>NC_140594.1:305859451-310659451 GCF_964204655.1 Triturus cristatus | reverse complement strand
GCAAAAACATGAAGTACCTAATTATTGTTCATTCAAAAGCAAGCACAATGCTATAGCTGTAAACCTACAAGCAAGCAGTTTCACAAAGAGACAAAGGAGTGTCTAATAATGCTATAGCCCCATTACACGAGGCCTCATAAGCCTGTATCTAGAAATGAACGATCCCTATGTTTGGGGTGATTCAATCCACAGGGTGAGAATTACCCTTAATTACAAGTTGCAGTGCCATGAATGGAAAATAACCAAGGGAACTGGTGATTGCTGCCTGTTTTCCTCAGATTTTGGACGCTATTCCCTGTGAACATCTCAACAGTTTTACTGACTGAAACTTGTGTGAGGAAAACTTTGGGAGCAGGCAGTTGCCACACAACTTGTTGTTCCTTATGCTATTGGTATCTTCAGTGGAATTATGGGAATTTTGTAATAAGGGTTTGAGCCTCAGGTCCGTAGAAGCAAATGTTCATCCATATTAAAAAGAAGTTCCCAAATTGATCAACAGAGGTTGTGTTTTGATCAAGAATGGTTGCATTGTCATTGCTGGTTAAACCCATTTCAAACAATTGCCCTTGCAGCTGATTGGTTGTTTCGTGCTCACAGTCATTTGTAGGTCGAACCTACCAGACAGGGCAAGCTGTCTGGATGCAAAAGACATACTGTGGGCTTTCTGGGATTTTACAGGGGTTACAGGGGTTACAGCCAGCCCATTGCTTACCGTTCCTTGTCCCACCTTTTCCGTCTTGTGGTTATTACTAGGGAGGATAGTCTCTTTAACTTCTCTCTGATTTACTGTCTTCTTATCTTTTGACTGCTCACTTTTAACAACTTATCTTTGTTTAAGCATTCTATGAGAGTGCACATGTTTCCCAGTTCTCTCCCCTGTGTGTTTTTTTTCATACCCAAATACCCAGCTGTTGCCTTCATGTTGCAAGTTCTCTCTTGTGTGCTTCTTTCCCCTCCTTAACACCCTGCCTCCCCTGCTTTCCGTGTTGCGTTCTCACTCGTGTTTTTCTCTCCTGTCTTTGTGTTGCTCTCCGTCATGTACTACTTTTCCCCTCACCTCCCTACTCCCTAGTGTTTCCCTGCACCCATTCTCCGTTGGCACCCCGCCCCCCCCCCCCCCCCTCTCCTAAGCCCCACCATGTTTTTTTTTTTTAGGGGGTCGGGGGGACGACCAGGCAGTAAATACCTGCAGCCCCAGACTTTAAAAAGTACCTTCATGTTACCATTTTCTTTATTTTACCAGTCCATCACAGAAAGTATTTTTGTTTTAAATGGTGCCTGCGTCATTTTGACAGTGCACATGTGTAATGTCACCCCAAAGGCGAGACCTATTGGCTTTTCCAAAGCATGTTTTCTTAGGTACTGTTGACACTGTGCCTGTAAGTACTATTTACCGCTACTTAATCCTAGTGTTGGGTTGGACATCTTTTGATAGCCTGCTGATGTGTTGGAAGCTACTGATGTCACTGCTTCGATGGTTCCAGCTACCTTTCCTAGTTATGGAGCACTGTTCCACAGACTGTTCTTGCATACTGTACAAATACTGGCAGAGGCATTCGGTCTGGGTTGCAATTTTTATTTATGTTGTAGAAAGTGCACCGTTGGTGAAAGGCTTGCAATCTGTGTTAAATTCAGCCTCGTGCCAACAGCAAAAGAAAATATTCCTGCAGAACATTATTCCCCATTTAAAAGCCTTCTACAGGCATCTTATTTGCTAGCATCAGGAAACCTGTCAAATTATTTAAAGTTCACAACAATTGGAATCCATAGCTGTGATAACAATGGTAACACACAAAAACAAACAAGCGGTGTTTTAAAAACAGCACTAGACCTAAAACAGTTGTTCATACATTGTAATTTAAGAACTCGATGGGGGAGTGGGAAATTATACATCAAACTTCTAACAAAATGAGATGAAAGAGAAATACCGCTCTCAGCAGAGCCAACCCCGCTCTATGCATAGTTTAGAGGATTGCTAAAAATGGGCCAGATGCACTGTTTACTGCTAAAAACAAAACTGATGGCAATTTGAAACCTTTATTTTTGGGACCAGTAAAGAATTTTAACATCCGACCTATGTATTAATAGGTCAGTTCATAAAATTACGAATCGTAGTGGGTTGCAATCCACCATACATCATGAATATTAATGAGGTAGGTCGCAAAATCGACTAACTCCGATTAGAGGCCATCACAGGGATGGTGGCCTGCTAAGATCAGCAGGCCACTATGTCTGTCATCACCTTTCAATAAAATAAACTTTGTTTAAGGCAACCATTTTAATTAAAGGAAAAAGCTTATTTTTTTTAAAGTTTGCTTGAGAGCTGGCAGTGGTCCTTTGGACCACTGGCTACTCATCAACAAGGGAACCCTTCCTTTTTTGAGAATGGGTTAGTAGTCCAACTCTGAAGTCGGTAACCTTTCAATGTTTTGCACCAGATTTTCATCACAAAACATAGATACATTGCCTATCAGTGTCTGGAAGGGATGCCTACAACACACCCCTTCCACATACCAAACTGGTATGGAGTCACAGTCCCAAATTAGGAGTAAAAGTTTACTTATTCCTAAAATGGGATTAGTACATTCAAAAACACATTTTTCAGGATGCAAACTCTAATCAGAGTTTTTGTTGCAAGTGTAAACATTCTTTGTGCATCTGGCTTACCATCTTGCAGATAGCCGCGCTGTCAAGCCAGACCTAAGAACGCACTGTTCAGCAAGACTGATAATGAGCAAAGAGGCCTGACTATGAAGTGCCAAGAACCTTTATCCTACACCTGTACTTCTGCTGACATTACGGATCAGGCTACTTGAGGGGGAGCACTTCCTACACCAAAGCCATGCATCCTTATATGATTCTTCAGGTCTGATGTGCCTCTTCTGGCACTTCACCTGCCAAAAGAAGCTACTTGGACCTGAACATCCACTGGAAACAGATACCTCCCTGTCTATGCCTTCACTGCCACACCATCACACCAGTAACTGACTTCGACATGTGTGAGATCTTCCTAAGGACTCTGGTGTCCATCTCTCTTGATCCTGGCCGCTCTGTCCAATCGATCGTCCTAATGGAACAACAAGTCCACGACAGAGGTACAGCCTTCGACAGGAAGATCTTCAGAGCGGTGCTTAGCTTCCTATACACCCACATCTCTAGACAGGGAAGCACAGCAGTTGTGGCCGAAATTCCATCAGCTCTAAAATCCTGAAGGTTGGCACCGCGTCGGTGAGGTACGAATGTTGAGGACATCACTTTCCATTTTTTCTCTCCTGAGACAATAATGACTTGAAATAGGTAGAATTGTGGTGCCGATTTTTCTTCCAGAGGACTGCCATCTGTTTTCCACAAGGCTACCTTACTTAGTCAAGACATGAAAATATTCTGCCTTGGTGCTAGAAATCCTTTCCCTCGCTAGGTATTCTCCCTCCCACCCACTGCGGGTAAGGATTAGTAAGGGCTAATCAGAAAGCTTCAAGGCTCCCAAACCTACTATCACTACATTCAGGGAAGAAGAAACACATGTTCGCTCCCCATTACCTGTACAGCTCCAGCAGGAGTAAGTCAGTCACTCAGGAAGGCAGCAGTGCAGCATGGGTTGCCAGGGCCCGGAGCAACACGGGGCAAGGCAAGTATTGCACCCACTAACCCATGGACCATTAGCACTTCCTGAATTTTGTGCCCCTAAGAATTTTGCGCCCAGGGCAACCGCCCCTGTGGCCGGCCCACGCTATGCCACTGCAAGATGGCAGCATAGTTCAAACTATGATCGAGAATAAATTTAACCCTTGTATTGTGTTGTAAACATGGGGTGGAACATTTGATGGTCCTGGAAATAAATTGTGACAGACGATTTTCTTCACTTGTTCCATTTCTCACTTTTCTTGCTCTTTTGTTTGCAGTTTAGTCAGAAGCTCACCTTTCAAAGCTCATTAAGGCATTGCCAGCAAAGGCCATGGAGCCATTGCTGAACCTACCCCAAGGAGTTCCAGAAGCGCTTTTAGGGGCTTTAGTAAATGACTTCTCCATTAGTTGTGTGTGGCAAGTCTAGATTCATAGAGCGACTTTTGTGGGAAGAGTCCGGGTGTCATATGTGATGTTTGGAAGGGTGCTCCAGATATGTTGAGGCTAACCCGCTGCTGCGCTTAAGTATGGAGTGAAGCAGAGATGCAAGAGAAACAGCCACGTCAGTGTATGCTTACCATCTTCAAGTAGCAGGCTACACTCTTTGTGACACATGTTCTGTGGCGTCAGTGTTTACAGAGTGATCCATATGGGAAGCATTTTGGTGGTCCTGTGGTGGTGTTCATTGTTGCAGGGTCTCTCAGCAGGCGATTCTGGCTTTTCCAAAGCAGACCGGAGCCTGAGAGGCCGTTTGATGGCATGTTCTGGTATTGTGTTTTGTTCTGGGTCTCGTTGGGTGGCGGGATGAAGCTTAAAGAGCCATTAATCTGTGATTTTTGAGTCTGAGAGGACTGTCACAGAGAAATTAAAATTTGCTTGCATATTGCTTTAGTGGGTAATATTCCCTCTGCTCAGTAGATTAGAGATAGCCTCGTGCACTACGTTTATACATGTGCTAAACAGACTTCTGAAGAGAATGTTAGGGTGTGCAGTGGCATAAGACAAAATGATGGAGCCCCCCTGCAAAATATAAGGAGGGCGCCCTAAATCTCCTGTATCTCACAAATATTCAAATGCCTTGGGCTGCATAGGGGTCCATGTAGGGGATCAATAGGAGACCAATTGCAGGGGCCTGGATTACACCCCTGTAGTGTGTGCTTGTGGCAAGGAACAGTTTGACAACATCAAAAAGTTTCTCGTATTTCATCCGAGGCTGACGTTATCTTGACAGGACCTGTTTGAAAGAGACTCGACACCCCTTTCAGGCCTTGCGTGCTTCGAGCGGTGGGAACTCTGGCAAGGTCATCGGGTTTGAAAGAGTTCATCTGCAGCCCTCGCAAGGCCACCGGCTTCTCAGGGGTTAATTGGCACGCCTCGTCACTAATGCCAGTGTCTTCTGGTCTCTGAGATCCGATCCTTAAGTCTTAATCAGCATGACACTAGCAACGCGGCGATCCACAATATACTCCACGGAGAGGTCAAACTTTCAAGTTTGTTTCTCTTGTTTTATCACGTGTCATCTGTCAGTCATTTGTCAGTGCCATCATTTATTTTCGCATCGGTGCCAAAGTTAGAGGCAGCGTTCGTTTACAGAAGAAAAATGAAATGCTGTGAAATAGAAAAATGTAGAAAAATATCTGGAAGTGAGATCTTGCCGGCCAAATCTTGCTGCTATTGCAGCAGCCTCCTTTTCTGAAGGTGGTGAAACAGATAAACTGCTGAATCCCTAGCAGACACATAAATATGATTTTTACACATTTTTGAGAGAAAAATGCCAAACGTGCACAATTTGTGCTCATTATGCATCGTGGAATAATAACAATTAGAACATGAAAAGACGTAGGGCCCTAGTACGAGCTTGACGCAGTTGTGCTGGCTCTCCACTGGCACAGCTGCGCCAAACCCGCCCAAGGGCACTGCCCGCCGTGTTACGAGTTGAACGACTTTAACTTGGAATGCGGCGGGTGTTCCTTTGCCCTTCCCATGGCGGTGCCTGGAAAACAGGCACTAGAATGGGAACGACAAAAAAGTTCCAGCACGGTATGGGCGTCCATGCCATGCTGGAACTTTGTGGGAATACAGATAGGGGGCAAATGTTGTGCCCCCCCCCCTTGAATGTGTCCCTATGGCGGGGTGGACTTGAGGGCCTTGTAGAGCCCCCCTTTGTTCCTGTACTGCCAGCCTTTTCATGACGGGGCTCCGCCATGAAACGGCTTGCAGTGCAGTTACTCGTACTATGCTCAGCAGGTCTGTGCCAGTCTCCGCTCAGCATATTGCGTTGTGGCGCAGCTGCGCCATTGCCAGGGAACGACTGTTTTGATGGTGAACATTGTAATCGACGAAACAGTGGACCACTACTGCGGCTTCACCGCGAGTTTGGCAGTCAGAAGACTGACACACTCCTAATCATCCCTTAGTTACTGCATCGTAAAAGCATGCAGAAGAGTGTAGAGTAGATGAATTTACATGTTGACTAACATGGGATTATGTTTACCAAATTATGATGGTGTATTCTTTTAACATGGAATGGTATTGCAATAACCATTTTTCTTTAAAGAATGATAAATGTGATGAATTAATGAAACTAATGCAACTTAGATAACAATAGGTGTGTATTTTAGGAGCCTCATATTAAAACTCCATGTTTTGCATATGTGAAAATGTGCAGAAAGTGATGAAAAGAAAGAAGGGTGCTGCACATTTATAGAAATTCCAAATTCATTGAAACTTCTTCACAATAATCTTCATATAAATACTGATGAAAGTTACTAGCACTATTTTGTTTCTTTAGATATTAAAATAATTTTACATGTTGGTACTTTGGTGATATAGTAATATGTCATAGTTACATATATTACTTGCAAAGAATCTAAGATGCTTCATGAGTGCAATGAATTAGAAAACAAAAATGTAAATGTTTTAAAGAGTCTACATGAAATGCATACTTCTATCATTTTGCATTGTGTATTTCCTGAACAAAATTCCTTTTAGGCTTGCATTTCCTTTCTGATGCTTAACTCTGTTCTCATGGAAAGATTCCATTGACTTGTAATGTGAGGTGAAAGTATGTGCCATAGAAAGAGTTCCCACGATCATGCTATGGCCTACTTGGTATTAAATTGTTACATTTGGAACATCTGCCGTGAGAAACTGTCCTCTTGAACTCATTCATGAGCCATTATTAAAGGACTATTGTTTGCGCCTTACAATTTTGAATGGTGCAACAGCTTTCGTAATGATCACCACCTATTTCCCATAAAATGTGTCTTTTTCATGCTACATAACGGTAATCCTCTATGAACTGACCAATAGACTGAGTGGTCTGACAAGATGAGGTGACCCAGGGGGTGTCACCCCGGAACTCCAAAACTTATTTCATACCTTGGAGTGATGAGACTTGCGATTTTTTTGCCACTTTTGCCATTTTGCTACCCTCCACGTAAGACTTTGCAGACTTATGGACACTGTTGGCTGTTACATATGCTGTGTGAGCTATTTCGGACTTCTTTACCGTTTGAGAGAGAGCCTTTGAGCTGGGGTGATTCAGGCCCTTTCTTGAACTCTTCCTCTTGAGCTTTGGTAATTGATGGTCCGAAAGAGACACACTTTGTACTTACACTCGTTTCTTACGAGAAGCAACGCTGGCAGTAACTACATCTCTTTTACTGCCAGCCTTGCTTCTCATAAGCAAGGACTATGAGTACAAAGTGTGTGATTATGCACCACTTGCAGCTTTTGAAACACACAAGTAAAAGTTATTGTCATTTACAATGCCAATAGCTCAAACTCTCGCAAATGCGAGACCTATTGCATTGCAAATGCTTGTTATATAACTGCTGGCTACCCTCCCTGATGCACTGAGGTGATTATGGCTAGTAATCTTGAATAGTGCGTCTACTAATGTAATCTTGTCTGATATGGTCACTGTTATAACAATAATACTATCAGCAGCTCGGGATGATTTTCATTGATAATAAGTAGATCTTATTACAGAAAATGTTGGCGACCTCTGCTCTATACCCCTTCTTGGCTACATGCAAAGCTCTAGGGCATAGTGTGTCAGGGGAGAGCCAGATCTCAAGACCTAGATTGTGGGATATGTTTGTTATGTAACTAAACCATGGGAGTGAACCAATGCCCTCCCTGGAATGGATAATTCTCAGAGGGCCTGATTACGATGTTGATCAGACCGCTACCGACAGGCCATCGGTGGAGGTCTGACTGACCGACAGCCCTTCGGTCGGACTGCCACATTATGACGCTGGCACTCGGACCCTATACTGTTGGAGTTCACACCGCTGCCTCCACCAGAATCTTAGATCCAGATGGGGCGGCGGGTGGAGATGTGGCCCTTAATGGTCGTGGTGCCAAGCCAGGATTTGGATGTCCCTTTCCGACAGCCTGTTCAGGTAGGAACACCGCCATGTATAGGCTAATGGAAAGGAATATCCTGGGCCCAAAACAGGGCCTTGTCCCTCGTGAGCCAATGCAAAGTGGCTCTGGGGCACATGTAGTGCCCCCAATCACCTCCATGCACCATGTGCCATGCACCAAATGGATGTGCAACAAGTGCTCCTTTTCAAAGTGGCTTGTGCTGTAGCCCTTTTCCTGGGCTGCAGCTCAAGCTGCTGTGAAAAGGAGCACTTTGCGACTGCCAGCCCGGCGGTCACAAAGTGATATGGCGGTCGAACCGTGTGAGAAAGAGCCATCTTTCTTGCATGGTATGCACCCACTTTTTGCTGAATTGCTGATGTACTTAGACTGAGTGTGCCCTGGGCTCCTGCCAATCAGGTACCCAAGGCCTATGTTCCTTCCCTAAAACTGTGTTGAAGCCTAAACCCAATTGGCATCTCTGGCCACATGTCAGCCCCTGGTAAATGGTACACTAGGTACCCAGGGCCTTGTGACCAGAGAAGGCCCCTAAGGGCTGCAGCACTTATTGTGCCACCCTTAGAGGCCCTGTACCCTGACACACACACACTGCCCTTGCAGGCTGAGTGTCTGGGAGCAGAGTCGACATGGCACACATCCCTGTGTGCCATGCCCACAACACACACTGCCCTGGCATACATCAGCCACCCCTCTAGCTGGGTGCCTTATGCCAGTGGTGTGGGTACAGGTGCATGAGCCCTGTGCCCCTACATTACCCAGGTCCATTCCTGGGCACTGTAAGTGCAGTGCTGCCATCTAATAGTATATGGTGCTGGGAGATCGTCAACACGAACTCCACAGCACCATGATAGCAACACTGAAGACTGAGAAGTTTGGTATCAAACTTCTCAGCACATTAAACCCGCACTGATGCCAGTGTGGGATTTAATGTACAATGCACGACAGAGGGCATCTTAGAGATGCCTCCTGAACCTAACCTACAATCCACGTCTTGTCTGAGGGGCTGCCTAGGCTGCCACACAGCAGACATGTTGCTGGACCCCTGGGTAGAGAGCCATCCACTCTCCTGGGCCCGCAGCAATGCACATCCTGGGCGAGGTGCTAGGTCTCCTCCCCCAGGATGAGCAGGGGAAGCTTCAAAGGCATGCCACCTTTGTGAGCTTCTCCAGGCCACTTGCTGTACTCAGCAACTGGCCCTACCGGTTCTGACCCCCACTCTGGCGGGAAGACTGGCCAGAAACCCCAAGGAAGGAAAGGGGGTGTGCCAGCCTCTGCCAACCCCACCCCTCAGGTGGGGGAGGCGAGGTGAAGCACATCTCCGGGCTCTCGCCATCTTAAAGATGGGAAGCCCTGCCCAATCAGGACTAGGCTACTGCCCCCCTCCCACAGGAGAGTGGCTGGCTAGGGGGTGTAACCACCCCAGGGAGGGGACCCATTGGTCCCTGCCCTTTACCTACCTGTAACGCCCCTAAATTTAGCATTTAGGGGCACCCTGAACCTTCCTTCCTCAGATCCAGATTCCGAAACAAGCAAGAAGATCAAGAAACAAGAAGACCTGCCTTGCAGCCGTAACAAGAGGAAGACACCAACTCATTTGGCCCCAGCCCTACCGGCCTGTCGACCCTCGAACCTGCTCCTGCTAAATCCCGGCATCTCCAGTGGTCAGCAACCTCAGAAACCCCGGAGGACCTGACTGCCTTGTGACTCTAACTACCATCAGTGGTACTGCTCAAAGCAAGTAACTGACCCCTGGCATCAGCCAGGAACCGCGAACCCTACACACTCTGCACCCGCCAAGCCTGGCCTGTGCCGGAGTGAACAAAGACCACGAGGACGTCCCCCAGGCGACTGTGACCCCGAATCCAGTACCCAAAGACCCACCTCGATGCTCCTGACGACGCCTGCTGCCTCAGAACCAGGGACCCCTCCAACCGCGACCAGCAGAGAGTAAGATTTCCCAACACCAAAAGGCACCCCTGCACCCGGCACCCTTTGGCCTCCTGTGCCCAACTCCTGGGTGCCAACCTATCCTCAAACTACCCATCTTACCTCTTGAAGTGGTGGTCGCACCTGAAGCAACTTCGTCCCAGAGCTTGCAGCCTTTGTTCGTTCTTGAGCTTCTCCATTGCAATCCATTGAGCGAGTGCCCCTGGCAGTGCAACCTCTACTCTAATCTACTTCCTCATTTGCCCTGAGCAAGTGACCAGGAGCCCAGCTCCCACAGTAGCATGGCCTGCTAGCCAGCAGCCACCAACCAAAGGCCGCCTGCTTCCCAAAGGATAACATTGGGCCTAACTCCCTCTGCACCCGGCTGCCCCTGTGGCGCTGAGGATGTAACAACGGTACTTACCTGACCCTGGGAGACCCCTGAGTCTATGCCCAGAACCTTAACTCTGCCAGTCGAGTGCTTACCCAAAGGCCGATAACTCTCCTTTCTTCCATAGGGTAACATTGACTGGTTTCACTTGGAACTTCTTCTGTGTCGAGTTTTGAAACTTTAAAATATTCCTCTAAAATCAGCCGAATTACGAAAACAAATTTACTCACCTGCTATCAGGAGAGATCCCAGTGCTGGATCTTGGTGCCCAGCACTGACCCTGAATAGTAATTACAACCATACTTACCGCTAACCCAATTTTCTTCCATAGGAAACCATTGGCTATTTTTCTGTGAAATTTCTTCTGTCGATTTTTGCAAACTACAAATATTCTTTAAAAATCGCACCAACTGTGAAAACGTAATTGCTTACCTGTTTTAGATAGATGTCCCAGTGCTGAACCTAGGAGCCCAGCACTGGATTACAAAAGTAACGAGAACATACTTTACCTGTAATTTGAATTTCCTTCCATAGGATAACATTGCCTGGTTTTTGCTGAAAAAGTTTCTGTGTCGATTTTACAAACTTACAAATATCCGTAAAAAATGTATAACAAAAACACATTCCTTCAACTGTTTACAGGACATGCCCCAGTGCTGGATCCAGGATCCAACACTGAGTTAGAAAAAGTAACCATAACCCCACTTACCTGCTAAGTGAATTTCCTCCCATAGGATAACATTGGTGATTCTATGTGAAAAAGTTTGTCAACTTTTAAAATGCAATAATATTCCTTAAAAATCACTACTGTAACCACAACGTTTTTACTCAACTGTTTACAGGAACTGTCCCAGGACTGAATCTAGGATCCAGTCCTGTGGTAAGAAAAGTAATCCAAAAAGTAATCTATTGCATTTAACTAGAAATTCCCATTGAGCTCTATGTATAATTGTGTTTGAAATTGTGTTGCCTATTGCAACAACTGTAACATTGCATTCAACAGTCTATTGCCTATTGAAAAGTATTTATATAAAGCATCTCATTCTGAGAAAGTATATTTTGATACCTACTGTTGGTTCTAAAATAAAACAACTATATATTTTTATACAAAAACCATAGGCCTAGAGTTCAGTTCTTGAGTGTGTGAGACCATTTGCTGACTGAGTGTGTACAGCAAATGCTTTAAACTGTCCTCTGAAACTGACTTACTGCTCGACCAAGCTACCACTTTAGAGAGTAAGGTTATATCTAACGTTAGCCTCTGCCAAACCTCTGGGGACTGTGGACTCTGTGCACACTGTACCTATTTGGGAACAGTATATACAGAGCCACTTTCTTACAATATGCCACCTACTTGTCTGGCAGTCTCCTGACCACCGCGATAGTGGGAAGTGGTTCGACTGTAAGACATCGCAATTGGCCTCAAAGTGTCTCTGAATACTGCTCCATTGAGTTTAGTTCAGAGTTAATTCCAGAATAGAGACCCAAATGGGCTTGTTGAGAAATACTTTAAATGCCTAGCACCTTGTGGCACAACAGGATATGAGTAGCTTGAGGCAGAAGTCTTAGGGAGTTTAAAATGTTTCTATGACAGACAACCATTTTATTATGCACTGACTCCATAGTTCAGCCCCATTTATTGCAATGCTGAGACACTTTCTGTTACACACAGTCACAGCAGCTGAGAAACTTTCGGTTAAAAGACTACAGTCCAGCAACAGCTGAAGTTAAAATATTATGAGGCAGATTTACAAGCCCCTTGCAACATTTTTGCACCACTGTTTCGTCACTTTTGTGACGCAGCAGCAGCGTAAACAATGCGGCCTATTTACAACGTGACGCATGTAGGGAGATGCCTTACGTTGTAAAGCACTGCGTCACATTATACCTGCGTCAGGTATAATGTATACAGGGTGGGCGTTCCCACGCAGGAAAGCCTCGCAAAAGTAACGCAGGGAAATAAATATACAAGATTTCACTGCACCACTTCTAGGATGCCACTGCGTCAAAACCTTAATTGTGCTTGAAGCAGGCGTAAGGAGTGACACAGTACAATAAGTATAGGCCTCAACATGCACTGCTGGAGTTGACTTGTGCTTACAACATGACTCCAGCAACGCATCACTTTTGGTCCAACAGATGCATCAGAATTTCTGACGCATCTGTCAGTCCTTGCGCCATGGAGTGCCGTGGTGCGCCATAGTGTAAATATGGCGCACGCATGGTGGCACAATGGTATTGCAGGCTGGCGCAGGGAAACTGACACATCTCTACTTGCCCATAATAGTTTATTTTTATCTTTTTGGGCCATTTACCAGAAGCAGAAAAGTGGATACCTAAATAATCTAAATCCCTTTTCTGGGCAAGGCAGAACCTCTTTCTCCGTTGTCAGTTCCTTAGAATTCACGACATTAATAGTAAGTTTTGATTCAGAGCACAATTTTCCAAACCCTGCCTGGAACAACTCAAAACCATTTTACGTATGTGCACCTAATACTTACTCTTTGGCATAAATATAATGGGCACAAGGTCTGGACCCATTCTGTCCTTCTGATCCATATTAAAATGACATCAAGACTATCAATAAATGCATTAAAAAAGGAAGAAAAGTAGGGAGTACGTTTGCAGACATTCGGAGCACCTTTTACAATACAAAATGGTGTGTCCTTTTTAGTCTGAATTTTAATTCAACTTACCAGTATATGGGAAACTTTTCTTCGGATTTGTAATTATATCAGATTGCATTGTGTTCGAAATAATTAGATGGTAAGTATATCTAAATAGGTTACATTTTCATTTCTAAAATATATATCTATATATGTGTGTGTGTGAGTGTGTGCGTATCTATCTATCTATCTATCTATCTATCTATCTATCTATCTATCTATCTATCTATCTATCTATCTATCTATCTATCTATCTATCTATCTATCTATCTATCTATCTATCTATCTATCTATCTATCTATCTATCTATCTATCTATCTATCTATCCATCTATTAATTTACAATATCTATAAATGAATAAACACACACACACATTTATTCGCTGAGAAAAACAAAGGTTAAAGTGACTATAGTTAGGTGAAAATGTCACTGTAAAATGCAATTTTAAACAGAAAACAACCTATAATGTACCAGTTATTAACTAAAGTGACTGTAACTTGCATACTTGCTATGCACTGTGAAGTCATTAATGATGTAATTTTAGATGTAGAGAGCATGTCATTAGTGATGTAATATATGAAGTTATATGCAGTGTATGGCAAATGCACAAGTGATAGTTACTTCAGTTAACAATCACTGGTAAATTTCTGTGTTTATTTGTGTTTATAATGATATTTTTTAACTAGTATGTTCTCCTAACTATTGCATCATTTTACCCTTCAGTGAAATACTAAAGTTTTTCAATGTGAAGTAAGATTTGATTCCCCTACTTAACTATGCCCACTTCCACACGTTTTTGGCTGTGCGAGGCGTGGGTTTGGGGTAGGGTCTGGCCTGGCCCAATGGACACCCACCCCAATTGTTTCTTTTGCTGTATCGCAGCACCCCCTACACAATTTATTTTAAAGTTTTCCCCACTGTGGTCTCTCTCGACCCCCACAAGGTCTTGGGAGTCAGCATGCCCCCACCCTGCACTCTTATACTTCTATTTATTTTATTTTAGAATTTGCAGGAGACAGGGACTGAGTCCCTGTGTTCCGTATTGGTGATTACAACATTTATCTATGTTGGGTCCGGCCACTTAGGGTGCGAGTTCCTGCGGGACTCAAGCGGGCTTTTCGTGAGCTAACAAAGGGGAAAACACCCTGCCAGCCAAGTTGAGTACCTGCGGAACTCCTGAGGGACATCCACGTACCCAACCGTCCTGGTATCTATAAAATTTGAACCTTAATTTTTCAAAAACTACTAAACGGATTTACGACAAATCACAAAACGCACACTTTTTGGTAAAGATCTAGCTTTTTTCCAAATTTAGTGTAATTTCGTTCAGTCATTTTGGTTGTAGCACAGTTCAAATATCCCTATGGAAACTTCATGGGGAAATTGCGTTTTAGGACGCTCCCTTTTCTAAATGCCCGCTTGACAGATCCCCCTGAAAATTTCCAAGAAGGAGCCGAGGTGGATTATCTTTTTTTGGGGAAAGTTTCATAAAGATTCATCAAATAGTTCCAAAAGGTTTTAGCAAAATAAAACATCCATTTTCTATAGTAATGTGTTCCGAATTATAACGTGGCGACTTCCACTGCGTAATATAGTAGATAAATATTGAATTTATAAAAAATAGTTAACTTTTGAGGTATTTTATTAATTTTGGTGGTTAGTTTTTAGCAGTTTATGGAGGTTTTAGGATTCAGGCATGGATAATGTTTAAGGGTGGTACAGAGTGTTTAGTGTTTAGGGATGAGTAGTGTATAGGAATAGTAAGGGGTTTTAGGGTTCAGGAAAGGCTAGTGTATGGGGATAGTTAGATATTTTTATGGTTCAGGGATGAGTAGTGTTTAGGAATAGTAAGAGTTCTTTAGCATTCATGTATAAGTAGAGTATATGGGCAGTAAGTAGTGTTTAGGGTACATGTTTGAGTGGTGTTGAGGAAACAAAAGGAGTTTTTGGGGTTGAGGGATGGGCAGTGCATACAGGGCAGTAGGGGCTTTTAGGGTTAAGGGAAGAGTATGGTGGTGGTAAGTGGTTTTTAGGGTTCAAGGATGCGTAGTGTACAGGAGTACTAAAGAGCTTTTACGGTTCTGGGATGGGTAGTTTTAAGGGTAGTAAAAAGGTTTTAGGGTTCAGAGGTGGGTAATGTTTAGGGATAGTATGAAGTTGTTAGGGTTCAGGAATGGGTAATGTTTAGTGAAAGTAATGAGTTTTTAAGATTCAGGAAATTGGAAGTACTTAGACCCGGCTTCCTGGGCACCAGGGCACTCAGGGGTTACTGTTCTCCAATCGCATCAACTAGAGTGTTCCCCACTGGTGTCCCGGGGCCTCAGTACTAGTGGACCAAAAACTGGATAGCCAAGTACTCCTCTCCAGCACTTGACTCTCTCAGGGTAGCAAGACAGAGCAATCTAAGGCTTACTTAAGGAGGTGAGGTTGGTCATTCAGAATACACTGCACACCTTACTAGCAGCTGATAAAATCAATGTCCAGTCAGTACTTTACTTTTTATAAAAGAAAAGTACTTTAATACACATAAGAGAATTATACTACACATAAAACTAGGATAAAGAGTGAAAACAAGATGTCTCTACAACCCTCTGGGCAGAGTTCTGACCCCAAACAGTATTATAGCGCCTAGACGCCAAGCACTATAAAAACACAGTTAACATGAAAACACACAATTAGCATTGCATATTACAGACCATGTTGCACAGGGTTGCTCTCATTCACTAGAGCCGTGATACCCATCTTTGGATTGAAAGGATATAGTTTCAGCATATGATGTGAAGTCAAATGTTCTTGATCAGCCCCATAACCCCCACCCAAAGCAACAGAAGTGCCCTCCTGTCCTGAGTGAAGACACTGCTCTAGTGCTGTCAGGGATCTGACCACAGGTGCCTGATGTCTTGGCACAGTGTACTGGAGTCCCACTAGTCCAGTAGCCACTGGCTAGCTGTAGGAGGGTAGTGGTTGGACAGATTGCCAGTTCACCCTGATACCCCCAGAGATCACAAAAAGAAAGGTGGGGACATGTTTCACTGGCCTCTATACCCAGCTACTGGTTGTACAGGCTCTCTCAGCGCAGGGGAGGAGTTTAGAGGGGAGTTGATCTCACCTTCAAGGACTAGACTCAAGGTTCCCCTTCTCTGGCTCCCTTGATGTGCTGCAAGCTTCCTTTCCACACCAGCTTCCTTGATGTGCTGTAAGCTTTCTTTCCACACCAGCTCCCTTTGATGTGCTGTAAGCTTCCTTTCCATACCAGCACCCTTGATGTGCTGTAAGCTTCCTTTCTACACCAGCTCCCCAAATTTCAGACACAGTGAGCAAGTGTCTTTATCTTGCCTTCACCCAGTGGGTCGCGGCTGGCTTCCTTTGAACGGACTTGGTGTGGCTGCCTCCTCAGTCCAACAAGCATTTGCAATGCAATAGGTCTCGCATTTATAGGAGTTTGAGCTATTGGCATTGTAAAATTACAATGCCTTTTATTTATGTTTTGGTTTTAAAACAAATAAAATTGTCATTTACAATGTCAGTAGCATAAACTCGCATAAAAGCAGTGTGTGGAGTGCAGCAGTGTGTGGTGTGCAATAGTGTGAGCCGTGCAGCAGTGTGCGGCGTGCATCAGTGTGCGGTGTGCAGCAGTGTGCGGCGTGCATCAGTGTGTGGCATGCAGCAGTGTGTGGTGTGCAGCAGTGTGTGGTGTGCAGCAGTGTGTGGCGTGCAGCAGTGTTTCGTGTAGCAGTGTGAGGCATGCAGCACTGTGTGGCGTGCAGCGTCGTGCAGCAGTGTGCGGCGTGCAGCAGTGTGCTGCGTGCAGCAGTGTCGTGAAGCATGCTACAGTGAGTAATGCAGCAGTGTGCAGCAGTGTGTGGTATGCAGCAGTGTGCGGCGTGCAGCAGTGTGTGCCGTGCAGCATTGTGTGGCATGCAGCAGTGTTTCGTGTAGCATTGTGTGGCATGCAGCAGTGTGTGGCGTGCAGCAGTGTGTGGCATGCAGCAGTGTGTGGCGTGCAGCAGTGTGTGACGTGCAGCAGTGTTTCGTGTAGCAGTGTGCGGCATGCAGCGGTGTGCGGCGTGCAGCAGTGTGCGGTGTGCAGCAGTGTGCTGCGTGCCACAGTGTGTGGTGTGCAGCAGTGTGTGGCGTGCAGCGGCATGCATCAGTGTGTGGTGTGCAGCAGTGTGTGGCGTGCAGCAGTGTGTGACGTGTAGCAGTGCGCGGTATGCAGCAGTTTGCGGCATCCAGCAGTGTGCGGCGTGCAGCAGTGTGCGGCGTGCAGCGGTGTGAGGCGTGCAGCAGTGTGCGGCGTGCAGCAGTGTGAGGCGTGCAGCAGTGTGACTCATGCAGCAGTGTGAGGCATGCAGCAGTGTGTGGCGTGCAGCAATGTGCGGCGTGCAGCAGTGTGCTGCATGCAGCAGTGTTGTGCAGCATGCAGCAGTGAGTAATGCAGCAGTGTGCAGCAGTGTGTGGCATGCAGCAGTGTGTGGCGTGCAGCAGTGTGTGGCGTGCAGCAGTGTGTGGTGTGCAGCAGTGTGTGGTGTGCAGCAGTGTGTGGCGTGCAGCAGTGTTTCATGTAGCAGTGTGCGGCTTGCAGCAGTGTGCGGTGTGCAGCAGTGTGCTGCGTGCAGCAGTGTGGGGTGTGCAGCAGTGTGTGGCGTGCAGCGGTGTGCAGCAGTGTGCGGCATGCAGCAGTGTGTGGCGTGCAGCACTGTGTGGCCTGCAGTGGCGTGCAGCAGTGTGCTGCGTGCAGCAGTGTGTGGCGTGCAGCAGTGTGTGGCGTGCAGCGGTGTGCAGCAGTGTGCAGCGTGCAGCAGTGTGAGGCATGCAGCAGTGTGAGGCATGCAGCAGTGTGCGGCATGCAGCAGTGTGCGGCGTGCAGCAGTGTGTGGCGTGCAGCAGTGTGTGGCGTGCAGCAGTGTGCGGCCTGCAGTGGCGTGCAGCAGTGTGCTGCGTGCAGCAGTGTGTGGCGTGCAGCAGTGTGTGGCGTGCAGCGGCGTGCAGCAGTGTTTCATGTAGCAGTGTGCGGCGTGCAGCAGTGTGCGGCGTGCAGCAGTGTGCTGTGTGCAGCAGTGTGTGGTGTGCAGCAGTGTGTCGCCTGCAGTGGCGTGCAGCAGTGTGCTGCGTGCAGCAGTGTGTGGCGTGCAGCAGTGTGTGGCGTGCAGCGGCGTGCAGCAGTGTGCGGCGTGCAGCAGTGTGAGGCATGCAGCAGTGTGAGGCATGCAGCAGTGTGCGGCATGCAGCAGTGTGCGGCGTGCAGCAGTGTGTGGCGTGCAGCAGTGTGTGGCATGCAGCAGTGTGCGGCCTGCAGTGGCGTGCAGCAGTGTGCTGCGTGCAGCAGTGTGTGGCATGCAGCAGTGTGTGGCGTGCAGCGGCGTGCAGCAGTGTGCGGCGTGCAGCAGTGTTAGGCATGCAGCAGTGTGAGGCATGCAGCAGTGTGCGGCATGCAGCAGTGTGCGGCGTGCAGCAGTGTGTGGCGTGCAGCAGTGTGTGGCGTGCAGCAGTGTGCGGCGTGCAGCAGTGTGTGGCGTGCAGCAGTGTTTTGTGTAGCAGTGTGAGGCATGCACCACTGTATGGCGTGCAGCGGCGTGCAGCAGTGTGCGGTGTGCAGCAGTGTGCGGCGTGCAGCAGTGTGCGGCGTGCAGCAGTGTGCTGCGTGCAGCAGTGTCGTGCAGCATGCAGCAGTGAGTAATGCAGCAGTGTGCAGCGGTGTGTGGCATGCAGCAGTGTGCGGCATGCAGCAGTGTGTGGCGTGCAGCAGTGTGTGGCATGTAGCAGTGTGCTGCATGCAGCAGTGTGTGGCGTGCAGCAGTGTGAGGCATGCAGCAGTGTGCGGCGTGCAGCAGTGTGAGGCGAGCAGCAGTGTGAGGCGTGCAGCAGTGTGAGGCGTGCAGCAGTGTGTGGCGTGCAGCAGTGTGTGGCATGCAGCAATGTGAGGCATGCAGCAGTGTGAGGCATGCAGCAGTGTTTCGTGTAGCAGTGTGAGGCGTGCAGCAGTGTGCGGCGTGCAGCAGTGTGCGGCGTGCAGCAGTGTGTAATGCAGCAGTGTGTAATGCAGCAGTGTGCACAGCAGTGTGTGGCGTGTGGTAGTGTGCGGCGTGCAGCAGTGTGCGGCATGCAGCAGTGTGTGGCGTGCAGCAGTGTGTGGCATGCAGCAGTGTGTGGCGCGGTTTGTAAACAACAAGAAAAGCGGACATCAAAGGAAGGGTGGGAGGGAACAAGCATATGGGGTATGAGTTATAACGAAAGTTAATTGTTGTAAGAGGGGATGCAGGAAGTGAGGCCGAGCGCGCGCTGGTGAAAGCAGTCTGCTGCTTTCAAGTCCGATGCCAGATGCCAGCTTCGCGCTTGAATGCCTTACATGCACTGGCCATAAACCGCATTCCTAAGGTCTTGTGCCCCTTACTAAATCTCTCTGAATGCGTGAGGCAGCGCACACGCAGGAAGTAGCTGATGGCAAATGGAATGCGCGTGGTTGTGCGCGTAACTGCCACCCGATCCGCCTGGGAAGACTTTGGGAGCATTTTCTGAAGCCCCTACATAAGTCTCGCTGAGCAATCGCTTACGCGATAGCCAGGCGAGACCTAAAAACCAGTCTTGAACAACAGCTGACCAATGAGGCCTTTTATCACCTCTGATTGATAGGCTGATCCAATCAGAGGGTCTGCTACTTTTGCATCCTGATTACATCTCCAATCACAAACCATTCATGGTGTGTTAAATGCCTGACCAAAGCATGCACAGATGACCTGCTGTCTTTCCTGGTTCCAGCCTGTGATCTTCCCTAAAGACAAATATTAATTAACCCCAGACCAAGAGGTACTGATCGGGGGCGGGGGGGCTCTAAGCAGAGTTAGCACAGCTAAACTCAGATAAGAGCTGAGTGTCTGCCCCAGCCCACTATGCCTCTTCAAGGAAATGGTGAAGGGCACGGGGGAGCATGTATATCCAGCAGAACAGCTCACATTCCACACACTGGCTCAAGTCACCATTCTACCCCAGTACACCCACTGGCTCTCAAACACACGTCAGGTAGACAAAAGCAAGAGGACCCCCGGCAAGGGATAGACTGGACAGATTTGATCAGGAGTTGGCTAGTTACTCACCCCTTCTGACTATAGATGTATTGCTGCCACCACTGTCAGTCTACCACAGCCTGGGTAGAGCGGGCAGTAGCCACTCTCTGAGAAATAGGGGTGCACTAGGCATGCCCCCTAGACCGACCTCAGAGCCAAGCACTAAGGTCTCAATCCATGCAAACAGGGAGACCATCAGTGGACATGTATGATTGTCATGCTCAGTGAGGTAGGGATCTAGAAACCATACAGTAGCTTTTGAGTGACTTGTCTGGAGATTAGCATAAGGCAGGGAAAGCAGTCCATCCAGAGACATGCAGAAGACTTCCCATCCCAACAGAAGTGTATTAAGGGAAGAAGGACTTTTTAGGGTTCAGAAATGGCTAGAGTATGGAGTGATAAGGATTATTGAGGGTTCAGACGTAGGTAGTGTTTAAGGGTAGTAAGAAACGTCTAGAGTGGATATTGTGTAGGTGTAGTAACTAATTGTTAGGAATCATGAATCAGTGAGGTGGGATAGCTGTAAAAAAATGTTTTGCCTTAGTTACATTGCCATCCTGACCATACTAAACACATGCTAAATAAAGTGTTTAAAGGTAATATTTGAACAAATTCAACTAAGCCCAAATCAAACTCCATTATATAGGTTACTAAATCAGGATCGGTCTACTAGCTCAAAGACACTTTTTAGATTGAAAAATATTTAGTAGATTAAATATTTAAGTTGAGCATGTTTAGTGATGATGGATTGAAGGTGGAATGTTTGATCTGCTATTCCCACACCCTTACAAAACCCAGCCTTGGCTTTAGTCAAAATCCTTTGTCCATCATCTAATTCGTGTAGCCTCTGGAGAAACAGTCTTTTTCAAGTATCTTAAGAAGCTATATGGGCAAGGGTGTGGCTTCAAGGGGGTTTTATGGGGTATGACACCCTCCTGAGTAAGGACTGCTATCTCCGTGTTGGATTTTCTTGCCCTGAGACAAGAATGAAATACAAACAGTGGCCTTTGATGGCAACGAGAGAGAGATAGCCATCTGGTGGCTGAACTTCAAAATGTAAAACCAGATAACCTGCTTCTCTGCTTGTCTAAATTGTCTGATCTTATGCACATATTTTATTTCACAGAGATTCATTTTTCTTAATGATCACATGAGTGCACTTTTAAATACCGGAGTTCAGGATGTGCACTGTGTTAGCACCTCTTATGTTTGATTTAATGGACTATAATGTTGCTCCATTTATAATAAGAAGATAGGCCACTTATAGGCTTACACGACTACTGACTTACAGCTTAGGGCCTGATTTATATTTCGGTGGACCAGTTACTCTGTCACAAACGTGACTGATATCCCATCCATAGTATTACAATGGCACTTTTAACACGACAGATGTGATATCCGTTACATTTATAATGGAGTAACTGGTCTGCCGAAATCTAAATCAGGCCCAGAGTTCACTAATGGTATTGTCGTTGGGGGTCTAGACATGAATGTTTCTTATAACTATCACTTTTAATAAACATCTGTCTATGGACTGATGTAGAAGACAATAAAGGGGACTGGGAGAGCGTCTAGGTCCAGTATACAAGCTCCGTAAGTGTTCATGTATACAAAAGGAGTATGTAGTTCTTCAAAGTAACAAGAGAAGATATAGCAGAAGGACAGTAGATGGCTGGACAAGCAGATTGGGGGATCTGATTACTCAGAAGCAAGAGCCCTCACACATCTAGTTGGATGTCATGCTTCAACATTGGGCAGCTCATTGTTGGGCCAGCCCTGCAATGCCCAACTGGCCCCTTGAGAGGGCTCTTTGCCAGAGGCCTTTTGAATTTAGACGCAGGGGATAAAGTGTGAGTGGAAGTGCAGTGTGTGTAGATTGGTGTGAGTGTGGTATAAAAATAACTAATAGAGACCCTATGGTTTTAATATGTGGGACTTTTTGTAACAATTAAAGACAAGGTGATGAAGACAATTATCTGGTACAGCTCACAGGAAAGTGAAGAAGTCGGTCAACATGTTTCTTACCTTATAAAGTCCCTGTGGATCTGGGCAATTCGTCAGGACCATGTAACTTGATCTACCAAATGATTGCGGTTTTAGTAGTGGTAATTAACAAAAAAGCTGTACTCACTCTTTCCCACACTTTCTGAGGAATTTCAGATATAACCATCGGCGGGGTGACACATTTCATACCCTAGTCATTTGACATACAATTTGTGCATTTTCCAATCCAGTCTTCCACATGCCTGTCCATCCTGGGCCACTAGAAAGTTTCCCTCAATCTCTTTTTAGTCGTTCTCATACCTAGATGACCCTCATGACTTATGCTCTTCAGTTTCTCCCTGACATCACTTGGAGGAATTAATTTATCTGTACTAAATAGCAATCAATCCTCCACGGAAAGTTTTGATTGCACCTTGCTATATGGTTGAAGTTCAAGAGAAAGACTGCCTTCCCTTGGCGACCCCTTTCTTGTGTATTTCCCTACCTTGTTTAACATCAAATCCTGGTCTAGGGCAGATCTCCATTCTTTTTCACTCACACACTTGGTGTCTAACCAAAATACATTGGTAATCAAACATTCCATGTCTTCCTGATCATAAAGTACTTCTTCTCCTGAAATGGGAAATGTAGATAAGCAGTCAGCTTTCTTATTTTTACTACCCGGAATGAATTCAACAACAAATTCATTGTACAAGAGTCTCACTAGTCTAGCTGTGGCCTTAGAAGAATGTACATTTGTACCATTCAGAATGGGTATTAGTGGTTTTTGATCCGACCTTAACCTAAATTTAGTGCCCCATACATAAGCCCTAAACCGCTCTACCGCCCAGACACATGCGAGCATTTCGCGTACAATGACCGAATACTGCATCTTAAGCGATCTGAGCATGTGAGACGCAAATGCAACAGTGCACACATCATCCCCTTTGCCCTGTGATATACAGCCCCAACACCAAGAGCACCAGCATCCACTGTTATAGTTAAAATCTCGCCAGGATTGAACGGACTTAGTAAGAAGCATTGGTCAACCCTTCCTTGATCTTTTCGAAAGCAAAAATTTGCAACTCACCCAACACAAACCTTGCATTCCATTTTTAACAAAGCAAGAAGAGGTTCAGCAATGGTGGAAGAGTTCCTTACAAATTTTGTGTAATATTCACACATTCCCAGAAGCCCCTTTAACAGCTCTTTGTCTAAAGGAACAGATACTTCTTCTATGGCTGTAAATAATCCTAGGTGTGGATCAATACACTTCCCAGAGATAACGTGGCCCAAATACTCCAATTTGCGCACACCAAATTCACACCTGTCTCTCCTCAGTTTCAATCCTCTCTCACTCATAGCAGTCAAAACAGCATTCAATCTAACATGATGTTCAGAAATGTCCTTCCCAAAAACCAGTACATCATCTTAAAACACAAGCACGCCATCTTCCATCTATTTCTTCATCATCCTCCCAAATGTGCATATAGGCAGATGAAGAAATATCTCTTGACCTTCCAGAACTAAGAAGTGTTCTAGCAACCCCCTTCTCCTATCAGTCTTGAATTTAAATCCATCTATTACATGCAGAAATGTGTTGAACGCTCGAAACTATTTTTTCCAAGGAATGTTGGGCTCCCCTGGAGATTGTAAAAATGGTGGGGGAGGGTTAATGGCCTGCATAGCGTTACAATAGTAATGTTCTGTGACAGAATTTACCTGCCAAAAGTGTGCATCTCACTGCAATGTCTTCCAGCAACAAGCTGTACAACTAATCACCAGCAAACGATGCATGATGAGTGTATGTCAGTTGCCAGCAAAAGGTTGCACTTTATTAGGCACTAGTAAAGTGCACTGGCTTTGAGTCATAAGTGTGCCTGTCACCATTGAATACATCCACGATCAGCTGCGCAGGAGACGTAACAGGCTAAACATTAAAAGTTACTGAATTCCCGTTACCGACAAGTACACAGGAACAGGCAATACTGTATTTTTAAAAGACTGTACCCTATATACAGAATTAGAGCATGATGAATTCTAAATAAGGTGTGCCTGTCACCGCAAATGAATTTTAAATAAAGATGTGCCTGTTACCACAAAATACATTAGTAACAGGCTGCATCATCGAAAATTACACATAGTACCTTCAAGGGAATTATTTGTTTCCCATTGTCTTAAAATGGCTACCATGTGGAACAAAACATTCACATTTTTTATCTGGTTGTGCTTGTTTTGTGATGCCTAACCCCCACTGGGACTAAGGACAGGCAACCTAAGATGGCCGCCATGCATGCGCATATCCAGTAATGCTGTCCAGGAACATGCACAGATAAGCTAGGGTGCGGCCACATAAATTAGTTTACAAAAACTGTACAGCCCACAAAATGCTCCTGCAGCCACCCCCAAGAAAATTTACAATTGCAACCCGACGTGAAGGAATCTCGCCATCTTCTCATCACTGCCACCCATCAGTAAGTGATCTCAACTCAACACAGAAAGGACAGCATAGGTTCATTTTCCAGATTGTTGCCAATTTGCAGGGAGATAGAAGCTTTGACACACTTCAATGTGAAGAAAGATGGTTTATACAAGACAAATCCAAGCTCCTTGTGAGCAACCACTCGCCAACACGTCCCGCTCCCAGGCACTTCCAGCTATCACACCGCCCCTCAACATTCCAAATGAATGTCAGAGAGGAGACACAGAGCAAATGTATCACGAGCCAGACAGACCACGAGCCAACTCCCCTAAAATGAGTACATGTTATACATTGAACATAACAGGTAGACCTTAAAATACCTAAGATCTGACCTGAAATAGATAAGAAATATTTAAGGAGTGGAAAATAAGTTTAAAAACATGGGGTATTAGAGTAAATCATACCCCATTATAACATGGCAATGCATTAGGCAATTTATAGAGAAAATCATGTCAAGACAGAATCACATCTGTCGGTGATTGTGTAAATACATACACAAATATACAAAAGGGCAAGTAAGCAGGCAGGTGATACACAGATGACGTTAACAAACTCACATAAAAGCTGTGTTATCCCAACAAATGAGTGTGGGTAACCAGTGTGCTAGCCAGTCAGGGATGAGAAAATGCATTAAAGGCCAGCTAGTATTAGATAAATGACCCCTCAGGTGATGGCAGAGACCGCGCATAGCTGTAGAGTGAAACTAAGAGAGATAAGTAGCAATCAGCATTGGATTGTTGGGAAAAATGTTATAAAGCAAAAGCTTTGTAAAGTATTCAAGGAGTCCAGCATGCTAGGCAAGCTGCATCCTACCCCTCCCTGCTACCTTGAAGGTAATGAGGGAGCAGAGGAATCAGTATATATGTTGGGATGGAAGTTAATTATCACTTCCAGGTGCTGTGATGAAGCGTGGGTGTGGGTAGATTTATGCTGGTTTGTGAACCAGCATTCGAATGGAGATGGCGTACCACCATCTTTGGAGCGGGAAAAGTGGATAGGTAATGTTCCCCATCAGTAGTTACTGCAAAATACCTGTGGCCCCTGGCGGGATTAGAAAATCCTGCATATATTGAATCATCCCATACCCAGCTGGCTAATGTCAGAGGAAGCTGGTCAGGTGAGATATTCCGCAGAGCTCTGTTTGAGACGTGGAGCAAGTGCTGTGCACTACTGAGGCAACGTCTAGCTACAGTAGCAGCCATATTGTAATGTGTAATGGGCATAGAAAATTATGCTCCCAAAGGGGATACAGACACATTTTATATCAATAAGAAAACACAGACCACGTGTGAATAACGCTATCAAAATAACAGTGGTGTGGTGGTATAAGATATAATATTTTATAGAGAGAGATGAAAAAGGTACACAAGAGTAAAGCACCTCTATACATCTATGTGTCAAACATCAGATAAGTACGTCCACAATTAACAGTGCCAAATAACAGTGGTGTGAAGGTATGAATTATTATTATAGGGATGGATGAAAAGACCGCTCATGGGTAAAGAGCCTCTATACATCTATCTAGCAAACATCAGATATGTAAGTCCACAAAGTAGAAGGGAATAGGCAGCAATATGATGAGAGGTGTCTCAGTACTATGGTGTGGTTGGAGATATAGACTCAGGGTAGAGAGGCCTATTATGAGATGGGGCTTGGAAGTCTAGGAAGCTGATGGCGTACCATGTTGATAGTTGTGTCCTAAGGTATGTACAGTACATGAGGTACTAGTTAGAAATATGAAAGTGGTCGGTCACAGACAATGCTGTTTCGAGGATGCTTCCATGGAGGTACAAAATAAAGAGTGCCTCAAGTGTCCAGTTCACACCGAGGAATGTCATCGTTGGGCCTGTCCTGTGTGTGGCGAAATGGAAAATACCTTTGTGTTCCCTCCAAGAGACTTTTTTTGCTCATATTATGATGTTCTTCTAAAATGGTCCAGCGTATATAATCTGGTGTGCGGTTATTTGTGAGAAAGTGGGTGCCCATTTTTGTGGTAGTTGTTTTGCAGCGGATACCTTGATAGGTCCGGTGGTCATGCCAATGTATCTTTTGTTGCAAGGGCAGGTGATCATGTACAAACAAAGTCAATGGTAACCATGTGCAATTTTTGAAAATGCATTAAGAATGCATTTTTCAAAGTTCCATGTAGCGCATGTGTGTGCTTTACATGTGCACATATATTTTTTGGGGTGCTACAAGGGGGCCTTAGGCCCCCGGCCACCATTGGATTTGCATTTCCTAATTTGCAATTACCAATTAGGTCATCGCAAATTAGGTAATGCAAAACCATTCGCACCCATTGGCCTGTAGGCCCATAGGAGCGAATGGAGTAGCATTTCCTAATAGCAATTACCTAATTGCAATTGCAATTCTGTAGGAATCTCTATTAAGGAATCACTATTTTCTTACATACTATTTTGCATTCCCTAAATAATGATTACCTAAAATTCGCTATTTATGGAATACATAATGAAACATTGAGACATATAGCCCATCGTCCTGACAAATTACCCAGATCCACAGGGACTTCATATGGCAAGAAACATGTTGACCGACTTCTTCACTTTCCTGTGAAATGTCCCGGATCACTGTCTCCAACAAAGCCACCCCTTGTTGTTAAATATAACAAGAGGTCCCACATATTAAAACCTTATGGTCTCTCTAAGTTATTTTTACAGCACACTCACACCAATCTACACAAACTGCACCCCTGCGCTCACTCTTTATCATGGCATCTCAATTCAAAAGACCTCTGGCAAAGAGCCCCCTTTTTTCTTATTTTTAAACTTTTTATTGGTTTTTTCACACCATATATAACAATCTGTGACATTGCATACAGTGAGGATCATTCCACAAGTACCTGCAGTTTCATTCCACATCAAATATAGCGTTACAATAATTTGCAAATACATTATCTCGGTTCTCCGAGTCAGTGCTCTATCCAGGACTCCATCATTGCCCACCCGTTTCCCAGATAATCCCTCAACCTGCCTACTCACTGAGTCATGAATCTGAGTTCTCCCTAGGGGGTTCGCATATATCCCCTCGATAACTGTTCCATTTCCCCCATATCTGTGTCCATTTCTTAGGGCACCCTCTGTGGATATACACTGCCTTTTCCGCAATCATGATGGTATCCATGTCTCCACACCACTGCGGGAGGGTAGGGGTCTGTCTGGATCCCCACCTCTGGGCTATATTTCGTTTTGCCACCATCATGCCTATTGTTACCCATGTTTGCATTGAGCGGTTAAGATCCGTGGGTTCCCATATGTTAAGGAGGCACCTTCTGGGTTCTGGGAGAGTCGTGGTTTTTGTTACCTGAGAAAGTGTACGCATTACCGCCCTCCAGTATTGGATCACTATGGGACACGTCCATAAGGTGTGAAAGAGTGTCCCCTCCTGTCCGCACTGTCGAAGACATAATGGTGAGTCTGTCTGCATGAAAGAGCCCCCTTGATGAGCCCTTTGGGCATTGCAGTGCGTGCTCCATTAGGAGCTGCCCAATGATGAAGCATGACACCCAACTGGGTGTGTGAGGGCACTTGCTACAGAGCAATCAGATCCCCCAATCTGCTTGTCCAGCCATCTCCCGACCTTCTGCTTTATCTGATTTCATTACTTTGAGGAACTGCATACTCCATTTGTATACATATGCACTGATATACTTGGGGTGAAGCACTTCCACATGTTAAAGAAATTGGGATGAGACTGTAGCATACTTTTACATTATATTTGTTGCATGATATACATGCCAAACGTTTTCAAGGCTCAGATTGTGCACAGACTCTTAGAGCAAAGCCAGACTCATGGCTCAGCTTTGGCTTAGCTTGCTCTATTAATTTGCCTGCACATCATCCTATAGTTGCAACGTTGGCTTAGTGCATGGGGCCATCAGTCACATGATAAAATGATTTGTTAAAGAAGAGCACTAGACTAGAAACATGGAGCCCTGCCTACATGCACTTATTTGACAACTCTACTATCAAAGCTTCTTGTAGAAGAGATGAAGAGTGCATGCAGTGAAAAAACTTTTGAAATAAGTGATCCCTGGGCAGGAACTCCTGGCCATTATATTATGTTATGTTATGTTATATTATATTAAATTAAAGGGATTTATAAGCGCTTAGCTGCCCCAAAGTTGTGGCTTTCCAGTGCAAGACCTTGCAGATGGATACATTGTAAGCAGCAGTCTAACAGTAAAGGGCAGGTATTACATGGAAAAGAGCCATGTCTTCAGGAATTTTCTGAAGTGTAGATGGTTCCCAATGTTTCTAATAGGGAGAGGTAGTGAAATCCACAGAACAGGTGCCTTGACACGATAGGAGTGGCCTCCAGCTCTGGCTCTCCTAAAGCATGGGCAATTAGCCAGATTAATATCAGCTGAGCGAAAAAAACGGGAGGGTTGGTACTGTGACAAAAGATTAGACATGATGGGGCCTCTGGGAGTACAGAATCTTATGAGCAACACACAAGGTTTTAAAGTGGATGCGCTTTTCCACTGGGGCCCAATGCAGTTTGAGGAGGAGACCAGGGATAGGGAAAATGTCAGGAGGGAAAAGAGCAGCCTGACTGCCTTATTTTGGGCAAGCTGGAGTCTTCTGACGACAGACATATTGGTTCCTAGGTACAAGGTGTTGCAATAGTCCAGCCATGACAGAATTACTGCCTGGATGATAGTTTGTTGGGTGCTCGAGTCAAAGAGGCCCCAAATGGGTTTGAGACTTCTCAAAAGCCCAAGGCAGGTGCCTGCTACTGATTTAGCTTGAGCCTCAAAGGCCAATGTGCTGTCCATGATAAGTCCTAGACTTTTTTATGGATGACTTGGGGTTGGGAGGAGGCATAAGCGAATGACACCACCAGTGGTCACCCCAAGAGTGGGTGTCTTTTCCCAGTAGGAGGACTTTGATTTTCTTTGCATTTAGGAGGAGGTAATTGGCATTCATCCATTCAGCGACCCCTAACAGTCCTCTTTGAAAGTTGGATCTATAGAGCGTAGGATTATCTATAAAGGACAGCACCAGCTGGGTATCGTCAGCATAAGAAAGTAGTGCAATCCCTGTGTATTTGAGGACCTGTGCCTTTGGTTGGATGTAGATATTGGACACGGTTGGATTCAGTGAAGAGCCTTATGGAACCCCATGTGGTACAGTATATGAATGAGAGCTGTGGGTGGGTGAAATTACCAGGAAAGAACGTTTAGATAGAAAATACGCAAACCAGGGCAATGCTGCCCCAACTATACCAATGTTTTGTAAGCACCATAGTAAGATTTTATGAGACACCATACCTAATGAGGTGCTCAAATCCAACAAGATCTGGGCTGCGGACCGACCTTCATTCAGGGCACAACAGAGTTGTTCAGTGCCTGCGAGAAGCGTAGATTCCGTACTATGCCCTGGCCTGAAGCCATTTTGGGAAATGGCCAATATGTGGTTAGCATACAGGTCAGGATAGCATTAACATGTCTCTCCATAAACTTCGTAGGAAAAGGGAGGAAAGAAATAGGGCAAACTTTTTCCAGCTTGAAGTGTCCAGGGATTGTTTCTTCAGCAGGGAAATAACATAACCTTGGCATGCTTCCAAGAACTGGGCACACAAGCTGATGACAGGGAGAGAATGATCACTTCCAGACACTGTGGAAATAGAAGGTCATGAAATTTGAGAAACAAATCAGGTTTGAGCCGGTCTGCAGGTGAGCCAGATGTTACTTGTCTGAAGATGGTAAGCAGTTCAGGCAGACTCAAGGGAGGGAGTGAGTTGAGTGCAGGCATAAGGCTGCTAGCAAATGGCAATGCTATATGGCCATTGTGTTGTACATGACCATAGTCATGAGTTCCTATGGAGAATTACTAAGCCTAGGTGGGATGGGCAGGGGCGTGGCTTCAGTAGCGGTGCTTGGGGGTGACACCCCATTAAGTTCATTTTTGGTTTGGTTATTTAGTGGAGGGGCCCTAAGTCAGGTCTGTAACTCCTTTGTTAGATTTTATCCTTCTAATTTCACTGAGAGGTTTTACCGTATTCATTTTTTTGGGATTGGGATCTTACATACATATAGTGACCGGTTTACCACAAAAGTAGCAAATCTGCACCCATAGAAGTAACTCCTTGAATGGGTGCAATTGGGGAGCTTCGTCAGCCTCAGATTTCCAAGCATTTCACTGGCCATCAAGCATCCAAAAGGTGATGGTATGAATGCTTGCAAATAGTCTAACCACTGGCAATTGCTCAGGATAGCATTCAAACCCATCATTATTCACCCACTGTGCCACTCTAGACAGATGTAAAGCAGTACTGACCCTGTTTCTCATGGAAACAGTCCATGCCAAACCTTGGTCCTCTCACCCCTCCACATTGACACCCACTGCTTTTTTAGTTGGGCGATTAAAGATTCCCACAGTCTGAATCCTACTGACTAAGCCACTCCCTGGATATGGGCAATAACGTCCTGGGTCTGAGGTGTTACCTTTTTTTTAATATGGGGACTACCTCTGCTCTAAGCTGTGACCCTGGTGTTTTACCAGTCCTGAGGATTACATTGTCGGTTTTAATATAAAGTCAGACTAGTGCTCAGGAATGCTCTTGTAGAGGTATGCTGGGAATTTTCTGTGTCTGGTCCTTCTCCCTGCTTCAGGTAAGCCAAAACTCTTTCAACCTCTGAGTGGCTCGATGATACCTGACTTGTTAAGTGCCTTAAATTGTCACACCAATATTACGCAGCATCTTATTCCTGTACTGCATTCTGTACGTTTTCTTATAGTTTTTTAAATAAAAATATATTTCCAAGTGGTAAGTTATTTTCTTAGGATTCTTAACATTTTATTTTGATACTAATTTTAATTAATTGGTATTTGGTATTTTTTAATGTGCAACGCATTCCACAAAGTGGTTTAGATTTGAATGGGAATAGTAAATCTAACCCCCTTAAAGTCGAGCACCTTCCCTAATGTAGCTTAAAATAGAGTGGGAATAGTAAATCTATTCTCCTCAATGTCCAACACCTTCCCCCAATGTAGTTTAGATTGGAGTAAGAATAGTAAACCTAACCCCATTAAAGTCCAACCCCTTCCGCAGTGTAGCTTAGATTGAAGTGGGAATAGTAAATCTACCACCCGCAATGTCCAACAGCTTCATTAATGTAGTTTATATGGCAAGAGAATAGTAAATGTATCCCCTTTAGAGTCCAACACTTTCCCTAATGTACATTAGATTTAAGTTGAAATAGTAAATCTACCCTGTTCAAAGTCCAACACCTCCCCAATGTAGTTTACATTCAATCAATCAATCAATCAATCAATCAATCAATCAATCAATCAATCAGGGGTTTTAGAGCACGCTTCTCACCCGTGAGAGTTTCAAGGCGCTGGGGTAGGGGGCTTGCGGGCTGCTCCATAGGTCAGTCGAAGAGCCAGGTCTTAAGGTCCTTTATGAAATGGTGCAGTGTCTGGCTTGGTCAGATGCGGTGGGTGAGTTTGTACCAGGTCTTGGCTGCGAGGTAGGAGAAGGATCTGACACCCGCTCTGGTCCTGTGGATGCGAGCGAACGTTGCTAGGGTGAGGTCGGAAGAGCGGAGGTTTCTCTTGGGGATATGGTAGGAGATTAGTTTGTTGAGGTATTGCGGTCCAGTGTTATGGAGGGCTTTGTAGGCATTTGTGAGCAGTTGGAAGGTTATTCTTCTTTCAAGGGGGAGCCAGTGTAGGTCACGGAGGTGGTGGGTGAAGTGGTCATGTTGTGGGATGTCGAGGATAAGTCTGGCTGCAGTGTTCTGGACGGTTTTGAGTTTGCAGAGGAGTTTATTGTTGATTCCGGCGTCGAGGGCCTTTCCGTAGTCCAGTCTGCTGATAATGAGTACGTGGGTGACGGTCTTCCTGGCTTCGGGGGAGTCTTGCGAAGTATGAGGAGGGTGTTGAAGCACGTGGAAGACACAGCGTTGATCTGGCAGTTCATGGTAAATGAAGAGTCGAGTATGATGCAAAGGTTGCAAGCGTGGTCTGTTGGGGTGGGTGAGTTTCCGAGGGCGGGGGGCCACCAAGTATTGTCCCATGCAGAGAGGGTGGAGACAAGGATGAGGACTTCTGTTTTCTCTAAGTTGAGCTTCAGGCAGCTGCTTCTCATCCAGGTTGTGATGTCTTTCATTCCTTCTTGGAAACTGCGCCTGGTGATGTTGGGTTCCTTGGTGAGGGAGAGGATGAGAAGGGTGTCATTGCTGTTTGAGACTATGTTGAGTCTGTGTTTTCTGACGATGGTAGCGAGGGGGGCCATGTAGACGTTGAAAAGCGTGCGGCTGAGGTAGGATACTTGGGGTACTCTGCATCTGATCTCTGTCGGTTCGGAGAGAAAGGGCGGGATAGTCTTATTCCTTGTGTTCTGCCTGAGAGGAAATATCGAATCCAGTCTAAGGCTGTTCCCTGGATGCCTGCGTCGTGGAGTCTGGCAGCTAGTGTGCGGTGGCAGACGCTCATTCTGGCAGGAGAATTTCAAATCTAAGATATATTACTGAGGCTGACTGAGGCCCTGCGATATCCTAAATTGCTTCTAGAGGAATAGCCTGGAACACCGTTTTGACTGAAGGATCGCTTTTTCAATTTCGACAAGGGAGGTCACATTGGACCGAGTCTACATTGCACCCATTATACCTGTGGAGTGCGATTATTCTCAACGTATCCCTTTAACTTCAAAGAAAAGATACTTGCCTACTGAGCGCTGTCAAAGTTCTCATCATGAGAACGAAATGCGCTGGCTGACCGTAAAATCACCAATTCTGTGAGAACTAACTGATTGAAAATAAAGATTCATTTGAAAAACTAAATACTGCCTTCTTGGACTTCATCACCTGACGCACGCCCAACTCCTCTATTTTGCTTAGGATCTGACTTACAGAGGCCTCACCTGACGGCTGATGCAAGGGCTTGCTGCGCAAGGAACCTGATACAATTGAAACTGATGTGAGGTGCAGAAACAGCAGTCCGCCGTCAAAGTATCTCTGTACTTTAGTGTGCAGTGGGAGATGGTGTTGAAGTCTGCTAAAACATCCAAGAGGATGAGGGCTGCTGTGTGGCCTTGGTCGAAGAGGGTGTGGATGTCATTGGAGCGGGAAAAGTAAATCTTCCTCTCTCAATATCCAACAGCTTCCTCAATGTAGCTTAGAGTGGAGTTGGAACAGAAAATGAACCCTCCTCAAAGATTAAAACTTTGCCCAATGTAGCCTGGTGTGTTATTGAATTTTTAAAAATAGTTGTGATGCATTGGTTTTTTAACATCACTTTTATTTGTACAGTAGCAGTTTTTTTACAGACAGTATTACATTCTTAATACTTTTTCTACATGTTTTTTTAGTAATTATATAGTTATAACATTTTTAACATTCATTGTTATAAACAAACATGTTTTTGTACTTTTTTGTTCAATCTAGTTCATTGCTTTTTGAAAATACATTCAACTAGAACAGGATAGACACTGCCACAGCTTGAAGTATTTCCAGAAACAATCTATAACTAATCAATTCAATTCTTCATCTTTATTCGTCAAAATATATTAGACCATAAAAGTACATTTGGCAATGACAAGCACATAGTAGTAAAACAGTACATGTTCAATCCTATTTCATTAATATTTCGTTATCACTAAAATTTACATATATAATATTTAAAGGAATCCAAAAAAAAAAAAAAATTATGTATCGTAAATAGAACCAGTTCATTCAGTGTCCTTCCAAGTATTCATCTGTACAATGTGTTGACTTATGTCCGTTAAAAGGAAGATTCTAACAATTTACACATATTAGAAAATACGAGAAGGTAAAAACCTCATATCTGGGTCCGCCATACAATCCTATTTTCGTTAGTTTACCATAGTATGTGTTGCTAAAATTATATATAAAACAGTAATAAGTGACACATAACAGATCAAATTACACACAAGGTTCTTTAGCAGCTGTTTCCCTGAGTATCTATATCCTCTAACAAATCAGTTCCAGCACATACCCCTGGCCACCCCCTTCAAATCCAAAACCCAACATCCCATGTTACCTGGGTAACCACTTACCTTATCATCAGGTTTTTCATCCGCTGCGCATAGTCTATTCCATGAGTCCCTTCCTCAGCACTGGGGATATTAGTAGCAATCCAATACTGTTCTATGTCCCCTTTTGCAACCAAGTGACGGATCTCAGTAGAGTCCAAACCCGTTACTTCAATTCCAAGGAAACCATGTTTAGGGCATGGGCTCAAGTTTAACCCTATGACTTCACTCAGCCCTGTGTAAATCCTAGACCAGTAAGCAACGATTTGGGGGCAGGACTGTGTCATGTGGAAGAAGTCAGCCCACTCTACATGGCAGCACATGCAAAGGTGTCCGCTCCACCTGCCCATGTGCCAGAGTTCATTTGGGTCATAATTTGCTCTGTGGAAATATTTAAATTGTATCATCATCTATTTCGCTGAGATGGTGAGTCATCTAGTTACCATTTTGTCATCATCGATTCTACGCATTCGTCATCATCCATGGAACCTACATTCGTCTGCCACCTGTCTCTCAGCTGTACGAGGGGAATCTGGGTAACTCAATACATGGGATTTATAAATGCAGGGGATGCCTTTCTTCCCAAGTGATTCCATCACAATTTTGGGCTCCGACCGATTAAATTCCGGTATAACCCAAATTGGCTGGTTGTGTTAGTGAAGGGCTTGGCGGATCAGCAAATATTGAAAGAATTGAGATTTGTGCAAGATGTAGTCTGTGGTTAGTTGGTTGTATTATTTCATATGATCCCCCATCCACACATCTCCAACATTTAAAATCCCAATTAAATTCCAGGGTTCAAATCCGGCAAGGCCTGAAATGTGTGGAAGTCAGGAGCGCTGCAGAGGGGGGTTTCCCTTGTGATTTCTTTGAACCATTTCACATATTTCAGGGCATTGTGCCAGCATGCCTGGGCTGTCCTGGTTGATTTTGATACTCCTCTAGGGACAGAAGACCAATATAGTATTGCTTCCAGGCCCAAGGTGATCCCTGTCCAATCTATAAGTCATGTAGAGCCGGTCCGAACAATCCAGTCAATAATAACGAGATTTGAGGCCCAGTAGTATAGACGTATGTCTGGTATTCCTAGCCCACCTTCGTAGGCGGCTTGTTTACATTTGGCGAGTAAAACTCAGGCTTGTGCCCCTGTCCATAGGAATTTGTTTAAAATAGTTTTGATTTCAATGAAGTAGGTTGCTGGTAGTGTGTATGTAAAATGTTGTAGCATGTAAAGAAACAGCAGCAAGGTAATTATTTCAAGAAGGGCTCCACAGCCCATGATCAAGAGTGGCAGTTTGTCCCAAGTTAGCTCTTCCTTTCACTTCTGCATCAGCAAGGGGGCAATGCTGAGATCCCAGTTTCATTGTGGGTCTTTGGATATATATTTTTATATATATATTTTTATTGATAAAACAGTAGGCTTCACACATCATTCTGCAGTGGTATAATGAGGTTATAGCACATGTGTATTTGCCTTGGTGTCACCCAATCCCATTTGTTACATAGTCCAGACTTATAGATAAGGCGCTTTTACGGCCATTCGATTCGATTTGCATAGTACACTTTGTTTTCTCCCACCCTACGAGTAACCCTCTGTACGCCCCGTAATCTCTAACCCCTGTAGGCTCTCCAATCACCTCACACTTTCTCCCATTTCTTGGGGCTACCTCTAGCTGTGTAGACCACCTGTTCCACACTCTGACACCAATCTAGGTCTGCCTTCCAATCCTCAACCGCCGGCATGGTCGCGGCCCCCATGCTGTCACGATATTTTGCTTTGCTATACCCCTGCCGTTCTCAGCCAAATTTCTTTTGGCTTGGGCCAATCTGGCTCCCCTTTTGTTCCCAGGAGTAGCCATTTTGGGTTCGACCGGGATCTCTACCTCCGTCATCCTAGCCATTATTGATGTGATCTGGGCCAAATAAAGTTGGATCTGCTGGCAATCCCACAGGGTGTGAAGGACCCTTTACTCCCACAATCCCTTCTGTATAGTGGGGAATTTGCCCTGCCTATTTTGCGCAGGAGGATTTGTGCGTAGTAACGATCTTAAGTTGGACCAATCAGAATCATGCTCTGATGGAAATCTTCCATTGGCCAATCATCATCGTCTAGCATTCTGCCCAGATCATCCTCCTATGCCAGTCTGAGGGGTCCCAATGAGTCAGGGGAGTAGGTAATTAGTTGCTTATAGATTAGTGAAACTCCCTTCTTTAACAATGCCTCAGTCAGTAATCTATCCTCTAATGGCAAGGTGTGAGGCAGTTCCTCCTCCACCGGCAGGTGACAATGCAATGCATGTCTCAACTGGGTATACTAGAATCATTCCGATTCAGGATAAGTCAAATTCTTTTTGTAGGTCAGTAAACGTTATGTAAGACTGGTTTCTCCAGACCTCGCCCAGGTGTTTTACACCAATAAGTTTCCATTTTTGAAATCCACACAGCTCTACCACCTCTGGGAGGAGTGCCCTTTAACAAAATGGAGTCTGGGCCATTAGTTTCCCCCTCCAACCCAGAAATTTGGTAGCTTTATGCCATATGCCCACTACCATCTGTGTGTGCTGTGGCCAGTCGCCTCTGCCCATCTTAACATACATTAGTCTCTCCCATCCTTCTGGGCCCATGCACCCTCTGTCTACCATGTAAGCTGGATCCTGGGCGTCCATGGAAGTCCAGTCATTAATAACAAGCAATTGCGAGGCCCAATAATATTTTATAACGTCAGGGATTGCCACTCCTCCGTCATGCACCCCTTTTTGTAGCTTGGCTAATGCAATTCTTGTAGCACCTCCTTTCCACAGTAGTTTGCGTACAGTTCGGTCAAAACCCGTGAAAACTGCTGGTGGAATCTTGAAGGGTGTATTCTGCATTACATAGAGCAGCCTCTGGAGTGTCATCATCTTGTCAAGGGCCCCTATGCCTACTAACATCAATGGCAAGGATCAATGGGGGGGGGCACTAGGAGGGGGGGGGGCGGAGGGTGAGCTTACAAGTTTGAGGTTTTCTGGAAGTAGACTGTAAGATCTGTGCGTACCTGGGAGAGCAAGGGGACAGCGATTAAAAGCGGGCAGCGGGTGTCCCCACCGGAAGTTTGTTCCTGATAGTATTGTATCAATGTGCCATACGACTAAGTGACGCCGCCCGGCCTCCGGGATGTGGGCAGTACGGCTGTGTATGCTGCACGGATTAACGGTTAAGGGGAGGACGGGAAACCTGCATTACTGACATGCACCCTGGTTACTGTACGATATACTTGGTCCTGCAATAAAAATGGTTTGACAAAAAAAAAAAATCAATGGCAAGGAGTCCCAGTGCTTCACATCTCGTATAAGCTGCGTGTCAACGTTTTGTCTGAAGAATTCTTGTGGGTCCCGCGTGACATATATGCCTAGCTATTTGAACCCATTCGGGCTCATCAGAGCCAAACAGTCACGTGGTAAGCGGGGAGTTTCCCCCGATAGGGGATATATTATTGATTTAGCCCAGTTATTTGTGTAGCCCGAATGCCCCCAAATATTCGAAATATTTGGATTTCTCTATCTATGGTGCTCTGGAGTCGAGCAATGTATAGTAACACATCATCAGCATATCGAGAGATTCTTTCTTCCCATCCTCCAAGCACAGGTATGATCCAGATTAGAGGTATCACGTGGATACATGCTGCTAGTGGTTCGAGAGCCAGGGCGAACATCAAAGGGGACAGCGGGCAGCCCTGTCGGGTGCCTCTATGAAGCTCGAAGCTGCAAAAGGTTGTTCCATTCACCCTAACCCTAGCCATAGGGGCCTTGTAAAGCAGTTTGACCCACGCTCTGAATTTGGGACCGAACCCGAATCTTTCCAAGACTTCAAACATATATTTCCACTCTACTGTGTCAAACGCCATTCGGTATTTGGATATATTGACATTTGAATATTTAAAATAGTCATCCACCTGGTCCAATGTATCACAAACCAGGAAGTTTGGCTGGTGTCTCACAATTCGCACATACAATGATTTGGAGCAACTAACTTTTAAACCGGAAGCAATCCCATAGACTTACATTGTATGTATCAATCTAGGGACCAAACATTATGGCCATTGTAGATAGAGGTCATCAGTATAAAGCGATACATGGTCATCATGACTCATGCTCCATTGGATGCCCAACATCATGTGATCTGCACATGGTAATGACTTTCTTTTAACTTTTTAAATAGTACACATCCTGTCTAAGATGGGGGCCAATTTGTTCCTTGTGCTCTACTCGCTTTTATGTCCTTCATTGATTTCTATGTATGCATTCACCTGATGAACATTAAATGGATATTTGTTCCTGATGGCTGACGGTTCAGTGACTAAATATCGAGGGACAAAATATCGACTATACAAAAAATCGACACTAAAATATCGAGGGACAGAATATCGACTCTCTATCTACAAACAGGTAAGTACTAAAATATCGATTCCAAAATATAGACTGTCAAAATATAGTTAGCCAAAATATCGAATTTTTTAAATGTATTAAAAATAATATAAAATTAATTAAATATTAAAAACAATTAAATAAAACATACATAATATAATATAAAATAGCTTAAAATGTAAACATAATATAAGTTATTTAAAAAAGTCGAGATTTTGTTGGATACTGAGAGCGTAAAAATTACTATTCCCACTCCAGTGAGTGCAACAGTAGAGAAAGCGTTGGATAGCGTAGGGGTAAAAATTACTATTCCAACTCCAAACAGTGCAACAGTAGGAAAAGCGTTGGATAGCGTAGAGGTAAAAATTACTATTCCCACTCCAGAGAGTGCAACAGTAGTGAAAGCGTTGGATAGCGGCAGGGTAACAATTACTATTCCCACTCCAGAGAGTGCAACACTAGGGAAAGCGTTGGATAGCGCAGGGGAAAAAATTACTATTCCCAATCCAGTGAGTGCAACAGTAGGGAAAGCGTTGGATACTGAGAGCGTAAAATATTACTATTCCCACTCCAGTGAGGGCAACAGTAGGGAAAGTGTTGGATAGCGTAGGGGTAAAAATTACTATTCGCACTCCAGTGAGTGCAACAGTAGGGAAAACGTTGGATAGCGTAGGGGTCAAAATTACTATTCCAACTCCATACAGTGCAACAGTAGGGAAAGCGTTGGATAGCGTAGAGGTAAAAACTTACTATTCCCACTCCAGAGAGTGCAACAGTAGGGAAAGCGTTGGATAGCGGGAGGGTAACAATTACTATTCCCACTCCAGAGAGTGCAACACTAGGGAAAGCGTTGGATAGCGCAGGGGTAAAAATTACTATTCCCACTCCAGTGAGTGCAACAGTAGGGAAAGCGTTGGATAGTGGGAGGGTAACAATTACTATTCCCACTCCAGAGAGTGCAACAGTAGGGAAAGTGTTGGATAGCGGGAGGGTAACAATTACTATTCCCACTGCAGAGAGTGCAACAGCAGGGAAAGGGTTGGATAGCGTAGGGGTAGAAATTACTATTCCCAATCCAGAGAGTGCAACAGTAGGGAAAGCGTTGGATAGCGTAGAGGTAAAAATTACTATTCCCACTCCAGAGAGTGCAACAGTAGTGAAAGCGTTGGATAGCGGCAGGGTAACAATTACTATTCCCACTCCAGAGAGTGCAACACTAGGGAAAGCGTTGGATAGCGCAGGGGAAAAAATTACTATTCCCAATCCAGTGAGTGCAACAGTAGGGAAAGCGTTGGATACTGAGAGCGTAAAATATTACTATTCCCACTCCAGTAAGGGCAACAGTAGGGAAAGTGTTGGATAGCGTAGGGGTAAAAATTACTATTCGCACTCCAGTGAGTGCAACAGTAGGGAAAACGTTGGATAGCGTAGGGGTCAAAATTACTATTCCAACTCCATACAGTGCAACAGTAGGGAAAGCGTTGGATAGCGTAGAGGTAAAAACTTACTATTCCCACTCCAGAGAGTGCAACAGTAGGGAAAGCGTTGGATAGCGGGAGGGTAACAATTACTATTCCCACTCCAGAGAGTGCAACACTAGGGAAAGCGTTGGATAGCGCAGGGGTAAAAATTACTATTCCCACTCCAGTGAGTGCAACAGTAGGGAAAGCGTTGGATAGTGGGAGGGTAACAATTACTATTCCCACTCCAGAGAGTGCAACAGTAGGGAAAGTGTTGGATAGCGGGAGGGTAACAATTACTATTCCCACTGCAGAGAGTGCAACAGCAGGGAAAGGGTTGGATAGCGTAGGGGTAGAAATTACTATTCCCACTCCAGAGAGTGCAACAGTAGGGAAAGCATTGGATAGCGTAGGGGTAAAAATTACTATTCCCACTCCAGTGAGTGCAACAGTAGGGAAAACGTTGGATAGCGTAGGGGTAAAAATTACTATTCCAACTCCAAACAGTGCAACAGTAGGGAAAGCGTTGGACAGAGTAGAGGTAAAAATTACTATTCCCACTCCAGAGAGTGCAAAAGTAGGGAAAGTAATGATTTAAATTAAATATAAGATGACATTAATTATCAATACTGATAAAAAGTTAATTAAAAATAATTACCAATTAATAACAATTAATTACCATTTAAAAATATTACTTATCAATTGATAAAAATGTATTACCAATTAATAATAATTAATTACCAATTACAAATTAATTATCAATTATCAATACACATAAATAAAAAAATTAATATTTACTTTATTACAATTAATTTACTTCCCACCCAATTCCCCTACAAACCCACAACCCACTCCCAATAATAAAAAATACAATTCACATTATTATCAATTAATCAATTAATAAAAATATTTTTGCAAATAATAAAAATTATTTAGCAATTCATACAAATTATTTACCCATTAATACAAATGTATTACCAATTATTAATTAATTATCAATTAATTATCAATACACATAAATAAAACATTAATTATTTACTTTATTACAATTAATTTACTTCCCACCCAATTCCCCTACAAACCCACAACCCGCTCCTATTAATCACAAATACAATTAACATAATTATCAATTAATCAATTAATATAAATTAATTACCAATTAATAAAAATAAATTACCAATTAATAATTGATTATCAATTAATTAATTATCAAAACATATACATATAATTAACATTGAATTAACCATAATTAAATTACTTCCCACCCTATTCCCCTATAAACCCACAACCCGCTACGGAATTAAATTACGCAATAATTAAATTACATAACATTCATTTGTTTAAATAAATTAAACATACATTACAACAATAATACATCATTTTAACACATATACTACCATACATAACACAATTTTTTTTTTCGATATTATGGTAATCTATATTTTAAAATTCGATATTATGGTATTCGATATTTTTAAGGTCTATATTTTGATAATCGATATTTTGTACCCCAATTTCGATATTCTGACCTATCTATATTTTGTAGAGTCGATATTCTGTCCACTCTATATTTTAACTTCGATATTCCGGGCAGTCGATATTTTGGAATCGATATTTTGGGTGTTTACCATGGCTGACACCTATGAGCTAGGTGAAGAGCCGAAACACGTGGGGTGCTGCGCGTCCCTGCCACAAACCAAATCTTCACTTTGTGTACTACTGTAAGTGCCTAGAATCTGTGCCTTCATCGATGCCTGCTTTGGGATTCACTCCCAGTTTCTCCTACCAAGTGTGGTAGCACCACCACAGGGATGTTCCATGAGATAGTTTTGGGAGAAGGTGTGCTGCTCTTTATACATTTGAATTTATATTTATATTTGATTTTTTTATATTATAAACCTATCTACATAAACTTAGTGTTTCAATAAATAATTATTTTTATGGTTGTGTTGGCTGGCATAGTGAAATATTCTAGAATTGTGTTGGTTTAATGTTATTTTTTTGTTTATATAGTTTAATGTTACTTTTATATATTTCTACAGTATTTAGAAATATTTTGTTTTGTGTTTATATGTTAAATATTAAATATGAAATATTTGAATGTGTTTAATTTTTTAAAGGATTCCAAATTAGCGATTTAGTTTATTTTAATTAAACCTATTTTTTTAATTGAATGGTTAAATATTTTGGTTTTCAACAATTTCTTTAATGATATTTGTGTAGTTCTCTATATATTTAACAAGGTGACACTATGCTTTTGTTTGCTATTTTTGTTTTCAATATTTCGGTATTATAGATATTTGTGACGGTGATATTTGCATCTTTTTTGTTTTTGTATAGGATCACAATATTGTTGGGATCAATTTCTTTTGGTGATATTTCTGTATTTCAATTTTGTTGTCCTCCATATTCATAAATCCATTTCCAAACTTCGGCAAATGCATTTCAAAACACTTTTTGCAGTACCCATTTAGTTTATCTTTTGTGGGTGTTCACTTTAATTTGCACTGTGTGCCCTTACCCACTCCTCTGATTCACTCTTTCATGGCTATGCCACTTGGAACTCCTGCCCTTTCACACTTTCTCATTCATACTCCTAGATATGTAACCGAGAATGTCACTGATTATGCAAAGCTACTCTGTGGAAGTGCAGTAGTGAGTGGTTCTGTGTGGGAGTCAAGCAGAATGTGCCTTAAGCTTTTCCGCCCTACCTAGAAAATCACCCTTGTTGAGCATGACACATTTGAAGGAACAAAGACAATTGACACGCACATGTGTTGGAATAAGGAGTGGTGCAGAGGCGTAGCTTTCATTAGTGCATCAGGTGTTTTGACATCGGGGACCTGAGGCCTGTGCAGCCCACTGCACCTTAATTTTAACTGTTTTTATACTACTGGACCAGTGAGTGGAGAGGGGGTATTTTTCTTGCCTGCATTAGAGACCATAGCACCCTTGCAATGCCACTGGAGTAGAGATGTGGACAGTACAGGGGCGTAACAAAGGCCCCCGCAGACCACGCAGTGCTTGGGGGCCCTGAGCTCCAGGGGGCCCCCTCAGCAAAGTATGCAGGCCTGAGAGCTCCTGAGTGAGCCGGAAGGGGGCACCTCCATGTACTTTGCTGGGGGGGCCCCTCGAGTTTTGTTACGCCACTGGGACAGTACCCTTAAAGAACGATTGCTTAATTTGTGGTGGTGGGCACCGTCACTCATTGTTGGGGGACCAGGACTTCTTTCTCATCATCTGACTTTGACTCCCTTAGAATACTGCCTCTGACCCTACTCTTGTTGAATTGCACCTAACTTGCCTAGGATATCTATGCAGTATTCAGTACACCCTAAGGTCAGTTTATACGTTTGTTACACAATTGACTCCCTTCACTGCCAATAGTTTGACCCTGTGATGGGCCCCCTATTTAGCAATTGTCCTGAACTCACTAAAAGATAACATATATTTCTCCTCCGTTGTGGAGAGACTTTCCCTGCATGACTCTTTACACTCCGTTTTGTCTAATTATGTTTCCATCCTATAAGCAGATGCATGTAAGAGCTATTGGTAAGATGAAACTTCACTAAAAAACTACGGGGAAAAAACAGACTTTGACTCGGAGCAAGAGGGGGAAACAGATACAGAAGGAGGGAGAGAAAAATAGGAAAACAGTGACAAAGGGAGGCAAAAACAGCTTACCTGAGGGAAAGATCAGAGGCGGGAATTGTAGGGCGATAGACGGAAAAGGCAGCCTTGGTGCTCCGAATTCTCAGCTCTGTGTGTCAAGCTACTAGGAAGAACTTTTAATTGTATCATTATTATTATCTTCAAATTAAGCACTTAGTATGAGAGTGCCTCATTCTCTTGCGTTGAATATCTGTAAAGCTTAATGACTTTTCCATGGAATCGATAGAAGTTGTTCCTTTGTTGATCAAAGAAAATCTTAAACTCTCTTTGGCAGGTTTATTAACATTTCACACATCACAGCACAGGAAGGCAACCTGCTGCCCTGCGTTGCATCAAAGGGAGATGTCAGAAATGCCCCATATTTACAAAAATATGGCACATTTCTGATGCCTTCTTGTGCTGGTGCAAGGGTGCCTGCATTACCAGCAGGATTGTTTCTGTGCAGGAACGGACACCTTCATGCAGAAAAAAGAATCCTTAAAAGCATTTTTATTTTTCTCTTTGTGATGTAGCCTGCAGAACACGTGGGAAGAGGAAATAACAAGGAGAAATCAAGATATTTCTCCACCTTACATCTCACTTGCAAATACATTGCCTTTTGATGCATTCCCATGTTCACTAGTGTTGGTAAATCTGCGAATGCACCAAAAACGATGGGTGGGATGCGTGGGAACACCCACACGCCACCCATGGAATGTTGGAACTTGCACAGCCTTGCGTTACTCCAGATTTACTATGCCACGCAGAGTTACACAACATGGCTCTGTGTGCTAAAGTAAATCTGACTGGAGGGCTTGCATCACCTTGCATGACACAACCGCGAAGGAACCTCTTGGTAAATCTGGGTTTGTGTTCACATGTTCTTTAAAACTTTACATGCTGCATATAAATATTCTTAAACAGCTCTTAATATCTTAGAGGCCCTCAGTTCAGATTGTTCTGGCTGCCCGAGTCTAGCCTTGGAGAAAGAGTTTTTCTGCAGTCTGCCATCTTGCTCTCCAGCGGGCTCTACACAGCCACACTGGCCTGTGTGGAGAGGATCAGCAGACACACAAAATACGCTGAACAGAGTCGAAATTGAATCACTTTAACCTCGTGCAGCCCCAGACTGTCCTCCTCCTTCCACTCCCCCAGCTCCCAGACCCCAGACACTGCAGCAGGACAGGAAGCAAATAGTGTCAGAGATGTGAGGTACTGCAGATAGGGGTTGAGGAGGGGTCAAAACCATTAGTCTTCAGATGAGTTTGATGAGGTGGGAGCTGGAGGAGGGGGAAGCAGTGGGTGGGAGGCGAAGAAAAACAGTTATTGTGTTGGAAGCCATACTACAAAGAGCGGGGCACGGAAACATAACAGGCAGCAGCTTTTCTCAGAAAGTGCGCCAGGTCCTTCGCTGGCTTTGTTCGTGGGAGGGAAGGAAACAGCCGCAGCAGACAGACTGTCACCTCTGCACACTTCACCAGAGCTGCACATCCACGAGGTCCCTCTGCATCCTTAGGGGGCGACCCATGAGGTCATCGTAGCATTGCTTAGTATTGGTGTCAGTGATTGTGGGGCTCACAACACCAAAGTACTGCCTTAGGTTCAACTTTGTGATAGCTACTGTGAAATATGGGGGGCCCCAGAGTTACTGTGTGTTGGTGGTCGGGGGTGGGTACATGGGGTACTTTTGAGTACTACTGAGTGTTCCATTTGGCAGCAGTGAGATTACTGAGTGTTATTTTTAGTGGGTGTTTGCCCCATAAGAGTGGGGTATTACTGAATGTCCATAAGTGACTGTGTGACTAGTGAGGCCTTTATATTAGTTAGAGTTTAACTTGGTGCTGACGAGTGTGGGACTCATAGGACATTATATTACTCAGTGCCAGCGGTCTCAGGCACTTTAGGACATGGCAATTTTGAGTCTTGGTTTCAGTGAGTGTGGGAACCGTGAGGTTGTAGTAATACTGAATGTTCATTGCTTTGTCATCGATGTGACACCTATTAATCCATGGTATAAATAGGTGTTCACATTGGTGAATTAAAGACTAATGAAGTCATAATGTTACAAGTAGTTCAACGTGTTAATAGTGGTGTGGGACTTAGGAAGTCTTAGTGTTATTGAGCACTGATGTGTGTGAATATGGGACTAAATAAGTCATTGTAATGTATTACCTCGGTCTCAGTGTTGAGGGAATCATAATGCCTGAATATCTGTGTATGTGAAACTTGAAATGTTGAATGTTGGCTTGAATGTGGTACTCGTGAAGTCGTAGTTGACTCAATGTTGGTGCCAGTGACTGTGGGATTCACTGAGCTCATAGATTCATTGACTGTTCATCTTTCTATTAGTGGTTTGGAATACACAAGGCCACAGTATTCCTGAGGGTTGGATGTCAAAAATATATTGAACACATGATGGCATAGTACTATTGAGTATTCAATCTGTTGCCATTGGCATGGGACTCCGAGGGCTTACTATTACGGACTGTTGATGTCATTAAGTGGTGGACTCATGAGGCTATAGAAAAACTGATATTGGTTTTGTTAGTGTGAGTATAAGTAAGTGTCATACTAATGAGGTCATAAAATTACCCAGTGTTGGTGTCACTGAATGTGGGCTTGTGCACCATAGCATTATTAGGCATTTAACTTGCTTGATGTCATTTGGTGCCAGATTATGAAATTGGCGGTGCAGGAGCAGACCGCCATGCCGGCGGCTCGCACCACCAAACCTGTGGTTGGGCCACCCGCCAGATTACCAGTGTTTCTCATGTCTGGCTGGCTTTTTTGGCAATCCCTCGGCAGTACCTCTGAAAATGGGCAAAGCAATAGGAAAACCCAAAAACTGTTCCTGCGTGGAATGGACTGTAAAGTCCATACCACGCAGGAAGGCCCCCCTGGTGTGCATGCACACCATTGCCCTGAGGCAGGGCCCCCTTTGTTTCCTCTCTGCCATGGTTTACATGGAGGAGTAACTGACATGAAAACGGTGGCGGAGAGGAAACATGTAATATGCTTGGCAGGACTGCGCCGGTCCCACCAAGCATTACTGCCTCAAGACCGAAGTGCCACCGGCAGGGATTGGCAGTTCCCTGGCAGCTGCGGAGGTCTGACCACCTTAGTTGTAATAGAGCAGTCAGAGCACCAGAGAGGAGGTGGCTGGACTGCTAATGCTGTGCCCCCTCAAATCTGGCAGTCCTCGGACTCCTAGACTCGTAATTAGGCCCTTAGTGTGGAACTCACAAGGCATTTGCATCATCGAGAGCAAATTAAATAAACAAGTAATTGATGGAGTGCTTGAATTAAACTCAACCACTGGTTATTACTCAGGCCACATTCCAATCTATTGCTCTGTTGCTTACTGTGTGTCTACAAACAGGGACTAACAATAGTACAACCCTATCACCCAGGGCACATTGAAGTTGAATGGGAACAAACAAAATCCAAATTGATATCTGGCTTGTTGGGCCTCATCAGTGAGGTGCACCTTGATGTTTGTGGAACTGAAAGAACAGGACCCATATCTAGGCATTCCAGTCGGACACAGGGTATCTGACCAAGCAAAGGAAAGTGATGGGTGGAATAACTAAATTAATTTTACCTTTTGCAAATGTATTGGTGCCTTGTTGCCGTTCAGTTTATTTTGCTCACTGTGCCTCTACAGATGGGAACAAACCTTATGCAAATCATCCATGGTGTTGACCCAGTGAAAACAATCCAGCTTCTGATAAATTAGGCCTCATAAGTGAGATGCCCTTTGAGGCTTACATCGGTTAGCTAGAGTAACAATATCTGGGCTTTCCCCCTGCCCCCCTCAGAGCCTCTGCTAAAAGCAAAAAGGTAATAGGTTGAAGGCTTAAACTAATTTCAACCAATGATAATTACATTGCACCAGGTTCTAGTCCATCATTTTTTGCTTGCTGTGCCACCAAAGACTTGGAATAATGTCATGAGGATCAGCCTTGATACTGATGAATCAGAAAAGCCCTAGCTGCTTATCCAAGTCCCTGTTGAATGAGAACACAGGCAACCACAGACCAGTGACACCGTATTTTTAGGATCCAAATGTACATATACCTGTTACGGCCTTAGATACTACCTGTATCTGCTTCAGCCAATCCTCGTTTGGGAGACCACAGGGCAGGCAGAGTCTATTGGAGCCCAGCTGTGGGGGTTGCGGTTCTTAACATCTGGTGGCCCATCCGAGTATGTTTCTGCAAACTGGGCCAAGTACAACCCTTTCATACTTGACTCCTCTGGTAGCGTGAGTGAGCAATTGCATGCTTTTCAGGGAGGAATTTTAGTGGTGCTTCGCTCAGCGCTCAACAATCAACCAACATACTCAATAATATGAATGTCAAACCCAGTGCTATCTTTGCAAGAAAGAAAGTTCTTTAATCACAGTTACATTCTATACTACACAATACAATAATCATTAACAAACCAGTATCTTTAGGGGGTATAGTGGACAGGACCTGCACCTATGCCAATCTATTCCGTCCTCCCTTTCCCACTCTGGTTCTGGGCTTTCCCTCTCCAGATGAATAAGGCTCACATGCAGTTTTAAACACTCCTAAATGCAAGTGTACTCTCAAACTCACATCTTTGGGTCTTACCCCTTCACAGTATAAGTCATCTCAGTGTTGTTTCAAGGCTGTTTAGTGATCAATGTCAAGCCCTCACATTCGGGAAAGCAGCGGTGCACTGGCAGTGGTCAGTGAAGCTTCTTCAGCTTAGGGTTATAGGGCCATGTTTCGTGTTGTGCCCACTCAGCCTTCACTTTACAGCTTCTTGAAGATCAGCGGTCCAGAATTGTCGCAGTCCCAGCCAGATGTTTGGTAGGTGTGGTCCCACAGGGGTCCTCATGATCTGCGGACGGGACAGTAGGAGGAGCCCTAACAGAGTCTTCAGCACTTCACTAAATAAAGTCCCCACTGGCCATCAGAACCTTAGCAGATGAAGCACTGCATGACCCGCTCAGCTAATGCAGCTCTTGCCAGACCATTCAGCTATTCAGAAAATGTATCTCCAAAGACGCAAGTCAGTAGTTTGACAGATGAAGCCCCACACAGGTCATGCAGCAACGCACAATCATGGCCCAAGGCCGTCATCACAGCTCCCAACTGGAACTGACAAGAGAGACTGGAGGAGGCCCTCTGACTCCAGGTTCCTCCCTTACCTCTTCAATTGGTTAGCTTATTCTGGGCACCCCAGAGACACCAGGTATGCACTTGAATTCACTCCTTCCTGGACAATTTCTCTTCCTGGAGGATTTACAAACACATCCCCTCACTTCGTAGGCAGGGAGGCTTCCAGGCATGTTAGACAGGTACACAGCTTCTCCAGCAAGAGATCCAGATTTCAGATGATGCCTCCTTAGCTTTTGGAGACTGGCTGTCAAGCAAACACCTGTCCTGGTGCCACAGCACTCTGCGAAGCACTCATGTCTTTGGCCATAGAGGACTTGGAACTGGAACAAAATGAAGTAGTTTGGATCCCGCTTTTAACGGGCAGACTGGAAATTTGGAGCCCCTGTCTCAAACTGTAATGCCATTCCAAGTTAGTTATTCTTTCTGGTGTCCTTACCAGGCTTTTCTCCGCATTCAGCGTTTGTGCACAGTGATGCTTTTCACATCAGGCTTGTCTCAATCATGGGCGCCGACAACAGAGGCACAAAGAGGAGAGAGGTTTCTGCACCTAGCTGTTATCAGTTCAACTGAAGGTGTAATTTGGGAATGAGGGCAGGTTTCACCTAAAGGTTTCCTCACCTTTCACAACAAAGACTGCCCCCCCTCACTCTCTCCTACCATCCACAAAATAGCAGTGTTCAGGAAGACTCACAAAACATCTAAAGCCTTGTCTCCACTCCCTTTACTTCAGTATGTCAGGGTATGGCACAAGCAAACCCCAAATTAACCTGTGCTCACCCCCTTGTTAGCTAGGCACAGAGTAGTCAGGCTCAACTCAGAGGCAATGTGTAAAGTATTTGTGCAACACTTCAAACAGTAAAACAGCGAAAACACACCACAAAAGGAGCCCACAACAGATTTATAAGAATAAAGGTTTTAAAAAAATAAATAATAACCCACAACAGATTTATAAGAATAGGGTTTTAAAAAACAAAATAAAACAAGACCAAAATGACAAACATCCAATTAGTAGAAAAGGAGATATCGAATTTTAAAGTTTATATAGAGAAATAGCACCAATTAGCACAAAGCGCTACTGGGGATATCTGGTTGTGTCGGACCAGTACAAAGTCACAAGTTAAGGCTGACCACGATGGAGTGGGCTGGCTACAGGGACCCAGTTAGACTGGCTGAACAGAGTACCTTAAGTCCTGGTTGCGGAGTGTTGTGTGGATCCTGATCGAAGATGCATCACGCACTGAAGTGATCCGTCGGTCCAGGATGTGGCGAGGCTTTGGTGCTATGTCCTGTTGCGTTGTTGTTGAGGAGCACGTCAACTGGGCTTGCTTTGCGAAGTCCGGTGTCAGGGATGGGGCGCGCAGCTGGCGATGATTCTGTTCCAAGGAGCTGCAAGGCTGTGATACGGAGTACAGCATCACCGTTGAGGCTGCCATCAGTGAGAGATTTGAGGACCTGGGCTGTGGATGAAGCGCGCTGCACCGCCAGGGTGATTCATCAGTTCCGAGAACTGCGGTGGGTGATGCAGGTCTTTGCGACGGGCCCAATCCATGCAGCAGCAGCGATGAGTCGGTTCTGCTCAGGGATGCGCCGCTCAGCAGAGAAGATGCATCACTTCCACTGGCATGCACCTTAGGCCAACTTCCAAGGTTACAAGACTGGGGTGGCGCCCATTGGCAGGGCAGACTTACAGATGGCAGAGTTCAGCTGCAGTTGCAAGATGGTTGGAAGCTTGTTATGTCCCTGAGGTCTCATATCAAGAAGCCAGCCAATTAGCCCTTGGAATCACTCTGGGTTCTGGGTTCAAGTGATGCAGTTCCAATCCTCCTTACCTAGGCAAGAGGGCAGCTGGCAGCAGCTCAGGAGAGCAAAGCAGGAGTCCAGCAGAGTTGCAGTCCTTCAGTAACACAGCAGTCCTTCTCCCTGGCAGAGTAACCACAGGCCCAGAAGTGAACTGCAGTGGTGAGTCTGAGATCCTTTTTAGGTGGAGCCTGCATTTGTAACCTCCCATGAGGACTGGACTTTTTACTTGTGTTGTTACACGGTCTGTTTTATCCACAGTCTGTGAGCACTATTTTCTTTAATGTATTTATTCTAGCTGCTGTTGCAGGAACCACAGGCTCTCCCTAACCCACCCTATTTTCCTGACAGCGTGGTGCCCGAGCATGAACGCTGGGCTTTATCTTTAAAAAATGCTCCCTGCACAGCGTGGCACTTCTGCACCCGCTATGCTGCTTAACAAATGCTTTTTTTTGTAAAAACGGCCAATACCGTGCTTTCACTTTAATGGCGGTCGGGCACCTTTTTATAGATGAGTCGCATTTAAAGAAAGAGGCTTGGCCGCCATTAAAGTGAAAGTGCATCATTGGGCTCTTTTACAACAAAAACATTTGTTTGTCAACTTGACAAACAAATGCTTTTTTTTGTAAAAGCACCCCATACTGCGCTTTCCCTTTAATGGTGGGCGCGCACCTTTCTTTAGACACACGGGTCGTCTTAAGAAAAGGGTGTGTCTGCCATTAAAGTGAAAGCGCGGCTTGGGGCACTTTTGCAGACCAGCATTTGCAATGCAATAGGTCTTGCATCTGCGAGGGTTTAAGCTATTGATATTGTAAATGACAATGCCTTTTATTTATGTTTTAAAAAACAACACATAAATAAAAGGCATTGTCCTTTACAATGCCAATAGCTCGAACTCTTGCAAATGTGAGACCTATCGCAAATGCTTGTTTTAAACCCAGTTTTGCTTTTCAAGTGGGGAGAAGCTTCTTGAGGCATGCCTTTATTTTATTTATTTATTTATAAAGTTTTATATAGCGTGAACATGATCCCAAAGGATATCAGAGCGCTTTACAATTTGAGGGAAAGGAAGGTAACAGTTGCAGTACAGTACAGGCATCAAAGAAATATCACTACAAACAAAATAAATATGCTTACCAAACAAAAAGGTTACAATCGAAGGGGGCAACAAAGGGTAAGGTAAAAACTGGTACACAGCGAACTGGGAGGGGAGCAAGTGATTAGTAAAGAATATAACATCCAACGCAGGACTTAGGGTATAAGTCCAAAGCATTAGAGCAGACGATCCGAGACCCTTTAAGGTAAGAACTTGTTCATGAGGAATATTTTTACTTCCAATTTGAAGGCAACCTTGGAATGAGTTGACGTGGAGCTGGGGGGGGGGGAAAACATGCACTGGCAAAGCCAATAGGTCATGCTTTCAAGCACCCCCAGGCATGCCCAAATGTTATTTGCATGCTTAGGATATTAAAGTTATCCCTTTTGTATCTTTTTCTGCTAAATTACAAAATAGCAATACTGTACTTTTCCTTTCTTTCCACATAATATATTTCAGCCTGCCACATAACTGGGTCACTTACTGCTTACTGTGTTGCTGAATGCATTAACAGTATTGTCTGACAAAATGCTATATTCGGAGTCCGAATGATAAACCAAAAAGCTAAGGGAACGAATGAGAGAGAGAAAAACTGCTCTTAAGTCTAATGGGTATGTTTTTGGAAAAGTTGTGCCAATCTAGCAGCTAAAGCTATCAAAAAGAAGTGACCACCTTTGATGTGCACAGGTGCCCTGTCTTCCCTGCCCTGGCTCCACACTAACTGTAGCGCCTTTGTGTGGGAACAGGACACAGCCTATTGAGATGTAAGAGAGGCTGGGTGCAGCTCCTCCCTCCCATCCGGCCAGTGATGGCATAGTCAGTCACACCTAAGCATCCATTGTGAGTTGCAGTCTAGGAGGAATACACAAAGCCCAACTGCCAACTACATCCAGTCATGTGGCCAGAGACAGGCTGCAGGCACCAAATGGCTAAGGCAAGAAAATGCCAACTTTCTGAAAAGTATCTATTTGAACAGGGCTACCCAGTTTACCCCCAAGGAACTGGGTACTCTAATCCACAAAATAAATATTTCACTGGAGGATTTATTTCCACTCAACTTAATCTTTATGCTGGTTAAACAAATGATCCAATAACATCAACGTAACATTCATATATAAAAAACAATGACGTAATGGTGTAAACAAAAATATATTTTTTATGAAAATTACCTCAATAGAACATCATATCCATTATACATATGCCTCTCCCAGATCTGACTACCCTGATTCTTACTCGACCATTGATAAAGTCTAGTTGCAAGATAGTCAAAACTGGTGCGAATGTTCATCTGCATTCCCATGATTCATTCAGTTTTCCTCTCCACTGAGAACTCTAGGCCTTGAAGTGAGATAGACCATCTCGGCAACTTGAGATTTTCAACCTTTATTGTCATCAACCAATTGAGTGGTTTGTAATGTATCTGACCTCAAACTTAGTAACAGTCGGATATGTCTAAGACATTCTCGAATCCCACAGGGGCTTCAATGCAGTTGCTTTGTTTAGTGCTCACTCCTAAAGCTTTCTGACATTCTTCAGTCCATTAACAGATGTCAAGGCTATCAGTTGGACTACTATAGTCCCATAGTTGGATAACACGATCTTACAGTAATCTGTGAGTCCTATAAATGTATTACCTATGTATCTGAGGTAGGCACCTCTCACTCCAATACAGACTGAACTTGCATCTAATCATTTAATTAGGCTTTTTCATAACTGGTGTGTCAGAGTGCTCTGGGAATGGGCAGCACGTGCTGACTTGTGTCGTGTACTCCCAGAGGACTCCTGCTGTGAAGCTTGAGATGGAGAGGTGATGGAGGTGGGTGGTTGGATTGCTGTCCCTTGAAGTGGCATGGGTGGGAAAAGCAAGCAACCTTTGCCATTATGTTCTTGCCAGAATTCTATTCATGCCCCAGAACAGGTCAATTTCTCCCTCATCAAGTTATCCTGAAAGGTTTTGCATAGTGTAGGCAATCCTGCCCAAACCATGCAGTTTGCCCAGTCTAATTCTGTGGCCGTAGCTCTGGCATGTACACCATTCTCGGTATTGATGTGTTTGGTGCAACATTGCAGAACCTGCATCGTGGCACTACAGTGACACTTGATTCTTCAAAGAGGCATGTATATCAGTGAGAGTTGTGGTATTTACAAGTGGAATGGCACAAAACTGCAGTGTCTGAAGGTTCCATGCCACCCATTCTTCGCATAATGTTTGCCAGCAGCTGGATTATGTCAGTAGAAAGTTCTGCAGAGGAAGCTTCTCTCCTCACTAGCTCTAGTCTCAGAGGTAATTTTCAACTCCTCACCGTATGCACTCCATACTTCTTGTTCTGATGAGCCTTCAAAAAAATTATTCATGTTTCACTTCTGATGGCACAGCGCTTCTATCCATGCTTTTTGCCATTGTGAATGAACTAAGTGCCCATGGCCGATACTGTAGTTGTGGTGGCTGAGGCAGGAGTTGTTGGGAGGGAAGTGGATGTGGTGGGTACACTTGCATCAATGGTGTAGGGTGTGGTAGTAGAGGTGGTTTGGATGGCTGTATGCAAAGTAGGGCACATGATAGCAACATTTGCAGTCAATGTGTCAGAAGTGGTTCCAGATGTAGTTTCAGATGGCTATGTTAATGCAATGCTTATTGGAGTAGACTGTGGAGATGACTTTCTTCTGCTTGATGCAAATGTTGTTGCGGATGCATGCTCGGTGGAGCATTGCTCATCATTCTTTTGCGTCGTCTGACAGGTCACCTGTAATAGTGAGGTGAATGAATATCATTTATTTTACTATTTTACACACTGTTTTAGAGTTGTTTATCCTTAATGAATTTGGTCCCAAGTGAGATACATATTGTCTTGTTTTTGCATCCACGTTAGTAGGGAGAGATGTGTCGCCAGACAAACCTTCACCCATGTGGCTCAAGCAATATCTGGACAGTGAATAGGCAGGGAGTTGTGGGCTATACAAGGCTAAGCAAACTTAAATATCTAAGTTTACATATATGAACAACTTAGATATTTATAGCATATCATGCACAGTCATACACGTCACAACCCATAAAGAAATTTGACTTTCCGACCACACAGTGTAGATAGATATTATTTAGCTTTAGCCATCAGCCTGCAGCCACAACATTGTGACAGTGGGCGGAGATGACATTTAAGTAAACTTGCTGCTGCACTTCAATGTTCCATCAAATAATGTATGTATGGACAAGGCCATAGAATGTAAAGTCACTCGAAAAGATAGCCAACTTCTTGCTTTTTTCAAATCTAAGTTTAAATAGAGGGTTGTGGTATAAAATGATACAAGAGTAGTGTGAATTTTGACCTATGTCTTTGACTTAATTCATTCAGCCCAATATTGTTTTACTACGAAATGGAAATGTTGAATTTCCTGACATGACTCTTCCACTTCGCCAACCTCAGAGTGACAAATATTAACTGAATAATATTGAATAATTTTCAACACTAAACCTCCTGACTAACAGGAATGATAGATTTCCAGTTAGTCATGTGATTCAACTGTGTCTAATTTTGCAATTGTGCGGTATTTCACCTGAAAATTACTGCACCTGGAATTATTGGGTGCAGAACAATCGCATGCCAATGTTCTGGGTGCAGAGCTACACTCCGCAATTCTGATACCAGGGGCCTGGAAATAATGTGTAATTGCGTCTCTTTGGCCCGGGATTATAATGATGATTCGTAATTACCGGGTGCAGATTTACTGCACCTGGAAATAAAGCAAATCATAATCAGGGCCTCAGAGGTTCTCAATTTACTGAACTCGGAAGGGTGGAAGGCATTGTCAGGTTTGGCAGAATTTGAACTCACAACCTTCAGATTATGACCTTCAGATTACAACAATTTTGCTGGATAGATCTTGAGGTCCTATATGGGGATTCTAGAGTTCCTATAGTTAGAGGTCTGGGGGTACCTGGTACCATTCAGGAAAAGACCAGTCAGTTGATCTAACTTCTCACAAGTCAATATAGAAATACTGGTGATAGAATGGGGCAAGCATCCACAAGTATGTCCCCAGGAGTACCAGACGATGGAGCCCTCTGTGTCAAAACGGGTTGAGGTAGTTGAAAAAAAGTAATTACAAATGTAGCAGATAACAACTGTAACAAAATGCCCAGGTGGAACAAAAGTCTCAATATTGTGGGAATTAAGTCACTAAAGACTGCCCGAGTGGTTTGGGTGGACGAGGGCTCAATTCATGACTACCATGTTTCCTGAAAGTTAAGCATTGAAGCCTATTGTTCCAAATGCTGAGGGTGAAGGCAGATTCCGCCATTCCAGCAGTACAATAGCAGAGAATGCTGAAGGTTCGGGGTTAAGGCTGCATAAAGAGCTGGACTGGAGTGTCCGGATTCCTGCAGATCAAGTTTCAACATTGCTTGATCTGTGCAGATCACACTTGAAGCCCATTGCTTCTGTTGCACAGGGGAGCCAGGGCTGGAATAACAGGTGAGGTAAGGGCTCGGGTGTGAGTCATGTTGTCTGAGAGCGAGGTATCATGAAAGTTGAACTGCAGCAGTGAAAAGATTCATGAGCATGCTGCCTCGGCATATGACGAAACAGAGCCATGAAATGAGGATATTCCTGCAGGTTAGGAATAAACTACATTGCCTGTGCAATGCATGCATGGGGGAGATTTTTCCAGAGGAGGGGGAGATATCCGTGAGATGAGGGTGCACCTCGTCACACTCTGCACCATCATTTTGCCTTCCGCAGGTTCTAAAGAGATTAATTCCAGCAGCAGTTCCCAACCTCTCATAACTGCCATTCCTTCCCCTCTGCCCCACCCTCTCCCGTCTATCTTTAATGGCATACTTGCCAGGTTATGTCAAACAAACATGTTCCATCCGCATCAAGAGACGGAGGTCAAACGAGGCCCAGGAATTCCGCCCGTCTTCAAGCCCCCTTCATTCATCACCTGCGCAGGCAGCGTGGAATGCGAGCCCCGCGCCCGTCCACCGACAGGCCGCTGCTCCTGAAGGACGCTGATGGTGCGTGGGGTTTAAGGACTAGGTGAACCCTGCAGGCCTAAGAAAGCTTGTTGTGACAGGTAAACACGACAGCATAATGGAACGTGACAATCCTGGCACCAGGGAGGTAAAGTGCAGTGTCTGCGGCTAGTCAATGGGCCATGTGGACCTGTACTGTGGACACTCGTATGGGGATAAGGGGCTTCCTGGCAAGAGGTTTGAAGTGACATCATAGGGTGGGGGAGCAACGATTGAGTAGTTTATGTCATTCAATGCCCAGAGTGTACAATATTTCCATTGTTCATTCTAACCCATTTACAAGCAGACCCTGTCCAAAAAACACATGTGACTTCCTGCTTTTCACGTTACAAATGTCATGCAAAATGGCCAAAATTACGTCACCATCCACGTCATGCCCATTTATGGAAAACTCCTATAGCAGGAGCTGGGAAACAACACAAATGTTTAGAATATAAGTGTCTCACATAATGTGTGTTTTAGCATTATGTTTTAAGAACTACATGTGTCCTCATAACCAACATGAGGATGTATTTCGTGCTAAAAATAGCTCCTAATACATCAGCTTTTTGCATAATTTTGCTTAATTTTGCTAGAATTTCACGTAAATTGGAAATTATGCAATGCTCTTTGTACATAGGAGTACATTACGGATGGATGAGGACTGTGAAAATTTTCCAGTCCTTCTTTCGCTAGCTATAAATGTTCACTTTTTTTCTGATTTGACGAATAATTGTGCTAGAGAGGCTAAGGACAGTGGACTGCCAGGAGTTTTCAATATTTAATAGAAGTTCCATATTTTATGCGAATAGGATGATTTTAGGAGTAGGTGGAACAAGGAGATTTTCACTCAGAGGAGTCAGGAAAATACCCTGAGATTCTGCCAAGGGACAGAATAATGCTCTTCCTGCCGTTCCCGCTGTTTAGTCCACGCTGGTAGATCATTCTGCGCTGAAAATCAGAATGAACGGCAGCAAGCGGTGCACATGGGCGTGACCATCTTGTTTTACCTACTTCTGCTTCTCCTCCTGACCAGCTTCTAATCCTACCTAATTTACCCCGCTCTGATTACCCCATTCTTAATCCCACCTGTTATTTACTTAGTTTTATCAGTTTTTTTTCTTTTCCTTTCCTGCTGTCCTCCTCCTCCTGTTCCTATAATTTTCTGCTATGGCAAAAGCAAGTTGCAGCATCACCAGTGCCACCTGCTCCCCCTCCGGGTGCCCCCGGCGTGAAGTGGTGCAGCCTGCCTCATTTTCAGTGATGAAGAGGTGGCCAAACTAGTCTTTTGGGTACAGAGCCACATCCCCCGCATGTTGGCAGCAGGCCCGGAAAGGGTTATATCCTGCGGGAGCATTAGCTGCTCTGGGGGAGAGTACAGTGGTAAGTGCACCACAGCACAGGGGCTCAGTGCACAGAGCAGCAGCTGACGCACCGCTGGGCAGACATCATAGACCAGGAACAGGACCTGATCGATCTGCTTAGTGTCGAGGTTGTGGGGTTCAGTGAATAATATTTATTTTTTGTTTTCTAAAAATTCTATTTTTTCAGAATATTATATTACTATATATATGTAGGAGGAGAGATAAATAATTATGTTTATTTTTTTCTAATTGTAAAAATAAATATATTTCACACGAGTTAGAATATATGGGTCCCATTCACAAAGGTAAACTGAGACGAAAGCCTAACTTTACGACTTTCGGTATTCACAAAGAGCATTTACTACTCGTAAATGCCATTTGTGAATACCAAAAGTCTAACTTTACGACATTTGGTAATCCCAAAGGCCATTTACGAGTAGTAAAATACCAAAAGTCATAAAGTTATACTTTTGTCTCACTTTACCTTTGTGAATCGGGCCCTATATCTATTATATATATATGTATATCTATATATATAGATAGATAGATATATATCTATATATCTATAATGAGAATTTGTTAATTACAAATGTAGACATGTGTACTACGTGTACTTATTTTATCTATCCATTTATCTATAATTTATATATCTGTGTGTCTATGTATATATATTTATATATATATAATTTATATATCTGTGTGTGTTTGTGTATATATATAAATATATATACACATATGTATATATTTATATATATTTTTGATAAACTTCTTTTTATTGTGTTTTGCGGCATAAAGAACAATATCAGGAATAATATACAGCAGTGCAGTGAACAAGGCATCAGTATCTGCAATCAGGAAAGCATCAACAGGCAAGTGCAAAAACCCTCCCGCCCCCTCCCATCCCCCGTCCCCCCCCCCTGTGCACCCACCCTTCAAAACAGGCCCCCCAACCATTTCCCCCATATCTTGCGAAATTTTTTTGGGCAGCCCCGTGCAGCGTATAGCGACCGCTCCTGAGCCGCACACCAATCCACCCCTCTACTCCAGGTAGCCACTCTGGGCGGGTCTGGCTGTGACCACACTGCCGCTATGTCTCTCTTAGCCACCATAAGGGCAGTGGTGAGGAAGTACTTCTCATTACGGGACCCGTCCATCCCGTCCATGATGCCCAGCAGGGCCATTCTAGGCTCGTGGGGGACCTCCCAACCCAGGACCTCCGCTAGATCGGCCTCGATCGCTGCCCAGTAGTCCCCCAGACGAGGGCAAGACCACACCATGTGGAAAAAATCTGCCGGAACCTCCCCACAGCGAGTGCAAGAGGCGTCCGCGCGGAGGCCCGCACGATACAGGCGGTCCGGGGTCAAATAGGCAGTGTGGAGGTAATAAAGTTGGATAAGCCGCAGCCTAGCGGAGGTGGTAAGCGATCGAGGGCCCATAAGGGCGTCCCTCCAGTCCGCCTCATCCAGGGGTCCCACCCAAGCCTCCCATCGCTGCTTTAGCCCGCTCCAATCCACCGGTGTATTGTTAATTAGGGATTTATAAATGCGGGATATGCCCCCCCTCCCAAGATACCCCAACATCACCTGGGCCTCAGGCGGACTATGGAAAGGCAGTCTGGAATCTAGAGGGACGTGAGCCCGAACCGCGTGGCGCAATTGAAGGTAGCGGTAGAATTGAGAAGGCTGCAGCGAGAAGCGGGTCCGAAGCTCCTGGAAGGAACACATGCGGCTTCCACGCCATATATCGCCCAGACAGGAGATACCGAGAAGATCCCACTGCCGAAAGCCCGTTAGTCCCACCACCTCCCGCAGCCACGTCCCGTGCCAAAGCGGAGTGAGTTGCGTGGACGTCCCCGACCATCTGGTGTGTCGCAAGGCCGCGCGCCACGCGAGAAAGGGAGCCCGCACGACGCCGGGGAGCGACAGGGGGATCGTTGTGCCATAGAGCATGTTTTGGATGGAGGAGAACCCGAGGCAGTTCACCTCGAGTCGATAAGCCGGGTCGCCCCAGCCCCCTGAGAACCAATCGTGGACCACCAGTAGTTGGGTGGCCAGATAGTAGAGGTAGAGGTTGGTCATGCTTAGGCCGCCGTCGTAGGAGGGGACCCTGCAGCGGTCCAAGGCCAGCCGAGGTCGACCACCGCCCCAAAGGAATTTGGTCACCATCTTATCCAGGTCCCGGAACCACGGGCGCGGAAAGGGGCATGGAGTGTTCTGCAGCATGTAAAGAAACTTGGGGAGGATCATCATCTTATATAAGGCGACTCTCCCTAGCGGATTCAAAGGGAGGGCCTGCCACCGGAGCATATCTGATCTGGCTTTGTTTACTACTGGAGCCACATTGAGTGCCCAGCAGAGTTCCGGGAGGAGGGTGACCCAGATCCCCAGGTACTTAAAGGAGAGTCTCCGGAGGGGAATATCTGATTGCCAGTCGAAACATTCCCGCGACGGGTGTAGCGGGACTAGAACAGATTTTTTGGGGTTCAGATGGAGACCCGACGCCTGGCCAAACCGATGGAGGATCCGGCGGACCCGGGGCCCCGAGGTCGCTGGGTCGGAAAGATAGAGGAGGACATCGTCCGCGTATAGGGCAATCTTATCGGGGGCCACAGCTGGCCATTCCCATCCGCGAAGAACGGGATCCGCGCGAATCAGCATTGCCAGGGGTTCCATGGCCAACGCAAAAAGGAGGGGCGAGAGCGGACAACCCTGGCGCGTCCCCCGACCTATGGGAAACGGGCGAGAGAGAGCCCCGTTGACCAACATCCGGGCCCGCGGGTGCGCGTACAGGACCGCTACCATGGCACGGAACCGGGGGCCGAAACCCATGCGTTCCAGGACGTCGGCCAAGTACGCCCATCCCACGGAGTCGAAGGCCTTTTCAAAGTCAACCAGGAGGAGGGCCAGATAGGGAGAAAGGCGGCCGCGGTGCGCCATCGCAAGATGCAGGCGCCGCAGGCAGTGTCTGGTCCCCCGCTCCGGCATAAAGCCGCATTGATCCGGGTGGACCAAGGAGGCAAGCGACGGGCGCAACCGCTGTGCCAGGACCGTAGCATAGATTTTGAGTGCGGTGTTGATAAGGGATATCGGCCGATAGTCGGAGCAGGACCGCGAGGGAGGCTGAGTCTTGGGGAGGGCAACTATGGTTGCCGTGTCCGTCTCGGGCCGGAACGAGCCCGTTTCCACCACGGCTGCAAAAAGGTCCCGAAGCCTCGGGGCCAGCATCTCACGATAGTGAGCGTAGTACTCCTGGGGGAACCCGTCGGGTCCCGGGGTCTTCCCAGGTGCCAAGCGGCCAATGGCCTCCTCGATCTCCTGCAGCTCGATCGGCGAATCAAGGGTCTCGGAAACCTCGGGCTGCAACCGCGTAAGTGTCACCGCGGTCGTCCCCAGCAATTCCTCAAGGGAGAGCGTGGACGGCCTGTGGCGGTATAGCTGGGAGTAATAGTCAGCGAACGCCTGGGCTATCGCCACCGAGGCTGCGTGAGTACCACCCGCTGGGTCCACGATGGCCGGAATGATCCGTCCCGCCCGGGGATAGGTCGCCAGCCGGTGGAGAAGAGTGCCGTTTTTGTCTCCCCACCCGTAGACCCGGGCCACCGAGGAGCGCCATAGAATCTTCGCCCCCTCCAGGGAATGGAGGCGAATCTCTTCCCGCAGGAAGGCCAATCGACGAGATCGGGCGGCATCGTCCAACTCCCCCAGACCGCGCTCTAATTCCACGGCTTGGGCTTCGCATTCCGCGAGCTTCTGGGAGTGGGCCCGCCGTTGGCGCTGCAGATGCCCCTTAGCGGCGCCCCGGACAGTCGCCTTGCCGGCCTCCCACAAGACGGCAGGGGAGGTGACAGAGCCCTCGTTATGGGAGTAGTAGTCGGCGATTTCGCCCCCGACCGCCTTCCGGAAAGCCTTGTCGTGGAGGAACCAGGCGTTCAGACGCCACATCGGACGGGCAGAGAGGGGTGGGGGACCAAGAGCGAGGAGCACAGGCGAGTGGTCCGAAAGGCCCCTCGGAAGAATGCGTACATCTCGCACCCCCGCGAAGTCGGTGGATGGTACGAAGATGAAGTCGATCCGGGCATGGGAGTGATGGGCCGCCGATGTGTGGGTGTATTGGCGTGCCTGTGGGTGCCAGATCCGCCAGACATCGCAGAGGCCCTGCGATTCAGCCCAGGATGAGAGCTGTTTTGCGCGGGCGACGCGGGACAGGGAGACCGGGCCCGTCGAGTCCAGGGGAGGCGAGTAGACGGCGTTGAAATCTCCGCCGAGAATGAGGGAGCCCGCCGGAAGTGTCGGGAGGAGACCCGCCGCATGGGAGAGGGCCGACTGCAAGAGGGATGGCGCCAGAAACCACCACTACCATACCTTGGGGGTCCAAATGCACCCGGGACAGGACAAAGGGGAAGGACTTGCGGAGCAAAATGGCCACCCCTCGGGATCCCCGCGCAAAACCGGAATGCCATACCCTGTCATAACCGTAGCGGCCAAGGAAGGGGCAGTTGTTACCCAACAGGTGAGTCTCCTGGAGGAGGAGTACATCGATCTCAGCGCGTTGCGCGTATTTGAGGACCGCCATACGTTTAAAACGGTCCAGAAGACCATTGACGTTCCAGGATAGTATGCGCATGGCGGCCCTAGGGACAGGCGGGTCAGCCATGGTCTAGGACAGGAGAGGGGGCCAGTAGGGGCGCGGCTGAGCAGGCCCCCAGAGAGGAAGGACAACGGGACATCGGGCAGGAGAGCAAGCCAAACAGCACATGATGCCTTAGTACAACAATTAAGAGGGAGTCATCCCCCACCAACAAAGTCTTCCCAACGGGGAAGAAACAACCCCAAACCAACCCCAAACCCCCCCCCCCACCCTACACTTCGAAAACGGAAGCATCTGTCGCCCGACCCAAATGGAAGAACCACCAAGCTAAAACGCTTGGGCTTGAGCGCTAGTGGACCCCTGATACCGATAAATTCAAACCTGAGTTACCTGCCCTGGCCAAGAGCAACACTGATAACGGAGCATCCCATCCCCGTCCAGGCATCCCCAGCCCCCCCTCCCCCAAAGGAAGCAAAGAGAGTCAAATGTTGGGGCTGCGAGAGAGGTCCGAAGAGTCCACCAATTCGACCGGCTGAGTTGCAGGGCCTGTGGGCCGGGGCGGCACGGTCCGCCGTCCATCTGCCCCGGGACTGGCGTGTGCGGCCGAGGAGGCAGAGGAGGCTCTCGACCCTCGGCGTGACCTTCTCCCAGAGCGCGTGGTGATCACCTCCTCCGCTGTGCGCTCCCGGGGTAACGTGCGGTGCCGCCGACGGGTCTTCGATGTCCGGGGCCTTCCTCGTCCCCCCCGCATACCCATAGGCGAGCCGCGTCCAGAGCACTGCAGGGGGTGCTCCTCCGTCAACCAGGCCCAGGCCGCCCGCGGGGTATCGAAGAACAAAGTCTTGTGCTGGAAGACGACCCGGAGGCGGGCCGGGAACTGGCGCTGATACTGGAGTCCCAGAGAGCGCATCTTTTGTTTCAGTTCCGTGTAGGAGCGGCGTTGCTCTTGGACTTCGCGGGTGTAGTCCTGAAATATCATGATTTTGTGGTTCTGGTAATGGAGGGCGCCCTGGCAGCGGGCCTCGCGGAGGATGGCGTCCCGGTCGCGGAAGTTCAAAAGTTTGAGGATGAACGGCCGGGGAGGCGCACCTGGGGGCCTGGGGGCCAGGGAGCGGTGGGCTCTCTCCACCACGAACGAGGGAGATAGGCTGTCCGCCGGCATCCAGGACCGGAACCATCGCTCCATGAAGTCGTCCGCTCGGCCCGATTCAACTCCCTCCGGAAATCCCACTAAGCGCAGGTTGTTGCGCCGGGCGCGATTTTCTGCATCCTCGACCCGGCGGTGTAGTTCCTTAGAGTGGGTGGTCAACTCCCGAACCTGGTCCTGTAGGTGGCGGATGTCGTCCTCGGCGGTGGAGATCCGGGATTCGGCCTCGGAAATGCGGGCGGTGGCATTCCGCAGATCCTGTCGGAGAAGAGCAACGTCCACTTTGACCTCTCCCACCATGCCCTCGAGGGAGGCGCGGGAGGAGTTGATGGCCTGCAGGATGGCAGCAAGGTCCGTGGCAGGGGCCGGGGCCGGCGCGGCCGTGGAGCCGGGCCCCTTGTCGGTAGTCGTAAATTTGTCCATCCTGGTTTGGGTGGCCCCGGACGCTGGCTTGTTGGCTTTGTCTTTGCCCATATCTGTGGCGGCCGTCCGTGAATCAGGGCAACGAGCGAACGTCACACCCGCAGAGCGTCAGGGGGTGCTCGGGCGGACAGGAGCCCAGCACGGGGGCGGCGGGGGGAACCCGCGGCCGGACAGGGTCCGACACGGCCAGCCCCAGCGGTCAGCCTCCGGCGGGGTCCCCAGCGGGGCAACGAGTCAGATCCCTCGCCTCAGTCGTGGCAGCGAGCCTCTCTCAGCGAAGCAAGGTCCAGCAGCGCAGCCCACAGTTCCTCAAGGGCACCGCCGCCGGGAATCGGCAGGGCCAGCCCTCCGGGGCATAGCCCACCTCTCCAGGGGGGACACCTCGCCCGAGCGGTCCCTCCGCCACCCCCAGGGGGGGGCACGGTGTCGCCTGTCTACTTGCCGGATCTGGGGCCCCAAACGACGATGAGGGGGGGGAGGGGGGGGGGAAACAGCAGCGACACCCCCCGACCGCCGATGTGTGGCCCGAAGCAGTGAGGACCCCTCCACCCCCGGGACCGGAGGCCAGTCTCTGAGCCGCGGGGCCGGGGCAGCGCCTCAGCCAGGAGGAGAGGTTGTAGAGAGGGAGGGGGGGGAGCGGGGGTACGGGTCTCCCCGGCCGCCGACGCACGGCCCGATGGGGGGGTCTCCCCTCCGCCCCCGACCCCCGCAGCCGCCCCGGTGAAGCGATCCTCCGCCGCCGCACTCACCGCCTATTCCTGCTCTCAGGCTCCGCTCGGGGGGGGGTCCCAGCACAGCATGCCAGGGGGCCTCGGGCTGCAGCTGCGAGGCAGGACAGCACCCAGCCGGTGCACCAACTCGCCGCCGCAGGTCTCGGGACACCAGGGCAGGTCCAGCAGCGTTGGTGGGGGAGAGTGGGGGGAGACCGGGCCCCGGCCGTCGACACCCGGCCCGAAGGGGAGGGCCCCCACCACCTCCAGCCCCACAGCAGCTCAGGTCGTCCCACCAGGGAGTGCCCCACTCACCGCCCGGCCTTCCGTCCGGCACCACAGCCCGGAATGGGCCCACAGCACCTCGCCGCCAGCCACAGGATCCCAGGTCGGGGCCCCACCGAGGGGGGGCCGCCACTGCCGCAGCGACGATCTCACCGGGCCTCCAGGATTCCCAGGCCCAGCACCCTCGTGGGCGCCGCGGTCTCGAGTAGCTGCGCGCCCGCACCCAGCGTCAGGGATCAAAGCCGCCTCCCGCCGGGCGCCGATAACAGGCAGCAATCACAGCTCCGGGGGGGCGGTCGCGCCCCAAACTCGCACCAGGAACAGCCAGGCGGGCCCGGGCCCCAAAACTGCTGAAATCAGCCGGCCAGGGCAGGATCAGGCGAGGAAGAAAGGATCGGCGGGGTCTTACAGCCGGAGCCTCACGGCAGAGCAGCCATGCCGGTCAGGCGCCACCTAGCGCTCCCTATTTATATATATTTTAATAGTGTGTGCCACTCACCTAAATAGATGCACTTAGCATCAGAGAGTGCTTGCAGTTGTGTGTGTCCAGGGTTTTTCTTCTGTCAGAAGTGGGCATGCGATGTAGTAATACACCAGGGTTATACACTTTGCTGAGTGCATCGGGAAAAGGTATGAAAATCAGTGCTTAATTTGGAAAAAGTGTGCCGGGGCCCTCATTAAGAGGCCACTGTAGCTTGCACTACTCATTGTCCCTATACGTGAATCCAGTGCCAGAAACAACAAAACTACCAATCAACACATACTACATGTACGACTACATGTATGACGTTTTAGACTACTGCAGACTCCAAAGCTACAATAATGGCTTGGGCAGCAGATATTTGTCAATTTTAATGTCATAAGTGTCGGTGTTGACAGTTAAGTTCTGGTGCCTAGCACCGGAAGCCACCGGCTCAAATTAAGCACTGATTAAAATTAATTTCATGCTGCGCTGCAAGACATCTTGATGCAGATCACTTCCATCTGCATCACTATACGCTATAAAATTGTACAGTTTCCCACTGTATTCTATTACACTTTTGTGTATGCCAGTTTACTGGAGGCTCCTAAACAGTACTGCTCACAACTGTTCACTGTTCCACTGTACGGAACTCCACTTAACACTATTCCACTATATGCTATATGCTAATCCACTCTACCCCTCTTCATGGTACACTCAACTCTACGGCACTCCATTGTACTGAAATACAGTATACAGCACAGGAGTGTAACAAAATCCACTCTATGCTATTTCACTTTTCAAGACTACATTCTGCGCCACTCCACTAAACCACACTTCCCTGTAAGTCAGTAGACTCTACGCTTCTATAATTAACCCTACTGAGTTGTACAACACTTAAACTGTACGCTACTCCACCACATGGCACTTCAGTGTATGTCTGAACACTTAACGCCACTAAACAACACTGAATATTACTGAATATTACACTGTAAATTACTGAATTTTACACTACTCCACTTATTCACACTACTGTTTATGCTACTTCAAGATATGCTATTTCACTGTACTGTATTACACTGTACCTCACTGTAGTGTTTGCTATTCTGCTTTGCACCACTCCACTGGGCGCTACTCCAATATACACCACTACATTAAACGTGATTTAACTTTACAACACTACTCTGTACCACACTCCACTTTACGTAAGCCCACTGCAAGCCACTCACCTCTACCCTCTCCAATGTCTGGCCCTCCACTCTACCCCACTTCACTCTACGCTATTCCACTTTACACCACTCCAGTGTATAGCACTCCACTGTACGCCAGTATAGCACACAAAAATACACTCTACAATATTTACAGGACCTAAATCCACCTAATCCCACTCCACTGAGTGCTATCCCACTCTATACCACTGCATTGTATGCCAATGCACTCTATGCCACTCCAATACACTCCACTGTATTGTATCCAAGTTCACGGTACGCCACTCCACCATATGCGTTTCCACTCTACGACATTGGGTTGTATGCCATTGCAGTATATGCCACTCCAGTATGCCTCATTCCACGTTACTCCCATCCACTATACCACATATATACTGTACCACTTTTGTAACACAGTACACTTTAAAACATTATCCGTCACTATATTGTACCACACTCCATGTCATAACTCTGTCCACTCAACAAGACTAAACTAGACCAATACTACAAATTAGTTACTAACATTATAAAAGCCATTGAAATCTATCAAAAAAAGGTTAACGATAAGTATAGTTAGGAAAATGTTATTTAGGTTTGCTATACAAACCCAGCTTAAACTATACAAACATTAGAAATTCAAAGGTATAGTTATCTCTTAAATATTTGATTTCTGCATCACTCATGCACTTATTTATATCTTATTTGTGCCACACAGACCATATACTACACAACCATAACAAAATCAAAAGTTATACTTATCTGTTGAATGTATCATTTATGCACCACTTTAAAAGTGCTATAAGCCATACTTATAACTCACATTTATACTTACGCACCACCTTTAAATTAATATCACTCACACACCTCCGTACACAGTCTTGTCACCTTACTCTCCACACTACATTAACTATAATGCATTGCAAAGGCATTACGTGGTAAAGGATGCATGGTAAAGGCATCAATTGGTAAATGGCATGTTGTAAAGGCTGCTTCCCTTCTGGGATGATCGACGGAACAACGCATGCCTTTAACAAGCATGCCTTTACCACGCAGTCTTTACAACATGGAGTGGACCATTTAAGTAAATCTTTCTAAGTGTGAAAGGGACAATCACATTCAGGCAGAATCACCTACCCGGCCCCAAATATTTGCAAATCACCAAAATCAAGTTTACAAACTAGTTGACCAACATTCACACTGTCTGCCACCACATGAATCACTCACACAATATATATCAGTCATTGGTGCAATAGTTACCTGTTACAAGCATGGTGGTATGCATTTGTCTATTGTATCTCCTCTTTTCCCATGGAAGCAACAAACATTGGCGGTCTTGTAAATTAACAAGATTTACTGGGGCAGCCAAGCTAGGGAATGAAAAAACAGAAGGATATGGATGGGAGGCATTGTCTTCATGTCCTTTAAGCAAATGTGGAGGCTTCTTATGTGCACACTGGTCCAACGTAATCCATTCCATACATGTGAATAAATGGTCGGACTGCATTAGTCAGGCACCAAATATATAACTGTTCCTCTACCTATATCATTTTTTTACCAACCAGTGCGATGATAATGTGAAAGTTCTATTGTGGCCAACATAGTCAGTCAACTCAGGGGGTTCACCCAGAAGTTGGTCATCTAATGCACTTGAGTCTGACCAATCGACCTCATCCTTCTCCTGTGCTGTTTCAGGAACAGTATAATATTGTGGTATGAAGTATTGGTCATTTTAATCATGTTCAATCTCTCTATATTTTGAGGTGAGTGACTAGTCTTTCTGACTGTGACTACTGCGCCAGCTGCCCTAACCCACACTGAGAAGACAAAGTGGCTACCGGACAAGCCAGATAGTCGTTTGCCAGCCTGTTGAGCTCTGGCTATTTGCGCATCTTCCCATACAAACAGACAAATGAGTTTTGATCCAGGTACACCTCTTTTGGGCCATAGAGATAGTCCTGGACCATTCTCTGAATAGTCATTTGCGCTTCCTCTTGCTCAATATCTGTTGTCTTCGCCTCTGCACTTGACTTAAGCCCTGCCACTTGAAACCAAGCCATTGCAGTGGTATGGGTCCGATTCTTCTGTTGCTTGTGTTGTCGCAGGTGTTGCTTGTGTTGCTAGTGTTAGGTGCTGTTTGACAACAGCACTGCCCTCTCTGGAGGTTGAAGGCTGCATGCCCGAACTACTACCCATTGACCTTAATTTGCAGCTGTTCTTCGTCCAAGTCTCTCTCTTGGTAAACAATCCAGGTCTTGTATCATGAAACATTCCATTCTGAAAAAAGAATAATGAAAATGGGAAGTATTGTGGCACAGATGTACTCTTTTGAGGACACAATGTCTCTTTGCAGCCTTGTATTGTCAAAGCGATACCAAAGGGGATAATGGACGGAGCGCTTGAGCAAATCAAACACTCACCCCCAGTCAACTGATCTGGGTTTAATCCATCATCATTCTTTAGCTCACTCCACCATCCCAGTTCAGACATGGCCATATGCAAATCAGTCTGACCCTGTGCCTCATGGGAACAGTCCAGCCCGAACTGCCAAGCCATGTCTTCCCTGGACCGGAAACAAACATCCTGGGACCGGTTTCGGGTTCATCACCCTCATCTGCCAGGCTATCTTGAATCCAGTGGCAAAGTGAGCAAGGGACCCACGTTTGGGCATACCCTGCCAACTTAGGACGAACAAAGCGATACCAAAGGGGATAATGGACGGAGCGCTTGAGCAAATTAAACACTCACCCCCAGTCAACTGAGCTGGGTTTAATCCATCATCATTCTTTAGCTCATTCCACCACCCCAGTTCAGACATGGCCATATGCAAATCAGTCTGACCCTGTGCCTCATGGGAACAGTCCAGCCCGAACTTCCAAGCCATGTCTTCTCAACTCCTCCTTAGGAAAAGGCCTGGTTCCCTCCATCTGGAAAGCAGCTCAGGTCATTCCGCTGCGCAAAAACAACAAAATCCCAATGGCCGACCTTTCCAACCTTCGTCCTATCTCCCTCCTCCCCTACCTGAGCAAGGTCCTTGAAAAGCATGTGAACAAACATCTCTCGAACCATATCAAAGCGACTGGCTACCTTGACCCGTCCCAATCAGGTTTCCGTGCAAACTATAGCACAGAGACCGCTTTAGTAGCCGTCACTGACCACATCAGACTCAAACTTGATCAAGGACAGTCTGCCCTCCTGGTCCTTTTAGATCTTTCCGCCGCCTTCGATACGGTCGACCATCAGACCTTGCTTGGGAGATTAAGGGAGGCAGGACTGGGGGGAACAGCGCTGAATTGGGTAACCAGCTTCCTCTCTAACCGTACCCAAACTCTCAATCTGGGCCCATTCCGTTCCACCACTGAAAAACTGACCAAGGGTGTGCCACAGGGCTCCTGTTTGAGCACTACGCTGTTTAACATCTATGTGGCCCCCCTTGCCTCACTTCTGAGAACACTAGGGTTCATCCCTGTATCTTACGCGGATGACACCCAACTCATTTTTCCATTTGATAAATCCTCTCAGACAGCCCAAGCATCCTTCTCCTCAGGTATGCTGGCCATTTCGCAATGGATGAGCGGCAACTTTCTTCAGCTGAACGCCAGCAAAACAGAGATTATTCTCTTTGGAGATGCTCCCATTATGTGGTCACCTACTTGGTGGCCAACTGAACTGGGCCCTGCCCCGCCGCCTAAACTGACAGCAAAAAACCTTGGTGTGCGACTTGATCAAGCTTTGACTATGAAAGACCATGTCTCTCATACAGTCAGGGCCTGCTTTTTGACACTAGGCCTCTTGAGGAAAGCCCTCCCCTATCTTCCGGACTTTTTCCGCAAGACACTCGTACAGGCTCTTGTACTGAATAAATTGGACTACTGCAACGCCCTCATGGTCGCTGCTAATGAATCTGCCTTGAGCCGTCTGCAAGTGGTGCAAAACACCGCCGCACGACTAGTCACCAATGCACCATACAGGTCAGCCTCACTTCCTCTGCTCCAACAACTTCATTGGTTGCCTGTGCGGAAACGGGTCAAGTTTAAGCTTTGTTGCTTGACACATAAAGCATTGTGGGGCCCTGGCCCTCCGTATCTTGCTGAGAGGCTCCACAAATATACCCCCAGACGCGACCTGAGATCTCGTTCCAAATCCCTGCTGCTTATCCCGAGGATAAAAAGAATACGGTTAGGAGGTAAATCCTTCTCCTACCAAGCACTTTTTACATGGAACCAGCTCCCCTTACCTCTAAGACAATCCTCTGACTACTTCAAGTTCAGAAAGATTCTGAAAACTACCCTCTTCGCAGAATAATATCGCACCGCCCATCTTGCACAGCTCCGCAAGCACTGAGAGACCCCCTTGGGGGTGATTCATGCGCTATATAAACTATTTAACATAACATAACATGTCTTCCCTGGACCGGAAACAAGCATCCTGGGACCAGTTTCGGGTTCATAACCCTCATCAGCCAGGCTTTCTTGAATACAGTGGTAAAGTGAGCAAGGGACCCACGTCTGGGCATACCCTGGCAACTTAGGGCGAACAAAGCGATACCAAAGGGGATAATGGACGGAGCGCTTGAGCATATCAAACACTCACCCCCAGTCAACTGATCTGGGTTTAATCCATCATCATTCTTTAGCTCATTCCACCACCCCAGTTCAGACATGGCATGCCACTGGAATCAAGCTATCCTGGCTGAAGAGGGGTGAAACCCCGAAACCGGTCCTAAGATGCTTGTTTCCAGTCTAGGGAGGACCTGGTTTGGCAGTTTGGGCTGGACTGTTCCCATGAGGCACAGGCTCAAGACTGATTTGCATATGGCTGGGTTTAAACTGGAACAGCATGGTGAGCAAAAAAATGATGGATTTAAGCCCAGATCTCTGTACTGGGGTGAATGTATGACATTGTTCTGCATTCTGTCCATCAACTGTTGTGTTTGCCTTGTATTATCAGCCAAGCGAAAAATAGAGCTCCGAACTAACTCATATGCTTATTCGTTCACACAAGAGAACTTTTTTCAACACCTTTTTTAACTGGTCTTGTAGCAGATGCAACAACAGGATTACTTGGCTCGTCATACTGTCCCCCTTTCTGACTTCAAAGGTAAGTGGCATTTGTGTCAGGCATTTGACTAGCCCCCATTTGTCCATCTCCATGGTCTTGCTTTTCCCAGTTGCATCTTCTCCTGTTTTAAGGACATAGTCGCTGACCAGTCTGTAATGGTCAAAAATGCATTGCAAAATGTAGCAGCTTGAGTTCCAACGTGTTGGCACCTCCTGGATGAGCAGTGGAGGCTCCTCTGCTATTGCGGATGAGTGTCGCCCCACTGCTATTAAGAAGTGTCACAAAAGGAAAAATAAAATTATAATAACTTGTGGTTATTATCATTTTATTGTTTCCAGCTGATTAGCGGGTGGGCAGGCAGGGGTGCTCTGCTCTAAGAGCAGGGCAAGGGAGGAGTGGTTTGCCCACTCCAAGTGCACATGAATGCTTGGCCGTCCCTCTAGGGCCGGCCAAACAGTCATACGCACTTTGCATGTTCTACAAGCAGGCTGCATCACAGCCTGCGTGGAGAACATGCCCAGGCCCCCAGTTTCTGTCTGAGCGCTGAACCATGGTGCTCAGACCAATCACAACGCTGCATTGCAGTGTTGTGATTGGTCAGGGGAGTCTGGGTGCTTACCAATCACAACACTGAACTGCAGCGTTGTGATTGGTCAGGGGGGCCTCAGTTAACCCTGGGCGTAGTTTGTGTAGTAGCGCTACGCAAAGTGCACTTCGTACTATGCGAGCTACGCATAGCTATGCGAACTGCGTAGTGCACTGTGCAAAATACTTTTCGCACTGATTGCACAGTGCCGAATACATGTCCGCACTGTGCAATTATTGCAAACCGCATCTTGCACAGTGTAAGCGGTCGTTTTCTGCCGCTCGAGTAGATTTGTCCTCGAGCGGCAGCTTTCTCAACGCGTACCAGTAGTTTCTCATGGCGAACGGTTGCAAGCATACGCGACCACTCTCTATGAGAAACCTGACATCCCCGCGTTGAGAATCTCGCTGGAAAGTTTATTTTCCACGCTCGCGATCGGCAACTTGATGTTGCTGATCCGAACGAGGAAAAAGTCTCAGTGGGATGTTATTTTGCTCACTCGCGGTCGCCAACTTGACGTTGAGGACTGGGAGCAAGCAAAAATTGCCCGCTACGCTACGCGTTTTTGCACTGTGCTACGTTCAATTTGCGTAGCGTGTAGTTGCGCAAACTACGCAAACTACGCGAGCGTAGCGTAGTCCTACGCCCAGGGTTAGCCTCAGTGGGCTTCCTGGTTGCTGTTCGGGCCTGAGTCTGACCTAAGAGACAGAGCAGAGATTCAGGACACGGCAATAGGTGCGTATATATATTTCACATTCCCCTTCCTCCTGTACCCCTGCCGCACCACCCCTGATGCCGGCTGCCACTGTGTATTAGGGCTTTTACAAGTAATCTATTAGCACACTGAATGATCTTCAACTGCTTTCGGGCTTTAAAAGACTGACCAAAATGAGTTCAGATTCTTCTGAAAGGTGGCCAGTACGTTGCTGACTATGTCTTCTTTTTTTAGAAAGTCCTGCACAATGAGGTTGATACAATTCACCAACGCAGGACTCCGAAATATCCGCCAACTCCCATAGTTTTGACTATATTACTGCCATTATCTGTGGCAGCAAATCCAGTTCTGAGATTTCTGAGTTGAAGCCATTCAAACACCTTGCTGTTAAAGTCTTCCAAGATGTTTGCAGCTGTTTGGGATTCCTCCATGGCGAGCATTGCACACTGCTGCACACTGCTGCATGCTGCATGCTGCCAAATGTTGTTTAGCGCTGAGAGCTGCAGATAGCTGTTGCCTTACCCCCAGTGTGCAGTGATGCACATGTAATCAGTTACTTGACAATTGGCCCACAAGTCTGTCTCTGGCAAACTCGGTCCAGCTGGTAACCTTCGATTTTCGGCAGATTGCCACCACAAATTCTAAAAATCCCACTTCTTCCATAAAAGAACAATAATTTGCAATGCAATAGGTCTCAAATTTTAAGAGTTTGAGCTATTGGCATTGTAAATGACAATTACTTTTATTTATGTGTTGGTTTTTAAACATAAATAAAAGGCATTGTCATTTACAATGCCAATAGCTTAAACTCTGGCAAATGCAAGATCTATTGCATTGCAAATGCTTGTTTACTAATGCACCTTCAGAATCACCCTGGGAAGGGGGAAGGGGCAGAAACATAAACACAAGTCCATATTATGATGTGCATTAAGTTAAAAGATTTAGGGGCCGATTCCGGCTGCAAAACTAACCGACCGTCACGGACCCGGACCGGATACCGACTGACACGGACCAGCGCCATACGACCTGTGCAGTACGATGCAACACGTGTGAATTACAACCGACACGTACGGAAAACAAGCTGTAAAACAAGCCGTACGACCGAGCCGTAGGGAAAATAGTGATCCGGCCGGAAAACCGACGCAAATTTCACCGACCGACATGAACCCGAAATGAACCCGACCGACCCATACCCGTGATGTCCGATCTGCGCAGTACGATGCAATGTGTGTAGAACCAGACCGACTCGCACGGAGGCCAAGCCGCACGACCGACACGCACAGAAAACCGGGCCCACAAGCAATAGACCGACGCGTATGAAACACAGAAAATAGGCAGCGTGAACGAGGGGGAGAAGCCCGCACAACACAGCGTCCGTATCCGTCAGATGAACGTCTCCTTCATGCCTACAAAACCCAAAGGAAAAAAGACAAAAACAGAACCAAACAAGCAATGACAAAGCCAATAAATATCAAATAAAAAAAAACTGGGACAAAGACACACCCACAACTCCAACTATATAAAGGACTACAATCACTACCATCATCCCTTGCAAACAGGAGACACAGCCAGCAGCAAACACCATTACACAGCAACCACAGACACACTCACAACTCACCCATCACACAACCCACACACAATCAGCACCTCATCCAAAAACACACACACATACAGCCAGCAAAACCAACACCAACCCACCCTCACTTGCAACCTCACACACACATCCCTCACCACCACCACCCATCACCATGCCCCCAAAGAAGAATCCAAAGTTCACAGATAGTGAGTTAGAAGTTCTGGTAGACGAGATCATCAGAGTAGAGCCACATTTGTTTGGTACATTGGTCCAAAGGACCCCCATGTCACAGAAAACCAAGATGTGGGTGACGATTGAGGACAAGGTGAACGCTTAAGCACCAGCAAGGCCCACAAAGGACGATATCCAGAACAGGTGGTATGACGTGCGCAGGAGGGTCAAGAAACTCATCGAAAGTGTCATCAGTGCACCGGCGGTGGCCCTCCTGCCAAACCAGTCTACTTCAGGACCTGGGAGGAGAAGGTGCGGGACATCCTACCACCAGAGAGCGTCCATGGGCTAACAGACATACCAGAGCATGGTGAGTACACAAACAACGTACCAAAGATTCTGTGGCAAGGGGACAGTGAAACCATGTACCGCAAGCAAAGCTACAGTAACCAATAGATAATCATCCCAAGATGTGTATGTCAGTCAGACAAGCACAATTCCTGCCATCTCAAAATGACTTGGAACTGTGTCATGACATGCACTAACCTAGAAACAAATAGAGCAAGCCAGTGGCACAAAGCTAAATAGACACTGCCAGACAGTTTGCCACCACAAACACACTACCTCACAGAGCAGCTGACTGACAGGAAGGAATTGTGGGGATGCAGGTGAACTGAGTGTATCCAAAATCATGATGGGGCCTGTAGTCACAGATAATGCTCCCCCTCCTGATTGGCCCATCAAGACCTCTCTGAAAACATGCCCACATCACAGGGAGTGGAAAATGACTGACAAGATGGCTGACACTGGCTCCTGCTGTGGGGAGCACAAGGCCCCGCTAGGGCATGTGCGCAAATCAGAAGCAGGACACCACTGACTGACAGCCTGAAAGACAACTTGCACACCATACAATGGAAGCACATTTCATGGTGGGATGTCTGGCGGGTGGGAAGGAGGACTGTCAGCTCTGACCATACTTACCAGCATGTGGAGACACACACACCCCTCAACACAAACTCCACACATCTCACCGGGTAGAATGCATTGACCCACACCTCTGTGAAATATCAGCAAAAGATATACCGTACTGGGTGCTGCTGTGTGAAGCACAGGGGATCTCTTTGGACTTGTAGCCAAACAAACACTAGGATTTCACCGTCAGCCATCTTGCCATTGCTGTCACCCCCCTCACAGGGAAGCAGAGTCAAGAGGAAGGAAGTATGGGCATGCTGGGAAGGGGGTGTAGCCAAGAGTATGATGGGAGTCACAGTCACAGACAATCTACACCCACCCACATGGCCCAGTAAGCATACACTGAACCATGCTCGCCTCACAGGGAGTGGGAAGGGACTGACAAGATGTCTGACACTGGGCTCTGTTGTGGGTAGCACAAGGCCATGCTGGGAACTGGGCACCAACAAACACCAGGACTTCACAGTCAGCCATCTTGCCATTGCTGTCACACCCCCTCAAAGGGAAGCAGAGTCAAGAGGAAGGAAGTATGGGCATACTGGGAAGGGGGGTGTAGCCAAGAGTATGATGGGAATCACAGTCACAGACAATCTACACCCACCCACATGGCCTGGCAAGTTCTAACTGAACCATACTCGCCCCACAGGGAGTGGGAAGGGACTGACAGGATGTCTGACACTGGGCTCTGTTGTGGGGAGCACAAGGCCATGCTGGGAACTGGGCACTAACAAACACCAGGACTTCACAGTCAGCCATCTTGCTGTCACACCCCCTCACAGGAAAGCAGAGTCAAGAGGAATGAAGTATGGGCATGCTGGGAAGGGGGGTGTAGCCAGGAGCATGATGGGAGTTGCAGTCACAGACATTCCTCACCCACCCACATGGCCCAGCAAGCTCACACTGAACCATGCTCACCTCACAGGGAGTGGGAATGAACTGACAGGATGTCTGACACTGGGCTCTGTCGTGGAGAGCACAAGGCCATGCTGGGAACTGGTCAACAACAATATCAAACTCTGTCCGTGACAAGCTGGGAAAAATCAGTGTACAGGCAGGCATCTGTTCGTAAAGTAGAAAATGTCATGTTTGTAAACCATCGATGCATGTAGAAACATAACTCACATCGTGTGTCTCTTCCAAACAAAGGTGGTGCTGGGCACCCAGCACCAAATGAAGAGGATTCCCAGTCCCAGACTCTGGCGGACACTGAGCTCTCTGGTTTGACTCTGTCTCTGTCCTCTTCGGATGACGACGACCAACCTGGCCCCTCCGGTGTGAGTCATCATGCAGCAGCATCAACATAGGCACCCCCTGTACCCACGCCTCCAGCATCTGGAAACTGACAGGGCACCCAAACCAACACGGACAGACCAAGGCCACTGAACACCCACAACACAGGGACACAGGACACCCCGGAAGCTACAGCAAACACCACGAGCAACACCACCTAAGGGGTCCCAGTGTCACCTGTGCGTCCCGCCGCTGGTCCTGCCCGTGTGGATAGGGGTGATGGCAGGGGTGGGAGGCACAGGGCGCGCCTTGCAGAGGGGTCTGGACTGCATGATGACTCCCACCCGGCACGCATCATAGATGCTTACCAGGATAGCACCGGAGGATTTGGCCAGGTAGTGGGGATCGTCAAGGAAATGTAACAGGAGCAGGCTGCCCACCATGCCCACATGAAGGCCAAGTGGGATGCCCTTACTGCGGTGCATTGGGACATACTCCAATGCCTCCGCCAGATCAGCACAAACCTGTCCACACCTCCCTGTGTGGCCACAACATCTGTTGCAACACCATCTGCCAGCACCACAGGGAGGAAGGAGGACTCTGGCGGAGAGTCCCCTGCACTGCAGAGGCCTGCACCTGAGGATCCCCCCCCCCCGGAAGAAGAGATGTCGTCCGAAGAAGGACATGTGAGAGGCAGATGTCCCAGCACATCCCCCCAGGGCCTCTAAACCTGTTCTGGACAATGTTCTTTGTGAGCAACCCGTTCACCTTGTCCCTTCTCACACAACTCGCCCACATGACATGGAGAGTTCATGTTGGGCCAATGTAGCAGATGACTGTGGACTTTACTCTGGACATTTCATCTACCAGCACATCCAACTCTAATGTGAACTTTGGATTCCAAAACCAATGTGCAGCACCCACCATCCTGTGCACTTTCCTCACACATGTTTGAAAATAAACTCACCAGTACACCATACTTGCCTCTGTTGTGATTCCAACTTGTCATGTGTCATGGAGATGTCGATCTGCTACACAACACAGTGCATGTCAAATACTGCAACAATGTGACCAACGTAAGGTGAGTCATGTTGATGTGACACATGTGAGGGAGACACACCACTATGGCACCACAACACATACTCACCATGGCCATGTTACTCATCCCACACAATGATGTTGACCTGAAACACATTGGCATGCACAGACACAACACAAACCCCAGTCAGTGGTAACAAGTTCACAGGTGAGGTAAGCAGATGTCACTCAGATGTAGGAAGACAGACAACGCACATGAGAAAGCATAGCACAGGTTCATTACACACCAGCAACACGTTTATTCCACAATAGTTGCACGGTAATTCTACGTAACAGTGGACACACGCTCACAATGTGTTGGAGAATGAAAGTCGAGGGATGATTGGTCCATCAGTTGATGGGAATTGTCAACTTCCACACTGGTGTTGGCTTCTGTGTGTTGGGGGACAGTGTTGACCACACAACAGGCAAAGTACCCTGGGAAGGACAGACACAAGACACAGTCAAAAGCACAGAAGAACAGGAGAGAAATGCAATACACATGCACAAAACATGTTGCAAAACACCTACACAAACACTAGTTAGCAGTACTACCCTATTGTGGAGTACACACCACCTGAATGGACACATCACAGCACGCATCCAGTCAAGTGGCACACAGACACACTGAGACAGCAACAGAGCTGGCACAACACATTCCAGGCTACCTCCATACATTCACATAACAACCCTGGAAACCCACATTCAGGTCAAGAAGATGTTGATGAGCTGTGAGCAGACGTCACCCTCATCCTCATCATCACTGGCATCTTGGCCCAGGCTGGGATCCTCCACAGGTGCAGGACGTTGGTCATCGTCATCCTGGATGAGAGGCACCTCCTTCCGCACTGCCATGTTGTGTAGCATGCAGCAGACAAGGATTATTTTGCACACCTTTGCAGGCTCATATGGGATGGCCCCTCTGGTCTTGTCCAGGCAGCGAAAGCGGCTTTTCAGGAGGCCGAATGTCCGCTCAATCATCCTCCTGCTCTGACCATGTGCCTCATTGTAGCGCAGCTCGGCTGGTGTCACAGGGTTCCTGAGGGGTGTCAGCAACCACGGCATGTTGGGGTACCCGGAGTCACCTACACACACAAAAATGAACAAGTAGCTGAGTTTTGTAGGAGTGCGGAATACAACATTGACAAACAAACACAATGAGAAACAGTCAGTACACACCGACAAGCCAGGCATGCTGAGCTGGCATCTGTGACATCAGCGTTGCAGTGCGACTACTCCTCATAATGTAGGCATTGTGCGCAGAACCAGGGAACCGTGCACACACATGTGTGATCAACATGTCAGCAAGACAGACCACCAGAGCATTGATCGAATGGTAGTGCTTCATGTTACGGTATGCCTGCTCATGTGCCTGTGGTGGTATCAGGGCAACATGTGTCCCATCAATAGATCCGATGACGTTTGGCATCCTCCCCAGTGTATAAAAGGCCTCCTTTATTTCAGGGAGTTCAGCTGGGCTCGGGAAATTGATATACAGGTCTAGAAAAAGCAACATCCCCTCCAAGACATCGCGTAGCACCCGACTAAACATCGTTTGCGACATCCCACCAGCAGTAGCCACAGTGTATCGGAAGGTACCAGTAGCAAAGAAGTGCAGGGCTGCCATCACCTTCACCTCTGGGGTCAGTGCCGTAGGGTATGTCCGGCCAGGTAGCAGATGTGGCGCCAATTGCTTCGCCAACTCCGCAATCAGTGGCCTGGTGAAGCGGTACCGTCTGATGCAGTCACGTTCCTGCATGGTTGCAAGGTCTGGGAACTGCCGATGGACAGCTGGTGCCCTGCAGTACAGAGATGCACAAAGGAACATTGTCAGTTCATCCACCCATGTGGCCATGACCACGATCAATATCTGTTAGAAGGTGGTTCTGACACTATGGGCCGCCCGGATTTTTCGCTTTTTGAGCACCTAATTGTTGAGCTTTTACTGTGGGAGAGCCTCATAAGTTGGGACTCACCCACAGTGAACTCAGGATGTAAGAGAGTGCATGGGGATTTTACTGGTGTTCCCCTGGCCTTACCAGGCCACTGCGCAGCAGCTGGAGTAAGGGACACCGGGCTGGTTATATGCAAACACATGTGTACACGCGTGTGCACACGTGTACAGGCTGCGCAGGGGAGATTCCTAGCGTGCGCAGTCCAGGAGCAGCTACAAAGTGAATGGTGTGGCAGGACTTATGCAGTATTGGGTGGTGACGTGGAATAGGGTTATACCCTGGAAAGAAACATGCCAGGGAAAGTCAGTGAGTTTTACTGTGTTTTCACTTCATTATTCCCCTATGGGAATGTGGGGCCATGGCTAGATTAACTTCCATTAGGCCTACAGATTCCAGACATGCACTTAAGTCCAATGTAGCGAATGTGAAAATAAGTATTCTGCAGAGTCCAAAGTCATATTTGTACTGCTTTTGGGTCATCCAGAACTGTCATATTTCTCTGAGCCAGCCAGGACCAGACCCAGGCTGAGGGCTGACCTCAGCTGGATGGATTGATAACCTTTCTTCCACAAGCTAGGGCCTCCTCTCCACGAAGAAAAGATGGGAGGGGCTACAGGCTCATCAATTAGCAGCTGTCACTGGGTGCCAGGCACCAAGGAGGGAAGGCAGCGTGGGCGAAAGGGGCTTCAGAGACATGTGGCCAGAAACCCTGGACGACGCCATTTTGAACAAGAAGGAGGGAGCAGGGGCAGGGACGTGATGTGTCGCTGTTTGATAGGACCAACAGAGACTTCCTGCCAGCCCCCTACTCAACTTTTAAAAAGTGCTTGCACAGGAAGAGAAGGTCTCTCTGGGGTGTGGTCTGCTGAGGGTGATGGTGCTGGAACCTGGCGCAATGGGCAGTTGGAAGGAGAGACCCCCTGACTGCCCCCAAGACCCTATCAGCACCAGAAGAAGAGCCCAGGACTGGTGCACAGAAGCAGGGGCCTCTGCGCAGGGAGAAGAGAGGCCCAGAAGGAGAGCCTGGCGAAAGGCTGGCGCAGGGAGCCAGTGAAGACAGCACCCTGCTGAATCAGAGACCCTGAGGGCGGAGGAGAGTGTTCCCAGTGGCTGGGGCTGGTAAAGAGGAGCATGAAGCACCCCATAATGCCTGGCCAGGCATTTGGAAATCTGCCGTTTTGGTGCTTTGTGGCCCCCAGAGGAGGGGGGTCACCCTCACTTGTGAAAAGGTGCTGGGGGAGCTGCTAGAGGAGCGCAGTCTTCCCCCCCACCAGCATGAAGAAATCTGCCATTTTGGTGCCTGGTGGCCCCGTGAGGAGGGGGTCACCCTCATGTGTGAAAGGGGGTGCAGGGGTGCTGCAGGAGCACTGCAGTCTCCCCCAGCAGAAAGAAGAACAGTCCACCCCTAAGTTTCACGGGAAATTGAGTGGTGTGTGTGTTTAATAAATGTACTCTTACTTTTATAAAGCAAAGTACAGACTGGACAATCAATTATTGAGTGTTATTTTTGTGCACCTGCAAATGGTGATTACTAGACCACACCACCTCCCTTGAGTAAGCCTCAAACTGCTCTGCAACGCTACCCTCTGAGAGTCAGGTGCTACAATTGGGTGTTTGGTTCCCAGTGAAGGACAAATGTAGTCATGTTATTTGTGCAGGCCTCACAGATGCTGCCTCGTTTTCCAACAATATCACATGCTAGATCCTGACATTACACAATGTACTGAGGTGTGTGCTGTTGGGCATGGACACATATGTCACCTACATGACCACCACCTCACATCTCAATTCAACATGTCCACATGAGTCCCATGTAGTGCAATGGCCAATCATCTGGCTGTGTCACCCAACCTATGTGCTGCTGCAACGTTCCAAGCACACACCACAGTGACAAGTGAGTCTTCATGTCTCCCAGGCATCACAGATCTTTGCCATGCAGAAACCCAGGGTCACTGTATTACCACATCGACACAGCAATAGACATGGCGTATCACGTACACACCACAAGGCAAGCGTAAGTCCCACAGGTAGTGGTCACTGTTGTTCCTGCCGGCCCTACATGTACGTCTCTTAGACACACATCCCATCAAGGGTGATGCATATACCACATGGATGTGGAGACTGTCACCCATTGGGCACATTTGATCAGACACATCTGAGACACAACATGCACACAGACTGTGGGTGCACATCAGTATTGTGGCTACAGGTCTCACTGTGACGTACATGCCATCACCCCCAGGACTCAGGGTGTATGTGACATGTCCTAAACATATCCAACCTGACACTGTGTCCGTGACTCATGCCCATTACTGTACAATTGCACATCACAGTGGTAATGTGCACAACACACAAAGGATTCTGCCCCCATGTACACGTGCACAGCCTGGGAGTGGCTGCACAAAGTACCAGCCAAAAAACCTGATGTGGCCCCCCAAACACCCAGAGAATGCAGCCTTACATGCCATGGGACACTGTGTGGCCAATGCTGTAGTGTGGTAGGTGTGCACAGGGGTCCCTGGCCAGTAAATGTGTGTTGTATCCGTATAATAGTCACACCAATGAGGTCCGACGCGGGTGACAATGCGTACTCATTGCACGGGTCATGACCGAGCCGTGCGTACACTTTGTCATTGAATGCAATGAGGTCCGTCGCGGGTGACAATGCGTACGCATTGCACGGGTCATGTCTGAGCCGTGCGTACGCTTTGTCATTGAATGCAATGAGGTCTGACGTGGGTGACAATGCATACGCATGGCACGGGTCATGTCCGAGCCGTGCGTACGCTTTGTCATTGAATCGTATGGAGACGGGTGCATGTGTATATTCAAAATACGCGTTGTACAGTCAGTTGAACGAGCCGGGCGCACCCATTAGCTCCGGACTGTTATGGAGACGGATGCGGATTCAAAACTTGTACGAGTTGTGCACTGGAAATTCAGTTGGATGCCTACAACAATGTTGCAATTTCAAGTGTTCCATGAAGGTGAAAATTTGAACAATGCGGAAGGCGTGTACGAGTTGTACATTTAAATGGATTGGCCAGATTCATAGAATGCAACCGTGGTGGACCTATCACTTGGGACACATGGCACAGAGTCTGCCTCTGCGGCACAGATATAAGGCTGGCTGACCCCCAGGGAGCTCACTTGCCTGCACTACATGCTACTGGACCACATCCCTGCTACCACTGCTGCTGTCTCTGCATCCTCTGGCTCCTGCTATGGCACGTTCTCTGGAGAGGGCCCCAGCCTTCACTGAGGAGGAGAACCAGGCCCTGCTGGACGGGCTCATTCCACAGTACAGCAAGCTCAATGGGAAACCAGGGGAGCAGGTGAGTGTGCAGGCCACTGCCTTCCTAATTATGCATGTTGTCTGACAAGCAGGACTAGCAGTGTGTACACCAGTGACAAGCATTCTCACTGACTACTTTCATCCCCCAAAGTGTGTAGGTACATGTAATGAATAGGTTTCCTGCTGCTAAAGTGCATTAGTGCAAGCTTAAACTATCCAGGCATTGTTAACATGTCAGACATGCAGGTGATTTGTCCTTCCCCATGGTTGCACTACCTGTGTAATTCATTTCCCTATGTGATGATGACATGTATATCCAAATGTGTGCTGCACAAATCTGGGGCATGTGTTTTAATGTACTTTTCACTTTGTCATCCTCACAGGTTGATGCCCACCAGAAGCAGGAGATCTGGCTGACCATCGCCCGGGCTGTTCGTTTGGTGGGGGTCTACAAGCGCCAGATCCGCAAATGCCAGAAGAGGTGGCAGGACCTTCATGGCTGGACCCGGAGGATAGCTAGAGTCCAGCTGAAGCTGTCATCTCCACGCAGGAGGGGCGGACACCGGACCCTGAATCCCCACATGCTCCGGATACTGGTGGTGGTCTTCCCAGACCTGGATAGGCAGCTGAAGGCCAGACAGCAGCAGGAAGGGGGTAAGTCCATGCCTGATCTGTGTACTATGTCTGACATGCTAATTGCAGTCTTTTGTCCTGGTCACACTTCCACATTACGTAGGTCTTGTAGTCCAATACTCATGTCCCTCAATTGTGTGATGCACCCTCCTCATCTGTTCCACAGGTGTGGCCCCTACAGTCTGTTGCTTGTGTCACTAGGGCACTGTGTTCCTGCAGTCAGCTATGCTTCAGCTACCGGTCAGCATCTGTTCCCGTGACTCTGTTGTGTGTTTCAGGGGTGGGTCAATTGTTTACACAATGCCTGAGATCTGACATGTGATATGTGTGTGCCCTTGAGATGTGTTCCAATTGCTGGTCTGACTCGCAACATGTGGCTGGGGTATTGCAAACAAACCCATACAGCAGGGGACTCCAATTTTTGGGCTTCAGGAGTATGTATATCGAGTATGTCACACTTGCTTAGCCACCTGACTACTGTCCAGGGCCAAACACTGTTTCACGTAGACCTTGCCAGTCATGCCTCCTCAAGGACATTTAGAAACACTCTGTAATCCCACTCCCGTGTATGAAGTTGCAGGTTGTGCTTAGTGACATGTGCCCTCAGGTGTCTGCCTCTGTGTCATTAGGGTGTGGCTTGTTGTTACGTACAACTGGGGTGTCCATGATTCAGAGGGTCAGCATGACATCTGAGATGTGACTGTGAGAGACAAGACCTGTGTGAAATATAGGTGTGTGATCATCTGACAGCACACAAAGGTGTATGCAACTGTGTCCTTCAGGCAGCTGGGTTACATGCATGGCAGATTGTGACGTGTTAAGGTACAGGGATTTATGTTTGCAGAGACTCATATGTCTGATTTGCATGATGTGGGGTCTTCTGGCTCCTGGATATGTTGTTTGCATGGGATGGGCAAGTGCGCCGGTCATCTGCAGAGTTAGCTTTACCCCTGAGCTAGGATTGTGAGTCAGTGCATATTGTTGTTGTCTGGATGCCCTGCCCCTGTGACAGGAGACAGCGTTGACTGACTTTCAGGGCATCCCAGTGCCATGGCATTTAACTTGCTATGATCCTGCATTGTGATCAAGTGTGCACCATACACACCATTGTGGCATTGCCCATTAGGACATGAGAACATCATAGTGTGTGTTGCTGGCATGCATCACACGCATGTGAAATGAGTCTCTGCCCATCCCTTCATCCAGACACCTGTACTGATTCAGTAGCAAGAGATGTGCTGTGTATATAGTGACATATTCCTACATGTTCCCTTGCATGTACAACTAATGTGTGGGTGGTGCATGTTGGAACATTGGGGTGTTAGCATCCAACATGCAACAGATATATGTGTGAAAGTCAAGGAGGGATATGTGTGCCATGGTTGATGTTGAGAATGACAATTGTCTTATTCTAAACAGTGTTGGCACTTTGAGCTGTGTTCAGCTGATGATGCCAGGGCTTGCCCTGTGATGTGATGTACTCACTGTGGTGTGTGCAGTCGGTGCAGGTGACTGATGTTGTTCTCTTACTTCCTATTCCTATCCAGATACATCCATGGCCACAGGAGGGGACAGCTCCACGGACCAGGAGGAGCCACAGAGCCTTACAGGGACAGAAGGAGAGGAGTTGGGTGGACCCAGTGGCACGGATGGCAAGTGGAGCCACACAGAGGAGTCGTCAGCACCATCCCCCCAAGCTGAGGGCCACAGCAGCTCTGAGGATGACTCCCTTGTGGAGGCGGGTGTCAGCAGCCACCAAACCCCAGCTAGTGAGGCTGTCCCTGCCACCACCCTCCCATTGGCTCCCATCCCAGAGGACCCTGTGGGCTCTTGTGTTTGTGAGCATGTCTCCTTCGTGCCTGGCACTGCACCCCCTGCCCCTGTGTCCCCTGCTGCCCTGAGTGAGGAGTCTGTGGACTTACTTCAACAGATCCATGTAGGGCAGGCGTCAATGCTGAAGGTCCTCCATGCACACACAGGTCAGTTGACACAACTGGTGTCATTCATGGAAGGCATTTCCTCGGGCAAGTCTGCCCTACAGAGGACCAATCAGTCCGTGGCCTCCTCCCTGACGGCAGCAGTGTCCCTCCTCCAACAGTCCTGCACCCCTCCTACCCCTGCACCACCCACAATTCCTAGCAACCTACCTGTCCCAAGCACAGAAACACCCAAACTAAGGTCTAGACGTGCACACAAGCAAGCGCAGGGGACTGATGACACACTCACAGGGGCTGGTTTGCAGACACACACACGCAGTCATCCACAACCACTCCACAGTCCTCCGAGACCTCTCCCTCCCAGCCCCCTTCCCTTGCATCACCTGCAACCCCATCTCCCCAGAAGCTCTTCCTCTGTGACCTTGGCCTCTTCCCCACCGACCCAGCAGATCCTGATTACAAGGGGAAGAGGAAGTCCCCACACACAGAGGTGAGTGCCCCTCACACCCGGACACCCTCCCCCAGGCGCAGTCAGACAGAGACCCCCACCCGTAAGTCCCCCCGGCGCAAGACCCACCCGCCACCACGCAACTCCAAGGCAAAGTCTCCGTCCATCATCCCCCAGGCCACAACTCCAGAGGTTCCCCCGCCACTCACTGCCCCGCGTTCCCCCACCCACAGATACACCATCCCTAAAATGCTACGGCCCTCCCCCCCTAGCACTTGCTCCTCCACACCTGGTCAGATGGTTAGTGCCACTGATGTGGGGACCGTGTCCCCCCGCCCTGCTGACCTCACCTGCCCCCCCCATTCCACTCCCATGGATGTAGGCACTGCATTGGAGTCCACGACCACCCCGTCTGACTTGGGCACTGCAGTGGTGACCCAATCCACTCCATCAGACCTGCCCACTGGAGCTGTGCCGGCACCCACCCCATCTGACTTGTGCCCCACAGTTGTGACAGCACCCACCACTTCAGTCAGCTCCACTGCAGTTGCAAGTGTCTCGCTTGCATCCACCACCCCTTCACTTCCTCCTTCTGCTGCGTGCCTGGCCTGCCCCCATGTATGCCCCTCCGAGGGGATGACCCCGGTCCTTAGCAGCACAGGCAAGCAAGGTGTGACAGTTGTCACTCTACTTCACTCCTTGGCATTTGGACATGGACTGGCCATTGGCATTTTGTTTGAACAGACGTTTAACTTTTAATATGCTGAATAAAGCTTTTTTCTTTATCCCTGTGAACTTGATTTAGCTGTACATTATGTTGATGATGTTTAACATGCCCTTGCACCTGTGATGCTTGGTTTCCAATGTTGAATACTGATGTGTTGCTGTGAGGTACTCTCTGTGGTCCATGAGATATGTATCCTATTCTGGTGGGTATCCATGTCATCCTTTGCAGCTACCTGGGTGTGTCAGGATCAACTATTTGTGGACATCTCTGTGAACATTTCATTTGCATGGTCACATCTGTGGCTTGCACCCCTGCACATAAGATGTGCTTCCCATTGTCCAATTTGTCACTTCAGCAGACTTTGTGCTCCTCAACACTGGACCTACAGGTGTGGGCATAATTGGTATGGGAGCAACTGGGTCCTCTGTGCAATTTGCTAGACATATGTTTTGGGTATGTGCAGATGACTTAGGGGAGACTCACGTACCCAGGCTATTGTGACCAGAGCCTTCATTGTGTGGAATCTGATGGCTGACTGACCAAATGTTCTGCAGACATGAGTGAGACGTGTGGGGAATATGTTTGGCCCAGCTGGGCTTCCACAGGAGTTGTGTCCCCTCAATAAGTGTGTTGTCCATTGACGTGGCCTGGGCCCATGGTGTGTGTTGTATGAGCATGTGTGTGTGTCCACATCCCTGTTCATTCACAGACAGTGTTCCCTTGATATGTTCCTGTTGTTGATGCTTGCTGAGTGGTACTGGGTTCATCCCACTACTTTTCCAATGGGCTACCAGATGTGTGGGTGCATGACACACTACTGTTAATTGGTGTATCATCATTGGGATTTGTCAGTTCTGAGTGGTGATGATGTTGTCAGACACAGATGGGACACAGTCAGGGTTCCCTAAGGCACCTGTTTATTTGCTAAATCATGTAGTTGTCCCTAGGTGGTACCTTTCAGTGATTGAGACATTTGTATGTGTGTGTGTGACTGCTCCCATTTGTCGGGTTCATGGCTGCGATGCTGGCATGTGTCAGCATGTGTGCCTTGTGGTTCTCCTTGGCTTCTGCATTGTCCTGGGACTGTGGCAGGGATTCCGAAGGTTATGGGAGCTTTGAGGTCATGCCCATGTACCGCATACTGTGCAGTATGTCTGTCATTCCCCAGGGTTGTAAACGGTCCTTGTGTGATGTGTCTGTGCACCTTAGTTCCTCCCAACATTCCTGTGTTTGTCATGGGTGCATGTGCAATGTCACCTGTCCATGTGGGCTTCACAGATACACATTGTTGCAGTTCAGGGTGTGTGGTGTTGAGGGTGGACTGATGTAAATGTTTGCATGGATGGTCCCCTAGCTCCTGTTTGTCCATGGATGAGGGGCCATGCTGAGTGATTTGTGTTTGTGTATGTGTGATGTACGTTTGTGGCACAGGACACATGTCTGGGTTTCCCAGTTTGTACCACATCTGCCTTTGTCATCACAGTGGAGGTGTCATGCATGCTTGTGTCACCCCAATGTCTGGTCCCTGGGGGTAGTGGTGTTGTGTGTCAGTCTCTTGCTGTGTAAGTTTGTGTTCATTCCAGCTTGTGTCACATGTGTCTGTTGTGCTCCCTCTCATCTCCCAATGCCTGATTGGCCACTGAGGGTGTCCCAATGATGGTTTACTTTTGTGTGGCACTGTGTCCACATCTGTGTCACTGTGGTTTAGCCCCCCTCATGTGTTGTGTAGTTACCTGGGGATACTGTGACACACACACACGCTGTGTCAGATGTGCAGTGTGAGGTTGCCTGTTTGGGTTTATGCATCTGCACCAGTGCATTGGTATTGCTGTTGTGGGCCTTTGTCTGGATGGTGTTTCTGTGATTTTGCCTACTGTCCCTGTGAGTCATATCACATCATTGTGCACATTCATCCTGGTTGTTAGGTGCCACTGCTGGCATGGAATGTGTGTTTGTGAGCTGACACCTACAGTCTACACATGTTGTTTTGATTAGTGTGTCTATTTTCGAGATGTGTGCATGCATTGTGATGGTCACTTCTGCTCTTGTGTCATTGTACACTGTATGCATTGTCAGCCCCCATGTGTGGTGCTTGTCTGCACATGGCCGAGAGTGTGTTATGTTTTCACAGCACTGTTAGCCTCACCACGGGCCTCATGTAGGTAGCATACCAGTTACCACTTCTAAAATACCGAACGTTACCGAATCGGTATTTGGCTACCTACATGAGGCCCCACATCTCTTTGGGAATGGGACACAACCACTAGTTTGCCCCAGAAGTGTTTCATGTGTTGGAACCAGGAATCATACATGCTGTTTGGCATTTGCAGCTTTGACCATGATGACACTTACCTTTTAGTCACTGTGATGAGGGGAGGTTTTGTCCCCATCACCACAATGCTCAACATCTGCTGCATTTTGGAAGCCCACACTTAACTTCTGTTCTACACAGTGAGGGAGTGTTCTTTTTACATTGCCACAGTGCCATGGTGATACTTGCCTTCTGTATGTCACACTCATGTGTTGGTCACACAAGTGCTGTTAGTTACATTGTATGTTCGAAGTCATAATCACTGTTGTGGGCATTTGTCACAGACTACACACTGTTGTCATGATGTTAGGGGGTATGTATTTTGCTGACATACCTGATGTTGGAGTATGCTGGATGTGTTGCACATCACTCATCCTGTGGCTGGGGGTGGCAGTAGTGATGGGCAACATAAGCCCTATGGGTGGGGGTGGCAAGGGTGATGGGCAACATAGTCCCTATGGGTGGGGGTGGCAATAGTGATGGGCAAAATAAGCCCTATGGCTGGGGTTGGCAGGGGTGATGGGCAACATAGTCCCTATGGGTGGGGGTGGCAGGGGTGATGGGCAACAGGTCCCCTATGGGTGGGGGTGGCAGTAGTGATGGGCAACTAGTCCCCTATGGGTGGGGGTGGCAGTAGTGATGGGCAACATAAGCCGTATGGCTGGGGGTGGCAGGGGTGATGGGCAACATAGTCCCTATGGGTGGGGGTGGCAGGGGTGATGGGCAACAGGTCCCCTATGGGTGGGGGTGGCAGCAGTGATGGGCAACATAAGCTTTATGGCTGGGGGTGGCAGGGGTGATGGGCAACAGGTCCCCTATGGGTGGGGGTGGCAGTAGTGATGGGCAACATACGCCCTATGGCTGGGGGTGGCAGTAGTGATGGGCAACATAAGCCCTATGGCTGGGGGTGGCAGTAGTGATGGGCAACATGTCCCCTATGGGTGGGGGTGGCAGGGTTGATGGGCAACATAAGCCCTATGGCTGGGGGTGGCAGGGGTGATGGGCAACATAAGCCCTATGGCTGGGGTGGCAGTAGTGATGGGCAACAGGTCCCCTATGGCTGGGGGTGGCAGTAGTGATGGGCAACATAAGCCCTATGGCTGGGGGTGGCAGTAGTGATGGGCAACAGGTGCCCTATGGGTGTGGGTGGCAGGGGTGATGGGCAACATAAGCCCTATGGATGGGGGTGGCAGTAGTGATGGGCAACAGGTCCCCTATGGGTGTGGGTAGCAGGGGTGATGGGCAATAGGTCCCCTACGGGTGGGGGTGGCAGTAGTGATGGGCAACATAAGCCCTATGGCTGGGGGTGGCAGTAGTGATGGGCAACATAATCCCTATGGGTAGGGGTGGCAGGGGTGATGGGCAACAGGTCCCCTATGGGTGGGGGTGGCAGTAGTGATGGGCAACAGGTCCCCTATGGGTGGGGGTGGCAGTAGTGATGGGCAACTGGTCCCCTATGGGTGGGGGTGGCAGTAGTGATGGGCAACATAAGCCCTATGGGTGGGGGTGTTAGTGATGCTGGCCATGCAACCCCTATGGTGGGCTGTAGTTAGTGGCCAGGATGTGGATCCCTGTGTGTGTGTGCCATTTTGCGGGTACATGTCGTTTGTTTATGTGGTAGGAGTCTGACTTACGGCCTGCGCCGTCGGCGTCGGTTCCTGAGCCGGTCATAGATGTAGAGTACTGGTATGACCTGCACGATGGGATTCATGATGTGTTTGTGTCGTACACGCTGCTTGTTGCTCCGTCTCGTACCCGCTGCAAGCTGGTCCGTCTCGTAGCCGTGTATTGAGTTGTGGTGCGAATCGTAGCTGATATGCTTGTTTTCCGGATGCTGTGACGTCCCGTACGTGGCGACCCGTCCGGCGCGTAGGAAGTACGCATCGTACTTGTCATGCCGGAAACTGCTATGGATACTGGTTCGGGGCGACTCGGTTCAGCGTTTGGAGTTACGGCTCAGACGGAGAATGGAGCTTGAATCACAGCCTACGTGTCGGTCGTGTTTTTGGCAGTTATGCGCATCGTACTTACTCTACAGGACGGACCGGCTCCGGGTACGTGTCGGTCGCACGGTAAGGCTACGGACAGCTGTCCGACCGGGTATCGGAATCGGCCCTTTTGTTGGAGGTGGTTAGATCTCATCCATCGATCCACATGAGACAAACAGTTTTGGAAACGTTGCCTGGTTTCAATAGGGTCCTGACCTAAGGTGACCAGGATCTGCGAATCGTCTGCATACGATATAGCGTCAAATCCGTAGGCTCTGATCACCTTAGCCAAAGGGGTCATGTAAAGGTTAAAAAGTGTCGGGCTCAAAATAGAGCCCTGTTGTACTCCCATCTTGACTGATCTTTCACATGAGATGCTGTTTCCCATCTGGACAGTTGTTAAACGGTCGGATAAATAACTTTTAAACCATTTAAGGGCATTTCCCCTGACACCAATCTCCCAGAGCCGATGTTCTAAAATGCTGTGGGAGATGGTGTCAAAGGCGACGGACAGGTCGAGCAGGACGAGGATGACTGACTGATGTTTGTCTAATGCCAGCCTGATATTATTGGTAACCTCAACCAATGCTGTCTCAGTACTGTGCGCCGCCCTGAAACCAGACTGTGAAGAGTCTAAAAGTCCATGCTGCTCAAGATCGTTAATAAGCTGTTGGTTAATAAGGGATTCCAGCATCTTCCCAAAATAGGGAAGTAGAGAGATGGGCCGAAAATTTATGAGAAGTTTTGGATTGTCCGTCAGTTTTTTTAAAATAGGTCTCACTCTGGCCGATTTCCATATTATCGGGAAATCCGCCTCTAAGAGTGACCTATTAAAAAGACCGATTAAGCTTTCCAACAATACTGGGGCAATGGTGACAACATTTTTTGGAGGTACAGGGTCAGTGGGAGAGCCAGATTTTATCTTCTGCATAACAGATGTAACTGACTTGATATCACATTTAATAAATTCGCTCAGAATGTAGGGAGGGTCAGAAGACGTACAGGGCGTATCTTCAGAAGAAAAATTGTTTTGTTGAGCTGAGAAGGAGTTGTGGATGGCAATAATTTTTACCTCAAAAATTTTTGAAAGTGAGTCAGTCCAATCTTGAGAAACGGGGATTGATGACTGAATGCTGGGAGTTGTAAATTCCTTCAGAATTTGATAAACGCTCTTTTGAGGAGTTTTCTGCCTTATTTATACGGTCTATGAGAAATGATTTTTTTGCCAATTTTATTTCATTCATGTAGCCATGATGTCGTTTTTTAAATATTTTTCACGGTCAACTGGGTTTTTGCTTTTGCGCCATTTACGTTCTGCAGTTCTACACGAGAACTTTGTCATTCTTAATTGGTCGGTGAACCAGGGGGCAGTTCTGGTCTTGATCTTCACATGACTAACAGGGGGGTTGGCAATTTTGTCAAGTGCGATCGAGATAGCTTTATCGAGACTGTATGCCGCCTGGTTAACACTAACTTCTGAACTTGTCTGATCAAGGCAGAAACGTTTTGAAAAAAGAGGCAGAGTAACTTTGCGCCATGGCCTTTGCAATACAAAATCGCTTTCATGACCATTTGTTATCATAGCTGAGGGAATGACGAATTTCAGTAAATGGTGGTCTGTCCATAGTAGTGGGACTGGAGGTTCTACTATAATTCCATGCGAGTTAGTAAAAAGGAGGTCTAGGGTATGACCAGCACTATGTGTGGGTCCAACGACCCGCTCGGCAAGACCAAGGGTATTCATATTAGAAATCAGCTTATTAGTGTCAGAATTTGATAGCAATTATGTGTGATAATTAAAATCTCCCATTAGGAGAACATTTTCTGAGGCTAGTGTATGGGGTGCAATAGTCTCAAGTAATTTATCAGAAAAATCGCCTTTTGGTCCTGGGGGGTGATAAATTAGGGCCCCTCTCCAGGAACCATTAGAAAGGCCATTTATCTTTAAAATAATCATATGAGACATATCAAAAATATTTGAGCAGGGCAAATTCAAAGATAACAATGCTAATGGAAACCAGAGCAAATTCAGCCTCTGGACAAATGACCAGACAGTTTGCCAAGTTTTGCTGATATTACTCTCCAATCACACAGGAGATATCGAGATGTTGGGGAGAGGATGTTGCCTAACGGCTAGGGCGATAGATCTCAAATCTGGGAAACGGGGTTCAAGTCTGGGCAATGACGCTCAACATCCTGTGATTGTGGACAAGTCACTTAATCTCTCTCTGCCTAACAAAAATGAATGTGTCCTTGTGTAACGCAACTGGTGCTCATGTAACGTGCTCTGATACCTGATACCTTCGGGTCAAGTTTGCGCTATATAAAACTCTTGAATGAATTATGTCGAACAGTCTACAAATGGGAGCTATCCATCTCTTTCTTGGAATCATATACTCTGGGCAGAAGAACAAAAAAATGGTCCTCTGACTCCAGGTTCAAACGGCAGAAGGGACATTTTGCAGTCAAGGACCCCTCCTATTTAGGGGCCGATTCCGATTCCGGCCGCAAAATGTACCGACCGACACGGACCCGGAACGGAGACCGACCGACATGGACTAGCGCCGCACGACCCGTGAAATACTATGCAACGCGTGTGAATTACAACCGACACGTACGGAATACAAGCCGTACGACAGAGCCGTTGGGAAAACAGTGATTCGCCCGGAAAACGGATGCGATTAGCACCGACTGACACGCACCAAGGATGAACCCGACCGACACGTACCCGCGATGTCCGATCTGCGCAGTACGATGCAATGCGTGTAAAACCAGACCGATTCGCACAGAGCCCAAGCCGCATGACCGACACACACAGAAAACAGGGACCTGAAGCAATAGAGATCTCCGCGACCGACGTGTATGAAACACAGAAGAAAGTCACTGTGAAAGACCTGGAGAAGCCCGCACGAGCCAACTTCAGCGTCCGTCTAGGTCAGAAGAACGTCTCCTTCATGCCTAGAAAACCCAAAGGAAAAAATACAAAAAAAGGACCAAACAAGCAATGACAAAGTCAATAAATATAATTTAAAAAAACTTGGAACAAAGACACACCCACAATTCCACCTATATAAAGGACACCAATCACTACCATGATCCTTTGCAAATTGAATATGACAGCCAGCAGAGAACAGCATCACACAGCAACCACAGACACACTCACAACTCACCCATCACACACTTTTCACACCATTAGCACCTCACCAAAACCACTCACACATACACCTAGCAAAACCGACACCCACCCACCCTCACTTGCACCTTCACACACACATCACTTACCACCACCACCCATCACCATGCCCCCAAAGAAGAATCCAAAGTTCACAGATAGTAAGTTAGAAGTGCTGGTAGACGAGATCATCAGAGTAGAGCCACATTGGTTCGGTACATTGGTCCAAAGGACCCCCATGTCACAGAAAACAAAGATGTGGGCGAGGACTGTGGACAAGGTGAACGCACAAGCACCAACGTTGTGCACAAGGGATGATATCCAGAACAGGTGGTATGACATGCGCAGGAGGGTCAAGAAACTCATCGCACTGGCGGTGGCCCTCCTGCCAAACCAGTATACTTCAGGTCCTGGGAGGAGAAGGTGCCGGACATCCTACCACCAGAGAGCATCCATGGTCTAGCAGACATACCAGAGCCTGGTGAGTACACAACCAACATACTCAAGATTGTGTGGCAAGGGGACACTGAAACCATGCACCGTTAGCAAAACCACAGTAACCAATAGATAATCATCCCAAGATGTGTATGCTAGTCAGACAAACACAATACCTGCCATCTCATAGTGACTTGTAACTGTCATGACATGTACAAACTTACCAACAAGTAGAGCAAGGCAGTGGCACAAAGCTAAATAAACACTGTCAGACAGTTTGCCACCACAAACACACTACCTCACAGTGCAGCTGACTGACAGGAAGGAATAGTGGGTATGCAGGTGACGTGAGTGTATCCAAAAGCATGATGGGGTTTGTAGTCACAGATAATGCTCCCCCTCTCAATTGGCCTATCAAGACCTCTCTGAACCATACCCACATCACAGGGAGTGGAAAATGACTGACAAGATGGCTGACACTGGGCCGTGCTGTGGGGAGCACAAGGCCCTGGTAGGGCTTGTATGCAAATCAGAAGCAGGACACCACTGCCTGACATCCTGAAAGCCAACTTGCACGCCCTCCTATGGAAGCACGTTTCATGGTCGGATGTCTAGCCGGGTGGGAAGGAGGACTGACAGCTCTGACCATACTTACCAGCATGTGGAGACACACACACCCCTCAACACAACTCACCAGGTAGAATGCTTTGACTCACACTGTAGTGAAATATCACCCAAAGATACACAGCACTGGGTGCTGCTGTGTGAAGCACAGGGGCTCTCTTTGGACTTGTAGCCAAACAAACACCAGGACTTCACAGTCAGCCATCTTGCCATTGCTGTCACACTCCCTCACAGGGAAGCAGAGTCAAAAGGAAGGACGTATGGGCATGCTGGGAAGGGGGTGTAGCCAAAAGCATGATGGGAGTTGCAGTCACAGACATTCCCCACCCACCCACATGGCCCAGCAAGCTCACACTGAACCATCCTCACCTCACAGGGAGTGGGAATGGACTGACAAGATGTCTGACACTGGGCTCTGTTGTGGGGAGCACAAGGCCCTGCTGGGAACTGGGCACCAACAAACACCAGGACTGCACTGTCAGCCATCTTGTCATTGCTGTCACACTCCCTCACAGGGAAGCAGAGTCAAAAGGAAGGAAGTATGGGCATGCTGGGAAGGGGGGTGTAGCCAAGAGCATAACAGGAGTTGAGGTCACAGACAATCCCCACTCACCTACATAGCCCAGCAAGCTCACACTGAACCATGCTCACCTCACAGGGAGTGGGAATGGACTGACAAGATGTCTGACACTGGGCTCTGTTGTGCGGAGCACAAGGCCATCCTGAGAACTGGGCACCAACAAACACCAGGACTGCACTGTCAGCCATCTTGCCATTGCTGTCACACTCCCTCACAGGGAAGCAGAGTCACAAGGAAGGAAGTATGGGCATGCTGGGAAGGGGGTTTAGCCAAGAGCATGATGGGAGTTGCAGTCACAGACAATCCCCACCTACCTACATGGCCCAGCAACCTCACACTGAACCATGCTCACCTCACAGGGAGTGGAAATGGACTGACATCTTGTTTGACACTGGGCTCTGTTGTGGGGAGCACAAGGCCATGCTGGGAACTGGGCACCAACAAACAACGGGACTGCACTGACTGACATCCTGAAAGTTAACCTGCACCCACTGCAATGGTGGCACGCTTCATGATGGGATAATTGGCCTGGGGGAGAAGGAGGTCCTGTCTTTAAAACAAATAACACCGATGCTGGCCATACACACACCTTCTCTACTAAAACACATTGCACACGTGGTACCAGTCACTCACAAAGTAAATGCTCGGGCAAGATGGCTGACACATGGGCCTGATAAATGATGTGGCTGCAAATCACACAAATGCACTGGCCAACCCAAACACGTTTGCACACACAGCCATTGCAACTGTATGTTCAAACTCACTGTCTGGGGATGCAGTGTTCAGGAGTGCCCCCTGGCCTGGCTGTGGAGGTGTGTCTTGCAGATGACAAGATCCATATATAGTACATTGCACAAAACACACAGGAACTCACATATACATCATTGACAGGGGACATCTGACAGTGAATGGAATGGACACACCAATATAGCTGACACCGTAGCATGGTCTCATTCACACTAGGTGCTGTTGTGAGCTGCATTCCACTCCTGCATTGTTCTGCAACATATGCATCCTTCACACAACACACCACTCACTGTCATAGACACTGTAGACACAAGGTCTAACCTGGACTGCATTGGAGGAGACATGCTACTCACAGCAACAAAACCGCAACACACACAACACTGGCTATCACTGTCATGAGCATGGAAAAGGCAGAGAGCTGCCTTGCTCAATCCATATCACCATGGAGAACATTGACAAGTCAATACACATATGCACGTACAAAACTCAGCACCAGACTACGATTAACTACGGTGACATCATCACTTGTATGAAATGAGATGGGAACTAGGAACACAGGAAAAAAAACACATTCTCCCAAGAGATCACAGGCATACCGGACTGTGACCATGTCGTACCAACACACCAATGTGACGCACAAAGACTAGCAAAAACTGCTACCACACATGCCCCAATCTTGCAATATATCCTAAGTGGAATTGCATGTATGTCCTCGTTAAAGGTCAAATGTGTACAGGGATGAGTCAGCAACGTGATGGCCCTTGAGTAGTAATGGCCATGTACAGCCAAATCTATACATGAGCTGGGCATGCAAACACTTCGACATGCACATTGAAATGTTTCATTTTGGCTGGGCAATGTGCCACAACAATATCAATCTCTGTCCGTGACAACTTTGGACAAAGCAGTGTACAGGCACGCATTCTGACGTGCAGTAGAAAATATCATGTATGTGAACCATTGATGCCTGTAGAAACATAACTTACATTGTGTGTCTCTTCCAAACAAAGGTGGTGCTGGGGACAAAGCAGCAAATGAAGAGGAGTCCCTGTCCCAGACTCTGGTGGACCCTCAGCTCTCTGGTGTGGATCCGTGTCTTTCCTCTTCGGATGACGACGAACAACCTGGCACCTCAGGATTGACTCATCATGCAGCAGTACCAACATCTGCACCCCCTGTACCCAAGCCTCCAGCATCTGGCAACAGACAGGGCACCCCCACCAACACGGACAGACCAAGGCCACAGAATACCGACAGCACTGGGACACAGGACCCCCAGGAAGCTACGGACAACACCATCAGAAACAACACCCAAGGGGGCCCAGTGTCACCTGTTCGTGCCGCCGCAGGTCCTGCCCGTGTGGATAGGGGTGCTGGGAGGGGTGGTAGGCAGAGGGCGCGCCTTGCAGAGGGGTCTGGACTGCATGATTACCCCCAACTGGCACGCATCATAGATGCGTACCAGGATAGCACCGGAGGATTCGGCCAGGTAGTGGGGATCCTCAAGGACATTCAACAGGAGCAGGCTGCCCATCATTCCCGCATGGAGGCAAAGTGGGATGCACTTACTGCGGTGCATCGGGACATACTCCAATGCCTCAACCAGATAAGCACCATGTCCACACCTCCCTGTGTGGCCACAACATCTGTTGCCGCACGATCTGCCAGTGCCACAGGGAGGGAGGATGACTCTGGCGGAGAATTCTCTGCACCGCAGACGCCTGCATCTGAGGATCCCCCCCGAAGAAAAAGAGGGGTCGTCCGAAGAAGGACAAGTGAGGCGCAGATGTCCATGCACATCCCCCAGGGCCTCTAAACCTGTTCTGAACAATGTTCTTTGTGCGCAAACCGTTCACCTTGTCATATCTAACACAACTCGCCTACATGACATGGAGTGTTCATGTTGGTCCAATGTAGCAGATGACTGTGGACTTTACACTGGACATTTCAGCTACCAACACTTCCAACTCTACTGTGAACTTTGGATTCAAAACCTAATGTACAGCACCCACCATCCTGTGCACTATCCTCACACATGTTTGTAAATAAACTCACCAGTACACTATACTTGCCTCTGTTGTGATTTCAACTTGTCATGTGTCATGGAGATGTTGATCTGCTAAACAACACAGTGCATGCCAAATACTACAACAATGTGATCACCGTTATGTGAGTCATGGTGATGTGACACATGTGAGGGAGACACACCACTATGGCACCACAACACATGATCACCATGTCCATGTAACTCATCCCACACAATGATGTTGACCTGAAATACATTGGAATGCACAGACACCACACCTATCCGCAGTCAGTGGTACCAATCCCACAGGTGAGGTAAGCAAATGTCAGGCAGATGTGGGAAGACAGACAACGCACATAACAAAGCGTAGTACAGGTTCATTACACATCAGCAACAGGTTTATTCCACAATAGTTGCAAGGTAATTCTACGTTACAGTGGACATACGGTCACAAAGTGTCGGAGAATTGAATTCCAGGGGTGTGTGGTACATCACTTGATGGGAATTGACCTACTTCCACACTGGTGTTGGATTCTGGGTGTTGGGGGTCAGTGTTGACCAAACAACAGGCAAAGTACCCTGGGAAGGACAGACACAAGACACAGTCAAAAGCACAGCAGAACAGGAGAGAAAAGCAATACACATGCACAAAACATGTCAAAATAAACCTACAAAGAAACAAGTTAGCAGTTCGACACTATTCTGGAGTACAGACCACCTGAAAGGACACATCACTGCACGCATCCAGTCAAGTGGCACACAGACACACTCAATCAGCAACAGAGCAGCCCCAACACATTTCAGGCTAACTCAATACATTGACATAACAACCCTGTCAACTCACATTCAGGTGAAGAAGTTGTTGTTGAGCTGTGTGCGGACGTCACCCTCATCATCATCATCACTGGCATCGTGGCCCAGGCCTGGATCCTCCACAGGTGGCGGAGGTAGGTCATCGTCATCCTGGATGAGAGGTAACTTCTTCCGCACTGCCATGTTGTGTAGCATGCAGCATACAAGGATAATTCTGCACTCCTTTGCAGGGTCATATGGGAGGGCGCCTCTGGTCTTGTCCAGGCAGCGGAAGCGGCTTTTCAGGAGACCAAAGGTCCGCTCAATCACCCTCCTGGTCCGACCATGTGCCTCATTGTAGCGCATCTCGGCTGGTGTCACAGGGTTCCTGAGGGGTGTCAGCAACCACGGCATGTTGGGGTATCCGGAGTCACCTACATACAAACAATTAAATAATTAGCTGAGTTATGAAAGAGGGTGGGATACAACATTGCCAAACACACACAATGGTAAACAGTCAGTACACACCGACAAGCCAGGCAGGCTGTTCTGGCATCTGTGACATCAGCGTTGCAATGCGACTACTCCTCATGATGTAGGCATTGTGCACAGAACCGGGGAAACGTGCACACACATGTGTGATACACATGTCTGCAAGACGTACCACCAGAGCATTGATGGAGTGGAAATGTTTCCAGTTCCGGTATGCCTGCTCATGTGCCCGAGGTGGTACCAGGGCCACATGTGTACCATCAATAGATCCAATGATGTGCGGCATCCTCCCCAGTGTATAAAAAGCATCGTTTATTTCAGTGAGTTGACCTGGGCTAGGAAACTTGATGTACAGGTCAAGGAAATGCAACATCCCCTCCAAGACATCACGTAGCACACGACTGAACATAGTTTGCGACATACCACCGGCAGTAGCCACAGTGTACTGGAAGGTACCAGTAGCAAAGGAGTACAGGGCTGACATCACCTTCACCTCTGGGGTCAGTGCTGTAGGGTATGTCCGGCCAGGTAGCAGATGTGGTGCAAACTGCTCCGCCAACTCCTCAATCAGTGGCCTGGTGAAGCGGTACCGTCGGATGCAGTCGCGTTCCTGCATGGTTTCAAGGTCTGGGAATGGTCTATGGACAGCTGGTGCCCTGTAGTACAGAGATGAACAAAGGAAGATTGTCGATTCATCCACCCATGTGGCGATGACCAAGCAAAACATCACATGATACATCATGACAATACACAATATACTGAGGTGTGTGCTGTTGGGTATGGACACATATGTCACTTACATGCACATCACCTCACTTCTCAAGTCAACATGTCTACATAAGTTCCAGATAGTGCAATGGCCAATCATTGGGCTGTATCACAGTACCTATGTACTGCTGTCACGTTACAAACACACACCACAGTGACAAGTGAGGCCTGATGTCTCCCAGGCATCACAGCTCTTTGACATGCAGATATCCAGGGTCCCTGTATTGACACATGGACACTGGAACGACATGGCGTATCATGTATACGCCACTAAACAACCGTGAGTCACACAGGTAGTGGCCACTGTTGTCTCTGCAGGCCCTACATGGACGTCTCATAGACAAACACACAACATCAATGTTGATGCACAAACCACATGGATGTGAAGACTGTCTCCCATTGAGCACATTTGATCAGCCACATCTGAGACACAACATGCACATGGACTGTGGGTGTACATCAGAATTTGAGCTATAGGTCTCACCGTGACGTACATACCATCACACCCACGACTCAGGGTGTATGTGACATGTCCTAAACATATCCTACCTGCAACTGTGTCCATGACTCATGACCATAACTGTACAGTTGCACATCACAGTGGTAATGTCCACAACACACAAAGGATTCTGCCCCCATGAACACGTGCACAGCCTGGGAGTGGCTGCCCAAAAGTGCCACACAACAAACCAAATGTTGCCCCCGCAAAACACTCTGGTAATGCAGCCTTACATGCCATGGGACACAGTGTGGCACATGCTGCAGTGTGGTAGGTGTGCACCTGAGTACCTGGCAAGTAATTGTGTGTGGAAGCCGTCAAAAAGTCACACCAATGTCAACCGATGCCGGTGACTTCTACAGGGATGCATTGCACAGTTCCGGACCGAGCCGTGCCTACGCTTAGCCATTGACTTCAATGTGAACCGATGCAGGTGACTATCATGCATACGCGTCATGCAGGCATGGACCGAGCCGTGCGTACGCTTAGCCATTGACTTCAATGTGAACCGATGCGGGTGACTATCATGCATACGCGTTGTGCAGGCATGGACCGAGCCGTGCGTACGCTTAGCCATTGACTTCAATGTGAAACGATGCGGGTCACTATCATGCGTACGCATTGCACAGTTCAGGACCGAGCCGTGAGTACGCTTAGCCATTGACTGCAATGATAACCAATGCGGGTGACTATCATGCATACATGTCGTGCAGGCATGGACAGAGCCCTGCGCACGCCTTGGCTATTGAAACGTATGGAGATGGGTGCGTGTGGATTTTCAAAATACGCGTTGTACAGTCAGTTGACCGAGCCGGCACACCCATTGGCTCTGGACTGTCATGGAGACGGATGCGGATTCAAAACATGAACGAGTTGTGCACTGGAAATTCAGTTGGATGCCTACAACAATGTTGCAATTTCTAGGGTTTTATGAAGGTGAAGATTTGAACGATGCGGAAGAGGTGTACGAGTCGTACAATTCCATGGATTGGCCAGATTCATAGAATGCAACCGATCACTTGGGACACATGGCACAGATTCTGCCTCCGCAGCACAGATATAAGGAAGGCTGGCCCCCAGGGCGCTCATTTGCCTGCACTACATGCTACTGGACCACATCTCTGATACCACTGCTGCTGTCTCTGCATCCTCTGGCTACTGCTATGGCACGTACTCTGGAGAGGGCCCCAGCCTTCACTGAGGAGGATAACCAGGCCCTGCTGGACAGGCTCCTTCCACAGTACAGCAAGCTGTATGGGAAACCAGGGGAGCAGGTGAGTGTGCAGTCCACTGCCTTCCTAATTGTGCATGTTGTCTGACTAGCAGTACTAGCAGTGTGTAAACCAGTGGCAAGCGTACTCACTGAGTACTTTCATCCCCCACAGTGTGTAGGTACATGTAATGAACAGGTGCTCTGCAGCAAAAGTGCATTTGTGCAAGCTTCAACTTCCCAGGCAATGTTAACATGTCAGACATGCAGGGCATTTGTCATTTTCCATGGGTGCACTACCTGTGTAACTTATTTTCCTTTGTGATCACAACATGTATATCCAACTGTGTGCAGCACAAATATGGGGTATGTGTGTTAATGGACTTTTAACTTTGTCATCCTCACAGGTTGATGCCCACCAGAAGCAGGAGATCTGGCTGACCATTGCCCGGGCAGTTAGATCAATGAGGGTCTACAAGCGCCGGATCAGCAACTGCCAGAAGAGGTGGCTGGACCCGGTGGAGCGCAAGGGTCCAGCTGAAGCTGTCGCCTTCTCGCAGGAGGGGCGGACACCGGACCCTGACCCCCCACATGCCTAGGATTCTGGCGATGGTCTTCACGGACCTGGATGGGCAGCTGAAGGCTAGACAGCAGCAAGGAGGGGGTAAGTCCATGCCTAATCTGTGTACTATGTCTGACATGCTATTTGCAGTCTTTTGGCCTGGTAACACTTCCACATTACGTAGGTCTTGTAGTCCAGGACTCATGTCCCTCAATTGTGTGATGCACCCTCCTCATCTGATCCACAGGTGTGGCCCCTACAGTCTGTGGCTTGTGTCACTAGGGCACTGTGACCCTTAAGTCAGCTATGCTTCAGGGTCCGGACAGCATCTGTTGTGTTTCATGGGTGGGTCAATTGTTTACACAATGCCTGAGATCTGACATGTGACCTGTGTGTGCCCTTGATATGTGTTCCAATTGCTGGTCTGACTCGCCACATGTGCCTGGGGTATTTCAAACACACCCATGCAGCAGGGGACTCCACATTGTGGGCCTCAGGAGTATGTATATCAAGTGTGTCACACTTGCTTAGCCACCTGACTACTGTCCAGGGCTATACACTGTTTCACGTAGACCTGGGCAGTCATGCCTACTCAAGGGCATTTAGAAACACTCTGTAATCCCACTCCTGTGAATCAACTTACAGGTTGTGCTTAGTGACATGTGCCTTCAGGTGTCTTTCTCTGTGTCATTGTGGTGTGGCATCCTTTTCAGGACAACTGGGGTGTTCATGAGTTTGAGGGTCAGCAGGACATCTGAGATGTGACTATAAGAGACAAGACCTGTGTGACATAGAGGTGTGTGATCACTTAACAGTGCACAATGGTGTATGCAACTGTGAACTTCAGGCAGCTGTGTTTCATGCACAGCAGACTGTGATGTGCTCATGTACAGGGAGTTGTGTTCGCAGAGACTCATATGTCTGTTTTGTATGATGTGGGGTCATCTGGGTCCGGGATATGTTGTTTGCAGGGGATGGACAAGTGCACTTGTCAGCTGCAGAGTTTGCTTTACCCATGACCTATGATTGTGACACAGTGCATACTGTTGTTGTCTGGATGCCCTGCCCCTGTGACAGGAGACAGTGATGACTGACTTTCCAGGCATGCCAGTGCCATGGCATTTAACTTGCTATGAGTGATCCTGCGTTGTGTTGAAGTGTGCTCCATGCACCCCATTGTGGCATTAACTATCAGGACATGAGAACATCATAGTGTGTGTTGCTGGTATGCATCACAAGCATGTGAAATGAGACTCTGGCCATCCCTTCATCCTGACACCTGTACTGAGTCAGTGGCAAGAGATGTGTGTGTGTATAGTGACATACTCCTACATGTTCACTTGCATGTCCAACATCTGTTTAGGTGGTGCATGTCTGCACATTGGGGTATTGGCATCCAACATGCCACAGATGTATGGGTGCAAGTCTAGGAGGGATATGAGTGCCATGGTTGATGGTGAGACTGACAATTGGCTTATTCAAAGCAATGTGAGCACTTTGAGCAGTGTTCAGCTGATGATGCCAGGGCTTGCCCTGTGATGTGCTGTACTCACTGTGGTGTGTGCGGTCAGTGCAGGTGACTGATGTTGTTCTTTTTTTCCTAATTCTTTCCAGATACATCCACGGAAACAGGAGGGGACAGCTCCACGGAACAGGAGGAGCCACAGAGTCTGACTGGGACAGAAGGCGAGGAGTCGGAGGGACCCAGTGAACGGAGGGCGAGTAGAGCCACACCGAGGAGTCCTCATCACCATCCACCCCAGCTGAGGGCCACAGCAGCTCGGAGGATGACTCCTTTGTGGAGGCGGGTTTCAGCAGCCACCAAACCCCAGGTAGTGAGGCTGTCCCCACCACCGCCACCACCACCACCATCACCACCCTCCCATCGGCTCCCATCCCAGAGGTCCGTGGAGGCTCCTGTGTACGGGAGCATGTCTCCTTTGTGCCAGGCACCGTACCCCCTGCCCCTGTATCCCGTGCTGCCCTGAGTGTGGAGTCTGTGGACTTGCTTCGACAGATCCATGTAGGGCAGACATCAATGCTGAGTGCCCTCCATGCACACACCAGTCTGTTGACACAACTGGTGTCGTTCATGGAGGGCATTTCATCGGACATGTCTGCCCTACAGAGGACCAATCAGTCTGTGGCCTCCTCCCTGATGGCAGCAGTGTCCCTCACCCCTCCTACCCCTGCCCCATCCATGATTCCTAGCACCCTACCTGTCCCAAGCGCACACACACCAGCACTTTCACCCAAACTCACAGACATGGGCAGCACACAAACACCCAAACCAAGGTCTAGACGTGCACACAAGCAACCTCAGGGGACTGATACCACACTCACAGGGGATGGTTTGCAAACACACACACAGGCATCCACAACCACTCTGCAGTCCTCCGATACCTCTCCCTCCAAGACTCCGTCCCTTGCCTCACCTGCAACCCCATCTCCCCAGAAGTTCTTCCTCTGTGACTTGGCCTCTTCCCCACCGATCCAGCAGATCCAGCTTACAAGGGGAAGAGGAAGTCCCCACACACAGAGGGGAGTGCCCCTCACACCCGGACACCCTCCCCCAGGTGCAGTCAGACTGAGGCCCCCACCCGCAAGTCCCCCCGGAGCGGGAAGAGCAAGACCCCACCCCTGCCCCGCAGCCCCACGACAGTCTCCGTCCTACATCCCCCAGGCCACCACTCCACAGGTTCCCCCGCCACACCCTGCCCCAGGTTCCCCCACCCACAGATACACCATCCCCAAAATGCTGAGGCCCTCACCCCTTACCACTTGCTCTTCCACCCCCACCCCCTCCCCCGGTCAGACTGTTTGTGCTACTGATGTGGGGACCGTGCCCCCCCTCTGTCCTGCCGACTTCACCTGAACCCCATTCCACTCCCATGAAGTTGGGCACTGTAGTGGAGTCCACGACCACCCCGTCAGACTTGGGCACTGCAGTGGGGACCCAGTCCACTCCATCTGACCTGCCCACTGCAGTTGTGCCGGCACCCACCCCATCTGACTTGTGGCACACAGTTATGACTGCACCCACCATGTCAGACACCTCCACTGCAATTGGCAGTGACTCTCCTGCATCCACCACCCCTTCACTGCCTCCTTCTGCTGCGCCCTGATCCTGTCCCTGCGGTGCCTGGCCTGCCCCCATGTATGCCCCTCCAAGTGGATGTCCCCTGTCTTCACCAGTGCAGGCAAGCAACGTGTGACAGTTGCCACTCAAATCACATTGTTGACATTTGGATATGGACTGGTCAGTGGCCTTTGTTTTGAAAGGACTTTGAATTTGCATTCAAATTTGGCTGAATAAAGCATTTGTATTTATCCTTGTGAATTTGATTTAGCTGTACATTATGTTGATGATGTTTACCATGACCTTGCAGTTATTATGCTGGATTTCCAATGTTGAATACTGAGGTGTTGATGTGAGGTACTCCATGTGGTCCATGAGATATGTATCCTATTCTGGTCGGTATCCATGTCATCCTTTGCAGCTAACTGGGTGTGTCATGATTAACAATTTGAGAACATCTCTGTAAACATTTCATTTGCATGGTCACATCTGTGGCTTGCACACATGCACATATGATGTGCTTCCCATTGTCCAATGTCTCTATTTCCCTGACTGTGGGCACATCTCCACTGGACCTGCAGGTGTGGGCATCATTGGTGTAGGAGCAACTGGGTCCTCTGTGCAACTTGCTGGACATATGTATTGAGTATGTGCAGATGACTTAAGGGACACTCCCGTACCCAGGCTGTTGTGACCAGAGCCTTCATTGGGTGGTAACTGATGGCTGACTGACCAAGTGTTCTGCTGACATGACTGAGACCTGCTGGGACTATGTTTGGTAGAGTTGAGCTTCCACCGTAGTTGAGTCCTTCAAGTAAGTGTGTTGTTCCGTGACATTGCCTGGGCCCATGGTGTGTGTTGTGTGAGCATGAGTGTGTGTGTCCACATCCCTTTTCATACACAGGCATTGTTCCCTTGATATGTTCCTGTTGTTGATGCTGGCTGAGTTGTACTGTGTTCATCCCACATCTTTGTCCTGGGCTACCAGATGTGTGGGTGCATGACACACTACTGTTAATAAGTGTTTCACCATTGGGATTTGTCAGTTCTGAGTGGTGATAATGTGGTCAGACGCAGATGGGACACAGTCAGAGGTCTCCAAGGCACTTCTTTGTTCGCAATATAATTTAGTTGTCCCTAGGTGGTACCTTTCAGTGATTGAGACATGTATATGTGTGTGTGTGACTGCTCCCACTCGTCAGGTTCAGGGCTGCAATGTTGGCAGGTGTCAGCATGTGTGCCTTGTGGTTCTCCCTGGCTTCTGCATTGTCCTGGGACTGTGGCAGGGATTCCGAAGGTTACGGGAGCTTTGACGTCATGGCCATGTACTGCATACTGTGCAGTATGTCTGTCATTCACCAGGGCTGTAGACTGTCCTTGTGTGATGAGTCTGTGCACCTTAGTTCCTCCCAACATTACTGTGTTTGTCATGGGTGCATGTGCAATGTCACCTGTCCATGTGGGCTTCACAGATGCACATTGGTGCAGTTCAGGGTGTGTGGTGTTGAGGGTGGACAGATGTGAATGTTTGCATGGATGGGCCCCTAGCTCCCGTTTGACGATGGATGACGGGCCATGCTGAGTGATTTGTGTTTGTGTAGGTGTGACATACGTTTGTGGCACAGGACACATGTCTGGGTTTCACAGTTTGTACGACATCTACCTTTGTCATCACAGTGGACGTATCATGCATGCTTGTGTCACCCCAATGTCTGGTCCCTGGGGGTAGTGCTGTTGTGTGTCAGCATCTTGCTGTGGTAGTTGCTGTTCATTCCAGCTTGTGTCACATGTGTCTGTTGTGCTCCCTCTCATCTCACAATGCCTGATTGCCCACTAAGGGGGAATCCAAGGATGGGTTACTTTTGTATGGCACTGTGTCCACATCTGTCTCACTGTGTTTCAGCCCCCATGTTGTGTCAAATGTTCAGTGTGAGGTTGCCTGTTTGTGTTTGTGCATCTGCACCAGTGCATTGGTACTGCTGTTGTGGGCCATTGTCTGGATGCTGTTTTTGTGATTTTCCCTGCTGTCCCTGTGAGCCATATCACATCATTCTGCACATTCATCCTGGTTGTTAGGTCCCATTGCTGCCATGGAATGGGAGTTTGTGACCTGACACCTACAGTCTACACATGATGTTTTGATTTGTGTGTCTATTTTCGAGATGTGTGTATGCTTTGTGATGGTCAATTCTGCTTTTGTGTCATTGTACACTGTATGCAATGTCAGCCCCCATGGGTGGTGCTTGTCTGCACATGGCCAAGAGTATGTTAGGTTTTCACAGCGCTGTTAGCCTCACCACATCTCTGTGGGTATGGGACACAAACACTACTTTGCCCCAAAAGTGTTTCATGTGTTGGAACCAGGAATCATACATGCTGTTTGGCATTTGCAGCTTTGACCATGATGACACTTACCTTTTGGTCACTGTGATGAGGGGTGTTTTAGACCCCATCACCACAATGCTCAACATTTGCTGCAGTTTGGAACCACACACTTAACTTTTGTTTTACACAGTGAGGGGGTGTTAGTGCACATTGACACAGTGCTATTGTGATGGTTGCCTTGTGTAGGCCACACTCAGTTTTTGTTCACACATGTGATGGTAGTTACATTGTATGTTCGAAGTCATATACACTGTTGTGGGCATTTGTCACAGACTACACACTGTTGTCATGATGTTAGGGGGATGTATTTTGCAGACATAACTAATGTTGGTGTATGATGGATGTGTGGTGCATCACCCATCCTATGGGTGGGGGTGGCAGGAGTGATGGGCAACAGGTCCCCTATGGGTGGGGGTGGCAGTAGGGATAGGCAACATAAGCCCTATGAGTCGGGATGGCAGGAGTGATGGGCAACATAAGCCCTATGAGTGGGGGTGGCAGGAGTGATGGGCAACAGGTCCCCTATGGGTGGGAATGGCAGGAGTGATGGGCAACAGGTCCCCTATGGGTGGGGGTGGCAGTAGTGATGGGCAACATACCCCCTATGAGTGGGCGTGGTAGTGGCGATGGCCATGCAACCCCTATGGTGGCCTGTTGCTAGTGGACAGGAGATGGATTCTCTGGGTGTGTGTGACATTTGGCGGGTACGTGTTGTTTGTTTGTGTGGTGGGTATCTGACTTACCGTCTGCGCCGGCGGCGTCTGTTCCTGATCCGGTCAAAGATGTACAGTACTGGCATGACCTGCGCGATGGGATTCATGATGTGTACGTCTCGTACACGCTGCTTGTTGCTCCGTCTCGTACCCGTTCCTAGCTGGTCCGTCTCGTAACTGTGGATTGTGTTCTGGCGCGAATCGTAGCTGATATGCTGCTTTTCCAGATGCTGTGACGTGCTGTACGTGGCGACCCATCCGGCGCGTATGATTTGCGCATCGTTCTTGTCCGGCAGGAAACTGCTGTGGGAACTGCTTCCGGGCGACTCGGTTCGGCGATCGGAGGTACGGCTCGTACGGAAAATGAAGCTTGAATTGCAGCCTACGGGTCGGTTGGATTTGTGTCAGTTATGCGCATCGTACTTCATTGCCTGGACGGACCGACTCCAGGTACGAGTCGGTCGCAAGGTAAGGCTATGAACAGCCGGAGAGCTGTCCGATCGGAATCGACCCCTATGATGTAAAAGATTTTAATGGTAGGTTTCTAGATCTAATCCTAATATATGGGTTTCTGTCATAGCTGGGGCAGGTTCTGTCTAAATAGGGCTCAAAACTCGGTGGGCACTTGTGCTGGAGAAATTTTGCTACCAGACCCTTCTCCCTTTGACCATTCCAGAGCTTAGCTAGCGTACACTCCCAAAAACTGATTTTTGCTCTGAATGCTATGGGGCTTATTTACAAGCCCCTTGCACCACCCGTACGTCACTTTTCCCATGTTAAAAATGACGCAAAAGTGTTGCAAGGCGCTTGTAAATAAGCCCCTATATCTTTATGCAATGCCATTGGGGTGTGCCAAATATCTTCCATTTTAATAAAGGTGAAGAGAGTTTTGACCTTTCTGAGCCATGGAGTGCAAACCCTTCTGTCTATCTCAATGAGCTAGATTAAGGCGTTACAATAAATGGCTAATTGAGGTACTGACCAGATTCATATCCAATACTTCAGCATTTTAGGGATATGACCTTTTGGAGTGCTGTGTCAAAATGAATGAAAACCAAGGGGGAGCTTGTTGGCAGAGTAAAAATTGATCTAATAAATGTGTTTTCTGCACGCACAAGGGCGGAGGTTCCAGCACTTTCTCGTAGCTCTGCGCCATAAGTAACCCTATTCAGGGCTGTGGCCCTATAGTCTTCCAGTACTGGTGAGAGCATGCCACTAGAGGTTGCCATGAGTTTCATCAAAATGGCCACCACCCCATGCTGAAGTGTGGATTTAGTTTTCACAATCTGCGGACCCCATGAGCTATTCTTATTAAGTTGAATGCCTAGATAATTAAAATTAAAACCTTTAACCTGTTCTATTGCCGCACCCTCAATAGACATTTTGTCCTTAAAGGAGTGATGGGGCCCGAGCACCATATATTTATATTTAGAGATGTTAACCTCAAGCCCTCTGCCACACAGAAAGAGACACATTTCTCCAAGAGGACCAGCAGTCCCATAGGGGTTACAGAGAGTAAGAGTGTTTTTCCTTCGAACAGTAGCACAGAAATGCTAATGCCCGCAGATTTCAGGGAGGCATGGTTACAATTTGCAAGCCAGTTCACTGTGCCAATAATATATAAACTGAACAGTGGCTGGGCTAGTACACAGCCTTGCCTTACACCACGCCTGACCGGGATCCTGGGTGTAAGATTATGATTGTTATGCCTTCTCACCTAGGCATATGTTTCAGGATGAAGACTAACCAGAATTCCTAAAAGGTCCACCGGGATCCCATACTCCCTTAGGACCCTTCAAAAGCTTTCGCTAGTGACAAGCCCAGTGTCTGGGCTAGTAAGCAGCCTTGCCATATGCCGCACATGACCGGGATCCTGGGTGTAAGATTATGATTGTTATGCCTTCTCACCTAGGCATATGTTTCAGGATGAAGACTAACCAGAATTCCTAAAAGGTCCACCGGGATCCCATACTCCCTTAGGACCCTTCATAAGCTTTCACTAGTGACAAGCCCAGTGTCTGGGCTAGTAACCAGCCTTGCCATATGCCGCACATGACCGGGATCCTGGGTTTAAGATTATGATTGTTAGCCTTCTCACCTAGGCATATGTTTCAGGATGAAGACTAACCAGAATTCCTAAAAGGTCCACCGGGATCTCATACTCCCTTAGGACCCTTCAAAAGCTTTCACTAGTGACAAGCCCAGTGTCTGGGCTAGTACACAGCCTTGCCTTACTCCACGCCTGACTGGGATCCTGGGTGTAAGATTATGATTGTTATGCCTTCTCACCTAGGCATATGTTTCAGGATGAAGACTAACCAGAATTTCTAAAAGTCCACCAGGATCCCATACTCCCTTAGGACCCTTCAAAAGCTTTCACTAGTGACAAGATCGAAAGCGCCTCCCAAATCAATGAAAGACATGTATAGATGTTCCCTCCTAAGGACGATGTATTTTCAGCTCATCATCTTAAATCGAAACACCTGGCCCAGGGTTCTGACCTTGCTCCTGAACCCTACCTGAGAGTCAGAGTATATAGTGTTTAGACGTCCACTCAAGCAACCTTATAAGGACCTGCCTACATAAGATATTTTAACTTACATCAATCAGACTAATCTCTCTATAATGTGTAGGGAGATCCCGACTGCTTTTTTTAAAAATGGGGACGATTATTGCTCCCCGCCATGTAGGGGGGTTATCTTCACCTCTCAAGATTTCATTACTGAGGCTGTAAGGAAACCAGACCGCTGGTTCAAACAGATACAAGTCCCCATGTATACCGTCGAGGCTGGGGACAAACCCTGCTCAGTGTCTTCCAGCCCGAACTCTGCAGGAGTATTTGTGACTTCCTGGGCGGGTTTTTCCTTCTATCGGCCAGTGGGAAACATATTTCTCGCTCCTTGTAGAGCTCTGTAAAAATGAGACACCCATGATATAGGTGATCTATTGGACCAGTTTTAGAATTGTCTGGACAAGAACGAATGTAGACATTAATAATGGCTATTTGCTTGCTTGTAGTGGGGCTGCCACAATTATTTATAATGCCTAGAATATCTTTGCAATCAGTAGGCATAGTCTTGGCATTAGTGAACCTATCCATTTTAAGCCAGATTAGCAAGCACCCAGAGGCTCTACCTGCCTGTGAGGGTGTGGACTTAACTAAGAATGAAAATTAGCCTGCTCTGAATATTTGTTCCATCAACCAGGTTTCTTGGAGGAGTATGATATGGTGTCACTCAATGAATTAATTCAGTTCAGGGTCACCTAGCTTGACTTGTATCCCAGCAATATTCCAATATAATAAGCTAATAGTTGCATTGCTCATTAACGTATGGTGATTGACATTATCTATAGGATAAATGCCTTCCTCTCTTGGGGAGCCAGATAGACCTATGATAGCACATATAGAGCCCAAAATGTACTCTTCAGTACTGGTTTAACCTTTAACTTAAAAAAATGGATTCCACTCCATATCTTCTTCAGCAAGTCAACAGATCTTTCCCCCTGTTTTTGAACGGAAGCTAAATCAAATAAAATCAACCACCATCATAATTCACAGTTAAAGGCAGTCAATGATGATAGTTTTAAATAGGTTTTCAAAAGTTTATTCTCTTTAAGATATTAGTAAGTTATTTGTATGTGTCTTTTTTATTTAATTAGTAAATCAGATAAATCTGTATACAGAAATTATCAAGCAGAAATATGGTCTAAGTCATCAATAATGTAAACCAACAAGTGTGTTCCATAAAGGAATTAATACCTATTTTATCTAAGAGAGCCCTAACATAGGAGATCCCATAAAGATAACTGGTAAATAGCAAGAGCAAAGGACCATCAAAGTAAAATCAGAATAACGTAGTCGAACTCTCCCAAAAAATGAACAGTTCATGAAACTCAGCAGAGTCTCATCTCTGCATCAGCATACAGTTCAGTAGCAAACTGTACAGAAAATATTGTCAATCAGGAAACCAGGAAACAGGTCCAGCAGTAGCTACACCCATCAGGTTAAAAGGATAAAGCATCATCTCCTACAAAGTGTTAGGCAACTGAAATGGCTGTCAGCAGTAGCCTACAACAAATAGCTTTGGGTACAGGTGAAAGTAAGGGACTCCGTCCGTTGCATACTTACATTAGGCCTGATAGAAACACTATTTTTCATGCTCATTTTGTTACGTTGCCTTCTTTCCTTAAGCACGATGACATTTGACACATATAATTTCATGCAAATACAGGATAACATTCTCTGAACTGGGCTTTGCTTTCATTTACACATAGTAGGCACACTATCAAATACCTTGAGCATTCTGTACAAGGGCTAAACTCATCACACAAACTGTTTTTGTTTCTGTTTTGCCAGCTCGGACAGAGCTATTACAATGAATAAACAATAGTGTCCAGACTGGGGTTTTGACATGGTAATATGGAAGATGTTAATATATATACAACCTCAATCCTTTGTTTGGACAGAGGAGCATTACGCTGGCACTGAGGGACCGCACCATGACGGAATTCCAGCCCAGCTGATTCTTGTTTTCTCATGTGAGGCGTGCTGCTCACCTCTCCATCAAGATGGGCAGGCTGATGACATTTACCCAAAGGTAATGGGGAATTAGATCACCCTACAAGGATTTAGCAGATTCACTCACCCTAGACAACAATAGGTAGGAAAAGGTAGGTAGGAGTACAATATATTACAGTACTTTCTTTAATATGCAAAATGGTTGAACTGTTTATCTTTTACACCATTCTGATAATGCTAATCACATTATTCTCTTTCCTTCTATTGATCATTGCAGCACGAGTATTTTACTCAGGAATCACAATTTTCCAATAAAATTGAAACGCTTTACTGCGTATTTCATGTATATCTCTTTTGGTATGCATAAATAACTAAGAGGAAGGGTTCTGGATCTGTTACCAAGATTTCCTTGGGGAGTAGGGGTTACACAATTTATATGTTATTATGTCAGGTTAGGGGACTGGTAGTGGACTGTGAGCTAGCAGGACTAATGCCAACATATGCGAATGGTATGCTTGGAGTCAGTCTTGCACAGTTAAGATGTTTATGTTGTCCACAAAATGCAGTTTTTCTCTCTATAGTTCATAGCTAGGAGGCCCTCAACCTCCTCCGTCAGAACATCTATTTCATTTAGCATACAGTTGTCTGCTGAGAGCCTAGATTGTTCCCTAGTATTACCAGCTTACTGCAATTTCTCAGGCGCTTTCTATTTCCCCACACAATGATAATGCTCTATGACCTCTCCTCTTATGTATTTTAAACTTAAACTAGTCAGGCGAGACCAGTGCGTTAGTAAACTCAAACATTCACTTTGTAAAGAAATTTCAACAGAAGTGATTGGGAGGGTTATAATTCCAGTTGCACTGGGTGGACATGGTAAATGCTACGGTCGCTAGTTATAATCAGAAAAAAAGAACAACTACAGATGGTTGTTGACACTAAAAATAGCCGACACCACCAGGCTACACTTAGATGTATGTACCTGGGATATATCCTAGAAGTGGGTCATTGTTATAATTCTAGGCCACCTGTTAGTAAGATCTCTTAAGGGATGGGAAAGAAAGGGAAGAAAAAGAGTAAAGGTTATCACACCAAGAAATGCAATATATCAACATTCAGGCAAGCTACCCAAAGCCCCCACTGGTTGATTAGAGCCTTGACAGCAAGTCCCCCACCCCCTTTAGTTGCACAGCCTTGATGTGGACACATTTGGCACCCCTCATTGCATTATATCAATACAATGAGCTAGAGGGATGCCTTGTAAAAATAATTCAGTTTCCATAAGGGCCAAGACTTGCACAATATGCCTCCTCTAAATCCTTAAATCAATAGCGATTGAGGAGGAAACATCCCACACAATCAACATTGTCGGTGAGATAAGGCAAAAGTTTACATCAGTCAAGCAGGTCCCACACCGCTAAGTCCAACATGCCCCTCTGCCTGCCTACAATGTTCATAAAATCCATACATAACGTGGCACTGCGTTTCTCAGCAGGTACCAGTGAGTCTGCCAGCTGGCTTACACCAGGGTGAAACTTCAGCTTTGGACAGTTTGGGCAGTAACAAGAGCTGATAAGTCAAAGAGCCTCCTTCTTGGCCCAGCAGTATTCGGAAACGCACAGCCCCAACGTGTATCGCCTACCTTGTTTGAAGCCGGTCTTATAGCACATAAGGTTGTTCAGGTAAAAAGTTAACAGAGCAGTAGAAGCATGATTTAGCACAGTACCTTGGTGAGAGATCGTAATTATGCTAAAAGATAGTCCTGTCCCACAATCCATACAGGGGAAGGTAAACCACAGGCCCAAGGGGGGTGGCCGACCTACAGTCTCCTGGTGCTGAGGGCACAGGACATGCCCACCCTTGGTCCAGGCTTCACCTGAGAGTGACCAGTGCTCATCTCAAACCACGGGGATATTAGAAAAGCACTATATAGTGCTAAGGTGATTACCAGATTAGCAGTAGGTGCTGCTGTAAGAGGGCTTTCTCTTTCACCCGTGGTTGTCTGGGGCTTGTAGTTCTTCATGTGCCCAGGCTCCATTCCCACGCCGTGGGGATGTTAGAAGAGATTTATAGCGCTACAATGATTAGCATATTAGCAGTAGGTGTAGTTGTTGTAAAAGGGCTTCCTCTCGCACCCGTGGTTGTCTTTGATTTGTAGTCCCTTGAGTGCCCTAGACTGCGCGTCCCGCACCGCAGGGTTTTCAGAAGTGCTTTATAGAACTGAGTGGATTGTGTAGTTTCTGCTAATCAGTAGGAACTGCACGTTTGTGGATGCCATAAACGTTGGGATGGTGCCAGACTGTTTCCGTGCACCCACTATGTTGTCCCATAGTCAGCCAGCTCTTAGTGCCACAATAAGACTGCCTAAACCAGACAGAGAGCAAAAGGTTCTGACAACCACTGAACATGACAACACTAATCCCTCAGGAATCATGGTGACAGATCTAGAACCCTCTTGCTCAGACACTTGTACTCTCTTTTACTCAGAGAATGTACACAAAATAGACAGAGGGCGTTTTTAATATTTATTGAACCAACGTGATTCTTGTATAGAATATATGCACTGCAATGATCAGTAGACAGAAGCAAATTAAATTTATTAGAAGTATCATGACAGTGAATAAAATAAAAGGTTCCACCATTTTGCTGAAGCAATGTATATACACACATGCATATGAAACAGTATAAGAATATGGTGTACTCCTACTATGCATACCCTAAGCTACGAGTCTAAGGTGTATGTGTATGTTCTGCCAAGACTCTCCATGCTGGATGATCCAACCCAATTTGCTGCAGGGAAAAAGTGTAGGATCCCGTCTTGGTTCAAGCTGCACGGCCCTCAAGGAGATATCAGGCAGCTGCTGGACAAAAGCTTCACCTTGTAGAGACCTCTTGGTGACAGTAGAAGTACTCCTCTACCAGCACCTGGATATAGATATTTATTTATATCAAAAGGCATCTTAGCCCAGGGCTGAGATTACATTCAGGCTGCCATTGTTTGAGTGTTACAGATAGCTATGTCACCATATGTACCAAAATAACAAGTGCATTTGCACAACATATGTGTAGTTATTGTACACAGTATCAAGGCAATACAATAGTTTTCGTACGAAGTTGACACGAGTAAGAAAGTTTGGTGTTTCCAATAAACTAATCGAAACTGTCACAAATGTAAATGACAAACATTTGAGACCCACCTAGCGTTAATGGATATCCTGTGGGCTATTTTTTTATGTAACTAAAGCATTGTGTGGCAGCGCACTGTTATTTATAGGCAGCTCATTTTCCATTGAAATGACCACTAAATTTGCACAGACATAATAGTTTTTACTGATAAAACTACATTGCACACAAGTGATAATGTGTGGAAATCAGGTTTCAGTGAATATTTTTCATTTGCGCATCACCAAGTAAAGTGTTTTGATCCTATTAAAATCTTTGTTTCCATCACACGTCAGAATAACAAAAATGAATGTGCTTCATTTATGCTTTACTGTTGTGCATTATAAATAAATGACATTCAACTTCCTTTCCTTTCACACTTGTTGCACCCCAGCAAGTTTGTCAAATAGTTCACTCTACTTTTCCTTCTCTGACTGCAAAGTGAGAGATGTTAGTAAACATCAATACCCATGTTAAAAAACATAAGTAGCATCTGCGGCCATAGTGTATTAAACTCAGTGCCACTGATCCACCTCCTCCATTTCAACACCTTAAACTTTCAGAAAGTGTGTAGCTACCTCCTGATGTATGCGTACAGACCAAACTAAATGTATGCAAAGGCTTTTGACAGTCTCCCAACACCTGTCTCTGATCTTCTCCACCCCAGGCTCCTCCTGAAGGCGGCATTACATCATGGCTGTGTACATTAGCATCAGTTATTCACTTGAGCGATGTGGAAGCAGCTGGCTACAGCAGCCATAATTTGCTGGTTATTACTTTGGCTGTCCTTAGAACCTACATACATGTGATATCACTGTCCACATAACTAGCAAGGCTTCAGTTTTAGAGTTCTGTCTAGCCCTGTAGACCGATGACAGTCCACAGGCGGGCTTCTCATTCATGAGCAATATAAACCATAAGATCCTCAAGATGATTACAGTAGGGGTTACATGGGTATCATAATCTATGTATATAGCTCCTGTTCTTCCCTCACCCCTTCTTCCTTAGCTGCAGTGGTCTCTCCCATAGAACTTTGAGAGAGAGTTAATTTAGAATGTTGATGCTTGAGGTGGCAGTACTGAGCTGCTCTGGAGAGCTGAAGATGTTTATTGCTTACCTCTGAATAAAGCTTTTAACGTACTTTTCGCATCTTCCTTACTTCATTTGGCGACGATCGTGGCATGCTGTGTAAGGGACAGCGTAACATCTTCACCCTGTTGAAATTCTTCTTTCCAGTTGTGTACTCTTAGTGGTGAGCTGGTGTTGCAGTCTGTTAACCAGCACACTTTAAGGGAATAATTTCCATTCTGGTTTGGTGTGCTTGTGAGGTACTTTAAGATGCATTTTCCAGCACACCCCAGAGCAAGTGTGAATTAAGGGGCAAGCACGGATTTAGACAAGCAGCAGGACCTGTTAAAGTGGCCAGTAACTAAACTATTTGTGTCCGTGTACCCACACAGGACCCTACTCTACAGTAACTGTAGCTGACTTAAAGCTAATTTGGGCAAAATTTCTGGGAAATGTTTATTGTACTGAAAGTACTCCTCTCAGCAAGGTGCCCTGCACACTTAGCAGCCTGTCGCTGCAACGTGCTGAAAGATCCTGCAGATTTTGGATCCCCATTATTTTCACACCTTTACTTTCCACTGGAGGTTTTGCAGCCAGTTCTATGTTGGTCAGCGTCAAGATACCAACTCCATTTACAATCATCCTACAATCAAGATCAGCTTGGTTGTTCTTACCGTTGTCCGGCGGAAGGGTGCATCGAGTAATGCTGAAGAGGAAGGATCTCTGCCCACCAATTCATGCGTTTACTTGTTGAAGAGGCGGCACCTGGGACTTCTTCCGGAGCGATAGCAGAAAAGAGCAGAGGTCGAAAGAGGACTGTTCCTTGACATATTAAGGGAAATATTGAAAATCGAGTAGAACTATGAGAAATTGCAGTTTGAAATTTTATTTTTTAATATTTTTTTCAGGTACAAACCATGGGCAATTTTCATACAATGTTGCTATTTATACTTATTCTTACGAACAGTTTTATACAGGTGCATTTAAGCTTCTTATAATAGGAGTTAAACAGGTAGCGGGCTCAGGGAGACCTCAAAGTGGCTGAAGCCAGCATGAATCAGCCCCCATCATTTTTGAATGAGTTAGGAGAACCGGATATACCCTTGCAGAGATGGCTTGGAATATTTAAATCATATCTAATAGCAATAGGAGGGGGCAATTTCTCTTCGGTAAGGAAACAACACATTTTTCTACATAATTTAGGGCTGCAAGGGAGGAAAATATATGAAGACATTACAGTAAGGGAACCTAATGAAGCCAGTGAGGAAGATGTTACTGGGTATGATGTATATGAATATACTTTAAGGAAATTAGAAGCACACTTTAAAGAAAAGCTTAACGTGCTGCTAGAACATCACACATTTTTTAAGATTGTTCAAAGAAAGGAGGAAAGAGTGTCCACCTATGTAGCAGTTCTAAAAGGTATGCCTGCAACTTGTACTTTTGGAGTGCTTCCAGACCAGACTCTTTGATAAGTGATCAATTAGTCAGATGTACAAATGACTAGAAGATACAAGAGGAACTATCAACTCGAAAACTAGACCTTTCTGAAGCGATTAGTATAGCGAAAGGAATAGAACATACAGCTATATGTATTAAGGAGATGAGATTTAGTAGTGTAACTTATAAAGAGAGAGAGGAAGTGAAGGTGCTTGGTAAGGAGAAACGTGTGTGTAAAATTAATGAAAAGATTAAGACGCCACATAAACCCAAACATGAAAATGTACATTGCAACAGATGTGGTAATCAGAACCATTTGGCTAACAGTTTTAAATGACCAGCAAGAGGTATAAGTTGCAGGAAATGCAACAAAAGGAGTCACTTTGCTAAGGTTTGCAGAGTTCAAGGAGACAAAGTACATATGGTTTCTGATTCTGAGGGCAAAGTGGAGGAAACAAAAGAATATATATTTCAAGTAGAACGGGGAGTGGGTGAAGAGAAAGCACAATACCCAACATGTGATATTTGGATAAATGGAGCTTATGCTGATTCATGCTCACCATATACCTTGATTGATAAGAAAACATTTGAGGAGAATTTTTCCAGTGAGGGATATGTATTGGAGGTATCTGACATTCAACCTGAGGGGTAAAATTTGGAGCCTATTCCTCTAGAGGAAATAGTGAGAATGTGTATAACATCCAAGAACAGGCACACAGTAGGGAAAGTTTATGTGGCACAGTGAGAGTCAAATTCACTGGGCTGGAAATACCAGAAAGAGTTGGGGATTACCTTAGACCCCAACAATGTGGATCAGGTGTTGCTTGTAGAACAACCCATAGTAGAAAGGAATTTGTGTAGGGAATTCCCAGAAGCATTTTCCAACCAACTAGGAAAATTAAATAATTACATGCACAAGATCACACTCAATGAAGGTGCCATTCCAGTGGTGCACAAAACTAGATTTATCCCACTATTTATGAGGTAACCTTTATAGCTAGAATGCCAGAAACTCATGAGTCAAGGGGTCATAGAAGAAATAGATAGCTCTGAATGGTTGGTGCCCATTGTTATCACTACAAAAGATGGAGGAAAGAACATTCGGCTATTTGTGGATTTGAGGGATCTCAATGCAAATATTTGGGTGGACAGACATCCTCTCCCAAGGATACATGAAATATTGAGCACAATACAAGAGGCCAGTTATTTCAGTATACTTGACTTATCCTCTGCCTATCACCATGTCATTCTCCATCCTGAGTCACAAATCCTTTTGGTAATTTCAAGTTCTTGAGAATGCCCTTTGGGTTAGCCTCGGACGCTGCGGCTTTCCAGAGGATCATGCAACACATACTAAAAGACTGTGAGAAGGCCATGTGGTTTCAGGATTATATTTTAATGTGTGGCTCTAGTGAAGAGGAATACAATTGTTGAGTGAGAGATGTTTTGTCCAAGCTAAAAAATGCATGCTTCACCATGGGAGAAGGTAAATGCAAATTAGGTGTCACATCGGTAGATTACTTGGGGCACACAATATCAGAAGAGGGTATCAAACCTAAAATGGATCTGGTAGAGTCAGTGAGCAAGGCTTCCACACCTAACTCCAAGGAAGAGATCAAATTGTTTTTCGGTTCGCCAGAGTACATGGCCAAATACATTGGAATTTTTCAGTACTGGTTCAACCTCTTAGGGACTTACTGAAAGTTACACCCTTCCTGTGGAAGAGTGAGCATGATGCAACATTTAAAGAGATAAAGAAAGCTATTATAAGTGCACCACATATGGGGAACTTTCATGCTCATAGAGAAACTATATTGACAACAGATGCAAGTAATAGGTGTTTAGGAGTTACCCTTTTGCAGAGAGTAGAGAACCAAGAGAAAATTGTGGCATTTTCTTCCAGGACAGTGTAGAAAGAGACATTGGCATGCTATTGGGCCATCAATCATTTAAAATTTTATTTGTGGGGTTTACCATTTTCATTAAGGAAAGATCACAAACCTTTACTACCCTCGTTGTCTAAGAAAGAAATAGAAAAAACAACACCCCGGATAGCTCAATGGGTGTTGGGACTCCAGAACTTCAACTACAAAGTTGAATGTTTTCCGGGTATCAAAAACTGTGCTGCAGATTTCCTGCCAAGCTCACTGGTGGAAAGATTAGAAGAGTTCAGAGACAATGAAGGTACAATAATGGAAGTTGCAGTTCCAGCTATTCTAAAAGCTGAGTGGGAAGCACAAAGCACAGATGGTTAGGGACCTCATTCTTAAAGCAGTTAGAGAGTCCATTGTGGGTGGAAGGCCCCCCAGGTGTATAGAATCATCAGAAGGGTTACAACCTTTTTGGAATGTAAGAGAAGAATTATCTCTGAAAGGGAACATAATCTGAAGATCAGGAAACCGTGTTCTCTTAACCTTTTGGGTTAAGAGAACAAATTATAAGTTTAGCCGATGAGGGACATTTGGGGAGGAATCTCCCAAAACAAGGAGCAGATTATTGGTTTCCCTACATGGATTATTTAGTGGAGGAAAAGGTCAAAGATTGTCATGCCTACAGTTGAAGTGACAAAACCAAGAGTCTAAGGACTCCCCTCATTCCGGTTGAGTTGCCCACTGTCCTGCAGAATAAGTTGAGTTTGAATATTGCGGGACACATCCAGGGACAAGGCATACAGGATAAATACATATTAGTTCTCATTGATTACTATTCCCACTTGATTACCTCAAAGTTTGTTAACATGGTCACAACCAAGACCCTCACAAACTTCTTGATGGAGGTGTTTTCCAATGAAGGTATTCCAGCCACTTTTATCACAGATTCAGTTTGTTTTGAAGGAAATTAGGAACTTCATAAAAGATTTATCCATTATGCATGTTCACACACGTTTCTATTGTCCCAAGGCCAATGGGAGAGTGGAAAGAGCCAATATAATGATTAAAGAATCCATTCAGTTGGTGGTAAACTCATAGAAGAAACTGTAAGAAACATGTAGTGGTCTTATCACACCACTCCAAATTCGATAACGGGTTTGACTCCATTTGAGATGCTGAGGGGCAAAAAGTAGGTACCAATTTTCCCCGCATTGGCTCTGTGAAAGTAAATATATTTTGATCAATACAGAGGAGGTTGTAGAAAAAGTAAAAAAGTGTAAAAACAGGTAGGACAAGAAATGGGTTGCAAAGAGAAAAGATTGTAAAATAGGGCAATGTGTTTTAGCCAGAAAGCCGTACAGTGTTTGTGGAAGGAGGGGGATATTCTACAAACCTGAGAAAATCAAGGAAATTAAAAACAATGTGGTTATCCTTGAAAATGGGAAAATGTGGAGCATGAATAGACTTACCAGTTGTCCAATCAACACGCTCCCATTGGAGGTACCTGAGATGGTGGTAGGAAAAGCCTCAATGAGTGTCGATCCCAGTGTAAAAGTGAAAAGACAACTTCATCCTCCAGGTTGGCACAAAGATTTCATGATGATTTAGTTTTGCAATATTATTCTGTATTTCTTTCTGTTTCTAGTATTACCTTTGGGTTGTAGTCTATTTCTGTCCCCCCTCCCCCTCTTTTCTTCTTCCTTCTCCATTGATGCTTGTATTGTTTTACCTCTCGCCTCGTTTTAATCATTTGTTCCTAACTCATTTATTATTGAAGGGAGATGTGTTATAATCTATGTATATAGCTCCTGTTCTTCCCTCACCCCTTCTTCCTTAGCTGCAGTGGTCTCTCCCTTAGAACTTTGAGAGAGAGGCAATTTAAAATGGTGATGCTTAAGGTGGCGATACCGAGCTGCTCTGGCGAACCGAAGATGTTTATTTCTTACCTTTGAATAAAGCTTTTAACTAAGCCTGGGCGTAGTTCGCGGAATTCCGCTACTCGGAACTCTGCGAAGTGCAAAAATAACTCAGCCGCGCTATGTGGAATTGATGTTAACGAACGTGAGCGAGGAAAAAAACTTCGCTCTGTATCGCAAAGCGGAGTTTTTTGGAACTCCGGGAGCTCCGCGTAATGCAGAGTGCGGGAAAACTCCGCAAACTCTGCGAGCGGAGCAGAGTTCACCGTCCAGACTTACTTTAAACTTACTTTTCGCATCATCCTTACTTCAATGGGTATTTACACTCCTGACCTGAATTAGCCTAGGATAAGAGTCTGAAATGTATACAGCAAGTGCACATCTATAACAAGGGATTGTGTGATGTGAGAGAAAGGTGGAGACTCAGAAATAATAATCTGAAAATTCTTTTTTTACAAAAGGGCAGTGTATGGAAGCACTTGCCTCCCGGCTGTAATTATGGAGGCTGGTGGTATATGGATTCATGAAGGCCTAGTGAGTCATGGACAACAATAGCAATGAGATAATCAGAGAGAAGTTGGAGACTTTGGAGGGTCTTTGTTAAAACTGGGCAGAAATATTGGCAGTCTTCGGGATGAAGAAGTGGTCTTTAAAGCTGATCAGGCTACTAGTTTACATCTGCCTATCAAGATGTGCCCCAAAGCCTTTGTGCTATGTTCAGGACACTTTAGAAAATGTTCTTGCCTTGTCTCTAACCATTGGGCTGGAAGATACAGGATAGTAAAAACAGAAGGACACCCTTATGTTGGGTTATCACCATAGCCATCTGGCCTATGCATCAGTAGGCGTTGGGTGTTCAGGAGGCGTTCATCGGGGCCTCATGAGAACATGATATCGGATCTTATGAATTGTGGGCCTGGAGGGAGTTTGTAGGTGTGCTTTCAAAACAGTAAAGGATAGAAGATATGCAAATGTAAAATGTGTATACACATTGACTGAACATATCTATAAAACAACTTATATATTTCAGTTTTGATGGTGGTGTGTCACAGAGCAGGAAGGTATACAAGTAAAATGTTACTACCTTGTGGAGTTTAGGAAAAGTAGGGAGCAACAGTAGCCCCATCCCAGCTCGGGATGAATACAGATTCCTAAAACAGAAGACGGAAAGAGGGAATTCTTACATGACATATGTGGAGATAGGAAATTTGCAGCTGACGAAAGCTAGTGGTAGGATAGACAGATCCCCACCATAGAAGTTTGCGAGCACCACATACTCTACAGTTGGCAGGGAGATGTTATGGATGCGTTTGACTCGAATAGTTGGGGAGGTAACCTCATTTGGTTGGGATAGGAGTTATCACAGGGAGGTGGGCAAGAAAAGAAGGTTCGCTAACAGCCGCCAGGGAAAGTGGAAGCCAAAACACTTACAGAGTGTTCCCCAGCCTCCACATGGGATGCAAATCTGCCAAGATGCCAAAAAAGGGGTCCTGCTTATGAAGGGTGGCAGACTTGATGAAAGAAAAAGGGTCAAACAGTTAATAGCAGGCAGGAGAGACCCCTCCCCCCAAAAAAGATACTCCCATACGGAATTTAACTTATTGGCATAAGGAGGGATGGAGACCTAGATTGGACCCACCCAGTCCTGGCCTATATTAGCATTGGGAATAGGGAGACAGCAAGCAGAAGCCCTGGTGGAATAGAGTTAGTGACTGCTGCTTTCTCTCATATCAGACAGGTTACAAGAAGAGGAGGACCTGAATTGGAGAATGAGGAAAAGGGAGGCAATGGTGCAGAAGCCCAATTGTAAGAGAAGGAGTGACTGCTGCTTTCTCAATTATCATGAGGGGGAATTGCCACACTATCAAGGAATCACTCAAAGGACGGCTTGTAATTTTTTCAAGCTTGTTTTGTATTTTATTTTATTTTACAACTATATGCCAAAAGCTTCTGACACTCTACCAGGATTCCAGATTACTGTTTGCCAACAAAGCTGTAGGCTGCTTCTTGAAGAGTAAACACCAAATGCCCCTTTGTTCCTCTTGAGAAGTGAGGTCAGCCAATTCCCTAGTACATGGTTGATGGTAATCTATCTAAAAATATTTAAGCAACAGACTGATAGAGCATGTGTAACTCTGATGCACAAATATAATCTGTGCTAGAAGGATGTATGCTTTCAATGCGCTAACTCACCATTAGAGGGACAGTCCTATGTATATAATGCTGTCCCCTTAGCTGCTGCTAGTAACATTCGTTCTCAAATGTGCTGTTGTTTTTTAATCTGGGACCTGCCTGTAATACACATTTTTCCCACAAACAATGATCTGATCTCTCTAGTTTGCCTCAGTCCTCAGAGACTGCAAGTTTCGAATACATCACTAATTTGATTGAAAGATTGACCGTTTTGCAACCACAGAGGACACCATGTGTACTGCAGCCCTCCAGTCAGTTTTCTAAATTACCTTGAGGGCCTGAGTGACCTGGCAAAAACTAAAGAGTGTGCACTAGGATGTGGCCACCTCATTTCTTCTTAGCAGGATCATGCAGGCATTGTTCCACTCTTGAACTCAGAACCTGCCTTGTCCCACCGATCTTCAAGCACTTTATGGAAGGAAAACAGAGCCCACACCATCCTACCCAACCTTCGCAAGAACATGGCAGCTTCCTGACTAACAGGATAGTTTGCAACTAACTGGACAAAGGAAACATGAAGTAAAGTGAAAGGGTGTCAAAGTTGTGGGTTCACCCTCATAGCAGCAACAATGCTCCTCCATATGGAGATTCTTCGATGGGTCCCACCTGGTCACGGAAATCCCTTGGGTCTCTAATAGGTACCTACCCCATGAAAGTGATACCATCACCTGCAAGACAAGTCCCTCCATCTAACTGGCTTTGAGCAATTCCAAAATGTTTGTACTGGGAGTATGTGCTGAAAAGGCTGGGTTGGCCCACAGCAGTAAGTGGGTGATCCAGTGCAAGTGGCTTCTATCACAACTCAATTGATCATGGCTAGTTGCATATCTGAAGACTGAACCTCATGGATTCCTATATCTGAAGCTGCAGAATATGAGGTAACTCTTTGTGTTAGAGAAAGTCAACTGCAAAATGAAGATCCATGACTAAGATTGGGAAGTCAGGAAGGGCGTCCAATGGTGGCAGCCAAAGCCCCTATACTGAGATTTGAGAATAGTTGTTCCTACTAAATAATTAACAGCATGGTTTTCTACCTCTTATAAACTATTACTCCCAGTCGGATGTTAGAGAGGCAGGCACTTGTAGCCTCTACCATATGCTAAGAAACATTGATAACAGCCTCAAATTGCCAAATGTACACCCTACCACTAAAAGTAAGGTGCAAGAGTCCCTCAACAGCAGAAGCACCATAGTATTATGACTGCCATATTTACAAACTGAATATTGGACAGTTGCGTTCTTTGATGCCAACTAATCATAACCTTTAGCTATGATACGCCCCGGGCCTTAAAGGAATCAGAAAATCCACTTTGCAACTCTCAGGAATCCAGACACTGGATTATTTTGCTGTCTGGTTCCCACTACCCTAACCATGATGAGCCTCTATCCATAGATCATAAAATCATCACACCAGCTGTCAGTAACACAGTTAGTGGAAGTTTTGTCTCTTATTTCCCTTAGCACAGCAATTAAGCTGGACAAGGTTCAGAGACAACAAAGCTCCAAAAAACCTAATGGATAAATCAGTTATCTGACGTATTTCTCCTCCCAACAGGTTGCAGCAGCAAGAATACCTGCATGAAACACTCTCCCTCAATTATCCACACATCAGGCATCACTGTAAGCATATGTTTTTAAAGGTCCTTTTTTGTTCTTCTCTTGAAAAAAATGTGCACCTGCTATCTGAGTTTCAGTTTCTGTGACACGTATTATGGCTTGAAACATGTTTTACGGAAACCTATAAAAGTCATGCAAACTGGAAAGAGGTTAACAGATGCTTAGAGTTGACAGAAGGAAGATGCTGCCACTTTTCATAGTGACAGTGCAGCTTGCTTGTTTTGCTGAATACATTTGTGCAGACTTCACATAGGCATTCAAGTAGTTTGCCTTATCTTTTAAAATATCATAGTCAATACTAGTGACAATGTTACTAATGTTGGTACTGGCCTAAGCCCCCTCATGTAATAATACAACATGAAATACAATTAAATCAGGAATATATGACGTTACTTCGCAAGCCATTAGTACGCATGTCATTACTACGATGATTTACTTCGCAATGACTATTACTTCGCAAGTTTAAACTGTGCATTCATTTACATTGCAACTGCATGGAAATGTACTTTCTCCGCATTAAATTAATTAGAATACCATTACAACTCTTTTATTGCACGTAGTATGTAAAAAATATTTCTAATACTATCCTATCCCCCGTGATGGGATGAAGGGAAATAGGGTTTTTGGGTGAGGGATTATCGCAAATATAATTAAAAACCCTTTTTATTTTTTTTTAAAGTCACATCATTAATAATTTTTAATATGTCCGACATGCTTTAAATACATTTAAAATGGCTTTTGGGTGGGTGAGTCATTACCCTTTTTCAACACATTCACATTTACCAATCAAAACACTACACTACACAAAACCTCAAACACTACACTACCCTACACTACTCAAACAACTCTACACAACCCTAAACCCTAAAAAACTACCCCTAACCATCCTTCCCCCTTCCCACCGTCCTGTCCCTACACTCTTACACTACACTGCATGACCCCCCGACGCTACCCTAAACCCTAAAAATCTACCCTACACTACACAAACATTACACCATTACCCTGAACCCTTAAAACCTACCCTTGCACGACCTTTCCCCTTCCCCCACTCCTGTTTCTACACTCCAACACTACCCTACACGACCCCCCTCCGACACTACCCTAAACCCTATTACACTACCCTACACTACACAAACACCACAGCACTACCCTAAACCCGAAATCACTACCCCCTGCAAGTCCCTCCCCTTCCCCCAGTCTGCTCCCAACACTCAAACACTACCCCGCACGCCCCCCTACTCTTCCCTAAAACATTACCCTACACTACACATACTCCACAACACTACCCTAAACCCTTAAACACTACCCCTGCACATCCTTCCCCCGACCCCCAGTCCTGTCCCTACTCCCAAACACTACCCTTCACGACACCCAACATTACCCTAAACCCAAATACACTACTCTACACTACACAAACAAAACACTGCATCCTAAAAGACTACCCCCTGCACGACCCTAAAAACTACACAGCCCCACGTACCTCTCTCGCCTCGTGGTACCTCTCTTCCCCTTCATTTGTGATTCCTCTCTTCTCCCGCTTAATGCATCGTCAGTGGTGCACGTCGTTGTTTGGAAACGAAAGCGCCTGCTTTTCCAAACAACGATGTTGATAGTCTGCAAAGTAATTCACTTTCGAAGTAACGGTAAATACAAAGTAACAGCATGCTAAGTAAAATCAAACGTAGAAAAAGATCCTGCGAAGTAAAAAATACGCAATAACGGTACTTCTTAGTAGTGCCCATGAAGTAATGGTAGTTTACCCAATTAAAGTAGTGGACATTTTGGTTAAAACATTATATGTGTCATAATGAATGTCTTGTTAGAGATCTTGTTAATTCAATAGGATTGATCCAGAGGGTTCACTGGTAGAGGATTTAATTTAGCTCAGCAGTAATCTAAGTTTATCTAAGTAGTAGGATCTCAGCTAGTCAGAGGCTGGTGGCTCGCATGTGGATGATCTCTTGTTTGTGAAAGATTGCTTGTAAATGTAGCTCTAAGGATTTAACACAGTGGCATATTGCTCTATTCCTTGTGGAGTTGTTCCTTGCACCTCCTTGCTGGTATACCAGCTGTGCACTAGAGTTTTAACTTGAGTGCATATTGGTTTAGCTAAGATGTTGAGTTGTTGGAAAGGACTCAGGAGGTTCTTTAGTTTAATAACAATGTAATGCCAAGTGCAGATTAAGTTTGATTATGGGATTTCACCCTGATAACCAGCTATAAAGTGTCTGTGCTCCCCATTTAATCATGGTTAAATTGGTAAATTCTTAATTGGTATATTTGACTTACCTATAAGTCCCTAGTATATGGTGCAAAATGTATCTAGGGCCTGCTAGTTAAATGTCACTAGTGTACTGCAGCACCTGTTGCCATCCACTACAGTGACAGTGTAAAACATGGCTTCAGGCCTACCACTGTAGCCTGATTGTGGCAGTTTAAATATGGCATTTGGACATGTCAAAATAAACCCTTTTGACATCTCAGTACCTCCCTTTTAAATATTAATGTCACCCCTATGTAGGTCTTGTAGTCCACAAGTCAGGGAGCATGGTATTTAAAAGTAGGGCATTTACACATTTAATGTTAACATGTCTTTACAGTGGCTAGCACTAAAAAGCTATTTTTTAATGTGACAGGACTAACTGACCTATGTGGAAAACCAGATTACAGATTACAAATCCTAATACTTTATCTCGGATATGTGAGTAGCTAGAAAACATAATTTAAAAAACAATTTTACTGTCTCTTAAAAATCCAATTCAATGGTGAAATCAGTTTTTTAATAAATATTAAGGAAAATTAACTTTTAGAAAGTTACAGTTTCCCTGCCTGAGGTTTCTAGAGGATAATTTGCACTGGCTCTCAACCTTCTCGCAGCCACTAATTAGCATTTAAATAGGTTTGAAAAAGTTGTGGAATGCCTCTTAGGAGTAAACAATCAGGTGTTGTGAATAGGCAGAGATGACTCCTGAACAATGGTGCTGGAGCTATTTTCAGAGTGGGGTGCTGCCATCAATGTTCTATCACTTGCTCATAGGGATTGTGACCAATCCAAGTGTCACACAAAGAACAGAATAGCAAATGTGCCACATTTATTTACCAGGAGAGTAGCAATGGTGCAATATGTAGCTGGTGGTGCATTTTAGAGCACGCTGTTGCAAATATATTACTAAAGGATGGTGTGGTAGTGCACGGTCATGTACAGTCAGCATATTGTAAAGGTTACTAATTCTGCAAAGACATGCAGTTTTATGTATAAAACTATGTGCTGCACTATTGATAATCTTTGTAAATCAGGTTTCAACAAACATTTGTCATTGGCGCATTACCAAGTAAAGTGTCTTGATTTGTTTTGATCTTCTTAAAATCTTTTCTTACATCAGAATTACACAAAACACTTAATTTGTGGTTTCTCAACTTCTGACACATTATGAAGTATTTTTAAATTTCAAGTATAAGTATTTACATTTTGTTGTGTGTTATAAAAATTCAATTTTACTGCCTTTCCCTTCACACCAGCAAGATTGCTGCATAGTTCACTTTACAAAATACTGACACTTTGCAGTCAGAGAAAGATAAGTAAACACAGATCTCCATGTTAAAAGAATAGGCAGCAATTTGTCAGAAAACATAGCCTGACATGTGACCTCTTTCTTTGAATGTACAGGAAATATGATGAGATAAATGCTAAATTTCAAGGCATCTTTATATTGAATATGGTCTGGTGACCCTTGTGTGGCTTCCAAAAGCGAACTTGGCCCCTCTCAGAGACACGCTCAACGCATCGGCCAGGCTCATCACTGGCTCCAAAAAACACGATTGCATTTCACCTGACCTTCTGCAGCTTAACTGGCTGTCTATTGAAGCGTGGACTCGTTTTACAATAGCTTGCCTCACGCATAAAGCCTTGCATTACAACACTCCGACCTATCTGGCGAACAAGCTTGTTCTTTCGGGCTGGGGTCGGAACTTAAGAAGTACGTCCACTCTACTCTTGAAACCTCCCAAATTTAAAAAGAAAAGTTCGTACAAACGTGCTTCCTCCGGCCTTGCTCCTAGAATTTGGAACGCGCTTCCTACTAAGATTAGTGCCAATCCTACCACTGCTGCCTTCAAGAAACAGGCCAAATGGCTTTTCCTGAGTGAACATTAACTACAGCACCGGTACTTTTTTTCCAAGTTCCTTTGTTCACTAATTTGACATTCATACCAACTTATCGTGCTCTATTTATTTTATGATTGGTGGGTAAATTGCTATTCTACACCAGGGCCCTTCCGGATGTATGCTAGCAGGGTCGATCCCGGATTTGTCATTGCTTTTACTGTGTTGTGACGACTCACCTTATGATTGTCTTGCTGAATGTGACTGGAAATCTTTTGCACTCTTTGTTAAACGGAACTAGCGGGCCCACTACCCGGTCCCTGATCTGGATTGTTTACTCCGTGTGGTATTACTGTGCTGACCGCTAATGTACTGAACTTATTCATGCTTTTGCCTCTATGTACAGCGCTCTGATACCCGCAAGGGTCATGTTCGCGCTTTATAAAACTTTTTAAATAACTAAATAAATATTGCCCATTCACCAAACTCCCTCATGGTACTTTTGGGGGGGTTGCAGCACCCCTGCACTCTACTTCCAGCACATATGCCTCTGAACCTCCCAGAATATGCAGGGATGGGTTGAGAGCATTCCTTTTGACATTACAGTGTCAATTCCTGCTTGAGTGTCAAGGTCTTCTTGACATGTCTGCTGGGTTTACATATAACACTTTGGGGCACACTTGAAAGGCAGAGAACAAGAGGATGAGATCATTCTTGTGTATCGACTGTCTGTTTGCTGAAGGACCTACTTTGTCCCACCAGACTTCTGCCTCTGGTTTTTACATATAACGCATGTGCACTTGAAAGGACGAGCACAGGATGCCAAAACAATTCTTGTTTATCCCCTGTCTGGTTGCCGGAAAACCCTGGTTTGTTCTACCAGACTTATTTCTATGTGTTTATTGGGGAGGACAGTGGCTACTTCAAACTGGATTTTCATGTTAGATGCATCTGTGGGAGAACACTAGGATTACCCACACACAACCCCAGCCATTGGAGCCGAAGTTTAGCATAGCTGAAGACTTTCAACATCTTGAAAATGCCCAAAGTGGGTAGGATCGGCCCCGGGAACTATTACCCTATTGGTTAGGGTATGTCCAGCAGTCATTCCCACCCACTAGCTCATTCCAAGTATAAATATAGCACCTCCAGGCACCCACTTTTGAGAACTACTGCACATGAGGAAGAACAGAAGAGGACTGGACCCCCTGTCTGTGACCGGAGAGGTGCCCAGGAGCCCAGACCTACTCCCTCTTGTACTCAGGATAAAAAACGAGGACTCCAAGGCTCATAAGACTGACCATTTGTTCAAGCTACAGGGATACAACAAGCTACAAGAGGCCTTTCCTTCTACAGCTGACTAGTGCCAACTGGACCTGGAATGGACTCAGCCGTTGGCCTCTGCCTGACACCCTGTGAGATTAGTCGTGTCTCCCCTGAGGTCCAGGGGATTTAGAAGTATTCTCCTGTGGTAGATTGATACTTAAAGGACTTAGAGCCTGATTTAAATGTTGGCTGAAAGGGTACTCTGTCACAATGGTGACAGAACACCCATTCTGCCCACCTGACGGTCCGCCGCCTCATTTAGAGTCAGGTAGACCTTCAGTTTAAAGATGGTGGCGACTACTCTGTCTCCACCATCTTCACACCACTCCGACTGCCCTTACTCTGTCGGGCTATTGGAGGTTTGGACATGTGTCCACCCACCGCATTTAGAATGGGTGGACACATGGCTAGTTTTCACTGCCCGTCACTAATATACAATATGAGGCGATAAGGAGCTGCAATGGCTCACGCAGGCAGTGGCTAGGGAGTTTAGAGGCCCCGAAGGCCCACAGGGCAGGGTGATCCCGCGACATGTCCTCTCTTTTATTGTCTTCCAGCAGCGACTCGAGCTGTCGCAACTGACGCTTGAGGAGCGAACGCTCCGGTTGTGTTGGAACCGCAGCCTGCGGAGGGTCGGCACTGTTCACCCCTACGCCCCGGAGATCCCATTGGGTATGTGCACGGCCCTCCCCCACGGCGGGGATTGGTCGGGCTGGCTCAGTGGGAGTACCTGGGGATCCAGATGGTGGGGGACCTGTACCTCAATGGAGTGCTTCAGCCATTCCAGGGACTGCAGGATTCCTTCGGGATCCCGAGGGGAGACTATCTACTTCACACGGCCCTGGTGGCAGCTCTACAAAAGCACTGGAATGCGGGACTCTCTGAACCGCAGACGGCTGCCGGCTGTCAGTATGTGGTCATGGCGGCGGGCACAGTCAAGGCCATTACCTGCCTATATCAGAGAATGGCGACGGAACACCTATCCCCTTTGAGTGCGCTGAAGGATAAATGGGAACTGGACATCGGGAAGCCCATCCCGGACTTGACGTGGCCCCAGTTGCAGAGACGGGCCTGGAAGAGCACACGTAATGCCAGGTTTCAATTGGTGCAGTACTTTATCTTGTATAGGGCATATCTGACGCCGGCTAAATTATTTCAATATTTTGGGGGTCCCACTCCGCAGTGCCCTCGCTGTGGGGAGGAGGGGGCTGACTTTAAGCACATGTTTTGGTCCTGTGGCGTCCTAAGCTGCTACTGGGGGGAGGTCATTGACTGCTTGACCCAAGTGACGGGGCGGGAATTGGGGGTGGACATGGGAGTCTGTCTGCTGCTATGGTTTCCCCACACACCGCGCACGAAAGTCACAAGTAAGTTTTGCGACTTAGGGCTGGTGGTGGCTAAAATAGAAATTACCCTACACTGGAAATCGAGAACTGGTCCCAGCTTTGCGAGGTGGAGAGCTACCTTCACAAAATGGGCGGGTAGCGAGAGTACGCTCAGGTTGCAGCTAGCGCTGCGGGGAAACGATGAAAAGGCGCTAGCCATGGCACATGCATGGGAAGCACTAGTTGTTGACCTCCGGGGGTGGGGCACAGAAGTGGAGGAGGGCACTGGAGCACTGGAGCAGCATGCAGCAGCGTAGCGGTGGAGAGGCAGCTGACGGATCACGCATGAGGGCGGGAGGGCTTCCCTTCTCTTTTCTGCTTGGCGCCTGACCATGGGGGTGGGGAGTAGCCCGCGGCCGCTCACACGGCTAATTACGAGACAGACTTATCCCGGTACCTGCGGTTATGGCACACTGACATGTGGGTGGGGGAGGGAGTATTTGCATTGGGGAGTGTTGGGGGGCAGTGCATTGGTAGTTGGAAGGTGTCTACACTGTACTATGCAATGGTGTTTATTACTGGGAGAAGACCAAGGATATGCTGGTCGTTGCGGATGGCAATTGTAATTCAATTATGCAATAAAAATTGTTTTTGCAAAACAAATGAGGCGATAAGGAGCAGGGAAAATATTTTAATGACCCCCATGCCATGGCAGAATGCTCCCATGGCGAGGAGGACATTATTTTTAAAATTTTCGAACAGAAAATCAAATCCTGCTTTGGAATTTTCTTTGTGAAAATCTAAATAAAATTTGAAAGCTTGAGGTATGACTCTGCCATGTTGATGGAGCCATTTGTCAAACTTACAATGCATTTCCAGGACCGCTGCAATGGCAGTTCCTGGAAATTCAAGAGATGCCTGTAGGGCCAGTGGACCTCTCTAAATAGGGCAGGCGGAGTATCCTTGCCATGAGGGGAGTATAGATGTCCGCCATGTCGACTATATTTACTCCGTCTGCTTACATTAGCCACTAAGACAAAAGGTAAAATATTTGACCGGGACTATCCTGATTGGTGTATCTGGTCCTTGCTACATCGCGGTCAGCCTCACATTGCAGCCAGGTCCTGGTCTACTGCGACGATTGACTATCATTGGCACTTGGTTCTTGGCACTACTCCTAATTAAAACTTTTAACATTTATATCTGCAGCTCCACTTATTTGATTTTTGTCATTTTAGCGTCATTTTAATAAATGATATTTAGTTTTCTAATTTGGTTCGGGATTTTTATTGTTTTGCATTTTGACTTTATCACTGTTTTGGTAATGCCTGTGTCATCTGTTCCATAGCTACCAGGGTATTGAGCTCAGGTTAATTTAGGGACTTTGAGGGTTTTCCCTGACAAGGGGTTGTGATTATTCCCTTAGGTGGGAAGTCATCCACCCCAATTAATAATCCAATTTCTTACTGCTGATATTCAATCTGTGGATGTTAAACTGTACAAAGAATCTGCATTATTTGCATGTCAGATTGTACTATGTTAAGTACTTGTGATACATACTAAATGCAGGCGAACCGTCTGTGCACTGCTTGGCTACCTCTACACCACTGCTTCAGCAAGGCCAGCTGATCCGCTCGGTGGTCGAAACATAAAGTAATGGCTGGACGTATATAGAGGGAAATATTGAGGGCTTTAGCTAAGCTAGAGGAAATCAACAACTTTGTGATAATAACAGCCTGATAGAATATACGTGGTAAACAATACAAATATTGAAAAGGAGATTATGCGAATGCTGGAGTGGATGTCGTCTGATGCTCACCTTTAAAAATTGGCTCGCAATATCAATTACAAAGCAAATATGCAATATAATATTCTGGAAGGTTTTAGGTTCCTAGTCTGTTGATCTTAGGGAAAGAGCTGGCACTGATCACAGATTCCGCAACACACCTCTATTTATTCTTGGCCACCTTGATGTTTTTCTCTCAACGCTTCAGTGCCCTTAGAAACAAAAGTTTTAATTGGAGGGAAAGATGGTGTGCATGAGCTGAACGCAAGATATGTGCATAAATCGAGGAGAGTTCAGAATTCACCACTACACAACTAACTTAGTAGGAACACAGGACCACTAGGGGCACTGTAACTCACCGGGATGAAGGAGCAAGCACGAGGAGGCCGATTTCTTCCAGTTATGGAACTTCAGGCAGAACAGTGAATGAGTGTCATGTCAGCCAGTGTTCCACAATACAGAATATCACAATCATGTGAAGATAAGTGTACCCAGGCAAGGGCAGATTCCCCTTACCAACTCCTCAGCCATGCACCTTCACTACACATACATTGACGATACACAAATCGCCAAGTCATGCAGTCCGGGAATCAAGATAGCAAATTCATGTCCACCTGAACACACCTAGCCTCATGATATTGTGTAGTGCATACTATGGAAGGATGATATTTTGTCATTTCTCATTTCAACAGACAGCTTCCATGCCCCCTGCCAGCAATGGGTAAAACAGACACTGAAACTAGTCCCTATTTGGCTTCCTATAGCTTCTAACCATGACAGACCCCCAACTGCCAGTAGCATGCTTGTCGCCTAGAAAGTCCAGTGTCCTAGGATAGGATAGTATACAATATGTGTTAATAAAGCACTCAAATGCCTTGGCGTCTTGGCGCTGGTGTATGTGGAAGTGGTGCAGCCTACATTACAAGGGCTATATTGAGGCAAACAGACAGGTTTTTAGTTCTTTCCTAAAAGATTGTCTGTTAGACTGAAATCGCATGTCTGTTGGCATTTTATTCCACAGCTTTGCTGCACAGTTAGAAAAGGTTCTTCCACCCCATCTCACTCTCCTAACCCTATCAATGTGGAGAAGGCCCAACTTACTGGATCTTAGGGCACGAGCTGGGGTATAGAGCCTGAACATTTTTTGGATATCTTTAGCTCCTCCCCCGTAAAGTGCTTTGTGGACCAGGCATAGCGCCTTGAATTCCACACGTTGCTGTATGGGAAGCCAGTGAAGTGCTCTAATTCCATCAGAGGTTGGTTGGCCTCTAGGTATGTTTAGTTGCAGCCTCGCGGCGGCATTCTGCAGTGACTGCAGCCTATTCATCTGGGTTTTATTAATCCACAGCAGCAAGCCATTACAGTAATCAAGCTTAGATAGTAGAAGAGCCTCCACCGCTGTCTTTTGTAATTCCTGCTCAATGAAAGGAAAGACCTTTCTCAAAAATGTTATTAAGAAGAAGCAGGAAGAGGTAAGACTATTTACCTTAGCGGAGAAATGTAACTGGCTATCAAAGATAACTCCGAGGTTTCTGACCTTGGGGACAGGGCTGGGGCATTCTCCTGCTCTCACTGGCCACCAAGAGTAATTCCACAGGGGTCGCCCCTGATCAAACTCAATGACCTCCGTCTTGTCAGTATTTATTTTTAGGAAGCTATGGTTCATCCAGGACATAATCTCAGCAAGGCACGCATGAAACCTGATGGCTGTATCTTCAGGCTGTTTAGCTATCGAGATTATAAGTTGGGAATCATATGCGTATGACACCAGGGCAAAACCATGCTTCTTGATAAGTCTGGCCAGGGGCATAACATAGATATTAACATCGTTGGTGACAAAGCTGATCCCTGTGGGACCCCACAGGGCAGATGGAAACTATCTGACTGCATGCCGTCCCAAAACAGGTTCTGCTCCCTCCCTTCCAAAAATGATGAGAGGAGGGACAAGGCTGAGCCCTCGATCCCTGCCTCCTGCAGCCGCTGCACTAACACCGTGTGATTCACGGCGTCGAAAGCTGCTGACAGGTCTAATAGTACAAGGACTGCTTTGCCCCCTCTATCCACTATTCCTTGGATCTCCTCCGCATCTACAATCAAAGCGCATTCTGTAGAATGGTATGATCGAAAACCATGCTGAGTCGAGTCCAGCAGATTGTTGGTGTCCAGATACTCAGTTAGTATCTTATTCACCGACTTCTCCAAGATTTTAGCTGCTATAGGCAGACCAGCAAGAGACATCCTTTATCGATGCACATCCTCATCGCCGAAAATGCTGTAAAGACGTGGTACTCCGAAAGATCAAATCTTGACATTTATTGAAGTAACAGGTATTCTCAAACGTGGTGCCCCCTTCACCAGTCAGCAGGCAACTGCTGGAGAATGGAACGCTGCACCGCAACCTTCTTTAAAGGAACACAGAACACATACAATGCCTTTGAGCTACACTAACGCTGCAAAGGCATGTAAATACATTACAACACAGCGCATTAGCAGGACTGTGAGGTTCTGGATGCGGCTCAGTGAAGTGAATACATTGACTGGCCTGAGCAAGGTGGATGATTTCAGGGCGGTGACGGTGTTAAAATACAAGCCAATGGCTGGCTTATCCTATCCTGTCACCACAATTAAACTCTCATAAGTTAAAGAAGTGAAACGATCCAGGATTATTTGGTGGAGTTGCCTCTCTAGGCCGTTGCTAGAGTCCTCTGGTAGAGCGCAGAGGGTTTGTTTGTGCAGTTTGGCTTCAAGCCCATAGATATCACTCTTGGCTGTAAGCTGATGAATTTAGCTCGCAGCTCCTCTGTTGTATTCCTTGGCTGGCATTCCACGTGTTAGGTGAATCAGTTGCCAATTTAGCTCCTTGAAAGAGTCCCGGTTAGCACCGGCAGCAATAAACGATGGAGCTGCATCGTGAGAGCTACTGTAGAGTACAACTAGAAGCAGTACTTTAAATGGGCTGGTACTGTCAGATACTAAGGGGCATATGTACAAGCTCCTATCGCCACCACAACGTCACCTATATTGACGTTGTGGTGGCGACAGGGGCTGTGCCTTATGTACAAGGCAGCATTAAGCCACTTAACGTGGCTTAATGCTGCCTTGTACATAAGGCCCCCTTTCACGCTTTGGTGAGCATGAAAGGGGTGGGCAGTGGATGTTCTGGAGGGTGTTCCACCACAACACCCATTAATTTTGGCGTTGCCCCCTATGTACAAGGGTGGCGTACATAGGAGGCAGCGCCAAAATTAACACCAGGAAAATCATGGTCTTAAGTTGGTGAAACAAGGAGAAATGCATTATTTCTCCTAGTTTTTGCTTTTTCCATGTGTGCTGCCTTGTGCAACACACATGGAAGAAGCAAAATGCCATGGTTTTTTTATGTACAGGAAGGTGTACCTTCCTGTACATAAACAAACCAAAAGAAAATACCTTTTAGTCACTTTCATGTGTGCTGCATGAAGCTGCACCCATGAAAGTGACAGAATGGCATTTTAGGATTGTTTATGTGCAGGAAGGGACACCGACACCGAAACAAGAAGAACAGTCACCCAGGCCCTCGTCACCAGCAAGCTGGACTACGGAAACGCCCTCTACGCTGGAACGTCGGCCAAGCTCCTGAGACGGCTGCAACGCATCCAGAACGCCTCTGCATGTCTCACCCTCAACATCCCCCGCCGCAGCCACATCTCACCCCACCTGAGAGACCTGCACTGGCTCCCCGTCAACAGGAGGATAACCTTCAAGCTCCTCATCCATGCACACAAAGCACTCCACAACACCGGACCAGCATACCTCAACAGATGACTCAGCTTCTCCACCCCCACCCGCCAGCTCCGCTCCACCGGCCTCGCCGTCGCCACAGTCCCCGGTATCCGGGAAACGACCGGCAGCGGCAGATCTTTCTCCCACCTCACCGCCAAGACCTGGAACACCCTCCCCACCAACCTACGGCAGACCCAAGACCTACTGGCCTTCAGAAGACTCCTCAAGACCTGGCTCTTCGATCAGTAGCAGCACCCCCCTCCCCGTCCCCCAGCGCCTTGAGACCCTCACGGGTATGTAGCGCGCTTTACAAGTGACCTGATGGATTGATTGATTGACCTTCCTACACATAAACAATACTGCGCTGCACACAGACACCCTTGCTGCATTGGCCCTAAGTTGCTAAACTTAGCACCAGCGCAGGGGGAAACGCAAGGCTGTACCACATCCTTGTAAATATGTTGCAGCCCTGCGTTTCATAAGTGGCGAAGTGTGGCGTTAAGCCAAGGAGCCTAACGCAGCACTCCGACACTTCCTAGTACATATCCCCCTAAGATCCTGCACCTCTTTAGTTTGAGAAGGACAGTACCTGCACTTCTCGGCAGAGTTGCAGTACTTTTAAAAATGGAGAGTACCCGCGCTTCTCAGAAGCTAGAAGGTACTCTGGGAAAGGTACCTATACTTCGATTTTTCTATTTGAATCACTAGCTAGAAGGCTTTGTGTTACAGGTTTGAACCAAAGTGGAATAGTCTGACATCGAAGCAGTGAGCTAGTGAGCATTCTGTAGAGTGCACACTCTGGGGTGCAGTACTTCTAGGCACTTGAACACTTCAGTGGCTGCAGACGAGCCTCTCGCTGAGAGAGATGCTCTCTTAGAGCACAAGGCGCAGGGATGGGCTTTCGCACAGACTGTCGGACGCAGGGGGTCCGCAGACAGTGAGGCTGCGAGCCTTATAAATAGACCCCGTTTGAAGTGCTGCCCAGGGCCAGGTGGAAAATCTTTACATTGCGTCCGCCACTAATTGCTTTCCCGTCATCTTTCAATAAAGATTCCAAGTCCGGCCTCTTGTTTGGCACATTCGGTTCCCATTAGCTCTCCTCTGGCGCTGTCCTCGTGTTATGCTAGATAATTGCTTTAATAACAAACTAAGGAAAAGCTTCTCTAAAGACTAGGAAGTTATTTTTCTTTGCCCCTGCCATGAAACTCTGAGAGGCTGACAGCTGAACTGGGAATAGCACAGCCTCCTCGCAGAAGAACAACGCGGCCAGTTACAGGCTGTGTCTGTCCAATGTTGAACATAGCGTTAAGTACGAAAGTTAGCCCTCGGGGGACAGCCACGTGGGATAAAGGATTTAGCCCCACCCCTCCTTTAGTCATTTTTTAAATCTCAGTTTTTTTATACACTCAGATGTAGACTCCCTCATTGTACAGCAAGGATCTGTGGCGGGTTCCCGCCCTTACATGGCACTGGTAGCATGCACACCCCTCTCTCAAGGAACTTAACTGGAGCCATACAGTGGAATGAGTCTCTCCCACCCCAGCCCTACTGGTTTCAAACCTTCTGTGTAGTCGGTTCCATTCCTGATCACTGCCCTCATAAGTGCCGATTACGCCTCACTAAGCGCTATCTTATTGTTCTCATTCAATTCCTTGGAGTCTCACCCAGCGGCAGGGCTGGCTTTAGTGCTGGTGGCGCCCTGTGCGACAGTGTTTGTTGGCGTCCCCCCCCCCAATGACCACCTCCACTACGGATTCTCTCACTAGCACCCTATAACAGTGACCAAGTCACCATAACCACACTCTCTCAGATGCATTGAATTAGTTATATAGCGCCACTCATACCAGTGTAGGGTGTCCGAGCACTTTGCATCACTCACACATTACACAGACACAATCAATCATACGAGTGTAAATCAGTGTATAGGAAATGTTACTTAAGCCAAAGGACTGAAAGTGTAGGAGTCACATGTCAGCCATACTGGTAGGCAGTATAGTTTAAGAGTGCTTGGTGTGGAGAAGCACAAACGCAGAGTCGGAAAAGAAACAGCATAGTTGGGATTTTTCTTTAATAATAAGAATCGATTTCTAGCCAAATTAACCCTTTTTGCAACATTAATCAATGTTCTAATGTATACTTTGCGGTGTGTATGCAGTTGTGAGATGAAAGTTAATAGCTCACTGTTGTATATTAGGACTTTGTTCTAAATTGCAAGTAACAAAAGGTTGTCTCTTTTGAAAGCAGTAACCTGCTGATCTGTTTACATCATACGCACTCTGTAATCTACTGGGTACACGTTCTTTGCAGCAGCAGGCATATTAACCCTCTGCACTAACTTCACCTAAGTCAAAACCTCAACTATACAAAAAGCTGATCTCTCTCCAGGAAGATAATTAATCACACGAGTTTTCTTGACATTTATGTGAGGCCTGGTAATTGCAGGCGGAAAGAAACGCTGCAGCAGGTGCTTCAAAAGCGTAATAAACTTTCAAACCCTGCGCCCCCAGGAAGCCAGCACCCGGTGCGGTGGCACCGGTCGCACCGCCCTAAAGCCGGCCCTGCCCAGCGGCAATCACAGCCCTCAGAAGTGTTGACTCATTGCTACCGAGCCTTTCTCGTATCCTCTTTTCAACCCTTTCTTTCCTGTCTCTTTCTTTCTATCACTCTGTACCTAATTTCCCTGCAAGCCATGTAGGGGGATCAGCTAAACATATATCTCATGTACCTGTAATCACTGCAATACATACGACGTTTGGCTAACCCCGCGACAGAAATGATAATGTATCTGTTAAATAAAAATCAATAAAATACTTTGAAATAAAAAAAGAAGTGTTGGTTTAGTCTCACTAAGCGCTATTTTATTGTCCTCATACACTTGCGTGGGGTCTCACCCATTCCTAATCACTGTCCTCAGAAGGGTCACTGAAGTCGGATAAGGATATGACAAATGTGTGTCAAGTTATCATGTTTTGAGAACATGAACAAAATGAAGTCCGATTATGATTCTACATCGTAAAGGCATGCAGAATGTTAGACGTAGATTTGTAATGACACCTAATCATAGATGAAACTAAATGAGAAGTGAATAAAGCTATTGGTATATGTTTACTTTATGCATAAATGAACAAATAGCAGACAAGCAATCACATGAATTTCCTTACATGTGTATGAATAGAGTTGTTTTAGGTTTTAAGAAAATGGACAGTAACATTAGAATGTGTATGTGTGTAATATCGACCATGTACGTTAACCATGTACCATCTATGTACTAACATTAGGGTTTACAGATATGTTTACCGATATGTACCATGCGATTGCTGCCCACACCCGGCAGACACATTGAAGACATGGCATTTACATATATGTGTAATTGTCCGTTATATCAAATGCTAATAAAAAAAGTTTAAAAAATAAAAACATTAGAATGCGTAATGTGAGCACTGATAGTGGTGAGAAAAACAATTACTATAATATGGTGTGCTTCGTAGTTTTATTTTAGTTATGCTTAAAAAATAACAAGTGATATATTAAATTTGCAATGTTAGGAAAGATTTTCTAAACTAATATGCGAAATAATAATGAGGTGCTAACAGGGGCGGTTCTTATCTTGCTGACTTCTCGACCCACTTTGTGGTACAGAAACTGATGATTTGGACTTCCAGAAATGACGCGAACTGGGACATATCACTGCATTTGCTATCGGCTGGTATGCTTGCGTAAGTGGAACCTTTCTGGCTGGAGGGTTTCCCGACAACTACTGTGGCATTTGCTGCTGCAGTGCGGACAGGGGCGGTCGAACTTGCTCATGAACTGGAACTGGTCATTTTGGTGATTTCTGAACTTACATCAATAGGGTAGGTATGAGGATTAAAAGCTCTAAAAGACTCATTTCACATGATATAATTTTCCTCAGTGGAGGAAGGATTTTCCTTTAACCTTGATTCTTACAGCTTTATTAATATTTATTGAAAGTCTGTAAGTTGTAAATCAAATTGGCATGACATTTTCTTTAAAGCGTGTTAAAGATACCAACTGAGATACTAATTCTGCTGATTTTGTTTCATTCATTTGTTGTGGTCACGTTATCTGTTTCCAAATGTATTTGACCCAAACATTTTATGCCTGAATAAGCCCATTTGGTAATAAATAATTGCTAACTATTATCTTATTCCAGGACATCATATGATAATAGTTCATACTCTAAATATTCTAGTACCTTTCACCAGAGAACACGATTCATCGGAGGACCTAAGGGGAGCAGGAAATGGTAGCTGAGGTTGTTCTGGGAAAACATGATTTGTAGTAAAAAAGTAGTCTGAGGCCCAACACATTTACGCAATAACATATGCTTCAATGGAGTCTCGCCCATTTCCAATCACTCTCCGTATATGAGTTGATGAAGTCTCTCATGTCCTTGCATTAAAAGCCACATGCGCTTCAGTGGCATGTCACCAATTCCTGATTCCGTTCCTCAGACGTCTCATTGAAGTCTCATTCATTCTTACACAACTTTATTCATTCATTTTGATGTAGTTTTGCTCATCCCTGAACTCAGAAAATCCAGTGACGTTTTACTAATCCCTCCAATGAAGTCATAACTTTGAGTCTGACGTATGCTCACACATCGCTTTTATGCACTCCATATGTTATCTTCGCACCACTTACCTCACACACCTGGTGAAATATTCTTTGTGATGAATACTTGTTCTAATACACTTTAAGGATCTGTGCCCGTTGACTTTATGAACTTCAGTCAGTTCTTACTCTGTCCGACATTTGTCATCTTATAAACTTCGGTGAAGTCATTTTCATTCCTCAATAACTAGCCTCATAGATTGCGATAGAGTATAATATTTTTCTACGTCAATAACCACATGACAACTAAATTGAGTATCACTCATTCCCACACAGTTGGAGGCTCATACGTTTCCCATGTCAGCCTCATACATTTCAACAGAGATTGACTGATTCCTACATAACACAGTTTAGAGGTTCCCCTCACCTGCACATCACTGACCTTATACACTGCAATGGAGTATCACTTATTTCTTGGCCACCAGCTTTGCATGCTTAAAATGAGCGTCAATTATACACACATTATTGCCTACACATGAAAATTGACGTCCACACATAGTCAGAATACTGACAATAATGGAACTGCACTCATTCCCACATCACTTTCTTCTCACCATTGAAGGAGTCACACTTTTGGTCACACATTTGCATCTGTACACTCAAGGGAGCATAAAGGACACAGGATTCTAGGTGTGAGTGGTCAGTAAAAGGGAAGAGGATGCAGTGACACCCTAGTGGCAAAGATGCTGTGAAGTTCTTTCCATAGAAAACGTTAGCCTCCTTGAAAGTGACAGCACGCTGACACTTACACCACAGTCTCTTAATAAAGTAATTAAAGATTTTTCCCCATTGGTCGTATGGATCTTTGTTGGTTGCCTTGAAGCATTGTAAGGGTGAAGACATCAACAATACCTTTCTAGCTTGTGAAGCCAAAGCAACTCCACAATAAGAACCAAGAATCTCCAAATATGGTTACATGAATTTATTTTACACTACTAATCGATCCAATATATAAGCAAACCAAATGTACATTTGAGAGGTGCAGCAATACAGGAGGTAAACTGAATATTTCAGAAGATTTAGCTGCAATAAGATTAGATAGAGAAGCGTGACAGCTACAACAGTAAAGAAACAGATCAAACAGGTGTTCCATAAAAAAACTTCCCTTCTTTGTTATAAACGTAGATTTTGCTAAAGGGAATTCTACCTAGGGTCTCTCTTTCAGGAGCATAGAAGATGTTAGCATAATATAGACTTCTGTAGAATTCTTAGAAAAGGAGATAAGAGATTAGCCTAAAGCTTCACAGTTGCAAAAATAAGCAGCGGGGACTGGCACGGATAAGTGAGATGGGGCGGGGCGTGGGTGGGGCCGGGTGAGAGTCAAAAGATGACGCAATAGGTATAATTAAATAAATGAATAATACCTATTCCATCTTCTGTTGACTTTATCCCGTTGCGCTGCGTTCCACTGCGCTTACCTGTGCCGGCCGCTGTTGAGAATAAGCAAAGCACAAAGGTCTGAACCTCCCTAAGTCTAAAAGGAATCTGTTTTCTCTGGCTGTGAGACCACCAATTAAAAGTAACAGGAGATTCAGAAACTTCCTTATCTCCTTTCACACCAGCAGGAGTCAATCATTACTTGAGAGAGTATCTGCAACGTGCCCTCAGTTTCCCATTGCATCAAAACTTGGACTGTAATTCTCCACCTTTAACATCTCTCTGTCCTGGTACATGATGAACCATTAATTCTCCATATTCACTGCCAAGTTCTTCCCTCCAGGCCTCACTATCAGCTATCTAGTACAAACAATAAACCTATCTCTAACTATCGAGAATCCTGATAATACACCTGCAAAGAAAGAAAAGAATATGCTGGCACGACTAAATGCATTTCAAATGAGGCCTGTAGTCAGGCTAAGTTAGATGAGCTCAAATACATGATTATACATCCACACATATAATGTCAGGAATAAGTATAAAATTTGAAAAAAAGAGTATGTTTATATGATTCAACTGAACATTAGTATACACATACAAACATATCTAATCCCTACAATAATTACATTTCATTAATGCATTCAAATGATTCACATATGTTAATAAAGTTAAGTCACGCAGTAAATATAATGTCAGTTATGAATATATAATTGCATACTTGTGACAAATAAAGGTGGAGCCTAAATTGCGCTGCTCCAAATGCATCTTGGTCGAGCAGCCAAGGCCTAGGTCAGGGGAGGCGATGACATTTTTCAGACCAGATACAATAGACCACAACTGATTATCACACACAATAAGCAACATTTAGTCAAATTAATTACTTGAAATAGAATAATTGTCTACTTAACTCATCAAACCCAGTAATTATCAAAAATGGGAAGAACGATGAACATTTGAACTTTCAAGCACTACGCATTCCATAATTGCTATATATTGAAAGAAAACGCTTTATGGTTGGGATATCTTCATTGCGGAAGGGAAAGCAGGGCCCTGATTCATTCTGAAAAGTCTATGTTTGATATAGAAAAATGTTATCCCATAGTTTCAGCACCTTGAATAGCTCTAGAGGGCAGGGCCCTGGGAACATAGGATTCTGTTGGCTGTTATAGAGTATCTAATAATATGTTTCCTGGGGGCGCCTGTCCAGGGGCAGTTTTTCAAATCCCTTCGAGTCCTCCTAAATTTGTGTTTTTTCATGAAATTACCTGAGTTCCAGAAAAACAACTTTTATTAATCTTTGGCCAGTTTTTACTAGTCACTGTAAGAGGTTTTCAATTCCTCTTGCATCCATGAACCTTATTTGATTAAGTGTTAGAGTCTAAGACTGTACCAGAACACATTGACTTATATCTCGACACTAGATGATTACAGTTAAGGAATAGGTGTTCCCAAAGCACCAGGATTTTTCCACTACCTTGTGTGTGTGGTTCAGTGACTCCTAGAGTAGTAGAAGTGCAAACTCTTTGTACCAAGACACCACGGCATTCGAGCGCTCTAGAAGCATATATCCTATCCTATCCTATCCTATCCTATCCTACTGAGTAGTCATGCTTGAGAAAATACTTCACCTTAGCACAATAGGGGACTGAGGGCACGTGGAGTTTGTTAGTCTCCCCCATGTCACAAAAGAGGCTAGCTCAGGTTTTACCATGTGGTGATGGGTTTCATGAATCTCTTGGGGCATTTGCTGACCTGGTTTAGAGTTGGGGGCCAGGTGAATGTATCTTCATAGTCCCAAAGGTTTGGAGTCCGGGAAAGCACAGGAGCCTACTTCGAACAATTCGAGGACCACCAATCTGGAGATCAAACTGTAACTAAAAAGGCAGTGAGATCAGAGATCAAATGGCAAATGGCTAACTTTAAGTGAAGGAGTAATTAAGGGATAGGGAAGCTGTGACAAAAACCTGCATAATTTCGGCCCTACAAGCAGTGCGTCCCTCACTAAGCCATTCTACAGCACAACAGTTAATGCTGATAGAGCAATGGGTATGCTTGCAGCTGGTGTGCACGCTACTCCGTGCACATCAACCTCCTCCTTCCCTTGCTTGTTACACTAAATATTAGTCGAGGAAGCTTCCGGGGTACTTTAAGATGATGGGATGTTTATTGCAATCATTAAAACAGTCTGGTTCACTAAAACAGTCAGCTATTCATAGGGCCATTTGGAGCCGAGGCACATGGTGCTGTTTGACCATTTCTGAATTATGAGTGAGGGATAACTCCTCTGGAGCCCATTAAAGCTCTCTGGTCTGCTGCTGCAGCCAGCACCATTTCCTAGTAATAGAGTGTATTGCAGTCTGTTATACAGGTGCAGGACCTGTCCTTTGGGCCAAGGCACCCACGCTGAAATCCAACATTCGTGTATTGTTTTTAATTCACCAAATAAAGGGAAAGATGTTTGACAGCGATAGGGATTCTTACAAAATGAGACCCCACAAATGAATACTATCTTGGAGCTCAGTTATTTAAGGCCCTGAATCCATGTGGAGAGGTAAATGTAGATTCCTGAAAAACTCCTGTTATACCGCATCCTGGCAAATTTCTCTTGATAAATTTCTCCAGGCCAAGCCTGCCGAAATTTACAGGTGGAGAACGTTCAGTAGGTTTCACATATACTTCCTCATTTTACCAAGGAAACTCAGAGGGGGAGGTATTGACTACATCCCCTCGGCCCTGGTGATTGAAGTTGTTTGCCACCAGTGTTGTGGGAACTGTGCTACTTACAATGACTCTTCAAACTGGACAAAGTAGAACCCTTTCCACACTTTACCCTCAGTGAGCAGTCCTCAGCGAGCAGTCCAAGGCTTTTCAGGAAGATAGTGCAGGGGTGAAGAACTCAGAATTGAACAACCAAACAACAGACATAATAACATAATGCATAGCCCACTGCTTGTATTTGAGGAAAGCAAGTACTTTAATCACACACAAAAAATTATATACTACACAGTGCAATTAGGCTATCAAATACAGGGATGTATCCTGGATTCGTCCTCAGTGAGTGCTACATTCGCATTACTTCAATATTCTCCTCCCACTTGGGTTACCCTATGTGGCATAAGCATAAATTAGACACAGGTGGAAAAAAGATCACTGTCCGCCACCACTGCGTTTAGATGCACAGCTCAGCCAATCGTTTTTACCACAGGTTTAAGGTGGACAGAAAGTCTTCAGTCCTCATGGTAGAAGTGCATCTCACTTCTTTGCTCTTGTGGAGGTTGAAGCCTTGATTGGCCTGCATGGTGATCTCATAGGTCGGATTCCGTGACAGGCGTGGCCTGCACCTTCCATTCTGATAGTAGCCTCTCTTTGCGTTGATAGACAGATATGTGTGTCTCGACACAGTTCTTTCAGCAGTGATGGCCTCTGAGGGCCTCCAGCTCCCCACCGCAATGATGCGCCAATGTTGCTGGATGATCACAGCATGGCTGGTCCAGTTTCATAGAATAGCTTCTCCACCAGTTGCAGCCTCAAAGGCCAACCAACTGCCTTCTGCAGTGACGTATAGTTGTGGCCTCTCAGGCGGACTGTGCTCAGCTCAGCGGTGATACGTCTTATTGGCTTCTGCTATTGGCAGTTCAAGTCCCCAGTGACTGTCAGCAGACATGGCCACAGACGAGTTGGTGAAGTCTTTGGGGGCAGTTCTCAGCCAAAATTGCACAGAGAGATCTGGAGAACCACTCGTGCCATGGGTCGCTACTGATTCTGTCCAATACAATTCAGTTTCTCTGTTCTTCATGCAGGGAACATGCTGGGCTTCTTCTTCTGACAAGGCCAAGTATAATCCTTCCCTCTCTCAACGGGCATGCTTCTTGCCACTAGGCACCCTCTCAGCTCCTCCAGCATAAAGAGCAGACTCCAGGTGATGTTCCCTTACCTCTGGGAGACTGGCTGCCAGGCAGAAAGCAGCTCTGGTTACACTGCTCACCTAGTACTCTGTGGACTACTCCTTTCCTTGCTCAACGAAAACTTAAGACATTAACCAAGTGGGGTGATTTGGAGCTCACTTTTACGCACATTTTGTAGACAGATGTGGATTAGGCCTAGGGGAAAATGTAATTACGCCAATGTAATTGGTGTCATTTTGTTAACATTTAAGTATTTCAGGACATTTTTTACCTAGCAGACCACTCTGGTAATTTTTTTGAGCAAAATTTCAAATCTGAATGCGAGTGACAGTGTTTTGGACGCAAGTGGCATTTCCTTTAATGTGAGTGGTCAACAAGCATTTCAGGTAGATTTTTTACCTGACCGTACCATTGCGGTACTTTTTTTAGCACAAAATTATAAATCCAAACGTGAGCTGCAGTGTTTTGAATGCCAGCAAACAGAAATCAACTCGAAGTTACATTTGCAAGTTTAATTTTAACCCCAACGGACCATTCAGGCAAAATTTTGAGTGAGATGCATTTCGCATAATTAAGCATCATTTTGAAGTAATTACGCTACAGCAATTACACAAGATTCTGGATTTCACATAATAGCTGAACTTTCCACCAGAGGTGTCAATAGGCCACACTCTCTTTGAAAAAGACCCAAAGGGCTGGTCTACTATACAATCACAAAACACAGCATGGTGCTACCACTGCTTCATGTACTACATTCAGGGCAGCAAAAGGGGTCCTTCATACACTGGGAGGGCGTGCATGGTGCACTTGTCCGGGACACAGGAACAGGTCCTGGACCTTGCATTTTCAAGGACAGTCCTAGGCTCTGCACACACACTAGGTCAGTATGATGCCAGAACCCGAGTAAAAGTCAGGATACCAGATTCACCTGCAGCTAGGCACTCGGGGTACACCCAGGTATACCATAAAGGCGACATCCACATTCCAACAGGTACACACTACAAAGTCAATTGTATCTAGGCACAGAAAGATACACGAGGGAGCATGGGACTTTGTGAGTACATCGGTGCTACAGAAAGATCAATGGGGGAGTCTGGGGTACAAAGGATGGCCGGACATTGAGCTGCGCTTTACATTTCTAAACAAGGTAACGAGCCTGGAGCTTTGTAAGTGCATCCCAGGGATTGAAAAATTAATGGAGGGTGTACAAGGTTGTGTGAATACATCTCAGGTGCAGAAAGACAGAGAGAACAGGGGGTTGTGTAAGCGTGTGCCAAGTACAAAAATATCACTGAAGGGAAATTGAAGCTTTTCCTATATATCATAAGTACAAAAAGATAGATGGACAGAGCATGGATGTGTGTGGAAAAGACATATAAAGTACAATAAATATAAATGTAGGGAACACATAGCGGTATGAATATATTGCAGGTACAGAAAAATATACGGAGGAAACATGGAGTTGTGTAAGTATGTCTCCGGTACACAAAGATGAATGGAGGACACTTGGAGCTGTGTGGGAAAACCTCTGTTCAAGGGAGACAGAAAGAGGGAGCAGGGAGCTTTGTTAGAACATCATAGGGAGAGAGAGACAGAGAGAGACAGAGAGAGAGGGAGAGAGAGAGAGAGAGTACAACTGGGGCCCAGGTGGATAGACAGAGGAAGCATGGAGTTGTTTAGATACATCTTAATGACAAACAGATGAATGGAGGGCGCTTGGAGCTGTTTGCATATAACTCGGCTGTGTGAGTACATCTCAGGTATAAAAGCAGGATGGAAGATACATAGAAATATGCGAACACATATTAAGTACAAAAAGATGCATGGAGGGAGCATGGTGTGGTACGGGTACAGAAAGGTAGGTGGAAGGAGAATGCTGCTTTGGGAGCATCTCAGGTACAAAAACGCAGAGTAGATGCGGCATACTGCTATGGGAGGACATCCCAGGCATAGAAAGATGGAAAGACCATGGAGTGGCATGAACACACCTCTGGTACATAATGATGAAGGGAATAGGGGGAGGATGGAGCTGTGTTCGTGTATCTCAGGTACAGAAAGATTTATGGTGGGAGCATGGAGCTGTGTGCGTGCATCTCAGGTACCGAAAGACTTATGGAGGGAGAATGGAGCTGTGTGCATGCATCTCAGGTACAGAAAGATGTATGGATGGAGGATGGAGCTGTGTGCGTGCATCTCAGGTACAGAAATATTTATGGATGGAGGATGGAGCTGTGTGCGTGCATCTCAGGTACAGAAAGATTTATTCAGGGAGCATGGAGCTCTGTGCGTGCGTCTCAGGTACAGAAAGATTTATGGAGGGAGCATGGAGCTGTGTGCGTGCGTCGCAGGTGCAGAAAGATTTATGGAGGGAGCATGGAGCTGTGTGCGTGCGTCTCAGGTGCAGAAAGATTTATAGAGGGAGCATGGAGCTGTGTGTGTGCATCTCAGGTACAGAAAGATTTATGAAGGGAGCATGGAGCTGTGTGCGTGCGTCTCAGGTGCAGAAAGATTTATGGAGGGAGCATGGAGCTGTGTGCGTGCGTCTCTGTTGCAGAAAGATTTATAGAGGGAGCATGGAGCTGTGTGTGTGCATCTCAGGTACAGAAAGATTTATGAAGGGAGCATGGTGCTGTGTGCATGCATCTCAGGTAAAGAAAGTCTGATGAAGGGGACATGGAGCTGTGTGCGTGCGTCTCAGGTGCAGAAAGATTTATGGAGGGAGCATGGAGCTGTGTGCGTGCGTCTCTGTTGCAGAAAGATTTATGGAGGGAGCATGGAGCTGTGTGCGTGCGTCTCAGGTGCAGAAAGATTTATGGAGGGAGCATGGAGCTGTGTGCGTGCGTCTCAGGTGCAGAAAGATTTATAGAGGGAGCATGGAGCTGTGTGGGTATATATTTGATACAGAAAGGAGGGCACACTGAGCTGGATGATTGCGTCTCAGGCACAGAAAGGTAGGTAGTTGTCTTAGTACACCTGTGGTACAGAAAGAAGGATGGAGGGAGAATTGAGCTGTATTTCGCTGCGCTTAGAGCTATACCGATGACGCGGCTAAATGAACGTGGGCCCTGGTGGGGTATTTTATAGTACAAACTGGATGAGTCAGAGATTGAAGGGCGTCGAAGAGGACTCCGATGCCCCCCATGCTGCACTCACCCCGATGCAGAGAAGCAAGGCCTGCTTCTAAGCGGGTGTCTCATCGCAACCCCTGACTGCCCCTCCCTCCAGGAGAAGACATGCGCTGCCATAGGCGTCTCGTTAAATGGCGTGAGCGCATGTGAATGCTTTTGTGCATGTGCGTGTGTGTCACTGTTCAATAAAAGATGATTGAAAGCCACTAAAAGTGCACTTTCGGCACCTTCACTCAACACTCCCTGCGTTTTATAGGCTTAGCACACGTCCCGAGGTGTCTAAAGTCTTTATGAGCGGGCTTTCCTACATAAAATATTTACTCACTCCCTCCAGCTTGTGCCTCACCCAGGCAGGCTCACCTCTAGGTTGCCTGTGGCCTCCCAGATTTCTCCTCTTTTGCCCTTCTATATGAGCAGACACCTCCTCAGACTTTAAGTCCTGGACTCCCTGTGCCCACCGAAGTCCTCCCTAGCTTGTATCTATTTCCGGGTTATCTCATATCCTCGCCTACAAGTAGGGCCAATGGAATTATGTGGCAATTAAAGGTAAAATCATGCACGCGGATTACATTATGATGTAAAATAATGCTAATTATGTGGCAATATTTACTAGATTGTTTTGGCTACACACATTGATACATACGTGATACCAACGCTGTGTAAAATACAAGTTTCTTAATAAAAGAACAATATTCTCCAGATCATACGAAAAATATGTGAGCAAGAAATAAAGATTTTGTTTGGCATGGAAAAAACGGAAGTAATATGTTATTAACATTGTCTCCTTTAACTCCCGCAGTCGAAAAACACTTGTCATTAAAAAAAACAGGTCTATGTAATTCTGCGCATCCCAGATATGTTCTAGAACTAGATTTCAGTTTTTACTTTACTCTGTCGCTGCATTACGGAAATTTCGCCATACCTCTTTCCATCAAGAAATAGCTCTGCAAAACAGTGGTGAACATTACATATGTATAGTGTAAGTGTCTTTCTAGAGAGCAGACTGTCAGATCTAAAACACCACACTTGAATAATGAAGTACAATGTTTGTGATTTTCTGTATTCTGAGTGACCTCTTCAAATAACTACGGCTTTAATAATTGCCCGAATTTGTCCAAATAAAACATTTCATGAATAAATAAAGGGTCATTATTTCCAACCTGCTTGAATTACATTTTTAATATATAAGGCTTTTTATGTACTAGGCAGAATTCCTTCGCCAGCCCCTTCTATCAGGGACATTAATGCAGTCCTGGCAAAGTATTCTCCTCATTATTGCCAATTAAATACCCTACTATAGCAATATGGAATATGTGGCAAATACATTATAATGTGGAAGGTGCTCCCACAGTAAAATCACACAATTCGAGAGACCCTGGTTCTATTTTGAATAGATGCTTTAGTGGTTCCCCATAATAACCGTATCATCCAAGAATCAGACACCAACCTAGCTCCTCCTCGTCTTTAGGGTGTCTCTTGCCTTTTGACCCTGCTAAGTGTGTACTTGACCGTCTCCAGGAGGATTCGCCCTGCAAGATTATCCGAGGTGGTTTACTTCTTCCCCGGCATGTCTTTCTTTCTGGAGCTGTTTGTTGGTAATGTGTCCAGACTCTCAAATCAATGCTCCCCTGTCCTGGCTGTTTCTCATCCAACCTGAACCCCGGGAGCATTACAAGGGCGGTTAGAGCCATATTTGCAGTCTAGTTTCCCCTCCTTACCACCCCAGCCTCCCAGCAAATAGGAAAGTTATAAAGGGCGAGGGGAGGGACAAGAAGTCATCCGTGTGATGTCACTGTTGGTCAGAGGGCACGTAACGTCACTACCGCAAGTCACGGCAATTTGGCCAAATGACGCCCTTGAGCTTTTTTCATGTCTCGGCGTCTCTTTTCCCCGACTCATCCTTTTTTCATTCTCCAGGTCATCGCCTCACCTATGCAGCCTTCTGTCGGAGCACTCGTTTCCCCCAGGCCCTGACTCCCCACGCGCTAGTTCTCTTTCTCTCTCAGTTCTTCGCCTCCAGACCCGCTGCGGCCTCTCCATCCCACCGTGACGTATCTGGAGCCGAGCAGCTATGCTGTTGCACCAGACGTGTTAATTCCTTGCCTTGCGCTTGAAGCTGACAAATTCTGAGCGCGCTCTTCCAAAGTCTAAAATAGTTGGCGTTTTTCTCTCGGTACCAGTTTTTCGTGCCCCCGGGAGTAACGGGGAGGGAGGGGAGAGCGCGAGACTGCAGGAGCCATGCAAGCGTGTTTGAGGATAGGAGACGGCAGCCAAGGAGGAGGGGGCGGAATTAGAGGGGCCATTTGCTAGCCACCAGTTTGGACGGTGCTCCTGGTGGCGCTCCGAGGACACTGGGCTGGGCGTGATTGACTCGGGCTCTGATGCGGCCTGCCACCTACCGGCACTTGTCGCTGCTCATTATCATGGCCTTGCCGGGCACACGCTCGCGCGAGGGAAAGTTCATCTCTGCAGATAATTCCTTGAATATGTAAATGAGAGAGAAATGGCTTTTAGCATTTGTCATCCAACGACCCAGCCTTTCCCAGCCACAGCCTTGGCCTTCATAAGCACCGCAAGGATGCTGCTAGAGAGGTCTTAGACGAGCTTCAAAGCACCCTAGACTTCAGCCAGCCTCAGACGTAACTGTAAAGCCCCTGGCTTGTTGGCCAATATAGTTGGGAAATGCTGCTTTCCCCCTCTACCTTCCATTCCACATAAGACGTTTTGTCTTTGCTATGCAATCAGGGCCGGACTGGGAACTGAAAGCAGCCCTGGCAAATTTTGGCAGACCAGCCCCCGTCCGGCGCGTAGCGAACGCGAGCAGCACGCGAGCCCGACCGCTATCTCCCCCCAAGAAAATTTTGGAAAACGACAGATCAAAATGGTGAATTTTACAGCACATTTATCATTACATATTCAATTGTATCAACTTTCAAAGCACAGTAAATAGTAGGTGATGACCTTAAAGAGCACCAGGTTACCCACCCAGTCATATGTACCCATAGACATTCTTTCAGAGAGCACCAAAAATAGACCCAAGAAGTGAATCTGAGAGGTAAAAGTGAGACCAGCCCCCCACATGGTGTGTAGCGAGCAAGCACCCGGGCCAGCAAGCATGGAAATGTCCCACATGAGCCTCCAGCTCCAGGTCACTGAGGCCAGAAACTAAGGAAATAGTCCACATAATTAAGCACCCAGGCCAGAAAGCATGGAAATGTCACACATAACCACCCAGGCTGACAGAAGGCATGGAAATGTCTCAAATGGCATGGCACCCTGGCCAGAAAGCATGAAAAATTAACACAAAGGCCCTGGCCTTGAAATGACACATCTTTAAATAGCCTACTTAAGTGGGTGACACAATAAGTGTTGCAGGTCCACTAGCAGCATTTAATGTACAGTCCCTGGGTACATGTAGAACCACATTTCTAGGGACTTACAAGTAAATTAAAATTGCCAATTCGGTGTAAGCCAATTTGACCATGTTTGAAAGGAAAGAGCGCAAGCACTTTAGCACTGGTTAGTGGTGGTAAAGTGCCCTTGGGTACTCGTGGTGGCACTGCCCTTGTTGGTTTCTACCCCTGCATCAGGGCTAATGGAGAAGGCAGGAGCAGAAAAGAAACTAAGGAGGGTTTTAAAGGACCTATTAGTGTGTGAAGTGCCCCACACCTGACGACTTTAAAAACTTTTCACTATAAGAGAGAGGAGGAGGAGGGGGCATAAACAAGGAGCCTCTCCCCTAAAACTCTAGCAAAACCTTCAGAGGCTACCACTAATTTCCTAGGGAGGTTGCAACCCCCTTTATTGACGTCAGCAATGCAGAGCCTCCACACACAAGCTGGAAGGCTGCTCTGTGCAAGGGTTTCCAGCTCACCTTGTCTAGCACTATGATAACAGCTCTTGCCGACCATGTGAAGGGAGCTAATAGTGTGACACATGCTCACACCGTGTGAGGTAGCAGTTCTAGCTTCCACATCTGATCTTGCCCTTGCTGCCCCTGGGCCCTTAGGAGCAAGTAGGAGGCTGTTGAAGGGCTTGGGCTGGGATCAGAGATCAACTCTGTGATGTCATCAGAGGATTGGTGATGTCATTTGCCTAACACTGCGCCTTCTGTAGAGAACTCTGTGCAGCAAATTTGTTACAGATTGGAATTGATGGAAGGCAGACCCTGCCTTTTCAGCTTTCTGAGGCCAAAAAACACGAATACTATTCAGCTGGATATTGTGTTCCTTAGACATTGAAATAGAAACATAGAACACACAGGGATTGGGTATTATGAAACAGCAAGTCTCTTTCGAAAACTTCTGTCAGATTGCACACTGGGAACTGCAGCTACCGTCACTGTGGCCCGATTGCATCTTGTACAAGTGAACCATCCGCTGAACAGTGAACACTGAACAGTGAACACACAAGTGCGCATTTTAACAGCGCAAACTCCTTTCTTGTGAAATTCGGACTGAAATCCGAACATTTAAAAAAAAAAATGTAAGTCACGAACCAACTGAGCCAGCATCAAGGGAACGCACCGAGGGCTCCTAGAAATGTACACGTTAGCCTAAGCGGCAAGTGCCAGCGGCAACACCAGTGGCCAGTGGAAATCAAAACAAAACGACTCACTCGTGTAAAAAAGAAAGAAAAAAACCACTAGAAAGCCCTGTTGTCTGCTTAAAATATATTTTTCAGCACGAGCCCCAAGTTTGGGCTTGTGATGAAAAATATATTTTAAGCAGACTTGCTGACTCCAACCTTTGCCCCAGTTACAGCACCCAAGAGTCAAGCAGCACAGCGCCACCAAAGGGAGCACACGACATGTATCCTGCCTGCTGGCTCGGAACATTTCAGCTGGCCTGGCCCTGCTCGGAGTCTGACACACACACGAACAACAGACAACACCTGACCCTGACGAAAAGAAAACCCATTTTTACAGAATCTGACCTGAGCTCATCAGGGTTTGAATTCAGTGCTGCACTGCTGGGGGCAGCGGGCGGCCCGTGGATGGAGGAACCAAAGCAGGCAGGCCTGCTCACAAATAAATCCACACTCAGGGTCCAGGGCTCTAGTGTGCTGTGCGCCTGTGCTGCCGGCACAAAACTGGGCCGGGGAATAAACAAAAAGTTATAGGCCAAGGCCCAGACTGGGCCTTAATTGAATGTTAACATGCATTTCCCGCCTAGAATCTCTGTTAACAGATCACCATCTGCTTTCATTTCATTTTGTCAACTCCCATTCTGCTTTTTTGCCTATTTTAACGGGCCACCCAAAGAAGAGGAAAAAATACGGTTTTATTGACCCAGTCCGCATCACTAACCCGCACCAACCGTAAGTAGCCATTTTAGAATGCTATTTTGTTTGTTGACGTCTGATGGGGATCTGAGACCTATCTTGACATCATTTCCTGGACAGCGCCTTTAAATCTGCTGTTTCCCCAGTGGATGTCTATCATTGTTGTGTCAAAGGAGAGGATGTGGCATAACAACCAGAGTTGCCGACTTTGGAGCTGGGGAACCGGGTTCGAGCCTCGGCGTCAGCTCAACATCCTGTGATTCTGGGCAAATCACTTCATCTCCCCGTGCCTACCAAAAATGAATGTGTTTCTTTGTAATGTGACTGGTGCTCAAGTAAAGGGCTCCAATACATTTGGGTTGCAAAAAAATAACAAGTAACCGACTTCCTGCTCATTCGAAGAATTCCTCTGAAGCAGAAAGATATACGATACCATTTAGAAGCTGATAGTGTCAACAACACGTGCCAACAAATTTGATGTTATGATATATTTTAGAGGGCCTGGCAAGTGGCAAATCACTTAATCTCCCCATGTAAAGTGCTTTCATACCTTCGAGTCGAGTACGCGCTATATAAAACTGCAATAAAAAATAAAATAAAAATACCGCCATAGCAATCATACCTACGTACTTCCGAGCTATGCTGTCATTCAGCTCATGTTCTAATTTATACAACTCTTCCAGTTTAACTGAAAACAGGCATAATACAGTTCTCTTCTCCTCTTGTGCACGGCACCTTGTTCATGATGAAGCCCCACGGGCCTTCGCTTGAACGCCTGCACAGGCCCAGATCAGAGCTGTGCACCTGTGTCTGACTGTAATCACACTTTCTGCAGCACATGAGCTAATGTACAACATTTCCAAGAAAGGCAAGATTTGTCAGTTCGCTCATGAGGTGCAGAAAGCAAAACTTGGAAAAACCTTTTGTTTAATCCCGGCCCGGCCCACAGTGCCATGATGAATCTATCCACCCCCCCCCCCTTTTCTACACCCTCCAGATGCCGACCCCTTATAGTCCATGTGTTGTCATCTGCCTGCTGGTGACAGGTAAAGGTAATGCTCATGTGAGCTGGTTACCTGCTAGTGGCAGGGCAGCCCCAGAGACCAGGGCGCAGAGGCACTCTCAGCAAAGCGCATAGAAAAGAGAAAACAGAAATGGGGCGATGCGGCTGTGCAGAAAAAGCCACCGGCCTCGTCATTTTAGCGCTATGTTTAATAACTCCACACATAACCTGAACAGCATTCTTGATGAAATGTCAACTTAATTTTACAAAGGCCAACAATAAAAACAAGCAGACACGCACACGATGTGAAATGATGTCTCCAATAAGCTGCCCCCCCATAAATGACAATGGAGCTAATACAAACAATGCACGTTTCGTTCCTGCCCCACTGTGGCCCTCTGGTCTTAAGACTTCAGCTCTGCCCCTCCCGCAGTTGCCTACATGTACTTCGATCCTACGGTTATTTACCCGCGTTGACCCCGCGCTCCTACTGCACTTTCTGGCTTCTGCTGTGGTATTGTGTAATATATTATCTGATTGCAAATGCAAACAATGTGCAAAAATGCAAATGACACTCACCTGCGGGCGGCAGACAGTCGGCAGCAGGGACACTCGGACAGGCAGGGGCCAGGGCTAGAAATAATTAAATTATGGGGACGGTGCCAAGAGAGGGCCTCTCTCGTCGTCTGGCTTAGTTCTCTGGAATGCGGATCACTCACGCGCACTTTTTATTGAGCGAGCCCTAATGCGCATGTCACCAACATCCGCGCCCGCCCCACCCCCCTAAGGTGGGTGAACTGAAGAAGACTAAGAGACCACACAGACGCTGCGGCGGGCGCCGTGCGGAGACATCTGCGTGCTGCACGTGCGCGCACGACCCACCCCCTAAAATGGCACTCGCACTCCAATGCATTATTTGATTAGCAGCAGAGATTGAGTTTTTGCGCGGAGCGAGGAAAGAGTGAGAGTCACGAAGACGCACGCCGCTGCGCAGCAGAGTACTGTAGTGATGAGTCAGTGACTACTGTACTAGTGACTGTGTACAAAAAAATCGGCCCCAACAACAAAACCGGCCCCCGGCCAAAAAACCGGCCCCCACCCCTGGCAGCCTACCGGGGGATTGCCCGGTGCCCGGCATTGCCAGTCCGGGCCTGTATGCAATGCGCAAATAATTTATGTTATTGTGTAATCTCGTGTTTTTCTACTGTCTGATCTCACCGCAGAGTCCGAGCAACCTTGGCCGATGTCCGGTGTAGTTGTTCTATGCAGCTATAGAGGAGTTTGGCCCTGGTTCACCCCTTCGGCCGTCACCTACCCAGCCGGACATCTGACATTGTTTTCCTCGTCTCCCCGTTATGTTTCCGACCCCCTACCTTTCTCCTATGTCTATACTTGGAACCTGTAACTGAAGTAATTATGTAACCTGTAACTTGCTCATGTAAAGTGCTCTGATACCTCCGGGTCTAGTCAGCGCTCTATAAAACTTTGCAAATAAATAAATAAAGACTGGGGTGAGCTTGCCCTCTCTAATTTTATCAGGGTCAAAATTGTTACAGATATGAACCATCAAAATCCGTTTATCAGCAGGTATGCAGTTTAGCCTGATGGCTGTACCCAGGTGACGCGTTCCTACTGCTACTATACTAATTTCCCCACTAATCCTGTTTGGGTTCCGGAGTATAGTGCTACCCGCCAAATAGCGCTTGAACACCTCATCAGGAAAGCACTCTATAAATGCAAACCCTTCCCTCTTCTATCCTTCCACTATCCTTTACAAGCCAAATAACAGACTAACATATCCACCGCTCAAATTAATTTAATATTTCCCTATACTAATTCACCACTAATACTTTTTAGGTTGTACAGTAGCGTGCTACTTGCCGAAAAAGCACTTCAACGCCTCGTCAAGGGTAGTAAGCGCTATATAAATGCAATTACAATTACTCTTGCAGCGCAGTTCTCACAGTTGCTCAAAAATAACTATCTTTCCAAAAGAATGGGAGCACAATTGCTGTGAGAATGAATGTGTGCCTTTTAGAAGGAATGATGCAGCTCTATTCTAAGGGTCCTGTATGTACCCAAAATGGCATATTTCTCCCTCCCTCGACCTCCTGCATGTCGCAGGCACTGCTAGACACCTAAAAAAGAAAGTGTTTTTAGGTCTCACCTACCAGACAGCACTGTCTAATCGCGAAAGTCCAATTTGTGGGCTAACAGTCTGCCCATTGCTTACCATTGTTAGGCTTTATTGTCACTCTCACTCACCTGTTTCCTATTCAATGGCTTTCCTTGTCCCAGCTTGTCCATCTTGTGTTTGTTCCTCCCCTGGTGCATAGTCTCTTTACCATCTCTTTGATTGGCTGCCACTTGTATCCTTTTGCTGCTAATTTTTATTGAACTTTTTTTCTTTTTTGGTTAAGCACTCTATGAGAGTACAGGTGTCCTCCACCTCTCTCCTCATGCGCTTCTCCTCAAATGCTTACCCCACCATCCACGTTGCTATCAGACATTTGCTGCTCGCTCTCTTATGTACAGTTCTCCCACCCTGCCACACTTTGTGTCGCTCTTTTGTGCGCTTCTTCTGTGCATTGCTCTCCCTCTCCTTTGCTTCTCCCCACTCCATGCTGCTCTCACTCTCCCGCTTGTGTTTCTCCTCTCCCTCTTTTTTCTTTCCATTGTGCTTCTCCTCCGACCCCTTATCATTGTGTCCCTTGTGCACTGCTTTTTCCCTCTCTCTCCCTAACCGCGCCTCCATTGCCCCACCCAGACCTACCCTGTGTTCCTTTTTTTATTTGCACTTTAATGCTATAAAAAAATTATTATTTTTTTAAATTACTGATCCAAGTAGCATCTGTCAGCTTGGATTGCTAAATAAAACACATTGAAAATGGTGCCACCATTATTCTGCTTAATAGCAACAATGGTTCTCATTGGCATCATTAGTCATCATTTATGGATAGTCAGCAATAATTACTGACATCAGTTAATGAAACAACTTATAAAGAAACCATCACTCCAATCCATACATTTTGTAATAGTTTATACAAGTGTCATACATCAAACCCTCCCATACAGTGCATTGTGTCCCAAGTGAAAAGAACAGAACCATCAACTGCCATCTGCTGGTGGGAACCGTGCTACCCCCTCCCCAAGAGTGCCTACTGCAAACTGACAGCTCTTTTCGTCCTTCCCTCTGGCAGGCCAAATCATATCCAATGGCTCCCTGCCTTCCAGACACTCCCACTTGAATGAGCCCTGTATTCCCCCTAAAGAACTGCTTGCCTGGACCTCAGCCCTCCCCAAGAGCATTCCCAATGCCCTCTCACTCCCCTGGCAGTCTTGCATCCCTATGATGTTCTGGTTGCCTCTTCCCATGGTCATCCAAAGTGCTCTAATGTATCCCTTCTTCCTTTCAAAGATGCCAATCTGGAGCAGGAGACAGCAGATGTGTGAGCATTCATGGGAAGATGACCGTATCCCACACGTGGGAAATGTTGGACCTGGTACAATGGTAATACTTTTTAGCAACTTGTAGATTTCAGTTCGGTGATACAGTTGCACACCCCACGGAAATCCTCAACCTAGCATAGACATGGTATTTCTCGCCAGCATGTGGGCCTCCATGGCATGATGCCATTTCCAATCCATGGTAAACTGCTGACCATCGCAGAGTGCTGGTTTTTCTTGCCAACTTGTGAAATTCCATTGCATGATGCCCACCACTCATAAAATGCTAACCCTCGTACAACTGTGGTCATTTTTGGCAACTTGTGGGCATCCACAGCATGAGGCCTACCCTTGGTAAAATTATGGCCCTTACATTATAATGGTAATTTGTGGCAAATTGTAGGCATCCACAGTATGGTAGTGTTTTTGACTAGCATAATGCTGGTCATGACATTATTAAAATATCAAAGTGGTGGCAACATATGGCATAATGCCAGACCTAGCATTGTGGTGGTAATTCTTGAAAATTTGTGGACATTCATTTTTCATTGGCACCTAACCTTGGTATAATGTTCACCCTGGTACAATGGCGATCATTCCAGCTGTATTGTGGGCATCTATGGTACAGTAGTAATTTTGACAGTATCATGGTCATTATTTTCATATTGTGGTCATCCATTGCTCAATGATAGCAATTCTTATTATATTGTGGCCGCTAATGTCACCCACGTGTGCTCCAATGCTAATCCATGAGTATGATGATAATGCATGATATATTAAAGGATTGAATGGAAAGATACTGTCCACCCATGCATAAAGATGATCATGTGGTAATTCCCAGAATATTGTGGCAGTCATGCTATGATGTTACCAAAGCACAAACATTTTAAATACATAAAAGTTCATTCAGGTTCAGAGATGAGAGGAACCTGTGCAAGAGAACATATGCAGAGTCCAATAGTTTACATGCGCAGGCAAACCCTCTTCTTGAAAAGTGAGGACTGCTATGTCTTTGGCAAGGTGATGCCCATCGCATTTGTAAATGCTTTTCTGATTATGAGCTATGGCTCTCCATAGCTCCCATTTCTGTATACGTACTGGAGCCTCAATCCACTAAATACAGTATTTGAGGTCCTCTCATTCTATCCTTTCAGGGTGTAGAGTTGCATGAGTCCCCTTCTGTTCCAGTGAGACCAGCTGAGCAAATCTTGCTCTTCAACCACTGGACCTGCCCTGCCCACTTACCTACTGTGCTGTGAGCGCACCAGCAAACAGTGAGCACCAGTCAGCCAAGAATGAGTCAGACCAGCCTTTAAAGACACATGGGCCACTCCAACCACAGGGCAACCAAACCCATAGGAGAATTGACCGGATGAAGGATAACAATAGTATCAACAAGTGCAGGTGAGCCCAATGGTGGAATCCTAGTTTAAGGTCTCAACTCAACTACACCTAGGGAAGTTCGAAAATTAAAATCCCTTCAGACAGGGTGTTACCTGCTTTGTGGACGCTTTTGTTCTCCTGCTGGCCCTGCTGGTGCTCCCTCGGTCCCCCACGTAGCACTCGGGGCTGCCGCTGCCGCTGCCGCTACCTCACGCGCGGCCTGGAAGCGGCTACAACTACATTTCCCAGGTGCCCCGGCGCAGTTTGACGTTACCTACGCGCCCGGAGGCGCATTTAACAGCGGCGCTCCCTCGGTGGAGCGGGAAGTTCGAAAATTAAAATCCCTTCAGACAGGGTGTTACGTGCTTTGTGGACGCTTTTGTTCTCCTGCTGGCCCTGCTGGTGCTCCCTCGGCCCCCCACGTAGCACTCGGGGCTGCCGCTGCCGCTACCTCACGCGCGGCCTGGAAGCGGCTACAACTACATTTCCCAGGTGCCCCGGCGCAGTTTGACGTTACCTACGCGCCCGTAGGCGCATTTAACAGCGGCGCTCCCTCGGTGGAGCGGGAAGTTCGAAAATTAAAATCCCTTCAGACAGGGTGTTACCTGCTTTGTGGACGCTTTTGTTCTCCTGCTGGCCCTGCTGGTGCTCCCTCGGCCCCCCACGTAGCACTCGGGGCTGCCGCTGCCGCTACCTCATGCGCGGCCTGGAAGCGGCTACAACTACATCTCCCAGGTGCCCCGGCGCAGTTTGACGTTACCTACGCGCCCGGAGGCGCATTTAACAGCGGCGCTCCCTCGGTGGAGCGGAAAGTTCGAAAATTAAAATCCCTTCAGACAGGGTGTTACCTGCTTTGTGGACGCTTTTGTTCTCCTGCTGGCCCTGCTGGTGCTCCCTCGGCCCCCCACGTAGCACTCGGGGCTGCCGCTGCCGCTACCTCACGCGCGGCCTGGAAGCGGCTACAACTACATTTCCCAGGTGCCCCGGCGCAGTTTGACGTTACCTACGCGCCCGGAGGCGCATTTAACAGCGGCGCTCCCTCCGCGTCGCGGGACGCGCGCGGGCGGGCGCCGGGCTAAGCCCGGGTAAAGGGCGGGCCCTCTGAGGCCCTCAGAGGACAGAAGAGACTGGACTGGGCCACGGACTTTGTACGTATACAGTTCCTGTGAAGTCACCATACTGTGTTGTGTAACGTGGCTATCTGCATAGTCTGAGCGAAGTTAGCCGGTTGTATAGTCCTGGGTAAAAACGTGCCTGGCTTCAAGGATTACCGTCAGGGTTACTAATATGTCTAAGGTTAAGGCGAATAAACCTACTAAGGGGGTTGGTTCTATGGATAACTATCTGGTGCAAAAGGTGACCCAAATCAACAACTCCCGTAGAGCTTCCCTAGGGCGGGGTAATGATGCTGTTGGGTGTGCTGAATTATCATCCCCTTTGGTAGTCACAGCTCCTATAGACGGATTGGACGGGGAAAGCGGGGCTGCTGTACTCATTGCAGCACAAACACATACAGATTTGATTACAGATGACCTTGAAGTTGCATCTGAATTAATAGAGGAAGAGTCATCACCCTTATCACCCCTATCGCCCCAGCACAGACCAATGAGACTGTGCAGGAAGGTGCAAGCTAAGCGCATGGGTAATCATTGCAAAAGTAAAACCGGGAGGGGCAATAGAGTCTCTAATAGTGGGGGATTGCAAAAGAATCTAGGAGAGGGTAGTGGTATGGGCGGATTGAGTTCTAACATCGCCCCTGAACCATTAACACGTCTATTTCACTCACTGGAGGGAAAATTAGAGGCAAAAATTGCAGAATTGATGCAACCTTTGCTAGCCAAATTAGATACCATGGCCTCAGAAGTAGAAAGACTAGGTGGCCTGTTAAAATCCCACCTGGCTGGGGCATCAGGCAAATCAGATGCAGGAAATCTTAGACCAACTGTGGATGACCCGGGATCATCAAAGGGAAGTATATCTAATACTCATTTAAACAGGCAGATTAACACACAGAACACAGTGGTTGTTGTTGATCCTGTCTTATCGGATCCCACGACATTAACAATGCAGAATACCATTAACACGAGATCTCTAGAGGGAAATTTGACTTATACCCACATAAAGAAAAATCGTCATGTAAATCTTCCCCCTGATTGTGCACCTTATGTGGCTGTACTTACGAATGTCCCTCCCATTCAGCCCCAAGCACATCAGGCGTCTGAAGAAAATCATGATTCTTTAAAGAACAGGACGGTTTTCTGGCTTAATAAGAATTGTGGGTTCCCCGTTAAGTATGCAGATCAAATATTAACAACAAGGAGGGTGAGCTGGATTGGTTCATCTAGCAAGACAATAAATGGTGACTGCATTATTATTAATTTTAGGCATCCTCAGCATGCTGCTACAGTTCTACTCAGAGCTGCTGCATTGGCCAACACTCCCAACTGTATTTGCATACGCCCACTGGGGTTTTTTTATTCCCACTTTATTAGAAATCCACCAACCCCTGGCCCATTTAGATCACGTATACCCTCACAGTCATTGCCTCCTAATGAGGAATATGCTCATAATGGGGGGTTACAGAGAGGTAATGGTTTCAACATTGTAACCCACAACAGATTCGATGCCCTCTCGGGATTAGAGCTATGTGACTGACAGGAGGTATCCGGTGGGCAGGCAACTCGTGGCCTAATGGATACGGAACGTTCGGAATGTATTTTGGCTGTCAACAACTCTAATAACATAATTTCTTGGAACATTGCGGGTCTTGGTTCCAAAATGGAGGATTGCAATTGGATTGAGTATATTAAAAAGTACCAAGTTATCTGTTTACAGGAAACTTGGTCAATCGATTGTAATTACTTCCTGGAAGGGTATAAGGCCTACTACGTACCGGCAGTAGCAACTAACAGGGGTAGACCTAAGGGGGGCTTGGTTGTGTTTATATCTATAGTTTTATGTTGTAAGGTTCGGAGAATTACAACAAACCACACTGGCATTATTGGCTTAGTTTTAAATGGAGATAACTGTACGGCCGGTTTGGTCAATTTTTATAATTCCACTAATTGTAGTACCAACTCTAGTCAGATAGTTACATTGCATTCCTTTATTAGTAACTCCATGAAGGGTTGTCTTCATAATCTCATGGTGGTCGGGGATTTTAATGTCCATCCTTGTGGAGACCCTCTTTTTAAACTGATCACAGAATTTAATTGCCCGGACTATGAGAATTTCCATTTTGAGCACACAACTGAGGGGGAACAGCTCAATGATATGCTTAATGAGTTAGAATTAACTCCTATGATGGCGTTGATGGCCCCAAATAAGCGCTTTGACACCCCAACATTTAAGGGGAATGGCAGGGCAACTTTTATAGATTTCATTTTGCTAACATCTGTAATGCAGTCTTTTGTGGGATTCTTCTCTATTGAAGTCAGTGAATTCAGTGACCATAATCCTCTCACTGCTCTTATGAGGGGTCCGCTGATAGCAAAAGAAAGAGTGGAACCCCTTATCGGTAGGGTGAATACCACTGATGGCAGACGCCGTCTGAGATGGTCCATGGTAACCCCTGATCAGCTGTACACTAAAATAAAAACTACTTGTGCTGACGAAATTTCGTTATGCACACAAGTGGATACACTCCCAAACACTATCCTAAATGCCTTCAACAGTTTAGCGGGGAAGGTATCTCAATTACTATCAGTACCTATAAAAAATTCGGATTCCTTAAAAGGTCCGAGGTGGTTTAACAAGGATTGTTCCGTAGCAGCAAAAAATCTAAGAGTAGCATTGTCATCTAAGCCTAGGATAAAAGCTGATGTCCAGCAATGTAGAATGATCTACAAAAAAACTATTGCAAGACATAAGGAATTTCTCAGGGAAGAGGCGTGGTTAGCGATCTTAGATCCTGCCACCCTTGGAAGTAGTACAGCTTTCTGGGCCTTGATGAGAAAACCATTTTTGACACAGGACCCGGGAAATGGTACTGAAAGTTATATATCTAAGGAGGAGTGGGAAGTGCACTTCAAAAAACTTTACAGCTGCACAGAGGACATGGTTATTAGTATTGACTGCAGTAAAACTGGTGTACAGATTGTTTTTAATAGAGCTGAAGTTTTGGAGGGCATACAGGGAATCACAGGTGGAAAAGCTCCCGGCCCGGACGGGATTCCCCCTGATTTGTATAAATCTGATCCTAGCTTTTGGGCACCGATTTTAGAGTCAGTTTTTAATGCTGCTGCAAAAGAAGGATGTCCACGATCATGGGGTGTTTCCACAATTGTCCCAGTATTTAAAAAGGGCGACAAGGGCAGCCCACATTGCTATCGACCGATTTCTTTATTAGATTCTATGGTCAAGATTGTAGGAAGAATTGTACTGCAAAGATTGGTAGAGTGGGTGGAGGAAAAGAACATTATGTCCCCCTCGCAGTACGGATTTTGTAAAGGCCGATCAACAACTACTCAATGCCTTAACCTCTTCCTGATCTTAAGTAAATATACTATAATACAGAAAGGTACCATTCATCTTGCCTTTATGGACTTGTCCTCAGCGTTTGACTGTGTCAACCGGTCTAAGCTGTGGCAGTCCATGAGGTCAAAAGGGGTTGATAGCGGTCTGGTTGACTTTTTGGTTGCCCTACACTATAATACCAGCGCCAATGTGAGATAATTCCTGGACTTGAGTGTATCTAATAATTTTAGTATTGGAAAGGGGGTCCGGCAGGGCTGTATCCTGGCCCCCTTTCTTTTTAACTTCTACATTAATGACTTAGATGGGGTGTTACAAGATGTTCATGCTGACTGTCCCAGAGTTGGTAGGCGAGGAATTCCAATACTTCTTTATGCAGATGATGCAGTACTTATATCTAGGACCGAGAGGGGCTTGCAATCATTGTTAACAGCATTTAATACATTTATGAGAGATAGAGACCTCTTGGTAAATAACTCTAAATCTTTTGTATTACAAGTTGGTCAGCAACCAAGAAAACCCTTCCAATTTAGGATTGGCGGAGAAATAATCCCTTTAACTAAAACATTTTCTTACCTAGGAGTTCTCTTCGATACAAAATTAAATTGGGAACCTCATCTTGTGAAGAAAAAAGGTGAAATGGTGAGGGTTAACGCGTCAATATTCAACTTTGCAACCAAATTGGGGAAAAAGCCAATCTGTGCAATGTTGAAATTGTACAATGCTAAGTCTGTGGCAACTGTATCCTATGGTAGTGAACTTTGGGGGTATGTTAATGGAGAGCAATTACAGATTGTTGAAAATCGTTTTATGAAGCGACTATTGTGTGTCCCATCCGGTACGGCTAATTTTGCTGTTCATGAGGAGCTGGGGTCCCAATATATATGTGATTTGCTTTCCTTACGCCCTTTGATGTTTTGGCTTAAAATTTGGCTAAATGAGAACATACCCCTAACACACTTAATCATGAAGGACTTTTTGTCACTGGACAAGGCACTGAGTTCTCCTTGGCTAAGCTACCTAAAATCAAACTTTGATAAACTTGGTCGCCCTGAACTTTTCTCCAAACCACAATTAATAACAAGGGGAGATCTGGAGCAAATTAAACAATCTTTTCTGCGGGATAAGAGGACTACGAGAGAAGATGTGGAGCTCCAGAAGCCAAGTGTGAGAAAGTTTGTTATGCTTAAGACCACCGTGGCCATAGAACCATATCTGGAAGGGTCTTTGTCTTCACATGAGAAATTCTTACTGACCAGATTTAGGCTTAATCAATTTCATCACCTGCTTATTCGACCTAAAAGTGACATTTTTAATAAACTTGCAGCGCCCTGCGGCTGCGACGGAAAGTCTCCGCAGGATTTGCTGCATTTTATCTTTTTATGCAAATTTTATGAATTTCCTCGTAAATTATATTTAGTGACTCCTTTAAAAAAACTTGGTTTTAAACAAATCAGACCGGCTCTTTTGTACTTGCAGCTTTTGCACAGTGACAGTATTCTCCAAATTAAGGAATTTTTAAAACTATGTATTAGATTGAGAAACTGCCTGGACCAGTGAAATCATGCACCTCGTTTTGTGTCCATACTTTGATTGAACTCTTTTTTTGCATTGAAATGGTTGGCTGTTTTATGTGATAATGACTTGTATATTTTTTGTATGTCTTTTATGGTTAGCAATAACCGAAATAAAGATTTTTGAATTGAATTGAACTACACCTAGTGCTAAATAATTGCGAAATGTTCAGGGTTACACCCACATGAATCCCAAATGAACATAGATGGTTTATTTGCGAAGATCAAGACACAACCATCTCCAAGAAAGACCAACCTGCATCTGCTACCCTCACCACTTTTCATTCCAGAACTCCCTTATGTCGGCAGCCTAGCCAGGTACAATGAAACATGTCCCCTATACTTAGAATAACAACAGAGAAGGAAAAATTAAATTAAAAACACGTGTAGCCAAGAGGTAACAATGATTTAAGGGAAACCTTAGGCATAAGATAAAACATTATTCAGTTAAATCAGCCAAAAGTACAAGACAGTTCATAGTTCTTCAACTGCACAGGAATCTTCCTTGGCCTCTTCACAGAACACTCCAGGTCGCCATTCTTGGTGGAGATAGAGCTGATCTTGAGGCCAAATTTAGACTTCCCAATAAGCTTCTTCTCTATATCAGCCTACTGTACACATTTTGGCACACACCCCACCTTCTATACATTCCATACATTTGCATGTGATGGGTCATCAAGAATTTTGCCAACACAAACTCAAAGATTTGAAAAATGTCAAAATCCTTTTCTTGTTTCCTTTCCCAGTCCCAATCTTATCTAATAACCTACCTTGAATCTATTCACATAATTTTTAAGACAGTCCTCTACACAATGGCTTTCACTCAACATCCAATTCGGCCTCAACCTTGACCAAAGGTCAGGTGCTCTCACTCTTATATATAAGGTCTTACCCATGATAGCATTGGAAGGAGTTAGATATGCCCTCACCACCTTCTTCACTGACATGCACCAATCGCCTTCCTCACACAGGGCAAGTTTCAGACTCTCTCTTAGGACCTTATTGCACCTCTCCCTCAGATCATTGTTCTGTGGGTAATACAAAGACGTCCCGATATGTTAAATCCCCACACTTATCTAAAAAGTTCCTAAGTTCTACTGAAACAAACTGCACCCCATTAGCTGTGACTATCTCTTCCGGTACCACCTCTCTCATTAAGAGATCTTCCCAAAATTCAGTGACAGTCTTAACTTGTCTCACTACTTTCATTTTGGGCCAATGTGAGTAAAAGTCGAGATCGGCCACAGCAAACACCTGGCTGGAGCACAGAGGGCAGGCAAGTCCCATAATATCAAAGGATATTTTTTTGCAAGCATCTGCTCTCTAGCTACACATACTTGTGAATGAATGGAGAGAACATTTACCTCACTTGTGGTGTCATAACATCAACCTCTCTCCGCTTCCTGCCATATGCCATCAACTTCACATCCGAGTGGTGCAAGCCCTCAATTTTGTACACCTCAACCATCTCTTCACCGATCAATGTATAACATGCTCTGTAATCAAGCTTTTCCCATTCACTTTCTCCTCACAAATTGGGGCATCATACTCACAATGAACATCAAAAATATGTATGACAAATTCTCCATCATGATTCTCCTCAACACTGGCGTATTCTCCCACCTCCACAGAACTGACACCTCCTCCTGTGACATTTGATCTTCTGCCTCTACCCGTGCAGGCATAATGCTCCTTTGCTCACATTACCACAACTTGGTTTACAGCGGGGAAGCTTTTAACTACTGCTAGATGTCCCTTCAACCTGCAGTGGAAGCAGAGTTGCTTCCCTACTTTTGTCGCCCATGTTCCTGTAAACTCCACTTCCTGCTGTCCTATTACCTTGCTTTTCTTTCCAACTCTGACTTCTTTTGCCAACTCAAGCTGTTTAATGTAATGAGACATTTGGCAGTTTTAATGGGTTTACACAGCTTAAAGTCCTTAGCCAACCATGTTTTTCTTGAGTTTTTTTGCTTGCTATGTTGTGCACAGATGGATTGCTCAACATTTTGTCATGAAATGACCTGTAAATTCATGTTGCTGCCAGCCCCATCAGTGCTGCTTTGAACTCATCCACACTTTCACCTGACAGCTGTCTTCCGCCCGAGAAATGATAATTATCCGCCACCTCATTATTTTCTTCAGATATTTGTTGTTCCTTATAACCGTCTCATATTCGTCTAACCCGTTTTCTTCCTCCTCATCTCCCATCAAGGGAGATGGTAAATTCTTGAGTAGGTCTTATTCTTCATTACCCAAGCATTGGTTTAAAAGATCCAGGTTTCATTTGCCAGGAAAAATATCTACACCTCAGATTCTACGTCGGCTTCAAAGGAGACCTGGGTGGAGTTTGCAGAGTTCTGCTCCGCAGAACTCAGTGAAGTGCTAAAGAAACTGTGCCACGCTAAGCTGAGTTGCGTGAGCGGCCAAGTGTGGTAAGTTGCGTTGCTCACACTGATTTTTAGCGCTGAGAGTTTGTCCCGCGCTGTAAAATTGCCGTGTATGGCACACAGTAGGAAGCTGCTTTTTTCTGCCACTCGAATAGATGTTCGACTTGAGCGACAGCTTCCTCAACATGAGCGGCAGATTTCTCAACACGAGTGGTCGCGACCTGCAGCGACTACCCTCGTTATGAAATATTACCGGGAGGAGGTCTAGCACATGATTTTTCTTGCTCGGCAACTTAATACGGGTGAGCCAGGCGAGAGAATAAACTCTGCACTGCATCATTTTGTGGAGTCTTGTGAAACTCAGCCGGTGGAGCGGAATTCTTCACCCAACCCGACTTCGAAGCCTTTCTTACACGTTCCGCTTTTCATTGTGGGTTGACCTGGTGAATGTAGGCAACTGGTGGTACCGTCTCACTAGATGGTTAAAAATGAGGAACTTGCACAGAGCTGAAAAGGAAATGATCACATATAGTGGTAAAATTGTGTTCTAAAGTAGTAGCCATTACAACTAGGCAGCTCCCAATGTCCTTTTTATGAAACACAACCTGACTTGCAACTTTCCTGAATGCATTACTCAGTCTGCACCTGGACAAAAAACAGTGGTTTCGAGCTATACAGGCAATGAATCCTCCTGCTGTCATCACTGTCACATGCTACCGCCAGGTCGTTCCAACTTATGGTAGAAGGTAAGCTACACTACGCACTTCAAACGAAACAAATATATTTTCACAGTACTTACAAATTTGTTTTAAGTAGGCATCAGTTGTTGATGCTTCAAGTAAGAAATTAAAGGGTCACTAGGCAGAAATGGGACTATCTGAGACTCTCATTGTCTTAGTCCAAGGCTATTAAAGAAACCTGCACAACAAGTTTCTAAAGTTAATAACCTTGTGGGTTTATTAAAAAATAGTATCATTAGAGAAAGCAAAAGTAGTTAATTAATAAAACAAGTGAATTAGCAAATGGACTGACATAAGGTATGTCTGGAAAGAAAAGCCTAAAGCGTTCTCAGAACATAGGTTTAGTTGAGCAATAAATCTCAAAGCAAAGGTCTCATACAGAGCTAAAATCTCAAAGCAACGGTCTTCTGGCCCATCCCCAAAGTGCACATTCTTTTATAATGTTTAGGAATAGAAGGCACAAATATTCATAGTATGACATGATTTGTAAGGGCTGTCTTAGAAATGTTTTATTGATGACAAACAATCTATCAGTTTGCGAGGCACCCTTAGAAACTCCCACTTCCTATTGCATCTTACTGGTTAAAACTGTACATAAATAATTAAGAAATGAAAGCATACTTTATGAAACACAGAAATACAATAGCTTGTTCAACTACAGTGGAGCTCGGATAATCAGCCTTGAAAATTGTAAAAGTCCTGAACATCCTTCCGTATAGAGAAAAAAGCAAAGAGAATACATTTGTTTAACACAGAGATCATGGCTTAAGCTATATTTTCCTTATTTTGCAGGAATAGAGAAAAAGCCATGCACACAGGAAGCTTGCACACCTAACATAAACATGCAGTTTTCTGCAGCATTTCATGAATGATTTTCAATATGGTGCAGACTAGTTATGCTAACTGAAGCGTGCCTAAACTAATCACTTTCTGGAAAATTAAAACTTATTAACAATTCTCCACTCTAATAATTAATAACTAATTATTACCAAACTCTACTACAATTTTTTTTCCATCATTTTTAACTTCTATTCCTGCAAGGCTTTTAGGCCATCGTACTTTCTGGTTTTCATTTAATTAAGTGCAATTTCTTCTTTACTCATTTGTCTTGCTGGTTTATTCTTCTTATCTCTGCAATTGGAATTTAAACCTTGAATGCAAATTCCTTCTAAAAGCTTGAATATTATCTCATTATAGTATAATATAATAATAATTATTATTATTATTAGTACAACAACTACTTTTATTAGTATAACTTTAAGAATCTCATCAAACCACGAACCTGTATTTTCCCAAATTACAGGCTCTCCCATTGGATGAATCTCACTCACAAAGTTAATTATATTTTCTGTGTATTTGTTACTATTCTCACTATTATTTGGGATATATATGTGCAAAACAGACTCCCTACTACATGACAGACACCACCTTCTTTAGCAAAAATCACAAACATCTCTTCATTAATCTTAGTTAAACACCTGCTGTGCTATATGCTAATTGTTCTGTTCTAGGAAAGTAGACAATGTTCTAATCTTTGTGTCATTTAAAAATATTCCTACTGGACGAATCAAAACAACAAACACATCTAGCACTTGTTGACCTGCATTTTCTTCTTCACTGTTCCATAATGCACTTCATTCTCTCTCTTCACTCAAACTATGACTCTAGAGAAATCAAAAGATAAATAACAAGAACCTGTCCAACCTGATGGAAGTGTAAAATAAGCAGTCTTATTGCAAATGTAATAATTGTCTTTAATAATAATATTTATGATCCCAAACATGCAGAAACTATCTATAATATACTTATAAGCACATTCACTATTCTCTACTACAACTGATGTGTCACTCTCTGCTTCATTTACATTACACACATACTTCCTTTGCTCACCTTCAAAATGCTTAGACTAGTGTGTATTTATAAATTCTTCATCACTGTCTCTTCAAGCAACTCAAATCTAATTTCTCCTGATGTTTAAAATATTTCCTTTTGTCTCTTTCTATTATATGTTCTAATAAAATCACACTCAAAATCAGTCAATTTACAAACACTCTTTAAGTCAGTATTTCCACTGTTCGTTCCATACAACTTCAAAGAGTTTCAAGGTCGTCTAAGTGCAGGTAAATTATCTAAAGGCAAATCATAAGCTATATTTTCTTCTTTTAGAAAATTCTGATGATTTACTATAGAAAAGTAAACAGCCTTTAAAAGGCTGTAGCTTAAGGGTAACTGTATGTAAGTAACTCCTTCAGAAACAGAAGTAGGTAAATGTGTTCAAATATAACAATCTAAAAAATTCATAATGTCTCTGTAATTCTTTATTAAATCTATATGAGAATTTTCTCCAGACCCTTCCCTATAACTCTCTTTATGATATAACCTATGATTTTTAGTATCAGCATCAAGACAATGCGGAGCTATTATTTAGGAAAGAGAGATATTCAGCAGAGGGTATAGATATTTCAACACTTTAATTAGTGCAGTCAAAATAAAAATGATAGAAAATATTTAGAAAGTCAAGCAAAGTCTCTCTTTTTTCAAGGCATTTTCTCAATATTATTACAGAACATTGAGCTACTATTTAGGATAAAGAGATATTCAGCAGGGGATATTATTGTACCAACACACTAATTAGTGCCTTTGGAATACATTTATAACACATTACTTGGAAAGCCAAAGGATATTTTTTCTAAAAGGCATTTTCTTTGGTCCTTAAAAATAGTTTTTGGGGGAGTGGGGGGGCGTGGCCTAGATGGCAGTGGTGTAACAGCTAGACTATGGAGCTCCGCTGGGCGAGGCTCCCAACTTGCATTTAAGCCAGCATCCCGAGGCTACTGATTACCTGCAAGGGGCTGTGACATGAGCCACACCACGGAGGGTAGCTTGCACGACGCTCGATCACCGCCACAAGTGGAATATTGCAAGATCACTCCCTTGCCCGCGATGCACCCATGACAATGCCAGCCCCTGTCTATGGAGATGGAGGGCAGAGGTCACCGGAACCACAGTGTGCCCCAGACGGTGTTCGGAGAAACCAATACCTGGTGCGGCACTGGGAGATCATGGCCCGGCTCTAAGGGCAGAGGTGAGCGGAAGGCGGCGGTGTGCTCTGAGGCCCAGGAGGCCATCTGCCCCGACAGTGAAACCCATGGAGATGAGGCACTGAGAAGGGCATGCACCGCTGGGATTCCTGCAGGCCCTTGGGTAGTGGGTCTGCTCTGGTGTGATGTAGGGTTGGAAGAACCCCCAGAGACACTGGATTCCAGATAGCCTCATACCTGCTGCTCATAAAGGGGACTCACTGGAGTAAAGCTATCTCCCCTATTGCATCCAAAGCCACATGCCTCCAGCGCAAGAGGCCTATAGTTTGAAGCTGTGTTTGCCTCATGGCTGACCGCAGGTAAGGGGCGGGGACCCGGGGTGCTGCTGAATTGCCCCCGGTAAACCGGGGCCCCCAAGATGTCCTCCAACCGCTCCAAGAAAGAGATCTCCATAAAGGACCTAATGCACAAGACCAGTGCTAAAAAGAGTGAGGTATGCCCAACTCACCACAGCTGATCTTCACAGCGGAGGAGACTGGCACTGAAGAACCGGTCACCCACACCTTCCTGGAGCAACCGTTTAGCACACTGTGGGACAACTTTGCAGCCCTGCGGCAGGACCTCGCTACAGGCATCAGGAACATCAGATCTGATCTTAATGAATTGGGAGACCAGGTGGACTCCCTGGAAAGAGCTGGGGACTGATGGGAGGAGGAACTCCACAATCATGCCCGTGAGCAACTGGAACTCAGAGACAAGACTGAGGAGCTGTGTTATTGCCCGGAAGATTTGGAGAACAGATCTAGACATTCCAACATTTGTATAATAGGTGTTCCTCTTCAAGTGGATGCGGGAAAGCTGGAAGACTTTGTAGTGCGGCTCTTCAAACATGTTGCACCGACGCAGGGAGACAAATGATCCTGCTTGACTGCACTCATAGAGCTGGACGCCCATCCACGAGCAAGGGCGGCAGCAGGACATACTTTCCTGTCTTCACTACTACAAGCAAAAAGAGACGATATTGGCGGCAACTAGACACTTGTCAGTTATATTCTTCAAAGCGATACAGGTTGAAATCTTTCAGGATCTCTCGCCACTTACCCTCCAAGGACGTAAAGCTTTGAAACCAGCCACAACCTTCCTGAGGGAGAAAGGGGTTTGTTATAAGTGGGGACATCCCTTTCGGTTGATCTTAATATGGAACCAGGAGACCCATGCAGTCCGCTCACTGGAGGAGACGCACTCCGTGCTGGGCTTTAACCTGGCCTCTGATAGTGAGCTCAGCCACAAGCAACATAAATTGTCAGCGCAGCACAGAGTCAAATCGAGACTTCAGTGCGGGACCGGGAAAGATCTACTGAAGGAACCTTCAGCCTCCGAAAGCCATAGGGAAAGGGAGGCATTTCTGCCCCAACTTCAGCAACGTGAGAAAGAGTCAGATGCCGTGGGAGTATAGGACTCCCCCAGGGTCTAGCAGGAACTTGGTGTCTCCGTTACCCCCCTGGATGAAGATACTGGGATGCTTCATTCACAGTGGCCTTGCCTGGCGGGGCCCTGCTTTTCTCCTCGTATTCGTGGTGCTAAGATGACTGCACGCCTGGCAGACAGACCCTCCCTCAATAGTGACATTGTTCCCCAGAAATGAGACTGTATTTGTAATGTTGAGTTTTCTGATGTTGTTATATCCTTTGGGTTTTCACCTCCTTTCTCATCCAGCCTGCTGGGAGTCCATCAACTTGCCACCCAAGGGGTTGGAATACGCCTTGCCCTGCTTACTTTCTGATGACCGCAGATTGAGTTTTATTTGCATGATGTTCTGTTAATGACAAAATCTGGTGACCCTTTGCACATGATCCCCCCCTCTCCGATCCTGCTACTTTAAATGCTACCACATATCTCTCTGGGGTGCAACTCTTGGCTAGGAATGTCTAGGTTTGTTGGATTTTACTCTAGGTAGGGTTTGAGAAGGATTTCCATTGCATCCTCTGTGACACACCACTGGGAATGTGTACTCGATGGGCCTCTCCTTTCCTCACTCAACAGCTTTCTTTTCTAAGCCACAGTATACCTCATCTGTCACTCGCCTCCAAACTCACCAGTGGGAAGGGTTGACCCTTTATCCATATGCCAGCTATGCATCCCACATATGCCCAACCTTCTTACTAAGATATTGAGCCTCAACATACGGAGCTTTAATGCCCCGACGAAGTGACTGGCACTACTCTGATGTAGGCCAGATGTTATATTTGTTTCTTACAAGAAACGCATTTACTCCGCAATGACTGGAATTGCCTTAGATCGCGGTGGTTTGACCGCCAATATTTTTCATCCATATCAGGGAAACAGGCGGGGGTGGCCATTCTGTTTGCGACACATTTACCGGCGAAGATTCTTAAGATCCAAGCCGAGGTCCCTGGTTGGTTGCTCTCCCTGCGGGTGGAGGTTGAGAACCACTCCTACACTCTAACTTCCATACATGCCCCTAATGATCTGCAGGAAACCTATCTCAGGAGTGTGCTTGTCAGTGTATTGGTGTCCCCGGAGGAGGATCTATTGATAGGGGGACCTCAATATAGTTAGTGATTCCTATTTTAGATAGATTGTTACTATGGATGGGGTGCATTGGGGCGCTCTCAGAGTCCATGCAGAAATGGTTGGCGGATGTGGGGTTGGTGGACCAGCGTAATCCCTCTACCAAGGAGTACGCTTTTTCTTTGCAGTACACCAGATATATGCCAGACTAGATCTCTTTCTGACTTCTCCTCGCCGAGATAGGTGTGGCAACATTATCAGATCATTCCCCTATCATCCTCATGTTGCGACTACCTGGGGGCTCATCTCCTCACCTGATGTGACAGCTGAATCACAAATTGCTCACTTACGACTCCAATATAATAGAGATTTAGAAATGAATCCAGAATTTTCTGGACTCCAATGATGATGGCACCACACCCGTCGCGTTGCTGTGGGACACATTAAAGGCAGTGATACGAAGGCAATTCATTGCTATAGCGGCCAGGTTAAACAGGGACAGGAAGTATAAATAGGAGCAGTTGGAAGGGACGGCTAGAGAACTTGAGGAAGTTCACTTATGTACGGGTTCCTTCCAAGCTAGACGCCAACTTACAGTTTCCCAAAAACAACTGAAGGCACTGGACTCAGATAGGGCAGAATATTCGCTCCTGCGCACTAGACAACAATATTGTGAGGGAAGCAACAAAGCTGGTAGACTTCTAGCGCATAGACTCTGGACCCAGATTGCTGATCGACGGGTCTCAGAGATCGAGGGGACAAGACTGCGGACCGACAACCTTATAGCAGAGGAATTTGAACGCTTTTACTCTGCACTATACACAGCAGAGAAGATTGATGAGGCTGCGATGGCAGACTATGTAGAGCGGGCGCCAGTACCTTCACTCCCAAATTTGGAGGCATCCGAATTGGATGTCGACATTCGTCTTGAGGAGGCACTCTGGACTATCCAAAAACTCCCCACAGGTAAAGATCCCAGGGAAGACAGCTTCACATCTGAATTTAAGAAAATATTTGCGCCTACTCTCACTCCACTACTTTCCCGTCTTTACAATTTGTTTAGCGATTCTTGGAGTCTCAATTCCTCCATGGAGATGGCTGCAATTGTAGTGATCCCAAAGCCAGGTAGGGATCTGACGCGATGCGCTTCGTATCAGCCTATCTCCCTGGTAAATGTTGATTTAAAAGCTTTTACTAGTGTGCTGGCCTCCCGATCGGTACCATAGATGCAGGGCCTCATAGATCCTGACCAGTGCCGGCTTATCCCCGAGAGGGGCTGCAATGATGGAACCAAGAGGACTTTAAAGCTGGGGTACAAATTACCTATAAGCTGAAACATGAAGACCAGATCCAACACAGTTATTTGTTTAAAACTGTCACAGCACTGTTTTTAATTTGGTATCAAGGCAGCACTCAAATAAAACATTTTTGTGCCTTGTTTTCCAATTTTACTTATCACATTTATTTCACTTGCACTGCACACATCACCCCATATCATTTTGTAGGTTGGTTCCTTTCATTGGAGCGACACATCTATGGTTGCATCTGGGATAATCTCTGAACCTCTATCAATGTTCATCTAGTGATGGATGGTTTTTTGAGAAATCCCTGGTTTCCCAAATGATGAAGCGAGCCACTTCCAGTGGGTGATGGGAACCTTTTTATGCATATATAGATCTCCAATGCATATGTATCGACTGTGATATTTTGACATGAACACTCTGTTATAGTATTTGGGGTACAGCACTTCTTTTGGGTCATTTGATTTGGTAGACTCACAGTTCTTTTTTGGTCAGATATATAGAATTGGGGATTATGCACTGTTTGAGTCTTTAAACCTTTATCCCTTAGACCCTCACTCTTATTAGAGATACTTTATTATTGTTGCTTGAGCAGCTTTCTGGCTGCGGGTCTTTCTTTTCAAAGGGTTTGTCTTAATTAGACGTTCAGACCCCACTCACTGCTCCTTTGAAATACGCTTTGTCCTTCAACCATGGCGGAACTCACGGGCCTGTCTTTCGATGAGGACACGCTACAGTCCATCCTGAGTACCAACCCTAGTATTCTGGATAATTTACCAACAGTCACCAGCAATACACAAGACGACTGGCAGAGTTTACTGAATTTGAAAAAATCACACTCTCGCACTTTTATACACGGTGCAATAATGACGGAATACCTCAGGAACAACTGTGCACCAATGGGATTAATAGTAACAAATGCCCCTCGTTTGTTCCTTACTGATAAAACTTTCCTTAAGGATTGGTCACTTATCGCGTGGCGGTGCACCCGCGATTGGTTAATTTTAATCATTAGCACTGCCAAAAAAGCAGCAGATGCTATCTTGGTAGAGATACAGATTTTGGAAGGACAGATCAAGGCATCTATTACAAGTGCCTTGTATAAAAGAAACTTGGAAGAAACCAATAAATCCAATAAAGATCATAAGGATACTATTCTGTTGACTAAAATCGATAAATTCAAAAAAGACCTAGCCCGCTTTGCTTTTGAGAAGGTTTATCCTTACACAAGTGAGAACTATAGCCCTCCAGAATTTAACAAGAGAGGGAGAAAGTACGGGTCTAATTATTCATCATCAGGTTCAGACTCAACAGATTCAGATGGGTCAAATACGTCAGTACCTTCCAATAGGACTTACTTTCCACGCTCCCGCCCTAATTACAGGCGAGGCACACAGAACCAATATGAGCAACATAATGCTTGGTGGCCCCCCTCTCCTTGGGGTTATCAACCGATGCCTTTTGCACAATCAATGCCTCCCTTCCCGTGTCAACCACCTTTCTTTGGCCAGCCACCTTTTTTAGGACAGGGCCGAGGACGAAACAGGGGCAGAAGGAGAGGAGAGACACAACCACATGTACATTGGCAGTCAGACCAACCCCCACACAACATCCGCAACAGGAAGGGCACACCACAAGCAGGGCAGAGTTCAGATACGACGACCTAGTGGTAAATTTGAGTAAAAGAACACTAACGACAGCAGAACAAAACGTCCTTAATAGGGGTCTAGGGTTCGTACCTACTAATGTAGGCGATCCTTTTCAGCTCAGACAAGAGATTGAAAAGTTTTTTAGAAAAATACGTTTGCATTTTTTCTTTAAAAACAAAGATCCAGTGGTTGCAGATACCTCTGTTCCTCTAGATTCCCCTAACACTGGTTTGAAACCTCCATCTAACTTCAATCCTCCAGCTCATCTCACACCAGACCAGGTTAAGGTTTTTGAGCAAGCGGTGATACACGATATAACTCAACTCGATTTCAAAAGTGATCGAGTTTATCAGAATTTACCCAGTATTGAAAAACAGGCAATGCAAAATCTCCAGCAGGATGACAGTATCACCATCAAGCCCGCCGATAAAGGCGGTGCTATAGTCATCCTCGACACCAACACCTACCGAGATGAGTGCCTTAGACAACTCAATGATACGAAATCGTACCGGGTGCTTACAGAGGATCCTACTCCAAGACTATCCATGGAGATCCATGATCTTGTTAATGAAGCGAGAGATTCAGGGTGGATTACCTCACAAGAATCTGAGTTTCTCATTACCAAATTTCCAGTCATGCCGTATTTTTACATACTGCCTAAAATACATAAAACAACCAGACCACCACCTGGCCGCCCTATCATATCTGGGATTGGTTCATTGCTGGAACCCTTATCGACGTTCGTCGATTTTTTTCTAAGACCTATGGTTAGGGAAATGCCCACGTTCCTACAAGACACTAAAGATGTCTTACGACTATTGCCACAGATTACATTCAATATCGAGACTGACCTGCTGGTCAGTTTCGATGTTGAATCATTGCACACTTGTATACCCCAAGAGGAGACTCTTGAGGCCATCAGGGGCCTACTAGACAATAGAGACCGTGATACTATAACACCTACACATTTTATCATGGAATGTGCCAGACTGGCGATGACGGAGAATTTCTTCAGATTTGAAGAAACCATCTTTCTCCAAATCTCCGGAACATCTATGGGGAGTATTTTTGCACCCAGTCTGGCCAATCTCTATGTCCACTGTTTTGAACAAAACATTGTATTGACTGACCAGAATCCCTTCCGTGGGCAGATTGCCTGTTGGAAGAGATATATAGATGATATCCTGGTGGTCTGGCATGGCACTGTGGCTACCCTTTTAGATTTCCATTCTTGGTTGAATTCTCAAAACAACTTCCTGAGATTCACAGTCACGCATGACAAGACCAACCTTCCCTTTCTAGATATCAGTATCCACCCTACATCAGGCACATTAGGGAGTGAGTTGTACAAGAAACCTCAGACGAAGAACTCTCTTCTGAGCTTTCATAGTCACCATCCTAGATCGCTTCGACAAAATCTGCCTATAGGACAGTTCCTGCGTATTCGCAGGAATTGCTCAACCAAAGATAGCTTTCTATCCCATGCGGATGATCTGTCTAAACAACTCAGAGCCAGACAATACCCGACCTACTTGGTAAAACAAGCTCTCAAACGGGCATCCAACAACAATAGAGATGCCTTGCTTGAACCCCCGGGTCCCAAGGTACCTCTGGCTAGAATGACTCTGGTCACTACTTTCAGTACACTATCTAATAGTGTACAGAAGTCAGTACGCAAGCACTGGCATATCCTCAACGTTGGCAATGACAAGATTCCAACTCCTTTGTTCTCCTTCAAACGAGGTTCCAGTTTGCGTGACAATCTTGTTCACACCAGACCCAAAGCAAAACCGGCCTTGAAGGCTTCCACACTCTGGGATTTGCCACCTATACAGGGCCACTATCCTTGTGGTTCTTGTTCTGCATGTCCTCAGACTCAACAAATGAAGTCTGTTGATGTAGGATCAGATAAACCATGTGTCTTACGCAATCACACCAATTGCAATTCAGAGAAAGTGATCTACCAAATAACATGCCCTTGTTCACTTAGATACATTGGAATGACAACACGCAAGATCAAAATCCGGATCGGTGAACATAAAAGCACGATAAGACGCAACAAACAGGCTACCAGACTAACCAATCATTTTCTCACCCTGAATCACAAAGCTGAGGATTTGAGGTGGCTTATCCTTGAACAACCGTTCATTCCACCCCACATCACTGACATAAAGAAATTTCTTTTTCTTCGCGAGCAGAAATGGGTTTTCAGACTCAAAAGCGATGTCCATGGACTTAATGATCAAATACCATGGACATTATTGTGATAACTGTGGAGGTGTAGACAGGGTGAATCACTATAATATGCTGTTGTTCATCTAACTTATTGCACTCCTTTGAAGTCTAATCCTCCTATCTATGGTGATCCATCTTTGGGGCTACCATGTTATCTTTGTTTGTTCCCATTGATACGTCATCGATATGGATGATGTTCAACAACCCACTGGGTCGTCCCTCATTACATCTTTTTCTTTTAGAATATAAATAAATTTTCCAAGGTGTCATTGATATGGCCGCCATGCTCTCCAGCGATTGTATGTCAGACTACTGTGATTTGGTCATTTTACTTTTTAGCAGACGGCCAGTCCTTTCAATCATAGGTGATGGATGATGTTAATATATATTCCTTTACACTAGTTGTTTAGTTGTTGCGTATTAAGAAAGAAGTACTACACTTCTTATGATGATTTAGGCGCTCTTGCACGACACCGTTTGGGCACTGGTCCTTTCCTAAACTGTTGACTTACGCACCAGTTGGTGACTACTACAAATCCCATGACCATCAGGGGCTTACGAAATGGCGTACATACGTAATGACGTATTGACGCAGTCCCGTCATCTGGACGTCCCGAAACACGTCGTTACGAGAACGTAGATCCCGGGTAAATAAAAGGTCGACATCACCTGAGTCGAGTACCTCCCCTACTGGCTCGGCAGCCGTTTGAGGTACCGACGGATAGGTAAGAAGAGAAACATTCATGTTGACTACTTTGGGAACCCTTGTTCTAACCTTACAAACTTTTAAATCGGTATGTTGGTCCTAGTTGGTTACGGGGAATTGTAATTGACGTAGTTTTACGGTCTTTCGCCTGACTGACTCGATATATGTCGGTTCCCTGCATTAATAGTACCAACTCTATTCAATAGTCTTCCATCTTGTGAAAGACAACTTTCTGCAATTGAGCTCATGAACTACGTCTTTTTACAAAATTACCATTATGACAGACTGTATACTGCACTTACATAGGGCAGAATTTCTTTTCGTAGGCTAACCCCCTCTGTTTTCTTAGCCTTGGACTTTAGGATAAGCGTATTTCACATTGAGGTATTGTTTTAATCTTAACTTTGGACTATGCCTCTTATTTTCTTTAGAGCGGTGCCTTCTTTAGCCTGAGCAGTTGCCAGGTGAGGTGAGGCTCATACCCAGATTCATTCGGGTGAGTGCTAAACAATAAGCATCTTAATTTCCTGATACGATGTATTCACTAATAAGTGTTTTTGCATAATTGAATAATACTTCTTGTGCATTTCGCGACCCTTAATACTTTGGAATACTTTGCTGTACTTTCCTGTTTACTTTTCATTGTGTTTTGTTTTCACTTTAACAGGTAATTTCTCCTAGACCTAGTAATGGTTCAGGTTGTATGATTTACCTTTTTTTCACTTAATATGCAGTAGCTTGTCGTGGTCCTGACGAAAGCTGGGGTACAAATTACCTATAAACTGAAACATGTAGACCAGATCCAACACAGTTATTTGTTTAAAACTGTCACAGCACTGTTTTTAATTTGGTATCAAGGCAGCACTCAAATAAAAAAATGTTGTGCCTTGTTTTCCAATTTTACTTATCACATTTATTTCACTTGCACTGCACACATCACCCCATATCATTTTGTAGGTTGGTTCCTTTCATTGGAGCGACACATCTATGGTTGCATCTGGGATAATCTCTCAACCTCTATCAATGTTCATCTAGTGATGGATGGTTTTTTGAGAAATCCCTGGTTTCCCAAATGATGAAGCGAGCCACTTCCAGTGGGTGATGGGAACCTTTTTATGCATATATAGATCTCCAATGCATATGTATCGACTGTGATATTTTGACACGAACACTCTGTTATAGTATTTGGGGTACAGCACTTCTTTTGGGTCATTTGATTTGGTAGACTCACAGTTCTTTTTTGGTCAGACCAACAGGACTTTGCCATCTCCTCAATAAATCACAATGCTCCCAAAGGCCTGCCTTGCTCTTGTCAATAGATGCCGAAAAGCCCTTTGACTTGGTACATTGGCCCTACCTACACCTGGTGCTTGCTAGATTTGGACTGGGGGACATATTTCAGCGATGGGTGAGCTGTAACTATACCACAATGGACTTTGGCCTAGTGTCCGGTTTTAAGATTAACCTGCAGAAAACACAGGCCCTCAGTCTGACTATCCCCAGAGCTGACCAGGTAAGACTAGCGAATATGTTTCCCTTTGTTTGGGCGACCAGTGGGGTGACATATCTGGGACTCCGGATCTTTTTCACGACTATGCTGCCCTCCTCTCCACAGCTAAAACAGAGCTTTTGACCTGGAAAAAGCACACACTGTCCTGGTTGAGTAGACTAGCAGCGGTTAAAATGACCCTACTCCCCCAAATTGTATATGTAATGCAGATGTTACTGTTGCAACCCCCCCATCGGTGCTGGCTACACTGTCTCTTATGGGAGACTTTATATGGGGTGGAAATAAAGCCTGTATGGCCCGCACTAAGACATATCTCAAACAAAAGGACGGTGGGTTGGGAGTCCCTCATCTAGATAGATACTACTAGGCAGCCCAACTACACTACATGATAGAATGGTACAGAACCACCTCTGACCAGCATTTGTATTTTATTGATGGTGCTGTCTCTGGAATCCATGTTTGGAAGGTGCCCTGGTGACCTAAGAAATACCGGGCTGCCAGGATGTATATTTCGCCAGCCTGCTGTTATTTGGTCACGGGAGGGAAATCTAAATTTCAGATCTTGTTGCCCTCACACACCTGGTAGGGTCTCATGCTTCATCATCGGGCACTCCTCGTCGGACCGGCGCTGCAATGTCCGACGGGCCTGGTGGCAGCTTTGGCGGAGATCTTCTGATCTGAGAACGCCGTATTGTGATGAATGTGAGTGCAAGTGTGGCAGTCAGTGATTTCTGATTGGTGTGAGGACTAGAAAAATTAAAATAGGCCCTAGCCCCTGAATAGTTTTAATTGGTTTCGTCTGGGGCTGGGACTAAATAAAACCATGGAGGCTACTATGGAGATTCTAGGTATCAGGGTAGCCTTTAGTTGACAGAGGTCAACATGTTTCGTGTCTTCTTTGCTCTAAGTCGAGCGACACTTCGTCAGGACCGTGGAACGGTCCCACAACAAGCGAAGTGGCTAGCCCACTTCGCTTGTTGTGGGACCGTTCTATTGGTCCGGTCGCTACTCCTTCATCTATGGAACCTTTTACCCCTCCATTCTGAGGCAGATTCGATATTTAAAGACCCTAATTAGGGACACTTTACTAGTTGTGATAGATCTTTTTACCCGTTTATCATATCTGAGGTATATGCCATTGTAGTTCTATCCACGGTCCTGACGAAGTGTCGCTCGACTTAGAGCAAAGAAGACACGAAACATGTTGACCTCTGTCAACTAAAGGCTACCCTGATACCTAGAATCTCCATAGTAGCCTCCCTGGTTTTATTTAGTCCCAGCCCCACACGAAACCAATTAAAACTATTCAGGGGCTAGGGCCTATTTTAATTTTTCTAGTCCTCACACCAATCAGAAATCACTGACTGCCACACTTGCACTCACATTCATCACAATACGGCGTTCTCAGATCAGCAGATCTCCGCCAAAAATGCCACCAGGCCCGTCGGACATTGCAGCGCCGGTCCGACGAGGAGCGCCCAATGATGAAGCATGACACCCTACCAGGTGTGTGAGGGCAACAAGATCTGAAATCTAGATTTCCCTCCCGTGACCAAATAACAGCAGGCAGGTAGCGACTCTTACTACCCGAGCCTTGAGGAGGAATTGTTCTTTTCTGTTTATCTATGTACCTTCAGGGAGCATTAGAACAGGACCTCGTAAAATAACCAGCTCTCCTGTCCCCCCTTTTGATTACACGTGTATATTTCGCCAGTCACCAGGGCTACAGTGGGGGCATGGGACAGGGTACAGGAAGCAAGACGCTTTTCCAAGTGCACATCACCCCTGATTCTGTTTATAGGCCACCCAGATTTTAAGCCAGCAATGGAAGGCGATAGCTATATTAAGTAGCAAGAGGCCAACTGTAAGAGAATTGGGGACCTCTTTGATGCGGATGGAGTGATGGACTTCACCCAACTCCCCTTTGGTTACGGCCTGCCCCCTGATGCCTATTGGCTATATATCACCCTGAGGCACTGGGTCATGCAGCCTCATGTTTGCCCCCACTCTTGCTGCCCATTGACGGATTTCGAAAAATGGTTTAGTACACGCCACTCAGATAAACGCTTACTCTCAGATAAATACTCTTTCCTCCTCACACCCTTAAATCACACCAAATCACGAGCACAACGTAGGTGGGAATCTGAATGTGAGCGTGAATTTTCAATTAAGGAATGACAAGATGTTATCCGCAGAGCTACGGCCTCTTCATGCAGTTCCACAACCAAGGCAATGTTCTTTAAAATTGCCCACTATTGGGATTACAACCCAGTCAGGGTGGCCCTTTGGAAGCCAGGGGGAACCCGCAGTGCTGATGATGATGCAGACAGGAGGGCATCCTAACGCACCTGCTGTGGCACTGACCCAAGATTCAGCAATTGTGGACGGCTGTCCTATCCATCATTGACAATAACCCCAGGCGGAGACCTCCGCTCCGCCCGTGGAGTGTGCGGAGATTTGCCTACTCCGCGTTCCACAGAGAACGCGGAGTAGGCAAACCACCGCACACTCCGCGGTGGAGAGGAGTTGGCCAGCCCCTGCCTCCCACCCCCCTATTAACAATTGCTTAAAACTTAAATAAAATGACTTTAAAGTAAATAAAAACCACTTACCATGGCTGCGGCGTCCTCGGGTTGGCCTCCTCCTTTTCATCTCCGTGTCTGGGAAAACTATGCATGCGCGGGTGCACGCGCATGAGCAGTTTTCCCAGTCACGGCGAGGAAAAAGAGGAGGGCAGCCCGGGGACGTCGCAGCCAAGGCAAGTGGTTTTTATTTACTTTAAAGTCATTTTATTTAAGTTTTAAGCAATTGATAATAGGGCAGGGTGGGAGGCGGGTGGCGTAGCCGAGCTCCACGGAGTTCCAAAGAGTTGTTCTCAACTCCGTGGCCCTCTGCGTAGCCCCGCTACACCCACTACGCCCGGGGTTAATTGACAACACTTATGAAACAGAGCTGCCCAGATTCCCTAGCCCCTACTACTGGGACTGCCAAATGCTTTGACTTACCCCTTAAACTTTTACTGTGGGTGAGCCATCACTTTGTCTTTGGAGGCTGCTAAACAGACCCTACTGTCCCGCTGGGGGACGGAAACTATTCCGACCAGACTGGACTGGTTGCATAAACTGTGGGAGATTGTCGGTATGGAAAAATTGACTGCAAATATCACGCATACACTGCCACACTTTGATAAAACATGGGGCTGGACTATAAAAACTTTAGCAACCGCGTTTGTCGAATTTACTTGCTGTAGGAAAGTGGGATTCTGTTGCAGTAACCCCCCCCCCCCACTTTTTTCCAGACTACTGATGCACTTGCACTTCACATGCCCTGGGTCCCTGCCAATCAGGTTCCCAGGGCCTGTGTTCTTTCCCCAAAACTAACCCAATTGGCATCTCTGGCTACAGGTCAGCCCCTGGCAAATGGTACAACAGGCACCCAGGGCACTGTGACCAGGGAAGACCTCTAAGGGCTGCAGCACTTATTTTGCCACCCTTAGAGGCCCTGTACTTTTACACACACACACTGCCTTTGCAGGCTGCGTGTTTTGGTGCAGAACAAAGTGAAGATTCGACATGGCACAAATCCCCGTATGCCCACAACCCACTGCCCTGGTATAGATCAGTCACCCCTCTAGCTGGGTGCCATATGCCAGTGGTGAGGGTACAGGTGCATGAGCCGTGTACCCCTACAGTGTCTTAGTCCATTCTTAGACATTGTAAGTGCAGTGCTGCCATTAAGAGTATATGGTGCTGGGAGCTTGTCAGTATGAACTCCACAGCACCATAATGGCTACACTGAAAACTGAGAAGTTTGTTATCAAACTTCTCAGCACATTAAACCCACACTGACGCCAGTGTGAGATTTAATGAAAAATGAACACAGAGGGAATCTTAGAGATGCCCCCTGAAAAACGACCAGCCTCTGGTGGGTTCCCTAACTGGTACACACCAGCCTGCCACCATGAGACATGTTTCTGGACCCCTAGGGGGGGGAGCCTTTGTTTCCAGAAACAGAAACAAAGTCTTTCCTGGGCAGAGGTGTTCACACCTTCCCCAGGCCAGGAAGAGCCATCTGTGGCAAGGGAGCTTCAAAGGGCTGGCAGCCTTTGTAATGTGACCCCCAAACTCTCCTGCTATCAGGAGCAGGCCTCCATCCTGTCTCCCCTCCTTTTATGGCAGGAAAACAGGCGGGAAAAACTAGCCAGCCCAGAAGGTGTGCCCTCCTCTGCCAACTCCACCCCTCAGGTGGGGGGGGGGTGTTCTGCTTGGGTTTTCGGATCAGATAGAACTCGCTCATCAGAGCCTCACTAACCCAGCCAGAACGTTACCCCCTCCCTAGAACCTATTTACAATCCTACAACCACATAAATCTATCACCTAAGGACAGGGGATTCCTACTATGCATACCAAGATCTCACAATCGGCGGCCTCGCGATCCCATACGGATCCAGACCTCTCTGCCCATACGACAGTATCACAGGTGGCGGCCTCGCGGTCCCATACGAACCCAGACCTCTCTGCCCATACGACAGTATCAGCACAATCGGCGGCCTCGCGATCCCCTACGAATCCAGACCTCTCTGCCCATACGACAGTATCACAAGTGGCGGCCTCGCGGTCCCATACGAACCCAGACCTCTCTGCCCATACGACAGTATCACAAGTGGCGGCCTCGCGGTCCCATACGAACCCAGACCTCTCTACCCAGACGGCAGTCTCAGCATAATCGGCGGCCTCGCGATCCCCTACGAATCCAGACCTCTCTGCCCATACGACAGTATCACAAGTGGCGGCCTCGCGGTCCCATACGAACCCAGACCTCTCTGCCCATACGACAGTATCACAAGTGGCGGCCTCGCAGTCCCATACGAACCCAGACCTCTCTGCCCGTACGACAGTATCACAAGTGGCGGCCTCGCGGTCCCATACGAACCCAGACCTCTCTACCCAGACGGCAGTCTCAGCACAATCGGCGGCCTCGCGATCCCCTACGAATCCAGACCTCTCTACCCAGACGGCAGTCTCAGCACAATCGGCGGCCTCGCGATCCCCTACGAATCCAGACCTCTCTACCTAGACGGCAGTCTCATACGACAGTTCATCCTATGATCACCATAACATACAAAAAGGAAATCAGTCTCACTATTCATCAGATCACACAAGGATTGCCAGTTCGGGCATAGCCTGTTCTCAGGTTTGAGGGGCTCCTCTTTCCCTTATTCAGTTACCACTTACCTGATCAGGGTTAACATCTGTTCATGTAGCCGCAGCTGACTAGAAGAATAGGCTACCCTCTTATACAAGAATACACAGCACATGTTGGTTCACTACAAACTGGATACTTTATTACTCATTGCATATACAATCACATAACATTACAATATAACACATAACCTGCAAAGAAAAGTGAAAGATTAAGTTGTACACTCTAATAAGAAAGGGTCGACATCACCTTAGTAGTATGTAGCCTGCACTCAGTGGTCATCTAGGCTCCCTTCTCGTCTGTGTCTCGGCTCGCCTGAAATCACCCTTCTCCGAGTCACTGGGACCTCTTCCTTATCGGCTACTCTCTCCTCTCTGGCTATTCTGTTAGGAAAGCATCTGTCTCTCAGTTCTTCTCCGCCTTCAAGATGGCGTCTGTCTTCCCTGGAATAAGTAGTAGCTTTACTGCTAACGGCTAGATGCCGCCTACGGACTGAACATGTAACTGCCTCAAACTTTCACTAATATAGAGGTGCATTTCCTCATGGAAAATTCCGGCCCGTAACCTGCCGCCCACCAAATTCTTGTACCTCCCCGTACCAAGGACACGTTCCCAGCCGGCCGGCCTGATGTAGTGTCTTCGACATGAAGAAAAATACAATCCTTCGATAAGGGCCGGCCTGAACCGGTTCTCTCCAAGCGAATAACACCTCATAACTAAAACATAACATTTGACCTAGAAGTATCCCAAGCTGCCGGAGCAGAAAGAAAGATGGAGTCTCTCCCGTTTGAGGCCTACCAGGCCTGAATTCAGCACAGCTCCATGAAATACCCTCACTACAGGACAGGTTATCCCTAATACTAACGAATCTATCCCCTAGGCTATGTGTGCCAGCCCTGATCTATGGGGAAGAGCACAGAATCATGTCGAAGTGCCTGGTAAATAGGCTCCATTCACTACTCTAACCCTTAGGCTTGAATGGTAAGAGACTGAAGTCACATTCAATCACTTGTTAACACAAGAAGGCCAGGAAAATCGAGCAGAACATTTCACCCTTGACTTCAGTCTATTATACATTCATTAAACAGAACTAACATCTGTGGAAGAATAATATGAAACAAAACTAACTGATCTATGTCTAGTACCAGGTGTGCAGAATTGAAGTAGTGAAGGAATACACTGAATAAAGCAACAGATGGAAATCAAAATGGCGATAGTAATCAGAATACATCCTAATATTTGACGTAACAAATGCAAATCAGGTAACCAATTAAAGAGCCAGTCAAACCAGCCCTGGTCAATGTGTTTTCTAACTTCTTCTGTCAAGTCATGTAGCTTATTAATATGAGCTCGAATGGATTGTGTATGATCAGACAAGTTAAAACAACAAAGACCCTCAAAATCAGAACAATCGTGTCCATGTTTAAGCAAAAGATAATCAATGGCCGCTCGATTTTGCAAGATAGCCCTTCGTTCACCCTGGGCGTCTAATAGCATGTCCGACAGGACTGTAGAAGTATTATTAATGGATTTCACCATCCAGCAGGCCATTTTCTCAATAGATTTGGCATTATAAACTGCCAAAGCAGGAACACCAATAATTGAAATAGCCAGGCTAAGGTATTCGGACTTAGGATATAAATGCAAAGATGAGTCACAATCCTCCTGTAACCTCACTGTATCTCGAATCACACGAGAGTTGGCATTCGGATGTGATGAGAACATGAGCAAGCTCAGTCTAGTAATGGCACAAGGGCCTCCAGAAATATTTGCGGGGACATATGGCCAGGAAGTATTACCACATGAGAAAAGCCATCCGGCAGGTAGTAACATCGTGCGATAATGACTGGGGGCAACTACCATACTCTTGCAAGTCATGTTATTCTGAACAGAAGTACATATTTTCGGTGTCCTTTGAAGGCACAAAGTTCGTTCATGAGCGGTGAATGAGGTGGCACCTTTCAATTTTAAACGCATACATTCCGAAATTGCACTAGGATTACACGTAAGGAAAAAACACAGATCACCTTGTGTGATATTATAGGTAACTATTTGGGACTGGATGGGGGGTATCGGGTCTAACAGTTCAGTACACAAGGGGCAATACTGATGGGTAGCGAAATCGCCCAGAAGAACATTGGGGCGAGCAGTTGATATATTGAAAATATGAGTCAAAGTCTCCAACGAAGCAGGGACAGCAACCAAACAAGTTGCCAAAATGTCATTCACTGATCTCATCGGTGTCAAGCAGAAATGAGGGGCGTTAGTCACCCGTTTCGCTAGTGAAGTCCAAAAGTTCGACGACGAATCCCACGCAGCGAAGGAACGCAACACTCGGGTTCTCAACTCATCCCGGGTTGATGGGATCCCTCCTCTCTCGTCGCACCAGCCCAAAAACAGTCCAACGCCGACACATCCTGCAGCAACAGTCCAAAGAATGATCTGAAAGAGAATCAAATACAGGCATTATTCATTCTCGTAAGTAACATTTGTCAGCCGGGACTGCTTCCCAGCTATCTTTCCCTGGTCTCATAACTAAAATGGTATTATCTTGACCGGTTGCAATGACCTCTGCTTGTTCAGGGGGATTCTTAGGCGACTGCACCCAAACTCTGGCCCCAGGATTATCTGTGGAGCCAAAACCTTTCTGGCCTCGTACAGTTAGCAACGTTGGGGCAGTGCCTTTTGCCATCTCACCACTGAAGACAGGCATTATTAGCAATTGAGCCACTCGGTCAGTTTTATGTATCAGTAAGTCAACCTCACTGCTATTCAGCAGGAGCACCTTAAGCTCTCCCTGATAATCACTATCAATGATTCCTCCAAGCACCTGAATACCTTTTACAGCCAGCCCCGATCTAGGGGCAATTAATCCGAAATTTCCAGGTGGTATCTGAACACCAACACCTGTTTCAATGATGACTCGGTCTTTACTTTTTATAATGGTGTCATCCATGGCATGCAAGTCTAAACCTGCCGACCCTGGGGTCGCTCTGCATGGAGCCAAAGCTCCGGGAGTAATCTCCCAGTACATCACAGTCTCTCTAATCTCATTAGGCTTAGCATCAACATTCGGAGGAAACAAACGCATAAGTGGGGATTCAGCATTTAGAAAAGGACGGTTATTCAAAATCAATAGCGCTTGAGGCAAAAAATCTCGCCAATTCTTATACTTGTCATCTGTTAATTTGCGCAGTTGGTCTTTTAGCAGTCCATTCAACCTCTCCACAAGACCCGAGGCCTGTGGATAATATGGTATATGAAACACCCATTCAATATTGTTTTCCACACAGAATTCCTGTACCAATCTTCCACGAAAATGGGATGCATTATCAGATTGAATTTGGAATGGCACACCATAATACATCATAATCAATTCCAATGTTTTAATAGTATTCAATTGGGTAGCTTGCTTACAGGGAAGGGCCACCAACAGGCCACTGTATGTATCAACAATAGTGCAAACATATTGACAATTCCTACTCATAGGAAGTGGACCAATGTAATCATCTGCCAAATTTGAGCGGGCAATTTCCCGCGATGTAAATGACCTTTAACAATTTGGGGCACTTTGCGCTGCCTGATATGCTGACAAATGGGACAATGTAGAATAACATTTTTAATTAAATCTAGGGGAATATAAATTCCTCGATCAGCAGCCCACCTGCTAATGGCTTTTTCTCCAAAGTGTCCTGCTTTCTGGTGGGCCCATTTCGCCAATCCCGCAATATCAGAATCTTGCGTGTCCACCACTGCCTCAGCAATTTTAGATTTCTCATCTGCAATGTTATGAAAGAATTTGTCAAGAGAGTCTATCGGAGTATGAGCATCCACATGGAAGATTGTAACAGTACTCTGTGGGAGCATTTCCCAAATCTCCTGCCATAATTCTTTTCCCCACAATTCTTTGGAATGGATTTTCCAACTATGGGAATGCCAAGTCGGTAACCAAACTGCCAGTCCATTGGCAGTAGACCAAGAATCGGTAAAAATATGACATGTGCCAGGTAACTCTTGTTTCAGAACTTGATAAACAGCATAGAGTTCAGCAAATTGACTGCTCTTACCCTCACCAGTTGTACTCAGCAATTTTTGTGTGATCGGATTATAGGACACTGCCTTCCAATGCCGTTTCGTCCCTATGAACCTTGCTGAACCATCCGTAAACCAGACATGGTTTCTGTCCTCTGCGGACAAATCATCAAAAGGTTTACCCCACTTAGCAGGAGACTCCTGTACTAAAGGTACGGAACATTCACTCTCAGTTTCAGTTGATGGCGCCGGTGCCACCTGCTCATGCAAAGATGCAACTCCTTTTTGTCCCACACGTGCCCTGTCTTGTATATACCATTTCCATTTAATCACACTCGCCTCTTGAGCGTGTCCAATCCGGTGAGTTTTCGGCGAACTCATAACCCACTGCATGATAGGAATTTCAGGTCGCAAAACTATATCATGTCCCAAAGTCAATTGCTCGGTATCCACCAGAGCCCAATAACATGCAAGTAACTGTTTCTCAAAAGGTGTATAACGCTCACCAGCATCAGGTAACTTTTTGGTCCAGAAACCTAACGGTACTCTACTCTTGCCTTGTTTCTGCCACAAACTCCAATTCGCATAAAGGCCTTGTACAGACACATTCAAATCCACATCACCATCACATACAGGCCATAAATCCAGAGCATGCTGAATTGCTTCTTTTGCCAAACTGAACGCATCTTGCTGTGGTTTACCCCATTCAAATGCATTCTTTTTACGAGTGACCTGGTACAAAGGGGCCAATATTTGACTCAAATGAGGAATATGCTGGCGCCAAAATCCAAACAAACCAATGAAGCTTTGGGCTTCTTTCCTATTTATCGGAACTGCAAAATCAAGAATTTTCTGTTTAACCTGAGGGATCACTTCTCGGTGCCCTTCATGCCAATTAATACCCAAAAATTTCACAGCCTGGGACGGACCTTGTAATTTATCCGGGTTGATTTCCCAACCTTTCTCACGCAAGCACTCAATGACTCTATCCAATTGGGTCTGAACTTCCTCTTGTGATTCACCTTGGATCAAAATATCATCAATATAGTGACATATCTGAATTTGTGGATGAACTGGTACCTCAGCCAGATGCTCTGCCACCAGCCGGTGACATATCGTAGGACTATGCACATAGCCCTGAGGAAGACTTCTAAACGTCATCTGACGCCCGTTCCACGTAAAACTGAATTGTTCCTGACACTCAGGGGCAATCGGAATCGAAAAGAAAGCATTAGCAATATCAATGGACGCATACCATGTACCTGGATGTTTCTGGATTCTTTCAATTAAGGTAATAACATCCGGTACTGCAACAGTCAAAGAGGGTGTGTGTCTATTCAATTCTCGATAATCAACAGTCATGCGCCAAGAATTATCACTCTTACGTACAGGCCAAACAGGATTATTCCAAGCAGAAGTAACTGGGGTTATAACTCCTGCATCCACCAACTCCTGAATAGTGGTACTAATCTCTTCATGACCACCTGGAATACGATACTGCTTCTGACGAACCACTTTTGTCGCCTGGGGAACTTTTATGGGGGGCATTCTTAAACGACCAACCCGTACAGGCCTGGACGATATATAATGTTTGGTTCCAAATTGGTAACATCCATCATCTAAGTGCAAAGTCATTCCTTTCAAAATATCAATTCCAATTATGAATTCTAAGAGTGGCACCACTAATACAGAGTATTCTTTTCTAGGAATTCTACCTATTCTCATTTCAAGTAAGGTTTGAACTGCGGGAGTTTCCTTTCCACCTAATCCGGTAATTGTAAAAGGCTGACCTTTAAACTTCTTTGATTTTCCATGAATAAGAGTGGCCTCCGCTCCTGTATCTACCAATGCTCGGGCCCTTTGGATATTACGATGTCTCCAATAAATATCAATATCTACATAGGGTCTATTATCTCTGTGAGCCCATCTGTGTACTGGAGCTTGACCTATTTCCTAGTCCTTTTTATTGTGTTCTGTGTACCAGGATAAATCAGGATAAAGACTCTCACGGTTCCTAGGTATCGATACCTCCTGTTCATATCCATCTCCATTACGAAATGGATTACTGTTCCCTGCATTGTACTGCGGGTTTCGATCGGCCAATATGTGTCGATCCTCTCTCCTTCTCAACTCAGGGGATTGATCCCTATCATCTCTACGTCTGCTGTTAACGTAATCATCTCTCCCCCTCTCTCTTTCCCCCTCTCTCTCCCTGTCTCTCTCACGACGGGGGGACAAATCACGCGCATAACGTCGATCATCACGACGATCAGAGCGCCCACGGCGGTCGTCATCACCGCTACCGTCAGAAAAACCACGATCACACTCAGTTGTCCGAACACGCCGAGCACCCTCCTTTCGATCCAAGCCACGTTTGCGAAACATTTCCCACAAACGAGAAGTAGTCTCACCATCAATGTCCTCCTTCCGCACACCATCAGCCATAAGAGCAAGAAACATATCACGTCTAGTAAATTTATTGTCACCAGGAGTACGAGTGTCAGGCCGGGACTGCCGTTCAGGTTTAAACCACTCACCCAATTCACCGAGTTGGCGTACCGATTCCAGCACCACAGATAACATGTTACCAGTCTGATTAATCAATAAAGTCATCATGACCTGCTTATAAGCAACAGGGGAAGAACGAATAATACGATTCCGCACAGAAGATGTCAAGAAACCATCAAGCAACCGGTCAGCAGTATTCAGAAAAATTGCCGTTTTCATCACCTCCTCTTTGAGACGTTGCGCAGCATCGCGCAAAGTATACCACGGTTTGTCATTCAGAGGCCAGTCAGACTCAGTAGGATATTTTTGATTACAACCCTCAGTCGCCAATTGAAGCAAAGAAATTTGACCACCACCATTAAAGTTACGAAAATGATCCTGTACAGTAGAATCCGAACTCAAGGAACAAAACTTCAAACAATCACCAGCATCCAACATAATGCCAGCAGCGCCCAGTTCATAAAGGCGCACCATCCATGTGAGCAAGGGCTCACCAACTCGCTGCCGAAATCGCTGCAAAATATCACTAATTTCTTGTTGAGTAAAATCCTCCAAAGAGTCTAAAGCAATACCATTCGGAGCACCGGGAGCCTGCTGCACCTTCCGTCGAAAAACTGGATGCGCCGAGACCGCGGGACGAGCATCACAAGGAGCTCAACCAGTACACGTAGAGGAACAATCAGTGGAAGAAGCATCGACCCCGCTCGAAGGACGAGCGCAATCATGGGGTGCACCATCAGAGGCGCAAGAAGCAGATTTACAAGCACGGCCGGAGCGGGAGGACTCGCGCTTGGCAGACTCCTCACCCGAGGAAGGAGAATCACTCGAGTTCCAGATATTAACATCCCATTCATCAGGATTCCAATCCAGTCCGGCTTTCGCCACGACCAGACGCACCTTCCGCGTCGAAACCCGACCACGCCGATTCTTGTATTTATAACGAGCAATTCGCACAGCCGCCCTCTCGGCAATAGTTTGGTACGTCTCAAGTTTATCAGCAAGCAACTTATTTTGACACCGCAACAAAGTATGAGCATTCTGAATCTCAACAAAGTTCGCTTCCAAATCCTTATGCAAGTTCTGCAACTTCAACAACCTCTCATGGAGAATCCTGTACGCAGACAGAACAATCCAACCTCTGCGCCCCAAAACGGGAAGCTCATCACCCTTAGATACCGGCGCCTTCTGTAAACAAGTAATCACATTAGCCGGCTCCGCCAGCTCCAAAAAAGAATTCCAATTCTCACTCAAACCAGTAGAATCAGCCCACTCACGGGCTAAGGCTTCATAAGGCGTGGAATCCCAGCCGGGAATATCAACGGGCAACTTAAAAGTAGATTTCGACTTTCTAGAAAACATTTTTGAAAAGAAAGAAAAAGAAAAAGAAGAAAGAGAAAAGAAAACTACACGCAGGTAGATACAAATAATATACAAACAAAACCACGCACGCGCCAAAGGCAAACACAATACAACCACAACGCACACAGGTTTCGTAAACGGTTCGTGACGCCAAATGTTCTGCTTGGGTTTTCGGATCAGATAGAACTCGCTCATCAGAGCCTCACTAACCCAGCCAGAACGTTACCCCCTCCCTAGAACCTATTTACAATCCTACAACCACATAAATCTATCACCTAAGGACAGGGGATTCCTACTATGCATAACCAAGATCTCACAATCGGCGGCCTCGCGATCCCATACGGATCCAGACCTCTCTGCCCATACGACAGTATCACAGGTGGCGGCCTCGCGGTCCCATACGAACCCAGACCTCTCTGCCCATACGACAGTATCAGCACAATCGGCGGCCTCGCGATCCCCTACGAATCCAGACCTCTCTGCCCATACGACAGTATCACAAGTGGCGGCCTCACGGTCCCATACGAACCCAGACCTCTCTGCCCATACGACAGTATCACAAGTGGCGGCCTCGCGGTCCCATACGAACCCAGACCTCTCTACCCAGACGGCAGTCTCAGCATAATCGGCGGCCTCGCGATCCCCTACGAATCCAGACCTCTCTGCCCATACGACAGTATCACAAGTGGCGGCCTCGCGGTCCCATACGAACCCAGACCTCTCTGCCCATACGACAGTATCACAAGTGGCGGCCTCGCGGTCCCATACAAACCCAGACCTCTCTGCCCGTACGACAGTATCACAAGTGGCGGCCTCGCGGTCCCATACGAACCCAGACCTCTCTACCCAGACGGCAGTCTCAGCACAATCGGCGGCCTCGCGATCCCCTACGAATCCAGACCTCTCTACCCAGACGGCAGTCTCAGCACAATCGGCGGCCTCGCGATCCCCTACGAATCCAGACCTCTCTACCTAGACGGCAGTCTCATACGACAGTTCATCCTATGATCACCATAACATACAAAAAGGGAATCAGTCTCACTATTCATCAGATCACACAAGGATTGCCAGTTCGGGCATAGCCTGTTCTCAGGTTTGAGGGGCTCCTCTTTCCCTTATTCAGTTACCACTTACCTGATCAGGGTTAACATCTGTTCATGTAGCCGCAGCTGACTAGAAGAATAGGCTACCCTCTTATACAAGAATACACAGCACATGTTGGTTCACTACAAACTGGATACTTTATTACTCATTGCATATACAATCACATAACATTACAATATAACACATAACCTGCAAAGAAAAGTGAAAGATTAAGTTGTACACTCTAATAAGAAAGGGTCGACATCACCTTAGTAGTATGTAGCCTGCACTCAGTGGTCATCTAGGCTCCCTTCTCGTCTGTGTCTCGGCTCGCCTGGAATCACCCTTCTCCGAGTCACTGGGACCTCTTCCTTATCGGCTACTCTCTCCTCTCTGGCTATTCTGTTAGGAAAGCATCTGTCTCTCAGTTCTTCTCCGCCTTCAAGATGGCGTCTGTCTTCCCTGGAATAAGTAGTAGCTTTACTGCTAACGGCTAGATGCCGCCTACGGACTGAACATGTAACTGCCTCAAACTTTCACTAATATAGAGGTGCATTTCCTCATGGAAAATTCCGGCCCGTAACCTGCCGCCCACCAAATTCTTGTACCTCCCCGTACCAAGGACACGTTCCCAGCCGGCCGGCCTGATGTAGTGTCTTCGGCATGAAGAAAAATACAATCCTTCGATAAGGGCCGGCCTGAACCGGTTCTCTCCAAGCGAATAACACCTCATAACTAAAACATCACATTTGACCTAGAAGTATCCCAAGCTGCCGGAGCAGAAAGAAAGATGGAGTCTCTCCCGTTTGAGGCCTACCAGGCCTGAATTCAGCACAGCTCCATGAAATACCCTCACTACAGGACAGGTTATCCCTAATACTAACGAATCTATCCCCTAGGCTATGTGTGCCAGCCCTGATCTATGGGGAAGAGCACAGAATCATGTCGAAGTGCCTGGTAAATAGGCTCCATTCACTACTCTAACCCTTAGGCTTGAATGGTAAGAGACTGAAGTCACATTCAATCACTTGTTAACACAAGAAGGCCAGGAAAATCGAGCAGAACATTGGGCGAGGTGAAAACCCCTCTTCAGTGTCCGCCATCTTGCAGATGGCAGGCACTCCCCTATCAGGATTAGGAATTGAGCTCACTCCCCCACGTGGGGTGAGCACACCAAGGGTGTTGTCACCCTAAGGTCAGTAGCCTATTGGCTACTGACCCCGAGACCCCTAAAACACCCCCTAAATACAGTAATTAGGGGGCATCCCTGAACCAAGAAAGTAGATTCCCGCACCCTAAGAAGAAAAAGGACGAAAGAAGATGCCCAGCAGAGGAGACTGCAGAGAACAACTGACTTGGCCCTAGCCCTATCGGCCCGTCTGCATTTTCCAGAGATCTTGTGCCAAAAATCATCTTGTCCTGCAGCCAGCAACCTCCAGAACCCCTGGGAGGACTGACTGTCTTCAATTAATACCGGATCTCCTGTGAACAGCAGCCCTGTTCAAAAGAAACTCAGAAAACAGACTCTGAGCCTGCTGAGGACAAAAAAAACAGACGCCTGGAACTACCACTGCACCCTTTGCCTATGGCCCGAGTTTGAGTGGCCCACTGGTCCCAGTGCTCAAGAGTCTAAGTCCACCGTGGGTTGACCCCTCCAGGACTTCCCGACGTCGCCTGCAGCCTCTGCATGGAGACACCCCCAACGGCAAGTGGCCTGGTAAGGTGAAATCCAACCTCAAAAGACACCCCTGCATCCAGCCGCCCTGCGCCCTGGAGAAAAGAACCCGAGGTGCACCTACATCCTCGAGCCCTCCAACTTACCTGCTCAGCTGTTGGTTCCTCCCGGAAGTCGTCCAGGACCGAGCCTGCAGCTAAAAACTAAAACCGAAAATCCAATTTGAAAACAACAGGGCATCCAACTCCAAAACAGCACTCTGTACCCAACTGCCCCAGGGCCGCTGAGGGTGCACCTTTTGTGCTGGCTTGTTTCCCCATTTACCCTGAGGTAATGTCCAGAAGCTTTGCTCCCACAGCCAAGTGGCCTGCTCGTCAGCAGCCACCAACCGGAGGCCCTCTATCTCCCATTGGATAACATTGGGCCTCAACACTCTGCACCCGGCCGCCCTAGTGCCGCTGAGGGTGTAACAAGAGTGCATCAGTGACCCTGGTGGGCCCCTGAGTCTACCCCCAGAACCTCAACTCCCACTACCAAATACTTACCTCAAAACTGATAACCATATTTTCCTCCATAGGATAACATTGACTGTTTTTCTGGAAAAGTTTTTGTGTGGAGTTTGAAAACCTAAAGAAATTCTTTAAAGTTACACTGTTTGACAAAAACGATTTTACTTACCTGTTTGCAGGAAATGTCCCAGAGTAGTATCCAGGCATACTACTCTGAGTAAGAAAAGTAATCCAAAAAGTAACTTATCTGGTATTTTACTGAAAATCCCATTCACGTCTATATACTGTATTTACAAATCATTGCATTTTCTCTGAAAAAATACTGTAAGTCAAATCAAAGTACATTTACTATTGCAATATAAACTGTTTACAAACTGCATTACTACTGTAAAGTATTTATTGCGTACCTGTGCCAGGCTTGCTTGGTTCTAGAAACTAAAAGAATATTTTTATGCAAAAACAATTGGTCTGAAGTTTAGTCTTTGAGTGTGTAAATTCATTTGCTGACTGAGTGTGTACAACAAATGCTTACACTGTCCTCTGATACTGCCTTACTGCTCGACCACACTACCACAAATAGAGAGTAAAGTTCTATCTAACTTTTTCCTCTGCCTACCTTTGGGGTTCCACTGGACTCTGTGCACACTATAGCTCACTTTGTTATAGTATATACAGAGCCAGTTTTCTACATTTGCCCAATGTATTTGAGGGTCGTTCGCCTCACCCAAGCAGTTCATACCAATGCATAATCTGTCTAGTAATGTTGTATACTATGCAGATGCAGGAGTAGCGCTGTAATTCTGTGGTGTCCCTGTGCTTTAGCTGTCAAGTGCTTCTGCGTTTTATACATTTTTATGATTTCCTCTCCATCTCTCCATTACTCCTTTCACTATTCTTACTTTCATGATGGTTATTGTTCCCCACTGGCCTATGGATGTAGGTGGTTGTTGTTATTATTTGATCACAAATCAATAAAAAATGTAAACGTAAAATTGTGTTTTTAGAAATAAATTTGACTTTTAAATCAAAAATAGCAATGTACAAAAGTAATTTAAAGGTATACAAAGTAATCAAAAGTAATCCAAGTAATTGCAAGTAGTTCAAAAGTAATCCAAACCTATCAATAGCAAAACTTCTGAGAAAAATCACAGTCTTGCAAATTTCAGTGTAACTGTTCACTTCTTCAACAGGAAAGCATATTCGGCATTGATCATTTTATAAGGCATTTGTCATTTTGCAGGGCGCTTCAGACAAAAATGGAAAATCTTTCTCATGAATGTCGCTTTTATCCGTTTATTTTGTAGATAGAGCTGTGTATTTATTGTTTGGCATCTTTTTCTTGTTGATCTTCTTGATGCAACATCAAGAGTTGACTTTACACATGATAGTTCATTAGTGCTTTGTTCATTCTCTTTATCAGCACTCTCTTCTACAGTTTCAGCTGATTTCTGATCATTTTTCTTCAATTCTTTTTGCAGTGCTCTGCTGAATTCTCTCACACTCGTAGGCAAATCAGCTTGGATCAAGCTTCCATCTTCAGTTTCATTTACTTGGTCTGCTTGAGTTTCACCTGTTCTTGGTTTGCATAATGTGCAAGCGGTGCACTTTGATTTGCTCTTTGGGTTTTCAAAGTTATTTTTCAGTCTCGCAACACAGTGCATGTGTTGTGCTGCGAGACCTATTGTTTACTAATCAGTGGTCTTACAACCCCCCACAGCATACCGCGTGGGTAATTTTCATTGTCACTCTCATTTGCAGCATTTCTATTGTTTAGCTCTGCTAGGCTTTCCCACATTTCTTGTGTTAGCTTCTCCCTGGAACATGGACCTAGTGCATGTGTTCTCCCTAGTTTTTGTTCTTGTTCGTCTTTTTGCAGCACAATATTTTTTTTATAAGCATTTCAGTGTTATTCCTCTTTCTCCAATGTGCTTTCCTAATTTTAACAGTGGAATACAGCTTCTTATTTATATTGCTTTCAGCCTAACCACCCTCTCTATAGACGCTCTAGTAATAGTGAAACACCCCTCGGGCACATTGAATTATGTTATTTGATTACAAAACAATTGTGACAAAAGGTTTCAAAAGAGTCCCTTTTATTTTGAAGAATGCTTTCAAAAGATTCACTTTTAATTTGCACTGGCTTTTCTTGCTTTAAAAAGATGCACTTTTATTTTACATTTGGCTAATTTATAATTAATCTTTTTATGACATTGCATGTATTTGCACATCTTTCCAGGAATTAACATTTTCTGATGTTTTACGGCTTTTTTATGTTGCTTTCACCCTATCTGCCATCTTTATTGATGCTTTAGTTACTTACACCCACAACAGCACTTCTCTATGCCACTCTACTCTATGCCCCTCCATTCCACTCTACAACACTCTACAAGACTCTACTGCACTACTCCACTCTCCGAGACTCCACTCTACTCTTCTCCACTCCATTCTACCCCACTCCACTCTACTTGATGCCACTCCACTCTAGTTTGCTCTATACTACTGTAAGCCACTCCACTCTACTCTACACCACTCCATGCCACTCAACCCTATGCCACTTGACTCGACTCCACTTCACTTTAAGCCACTGTACTCCACTCCACTCTACCCAGCGTCACTCTATAACACTTTACTCAACTCTACACCACTCTACTCTGTGCCACTTTACTACTGAATGCCACGCTACTGTACACCACTGTATGCCACTCCACTCTACTCTACGCTAGTCTACCCTATGCCACTCCATTCTACTCTGCGCCACTCCACTCTAAGCCACCCCACTACACTTGCCACGTCACGTTCAGCATACGTAGTCTGCTCTACCCTTTCCTGCCTTTCCTCCTGGTTTCCCCCTCCCCCCTGAGTAATCGCAGACCCATCATGTTTAGCATGTGTAGTCTGCTCTAGGCTTTCCTTGCTTCATTGTTCTCATGTTCCTTGTTCTTAATGGCCTCCTCTTGGGCCTGAACCCTACCTTGAGCCGCGCCCAGCCACACCCTTGGCATTGGTCCTAGAAAGACCTCACCCTTCTGCCTGGAATCTGCCCTGGACCACATCCTGCCACACCCTTGCGTGCAGTCCTATAAACACCCCACCCTTCTGCTGCTCCCATGCTTGGCTTCCGAACTCTCAAGGAGAGAGTATCTCTTCAACCTAGCTCCTGAAGACGGTTACACAGACAATTTTACTTGCATGATCCTGATCCCGGTTCAGGAGACCCAATGCAGCCTTCTGCTCCAACAGTCTCTGCTTCAGGCTTCATCTTCTGCCAGCCTCTTTGCTGAATTTCCTTTAAAAGGAGAAAAAACAAAGACAAGTACAGAACTCTTCTGAACTTTGGTAAGTTAGATTATCACTATTTTGTGCAAATCAATCAATCAATCAAGTGTTTGTTAAGTGCGACTCCTCACCTGTAACGATCTCAAGGCGCTGGGGGTTGGGGAGGGGGTGTAGGTTCCAGTCCATCAAGGAGGGGGTCGGTCGAAGAGCCAGGTTTTGAGGTTTCTAGCGAAGATGGGAAGCGGTGTTGTCTGTCTGAGGTGGAGCAGAAGGGCGTTCCAGGCTTTGGCCACGAGGAAGGAGAAGGAGCGGCCTCCCGATCTGTTTTTTCTGGTGCAGGGAACTACGACGTAGAAGTGCTGGGCTGATCGTAGGGTCCTTTAGGGTGCGTGGAATTGGAGTCGGCTGTTCAGGTATGCTGGTCCGGAGTCGTGGAGGGCCTTGTGTGCATGGGTGACCATCTAGAAGGTGACTCTAGCCTCGATGGGCAGCCAGTGAAGTGTGCGCAGGTGCTGGGAGATGTGGCAGTGTCTTGGCAGGTTGAGTGCCAGTCTTGCGGTGGCGTTCTGGATGTTATGTAGCTTGCGGGTGAGGTTTTTGTTTATTCCGTCATAGAGTGCGTTGCTGTAGTCGTGTCTGTGGGTGACCAGGGTGTGAGTGACGGTCTTTCTGTGTTTGAGGGGGATCCATTTGAAGGTCTTACATAGGATGCAGAGGGTGTGGAAGCAGGAGGACGAGGCAGAGTTGATCTGGCGGTCCATTTTGAGCTCAGAGTCCAGGATGATTCCCAGGTTGCGTGCGTGATCCGTGGGGGTGGACGGGCTTGCGGGGGCCCACCAGGTGTCGTTCTAGGCATCGGGGTTTGGGCCCACGATGAGTACTTCTGTTTTGTTGGTGTTTAGTTTTAGCCAGTTTTTTTTCATCCATTTGGTGACGGCTTCCATGGCTTCTCGAAAGTTGTGTCTGGCGGTGTTGGGAGGATGAGTTGGGTGTCGTCTGCGTATGACACAATGTTGAGTCCATAGGTTCTGACTTTGGGGGCAAGCGAAGCCATGTAGATGTTGAAGAGCGTAGGGCTGAGGGAGGACCCCTGGGGACTCTGCAGGTGGTTGGTGTAGGGTCGGAGAGGAAAGGTGGGAGTCTGACCCGCTGCATTCTGCCAGAGAAGAAGGAGTGGATCCTGAGGAACTTCGATTTTCGATCACGATCGAATCGACCCGCCATTTTGTGGCCCACCGCCATTTTGTGTTGCCATCACTCAGGCGGCACGGCGAACAAAGTCTATTCTGCCTTTTCTGTAGCCTGGTGTCGAAATATGCCTTCGGCCTCTATTTGCAAAGCTGGTGTTAGAACTGGCCGAGTACACTAATCCCTGTCTGGCTTTTCTAATCCGCGTCTCAACTATCTGTTGGCTCACACTATTCTTTCCTGACCTTATCTTATCGACTGGCCTTCACTGTCTCCTGCTAGCATTCTCTTGTTTCACAACTGTACTCCAACACACACAAACGTATCTCGCCACCTGCAAGTTAGTTATGAATCTGTTAATAAATTAGCTTGAGGGAGGGGTGACAAACATAGTTGGAGGAGAGGTCTTTTCGAGTCATCTGACACTTCTGTTTTCAAACCTTTCTTATTGGTTCCACCTTGTTTTCCAACTTTCCTTATTGGCTCCTTCTTGTATGCTCTGGGAGTGCATTTCATTAATGATTATGAACATTGTATGGTATTTAACCCGATGCGCCACAGAATGAAGTGGCAGTCTCCTGAGAACCTACTTTGTGTACTTCTAGGATAACTGTACTAGCTGCAGCTAAATAAATCTGAACTTCTAACGCCGACAGAGTGTCCCGTGTCTCTGTGTAGCTGAGCAGGAGAACTCCGGAGACTTGGGCGTACCCTGCGCCGCCAGACCCAAAAGGTTCTGGTTCTTCAACTGGCGCCCAATGTGGGGCGGCTTTAGTGGTACCGGTTCTGCCTGAAGGTCGTGAGGAACCCCGCAAGAAAATTCCGGAGGGTTCGCGAGCCACATTAAGCGACCCCTGTATGTCGAAAGTGGTCCGAAGGTCTTTTGCAGCGTGGTTACTCCTTCCTGACGGCTACTGACGACCGCTGCCCTGACTGCCACCCTGCTTTGGGCCTTCCTTTGCAGATGTATGGTAAGGCGAGATGATAGACGGGCCTCTGTTGGTGGAAGAAGACATCCTTAGTTAAGTATTTTCGTGGGTCGCACCCACAAGTTTTGGTTCTTTGATTGATTTCTTTGGGTTCTTAGATTTATCTTTTGCAAAAGATAAAGCCGAGGGTAAGTGCATTTGTGCTGCGTAAATTGAGTTTTACTCCCTTGAAGTTTGTGAACAGACAGGAAAAATCTTGAGATGCCTGGTCTGACTAAGTTTGGAAGAATTTGTTGTCTTGGTTATAATAGGGATTCCCGACTTGAGGACTCTTGTCCGATTCCTTCGGTTGGAACTCCCACATTTGAGCTCTATTCAAAACATGGTATCGGCCCCATTGCCTTTAATGAGACATGGACCCGATACTCGAAGAAAGATGGTGTTCTAAAATGGCCAGAAAATGGTAGCTTTGATCCTGATGTTTTAGATAATTTAGAAGCAGTTGTATTTAAGAGAAAAGCCCGGCCGGCAATGTTTGACTCTTTTCGCCTTTGGCGAAAGGAAGCCAAACAGAAAGAAATTAAACAAGCAAAACGAGATAGGAAAGCACAGGATATGACGATTATACAGGCTGCCCAACAGTTCAAAGACGATGAAATTGATAATGCGACTGAAATTTCAGAAAGACAGCATCGTATGGCGATAGATAAATGCTATCCGGTGTTGCCTGTTTCTCCTTCTGATAATAAGAAAGATATAGAAGAAGATCCCCTAATGTCCCGTTTATTAAGGTTGACTCCGCCCTATGCGCAAAGTGCCAATGTACCTCAGCCGTTACAGCCTGTTCAGCCGCCAGTGGTACTTCCGCCTGTTCCGGCTCCTCTGCATTTGCCTCCTCCAGTATTACCGCCTTTGCCGGTTTTACCGTTAGTCTCAACTTCTTTACCCTCATCTCCTGATCCTAGGTCTCCTTTGCCTTCTGCTCCTCCTGCAATTATCGATTCTTCTCCTGTCAGTTCCCCTAATACTCTGTCTCCAATTCTTATGTCTAATTCTCCGTCTGTGCGTAAGCGTCTCACAGACACTGTCACTGGTATTCTATCTCCTTTCTTTGGAGCTTTAAATGTGTCTCCGGCTTTTGTTCGAAGACAATCTCGTAGTCAGTTCCCAGATTTTGAGGAACGAGAGAAGTTAGACTCTCTGGCACGAAAATGGATTAAGAAGGGTCCACAATACAGTGTGCTTGATATTATGCCTACCTTTTTGCAATGGAATGCGGCTACGCAAAGATATGCTTTCAATGTAATGTGCGACACTCTCATTAAAGAATGGGAATATGTGAGTTCGAGTCCGATCTCACAAGATCTGTTAAATGTTCAGACTGATTTTGAAAAAGGTCTTATTGTGGGTTCTAAGGTTGAGGAAGCTGTAAGGACGCTTATCTCTTATAGATCCTTACTGTTTTCTCAGATTTTCCTTGATTCCGATCCGTCGGTTAGACTGACGTCGAAAAATTATCCTATGAGAGAGGTTCCTCCAGTATGGAAAGAAGAGGTTGCGGGAGTAGGTGGTAATGCACATATCCCTGCTCATTTCCAACGTATATGGGTACATGTCCCTTGGAAGAGATCTGAAGTTTTGGCCCTTAAGCAGACTCTACCAGATCCTCGTAAGAACCCTGCAGGTTATTATAAAGAATTATCGCAGACAGTTGACGCCTGCATCATGAACCTAGCAGATATTGACATGCTAATGGGAAATGCAGTCCCACAGACAATATGGGCTAAAATTCGCAGAGAGGATCATGTGCAGGAACTAGGTGCTACTTGGGATGTTATAACTAATACAGATAGAGACCAAGTGGGTGGCGCAAAGCCTGACGCTCTGATTTCGGAACTCCCTGGTAGGATCATTACGTTAATGAAAACTATGATGCCTGCATTGAGAGTTAACTGGGATAAATTAGCAGCATGCAAACAAAAGAAAGATGAAAGTAGGGGTGGGCGGAATTTGCGTAATCGCGTTACGCAAATCTCCGCGAAACGGTAAAAAATCTCCGCGAACACGCAAAAATTCCGCGAACGCGCGGAATTGCTTGTTCGCGATACTTTTTTCCTGTTCGCGATCGCTGTTTGCGTGCTCGGGGTGAAATATCTCGCGAACACGCATATTGAGAACGCGAACAAGCAAAAAATTTCGCGGAGTCGCGGAACGCAGATTTTTGGGCAATTTCGCGTTCTCCGCGGAACGCGAAATTACCCAAATTCCGCAAATTCCGCGAACGGAACGGAATTTACTGCCCAGGCCTAGATGAAAGTGTTTCTGATTTCTTCACTCGTTTCGAAGAGACATTTATCGACCACAGTGGTCAAGACATGGCTACAGAGGGTGGACAGCGATTATTTGTGGACAAATTCGTATTCAATTTGCTTCCCGAGCTGTCACACAAATTAAAAGATTCAGAAAGTTCATGGGCTGTTTCTTCTTCGGCCCAGATATTGGCTACTGCGCAATATTTTGAGAATAGAGATAAGGAAAAAAAAGAAAAGCAAGAGAAAAAGACGAAGGAATTAAAAATGAAGGTTCTCTTGCAACAAGCCTATCCTCCACGCTATGTACAGCCTCAGCTTCAACAGCCTCCGCAGTTTCAGGGGTTGTATCAAAAACCTGAGCCATACAATCCGCGACCTTTGTTAGGTCCTAATCAATGTGCCTATTGTAGAGAGGAAGGTCATTTTAAGAATAGTTGTCCGGTTTTATTGCAGCGCAATGGAGCGTTACCTGCTCCACGAGGTCGTGCTGGCCTCCAGTCAGCAAACAGAGGTAGAGGTCGGGGTGTGTTGACTCAAGAACAGCGTGCCCTTCCTTCTCCCAATTCTGTGAACTGTTTTGATCAGCAAAATGTTAGGTCTACGCAATATTATAATGAAGATTATTATGTTGAAAACGGAAATGAGAGTCTTCATGCTAACTAGGACAGCCATGGACAAAGTAAGGGAGTTGTGCCAATCTCAGTAGATCAAAATGGACCTTATGTTAACGTCACTACAATGGGTGTTTCAGAGCCATTTCTTCTGGATACTGGAGCAATGAGAAGTTCTATCATTCATTCTAAACTCCCTGGGGCACCTTTGTCTGGCTTAACGAATGTTTCTGTAGGTTTCTCTGGCGCCCCTGTTCGCAACTCAGTTTCTTGCCCTTTGCCTATTTCAATTGGTCCCTATGATTTGGAAGCTCCACTTCTGTTAACGAATGGTTGCGGTGAGAATCTGTTGGGTTAAGACCTATTGAAAAGAATGCATGCTACGATATATTGTTCTCCTTCTGGTGTACATCTTACTTTAGGACAGAAATTGGTCTCCCCAATGTAATTGTCCAAAGATCAGTTTCCACCTGAATTACTCTCTCTTCCAACAGCACTTTGGGCCACGGGTCCGAACGATGTGGGTTGTCTTGAGATTTCACCTTATATTGTCACTCTCAAGCCCAATGTTGAATTACCGCGCATCCCACAATATAGAATTTCTGCTGAAGGTGAGAAAGCGCTTTTGGAAATCATTCATGACTTGATTCGGAAGGGTGTGGTTGAAGAAACAAGAGGTAATACATGCAATAGTCCTATTCTTCCTGTTCTTAAACGCACTGATCCTTCTCAGCCTCCTGTGTACCGTTTTGTAATTGATCTGCGAGAAGTCAACAAAATTGCGATTCCACAATTTCCTGTTGTTCCAGATATCACTGCTTTGTTGACAATGATACCTTCCACAGCGACTTGGTTTTCTGTTATCGATCTAAAGAACGCCTTCTTTAGTATCCCCATTGCAGAAGAGAGTAGGGATATTTTTGGCTTCTCTCTTGGAGGCCGAAGCTTCCGGTTTAAGCGCGCACCCCAATGCTATTGTGAAAGTCCCTCTATTTACAGCCAAGCTTTAAAATGTCATCTTGATACTTTTCATTTGCCGTCTGGTGCTACTCTTATCCAATATATGGATGACTTATTAGTCGCCGCTGATTCAGAAGATATCTGCAAAGATGTCACTGTTGCATTATTACACCACTTGTTTAAATTGAATCACAAGGTTTCACCTTCCAAACTACAGTATGTTTGTCGAGAGGTTACCTATTTGGGTCATCTCCTATCAAAGGAGGGACGACGATTGACACCAGAACGAATTCAGGCGATTATGCGAATGTCTGTACCACACACACAAAGGGAAGTACGTGCCTTTCTGGGTATCACCTCTTATTGTAGACAGTGGATCCCTAACTTCTCTCTGAAAGCTAATCCTCTGTTGGCACTTACTTTAAAAGATACGCCTCAGCCCCTTCCGTGGACTGATGAGTGCCAAAAGAGTTTCCCTGACTTGCGTACCGCTCTGTGTTCTGCTCCTGTACTAGGCACCCCAGATTACACTAAGCCCTTTTCGCTCTATGTTCATGAGAAAGAAGGTTGTGCATTGCCAGTTTTAACACAGCAATTTGGAGACAAACAGCGGCCATGTGCCTATTTTTCGGCTACGTTAGATCCTGTAGCTAAAGCATTGCCCAGTTGTCTCAAAGCGACAGCAGCAGCCACAATTTCTATCCGACAGTCTGCTGGAGTAGTGTTGGATAACACTCTCATTGTCATGGTGCCACATGCAGTGGATACCTTACTAAACAGAACGAAAACGCAGCATCTTACGAGTGCACGTTTAACTGGATACGAGCTGACGCTGTTGGCTAGTCACGTACACATCAAACGATGCAATACCCTAAACCCAGCTACTTTGTTGCCCCTTCCAAATGAGGAAAGTGTTGAGGACCAGCATGATTGTTTCTTCCGTACTGAGGAAGAGACAAAAGGAAGAATTGACCTGAGAGACACACCGCTAGAAAATCCGGATGGAACTCTATGGGTAGACGGTTCTTGTTTTAAAATGCCTAATGGAGATACGGTTTCAGCCTATGCTGTGACTACTTTGCACACAATTGTGGAAGCTGCACGTATTAGACATAATTCAGCACAAGCAGCAGAATTGATAGCTTTAACAAGAGCCTGTGTATTGTCAAAAGGGAAGAGAGTGAACGTGTACACTGACAGCCAATATGCTTTTGGTGTAGCGTTCAACTTTGGGCGTCTCTGGAAGGAAAGGGGTTTCCTCACCTCACATGGCACCAAAATACAACATGGTCAGTTAGTGACTGATCTCCTCAAATCACTTGCCTTACCCACCCAAATAGCTATCGTGAAATGTAGTGCACACAAAAAGATTACAGATGATGTTGGTCGAGGAAATGCGTTTGCAGACGAAATAGCAAAGAAAACAGCAAGAGATTTTACAAGTCGAATGTATGTGGCAGGTCCTGCAAATTGGGTCAGTGAGAGAGGAATGTGTGAGAATACAGTGGAAAGTGTAAAAGAGATTCAGAAAGAGGCTTCAGAGAGGGAGATGAGCAAGTGGAAAGAAAGTACGGGAATGTTAGATGAAATGGGTTGTTGGGTGGAATTATCCGAACATCAACGTTGGCTGTTACCGGATGCCTATGTACTCCCAGTGGTTACTATGGCACATGGTCCAGCCCACTTAAGTGCAAAAGGCATTTGTAAACTTCTGGCTCCAGTGTGGCAGAATGAGAGTATCCCAAAATGTGCAGACAATGTAGTGAAGCACTGTATTGTTTGTTTAATGTACAACCCGGGAAAGGGAATCCCAACTCCAGCAGGTCACTTTGCTCCACCGACATATCCATTTGAGGTGTTGCAGATCGATTACATTCATATGGAGCGATGCAACAACCTCAAATATGTTCTGGTGGTAGTATGCGCCTTTTCAAGATGGATAGAAGCATACCCTCTAAAGGATAATACAGCCCTATCCACAGCTAAAATCCTTCTGAAAGAATTCTTCCCCAGGTTTGGTTTGCCGTGCATTGTCTGGAGTGACAATGGGAGCGAATTTGTTGGCCAAGTTATGCAGAAAGTTTGTGCAGGTCTTGGTATCAAGCAAAAGTTCCATGCGGCAAATCATCCACAGTCAGCGGGTTTAGGGGAATGCTACAATGGAACCTTGAAGTTAAAGCTAGCAAAGGTTCAAGCAAGTACAGGACTCAATTGGCCCGATGCTTTGCCGTTGGCTCTACTATCCACCAGAACTGCAGTACACTTTCGTTTGGGACTTAGCCCTTATGAAGTGGTGTTTGGCCGTCTGGCTAACGTATGGGGAATCCCTCGTCCTAAGAAATACTCAGACTTGCCATATCCAATGTTGATTGACTATCTGCATGACCTTACGACTAAATTGCGTGTTCTTCATCAACAGGTTCAGAGTGCTCTGCCGGAGGCTTCCACAGATCCAGGTCAATCCATACGACCAGGTGACTGGGTATGCGTGAAGAATTTCCAGAGGTCCAGCAATTTGGAACCCAGATGGCGGGAGCCCCGGATGGTCTTGTTGACCATGAGGACAGCAGTTAAGGTCGAAGGAAAGAAAAATTGGATTCACGGTGTGCATTGTAAGAAAGTGCCTTTGCCTTTGCCATATGATCGATGTGTACGCAGAGGTGTTGGTGACTGTGAAAGTGAAAGAGTTCCACGATTCGTACCCTTCAGCGATGCACACCTGAGTGGGACACTGTCCGAGAAAGAGGACGACGACATTTTACAGGAAGCAATTCCATCACATCGTCGCTTGGATACGACTGAACCACGAACATTGTTCCAAGACCATAATGTTCCGGGGAAGGAACGCTACCATTTAAGACCTAGACCAAAGAACATTTAAACACCTTTTCCCCCTTGTATAGTATTCTGTCCCGGTTGCAGGGTCACGGTAGGAGTCTAAGTCACGACCTGAGTAGTGGCAATAGGCCTGCAGGATCTTCAGTGTCATAGGACGGTGGTACATCGTGACTTAAGTGATTGAGGAAGATTGCCGTGAGCATCCTTTAGTAAGATGGAAACTACACTAGGTAATAAAGAAAGAAAAGATGAAATGAAGAAAGCATCCTGTAAAATAATATACAGTCGTTTCAGCATAACTTTATGTGTTATTATATTATTGTCTATTGTTTTGGCGTTTATAAGTTGGATTATTTATGCTCTGCAGCCAAAAGTTATAACTCCGTCTCCTTCTTCGTCTTCTTCAACTGTCTCTTCACACCTCTTTCATACTCTTCCTCCACATGAACTTGTCAGAAGAACCGAGTATTATAACAATTCCTTTATCCAGCTATTACATCAGCACCAATTAGTGGTTAATACAACTGATTGTTGGGTGTGTGGACTTATGCCACACACCACAGAGAAAGGAATGCCATATCTAGTTCTCCCTTTTTCTTATGAGGGTTCTGCTTGGGCTTATTTTGTCACCTTCTCCAATGCTTATCAAAGCAAATTCAGATGATCTGTTAGTTCACATATTAATTATCCGGATTTTAGCCATAGTTCTTTGATTAAAGGTATGGTAGTTATGGCTAAAATCATGGAAAATAGTAAAATCTCCATTGACGAAAGAAAAGCATACACTAATTGGAACGTCACTCAATACATGTCTGGTCTTAGTAGTAAGGTTGGAAAAGGAAAGTCCTCGCCGATTTGGACCATACCACATCAGGGTAACTTCTGCTTAAAGATAAATGATCACTCTCCTGACATTACAACAAGGAATAACTGCTCCTACACGTACGTTTATTCCTCTCAGAACTAGCCTCCTCTAGTTCCGTCTCAAGGCACCTATTTCATCTGCTATAATAGAGCTTATACTTGGTTACCAACGGGTTTCTCTGGTACTTGTTACATAGCCTTTCTTCTTCCCCCTACTTACACCGCCTCCGCAAGTCATCACCGAACCCGATACGGCAGAGGGATTATTGATTCAAAGGACACCGCAGGACAAGAGGGAGGAGATTTCCTTAAGGGATTTCTTCCCTTCTGGGGTCCAATGGTTAACAGCAGAAATATAAGGCAATTAGTCCATGTCGTAGAGACTACAATAGACATCACTGTAGGAGCCTTAAGTAACATCACGGCAGAACTACAGGCGGATCGTCTTATGACATTACAAAATCGAGTTGCCTTAGACTTTGTTCTTGCCGATCGTGGTGGAGTATGCAAATTGATCGGGTCAAGTTGCTGTATTTTCATACCTAATGACGCTCCGACAGTATACCAAGCTATCTCCAAGTTGCACATAATCTCTGAGTCTATTCATCAGGACAAAGGAGATTGGTCTTTAACGGAATGGTTTTGAGGACTACTGTCTAAATGGGGTTGGAAAGCATTGACGTTCCTTGGTATAATCTTGACCATTATTTTCTCCTGTTGCCTTTGTATGCACTGTGGTCCCGCTATCTGTGATCTCTGTGCTACTATGTGCATCCCAAAACCCAAACCACAAGTAACCGAAAACATAAGAATGATGTTACAGCAACAGCTCGATGACCTCATGGCTATTGACGTAGACTCAGATTAGCATGAGTCTATCTTGCCTGAGTTCTGGCAAAAGGAGGGTCTGAGGAACTTCGATTTTCGATCACGATCGAATCGACCCGCCATTTTGTGGCCCGCCGCCATTTTGTGTTGCCATCACTCAGGCGGCACGGCGAACAAAGTCTATTCTATCTTTTCTGTAGCCTGGTGTTGAAATACGCCTTCGGCCTCTATTTGCAATGCTGGTGTTAGAACTAGCCGAGTACACTAATCCCTGTCTGGCTTTTCTAATCCGCGTCTCAACTATCTGTTGGCTCACACTATTCTTTCCTGACCTTATCTTATCGACTGGCCTTCACTGTCTCCTGCTAGCATTCTCTCGTTTCACAACTGTCCTCCAACACACACAAACGTATCTCGCCACCTGCAAGTTAGTTATGAATCTGTTAATAAATTAGCTTGAGGGAGGGGTGACAAACATAGTTGGAGGAGAGGTCTTTTCGAGTCATCTTACACTTCTGTTTTCAAACCTTTCTTATTGGTTCCACCTTGTTTTCCAACTTTCCTTATTGGCTCCTTCTTGTATGCTCTGGGAGTGCATTTCATTAATGATTATGAACATTGTATGGTATTTAACCCGAAGCGCCACAGAGTGAAGTGGCAGTCTCCTGAGAACCTACTTTGTGTACTTCTAGGATAATTGTACTAACTGCAGCTAAATAAATCTGAACTTCTAACGCCAACAGAGTGTCCCGTGTCTCTGTGTAGCTGAGCAGGAGAACTCCGGAGACTTGGGCGTACCCTGCGCCGCCAGACCCAAAAGGTTCTGGTTCTTCAATCCAGTTGAGGGCCTTGTCCTGGATCCCTGCGTCGTGGAGTCTGCGTATTAGGGTGCAGTGAAAGACTGTGTCAAACGCCGCGGAGAGGTCGAGGTGGATGAGGGCTAATGTTTCTCCTTTGTCCAGGAGGGTGCAGATGTCGTCTGTTGCGGCGAGGAGGGTGGTTTCCGTACTGTGGTTTTTTTCTGAAGCCGGATTGGGAGGAGGCGAGGATGTTGTGCTCTTCGATGAATATGGCATTGGCTGTTGATGGCTTTCTCAATGACTTTTCTGGGAATGGGAGCAGGAAGATGGGTCTGTAGTTTTTGACGTCGGTGGGGTCCACCGAGGGTTTCTTCAGGAGAGGGTTGACCTCGGCGTGTTTCCAGTTGTCGGGGAATCAGGCGGTCGCCATGTAGCGGTTGATGGTGTGGCGGAGCATGGTTGCGATGGTGTTGGCGGCTCTGTTGAAGATGTGGTGGGGGCAGGGGTCCGTGGGGGCCCCGGAGTGGATTGACTTCATCGTCTTCAGTGTGTCTTCGGTGGTGAGGGTTGTCCAGTTGTCAATCTCTGGCTTCAGGGTGTCGGGGTGGTTGGTGTAGGTTCAGTGTGTTGGTTGTCTTCGTCGAAGTTGTCGTAGATGCTCTTGATTTTGTGGTGAAAGAAGGTGCTGAGTTTGTCGCAGAGGTCTTGTGAGGGAGGGATATCAGTCGACTCACTGGGGGTTGGGCGAACTCCTTGATGATGTTGAATAGTTCTTTGCTGTTGTGTGAGTGTGTGGGGATTCTGTCTTCAATCGCTTTTTTCTTCGTTTTTCTGATGAGTTGGTGGTGGGCGTTGGTCACGGCTCTGAAGTTGGTGTGTGCTTCATAAAAGATTACGGGGTTAGTGCACTAATAAGACTGCAATACGAACAGTGTGCAAGTTGTAACGAAGTGTAAAGCGCGTTCTCATCAAACATTGTGAAATTATCCTATGCTTGATCATGCATTATATGAGGTACAAATAAGGGGAAGTACTGTATGTGTGATAATATCCTGATAACAAGATGTTGGTTATGAAGAATATCTTTGTAACAATGCATGTCATAAGCATTTGGTTCTTTTTAGTAGAAAACCACACAGAGACATATTGAGTGCAAGAGTGTCAATAAGTAGCAATTGAAGACAGGGGGCCTCCACAGGGCAAGCAGAAAGGTAAATCAACTGCTGAGACATACACAAAGGAAGTTAAGGGATGACACAAAATTGTACTTTGTGATTGTGCTTTTCCCCCTTCCCTTTTCGCAGTAGACATCGGGCTGACGTCCCTCAAACTCCCCTTTAGAACCATTGGAAGAGAATTCATTTGCATAAGAGGCTCTATTCATATTTTTGGAGAAACCATATTTTCTCTCTTTTTTTTCTCATCCCAATCCCCATTCCCCTGAGGACAATTACCATCAATAGCGAAGCCAATAGCTCTCACATAGGCGAGACCTATTGGCTTAGCCAATACTTGTTTCTTCTTCTTCTTTTTGAACTCTTCGGCCTCCTCCCTCTGGATCCATGCAGCAAACTTGAATTGGGCTTTGTGAGTCAACGGTTTGTGTCACTGTTTCCTCATCTTCAGCACACACACTTTTGTGTGAGGTGGGTGGATCCAGAGCGGCAAAACTCCCTACTTCACGCTATGTTTTTCACCAGTATCACTTGATGTGGTCCATGGTCCACTTCAGAGGTGCTCCAAGGAACACCTTCTCATATGCTTTTTTACAAAAACTCAGTCTCCGGGTTCTAGGCTATGACAAAAGTCAGTACTTGCAGAAGGTGTAGCAAGCTTTACCTGGTGAGAGATAGAATGTACTGTATCAGCTAGGTTTTTGTTGTAATACAAAAGCAAATCATTAGTACAATTTACAAGAGCAGCTCATAGAATGCCAGGAATTCTCATGATTATCTCATGGGCTCTCAAACCAGTTATTTTACTTTGTGTGTTTCAAATGCTAAGCAAAGCCAAACAATGAGCATCTGGTCATTTCAAGGATGTTGAGGCACACACCTTAGATAATTTCCCCTTCATAATGGCATTAACACGCACCACTGCACACAGTGCTTCTGGATGATAACTATAGTGTTCAATGTTCAGAGCAGGAAACAAGAACTTCATGATTTCATTCTTAAAACGTGTACCCCTGTCTGTCTCAATTGAAGTTGACAATCCAAATCTCGGGATCAACCCCCCCCCCTTATTAATTTGATATCTGTCAGTACATCACATTTTGTTGGATATTCCTCAATCTATTTTAAAAATAAGCTCACAAGCACTAAGATATACTCCAGACCATTCCAATGTGGCATCTCTACAAAATCTACATGCTGTTTTGTGAAACGACCTGCTGTTTTCCATACATGACTCTTCTTCACACATATTTTTTTGAACCTTTTTTTGTTTTATTGACATACTATGCATCTTTGGTATGTTTTTCTGCAATATTTCAAAAATGAGGATTAAACTAACACTTTTGATCCTCCATCCCATTGTGTCCTACAATTGAACATCCATGTATTAGTTTCATCATCTGCAGTAGCAATTAATCCTGTAGAATAAGCCTCCCATCAGTACATCTCCATAGTTCATTTTCATCTCACTGAAATCCTACTCTTTCCCACTTTTTTCCTCAACTGAATTTTCATTCTGCATGCCTCTTAGCTCATCTGTTATTTTAATTCATTTTGAGAGAAAATAATTTACATTTTCAAAAATAGTTTCTGGGATGTTTGTTCTGCGCTTGATGCTGACAGGAGAGCACACTATTTAGCAATCTGATCAGGGAAATTGTTATACAAAGTATTTGTGTAATTTCCACGTGCAGTACGTTTGACAGCTGCTATTTTCTTTGCTAATTTCAATGTAACAAATCAATAATGCATGTCTCATTGTGAATTCAAGTCCCAGCAGAAGTCATGAAACCTCACTGTGACCGCAATTAGCCAAAATCATGCACCACTCCAAAACAATGCTAACTATCCTGGAATACAAATTGTACTGTAAGAAATTGGGTTACAGCTTGACTGGGGTGTGAGCCTTTGTCAAGCAACACTCACAATCCTTGTCAGGGAAAGGCACAAGCAAACCCCAAATTAACCTGTGCTCAACCCTCTGGTAGCTGGGCACATAGCAGTCAGGATTATCTTAACTCTGTAAGAAATTGGACTAAAGTATTTGCGCAACACTTCAAACAGTAAAACAGTGAAAATACATCACAAAAAGATCCCACACCAAGATAGAAAAATAGAGTTGAATTTAAGAAATGAAGCAAGACCAAAAGGAGAAAAATCCTATCAGTATAACCGGAGTTATGAATTTTGTAAAGAATAAAGTGAATATAGCACCAAAAAGCACTTTGGATATCTGGTTGCGCTGGAGTAGGTCAAATTCAGTTCAGGCTGACCGCAATGGAGCGCAGGTTGGATACTGTTAGAAGGTGGTTCTGACACTATGGGCTGCCCGGATTTTTTGCTTTTTGGGCACCTAATTGTTGAGCTTTTACTGTGGGGGAGCCTCATAAGTTGGGACTCACCCACAGTGAACTCAGGATGTAAGAGACTGCATGGGGATTTTACTGGTGTTCCCCTGGCTTGACCAGGCCACTGCGCAGCAGCTGGAGTAAGGGACACCGGGCTGGTTACATGCAGACACGTGTGTACATGCGTGTGCACACGTGTACGGGCTGCGAAGGGGAGATTCCTAGCGTGCGCAGTCCAGGAGCAGCTACAAAGTGAATGGTGTGGCAGGACTTATGCAGTATTGGGTGGTGATATGGAATAGGCTTTATACGCTGGAAAGAAACATGCCAGGGAAAGTCAGTGTGTTTTACTGTGTTTTCACTTCATTATTTCCCTAAGGGAATGTGGGGCCCATGGCTAAATTAACTTCCACGAGGCCTACAGTTTCAGAACATTCACTAAAGTCCATTGTATTGGAGGTGAAAAGCAGTATTCTGCAGAGTCCAAAGTCATATTTGTACTGCTTTTGGGTCATCCAGAACTGTCATATTTCTGTGAGCCAGCCAGGACCAGACCCAGGCTGAGGGCTGACCTCAGCTGGATGGATTGATAACCTTTCTTCCACAAGCTAGGGCCTCCTCTCCACGAAGAGAAGATGGGAGGGGATACAGGTTCATCAATTAGCAGCTGTCACTGGGTGCCAGGCACCAGGCTGCACCAAGGAGGGAAGGCAGCGTGGGGGATTAGGCTTCAGACATGTGGCCAGAAACCCTGGACGACACCATTTTGAACAAGCTCAGAGGCTGGACAAGAAGGAGGGAGCAGGGGCAGGGACGTGATGTGTCGCTGTTTGATAGGACCAACAGAGACTTCCTGCCAGCCCCCTACTCAACTTTTAAAAAGTACTTGCACAGGAAGAGAAGGTCTCTCTGGGGTGTGGTCTGCTGAGGGTGAAGGTGCTGGAGCCTGGCGCAATGGGCAGTTGGAAGGAGAGAACCCCTGACTGCCCCCAGGACCCTATCAGCACCAGAAGAAGAGCCCAGGACTGGTGCACAGAAGCAGGGGCCTCTGCGCAGGGAGAAGAGAGTCCCAGAAGGAGAGCCTGGCGAGAGGCTAGCACAGGGAGCCAGTGAAGACAGCACCCTGCTGAATCAGAGACCCTGAGGGCGGAGGAGAGTGTTCCCAGTGGCGGGGGCTGGTAAAGAGGAGCATGAAGCGCCCCATAATGCCTCGCCAGGCATTTGGAAATCTGTCGTTTTGGTGCTTTGTGGCCCCCAGAGGAGGGGGGTTACCCTCACTTGTGAAAAGGTGCTGGGGGAGCGGCTGGAGGAGCACCGTCTTTCCCCCCCCCCCAACATGAAGAAATCTGCCATTTTGGTGCCTGGTGGCCCCCAGAGGAGGGGGTCACCCTCATGTGTGAAAAGGGGTGCAGGGGGGCTGCAGGAGCACCGCAGTCTCCCCCAGCATAAAGAAGAACAGTCCAATCCTAAGTTTCACGGGGCATCTGAAAGAATAACCCCTCCAGGACTCAGCCCGCCTTTAACACCTTCTAGGCTGGAACTTATGTTCTACAGCTGAGGGTGTACTATGAAGTGCATCATGGAGTGAAGGGCTGAGTTGGGGATGTCTGGAGAAGGGCATCCCCTGGAGGTGAAGTGGTGTAATTGCACCGAAATGCATTTACTATTGGTTATTTCTTTTTAGGTGGACTGAAAGTCACATTTGTAAAGTGAAGTACCTGTGTAAGGTGATGTTAAGCTAAATGGAGTTATGTTGCTAGACCTTCCTGCTAGGGGGTCTGGCTGTATTTATGTAATCCCATGCTTGTACTTGTGATTCCTTTTAAAGTGAAGAGGCGCACTGCAGGTGAAGTGTAGTTGCCAGGAGTACTTCTTTTGAAGGGACTGTAAGTCACATGTGTAAGGTGATGTTAAGCTAAATGGAGTTATGTTGCTGGACCTTCCTGCTAGGGGTCTGGCTGTATTTACGTAATCCCATGCTTTTACCTGTGATTCCTTTTAAAGTGAAGAGGCGCACTGCAGGAGAAGTGTAGTTGCCAGGAGTACTTCTTTTGAAGGGACTGTAAGTCACATGTGTAAGGAGATGTCATAAGTCAAGTGGGGCTATGTTGCCAGACAGTCCTGCTAGGGTGTCTGGCTGTATATGCGCAATCCTGTGATTTCATCTGTGATGCCCTTAGGGGCTGTAATTGCAATGCATTCAAATGATCAACCAAGGTGATTAGTACTGTCATTCTAAAGTATGCGTAAACATGGATTCTTGCTGCTGCGCTTAGGTGAAGACCCCAGACTGCTAGCCCTTCAGATATAGAGGTGCATACTTTATGGTCAGTAGGAGATTCTCAGTCAGGGTCATGTGTCACCAAGGCAGGTTTACCCCTTTTTAATGCTTGTTGAGGTAATGGGGTGGGTCGCCACTGGGATGGTGCCAGTGCGCAGGGCCCTCGCCCCAGGTTATGTTGAACTAACTGCATTGGGGGCAAGTTGATGTGCATACATGGGAGTGGTGGTACTAGACACCACCCCCGCTGTGGGAGGGGTGGAGATGTTATGCAATGTCACAAAGTAATTCCAACAGCTTATGTATATTTGTAAACTGGTGCATGGTATTGAGTAGTGTGTGTGTTTAATAAATGTACTCTTACTTTTATAAAGCAAAGTACAGACTGGACAATCAATTATTGAGTGTTATTTTTGTGCACCTGCAAATGGCGATTACTAGCCCACACCACCTCCCTTGAGTAAGCCTCAGACTGCTCTGCAACGCTACCCTCTGAGAGTCAGGCGCTACGATTGGGTGTTTGGTTCCCAGTGAAGGACAAATGTAGTCATGTTATTTGTGCAGGCCTCACAGATACTGCCTCGTTTTCCAACAGATACAGTCCCAGGTTAGTCCCGCTGAAGGTTTAGCCTCTCACGTTCATTCCAAGAAGGCTGTTCACCTTGTATAGGGCTGTGAGAAGGATGCTGTTGGTGAAGAGCAAGGAGCTTTGCGGGTGGCAGTCCTGGCAAGTGATAGATGCTGCAGTGCAAAAAGTCGGGCTGATGGTTCTTTGCGCTGATTTGTGATGCGAGGAATGAGGTCTCGGTGGGAACAGGCCCATTCACGGGAGCAAAGAGCCCAAAAACTTGATTTCAGCCCCCGTAAGCCACACCAAGGGACCAGGACCTGAGAGGCATCACTTGGGGGGTGAGGAACGTGATGCAGCTGGATTCAGGAGCCGTTTATGGATGTTGGGGAGCATTTTATGTTGCTGAGACTCAGATCAGACGGCCAGCAGACTAGCGATTGGAATCACTCTGGGGTCCTGGGTTCAAGACAAAGTTGCAGGTCCAGTTTTTCTTTCCCAGGAAAGAGGGCAGTAAGCAGCAGGTCAACACAGCATGACAGCAATTCCTTTACAGCAGTAGTCCAGCAGAGGGGAAGTCCATGTAGCAGCACTACAGTCCTTCTTCCTGGCAGAGTGTACACAGGCCCAGAATTGTGCTGAGAAGTTGGTGTCTGAGGTCCAGTATGTATTCACAGTTGGACGTTTGAAGTGGGTAGAAGCTTCTAGAGGCATGCCTTGGAAGTACACAGATGTCCTGTATTCCTGGCCCTGCACTCCAGACTAACTAGAGGGGGTATACAGCCCTTTGTGTGGAGACAGGAAACAGGCTATTCAAGTTCAAGTGGGCCTGTACCCAGCTCCTGCACAGATGTCCTGCCAATTTAAAATTCAACTTTACTATAAGTTAGGATTTTAAATTGTGATTCCAGAGACACCAAACATGAACTGGTTACCTATTCCCATTTGGAAATTGCATTTATAAAATGTAATAAGGTAACTCCAATGTTATCCTGTGGGACAGGTAGGCCTTGCAGTAGTGAGTAACGAGTTTAAGTGTGTTTCACAACCAGGACATGTAAATCTTAAAGTACATGTCCAACCGTTTAAATACACTGCACCATGCTCTTGGGGCTGTCCAGGGCCTATCCTAACAGGGACTTATATATATTAAAAAGGAAGGTTTGGGCCTCGCCAAAGGTTCACTTTGCCAGATCAAAATGGCACTTTAAAACTACACATACAGGTTCTGCAATGGCAGGCCTGAGACATGTTCAAAGTGCTACTTACGTGAGTGGCACAATCAGTGCTGCAGGCCCACTTAGCATTTAATTTACAGGCCATGGGCACAAGTAGTGCTACTTTACTAGGCACGTACAAGAAAATAAGATATACCAATTGGGTATAAGCCACTTCTGCCATGTTTTAAGGAGACAGCACAAGCACTTTAGCACTGGCTATCAAAGGTGAAGTGCGCTGAGTCCTAGGGCCAACAAAAAAGAATTCATCAAAAAGTGAAGAGCAAAGGCAAAATGTTTACTGATGACCCTGCAGAAAGAGCGAAGTCCAACAGGCTCCATGTACAAGTAACTTGACAAAATTGCTAGTTGCATATCCACCATAGAACACCTTTTCCACAAACACAAGAAACACTCAGTATCTGAGAAGACCATTCACAAAGTAACAGTGAGCAAATACAGTTCCCAGTGACACCAATATCTGTCCACAACATCGCCATCTGACCCAATAGAACCAACAACAGAATAACTCATAAAGAAACAGATGCTCTTCTTCCCTCCTATGACAGAGCATAATTTCTCTACCCCAAAGTATTAACAAGACTAGAATGACCAAAAGACCCAACAAAAAAGTATACATCTGGCAATATAAGACATCTACAAGTAATAGCTTCATCAAAATCCTAATTACACCAGAACAGCCAAACTGGGCTACTAACTTCAAGCTCACAATTGCTGATCAGAGGCCGAACACAACATGGAAATAGCCACATGATCATGTCACACCATATTGACATCACATTCCTCACAGAAAACTGGCTGAACAATCTCTCCACTTACCTAATTGAAATCCTAGTCCGACCCAACTTTTCTATAAAATGTCTTGACTGTGGAGGCTGTAAGGGAGGTTGAGTGTGGTAATACATAGGAGCTCATTACCAATACACGCAATAAAGACAGGAATTTATCACCTTTGCATACTTAGGAGTCAAATTCTCCACTACAGGTGCTAACCCTTCCAAATTCCACATCATCTGCCATCCCCCAGGAGACAACCTACTCTTCTCAGAACATCCTATTGATCTTATCACACATTCATTTCTAGTATCAGCCAACAGCATATTCTTAGGCAACTTCAACCTACTTTGGAATGGCCCCTACAGCTCCCTGGTCACAAATCTAAGTCCCTTTGTTGTGACCGATGACTAACCCAGGGTGGTGAACTCTGCTCCGCCCGCAGAGTTTTCCATACTCCGCATTACGCAGAGCTCGTGGAGTTCTGTAAAACACTCCTCCGCAGAACGGAGTTTTTTTCCTCGCTCGCGCTCGTTAACATTAAGTTGATAAGCACGAGTGAGGAAAATCCAGCTCCCGGCGAGATTTTTCCTCATTCGTGCTCGTCAATGTCAAGTTGGTGAGCGCGAGCGAGGGAAATCAACCTCTCAGTGAGATTTCTCAATGGGGGCGGTCGGATTTCTCAATGCGAGTGGCTGCGTATGCTCGCAACTGCTATCATTGAGAATCCAACCATTCGCGTTGAGAAAGCTGCCGCTCGAGTAGAAAATCTACTCGAGCGGCAGAAAGGAAGCAGCGCCCACTTGCGCCTGTTCACACCTGCTTGCACTGTGCATGGGGCCGTTTACGATAATTTTACAGCATGGGCAAAAACCCGACATTTTTTTATCGCACTCCACCGCTTGTGGAACTCCGTGCAGTGCGGTGGAGTTTTTTTTGCACTTCGCGGAGTTCCACGTAGCGGAACTCCGCGAACTTCGCTCAGGCTTACCAATGACCTCTCACAAGACTGCAACTCATACAACTATAGAATGACTAATTGCCAATCATAAATCCCATGATATACATCTGGTAGAATGGTCAGACCACCACATGATCTTACTCAAACTGGCCTCTGCAATTAATAACCAAAGCTCATTCACACAGACTGAATTGATGGCTCAAAAACACAAAGCAAATCAACACAGACAACCTCACATCTAAAATCACATTACACCTCCATTCAACTGTGGCCCTGCATTCAGCAGAGGAACTAACTGCACACTACAATAAAACCATGTCAGACATGCTCAACCAGCTAGCACCCATGAAACTCAAGAGGCTGAAGGATAACCACTTGTGTTTCCGGTTCAACAATGAGAGACAACAGTTCAGAATTACTGAATGAAGATGGAGGAATGACTCTACAAGCTCACACTTTGCTCTCCTCAGCCATGAAAGAAACCAGTACAAAAAAAATATATCTTCAAGGAAAAAGCCACCTTCTTCTAGTCACAACTAGACAAAGCCAGAAATTGTCCAAAAGAGCTCTTCAAAATCATCAAACTATAAACATCGCTCCCAATGTCCCTAATGTAAAGCCCTCCAATGAAGCATTTTGGAACCTCTTTGCAGAGATGACTGCAAAGATTGACCCATCTATAAACAACCCCTCATTCCAGAACCCCCACTCCCACACCCTACCCCCACAACCAACCTCACTGGACTGGAAATTCAAACCCTACCACTAATCCAGAAAAACAACATAGCTTGTAATTTAGGGTGCTAGCAGGATGGATCTCACCAAAAGCATAGGCAACACGAATCCCACTACCCACATATTAGACTCTATCCTTCTGGGCCAAACTAATCTGTACATCACTGGCCCAAGGCCCAGTCCTGAATTGCCTGAAATTAGGGCAAGCCACTGCACTTCTCAAAAAAGTGGAAGCAGACCCAGAAAACCTGAACAACGTCCAGCCCACATCAATATGACAGCCAAAAGCACCATGCTGAGCCTAAGACTCCTTTAAATAGGTTAAACCATTCATGCAATCTCAAAAACATAGTACAGGCACTTGTCATAGCAAAACCCAGTTATGGAAGTGGCATCCTCACAGGAGGAAAACCCATCAAAGTCATGTTTTAGCCATGAAGGCCATTCTCAGTGCAGCAGCCAGACTTGTCACGGGAGCTAGAGAGTCTGATCACATTTCCCCCATACTTACCCTGCTTAAGTGGCTGCTGATAGAAGCACGATTCATCTTGAAAACAGAGTGCATTACCCACTAAGCAATGCTCTACAGTTCTCCAAAATCCCTAGCCAGAAAACTTACTAGATCAGGTGACCAGTGCTCCCTATGCAGCTCAGACTCACTGGTACTAGAGGCTCTCAGATTCAAAAAGGAAAGAACTTGTGCATAGCTATACACAGAAAATGGCCTAAGAATCTGGAACATCATCCCATCAGATGTATAGTGAGCCCCTTCTTCAAGAGGAAAGTCAACACAGTCCTGCTAGCAAAACACCTACCTCCTTCTAACTCGTCCTTAGCCTCAATTAAAAAAATGGAACCTGTAGAACTTGAAACACTGACTAAGGGCCTGATTACGAGTTTGGTGGTGCAGGAGCGGGGCAGCATGCCACCACTCCGCTCACACACCACTAAACTCGACTGCGGGTCGGCTGCCAGATTACAAGTTTCCATGGAGTCTGGCAGGTGGTCTTTTGGCATTCCCATGGTGGTGCCTTTCAAAAAGGCACCACAATGGGAACACCAGAGCAAGTTAACTGTTAAGTCCATGCCGTGTAAGAACTGGTCATGCATGCACACAGGGGCACACAATGTGCCCCCCTAAATGCATCCCATGGGCCATGAGTCACTATGGGGGCCTGCAGGGCGGCCCCCTTTTCTTTTCTCTTCGCCAACCTAGCAAATGAGGTCTCACTGCCATGGTTACGGTCACAGTGAGGAAACTTACAATATGCATGGCCGTGCTGCAGCGACATGCCAAGCATATTGCTGCCTCAAGACTGCTGCACCAGCGATCGCAGATCCCTTGTGACTGCGGCAGCCCTCTCACGATCTTATGGCAGTTGGAACCCTGGTGCAGCTGTCCCCAACCACTACCGCACCTCAAACACAGATTCGGTGGTCCAATCAGGCCCTAAGCCATTGCCATTCAGAGAAGAGACAAATGAGTAGTGTAGATGCTGCCTATCTCCCGGAAGTACGAACACACTATGTTCATTATGTAATAATTGTTATTATTTTAAATTAGATAATATAGCAATGGTAGTTGCTGCTCCATTTTTTCATACATCCAGTTCGATCTGCTGCATCTGGATTTAATGTGGCAGAAAAATATGCAACTGAGATCTTCGCATGCCATGCTGCTGTGTGAGAACAGAAGGTAGGCATCCTCCTTTTTCATGACAAAATGTATAAAAAGGTTTTAATAGTCAGATGTTCCTAACACAAGTGCTGTACAGAGAGTAGGACCTAGCTTCCGGAAGGCTGGCGTACATTCTTCATCTCAAGGCACCCGATCAGAGGTTTCATTGTGCATCAGTCCATGTACAAGCTTCACAGTCAAGGAAATGTTTGGAATCCAATGGTGACAGTCCTCAACCACTCCCAGAAACATCTGCACATTCCTCTGTGTTGTTGGTGGGTTTATTCTCAAAATCACAGAGATGCACTCTTTAGAGACCTTCCTTATTCTCTTCTGAATTTAATGTGCAAAATCAATAACTTCTTCTGACAATATTGCCTCATTGTAGGGGAAACCTTAGGCCCCTTCCCAGCCAATTGATTCAATAATGCAATGGTTTCTAACTTACAGCCCTCTTTCGTTTTTGCTTCAGTCATTGATGTATTGCACACATAATGAGTCGCAACGCAATTTTAAAGATTCTACATCTTTAGTGATAATTTGGAGAAATTCAAATAACTTTCTATAAACCCTTATCAGATTCTAGCCTAAACCAGCACTCTATGTTAGAATTTTAATCTAAAAAGATAGTGGTTACCCTCATAAAGGGGAAAAGAGAAAAATGTTGAACATAAATCATTCACTGTGAACCATTCTGCTTTTATTGGAATTTGAAACTAAATGACTGATCGATTTGGTATGATGGTACAATATGGAACTGTTTGGAGTTGGGACTTGGAACATGGAATTTGCGTAGGCCAATTATAAGTGAGTTAAATGGACTCTCATAAGCCTCCTTTGAAATGCTTTGCTGCATCATCTTTTCAGTCACAGGTGTAACCTCTTCCTCAGCTTCACAAGTAAGTCTATACTGGAGAATGTGTGGAAACCCTGATTCAGGTTTGACTGAAATATGCAATGGTTTTGCACTTGTATTCAGCCCAATTTAATTTCCTGTAAAATATTAAATGTCTCTTTTCACTGTGTCTTAAATCTGGAGGTAAATGCTCTTATGTGACAACTGGGAAAATGTCAATGTTTGTTTCTGTTGATTTCATTTTGAGACAAAAATCAGGATAATTTCTTTGAATGAAATAACCATCCGGTGTGCAATAAGTTACTCAATTTAACGTACATAACATATCACGACCTGGTAGATTTATTGGACTTGTTTCTCTAATTATAAAATCATACTTATTTATAACTGAACATATTTTTCAGGAACATTTCTGGCAATTTAGTTTAATTGAAATGCCTACTATTTGGACTTCTTTACCCAGAGAGGTAGGTTTGGAACTTCCACTGGTCTAGCTGTCTAAACAATATAATCTGTTTCACCCAAAAATGACACCAGATTGCCATTCACTTCTCCTTCTATAAATGAGCTATTATGGTCTAATTCAAGGACTGCCCTAAGCATACAAACCTCATTCTCCCTTCAGGTGCCGTCATTGTGTTTGACTCGATGCATACAGGACTTTAAGTGCAGCTGCAACGTTTTGAAGAGTCACTAATTACTGATTGTTTCATTTGGGGTTGAGATAGAATTTGATAAAGTGCAAATTTCTGAGGAAATCCAATCACATTATTCGCCATTTGTTGTAAATCTGAAGCTGAAGGAAAGATTCCACAAACATGCCTTGTATCTGCTTGTTTTGCAGACATGCAGGCACGGCTAGGGCCATTGACTGTGCCATCCCATTCTGTGCCACTGGAGTCATGTTTTGCTGCATGGAATTCGTTGGATGCATCATCATTTGTGTTCTGGTTGCAAATTATTTTACATTAAATCAACAATGTCTTTTCCATCTAGACCACAAATATGACAACCTCCAGATTTCATCTGACCATTTTTAACATTGTTACTAAAACCTCTACATTGAGAACCATTTCCTCCACCTCCTGGTGGACCCTGAGATTGCACACCAGGAACTTGAAGAACACCTCAACCACTTTTCTGAAAGAACTGAGTATACATCAGCATCAACTTTAATTTAGTAAATTTCTTTTCAACTCACAATAATCCCTTTTAATTTTGCGTAGTCAAGAATCTCATCCAGCGATTTTGCTTACCAACACATCACACTCTGCTGAATCTTTGCACTCAACTATGGATGCAAACCACACACAAAAGCTGAAACAAATTCTAATGCTCCTTCCTTTGATGGATCTTTTCCACTGTGTTGCCTGTAAACCTGCCTTAATCTCTCATAATGTGCATGAACTGACTTATCTGTATTTTGTGTTGATCTCATAATTTTTAACCAATTAACCTGTTTTGCTGGAACCTTTCTCTTCAAATGCTGAATACCTTGAGCATATTTTTGCATGACAGTTGGTGAAGGTTTGTGACTAGGACCATCGCTACATGCATTTTCCTCTGGCCACCTTGTAATGTGTTTATACTCATTCCACATATGCTTATACACAGTAATTAAATGTAATACATTAATATCTTGCCAAAGCACTTTTGAATCCTAGCCTCGTCTGTGCACCAATAATCCTGCTACACTCCAAGTTTTTGAAAATCCTTGCTAAATGTCCAAAGTCCCGTCTACTCCAAAGGACAAGCTTCTACACAGTCGCGGCTCGCACAGGTAAGCGCGGTGGGACGGTGAGGCGGGGCAGGGGTGGGGCAGGGTGGGGGATAGTGGAATTTGACATACGATGGGACAGTGAGAAGTAAATAAATAAAACCATTTATCTTGCGCATGCTGCATTGCTGATTTGGCGATGCGGCGAGCGCAAATAAGGTAAGTTGTTTTATTTATTTATTTCTTTACTTCTCACTATCCCATCATATTTTGAATTCCACTACCCCCACCCCGCCCCGCTCCCGCCCCGCCTCACCGCCCCACAGCGTTTACCTGTACGAGCCGCGACTGTTTCTATAGGCACTTATCTCATGGGGAATCCTCTTTCAAAGAATTCACATTTAGAACCTCTCATAACTTTTTCATTTTGCATTTCTGTGGCTCTTCAAGTCCAGTCATCTTTGTGCTTTTTCACATTTCCCCATTCTCCAATTAACTCTAGAATTTCTCAGAAATGTGCTCTTAAATGTATAAATCCTTCCTTTATGTAATACAGAATACAAAGGATACAGAGTGCGAGCAGTAGCAGCGAGATCTGTCTCCCTGCAAAGACACTGAGAGAGTAAAGCGATGTGCTGGCATCCCTCCTTGAGCTAGAGATAGGCGTGATGTCAGTGATGTGCCTGCACCACCGCTCTAGTATGTCCTGCCTTGAACAAGTGCAGCTTCTGCTGGTGCTGCTTTGCGAAGGTCACTGGTGCTGCCTTTAAGTCATTGTATAAAGAAACATTGGCACCTTTGGTATTACAATTCTTTATTGTATTTTCATTTACTTATACAAAGTGAATCTGCCGACAATGTTGAGCAGTGTCATATCTGCACTGAGTACAGTATTAAAAGTTAAACAATATGAACATTTGGAAATAGCAAGATGCAACTTATCCAAAGTTTGCATATTACTCAAAAAATTGCTGGACAATAAGAGGTCAAGAATAGGCTCAAGTAATAATAAAGGGGCCCTCCCTCCTCTCACATTAACCTTGGTTCCAGGTAGAGTAATCGATACATTTGACCACCCTTCTCCCCCTCAAGAAACTTTAATTATTCCCTAATCAATTTTGTATCCTGTTACCCTCAGCCCCTATAGCTTCTTCAGTGTAGGGTTCTTTATAGGAACCCTCCCTTTATTAAACACAACAAGATGCAAGAAATGTCCAAGTGACCCATTTCCAGTTCAAAGTAGTGTTGCATCTCGAGTTGCCTACTCCACCCCTCTGTCCATAGTCCAGCATATTCATATATTCAAATTTGGCGCCTGTTTACCGACCTTGACCAGATCTTTCACAGGATGTTATCCCATACATGTCCTGCAGCCATATTTGCACTTTGGGCACTTGGGCTGTCTCCAAAGTCGTAGTATCCCCATCTGTGCTGTGATCAGTGCAGTCAATAGAAAGCAATTGTAAGGTTTGTGCGGGAAGATAAGATACACTGTGTAGTATTGCTATTCTAGCAGTGAGGTCTAATGTATGTCCAGGCCATGCATGTTTCAATGGTCCCAAATCCCTCCCCAATACTCCTGTAATTTCGAGGATCCCAACAGAATGTGCATAGTATGACTGTATGGATCACCACACCTCCAACACAATGAATGTGGACTGAGCTTTGCCTTATATATAGTTGTGCTAAACTATATAGGTAAGCTTATATAGTTTTTGGGGGGACAAGTGCTATCTGTGCAGAGCTTTAAAGTAGGTAAACTTCAAGCGGGCTTCTCTCAGACCTCTATCATCTCCTAAAAGGTCTCCCAGTCCTTATCCTCCATAAACTGTGTGTGCAAACGATATTCTTACCATTGTCAAAGGTGGAGGGAATTTTGTTGTGATAACAGATTATCTATCAGGACAGAATAATGGCTTGATACAGCCTCTTGTAAAATTTTCATGTCTGCAAATAATGAAGAATGGGTGATCTCTAAACCGAGATAGGTGGTTTTCCTAGTTTTGTCTTCAGGGCCTGTGTCAATTGCACATATCTCCAATATTGCGTTGGTCGGATAGTATATTCCCTCCTAAGTTCATGAAATGTTTTTAGAACCCTATCTTTTATCATGTCATCCATACAGAGTATCTTTTCAGATTTCCAGAAGCTCCAAGTAATCTTTTCCCCTCCAACTTTAATCTCCACATTCTGCCAAAGTGGAGCTTTTGAATGTAGACTGTCTGATGTTTTTATCAGCCAGTGTGCCCTCTACTATGCATGGCTAGAGGAGTGTAAAATTGGGTTCTTATCTGTCTTCATCTTTGTGTGGTGCATATAGTGCCCGGTTGTCTTTAGAATATGTCTTTCCATATGGACCCACATAGGCGTCTCTATGTATCTTGAGCAGTTGATGTGCTAACCAGTAGCACTCCCTATTTGTAGACGTAGTCCCGATTTTGTAGTTGTGGCATATAGCTTGAGTTCCTCTAGGTACGATTTATCTCTTCCCCATATAAATGTGCGAATGGTGCTGTCTATCTTGTGTAGAAGGGATTTGGGACTGGCACCTTTTGGTGGCCGTCCAAATTTGATCAAGGTATTATGACTGTTTGATTAGAAAAGGGGTGGTAATCAAGGTGGTTGTGAACAGAGGAAACCTGTATAACAAATATCATACTAGCAACTATAAATTGAAATAGTTATTTGGTTTGCAAGTTTAGAAAAGGCCTGTCACAAACTTTGGGGGGGCCCGGGTCACTAACTTCATGTGGGGCACCACACCTATGTGTCAATATCTCATTGTAAATCAAAACAATGGCATTGCACTCTTTTTGAGGTAACTCTAGTGCAAACTAGTGGTAGCTGATGATTCCTGCATCTTGATGAATATATAATAAAGGCAGTCAAGGCCAGCTTTGGTGATATAGAAATACATTTAGCAGTGGCAGTGCAGTGAATTTTCCATTACAAGCCAACTCTAAATAAAGCCCTAAATAAGTATGTTCAACAAGCCAACGAGTCTGGTAGCAGAGTTCCCCGAGTGATGGACAAAGATAAACAAGCATTGTGAAAGCAAGTCTGTCTGTAGTTACCTGCCAGCCTTTTGTCTTTACTTTGCCATAGTTTTTATCAAACAGTGCTGTGGGAGCTTGCACATATTTAAAATAAATTGGAAAAGAAAAATATTTTTGGGACTCAAAAAGTACACATTGTCATAGTAGTCCCTGGCACTAAAGTGTTTTTTGTGAAAAGAGCAGAATGTGACACTTTGAGTGAATGTAGTCAATGGCTGATCAATACCGAATACATTGTCCTACATAGTATGCAATAGAGGGCAGACGAAAAATGTGAATGACACAACAGACCAATAGACAAGGAGATCTTGCTGAAAGCTTCTATGAGTAAATAAACAATTTAACTAAAAATCAAAAGGTCTTGGCAAACGGTAGATCTAATAATATAAATTGGCCAGAAGAGAGATGTATTAAATTTTTTAAAAACTGGGAACTTTACAATCTAATCATTTGAATAGATTGTGGACCACATAGTTATAGTTCTGTAGCATCATTCATTCCTATAATAATTGACTGACCATGTGCATTCTTCATTATATATTATCATTTTTTGTCTGTTTGTAATGTGGTCAAAAACATGCATCTTCATCATCCTTTGATCTGCTGGAATGTATTATTCAATGCCTAGAAGTGGATGCACCAGCTGTTTTACAAGAACTTGGACCAGCAGTGTGACACAGCCTAAAAACAGAGTGAATAGAAATATCAACTCAGACTGGCTTGACCATATCATTAGTAGATTGGTACATGCACCAGGACTGATGGAAGGTTCCAGTTTTTAATAGTAAAGTTATTTACTAGACATCGCTTATGTGTACCACCAAGAAGTTTGTTGTGTTAGTTCTCTTGGATGGTTTCTTAATTCCCAGTGTATTGACTACTTCAATTTAGCACTATAGATTGAATGGCGTAAAATGAACATGTGCTATGTGTCTATGACCCAGAACAGACTGCATTTCCAGAAATCTCACTCTGCTTGTTCAAGTTGAATGGGATGTTGGATTTGACTTTGAAATTCTGTATACCTCAATGGATGCATTTTCCTAGCATTGATATAGTGTGGTTGTAGTATATGCAGAAGCTTGTTGTATAACTCTGTTAATGACTTTTATTCTAGGTGCAAATTGTTCTTTGCATTTCTTGTATATCTATTAATGTTCTTTTTTCCAATTATAGATTTTAGCAGCATGTGGGCCTGATCATCACATTTGGGACGAGTATCCCATCTACCAAGGTTGTTATCCAGCCCTTTATCTCTTAAATTCGAATGTTCCCCCTCTCTTCAGGCTATCCTTGTTTACACAAAAGGGGTGATTTAGAGTTTGGTGGTCAGGGTACTCCTTAGCAAATGTGGCAGTTTATCCTGTATGCTGAAATTATGGTCCACCTGCCTCATTTAGAGACTGGTGGATCATCAACTTTCTGTCGCCGGACCCCATGTTGGTTCTGTCAATGGCATAGCTACCTCCGACAGCTCAGGTCAGGTGAATTGGGAGCATCTGAGTAAATTAAGAGTGGACAGTCTGATTTTTTTTTCATCTGTCACTGCCAGGAAAAACATGGCGGTGAAGGACAGAAGAAAAGTAATGCCCCCTACACCTTGGGAGCAGGCTCCCCTTGTGTGAGCGCCAATTGTTTTATGTTTTTCCCTTACAAACTCCCACCGTGAGAGTTTGTTTTTGAAAAAGTAAGTTATAAGTTTAGTGGACTGCCGTCAAAACTGACGGTGGCTGTCCACCAAACTTTTTTAATCTTAAAAGGAAGTGCCATAACAGCAGTTTCTATCAACATACAGAGATGGCCGCCAGGCTGCTGGTCATCTCTACGAAGGACAGACTAATGTCTGTCAGGGCAGTGTACATTAAGCACTCCGCCACTTTGACAGTCTGTACTCGCATCCACTAGGGGATAGATCATGCCCTAAATCTTTCAATTTCACTATCTATGTCAATTGCATACTGATGTTAGCCATAAACAGATTTGAATACTAGTGTTAGCATGTAATAGTGTGCATTATGGGGCAATAGCATGCGTCTTTCAATGTCTGTATATCCTCACGGGGCAGCTTTCCTCCTGCCCACCATTGCATTATGTTTAGAAACAGATACTGCACCAGATGTTATTGCACCCCATAAATGGGTCCGTTTTCTAAGGATCCAAGTTATGAATTGAAATTAAATTTAAAAAACATTTTTCAATTCGTTTTGATTACACTGTTCCCTCGTCTTCCCTCTTCTGTTAGAATGTGATCTAGAAGGTATGTAGATCTTAAATGTTGGTTTTGATGTTGATGTTAAAATATATGTAGCATATGTCACTGCTTACGAAGCAAACCTTCATGGGTATTGATATTTTATTTTGAAAAAATAATGATATGCTGTGTTTAGATTAAATAAATGCCAGATGAATGACTAATAGGTTTGAGGACAGCCATACAGGATATGTCTGATGAAACTGAACATAAGGGAAAGCTTGAAGTTACCATAACAGAATATACGAATGGGTAAAACTGGATATATTACTGGATATATTATGAACCCTTGGGTATGGCGATGCAGGGTATGCTGAAGGAGTCAAAATGTGCTCTGAACCCTTGGATATAGCGCTGCAAGTTGTACTGGAGGTTTTAATGATGGAGGGTATGGTGGAGAATTCAACGTGGGTTATGCACACTTGTTTTTAATGATGAACAATATCCTGGTGGTGTCAAAGTGCGTCTTAAAGGCATGGATCTAATGTTGATGGGTTTGCTCAAGGAGTCAACATCTACTATGAAGCCTTGGATATAGTGATGCAGGGTAGAGCGTAGTCAAAGTCTGCTATGAACCCTTGAATATAGAGATTGACAATATGCTTGAGGAGTCAAACTGTGCTATGAACCACTTGGTATAGTGATGCAGGACATCCCTTGGATATACTGATGCAGAGTATTCGTGAGGAGTGAAAATGTGCTATTAACCATTGGTTACGGTGATGCAGGATGTGCTCTAGGAGGAAAGGCCTGCTATAAACCTTTGTATTTATTGATGAAGTGTATGCTGGATGAGCGACATTGTGCTATGAACCCTTGGTTTTAATGATGAAGGGTATGGTGGAAGAGTCAATGTGTTCTATGCAACCATATATTTAATGATGATGTCTATGTTAAGGGAATACACGCAGGTGCACGAAAGTCACCACTACCAGCCATTAAAGCGAAGACTACATGAAAGCATAAGGAATAATGCTAAAGAATGCAAAAAATGTCATGGGGTAATGGATGATTCACACTGATAATGATACACAGTAAATGCTAGTCTTCAAAGGTGAGCTGAAAGACAGGGTTTGTAGCTCTGGGTTAGCAGAAAGGACAAAGGAAAGACAATAATTCCTAGAAAGGGCCACAAGCATGCCTGGATCTTATAGTGATGCAAATATAAGGCATGAGGCTGGAATGGAGGCATGCAGGGTCAAGCAGAAGAACCATACTTCCAGTATGCTGAGTGAAGGAGAATGGTAAAGAAGACCCAATTATGTGTTAGGCAGACAAGATACATGTATGCCTGTGTAATGGGCAATGAGCCATTGGGGACAGAGTAAAACTGGATACACAGATGGAACATGCAAACATACAGACATAATTTGGGTGCAGTGGACCCTTCACACCAGGGCCGGACTGAGAACCCAAAGCAGTACTGGCAATTTTCTGAGACCAGCCCCTACGGAAGCACTGCCTGACCCTGGCAGGCTGGAAATGCTTACTTGCTGCTTTTTAGGTCTCGCCTAGCGCAGGAGCGCGCATGCGCTCCTCGCGCTGCGGGGATTATTGTAATCAAACAGATTTCCGAAGTGGAGTGGAAGCCCCACCCATGAATCTCATTGGCTGCCGCCATCCTTTATGCTGAACGCTGGCCTCCAATTGAAAATGAGGCTTCTTTTTTCTTGCCCTGTCTCCTTTTGGCCCCGCCTATCTGGACTCGATCGTGTACTGGCGGCGTTAGACTGTCTCCTATAATTACTGGGTAAGCACCTTTTGTTTCCCCTTCCCTCTGTCTCTCTACTCGACCAGATGGAGATCGGCACAGACACAGCTACTTGCGCCGCCTTTATGCACTAGAGGCTTCTAATTACTTTCAACATGCTGAGCTTACTTAAAGTGAAAGCGCAATTATGTTTCAGTTTAAGAAAGGTGACACATGCATTTCTTTCAACACAGCTCAGGTTTTGAAAAATTTGTAACAGTTGCTCGCTATCGCCATGGCTTTTAATGTATTTATTTAATAAGGCACCCATTACGCCTTTTGACAGCCATAATGCTTTCTTGCAAATAATACCCCTCCCAAACAGCATCGAAGAGCAATCGGGCGCGGCGGGTAAGCAGTGTGCAAATGCACAATATATAGGTGTTCGTGTTGTTTAGTCGTGTATACACCTCTTCCGATCTCATGTATAAATTGTGCACATTTAATGCGAAATTATAGGTAAAGAACATCTAGCACAATTAAGGCTGCTCTGCATTGATGACAGCCCCAGGTAATTTAGTCACTGCAGACCGGGCTTGAACTCGTTGTAACGATGACTGTACCAGTATGGGGTGTCACTTAAAACATAAACAACAGTAAGCGCCGGCCCAGTTCCTGTGGATCCGGTGCCTCCTGTTCCTTTCCGGTAATGCTGCAGTTAATTGGTTTCAGGAGGCAGCAATTCTATAATTCTCTCTACCTATGCTGCACAGTGGACAGTGTGGTGGTTCAGGCAGTAAGATTTGTGGGCGTAGTCTCCCCTGCTTTCTGCCACTTTACTACAGTGTCCTGATGATTATCTTGGCGCCATGTACAAGGTGAGCAGTGTTTACTTTAGTTTTTGTCTCCACTCTAATTGTCTCCACACTACAGCAGGCTGACCTGTCCCAGGCGTGGATAGAGTCGGACTGCTCCAGCGTACAAGCAAATACATTACTTAAGTGAATCCTTTGCACTCGGGGAAAAGCAGGGGGATTGGATTAAAAGAAGGATGTGGCATTACTGTCAGAGCTGCAGACTTTGGAACTGGGGAACCAGTTCAAATGTCAGCATCAGCAAAGCGCCACAGCACAATGTAGCAACTTTTACAGCACAATGTAGCAGCTGAAATCAACCTGGTCTGATAATCTCAAATTCACCCCCTGTGCCTTACCAAAGTGAGGCATTGGAGACTGTCTGTGTAGCCCCTAGAATTCCAGTGAACCTATTATTTTTAAATACAACAAAGCCTGCTTATTGAGGCCGGCCTGCCTCCATCAGCACAGAGTGCTCTCTGTGTCATCACTACTAAAAGATTGAGACAGAGGTTCGTCTTCTCCCAGAGCTTAAATGGGTTTACTGCAGCCAATGCCGGGCTACAATTAAAAGTACAAAAAACACAAGTGTGTGTGTTGGGCAATGACATGGTGGGTTTAGAGACAAGTACAGCTGCGCTGCGTGGAGGCATGTTTCTGGGGAGGCGGTTGTTAGAAATGGGATTTCTGGTTGGCTAAGGTTTGCACCAAAGCCAGGCAGAAATCACCACTCTAGTCAGGACAAGGGAGTTACACTCCTAAAATAACCCCTGCTCACCCCCTTGGTAGCTTGGCACGAGCACTCAGGCTTATCTTAGAGGCAGTGTGTAAAGCATTTGCACAAAACCAACAGTAATACAATGTAAGCACTACAAATGGACACCACACCAGTTTTAGAAAATATCCAATATTTTTATATAAACAAGACCAAATACGATAAATATCCACAATACAGTACTTCAGAAATAGTTACTTCTTAAAATGTCTTTAAGTTGCAAAATACGTTGAAAAACACAGTTCTTATGAGTTGGTAGCTCGGTCCGAGCCTACCGCGATGCTGAAAACAACAGAGTCTCGCAGTTCCCGCTAACCGCGTCAGTACGGGCCAGCAACAGCGGGACATATTCGCTCACAGTACCTTTCTTAGTGCGGCTCACACGGGTGTGCGAGTCAGTCTTGGCATCCGTCGCGGTTGCGATGCAAACTGGAAGCGGTGCGGGGTCCCTCGATGCGGTGCGAGCAGCGGCTCGGTGACGATCGTGCAGACGGCGACGGTGACACCAAGGCTTGCGGTGCAGGGTGAGTCGGTGCTCGATGCGGTGCTGGCAGGTTGCGGTGCTGGTGACAGAGCCGGTTGTGGCGTTCGTCGCGGTCAGGGTGCAAGGTGGAAGCGGTGCAAGGTGCGGTGTCCCTCAATGCGGTGCGAGCAGCGGCTCGGTGACGATCGTGTAGACGGCGTCGGTGAGACCAAGGCTTATGGTATGGGGCGAGACGGTGCTCGATGCAGTGCTGGAAAGATGCGATGCGAGGGACAGAGCCGGTTGGCAGGAATTGGCGCTGGCCGAGCCGGACAGCAGTGCGTGACGAGTCGGTCACGGGTGTAGAGCCAGCAGCGACCGTGTCGGTGAGCCCAGGCCCGCGAAGTGAAGCAAGGCAATGCAGGTTGTGGTGTCTCTCGATGCAGTGCAGGAAGCGGCTCGGTGACGGAGTTGGTGAGACCAAGGCTTGCGGTGCAGGGCGAGTCGGTGCGGCCTGAGGTGCCTTCAGGACACAAGGCCAGCGACAGAGTCGGTGACGGAGTTGGTCGCGGTTCCCTCTTCTCTGTGGCAACTGAAACAGCAGTTCCAGGAGCGGTACCCAGAGGTTGGTGAAGTCTTAGCAGTCCCTGAGACTTCTTAACAGGAGGCCAGCTCGGTTCAGGCCCTTGGAGATACTCAGCACAAGTAGAGAAAGTTCAGTCCAGTCCTTTCACTGCCCGAGGCAGAAGCAGCAACTGCAGGCCAACCCAACAAAGCAACAACACAGCAAAGGGGCAGTACTCCTCCTGGCAGCTCTTCCAGCTCTTCGTCTTGGCAGGTTCCTTGATTCCAGTGAGATCTAAAATTCTTGGGTTGGGGTCCCAATATTTATACCAAGTCTCTCTTTGTTCTCTGAAGGCAGAGCGGTCTTTGCCTAGTCCAAACCAGTTCTGGTCAGTCCTGGAGCACTCTGTTTACATGACTCCTTCTTTCCTTTCACAGTGCAGGGCAGAGATATCAGACGCACCGCAGGAGGTGGAGCCAGCATCGGGGAGGGAAAGCACAGCCCTATTCAGGTCCCAGATGCAAGTCCTCCACCCATCTACATGGAGATCTCTCTATTCAGCCCTGTGCTGACTCACCCTGTCTCCGGGAAATCCCCAGCCCCCTGGAATTCCCCAGCCCCTGTCACTCAAACTCCAGACAAGGAATACACAACCTAGCAGAGGCAGGTTTGGATGGTCAGACAAGAAAATGCCTACTTTCTAAAAGTGGTATTTTCAAACACAGAATGTTAAAACAACTTTTCTAAAAGATGTATTTTATCATTCTGAGTTCAGGCATACTAAATTTGAATTTCAACCATGTTCTCTGAGTCAGTTAGGATTATAGGATGTAATAATCAAACCGCCCATTCTGGCTTATGGAGAATAGGTAGCCTTGCAATAGTGAAAAGCGAAGTAGGCGGTAATTCACTATCAGGACATGCCACACACACCAGGGCATGTCCTACCTTTCACATACAATGCACCCTGCCCACAGGGGTACCTTGGGCCTACCTTAGGGGTGACTAACATGTAGAAAAGGGAAGGTTTAGGGACTTGAAAGTGTGTGCACTTGCCAAGTCGACATGACAGCCCGAGGCTGCACACAGGCTCTGCAATGGCAGGCCTTAGACACACTTTACAGACTGTTGGCGTGGGTGGCACAATCCAGTGCTGCAGCCCACCAACAGCATTTGATTTATAGGCCCTGGCACTCGCAGTGCACTTTACTAGGGACTGACACATAAATCAAATAGCCAATCATGGAAACACCAATCAAAACACAGATTACACTGAGAGCATATGCACTTTAGCACTGATCAGCAGTGGTAAAATGCCCAGAGTCCTAAAACCAACACACACAGGTCAGGAAAAGATAGGAGGAAAAAGCAAAAAGTTTAGGGATAACCCTGCAAAAAGGGCCATTTCCAAGACAACCCCACTCCAGCCTGAAGCCAGGGTAGACCAATCCATACCTCGATGGACTTCCCTGCTTGGGGCGATAGAACATGGAACCTGGCCCGCCACAGCAGGGTTTAATTCCTGTTCTATGCCTTCCAGAACCTAGTTGGATCCCTCTATCCATACTCTCAGGGCCCACTAAGCTGACCCATGGGGAATCCTTCTCCTCACCTGTGACCACCATTTGTGCAGTGCCTAAACTTACTTTGCTCACAGATGTGTCCCAACAGGCCGACAGTGCCCACATGGCCAACACAGTGGTGTGGCCCAGTCCTCCCCCAGGGTGGGACTCCTGTCCCCCTCCCAGGGGCAACCCTGTCCACTGGCACAGCAAGCCACAGTTGATACCGACAGTTGTCAGTGGGGAGACCCAGGCCTCATGCCTCTCAGGGCTCTCTAACCTCTGTGGTGTCAGAGAGTGGGGGGGCGGTAGCCCCAGGTGCCTGGCACACTTTGTCCACTCTTCCTCTTGTCAGGTCAGGGATGACATCCTGGCACTGACCCCCCAGCCCAGGGTCTGTACCCTGAGGCTGGAAAGGAGACTGGGGTGGGCTCTCCCACACCCTGTCCTCCTCCATGGGGCTCTGTACCCTCCCACCTGGAGCAGTACCTCCTTCTAGAATTGTCAGGGCACCTGTGGCAGGTGTCCTGTACAATTTGCCCACCAGTTCAGGGGTGCTATCCTGCAACTGGTACACCAGCCCAGGGTCTGTACCCTGAGGCTGAACAAGGGACTGGGGTGTGCTCTCCCACATCCGGCCCTCCTCCTTGGGGCTCTGTACCCTCCCACCTGGAGTGGCACCCCCAGAAGATCAACTGGTAGGGGGACTGTTAGCAGTCAACCCTCCCTCCAAGTCAGGGGGGACACCCTGCACCTGGCCCTCCAACCCAGGGTCTGTACCCTTAGTCTGGACCTGTGCCTGGCAACCCAGGACTTCCGGGGAGTACACCAACCCCCCCAAGGGAAACACACTTCTCATGAGTTGGGCGAGAGTCTGCCTGCGCAGGTCTCCAGCCTCCTGTCCACCTGACAGAGCATGAAGACCCCCCATGCCAGCAGTGGCCTCACCAGGGTCAGTCCTGGGGTGCTCTGACCTCAGAGCTGGCAACCCCTGACCCACTGGTGCTTCCAGAATTATCAGAGCACCTGTGGCAGGTGTCCTTCCCAATTCTCCCATCAGTGCAGGACCTCTCTCCAGCAACTGGTATACCAACCTAGGGTCTAAACCCTCTGGTTGAACCGAGGTCAGAGGCGAGGGCCGCCTCCCGCTGCACCCCCTTCCAGAGTTCTGCATCCTCCCACCGGGAGTGGTACCCCTAGAAGACAACCCGGTCAGGACACTGCTTACAGCCATCCTTCCCTTCAGGTCAGGCAGGACCTGAACCTGGCTTTCCAACCCAGGGACTAAACCGGGCAGCTGAGCACCTGCCCAGCACACTAGGACTTCCATGGCAGCATGCATGCCCCCCCTGAGGGTAACACATGACTCATGTGTTGTGTGATAGTCTGCCTGGCGCAGATCTCCTGACCTCTGTCCATCTGACAGTGCACGAAGATCCCCCAGGACAGAAGTGGTGTCACCATGGTCACTGCTAGGAGGCTCAGCCCTTCTGGCTGGCCCCTGACCCACTGGTTCTCCCACTGGGGAATGCATCCCCCTCTCACCCCTCCATCTGGCCTCATGCACTCTCCCAACTGGAGCAGTGCTGCCGGACACCAGAACTGGTGGGATGCTAATTACAGCAGCCCCCCCCCCCAGTTCCCCACACACTAGGGGATCCCCCTCAAGGAGTGGCCTTCCGGTACAGTCTAGGATCCCCACCTGGTGTTCCCCCACTCTGGGACCCGGTTTCGGGCACCTTGGGCCTCAGCCCCTTCCTACTCCTTCTCCGTGGAGAAAGGATGTGAGTCCCTACACCCTTCCCACGACACCGGGACCTATCTGGGCTACCACAAACCCTTCCCACCACCCTTGGTTGGGAAATACCAGAACTACTTTCTACAGGGTCACCCCCAGATGTTTCTGCAGACCCCCTGGAATCCACCAAAAGGTCTGCCTCCAGTGCAAGCTCCCTGGGGTCAGAGATCTCACACTTCACCGGATGTTGGCATAGCTCTGGAAAACAGGGTCTTAAAATATGCTCTCCAACAATTGAATCACACAGCCCCCCAACAAGTGTTAACCAAACTGCCCTTCACCCAACCACCCAGTGCCTCAGAAAAGTACCCCACATCATTCTCACAAGACTCGCGAGACAGTGTCTGACTGTTGCTGTCTCTCAACCCATGCCCTTTTGGCTGGTCTCCATACTCACTTGCCAGGGTTTCTATCATGGGGGAACCCCTCTCCCTGCACCTCTCATTTAGAGTCAGTAGAGTGTCCCTCCCATTACCAGGAATATGACCCCCTGTGCCGGTTCCCCAATCCACCTCAGGTACACTGCGTACCACTGGAGTAACCTCACAATCCTCAACCTCTGGTATATGTCAACCTCCTCATTGAAGCAGGGCACCTAATCTGTGTGTGTGTGTGTACCTCACCCTCAGTACTAGACACTACATTTTTGCTGCTACCATCTGGGCTGGACCAAGCCCTACCGGCTTCCCAATCCAGCTCCAGCTCTCTCATTTTAAGCTCATGATCCAAGATCATCTTCCTTTCCTCCATGGCCATCCTTTTGTCTTCTATTTCCCTCTCCATCCAGAGCATTTCCAACTCAAACTTCCTTGCTTCCCGCCTGTCCTCCACCTCCTCTGGGGACAAGCTGCTGCTGCCTGGCCTGGAGGGTTACCCCCCTCACCAAAAAAACATCCACCCTAGGAACAGGCTCCTCCACCTCTTCAGTGAGATCACCAGATTGCCCACTGGCATCTCTGGCTGCTACCCAGGCCCTCAGCGCCTTTTGTAGCTCCTCCTTCCTGGTGAGACCTCTGACCTGGACTTACAGGTTCTTGCAAATCGATCTTAACTCCCTCACAGTGTAGGCTTCCAATCGATCCTCCTCAAAGGCAATATCCATTGATGCAAGTGATGACGCAATTGATTCAGGCATGTTGAAGCAAGTTTAAACTGGCAAGGTCAAAAATAGGCCAAAAAGAAAAAGAACCTGTACGTGGTACGTAATGGTCTGTGATATGTTAGTAGTGCACACCAATCACTGTAAGTCAAGTGCAAACACAAGTCCTATCCTCACCGCTGACAACCAATGTTAGAAATGGGATTTCTGGTTGGCTAAGGTTTGCACCCAAGCCAGGAAGAAACCACCACTCTAGTCAGGACAAGGGAGTTACACTCCTAAAATAACCCCTGCTCACCCCCTTGGTAGATTGGCACGAGCAGTCCGGCTTATCTTAGAGGCAGTGTGTCGGACATAGACCTAGATTACATCATGAGCAATGAAAAACTTCCTTCATCCTCCCCGAAAAAGTAAAGGAGGCAATTTTTGCGGCATCATACAAATGATATTGTTCATAGCAACATGGCATGCAAACAGTAAACTCGCATTTTACTTTGAAATGTGAACGTTTTCGTGACACGCTGTAAACTTGCCTGCATGTTTAACATTCTAATAGGTATAATTAGCATAATACTTAGCACCCTTGGTTTATTAAGGGCTAGGAGTCATCCTTTATTGAGTATGAGTAAAGGACAAAGAGAGGCGCGATGAGAGTGAAAATGAGCAGTGGGTGGAACAAAAGAAGATAGGAATACGTGTGGACAAAGGAAAACCAGCATTTGCAGTAGAATAGGTCTCGCAATTAAGAAAGTTTAAGCTATTGGCATTGTAAATGACAACGCCTTTTATTTAAGTTTAAAAACCAAAACATAAATAAAAGCATTTTAATTTACAATGCCAATAGCTCAAACTCGCGTAAATGCGAGACCTATTGCATTGCAAATGCTTGTTTTTACTGGGGCCGATATTGAAGCACCGCAGCAAACCCTGTGCCCAGTAACAAATCTGCCCCCATCTATGCAAAACCGCTCCCCACCCTTACAGCCTCCTGGGGAAAAGCCTGATTCCCGGTACAGCCAGTGATCAGCTTCACACCTCAAGGCCCCGGCATTCTTTCATCTGCTGCACTAATATCAGCTGTGCCTCTGCTTACAAGTGTCTAAATTTCTCATTCTATCTGTATTTTTCTGCTCTACTCCTTATCTACATCATTCTTTCCTTTTATCTCCTTCCTTCTTTTCACTCTATTCTTTCTATCCCCTTCCTCTGTCATTGTTTTCCCCTCTACTTTATTTCACTCATTAGTGTCTCCTTTATCCATGACATTATTATGTTGGGCCCTTGTACCTCTGGCACATCCATATCTCCTTTCTCTTTCTCTCTTATCATGTTATCCTTCTCCCTTCTGTTACTTTTTCCTCTGGTCCTCCACTTTCTCTCTTTTACACCCTCCTTTTCTTTCATCTCTATGCCCTCTCTTCTCCATTTCTTCCGTTTCAACTACTGCTGTAACCGATCCAGCCTCCCCCAATAGAAAGCTCAGTACTAGGCTCAAGACAAGCTCTGTGTTAAAACATTATGAGCGGGCAGCATAACTGCAGCTGAAGAAGGGCAAGCTTGTTCCCCACCCATCTCCGAGCCTCATTGCCCCTGAACCAGCTACACCACTGGTAGCTATGCCCCTGCAAGCAATGCATCCCATAGAGTAGCGAAAGGGTGTGTTAGCAAACATTAGAGCCAATAACTATCATTATTGTCTGACTCCACAGTCGATAATGCTTTATTATGTTGATGTGCCAAGGTTGTCATTCTTTACCTCCTGATTGTCTCCCTATAATTTCAGTTGTCTGCTGTGAAAAAGACTTAGCAGATGACCATAGCAGAAGTTAAGGGCTGTATTTTATGCATTTTGATTCTCTGCCCAACTCTTGAAATAATTACGCTAGATAACAATAGTACTGCATTGCACTTGTTTTTATGGTCTTGCTTGACAACGCAGCCGTCCCCACTCAATTATGTGAGCATCACTAGAGGGGCTTTGGTTCTGCCCACATGTTGGGAGCCAGGAGTACATGCTTTGATTGGGCAGAAGTTGTTTGCTTCCACAAAAATGTGCTTGCACTCCACATAGCTGTAATCATTTTGTTATCTATTCATCTTCTTTAGCTTTAACTTTCGAGGGCATGCACATGACACTAGAATGATGATATTAAAGTGCCCTATATAACTAGATAATTTATGTTGTTTTTCTCAGGCAGCAGCACAGATGGAAGGAGGGCAGTCATTAACCTACATGAGTTTTTGGGCCTGACTTTGCAATGCAACTGTCACCTGACCTTTTAACCTACACCAATAATATTCTACAGTTATTTGCTTCCACAAAAAATTCATGTTTATTCCTATGCTATTTCCAGTAATGTTTCACATTACCATACAAATTTCCTTAAAAGCCAGACCTTTTGGCATTAGCAATGCTTGTTTTTTATGTAAAGTAGAAACGTCCTCCACAAGGGCTTCATGGGGCTATCCAGCACACAAGCTGCTCCTAGCTACAAGTTACCACATTTCAGGACACTTTGTTCTTTCCGTAGACATAGTGAGATGAAACTCCACACCAATTTGCAGAATATTTACATGTACAGTCGTCACTTAGTATTGCTTTGTGGTGAACCACTTAGGGAAGTCAGGAAGTAGTAAATCAGGCAAGTGGATACAAATACACCAAAGGCAAGAACACGCCACTCTTAACGGGCCATTCAGTGAAGAGAAAAAGAAACAGTTCCCTTTGCCTGGTCCTATATCACTAGCAATCACCAACATTAGGCATTCGAGAATATTCGTTTGTTTGATTATGCCAGCTGGGATTTTGCGACATATTGTGGCAGCATTCATCAGAAGGACCCTTTAATTACTACCTGCAGAAGTTGGAGAACTTTATATTTTTCACCTTTACATCCCACCCCTTACTTCAGTCAATGGGCCCTGATAAGAGGGGGAGGAGTTTGTTCAGGACCACATAGGTCCAGGTCTTTCTGGTATCTACTTGGTAGAATGATATTTACTCTATTTCAAGTAAGTAAGCATTCAGCTTCAGAGTGCAATACAGAGATTAACTTGCTGTGGCCTTATCTTTCAAACCCTCATATGGTAGAATATTAGGAGTATACACGTCATTCAAATTTAACACCTAGGGTCCTCATAAAGTAAAAAAAAACATCCTCTTGGGTGTGTGGTATTTTTTCTCCAATGATTGAAAACACCTTGACATAGAAAGGGATTATGCAACTTTATCCTTATCTACATGGCAACGTGGTAAATGGCTGTGGTATCACAGCTGGACGTCTCATTAGACCACAGGTGGTAATCAAAAAGACTGGAGGAGAGGGCCATGTGGTGTCCCCCATAAAAAAGCGAGTATGCTCTGAGCCTAACATTTGGGGAGATTGAGGTGTCTATGATCTCTGATTAGGGTTAAGGCCATTGTGGATGCCACGTCTTTGAAGTATCCATGTGCTTGTGCCTCTGATAACCTGCCATACTGTCACCCATGTATGGTTTGGGTTATGCAATCTATATCCAGCTTTATTAGGTGTAGCATGCATGGAGCCAATGGAGATTGACCATGGAATCTACTTCAACACAAGATTGAGGTTTCTCTTTAGGGGTAGGGCCATTGCAGTTTCTCTGTCCTTGTTTAAATCCCTTGGACTAATTCAGTTTGATGTGCTGTACAGAGAAGGCTTCTGATATGCCCATCAGCTTGCCTCCTCTTGAAATGTCGGACCTGTGGTGTCTGAATCCACTCTAAATCTTCAAAAGTCCCAGAAAAATACCTTCACATGTTTGAGTTGGCTGATTAGCTCGATCACAAATAAGGCCCACCTTGCAATATGTCCATCACATGCAGTCAGTGTCTAAGGTAACATTCTGAGGTCCATGTCCATATAATTACTGGAGCTCTGAGCCAATACTATGTACTAACTCATGTTTTGACTTTAGAAACCCTGCATGCCAGAATCAGGATACCAAATGTTGTTTTTCTTGAGAGTCTTCGACTGCTAGGCCATAGGAAAAGGTTTACGGTTGTATCACTGTAAGTACTGTAAGCAGTATAAGGAGGTGACTGACCCTGTGAGAAAGGTAGCAGTCCCATGACTGTGAATGGATGGGGCCACAACCCATGTGGACAACACTGAAAGACTAACTAAAACTAAAACATAAGAAAGACTGACTGAAGGCGGGAGCTTGCCCAGGACCCCTGAAGATGTGCCAGCCCTGTGAACCGTACAGAAACTGAGTATTAAGATAACTAATCCATCAAAACAAGATCCAGCATCTTCCATAGACACAGAAGGACATGCCTGCTACTGAGCCTGACTACTCCCTTAATATGCTCCTTTGTTCACCAGCTTTTAAAAGGTTGCTTCAAAACATTTGTTTTAAGGAGAACCTGTATCTTCTGTCTGCCACCCTAGAGGAGCAGCTTCATGCCTGGTTGTGCGCCCCAGGTTTCTCTACAGATGTGCAAACGTCCCTGGTGGATATGCTGTTTAATGGCTCCTCGCTTTTTGGGTGGAAAATCAGACTCTGCCTTGAAGCTTTTCATAGGTAGTTGAACTGTGGATAACTTTAGCACTTTTAGTCTGTGGCCCACTAGTTTCACTAGCAGTACTCTAAGTTCAGAGGCTACTGTTGGGGCATTGCCTGTTGCTGAAGGAACCCCCACCTAACCTTTACTACAGCTAACAGAACCTTTTCACAGCTCTAGTCTAGAGGAGCAAGGTGGGGGCATATACCTGGCCATCATTAAGGGCCACAGTTCACCATCCCCATTCACCTCCTGCCACAACCGCTGCAAAGTTACTGATTCCTTCTCCAGTCGTCATTTCCTGTTGGTAGGGAGCAGGATTTATTTTTGCTGTTATGCAATTACTTCAGACCACCGTGTCTATGAGGTTGTTCAAAATGCTTGTACCCTTCTTTTTCTAGTTACACCCTATCATGTCCATCGGGTTTTTTTCTGTCTTTGGCAGAGCAAGCTGTCATTAGCTCCAAAGAAGTGCACACTATGCTTGCCAAAAGAGCAATAGAGAGAGTCCCTGAGGTGGAGATCTTTAGCGGTTGTTACTCCAGATATTTCTTAGTGTCCTAGAAAGGCAGAGGATTGAGACTTGTCCTAGATCTTCACTTCTTGAACACCTTCCTTGAGAAGAGAAGGACAAATTTAAAATGCTCACTCTGACCCAAGTTCTCTCTGCTTTAGATTTTGGGATTGGATATTGTCCTTGAACTTGCATTTCCCATGCTCTTCCTGCGGTCCCACAGGTATATCCTCTATTTTGTGGTGGGGTCAGAAGGATTAAAGTTCAGTTATACCATTCGATCTCACCTCAGGCCCCCTGCCCCCACTAAGCCCCATCCATCGCCTGTGGGTGTTCACGGAGGTGATGGCAGTGGTTGTGATACCCTCTTCTCAAGTAGGAAGTACATGTACTTCTGTACCTTGATTACTGTCTGTTGAAATTGGTCTCTCCACAATCAGTTGCAGACCACCTAAATACAGCGGTCTCATTGCTGTCCTCCCTGTAGCTCTTTGTAAATGAAGCAAAATCCTGTCTATAGACTTCCCAGATGACTCCCTGTATATGGCCCTCCAGCCACACACGTATCAGAAATGGCAACCGCGATATGAGTGAGGCCGCGATTATAGCTGCGGCAGAGTCAGAGGGGATGCCGGATGGAGAATCGAAATCACTGCTGCGAAGGCCCAAAAAGAAACGCAGCACAAGAGCAGAGAGAACTGCTGCAAGAGACGGAGTGGCTACCGCGAGCGCCTAGACGATGCGCCGCTGCGGCCTGTGAGCACCGGAAACAGTGAGTGAAGAGACTGGGCTGCGAGCTGGGGGTGCGGCAGATGGCCAGAGGGGCTCTTATCCTCCCTGAGTGGAATTCACAAGGATTAAGGAGAGTGAACATCACAAATAGAGCCCCTAACCCATGGTGCGTTGAGGCCCGATTGCTGAGGACATTTAGGCGTGAGTGTAAATCAGCGAAGAGGAGGCGGCCTCTGCATCGGGGCCGAGACCCACCGGTAGGCCACAAGTAATAACCCACATATGGCTGAGGGAGAGCCTCATTGATCAAGGAAACGAAACAGATAATGCTACGCTGGCATAACTGCGCGCATGAGGACAGGAGCGCTTTGAAATTGAGGTGTTATCGACAAAGGTGAATTTTACACGGACTACAATTTTCTAATAATGGCCACCATGAGTTGGCCCCTTTCAAAAGCACTCCTTCTCCCCTTGTTGGGGAGGGATCCAGCATTTATACCCTGGAGTCTCAGAGACCCCCCTGTGAGAGTCCACAGTGACAAGGGAGTCTCACACAGCAGATGCCTGGGTTACTATCCCATTAGCGCTGTGAGCACAGCACCGTACACCGCGCGAGCTCGATGGAACTTTTGGACTATGCCCCCCCCCCCCAGGCGGACACTGTAACCTTTCTGTATGTACTGCGGTGCCTGAGCAATCTTTGGCCGATGACCGGTGGAGCTGTCCCACGCTGCTATAGAGGAGTTTGGCTCTGGTAAAAAAAAAAAAAATTCCTTTTCCTTCCGGATCCCCAGTATGTATCCCACAGTATGGACCATGATGTGCCAAACGTGGAAGCTGCAGATCTCTTCGAACCACTGTTTTTATAATTTATGGTTTTGGTGTCATAGGCATCATGTTAACTAAGGTCTGCTGCGACTTGTGGTTCCCCCTTTCCAGATGGTCCCAGACTAATGGGCACCTTTTCGCACATAAAGTCCCTTAAACAAATGTGTACTACAACAATGAAGCCCCATTCCATTTTCTGGTACACCTTGAAACAGTTTGTTTGTCCCAATGGATTTTCAGGTACTATGTGAGTAACTTCTCATTTCAGGGATAGGGATCCAAATGACCCACTTCCCTTGCACCCCATGGATCGTTGGACTCTGTACAATTTCCCTGTGTCAACTAGTAATTTCTACTTCCTGTGGTTATTGTTGTATAGTACCCTTTTATGTGGTGATTTTGTTGGATTTGGCATGGGTTAAAAAAAGATGAGCTACCTTTGTTGAACCCAGGCCTATAGAGAAATGAGGACAACCGGAGAAAATATAATGGCCATTGAAATACATTCTAAGGCCTTGTGTGCAGTGACAACAGGAAGGAAACTAAAATCTACAATTAAATGAAAACATCTGAGGTCTTCTGGAGTCTGCTGATGCCTTTGTCATTCCTGGAGGCTAAGGATAACATCGAGACTAGACTCATCTTTAAATGGGCTGAAGGACCAAACTGCGTAAAAGCTGGATAAAATTTGGGGTTCACATACCTTAGCCTCAGAAGGCGCTAGCACGCGAGAGTCACAGGATGATAAAGTAAACACACACTTCATGAGAAGCAAGTGAGAAAGATGAATTCATGTGGGGCGGAAAGTGAGCAAATGTTCTGTACATCATGTCCATGAGAGATGCAAGCCAAACACACATTACACAGGTTAAGTGTAAAAAAGCAAGCAATATAGAGGCATGTGAGTGAAGGAATAAGTGCTCAGATATTAATCTTTAAACATAACATTATGTTGGACGAAAAGTACCAATTATGTCAAATGCAACTATGGTCACATGACTTAGTTACTAGGCAACATTGGCATTTTTTCGCTCACCCAGGGGAAAACAATGTATATCGAGCAATAGCATACCTATGATGGCAAAACAATGCCCAATTATTTCAATATATATTGGGGGAAAGCCAGATGACAATGGAAGGTCTCACACTGCACCTGGAAGCAGGCCAGCGGAACTAAGTGTTGCTGGATTTCCATCAAGGGGAGTTTCAGATCTTCAGAACAATGAAGGATAATGTGTTGCTCCCAAATGCGCAGTGACCTTTGTCTAATGTAAGCCCAACACAGCTGACATTTCTTGAAATAAGTACCAGCGTTTATAAAGCGCACAGCTACCTCCGGAGAGGTGTCTGGGCGCTGGGGTCCGTCGGGAAGATTAAGCAAGCTATTGCCCAGAGTCACATGGTCTGGGCTAACCTGCCACTGGCACCATGGATCGAACCGTGAACCCCGTGGTCCGGAGTCAGGCACCCTGGCCACTGCGCCACACTTCTACCACTCTGTAGACCTTCTTGCGCTCTGTAGACTCCTTGGCACCACACAGGTATGTGTGTGTGTGCATGTGTGTGTGTGTGTTTATGTATGACAGAGGCTGCATTGGCTTCTCTGTAGTTTAGAATGAAATAAAATTTCATAGAAAAATGAGGGGTATATGTACAAGGCCACTTCTGGAATGCAAGGCTGCACCATATTTACAAGAATGTGGTGCAGCCTGGCGTTTCCACCTGCGATGGCGCTAAGTTTGACAACTTAGCGCCAACGCAGGCACCCTTGCACCCTGAGTGCAAGGGTGTCTGTGTGCAGGGGAAGATTGTTTATGTGTAGGAAGGTGTCCCTTCCTACACATAAACAATCCTAAAATGCCATTTTGTAACTTTCATGTGTGCTGCTTCGTGCAGCACACATGAAAGTTACAAAATGGCATTTTTAAAAAAAAGGTTTGTTTATGTACAGGAAGGGACTCCTTCCTGCACAGAAACAAACCATGGCATTTTGCTTTTTCCATGTGTGCTGCACAAGGCAGCACACATGGAAAAAGCAAAAACGAGGGGAAATAATGCATTTCTCCTCGTTTTGCCAACTTAAGATCAGGATTTTCCTGGTCTTAATGTTGGCGCTGCGTCCTATGTACGCCACCCTTGTACATAGAGAGCAGTGTCAAATACAATGGGTGTTGCAGTGGAACGCCCACCACAACACCCACTGCATGCCCCTTACACGCTAACTATAGCTTGAAAGGGTGCCTTACGTACAAGGCAACGTTAAGTACATGTTAAGTGGCTTAACCCTGCCTTGTACATAAGGCAAGGCCCCTATCGCCACGGGAACATCACAAAAAGTGACGTTCCCGTGGCAATAGGGGCTTGTACATATGTCCCTCAGTTTTTTCCAACTTCACCAACCCCTTCACCAAACTGCACTAAAGTTTGCAAAGAAAAACTGCAGGAGACTCACTTTGATAATGCTACATTTAGTGCAGATTGATAAAGGTGGGTAAAGTCAGAAGAGCAGCGGTTATAAAGGTTTCAATGGTGACAATAGAACTTATGCAAAACAACTCATTGCTAAATTAAAATCTTCCAAAATTGGAAAACAAGAATAGTTCATCCTCATTGTGTTTTTTCAGATTTGGTGAGTTTTAAATCAGTCATTTTGAGAAAAAAAAACGAAATCTAGCCATTTAAAGTGCATGAGCGAGTTGTTTAAATAGCTTTTAGTCTGCTTTAGAACATCAGAACAAACGCAAAAGTCCCTTTGGTGACTTAAGATGGTAAATGTCTCCAACAGTACTGAACCAGATTGGTTTTAACGCCTGACAGCAATGTAGCTGCCCTCGCATTTATTCGTGAAAATCAAAATGTTCTTAGAAGTTAATATAAAAGAAGTGGTTTGTTTATATCTATAAAAATATAGTATACGTACACCTCTCAAAAAGTGGTGCTCATGGTACAGTGCGCTATTTAATGAGGTGATAGTGACCCCCATCACATAATAAACACTCAATGTTCATGAACATCGAGAGGAATAAAGAACAAAATCACATTCCTCCACGGCATGGCTGAAAGGCCATTGAGGGTTGCAGCCCTACCCCCGATCCAATCCTCTCCAGTATTGCCCAAATACTCGCAATATGAAATTTGAAGCAGTATATTTCCCATAAACCTTCCAACACAGCAATCTTCCCCTCCAAATGGGGCAAACACTCTGTGGGGCAACCCCTGGCCCAAAAAGCTTACATTATATATATATATATATATATATATATATATATATATATATATATATATATATATATATATATATATCGCACAAACGACCACTTGTTGAAGTAATCCGAGGACACAACGGGGATTTCTTCGGGAGTCCTTTATTAACAGAATTGCAGCATAATGCATTTCGGCAAGTTTGCCTTCGTCAGATGCCAATTACATCAGGGTTGTAACTACTCTCTCTTTTGTACTGCTGCGGCGCTTCCATTGGCGGGAGATCAGCTGTTCACGCTCCATCCAGGACAGCCGTAGCCTAACTTGACTGACTACAGGTCCCAACATTCACCTGTTCGTGTAGGTACTGCAGAGTGAAAAATCCAAGTTCATGTTTAACGCTGAGTTTGCCTGGCAAAAGGGGGGCCTTGATGTTTGCTAGAAACCCCAACTGATTATTAAGTCCAGGACACCCTTGAGTCCCCTATGCCGAAACCCCAATTGCAGACACAAACCGGGCCGTGAAACGTAGCTGAAGTCCGCTCACTTCCCCGTGCAGTCACGGGCTGCTCCTGGCAGCGGCCTCTTGTCAGGTCCGATCTTGTGGTGCTCATGGAGTAATTCAATACCTTGAAAACAGTTCCTTTTTGCCAGTAAAACTCCGGTGGAGGATGCTTTTAAATTTTGCCATGGATTAACGGATCCTCTGTAGATTTGTGGCAGCATTTAAAAAAAAACATTTTTGGCCCAGACAGGGTCTGTCTGGGACCCCATCACCAGGCCTAGGGGGTCAGGTTATCCATACTCTGCCCCTTATGCTATTTTTGCAAACTTTTTTTAAGGACACAGGACTGAGTTGTGAGTCCTAAGATGGCTGCTATCACTTCCTGGTTGAGATGGTGACAGCCATTCAGATGCCATCTTGAGATCTGTTGGGATCAACAGAGGTTTCATACCCCTATATATATAACTCTTTTGAGCATTAATTGCTCAAATACTACTTAACTTATTTACACCAAAATACAAAAAACATTCTTTCTGGACCAAGGTCTAGCTTTCTGCCAAATTTGGTGTACATCCGTACAGAGGTTTAGGCTGTAGATGTGTTTAAAGTTCCTATGGGAAAATGAATGGGTGAAACATGTTTCGGTTCACCCCTTTTACTCAGCCCTTGCTTAACGGATCACCCCGAAACTTTCCATGCTCATACTAGTCAAAATGTAGCACTTTTTGGGAATGTTTTGTGAAGATTCATTAAATAGTGTCAAAGTTATTAGCAAGAGAAAATATTAATTTCCTGTGGAAACACGGTCCTAACTATAACTGCCCAGTGTCACCTGCCACTAGATAATATATAGATACCGATTTACATTGTTAGAAATGGTGTCTCTAGTTGGCAGAGCTTTGCACCCTGTCCAAGAAGGGACCACCGCTCTTGTCAGGGTAAGTCAGAAACACGTCCTAAATTAGCATGTGCTAGCCCTCTGGTACATAGGCAGAGAGCAGTCAGGCGTAACTTAATAGGCAATGTTTAAAGTATTTGTGTAACACTTAAATTACAGTAACTCAATGAAAACACCACAAAAAGATCTTTAAATTAATTATTAAAAATAATTTTAACCCTTAGCAGCCAGTTCTGTTTCTAGGAATTACAGCATGCAGTAAAACAGCACATGTAATATTGAATTCCTGGGAAACACGTAGTAAACTAACTTCTCACTGAACTACTCTGTACCTCACACAAACTGTTATATACTCACACACTTACAAAGTGTGTTACTCACCCATTCATACATTTATAAAAGCACTCACACTACCACTTATCCATCACATGCATATACACATATACCTTTTCAATAAAAAACAATTCAAAATACAATGTACTTCACATACCTGAAAATTGAATTTGTTGGTGAAATAGTTTTTTCTGCTGTTATTTATAGTTTCAGTACTCTCAGGAAATGTAAAAACTATGCATAAGAATACTACTCTCATACAAAGCAACCCTTAACGGCAACCTTTTCAACTTTGCTCTCTCTGATAGTGAGCAAATAAAAATATGCCTTTCATATTTTAGTTTCGAAAGTCCACTTCTAAATGGTTAGTATATTTTACCTCTTTCACTCACTTTTTCAAACAATCCCAAAATGGAAAACTATGCATATTTGCGACTTTTTGATTGTTGAGGCAAATTCACGAAAAAAATGGGCATCCAAAAGCATATTTAGTTTGGTACTTTTTTATGACTATAAGAGTACAGTTCACTTTATTAGCAAGCTGTCACTAGGAAATGTAATCCTTGTTACACAAGAGATTCCTAATTTCTTAAAACAGACAACTATCATTTTAATACCTGTCTCACAATACACTCTTAGCACAGTCTCCTTAGCAACCCACTAGAACCAGTGGGTTCCAATTTCGCAACACATTCTAGTTAAAAACTGAGCTACAGCAGGTGCAGTTCACAGTACAGAATTGAAAGCATTTCCAAGGCTGCATTACACTTTTTTTTATTTTTCCAGCAACCAATCATAGATTTAGTTATTTAAGCTTTCTAGACACTACCTAATTTTATTCACCTCCATCTTCACAGCATCCAAGCAAGTATGTTTATTTTATACCAGGAGCACACCTTCATTTTAACTGCCTTCCATTTTGAAAAAAGTCTCATTCAGCTCCAACTTTCTACTGTCTCCTACTGCTGCTTCACTTCAAAATGGTTAGAATGTGGATTGTGGGACACACCTATGTCTTTTGGGCTAGAGAGTCTGATAGAAAGAGTGGTATTGACAGGGACTTGGATTTGCCTCATGTGGACATTACTTGGTTTGGCCAGAGAGGGTTATATATACATATTCACTGAAAGAAAATAAAGGTTGAAGTAACGTTATAGTTAGATGTGATAAAAAGATCTGTTTTTGTTTTTAAAAAAACCTTAGAAATTTGCTGCAAAAAACATAGGTTAAAGTAACGTTAATGATCGGTGATGTCATCAATGATGTCATCAATTATGTAATTTTGAGGTGTCATCAGTGATGTCATAAATGTTGACATGGAACATATCATGAGTGATGGCATGTGAGGTCATAAGGAGTGCTTGGCACAAGTTATAGCTAGCGCTGCTAACTATAACTGATGAATTTCTGTGTTTTTGTCAGGTTTTTGTACTCCTCAGGTTCTGGATGGAGCAATATAGGGTCCACCCCTTGACATTCCCGAACTCCAACACAAATGTTACAGAGTATCAGAACGATCAAGTGAGGGATAGGAAAGGGAGGGAACAGCAGGGATGAGAACCTGGAAGAAAGAACAACATAGATCAACAATACATATGTATATGCGGCTACACTCATGTGATCTCACTAATAGGATATAAATACCTATCCAAAGACTGACCAGCTAACTCCTGAGATTGAAGCAGAAATAACAAGGAATGTTTTTCCTCTGGATAATCCTATAGAAAGAAAAACAGGGGTGCATACGTTTGAGAACACATTTATACCATTTCCCGTCATAACCTCAACCCCTCACTAACCATATCCAGAACACTCATGCAGACAAGGTATCGCAATGCTCACCGGTTCTCAATTGAGTATAAATCCAAGAAATATTTTCAAAGTCACAAAAAAAAGAATTCAGAGAACGGTGTTCCATAAAGCAAAATAATTGTAGAAAGAATCATAGGATAGTGGTGAAAAACTATCACTTGCCCTAATACACTAAGGTTAGAAAAACTATGCAAAATAAGTTAAGTACCTGAAATCATCAATGTCACAAACAGTTACTTCACCGTTGCCTTCTGTTTCTTAATTTAATTTGATACTTGTATAGCGCACTACTCACCCGCAAGGGTCTCAAGGCGCTTGTACGAATACCGCTGTGGAACCCATCCTGGCTTTCCCTGTGAGGTGTCCACTCCTGGGCACCCCCAAGGTGGAGGCCAGGCATCCTTAGCGTTGTGGGGGCCGTTGTGGAGATTAAGCAAGCTATTGCCCAGAGTTGCAGAGTGGAACTCCATGATTGGAATAGGCACCGAGGCGAGAATTATCAGGTCCGTGGAATTTTTTAGCCCAAGACCCGCCGAGGCGGGGAATTGAACCCTGGTCCCGGGCTAGACCTCTGCACCAGGGTCTGCCGCTCTAATCATTGAGCCACACTTCTCCACTTGATTTCTTGATTGTTGTCTCTAAGCCAGGATACCGGCATCCGCGGTTCCTGAATGCTGCCCAATCTATAAGGAACTAGCTCCCTAGTTTCAAATCCAAACGGCGACGGCTAGGATCATGCCATTGAGTGTGCCGTGTAAAAACCAACTCTACCAACGTGAACACGACGTCCGCAGTTGCATACCGCCATCCACCGGACTTTGGAAGCACTCACCGTACTTCTTTCTTCAGTCCCAAACGTGCTCTGCCAAAGTAACTCGACACCGCGGTTACCTCCAACTGCATCAGAAAAACAATCCATAATTACGCACGCTGGAGTACCATGCGACGCGTCTTCTTGTAGACACTGGCTCTTCTCCCATAGCCTTCTGGGAGTTGTAGTCGAGCGTCTAGGTAGGCGCTCTATGTAGCGCAAATCCTGACAGTTTTTTTAAAGTTCAAAACACTAATGTTGTCATTGACAAATTCACCTCTAATGTTACTTTAACCTTTGTGTTTTCCAGTGAAATTCTACGTTTTTTAAAAAACGAAAATAGATCTTTTTATCACAAAATGTACAGTAATACTTAATTATCATTTGTAAATGCGACGCTCGCCGAGCACGCTTTTGGCCAAGCCCGGTGAGCGGGTTGGCTGCAGGGCCTGTCCTGTGGCCAGGAACTACAGGAATGCCCCCCACACCGCGCTGCGCTCAGAGAGGGGGCATCGCGTGGCCTCCCTTCCCTTCATTAAAGAATTAGGCTCCAGGGATGAGGTCCCTGGGGACTCTAGAGGCTTGGGGAAGGTGGCAGCGTGGGACCCTCCCCTTTTTAACACTTTTGAGCCCCGGGGTGGGCTCCCCAGGGCCTTTGAAGGCTGAGAGAGGTGGTCCACATGGCCCACTTATGCATCATAAAAAATGTGGTCTGAGGGGCTGGGCTCCTCCGGGACTTTAATAGCTTGGGGAGATAGCCCTCTTCCTTTTTGATGATTTCAGCCCCGAAGGTAGGCTCCCTGGGGCCTATAAATAAAGAATGTGGCCTGGCCAACAATTCTTTTTCAATTCTGTGAGAGTGATCATGGCATTTTTTGCCAATGTATTTTCTTTTTGGCCCCAGGATGTCCCTCTGGTTCCGCCCATGGGGCCTAGGGGTTCAAGGTATCCCTAACTTGCCCCTATGTATCTTTATTTATTTGTTTATATTTTCAGGACAGGGGACTAAGGGCCTGATTATGATCTTGTCTAAAGAAGTCAATGGAAAATGCATGGGGATTTTGAATTTTGGGACCCCTTTTTTTCTCACCCCCTGGTTGACAGATCACCCGAAACTTTCCAAGAAAGAGCTGAGATGAGTGAACTTCTTTTTGTAAAGTTTTGTGAAAATTCCTCAAACAGGGCCAAAGTTATTAGTAAACTAAAATTCGCTCTTTCTATAAAAAAAACAGATGTATATATATATATATATATATATATGTATATATATATATTATTTTATTTTATTTTTATTTATTGAGTTTTATATAGCACTGGCTAGACCCGGAGGTATCAGAGCTTTAGATGAAGAAGAAACATTGTTTCAGAAAATGGTTACAAAGTTACATCAGTTACTGGAGCGTAGTTACAGGAATTACATGAGTACAAAAGCATAGCATAAACATGAGGAAAAAAGATAAGCAAGGGGAGAGAAGATTAGGGGAGAGAGGGAGGGAATAGGGGAGGTAGATGGAGAATAATGGAGGAAAGAGGAGGGGGAGGGTGTAGGAGGCACAGCAGGGAGATGAGGAAAAACAGTGTCCGACGTCCGGCTGGGTAGGTGATATACATGCCACCGATCCTGTTAATCACGAAATAACAGGCGCTGACTCCGTGGAGATTTTACACAGGAATTTTTTAATACGAAACGATATCCTTGACGTGTTTCGACTGCAAGCCGCTTTGTTCACCTATATATATATATATATATATATATATATATATATATTACCTACTGGCGGTCGCCAGTAGGTAGTTATAGTTAGGACCCTGTTTCCATAGGAAAACCGCAACATTCTATTTGGAATAACTTTGGCGCCGGTCGACGAATCCTCGCGAAATTTTCAAAACTAATGGGGCGCTACGCTCCGCTCCTACCCTGAAAGTCTCGGGGGGATTCGTCAAGCGGGGGCTGAGAAAAAAGGGGGGTCCCAAAACGCGTTTTTCCCATGCATTTTTCCATAGGACCTTTAGACACAGCTACAGCCCGAACGGCTGAACAGAGTTACTTGAAATTTGGCAGAGAGGTAGTCTACAGTTCAAGGAAGTGCCTTTTGTAGCTCTGGTGTAAATCTGTTCAGTAGTTCCTGAGAAAATAGCATTTAAATCAATATATATATCTGTGGCAGCTTACGGTGCGCTTACGGTGCGCTTACGGTAAGCTTACCGTACGCGTACGGTGCCGTGCGCGAGCGCGATTCTGATTGGCTGTTAGATCTTAGTAAACATTCGAATTGGTCGAAACCAGGAAGCGGCGGCCGCCATTTTCTCTCTCGCACTCTGAGGGGGGGAGGAAAAACAATGGGTGAAAACATGTAAAGGGGCAGGTTAGACAGCTCCCAACCACCTAGCCTTGTTCAAGGTGTCCCAAAAGAACCCCCGAAAAAACGCCGATTACGCTTACCGTACGCGTACGGTAAAAATTAATTATAAAAAAAAACTATCCACACTTTCCCACCCCCGTGTGCAACAGGTGCCCGTAGGGCCCCTTTTGTGCATGGCATATTTAAAAATGCAACATTTATTCGATTACCTTTCACAACGAAGCGCATAATATGTCCTCCGTGAGCGGACGGTGCGCGAAGCGCATCGTGCGTACATGGCCCATCCAGCGTAACGTGGGCACGTGGTGCGCTACGCGCACCGCGTGCCCACCGTGCGTGCACGGCACTAACTGCGTAAAGTGGGCGCGCGGTGCGTGAAGCGCACCGCGTGCTCACTGTGCGCGCACGGTGCGGGAAGCACACCGTGCGCGCACGGAACGAACTGCGTTAAGTGGGCGCGCACGCCACGAACGGCGTAAAGTAACTTAGCATTTAAAAAACCGTACAAATTCACTGAAAAAACCATAGGTTTCACACACGTTATAGTTAGGAATTAGCATTTAAAAAACCTTGCAAATTCACTGAAAAAACCATAGGTTTCACACATGTTATAGTTAGCTGGACATTTTACTCATAAAAAACCAATGAAATTCCCCCGTTATAGTTAGTGCAGGCAACTATAACTCACGCGACCGCAATCCTCTGTTGATGACATATGTGTCTTTATGAAAAAAAATATTTGTAATATATGTATAGCTAAAATTTAATGGAAGAAGACATGGGCAAATAAGTGTCTAAATACAGTATTAGCATCAGCAGAGGATTGCGGTCGCGTGAGTTATAGTTGCCTGCACTAACTATAACGGGGGAATTTCATTGGTTTTTTATGAGTAAAATGTCCAGCTAACTATAACATGTGTGAAACCTATGGATTTTTCAGTGAATATATATATATATAAAACAAAGAGTTGCCCCTAGCGAAGAAGCACACTCAGAGAGACTTTCCAATCTTTATTCCGCCCAGCAGCACAACCAGCAATGTCACAGGGGTTGAAAACATAAGTCCTAACGCGTTTCACACGCAAGTCCTTGATCACAGGCCAAGCGAAAAGCAAAGCAGCATCATCATTGCAGCCACTTGTTCACCATTTAAATATATTTCCGCCCTCCTCGGCCCCCAGTGAGTTCACCCAATGTATTATGGTACAGGTAGTTCTGCCAAATGTGTAATACCCCAGTGGGTCTGCCAGCACTTTCACTATATACAGTTAAAATCCATTACCCTCAAGTGGGCCAATCCCATGTTACCTTTGTTGAAGTGCTGTAAATTAGCGGATTCTGCCGATCCCCGAATGACACTTGATTGCAGTCATTCCCGGACCCACTGGGATCCGCGGTGGTGCTACCTGACGACTGCACTAGCCGTATTACACGAAAAACAAAAAGTTGCCCCTAGAGAATAAGCACTCTCAGGCAGACTTTCCAATCTTTATTCCCACCAGCAGCACAATAAGCAACGTCTCAGTGGTTGAAAACTTAAGGCCTAACGCTTATCGGACGCAAGTCCTTGATCACAGGCCAAGCCAAGAGCAAAGCAGCATCATCATTGCAGCCACCTGCTCACCATTTAAATATAGTTGTTTTTCAGATATAGTTTGAAAGTTATTTTGGCTTTCTCTCTGTGTTTACCAGGTATATTGTGTGTGTATGTGTGTATATAGATATATGTATATAAACACACACAATATACCTGGTAAAAACAGAGAGAAAGCCAAAATGACTTTCAAACTATACCTGAAATACAGTTCCATCCACTGCCTCTGCCATGAACATATGGAGTTTTCGAATTGCTGTGATCAATTATTTTAAAAAATTGAAAATGTGAAGGCCATCCCTTGTGCCCAATGACTATAAGTCATTTGTCTGGGCGCAGCGTGTGACCATGCGCAGATGCTTCAAGGTTGTCTGAACTGTGCAGAGGGCATGGCTTCAAGCTGCAACCTGGGCAAAGCATCCTCTGCTCATGGCCGAAGCCTATTGGCAATGCCATGAGGCCATGAGGACTGGATGTAAGCATTGCCTCAAGCCACGTCCTGTAGCTACTGACCGCAGTAATCATGGTGCACAGAATGTTTGGGAAATATGGACTGGGCACAAGGTGGGGCTTCCACCCACTCCTGCTGTCCAGTGCCAGGTGTAGGATAGTATACTTGGAGACAGCTGGTTCTTTGGGTACATTTTAGCAATTTTGAAGACTACAGGATTTTGATGTCATCTAAATAAAAGCTTGAATGTCACAGAGAATTGTTATTGTTAAAGTTAACTTACAGTTTGAGGGTGAGGGGAGTAGCTACAGTACAAACTTAAACACCCAGAAATTAATGAGGCAAGGAAACCTTAATTCCCGCCACCAAAAACGATGCACTCTTTATGAACTCAGAGTTTACTTCACACATAACTCACCGAAGTACACCATCAAATATGATATCAGTAATTCTTTAATGTGGATCCGATAACAAATTAAGGACGACGAAATGTGCAACAACGCCATTACTGTACGGCCATGAAATCCTAAGTGGTGATATATGGACTATTTAATTGTGTAGTTTGACGTGAAAGTATATGAACAGCTCTATGTCCCTTCTCATCATTGCCACATGATTTCACTAAATAACAATACCTGGGCAGACAAAAAATTGTTTAATGGCTGGTTACCTTCATTTCTGACTTCAGTTTAGCACTAGTTCACCTTCATATTGACATGTGTACTCACCTGTCACACATATTGGCGGGTGTGTTACTACCTTAACTGGATAATGTTATGCTTTTTAAAGTTTTTTGGGTTTAGGCTGTGACTAGGCTTGAGGCAGACAACCCTTACTAAACTTTGACCAAGGATCTTTTCAGTGAAGGATATACACAAACAATATATGCTTATATATATATATCTATATATCTATATATCTATCTATATATATATATTATTATCTACTGGCGGTCGCCAGTAGATAGTTATAGTTAGGACCGTGTTTCCATAGGAAATCTCAAAATTCTATTTTGAATAACTTTGGCGCCGGTTGACGAATCCTCGCGAAATTTTCAAAACTAATGGGGCGCTCCATTCAGCTCCTACCCTGAAAGTCTCGGGGTGATTCGTCAAGCGGGGGCCGAGAAAAAAGGGGGGTCCCAAAACACGTTTTCCCCATGCATTTTTCCATAGGACCTTTAGTCGCAGCTACAGCCCGAACGGCTGAACAGAATTACTTGAAATTTGGCAGAGAAGTAGCCATAAGGTCAAGGAAGTGCCTTTTGCAGGTCTGGTGTAAATCTGTTCAGTATTTCCGGAGAAAATAGCATTTAAAAGCATATATATATCTATACGCGCGCAGGGTGCGCGCACCGTGCGAGCACCGTGCGAGCACCCTAACGTGCGCGAGCGTAATTCTGATTGGTGGTTACATGTTAGTCAACGTTCGAATCGGTTGAAATCAGGAAGTGTTGGCCGCCATTTTGTTTGTTTTCAGTGCGAGAGTGAAAAAGGAAGGTGGTGAACGTGAAAAGGGGGCAGGGTAGAGAGTTCCTGACCCCCTAGCCTTCGTCAGGGGGTCCCTGAAGGACCCCGAAGGCAAACATTTTTTTTTATTTTTTTTAAAAATCGCGGGGGTGCGCGCACAGTGCGCGCACCCTGAACCCCCCCCCCCCCCCCAAAAAAAAAAATAAAAAAAAATCGCAGGGTGAAAAGCAAAAAAAAAAAAAACATTTAATACGTAGTTTATTGTAAAATAAATATATATAAAAAAAATAATACATAAATAAATTAGCATTTAAAAAACCGTACAAATTCACTGAAAAAACCATAGGTTTCACACACGTTATAGTTAGGAATTAGCATTTAAAAAACCTTGCAAATTCACTTAAAAAACCATAGGTTTCACACATGTTATAGTTAGGTGGATATTTCACTCGTAAAAAAACAATGAAATTCCCCCGTTATAGTTAGTTCAGATAACTATAACTCGCGCGACCGCCACTCTATCACAAGGATGATGTCATCAGTGATGTCATGAGTGATGCCACTGACCATGTCATGAGTGATGTAATATGTGACGTCATGTGCAGTGGATTGCGGGCGCGCGAGTTATAGTTATCTGAACTAACTATAACGGGGGAATTTCATTGTTTTTTTACAAGTGAAATATCCACCTAACTATAACATGTGTGAAACCTATGGTTTTTTAAGTGAATTTTATATATATAGATATATATATATAGATATATATAGATATATATATATCATATGGTTAAGACAGTACTATCTGCTATTAAGAACAAACCACTTGCTCCCAAGCCCATGAATATGGTCTCTGAGGCCACGCCTTATAGTTTTCAGATTGCATGTTACCAGTACCACTAAGGTGGGCAGCGAATTTGAGGCCTTGCGTGGACTTCCATCTATAATCCCAAGAAGCATCGATCACTTTGGTGAAATGATCACTAGTACTCTTAAAATAAAGAATGCCACAGTCATTTGCGTAGTAATTTTTATGGACTCTTCTTCTGTCAACAGGAGTTAGTGTACAGACATAACCACCAGCATGATAGTCTTGTTGCAACGAATAAGAGTCAAGGAACAAATGCAAAATAAATATCAATCCTAACAGTTAAGACTAGTGCAAATGGAATAAAAACAGTATATATTTTTTTCTATTTGCAAATTGGCCTTGTGAAGGAAAGACAGAGAGAACATATTTACTCCTCACAATGAATTACTAGTAGTAGCGCTTGGATACTTGCGAGCATTTTCCTCAGGGGCCCAAAAGTTTGGTCTGTGATGTGCCAGAGGGCCTCATGATAGCAGGGTGTGGCGGTCAGGAGAGGGGTTTGGGGATCGCTGGTAAGGTGGGTGTAGGAGAAGCAAGGATATACATCTAGTGGCTGAATTAAACAATGTGAAACCTGAAAACCTGGGTTTAATCCCAGCTTCTTCTACTTTACCATATTGTGTGATACTAGGAAATTGTTTAATTTCACTTTCCCTCATTTTTCTTCATTATCACATATAAGAGAACCTTGAAATGCATGACTTTAAGATGTGCATTGTACAAAACCTTGGGTATCTTGATGCTAAATAACAGATGTTTTTTATTACCCAACTCAATAGCACTCCTTTTGTCGACTTCAGAAGGATGAGTGGCCCCACCGAGATTTTAACCTGTGACCATGAGGTTTATCTATGTATATATACATATATACATATATATATATATATATTCACTGAAAAAACCATGGGTTTCACACACGTTATAGTTAGGAATTAGCATTTAAAAAACCTTAGAAATTCAATGAAAAAAACAAAGGTTTCACACATGTTATAGTTAGCTGGACATTTCACTCGTAAAAACCATTGAAATTCCCCCGTTATAGTTAGTTCAGCTAACTATAACTCGCGCGCCCGCAATGCACTACTGATGACGTCACATATTACATCACTCATGACATGGTCAGTGACATCACTCATGACATCACTGATGACATCTCAAATGACATCACTGATGACATCATCCAGTGAATGTGTGTTTTTCTGAAAATTAAATATGTTTAATATATGTATATCTCAAGGTCGATGGAAGAATAAATGAGTATATAAGTGTCTAAATTGATGATTTGTTTTTGAAAAATTGATTGTATTACTGACTGATTAAGTGTATCTTTATGAATACATGGCTAAGTGAGTAATGTTTAAATGTGTAAATACCTGTATCAGTCTCTCACTTTGTATATAAGTGGCTGCATGGGTTGGTGAGTAGCTACATGAGTGTCTATATAGGTTATTAGTTGGTTTTTTGAGTATCAGTATGAGTGTCTGAGTGTCTTCATGGTTTGGTGGGGGTTATTACGTAGTGCATAGGTGCATGAATGAGTGACTCACTGTTTGTATGTGTTGAAGACAGCATGTGTGCAGGACCGTATGGGTGGATGAGTGTGTGTATGGGTGTGTTAGTGAGTGAATGACTGTCTCAATAGTGTCTTTATGAGTAACTACATATGTTTTAAACTAGTATATGTGAGTATTGGTGTTTATAAGTGAGTATATGTGAGAGTGAGAGATTGGTAGACTTCCTGTATGAATAAGTATGTGTTTCTATAAGTGATTGTTTAAAAGACTAAGTATGTGTAAGTTTCTGTAAAAGTAAGTGTGGTGGTGTGTGTATAACTGTATATGCAAGTAAATGGATGTTTGATTCTTTATTAGCATGAGTGACTATGTGTGAGTAACTCTATGAATGAGTGGCATTGTGTTACAGGATGTTTAGGTGTATGAGTACATATGATGTGTGAGTACATGTATGAGTGACTGTATAGGATTGTTGGTGGATGAGTGGATGTGTATGTGGATCTTAGAATTACTGAATAGGTTGTTGTAACTGTTATTGGTATGTCCATTTTTTTGAAAATTTCAGTCTCTATTTTTAAATGTGTGTATCAAAGGTTATATTAGGGTGAGAGGAGGTCTACCACTCTGTCACAAGGATAATGTCATCAGTGATGTCATTTGAGATGTCATCAGTGATGTCATGAGTGATGTCACTGACCATGTCATGAGTGATGTAATATGTGACGTCATCAGTAGTGCATTGCGGGCGCACGAGTTATAGTTAGCTGAACTAACTATAACGGGGGAATTTCAATGGTTTTTTACGAGTGAAATGTCCAGCTAACTATAACATGTGTGAAACCTTTGGTTTTTTCATTGAATTTCTAAGGTTTTTTAAATGCTAATTCCTAACTATAACGTTTGTGAAACCCATGGTTTTTTCAGTGAATTTGCTAGGTTTTTTAAATGCTAATTCCTAACTATAACGTGAGTGAAACCCATGTTTTTTTCAGTGAATTTGCAAGGTTTTTTAAATGGCAATTTTTTTTTTTTTCTTCTTTTTTTTTTACATATTTTTATTTTAATTGTCTATCCTTTTTTAAAGACTATTATTTTACAATTTTTTTAAAATAAACAGGTAAAATTTATTAGCAATACATTTTTTTTTTTTTTTTGTTTTTTTTTTACCGTGCGCGTACGGTAAGCGCACGTCTTGCTGTAATTACGTTAGATTTCTACGCTGTTTGCGTTCATTTACGCAATTTGCGTAGATGCACGTCACGCGCGCATAGCGCGTAACGCGTACGCTGCACGCGCACGTTACGCGGAAGTGAAGGGGTGTGCCTGTTTTGCGCATGCGCGCGTGCGCGTGTCTTTTTTACGCGCATGCGTACTTTTGCCGTAAGCGCACCGTAAGCGTACCGTAAGCGTACGGTAGGTCATGTGATCATGAAACACAACTTTTGATTGGTTGAAACTACTTTCAGTTCTAGAACTCTCCTACACCACACCCATTCCCCTCATTTCTGCTTGTGATCCCTTAGGAGAAGGAGCTGGGTTGTCTTTGTGATACGATGGCAGAACAGCAGAGCTCTTCTGAGAGTGAGGCTAGCAGCACTACCTTGAGGCAGAGAGCGAGGAAACAAAAGACCTCTTACATATGGGAGTATTTTTCTTTTCCAGAAGGCCAGCAAAAGGTAAATGCACCCTTAGTGACTTGTAAGCTGTGTAAGCGTGTACTTTCAAGAGGGAATCCCGACAGGAAGAATTCCTTTGGGAATCACACCATGATGAGACACCTTAAGGATGTACACAGAAGGACACATGCTCGACTTACTGAAGGTAACCCTTCAGTAAATCAACCAAGCACATCCACAGCAGCTCAGCCTGGACCATCATCTGCAGTGCTGAGTCCTTCTTCTGCAGGTCAGGTGAGCCCTTCATCTGTGGGGGGAGCATCTCCTTTTTCTGGTCCTCTGGAAATTAACCCTCGGTTTGCGAGGGTTGAAGTACGGTGTGCCACTTGTCATGATCTAATTAGTTATAGGGAGACCAGTATTTCCCTAGTGAACAATAAAATAGATCAGCACACTTGTCGTACCATCTAATATTCCCAATCTTTCTTTCCTCTGTCCCTGCATGAACACAACGGCTCTTTTAAGAGCCAACCTTACCTTTCATCTTTTTTTTATATATGTTTTTAAAAACTTTTTTTTTTTTACCGTCAATTATCACATTACAAGGTCCTTGAGAGACTACAATTAAAAACTGAAAATGTGATTGTAGAGAAGTGGAAAAAAGGGACAATGATATTATTGACTTACCATACCCACTCAAAAAAATATTTATTCATTTAAATTTTTTTTTATTTGCTTTAAAAATGGTTCTAGTTTTCGAAAATTTTCTATCTCAATCTGAAAAAAAAGAAAAAAGTATTAATATTTAATAAAACATTTTATAATACAGTACACATATTTACATATTTTTCAAAAAATATTTTTGCCTTTTTTTTGCTGTTTTCAGAATATATTGCATTTCACTATAAATTGTGAAAGCAATTGCATTCATCATTTAACAGCGGGCAAAAAAAAAATTAACAATCTCAAAGATTGTTTTAAAAAAGCCCACAATCTCTTTTTGCATAAACATAACTTTATAGAAATGCATAATATTCTTAAAAAATATCATCTAATATCAATACTTATTTCTTTAAAATACCGTCTGATATTTTTGTTTCAGAAGTATAATCACAATAATATATCTCAAATAACTCCACAATACATCTGGTTCCATTTCCTTTAGGCCAAATAGTAATTTTAAAATTCTTTTTTGGTTAAATTTCCAATGGTAATCCAATAAAAATCTAAAGTTTAAATTGTACAGATCTCACCGATTCTCTGTAACATTTTGGTTACCGAAAGATTTATTAATAATTAAATAAGTCCACAATAGAATTGTTTACCTTTCCGCATGGCCAAATAGTAATTTTAAAAATCTTTTTTGAAAAAATTTCCAATGGCAATCCAATAACATTCCAAAATTTAAATTGTGCAGATGTTACCGATTTTTTCTAAATTTTTGGTTTTCCAAAGTTTCCTTAAAAAATGGAAAAATTCCACATTACAATTGGTTACCTTTCCATTAGGCCAAATGATAATTTGTTAAATCTTTTTATTTGTAAATTCCAAATGGTAATCCAATAAAATGGTAAAATTGTTTTGTCCAGATGTTGCCAAATCTCTCTAAAATTTAGGTTTCAGGAAGATTAGATAGGAATTTGCTAAATCAAAAGGCAAACGTTGCTTAAAAATCAATTGGGAATCATTACACAGTGTCCAGCCTTTTTCACATTTAAGATAAACTGTGTAATGACCAGAAGTTACAGTAGGTCCATCATGGAAAATTATTGCAACTGTTATAAAAGTTTTTCCTGAAATTGATAATTGCTGTCCTGTAAACTTCTTTATTAAAGTATCTAATTTTGAACCATCAGCTTTACAGCGTTGCATCATTAAAATTACATATTGTCCGTATTCCTTTAAAATTAACGTTGAAAACATGTCAGATTGACACTCACTGCATTCCATGCTATGATTAGCATCTTTAACTAATTTAGCAAAAGTGACTGTTTTACTCTCTGGCAATGTTAAATAAATAAACCTTTCATTATCAACATTAGAGCCACATATATTATAACAGTTTTCACAACTATGTTCCCATTTATAAGAGAGACCAAATACATTTTCAATGGGAACCCCTTCTTCTTCCAGTACCTGAAGAAAATACATCAAGAATTCCTGTGCGTCTTGCTGTACATTTTGAGAAAACTGTGTTCGTCCTGAACATACATCTAAAACTTTTCTAATTTCAGTAGCACTTTCTATTTGAGTTTTATCATTACTCAGCTTTTCAAAAAGGAGACTCAGCACAGAACAGAATCTTTTTCCCTGATTTACTATTATCTGCTCTTGCAAACTTTCCAGATAAAATGCAACATTCAGCACTACATTAGCGTAGCAGTTGACACCAGAGCTATTTTCAAAATGACATCCTACAACCTGTTCTTCATTTTCCTTATTCTTTTTGCTTGCAATTACATCACTCCTCTTTTTTTTCCTCCTCTCTACATCTTCATTACAGATATTCTCATTTCTCCTTTTACGAGAAACTACACTTTTCTCCAACACAGGATTCTGACCTAAATGAGGAGCATAGCTTCTTCTTAATCTATTATACTCCTTTACACAATTTGTATCAGCACTAACTTTTGAATCATCAAAGTCTATCATGAATAAACCTGATAATGTTTTCACTCGTGACAAAGCAACATATGCCATACCTTCTTTGAACACAGTTGAACCAATGTTCACAAATGCACAATCTACAGTCAATCCTTGAGACTTGTGAATAGTTACAGCATATGCTAGCGAAAACGGAAACTGCTTCCTACGTACATATAAGTCTTTCACAAGCATGAAACGAACTGAACAACGACAAATGTCTTTAACTTCTTCTATCTGATCAAATTTTATTTTTAAACATTCAATTCCATCTTTTTTCTGATAATTAATAAAACCCACAACTCTTCCCATAGCTCCATTAACTAAACCTTTTTCAACATCCAAATTTCTCCTTAAAAATACTCTACAGTTCATGCAAACATATAGATTTTTTTCTAATCCAGCTGTTTTGGAAATGTTCTTCTCTAGTGAATCCAATTTATTTTTCAGTGTGCCTGTTAATGTGATAGTAATTCTTCCATCCTCAATTTTGTCCACTGCTTCCAATTTCCTGATATCTTCCTTTTCCAATTTCAAAAGCTCCTCATTGAATATTGAGCATTCACGTAGAGTTGGCATTAAGCAGATGACACTTTTCTTTTCTGCAATGTTCTTGTATATCTTCTCTGCAACTATTTCTTCCTTTGGAAATAAATTATGTAGCAGCCGACTCTGTAATGCTTTTTTGCCAGCTTCAGTGAGTAGTCCAATTCTGATATCTTTCAGAATACTTCCATATTCTTCATCGTTTGCTTGCCTCATATTAGTACTAAGTTCCTTGTACTCAAAGAAGGACCAAATATTTGTATTACCGATGCTTCCCAATGACTTCTTCGTGTCTTCATGTGTCACAGTATTAAACACTGGTTGTCCTTTAACTGGAGTAAGTTGCAAAAGATCTCCAAAAACTATGACGTGTTTTCCTCCAAATAACACGTCATAGTCTGTCTTCAGAATTTGCTGCATTCTTAAATGCACAAAGGCAAGCATTAAGTTTGATACCATGCTCACCTCATCAATAATGAGAACTTGCATCTTCTTCAATACTCTTGAAACTTCCAAGCATGCTTCTCCAGTTAGCTTGTTGTATTGTATTTTGTTCTCATGCTCCACTGGTAACATTAGCAAACGATGTAAAGTAATTCCTTTTATGTTATATGCTGCTAACCCAGTTGGAGCAGTAACCACACAAGACAAAGTAGAATCCGTTTTTTGCTGTAGGTAGCTTCTGATGACTTTTCTAAGGAAACCTTTTCCAGTTCCAGCTTGTCCGCTTACATACATCCTGATTGGATGAAATGATGTGCATGAGCACTCTTTTTTTTCATGTAGTAATCCGTGATCAATTTTGCTTCTGATCTCTTCATAAATTTGTTGCTGCTCTTCGTTCAGTTGTCTTTCCAAATTTTGTAAGTCTATAAATTCTTCTTGAGCTTGATTCATAGCCGTTTCCACTTCATTCATGGCTATTGATGCTTCATTTTCAACGATTGGTTGTCCTAGGGGATCTTGACTGAGTGTTCCTGAACTTTGGCTGTCCTGAGAACTGTCTCTAGCTATTTCTGCTGCAATTGTAGTTTCCTGTTCAATTTCTTCATTTAACATTTGCAGATAACTTGAGAATGTACTGCATTGTATGCTGTCTTTGCAAGCATTAAAAGAATCTTCATAGCTTTGAAATTCTCCCAGTAGTTCATCCTCTGTACGCCATGGTTTAAACAGCTGTAAAAGAGCCAAGTAGTAAAATTCCTTTTTGTCAGTAGTGTCGCAACTCAGCTTCCTGTGATTTATCAAACTTCCTTTTGTTTGCTTCACCAAACATCCTTCTTCACCAATGACTTTATATTTTCCATTGTTGATGTCTTCTGTGGCTTTCCGTGAATAAATGTAGTTCTGCAGCACTTCATAGAGACACATGTTCTCCAGATGATGACTTCTCTTGGGATAATATGTGTCCAACATGTTTGATTTCAAAATATCTGTACTTTCTGGGTCATTCTCGGCCAAATATTCAATTTCTCCAACAGATTTCAGTACCCGATTTCTCATTGCTGCAAGGCCTAAACTTGCCCAAATTATTCTTCTTGATTTCGAGTAGAGACTTGCAGAAGATAACCTATCTGAACATTCGTAGGATCCAATTTCTCGATGCGATAACATCTTCAAACTGAAACTGTACAGCTTCTTACTGACAGTTTTCTCGTGAGAAATCTCTTCCCACATTTCCTTCAATTCTGTTTTTTCTGATTTCGTAATGTAAGACGTTACATATCGAGCAACAGCAATGGAATTGTCAGCTACATACTGTATATCCATGTTAGCGTTCCACATGGATAAAATCACTGGGTTGTAGTCATTTATATTTTTTGATTCTTCTTTTCTTTTAAGGTTGTAGGTATTCTTAGGTGATTTTCTTGTGATAGTATGTCTCACAGATGACATAAAACTGTTAACTCTTCCATTTGAAAGAACAGGTCTAGGAAATCCAAATCGACATTTAGTGTAGTATTTATCTTTGCTCTTGTATTTCCGTCGACAGTATTTTCCACACCGATGACTTTGGAAACGTAAAACTTGCTCCTTTAACTTTTTCTCTTCTGTGCTTTTTGGTATAGCACATGTTGCATATTCTTCAATGTAAGATAACACTGCTTCATCAGTATCTGTTCCAAACTTTGGGGCATCCTTGATCCACAACAGCATATGAATATGAGGAGCACCTCTTGCCTGGTACTCTTTTCTCCAAAAGAAATCCACTACTTCTCCTAGAGGTGGATTTTTTTTATTGCAGATGAAGGACATCATAGCCTCAAATCTATGATTGAAATATCTGCAAACATTAACCGGATCCAATGAGCACAGTTCTCCTGCTGTCTTGTATTCGATGTTTTTAATGTTTGAATTTGCCTCTCGTAGAAAATCCAGTAAATCATCCCAAGCGTACTCGGCACAGCTTAGGGTAACGAACCATGTTGGTGTTCCTAAATTCCGTAACATGCATTTTAATTCACCATGGCGTCGGTACCAATATTCATTTGTCCCACGCTGACAAGCCATCAGATTGATCAGTTGTGTTTCCAAATGATCATCTCGGTGCTGCACTTTCTCCATAAAATCCTTAGCAGACACATTTTGTAAATGTACTCCACTTTTTAAAATGTGATTTACTGCATAAGACAATGCAGACAAGTCGCTTTCAAATAAAAGATGGAACAAATAAGGAATACTTTGTCGAAATCTGGGATCTTCAGCATATAGTCTTGTAGTCCGATACTCAGAAGCTGGAATCTGTTCCGGACGTTTATCGTATCGTCTTCCTTTTCCTTTAGGAAACAGCTGGGGAAAACATCGAGCTTCCAAGCTCTCCTCCCATACACTCACGGGAGTTCCTTTTGCTTTCTTCATCTGAAATAGATCAATATTGTCTCCCATAACTTCTTTTGAATGAAGAGGATGTATGCTAAAATGTTCATAAATTTCTTCTTCCTTTGACTTGTCCACTTTTTCAATTTGTCCAGTTGGTTTTTCTGTGTCTTCTTGTAAATCTTCTTCTTCTTCTTCTTCTTCTATATAAATTGATTCATACCATTTGTTATTCCTTTTCAAATACAAATTTGCTCTTTGTACTTTCCATACATCTACCAGCTCCTGCCAAATCTTCTTATTCTTTGTAGGTACACCATTAACAAGAATAATTAATGGTTCAGTTTCCAAAGTATCCGCATCAATAGTTTCCATATTTTTTTTCAAATCCAAGGGCAAATACACCACTCTACCTTTTAAACCTCTCAGTAAATCTGAAGGAGGTAATTTACCAGTTTTGGGCTCCATACGTACTATGGTCTGGAATGGATGAACACATTGAATGAGTATAGACTCATATGTATTTAATTCAGAAAGTTCAGCAGGAATAGCATCCAATTCTAAATTATTATGTACAGCTCTGGTCGGCATTCTATTTTCCTCTAACTTGTTGTAACAGTATTTACAAATACGCTGATCTTCACCCAATTCAAAACAATTTTCAAGAAATATATATGTGGCAAAATCCTTCCACTTATAATTATCTTCATTTTCACTCTTTCTGTAGAGATCAACATTCCTAGTTTGTTTTCTATAATGAGTTCTGCGGCAACAAATACAAGTAATATTTGGTCTTTCATTAGAGATTATTGCAAATTTTGTTATGTGATCATTAAATGTCTTACTTACAGAGGGTTCTACATTCACTTCCACTTCTTCCTCATTTACTGTGTCCTTCTCTGCACTGTTTTGTTCAGGACCAAAGTAACAAAACTGAATTTCATCAACAACCTTCTCTACATCTGATACCGTTCCACGGAACAGAGCCCTATTCAATTCATCTAACTTTATTGCTGGACTTTTAGCAAAATACAACCGTCTCACAAACTTTCTCATTTCAGTATGATGAACAGCCAGCATCCTAAAATGATGGAAAACACTATTACACACTTTTCTAGATAGACAAGCCAGAGAATGACCCTGCAAACCAGTATTCTCTCTCACTCTGCATGGATCCAGACTTTGAAGCACCTTAATCTTCTGTTTTACACTTTTTTTACTATATTCTCTTAGAAACTCACGAAATTTATCAATAGATTCCTGACGCACAGTGCAAATACTACTACAATTCCAAGTGTACACTGGGGCTTTAGGACGTCTCCCCATAGCCTCATCCGCCATCACTTGTACCTCATCTCTTGGAACCATTATCTCCTTCTCCATTATGCAACCATTTTTCACTTCATAAGCACGACCTCTGGTGTCAACTGCATGCAGCAAACTATTACTTTGAAAATAACTCTCTTCATTAAAAAAAGGTTCACTACTTGAACTATGCATCCATTTTCCTAAAAACACTTTAGAAAAGTTTGTTCTGTTTACTACTCTTTTCCTTTTGCTATGTGATTTCAGTACATTAACCATTTTGTCTAATGTACGCATCCTATTCAAAATTAAAATGAATAGTTTCCTTTTTAATTCTAATGCCTTTGCTGCAATGGCTTCAATTTCTTTTTTTCTCTGATAAAACTTAGCCTTTTGCTTATATTTCTTCACATCCTTTATCAAATTGGACATAACTCTTCTCTGAAACATTTTTCTACGTATCTCTTTAAACGCTGTTTTTCTGTTTAAGTTAATCTTTTTAGTTGCAGAAGGTATATTTGCATTAACTAAATTCTCAATTTTTTCCTGTCCTTTTCTATTGAAAACATTCTTTCCAGTACAGACATTTTGTACATTTTTCCTTTTTTTGAATATGTTCTTTAGAACATTTTTTGTCTGCTTACCAGAAGATTTTTTCCTTTTCCCAACATGAGCATCTTCAACTAACTTAGGTCCTCCAGTTGTCTTCAAATATAGGTTTTTTTTGTGGTCTTTTTTTACTCTGGATTTTGTAGGCATCTTAAATTTTGTTCACTGCTCTTTAGCAATACCTGAAAAAAACTAAAAAAAAATTCCTTTATTTTATTTAAATATATTACTACATTTGTTTTCACATTAGTCACAAAACGAAATTTCTTTGCCAATTTGAAAGCACACTTACTACTCTTTTTTTTGGCAAGTGATAATCACTTTTACAGACTGACACATTATGAATCCACTTTTCAGATTTTTTAAAAAGCACATGTCCAAACTGCTTTTTCAGACCAGCACCATTTGTAACCTGGGTGACTGCCTACACTCCAGCAAGGGCAACCAGCCTTAGTGATGCTGAATGTATTTGCGTTACTGACTGAAACCTCAAACCCCACTCGCTTGTGAATACTGTGCATGATTCCACATGGTAAGCAGCTGGGTGTGTGCTAAGAGTCTGCTTCTGCACCAAAAAATGGCTCCCCCTTTCCTTCTAATGCAACTGTGAAATCACCAGAGCAATACGCAATAAATCTCTGTCTATAATTCCTCTTTGCACACAGAGTCATGTTTTCACATTAGTCACAAAACGAAATTTCTTTGCCAATTTGAAAGCACACTTACTACTCTTTTTTTTGGCAAGTGATAATCACTTTTACAGACTGACACATTATGAATCCACTTTTCAGATTTTTTTAAAAGCACATGTCCAAACTGCTTTTTCAGACCAGCACCATTTGTAACCTGGGTGACTGCCTACACTCCAGCAAGGGCAACCAGCCTTAGTGATGCTGAATGTATTTGCATTACTGACTGAAACCTCAAACCCCACTCGCTTGTGAATACTGTGCATGATTCCACATGGTAAGCAGCTGGGTGTGTACTAAGAGTTTGCTTCTGCACCAAAAAATGGCTCCCCCTTTCCATCTAATGCAACTGTGAAATCACCAGAGCAATACGCAATAAATCTCTGCCTGTAATTCCTCTTTGCACACAGAGTCATGTTTTCACATTAGTCACAAAACGAAATTTCTTTGCCAATTTGAAAGCACACTTACTACTCTTTTTTTTGGCAAGTGATAATCACTTTTACAGACTGACACATTATGAATCCACTTTTCAGATTCTTAAAAAAGCACATGTCCAAACTGCTTTTTCAGACCAGCACCATTTGTAACCTGGGTGACTGCCTACACTCCAGCAAGGGCAACCAGCCTTAGTGATGCTGAATGTATTTGCATTACTGACTGAAACCTCAAACCCCACTCGCTTGTGAATACTGTGCATGATTCCACATGGTAAGCAGCTGGGTGTGTGCTAAGAGTCTGCTTCTGCACCAAAAAATGGCTCCCCCTTTCCTTCTAATGCAACTGTGAAATCACCAGAGCAATACGCAATAAATCTCTGCCTGTAATTCCTATTTGCACACAGAGTCATGTTTTCACATTAGGCCCTTAAACGAAATTTCTTTGCCAATTTGAAAGCACACTTACTACTCTTTTTTTTGGCAAGTGATAATCACTTTTACAGACTGACACATTATGAATCCACTTTTCAGATTTTTTAAAAAGCACATGTCCAAACTGCTTTTTCAGACCAGCACCATTTGTAACCTGGGTGACTGCCTACACTCCAGCAAGGGCAACCAGCCTTAGTGATGCTGAATGTATTTGCATTACTGACTGAAACCTCAAACCCCACTCGCTTGTGAATACTGTGCATGATTCCACATGGTAAGCAGCTGGGTGTGTGCTAAGAGTCTGCTTCTGCACCAAAAAATGGCTCCCCCTTTCCATCTAATGCAACTGTGAAATCATCAGAGCAATACGCAATAAATCTCTGCCTGTAATTCCTCTTTGCACACAGAGTCATGTTTTCACATTAGTCACAAAACGAAATTTCTTTGCCAATTTGAAAGCACACTTACTACTCTTTTTTTTGGCAAGTGATAAACACTTTTACAGACTGACACATTATGAATCCACTTTTCAGATTTTTTAAAAAGCACATGTCCAAACTGCTTTTTCAGTCCAGCACCATTTGTAACCTGGGTGACTGCCTACACTCCAGCAAGGGCAACCAGCCTTAGTGATGCTGAATGTATTTGCATTACTGACTGAAACCTCAAACCCCACTCGCTTGTGAATACTGTGCATGATTCCACATGGTAAGCAGCTGGGTGTGTGCTAAGAGTCTGATTCTGCACCAAAAAATGGCTCCCCCTTTCCATCTAATGCAACTGTGAAATCACCAGAGCAATACGCAATAAATCTCTGTCTATAATTCCTCTTTGCACACAGAGTCATGTTTTCACATTAGTCACAAAACGAAATTTCTTAGCCAATTTGAAAGCACACTTACTACTCTTTTTTTTGGCAAGTGATAATCACTTTTACAGACTGACACATTATGAATCCACTTTTCAGATTTTTTAAAAAGCACATGTCCAAACTGCTTTTTCAGACCAGCACCATTTGTAACCTGGGTGACTGCCTACACTCCAGCAAGGGCAACCAGCCTTAGTGATGCTGAATGTATTTGCATTACTGACTGAAACCTCAAACCCCACTCGCTTGTGAATACTGTGCATGATTCCACATGGTAAGCAGCTGGGTATGTGCTAAGAGTCTGCTTCTGCACCAAAAAATGGCTCCCCCTTTCCATCTAATGCAACTGTGAAATCACCAGAGTAATACACAATAAATCTCTGTCTATAATTCCTCGTTGCACACAGAGTCATGTTTTCACATTAGTCACAAAACGAAATTTCTTTGCCAATTTGAAAGCACACATACTACTCTTTTTTTTGGCAAGTGATAAACACTTTTACAGACTGACACATTATGAATCCATTTTTCAGATTCTTAAAAAAGCACATGTCCAAACTGCTTTTTCAGACCAGCACCATTTGTAACCTGGATGACTGCCAACACTCCAGCAAGGGCAACCAGCCTTAGTGATGCTGAATGTATTTGCATTACTGACTGAAACCTCAAACCCCACTCGCTTGTGAATACTGTGCATGATTCCACATGGTAAGCAGCTGGGTGTGTGCTAAGAGTCTGCTTCTGCACCAAAAAATGTCTCCCCCTTTCCATCTAATGCAACTGTGAAATCACCAGAGCAATACGCAATAAATCTCTGCCTGTAATTCCTATTTGCACACAGAGTCATGTTATCACATTAGGCCCTTAAACGAAATTTCTTTGCCAATTTGAAAGCACACATACTACTCTTTTTTTTGGCAAGTGATAAACACTTTTACAGACTGACACATTATGAATCCACTTTTCAGATTCTTAAAAAAGCACATGTCCAAACTGCTTTTTCAGACCAGCACCATTTGTAACCTGGATGACTGCCTACACTCCAGCAAGGGCAACCAGCCTTAGTGATGCTGATTGTATTTGCATTACTGACTGAAACTTCAAACCCCACTCGCTTGTGAATACTGTGCATGATTCCACATGGTAAGCAGCTGGGTATGTGCTAAGAGTCTGCTTCTGCACCAAAAAATGGCTCCCCCTTTCCATCTAATGCAACTGTGAAATCACCAGAGTAATACGCAATAAATCTCTGTCTATAATTCCTCTTTGCACACAGAGTCATGTTTTCACATTAGTCACAAAACGAAATTTCTTTGCCAATTTGAAAGCACACTTACTGCTCTTTTTTTTGGCAAGTGATAATCACTTTTACAGACTGACACATTATGAATCCACTTTTCAGATTTTTTAAAAAGCACATGTCCAAACTGCTTTTTCAGACCAGCAGCATTTGTAACCTGGGTGACTGCCTACACTCCAGCAAGGGCAACCAGCCTTAGTGATGCTGAATGTATTTGCATTACTGACTGAAACCTCAAACCCCACTCGCTTGTGAATACTGTGCATGATTCCACATGGTAAGCAGCTGGGTATGTGCTAAGAGTCTGCTTCTGCACCAAAAAATGGCTCCCCCTTTCCATCTAATGCAACTGTGAAATCACCAGAGTAATACACAATAAATCTCTGTCTATAATTCCTCGTTGCACACAGAGTCATGTTTTCACATTAGTCACAAAACGAAATTTCTTTGCCAATTTGAAAGCACACATACTACTCTTTTTTTTGGCAAGTGATAAACACTTTTACAGACTGACACATTATGAATCCATTTTTCAGATTCTTAAAAAAGCACATGTCCAAACTGCTTTTTCAGACCAGCACCATTTGTAACCTGGATGACTGCCAACACTCCAGCAAGGGCAACCAGCCTTAGTGATGCTGAATGTATTTGCATTACTGACTGAAACCTCAAACCCCACTCGCTTGTGAATACTGTGCATGATTCCACATGGTAAGCAGCTGGGTGTGTGCTAAGAGTCTGCTTCTGCACCAAAAAATGTCTCCCCCTTTCCATCTAATGCAACTGTGAAATCACCAGAGCAATACGCAATAAATCTCTGCCTGTAATTCCTATTTGCACACAGAGTCATGTTATCACATTAGGCCCTTAAACGAAATTTCTTTGCCAATTTGAAAGCACACATACTACTCTTTTTTTTGGCAAGTGATAAACACTTTTACAGACTGACACATTATGAATCCACTTTTCAGATTCTTAAAAAAGCACATGTCCAAACTGCTTTTTCAGACCAGCACCATTTGTAACCTGGATGACTGCCTACACTCCAGCAAGGGCAACCAGCCTTAGTGATGCTGATTGTATTTGCATTACTGACTGAAACTTCAAACCCCACTCGCTTGTGAATACTGTGCATGATTCCACATGGTAAGCAGCTGGGTATGTGCTAAGAGTCTGCTTCTGCACCAAAAAATGGCTCCCCCTTTCCATCTAATGCAACTGTGAAATCACCAGAGTAATACGCAATAAATCTCTGTCTATAATTCCTCTTTGCACACAGAGTCATGTTTTCACATTAGTCACAAAACGAAATTTCTTTGCCAATTTGAAAGCACACTTACTGCTCTTTTTTTTGGCAAGTGATAATCACTTTTACAGACTGACACATTATGAATCCACTTTTCAGATTTTTTAAAAAGCACATGTCCAAACTGCTTTTTCAGACCAGCAGCATTTGTAACCTGGGTGACTGCCTACACTCCAGCAAGGGCAACCAGCCTTAGTGATGCTGAATGTATTTGCATTACTGACTGAAACCTCAAACCCCACTCGCTTGTGAATACTGTGCATGATTCCACATGGTAAGCAGCTGGGTATGTGCTAAGAGTCTGCTTCTGCACCAAAAAATGGCTCCCCCTTTCCATCTAATGCAACTGTGAAATCACCAGAGTAATACACAATAAATCTCTGTCTATAATTCCTCGTTGCACACAGAGTCATGTTTTCACATTAGTCACAAAACGAAATTTCTTTGCCAATTTGAAAGCACACATACTACTCTTTTTTTTGGCAAGTGATAAACACTTTTACAGACTGACACATTATGAATCCATTTTTCAGATTCTTAAAAAAGCACATGTCCAAACTGCTTTTTCAGACCAGCACCATTTGTAACCTGGATGACTGCCAACACTCCAGCAAGGGCAACCAGCCTTAGTGATGCTGAATGTATTTGCATTACTGACTGAAACCTCAAACCCCACTCGCTTGTGAATACTGTGCATGATTCCACATGGTAAGCAGCTGGGTGTGTGCTAAGAGTCTGCTTCTGCACCAAAAAATGTCTCCCCCTTTCCATCTAATGCAACTGTGAAATCACCAGAGCAATACGCAATAAATCTCTGCCTGTAATTCCTATTTGCACACAGAGTCATGTTATCACATTAGGCCCTTAAACGAAATTTCTTTGCCAATTTGAAAGCACACATACTACTCTTTTTTTTGGCAAGTGATAAACACTTTTACAGACTGACACATTATGAATCCACTTTTCAGATTCTTAAAAAAGCACATGTCCAAACTGCTTTTTCAGACCAGCACCATTTGTAACCTGGATGACTGCCTACACTCCAGCAAGGGCAACCAGCCTTAGTGATGCTGATTGTATTTGCATTACTGACTGAAACTTCAAACCCCACTCGCTTGTGAATACTGTGCATGATTCCACATGGTAAGCAGCTGAGTATGTGCTAAGAGTCTGCTTCTGCACCAAAAAATGGCTCCCCCTTTCCATCTAATGCAACTGTGAAATCACCAGAGTAATACGCAATAAATCTCTGTCTATAATTCCTCTTTGCACACAGAGTCATGTTTTCACATTAGTCACAAAACGAAATTTCTTTGCCAATTTGAAAGCACACTTACTGCTCTTTTTTTGGCAAGTGATAATCACTTTTACAGACTGACACATTATGAATCCACTTTTCAGATTTTTTAAAAAGCACATGTCCAAACTGCTTTTTCAGACCAGCAGCATTTGTAACCTGGGTGACTGCCTACACTCCAGCAAGGGCAACCAGCCTTAGTGATGCTGAATGTATTTGCATTACTGAGTCCAACCTCAAACCCTTAAACTATTCTTTTTTTACACCAGTACACCTTAATTTATCGTGAAAACATAGTCCATATTATTTTACATGTTCCTCACATTTAAATTTCTCCCAAAACAGAAAATAATAAACACAACTTCAACAAAAAGAATTGCATTTCTATTATTCATTTCTTAATTTACCATATACATCCCCTCTCAAACTCTAAACTCACCTTTAAAATTAGTTAGTTGTGAAAGAAATGTGGCACTCAAACAGCAGATTATCAGAGCCAGGATCTCTGTTCTTTACACCTCTCTCCTCTCAGCAGAACCAGATAATGGCAAACTTTCCCTCTCTTTTTCCACATATATACATATTAATTTCAAATCTCAGTGCTTCCCCCTTTTTTTCAAATGTAATCACACATTTCTATTGGTTGAAAACCAACCCTTTTCCAAAAGTACCCTTCCCCCAACTTGACTTCTGCCTAGTACCCTTCCCCCAACTTGACTTCTGCCTGCTACCATAGCAACAGCTCATGGAACACTGCTGTGTGGAGTTAGGTCAGAAGTTCGCCAAACAATGTTTCAATTCCACAGAGCAAGAGTGCTTGACTTTTCTAACCTAACAGCAAATCCATAGTACTGTTCTTTGGTAACACATTTTTCTGTACCAATACAAAACATGCTTCTATAAATTTACACATACAGCCTAGTTTTTAGTGTAGAATGGTATGAAACAGCCAATCAGTTCTTTTTTTTAAAAAAAATATGTATGCCTCCATTTCCAAACTGTCTTTCATTTCTTTTGTCCATTCTACTGAAATACACCTCCTGAGTGCATCCAGATCTCCTTTGAAGATGTTCACAGTGTGGATTGTAGGACACAGCTATGTCTTCTGGAGTGAAAAGTTTGCAGAGAAAACAGGTATGGTGAGAGACCTTGCTTTGCCAAATGTAGACATTAAATGGATTGGTCAGAGAGGGTTAAAGTGGCACCAATTGATGCCATTGGTGAAATCCTTCATGCAAAACCAACACCCTGACCTCATAATAGTGCACTGTGGTGGCAATGACCTAGGCACTTTGACTGGGGTAGGTCTGGAAATGCTTATGAAGGACACCTTTGCACAACTGTTTTCACTTTTCCCTAAAACTGCCTTTGTGTTTTCTAACATATGCCAAAGGCAAAAATGGAACTGGTCCAATCATTTCTGTCCACAGATTGCCAAAGCAAGAAAGCACGTCAACAAATCTGTTTCTGCTTTCCTCCGTGACTATGGTATGGGTTCCATTTACCACAACAACTTGCGTTACGACATGCAAGACATTTATAGAGGAGATGGTGTGCACTTCAATGATGAAGGTAACAGAGTCTTCCTCTTGAACCTTAGACTCTGCATCGGTACTTACTTGTAGGTACCACTTAAAAATCACTTCATAAACACAACGGCTCTTTTTAGAGCCCCCTAATATCTAAACACTTAAATCTGCATTTCATTTCTTTTTTTCTTTTTTTTTTTACCATACGCTTACCGTACGCGTACCCCGCGATTTTTTTTAAAATCAATAAATGTTTTCTTTGTACTTTTCTGTCCTTCTTTGACCCCCTTACAAATGTTAGGGGGTCTGTAACTCTCCTCCTTGCCCCCTTTTCTTGTTATCACTCTTTTTTTTCTGAGTGAAACACACGAAATGGCGGCCGCCGCTTCCTGGTTTCGGCCGATTCGAATGTTTACTAAGATCTAAGAGCCAATCAGAATCGTGCTCGCGCACGCCACCGTACGCGTACGGTAAGCGTACCGTAAGCGCACCGTAAGCTGGCTCAGATATATAGATTGATTTAAAGGCTATTTTCTCAGAATCTACTGAACAGATTTACACCAAACCTACAAAAGGCACTTCCTTGACCTGAGGACTACCTCTCTGCCAAATTTCTAGTAATTCTGTTCAGCCGTTCGGGCTGTAGCCCTGTCTAAAGGTCCTATGGAAAAATGCATGGGAAAAACGCGTTTTGGGACCCCCTTTTATCTCAGCCCCCGCTTGACGAATCCCCCCGAGACTTTCTGGGAAGGAGCGGAGCGTAGCGCCCCACCTATTTTGAAAAATTCGCGAGGATTCGTCGACCGGCGCCAAAGTTATTCAAAATTCTTCTGCTGATGACATATGTGTCTTTATGAAAAAAAAATATTTGTAATATATGTATAGCTAAAATTTAATGGAAGAAGACATGGGCAAATAAGTGTCTAAATACAGTATTAGCATCAGCAGAGGATTGCGGTCGCGTGAGTTATAGTTGCCTGCACTAACTATAACGGGGGAATTTCATTGGTTTTTTATCAATAAAATGTCCAGCTAACTATAACATGTGTGAAACCTATGGTTTTTTCAGTGAATATATATATATATATATATATATATATATATATATATATATATATATATATATACTTACTTGAAGGTGAAGGATCACAAGAAAACAACAGCCAGCCAGGGCAAAAATCTGGATCCCAAAGGATACAATGAGTCACAAAGAAATAAAATATCCAAGAAAGAAGTGACTCAAACAGATAGATTCACCAAAGAACAAAAATATATTTCCACTACAACGTGTCAGCTTCCGCCTTCCTCAGGTAGTACAAGATGGTTTGCTCTGTGGCTGCACAGATGACAGCTGAATTTTCAAAAAGCATCATGAGTGAAGATTCCATTTGGAATGTGGAATCAATGCAGTCCAGAGAGCTCTTGAGATATGCAGTAATCAGGTTGTGTTGTCAGTAATGTTCAGTCCATCTGGATGCAGTGATTTTAAACGGTACATCCAGATGTTTTCCCTGGAGTCCAGTAGTTCTTTCTTTGAAACATGTTCCACGGGGAAAATCTTCAAATCTGATAGTGAATGATCCACAAGGTTAAAATGCTTGGCTACAGGCTGGTCAATTTTCTTATTAATTATTGCAGATTTGTGGTTCCTGAATCGTGTACGGAGGTCATTCACTGTTTGGCCTACATATTGATTTTTACAGCTTTGCCGTTGGCACTGAATATATATATATCGCGCTCCGATGCACCAGAACGCGAGTCACTCGTCGGGCGGGTGCTGTGATGCGGCGGTGCTCCGCATAATATTAATGCTCCACAATCCTCTCACTTCTATCTTGCCATAGAAACATTAATGTTACAACCTGTGATGATTACCATCTTAAAATGTCGCACGCAATACGGCGTGTCACTAGCCCTCGTTTGTTTCTGTGGCAAGATATCTGATGCTTTAAAGATGGTGCCTCCCAGCGCGTATTGTGAAAACACAGATGAAGGATTACATCCGAAACACGTCTGTTTTATTAGAATAAATCACAGCTGAAACCAAGCCCTGTGAGTGCTGTTCTCCTTTCATGAAGTGAGAGGATTGTGGAGCATTAATATATATATATATATATATATATATATATATATATATATATACCTATATAAAAAATCACTTTTATTTTATCCTCCGGTGGCCCAATGTGGCGCAGCATATTTACAAGGTCACACACACTTTACGTGGCTTTTCATGGCCATGTAAATATGTGCTCCTTTCACGCAGCACCCATGGAATCTGAAGCATTGACAGATTTACGAGGAATCAGAAACCTGGGAATGCGTTACATTCTAACGCCACCCAAGGAGTGGCGTTAGGGAGGAGCAAAGAGGAGAAATGTTTTCATTTCTGCTAGTGTTTTCCTCTTTTTATCTGTGCTGCATCACACATTGAAAGAGTAAATCGTCTCAATTGTTTGATTTTGTGCAGAAAGGTGTCCCTGTCTGCACAAAATCTATTTGCCCCGCAAAATCTATTTGCCCAGCTCCCTGTACCCTATATAAAGATGGCCTTGGTTTCGCAAACTTGCCATCTGAGGTCATCTGTATTCAGTTTTTGCCAAGAGCTGGAGAAAATTAGCTAAGCAAGAACCCTTGGTCTGTGCAATTGGTGCTAAGGTTTTAATACTGATTTAGATGAGCAGGAGTTTGAGTGTGTTTATGTATTGAGAACAAATTGGGATTGAGGCCATTGTTGGAAACCAAAAATGTTTAGGAAGTCGTTCTGGTTGGATTCACAAGGCATTAAGGGCCATATGTAGGTAAATTACATTTACCGATTCTTAAATACCGAATTTTACCGATTCGGTATTTATGAATCGGTAAATGTAATGTAGGTAAATAATTGCCGATTCGGTATATGTCGGTATTTTAGAATCGGTATTTACCGATTCGGTAATGGCAACTGGCTTCCCATTCATTCCTATGGGCCTGGAGGCCCATAGGAATGAATGGGAAGCCAGTTGCCATTACCGAATCGGTAAATACCGAATCGGTAATGGGGGAGGCATCATCATGGGTGGCAGGGTGTCACATTGACACCCTGTTGCACCCCTGATTCGTCCATGTGTGCACATGTGGCGCACATACATGCCCTAAGGGCAAAAAAATGCTTATTTCCAGGTATTCGTCATTTACCATCAACTTTCAGTTGGTGGTAAATAACGAATCCCCACACCAACGACACACTCCCCCTACATATCATTTCAGGATTCGGTATTTACCGAATCGGTAAAATTACCGATTCGGTAATTTTACTGATTCGGTAAATTACTGAATCCTGAAATATGCCCCCTACATACCAAAAGCCTAAATACCAGTCGGTAACGGGATATTTACCGAAAATCGGCCGTTACCGACCGGTATTTGCCTTCCTACATATGGCCCTTAACCTCTCCCAACATGATGATGTCTATGTGGTGCATCAGACATTGCCGAATATTCTAGAATGGACTCCAAAATTCCTGCATTGTATACTTTCAAATGCAATAAGTACATGCACATATTGCTAATTTCTGTTTAACACAAGCTACAAAACTTCTAGAATTGTTCTATAAATTGTCGGTCTGACAGAAAGATGTTTTTTAAGTTGGTTTTAATTGCTGTAAAAATTGCCTTGCAATGACGTTCATTTCCATTAAGAGTTCCCACACCTGCGGCATGAATGTTTATAGTTATTATATTTAATTCACTGGATGTTTAATCTATTATTGAGATTGCCTTGATTGAGTATGCTAAGGCTAATTATCCTGGTCATGCTCGTCAACCATCTACAAGCAAACCCACTGGTAAAGGCCTAGATATGTTAATATTTTTGCAATGAGATAAATTGCCTCCCCTTACAAGCACCACATGCTAGAGGTTTATAGCGTGGCCCTAATGGAGAAAACGTAGAGCGGCAAGTCACAAGTTTTTTTTTAAACACATGACAGCGATAACATCATCAGCGATCTGCAGAAGAGATAATGATTGAAATATCTAAATGGCAGAAGAGCATGCAGAAGAGAAGCCACTTTTATGGCAATCAATGGCTCTTTTATTTGGACAGATTTAAAGAATGAGTCCCCTCCTGAAGTGGGTCAGAGAGGGTGTGGTGCGATGCAGAGGGGAAGGCGTTCCAGGCTTTGGCAGGGAGGTGGGAGAAGGAGATTCCTCCAGAGAGGCAGCGCCAGATACGTGGTATCTGTGCGAGGTGAGTGGAGAGGATATTCCTGGGAGGTTCATACAAATGCCGGCAGTGGTTCATTTAGGTGGGTGCTTGGTCATGGAGGACTTTGTGGGTGTAGAATAGAAGATTGAATTGGCATCTATCCTGGAAGGGGAGCCAGTGAAGATCCTTCAGGTGCTGGGTGATGTGGGTCCTTATGGGCAGGTTGAGGATCAGTCTGGCAGCTGCGTACCGGATAGTCAGGAGTCTCTGCATGAGCTTGGTGGTGGTGCCTGCATAGAGTGCATTGCTGTAGTCAAGTTGGCTGGTGATGAAGGCATGCATCACAGTTTTTCAGGTGCTGACAGGGAGGCACTTGAAAACGTTGAGGAATATGTAGAGCGTGTGGAAGTTGGCTGAAGAGACAGCATTAACCTGACGTTTCATGGAGAGTTTGCTGTCCAGGATAATGCCGAGATTGCGGACATGGTCTTTCGGCGTGGGGGTGTGTCCAAGCTCACCAGCCGCCAGGAATCATTCCAGAGGGCAGTATGTCTGCAGAAGATCAGAACTTTAGTTTTGTCCCTGTTGAGCTTCAGGCAGTTGTCCTTCATCCATGCAGAGATGTTCTTCACACAGTTGTGGAAGTTGGTCTTCGTACAGTTGTGGTCCGATGTGAGCAAGAGGACGAGATAGGTATCTTTGGAGTAGGAGATGATGTAGATGTCATACGATCTGACGATGTCTGCGAGTGGTGGCATGTATGTAGGTGTTGAAGAGGATAGGCCTGAGGGATAAGCCTTGAGGCATGCTGCAGATGGTGTGCTTGGGTTGTGAGGTGGCGGGTGGGAGGCAGACTGTCTGAGTGCATCCCGTGAGAAAGGATGTGAAATCTGAGTGCATCGTCTGTGATTCGAATGTGGCATAGTCGATTGATGAGTGTGTGGGAGATGGTGTTGAAGGCCACGGAGAGGTCAAGCAGGATCCGAGCGGCTGATTCTTCTCTGTCGAGTAGGGTGTGGATGTCTTCTGTTGTGGTGATCAGGGCTGTCTCGTGCTTTGGTTGGCTCTGAAACCTGACTGGAAAGGGTCCAATAGGTTGTTTCTCTCCAGGTGTTTGGTGAGTTGGAGGTTGATGGCCTTCTCCTGGACTTTGGCGGGGAATGGGAACAGAGAGTTGGGACTGTCGTTCTGGAGCTCACTTGGGTCTGCCAAAGGTTTCTTGAGAAAGTGTCTCACTTCCAGGTGTTTCCTGATGTCGGGAAAGGTGGATGCGGTTAGGGAGGCATTGAGGATGGTGTTGAGTTAGATGCTAATTTCATTTCTTCCAAGGTTGAAAAGCCGGTGGGGGCATGGGCCGGTGGGTGCTCCAGATTGGATGGAGTTCACAAGCATGGTCGTCTTCAGAGTGCTGAGTTGTTCCAGATGGGATTCTGAGGAGATAGGAGGGTTGGAGATAGAGGTTTCTATTGATGATTGATATCTTGCTGGGGAAGTGGTTGGAGCAAGAGTTTCACAGAGTTCCTGTGAGGAGGGGATCGAATTTTCAGTGGCTGATGGACAGATGAACTCTCTGACGATGGCGATGGGTTTCTTGGTTTGGTTGGTGCTGATCTTGATCCGGTGGGTCAGGGCCAGTGGTAGTCGTTGAGGGCTGATTTGAAGGTGGCTCGGTCGGTGTAGTTCCAGATGGTGCACCATCTTGTTTCCAGTTGTTATCACCTCCACTTTGATGAATTCTGGAGTGTACCAGCTGACTCATTTGGTAGGTCTGTGCGTTTTGGCTGGGTTGGTGGGAGTGGCTCGGTCGGCAGTGCTGGTGATCCAGGCGTTGAAGTTCTCCACTGCCTGGTCCAGGATGGTGGTGACATTTGGCTGTGTGATGTTGTGGTCCATTGTTGCTGAGTGACCTTGGTCCAGCTGCCGTAGGGGGCACTGTGGTGGTTTGAGGTTGTACGGGGAGGTCCGGTGAGGGTGAAGCGTACAATGGAGTGTACGCTCAGGTGAGTTCTGAGGTGTGGCTGTATCTGATTTTGTTGCTGGACATGAATGTGGGGTCCAGCATGTGTCCTGCTATGTGTGTGGTGTCAGTGACCAGTTGCTTGAGGCCGATGTTCTCCAATCTTTCCAGAAGGTTGGTGGACTTGGTGTCAGTGGAGTCGTCCAGGTGGAAGTTGAGGTCTCCCAGGAAGATGTAGTGTTTGGATTCGATAGCAAGCTCGGTGATGAATTCAGTGCTGGAGTTGCTGAGGCCAGTTCAAGGTCCTGGTGGTCTGTATGCAAGAGTGCCTTTGAAGGTGGTTTTGTCATCGGAGCGGAGCTGGAAGTTTATGTGTTCCATGATCGTCGTGGTTTCGTCATCAATGATGGTGCAGGTGATCGATTCCTTGTGCATGATGGCTATGCCACCTCCATGTCTGTTGTTGCAGTCACGATGTTTCATCTTATAGCCAATGGGTGTTGCTGTGGCAATAACCAGGGCAAATGCGGGGGCGAGCCAGGACTCTGTAATGAAGGTCGTGTCCCAGACTTCGGTGGCATGTTTGCAGAGAGATCTGGCATTGATCAGGAGGCAGCTGACTTGTTCTGGGGAGGTCTCAGCAGTCCGGGCTGGCATGGAGCTGGTTGCCTTGATGGAGGTCCGTGTTGGAATGGAGGTGAACCAGCAGTGAATGCAGGTGAAAGGTCCCGCTGTGGAGTGAGGCGATGTGAGGCAGCAGTTGTTGTTGCATCCAGGGCCCAGAGAGCTGCAGCGGAGTATCTGTGTGAGTGCCACAATATACATATTTACGTTCATAATATTATGATAGCCTATATTTTGGCTGCAATATTTGTGTAGAATAATATTTAAAAGATAGTGTTTGGGTACAGTATTCTTTCAGCATCATTGGGACGCTACTTGTCTGGTTCATCTTTCATCACCTGGACAAATATATTTCTCCAGTTCCTGATGCTGCTCAAACTCCACACCACCCCCAGTATCTGGGCACTCTCCCTTAGGTTTGGTAGCTCCTCTTCATCTCACCAACCACCACCTTTACAAAGACTTTTTCAATAAGCACACCAAATCTTCCATCCTATTGCTACCCCCTCTCCTCCAAGCATGACTGAAGACTAAGACAGGGATATCCATCACTTGATGCAGCAATGCCAAGTTATGGTTCATTGATATGGCCCCTAAAATGGAATGCCTGTATAGATAATGTTATTATCTTGCGAGCTTTTGTAACATCTCAGATGAAATTTCATATGATGAAACAATTACGAATTATTCCCGAATCGAAGCACGTTTAAGGTAGTATAAAAACAGGTGTTTATTATTATCAAGTTTAATTCTCATACTTTGTTTTGCTTTACATTTACAGAAGATTATATTTTACGGGGATTCAGACATTTCTGCTACATTTAGGGATGGCAGCACAAAACACGCCAATAAGAGACATACAAATCATGCAGCTTCCCTTGTTTACATACTACAGTAATGACAGTGTCTCTTCGGGTTGTGGCAAGTCTTCGATACAGATGAAAGTTTGATGTGCTTGATGTAATTTAAAGAAAAGGCTTGTCTATAGATCACTAAATAAAATACATCTCCATTGTATTAAAGTTTGTGATTTATTTTATCTTAAATTTTGTAATAAATAAAGAATGTTATCCTTGAAAAAATCGGAAACGTTTTTCTATCATGTCTAGATGCATTTGCATCTCCCAGTTATAGAACCTTTTGTAAGGTTTTTATTGAAGGTAATTCCAAATGTTTTTTTTCGATTACATATATTGGCATTGAGATGTGGTGACAATGGCGGAGCACAGAGAAAGCAAAAAAACTTGAAGTATGGGGTTGGGAATGCAAAGTTGACTCCCATATAGGCAACATGCTCATCATTGCACTGCTTCTGGCAAAATGTATTTTGTAACATAAAAATATCTGAGGGTGATAATCGGCCATACATATTTAAACCTTTTCTTTGGTTTTAGATGGCATAGGAGGAGGAATATTGCAGTTTCACGTTGTCGCTGTATGTAAAGCTTGGGTGGAGACAATGTCCATGGCCACTTTTAGATAGTAATAATGTCTATTGGAATGTTATTTACACAAACATACACCCAGCTTTAGAAGCATTAAGGAATGTAAATACAATGCAAATTGGATAGCATTCACTGAGTATTCAAATTATCAGATGGTATGGTAGTATTCTTCTTTGTCACTCTAATAATTCTGCAACTATTTAAATGCATTTAATGCAGTTTACATTTTCTTTTTATTGTTTAACGTGCATATTTAAATTTATTTCAAAGACAGGGATACAAACATCTATTCACATCGACTTCCTAAAGTTTTAATTTTTCTATTTTCTGTCTTAATCTTTCATAATAGTACATTTTCAATATTTTTATGCTGCAATGTCTGGAGACATGTGTTTGCTATTAAAATCTGTTCATTTTTTTAAATCTCAATAAAAGTAAAAAAGGGCTAGCAGTCCAAATTGGTTTTACCAATGTGAGCGCCCAACTTCATGGTATAGATAAGGAAATTGTGGCATTGCGCACCTGTGCCACCGTTCAGCTTTGATTTTCCATAAAGTATTTAATTGATGACCCATGTTCCAGGTTTAAGTGATTACCAACGGAGATGCAGCCTCTGGTTGGCTGGAGTACACTTTATTTGGAACCTATTCTGAACCAAAGTGATTAATCCCCCTTGCCTGCATAAGTGGAGACTCTGCAGGAATGATCAGTCTATGACAACTGTCTGCTCCTGTGACCTATCTGATCTGAAGTGCCTGCGTGTGGACCACAAACAGGCACGAATGCAGAATGCAGCCCCATCATGTACCAGTCTGCCAGTCAAACTGGATACAATCTGACCTGGTTCACAGAGAGGGGGAGAAAGTAGAAGTGAGTAATCAAGTGTAATGACCCTTTACTGTAGGCATAAACCTGCACCAGTGATTCTCTGTAAATCAACTACGGCACGCTCCCGTCACCCTCCATGGTAGTTAAATGTGGAAAAGACCCCCCACCTTTCTGCTGCAATATGTCTCAGTCATTTTGGGACCATCTTTTGACTGGAACCCTGCATGGCATTGAGGTCCAGCCAATATTAACCACTGTGTAAGATCCAGTAAACACAAATATTGACTGGCTTCTGATAAACTCCACATTCTCCTAATCTCTGCAGACCTTTAACCTTATCAGAGTGTCCGCTGGAAAAGGAAGGGATGCTCTGGCAAAGAGTAAAACTCTACCCTACAGTCCATTCTAGTGCTTTGGACTGTAAGGCTCCATGATGTACCCAAGACAAGGCATCCTTGGAGCACCAGAGAATCCCAGTCATTATACTATGAAACATCAGCATTTGGCAGCTTATGTTTTCAGTGTGTTGGACATTGCAGAACCACAGAACATCATTGCAGCCTGGTAGAGGCACCTGAACTTGGAGAGTTAAGAAAAACAAAATTGCAGCTCAAGCTCACTTGAAAAACAAACATAATTTTGATGATTTAAAGCTTCCTTTTGAAGGTTCAGCTCCCTCGGTCACATGCAAAACATTAGCGCACTTTCCTGCAGGAAATCTGTTGACTAGAACATCAGCCATGAGGTCCAGTTTACACTGACCTACATATATGAATACTTACTTTAAAAACAATTAGAAGACTGTTGCTTAGAAATTCTTTTGACTGGCGGACTAATTGCCCCAATCAATTGGTGTCTCCTGTATACTTTTGCATCCTGATGATGACCCTCTTTTAAATAATCTAAGCCCACGGATCGAAACATCGACACAAATAACATATTTGGACTGTTTTGCAAGAAATTGATGGTGGATATCGACACTTGCTCAGTGGCTTTTGACCTCTAACACTCTATTTTCACTATCAGCCACATATATATATTTCTGTACATAGCATGTATGCACTTTCTGTGCTTATACACACTTTTACTGCGCCGTCACCCCCTTTTTTGGAGCCCCTTATGTTTTTTATAGAAAAAATATACATTACTTCACATTGTAATGAATTGAAACAAAAGTTCCTCAAACCAGAGAAGTAACAAATGAAATAAATATATAACTTTGAGTTATTTGTGTTAGAGGTGTTTGTATCCCCTTCTTGACACTTCGCCATGGAAGTCAAGGGCTACACTTCCCCCATAAGGACCACTTTTTTGCTATTAATTATCCAGCCTAGGTCTCTGGGTTACTGTGTTGCCCCTTTTGTTTTAGAGGCCTCATTCCAAGAGGACTAGAAATCCTGATTCTGACACAAATATGAATTTATGTGCATTAGGATTACATGGAGCCTCAAACCGGATAGGGATCCCCACCAACTGGGCACATATCGGCCCATAGCCCTATTGCCCGCGGACTATAAAATCAATGGGAAGATTCTGGCAGATAGATATGCCACGGTCCTCCCAAAATTGATCCACCAGGATCAGAATGGGTTTGTGCTAGGCAGGAACACCTCCTCTAATATGCGGCGACTGTTCCATGTCCAAGATCAGATACGAGATTGCTTTCCCCGAGCGGCGTGTTGGGTCTTGGACCTGGAGAAAGCATTTGACACCCTCTCATGGCCGTATTTATTTCAGGTCCTGCGGTGCATGGGAGTGGAGCCTTGCCTTCGGGCATACACCAAGCAAATATACTCCACACCCACCTCCAGAGCGCGGTTGGGGCCCCTCATATCAGCCCAATTCCCAGTATGTTGAGGCACTTGGCAGGGATGTCCACTCTCTCCCCTACTCTTCGCCATGGCGATGGAACCTCTGGTGATCCACCTTCGCAATCCGGACGAGAGCTGGGGCATCCCAATTGCTGACTCCACTCATGTGATATCGATGTATGCGGATGACTTGCTCATCTATGTCCGCGATATTGCGGCGGACCTCTCCCCTATATTACGCATACTGCAAGTCTTTGAGGAGCTAGCGGGGCTCAAAGTAAATTGGTCCAAATCGACTATATATCCCCTGTTGCAAGCCGTACCCCAATGCCCAATAAGACTGGGCAACGTCAACATCTCCTGGAGCCCCCAGGCGGTCCGATACCTGGGAGTCCGGCTATATCACACACCTCAGGACATCTACGAGGGCAATTACCGCAGAGCGATGGCTGGCATCAGATCCTCCATACACTTCTGGAAAGCTCTCCCATTGGCTGTCACGTGGAAAATAGCAGTCGCTAAGATGATCCTCGTTCCGCGGCTTTTATATTACTTCTCTAATCTTCCGGTGGTCCCCCCACGTTCCTTTTTTAGAGAGCTTGACACCCTCCTTGGGACCCTTATATGGTGATCCGGACGCAGGCGTATTGCCCTTGCCAAGCTGCAGCTGCTCCTCGATCAGGGGGGACTAGCTGCTCCATCCTTTGAGGCATACTTTCTAGCCGCCCAGCTGCAATGGGTGTCACGTTGGACAGCGGGCCGGGCACAGGGGGAACTGTTCACAACAGCTGGGCAAATCCAGACCCCAATCATCAACCGACTGCTACTGCCAGGGGCGACGCCACCCCGGACCAAGCCACTCCAGGTGATGACGGCACCCGCCTGTCTGATGCACATCCACAGAATGGACCGCGCGGCACCCATGTACTCCCCGCTCCTGCCGCTGGTGGGGTTTCCCAAGGGTTGGGCACACTACACGAAGCGGATACTCCACACATGGACAGAACATTCACTGACAGACGCGGGCACACTCTACCTCAACGGACAAATACAGACCTTCGAGACGCTCATGGAAGAATTCGACCTCCCTAGAGGACAATTCCTTTTATATAGGCAGCTAATGGAAGACTGCCGTAAAATGTTGCAAACAATTGATACCGAACCTACCACGCACCCGGTAATTCATATGTTACTGCAGATGGGCCCAGAGCGCCATTTAGTCACTTGGATATATAAAGCCATATGGACCCTTAAACAGCCCACCCTTGCACCCCTCCGGAAGAAATGGGAAACGGACTTCCGCAGGCCACTTCACGATAAGGAATGGGCTTGTGCCTTGGAATTTCCCCAAAAAGTGTCCCGTAACTATCGTTGTAAAAACATACAGCTGCACATTCTGCATCGGGCATACCTTACTCCCGAAAAGCTACAGAAGTACTTCCCCGATAGCTCCTTCACCTGTCCCAGATGCCCAGAGCCCAATGCCCCATTTCAGGCACATGCTTTGGGATTGTCCAACGCTCCGCAGCTACTGGAACACAGTTCATACCACTCTCAGGACAGTCACGGGAATCCCAGACCTACACAAATGGGAGGCTAGTGCTCTTGGAATCTGCAAACACCGCAAAAACATGAAGGTGGAAACGCGCTTTGCATCCTTGGTGCTCCTATTGGCTAAGCGATGCATAACTATGCATTGGAAAGCACCGGGGTGGTCCCCCTCTAGCAGCATTGTTGGGAGCAGTCAAGAAATGGTGCACAGCAGAGGAGAAAGTGCTCCATACAGAGGAGGTTAAGGGAACCCGTAAGCACCCAATTTCTATGCCATGGGCCATGATACTCCATTCCTTCATACAGGAAACACTAATGACGCCGGGGTCTCAAACTACCAGTTCTCCTATGGCACACACGATCCCTGTGGCAACGCAAGGTGACTCTCGGAGGGGCCAGATGCCCGGCGCGTCACAACTGGCAACCACGAGCGGGCCATAGATACACTACCGCGTGTGCGACCCCGAAACTCCTCCCCTCACCTGCGCATGCCTAACTAGCCACAATACCATACTGCAACACTCAGGCGGCTACCACCGAATGGAGCAATATACGACACAGTTCTACCTCCCGGGTTCGTTTAAGTTCATATTACTCCTGGCACGAAACAACCCCTACGATATAGTGCTAATAGAGAGAGTACGCCTCACATCCCAACACACAACACAGACTGCCTTGCATGAATGCTGATACTGCCTCACCACTTGCTCCTAAGAAATATCACTAATTCTGGGACTGTACAGGAGGCTATAGACCACGATGTTATTCGGCCTCATGTCAAGGTGTAAAATGTATGTGATATATCTTTTTATGTCAATGCCACCAATACTTGTGTGATGTACTTAATTAAAGAAAATGCCAATAAAAATGATTTCATTAGGATTACATGGAGCAGACATATTTCATGTTTTTTGCACAAATTACACCATGTATTAACTGGTGGAATGTGCATTGGAATATCTTTGTATTGTGAGTTTAGCAACTCTGAACATTGGAAAAGATGTACTGTAACTTCATTTAGCACATCCTGGGTACCGGAATTTGGAATGTGACAGTAATTTTGTAGCCAGTAAATTCTGTGCTTGCATTGTTGGTATTTATAAGGGTGAGGTATTAAAGCACAAAAAATGAGTCGCAAAAAAGGGTTAAGTGTGACCCAGTCAAATTCCTACCCTTCGTCCACTCTCCAGCTGTCTTTAGAGAACAGGTCCCAAAGGTTTGATATCCTTCTGATAGAGACCGTCTGGGTGTATTGGTTTCTCCGTTAGGCCTGGAAAGGGTTAAATCTATCAAGCGATCATCAGCAGCCAAGATTGCTAACATCTTTTCATGCAAATGACCTTTGCGTGGCTCCCCTCCCCTCTGCTGCGCTCTTGTCTGCCAGCCACCCCAGGGCCTGCAGTCCGTGGGCTAGATTTTTGCTCACTCCGGTTATCTGCCTGACTGACTGTCAGAATGGCGCATCTCTTCGGCCTGTGATGGAGGCCTTAATTAGTGTGCCTCTCCTCAGCAGCTCGCCATTCCCACCTCCCCAGCTGATTGTTTCTCACCCTCTCCTCCTCGGCACACTGATTAACCCCACAGCTTCACCCTTTTTTGGGTTTCACTTGACAGCTTTAGTTGTCTGCAAGGCTCATGTAATCAAAATATTTAACTAAAAAATGCATACATAGAGAGTCTTTGGGTCAGCCCTCGTTAGCCATTGGTCTGTCCAAATGTCAATCACATTTTTCTTCCATCCAAAACAGCATACAGCAGGAAGTCAGTTTTCTTCAGCCACTGGCTGCAGAGCTGGCCTTTGCTCAGATAGTGCTTTGGGCAAAACCAAATTTGGCGCCCTCTCCCACCTGCCATCTTTAATTGTCGGTGTGTTGGAAAAATGAGAATGGTAGGGGGAAGGAGAGTGGGTCAAAAGTTCGTAGAGCCAGGAGAAGATCACAAACAAAATGTAGACATTGGTGCCTTCAGAAACAGTGGTTAACACTCTTTTCTTTAGAGACAGGTCAGTGAGAGACTGCTCCTGCACCCCTCTGAGGGTTGGCAACTAAAGCATGGACCCTGCTTGCCCATTCTATAGGCTGACCGTGGCTGTATTGTCCAATGAGTGATAACATTTTGCCTGCTCACATGGCACACTCACCTGTCTTCTTAAATGTTATGTTATGTTATGTTATGTTATGTTATATTCCACTTATAACGCGCTCGGCTACTCACGAGTATCCCGGCGCGAAAATGCAATGTACACATTATTTAACGGTCACATTCCTCATATTAAGTCAAATTGATGGTTGGCAACTGCTGAAACACTTTTTGTTAAGAACTAAACCCAATTAACAATCATGAAAGGTTTTTATTAAGTAAACGTAAAAGAATCGCTATTTGTAAAGGGCGTGTTCAGGATGTCCCTTCCAGATACCAATTTCTTAAGGTATGTACTAATGTTTTGCGGCCGAAATCCGGTTGCAGAGCATTAGTATTTTTCCACCAATTGAAAATTGATTGCAATGGGGATTGGGGACTAGTATTTTTGGCAGGGAGGGCAGCAGGTGGGCCACACATGTACACATATACACCCACCCACTCACAACCATGCATCCACAAACTTGCACACACACACACACACACACACATCCACAACACTCACTCACAATAAATTCATACATTTCTACATACATGCACACATGCACCAAACATTCAAACACATAAAAATTAATGTTACCTACACTTCAGCTCCCAGAAGAGAAAGCCTTATGGGTCCCAGGAGGGTTGGGACTGCTACCTTCTACCGTTCACTGGCCGAAGGTCAGCAGCAGTCCCTCACTCGTTCCAGAGTGGGATGGGGTCAGTCAGACAGCTGTGGCGCTTCTCCTCTTCATGAGGGGGAGGGCCTTGAGGCACTTTTGCCCGGCTAAGGAGGGCACGCCTACAGGGCTGTGGAATCCTCAGCCTGGCAGAGTTCAGCTCAGGCAGCCAGGAGTCAGCACATTTAGTGTATGTCTAGCTCCTGGCTGCCTGACCTGAACCAGCATAGTGTCTCTCAGGCCGACCTTTGCTCAGCCTGACAGACACTCTTCTTATATGGAAAAAGGTGAGGGGCGTAACTCCTTCGTCTGTATGGATGGTCAGCGGCTGATTGATTGATGGAGGGGATCTACAGGGGACTCCCTCCCCTTTGAAAATGTTGGCAAAACGTTTTTGAAGAGTAGACAAGTGTCCATAGGAGGGTTGGTTAATTTTCAGTCATAGTAGGTCACAATTTGCAACTGGCCTTTTCCATCTTAATGAGGCAGGATGAATTGCAGCCCACTATGATTTGGAATTTTGTTGACAGACCAATTAGTGCATTGGTCAGCTTGCAAAATTTCTTACCATTCCCCAAAAAGCGGTGCGTAATTTGCGGCCACTTTTTGTGAATGGAAAATGTGTACATCAGTCCCAAACTATCAAAAATGCAGATTAGGGAATGGGATTTGTTATTTTAACATGTGTATTTCTTTACTACACTCACAAGAAAAGACACTGGGCAAAACCTCCAGACCCGCCTTCTGCCGACCGCCCCTGCATATACTTTACGACTCTGCAAGCAGCACTGACGTCTTCCTGACACAAACAAACGCGACACCGGATTTACCGAGCAGCCTTCCAGACAGAGGTGATTGAACTGTGAAACCCAAATCAATGACGCTCTGTTCTTGAGATGAGCCACTCTTGCATCAAATCACACATTCGGCGAGTCTCTCTTTTAGGGTTTGGTGGGAATAATTTACAATCGGTTTCAAAGTGTTGTTACAATTTTCAGAAACGGGAGATAAGTCACAAGGAATACATGGCTGCCTGCCCAGGATCACAGCATATCGGTCATGCGGGGATTACAACCCAGTTATACGTTCAGGAATTTAACTCACCAGCCCAAATCTTCTGACCAAGACCAGAGGATGCCGAGGGAGAGTAAGACTAGCATGGGAAGTAAAAATTGGAAATATAACAATGCTAGTGCGAATGCTACTTTTATACTTTTACTTTGAATGAATAATGTATTTCATAAAAGTCAAATTAATTCCTAAAAAAGTGCACCTATGTTGTACATATTTGACTCTTAGTGCCAATCCCAGTAGGTTGACAAGTGGCCAAGCAAAAAAGTTCAACAAACAGCAAGTATAAATAACTGAAGCATATTCAGATAACAAAGCCACCACAAACAGATTAGAATCCAGTCACATTCATATTATTATTAGCAGTTATTTGTATCCGCCACAGAATTATGAAATTTCCAGATGGCCCTGTGAAGATTCAATCACGCCCTACAGCTATTTTGAAAGGGCGCTGACTTGATGAATATGCCCAGGGTGGTCCAGCGTGTTTTCATAAAAGTTGTCTAGTAATGGGCGTCCAGTGAATTCACAGCCACACAAACATACATGGACCGGTTCTGATCATGATGTAGCCCCAGACCGCCAAGTTCAATTTTAGTTCCCATTGCCTCCATGAGAAAATGACACTTGGAACCTATTTGTGTTGAAGCAAGGCCAGACACTTGACAAAATTCACCAAGACGGAACATGCATTAGAACAGTAGATGCTGCAAGGGGTACGGTGCCTGCACTGGTTTCACATAACACAAGTTCACATGAGTGAGAGAAATCCATTTTTAGTCGACCATGTACTAACTTTCAAATAAACACAAAATCCCATATGCCCAGCCCCATAACATAAAATAAATTTCATTCAAGGTGTGATCTGCACAGGCAAATGACTCAAGGCATTCTGTAGGTCATGACGTTTCTTTACTATCTCAGCTACTTCTTTCTACAGCAGAAGAGTTTGCTATCACCAAAGACTAGCTTTCAGGACGCACATTAATTCTTCAGCAGATGTCTCTTCTATGACCATGTAGAGCAGAAATAGGCTCAGAATTCCTCATTTATTACCACAGTCCTTTCTTGGTACCTCAAGGCAAAGAACAGGATAGTCTGACAATGTCTTGCAATAAAAGAGAACCACACATCTCAAAACATATATGAAATATCCCAAGTAAAAAATCTTCATTTAGCTGACCTTCGAAGAACAAAGCGGCAAGAAAGTGTGTAAAATGATCTGCGACAATCAAACCATAATGATGTGAAAACATAAGAGCATTCAGGTTCATCCTGGACCTATGACTGGACTGGATTACTAGAGAGACAAGTAGCGGTGTGCTGGGAAATGGGACTGGAAGGGAGATGAGGACAATAATGAAAAGTTACTTGGAAGAGTAAATTCAAGGAAACGGTCTAGAGAAGGGACTTAGGAGCAGGAAAAAAGGAAGTACAATTTGGAAGTAGGAATGAACAAGGGAAGAAAATAAAAAATAGATTCTTGAAAAGCGCTGGAAAGACACCAAGCCCATGATTTAAACACTGATAACCACTGATCTTTTTTTGTTTGTAAAGCATTGGAAAACAATGAAAAAAACCTCTGGAATTCACAACAAATAGGAACTGAAAACAGTTTAGCCTCGACATAAACAAAGAACTGATGAGCACAGATATGCCAACCATTTGAGTGTGATAAGAATTTCTATAAACTATTAGGGGCAAAGTGAGGTATTCACTGAAATGTAATACCGAGAGGAATGAGCCTACAAGGGCCCTTTTGTGCATCTTATTAATATATGTATATTCATACTTCAAAGGCTGGTGGGCGTGGTCTGTGCTTCACTGTTGGTTAAGAGGACTGGCTTTAAAAAATAGTTTGCACTGTAAATCTGAAGCTTGACAACATGTCAACTCTTAAACGGAGGCTTAACAATGAGGGCTGTCTGAGCATGGTTAGGGATGTGCAGATTATGGCTGAAAGCATTGCAGTTTTAATGAAGGGATTTACTATGACACAGAGGGATACACCATAACAGCCAGTCGCATTAGGTGAGAGAAAAATACATAGGGATGCATCAACAGATTACCCACAAAATAAAGGCCAATGGCTGAAAGAGGCCAGTTGAAGAAAGCCAATGATTGAAAGGGGTGGGGCCAAAGACAACCCTATGTCTATTATAAGCAATAGGTCTGCTTGACCGCTGTGCTGTCAACACCTAGACCTAAAAACACATTATTTGTTGTTAATTCGAATCCTTTAGTTCAAACGTTCATAACCTGACAGGATTAGCCAAGTGAAACAAGACAGTAAAACTGTACATGTCACTATCTTTTATTAGTGGAAAGGGCTCAAAGGACCTACACTACATTTTCTGGATGCTGCACTACTGAACAATTTAGGTGGCTGGCACAGAGGGAATAGGCAGACACAATCTCAATTTTCTTAACTGTAAGCCTCTCTAGTCAGGTTATACAAAGTAAAAAAGGCAAATTATATCTACAAGCGGTATTATGAGTGTGCATTGTGGTGTGATTTTATGTAGGAATCTTTTTGCTGAAAGGTTAATGTTAAAATATCAGTTTTTCAATATTGATTATAATTTTTTCTTTTATTTCCGGCCTAGAGCCAACTTTAGCTGTCTCACCAGTTTCATGTAACCCAAAAATGATCCCAAATTAAAACAATGCATAGACATGCACATAGATGGTTTTCTACATGGCTCTTCATCCATTGGTCTTTTTAAGTGCCATTCACATATTGCTTCCACCCAACACAAGAGATAACATGAGGCATTGAGTTTGCGCACTTTAACCATTGTCTGTCTTGCACTTTGAGTGTTGGCATTTTACATGATCATGTGTAGGTCTGCCTAAAATGTAGTGCATTTAAGCGTCACATCTTGTTGGCTAACACTTTACTTGGCTAATGACTTTTTCTTTCCTACCTTTCCCTTTTTTATTTATTTTCAGGTCTGGTATTAGCCAAGGCCCTTTGATTTTGGCAAAAGTATATATATTACATACTTAGGGCTTAATTGACAGACAGAGAACTCTGTTGTAAACATGAAGTGCCACCTTATCCTTGGTCGTCTCCCATAATTTAGAGAAAGATGGATTCTAAGCTTTCTGTTGACTAAGTCCCATTGGCTGTGTTGAATGCAAGCTTCTTCAGATCACCTGATGGAGTAGGGACATCAGAGGAAAGGCATTATACCCCCCACGTTACTAAGGGTGCATGGAGTAAAGTACTTTTTCAGCTGTCCATCACTAAGGCAGATAGTAAACAAAATACAAATTAATGATCCCTGTTAGAACTGGGAGTTTCTAGTTGGCAGAGGTTGGTACCTTTGTCCAAATAGGGACCCTTGCGTCTAAGTCAGGGAAAGGGGATTACACTACTGGATAACCCCTGCTCACCCCCTTGGTAGCTTGGCACGAGCAGACAGGCTTATCTCAGAGGCAGTGTGTTAAGCATTTGTGAACACATACGGTAATACAGTGAAAACAAGACAGATGGACACCACACAGGTTTTATCAGAATAAGTATTCTTTATATAGACTTAACACAAGACCACAAATGACAAAAATCCACAATACTGTACTCAAAATAGACGTAAAGATGGTAGAAGTCACTGCGTTCCGGTGCGATGCGACAAGATGGTGCCTCATGCGATGCGACAATCCGGTGCGATGCAATAAGTTGGCACCCTTGATGCGACGACGTGAAGATGATGCATGCACGCCCGGCGGCCGTGCGGCAAACTCTGTAACTTTGGAGCCACGACAGGCCCTGTGACACGCTTCTCCAGTGATGTGACGGCGACCTCTGCTGCGGCGACACGCTTCTCCGGCGATGCTACAGCAACAGCTGCGATTGCGACACGCTTCTTCTTTGTTGAGTCGCACTTCCAGCTCCCAGCGACACACATGCTTCTGCAGACAGAATTCCCAGCAAGGAAATTCAGAGGGGTGCTGGTGGTGAAGTCTTTTGTCCCTGAGACTTCAGCAGGAGGCAAGCACAAGTTCAAGCCCTTGGAGTAATATTCTGCAAGATGATGAAAGTTCTTTGAAAGTTCCTTCTCCTCTCCTTGGCACTGAAGAAACCACTGTAGGCCAACCCAGCAACACAGCACACTGGCAGGGGGGCAGTCCAACTCCTACAGCTTCCTTGGTTCCTCTCCTTGACAGAGGTTTGTCTTGTTGTTCCAGAAGTGATCTAAAGTCTTGGGGTCTGGGTCCCCATATTTATACTACTAAATTCTTTGTCCTCTGAAGGCAGAGAGGCCTGTACCTAGTCCAAATCAGTTCTGTGCAGTCCTGGAGCACTTTGTTTACAGAACTCCTTCTTTCCTTTGGCAGGGGAGGCCAAGGACATCAGACGCACCACAGGAGGTGGAGCCAGCATTGTGGAAGGCAGGCACAGCCCTATTCAGACCCAGGTGCGACTCCTACCACCACTCTACATGCAGATAGGTTTATTCGACCCTGTGCTGACTCACCCTGTCTCCTGGAATCCCCCAGCCCCTGTCAATCAAAAAACCAGACATGCAATACACAAGCTAGCAGAGGCAGGCTGGATGGTTAGGTAATAAAATACCTACTTTCTAAAAGTGGTATTTTCAAACACAGAATGTTAAAACCAACTGCACTAAAAGATGTATTTTATCATTCTGAGTTCAGGCATACTAAACTCGAATTTCTACCATGTTTCCTGGGTCAGTTAGGATTATAAGGTGTTATAATCAAACTACCCATTCTGGCCTATGGGGACTGGTAGCCTTGCAATAGTGAAAAATGAAAATGGCTGTAATTCACTATTAGGACATGCCACACACACAGGGTATGTCCCACCTTATACTTACAATGCACCCTGCCGTTGGGCTTACCTTAGGGGTGTCTGATATGAAGAAAAGGGAAGGTTTAGGGACTGGTAAGTGGGTGCACTTACCCAGTCAGCATGGCAGTACTAGACTGCATACAGGCTCTGCAATGGCAGGCCTGAGACACACTTTACATGCTGCTTCTGTGGGTGGCACAACCAGTGCTGCAAGCCCACCAGCAGCATTTGATTTACAAGCTCTGGGCACACATGGTGCACTATACTAGGGTCTGACAAGTAAATCAAATAACCCAATCATGGAGTCACCAATCAATACATCAATTTAACATAGGGAGCACTTGCACTGTGGCACTGAATAGCAGTGGCACAGTGCCCAAAGCATCTAAACCAGCAAAACATATCAAAAACAGAGGAGGCAATTAGTAAAAAATGGAAGGGAGACTCACACCAATGGTACCAGGTCTAACAATCCCCACACCCTGACCAAAAACTTCCAGGGCATGGGAGTCATTTGTTTTTTGTTTTTCCAGAAACTCAATCCTGCCTTGGGAGATTGTTACTGAAAAAAAAAGTTTAAATGTTTGGTGGAAGGCCAAGATACAAAGATGACTGCTGGGCCGGTAGTCATCTCTAATTTACCAGAGTGCTGTTGGGATGGCAGAGGTAATGTCCTTCACAATCCCGATGGACACTACGCTATCTGTCAAATCTGGCCGTTGGTTCTAGGGGCTTTTAATCTCTTCAGCCATTAGTCTCTTGCTTGGCCATTCACATTAGTCTTCCTTTCACAACAGGAGAGAGCATGGGACACTGGATTAACCTACTTCAGCCATTGGCTAAGTTCACTGTGAGTGAAGATGTCCTGTTCCTTCTAAAAGGAACACATCCACACACAAAGTAGCACCTTCCAGTGCCAGGGACTACTATGTCAATATGTGTTTTTTGAGGCCAACATTTTTTGTTCTGTTTTTTAATTTTTAAAAAAATATTGGCAATGCCCTGACAGCTTCCACAACAATGTCTTATAAATCCTTTTTAAACTTCTTTAAAAACAAAATAACCAGCACCAGACCTATTCACTTTGCAATGTTTGTTTAGTAATTTGCTCAGGTTATAGTAATTAAAAGCCAATCATTATTTTCCTTGTGCCAAAAAGATTCATACTTTCTGGTGATTTTCGTTAAAACTAAAAAGAGTTTCTATACCTGTTTTAAGTACACCTGCCTGCTGGATTACACCCTTGCAGATCTATTAAAATAATATGCACAGTCTGTCTTTGAAAACACAACAAATTATGCCAGAGAAACACATTATAAAGGCCACGTAACCGTTCATTCTCTTTCTAAATTTCATTCAAGTTTTTTGGGGGTGCTGCAGCTCCACCTGCACCCTTAGTTCCAGTGCCACTGCCTGCTGGTGCCCTTTGTCTCATATCTTATATATGACCTCAGACCCTCTGTTCTTTCTCCATCCCTTACCACTCCCTCAGTACCCTTGTTAGAAATGGGGTCTCTAGTTAGCAGTGGTATGCACCCTGTCCAAGTAGGGCCTCACACTCTAGTCAGGGTAACTGTAGTACACGCTAAGGTTACCTGTGCTCACCCTCTGGTAGCTTGGCTCAGAGTAGTCAGGCTAAACTAAAGAGGCAATGTGTAAATTATTTGTGCACACACACACACACACACAGAGACACACACACAGAAACACCCACACACACACGCACACACACACACACACACACACACACACACACAGTAACACAGTGAAAACACAACAAAAGCACTCCACACCAGTTTAGAAAAATAGCCAATATTTATTGGAGTAAAACAAGAACAAAACAACAAAAATCGAACATTCACAAGTCATGATATGAATTTTTCAATATTAAATGCAGTTATAGCAGTTAAAAAAACAATAGCTCCGGTCAGGCTATCTCAACGGGCTTTACAGAGTCGAACCCTCAAGATTGAGCCGACCGCAATGGAGCGTGGGCTGGATACAGACTCATACAGACCCTGATCACAGTACCTCGGATAAATTGATAAACAAAGAAGTTGAGAGGTGCTGGTGAGGTGAGGGGTTGCTGAGGCCGGTGTGGCACCGGTTCCTTACTGCAAGGCGGTACAGTGCACAATGGAGGTGAGGCATCACTGAATTAAGTGAGGCTTTGGTTCCTGGAGGCATTGCCGAGTTGTTGAGCTGCTGACACCCAAATACATTGCAGGGTGCAGGGGAGGTGATGTGGTGTTAGCGGCAAGGCGTTGGTTCAGCTGGTGGTGTGGGGTCAATGAAGTGTCGATGGTCAAACTGCGAGGCATTGAAGGGTGGCGCCGGCTCCAAAGTCACACTCGAAGTTGAGGTGCTGGTTTCTTCTCTTTTAGCATAGCAGCTCACTTCCGAGGGCGCAGGAACTGGATTTGGCACTACTTGTCAGAGTAGGGCTCTCAGCAGAGGAGCCGAGGTGCTGCAGGTGAAGTCTTTGATGGCCCTGAGACTTCCAACAGGAGGCAAGCTCAACTCAAACCCTTAGAGAAACTTTGGAAGCAGTCCTCTCACCCCCAGGCAAGAAGCAGGACACAGCAGGCCAACACAGCAATGCAAGCAGCAAAGTGGCAGTCCATCCTGGCAGTACAACAGCTCTTCTTCCTGGCAGAATGCCCTTAGTCCAGACGTTATCTGAGTATATGGTGTCAGAAGTCCAGTACTTATAACCATTTTAGTCTTTGAAGTAGGGAGACTTGACACAAGTTCCAGTGCCCTATGCTCTGCGACCTCGACGGTTTTCCTGCCTCTGTTCTCACCTGTGCCATTTTTTCCCGCTCCCCGCCTCCCCTGCACCCCTTCCAGGGCCTATTTAATGGAAGTCAGGTGCAGTGGCCATGCGCAGCGGGCACTCATCCGACATCCCAAAGGCACGCCAAAGGTAAACCTATCTGTGCCTGGACTGTGCCCAGTGCCAGGAACCCTGGCCCTCCAGACTCCCACAGCTACACCGCCGCAGATCTCCATGCCCTGGATGCAACAACAACTGCTGCCACATGTCACCCCACTCCACAGCTGGATCGTTCATCTGCTTTCACTTCACCTCCATCCCTGGACAACCCCCCTCGTAGTGACTCACATTATGCCATCTCTGATGGCTGGACCTCCCTGAAAACTCAGAATGCCTCCTGATGAACACGAGATCGCTGTGCAAACATGCAACTGAAGCCTGGGACACCATTACCACCCTCGCCCACAATGTGACCTTCATCACAGAGACATAGCTCACCCCACATCATCCCCAGACATCTCCACCACAACACCCAACAGCTACAGGATGAAACACCGCACCAACGGGCACGGAGGTGGCATCGCCATCGTACACAAGGAAGCAATCATCTGCATGACCACCGAAAATGAAACCATGCCATTCATGGAACACCTGAACTTCCAGCTCCATACCAACAACAAAACCACCTTCAGAGACACCCTTGCTTACTTAATTATGCCCAGGACCAAGAACCGACCTCAGCAACACCATCAAAGAATTCATCCCTCTGGTCACCATAGTATCCGAATACTATGTCTTTCTGGGAGACCTCAACTTTCACCTTGATGACCCTACAGACACCAACTCCACTGACTTCCTAGAATGAATGGAGAACATCGGCCTCACACAGCTGGTCCCACACACAGAGCTGGACACACGCTGGACCCCATTTCACGTCCAGCAACAGAATCAGTTACAGCCACACCACAGAACTCACCTGGTCTGACCATTTCCTCGTACACATTGTCATCACCGGATCCCCTCGCACCAACCCCAACCTCCACTGCACCCCTTTCCGCAGCTGGACCAAGGTCAGTCAGCGCCAATGGACCGGTGCCTTCAGCCTCTCCCAAAACGGTGCCTCCACCAACCTGAACCAGGCAGTAGAGAACTTCAACGCCTGGATCACCTGTACCGCTGACCCAGCCGCCCCCACCAACCCAGCCAGACTTCACTAACCCACCAATCGAGCCAGCAAGTAGTCCGCACACCTCAGCCCAGTGAAACACAGATGCAAATAACTGGAAAGATGATGGATCTCAAGCAGAAACAACAGGGATCGAGCCATTTACAAGTCTGCCCTCAACCACCACCACCTACTCAAAACTAAGAAAAAGACCACCATCCTCAACTCTTCCATCACCACAGCCACCTTTCTCAATGCCTGGAAACACGCAGAGGTCCGACCCATTCTCAAGAAACCCTCCGCAGACCTCAACGACCTCCAGAACTATTGCCCCATCTCGCTGCTCCCGTTTCCCGCCAAAGTCCTGGACAAGGCCCTAAACCTCAAACTCACTGAACACTTGGACAGAAATAACCTTCTAGACCCCTCCCAATCAGGATTGAGAGCCACGCACAGCACCAAGACGGCCCTGATCGCTGCAACAGATGACATTCGCACCCTACTCGACAGAGGAGAGTCAGCAGCCCTGATCCTTCTCGACCTCTCAGCTGCTTTCAATACTGTCTCACAAAACACACTCATCAATAGACTGCACCTGGTCAGAATCAAAGGCAATGCTCCAAGATGGATGGCATCCTTCCTCATGGGGTGCACACAGAGGATCTGTCTCCCTTATTTCACATCACAGCCCAAGCACACCATCTGTGGCGTCCTGCAAAACCCATCCATAAGTCCTACTCTCTTCAACAGCTACATGTCTCTGCTAGCAGACATTCTCAGAACCTATGACATCGACATCATCTCCTACACTGACCACACCTAGCTCGTCCTCTCACTCTCAGCGGACCCCACCATGACAAAAACCAACTTTCACAACAGCATGAAGAACGTCTCAGCCTGGATGAAAAACAACTGCCTGAAGCTCAATGTGGACAAAACCGAAGTGCTGATTTTTGGCAGCCACACCTCCCTCTGGAACAACTCCTGGAGGCCATCGGAACTCAAACCCACCTCCACTCCGAAAGACCCCGCCTGCAACCTCAGCATCATATTAGACAGCGAACTCTCCATGAAACTATAGGTCAACGTCGTCTCCTCAGCCTGCTTCCACATGCTCTGCATGCTTTGCATAATTTTCAAATGGCTACCCACCAGCACCAGGAAAATATTGATGCAGGCCTTCATCACCAGAAGTCTGGGCTACGGCGATGCACTCTGTGCAGGCACCACCAGGAAATTCATGAGAAGAATCGAGACAATCCAAATTGCAGCAGTCAGATTGATCTTCAACCTGCCCAAAATGACATCACCCGGCACTTGAGAGACCGCCACTGACCCCCCATCCACAAGAGATGCCACTTCAAGCTTCTGACCCACGCCTACAAAGCTCTCCACAACTAAGGACTGGCATACATGAACCACCGCCTGAACTTCCACCAACCACAGAGAAACCTCTGCTCCGCCCACCTTGCTCTCTCACAGACACCACACATCCGCCGCTGCAGCATGGGAGGTCGATCCTTCTCCCACCTTGCAGCCAAATCCTGGAACGCCCTTTCCCTCCACCTTTGAACAGCTTCCTCATTGGCACACTTCAGGAAGGGACTCAAGACCTGACTCTTCAACTGAGACCCACAGCCCAGCACCAGGATACCCTCAGGGTTCATAAGCTGTGCTATATAAGTACAGCTTGATTGATTGAGTGAGACTTCAAAGAAAGGTCTTTGTAGTGCACAAGACCCTGCCCTTTCTGGCCCTAGCTCCAGACACACTACAGGGGGGAATGTAGCTCTTTGTGTGGGGGCAGGCACAGCCCTAGTCAGGTGTCAACTCCTCCCACCACTCTTGCTCAAGAAGACCCATCAGTCTGGTGAAAGGCCATCAGGATATGCTGGGTACACCTGAGCTCCATTTGTGTGTGACTGTCTAGAGTGAATCCACAAAGCCCAATTGTTATACAACCCAGACGTGTATTCTAGGGACAGGAAGAGGCACATAATTGTTAAAAGGGTCTCTCCAATGTTTTTAACTGGCTATCCACAAAGCAATTAAAATGCAACCCAGAGTAAACGGAGATTGTGTTTTTTGGTGTTACCTCACCAGAGGTCTGGAGGACTAGGTGGCCTCAAAACACCCCCCCCCCCAACCACCTCCCCAGGTACGCAATAGAGTTCAGTAAAAAAAATCTGGGAATCAAAATTTACAATGCCTTGTACTTCCAACCCCAAATTCAGGCTCTGATGGGCTCACGTTTTGGGCTACTACGCTTTTTGAAAAAATTGTTATGCTTCCTTTCAGTTGAAACCAGGAAAACTGTGGTTCAGGCCCTGATCACTTCCAAGCTTGACTATGGAAATGCTCTCTAGCTAGGCCTTCCATAGTACCTTCTAAGTCGCTTGCAGGTGGTCCAGAATGCGGCAGCCAGAATAAGTCTTAATCTTGCTCCAAGTACTCAGATGACCCCCCCCCCCACTTGAAGGCGCTTCACTGGCTCCCCATTAAAATGAGGATTCTTTTTTTTAAGACACTGGTCCTGGCCCGTAAAGCCCTTCATGAGAAGGGAGCTGTTAACCAGAGGAGGAGGATATGTGTGTATGCCCCTCCAAGGGTTTTGCGATCTACACACAGCGGATAAGCCATTATTCTTAAAATTTGTCAAGGCCAGAATTAGTGGAAGCTCATTCTCTTTTCTTTTCAGACCTCACTGAAAAGGAAATCCTTTCCATCCTACAGGACTACAACGCAGCCCCAGTTACCCACTGCCCATCAGACGTGAGTGCCAAACATCCCATCTGCACGGTCGCTGTCAACCCCTGCAGACCAGCTACCCTCAGAAACAGAAGGATGATTAAAAGCAATCTAGCGCCTATATACCTGTCCGTCCCGACCCCCGACACTCCCTCCGACCCATCGCTGACTGGTCTCTTAATTAACTGTCGATCGGCAGTAAAGCACGCCTCCGATATTGCTGCACTCATCTTGAACAAAAATCTGGACTTAGCAATTCTAATAGAATCATGGCTAAACGACTCCTCATCCCTATGCCTAGACCTCTTAGTCCCTCCCAACTATAACATTGCAAGGCTGGACAGGCAACATAGCAAGAAAGAAGGTGGCACGCCCGCATCTATTGCTCTAACCTTCTTGTCACTGAACTTCTGACGAATACCACTGACTCTTGCGGATACCTCGCCCTCTCTATTTGCAGTAACTCCACCCAACTGTGCAACCTGCACATCTTTTACCACCCCCCAGGCATGAATGACTCCTTCACTGACCACCTCATGGAAATTCTCACAGCAAAGAGTTCCTCTAACGCTATTGACATTTTCAATGGCGATTTCAACCTGCACTGGAACAATCCCAAGGATCCTCATGTCAACGCCATTAAAGACCTCCTGGCCGACCAAGCCCTGACCCAATCTTGCTCACTCCCAAGGGCACCGCAGCCGGTGATTCCTAAATGCTGGTTTAGAAACACCAACAACCTGGACCACAAAGAACTGGAGGCTCGGTGCAAATCTGACCTCCGCCCTCGCATATCTCAACGGTCAGTGACCTCAACGATCACTACTCTGCGACTATATTAAACATTCTGGATGACCTAGCCCCTCTAAAACTAAAAAGAACCCAAGTCAAAGATAGAAACCCCTGGTTCACTGGATCCCTTAACAATGAGAGTAGATCCCTCCGGCAATCCAAAAGAATCTGGAGACAGCACCCCTCTGCCGCCCACCTAAAATTTCTCCACCAGGCCAGAAATACATACAATAGGAACATCCTCAACTCAAAAAAAGAATTCTTCAATCAGAACTGGGGAACAACCAGAATAGACCCCGCAAACTCTTCGAACTGGTCAAACACCAATCCAACAAACTGGCCAAAACATCGAAAGAAAACCCCAAGTCTCTAATATCATCCGAGGAATTCTCCTTGTTTTTTGTGGACAAAATCAAAGCCTTAGGTAACAAACTTAGTTCCGCCTCATACTCTTTACCTCCCCCTGACCTGCCTCCTCCTTCCTCGCCGCCCCAACAGGCTTCACCTAAGAATCAAGCGCTCTGGACCGACGTCACACTCTACGAAGAAGACTCAGTCTCCAAAATCCTATCTACCTTAAACCTGAACAACCACTTCAACGACCCGCTCCCCTCCAACTGCCTAGCTGCCACCGCTCAATCCATTATTCCTAGCTGGACCACAATAATTAACGCCTCTCTCCGGCAGGGATCGATTCCTGACTCTTTGAAAGCTGGCAAAGTCATCCCCATATTGAAAAAGTCGTCGCTGGATCCAGCCTCCCCCGACAACTTCAGACCTATTTCCAACATCCCTCTCTTAGCTAAAGTGTTGGAGAAGTGTGTGCAACTACAGCTAAGTCAACACATCAACAACTTCCACCTACTCGGTGACTTCCAATCCGGATTCAGACCGGGACATAGCAATGAAACCACCATGCTCCACATCGTCGATGATGTCCTCCAAGCCCTTGACCAAGGCAAAACTTGTCTCCTAATCCTCCTAGATCTATCCTCGGCTTTCGACATGGTCAACCATGGAAAGTTACTTGAGCGCCTCCAAATCAGGATGGGATTAGATGGCTCTGTCCTAAAATGGTTTCGATCTTTCCTCCAAAACCGATGCCAGAGAGTCCTAATCAATGGCAACCTGTCTGCTCCCTCTCCGGTCACGGTTGGAATCCCTCAAGGATCAACGCTGTCCCCCACCCTCTTCAACCTTTACTTAGAACCGCTTGCCGAAGTCCTATGCACTGCAAATATCTCCTACCACATGTACGCTGACGACACTCAGATCTATATCAAAATCTCATCCCTCGAGGAGATTCTCTCCCTGAAGGAGACCCTAAAGCTGACCGTTCAATGGCTCGCTTCCAATTAACTCAAACTGAACGCTATGAAAACAGAATTTCTTCTAATCTCCCCTCCTAAAACCGACCCTGAAATTCAGATATGGATTAAGGCCATCACAGCCTTAAATTGCCCACCGACCATTGTGGACTCGGCCAAATCACTGGGAATAACCCTGGACTGCAATTTGAACATGCGGAACCACATTATGGCCAAATCAGCCAGATTCCACCTGAGCTACCTATGGAAACTGAAACCCTTCCTTGACGCTCCCGACCTAAAAATGGCAGTCCAAGCACTAGTCATCTCTAGGCTGGAATATGGCTGTTCTACCCTCTCGGGCTTGCCCAAGATCTCCCTGGCTCCCTTAAAAGCTTGCCTCAATGCGGCCGCCAGACTTCTTACCGACACAAGGAAATTCGACCACATGTCTCCACACCTGAAAGCGCTGAATTGGCTTCCTCTCGAGACTAGAATACACCTTAAGCTGGAATGCATCACACATAAGGCGTTACACTCAAACTCCCCTGCATATCTTGCACAGAAACTCGTGGTATCCGGAGTAATCAGAAACTCTCGGTCCGCCAGAGACCTCCTACTCCAGCCGGCACGCTTTCGGAAAAAAAAGACTTACAATCGGTCTTTCACTGGGGCCGCACCACGAATATGGAACTCTCTCCCACCCGCCATCAGAAGAATCCCCTTTCTTGCACGCTTCAAAAAGGAGGCCAAATCCTTCCTTATGGGCAAATTCCTCGCTTAAACTTGACCTTTAACCGCCACAGAGACCCTGATCAACTCAAGGCTTTGCCTCCCTCTGATGACCTACCCACCTCACCATGTAACCTGGGACCTTGTCTTGAGTAACTGTAATGTAAACTGTACATTGTTATCGCTCCATCCCTATGTACCCGGCACCCTGCACCCTCCCTATTGATGGTATACTTTATCATTTCACGCCTTTTGTACAACTCTATGACTCTGTAAAGCGCTCTGATACCCTAACGGGTCAAGTTTGTGCTCTATTAAAACACAAAAATAAATAAATAAATAGGTCGGAAGTCCTGGAATAAACTCCCTTGGGAACTACGTGCCACCCCAGAGCTTCCTGTTTTCACAAATAAGCTAAAAACGTGTTTTTTCCAACAAATTAAATAAGACAATCATTTTCTGCTGGCAGGATTTCCTTTCCTCATCGCTGGGACACTCTGTGGAGCATGTGTGCACTTTGTAAATGAATTTCATTTAATTACTTTTCATTTCAGAGAAAGAAAATGCCGACTGTCTAAAAGTGGCATTTTCAGACCGGCAATGTAAAAAACCACTTCACTAAAAGATATGTTTTTAAATTGTGAGTCCAGAGACACCAACCTCCAATTTTCTATTGGCTTCCAATTGGAAGATACACTTGTAAAGTGTTACAAGGCAGCTCCATTGCTAACCTATGGGAGAAATACGCCTTGCTGTAGTGAAAACCGAATGTTTGCACTTTTTCACTAACAGGACAGGTAAAACTTAAAAGCACATGTCCTACATTTTAAATACATTGTACCTTGCCCATGGGACTGCCTAGGGTCTACCTCAGGGGTGCCTTACATGTAATAAAAGGGAACATTTGGACCTGGCAAGTAGGTGTACTTGCCGGGTCAACATGGCAGTTTAAAATTGCACACACGGGCTGTGCAGCGGCAGGCCTGAGACATGTTTTCAGAGCTACTCATGTCATGTGGGTGGCACAATCAGTGCTGCAGGCCCACAAGTAGCATTTGATTTACAGGCCCTGGGCACACACAGTGCACTGTACTAGGGCCTCATTAGTAAATCAAATGTGTGAATCATGAAGAAACCAAACGCCAGTACAGTTTAGGTACAGAGTACATGCACTTTAACACTGGTCAGTAGTAGTAAAGTGCCCAGAGTCCTAAAAGCAGCAAAAACGAAATTCATCATACAATCAAAAATAGGAGGTCAGAAGCAAACAGACAGGGGAAACCACACCAAAAGATACGAGGTCTAACAACCCTTTCTCTTAATTCATGCCTTACTGGCTCTCACTCCTTTCAATTTACCGCATGTTCCCTTATTTTCTCTCTTATCACTCCTCTTTCCTTCTCAGTTACACTTTTCTTGCCCCATCTCTCATCCTCGGCCCATCTCTCTTCTTTCTCTCTTCCCCACTTCTAGTAATACTCAATAATCCCATATCTAATTAACACTTACCTCTCCTCCACTTTACTCCTCACCTGCCAGAAACTCCACATTTTCTCACCTTAGCTTCCTGTTCCTTTCTTTCACTCCCTTTCCTACCTTAACCCCAGCTCTGTTTCGTTTTCCCTTTCACCTATTGCCAGTGATAATGACCCCCTATTTCTCAACCCCCGCACCAGAATTTCCAACACCACTGCTCAGCAGTGGGCGGCACAGGTAAGCGCAGTGGGGCGGGGCAGGGCGCGGCCGGCGGGGAAGCCGACAGACGACGGAATTGGGAATATTTATTTATTTAACTATATCTATTCCGTCGTCTGTCGACTTCCCCTGCTTCTACCCTGCCCTGCCTGCCCAACCACATTTACCTGTGTCGGCCGCCGCTGCTTCCTTCCCTTCCACCTATTCACCTTCCACATGTTCACCCGGTCCAAGCCCCCCAGTCCTTCTCCATGCTGTCCAACCTCCTGCCCTTCACTTCCCCTCCCCTTTTCACTTTTCCACTATTCCACACCTCCGCATTTCATTTGCTCAGCTGGGCGCCTTCACTGGATTGGTTGTTTACTTGGTAAACTGACTCCCAAACTGTTCCAGCAAACAAAAAGCTTTTAAAAAAGAATGCAATTAAAAGGTAGAGAACAAACACTGAAAGAAGTGAAGAGGACATATTATAGTAAACACGCGAGGCACATCGGGTTCGGTGCGCAGCCGCAGTGCCAGGCGCCAGGCCCAACAAGGGCGGCAGAGAACACTCACACAAAACTAGACTCAGAAGCAATTAGTCAAAGAACACAAAACACTTTCTACTGGCCATAAAACATAGTAAATGTTTTCTGTCCCAGCCTCCCTTCCAGTGTACCTTCTGACTGCCACTTTTCTTTAGAACAACCCAGCAGTATCTGAAGGATGGAGTGGGGAGGGGGAGGGGGGGCCTTAAGGCCTGTGCAGGCGCCATGGGGTGGTGTGATACTCTTCTTCACGAAATGTGCTGTGAAGTTTTCAGAAATGAGTGAGCTTTTATCATTTTTGCAGAGGCACATTTAGACCCTGCAAGGGGGACAGAGCCTATGGTCTACTCTCTACCACCCAAGCTGAGGCGCTTATTTATAGATCCCTGCTTGCCTTGAGGGCATCTCTTGGCTGTGAAGGAGTCGCTGCATAGGTGGCGCTCTTCACAGCACTGCGAGTTTTCATTTAAAACGCCCACTTGACAAACTTTTTTGTTTAGAGAAAACAAACTTCCAAAGCAGAGCTTTTTTTCTCTGAACAAAAACAGAAATGGTCCAGAAGGCATCAATGTTTCTCCACGTGCATGGAGCCAGATCTGCATTTCCCTGCCCCTGTCTGCCATGCAGTGACCTCAATAGGGCAAGGTCACATCCCTATGATTTTGAGGCCCTTCCGTGGACGGGCAGCTTAGTGGGAAGCGTTCACTCCTGGGGCCGGTGGAAGCTGCCCTGGTGCAAACCTGACGCTTTCCCTTGCTCTTATTGGAGCAGGTAAACTGCAAGTTTGGCAGGGCAGAGCCACCCTGCCTGGCATGATTCTTCTGTTCACAGGGCCCAGAAAACGCCACAGGAACCCGGCAGCTGCGGACTGTAATGATTTTACTCACCTGGTGCTGTCTTTTCTCAAGCTCCTGGGCTCCTGGCTGTTGCTCCCTGCTTCTCCAACACCAAAACGGCAATTACCTGCCTGAGGGTTTGCAACTGCCTTTCAAAGCAGCCCGCAGTTAGTCCGGCTCACGCTTTCGCTCTCCTTTCTTTTCCTTTTCCATCATTACTGTTTCTTCATTGGCTCTTACCTGCTTTTTCTAATCTATTGTTTCCTGTCATTTGGTGTTTGTTGTCATTTCCTCTTCCTGTTCTTTTACTATATAAAGCCTGGTTGAAGAGTGTGTCGAATCAAAGTCACATTTCTTCACTTGTTTGCTTGCTCCCTCCACTTACTGATCATGACTCTTTGTTCCTGAGAAATTGCCCTATCAGATTCCTTGTTTTCATCCATCCTTTGAAGTCTTCATCCAGTAAGGAGTATTTTATGCCTTTAGCTTTTTCCTCCTGAGAAGGTGACAGACTCACGAGGGCTCTTGCCTACCACATATTCCAATGTTTAGTGACATCATGGCTTCCAGAAAGAGTTTCCTATACACTGGATAGAGGAAGATCCTGATCGGATCACACATGAAAACTAGCTGATCCTCATCAGACTTGAGGTGTGAGTCATCTCATTGCAAGGCCCTTATGAGACATGAGCCACATCTCTGCTGGATCCTCAGCACATGGGATCTTGTCAGACATGAGGCATGACTGGGCCAAATGGAATGACATTTTTAATTGCTTCTTGACCTAGTACAGGTCGGTTCTAAGTGAATTATGGATCTATGCATATTTCACAACAGGGTGTCAGCATGGAAATCAGGACTTTCAAAGTGCGTTTTTGTCACAAGATCTCGATTTTGATCATCTGGTCATGGCTAAACATGACTTCACTACGCTTTCTCTCATTACTGTCTAAAATCCAGTTAGTCATTAGGTGAAGCTATGCGAGGTATGCAACCGCATACAAAAACTCTTGCAAATTACCCATGTCCATCCAATTTCTGTAATGTGTGTGGTGACACTTGGTACCACAGCGCCTGCAATTTGTCAGGCAGTCTCAGTGACATAAACCAAGTCTTGCTCAAGAGAAAATGATGTGCTCAGTACAAAATGCACAGACACTAAACAAAAGAACAAGTAGCTCACGCCGGACCACATCTCCCACGATCCTCAGGGGCAGGACGCCTCAGAACAACGCGCCAGGAGGCGCTTAAAGCTGGGCTCGGTGCTGAGTCCCTCGGCGTGTTGCTGTTCCCTGTTTGGTACAAAAGGGGGTGGTGATGGACGGAGCATCAGAACCAATCAAACACTCACACCCAGTCAACAGATCTGGGTTTGATCCATCACCGTTCTTTAACCCACTCTGCCACCCCAGTTCAGACATGGCCATATGCAAATCAGTCTGACCCTGTGCCTCATGGGAACAGTCCAGCCTGAACTGCCAAGCCATGCCTTCCCTGGACCGGAAACAAGCTTCCTAGGACCGGTTTCTGGCATTTCAGCCATCTTCAGCCAGGCTTGCTTGAATCCAGTGGCAAAGTGAGCAAGGGACTCACGTCTGAGCATACCCTGCCAACTTATGGCGAACAAAGAGGTACAAAAGGGGGTGGTGATGGACGGAGCATCAGAACCAATCAAACACTCACACCCAGTCAACAGATCTGGGTTTGATCCATCACCGTTCTTTAACCCACTCTGCCACCCCAGTTCAGACATGGCCATATGCAAATCAGTCTGACCCTGTGCCTCATGGGAACAGTCCAGCCTGAACTGCCAAGCCATGCCTTCCCTGGACCGGAAACAAGCTTCCTAGGACCGGTTTCTGGCATTTCAGCCATCTTCAGCCAGGCTTGCTTGAATCCAGTGGCAAAGTGAGCAAGGGACTCACGTCTGAGCATGATTTGCATATGGCCATGTCTGAACTGGGGTGGCAGAGTGGGCTAAAGAACGGTGATGGATCAAACCCAGATCTGTTGACTGGGTGTGAGTGTTTGATTGGTTCTGATTCTCCATCCATCACCACCCCCTTTTGTACCGCTTTGTTCGCCATAAGTTGGCAGGGTATGCTCAGACGTGAGTCCCTTGCTCACTTTGCCACTGGATTCAAGCAAGCCTGGCTGAAGACGGCTGAAATGCCAGAAACCGGTCCTAGGAAGCTTGTTTCCAGGGAAGGCATGGCTTGGCAGTTCGGGCTGGACTGTTCCCATGAGGCACAGGGTCAGACTGATTTGCATATGGCCATGTCTGAACTGGGGTGGCAGAGTGGGCTAAAGAACGGTGATGGATCAAACCCAGATCTGTTGACTGGGTGTGAGTGTTTGATTGGTTCTGATTCTCCATCCATCACCACCCCCTTTTGTACCGCTTTGTTCGCCATAAGTTGGCAGGGTATGCTCAGACGTGAGTCCCTTGCTCACTTTGCCACTGGATTCAAGCAAGCCTGGCTGAAGACGGCTGAAATGCCAGAAACCGGTCCTAGGAAGCTTGTTTCCAGGGAAGGCATGGCTTGGCAGTTCGGGCTGGACTGTTCCCATGAGGCACAGGGTCAGACTGATTTGCATATGGCCATGTCTGAACTGGGGTGGCAGAGTGGGCTAAAGAACGGTGATGGATCAAACCCAGATCTGTTGACTGGGTGTGAGTGTTTGATTGGTTCTGATTCTCCATCCATCACCACCCCCTTTTGTACCGCTTTGTTCCCTGTTTGGTGGCGTGAAGCTGCTGTCCTCTGCTCTCCTGGTGCCGGGCTTGGCTCCACCCTCCACACCCGCTGCTTAGCACTTACCGGGGCTCCTTCGGACATCTCACTCGGCTGGCTGGGCTTGGCGCCGCCGGACCACATCTCCCACGATCCTCAGGGGCAGGACGCCTCAGAACAATGCGCCAGGAGGCGCTTAAAGCTGGGCTCGGTGCTGAGTCCCTCGGCGTGTTGCTGTTCCCTGTTTGGTGGCGTGAAGCTGCTGTCCCCTGCTCTCCTGGTGCCGGGCTTGGCTCTGCCCTCCACACCCGCTGCTTAGCACTTACCGGGGCTCCTTTGGATATCCGACTCGGCTGGCTGGGCTTGGCTCTGCCGGACCACATCTCCCACGATCCTCAGGGCAGGACGCCTCAGAACAATGTGCCAGGAGGCGCTTAAAGCTGGGCTCGGTCCCTCGTCCCGCGAGGACGCGCGTGGGACAAGCCGGGCTAAGCCCGGGCAAAGGGCGGGCCGTCTGTGGCCGTCCGGGGCTGTAAGAGGCTGGGCTGGCCCCCCCCCCCCGAAAAGTTAGTATAAATAAGGTCTTAATTACGATATACATCTTGCAATGGAAAATGGTGAAAAAGAGAACATATGGTTCCAAAGCCATTGGAGGGGGTGGTGTGACCTTGGACTCGTATCTGGTGAAAGTATTCAGCATGTTAAATGACGAAATAGAAAGAACTGAAAGGAGGCTTTCGCTGGATCCTGGCCTCACTACTATCGCCCTGGTACATGACGCGCCAGAAGAGAACGTTTCCCAGCCTACATCATCAGGTCTACTTCGGGATTTGATAGATAGCGATGTAATCCCCATGAGTGATCTTGTCCAGCCCCATGTAGCTTTCTCTTCAGGTGATACTGAGGATGTTGTACCTAGTATTTCTTCCCTCCCCCTGCCCAAAAAAAGAAACGAGTTATTAGGGCCGGGGGTATAGTCCCACAGAGCATGACTAACCAACAGAGGGGGTAAAGAGTACAGAAACCTAAGTCTAAGGTAGCAAAACAAATACCTCTTAAGCTTGTACCAGAAGACGAAATAGATTCACTGTGGGTATCTTTTAATGATAAGTTAGACCAGATCCTGGATCCTATTTTAGTCAGGATATCGTCTTTAGAAGAAAGAGTCATTATTATGGAAAGGCGGTATGGGGTGACACTTTCATCTAACACCCATATTGTTCAATGTGAACCACCTTCCCTGGAGATAGAGGGCCAGCCAGCCACTTTAAGGGATCAGCCCATAAATCTACCTGAATCTCAGATACAGGCTGAATCCTCAATTGTTGGCATAGGCCTTGGTATGAATGATGAAATCCTTGTATTTAAGGGGCCTATAAATATCAGCGGCCCAGTAAAATCGGGAAATGTGGCAACCTTTGTAAGATCCACTATTAGTTCTGACCCCCGAGTTTTTATAAGATCCCTGCAGAAAGAGAGGTTTTTCAGCTTATTCCTGAGGCTTTGCCCCTAGTACTTGTTTTGGCCAATGTACCTTGCCTATGCCCTGGCAAAGAAGAATCCATAGGCAATTTAATTTTTAAAGTTCTCCATTGGCTAACAAATAACACCAATACATCTGAAAGGGGCAAACAACATTTGGCCAAGGAAATTATAAGGGCCAGGAGGGTACCCTGGTTGGGAAAGAGTAAGAAGAGATTTGAGGGTGACTGTAGAGTTATACATTTTTCAAGTGCCCAACTGTTGTCAAACGTGTTAGCAAATCTATTCCCCTCCAATTTAGGGGCTCTGCTATAATTCCATTAACCCTAGATTTCTTTTACGATCGATCGTGGTGTAATGGGAATAATTTTGGGACCAGTTTAAAACCCACTTATAGCAACCTACCAATGAGAAGGGGCTCTCCACCTTTGATGGAAGGAATTAATTTGAGGAATAGATATGGGGCTCTGACAGACATGGAGGATTGTGATTGACTGCTGGGTGCCTCTAATGATGTTCTGAGCAGCCTATATGTGAATGTTCAAATGAATAGGCAACCGGTGCAGGGTAATGAGGGGATCCAAGTAGGACACATAACATCCACATGTCCCTTAGTGGAACTACCAATGATCATAGAGATCCCTCACAACACTAATCCCCCCATGGTGGGGTGCTCGATTCCAAAGGTGTAGAAAGACCCACTAAAATACAGACTGTCATGCCAAATCCCCACCCTCTTGACAATTCCATTGCCGAGTATTCCATGGGAGGAGTGAACGAGATCGAAGAAGGAATAAAATACCTCCAAAATACGAATATTATTCTAACAAAAAAGGAAGGTTTAACCCTCCTTTCATTGAACATTGCGGGAATTGCTAATAAGGTAATATCTCCGGATTGGTGTAGATTTATTGACCAGTATGACATTAATCTTTTCCAGGAATCATGGTCTGTAGCCCCGGTCTTTCGTATGGGATTTCTTAATTTTTACATCCCTGTGGTTAAAAATTTAAAAGGTCGGCCTGCAGGAGGTCTAGTGATCTGGATTCGCCAGTCCTTGAGATGTAAGGTGCAGCAGGTCGGAGCATTATCAAAAGATATCCTGGCAGTTAGACTTGAATGGCCTGATGGCCGTAAAGTAGCTATCGTTAATGTTTATGCCAGAGGACAACCAGGGGGACGAAACACAGAGGTAATTGAAGCTCTTGATTCCCAGTTGGAGGATCTTCCAGAGCAGATTGCCCCAATAGTGGGGGGAGATTTTAACACCACTTAAGAAACCTTTGGCCAGGAAGACCAGGATATTTCTGCTGATCAAGACAATAGATGGGGAATCCCTAAACTTGATGCCCCGTTCTAAAAAGATGGTCAGCTGCAGCAATCCAGCTCAAAGTAATGTGTCTAGAAAGGGGATTAAGAGCAGCAAATGGGAGAACTCCCTCTGATCAACAGGGAGCGAACTCCTTTGACAATGGGAGGAACAGTAGCCGGATTGATTATTTACTGGTGGATATGAGATTTTGGCACAGGCTGGTTGACATGGCCATTATACCCCGGTTAGAAAGCGACCATAACCCCCTCTGCTCGTCATTTTATGTACATAGGGGGGACCGAGTTGAGTCCATAAGAGGAGGGACAACTACCTTAGATATTGTTGCCTCTAATAATATGTGTCATGTCAAATGGGACAAATCATCGGAGAATCCTGCTCAGTTGGCTGCTCTTAAAAATGAAGTGATTGGGGAATTGATTAAATTAAATACCCAAATTAACAGACAGGACTTCCCCTGTATTATGCTTGAGGCCCATAATAATATTTTTGCAAGACTTAAGGTTTTTCTCCAGAAGCAACAACCAAGGGGAAATAGAAAACCAAAATTGGTAACAACTAAGTGGTATAATGAATCTTGTAAATTTGCTCGGTTAATGCTGAGCAAAGAATTAAGGGCTAAGAATCCCATTAAAATATGAGAGGCAAGGGATTCTTATAGGCATGCCCAGAAGGTGGCAAAAAGGCAGTGGGATGAGGACAGATGGCGGGATCTGAAATTGGCTTGTGCATCCAAGGATTTAAAGCAATTTTGAAATATTATAAAATGGGATAGGGGTGGGAAAGGAGAACCCCCCCAAAACAATGTTCCTCAATCTCAATGGTTAGAATTTTTTAAACCCCAATATGCTTGTCACCGTGAGATAGAGTATTGTAGTCTCCCACCCACCATCCTTTATTCAAACAACCCGTTTACTACTGAAGATGTGAGTATGGCACTAGACTGTGTGACCAGAGGTAGGGCACCAGGAATGGATGGTATTCCAGCTGACATCTTCTTGAGTGATAGACCGTCCTGGTGCCAGTACTTTGCATTGCTGGCAAATTCAGTGGCTAGAGGTGCTCCCATTCCATCTTCTTGGAAGGGAGCTGAAATCATCCCAGTTTTTAAAAAGGGGGATAAATCACTCCCAAATAATTATAGGCCTATTATCCTCATAGACTCGGCGCAAAAACTGGTTGGTCGTCTAGTCCAAAACAAAATACAATCATGGATTGAGGACCAAAACATCCTATCCCCATATCAAGCTGGGTTTCGTTCTTGTACCAGCTAAATCGACCAGGTCTTCTTTTTTATCCTATTGTATTGGAGGAATGTGTTGCTAACTAAGGGATCATTATATGCAGTCTTTGTAGACTTAAAATCGGCCTTTGATTTAGTTCCCCGTTGTAAACTTTGGTCTGTCCTTGCTGATCAAGGGATGCCATCTGATCTTTTGACTCTACTCGTCCGCCTGCATGAGAACAATTACGCCAGAATCAGATGGGGGGCCCAGGGTGAAGTCACTGATTCGTTCCCTGTTGAGCGTGGGGTTCGACAGGGGTGTGTCTTGGCCCCTACTCTATTTTCACTTTATATAAATGGAATAGTTGAACATCTTTGTAGCTCCCCCACAGATGCTCCTATTTTGGCTGGTGTGCGCGTGCCTGTTCTCATGTTCGCGAACGACACCCTTATTGTTTCGCGGACCCCGAGTGGCTTGCAGAAGGCGGTAAATGCCTTTGAAGAATTCTGTCTACGACGTGGTCTTGAGATTAATACCACAACAACTAAGTTCATGTCTTTGAACTTGTTCAAACCCTATAAGGGTAGAATTCTCTTAAATGGTACTCCTCTTGAGCAGGTTGATTCTTTTGTATATCTTGGAATCTCGCTCCAGGCTAATATGGGATGGAATTGTCATATGGATATGGCCACATTAAAATTTCACCATCTTGCAGGGGCCCTATCCTCCAAACACAAGTCCTACCTAACTAGGCATGTTACACCTGCCTTGGAGGTCTACAATATGAAAGTAATCAATACTGCCCTTTATGGAGTAGAACTCTGGGGCTTTAACAACTTGAACCATTTAGTTAAAGCGGAGAATAAGTTCTTACGTAACTTAGTTGGTTTTTCCCCAAAGTACCCCGATCATTGCGCTCTTGTTGGATTTGGTCAGGAAAAGTATTAAAGATATACTGGAGACGCATTTGGTCCACTCCCGAACTTCTACATTATGCACAGGGACTGAAGGACGTGATTTTGGCAGACCAATTTCATAAAATTAAGTGGCTCAAGGAGCTCAGGTCTCTTTTATTAAAGTTGGACCTGAGCATCTTATGGGACCAACCAGATTCTTCAATGTTCCCATCTAAAAAACTAATGAAAGAAAAATATTGGGAAATGGTTCAGACAGAATCCAACAGAGCCAATATGCACACGAATTTAACTGGACGGTTCTTAGACTATAAATCACGCCCATTGTGTGAAGCTTATTGGGATATTATCGAGAGGCCATTAGACCGTAAGTTATATTTTCAATTTAGGATAGGTACTCTCACGGTCAAAGCACTCACAAATAAATGGTCCTCTACAATGGATGAGAAATGTCATAATTGTCTGGATATGATTGAATCAGTAGCGCATGTATTCTTTGCTTGTCCACTTTATGCAGCCCCGTGTCGCAAGTGGCTTAGACCTATCTGTCTAAAATTAGCTTCAAGTAGACATATAGAAGCATTAAGGATATTGGGGTCTGACTGCTCGCCATGTTTGGTGGTGGCTGTAGCCAAATTTTTAAGTTGGGCTTGGATAATACGTATCCGGACTTCTATCCAACCTACTAGTTGCTAGTAAACCTCTTGAATTTGCTATGCTGTTTTAATCTTTTTTAAAGAGGGAAAGAAATGTTATGTAAATTTAGTAATTGAAAATGTATATTAATTCTTTTTATTGACAGTAATTAATTGGATCTAATCTTTTTTTTTATATAACTAAGAGGATTGTCATGTGATATTTATTTTGTTTGTGTCTAATATGTTTTATGTGCTTTTAAGATTTACTGTCGAATAAAGCTTTTTGATGTGATGTGTGGGGATTAAACAAGTTTACAATGGCACAATAACATCACGCAGCGATAGGCATGAGTTGGGTCCTGATGTGATTTTTGGTGTACAGTACCCCTTCAGACACAAGATCTGAGTAAAGTCCAAGCAGGATCCTGATCACTCAGATTATTGTTGTACGGTAGAAGTGATCTACTCAAGCCTATACTCTACAATGTGTACTTTTCTGTACTTCATGTCGCAAATCTTTAAAGATGTCCTTCCCACATTCTTCTATCTCTGTTGGCTTTCCCTATTCTTGCTCTCCACCTTCCACAGACACCTTCCCTACTTGCCTTCCCTATATATTTCACATCCTTTGTTGGCTCCTATTTCTTGCTCGCTCTATTGGTCCTTTAGTACTCTCCCTATACTGACTCCTTTCTTTACTCCTTTCTACTTTATTCCATCTCTCTCCTTTTCTCACCTTTCAGACTCTCTTTCACATTATACTCAGGCATCCATATTGATTTTACTCATTCCCTGCTCACTCCTATACATACTTTCTCAACTTGTATTGGCTCGTTTAGTGCGCCTAAATTCCTCGTTCCCTAGGCCTGACCCCTTACTGCTTCACCCACATCTTCCCCTCTCTCGTTACTTCCTCATGGCTCCCCCACCATCTGTTCACTTCTCCTTGCCCCTCTCCTTCTCTTGCCCCTTTGTTACCCACTCTGGACTTCCTTCCCCTTAACATTTCTCCAAATCCACCCCCTCCATTTCCTCCAATCTTGCACAAATTTACTCACTGTTGTTCAAGTTTTATTGTGAGATATTTGTCACTGTCTGATTACTATGTAAAGCACATTTATATCTTCTGACAATGCACTGCACAAACTATAAAATAAATAAATAATGCTTGCTTAATACATCCGTGCTGATGAACCCTGCTATTCTTAAAACTTGAAAAACCTTCGGATGTAGGACCTCTGTCTTTTGACTATAGACCAGTGGATGCTAAAGAATCATCATCAGCTTAAGTTATCCAAAACATAATTAGCCATGGATCTTAGAACTATAATGACCCTCTATCTGTATGGCTCTGATGATCACACTGAGCACAGAAAAGAACCTTTGTGCGATCATGGACTTACAATTTTCACTCCAAACCCAAGTTAGTAATATGACCAGAGATGTTTTGTGTACAATGACAATGCTACAACATATCTTCCCTTACTTCGGCCACTCTCACAGGACTCAGGCACGAATAGTTATAGTGTTGTCACGTCTTGATTCTGCTAGTGATCTTTGCATCAGAAGTCTAGACACATAATCGACAAGTGACGGTGAAATCAGAATGCTGTATCCAGAAAGCCTTTAACATGAACAGACAGGATTACAGTAGCCCATCCCTCATGGCTCTACACTGATTAGCAATCTCTAAAAGCGTTCTGCATTTCTCACCAGGTGATCCATGGGATGGGACCAATTTTTGTCAAATCCAAGCTTATACTATACAGTAAAAGGAAAAACTTCACATTCAGAATGCATGCCCATTTTATTGTTGGGTCGCAGCCCACCAGTCAGCGGAGGTATCTGGTATGCTAAAGACATCTTGGGGACATTCAAAAAGATGACCTAGGAATGCATTCCGTCCGTTGCTTACCATTAGCTTTGTGGTTTGCAACTCACATGTTCTGGCTTTCTATTTGCAGGCTTTATTTGCTTTAGGCTGTCCAGCTTGGGTTCGTCCCGCCTGTTGTCCAGACCTTGTTTACTGTATTCTTCCAGAAACTCGATTTATGTAAACAGACCTTTAAATCGTGTTCTTATCTTGTCACATTTTTGTGCATTCAAAGACAGAGGTCAAATTTCAGGTTGTGTCTTCCAGGAATCTTGGTGTTTCCTTTTTTTTTCTGTGAGAGGATTTATGTGACAACCATGCTGGCTACTGGGGGACTGCCTGAGGAAGGCTGTACAATGTTTATTTTTTTTCTAGCACACAATAAAATGTAAATGTCTGTACACGAAATGTACTGATGATCAAATCAATACATTGGGTGATGACATTTATGCACATTATCGTTTGTACGATGTATACTTTTATCAGTAAAACTGTAGCGAGTGCAAATGTAATGGTCATTTCAATTGAAGATCTGTTGTCTGTAATGTTGGTACACTACCATATCATGCATACTCAATGTGACCCCTCTCCACTCAGTTCTGCACCACTTCATGCAACTGCACTGTACTCTGCAGTCTTCCACACTACTCCACTCCACTCCACACTGCGTCACTGCACTATTCTCTGCACCACTCCATTCGACACCTCTCTACTCTACATCACTCCACTCTACTCTATGCCTATGCACTCTACCCCACACTACTCTACTATGAATCACTGCACACTTCACCACTGCATTCTACACCACTCCACTATTCCCCACTCCACTCTATGCCACACTACTCTGCAACACTGCACTCTATGCCGCTGCACTCTTCGCCAGTTTACTCCACTCTGTACCAATTCACTATACGGCAGTGCACTCTATGCCAGTCCCCTCTGTGCCACTCTAATCTACTCTGTACCACTGCACTCTAGTCTGAAACAATCTACTCTATGACACTGCACTTGACGCCACTGCACTCAGTGCCACTCCACTCTACTCTGCATCACCGTACGTCACTTCACTCTATGCCAATGCACTCTACACCACTTTACAGAAGACCAATACACTCTATGCCCATCTGCTCTGCACTACTGCACTCTCCCCTCTATACTCTACGCTACAGCGCTCTACAACATTTTGCTCTGTCACTGCACTCTAGGCCACTCTATTCTACTCTGCACCACTGAACTCCCAGTACCCGTTTCGTGGATGAGTTTCAGACTTCCCTCTCATGCCAGGACTCCTCTCTCACAGGAATTTCCTTGAGACCCTTTTTGCCGGGCTGCCAAGGGATTGTGTGGACTGTGAAGGGCCTCTCATAGGCTGCACGAAGGTGTCACTGAGGAACTGCCAACATAACCACATCCAAGTCACTCATGCAGCTACAAAGGGCGGTTGTTTCAGGGTCAGTATGCTCTGGCCGTCAGGACTCCCGTGCATGTGCCTTCATCAGATAGTGTTTAGGTGACCAGTTTCAATCCGTGACCTCAGTGCTTCATAGTGCCTGTAGTGGAGCTGCTGCAGACGTATCTCTTGGGTCGGGATTCCCTTCTCACCTGAATTCCCCGATGCCCTTGCCTCTGGATTGCCACGGGCCTGTGTGGATTCTTCGGAGTTTCTTATAGGCCCCAAGACTGAGGTCACTGAGGAAGCTCAAACAGGATCACAACCAAGTCTCTTGTTCAACCCCAAAGGTGGATGGTGCAAATGGTCGAGTATACTCTCTCCAGCAGGCTTCACGTTCACTGGGTATAAGAGAAGGTTTCCGGGTGGCCAGCCTCCCATGATGTCAGGGACTCCTTATCACTCTCCAGGTGTTTTCTCAGACGTAGTGCTCCACGCAGGATGTGTGTTGCTCCTTAGGTGGGTCTAGTGACGCACTTGACAACAATGACGATTAATGATGACTGTCAGCGATCTTCTGTGTGACGGGTCTATCACACTCTTCATTCTCCTCATCTTTCATATTCTTCTTTGCGACATAGTTCTGTGGCCTCATGCCACCCCCTTTTGCTCATCGCTATTTCATGTGAAATGGCATCTTGCTACACTTCTTCTCCTCTTTCCTTTTCTTCTTCGCGACGTGGCATTGTGACATCTGCCCATGCTCTTCTTCTTGGCTCTTCCATGATGTGGCATCATGCAACGTTCTTCTCCCTTTGAACCCGGCCTCTCGATGTGACGCGCACTTCACATGGACCTCCCTGGTCACGTCGTACTCCTAGGTTTGATTTTCTTTTGTTCTGTCTCCTGACCAGGCCTCTCGCAGTAACCTTTTCTTCACAGGGACCTCGCTGGTTGAGCCCTGTCCTGTCTGTAGGACCTGACTCTTGTCCTGTCGGTAGGACATGACTTTTCTCCTTGTGGACCTCTCACAGGTCTTCTTTTCCCGCATGGACCTCTCACAAGTCCTGTCCCTTCCCTCACGGATCTTCTTTGTGCTCCACTCTCTGGCTGGAGGGTCACCTTTCTTTCTTCACCTCATCTCCACTCAAGGATGCACTGCATGTACCCCAAGGCGATGCTGTTGCGGCACTTGTTCCTGCCCAAGTGTGGGCGTGCTTGGCAAGGTTCACCGGAAAATCACTGACATCCATGACAGTTTCAAACCCTGGACAACCCACGCAGACCTCGCCGCACCGGACCCACCACACCCCACCGCCCACGACACCCTGACAACCTGGGCCAACGTGAGCATCGAGGACACAATCAAGACCATGGGCACAATCCACTCCGGATCCCCGTCCGACCCTCTCCTGCACTACATCTTCAACAAAGCCAGCAACTCCATCGCACCCCACCTGCACAAAATCATCAACCTCTCCTTCGAGACCGCCACCTTCCCTGAGAACTGGAAGCACGCGTAGATCAACGACCTACTGTGGAAACCCAAGGCGGATCCGAGCGACCTCAAGAACTTCCGACCCATCTCCCTGCTTCCGTTCCCAGCAAAGGTCATCGAGAAGATAGTCAACACCCAGCTCACCCGTCACCTCGAAGACAACAACATCCTGGACCCGTCCCAATCAGGATTCCGCAGCAACCACAGCACCGAGACCGACGTCATCGCCGCCACAGACGACATCAGGATCCTTCTTGACAACGGCGAGACGGCGGCCCTCATCCTCCTGGATCTCTCCGCCGCCTTTGACACCGTCTGCCACCGCACACTAAGCACGCGACTCCAAGACGCAGGATCCGAGAGAAGGCCTTGGACTGGACCACCTCCTTCCTCTCGGGCAGAACTCAGAGAGTCCGCCTCCCCCCGTTCCGGTCCGAAGCCTCCGAGATCATCTGTGGCGTTCCTCAAGGATCTTCCCTCAGCCTGACGCTGTTCAACGTCTACATAACACCACTAGCACGCATCGCCCGACAGCACGACCTCAACATAATCTCCTATGCCGCTGATCCTCTCCTTCACAAAGGACCCTCTCACCGCCAAATCCAACCTCCACCAGGGAATGAAGGCAATCGCCATCTGGATGAAGGAAAGCCGACTTAAGCTGAACTCAGACAAGACGGAGATCCTCATCCTCGGGTCCAACCCCTCAGCATGGGACAACTCTTAGTGGCCCGCAGCACTGGGAACCCCCCCGGCCCCCACCGACCATGCACGCAACCTGGGAATCATCCTCGACTCATAACTCACAATGACCAAACAAGTCAACGCAGTCTCCTCCTCCTGCTTCAACACCCTCCGCATGCTCAGCAAGATCTACAGATGGATCCCGACAAACATGAGGAAAACAGTCACCCAGGCCCTAGTCAGCAGCAGACTCGACTACGGAAACACCCTCTACGCCGGAGCCTCATCCAAGCTCATCAACAGACTGCAGAGAATCCAGAACGCCTCTGCACGCCTGATCCTCGATGTAGCGTGCCGCGACCACATCACCCCCCACCTGAGGAACCTGCACTGGCTCCCCGTCGACAGAAGAATCTCCTTCAAACTCCTGATCCACGCACACAAGGCACTCCACAAGACCGGACCAGCCTATCTCAACAATCGACTCTCCTTCTACGTACCCAACAGGAAACTCTGCTCTGCTGACCACGCCCTGGCCATGGTCCCGCGCATCCGTAGAACAACTTCCCCCAGCGCCTTGAAACCCTTACGGGTATGTAGTGCGCTTTACAAATTACATGATTGATTGATTGATTGAAGGTTGGTCAGTCTGTGTGACATGCCCTGTGGGCCAACTGGGGCCATTCTGTGCAGGGATGGCTGACTATGGTCCTCTGCTTCTTACTCTCAGAGGGCTCTCTAACCCCATGGGCTCCTGTCCTGCTGTCAGATTTTCCAGTGCGGCCTTCTGTGCACATCTGACCACATGCTCTCAGTCTTTCTCCAGAGGGGCCCTCTGCTGGTGCCTTGCATGCCTGGTCCTTTGTCTTCGGGAACTTCTTCTCCTCGCCGTGGCCTCTTCTCTTAGACCAGTTTGCACTCAGCCTTCTCAGGCGACACAGGACCAGGCAGCACCAACAGGCTGAAGAGCAGGGTCTTGCATGGGTGAACACCCACTTCTGCTGCTTTACTTCCTTTCCTCTTCTTGATCGCTGCCTTTGGTTTCATCAATTTGCTTTACTGTCCTTCTGGCAGCTTTTCTTGGACGGGGCAGCTTTGGGATTACTTGTGGGGGTCAGCAGTCTCTCTGTACAGGGATTACTCATTCTAAGCAATTGGCAGCCCATCAGTTGTGTTTGGTGCACTCTGAGCAGTCTCTTTATTTCCTTAGGGCTTTCTTTCCTTAGTGCCACTCTCTGTGTATGGCCTGTCTGTTTCCTCTCTCCTACTGAGGAACAGGGGCCACTGGCTTCACTGAATCAGGTTGTCCTTTTCCTGGCAGAGGCAGCTTTAGACTACTTGAGGCTCTCTGTAGGGGTTAATAGTCTCTTGCTGAGGTGCCTCGCCGGGACACTTCTAGTCCTGTGGTTGCACTGGCAGTACATGATCAATAGGTGGCTCAGCAGGTACTGTAATTTTCAGGCCTCTCAACTTTCTTGACGAAGCAGGGCCAGGAGATGTCGGTGTGGGACTTTTTTCTTTTACACAATGCAGGGATGGCTTGCTTGCAACTGGCATGAGTGTTCTCTTGAAGGCTGTTTCCTTGCTGATCGTAGTCAAGACCTCAGTTCAGTACCGCACCTAGCCCCTGTGGCACTGTGGTCATCCAGGTACTCTGCCGGCGGATGCAGGAGAGCCCTTCATTTCCCTCAGCACAAAGTAAAGCACAAGGAGACCCTAGAGGTCAGACGGGACCAAGTGTAGACATATATTAAGAGCAACAGTGGTTCCATACAAGTAGGATGAATAAGATTTCACAATTTTTACAATCAAAAAATTGGAGTGGTACGTATATTACAAAAGTAAAAAACAATTTATTATGGATGAATTAGAAGCACAGCTAATACAAACAAGGTGAGTGAGCGAACCTGTGACGAGGTAAAAGGAAATCAGCCACTTTCCTTACCCCAGGCAAGTGACTTAAAAAGTGACTTTTAGGTGAGTAAAAATGTAAATAAAAAGTCACAATTGATTAGCATCTCATAATCAAGAATACGATACAAAATATAGTATAGAGTTAGAGACGTGTGTCGACGATGTTTCGATCCCTATTAAGTAGTGGGATCTCATCAGGACAAGGCGATAGTACGGATGCCTGGGAAGTTTGCAATGATTATGGTGAAATTGCAAAATCGAAGTTGATTGGGCGGCCCGTGGCAACTGAAAATTAAAGTGCTATAGAGCGCGATGCTTCAGAAATTAGGTCAATGAGGGCGTGCGGGTATCCCGTCCGGGATATATGGACCTGGATCTTGGCAGGGTCGGAGCCTGCGTTAGGAAAGCAGCACGAAGAAATGGATCAGATCCCAGCCGGGATTGGAGTGGAGCAGTGTCCACGTGTAATCCAGATCAGCGCGTCGTGGGGCGGCAATGCTTAGAGGCCAGTGAGCCGGCCTTCGCGTCTATCCGTCTATCCGTTGGGAGAGCCATTACGGCTCTCCCACCGGACTCGCACACAGCGCAGGATAGACGCGAAGGCCGCTGCTCTACTCTGATCCTGGCTGGGATCTGATCCATTTCTTCGTGCCGCTTTCCTAATGCAGGCTCCGACCATGCCAAGATCCAGGTCCATATATCCCGGAAGGGATACCCGCACACCCTCATAGACCTAATTTCTGAAGCATCGCACTCTCTTAAGTATTGTGCTAACATAAAGCCACTAGGTAGTTTCTCAAGCACTGCCTAAGGCCGCGCAGCTTTCTTCTAGCTGTGGCTGGCTGCATTACTCGGTATTGGTGCGAGCTTAAGTCTTTCTCCCCAGCTAGTGGGGTGCTGCGACTGACTAGCAGCATGCCTCAGGCTACATGCTGGCCTTACCAGTGTCTCTCATGCAACTTATTGAGACTGCGCTCCACTGCCCTCCTCACCTGGACAGAACGGCGGCAGGCAGGGGCACCTTGCAGGTGCCTCAGCCAACAGGGAAAAGTGCAGAAACAGTCCCAGTCTCAGTCGTACCTATAGGGGTGTCCTTGGCTCGTTCACTAGTCGGTGGGGGCCCCTCCATATCACGCTGTTCTCCTGCATGCAGGCGGGCACTACAGGGCATTACTGGGGAAGGCCGGTGTACACTCTCTCTGATGCTGTACTCGCTCTCTGGGTGGCCTGACTCTCACCTTTCACCGGTTTCTGTCATGCTGGCTGCAAGGGCTGGGGGGTGCCTTAGACTTGAGCATTACTTCCTCAACGACTAAACACAAAACTGCAGACCGCTCCTTTGCGGGGGTCGACTCACTCATCGCCACTGTAATGTTTAGGTCCCTAGGCCCACATCCAGCCATATAAGTGACACACAGAGAGATCGTGTACGGTACTGGAACTGGCCCAGGACACTTGCGTCTCCCCCCTTTTATTAGCAGGGTCACCTGACCGGTGACACCTGTGATGGATGGGTGTGGGGTGGGTGTAGAGGCCAGCCTTCAAGGAGTGGCTGGTTACATAGGGTATATGCTGGAACACTAGACTGTGCCCAGCAGATCGCTACAGGGACCTCACAGCTTTGTATTTTGTTTTAAATTGCACCATTATTGTGTTAAAAAAACACAATAATTGGGCTAAAAAAGATGACCCGTTCTGCAGAAGGATATTTACCGATGCTGTGGAGTGTCGGGGGTGTTAACTGCTTACCTTCTTTTACTGGGAGCGACCTGCTCCATCTTATTCTCCCGTTATCCCAAGGAGAAGAGGCTTGGTGGAGCTGGAATGGGGAGGACGTGACTGACTGGAGTTCATTGAATTTCCCGGTTACCACTCAGGTGCCTGAGGAAGAACACAAATCTCTGCAGCCAGTTGTTCCGTCCATGTTGGGTGGGGCATCAGGCCACACGAGTGGGTGGAGTTTACTACCGAGCCCTCTGGCAAATTAGGGAACTACAAACTTTTCCCCCGAGGTTTGAAATTTGCCGAGTTTGCCTAATCAGCAGACATAATTAAAAAAGTCACCTAGCCCTAGTTTCACACATATTTCACACAGTTCTGGATGCTGCTATGACCAGCGAACCTTGAACTGTCAGAGATGCTCTGGTACTTCTGTGATAGCAGCACATACCTATAGAAAATATATATTAAGCATACTCCCAATGCCCACTGATCCTCAATCCTCTATCCCTCCTCACACTCACTCATCGAGAGAGAAATGAGGATGCCTTAGCCCAAAGTCCTAAAATGCATGCGGTTGTGTCACTTTTAGGACTTCATCACTGCTCCCTCAAGGCGGCGGAGGTGAGGTGAACTGCAGTAGGAGTGAGGAAGAGGAGGAGAGATCATGTTCTACAACAAATGCTGCCCCTCTGATAGAAGGCTTGTCTGGCAGTACTTTCAGAAAAGAAGCAGATTACCCCCTAAATCACCCCGGCTCGTGGTCCTTCGAAAATCGCCTGAACACAATGCCTCTCCCACGTAGCATCTCATTTCTCTGCTTAACTCTGTCTCACAGGACATCTCACTGCTGTCAGACCTCCTCTTGTCACCAATGAGGATTTAGATCTGTGCCAGAGGCTGAACCCGGATTGCAGACTCTTCCACAGGGCATCGACGGATTTAGCAAATTCTCGCGAGCTGTAGTGTGTTGCTGTGCGCGCCAGTGACAGTGACGCGAGGTACCCCTGACAGTTGACGCTGCTAGCCCGCTGGAGTGTCCCACACCCCTACGGCGGCCTTACAGGGTCAGTAAGGCCCCGCTGCTGTGGGGCGCGACTTGTGTTTTTCCCAGCCCGAGCTGGCAATTTTGCACCCGGGAAGTGCTGCTCCTGCATCCCATACCTCAGCCCCCGGAGCGCAGAGGATGACGGACATATGCCGCCCCATCTCTCCTTGCTTCTCGGAGACAGGCGCTGCCTCGTGGGCTTCTCCTCGAACAGGCTTGAGGTGAGCGCCATGCTGGCCTGTAGGCCGTGCCAGCACTCCCCGGTTGCTGGGCAGTGGTGGGAACCAGGAGGGTGAGAGAGAAAGGGAAGACCGCCAAGGTCTAGTGGACAAGAAGAGTTTGACATCCCCCTCGGCTTCATGCTCAGCCAGCATCACCGAGGCCTAATGAGGCCGAGAGGCGCCATCCCTCATCACTCTCCTGCTTGTGTTGATGAGACTTGCTGTCTGGTGGCGTTAACACCAGCCATTAATTATGAAGAGAGGGGAGCGATGAAAAGGCATAACATGATGGGTGGGGGGTGACAACCTTGAGCTACGCACACAAATTAAACAAGGGGTGATCACACAGCTCCAGCCTGCGGCCTCTCATCAGTGCTGCTCAGACACTCTGCGACAGCTGACATCCCCGGCACCGCGGCTGGACCACGAGTGAGCTGCCTGGCTTCAGAAACAGGGGGCCTCAGTGTGCAACTGGATCCCGGAATAGGCACCTCACGAACTTTCTATGACCTTCCGCAGGTCCAAAGGGCACTCAGCCAACCAATCACATGTAGAAACAAAACACCAGCTGAAATCCCATAGATTCTAGAGCAAGATCTAGAACAAATGCTATTAACACAGCCATTCAGTAGGACTTTCCGATCTGTTATTTTCGCTATATAAAGAAGCAATAATGTCCAACAATAGCTTGTGCTCAAAAGACTTTTCACATATCTTATTTGGGTTCCACCGGGCTTTTGCAGACTGATAACATTCCTTATAATGTCTTGATTTAAGGCGGTATTACTGCATTGTTCTAGATCTGAAGTACTGCTACAAAATGTGCAGTAGAAATTACCCCACCCATCTCTACCACTACTGCACAGCTTCAAGTGAGCATCTGAGTGGAAGTAATCCTGGGGCATATTATCAAGGACGGCGTTAAAATTATCGCCGGTTTAGCGGCAGGAAACTGCCACTAAAGCGGCGATAATGGGCTTGATAATATGCCCTTGAGAATTCCCATAGAAGCCCATGTTCTGGTGTGAACCTGGGCTTCTATTGGAATTCTCTGCGGCATATTATCAAGCCCATTGTCGCCGCTTTAGCAGCAGTTTCCTGCCCCTAAAGCGGGGATAATTTTTAACGCGGTCCTTATTAATATGCCCCCCTGTACTCATTAACACCATACTAATACTGTTGGGGCAAATTTATGTTTTTCAAGGAACGCAGCGCAGCCAGCAAACAAAGTTGCTGCCCTGCTTCGCATGAAAGTGACAGAGAAGAACAGCGCCATATTTACAAAGATATAATGCTGCTCCTCTCTTCCCAAACACTGGCACACTTTCTGGCTGCCTAGCGCCACTCACACAACTTTGCCCCAAAGTGCACAGGTGTTTGCGTGAGCCTAGCATTGATCTTGTACTGGAATACTGGAAGGGTATCTTTCCAGTGCAAAATGTGATGCTTAGACTTACTTTTAAACATTTCTCACTTTGTATGTGTGCTGTACAGTACAGGATACATGCAAAGTTAGAAAAGTTTGATGAACACAAAACTTTTCCCCTTCTTTGTACCTTTCTAAAAGAGGCAGAATATCTTGGTACAGAGCACTATCTACATAGTCTACAAATATTAATAGATAGGGCTTTGTATAAAACACCACGACTAGCTGCCTTGGAACACCAATGTACCACTTATGTGATTCCCCATTGACGCAAAGTAGCACAAAGTAGTGTTATGCACTACTTTGTGATACTTTAGGGCAACTTTCCAATGCAAAATAGGTCTTACGCCAGAAAGTAAATCCCAAATTAACACTTTGTGGTGGTTAGCGTCACTTTTGGTGACTTTGCCACAGTGTGAACTGTTGATAAATCTGGCCTTTGTTTTCACAAGGACATACTTCCATTCTGAGAAAAACTGAAAACTTTTCCATTCTTCTTCTCCAAACCCTCCTCTTCAAAGCTGCTCCTTTTGACTTTTACAAATTTGGTATAATATGTGACAGAGCCTGCGCAGAACAGAATTCTTTAGCCCTGCACTCCACTGCATAGTCTGAGGGCCTTATTATGACTTTGGTGGTGTGGGACAATGGCCGCCATGATGCCGCCCTCCTCCCACATTGACAAAGCCAAAACAGACCACCCGCCAGTTTAAGACTTTTTAAGTAGCTGGCGGGCAGTTCTGTGGCATTCCAACTGCATTGCCTTTAAAACAGACACCGCAAAGGGAACGTCAAAGAATGTTCCTGAACGGACCGAAATGCAGAATGTTGTGCATTTCATTCTGTGCAGGAACATGGAGGTGTAGGCAGACAGGGGGGCACATTATGTGCCCCACTGCATGCACCCCATAGCGCAGAGGCACCAGGGGCTTCGTAGGGCCCCCCTTTGTTTCCTCACCGCCACTCTTTTCATGGCAGTCACAGTGCCATGAAGAGTGTGGCGGAGAGCAAACTGATAATATCTTTGGCGGCTCTGCAGCGGCCCGCCAGTATTGCGATCTCAGGACCACAGTGCAACTGCCAGGTAATGGCGGTTACCTGGTGGTTGCGATGGTTGCATTGGTCCCAGGGCGGCCAGACTGCCCTAGTAGTAATAGGTCGGTTGGTAGACTGCCGCTGTGAGTTTGGAAGTCCATGGGCCACCAGACTCATAATAAGGGCCGTAGTTGCACCAGTAAACTAAGGTATGGCAAATCCAGTCTGTCTGACCCTTGCAAGCTGAAGTAATTGCAATTTTTTAATATTTTTGCATTGTAGCTAGCTTATACCACCGAAATACAGAGAAGAAATGAAAAAGAAAAAATGCCCCTCCCCCCCTAAACATGGGCGGGGAGGGGGGTGCGTGAGAGTGAGAGACATAACCTTGCAGTAATTATTTATTTTTTAAACACATTAAACATCACATACAATTTGATTAGAATAGCATTGTGCTTTCTAGCATGCGGTTGTACTTTGAACGGGTAGAGAAACCCTGTTTGATTTCACTGAACGTCACATGAAAATATGATTCGTATTGACCCAGAGAAAGAGTGCTATCAGCTTTGAATTACTGTAAGGGGAGGCATAGTCCTAACGCACAAAGGTGACTTAAAAATTAAGCAAGGTTAAATGCTAGAAAGAGAAAAGCATTTGCAATGTAAAGTATTGGCCTCCAGTCTTGGCACTGAAGTGTGCTTCTTTTTAGGTGGATGTGCACATGTGACCAGTAAAATGCTGTCACTCAGAATGCAAGAGAGCCAGTGGCTGAAGTTGGGTAATCGATGGCCCCATACTATATGCTGTAATGGGCAGAAGCAAAACGTGAACAGTGACTATTGAGTAGACCAAACAGTGAAGAGGGTTGACCAAAAGCCTCCCTGTGTTTGTATATAATGTATGTGGGGACTGAGGGAGCCTAGAGCGCCGGGTGCAGGTAGCTATATGCTACTCTGATTCCCCCATTCAACCTCCTACATTAATCCTGCGCACTGCTACGTGATCTGTTGAGGCAACTAACATTAATCCAAAAAGTGAGCAAACCTGTGCCTAGAAGACCCTCATCATGCTTTTGGAAGCACCTGCCCATTTGGAGCCCCCCACTGCCCCTTCAAGATGGCTCCACACATGCCTATCATCAAGGTACATATATGCAGAGTTAATTATAGTAAACGCAAATGTACCTTACTATTCTTAGCTCATCAATACTTTGACCGTCAATATATTTTCTATAATATTTTTTGTAGCATAATGTTTATCCCACAATATTCTGGTACTCTGCCGTTTTGCTCCAGATCTTATGGTTTGGATGCATTACCTTGCAGTGTAAAAGGCAAAACTGTCTGTTCTCTCTGAGGTTTAGAATACTAAGGGCCTGATTACGAGTTTGGCAGTCTCCCCAATGACCTGCCGCAGTGGCGGTCCCAAGAAGGTTGCCTGCTCGGGGTTCTCCTGTCCACCATATTACGATTTTCCCAATGGGCTGGCGGTCTCTTGATTGCAGTGTCCGGAGGAAGTGATGTTTTGCTGCTAAAAAGATAGATAAGTACAACATGCCACACCATGCAGAAACAGGGGTGCAATTCCAGGGCGGTGAGAGGGCAACTTAGAATATGCTTAGCAGTGCAGCAGCGGTACCGCCAGCATATTCCTGCTCCTGACTGCTGCGCTACTGCCGCGAAATGCTGGATCCCCGGTGGACGCAGCGGGCCTGTAGCGGTCCAACCTCCCCAATCGTAGCAATGCGGACAGGCCCGCATTGTGGCCACCAACTCCAGTACGGCGCTCCTATGGACCACCGTACTCATAATAAGGCCCTTTGTCATTAACATCAGGTATCTGTGCTAATAGACCAAACAGATGTTTGGTGCTATGAACCAAACATCTCTCATGAGATATAAAAACTGTAGTACATTACTAAAACAGTATTTAGTTGTAAGTAAGGTAAAAATACATGGACAGAGACAATTCAGACTAATTCTGAATCCAATATTTTACTGATTAATGGGCATTATTAATTATTGAACACAAGGGAAAAATTGCATTACAAAAACATTTTAACCAGTTGCATTATTTATGGGGAAAAGCACAAGAATGAAACTGTCTCCAGTGAGAGTAAATAAGATAGGGTGATTGGAATAGATCAGTTCTTAATATAACAAAAAATCTTTCCTCAATCAAGGAAGACTTGGAGATGGGTATAACACCAGTCCCAACAGTTTGGAAATCAAGGGAAATTGTTTACATACATTTATTGTATTGCCCCTCATTTTAGAGCGAACACTAGTACACTTCTGCAGACTAAGAAGTAGAAAAAAGAAAAAAACAACAGTGCAGGCCTTTTCCATCTATACACCCAGGATCTAGAACAACATCCCTGTATTCATCCAGACGGCCTCAACGCTGCTCTAGTTTAGGAAAGAGTTGAAGGCTCACCTCTATAGAGAACCCTACATCACAATGCATTAACCATCCAATCAATCAATCAATCAATCAATCAATCAATCAATCAATCAATCAATTAATCAATTAGGGTTTGTTAAGCATGGCTTCTCACCCGTGAGGGTCTCAAGGTGCTGAGGAGGGGCGCAGCGGATCAGATTAAGTGCTGGGTTCATTCGAAAAGCCAGGTCTTGAGGTCCTTCCTGAATTGCGTCTGCGAGGGTGATTTCCTGAGATGAACGGGCAGGTTGTTCCATGTCTTGGAGGTGAGGAAGGAGAAGGACATACCTCCGGTTCTGGTCTTGCGGATTTGTGTTACAGTAGCCAGGTAAAGCTGGGCTGAGCGGGGGTTTCTTTTGGGTACGTGGAACAAGAGGCGGTGATTCTAGTATGCGGGTCCAGCATTGTGAAGGGCCTTGTATACCTGGGTGAGGAGTTTGAAGGTTATTCTTCTGTTGACTGGGAGCCAGTGGAGGCTGTGACAGGGGATGTTGAGGATTAGTCTTGCTGCGGTGTTCTGGACAATTTGGAGTTTTCGGATGAGTTTCTGGGTGACGCCTGTGTAGAGTGCGTTGCGGTATTTGAGTCTGCTGCTGATGAGGGCATAGGTGACTGTCTTCCTCGATTCAGTGGGAATCCATCTGAAGGTCTTTCGAAGCAGGCGGAGTGTGTTGAAGCAGGCAGAGGAGACTGTGGTTATCTGGCGCTCCATTGTGAGTGAGGAGTCTATCACAATGCTGAGGTTTTGTGTGTATTTCATGGGGGTATGGGGACTTCCTTGAGCAGAGGGCCACCAGGAGTAATTTCAAGTGGAGGGGGAGGCTCCTAGGATGAGGACTTCTGTCTTGTCTGAGTTGAATTTCAGGCAGCAGTCCTTCATCCTTGCAGTGACAGCTTTCATTCCTTTGTGGAAATTGTTCCTGGCGACAGTGGGTTCTTTGGTGAGGGAGAGAATCAGCTGGGTGTAGTTGGCGTAGGATACAATGTTAAGCCCTTGGTTCCTGACGATGTCTGTGAGGGGGCCATGTGGAAGTTGAAGAGGGTGCGGCTGAGGGAGGAGCCCTAGGGTACTCCGCAGATGATCTCTGTCGGTTTCAAGAGGTACGGTGGGAGTCTAACCCATTGTGGTCTGCCGGTGAGGAAGGAGCGGATCCAGGTGAGTGCCTTGTCTCAGATACCAGCGCCATGGAGTCTTGTGGCTAGGGTGTGGTGGGAGATGGTGTTGAAGGCCACCAAGAGGTCCAGTAGGACGTGGGCAGGGGTTTTGCCCTGGTCGAGTAGGGAGCGGTTGTCATCAGTGGCAGCGAGGAGGGCGATCTCGGTGATATGATTGATTCAGAATCTGAATCGGGAGATGTCCAGGACTTTGCTGGTTTTGAAAAAGTAGGCAAGTTGGGGTTTGATAGCTTTTTCGATGACTTTGGCTGAGAAGTGGAGCAGGGAGATGGGCCTGAAGTTCTTGAGTTACGTCGGGACCGCTGAGGGTTTCTTCAGGAGAGGGTTGATCTTGGCGTGTTTCTAGTTGTCAGGGAAGGTGGCGGTCTCGAGGGAGCAGTTGATGGTTTGTCATATCTTGGGTGTGATGACGGAGGCAGCTCTGTGGAATATGCTGTGAGGGTAGGGGTCTAAAGGTGCTCCGGAGTGGATGCTTTTTAATGTATTTATGGTGTCATCTGTGGTGAGTGAGGACCAGCTGTGCAGAGTCGGTTGGTGGGGGTCGGCGTCAGTTGTGGTGGTTGCAGTCATAATGGGGCGGTCCTGGGTGTTGAAGTTTTCGTAGACAGTCTTGATCTTGTGGTGGAAGAAAGTGCTGAGTCTGTTGCAGAGGTCTTGGTAGGGGGGTGTCTGTAGCCTCACAGTTGGGTTTGACAAACTCCTTGATGATGCAGAAGAGTTATTTGCTGTTGTGTGCGTTGTTGGTGATTCTGTCTTGGAAGGCCTTCTTCCTTGTGGTTTTGATGAGGTGTTGGTGTGCAGTGGTGGCTGCTTTGAAGGCGGCGTTGTCATCTGGTATTTTGTTGTTCCTCCATGTCTTCTTGTGTCCTCTATAGGTGCATCTGGACTCTTGAAGCGCAGGGTGAACCAGCTTGCTTTCTTCACATGTTGCTTGCCAGTGGATTTCTTGAGGGGGGCAAGGGTGTCCACACAGTTTGCGATCCATTGGTGGAGCTTTCGAGCTCTGGTGTTGACGTCTGGGGATGTCGGTGGTGATGTGTCTCTGAGGAAGGTGGTGAGTTGATCTTCTGTGATTCTGTTCCAGCTTCTGTGGTGTAAACGGTGGGTTTGTTGGAAGAGAAGTGGATGCAGTGATGGTCGGCCCAGAGGAGTTCGGTGGTGTGGCTGTAGGAGATGCTGTTTCCTGCGGCAAAGATTGGGTCGAGTGTGTGTCCTGCTGTGTATGTGGGAGAGGTGACTAGCTGTTTAAGTCAACTTTCTCTCCTCATGGACTTTATACTTGTCTTTGACCATGAACAGCACTTTGCTGCCTTTTGGCTAGTTTTGTGCTATTGAAATGCCATATACACACATACATACATACATAAAAGAGTATGATGGCATAATGGAGGACTCTGAATGCCTGGTTCCTTTGCAAAAAATGTCTGCTTATGTACCCTGCAGATTCCACCTGTTTTTAAGATTGAAGGATGCTTTGCCTCAATTAGTGCAGTTGATGTTCTTTGGCCATGCGTGTTTTAAGGGTCTTCACAGGACAAGAGCATGGTGTTGTTTGACTAGTGAAGAATGGGAGATTAGCATGTCATCCATTATTTCATGAACCCCACTGGCACCAAATCTATAATTACCCTCAAACACCAACTGCAGTCTCAGCCATTCCTAGTCACGCACAACACACTACCATTGCACTGACCCTCAACAGCAATCCCTAGCATACCACCTATTATTATACCAAGACATTCCACTAGTGAACCAACATTTACAAACTGATACTTTAGATTAGGATTATGCTCATTGTTGCCCACAAATGCTGTACTAGCATGTCGCCCACACTCAGTCACTAACATTATGTTAGCATCTTTCTCATCTTTACTCACTTTCTACTCACAAGTACTTCGCTTTAATATCATCCAGTTTTACTCACTGACACTTATCTAGCATCTCACACATTCTTGTTCACGAGCACTTCCCTGCATATCATCAATCCTAACACACAAACAATCCACTAGCATCACACCCATTTTTACTCATTAACTCATCTCTAGGATATCACCCACTCTTATCCTGCACCAGGTCAATAGCATCTCATCCTTTCTCATTCATATACACTTCACTAGAATCTAACCCATTCGTACTCACTAACATTTCAATAACATTTCACTCATCCTTACTCACAAACATGCCATCATAAGCAAGTTACTAGCATCTCACACAATCTTCTTAACCATTAATTCAACTTTTCATATGCACATAAACGCCCCTATTATTTGACCCATTCTTATTCAAAACCATCGCTCTAGCAATTCAGGTGGTTAGCCAAAATATCGAGTTTTAAATTTCGACCTACAATAATATCGTGTTTTTAATATCGTAGGTACAGAATATCGAAGTCAAGAATATCGATGGACAGAATATCGATCCCAAGGTAAGTAATATCGAAGTAAATAATATCGAAGTAATTAATATCGATGTAAGTAATATCGTAAGTAAAAATTTCGATGTCAATAATATCGATATTTATTTAGTGTAATGTCATTTAATATGTATTTTATTTGTATGTTAAAGATTATTGTAATGTATTTTAATACATTTAAAAATAAATGTTTAGAGATTTATAATTATTTTACATTTAATTTAGCGTTTTAGTATCAGAGCGGGTTGTGGGTTTATAGGGGAATAGGGTGGGAAGTAATTTAATTATAATTAATGAATTAATATGTATTGTTTAATTGGTATTTATGATTAATTAATTGGTAATTAATTAATAATTGGTAATTAATTGATTAATTAATTGTTGATTAATTATTAATTGTACAATTATTTTATTAATTGGTTAATTATATACATTATTAGTTTATTATTAATATTTATTTATTGTTAATTAATTAATTGTTAATTAGTAATTAATTGGTGATTTAATTTTATTAAGTGATTAATTGATAATTAAATTAATTATGTGAATTTTAATGTGTAGTGGGTTGTGGGTTTATAGGGGAATAGGGTGGGAAGTAATGTAATTATAATTAATGAATTAATATGTATTGTTTCATTGGTATTTATGATTAATTAATTTGTAATCAATTAATAATTGGTAATTAATGTGATTAATAGATTAATTAATTTTTAATTAATTATTAATTGTAAAATTACTTTATTATTTTGTTAATTATATAAATTATAATTAGTTTATTAATAATATTTCTTTATTGTTATAGTTAATTAATTAATTGTTAATTAGTAATTAATTGGTGATTTAATTTTATTAAGTGATTAATTCATAATTAAATTAATTATGTGAATTTTTATGTGTAGTGTGTTGTGTGTTAAAGGGGGAATAGTGTGGGATGTAATTAAAATTTATTTATTTAAATATTTATTTTACATAATTGGTATTTAATAATATATTTTTTTTTAAAACATTGTTAACATGCAATTTTTTTATAAGAAATTATTAAATTGGTTATAATGTTAATAGAATCACTATGCTATCTAGTGCTTTCCCAACTGTTTTACTATCTGGAGTGGGAATAGTAATTTTTACCCCTACGCTATCCAGCGCTTTCCCTACTGTTGCACTCTCTGGAGTTGGAATAGTAATTTTTACCCCTACGCTATCCAGCGCTTTCCCTACTGTTGCACTCTTTGGAGTTGGAATAGTAATTTTTACCCCTACGCTATCCAACCTTTTCTCTACTGTTGCACTGTCTGGAGTGGGAATAGTAATTTTTACCCTTACGCTATCCAACACTTTCCCTACTATTGCACTCTCTGGAGTGGGAATAGTAATTTTTACCCCTACGCTATCCAACGTTTTCCCTACTGTTGCACTCTCTGGAGTTGGAATAGTAATTTTTACCCTTACGCTATCCAACACTTTCCCTACTATTGCATTCTCTGGAGTGGGAATAGTAAATTTGACCCTTACGCTATCCAACACTTTCCCTACTATTGCACTCTCTGGAGTTGGAATAGTAATTTTTACCCCTACGCTATCCAATGTTTTCCCTACTGTTGCACTCTTTGGAGTTGGAATAGTTATTTTTACCCCTACGCTATCCAACGTTTTCTATACTGTTGCACTCTCTGGAGTGGGAATAGTAAATGTTACCCTTACGCTATCCAACACTTTCCCTACTATTGCACTCTCTGGAGTGGGAATAGTAAATTTTACGCTTACGCTATCCAACACTTTCCCTACTATTGCACTCTCTGGAGTTGGAATAGTAATTTTTACCCCTATGCTATCCAACGTTTTCCCTACTGTTGCACTCTTTGGAGTTGGAATAGTTATTTGTACCCCTACGCTATCCAACGTTTTCCCTACTGTTGCACTGTCTGGAGTGGGAATAGTAATTTTTACCCTTACGCTATCCAACACTTTCCCTACTATTGCACTCTCTGGAGTGGGAATAGTAATTTTTACCATTACGCTATCCAACATTTTCCCTACTATTGCACTCTCTGGAGTTGGAATAGTAATTTTTACCCCTACGCTATCCAACACTTTCCCTACTGTTGCACTCTTTGGAGTTGGAATAGTAATTTTTACTCCTACGCTATCCAATGTTTTCCCTACTGTTGCACTCTCGGGAGTTGGAATAGATATTTTTACCCCTACGCTATCCAACATTTTCCTTACTGTTGTTTTTGTTGAAGTTGGACTAGTAGTTTTATTGTGTCTGATATTAAATATGTTTTGTAATATTTTAGCTATTGTAATATATAATTAATAATAAAAATTATTCAAATTAAAATTATTGATTATTATTTGCTATATGTAATTATTTAATATTTATTAATGTTATTGTTTTATGTGTATAGATGTATTGGTAATTTAAATAAATATTTAATAATTTATATGTTATAGAAATTATTATTAAAAGTAATTATTAAGTAAGTGTATATATTATATATTATATATATGTTTAATTAAAGTTTCATTTAATTATATATATTTATTATAAATTTTACATATTATACAATATATTTAATTATGTTTCTTTGATTTATAAGTATTATTTGGTTTATTTTACATATATTTTTAAACTAAAAAAAAACCGATATTTTTGAATTACGATATTTTTGACATCGATATTAAATTATCGATATTTTTGTACTTACCATGTTGTAGATAGGATGTCGATATTCTTGACCACGATATTTTTGTTGCGATATTTTTGTAGGTCGAATTTTTGTCTTTCGAAATTATGTCATACAATCGTCAATTCACTCATTCCTACTCATTAACACTTTACTAGCCTGTCAACCATTCATACTCTCTATCACTTCATTAGTATCCCACCCCTTTTTAATCATAAAACACTTCACTAGCATCTCACCCATTCTTACTCACAAACCCTTCAATATCATTTTACCCCTTCCTGATTACAATCTTTGCACACCCATCTCACCCATTCTTACTCACTAACCATTCACTAGCTTCTCATCTATTCTTACTCACTAAAACTTTAGTAGCATCTCACCTATTGCTACTCATAAATACTTCACTGCATCTTATGCATTCTTACTCAAAATCACTGCACACACATTTGAATGATTCTCATTTGAAAACACTACCCTCGCATCTTATCCACTGATGTGTGTATACAATACAAACATGTCAATCATTCCAGCTCACAAACATTACTCTTGTATCTGTAACATTGAATTATGCATATGCTAAACAAGCATCTCACACATTCTTACTCAAAACACTTTTGCATCTTTCCCATTAATTCATACATGCACATACTATTGAGGCATTGTACATCTACATTACCTCCTCGTAAGACTTCCTCACCACATGATCAATGAAGTGAGCTTCAGCTCCACACCAGAACCCTCCAAAGCAAAATTTAGCCTCCTATGCCTCCCATCCCTTCCCAACATGGCCGACCCATATCACTGTTGACCTCTATAAGAGGAGGGCAGGTCCAACCCACAGCCTGTTTTTTTTGTTCCGTGCTGACTCTCCAGATGTGCTGTCAGGTAAGTGGTTCCTACTGTAGCAGGAACAGGGGTCCCTGGTTGGTGGCCCTGCTCTAGTGGGCCCTTGGGCTCTGGGACCCTCCTCCTTCCTTTCCCCGGTGTCCTTTCAGGGCCGATTAGGCTCTGCCTTAGCAAGCCAATGGTTTACAGGGGGGCGACTGAGGAGGTCTGGGGCTCTGCCTAGCAGCCCTTTTCCTGACCCCTCGTCCGTGTGGGCAAAGTGATTTGTGTGGTTTACTTGTGCCCGGGATCCCCCTTGTGTTGCTCATTAGGTGTTTGTTTATTCCCCGCTCCCGAACGCTCCCGGCCCAGGCGGGGCTGCTTTTCCCCCGAGTCTCCTGTTGATAGGCGGCTTAGAGGTGTGTGAGTGGCGGGGGAGGCGGCCAGCAGTCCGTTCTACGGTCCCCGGGCGCGCCTCCGCATTCTTGGTGTCAGTTGTGTGGCCTGCGGGGGTCTCGCTGTGGCCTGCGCTGTGTCAGTCCCGAGGGGCTGGCGGTCGGCGCAGGCTGCAGCAGAGCTCCGCATCTTTTTTTTCCGAGCTCCTCAGAGCTGATGGGCTTACCTGCTTGGCATCCGGGACGGGGCAGGTCCCGGCGCAGGCTTCTTCCTCTCTGCCTCTTCCACCCATGCTGGTGACTCTGCACAGGCGGCTACCGCGGTCCTTTGGCTCCCGGCATTCCTCATGAGCTGAGCCTTCAGGTGGGTGGCCAACACGGGGGGCGCTATCTTCCACTTGTCTGTTGCCGGCCTCCGGGGGGTGGGGCCGGGATTGTTTGGCTTCCCGCATGACTGGCTTCTTCTCAGTTGCAACTGTTCTGGCTTTCACTGGGCGGTTTGTGACTGCGCATATTTAAGTTTCAGGATTCGGTGGATCATTTAGTCTGTGGCTGGCTCTGGAACTGACATCCTTTTTCTACTGGTGGTTTGCCTGCAAATTTTCTCATGGAGCAGGGGGCAGATCCTCCTGTGGTGGCTGGCTCGAGCTCCCAGGTCCCGGCTGAGGCTCTAACCTTACACTCCATCCAGGCCATGATCCAGGCTGCGGTTGAAGGAGCCTTTGATAAGCGTGATGGGGTGCAGGGTCCTTCTTCACCCAAACGTCAACGCCACGACCCCCTCCGGTGTCTGATGTTGATGGGGAGGATAAGGACCTCCAGGGTCGGTATGTCCAGGGTCAGGAGCTGCGGGATGTGCTCCAGCACATCAAGGACAACATTGCTTTCCCTGCCCCTGCGGTGGAAGAACTGTCGGAGGATTTCTTCTTACAGTACCAATGCAAAGAGCCTGAGTCCCTTCCTCTGCATTCCTACATCAAGAAGGTGATTAAGAATGAGTGGCTGGAGGTAGATAAGCAAGCCTTCCCTAGGTACCTGGCCAAGCGCTACGCCATCCAGGACTTGGCCAAGGAGTTCCCTCCCTCTGTGAAGGTGGACTCTCTCATGGCTGGGCTGGCCACTCAAGGGTCCATCATTTCCGAGGACGCCTCTCCTTTGGACCCGGTTGACAAGTGGGTGGAGGCCGCGGCCAAATGTACCTATGGGGCATCCAATTTTTCCATCCGCGTTTCCACCTTTCAGTCACGGTTCAGTCCTTGTCCTTGTTGAAGGACTTCAAGGCTTTAGCGAAGCTGCTGGACCAGGGAGCTGATGTGCTTCCTACCTTGGCACTGATGGAGCAACAGACTCACCTCCTGTCTGACATCTCGTTTGATACATTGGGGGCCGCGGCTGGTGGCGCTGCAATTCAAACTCGGCGTCAAGTCTGGTTTTGCCACTGGAAGGCGGATGCTGCCCAGAAGGCAATACTGCGGAAGATTTCCTTCTCGGGGTCTAAACTATTCGGAGCTTCTTTGGAGGACATGTTGAAGAAATTGGCGGAGGACCGGAAGCTGTTGGCTCCCTTTAGATCTTCCAGGCCGTTTCTTTGGGCCCAAGAGGGTATTTTCTTCCACGTCGACGGCTAGGGGCAGTGTGCCCTTTCGAGGACGGGGTTGCGGCCGGGGCATCCCATTCTTCAACAAATCTCGGTCTCAGCCTGTGGCCTCTTCCTCCGCCCCTAAGTCCTGACTATCTTCCAATCCCGCCAGGGAGTTGCCCGGTGGGTGAACGCCTACACCTTTTCATCTCCACTTGGGAGTCCTCCGTCATAGATCTGTGGGCTCTCCGGATTGTCCAGGAGGGTTTCTCTATTGTATTCAGCTCCACTCCTCAGGACGCTTTAAGCACCACCCTGCTGCCCTCCTCTCTAGCCAAGCGGGTGCCCTGCTGGCCGGCGTTCGGGATCTACTCAGCAAGGGGGTCACTCGACCGGTTCCACCATCTCAGATGGGATGCGGCGTCTATTCCGTCCTGTTCTTAGTGAGGAAGGTGTCTGGGGACTTTCGTCCTGTTCTGGACTTGAAGCGGGTTCATTCTTTCATTTCCCATATTAAGTTCAAAATGCTCTCTCTACATGAAATTCTGCCAGTGCTGATTCAGGGGGAGGTGATCGTATCTCTGGACCTCCTGGACGCCTACCTTCATGTGCCCGTACATCCGGCCTCTCAGCGTTTTCTCTGGTTCTGCGTAGGGGGATGCCACTACCAGTTCTAGGTACTTCCTTTTGGTTTGTCTTCGCCCCGAGGGTGTTCACTAAGGTTCTGGGTATTCTCCACAGGGAGGGGATCAGGGTTTTTCTGTACCTGGATGACTGGCTAATTTCTGTCTCTTCTTTTTTCCAAGGGGGCGATTCACGTCAAGAGGGTCTGCAAGGTGCTGTCTTCCCATGGCTTCCTGGTCAACCTCAAGAAATCTCACCTATCACCTACTCAGGACTTGGTTTTCATTGGGGCCGGTTGGACATGCCCCAGGGGAGGGTGTTCTTGCCTCTGGAATGTCGGAACACCTTGTGGCGGGATCTGGGTTCTCACCTGGGTCTGAATTCCACTCCGGTTCATCAATGGTTGAGGGTTCAGGGGTTGATGTCGGCTGCCTTTCTATATTCTGCCTTGGGCTCGCATCTACTTGTACCCCTTGGTGAATCCTCTCCTGGCCTTCTGGGAACCCTGCTCGGGGGACTACGAGGTCCTGGTGGTGGTGTCCCCTCAGATTCGGGCCGACCTGTGCTGGTGGTTGGTGGAGGCTTATCTCTCCAGGGGTATTCCCTTCCTGGTCTCCCTGTCCCGGGTGGTCACGACTGATGCCAGTCACCTCGACTGGGGGGGCGACCCTGGGATCTTGGTCTGTTCAGGGGCTGTGGGATCATCTTCAGGTGAGGTGCTCCTCCAACTTCCGGGAATTGAAGGTGGTTCTGATGGCTTGCCAGGAGTTTGCTCTTTCTCTCCGGGGTCAGCACGTGTTGGTTTGGACGGACAACCAGGTGGTACAGGGGTACATCAACCATCAGGGAGGTTGCCGCATTCGCTCCCTTTGGTTGCTGACCCACGAGCCGATGTCCTGGGCAGAGTCTATAGTCCTGTCCCTCAAGGTGGTGTATCTCCCGGGGAAGGAGAATGTGGTGGCAGACCATCTAAGCCAGGTGTTTCCTCCTCTGTCTGCCCTCTCCCTGAATTCCTCAGTGTTTTGGCCTTCCGCGGATGGAGTTGTTCGTGGACAAGGTCAATGCTCTCCTGCTCTGCTTCTGCACCCTCCATCCATGCCCGGGGGTCTGGAGGTGGATTCGTTGTCATTCCCAAGTCCACAAGGCCTCCTGTATGCCTTTCCCCCATTTCCTTTGATCCCGCTTGTCCTGTGCAAGATCCGCCTGGAGAAGGCGCTCGTTCTGTCGGTGGTTCCCTGTTGGGTTCACTGCTCCTGGTTTCCTCTCCTGTGCGAGCTGGCTGTTCGGGAGTGCTGCCCGATTCTGGATCTGCCATATCCGCTGCAGGCCCTCCGCTCCTTGTGGAAACATTGCGCCGGCTCCATCTACAGGCTTGGTTCTTGAGAGGGTGACCTTGTTGGCCCAGGGGTGTTCCGTGGGGGTGGTTCATTTGCTGCAGGGGTCTCGCAGGTACTCCACTTTGCTGTCTTATTCCCGTCATTGGTCTTACTTTTCTCATTGGTGCAGGCTGAATGGACCGACCCTGTCTCGGTGGACCCCTTGAGAGTCCTTGATTTCCTTGCGGACGGCTTTTCCCTGGGTTTTGCTGCCTTCTCTCTGTGGGCTCAGTGGGCTGCCCTGCAGGCTTTCCGCAGTCCGGGCCTCGATCTTTTGGTGGCTCGCTTACTGCAGAGCTGTTTTTTGTAGCGGTCTCGGGCTACTTGCCTGGGTCCTCCCTGGGATCTTCCATTGGTCTTGCGGGCCCTCCAGGGTGCTCCCTTTGAGACTCTGGGCTCGGTGGAGTTGAAATTTATCACCTTCAAGGTGGTGTTCTTGGTGGCGATTGTCTCGGCTGGTAGGTTGGGCGAGCTGGGGTCCTTCCTTCGGTGTCCCCCTTCCTGCTGGTTTTCCCAGACCGTCTGGTCTTGCGCCCTGACCCTCGTTTCCTTCCCAAAGTCCCTTCGGTTGTAAACCGCTCCCATGAGGTGGTCTTGCCTTCCTTTCCTCCGGGGGTGACTCTGCTTCTGATGCCTCTCTCTACCAGCTGGATGTTTGGCGGGCGGTCATGGTTTATCTGGAACGAACGTCTGCTTTTTGTTGTTGTGACACTTTGTTTGTGACCTTTGGTCCGGTTCAGAATGGTCACAAACCCTCCGTCTCCACCTTGAGTCGGTGGTTTAAAGAGGCTATCTTGCTGGCCCAGGGGTCCCAGGGGTCTGAGCTTCTGGCCGGGGTTCAGGGTCGTTCCACCTAGGGCCTCTCTGTGTCCTGGGCCTCTTTTAAGGGGGTTTCTATGGAGGATATATGCAGGGCTGTGACTTGGCCCTCTCCGCACATATTCATGGAGCACTACTGGTTGGTTTTGGGTGGTTCTCCTCCTGGGGATTTTGTGGAGGCGGTTCTGGGGACTGGGTTCTCCGTCCCGTGTTTGGACCTCCTGGTTTTGTCCTGTGTGTTTATTCTGTATATTTGGTGCACTGGATTAAATCCTGTCTTTTGATATCATGTCATCCTTGTCGATGTTTTATTGTTCACTATGAAGCCTCTTGGCTTGGGTATGTGCTCACTTTGTTGATCATGTGGCGAGGAAGACTTACGAGGAGGTAATGCCCCGGTTACTTACCGGTAATCTTCATTACTCCAAATGTTGCCTTCCTCGCCACATGAGTTCCCATCCCTCTCTGTGGTACTATCGGCTACATGTTTATGCTTAGTAGTTCATCAGGCTGGGGGTTGGGCTGGCCCTCCTCTTATAGAGGTCAAGGATGATATGGGTCGGCCATGTTGGGAAGGGATGGGAGGCATGGGAGGCTAACTTTTGCTTTGGAGGGTTCTGGTGTGGAGCTGAAGCTCACTTTGTTAATCATGAGGCAAGGAAGGCAATACTCGGAGTAATGAAGATTACTGGTAAGTAACCGGGGCATTCTTATTCAGTGGCACGTCTTTTCCTCACTCAATCTTATATACACTTACGTGAACTGCATCTTACTGATTCTCACTATTGTGAATGCTGTTTTCCCTTTTCTTAGCTTTCAATTTGTTTGAGATCAAACTTGCGCTAACATAGCCAAAAGGGTACTGTCTTCCATTTTGAAATAGCGCTGCACTACACCATGTGATCTTTGTTGTTGTTATTATCCTAACTGAGAATTGTAAGCTTTCCCATTCTTTGGAATTAAGATGTTCCTCACCAAGGACAACCTAGTTCTTCAAAGAACCTTCAAATGTATTCTGTGGTAAAATGTCTCGCTGATGAGGGCTGGTAGCCCGAAACCAGTCCTAACAAAAATGAATGTGTCTGTTTGTAACGCAACTGGTGCTTGCGTAAAGCGCTCTGATACCTTCGGGTCAGGTTTGCGCTATATAAAACTCCAAAATAAATAAATAAAACAGGCTACCAGTAAAGTGGGGCGTATTAGTTTTGGTTCACACTAATCCTTGCGTTCCTGATTCAGCCAATTTATAAACCAGTTGATAACGCGTCTAAAATCATTTCATATGGCTTCAAGAGCCAGGATGATTCCCATTCGGTTTGCAAATAACTTTTGTGATAGCAACGGGACAGCCGTGCCTAGTTCCCGCTGGTCTTAGCCAGGCTGCAGCAGCAGGGCTGCATGTCAAGGGTAGGAGTACATAGTGGGATAGCATTGGACAGCTGTATTTAGGGTTTAGGTAAAGCAGGCAGACTACCACCTTTAACTGCCCACGGGGCTCAAGTTCAGTAACTTAAGCACTTCCCAGAGGAATTTCCCACACCCAGCCGAAAGCTACTCGACAACATAGGTTTTGGTTGCATTATGGGTAATGTAGTTAGGAACCTGAGTGGCAGTGAGCAAGCAGATTAGATGGCGGGAAGAGGTTAATTAGTCAGCCAATCGGGACGGATCTGAACGGTTGAATTAGATTTGAAATGAGGGTGGGACGTGAAGGTACACAACTATCATTTGAACCGCGAAGGCGATGGAATAGTTTCAGTATTTTGCGGCAGGTATGTGTATTGGTGCGATGTGCATTTTAAAAGAGGGCTGAAACTAACTGGTTATTTTGTATTCGGGTAATCATAAACACCAGATAACTGTAAAAACATGCAAGAAATTAGACGTTTTAATCAGATAAGGGGAGATGGTTGAGCACAAAAGCATGTATAAGTACGTTCAAACAATTCAGCTATATAAGATGAATGTGCAAAGCGTTAAGAGAAGTGAAGGGAAATAGTACCGTTGCACTGCTAAGAATTTTATGGGGAAATGTGTGGTATAGACACGGTTTTAAAAGACACGTCAGACGTTTAATGTGGAGGCATAGAGGGAGGGTGGAGTCAAGACATTTAATAGGGTAGAACAGTGGGAACAACAGGTTAGATGCCGAGTGAATTAGCATGCACATAGTTTACGTAGGAATTCACTATGGGAGAACATGATAGGGGTGGTATAATAATATGGCATTCTGGCAGATTGTATATGTGTTATCGCTGATGGATGATTTTAAGCTGAATAACAACAGTCAATATAGCAATGGTTATTTGTTTTATTGTCATTTACAGTGACCCCTGATGAAGGGCACTAGTTGCCCGAAATGCATTGGGTACTTTTAATAAAACACTGCCTTGGACGAATCATGCATCAGTCGTGTTTTCTGCAAGAGGTCCGGAGGGGCACAGCTAAAGCATGGGAATCTTGGAAAATGGCATAATATTCCGCGTGTGGAGCAAAGGATAAAATCTAAGTTGAAGAAAGGATGAAAAGATATATGGAATATAACGAACAATTTGATTAACGAGTAGGAGTAATCGACACAATCGCCAATCTGGCATAACGCTACTGTGCCACTGGAGGGGGCGAGATGTTGCCCCCTTTGTAACTAGTGTCAGCTTTACTCAGACATGCAGTAATGGCGTTGTTACATTGTGTAAACAGGGGCAAAAGCAGACAACATGCATCAATGATTCCTGCCTAAAATTGCACAATCTACTGTTATGTTCAGTAGAGCATTTTAAGCGCCCAATTTATATGCTTTTAAAATAATTAGTTCTCATTGGTGCACATCCTATCTTATAAGGAAAATGTAGCAGTTTAAAGAGCCTTCTGAAGATAGAGGTAGGGAATTCATGCAGAATTATAGAAATCCTTATTCACTACTAAATCAAAGTACGTAGGGGTAGATTTACAAGCCCCTTGCGACACTTTTATGCCGCCGTTGCGTCACTTTTGTGGCGCAGCGTCTTCATAAACAATGTGCCGCGTTGCGACACATTTACAACGTGACGCATCTAGGGAGATGTGTCACGTTGTAAAGCCCTGCGCTACATTATACCTGCGTCAAGTATAATGTATGCAGGGTGGGCGTTCCGACATAAGAAAGACTTGTAAATCTAAGATTTCACTGCGCCATTTCTACGACGACACTGCGTCAAAACCTTGTGCCTGCTTGAAGCAGGTGTAAGGAGTGACGCAGCATAATAGGAATAGGCATTTCTAAGCATTGCTGGAGTTGCGTTGTGCTTGTGAGACGACTCCAGCAATGCCGTTGCCTTTTAAGCCAACAGACGCGTCACGCATCTGTCAATCCTTGCGAATCTAAATGAGGCGCATTCATGGTGACGCAAGGGATTTTTTGCGTGACACAAATTAACTGACGCATCTCTGCTGATATGCAGAGATGCGTCAGTTCTTGTAAGTCTGCCCCGTAGTGGTTCGACAAGGAATAGCTCACCTTTATTGCACTAACCCCACACAAGAGGCAAGGGTGGATGCGGTATTGGACAGGTGGAAAGCAAGCTAGAATCCTGGCCCAAGCAAGGAAATGTGGTAAGAAGCAAAACCCTTCAATCATGTATCTTTAAGAGGACCAACCTTTAGGAGAATGCAGCTATATGCATGGTAACCCACACATTAAAAACAATGTCAAAGATGCATCTGCGTAGGCACATGGCGTCGCATGTTTTTCAACTGACAACTATTACAATATTATTTTGGTTTCCTATCAATAATATTCCACAACTGTCTGTTATTCCAGCAGAATCATCGATATTTGTGGGCTTTTCTATGAAAACAGGTATTGTAGAGAATAACTAAAAAAACATGGCTTTGTTTTGCCATATTAATAGCTCGATTTACATGAATGAACACTGGCAAGCCCAGGAATCTCCACAGTGTGATATGTGGATAGGCAAGCCGAGGAAAGTAAGAATAAAAGATGGACTATGTTTCAAAGGAATAAATGTACAGTGCAGATATTAGAACATTTCGAGACATTTATACCAAATTTGAATTTTTAAATTGTGAGTTACTGTACATTATGAAATGTGCATACAAGTCAATATGACTGCTTATTTTGTGTTTCTGTATTTTTATATAGCGAATGAAAGCTATTCTAAAAAAAAAAAATAGACAGTTTAATTACTTGTCATCCCATACTACACAGATACCTCAGTGTCATTACTCTCATTCCTCAGCACTATCGCTTCTGGGGCATATTATCAAGGGCTGGCGATAATATTATCGCCGCTTTTGCGTCCGTTTTCGGGCGAAAAGCGGCGATAATATTATCGCTTCATTTACAAGGACACGCTAACGCGTGTTTCCTTGTTTTAGCGCCTGTTGTCAGCACGCCTCGCATCGCATCGTTAATGAAATGCAAAGGAGGCGTGCCTGACAATACTCCATGGGAAGATATCGCTAAACCAGCTTTGCGATATTTACAAGGACCCCAAATCCAGCGTAGCGATAATCTTAATCGCGCTATCGCGCCATTAGCTCTGGATTTTAACGTCTGTTAAAATTCAGACTAGGGTATACTTTACATGAGATGTGGATTATGTGGTTATGACCACATGCTCGTATCAGCAATGTTTTCACTGTTTTTGGGTGAATATCACTGGTTTTCCAGCGATGTTTGCCCATTTTTGCGCTAACGCTGGAATATTTATCACCTAGGTTATACACGTTGTAAATAATGCACTAACCAGGCGATAAATAACAGCGATAGACGGCGCTAAGAGCAGTTTGCGATATTTATCGCCGTCTGTTGCTAATATGCCCCCTGGTGAGTTAGTTGAATCTCTTTCCTGCACACAGCCACTTCAGGTTAGTGGTGTGGTGTCTGCTTCCCATACACAGGCAATTCAAGTGCTTCTCTTTTCTACACACAGACACTTCCGTGTTGTCTTCTTTCTATAGACATAGTCTCAGCGGTGTTTCCTTTCTACACACTGACACTTCTGTAATAATAGTCTTCTACACACTGACACTTTAGAAGCATCTCAATCCCACACAAACACACTTCTGCGGTATTTCTCTCTTTCACTCAAGCAGACATATCGGTGGTATCTCTTCCATTTCCATACATAGACAATACAGTCACGTGACAGTGCTATTTCACAAGTTCCTGCAGACATACACTTCAGTTCTATCTCTCGAATTTCTTTGAAGAGACACTTTACTAGATCTCTCTGACTCTTGTACACAAGCACTTCAATGGTAAGTCTCTTTTTCTTCCACGCATGCGCACTTCAATGATAAGCTTCTTATTGCAATGGCAAACAGTAATGCAGGGGGAAGTCTCACTCAGACCGCTGGGTAGGACATAGATTCTGACAAATGGCTCGCTCTGCCCTCTAGGGATCAGTTAAAGAGAGGCGCCATCTGTCTGCTGCTCCCGGTAATGACAGGCATTAGACATGCGAGTGGGTGGAATGGTCAGCGTTTCACCATAATGGTTTTGTCTGGTGAAATGTGTCCTGGGAATACCCGAGGGCACAGAATGACAGCACATCTCGAAATCACAGATTTGCATTGTGACCAATCGAATTCTGATTTCGGTGATTCTTAGTGCCCCACTGGCTTCTCAAAAGCATGTATGTCTGATGCACAGCCTTTCTGATGTTAAATAAAAATATGTGCAGCATGCAGTGATGCAAAAGTCACAATTTTCCCGCTTCTGTAGCAACAGGAAATAGTTGCGACCTTTACGGAGTTTCGAAATATTCCAAAGGGATTTGGAAAGATTGCAAAAAAATACATTGTACTTTTGCACACCACTGGTTGGATGGAAAGCTTGTGTTCCAGTCAATCCAAAGTTTTGGGTGTGTCTCTAGTTTAGAGCTAGTTGCTGACCTTTCCCCAGGTATTCCGGTGGTTAACACAGAAAATCTCACCCCCTAATCCACTGGAAGGGAGTGGATTGAGTTAGGGTGGAAGGAATGTAGCAGGTTTTCCTCCAGTTTATGAGACTTTTGTCACCTAGGGTTGCATATGCTGGACATTCTGAGTATCATTTTGGGGAAAGCCCACATTGGCAAAAAGCACAAATTTGATTAAAATGTTGCAGAATCGGCTAGTTTATGGAAACGTGTTTCCAAATGACTGCCCTGCAATAGATGTCTGAACTCAGTTTCGCGACGTTAATCCATTGTCGGCCTCCTTAAAAGTTAACCAGTAATTCTAATGGGGCTGGTAACTGGAGTTACAAGGCGCGCTGTATCTCCTGGATCTGATATCCTTCACCCACAGACTTTGCTTGCTGGATTCAAGTAGATTCTACAGGTAAAATACCAGGACAACATGAGAAATAATAAGGGGAATTGGGTGTGGAATTACTGACTCCCTTAGTAAATCCTCATTTCCAAGTGGGGGCTTCTGGGTCCCATTCATAATACCCAGAAAGCTCCACACCCCTGGAGCTCAGTATCAGAACTCTGGGGGAGTGGCCTCATTGTGGGGCCAAATCCCAGGGTCCCCTAAATGAGGTCCAGTGTAACCAAACACTGCCTACTAATTGTAATTAGTTGATGTTTTCATAAATGTGTTTTTGTGATGGAGGTATATTTTACTTTCCGCACAGGTAAAGCCTTTTTACTACTCAGCTGCTTTCATTTTCAGGTGCAATTAGTCACAGAAATGTTGGCCTCCATTGCTAGTCAGAACGACTTTGGAGACCCATGCTGGGCCTAGAAGAGATGATGTAGAGTTATATCCTTATGTGGGGTAGTCTGGGGCTTGACTGAGTAAGTGCTGGACTGTTCCCATGAGGCACAGGGTCAGACTGATTTGCATATGGCCATGTCTGAACTGGGGTGGCGGAGTGAGCTAAAGAATGATGATGGATTAAACCCAGATCAGTTGACTGGGGGTGTGTGCTTGCAATGTTCAACACTCCGTCCATCATCCCCTTTGGTTTTGCTTTGAATAAGTACTTGGGCATGTGGCAAATTCTTCCAAGTGAATGGCAGTATGTATGCATTCATCACAAAACAAGGTACAACAACCGACAACAAAAAATCGCACTTCCCACAATGCTCCATAAAGTAAAGTCTGATGCACACATATCCCAGTACCAGCCATTGAATGGTACTTCTGCAGGGCAGAGAAGTAAAGAAAAAACAATATGTGAAGGTGCACCCAAAGATGAACAGTCCAAAGCGTCAGTTTTTAAGAATCTTCTTTTTTTTTTCCACTTTCATAAAAACAGCCTCTGGCTAAAAATGGAATGACGAATGTCTGTATTTGTAATGTGTACTTGCACAGTGAGAGCCTAGCAGCTTCAAAGCAGCGGATCACTCTACCAATGTGGGGCAATATACGGGTTTTGAGCAGGGGAAAGCAAGCGGAGCTGGAGGACACTATGGAGAGAGAGGTGGAGGAGCACTGGGATCTGCAAAGTATGAGGGTTTAAGCACCACAACGGGGATTGGAAACTGACAGAGAAGGACTGTGCAGATGCATAAAGGGAGATGCTCTTTCAGGGAGAGCATAGGGAAGACAAAGTTCACTGCTTGATAGCATGATAGAGTGGATGACAGAGAGGGGTAGCAAAGGTGCAAGCACTAGGCAGGAGAGAGGTGGTGTTGTGTTTGCAGTGGGAATTAGCTGTTCTGTAAGGTAAAATAGCAGCGAAGGAAAGTCAGGTTGGGGGGCACCTGAGTAGTGGCAGCAAGCAGGGGTCAGCTGTCAGTGAGAGATGGGGGTGGGCCAGCATATTGGTGTAAGTAGACTCCAAGGTAGCATTTTGTCATGTAGCCCAGTAACAAAGACATTAAATAGTGACATGGCATTGCTTGATGGGGTTAGTTTTGAGCTCTCTACTGTAGTGGAGAAGGGATGCTGCTTTAAAGATTTCACCTGGGATGGTCCTGCACACCACAGGGATAGATTGCAATGCAAGCAAAGGGAAGGACAGATTGACCATTCCGCTGTCCGTCCAAGTTTTATGTTTTACACCTAGTCTTACAAATGGGTTTATCATTCTTTGCGGGTTTGTTGGGGTTTTACAATATGTGAGTGATGTACATACTTAAATTATGCATTGATCCTGCCGCAGGTTTAACCTGATTTGACACTGCCAGTGTATTGCCACTTTTGTTCATGTAACAGTTTTAAAAAAAAATCATCATCAGCAGCACAGCACTACATTTGATTTTACTTACGTTGTTTGAGTTTTTTCAGAGAGTAGAGACTGCACGTTCTGACACCTGCACATTTAACTTACCCTGTGCTCCGCAGTCTTATATGTACACATTCTGCACACAATCTTCACACCTGCTCCTTCTTATTAAATGTGAATCGTCAGGAGGTTTGTTTCCTGATATAAGATCATCTTGTTGTATCTTCTCGACATTTGTTCTAATCATGGCGTTGGAATATGGCAGTCAGGGCCGTTTACCTTCCAGTCCAATGTTCTTTTAGTATAGTTTATATCATCTTCCCTCCTCTCCTTGAAAATTCCATCCACACTTTCTAATCTTCTAAGAGAATTTATCATCAAACATGAGCATATCTAGTATTCACCTCTTATCCACACCAGCTCCATTACTGGACACCCAGTTTAGTTATTTCAGATTCTGGCAGCACACTCCTCAACATGTTGGCACTTTCTCTTTATTTCACACAGCAGGTAGCACTTCGCCAATCATTCTGGTCCTTGTGTGTTCAATGCTAGGCCTAAAACTGTTAAAGTGTAGGAGGAGCTGGGGGAGTGGCATCCTGAAATGTCATTGTGAAATTCTGAAATAATTTCCAACAGATTTATGGAGTCTATTATTGCTCAGTAAGTACTGGAAACATTCTTGTTCTTTCTGGCACTGATCAGAAAATATAGTCATACCTTTTGAAGGTGAGAGTTACAGTATGCTGGTCCTTTAACCAATTTCGGTTTAATAGCAGTCAAAAATCAAGAAGCACATCCACAGTGATCATTTCAGCTTTGTGTTTTGTAGATTTGGCAGCACACTACTCAACATATTGACACTTACCTTATTTGCCACAGCTGCTAGCACCCCATGGAATGTGGTACTTGTAGTGAGAGGGCCTGATTCACAAAGGGCCTCCGCACTTGTGATAGAGGCCCCGCAGTTGTGGGGTAGTCTCCGCGCACGGGTGAAATCTCCGCAATGAGAATTGTCATTGCGGGCATTCTGACCCGAGTGCGGAGACTTCCCACAAGTGTAGAGCCTCTGCCACGAGTGTGGAGTTCCTCAATGTTCTCAGTCTGCTATCGTTAATGTGTGGTGGGGCACAGAAGTTGTTTACATTTTCCTTGTCAGTGCCTGTTTTTTTTAGCAGGGGAGATACTTGGCCCATCTCCAGGTATTCTGAGAGGGATTGTTGCTGGGTAGATGCATTTTACGATTTTCGTCCATAAGGGAGTGACGGATTGGTAGATCTCTCAGTAGGTGGGAGGGAATGGGATAGTCGAAAGGTGTGGTAGGTTTCATTGCCTGAGTGGTTTTCTGGATTTCCTCCACAGACGGCTCCATTTGTGCTTGGGACAGTTGGGGTGTGGTGGTCAGCATTCTCGCTGTGTGCTGTGAAAGTGGGACTGATGGGTTACCTAGGTTGAGTGCTGGCTTGGCTAAAATAGGCCACTGTATCATCAACATGGAGGAAGAACTCCATGAGCAATACATGGATTCTCTGCCTATCACTCTCTTTTGTTTCTCAATTCCTTCATGAAGTGCTTAGGAGAAATGTGCATATTCTGTCATCAGCTTAGAAGCCTAACCTAACACAGCAGCAGCTAATGAGAGCAGTCCAGTTACAGAGTCCGCACCCTACAGGCACAGAGGCAGGAAGGTGACTATGTTACCACAAATGATCTGTGATCATTTTTCACAGGTGTGGACCTAGCTGCTTCCCCCTCATTTTCCAGGATTGCATTGCAAGCCCTAAACCTCGTGAAACCTTAGCATTTCCATGTTCAGGAAATTTGAGGTTTGCTAATTGTACCCTTCTGTTCTAGAATCCGAAACAGGATTGTGTTACACCTTAGGGAACGCATGCTGCTTGTTGTCGCTTAGGCCTCCACGCGCCTGGCCCTGGCGCTCTCCTCGCCTGATAAGAAGAGAGCGAGCACAGCCTTCTGGGATCTTACGCCAAAGCACGCAGGGTGTTTTTCTCTGTTTTTTTGTTCGTTTATCCTCAGAATCGCCCCCTCCCCTTCCCCCTGTTTCTTGTCTCTGGCGGGATGTGTCAGAACACACGACAGGCAGGAACCACAAACCGGATTACATGTTAAATCAATTTACGCTCCCCAAGGGGAGAGCGTCCGAAAGGCTGGAGACAAATGCTTGTCTGAAACAGCAAACTGGATTATTTTATCAACGAGGGGAAACAGTCAGGCTCGTTTTTTAAATACTTTTGCATCAAACAGGGAAAAGGCAAGGGAGTCTGGCACTGCGGCTGCGTTGCTTTCAGCTTTGAGCACATCCCTTCCCTGTCTCCGCAGCACCAGACAGGACAGCCAGGCAGCCCACGATCCTTCTGCAGAACGACTTAAGTGCCCCTTTCACTTAAACTTCCATCAGCCTAACATGTTTTCAAAGGAACCGGAAACTCGAAGAGATGTGCAGTTTGGCATTGGCGGTGCAGGAAGGGGAAATGTCTCTCTATTAATGATCAGGGCGTACATATGAAGGGGGGGGGGGGGGCGTCTATTTCTCTGTTGCTATTGGGTGTGGGCTGTAAGGGTGAGCTTCTTGGGGCTTTTTCATATTCAGTGAGTTCTTAAACGGTGCTTAAAGGGGGTGCTTCTAATTCCCAATTGATGATTGGAGTGGGCGGTATGGGGTTGCTCCTGTTTTCCTATTGGTAGTCAGGTTCATGTGGCTAATCAGCGTGTGCAGAGAAGGAGGCTTGTATCAACATCTAGACAATCAGTGTGTGCAGTGAGGGGCGCTTATATTCCCATTTGCAAATGTTTCTCTGCAATGTACAGAAATTGGCCTTTCTCTCACTCTGGAATTTCCACGGTAGGCTATACGCTAGAGGCCTACCCGTAGAGCATGCTGGGCTGCCAGGACCCAGGCATGCCCTCCATTTGCCCATTCTAGACATGGCCTCTTGCAGTGTGATGCTAATTTGACCATTTTTGCCAGGACTGATATTGGTTTGCAGTCCGACCCTGCCTGATCAATAGTGGAACAGAAGCATTGGGGGCAGCGGCCCATGGTCCCATAACCCTTTAAAAATTAAAGTGTGCAGTGTACGGGCTTTGCGATTGCCTGCAGGTATTCTATACTTGCAGCAAGGGAGGCCCCTTTCATCTACTAGGTAATGAGAATGTATGCAGTGAAGGAGTGCTTTTAATTTCCTATAAATAAGCAGTGTGTGTTGTGAAAGGGGCTGCTATGTCCCTAGGGGTAATCGTCGTGCACCATGAGCTATGCTCCTAACTTCGTAAGTTGTCATATGACCCTATTGATAACCATCGTGTGCAGTCAGTGAGGTCAGCACAAGTAGATGATAAGCCTCGAGGTAAGTTAGGGCTAAGTCAAGATTGAGCAGCTTCAAAAACAGCTTTTTCAAGCAAACTATCTCAAAATAAATATGGAATAAAAAAAACGAAAAGGGAATGATATGTGTAATATGCGCTTATATTGTCATCTTAAGGATCTGAAATTTACAAACCATAATCAGAACTCCTCAAAGGCAATATTGTCCCCTAATAAACAGTTGCCCATCATATTGAGATAAATATAGACCAAAACCTCCCTCCACGACTGCTGAGTTTCATATCATATGGTATCTTTATGCTGAATTTAGGTAGAAAAATGGGTAGCTGTTGTGTGCGTATTACTCCTTATTCGTTCATCAAACTCTGTGCTCATATATATTTACAAAATCAGAGATTTGGAAAAAGGCCATGGGTGAAGCGAGAGAAGAAGCACCATCTCAGTACTAGAAGAGTGCTAGACGTCGTCCCACAAAACATTTAATTAGTGAGACTACATCTCTGTCTAAAGCCATGTAATCAGAAGGCCAACAAAGAGCAGAGATAGCGCAAATCGCAATACTAAAATACGACAAAGATTGGTCCCTAAATGTTCCATGATGAGACATCTATGTGCTTAAAAATGCATTTTCTGGTGAAGAAGAGGATAGGTAAGATATAGAGGTCCGTACTACTAAGAGAGACGCATTTAATTGTAATTGTAGCATTGATAGAGTGTGTTAAGCCAGGAGGCATCAAAGCTCTAAACTGGAAGAGAACCGCGTGAAAGGTGAAGACCCAAAGTGGAGAAAACCTCTACCACCAGGCAACATATAAGGGAGGACTAATTCGAAAATAGCCCCGTTTTCACCTGCCTGTGAAAGATCAGGTACAAGTTTAAACTCCTAATGTGTTGCAGGAGAGAGTTCCATAACCTGGCAGTCACAACTGAGAAGGCCAGTTACACCCACCTAGCTTTCCTGCACCTGGGTACCACCACCTTACTATGTCCAGCTGATCTGAGTGGCCTAGTACCAACCTTCCAAATAAAGGCCGTCCTCAGATAAGTCGACTTCTGTCGATTGAGAGCCTTATGAGCCAAGCAAAGGGCAAAGACACCCGCTCCTGAACTGGCAACCAGTGTAGGGATCTGAATCCCTCCCTGACTGAGAAGTGTTTTGGCAGCTCCAGGACTAAGTATACGCCAGCATTTTGGATAATTTGGAGCATATTTAGTGAGTACTGGTTGACATGAAGATAAAAGGCATTGCAGTTGTCCAAGAGAGATGTAATAAGAGCGATAACCACGTATACACTAAGCTCTATAGGGAGAAAAGGCAGGATTTTCTTCAAGACATTAATGACCCAGAAGCAGAAACTCACTGTTCTATTAACCTGGGCGTTGAAAGTCAAGGTGTTATCTAAAATCCCACTCAGATTTTTAGCCTCAGCCGCCGGAACAGGTAAAGTACAGTACGTTTCTGGCCACCATCTATTGGTCCAGATAGAGCTATCCAGTCTGAAAACCACGATCTCTGTTTTTTCCACGTTCATTTTGAGGCAGTTCTCTCTCTTCCACCTGCTAATTTCCATCATGCAAGCCCTAAACATGTCAGCCACCTATTCCCAGTCATTCCCCTTGGCCTTCCGATAAAAATTATACTTTATTTGTGTGGGTGCCCAAAGCAGAGTCATCCTAAAAACGTATAAAAAATAAATTACACTTAGCAACACACTGTTATCCTCTCAATCTCTACACATTTTTGGCCCTTCCCTGTCGCAGGCACTTGACCCACCCTCACAAGTGAGGTATCATTTTACTCAGGAGACCAAGGGGAACACTGGGTGGTACAGAATTTGGCCGGTGCCATGATGCCACACAGAAATGTGATTTTTTTAAGCTTCACTTGAGGTTTGCAGGGGATTCTGGGTAAGAAAACATTCCTGCAAACCTCAAGTGAAAGTTAAAAAAATCAAATTTTCCTCACATTTCTGTGATAAGTCACTCTAGCTACACCTACATGGACTCCCAGTTGTGTTTAGTTTTCAGAAATCTCTAGATTTGCTAGGTTTCCCTAGATGGCCGCCAAGTCCGAGACAAAAAACCAGGGGGCATATTAGCAAGACCGGCGATACAATTATCGCCGTTTTAGCGGCAGGAAACTGCCGCTAAAACGGCGATAATGGGCTTGCTAATATGCATTATAGAATTCCAATAGAAGCCCAGGTTAGATGTGCAGGACATCTAACCTGGGCTTCTATTGGAATTCTATAATGCATATTAGCAAGCCCATTATCGCCGTTTTAGCGGCAGTTTCCTGCCGCTAAAACAGTGATAATTGTATCGCCGTCTTGCTAATATGCCCCCAGGTTGTTTTGTGATGGATAATTTTGATGCCTCCAAAATATGTTTAGGACCCTTCCCTGTCGTGGACACTCGGCCCTCCCACACAAGTGAGGGAGCATTTGTATTGGTAGACCTGGGGTAACACTGGGTGGTAGGAAATTTCTGTCGGCTCAGTGATCCCACAACTTTCCCACACAGAAATGTGATGAAAACGTGATTTTTTTAGCTAAATGTGAGGTTTGCAGGGGATTCTAGGTAAAAAAAATTGGGGGTTCCACGCAAGCCGCACCTCCCTGGACTCCCCTGGGTGTCTAGTTATCAGAACTGTCTGTGTTTGGTAGGTTTTCCTACATGGCCTCGGAGCCCAGAACCAAAAATGCAGATGACCCCCTTGCAAAACCAGGTCGTTTTGTGATTGATAATTTTGATGCCTCCACAATACGTTTAGGGCCCTTCCCTGTCGCAGGCACTTCGCTCACCCATTCAAATAGGTAGTATTTTTATTGGGAGACCTGGGGACACTCTGGGTGGTAGGAACTTTGTGTGGGCTCGATGATCCCACAACTTTCCCACACAGAAATGTGAGGAAAACATGCTTTTTTAGCTAACTTTGAGATTTGCAGGTGATTCTGGGTAAGAAAACGTTGAGCGATCCACGCAAGTCACAACCTCCGTGGACTCCCCTGAGTGCCTAGTTTTCAGAAATGTATTGGTTTGGTACATTTCCCTAGATGGCTGCCGAGCCGGGAGCAAAATGCAGGAACCCTCTTTGCAAAAACAGGTTGATTTGTGATAGATAGGGGGCACCTTGGTTTTTGTTACCAGGTTTGGCAGTCATCTAGGTAAACCTACCAGACCCAGACATTTCTGTGGCCATTTGTTTTGTGGGTGTGGGGGGCATTGGCATGCCCATTCTTGTAGCAGCCACCCCTACACTAAGAAAAAAAAAAGTCCCTGGTTTCCTTTAGGGTCTTTCGGCCACCCCCCTGAGGGAGGGAATCGGGGGCTATCGCCCCAATAAACCACCGGCGGCAGAAAGACTGTGTCCAGTTTTGTGGGAGGGGGTTAGGGGAAATGGCATACCCATTCTGGGCAGCCCCTAACCCTCCAGAAAGAAAAATAAATCCCTAGTGCCTAGTAGGCTTTATGTCCCGGAGGGGGTCAGAAAGAGTGAACATGCCCATAAAGGTTTGGGGGGAGCAAAGGCCCTTTCCCAAGGGGCTGCTCTCTCCTCCCTGGTGTCTAGTGGTGGATCCATGCTTTGGGATCACCCACCTGCAGCAATCCCCAAGCAGGGATCCACTAGGGAAAGGTACCATTGGAAAAGGGAGATTCCCCCCTGTGTTTCAGTGCTCAGGGCGCTGAGATAGCCCCATAAGCACCAAAGCTCAATGTAACGACATCAGTGTACCACGCGCACCAGTCATCATTACACTGAATTTTTAAAAACCTTGGGTGGCTGGAGAAGCTCCCGAAGCTGGAAAATAAAAAAAGGTAACCCCTGTGCTGTAAACAGCAGAGGGATTTCCTGGTTGTGTGAAGAAGACAGAACGGTTCTATCCTCAGCACACGACCACCGTGGCTGAGGACAGAACCGTTCGGTCTTCAGCACAGAACCAGTTCAATAGGTTAGGATTGAGGAATGACCCTTGTAGAACCCCACAGGGGAGCAGGAAAGGTTTGGCTCTAAAATCCTCACAGCTGACTGTGAGAGTCCTTCCAGCAGGAAGGAGTCCAACAAATTAGGCGCTGCATCCTTCAGCCCTGCCTGCTGCAGCATTTGCACCAACAAAGACAAGATATGATGTGAAAGGCTGCAGACAGAAACCAGAATAACTGTGCCTTCCTAGTCGACTTGCCTGCCAGTGGAATCCGCAATCGCTATAAGGGCGAATTCAGTGCTGTGAATCCTCCTGAATCGGTTTGAGAAGGGTCGAGGAGTTCTTGATCCCAGAGATACTGGGCTAATTCATGGTTGATGTGCTTCTCCAGGATTTTGGCTGGAGCAGGCAACAGAGAGATCCGGTGCAAGTTTTTTAAATCGCCAGAATCCCCATCAGGCTTTTTCTTCAGAGGGATGACAACTGCCTCCTTGCAGCCCTGCGGATACACACCATACTCCAAGACCTGAGAATAAACCTTCTCCAAGGGCTCTGCAATAAGGTCAAGAACTAACTGCAGGACCCTGGATGGACAAGGATGGTCCGGTGAGTCCGAGGTGGTTCCACCTAATATAGTCTTAATTTTATTTGCAGGCAACGGGGAGAACCTGGCTAAACATTTGAGATTAGACAGTTTTGAAGTAATACCCTCCCCTCCAGAAGTAAAAGACCTCTCCTTCCGTTCTTCCATCCCCAAACCACTAGGGCTATCAGTATGCACAGGAAAGTCTGCAAAAATCTTCATGATCTTGTCTCTGAAAAAATCTGCCACTCTGTTGCAGAAAACTTGGGAGTTTTCTACCGCCTGATGTTTAGGAAGTGACAGGAGGGTGCGCACCATATTCAAGAGTACTTTAGGAATATTTATAGCAGATGTAATCCTCTGAAAGAAGTACACCGATTTAGCCTCCTTGATTGCAGTTTTGCATTTGAGAGTGAGCTCCCTATGTTTGTTGTTTAATTGTAACTTAGGAACCAAACTCCATCTCCGTTCCTGCCTCCTAAACTGCCTTTGAAGGTCATTGAGCTCCTCTGAAAAGCCCAGGGCAGATGGTTTCCTCCTTCCCTTAGGGCTGACATCCCCCAAATGAGTGCATTCCTAATTGAGAATTGGGTCTAGGAGTCATGAGTCAGATTTGTCAGACAGTCTATTGCTGTGTCAGTTTTTATCGCCCTATGACAAGAATGAAATGCAGAACAGTGACCTGTGATGGCAACAAGAAAGAGAAAGCCATCTAGTGGCTGAATTTCAAAAATGTAAAACCAGATAACCTGGAACCAGTACTGGCTTGCCAGCTTCTCTAAATTATGTGATCTTGGGCAAATATTTTATTTCACAGAGCCTCCTTTTTCTTTATAATCACATGAGCACATTTTTAAATAGTTGAGTTCAGGTTGTGCACTGTGCAAGCACCTGAAGTTTCTCCATCTATAATAAGAATCTGGGCCACGTTTAGGGTTTACGTGACCACTGACTTGCCTGTTAGGGCATAAGTTAGATTTTGGCAGACCGGTTACTCTGTTACAAATATGACAGATATCTAGTCTACGGTATTGCAACTACATTATATTCAATGATACTTGTAATATGGCTGACAGAATGTCGGTCACGTTTGGAACGCAGTAACAGGTCTGCCGAAGTCTATATCAGGCCCAAAATTCACAATGACATTGTCGTTGGGGGTCAAGCCATGAATGTTTCTAAAAACTATCACTTTTAATAAGTGTCTGTCTATGCGTGTATATAAACCGATGTACTTAGGTGAAATGCTCTTTCTTGCATGGTAAAGAAATACACTTTTTTTAATTTTGATGAGATTGTATCATCACTCCAGCACACGTACAGCTTTCCTCAAGTTCTGAACACTTCCATCGCTGAGTTCCACAACATCTCTTTCACTTTCTTCACAGTTCCTTCTAGCTGATTTCTCCCTATTTTACAAATAAACATCCAAACTCTATTTAAGAAGAATTAAACTTTCTGCCTTTCATTGTATGGGATGGTACAACTTCAGAAATGGGGTGTAGTGAAATAAGCCCACACTAGCAGCCTTGCAGTTGCCTTACAGTTCTTCCCTGCGTACAACGTCAACTGTAACCCTTCCTTCAATACGTTGCACTACTCTCAATCAGTCCATTGCTTTTGCATAATATACTGAAGTTCTTTTATGATGTATCCCAACCTACTCAAAAAAACCTAATCTCCTCAGATAACACTTGAACGCCATTCAGTAAATAGTGCTACGAGAACGCCTTCTTCCAAAAATAGTTTCCCAAACAGTCAACAATCAACTTCCTTTCCACATGTTAGCAAATCTACCTTCTGGTCTGTGGGAAAATAGTCTACCACTACTTATGCACAACCAGTCTCGAGGATTTGCGCAAAGTCTTGTTGATATATCTAACACAATATTCTCCCATGCCTTCTCCATCTGGCCCACTTACTGTGGAGAATACATTAGTGTCCTTTGGGACTAATCACTCCAGACACAGGCCATGCAGTGTCTCACCATGTGTTACACATCCTTATCCAGCCAGGGTCACTAAAATCAGTCCTTATGCACCAAAAGCAGCCCTTATATGCCTCTTTATGGCACTCATAGCAATGTGTCCCTAATATGCTACCTCCAAAACTTTCTTTGTCAATCCTACCATCAACACTAATTTCTTTTTCCTCTAAGGCAACTCTAACCTCCGTTTGTCGATATTCTCACTTGCATGAGCACAGCTCCCAGACCATACTTGTTCACATCAGTAGCCATGATAGATTTGTAATGGGTGCCAAGTGGTTTAAGGGGGAGTGCATTGCAAATCTCTTTTTTTTTTTTTAAAATGATGAATTCACTCTTGCAACTTTTGGCACTACTTCATTCATCATTCTTTACCAATTTCTGCATGCCAATTGTCTTATCAGCAAAATTAGCAGCACACGTTGAACAGTATTCAGCAAGACTTAGAAATGAACATAATTGGTGATAGAACTCAGTGCGTTCTCAACGGCTGTCACAAAATGATCCTTCAGCTTAATCCCATAGTTACTTATGTGGTGATCCTAATAATCCAGTACATTAATTCTCAACCTTTATCGTTAGGCTACTGTGGCTGATTATACTCAGCACTTCTTTGATTGTCAAATCATGATGCCTCCAAGTTTTATCCATACATGTCTTGAAAATATATAATGTTTATAATATTCTTAAATAGAAGATGTATTGGACTCTGAAACACCGCTGATGCTGAGGCCAAAGGGCATGCATCTGAATCTGAAAGCTCCTTCAGGTGTGATAAATTATGTTAGTGGTTTGGAACCTTGATCCAGGGCAATCTGATGATACACTGAAGAGAGGTCTAGCATGAAAAAGTGTGGTATCCTTCAAGATGCCTAGCATCTCGCTGATGCTGGGCAGAGGATGTCGATCTACCCAAATGGTTCAATTGAAATCCCTTGGCTATAAACATATCCTTAATCTGCCCCTTCTTTTTAGAGCTAAAAAAGTCAGCGCTAACCCCTCTGAATCCTGAATGACTTCAATTATTTACTCCAATCAGTTTTTCCAGTTCTAATTTCAACTCTGCTCTGAATGTCCAGGACACTGAACTCACTTTGTGCAGCTTGGGTATAGATCCCTTTGAAATAATTATTCTGTGTTTGAGTCGCTTTATTAGACCCAACTTTTCACTAAACACCTCAGAGGATCTTGCCCTCCACTGTTCAGATACTTCATTCATCCTTTCATTACCCACACAAAACACCCGATCTGGGTATTTAGGATTCAGAGCTATGCAAAACATCACAATGAAGAGGCCAACCAAGTAAACATCCCCATCTCAGGCTTTGCACACTTTTAGAAAGTATGGGGCAGATTTATGAGGCCCTTGCGCCTCATTTACGCTGCCGTTGCGTCACTTTTGTGACGCAGCGGCGGCGCAAATCCTGCGCCATGCTGCGGGGTATTTACAACGTGACGCATCTGGGAGATGCGTCACGTTGTAAAGCCCTGCGCCAGCAGTAGGCGTAACTGTGCAGGGGGGGGGCGTTCCGTCGCAGGAACGCCTCCTAAAAGTGGCTGAGTGGAATCTACAAGATTTCACTCAGTCACTTTTCAGCCCATGCTGCGTCAAAACCCTGCGCCTGCTTGAAGCAGGCGTAAGGATTGACGCAGCATTGTGAAGATAGGTCCCCCCAAAGCATTGCTGGAGCTGCGTCACGCTTGCGACGCAACTCCAGCAATGCGCCACTTTTACGGCACAGATGCGTCACGCATCTGTGCCGTTTTTGCCCCATGGTGCGCCGCATTGTAAATGCGGCGCATCCATGGTGGCGGGGCTGTGGCGCACAATAACTGGTGCATCCCTGCTGATATGCAGGGATGCGCCAGTTATTATAAATCTGCCCCATGTGCCTACCTTTGAATTCTATTTCAGCTTCAAAACATCCCACCAATTCTATACTCTTTGCCAATATGCTATTAATTTCATGCCTAACTGTTTTAATCCATCATCATAGGATACTTGTGTCATATCTTCTGCTATCAAATGTATCTGGCCCCTGAATCTGCCAAAACTCTCACAGGTTTCTATTTATCATGATCTTGTGAAACTGATCATTCTGTTTATCCCTACTACACATATCTCGCATTCACTCTTCCAAATCATTGTCAGCAATCTAATTGGTTTCCCTATCCTTAAAATTACAGTATTGATACCACTGCTCATGCCTTAACCCTTACTCAATTTAAGTCTGCACATACGTTCATAATATCCCTTTTATTTTATGCATATTTGTTTGAGAACTGAACATGATTTTCCAGGAAGGATCATGTGCTGCCTTCCTTTGAACAATACCCAACTTTGTTAGCGTCAATTTCATGCACTATGCTCTTCTCTAGCTTGTCTTATTTTAACAGTTTAATGCCTTGCGAGATGTATTCAATCTGTTTAGCAATTACAGCTTATTACTCCAATGTCAAACATTTTGTCATTTTGTACTTTTTATCGTAAGAAACTTTTGCACAAGATGATCTCCCAGTATCTTGGTGTGGAAGGATTGAAAATTACAAGTGGCAGCCAACGCTCTCAATGCTGCTATATATCCTTCCACAGACTCATGAGGCATCTGTTTCTTGCCTAGAAATGTGTGTCATTTCACGACTTCACTACTTTTGTTTTCCTACTTTATAAATAGCATTTGGATCCCTGAGTAATATTTGCCTAGCTCGTCCTTTTCTTCATCCAGCAGTGGGGGAGCTAAATCTGAGAATCTTACTGAGATTCCACTCCTGGACACTGCTTTGACATATATAGTTTTCTATTGCCTGTTGAGATATCCCCTCCTGTAACCTCCAGATACAGCTCAAATCCCTCATTGGGCAAGACACTGCAGGAACGGGGCGTGGGAGGTGGAGAAAACCCTGACATTCCCTCCATCTTGCACGTGACACCTCAATAGCAAACTTAAGATGAAATTTCTTTTGCCTCCTTAACTATAATTCTCTTTTTTTTGTGGGCATGTCACAGATCTCAAAACACAATATGCTATTATTTAAGTGTTTTAGTTTACTGGTGCCTGATGCATGTTTAAAATATATCTAGTGTTCATAGTTGTGCACATCACCCTTGACACACACCTGCTATACATTAAATTGTTACTGCCTTGTTACATTGCTGGGTTTTTGTGTTGGCTCGTGTTGGGTTCTGTCCCTTTATTTCCTCCAGTGATAATGCGCATATGAGTCCAGTCAAATTCAGAAGACTGGGTGTTGAACAGCTTGCGTCTAGGCACCATTGGCTTTCCAGCGTGCATGGCTACTGTGGATAGTATCGGAAGCCCACTAAGCAGTGAGATAGCAGAATACAAGTGGCTATGCATGTGGAGATGCTGGTCAGTGCTTGCTTGATCTCACGGGTGACACCTCTAACATGGCTCTCATCGATTGCACTGGTGATCTCTCGCACATCTGCCATTTGTGCTACTTGTCTCGCAAACCGAACGAGAGAGTGTTTTCACTATATTCTGCATCTTGTTGTGTTTTTTGACCCCACAGCTGCCTTCATTGTACTCCCAAGTCATTCTTTCAACAGTCATTTCTTAGTCGCTATATTGCCTCAGCCCACAAACTTCTAGACAATTCACATGTATTTCATTGTCTGGTTAAGACCCTCACAGGGACCTCTGTATAATCAATCCGGTCCTCCTCATTATGGTTTGCCTGCTGATCAACAGTGGTAAGCACTCCTTTCACGCTAAGAAGTTTTATTACAGTCTTCCAAAAAACAGCATACATGGAGGAGGTCCAGGCAGCAGCTACCACAGTCAGAATTTCGCCCACCAAACATAACGCAAGTTCTATAAACGTATGCGCCCAATACTCGTGCCATTCCACAGCACCTTCATTGGAAGGATGAAACTGGAATCTTGGATTAGACAAGCCCAATTATCGAATACAAAGCCTCTGACAGAGCATTACTAGGGATTTATGGTCTCCTAGATTTGTGATGCCTGTTTCGTCCAAGAAGGAATATAAATTCTCTCCTCCGTTAATGTTAGATCATCATAGAGATCACTTTTTATTAAATGGCCCATTACTTTCAAGGATGATGCACTGATATAAACTGGAATGAGGCATTTCAGCCAATTGTCCGATCTGACTGAGTTTGAACCTCTACCACACAACTCATCCCCTCCTTTTGGATTCTGTCGGTGTCCAGACACAGGACTGAGTCTGGACCTCTACCACACAATTCACCCCCTCCTTTTGGATTCTGTCGGTGTCCAGACACAGGACTGAGTCTGGACCTCTACCACACAACTCACCCCCTCCTTGTGGGTTCTGCCGGTATAGATACAGGACACCAGAGGCCAAAACCACTCTTAGATCTCACATGTGAGTGTTCAGAGCACAAAATGAAAAGTCTGTCACTTTTACTGAAATGCTCTGGCCATCTGGGGAAGCAACACAAATGAGACCACTAATGCGTGCCTAAGAGGAAAGTCAGAGACTCTCCCGTTTAATGGAAAACATCAGAAGCATCACCAAACAGTATGATACACCACATGATCCCTCTGAAGTAGACTAGCATAACAAAAGTGCATTAAACTCTCTTTTAACAAATTCTGACAAAAGGAGACCGATGAAATTGAACAGAGGCGTTCTGAATATGCATAAAGGGCGGGCAAGCAGTTGGCATTGCAACTGCATCAGAGTGAAGCTCAGACGATGATCTCAGCAATATGAGCTGCAGATAATTGTCTCTTTATGCACCTGATGGAAAATCTCTGTTTTGCTTACTTTTCAGAGTCACTTTACTTTCCCACATGCGTTCATTATCACAATAAGGGAGAGCCCTTCTTGAGGGACCCATCACCCTGTAAGAAATCCTGACTGCTGTAGAAGGTCTACCCCCTTGTAAAACTCCCAGAGAAGATGGCTATCCTTGAGAATTATATACAATCAACAACCCACTATTGGCCCCAGTGCTATGTGCTGCATTTTAGAAAGTGGAGAATCTTAGCTCACTAGGACATCAATTCAATAAGTCCATTCTCATACGTATCCTGAAGGACGTGAAAGATCACCTTTAATGTGGAAGCCACTGGTCCATTTCATTGATAATGTCAACATGCTGATACATGTCAAACTACGTGCATCAAGGATGCAAAAAGTGATACTTTCCCTCACACATGGATCTCACTGCGGGTTTTTACCTAGCAGGTCTTTCAGGAACAACAAATCACACCTGGATAGCAGGGGAACGGCCGGATGATTTACAAGCGTTCACCTGAAGCAGAAAAAAGCCTTAGACTTTGTTTATTAGACTACTCTATTTTGTACACTAAAGAAAATCAGACCAGGGAGACAACTTCATTAATAAGGGTGAGATTTCATAATTCACTGTATCAGACACGTATCCCAGGTGATTTGTTTAGAGAAATGGAGACGACAAGGCTGCCCATTATCACCCCTTCTCTTCCTCTTAGCCAAAGAACCCTTAGCTGCTGCCATATGGGCCTCAATTACATCAGAGAGATTTTTACATAATTGAGGCCGGTGTCCTTTTTAGGTTGAAGCCTACCAGACAGTGCAGCTTTCTGGTTTGCTAACAACATATTGGGAACATTTGGAACGTCCCTGGGAATGCATTCTGCCCATTGTTTACCATTGACTTTCTGGTTTTTAACATTTGCCTGCTTTTTATTTGCTGGCTTTATTTGTTTTAGGCTGTCCAGCTTGAGTTCGTCCCTTCCCTTTCCCCAACCCTATTTACTGTATTCCTCCACCAGTACTGAATTTCTGTAAACAAGCCTTTACATCTTGTTCTTTTCTTGTCACATTTGCTGTGCATTCAAAGGCAGAGGTCAAATGTCAGGGCTATGTCTTCCAAGGAGCTTGGTGTTTACTTTTGTTTCTCTGACATCAAAGTGAGAGGATCTATGTGACAATCATGCCGGTGTCCAGGACGATGTTTTTTTTCTTTCTAGCACAAAACAAAATTTAAATGTTTGTAAATGAACTGTGCAGGTATTTCAGAATATGGAAAGCACAAAGGAAGCACATTTTCTGGTAATTCTGAAGTGTGCTGGAAACAAATATTTTGATACGATCAAAACAAATCAATAAACTAGGTGATGACATTTCCACACATTATTACTTGTGAGCTGTATACTTTTATCAGTAAATCTGTATGTCTGTGCAAATGTAATGGTAATTTCAATTGAAGACGTGTTGTCTTAATGGCAAAGCACTACCACACCATGTATACTTCACTGTACTCTGCACCACTCCAGGACACTGCACTCTGCTGTGCACCACTCCACACTTTACCACTCCATGCCCCTCAACACTGTGTCACAAAACGATACTATGCATCACTCCACACTATGTCACTCCACCCCACTTCACCCTACTTCACTGCACTCTACTCTGCACCACTCCTCTCTATGCCACTTCACTCAATGCCTCTCTATTCTACACCACTCTACTCAATGCTAATGCACTCTACCCTGCACTACTCTACTATGAACCACTGCACTCTTTGCCACTACACTCTAGGCCAATCCACTCTAAGGCACTTTAATTTACTCTACACCACTGCACTTTACAACACTGCAATATATAACACTCTACTCTATGCCACTGCACTCTATGCCACTTCACTCTGTCCCTGCACTCTATGCCACTACATTCTACACTGCACCACTCAACTCTATGCCACTCTACGGCACTCTACTCCAATGCACTCAACTTCACTACATTCTATATCACTCCGCTCTATGCCCCTCTAATCTATGTTGCACCACTGCACTCCATGCCACTGCACTCTACCCAACTCTACTCTATGCCACTGCACTTTATGCCACTCTACCCTGCACCCATCAACCCATCCACCCTACCCTGCACCACTCCACTTCATACTCTATAACAATGTACTCTACGTCATTGCAATCTATGCCACTGCAATCTACACCACTCTACCGCCTCTCCTCACTCCACTGTATGCCGTTGCACTCTACGTCACTACAACCTACTCTACTTTACGTCACTGCACTCTACTCCAATGGACTCTACACCACTTTACTCAAAACCAATGCACTCTATGCCAATCTACTCTGCACCACTGTACTTTACACCACTTCACTCTAGTCCACTCTATGACACTCTACAACACTCCACTCCATCCCACTCCACTCCACGATACTCCACTCTATGATGCTCTACTCCATTAAACCCTACTCCACTCTATGCCAATCAATTCTACAACACTCTACTCCACTTTATGCCTATCTGTGACACTACTCCACTAGACAACACTCTACGCCACTTCATGCCACTATATTCCACTATATTCTGCAACACTACACTCTATTCCACTCTGCCATTCCACTCTCCTACACTACTCCACTATATGCCACTTCACTCTACAACAATCTACTCTGCTCTAAGTCACTCTACTCTTCAACACTCTACTGTACGCAACACCCTCTATGCCACTCCACTCTGCTCTGAATGTATGACATTACAACGCATACATTTACAACGCATGCCTTTACAACGCAGTTTTTACATCGCAACATCCTTTACAACGCATTCCATTACAACGCATACCATTACATTGCATTTAAGGTAAGTGTTGGATAGTGTAAGGGTAAAAATTACTATTCTAATTCCAGTGGGTGCAAAAGTAGGGTAAGTGTTGGATAGCGTAGGGGTAGAAATTACTATTCTAACTCCAGTGGGTGCAACAGTAGGGTAAGTGTTGGATAGTGTAGGGGTAAAAATTACTATTCTAACTCCAGTGAGTGCAACAGTAGGGTAAGTGTTTGATAGTGTAGGGGTACTATGCATTGTAATGGTATGCATTGTAATGGTATGCATTGTAATGACATGCGATGTAATGCCTGTTGTAGTGACATGCGTTGTAATGACATGTGTTGTAGTGACAGACAATGTAATGGCTGTGTTGTAGTGACATGCATTGTAAAGGATATTGCGATGTAATGACTGCGTTGTAAATGTAGTGCAATGTACTGACTGCGTTGTAAAGGTTGTTTCCCCTCTGCTCTACACCATTCCACAATACTCTATGTCACTCCACTGTACATCACTGTACTCCACTCTCACACTACTCCTTTCAACTCTATTCCACTTTACACCTTTGCACTCTATGACACTCTACTCCCACCATGACACTCTACACCACTTCACTCTATGCCACTGCATGACACTTCACTTCACTCCACGCGACTCAACTCTTCTCTACACCACTCTACGTCACTCCACGACTCTCTACGCCACTCCATAACACGCCACTCTACTCCACTATATGACATTCCAATCTCCTTTACCACCTCTAACGTTTAGCCATGCTGAACAGCAGCCATGCTGGTGTACAACATGGATAAAACATATTGACAAAGTCAATAGCTTTTGCAAAGGCACGACCTATTGATTTTGCCAATGCTTGTTATATGCAGATAACGTCTTACCTGAAATCAGTTGTCCAAACCTGATGCTCCCCATGCTGTTGACATTGTTACACTACTCATTCTTCTCAGCTACAAAGTTAACTGGGGATGTGTAAAATGTCACTTTATACCACCAAGAGCTACATTTAAGGATACAATATCAAGGGGTTCCGAAGGGTGTGAAATTACTTGAAATATTGGATAATGATAGGCAGGAGAAAATGGTAGAGGGTAACTGAAACCTCCGATAGATAAAACATGGAACGGCTCTATAACATCAAACCACGTTAACTCATCCAAGTTGGGTAGAAGGGAAATGATTAAGAAAGTAGTAAGCATTTGCTTCAACTATGTATTTGGCATACTGCCGTGACTGATCCATCGATCTTTTCTTCTATGTATTTCCTCTAATATTAAAAAAATCATATATGGTAGGATCTATCCAAGGCAGAATCTGTGCAAAATTCACGCAAGTGGAACATTTGGAGGCCATAAGCTGCTGCACGTAGGTGCATATTATCAAACACGCCAATTGTCTCCACTTTTAAGTTACATGAGTGTGCTAGAGAACAGGCCTCTCTGGAAGGAATGAACAGGAACTACTTCAATGTAGATGGCCTATCTCCACTGTATAAGTATAAAATACTCCCTCTAGACCTTGACAATCTACCTCTCAGGGCGCTGGTCTCCAGTGAAACTGTGTCCGTGGAATACTTAGAGTGGACCTGCTATTACATCAGTCTGCTCCTATTTTGAATAATGCCAGAGTGCTACTTGGGGCAGAATGATCCATTAGGGGAGTAGATAGAGAGAGGAATTGTAACCACTGACCAACTGACAGAAGGAGAATCCACAAAATCTTTTGAGTCAATTCAAACTGAGTTTGCTTTGCAACCCACACATGCCTGGCAATACGGTCAGTTATCACATTGTCTCGGATGGCTATTAGACTCAAAGCCAATGGTTAACCCCAGATGCCCCATCCTATGGTCTTCCTTATTCAGGGTCAATATAAAGTGTTGGTGACTGGTCTGTAAGAGGTGCTCTTTGATGAATGTTATTTGACTAAGATTGAGGGGATCACTAGAGAGTGCTGTAGAAAATGCTCCGATGAGATTATTCAGAGGATGACTGGGACTCTTTACTATCAACCCATGACAAATTCCTCAGAGAAGCCAAACTACAACCTTTGCATTTTTAAATAATTCTATACTCTGCCTGCTGGAGGTGTATACAATCTGGCTGTGATTTAAAACTTAACTTATACTGTGGCACTATCCTAGCCTGAGTCGCTCTTGAGCTGCAGTGTGGGATCTGATGTCACATGCTAACGACATTAGTATTCCACCCTCTGCACATCTGGCACTTTTGGATGACACAGCAGATATGGCGAATGTGTCAGTACAAAAACAAAAATGGCTTGCAATGTCTTTAGCAGTGCTCCAAATTTGTATTCTGAGACATTGGAGCTAATCCACAGTGTCTGCCAGCAATGGATGGTGGACAGACTTTCTCCAAATGGCATCACATGAGAATATCATATTGAGAGTCGTTGATCAACGAGCTGTCTTTGCTCACATTTGGGGACCTTTTCTGACTCTTCTTATAACAGATACGAAGGGACAGGTGCCCTGAGAACATTTACTGCTCTTCTTCCTGGCCCTTCACCTTCCTGGGGTCTGTGTCTTTTCAAGATAGAGAAACGTATCATGAGTTAGGCTCTGTCAGAAGACAACAGTATTTATAATATTGTATATGAGATAAAGTACTCCCTGCCATACATAATCAGGATGCTGGAAATCACCAATTAAAGGTGGAAGGCGAAAGATTAGGGTCTAATTTATGAAAACTGTCACATCGCTGCGATAAAAAGCGATGCAACAGTTTTCACTGCGCCCTCCTTGCAACACGATGGATGCGCCGTATTTAATGTACGGCGCTCCATGTCGCAAGGACTGAAAGATACGTTAGGAATCCTGACGTATCTGTCGGCGCAAAAGTCACGCATTGCTCGAGTTGTGTCACAAGCATGATGCAACTCCAGCAATGCATGGGGTAGGCCTGTGCCTATGGCACTGCGTCACCATGACACCTGCCATGAGGCAGGCGAAGGTTTTGACACAGTGGCGTCCTAGAAGTGTCGCAGTGAAATGTCATAGATTTCACTGCAACATTTCTATGACCCTTTTTTACGTGGGAACGCCCACCCTACATACATTATGCCTGATGCAGGTATAATGTGGCGCAGGGCTTTTAAGGTGACACATCTGCCTAGATGCGTCACCTTTTAAATATGTTGCAACGTGGCGCATTGTTTACACCGCCGTTGCATCACGAAAAGTGATGCAACAGCGGCGCAAAAGTGTCGCAAGGCCTTCATAAATAAGGCCCTGCGTTCCTTGAAAAAAATCTGTGAACTCCGAGGTGACTTGCAATATTATTTTAATGTATAGCACAGGGTATTTTATTGCTTATAGAACATGCTTACACCATCAACCTTTCCATAATCTGCTTAAATCATTGGTGTCTTGCTCTTTCAAGGTTCATTGTAGACATGAAGACTAAAAACATAATCTGTAGTATGAAAATAAAAAGCCCCAAAATAGTTAGTCTTTTTTACCAACACAGATTAGAATGGGTTTAATGTAAGACATATTTAAAAATGTTGTGGTTCAGTTTGTGTAGAAGCATTCAGAGATTCTTTCTTTCATGTAATGAATTATAACATGGAAAATAAATCCATGTTGCCATAAACATCTGCTTTTTGCTAATCACTTTTCTTTTTGAAAAACATATCAAAAGGAAAAGCCAGTTCTCGTTTTCTTGTTTAAACTGCAGCTGCAATTATGCTTCGTGAACTGCCTTTCTCCCTGGCTGTTGGCTCTGGCAGAAGGCCTTGTGACATCGGAACTGAACTGTAATACCATATTAGACCTAAACAGCTAAGTCATTTCAATAATACAGGTGACTAGAGACGACACAAGTCACCTGTAATAAGGAAATTAGAGACAGGCTTTTATACGGGGATTGCAGGTTCCCGTGTACTAAAGGAGTATTGTTATAAATTAGATGCATAATACAGACATCAGTCTTGCCTATATCGGTAGAGCATGGGCCTTTACAGCAATAATAGCTTGCTTTTGAGTATATGCTCTATTGTACCCTCCAGATATAGTGCTGAATTGTCTTATTGGAAACAAAAGCATATATTGATGTCTGCTATTGCATGCATTTCAGTTCTACCACTACTCATCCTGCTCTGTTCCCTATGTTCCTCTCCAGCCCTCTCCCTTTATATTTGTATTCTCATAATAGCATTTTACTGTCATGTCTTGTTTACTACCTGCAGGAGCAAAATCATAGGGAACAATCATGGTGCTTTCGCTGCCCTACTTACCCTGAAACTCTGACAGCATCTAGACCTTCGGAATCTCTATTGTTTGCTGTGTCTGAAAAAGATGCTGTATTGGTTTTGTAATGAAAATTCCAATAAAGAATTATTACAATAAAGAAAGCAAATTGTAACAACAGTTCCGCAGACAAGCTAGCAGTTTGAAAAAACACAAAATTGTGGCTGTACAATACAATGTATGTAATGTTCACAATACAAAGGAGAAAACAACACAACAGATGTACTTTGTACAATATGCATTTTTTCCTTCCAGAGAGAATGGAGAATATATTTTCCAAAAAACTAATGGCCTCATATACAAGCCCTTTGCACTGCTGGTTTGTCACTTATTTAGACGCACCAGCGGCGCAGTATGCCTGCCCATATTTACAAGGCCACATAAAGTCACCCTGCATGACTTTTCATGGCCTTGTAAATATGGGCCGCTTTCACACATTACTCTGTGTGAAAGGATTGTACCATGGGCATTGCTGTGGGTGTTTCCACGCAGCATCCATGGAACCTGACACATTCCCAGATTTACCAAGTGTCATAAACCTGGAAATGCGTCAGAATCCTACAGCTCCCCAGGGGATGTATAGGAGTGCAGCAACAAAGAGAAATACTTTTATTTCTCCTTGTTTTTTGCTCTATGTGTCCTGCACAACAACAATCATCCCTGCAACGCAGGCACGCTTGCAGAATGGCGCAAGGGTGTCTGTGTTGGCGCACGGCTGCTGTTTGTGCACCGGTGCAGGGGAAAAGGACAGGAATGTGCTGTTTTTTGTAAATACGGTGCATTCCTTCACTTTTATTTTGACGCATGGCAGCGCAGCAGGAAGGCTTGCTGCGCTGCTGTGCATCAACATATAGTAAATGAGGCCCCATGTTTGTTGTATGGTTTTGTAACAGTATCAGTTGGTATATACTTCCAGTTCATAGGTTATATGTAAATCATTTGGGCAAAAAATCAATGTGCAAATTTGCGCAATGAAAAAACTTCACAAATAGAGATTGTGAAGAAATATTTCAGAAATTCCCTTTACAAAAATACTTTACTATGCTTACTTTTGTGAAGTCATATTTTCTTACAACATTAATGTGTTTCAACAAACATTTTTTCAGAAGGTATTCTTTGTAAACAGAGGGGCTTATTTACCAGCCCATTGAGCCGCCGCAGGTTCAGTTTTTCTGATGTACCAGCGGCGCAGTGGGCCTGTCCATATTTACAAGGTCACGTAAAGCCACCCTCGGTGGCTTTTTGTGGACTTGTAAATATGGCCCCCTTTCACCCATTTCTCTGTGTGAAAGGGGCGTTCCATGGGTGTTACTGTGGGTGTTCCCACACAACATCCATGGAACCTGATGCATTCCCAGATTTACAAGGTTTTGTAAACCTGCGAATGTGTCAGATTCATATGTCTCCCTGGGGATGGCGTGAGGGAGACACAACGAGGACAAATACCTTTATTTCTTCTCATTTTTCCCTTTTGCATTCTGCAGCACACATAAAAAGAGAAAAACACCTCTTGTGGTGTCCCTTCCTGCACAAAAACAATCACCCCTACGATGCAGACACCCTTGCACGATGGCGCAAGGGTGCCTGCGTTGGTGCATGGTAGCCCATTGTGCAACAGAGCAGTGAAAAAGGACAGGAATGTGATGTAGCTTGTAGATATGGCACATTCCTGCCTTTTTCTTCTGACGCACAGCAGCACAGCAGGAAGGCTTGCTGCACTGCAGTGCGTCAAAATATTGTAAATGAGGCCCAGAGAGGCTAACCCAGTACACTTATAGTAACAAATACTTTAAAAGGCACTTCCACTCCCCAAAACAGAACTTGATTCTGTGCATCAGCACGGTGACCCCTTCCCCCATACCTAGGACCAACCAACTCACAATAATTAGTCTCCTTGCACTCTGCCAGTGCCATGAAAGTGTGCGGTAACATGTTTGCAAAATAGGTTGAAGCTGAATGAGTTCTCATTATCAAATATGAAAATGAAAATGCCCTCTTCACATAAAATAATAAACATTCATGTTTAAGGTCAGGCAACATTTGATCATTCAGATTTAATTCAATGCAAAAGTAATGTTTGTAAATCAAAATTGCATATGTGATTTGTGAAAAACAAAAATGAAACATGCATATTCTAGTTTTGCAACATATTGTGGTGTACATTTGATTGAAAGTAGATTGATCCAGAAAAAATAGTTAAAATGAAACTATCATTGGTGTAATTTACCAATACAAAGTGAAAAGTGCAGGTTGCATAAAATGCGGAATCGAAAACTGTAGACATTTCTACGGGCAGAGTTAAAATTACACACACACCAATTGACACAATGACAGCAGTGAAAAAAGGTCTCTGTCCCTCAGACATGGGTAGTTAAAGGGCATGGTGGAACCAAGGGTTCTAGCTATGGCTGGGGGCAGCTGCAAAGTATGAACGCCCATTACTTCATACATTTAAAACAAATATATATATTTACCAGATTTTTTTTAAAGGTGACCACGTTTTTTGAGCTGCAGCTGCAACTCGCCCACTGCTGTTCAGGACCAGAAGTGACAGCTGCCTACCTGTTCCCTTGGTGGTGCCAGTTTCATCTCCTTTCCCTGAGGTTGTAACTCTCATAAGTCTGAAAGAGAACATGCGACCAAGTGGCAGCCATTATATTTGGATGGGTGAAATTTAACTAGGCCAATATCAAGCAAATTGAGGAAACTTCTTATTATTGGTTCATGAAGTATGAAATTCCCCAAATTCAACCAAGTACACTAAGTAAAATTCACCTACCCCCAGTAGTTCTGGTGTTACATTAAGTGACAGCAAATCAACAGGGTCAGGGTGGATCAGCTACTCAATTTCAGTCACTGAATAAAGGAAGATCTAAAGACTACCTCTTGAAAGACCCTATGGATCAATAAAAATTTGTTCAATACCCTGTTTTTTCGACTGTTACTCCTCTGGGTGATCCGCTTATGTTTTATTATGCTGTTTCTAAAAAACATCTACACAACAGTGATTCTACTGGCCAGGCAAGGTTATAAATATATGAATAAATGAGGAAATACCTCTTGTGGACGATTAATCATTATTACGCATCCTACTCTTTATGTAAAGTTGTGTCTGAGTCCACATCCTACAGTAGCCCCGAATGCTCAACTACAACTACCACTGGAGAGTCAAGGTAGCTAAGGGGATCTTCGCTAACCTCTGTAGGCGACTGTATCCAGCACTACTGAAGATAAGACTCGGCAGTCAGTTGTCTTCTATTAGAAGGTATTTTCTGTGGCCAAAGTCATGGGCTCACCAAGAGATGCACAAGAGAATGACTCTCGAACTAAGCAAGAGGGTTTGAGCATTACTGCAATACAAATGTCTGTGGCAGGCACTGGGTTCTTGTGAACTGATAGACAACATGGATGGCTTCAGCTACGTCTGGGCGCTAAAAGAGCTCCATGGCTATTGCCAAGTAAAGAAATCTAAGCCTAGTCAGTTTCCTTTGTGGTTCCACTGGTCCCTGACACTGATTATCTATTTTTACTAAAACAAAGCTGCCTGCTATTTAGTGAGTTCCTCTGTGTCAAGTAGAAACAATTATTACACTCTTTTATATGGTGCTCAGTACTACTAAAAACATGGCTTCTGATTTGCATATTTGCCTAATTTACTAATTTATTGACACTTAGGAGAGCAATTTCACTAAGGTCAGCATATAAAAATATACAGCGACCCTGAAATGTATGAGTCAGAGAGGTTGGTCCTAAGTCTCAGACAATAATACTGACCGTGGGCCTGATTTAGAGTTTCTCAGACAGGTACTCTGTCATGTTCACAAAGGGGTACCCATCCACCATGCTCTAACCCTTAGACATATCGATTGCAGGTAGAGTCAATGACAGCGAGGCACCACCACTGGGGCGGTAAGTACTGAAATAAAGGCAGCAACCTAGAGTTCGCATCGTTAAAGAGATCAGTGGTCATAGAAATGGCACAACATAGCGAGATTAGAGCCACTCATACATGGTCCAGTTGGAGGGTGGGCATCTTATGAAGGAGTGGGAGTAGGTAGAAAGGGTTATAGAATGCAGACATGCCTAAGGTGCAACGCCCTGTGCTGGAGGCCGAGCCCGCTGTGGAGGTCTGCTATCTCACCATGTTCCTCGTCTGCTGGATACTGCAGGGAGTTGCATCAAGGAAGTGCATTAAGGGGAATCAGCAGGAGGAAAGGGCACCTTTGGGATGCTTCTTAATTATTTACGTTTCATAATTTCCAGCAAATCGCTGGCTGTTTATTTGAGCTCATGAATAATGGATGCGTTTCCTCAGGCCCCGGCCAGCTCTTTGCTCATGCTGCTGCGGCGGCACTTAGAGAAGCTGTTATGAATTCCTTCGAGGACCTCCAAACCCCGGCTCCAGCCCCAGGAGTGGCTTGGTCATCCACCAAGGATCTCTCTGTTTTAATTTTTGGTTTCATTGAAGAGTGAAGAATTCACTGTGCGGTTAACCATCTTTAATTGCCCTAACTATGGTCCTTCAGGGATATTGGGCAGGCTTTGGGGATGGCAGGAACCCGACTCAGACGGCATTTGTTATTTGACACAGAATGGTAACAGTATGGCTGGATGGGGGGGGGGGTGAGGCAATACTGTTAAGGAAGACAGTTTCTGGTGTGAGTTTGTCTTGAACCCAAAATATTGAATTGGATAAATTGTGCTTTGCAGACAAAAATGGAAGGAACACCAACTACTTTATCTGATTCTAATTGCTGATCAGGCACAGTTAAGGAAGTGGATAGATCCACATTTTTGGCAGTGTTTTGTTATCAAAAGCGATGTACAGAACTTTAAAAATGAAATATAGAAGACACAATGGATCAATACAAGCGTTTTTGATTCAGCATTAAGTTCAAAAGTTTATATTGGCTCATTAAGAAACATCTGCACCCGAAGCAGATGACCATCACCCGTGCTGCATACTGAGGGTAAATCTGTCAACAGAGGAATTCAAAAGTTTTTCTTATTGTACATTATAAAGGACTAAGCGGGACCATTGCCTTCTGTTTGTTTCTTAGACTGGTATGTGTTCAATATACAGTTCCCTATTTGAGTTGGCTAACTTTAGACAATGACATAATGAGCAGGTGCCAACCTCAGATTTTGAAAACCATCAGTATAACCACAGCTGGCACAGGCATTTGTATGTTCTCCAGAGATGTATGATGGAACAACGAATGCATTTTCCATGCATGCTGGTTCCACGCAGGATGAACAACGACATTCTTAACCACGATTATGCCTTTACCACACATGCCTTTACAACGAATCATGCATTGTTAAGGCCTATATGGTAAACGCATATCCGTGGTTAAGACTTCAGAGGTAGGTATTAATCCCCCGACCCCTGCCCCCGGCCCGAGTTCTTAAACTACCCCACTCCCCCCCAGCCCAAGAAACTTTTCTGCACCCTGCCCTCCGCATATCCTGAAAACCTACCCCCTAAGCCCTATAAACTACCCTGCCCCCCTAAGTCATAATAAGTATCACGATCCCTGCCCCCCGCCCTAAGCCCTAAAATGGCCACACAAGACCTGAAAACTACTCCAAACCCCCACCCCAGCCCTCAAAACTACCCTGAACCCCCTATGGCCTGAAAACTACCTTGAACCCTCCTCAGCCCTGAAATCTACCCCCAACTCGTCCCCAGCCCTGAAAACGAAACACTAGAAAACTACCCCAACACACCCCCAGCGCAGAAAACTACCCTACCCACCCCCAGCCTACAAAACATTTCCAACTCCCCCAGTTAACCCCAGAAAACTAACCCTGAGCCACCCCCTGCCTAGAAAACTACCCGACCAACCCCCAGTCTACAAAACTTTCCTGACCCCCCCCTAAATAAACTAAGGCCCAGAAAACTACCCCCAGCCCAGGCATCTACCCCAACCCACACACAGCCCAGAAAACTACCCCCGACTCACCCCAGCCCATAAACCTTTCCCAACCTACCCCCAGCCTACAAAACATTACCGAACCCCCCTCCAATAAACTAGGGCCCAGAAATCTACCCCCAACCCAGAAAACTACCCGGACGCACCTACAGCCCAGAAAACTACCCGCACCCACCCCCTAGCCCAGAAAACTACCCCGACCCACACCCCAGCCTACAAAACATTTGCGTCCCCCCAAAATAAACTAAGGCCAAGAAAACTACCCCAACCCCCCCCCAGCCTACAAAACATCCCCTCCCCCTCTCCAAAATAACCCCGGCCCAGCACAAAAAAAACCACTTACCTCACCGCCACTGTTCCCTATAACCTGCACGCTTGTGCGAGTGCGCACTGAAGTCATCCCGAGCTCACACTGCCTCATAATTAGCACGCACACACCACATCCCCTCGTTCAACAGCAAGTGGCTCCGGCACTTGCATTATTTATTTTCTTATTAGTGCGAGTCTGCCCCTAACATGAATACTTTTACAAAGGCCTACAATCAGCCCCGCACTATTAGGAAAAGTAATGCAGCAAATCTAAAGCACGACGTGTGCTTTCAGATTCTGAAAACACACGTAGTGTTTGAGACTCTGCATTCCTTTTCCTAATAGTGCACAGCTGCGGGGTTGATTGTGTGCCTTTGAAATAGAACTCAAGTTAATTGCAGCGACCGTGTGCGCTGCAATTAACATGAATTCTATTTCAAAGGCCCACAATCACCCCCACAGCCGGGGGCTATTAAAAAACAGAAATGCAGAGTCTCAAACACCATGTGTTCTTTCAGATTCTGAAAACACACGTCATATTTGAGTGTGCATTTCGTTTTTTTAATAGTGCACAACTGTGGGGCTGATAGTGTGCCTTTGAAATAGAGTTCATGTTAATTGCAGCGTACACTGTCGCTGCAATTAACATGAATACAATCTCAAAGGCACACTAGCAGCCCCGCAGCCGTGCGCTTTAAATGCAGAGTTTCAAACACAACCTGTGCTTTCAGAACCTGAAAACAAATGTCATATTTGAGACTCTGCATTTCTGTTTTTTAATAGTGCATGGCTGCAGGGCTGATTGTGGGCCTTTGAAATAGTATTATAGCTGCCAAGGTTTCAGATTGCTTGTTCTCGGACAGCTGTTTAAGGGTGAGCCAAGATCTTCTGAATATTTACTTTGAAGGCGTTGACACAGATGTCTCCCCAATCTGCATCCGCACAGGCTTCGGCCACGGCACCTAAGAAGTTGAATCCTGCCAGGATGCCCGTGATTTGTTTGGATGGCGCCTTCCTCCACAAAACACAGCTGCCACCCTAAAAGACTTCAAACTCTTCTGAGATCATTTGAATGGTGAAGAAAAAGGATAAAGCCAGTCAGTGACTGGGGAAACCTGCAAGGACCTGAGGATTCCGGGAGGTGCTGGATGTTCCCTATGTGCCTGACACCCTACATTTTGCATCACTGGGCACATGAGAGGTCTTGGCTTTATCCTGTCTGGGGGCGGACCCCTGCTGGTGTCTTCTGGGGCCTGCGGGCTCACCAAGGGCCATGGCAGTAGTGGGATCGGCCTGCCCTGGCATTTACAAGAGGGAGGCCCCACCTGGCACTGCCTGCAGCCAGCTCTTTCCTGGGCCTTGCTCTCTGCCCTTACCAGTGAAACCAAGCAATTGGAGCCCACACTGCTGAGGGGACACTGGAACTCATGAGGTGAGCCAGGGCGGACCCCAACAGCGCTTGTGCTGCACACCTACAGAATGGGGTCGTCCTAGGGCAGCCCTCACACTTTCCCCACTCTTCTGCTGCTCAGAGGGTTGCCGATCCTAAGTGAAGCAGGGCAAGATGACCTAAGGGACCACACCAGAACCCAGTTGCGCATTTGACTGGGGCGACTGGCTGGTAAGCATTCTATCATCGCCCCATAATCCCAAAGGAGGGCCTCAACTGTTGTGGACCTGCGCCACATTGAAGGGGAACTGGGGCCGAAGACTCGCTCATACCCCACATGAACTAGATTTCGCTGCTCAGCTCAATGCTATCATGATGGGGAAACCTCGATCTGTCAGGCACCTGAGACGATGTCCTAGCGAGCCCACTCTGCCTACTGCCTCCACAGACCTGCCCATGGGTGCCCTGCAACCTCTGGATGCCACCCTCAACACACACTCCGCTCAATTTGAGAAGATCCTCCATGCTATCTTGAACACTAAAATGTCGCCGGAGGCTAAAAACGAACTCTGTCTCCTTGAAAGTGAATCTCCTGAGAGTGGATCAACCGCAAGCTGGCAGACCGCATGTACGATGTACAATCCGCTTTGACCTCCATGAACCCCACGGTATGGGAAATACAGACACAAATGAGTGCCATAAAAGAAGAGGTAGGCTCGCTGCACTGCAGAACAGAGGACGCTGAAGGGTACTGTGGCACAACATCTGCTTTCTCTGCTTCCCGGAGCACCAGCAAGGCCCCTGTGCTGAGCTCTTTATGGAAACTTGGCTGATAACTATGGTACTGGAAAACAAAGTTCTAAAACTGCTCTCTGTGGAGCGGGCGCACCATAGCCCTGGCAGGCCACCACCACTTGGAGCGCTACCATAACAAATCATTGCTTGTCGCCTCAATTTCTGAGACTAAGACCTATTCCTGAAACGATTTTGAACGAAGGACCCCTTGCGTTATTAAAACATGGAAATTGCAGAATATCCTGACTTCATGGCTCAGGAACAGTGGCTTTGCTACTCCTACTTGAAAGTCAAGCAACATAGCTAAAGTAGTTGAATGCAGGACTAATTCCCACTAGTCTAGTGGGAATCAGTCTTGTATTCAATTGCGCCTCCCCCCGTTCTCAGACCTTAAATGTTTTTTAGGGGGTACCTTTTTTCATATAGTGTTTGCTGGAGCTAAAGTACGCACTCTTGTTCTCAACAAAGCTCAAAGTACTGAATGGTGAGACCTCCCACATCTTCTCAACACCAGAGGATGTCTGTCCCTGGCTCCAAACTAAAGGTTTGGCTCACAACTCCACGGAGAACCAGGCAGATGGTAGTGGGTGGTCCACTGACCTAAACAAAGGAGCATTCGTACATGACCTATTCAGGACCAGGCAGCCGCAGAACAGGCTCGAGGGGCAGCAGTGGCTTAACAGCACAAACCATTTCGCCCCTCTATGACAGGGACTTGCGTAGGACATGGGCGAATCCAGGACCTCAAATACAAGCACTGGTCATGGTCTGGGGCTAATACCAAGATCAGCTGATGATCTACTGTGAACACTCTCCTATGACTGAACACCGATTTCTGGCGGGGGAGTGCAACAGTATGTGCATGCTTTATCATTGACAACCGTGGGGTGGGTGCATTGGAGCCACAAGACGAACCCTCATTTTTAATGAGAAAAAAATCTCTTGCCAATGTGGTGGCTTTGCCTCCCTCAGGCCCCATTTTTGCCTGCTTCAGGGGTGTCAATGACTGACGATGCTGGAGGCTGTGGTACTGCTAATGGCCTCGGGCATAGTGAAGAGTCACATGCAGCATCGCTGAGCAGGGCAGCTCTGGGCCTTCAGCATAAAGAATACACACAGCACCAAACCAGCTGCGCACACACAATTCTTCAGTTCTGCCATGTATCCCTTCCATGGTCTGCTATGGCATTATGTCACTGTGCATAGACGAACCCCGACGTTCGGCTCCCTGGTATCTTGTGTGCATGCACATATTGTTGGATTTAAAGTACAACGCTTTACAAATCTGCATAACGCCCTCAGCATTCCTGTGGATGCACATATTGTTGTATTTAAAGTAGAACCTTTCTTTACAAACCTGCATTTCCCTCATCATTCCTGTGCACGCAGGAGCCCTTACATTGGCCCCTCACAGGTAGAAGCATCCTTTCCGAGGTTACCTGTTCACACCTCAGCTGCTGCCGGTGCACGGCCTGTGGACGCGAGCCGTGCCCTCCCCTTCTCAAATTGAACCTGGGATCCTCGGGGCTCATGCACCAACACACACCTGTCAGTGACCGAAGCCAGATAGGGCTACTGGAGGCTCGTCGGCAAATCAAATGCTTTTATCTGTGAGTACGTGCAGCGTTTACCAAGAACCCTCTCCAAGGCAGACATACGCAGTACAGCGCTTCCCACACTCTGCCTTATGACATCAGAGCGGCATAATCGGACAGCACGTAAAATGCTTACTTGAAACAATGACGCAAGCAGGAAGTGCCTTGTTCAATTCTCCAGTGTCCCACCTACAGCGCCATATGGCCAACACTTGCCGCACTGCTGTAAATTCAGTTCCAACACTCGCGGTCACTGACTCCTATTACACAGGCATTGTCAAGGTGCTAAAAATGAGTGATAAATGCATTTTAGTGTAGTGTTGTGGCCCACACCTAATGTGTGCTACTTGGCAGGGCTGGGGTATTCATGTTAATTGCAGCGCACATGCGTGGTCTGGTTTCCGGCACACTTAGCCTTGGTTGCAGTGCACAGAGACCTTACCCTGCCGCACATAGAGGAAAAAAATTAGGGGGAATATTGCTCACCGCGTTCTCTTCCTGCTTCTCTCCATCTGCAAGCCCTACTGTGAATATGCCTTAACCACTCACATGCGTGGTTAAGGCATAACCACTGTAGGGCTTGCGTAGTTCAGCCTTCATTGTAAAGGCTGTTTGTTTTTCAGCCTTTGTTGGAAAGGCTGTTTCTTGTTCTCCAGATGTGGCACATTCCCATGGAAGATAAATGCCATGATGTTCATTTATGAAATAATTAAACGGCCCTGGTTGGAAAACAGTTTATCCCTTCTTATGCTGGAATTACCTTTGGTGCTCCGGGTACCACAGCCAAATGACCACTAGCACATCAGCCACACATAGCAATCCTTCCTTCTCTTGTTTGTTACATTGAAAACACCAGCTTTCGCTTTTTACCTACCCCTTCTCCCTTCACCCCCTTTGCCACTAGCATTGCCTTTGGGAAATTAATCTTTTTTTAGAAAAAAGGAACACACCAACATTTGTGTATTCACATGAAGGCTAAACATTCAGTGGCGAACTTGAATAGATGTTTTTGCCTTACTGCTGCAGTCCCACAAAACACTGAAATTTCATCTGCCAAAATATAAAACCATGGCGTAATTTATAAACAAAAAGAAAAGTATAAAACAGCTCATTGGAGTGGTGTACAACATATTGATTCCTCATACCTCCTTTCATTAAGATTTGTAGTCAGAGTCAGGGGGACTCTTGAAAGATAACATGTAATTGCAAAGCACACATTCACCCAAGGGTATCTTGGCACCGAACAACAGATGTCTTTAATATCCAACTCAATGGTACTCATTCTATCAACCTTGGATAGATGGGAGGGCTTGTTGGGATTCGAACCTGTGACCATGAGGTCCAACACAGGCACCTAAAGTGGACACATGAGTCCGCAAAGCCACCAGACCTGGCATGAAAAGCTAAGGTTGTTCAAAAAGCACATTTAACCTGATCTTCATTCTAAATAGTCCATCATGAAGTGTGTTCCTTTAGATAAGAACATGCAGAGATAGTCATCCTTTTTTAGGTCTCGCCTGACCCAGCGCATGCGCTGGTCTGGCGAGACTTATTGAGACGGCTCCAAAAAGTGCTACCAGGCCAGCCTAGAGCTACAGTGCATGTGCTCGGGCGCGCGCGCGCTGCTTTTACCGTGATTACTTTCACTTTCGCGGCCGCTTGGCATAGCCAATAGGACTCGCTTTTGGGACCTCATAAGTGTTTAGTTATGCAACTGTTGCATGGCTAAACACTTATAAGGTCCCAAAGGCGAGACCTATTGGCAATGCCAATGCTTGTTTTATTGTTAGGCTCGGTCAGATCATAGCTGCATTTTCTCTGTGGATCCTTCACCTAAAAGGCGACTTAAGCTATAGATTTTCTTAACGTAACGCCCACCGACGTTGTAGCTGGGAAGAAGTGGATAGTTTGTGACCAAGACCCCTGACATTCCTAGCACTAGGAGGAGTAATTAGAGAAAGTGATGCAAATATCGAGAAAGGCCTTGATTCTCAAAAATAGTTGGACATTTTCTCCCACAAGTGTACACCTAGATTTGTCTGGAATCTGTTTTGTCAAATCTCCACAAATTTCTGGCGCAGACTCACAGGAGTAATTCTAGAATTGTTTGTAAATTCTAATATCATCATATACATTTCACACATTTAAATGGATTGGTGTACATTTATGCATGGATATTTATATTTTAAATGTGTATTTGCACAATACGTTTTTTCTCTGTGAGCAAAACGTTTTTCCCCATGAATAGACCATTTTCCCAATATCTCCACCAACTTGGGCTTGCCTTTGAAGGTTTGAGATGCTAAAAATAGTTGTAAGGTTCAAACAGCTGCAGTAAACAATGAGCATTGTCAGGGGAGCTATCCTGGTCAGTAAGATGGAGGGGGTGAGCTTCAGACTTTCCGACAATCACGCTGGCATATAATGTTAAAATACATTATAGCACAAGCAGGGCGCATGAGAGGAGATTAAGAGGCATTGGAAAGGGAGAGGAATGCGGATTGGTAGGAGTACCAACTGAAAGAAACATAATATTTTGTAAAATAATAAACATCTTTTAGGGCTTTTAAAAAAAGAGATGAGAGAGAGTGTGTGGGTGTTTTTGTCAGTGTGTGTAAGCAAACATCCGAGGTGAAATCAGACAGACACCTCACCATACCTGACTGAAAGTACCTGTACTCAAATTTTCTTCAGAAAATAAATTTATTAGGGAGGTGTAACACTCCAACCACCACCTGAGAATTGTACGTTTGCTCTTGTACTATGCACACTTGTAATTTTCTCCCCATGTAACATTACTGTTCCTATTGTGAAGCGCTCTGACACCTTCGGGTAAAGTCCGCGCTATATAAAAACGCATAAATAAATAAATAAAATAAATAAATAAGTCTTGGGGTATACGCTGATGGCATGCGTCTTGGAGTACCTGCAAGCATTCACTTCTAACCAAGATTCACAAAATGTAATGGTATAAAAAGAAACCAGACCCCAACATTCCAATTCTGTTACCATTGCGTGGCAATTGGGAAACAGCCTTTACCACGGCTTTTCTACGCGTTACGTTTACAACGGTACACTTACCACGTAAACGTCTTTACAACACGTATTGCTTCCACGACTGTCTTTACCACGCAAGCTGGACTGGAACGTCTTCTTCCTCATCCCATTCAGTCCCTTTTTAGTGTCGGCGAAGACGTGAGTAAAAGGCAAAAAGTAGAAAAAAGGGGCTTGGGGTGGTCTCCCCCCCCCCCAAAAAAAAATGAGGATAAAAAGGGGCTGGGGGGGGTTTCCCCCCCCCAAAAAAAAGAACCTAAAGTAACGTCGGGTCGTGGAGGAAATCGACGTTGTTTTACGTGAAAGGGAATGACGCTTCAACTTTAAGACGTACAACGTCAACAAGGAAGAACGAGGAGATGACGTGAAGTGGTAAGGGGAATATAAATTAAAAATATATATATATGGATTGAGGGTAACGGGCAAGGGTAATTATAATAAGTATTGGGGGCTGGGGGGTCTCGTAAGGGTACAGGGGAGGGGTATAACCTTTACCAAGAGTATGCCATTACCGTGCATAAATTTACAACGAAAATCGTTGTAAAACTATGCGTGGTAAAGGAATATTCGTGGTAAAGGTTATGCGTGTAAATATCATTCCGTTGTAACGCATGCGTAGTAAAGGCATGCGTTGCAACGGAATGCGTAGTAACGACATACATTCGTGGCAATTGTCTGTAATGTTTTCACGATTAGAGTATGAGCCCAAATAAAAAGGGATCCCAGTGAGCTGTAAAAAGATAGGCTTGAATAAGGTACACAAAATCTGAGGGTGTTGTTCCTGCGCACCTCAGAAATGTTCCTTGTTTACTAGATTACTACAAAGGAGGCACAAAATCAACCCATTCATCTTCCTGTTAGAGTAGGCATAAAACTTTGCTTCTCGCCATTCTTTCTCAGGTTTACACTCTTTTTCATTAGTCTGGAATGAAGTCTTGCATATCGAGACAATGATAATCGTGCATCAAAAGTCGCTTTTTATGCTTTGTTGTAAAGCACATTTAAAAAATAAGAACTTCACTGTTTGAAAACCTAGATTGCGTCTATTCTATACCATTTTATTCTATTCTATTCAAAGCACCCCATAGACTGTGTCTTGTGGGTCAGTGGGTGGATGTATACTCTCCTGAAACCTGTGTTTGACCCCATGGTCACAGGTCGAAATCGAAGTCTGTCCAGTTTGACCCTCATCCTTCTGAGGTCGATGAAAGTAGTACAGTAAGACTGCAAGAAGCCTCCGAGTCTGGTCAATAATGCCAAGAGAGCCGGCGAGTCAACATGTGTGCTGCAAACAAGACTGCTGTTTTTGTAAAAATCCATTATTGCTTCGTCCATCCTACGGCCAACGTGCCTGCATTATTTGAAGATCACATAAAAAAGTTAAGTAAAAACGACATGCATGCGTTTTAGAAAAACACTGTAAGCAATACATTTGATGACATTCTTGATGGGGAGAAAGCATAATATACAGCTTTGCACTGTTGGCGTTTTGCTTCCTTCTCTTCTTTTGAACCACGCATTCTTGCATGTCCCACCTGTAACTATCTGTGCCTACACGCAGACTGATGGAGACAGGCAGACACACACACACACACACACACACATACACACACACACACTCTCTCGCTCACGCTTGCTCAACCTCTTTCTCTGAAACCACCATCCATGTAGTTAAGTGTTTAGAGACTGGCAACTGTAAGCACACAATTCACTGAATGTGTCATTTGCTTTCCTTCTGTGTCTGTCTGCTCTCTTGACATTATACAAGTAGTGTAGTAAGAGTTGCACAGAACACAAAGTACTGTAAGGGCACTGAGTCTCTGTCTATGGCTGTACTTAATAATTACTGGATAAAGGGCCCCCTGCCATAGATTTTAAGGACTTTGCAAGTCACTGAGTCGTCCCATGACCACATACTGGAATAAGGCCAATGGATAAGTTCCTTTATAAGGTCATGATTTGCATAACCCTTTTAATACGTATCCCTCAGTAGCCAGAAAGACCATCACTCACGCACTCATAACAAGCAGACTGGACTACAGAAACGCCCTCTACCCGGGAATCAACAAATCGCTGCTACGCAAATTCCAGACCATCCAGAACACCGTGGCCAGACTCGTCCTCGGCATCCCACGACATAAGCACATCACTCAAAACCTGCGAGACCTCCACTGGCTTCCCATCGAGAAGAGAGTAACCTTCAAGCTACTCACCCATGCCTACAAATCTCTCTACATTACCGGACCGAAATACCTCAACGAAAGAGTCTTCTTCCACGTACCCAAAAGAAACCTCTGCTCCGCCATCCTCGCCCTAGCAGAAACCCCGCGCATCTGCAGAACCAGAGCAGGTGGAAGAGCCTTCTCCTACGTCGCGACTAAGTCCTGGAATGAGCTCCTGGTCAACATCAGACTCTCCCCTACTTTGCACACCTTTAGGAAGAGCCTCAAGACCTGGCTTTTCGGCTGACTCTGAGTTGCACCCCTCCTCCCCCCAGCACCTTGAGACCCTCATGGGTGAGTAGCGTGCTTCCCAATTCCCTGATTGATTGATTGATTGAATGTATGGCAGAGGGTATTTTATTCCTTATAATATATGGTCACATCATCATCCATCCCTCAAACTGCTTAAATCCTTGGTGTCTTACTATTTCATGTTCATTGTAGATAAATGGAATAAAACCAGAATTTTAAATACACCAAAATGCAGTTAGTAATTTTTCGAACAAGATATTGGAATTTGTATTCCTTAAGTCAGATTAAAAGGATGCTGTGGCTTCAATTGTGTAGAAACATGCAGAGATTCCACCTTTCCTCTAACTACCTATAACATGGAAAAAATTAACATTTTGCCATAAACATTTTCTTTTTAGACAAATATATTAGAAGGAAACCCCAGCTCCTGTTTCCCTTGATTAATCTGCAGCTGAAAATACACTCCATGACCTTCTTTTCACCCTGGCTGCTGGCAGCAGGCAATGTGACATCAGACGTCTACTGTAATAACTTGTTCAGTTAATGTTGGAAAGTGCCCCTTTTTGTGTTGTTACCCCAAACGTTTTGCTCCAACTTCTGATGGTTATGACTTACTGTTGTGCTTGACAAGGTAATTCCAAATTGGCAAAGACTTTAACCCCTTATAAGTCCATAGTATATGGCACCAGGGTGTCCCCAGCATAGTGAATAAAGGTGTCCCCAGGGCTGCAGCATGGTTTTGTGCCACCCTGTGTGACCCAAATAAACTACTGACAGCAAGCCTGCCATTGCTGCCATTGCAGACTGAAGGAGCAGTGAAAACTGCTTGAACTCAACTATGCCCTCACCATGAGTGGCACTATGTTTAATATATATGAGGCACCCCTAAGGAAGGCATCCTCAGCCCATGAGGCAGGATACATTAAATTAAAGGTATGGACATATAAGTGCAAGCCTATATGTCCCTATAGTGGCGTTCCTCATTAGAAACTACTTTAACTGTTTTAGAAGTCCATAGGATAACATGGGCTGCGAACCGGGCATTCTCGAGATTGGCAACTCAATTATGGTGCAACTAAAATATGTCATGTTTGGTATCAAACAACATGCCTCCTTCTCTCCCCTGACATGATTCTTGTGCCCTGGGTGACGTGACATGCACCCAGGTGGCACCTTAGAGGTTGCCCACCTGGTTGCCCCAGCTTGACTGTACTCTGACTGACCAGGCCATGCATTCCTCCACCTTCTACACCCATTCTGACCTCCTGCCAGGCTCTGTGATCACTAACAGGAGTCAGGAACAAAGGCTGGGCAGACAGGAGGTCACGGCTCCCTCCTCCCCATCAGGCTAGTGAAATGGCACATCAGAGCAGTGAGCTTCAAAGGCTACACCTCCTCTGATAAGCATCTGGGGCCCCAGGCATGCTTGCACCCCAGCAAGGCGGAAAATTAGATATGCAAGAGGTGTACACCTCCAGGAAGGCTGGCCACACCTCTAGGGTGGGTAGCCTGATCTGTACATCTAAAATCTAAGTTTGCCATCTTTAGGAGGGCAGAAATAGTAGGTTCTGGGTAGAAAAGGTGACCTACATCACTGGATATAGTCACCTAATGACCTGATCGGTCACACATCTTCCACACATGCTCTCTGACAATGAATGCCCTGGAATGCTTAACACATGTTCCTCTGCAAAAGCTTGACTTCTCTTTGCCACTCTACCAGGACTGAGCTACGGATTTATTAGTGTGAATCCAAGGGCCATCTTTGGGGTATTGTGATAATAATTCATGATAAGGCTATGCAACCATACCACATAATATTCCACTTTCCTACAGTTTAGCAGCTATATAATTTCAATATTACAATGTCACAAGACACCAGTATAAGGAAATTAGAGACAGGCTTTTAAACAGGGATTGCAGTAAAATACAAAGAGTGTGTTTTGTGTAGACTGTGTGTCTGAATTCACTTAGTGCAAGATGCACACGTTGCAATATTTACACTCAGAGTATCTGTCTGCATCAAGTGCAAGATACAATTAAGGAAGTATGTACAGACTCTATGTTTAGTTGGGTTAGCAGATCACAGAAATAATCCAGTATTTACAATTTGTTCTGTTTCTTGTGAATTGTACTTGATACAAATAGTTCAATGTATATAATAACAAAGCAAACAAATAGTGCAGTGTTCACAGTCTATTGTGAGCCTGGCTGCGGTTAGCACATGATGCGAAGAGATCAGTTTCCAATCTGTGCCTCTGGCCACACTAAACATATGATACTGACAGCACAGCCCTCCCAATCTGTGCTTGGCTGTGATAAGCACATTGTAGAAATGAATCTACCATTCACCTGCCTCTGACATTTTTCCATATAATGTTTCTGCAGACTGGAGAAATTCAGGTTCATGGCACCCTTAAAGTGACCCGGGTGCCCACTGCCCATTTTGTGAAACTGCCATGCCAGGGTCACATATAACCTTGCCAGCTGACACCAAGTTATCACTGACTGCGAGAGCATGATTTTAGTATTCTTTCAGAAACGTTTTTGTTGAAGGTTTATTAGGGTAGAGATATGTGTGCAAAGATGATAGAGGCTTAGGCCTGGCTTAACTGTGCAGCTGTCAGAAAAATTGTTACAATTTTTTTTTAAAAAGATTCCTAAATTGGGCTTTGGCTCTACCTAGAGGGCTGTTAAACTCTATTTTCATGCTGTTGGCTGTTTGGTAAATTGTACTGCCCCCTATGCATTGCTTGTATTTCAATGCACGAGGGACGATTTTATGTCTGACAAATACCCTCAGTTATCATCCCTCCAATTTTTATCACTTCAGTAACCTTTTTAACAATATTTTTGTCAGGACTTGATTTCAAGCCTATCCTTGAGACTCATTTTCATCTTCACATATTGGGACAAGCTGAAACCAAAATGATTGTCCATTGAGATCTCAGTTTCTGCTCAACCCCTATTCAGCTGTGGGCCTTTTTTTATACACCCAGTCAGTATGCCCAGCAACAGATGTGATGTTTCTGCACTGTGCTCTAACACCATACTACCACTACCACTAGCATCATTACTACCACTACCACCACAACATTTCTGCATGTGTGTTTTTGCACTCTTTACTCCATGAAAACCTGACCTATTGGCGTTACCAATGCTTGTTTTATTTGAGGTCTGACTATTTTGCTGCTTTGTAAGATAGGAACAAATGTGTAACTTCCTGCAACATCAGATCATAAAACTGAGGGGAGTGAACGAGAAGGTGAAAATAATTTTCTATTCGAAATAAAAGCATTGTCTTTTTTGGGATGATAAATGAATGAACTTTTAGTGATCCCAGCCAGGCCTGGCCTCTCCTTCAATAGAAAATGTGATTTTATCTGACTCATGCGAGCACCATTGTCGACTGTGAGGGCGTAGTGGTATCCAGGGAATTGCAGTGCAACTGAAGGAGAAGGGCTCCTTGAATAGGGTGGGCAGTCTATTTATCAATCCCCTGCACTATGGCAGTTCTTTGGCAACTATTACTAGGTACTACTACCTGGAGCAAAATCCCATTCTTGACCTGCATTCTCCCATGATGCTTTGCTGCCAGACCAGTGAAGTACGTTCATTTTGAACTTTCCAAAGTACTTACACCGAAACCTTTTGTTAGATGTTGTTTTCATATCCTGTCTAAACCAATAATTTGATTTCATGGATAAGTCACCGGTAAGATCCTTAGGGAGCTTAAAAGGTGCACACATTTCACAAATAAAATGCTAATTTGTGCAGCCAATTCTCAGAGTTTACTGAGATTGCTGCTTCATTTCACAATCAGTGCAGTTACAATGTTTTTTTTTTCCTTGGAAACATGGAATTTTTTGCTAAGACTACAAAAAATGCAAAGGTCGCAAAGTTCCCCACAAGCAGAGCTCAACTGGAATCAAAAAATCTGCTCTGAGAAACTTGTTCATATCAGTGCCACGCTGCAGGAGATTGCAACTAGAATGGGGCTAGAGGGACATGGTTGGATTATGACAGCCCATTCAGCCCAGAAAGCTGCCCATTAGTGTTCACCCCACCAGTGAAATGGTAGAATGTCCAGTGGGACTCCTCACACCAGGGTCGGATTGGTAAGGCGGGCACTCGGGCAATAGGCGATGGGCCGGTATGTAAGTTGCAACTGTGGGCTGCTTTTCTGGGTAGCATGGAAGCATTTTCACTTTGTCTGTGCTGTTCAGATGCCACCAGCAGCCCAGTGGGGGCCTAAGCGGTCTTTTTGGAGGCAGATGGGCCTCTGTTACCTTCCTTTTACCAACATGGGCAGGGGTTGGTGTCATTTCCAGTCTCTCGATGGGCCGGCCCTTTAATGTATGCAGATTGAGCAGGGGGCCTGAGAAGTAGCTTCACTTATATTCAGGTGTGGTTCTCCAGTGTGAACAAATCAGTGCACAAAGTGTGCAGGCAACATTTGCATTTTTTTATTCCTCAAGAAGTTAAGAAAACATACCTCTCCTAGAGCCCCACCCACCCCCACCAGTGTTTTGCGGAAAGGCACAATCTGCAAATGTGGGCCACTTCTTTTAGCTTGCCCGGGCTGATTTTTTATCCCGATCCAACCCTGCCTCACACCAGGTTGGTGATCGGATATAAAGCGGGACTTTTATGAGCATGTAATTTGTGCTAAGGTATTCACAAGGAAAATCTAAACATGGTATGCTTTTGCATAGAAAATGTCTGCAAATTAGAGCCATAACACAGTTTAAGAGGATATGCACGAAAAAAACAAGAGCATATGAAATGCTCACAAGTTATCAGCACCAGCTAGCACGTGCAAAACAAAACAATGTCAGTGCATTGATGTGGAAAAATGGGAAATTCCTTGATCTGCTAGTAGTCCAATGATCTGATATGCCACAAGATTTTTGCGAAATTAAAGATTTTCACACCCTCAGTTAAATTTGTCTGTAAAAGGAAAGTCAATGCCAAGGCTGTTCACCTCTGGGCCGGGGTATTTGATATTTGTGAGCCACTCTGCAGCCACTCTCCCCTTTTGCCTTTATGCATGAGTTCCTGCATGATGTCATTTCCGGTAGTGTATATTTGTTTTTTTCTGGTATGTGGTTACTGCTCTGTACTCAAAGCTAGAGATCGAATACCACACACGGATGGGACCGAAAATAGTCCTGTGCAGCAAAATAAAAGTGTCCTCTATTTCTGGACTATATAGCTAAATAAAAAATTGTCCCAAGCTTGCAAATTTGGACAGTTTTCAACTTGTAAAGACAAATTATTTGAACGTTTTGCAAGGTATGGGCCACTGTATGGATTTGAGCTTGCTGCAGGCAATGTTTGTTTCAATATCAGCAAATCAACAGTAAGAAGAGGCTTACCAGACCTCAAAACAGGCCAGTAAAGAGCCAAACAATAGCCCACAAGCTGACCTGTGACAGCAACCCTTGGGGCACGGCCTTACTGCCCTAAAGGCCAGTCCGTCCCTATTGCACATTTTAAACTGCAACCCGCTCCCTTGAACCGCTCTGTCTCAAAATAACTGTGAACAATGCCCGCCATCGCGCAAATGCACGCGGAGCCAGCGCGCGAGACGAGGCCTCTCGAGGATGTGCTGAGAGACAAGTTCTCGAGACAATGCGCTCAACTTCTCAAAAAAAGAACTAACGAAAGCGGAACAACTTTCCGCTTGTCAGGATTGTACCCACTAATGGAGACAGTTTTTCTGCTGCTCTGGTCGATCCAAATTGATCCCTGTTTTGCTGAGCTCGGGCAGTCCCTTCGAAGCTGCGCCTGGTGTCAATTTTTATCGTTTCACCGGTGCCAATCAATAGCAGGACATAAACATTAAGACAAACTTTGTGAAAGCTAATCCTTCAACTGGAGTATTATGAATGGGCCGACAGCACTGGCTCTAAGCGTTTGGATCTAAGTGGGTCCTTTAATCAGGTGAGTGACAGGAGACAGTCAATATGGAGACTGTCTGGTGATTGACGAAAGCTTTTATACTGCTGAAAAAGGGAGGGGTGGAATTTACATCAGCACAAGATTAGCTGGGATGCTCATGATGGACTTTTTTCTAGCGTACTTCTTCTCTGTGGTTTCACGTTCTCTCGCCTTGCTTTTAAACCTAGTTCTCGTTTAGTTCTGGCGTTCTGTTGCCTATTATTAAAATGTTTTCCAAAGTGAGAGGAAGTGTTCCACTTGTGGCTAAGAAAACATGGTTGAAGTAGGCTGAGGAGTTGCTTTGTGGCTGGCCACAAGGAGTCACTCTAGTGGTGACTTAAATCTTATTTGTCAGACAATTAGTATGAATTGATGATGTCACTTCCCGTGCAGCTCGTTGCTGCTACCTGGTCAGCGCTGCTCTAGCGAGTGATGTCACTACCTTTGTAGGTCAGCAGAAGAATGTATCGAAATAACCTCTCTCTGCATTCATTTCGCTATTGTTCTGAACTCACTCATTTTCATGTTTTTTTCATTCTCTCTTCTTCCCACCCCTTCTATTCATGTTTCGCATCCCTTATTTTTTCTTGGTTTTTCTTCAACATTTTCTTTCTTGCTTCCTTCACAGGGTTTTTAATGGAATAAAAAAAGTGGGGGGACGCCTCTCAAAAAGGCTCGTGGTCTGAGAAGTTTTACCAAGAATCTTTTCCAAGAGACTTGGCCTGTGTAATTATGAGTGTGACTTAAGACATGCAACTAAAATCCAGTGCTTCCCATAAGGTGTCACCCGAAAAGTATTTGAGTGCCTCTCGGTGACTTTTCTTATGTTGGATACATACATATGCAGACATGTTACACAATAACAGATATGCGGCTAAAACTAGCCTGACCTCTGCCAATGTTGTTAGCTGTGTCAGATTAGTGAGTAACAACAATAATTTTGTTGAGGGTAATAAGAATGGAAAAAGTTTCAATTGCGAAATTATGAGACTGTGAATTAAACATTACCAAGGTCATTGGAAGGCGTAGTGACCTTTGGAGCGTCTCAATCACTCCTGTTTCTCACCTTTACACCACCGTCTTCAGCAGCCTCACAGTAAGATAAGCCCTTTGTTTGATAACGTTCTGAAAGCCTTAATCACTTTCCTTTCCACTAATGTATTTTCTCTCCCCTGCACCTACATCCTATCATCTCATGCACTTCTCCATCCCTCTAGCACACACACACAATGCAGCCACTCATCTGTAAGCACTGCATTTTCTTTAAATGTAACTGTCAGTATTTCGACATCTGTGTGTCTCTGTCACACACGTTAAAAAAAGAAAATCAGAGTTACAAAGGGTAGAGAGGCCAAGGATTGAATGAGCATGTTTTCTGAAGCCTATTTTGACACACTGACAGACACTGAAACAAACTGCTCTGCCTTTGGCCTGAACTCCACAACTCTCAACTGTGGCCCATTATAAACACCCACGCACAACTTGCACTCGCACAAATACCAAGAGGCAGCTCTTTTCACATTATGCACCGTACACAATGTATATACTTCCATGGAAAAATTACATTGACACATCATGTAGGAAAAAGGACGCGGTCTTATAACAATGAAAGAGTAAGAAACGTGAAATGTAAACGTGAAAAATATTGCGGACATGGATTGACTCAATGTCTTTTTACAGTCATTGTTCAAAATTCAATCAGAATTTTTGCCTGTAAAGTTAAGGACATCAACACAGGAAGGAAACCGAGTCAAGGACAATTTTTATTAACTGCTGGGTCTGGGACCCGGAAGGCCCCCACATCACTTAAAGTCTCGTTCTGTTCTTCTTTCATTCCTATCATCCTTCCCCTCCCTGTCCTGTTTCATTTCTTGCACCCCCCCTACCTTGTTCGTCCCCACCTGCTCCTCCCCTTTCCCCCATCTCTTCCTAATCAATCTTCTCCATAATAGCCAGCCTTCCTTCCTCCCTCCCTCTTCTGCCGTCTTCTTTCTTCCCTGCTTTCTATCCAGTAAGAAAGATTGCCTGGGGCTGCACCACTCTGACCTCACTGGGGGGAGTTCCAAGTACAACACTGAATTTAACACCAAGCTTTCCCAAGGGAGGGTGACACGGGGTCTTATGGCTGATGCTAACCTTAAAATAATATCCAATCAATCCGTATTTGGAAATGCTGAGCCTGACATGGGCCTAACCTTTAATCAGGCAAATGGGCCCTTTACAATAAATGCTTCATGGAGAGAGGCGGGGTGGCAAGGAGGTGCAGGGTGGTGCAAGACACAGGGTGGGGAGGCAGACGGTGGAAAACATGGGAGGAAAGGGGAGGGAATGACAAAAGATAAATAGAGGAGGAAGCAAGATACACCAGTAAGCCCTGTGCAAAATGAAGAGAAAGAGAGAAAAAGGGAGGGCTAGAGATGAAGCCACCATGAGATGGGCTGGTGTTTAAATTTTTATGTAGCGCTTACTAGTCCTTTGTGGGGCGTCCAAGTGCTGGCCTACCTAGGTAGCACGCCGTATAGGGTGTGTGTTGGGAAGCCGTTTGTTGTGAGCAGGCACGAGATCACAACAAGGTCGTAAAGCAAGTAGAAATGTGGAGTGCAGTCTGAGAAAGGCATCACATAAGGATGCTGATCTACAACACACTGAGGAGATGCAAGGAGGGCAATCTGCCATTCTGTCGTGTGTGATGAGCATTTGGATATGATGATGTCATCGGAATAAATTCTACCGCATTATGACTATTGGCTGTTTATTGTGACGTATGAACATTTGTCTCAGACCTTCAAGATTAATATTCCTTTTGGACTAAGTAATACCGGGAGGGTAACTCCAAATCTGAGATTTGAGCGCCGGGCCTAACCTGGACCCAGACTCATTGTTTTTTATACCACTCCACAATTACACACATAACACCCCACCCACCACACATCAATGGTAGTCTAGGTAAAGGGATCCTGTTGCACACCATATTCTCAATTACCTCAGACATATACTTTAAGCTGGGTAATGGACATACCCATCCTTGCACACAGCACAACGCCCAAATAAGTAAAGAACTTGAACTATAACACCACAGATATCACTAATCATTATAAGACTCCTACAACCTAATCAAACACACAAAAACAGCACATAAAGCACACCTTTACAGCCCGGGATCCAACTAAAATAAATAACTAATCTGCTTTCAGTCAGTGACAGAATCTTCAAAACCAGGATGTCACTGTACTGAACTCTGAATGCAGGCAGGCCATGGAAGTGGCAAAATAAATGTGTGATATTCTAATCTCCATAACATAAAATGGCATAATAGAACATAACATTACATTACATCACACAACACGACCTAACATAATATATCATAACATATAGTTGAACTATATTGTTGTTTAACATGAAAAATCTCAATAAAGTATGTTTTTAAAAAACACAACATAACATACCATAACTATCACGCAAAAGAGAGTTTGTCAAGACAGATATTTCCAGCACTATGCTGTGCACTCACCCCTGCTGTGTCCCTCAATAGCAGCTAATGAATTACATTTGCTTCAAATATTTTGCTAGGGAGGCACACCTTTAGACCAATTAAATGATTACTAACTCCTTGACTGATAGCCCTTTAGTGTGTTTCGCTTTTTATCTTGTCATCCATTTTGTGAGAATTCATAAATCTATAAAGACAACACTTCATGGGAACTGAGAAATAGTGCTAGAGTGCCTGCTTTTCGGTCAAGCAGCATGCCCTGCACTGTGTATGAGAAGCCAGAATAAAGTGTGTCTCCCTATGTCAAACTTTGAAGCAAACATAACACAAGATAAAGTTACAATAAGTAACATAACATGGAAAAAACGAAATATAGATGGAGGGTATTTCCCCATATTAATTTGCACTCCGTGTTTTCTACTTGTGCCTTGATTCCATTGTGTCATGATAAACCCCTTGATAAATGCTGATAAACAACGTTGTTGTGCTACTATTGTTGGTGAAAAATCTTTAAAAATAGATTATGTTGTGGACAAATCATGCAAATCGAATTTTTCTGTGTTTTTCAGCGTATGACATCAAACATCAAGAGATCCTAAGAACAGAAACATCCAAATTTCTTTCTCGATTTCCTGAATTGCCCGAGTTTGAATGTTGCAAAACTTCCTGTACAAATTCTCACATCCTGACTCTCCCTTATCACTTGTGGCTGAACTATGAATATATCTAAATGCAGCCGCTAGACTTCTCACAGACACCAACAGATTGGACCAGATCTCATCTGCTCTCATGAGTCTCAATTGGCTCCCAATTGAAGAAAGATGCATCTTCAAGGGAGCCTGTATCACCCACAAAACACTCCGCACTGCAGACCTAAATATTTAGAAAACAAACTATTGAGAGCAGGTAGAACTCGGGTTTTTAGAAGATTCGACTCACTCCTTCCCATCCTCCTAAACTGAAAAAAATCCCAGAAACATTCCTTCTCTGGTAATGCTCCATCGATTTTGAACTCACTTCCCAAAGACCTTCCCTGAAACCATTCCTATACCCGCTTTACAAAGAATCTCAAAACTCTACTACTGAACAAATACTTCAACCCGCCACCCTGATCCTACTAGACCAACAGGATAGTTCGATATGGTCGCCTGACCCAATTCAGCATTCAATCTGTCACTAATGTCTCTGATGAACAATTTTGGATGATCTATTTCTCATTGGGATTCATATGCTATGTTGATTCGTTTTTATTCCTTCCAGTTATACTATGTTGAATCCTTCTATCAATGCTCTGTCTTGTAAAGCAGTCTGATGCCCTCGGGTCTAGTTAGCCCTATATAAAACTCCCAAATAAATATATATTCTTTAATTTTAAATATTAATTTGTGAAATGATGGCTTGTGGCGTAGAGTCACTTAGTAGTGTGCAGGGCATTCCAAAGTCCAAATTTGCAGCAGGAATTCTTACACTGAGTCACTACCAGTGCTGAGAGTTGACAAGATCCAGTAATTAATTTGGTTCATATTACCTTCTTAATTCCCAGAAACAAAGGAGTTGGACATGGGGCCCTGTCTTCTAACTAGAGCGATAGGTAGTCCATTGGATATAGAGCAGGGAAGAAAAACCACTCTGAAAGTTTTTTCACATTTCTTTTAAAATATGTGAGATTTGGTTGCTTTCTCTGGTCTAAGCTTAGTGATTTCCATGGATGTGCACCTATTTTACTGGATTCCACTGAACAGTGCATCTGTCATTTCCCCCTCTCTTGGACCCCTTCACCACCACCATGAATATGACCTTCAATCTTAGCTCTCATGTGCTTGTTCTTCATACTGGTGACCGAACTTCATTTTAAGAGCTATTTGGCAACTCCCTGCACAACTGACCAGTCAACTTAGCAGCCTCTATCCCCCACCTCCATCTTTCAGCGTCACTCTAGCCTTCATTGACTCTCGCTCGGCCCGCCTTTTTTCTAATCACAAAGTACTGCAATGTAGTCCTAGAAGAACTGGATCAATGGTTGATATTTTGTATGTCCACAAAGGGTAATTGGATCTCATTTACATAATCTGGGGATGCCCAGAAAGGTTGGCTTGGACCTGGCAACTGCAATGTCTGGTAGGCATGCTGCCTCATCAGGACCTGTCGCAGTCTCTTGATCTTTATCCGTCTCATTCCAAGAGTCATCTCCAAACATTCCATCATCTCCCCTTTATTTTTCTACCACAGCTTATCTTTTCCACACAATCGCTCATTAACTCTCTTTCTTCAACTCACCCATACCAAATGTAAGTATTTTATTCTCTTCCTTCTCTTGTGCTTGTCTATAGTGCCAATGCATGTTGCCTTGTAGAGCTTCCGAGGATGGAGGCTGAGGCTCCCAATGACAGTGGCAATGTCCCATGTGACCTTCCAAACGATGGTCATCATTTTAATGTCAATTCGTCTGGTCTCTATGCAGTTACGATTAGGTATTCAGCTGGTTGCTAGGAGCTGAATAATCAGAGATGTAGAAGCTTGGCATAGTTAGCTGGAATGGAAAAGGACTATTGAGTACCAGTGAGTTTGAGAATACCTTGCAGTGCAACAGAGTCAGGTCGGTCACAGCACAATCAAAGCATAGTGTTGCAATGAGCAGCAGCCCTGCTGAGCTTGGTACCGACTTTCTAGTTTCAGGTTTGGTAATTTACCAAATTATTGTGTGACTCTGGGTAATTCAATATATGTCTTTGTGCAAAGGTATGGTTATTTTTTTTAACGATTTGTAGAGCATACTGTATATCACTGTTACACTCACCTGTTTTTACCCTTCAACCTCCCTAATTCTCGCTGATTTGTGTAAGTATGTTTGTCTCCACTACTCCCTTTACCTCGAATTCCAGCCTTGTCTTTCATCTCTTGCTACCCAACCTCCTCTTCCCATCTCATAGCTGCTGAAAGCCTCCTTTTCATCATGTGACACCCTCAACCATGCAATGGCGTCTTAGTCTTAAACGCACTTCACATGGTAAGATTTTTTGTGTACTACATCTCCCACAATGCAACATGCGCTTGGAACAAAAGCTAGGAAGGTCTTCAAATATTCCACGTGACATTGGGCCGCCTCGAGATCGCCCTTTCTCTACTAAATGGCAGTGTGGCTCCTGCCCTGCTCGTTTCTCTTCCGCTGTCCTGTTTCCTGGAAGGCTTCACTCCCTGACAAGGCCCTGAAAGCTCTGCTGTGATTTCTCTTCGCTGCCGCCGATGCCGTCCACAGTATATTTTAGTACTTGTTGGAATCAATTGGGCATCAGCAATAGGAAATAGAAGAACGTAAATCACGCGGACTCCCCGTTCACCCCAGAAATCAATTTTCACACATTAGAGCTATTAGCTTATTGAGAGGTCAGTGACAGATTACTGCAGCAGGCAGTGAGAGCGCCACACCCGGGCCTGCGCCGCCCCTCCTGCAGGCTAAGAGAGGAAGGGACCAGCAGGGAGCAGGAGGAGGGTGGAAACAGAGGAGAAATGGCGGCTGACGAATGCGCGACTTCTTACAGAGGGAGGCTATAGAGGGATTTATTTATGAAAAAGAAGGGAAGCTCAGAGAAAGAGACAGAGAGGGATATCCCAGGAAGGAGAGGGGTCCTCAGTGGGAGCAGAAGAGCTGGGTCAGAGGATTATACGGTTAGGTCCTGCGTAGCTGCACGTCTGTAATGCTCCATTTTACAATTCTTTATCTCCCACTGAGAAGATTTCTGTGTTCATGTTCACAGCTACAGAGCTTACCCGTTTCCCAGATCCATGCGTGAGCAGCTCATCCGGTCCAGTTTTTTTGCAAACTGGGATTTGTAGTTTTGTGTAACCCATATAAACCCAGGACTATTATGTCATAGAAGGCAAAGAAAATACTTGGAATGGACTAGCTACTCAAATGGAATAATTACATTTGAGAGTTCTGCATCCTCTGGCTGTATGTAGAACTCAGCCTCTGGTTAGTTGAGGGGAGGGTGCCGCGCTAAGTGCCTTCCCCACTAATATCAAAATAGCCTTCTTCTTTGCCTGAAAGACTGCCAAAGTTTGAGGTACAATCTTTTCACCGTACACAAGGGAGTGGTCTGCAGACCCCATCCACAAAGCAATATTATGATAGTCTACGCTAAGGCGGAGGAGCGTCGCCCCACTGCTAAGAAGCAGCAAAAGACAGGAAAAAACAAAATGATAATAATGTAATGTTATTATCATTTTACCTTGTCCTCCTGCTGCGGCAGTGTGCATGAGGGGGCGGGGCTGCAGAGGAGGGGAGGAGTGGTAGAACACTCCTGTGCGCAATGACAACAGTCCAAAACAGTCATGCGCACTTCCCTGTTCTCCATGCAGGCTGCATTACAGCCTGCATGAAGAACATGCCCACCCCTCACAGTGCTCAGACCATTCACAAAGCTGCATTGCAGCGCTGTGATTGGCTGCGGGGAGCCCTGGTGCTTGCTGCTTCCTCACAAGAAGCCAGGAAGAGAACGGGTCACAGGAGAGGCAGCAGCGGCCGACCAGCCAGCCGGCTGGGAGGTAAGTGATTTTGTTTACCGATTTCTCCTCTCACACCCCCGCCCCTTCACCCCCACCCGCCCCACTGCTGCTTCTAGGCAGCAGCCGCAACTGCATTTGCAGCTCGGCATTTCTCCCGACCTCAACAGCACCCTAACCTTTGTATTCATGAATCAAGGATATATGTTTTCAGAAATGTGACTGCCCACTAGAGGGCCTGGCCATCTTCGCGCAACTGCCAGCTTCCGTTTGAACAAAGAAGACATTGTATGATTGATGTCAGGCTTGGTGTTGGTATACATATCCAGTCAACATAACTTAACTTACCCTTTTTGTCTGGAAAGGAAAATGGCCACTTTTCAAACAACATTCGCATCTGACTTGCAACAGTTCCGCTGACCATCTCCCCGGGACTTTGTAAGTGAGTAGACCCTGCAGGTATTTCCTTGAAGGTTTACAGATTGAAGGCCTGTATGGGTTTTTATAACGATAGCACTTCCCAGAGTCTGCTTTAGAGCACATTCCAAGGGAGGGGAATGTTAAAAGGGATTTGAAGGTGAGTTACTACAGTGTAAACAATTCAGCCCACCAATCACTGGAACCCAGGTAGGTGCAGTTTAGAGAAGTTTCGAATCTTAAAAAGGTATCTTTCATGCATTTGCATTAAACAGGAAGCATGTAGAGGTTGTTTTGAGGGCTTCACTATAGACATTTAGTTGGCTGGTACAGTATCATCAGGTTGGAGATGTAGGACGCTCCATAAATTGAGTCGCTTTTCGCATGAGGTACTAGGCATTAAATTCAAACCGATTTTGCGTTAGAAGCTATTAGAGTAAAGTCAGTGTGGGAGCTATGAGATATTTGAACTTCAGTCTAAGGATGAGATGGGATGCATTATTGTCCACATTTTGCAGCTTGTCTGTGATATTTACTGGATAGCCGCTCTGGAATCTATCGCAGTAGTCGATCCTGGGTGATCTCAATAACTGGCATAAGAGTGATCATTTGAAGCAGGGGATGCACTGATTGATTTGAGAAAGGACAGTTATACGGTACAATGTGTTTTTGCTTGCATTGCTAACCTGAAGAACCATGGATAGATTTGCAAAAAAAGTTACTCTCCGACTGCAGATATTTTTGGAATTCAGATTTTATTTGTCAAGTTGCACATATACAGCAGGGCCCCGTACCTCAGAGGCGTCTGCACAATCAGAGCATGAAATGCTGACTTTGACATTTTCATATTGATACGCAAAAGAAAAAATTAAAAGTAATACAATTAAAATCTAACTCCCCCATGCCAAACCCCTCCCCCCCCGATCGCATTATACACCCACACTAGAGAGAGCCATTTAGAAATTACCGTAGAGCTATCCACCGGAGTTCCAAATCCCACCCCACTCCCTGGATCCCCCCAACCGACTGCAGATATTTTGAGAGGAAGACTGATATAGACTAAATAAGGATGGCCAGTCAAGTGGATGTGTGACAGCACTTGTGGGACTTAGCGGAGGATCACAGGCGCAGAGGGCTTGAGACAGAGTCTATTTTTGTTCATCCACATGTGGGTGATCGGGAGGAAACATACAACACCCTAATGATCATATGGTTGGTAAAGACTGTGGTGCGTTTGGGTGCTGTTGGAAACTCTATGACGACTAGTCCTAACCTTGATAAAGAGGTCTGTAAAGCGTTACATGTAGTAGTCGAAGTAGGCCAGTGACCACACTGTTGCTGCACCCCACAGGTGTTGGTGAACATTGACAGTATATTGGTAAGCTTTACTTTATGAGACCTTTTAGATCAGAAGGAAGTGAACCATTGGATGTGTTACGTAAAAAAAGCAGATAGCTGCAAGTTGTTCCAGAAGAGTGATCTGGTCAGCAGTCAGGAAGCGTCAGTGTGCATGTCTGCCCCTGGTAAAATGCAGGTAAACTTGGTGAGCAGATTTTCCCTGATCTTCATTAGAGACATTTCATTCCGTTTACAGATTAGAAGATGCCAAGGAGGGTATTCTGTTCCCTGTAAGCTATGAATTGGATGCTTCCTAGTGTTTAGAGAACCTTGGTTAGAATAGTGAAGTCAAATATTGATCTGTGCTTTGTGGAAATTTAGCCTGCAAACTGAACATTATCTGCGCCATCTTGCCTCTCCCCAGCGCCACGCACAGCGAATGCACGGCCGCCATTTTAGGCACCCCACTCTCTCCCCGCTCACTCTCGACCGCCAGCGCTTTCCCCTGGCGCTGCGAGCATCCCCCCGCGCGCCGGCCACCCCCGCTCTCTCATACAGGCCATAAACCCTCTCCTTCTGCGCGACCCTGCTACGGAACCACTTCCGACCGACAACCCATACATGGTCATGCCTCTCCTTTGATAACCCCCTTCCTCTGCGCCCCATTGTCTGAACTGGTCCCAGGCCATCACCTAGCCCTGCGGATGCAGTTTATTGCCCCTACTGTAAGGGAAACACCCCACATCAAAGGGATTACAGTAGATCAAAGCCCCTACCCCCTGAGACCCGGCCGGTTGCACACACCCCCGGGAATTAGCGGAATTCCCTGCTGCGCGATAGCCATCTCCCACTGCGGGTAGGGTGGGAACCTCTACTGTAACCATGTGTGGGATCAGATCTGAGCCGGGGGCTTCAGGGGATGTTCTTTCAGGCATCAAGGGAATCTCAAGAATATACTATGTATAATAAAGCAATAAACCAGTGTATAAGAGACCAGGTCTCGGAGATGCAGTTAGAGCACCTCGTGACGATACCTTGCTGTCAGATCTGATGTGTTCTGCTCCGACGGAATAAAACTTTGTTTCCTGCCTTCCAGTCTCCGGCGCCTGCCTCTTTTATTGGTAAATTATCGAGTGGTATGAGAGGCGATTACCGCCGGGCAAATACTTGAAAGGTTATCGACTGAAACGGCCGCTACCATTTAACAATTGGCGTCCCAAACGTGGGGCCCATCAGCGACACGTGGATCCAGTGGGAGAGGTCCCGACGACAGAGTGAACGACTGCAACGATCGGGAGAGCTCCTGCCCAATAGACCCTCGTCTGGCAGCCGATCATCCGAACTTCACTGGTTCCGAGCAGACCTCTCTCGAGTGATCTACGGTCCTGACTGGGAACCATCAGGAGTGCCGCGGCAAATACGGAGAGTAGAGGACGATCGGGCGCTGGAGGCGGAAGACGAGAAACTGTCCACGCGGTCCGGGTAAGGTCGTGAAATACGACAAAAGTGCGAAATAATTGATTGATTGTTTGAATACTAGTATTGCTCATTGATTGTTCTCTTTGAGATATTCGCTGTCTACAAACGGGGAGGAGTAGAAATACTCTCTCTCTCTCCCTTTGCAGATAGTGAAGGGTAGGTAACGCAGACTTTTGTCCCCGTTGAAACCCGTCGTGCCTATCTTTATCTCCCCATTGATTGATTGTCCGAACATTAATTGTTTTGAAGAATAGTGCTCTTTGAGATATTCTCTGTTTGCAAATAACGTAGAATAGGAATATTCTGTCTAGTCTTTGCAAATAGTGAAGGGTAGGTAACGCAGACTTTTGTCCCCGTTGAAACCCGTCGTGCCTATCTTTATCTCCCCATTGATTGATTGATTGTCCGAACACTAGTTGTTCGATATTGGTTCTTTGGAGGTATTCTCTGCTTACAAATAACGAAGAATAGAGATATTCTGTCTAGTCTTTGCAAGCAGTGAAAAGATAGGTAGTGCTGACTTTTGTCCCCGTTGAAACCCGTCATGCCTATCTTCTCCCCACTGATTGGTAGTTGGTTCTGCCCGGACCGCTTATTAGAGGTGAACCACCCGGCTCCACTGGAAGGCACCCCTAATAAGGACATGTTCACTAAATATGGACTAGTCGCCGTAGCTTATAGCAAGCTGTGGCATAAATATACCAAGAAGGACCCCGAAAGTCAGTGGCCACTGATGGGATCCTTCGACGACCGCAAGATAGAAGCGCTAGAAGTAGCTCTGCGTAGCAATAAGACGACGCCTACTATGCTTGACAGTATTGGCATGTGGCGCAAAGAAGCGACGCAACGGAAAAAGAGGGAAGAAGTAAAAGCAGAAAAGGAATTACGAAAGGCAGCTCACCTTGCCGCTAAAAAGTTAGAAGAAGACATAAAGGAGAGAAGGGAAACTAAACTAAGACAGGAGCCCGAAACCTCAGGCCAGTACGCTGTTAGGACCCCTCCTTTGCTCTACCCTGAGTTGTCCTCCAAGCAGCGAACGAATGACGAATTACTGTTAGGTCCCCCGATCATTTACATGCCCCCTCCGTATGCACCCTCCCAATCAGTAGTGCAACACCCACAACCCCCGAACACGAGCGAAAGCAGTACAGGGGCCTCGGCCCTCACGGCCTCCGCGCCGGCTGAGCCTCTTGTACTGAACCCAATATCGACTACAACGCTAGATGACCATGAGATGGGAAAGAAAGAGTCCACCAGAATGAATCGATTAACTAAGGATGAACGAGCAGGAATCGATAGGATAGTAGGGACGCTGGTGGAGCGAAAAGAAAGTGAGGAGTATATAACAGACGTGTATAGCTCGTATGCCGACAGCCGCAGACGACACTTCGTCGTACGGCTCTGTTATCACGCCCTGAATGCATATGAGGACAGATACCACGATAAAGGTCCCGAAGGCTTAGCGGCCCTATATAGGAAGGTAGACATTGGGGAAGAAGGAGAGGGCGATGTAACGAACCTCTTCACTCGTACACTCGAGGTCTACCGACACCTTAAAGAACATGGACAGACCACCAAAACAGAAACCCCCATAGCAACTAAGCCCCAGGGAGGAAGGGCCGATGCCATGATGCCCATTAAAGAAGCTGCCCCCTACTGGGTCCCCCCACGGGGTCAGGGAACACACGACGACATCAACCACCAAGATGCGAAGGGAAGGGTTGTATATAACTGGGTCTACCAGCCGTGGGACCGGCAAGATATTTTGACCTTTAGAAAGACTCTACCCGACTTAAGAAAGAACCCGACTGCCTTCTACACTGAATTGGGTACAGCCTTAGGCTCAACGATAATGACGTTAGCAGATATCGACTTGTTCTTTGGGCTATGCCTGCCGGCTGATGTGTGGAAACAAATCCGGAAAGTTGACCACGCTGAGCCGTTCGGATATACCTGGATACAACTCGATACCATAGATAAACAGCGAGAACCAGGACAGAAACCCCCGAAAGCCATCTTAGAGCTCCCAGACAAGATTGTACAAAAGCTGAAGACTCTAATCCCAGAAAGAAAGGTAGACTGGTCGATAGTGACGGCTTGCCGCCAGAAACCCCAGGAGGATGTGTCTGAATACTTCTCCCGATTCGAGACTGTGTTTTCCGATTACAGTGGCCAAGACATGACCACCGCAACCGGACACCACCTCTTTGTCCAGAATTCTGTAAAGGGTCTGTCTCAAGAAGTTTCCCAGAAGCTACAGACCAGCGAGAGCAGTTGGGCAGCCTCCAAACCCGCAGCGATTCTCCAGATGGCCCAATACTACGAAAACCAGAAGAACGAGAACGATAGGGCGTCAGAGAAGAAGAAAAAGGAATTAAAGGAGAGGGTGATGATAGCACAGTTGCAAGGGGTGACCATAGGAAGGGAACCCCCAAAAGAGAATTACCAACCAACCGCTCCTAGAAAGCTACCCCCTAGAGACCATACACCTACACCCTACAACGGACGGAGAGACTTAGATGGAAATCAATGTGCGTTCTGTAGAGGGTTCGGACACTGGAAATCCCAGTGCCCAGTCCTTCTGGAAATGAACAAGAATAGGGACCCCAGAGACACAGCATATGACCCCAGAAATAGAGGACAGGGACGAGGGCACACGAACAACACCATCAACGACAGGCCAGGCAGACCAAACACCTTTGATCGCCCCCGCCAAAACCAGTGTCAGCAGTCCGACTATGAGAGCACTCATGACTTCGCATAGGACCGCCAGGGGCAAGGGAGGGATCCAGTCGAACTCCGTGTTGACCAGCAAGGTCCTTACGTCACCGCTAAGGTCTTGGGCACAAAATCTCCATTCCTGGTAGATACTGGGGCGACACGTAGTGCGTTATCTAAACGACTGATTCCTAGGGCACCCTTGTCTGGCTCACACGTAACCTCAATAGGCTTTGACGGAACGCCCTCCACTAACCCCTTATCAGCACCAATCTCCTTTGACTTAGAAGATAACACCACTGACACGACCTTTCTGCTCTCCTCCAACACCCCCGATGCTATTATGGGACTTGATTTGCTAAAACATTTTCGAGCCACCATCAGATGCTCCCCAGACGGAGTTCGAGTCATCCTACACGATAACCCAGATCTGTCCAGACCCTGTCACACACGGCGTATGCTCTCTATAACCGATGCTGATATGTCCCTACTCGACACATTACCTTCACATCTATGGGCTAAAACCGACTCAGATGTAGGGCGCATGGTGATCGACCCGGTACACATAACCGTCTGACCGGACGCAGTGCTCCCAAAGCTTCCACAGTATCGGATATCACCCGAAGGCGAGAAGGCATTGGTGGAAATCATCGAGTCCCTGGTCGAGGCAGGAGTGGTAGAAGAAGTAGTCAGTAATGTTTGCAACAGCCCAATCCTACCCATTGTAAAGAAGCAAGGCGAGGGGGATGAGAAAGCCTACCGTTTCATTGTTGACTTGCGAGAGGTTAACAAAGTAGTCATACCCCAGTACCCCGTAGTCTCAGACATCACCACCATCCTCACCCTGATTCCATCCACTGCCACCATCTTTACTCTTATTGACCTCAAGAACGCATTCTTTTCCATCCCCATCCACCCAGACAGCCGCTACCTGTTCGGCTTCACTTTAAAAGCCCGTTCGTACAGATTCTGCAGGGCACCCCAAGGCTACACTGAGAGTCCCAGTATTTACAGCCAAGCCCTCAAGAGGCAACTGGATGCAGTCCAACTACCCGATGGAGTGGTGTTGATACAGTACGTCGATGACATTCTTTTGGCGGCCGACACCACTCCTCTTGCCGTCACAGCCACCATTCACCTCCTCCGCTTCCTTGCGGAGAACGGTCACAAGGTCTCCAGAAAGAAATTGCAATTCTGCCAGCCCCAGGTAACGTATCTAGGCCACCTACTATCCAAAGACGGGAGGAAACTTACCCCTGACCGAATTCAAACCATCCTAGAAACCCCTGTTCCCAAAACTCAGAAGCAAGTACGATCCCTAGTGGGCCTCACCTCCTTTTGTCGACAGTGGTTGCCAAACTTCAGTCTTACCATAAAGCCTCTGCTTTCCCTGCTGGCTAAGGATGTCCCCTTCCCCCTCCCCTGGACACCTGAATGTCAATCCTCCTTCAAAGAATTACGAAACGCCCTCTGCTCGGCCCCAGTCCTAGGAACCCCAGACTACACTAAACCTTTCTCCCTCTACACCCACGAAAGGGAGGGATGTGCGTTGTCTGTCCTAACCCAGTCCATAGGCCCTAAGCAACGCCCTTGTGCCTACTTCTCTGCCACTCTTGACCCCGTAGCCAGAGCTTTGCCCGCCTGCCTTCGAGCAGTAGCCGTCGCTGCTGTCTCTATCCGACAAAGTGAGGGGATCGTGCTCTCGAACCCCCTCACGGTATTGGTACCCCATGCTGTTGACACCCTCCTGAACCAAACCAAGACTCAACACCTGACTAGCGCACGACTGACTGGTTATGAACTGACTCTGCTTGCACCCCACATCACATTGAAACGATGCACCACTCTGAATCCAGCTACACTACTGCCTCTCCCTGACGCTGACCCCAATGCATCCCCTATACATGATTGCGTGACCCTCACCGACGAACAAACCAAGAGTAGGGTTGACCTCCGGGATACTGCCTTCCCGGACCCTGACGGAGAACTGTGGGTGGATGGCTCATGCATCAAGCTCCCCGATGGCACCACCTCAGCTGCCTATGCAGTCACCACAGCCCGAACAGTTGTTGAGACAGCCCGCATCACACAGCGATCCGCACAGGCGGCGGAACTAATTGCTCTTACACGAGCCTGCATCCTGGCAGCAGGGACAACCGCAAACATTTACACAGACAGTCAGTACGCCTTCGGGGTAGTTCACCACTTTGGGCTCTTATGGAAAGAGAGGGGATTCTTGACTTCTCATGGCACACCCATCCTGCATGGAGATCTAGTCTCTGCCCTGACCGAAGCAGTTCTCCTCCCCACACGGTTAGCTGTGATCAAATGCCAGGCACACAAGAAGGTGACAGACATTATAGGACAGGGAAATGCACTGGCTGACATTACTGCCCGAACCACAGCCGAGAATAGGTCCACGACCCGTATGTACGTGACCAGGTCACAAGCTGAAAAATGGAAGGATGCTAGGGAAACAATTAGGGATATCCAACTAGCCAGCACACCACACGAGTTAACTAAATGGGCCCGGGTGGGATTGAAGGACGATGACGGTTGCTGGCGAACCAAAGACTTGAACAAATGGTTGTTACCAGATTCATACTTGATCCCCATACTGACCATGGCACACTCCCCCGCACACATAGGGTCCGCCCCCATGATCGAACTCATCTCTAAAGTCTGGCACAACGACAAAATACCAGACTCAGCCAAACGTCTAGTCCAACAATGCCTAGTATGCCTCCAACACAACCCTGGGAAAGGAACTGCTGTACCCCGGGGAGGGTTTGGGGTCCCCAATCACCCCTTTGAAGTCCTACAAATGGACTATGTCCAGCTAGAAAGGTGCCAAGGTTTGAAGTATGTACTTGTCATTGTGTGTGCCTTCAGCAAGTGGGTGGAAGCCTACCCAACCCATGACAACACCGCTATGACTACCGCAAAAGTACTACTGAAGGAGTTCTTCCCCCGATACGGCCTTTGTCGAATTTTGTGGAGCGACAATGGCCCCCACTTTGTAGCCGAAGTTATCCAACTCATCTTAAAAGGGTTGGGTGTAAAACAGAAGTTCCATGCGGTCTTCCATCCCCAATCTGCAGGCCTGGTTGAGCGACACAATGCCACATTGAAGCTTAAGATAGCAAAAATAGTCGCCACCACAGGGCTAAGATGGCCAGACGCTCTCCCACTAGCATTGCTATCAATGCGTTCCACCCCCACCAAACACCACTTAACCCTACGAGGTCGTCTTCGGGCGGCCCATGAACCTTTGGACTGCACCAAAACCGACATCCATCCACGACGTCCCGGACGTCCTCATGTCTGATTATCTGTACAATCTAACTAAAACGTTGTCTATCATCCATCAGCAGGTGCTGCACGCCATCCCCGATGTTTCCAGGGGCCCCGGACACGACATCCAACCTGGTGACTTCGTCTTAGTGCGTAACTTCCAGCGCACCAAGAGTCTGGAGCCCCGGTGGACGGGCCCCCTGCAAGTCCTGATCACCACCCGAACAGCTCTTCGAGTGGAGGGGAAACGCAATTGGCTGCACGCACACCACTGCAAGAAGGTATCACCGACCCTGACAACCACGGACAACGTCACCGCCCAAGAGGAACTTCTGGACAAAGACCGACCATCCCTGAGCCGCTGCCCGGATACAGAGACACTTGAATTGATTGAATATCCCGATCCCACTGTGCCATCCAAAGAAGGGTATAACTTGCGACGAAAGGAGAGGACTTCGGCTAAGCAGACCACAGGCTAAGTGGAAATCTCAGAGCGGTAGCCTAGTCACCTCAAAGGCCACCAGGAGAGAAACTAAGCAAAGTCTGTGGTTCTGCCCGCTACCGAGTCTCTCGAAGGTGATGGAAGCGCCCGACATGAAGGTGATGGAAGCAACCGGACGTCCGAAGATCCCCTACAAAAACCCAAAGACTGACCGAATGCACAGCTTTAAGACTATAACACTTTTTATTACCCTTCTCTTTTGCCTTCTCCTCATGGTCACCTTCTGGATCATGGAGGAGAACACACCCGCTCATAAGACATTGCTGACCACCGTTCAACCTACCACCACGAAGGAGCACCATCTGATCTCACTTTCACCCCAACTCCGAGAAAGGCGTAAGGAGTTCTGGAATAACTCTTTTGTGCAGTTGCTCCACCAACACAATCTTGCCACCAACGCCACTAACTGCTGGATCTGTGGATTGCTACCACATGCCACTGGGCACTCAATCCCTTTCATCCCTTCACCTTTTTCTGTCCATGGTTCCTGCCTCGCCTGGCTGATCCTTCTGCAGGAGAGCTACAAGGACAATGCCACTTCCGGCAGAACCATGTCACACTTCTACCATGGGTTCTGGATGAACAAAACTGGTAGAACTTCCGCCCTCTTCTGCCCTCTGAGATCGAACGCTTCCTTTCACATGGACATCCCTGCCAAAGAACGAGTTGAAATGCAAGTGTTCAACAATCCAGCCAGACCCACCTTCTCTTACCTCCGAAAACGGACCGCCGCCACCCTAACAGTGGCCCTGTCCGTCATCAACATCACTGGATCTGTATGCCTCGAAGGCCTGGGGGCACAGCTGGTGGGCCACAGCTCCTGCCTCATCACCCGAACATTGGATTCAGTTGACCCACCCTCCTTTGTTGCCTCCCCGAATATGTACTTCGTCTGTGGTACTAAGGCCTACACCTGGCTCCCGAAAGGTTGGGGAGGCACCTGCTACATCGCCTTTGTCCTTCCTCCGACGTATGTGGCTCCAGCAAACCATCACCGACAGAAACGGGCCAAAGACATTGTGCAAGCCGACTCCACTGGAGCACAGTTCATGGATGCAGTAAAGGGTCTTGTTCCGCTCTGGGGTCCGATGGCAAACAGCCGTGCCATCCGCCACTTAACCCAGGCAGTCGAAACGGCAATGAACATTACGGCTGGCGCCCTCGCCAACAACACCACCGAGCTCCAGGCCGTCCGCTTAGTGGCCCTTCAGAACCGCCTCGTTCTAGATGTGGTCCTGGCTGATCGTGGAGGAGCATGCCGCATCATTGGGTCCAGCTGTTGTACCTACGTACCAGACAACTCACCCTCAGTCTACAAAGCAATTGAACACCTCCACAGACTGTCCACAGAGGTCCATCAAGAGCAAGAAGAATGGTCGCTGGGGAGTTGGTTTTGGGACACTATTAAAAGTTGGGGATGGAGGCTGTTTTCATTTATCCTAATACCGATTGTGATACTATGTGGATGTTGTTTGGGGATTCAGTGTCTGCCACCTTTTTGTTCGCTTTTTATGAACTGCATCTGCCCTAAGACTTCGAACTTTGAAACAGAGCGGATGAAAGCCCTCTATGAGGTGGAAGTCCGCAGTATTATGGGGATAAATCCGAACTAGACAAGCTGGCGAGATATGTTAAAAGGGAGGACTGTGGAAATTTAGCCTGCAAACTGAACATTATCTGCGCCATCTTGCCTCTCCCCAGCGCCACGCACAGCGAATGCACGGCCGCCATTTTAGGCACCCCACTCTCTCCCCGCTCACTCTCGACCGCCAGCGCTTTCCCCTGGCGCTGCGAGCATCCCCCCGCGCGCCGGCCACCCCCGCTCTCTCATACAGGCCATAAACCCTCTCCTTCTTCGCGACCCTGCTACGGAACCACTTCCGACCGACAACCCATACATGGTCATGCCTCTCCTTTGATAACCCCCTTCCTCTGCGCCCCATTGTCTGAACTGGTCCCAGGCCATCACCTAGCCCTGCGGATGCAGTTTATTGCCCCTACTGTAAGGGAAACACCCCACATCAAAGGGATTACAGTAGATCAAAGCCCCTACCCCCTGAGACCCGGCCGGTTGCACACACCCCCGGGAATTAGCGGAATTCCCTGCTGCGCGATAGCCATCTCCCACTGCGGGTAGGGTGGGAACCTCTACTGTAACCATGTGTGGGATCAGATCTGAGCCGGGGGCTTCAGGGGATGTTCTTTCAGGCATCAAGGGAATCTCAAGAATATACTATGTATAATAAAGCAATAAACCAGTGTATAAGAGACCAGGTCTCGGAGATGCAGTTAGAGCACCTCGTGACGATACCTTGCTGTCAGATCTGATGTGTTCTGCTCCGACGGAATAAAACTTTGTTTCCTGCCTTCCAGTCTCCGGCGCCTGCCTCTTTTATTGGTAAATTATCGAGTGGTATGAGAGGCGATTACCGCCGGGCAAATACTTGAAAGGTTATCGACTGAAACGGCCGCTACCATTTAACATGCTTAGTCACGGACACCGTATCAGAATTGGGAGCTTATCGTGCAAGGCCGAGGGACTGAGAGACATTGCCACATTAAATAAAAGCACTTACATACCTTGTTTTATTGAGATGAGAACTGTTGGGCATATTCTATGATTGTTATGACAGGTTTTGTTAATAGATGCTCTGGCCTTTAGATTGTCCATACTCTTGGATATTTCTTCATCACAGTCATTGGTGAATTCTAAAATGTGATGGTGCGCTGGGTTGTTGCTGTTGTGGCAGCATAGTTCATTCAAACCATGGACCCTTTTCCAAAGTGTGTAAGTTTTATCACTCATCATTCAGAGTGCCTCATTATCTCACTGGGGAGATACTGGTGCTAGATTTAGTGCTACTAGCCATTATCTCCTTGTGAAATAATGGGGATTACAAGTTTCCCCCAGAACGGGGAATAACACGCAGACCCGGTAACACAGTATCTATTTCTGCACGCTTTTCCCTGTTCTCTGGGAAATAACTGGCTTAAATTCAAACATTTTTACCACCTGCTTGCAACAGGAGGTAAATGTTGCGGGCTTTTTTTCATGGCTATGGGGGTGGGTCCTTTCACTTCAGCTTGGGTGAGCGTTTGCTTCTCCACCCTGCTGCATTATGAGGGCATGTGTGTCCGGGCACAACAGCTGCCCACATCTCCCTATTTTGTCGGTGGCAGTGGTCCGAAAGAGGAACAAGTATAGGAATGTACACTTATGTGCTGACATGCAGCTCTTAAACACTGCCATAATGAGGGAAAAAGCATGCCGGACTGCACACAAGTGACATGATCACATTCTTGAATGCTGCCAAAATGTTCTCCAAACTCAATTAAGGCAAAGGACATTGTGAGGTCTCTATTGCCTTCATCTTTTGCCCCATATGGGTTCTCACTTCCGCCACATTGAAGGTCAGCCTCCTCCCATTACCCAAATGACACACGGCATTGCTTGGGTAAGCAGTCAAAGACCTAAGTAAGGTGCAGCAAAAATTCTTGTGTCCCCTCCAATGTTGCCTCTAGAAAAAAAAGTTTTATCAAGACCTTGTCTAGCTTACCCATGAGATCTCATTCAGATGAAATCTTACGGGTACAGGCCTGTGTCTTGCATAACACAAAGTTTTGTGATTCCTGATGGATACTTGAGCCTTTACGGCAACGGTGCCATCTTGATTGGAACCCCAGTATAAAAGTGGGTTTCACACAGGTCAGTCTGTTAATCAATGTGGTTCATAGCATTTATAGTCCTAAATATCAACAAAGCTACAAAAAAACGACCTACACAAATACTGAAGCCAAAATTATCTACGGCAAAGCTGTTGAGTTTCTATACATAAAAGAAATTTACCAAAATATTAACTCCAAAAATGTCAACTTCTAAAATATCGATTAATAAGATCTAGTATGTTAAATTAAATAATAGATTTTAAAAATATCTACCTAAAAAGGCAGTGTCCCAATATGACTGTGAAATAATCTTAAAATATATATTTCTAAAAATTACTGAATAAAACTAATTAACCAATGTTATTATTAAAGGTTTGCTAATTAAGAGTGCATTTCTAAAGAAAAAGAAAAAAGGGTATATGTAATCTTAAAAATATTAATAGTTGGTTAATAATTTATCAAATTCAAACAATATATTATGTAATTTATATAAATAGTTCCTTAGTTTGTGCAAGAAGTTTATTAAATCCTACAATGTTAGTGATACAAGCTTACAAAATTTTATACAATTAAATTATTTAAAAAATAGCCAACAATATAGAAATATTTGAAAATTCATAAAGATAAAATAATGATTTCTCATATTTCAACACTTTCCTACATTAGTTCATAAATTACTAAAGCATTGAAAAACAAAATATAAAAAATAATAACAATATAAAATTCGGAAATAACATTTATCAATTTCAATTCTAAAACTATAAAATATAAAATGTGATATGGAGTTAATATTTGCCTATATAATTCCAGCACCACAAGCAGTAGAGAAAATACATGTAGTTGGGAGGCCTGATTTACTATTCGAACGGCAATCCCAACAACATTGAGAACACTGCATATATGTGGGAGGGTGTCAGGTTTACTGTTCTAACTCCTGTCCCACAAACATGGGGAGAATGCATATATTTAGGAGGGGGTCCCTCAAGTCCCGGCAACACTATGGCAAGTGTATATTTTTGTAGGGTGGGGGTCATATTTACTATTCAAATGCCAGCCCCAACAACATTTAAGAAATTGCAGGTATTGAGGGTGGTTAGTTTTACTATTCTAATTTGATTCCCACAAACATTGGAGAAGTTTACTTTTTTAGCACATGTCCCACAAACATTGAGGAGAGTACGTATCTATGGGTGACAGATTCACTTTTCTAACTCCCGTCAAAGCAACACTAGAAAAAGTGCATATATTTGGGGTGGGGTCAGATTCACTATTCTAACTTCAGCCCCACAAACATTGAGGAACGTGCACATGTTTGGGGGAGCAGGGTCGAATTTACTATTTCATCTCCAGTCCATTAAACACTGAGTAAATAAACATGTGGCAATTGCACATTTGGGGATCAGATTTACTATTGTAACTCTAGTCTCACAAACATTGCAGAAAATACATGTATTTAGGGAGGGATCCGATTTACTATGATAAGTTCAGCCCCAGCAGCATTGAATAAAGTGCATATATTTGGAGGGCCCGATTCGCTATTCTAATTTCAGTTCCACACATACTGGAGAAAGTGTATATATATTTGGGGAGGGGGTCACAATTGCAATTCTAATTCCAGGCCCACAAACATTGTGGATAGTACATATAATTGGGTGAGCCTTATGAATAGAAAATAAATAATTGAATAATTCTGAACCCCAGTTAGAATTTTTAATTCGATTTTCAAACAGATACATCTTTATTGACTATTTAATTTAAAATAATGCAAATAATATTCATAATAAATAATACTGTAGCCACACAATTCTCCTACCAAAATGAACAACATATTTTTATACATTAAAAAAAATCAGTAACACTATCTTGAACCTAATATTTAATTTATTTAAAAAAATAACTCAATCAATTATTAAAAATGTTAAAATCTAATTATGATAGTTAAACATTTCACATTGTTTAACATATCTCTAATATAAAACACAGGAAAGAATCCCCATGTATTCATATATATAACATAATTTAACACATATATACATTAACATAATTAATACCCAAATAACAAAATAAACAAAAATATAATAATACATGATGAAGAATTAAAATATATTTGATATAAAACATGATCCATCAAACCCTGAGTAAAGACAAGAAACTAAAATACTATAACACATACACTTTTTAACATAATTAACATTTTTTAAAATCAATAAACAATTAAAATTTAAATCATTTGCATACATATTAGCCATCAAAGAATAATAATAATGAATACACCTTAAAAAACTACCTACCCAACTCCCCAGTAAAAACAACACAAAAATATAAAAAAAAAAATAAGAGAATGAAAAACAATTATGTAAGTAATTAACAATAAATATCTTGACATTAAAAACAAAAATTAATATTAAATAACAGATTTTTTTTTTTAAAACACAACCCACCAACATCCACAATAACCCCCTCAACACTATCAAACTAAAACAAGTTAATCAGTATAAAAAAGCAATACTTAAAGAGTTAGTAAGAACTAAATTCACATAAAAACAGTAACATATATTTCTAATAAAACAGTACAAACCCAATACCCAAATAGATGCTACAACCCAATAAAAAAACATGTATACAGATTATGTTATAAAAAAAATAATTCAATACATATTTCTAGATGTAATAACTTCTCAAAAATATATACTACACTTTAAAATCAACATTATTGTTAAAAACACAAAAACAATATACTCTGTCAATATTTGTTTGCTCAGTATTTTTGCAGTCATGATATTGTGGGTATTGCTTATAAAGACAGCAGATTCTCGCGGGCGAACTCACACCTGAGTAAGAAGATTGTCCTAGACTAAGTAAGAGTAAAGCAGTACCAGCCAGAGAAGGAGTCTTGATAATTTAGGGAATGGAGCTTGTTTACTTATCTTGGTACAGACTTTGATGTGTGTATCTGAGATTTTTTAATCTTAGAGGATCAAAATTGAATTTTTTATTTTCATGCTTGCCAGCACACTCTTACAAGAAGAGTAGTTGGCCTAACGGCTAGGGTGGTCGACCTTGAATCTGGGGATGCGGGTTAGAGTCTAAGCAATGACGCTGAACATCCTGTGATTCTGGGCAAATCACTTAATTTCCCTGTGCCTAACAAAACATGAATGTGTGCTCATGTAATGCAACTGGTGCTATGTAAAGCACTCTGATACCCGATACTGGGTCAAGTTTGTGCTATATAAATCTTTTTTTTTTTAAAACTACATTCTGCACCTGAGAGAGAGAGAGAGAGAGAGAGAGAGAGAGAGAGAGAGAGAGAGAGAGAGAGAGAGAGAGAGAGAGAGAGACTTGTATAACATGATCATTTGTCATAGACATATGATGTAATAGGTGTAGGCTTGTCTTTACAAGGTGGAGAAGTTATGATCTCAGAATGTTTGATGTAAGACATTCCCATGAGATTCTCCACAAATAAGCATCACATGGAACATACAAGATTATAGAAGAAGTATTTACTACAGTTACAAAGGGGCTGTAGAAAGGTACGTTGTGATTACTGAGAACTTGTTAAAACTATACTAAGTATGAGAAACTCGTATCTTGTGAATAACTGCCATAGCATCTTTCAGGATTTACCACTGTACCTACACATCGATCTTGTCCATTAAAATCTCCCAGGCGGTTGCAGGTATGGTTGTTTTATCTCAGACGAATGTCAAAGCAACTTCTCACTAAAGCAGTTCTTGATCTGATTATTCTTTATTGAAAATGTGTATATATATGGGAAGACAGAAGAGTGATGCATCAATCTCGTCCACATGATCTACTCCCCAGCAACTCTTCCCTAATACCCTCCTCTACGTCTTGTGGGAGCTAACTATCTGAGGTAAAGTTGCAACTGCTGAACCAGGGTGAAGGGTAGCAAGAGATTAACTTCTACTCCTGTGTAAGTATCCAGACTCTGACAAACATCAACAGAATGAATTGCACAGAATCGCAAGAACCATCATACCCTTCACTACCAACCTTGGACTATTCAGATACAAAACCTTGGAGTATCCTCAGTGGCTGAGATATTCCAACAAGCGATTGGAAGAGGGACCAGACCCACTGTCCATTCACTGTAGTAATGACATTCCATTATTTGGTACCTGATGGCATGAGCATGGCAGAACTCTAGGGAAAGTAAGCATGGTACTGAAAGACTCAGATGCAATTTCAAATGCTGACAAGTGTGGATTTCATAAAGTCTAGCTAACAATATTGTACAATTTGTTTCTGATAAAGACATGCATCTAAACCCAAAGTCAAAGCTCAGACTGAGACTCCAGTACCGACATACGTCAACTATACAAGAATATTCCTATGAATAGCTGTTAGACCTGGCACCATTGGCGTGGGTCACCCTTCCATTTTTGTCTGTGCCTCAATGTGTTTTTGTGTTGATGTTAGCTGCTCAGGGCACTGTGCCACTGCCATCCAGTGCCACAGTGCAAGTGCTCTCTATGGTAAAATGTATTATGTGAATTGACTTCCACGTTTGGTTTATTTGGTTTACTATCAGTCCCTAGTAGAGTGCACCAGGGGTGCCAAGGGCTTGTATATCCAAATGCTGCTAGTGGGCTTGCAGCACTGGTTGTGCCACCCACCGAAGCAGCGGGGTAAAATGTGTCTAGGGTCTGCCACTGCAGACCCTGCGCGCGGTCTGGTACCGTCGCGCTGACTGAGCAAGTGTCCCCACTTACCAGTCCCTAAACCTTCCCTTGACTACATGTTAGTCACCCCTCTGGTAGGCCTGAGCGCAGGGTGCATTGTAGGTATAAGGTAGGACATGCCCTGATGGTGTGGCATGTCTTAATAGTGAATTACAGCCATTTTCGTTTTTCACTATTGAAGGCTACCTGCTCTCCATAGGCCAGAATGGGCTGCTGGGATCGCTACACGCTGTGACCCCAGTGGACTCAGAGAGCATGGTAGAAAGTCATGTTTAGTATGCCTGAACTCAGGATAATAAAATACGTCTTTTAGTAAAGGTTATTTTAATATCCTGGGTTTGCAAATGCTACTTTTAGAAAGTTAGCCTTTGCGTGCCTAACCATCTCAGTCTGCCTCTGCTGTGTGTGTGTGTTCTGCCTAGCAACGGTACAGGAGCAGGGCTGGGGGATTCCAGGAGACAGGTTGGCTGCCAGGTGGTGGGTAGGGAGATTACCCCAGGATGGGTGGGAGGAGTGCACCCTGACTCTTGAATAGACCTGTGCTCTGCCACCACAAAGCCGGCGCCGCCCCCTGTGGAGCGGCTGATGTCTCTGCCCTGCTGCTGAAAGGAACAAGCCAAGTCACCACAACAGAGTGCTCCAAAACTGGACTGAGCCAGGCCCAGGCCCCCTGGCGCTACAGAACAAAAGAATCCCTGTATAAAAGTAGGAGCCTGGCTCCTAAGAAATCAGATCCAGATTGAACCACGAAGGAACTCTGCCCGACTAGAAGGACCTGGAAGAAGCTGAAGGAGGAGTAACTTTCCCTGACCTGAGGGACTGGCCTGCAGTAGGTGCCTTGCTAAGGAAGGAGAGGAAAAAGACTGAAAGAGACTTTTGCACTTTGTTCTTCAACTATCTCCAAGGGCTTGGAAGAAGAGCTTGCCCCCTGAACTGAACCCCAGGACCAGTGGGTTCACCGTGTCTCCGCTCGTCTGAGAATTCGAGCCGTGTGCTTTCTCCCGCCGGAGTGCCCTGCGCACCTTCGCATCCCTCCTAGGGCCGTGACACCCAGAAGCCTGGCCGCCTCCACTCGCCGAGAGCCCCGCTCTACCTGAGTCGCTCTGGACCCACGAGTCTGGCCGTCCCGCTTCCCTGTCACCTGCCTGCTACTGGAGCGCGCTTGGTGCCCTTTCGCCCTCCCGCCGGATTTCTAGTGGGGAAGTGAAATCCAGCCTCGGACGGCCGCCCGTACGTCGTAACGTATCCGGCCGCCCCGCTTCACCTCCCAGCCTGAGTCTGACCGTGCCGCCCTCCGCAGTGACCTCCCGCACAGTCCGTGTCGGAGGCCCTGGGCCGCACCTGTCTACCGAGAGCCGCCCGCTGAATTCTTGATCCGGAAGACCCACGAGGTGCAGAACCTGCATCTCTCCTGAAGACTCGTCCAAGCACATCGCACGTTCCCAGGTACAGTGAACTCTCTATCGGACTCGGGGTCCGCAACGTTCTGATTTCCCCGTATCACTGCACCCTGGGTGCCCTGCGCATCATCGTGACTGGACCGACTCAACCGAGCCCTGTGAAGCGCTCGTGATCGAATAAGTTACCAAAGACAAGAACAGTGCCTAATTATCATCTTGTGGCTTCCATTTCGCAACCGTTATTGATGGTCTTGTACATGCCTGCGTAACAAAGAATCTTTTATATAAAGCATCCGTATTTTTGATACAACTTACGCCTGGTGTCCGTTTGTGGGGGATCATTGTGGTTTACTGTGTGTGATCATAAATGCTTAACTGACTAGCGCCCTGAAGTTTAGCCCTGACTGCTCGCGCCACACTACCTATAGGGTGAGCAGGGGTTGTTCTGAAGGGGTAATTCCCTCGCCCTGAATAGAAGAAGGGACCGCTGCTTGTCACAAGTACCTACCTGTGCCAACCAGAGGTTCCCCATTCTAACATTGGTGGCAGCGGTGGGATTTCGAATTTGCATTTATGATTTACATACAGTGAATTATTGATCACCACGTAGAGCAGACCTATAACGCAGCCACAGATTGAGTGACAGTGGTTGCTAAAGAAAAATCTCCACCTTAAGAAACCATGCCTAGCTCAGTCAACGGAGGCGGAGCGCCCTCTGTATTCTCTGGAGTAGATGACATCGATTGGGAGCCCGAGGCACTGAGGAAGTGCACAAATGATGTCCTGAAGGGATATCTCTCCAAGTACAGAATCAAGCAAAGTGGACTAAGCAACAAGGATCAGTACGTGACAGCACTGAGAGCCTGGCACGAATCAAAGTTCCCAGAGAATGCCCGGGAGGTGATACCCCCCGAAGGTGTGTTTGAGCCTAGCAGAGGCCTGTCGCCAGAGGAGTTGGCCGACAGGAGTGCCGCCCGAGCACACGAGGTGGAGATGGCAAAACTGCAAATGGAGAGAGAAAGGCAGAAACTGGCCATGGAGCATGAGGTAAAAATGAGGGAGTTGGATCTCAAGGCCAGGAGTTTAGACAACTCACCCTCTGGTGGCAGCAATTCAACAGAGTCAAGGGTGCACATTCCTAAAGATGTAGTCAAAGAATATTATAAGCAGGATGATATTGGGCAGTGGTTTAGGGCCTATGAAGTAGCCATGTCCTCCCACCGGGTCCCTGAGAAGGATTGGGGAGCGGGGTTGTGGGGAAGGTTCCTAAGTGAGGGGCGGGACACTCTGCTAGACCTCCCCTCTGATGTCCACACATCCTATCCACACATGAAGGAGGCTCTTATGACCAGGTATGGGTTAACTCCTGAACTGTACAGACAGAGATTTAGGGATTGCACCAAGAAACCTGGTACCACGTATGTAGAATATGTGACCTTTTTTTGCAGAGCGCTGGATGGTTGGGTGAAGGGTAGCAAAGTGAATGATTACCAAGGGCTGTTTGATTTAATTGCATGGGAGCACTTGTCGGATAATTGTTTTCCTGAGCTACGCCAACACCTGATCGATAGCAAGCTGTCCAACCCGAGGAAGCTTGCTGAGGAGGCGGACCGCTGGATCAGCACCAGGGTCCACAAGGGTCCCGTAGGAGGCCCCGCCAAGGGTGTTCAGGGTCCCCAGCAGAAGAGTGGGGGGGACAAGGGTAAACAGAGGGAGTTCTACCAAGGGCCCCAACGTAATTCCAAAGGGAACCAAGGGAAAGGTTCTCAGCCACCCCCACCCCCGAAGCAGACCGGGGCCCCGACAGGTAACCCTGTTCAAAGAGGGCCCCTCAGATGTTACAAGTGTAACAACCTGGCGCACATTTCCGTGGATCCCAAGTGCCCCCTGTATGGTAAACCGGCACCCTCTGGTGCTCCACCCCCCAAGCAGGTGAATAGTGTAGCCTTGGGGAGGGAGATAGATGTCCAAGGGGCGGGGGATCCCGTACAGATGACCCTGGTCTCATTAGGAGACAGTGAGATGGTCGCTGAGGCCCAGCTGCCCCCCAATACTCAAAAGTATGGGCAGTGGGTGACCATAAATGGCAAGAGGGTGGGAGCTCTTAGAGATACAGGAGCCAGTGTGACTGCTGTCAAGCAACACCTGGTGTCTCAAGAGCAGGTTGTCCCGCACGCATTCTGCCGTGTTGTCAACGCTGACAACACAGAGAGTCAGTGTCCAATGGCTCAGGTTCCCTTTGAGTGGGGGGGGGTCTCTGGTACTCTGCAAGTGGCTGTGAGAGAGGCCATGCCTGTTGATTGTCTCCTAGGTAACGATTTGGAGAGCTCCCCTTGGGAAAAGGTGGAGAAGACGACTCACCTGCGGATGGTGGGCTTGCCTGATTGGGCGTGTGTGACCACCCGGTCGATGGCAGCCGGTAGGGGTGTTGAAGGAACCCTGGAGCCTGAGGGAGAGGCCCAGGAACCGGCCTTAGAGAGAGGGCAAGGGAGGCACGGGAATCCGGCTCCTGACGTTCCCACGGCCCAGGAGGAAGCAGACCTTGAGGGGGATGCCCTGGAGCCTACCGGGGAACAGATAGCCGAACTGGGGGACCTGCCTGAGCTGACCCATTGGCAGCAAGAAGGAGGCCCCACCAGGGAGGAATTCTGCAGGGAGCAGAAAGAGTGCCCCTCTCTAGAGGGTATGCGGCAGCAGGCTGCAGCCCAGGCCAATGGTGATCAGTCCGGAACTCACTTGATCTACTGGGAGAACGACCTCCTATACTCCGAGCCTAAGGTTGCTGAACCTGGGTCAGCCCGTGCGCTGGTGGTACCCCAGAGGTTCAGAGCCTTCCTACTGGGGCTGGCTCACGACGTACCGTTAGCAGGACATTTGGGGCAGGACAAGACCTTTGAAAGGCTTGTCACCCACTTTTATTGGCCCCAAATGCGCAGGAGTTCTGACACTCACTGCAGGACATGCCAGACTTGCCAGGCAAGTGGCAAGAGTGGAAGGAAGCTGAGAGCTCCACTCCAACCTTTCCCTGTGGTCAGTACCCCATTCCAGCGGGTGGGGATTGACATTGTGGGGCCACTGGACCCCAAGACAGCCATGGGCAACAGGTTTATCCTGGTCTTGGTGGACCATGCCACCCGGTACCCTGAAGCCATCCCTCTGAGGACAGTGACGGCCCCCGTGGTGGGACGGGCACTGATGGGAATTTTCTCACGAGTAGGATTCCCTCTAGAGGTGGTGTCGGACAGGGGGACCAACTTCATATCGAAATATATGAAGTCCCTTTGGCAAGAGTGTGGTGTAACCTACAAGTTCACCACACCTTACCATCCCCAAGGAAACGGGTTGGTTGAGCGCTTCAACCGAACCCTGAAGGGCATGATTATGGGTCTCGAGGAGCCCATGAGGCGTAAGTGGGACGTCCTCTTACCATGCCTTCTCTTTGCGTACCGCGAGGTGCCACAAAAGTCTCTAGGGTTCAGTCCCTTTGAGCTTTTGTACGGCCACCCAGTACGAGGACCTCTTAGTCTGGTCAAGGAAGGCTGGGAGCAATCTCCCAGGAAACCTCCCCATAATGTATACAGTTACATGCTGGCCTTCCGGAACCAGACTAGGCGTTTCAGGCAACTTGCTGAGGCAAACCTGGAAGCCAGCCAGGAGGAAATGAAGCGGTGGTACGACCAGAATGCCACTCTGGTTGAGCTTCAACCTGGCCAAAAAGTGTGGGTCCTGGCCCCTGTGGAGCCTTGTGCACTCCAGGACAAGTGGACAGGACCCTTTGAGATTGTGGAGCGCAAGAGTTCTGTCACCTACTTGGTGGACTTGCGGTCTCCGAGGAACCCCTTAAGGGTCCTACATGTCAATCGACTGAAGCCCCACTTGGAGAGGTCCGAAGTGGGCATGCTCTTGGCCACCGATGATGGGATGGAAGAGGAGTCCGAGCCTCTTCCTGACCTCTTGGTAGCCTCAGAGCGAGACGGGTCAGTGGATGGAGTTAACCTCTCACCCACCCTGACCCCTGAGCAACAGGGTGACTGCCGCCAGCTGCTGGGGCAGTTTCCCGACCTGTTCTCCCTGGTTCCCGGTATCACAAATTGGTGCGTCCATGACGTGGATACGGGAGACAGCTTACCTGTGAAGCACAAGGCCTACCGGGTAACTGACAGGGTCAGGGCCTGCATCAAAGAGGAGGTCTCGAAGATGCTTGCCCTAGGGGTGGTTGAGTCCTCCAGCAGTCCTTGGGCCAGCCCAGTGGTCTTGGTCCCAAAGGCTGCAGCGCCGGGTGCCACGCCCGAACTCCGGTTCTGTGTGGACTACCGAGGACTCAACTCAGTCACGAGGACTGACGCGCACCCCATCCCCAGAGCTGATGAGCTCATCGATCGGTTAGGGGCTGCACGGTACCTCAGCACGTTTGACTTAACGTCTGGGTACTGGCAGATCGCCTTGACTGATGGGGCCAAAGAGAGGTCCGCATTCTCTACGCCAGATGGGCATTACCAGTTCCGGGTGATGCCCTTTGGGATGAAGAATGCCCCTGCCACCTTCCAGAGGTTGGTCAACCAGGTGTTGGCTGGGCTGACCGAGTTCAGCGCCGCCTACCTGGACGACATCGCAGTGTTCAGCGGCACATGGGAAGAACACCTGCAACATCTCTGGGAAGTGTTGATGGCGCTGCGCAAAGCAGGCCTCACGATCAAGGCAAGCAAGTGTCAGATCGGGCAGGGGTCAGTGGTGTACTTGGGACACCAAGTGGGGAGCGGCCAGGTGGCGCCCCTCCAACCCAAAGTTGAAACCATCCTGGCTTGGGAGCCCCCAAAGACCCAGACGGAGGTGAGGGCCTTTTTAGGACTCACCGGGTACTACAGGAGGTTTGTCAAGGGGTATGGCAGCATCGTTGCCCCCTTGACAGAGCTGACTTCGAAGAAGCAGCCCAGAAAAGTGATATGGACTGACACCTGTCAGAAAGCCTTCGACACCCTGAAAACTGCCATGTGCACGGCGCCCGTGCTCTTGGCTCCTGACTTCTCCAAAGAGTTCCTGGTGCAGACGGATGCATCAGAGCATGGTGTAGGGGCTGTTCTCTCACAGATCACGGAGGAGGGCTTTGACCAACCCGTAGCCTTTATTAGCAGGAGGCTACTTCCCCGGGAACAAAGGTGGAGTGCGATAGAACGAGAAGCATTTGCTGTGGTCTGGGCGCTGAAGAAGCTAAGACCCTACTTGTTTGGGTCTCACTTCCGGGTTCAGACCGACCACAGGCCCCTCAGATGGTTGATGCAAATGAGGGGTGAGAACCCAAAACTGTTGAGGTGGTCCATCTCCCTACAGGGTATGGACTTTACGGTGGAGCATCGCCCTGGCACAGATCACGCCAATGCTGACGGTCTGTCCAGGTTTTTCTGCCTTAGTGATGCAGAACTCCCTGGGGTAGGGTAGTTCTCCCCACTTTTCAGCTGGAGGGGACACGTGTTAGACCTGGCACCATTGGCGTGGGTCACCCTTCCATTTTTGTCTGTGCCTCAATGTGTTTTTGTGTTGATGTTAGCTGCTCAGGGCACTGTGCCACTGCCATCCAGTGCCACAGTGCAAGTGCTCTCTATGGTAAAATGTATTATGTGAATTGACTTCCACGTTTGGTTTATTTGGTTTACTATCAGTCCCTAGTAGAGTGCACCAGGGGTGCCAAGGGCTTGTATATCCAAATGCTGCTAGTGGGCTTGCAGCACTGGTTGTGCCACCCACCGAAGCAGCGGGGTAAAATGTGTCTAGGGTCTGCCACTGCAGACCCTGCGCGCGGTCTGGTACCGTCGCGCTGACTGAGCAAGTGTCCCCACTTACCAGTCCCTAAACCTTCCCTTGACTACATGTTAGTCACCCCTCTGGTAGGCCTGAGCGCAGGGTGCATTGTAGGTATAAGGTAGGACATGCCCTGATGGTGTGGCATGTCTTAATAGTGAATTACAGCCATTTTCGTTTTTCACTATTGAAGGCTACCTGCTCTCCATAGGCCAGAATGGGCTGCTGGGATCGCTACACGCTGTGACCCCAGTGGACTCAGAGAGCATGGTAGAAAGTCATGTTTAGTATGCCTGAACTCAGGATAATAAAATACGTCTTTTAGTAAAGGTTATTTTAATATCCTGGGTTTGCAAATGCTACTTTTAGAAAGTTAGCCTTTGCGTGCCTAACCATCTCAGTCTGCCTCTGCTGTGTGTGTGTGTTCTGCCTAGCAACGGTACAGGAGCAGGGCTGGGGGATTCCAGGAGACAGGTTGGCTGCCAGGTGGTGGGTAGGGAGATTACCCCAGGATGGGTGGGAGGAGTGCACCCTGACTCTTGAATAGACCTGTGCTCTGCCACCACAAAGCCGGCGCCGCCCCCTGTGGAGCGGCTGATGTCTCTGCCCTGCTGCTGAAAGGAACAAGCCAAGTCACCACAACAGAGTGCTCCAAAACTGGACTGAGCCAGGCCCAGGCCCCCTGGCGCTACAGAACAAAAGAATCCCTGTATAAAAGTAGGAGCCTGGCTCCTAAGAAATCAGATCCAGATTGAACCACGAAGGAACTCTGCCCGACTAGAAGGACCTGGAAGAAGCTGAAGGAGGAGTAACTTTCCCTGACCTGAGGGACTGGCCTGCAGTAGGTGCCTTGCTAAGGAAGGAGAGGAAAAAGACTGAAAGAGACTTTTGCACTTTGTTCTTCAACTATCTCCAAGGGCTTGGAAGAAGAGCTTGCCCCCTGAACTGAACCCCAGGACCAGTGGGTTCACCGTGTCTCCGCTCGTCTGAGAATTCGAGCCGTGTGCTTTCTCCCGCCGGAGTGCCCTGCGCACCTTCGCATCCCTCCTAGGGCCGTGACACCCAGAAGCCTGGCCGCCTCCACTCGCCGAGAGCCCCGCTCTACCTGAGTCGCTCTGGACCCACGAGTCTGGCCGTCCCGCTTCCCTGTCACCTGCCTGCTACTGGAGCGCGCTTGGTGCCCTTTCGCCCTCCCGCCGGATTTCTAGTGGGGAAGTGAAATCCAGCCTCGGACGGCCGCCCGTACGTCGTAACGTATCCGGCCGCCCCGCTTCACCTCCCAGCCTGAGTCTGACCGTGCCGCCCTCCGCAGTGACCTCCCGCACAGTCCGTGTCGGAGGCCCTGGGCCGCACCTGTCTACCGAGAGCCGCCCGCTGAATTCTTGATCCGGAAGACCCACGAGGTGCAGAACCTGCATCTCTCCTGAAGACTCGTCCAAGCACATCGCACGTTCCCAGGTACAGTGAACTCTCTATCGGACTCGGGGTCCGCAACGTTCTGATTTCCCCGTATCACTGCACCCTGGGTGCCCTGCGCATCATCGTGACTGGACCGACTCAACCGAGCCCTGTGAAGCGCTCGTGATCGAATAAGTTACCAAAGACAAGAACAGTGCCTAATTATCATCTTGTGGCTTCCATTTCGCAACCGTTATTGATGGTCTTGTACATGCCTGCGTAACAAAGAATCTTTTATATAAAGCATCCGTATTTTTGATACAACTTACGCCTGGTGTCCGTTTGTGGGGGATCATTGTGGTTTACTGTGTGTGATCATAAATGCTTAACTGACTAGCGCCCTGAAGTTTAGCCCTGACTGCTCGCGCCACACTACCTATAGGGTGAGCAGGGGTTGTTCTGAAGGGGTAATTCCCTCGCCCTGAATAGAAGAAGGGACCGCTGCTTGTCACAAGTACCTACCTGTGCCAACCAGAGGTTCCCCTAATACCCTCCTCTACGTCTTGTGGGAGCTAACTATCTGAGGTAAAGTTGCAACTGCTGAACCAGGGTGAAGGGTAGCAAGAGATTAACTTCTACTCCTGTGTAAGTATCCAGACTCTGACAAACATCAACAGAATGAATTGCACAGAATCGCAAGAACCATCATACCCTTCACTACCAACCTTGGACTATTCAGATACAAAACCTTGGAGTATCCTCAGTGGCTGAGATATTCCAACAAGCGATTGGAAGAGGGACCAGACCCACTGTCCATTCACTGTAGTAATGACATTCCATTATTTGGTACCTGATGGCATGAGCATGGCAGAACTCTAGGGAAAGTAAGCATGGTACTGAAAGACTCAGATGCAATTTCAAATGCTGACAAGTGTGGATTTCATAAAGTCTAGCTAACAATATTGTACAATTTGTTTCTGATAAAGACATGCATCTAAACCCAAAGTCAAAGCTCAGACTGAGACTCCAGTACCGACATACGTCAACTATACAAGAATATTCCTATGAATAGCCAACTGTTTCTTGAGATACACTACTGGCTATGACCATCAGCAGAGCCCATCAGGAACTCACCATATAGGGATGCCTTTTTGAGTGGACTGATGAGTGTGACCAAGCATTCCAGAACATCAGCAAGAAAGTCAACAAGGCCACCAATATAGGCTACATTCAGACAGTTGTATGCATTGAAATCAATGTAGATGCTTGCCCAGTGAGTGTAGATGCCCTATTGGCACAGCACTGGAAAGGATATAATCAGTGTTTGCCAGCAAAAGATTGTTCAGAAAAGGTGAAGATACTCATCTTGAAAAGGAAAATCGGTCTGTGTATTGGCATATGAACTCTTCAACATCTTCTATCACAAACATGGCATTTAACATGGTGGACCATCAAGCACTCATACCCATGTTTAGCAATCTGAAAGCCAAGATGTCCCTATCCATTGAATGGTGGAACTCTGCTTACAAAAATACACATACATTATAATGCACAAACGGGGAAAAGACAGCAACCCTGCTGACCCAACAACTCAGCTCTTAAACAAGTCGATGGCTTCCTGGCTAAAAGGAATATTGCCCAGATGTGAGGTACCGGGGACTTGCCAAATACCAGAAATGGGCCCACGATATGGACACAGCGATGGTCACAGAAAAAGTTGTATTTAAGCACAGGGGCTGTCCCTCGAAATGGGATCACAAGTGGGTGAAGTGGAACAAGTCAGGTGGCGAAATTTGTGTATGTCCATCAGTTCAGTTGCGCAAGATAGAATCAGACTTTGATCTCTCTCCATCCTAATGCCTTATAATGCTACTGTTTACTTGATGCATGGTGCTGTTGTCTGTGTTATTGTAATTACTTGATATGCAGCCCTGTGGCCGCCCACTGTACTGTCACAATTGTTTAATAAAAAGATTAATTAAAAATAAATAAAAAAGTAGATGGCTGAAGAATACATCAACTTTGCTATTAATCCTAGCAACACCATAGACCAAACTTCTCTGGGGCATAAGTGAGGTTACCCAAGGTGACCCACCCTGAAAGGAAAATAATAGAAATATATAAGTGGCCCCACCTGAAAGTCAAGCCCACCGAGGTAGACCCAGTGGAAGTAAAAGCTTTCTGGCAAGTTAAATTTTAACTTTCTATGACTGTGTGGCATCCTGCGAAGAGACAGTCGAATTGTTATTCCTGCGGTGCTGAGCAGGAATGTCATTCTTCTAGCATATGAAGGTCACTGGATGTCAAGAATTCCTGTCATACAAGGGAAACACGCCCTTATGTAAACAGGAGAGCTGTTACATAACTCAAGGGAAACACGCCCTTATGTAAACAGGAGAGCTGTTACATAACTCAAGGGAAACACGCCCTTATGTAAACAGGAGAGCTGTTACATAACTCAAGGGAAACACGCCCTTATGTAAACAGGAGAGCTGTTGCATAACTCAAGGAAAACACGCCCTATAAAGGGAGGAACCGGGAGGTACAAGGCTGTCGGATATTGTGTTTACACCGACGTACCTGCTTCGTGAAGAGCAGTGTTCCGGAGTGGTGCTCCAGTAAGGCAAGAACGGAGGTAGGTCGAGTCGTTACTCCCTGGGCCGTGTCTTGCCCCATCGTCACCTGTGAAGGACCCGGAAGCTCTACCGGTCAACCATTGAGCTTCGCTTTTTGACTCGGCTGAGTCCAAGCGCAGTGGCGCTTTTGCTGGTTGGAGTCGTAACTCCCAGCCCGACCAGAGACACAGGGACTGCCAGCTGTAACGCACACCAGGAGGTGTTTGCCGCGTTACAGACTCGGAAGTCCACAGGATCGATCGAGCGGCTGCTCTCGGTTCAGTCTTCTTGCTTGTGATTGGGGTATCGGTGACGCATCACCAGGAGGTGACTCCGCGTCCCGGTGCAGTCTGAGGAAGAGGTTGAGCGGCTGCTCCCTTCAGGTAGAGACCCCGGCTGGGTGTTTCCCTGACTCCTCGATTCTCCCCAACACTCTTCGTGCCCCTCACAGCCTACCGATTGGCATTGTCGGCCATTTCATTTCTGCCCTCTGTTGGCATACGCCGGGATCGGCGTATTTGCAGAGGACGGTTAGGACCATCCGTGCTGTGGGCTGGTAACGTACTTAGCCTGGAGGATTCCAGTGACTATAACTTTTGTTTGTTCTTTGTATTTTATTTGCCTTCATTAAAAGAACTAACCCTTCACAAGTGGTTGCGTCCTCATTGTCGTGTCTGTTAAACGATCCTGAGACGTTCAGGGCGTTACACTGGACTGGTAGTGACCAAGAAACGCTTTGGGACCATATATGGTTTTTGAAGTTAAATCAGCTAGTGGACGACACACTGCAAACATCTCAACAGTTCCAAATTGTCAGTAAGTGTCGCAAACAGCTTCTGCTATCACCGCTGCCATAGGGTGCATGGTGAAATATTGCTACCAATTTTATTGGACTATTGCAATCAAGCAAGTGCATACTTGATGTAATAGAATACTAATGATTTCCATTGGTCAAACAATAGACCTCAGAAAAAACAGTCATTCCAGTCCTGAATGAAATTTCCACAGCCTAAGAAATTCTTAAGTTGTAAAAATGGAAAATGCATCTCTTTTTACCAGATAGAATGTCGCCATGTTTGCTGCACACCTAAAATGAAAGCACAGGAAAATGTATTGCATGCAAATGGAAGGTTTGAACGTTTCATGTCAACAATAAAAAAAGTTTTTTCAACAAGCAGAACTGAATGACACCCCCACTCTGCAAGGCACTTAATACTACACTTACAGCGTACCGAAACACTCTGCACAGCACCAAGGATCAATGCCCTGCAACACTCATGCTTGGCCAGAAGATTTACCCACGAATATCTAGCTGGAACCTGCGGTCCGCAGATAGGACAACAAAAGATGAAGTTGTGCACAGAAAAGTTCAACAAGCCAAAGAAGAGAAGAAACAATATGCTGATGTGCAAAGACAAACACACTCTTTTAACATCAAAGAATGTGACTTGGTGCTGGTAAAGCAAACGCAAGCAAAAAAAAAGATGGATGCTCGGTATGCAAACGAGTCACTGCAAGTAACAGCTAGAAAAGGATCCATGGTGACTGTGCAGGTTAGGGAATGACTACTATCCCAGAACACGTCCCATTTGCGACATACCATCAACGGACAATGGGGCATGTCTCGGAAACAGAGGACAACCTGGAATATGAGGAAGCCAAGCCCCCACGAAAGACGTGAGAACACCGAACCACTAAGGTGACCCCAACGAGTGTCCAAGAATCCAGTGAGAATGGTTAAAGAAATGTGAATAACTCAGTACATTCATCAAGGGGAGAGAGAGAGATGATGCATTCCTAACTTTTGGTTTTTCTCTTCGCTTTTCTCTTTTTCAACCTTTCTTTCTTTTGTATAGTGGGGTGAGATATAATGATGGCATGTCCCCGACAGTCAACGAAGTGACCACAAACATGGTCAGCAGGCAAGCTAGCAAGAGGACACAATGCCCTGGAAACAGGAAGGGTCAGGGGCCAAGAAGAGGGGACTTGAGGTGAGAGGCCGACAAGGGCTGGCATACGAGCTTCTGAGAAGCAAGAACAGAAATTAAGAGCCTGCTGGCTTATTTGCCTGACTCCCTTGTCATCTCTCTGAGACGAAATGGTTTGACATGACACAAAGAGACCTCCTACTTGAAAGACATTCCTTCTAAAATATTTTGCTTCTTAATTTTTTAGGTCTGTTCTACAAGACAGCCTTAACTATTTTGTGCAACAACAATACTTAGGGCTTAGATCCTCTTATTACTGATTGCCTTTCTTAGTCAAATTTGCTAGCTTCTTATTCTTTTTTTTAAGTTTGAGTTTATTGAAGAAATAAAGAAGGGAAGGAGAAGGGAGGGGAACGGGGTATAATCATCATGATAAACATATACAAAAAATAAGCAATTCAATAGAAACTCTAATTAAAAGAAATTATAACAAGCATGAAGCTTACATGAACAGAGCCTACGTATAGGAATGAAAAATACCATATAGTATAGTAGAACGTGATATCATAACAAAAAAGGCATTAAAGAAAGAAGAAAATCATGGTGGCTTACGCACCTCAACTGTGTTAGGATCTGGAGAGGCGTGCACTGGAGCAAAGGAGGAGAGATAGGATACCAAAGGGAGCCAAATCAGGTCGCGTTTAATTGCCAGGGAAATGGGAGATACGTAATTAGTATCTAGGCGATGATGGAAGCAAACTGCATTCCACCAAGATTGGTAGGAGACATTTGCAGCCTGTTTCCAATTAGAAGTAATGGTATGGAAAGCCACAGCAACTAGAAGGTCAAGTAGTAGATAATGGGAAGGAGATTGTGGGAGTGACGGTGATAGGGAACCTAGAAAAACTTGCGAAGGGGAAAAGGGAATTTGAAGTTGAAATATCTTTTGTATTTGCGTCCATACTAGGTGCCAGAACTTGGAGATAGGAGGGCATTCAAACAACATGTGTTTGAGATCTGCGACGGGACAGGAACAGGACCAACAAATAGGGGATGTGTCAGGTGAAAAACGGGATAAAGCTTGTGGAGTACATAAAGTTCTGTTATAAATGAAATATAAGGTTTGGGTAGTATTAGCAGCTCTAGAGGCTTTATGAAGCTTAGCCCATATTTTGTCCCAAAAAGGTATTGGCCAACCCTGAGAAAGATCCAATTCCCATGCATTCTCGATTTTAGATTTTAGTCTGTCAGTGGAGTACCGGAAAGAGTTATAAATAGCAGAGGCTGAGGGAGACGTCTCCAATAACAAAGAAGTAGCTTTGCGGTCCAAAGGAATATCGGTAGATGGCGCCAAAGAGCGAAGATATAAAATCAGGACTGGGAGAAGGGCATTGTATTGCGAACGAGCAGAAGAGGGCAGTGAGAAAGAGGATTGAAGTTCCTGGAATGAGAGAGGGGTATCTTGGGAAATTAATTGAGAGATCCAACACAATCCTCGAGAATGCCATGTCTTCCAGAAGATGGTGCGATTACGAATTTTGAAAAGAGAGTTGTGCCATATCGGTTGTTCGTGAATGGAAAGGAGGGAGGGATAAGATGATATTATGTAAGGGAGAAGGAGAGTGCGGCAATGAGAGATAACAGGCGTACGAAAGCGAACTAAAGAAGACGTGAAGGATAAGAACTCGCGAAAGGTAAAGGGGGATAGAAAGGAAGATTCCATACTTAACCAGACGGGAGGATAGTGCGGAAGATCAGAAGAGAACCAACGGGTCGATTGTTTCAAAGAGAAAGCTCGATGATATTCTCTGAAATTCGGAAAGCGCACACCAGACTGAGCCTTATCCTTGCGCAATGAAGCCAAAGCTATCCGAGACCGCTTGCCATTCCATAAGAATTTCAGCAACAAGGAATCAATCCGTTTAAAGAAGGAAACTGGAATGTGTACTGGCAGCATGGAAATGGTATAAAGAAGAAGAGGGGATAACATCATTTTTATAGAATTGAGCCGACCCCACCAAGACAGAAAGAGCGGGTTCCAGCGTTGAATAGCCGTGTCCATTTTCTTGAAGACATAATCAAAATTAAATTTGAGTGTATCAGACAAGAGAGGAGCGAACCAAACACCCAGATATTTGATCCTAGATGGTTGCCAGGAGAAACTCGTTTGGGAAAAAAGATGCTTTTGACAAATAGGGTTTAAAGGTAGAATCTCGCACTTATCAGCATTTAGGCGATAACCAGAGACCGCGGAGAAGGAAGACACCTGCTGGAGAAAAGAGGGAATAGATGAAACAGGATCAGAGCAGTAAAAAAGAATATCATCAGCATAGACCGAGAGTTTAACTTGACGCGAACCAAATTTAAAACCAGAAATACTGTTGTCTAGACGAATTTTAGTAAGAAAGGGTTCCAAGGCTAAAACAAAAAGTAGGGGGGATAGAGGACAGCCTTGTCGCACTCCCCTGTGTAACGAGAAATAATCCGAGGTCATCCCGTTGACAAAAATGGAAGCCTGGGGATTAGAATAGAGTAAAGAAATAATAGAGATGAATTTGGAAGAAAAGCCGATCCAGCGCAAGGCCTGAAACATAAAATCCCATCCAATCCTGTCAAAGGCTTTCTCCGCGTCTAAAGAAATAGCCGCGAAGGGAAGTGACAAAGAGGAAGCCTTGCTAAGTATATTAAGAAAAACACGGGCATTGTCAGATGAGAGACGGCCCTTGACAAAGCCTGATTGTTCAGGGCCAATGAGATCGGGTAAAAGGGGATCCATGCGCAATGCCAAAATTTTTGCCAGAATTTTATAATCCGTATTGACCAGTGAAATTGGTCTGTAATTTTTGCATAATGAGTGGTCCTTATCTTCTTTGGGAATTAAACAGATTAAAGCCTGTTGGAAGGAGCCGCTGGAAGAACCCGCTGCAAGGAAGGATCGGAATAATAATAATAGTTTAGGGAGAAGTAGAGAGGCGAAGTGGCTGTAAAATTCAATAGTGAAACCATCAGGGCCTGGAGACTTACCGTGCCGCAATTTAGAAACAGCATGAGAGATTTCAGAAAGCGAAATGTCCTGTTCTAGGGCAAAAAAATCAACTTGAGAAGCCGGGGGGGAGGGAAGCGAATGAAAATATGAAAGAAGATCCGTAGTCTCCGGGATGTGTTCGAGGGTATAAAGATTGTCATAAAATTTCACAAACTCAGAGAGAATGTCTTTATCTTTAAAGCAAGAGTTCCCAGTGGAAGTCTTAATGGACTCAATCTTTGTACGCTCCTTTCTTATCTTTAAGTAATTGGCCAAAAGTTTTCCCATTTTGTTCTTACCTCCATAATACCTGGAATTAAATTTTAGCAAAAGGTTAGAGGCAGCATCAGTTGTAAACTTATTGAAGGAAATTTTCGCATCAATAAGCTTTTTAAGAGAAATCTCAGATTTAAAAGCATGATAATCAAGCTCTAAAGTCTTAATATTAGCTAAAATGCGTTCGGATTTGGCTTCTCGAAGTTTCTTTCGTCGGGCTACAAAATTAATAATAAAACCCCTAGTGGCTGCTTTAAAAGAATCCCAAACAGTAACAAAAGAGGAATCAGGGGTATGATTGAAAAGGAAAAATTCAGTGGCAAAGGTAGTAAATTCGGAACAAAAAGTAGGTTCCAAAAGCAAAGCATTGTTGAAACGCCATCTGCCAGAGTGAGGGGAAAAAGGAAGTAGGTCAAGGTCCACATGAACCGGAGCATGGTCCGAGATTGCTAGCTTCTTATTCAATGGTTATCCTTTACCTGTTCGGCATCTGCAACAAGTATTATCAAAGCAAAATGTTATCTAACGTCTTTCAAAGGCGAGACTTTTTGACCCTGCCAATCCTTGCTTACTTCGTGTTGTCTTTTCTTCAATTTGACACCCAAGTTTTTCTTTCTATACCCTTTTTTGTGTTCACCTTACCTTCTCCTTTCCCTTTTTAAAAATGTGTCTTTACTGTTTTTACATTTTATTGGGGTGGATGGTCCCCATACCCCCATTTTTTTTCTCTTACCCCTTCAATTTCCCTTTTGATTTATGCTTACCTGATTCCCTCCTTTCATTTTTTACATGTTTTTTTACTTCTTTTTTTGCTGAGATTTTAGAAAATTCTTTTTTAAGATGTTGAATTAGGAAGTGATAAATTCGAATTCTTGAGGAAATACCGGTACTGCATCTCCGGTGTTCTGTGCATCTCGAACACACCCTCATGGCGCACGCCATACATATCAGCAGTTTATGTTGCAGGCCTCCTGGCTCTGCCAGTTCTTGTTCAGAATTCTTTCGCTGCCAGGCCTGTTCCCTCACTTTTAACTAATTACACTGATCCTTTACGCTCTGTAAAAATCCCATTCGAGTCTCCCTCTGGCAGTAACCTCTTGACCTGCCCACCGCTTGTAAAATGTAAAACACACACAGGCACACACACTTGAACACACAAAGATATAAGGGCACGGGGCAAACAGCCTAGAGCTCGATTTTATGTCTCCCTCTCGCTACTCTACAAGAGGAGAAAATATGCCGCTCTGTGAGCGCGTGCAGATCTTCACCCGGAAGTAATCCTGGCTAAAAAGGTACAATTTATGGAAAGGCTATTACAGTTTAATATTAAGGGTTCGTGCTAGAAGGATGGTCCAGGGACGCCTGGTACAGTAACAGAAGTGACACTTTAAATATTTTAAATTCCTTCCACCCAGGAGGCCAATATTTGCTGCTTAGAGCAATGATTTTATGCCACCAACAATTGCCACACTTTCGGCCCTACCATAACCTGTCCATGAGTTCACCAGGGTGTCCACAGGTCTCCAGTGCCAGTCTGATTCGTTTCTGTATGACCAGGAAACACCAGGCTGGGCTGTTTTTGCTAGGATGCTTTAAAGCCAACCATGAGAAGAATTTGAATTATTTGGGTATATATTGGGTGACTTTACTGTCACTGGAGAACCTATTTTGGAAAATAAAAAAAGAAATACAAACATTATAGGCCTGTTAGGAAATGGAAGTGTGGTGCACACTGTTTAGGTAGGGGCTAAACATAGGTTGAGTGTGGGCAGGAGTTGGGAGGAGCTATGACTCTGATTTTGAGAACTCCATAGGTGCCTTCTTCTTAACAATAATCAGTAGTTAATGGATTGACCACTAACCTTGAATTCGGCAGTAGTCTGCTACTTGCTATAAAGTGCTTTAATGTCTAATCAGGGACAGTAGGTGCTTTAAATGCAGTCACAATACAATACTTGCAGTTGCAGCAGGTGGTCGTTGAGAGGCGGGGCTGTGCTTGCGCCCACAGCCCATGAGTCCTTCTATGCGGTTCTACCGGTTGGAAATCCACCCAAATAAAACAGGATCCGATGTTTTCAGACCCAGTATTTTCAGGTCTCGTATCAAAGGGCAATTCATGGTATTGCTGAGAGGTATCATCCAGGATTTCCATTCTGCCAATTAATGAGGGCCAGTGACTTAAATCCTTGCGGATAAATTATGCACGCGTCTGTGGTCACAAGTTGGACTCCTAGCAAAGCCAATTTACCCTTCCATTCTTCTGTGGTGGTTAAATTCAGAACTAAAACATTTGCTAATAGCAGCATTGGGACAGATTTACAAAATCACATGTTTGCAACTTCTGAATAGCGAATTTTTGTGATTTGCTATAGGAAATCGCAAACTGCAATATACAAGAGTGTGTTTGACACTGTTAGCGATTCGCAGTGGGTTGCACTCAATATACATGAGGCAGGTCAAAATTTACGACCCATCGTGATGGGCTATAACGACAGGGATGTTAATATGCTGGGCTCAGCAGACCACCATGTCTGTGATTGCTTTTTATATAAAGCAGTATATTTTTTGTAATGCAGCCCATTTTCATTAAAGGAAAAGGGGATCCATTTAAAAAATAAAAATGTAAAGTTACCTTTTCAGTTTTTAAGAGTAGGCAGTGGTCCGTGGGACCAGTGCCTGCTCCTAAAAAATGTTGGCGGCCACATTCACATAGAGGAAGGGGTCCCTTGGGGACCCCTTCCTGTTTGTGAATGGGTAACTGCAAATGTTTTGAGACCGCTTTCCCGGTCACAAAAAATCATACATACCAGTGCTATTCGGTATTAGGAAGGGATGCCCTAACACACCCCTTCCCAATACCAAATCGCAAAAGCAAAATGCGATTCGGTAACAAGTTACTGAGTCACATTTTGCCTTCTGTACATTACCAGTCGCAAATGGTTTGAGGTGCCGTTTACAACTGGTAAAATGCTTCTTACATCTGGCCCATTTTTATTTACAGCTCTAAATAAAGGCAAAACTAAGGTAAAAAGCGCTATATGAAATTCAAGTTATTATAGGTTCAGTGATGCTATACTATTGCCAGATTGTTCCCATATAAGTGCTTTGTAACAATAACAATAATTACTAGAAATCAGTTGCTTGAATCCAAAGTAGACAGGAATATTCATTAATTAGGATGCACTGCTCAATTTAAGATGTAGAATCCAGTAACTTCAGGGTATAGATGCAAAGTCCAGATCACTATTAAGATGTACTGCCTAAGGTCAGGGTGCAGATGCAGAGTCCAGATCACTATTAAGATGCACTGCCTAAGGTCAGGGTGCAGATGCAGAGTCCAGATCACTATTAAGATGCACTGCCTAATGTCAGGGTGCAGATGCAGAGTCCAGGTCACTCAAAACAGAACAGAGTGCTATTGATATGGATCTTGTTCAGGCTTAAGTCACTTTGGAGTCTTGGGATAGACAACTAAAGTTCAGGGTGCTTGGTAACATCCAGGTCATAATGCAGCTTATAATCAGGGCCTAAGTCTGGGAGTTGGAACCATGTCACTATTGCCTTATGTGCAAAAATCGCTCTCCACGTGGCTTGTAATGTGCAGGTCCTTAATATGTGTCTACTATTGTTTGTGGTGATATCACACCAAGGGCCTTATTTATGTCCAAGTCACACAGTGCAGTGCAGCGCAGCGCAGCGCAGCGCAATGCAGCACGTCACCTTGCTGCTCTGCACTGCATGACAGGCTAAGGGTAGGAATGCACCGTATTTTATGGAATGAGACACATTCATGTCCTTCCCAAAGCGCTGGCGCACAATGGGCTGCCAAGCTCCAACAAAGGCACCCTTGCAGTATAGTGCACGGGTGCCTGCATTGCATGCAGGATTGTTTTGGTGAATGAATCGGCACCTTCATCCACAAAAACAATCTTGGGAGGTATATTCCTCTTTCTACGTGTGCCGCTTAATGCAGCACACAAAGAAAGAGGAAGAAACTAGGAGAAATAGAGATATTTCTCTTTGTTATACCTTTCCTGGGAAGGTGTAAAATGTTGGGCCTTCACCAGGTTTACAAGTTCATGTAAATCTGGGGATGTGTCAAAATCCATGGAAATTGCATGGGAACACCCATGCAATGCTCATGGAACGCCTTTCCAGGGCAAAGTAACGCAGCAATATGTGCTGCGTTGCTTTACTACAGATTTATATAACCGCACAAAACCATGCAGAGTGGCTTTGCGTGGCTTCCAAAATCTGTCTTACGGTATTAATCGCTCTCACACCTCATTGCGTGGTGAAAGAATGATGCAAGCGGACTCATAAATAGACCCCCAAGTAAATACCGACCCTGCATAAGGCTGCCTCTCCTGCGTGCCCAATTACAGCACCATTCTGATTCGTGCACCTCATAAAAGAGGGTATGAAAAGGTTTATTCCTGTTCCAAGTTGTGCAAACTCGGAATTTGCCGTGTCTGCGTAGACAGAGTTACCTCACGAAAATCATGAGGTCCAGCCAGTTGGTGTAATATTAATGTACTATTGGCAATCGGTTCAGGTCCAAACTCCTGATTGCTCCTGACCTGAGATTGACATGGGGGTCCTGATGAGGCGTAAGGGTTCTGTATTGTATTCTCTGGTGTTTAGAGTATTTGTAGAGTCAACCACAAGAACCCTGTGGCTGGAAGGATGTCAGGAGTTTACAGGGTTCTAGAGCCATGTGAACCTGGGGTACAGACACAGCACCACTGACTGCCCGGTGAATATCTGCCAGGCTGGAGCCCCTACATCTGAGAGCAGTTATTAGTCTGAGTTGTTCACCTATGAAGTGGTGGGTGGGAACTCAGAAGACTGGAGATACAAAGCATGAGGGCCAGTAAAAAGAGGTCATTAAAACTATAAAGCCGGCTTTTACAAGGGAATTTATTATGGTACAACCTTTTATAGCTTTCTTTTAGATTAGTTAAAATAAAAGGAACAGGACTGGAGACAGAGGGAGAAGCGCCTGTAATTCAAGACTGCTTAAAAGTCGAGTCTGGAGGCTTTTAAGTGGCTGTGAGTGCTGTGGAGACTTTACCCCCGTGCCCGGCCCTCACTTGTCATCTGCGCTTGGCTCGCGTTTGTTCTTGAAGGAAGTGAGGGAGAAAGCACCAAAGAGGGGGGGGGTTGGAAAAAGACTGAAAAGTGTACCAGGGAGATGTATAGCAAGAAAAGAGATGTGGAAGAACCGAGTGCCGAATGTGTGTAGGGACAGAGAGAGAGAGAGGAAGAGAGAGAGAGAAAGAGGAAGGGAGAGAGAGAGAGGAAGGGAGAGAGAGAGAGAGAGAGAGAGAGAAAGAGAGAGAGAGAGAGAGAGAGAGAGAGAGAGAGAGAGGAAGAGCGGGTATAGGGTCGAAACTAATAGCTGAGATTCAGAGGAAAAAAGATAATAATGAGTCAGGGGTCACAATCGAGGGGAAAAAAGGGCCATAGTGATGAATGCAAGGGGCAACTACAAGGTAGCGAGGCCACAATCATGGAGAGAATGGGCACTTTTGTTAAACAGGCGGCTGTGATGAAAAGAATGATCAACTCAGGGTTCAAGAGGCCACACTTATAGAGGGAATAGGTATTTCCTGGTTAAAAGTGCCACAGAGAGGCAGGGAACAGGCAAATCAAGTTTACAGAGTGATCGAATGAATGGATAGCTTCATGTAAAATAGACCACGGTAATGGAGGAAATCAAATTTCAAAAAAGAGAGACCAACTTTTTAGAGGAAATTAGAAAATTTGTGTAAATTAGGCCACAGTGAAAGAGGAAATTGGCAACTTTACGTAAATTAGACCGAAGTGAACAAGGAGATAGGCAATATGAAAAGACCAGAAACAATAGTGGACACTCAGAACCGCACCTCCCACACAACTGCGAAAGTAAGAAATTGGTGCACTCCTTCCTCAGCACCAGCTGTTGATTGGTACTGCTGCCTCAGCAGAAGACACGTAGAAGCAAACAATGTTGAATGGTCCAACCAGCCATTAAAGAATCCGTAGTTCTGAATATCTTGAATTTTCATCTTCTTAAGTTCTTTTATTTAATTTAATCAGAACAGCGTGACAACAGCCAACACGTTTCTTTCAAAAGATTTGAACTTCCTCAGGGCTCAGAACAATACATATTAAAGCAACCATGAGTAAAACAATTATCACAACCTATATACATGGAAAAAGTCATACCAAATTGAATTTCAAAAGATAATCCGAAGCCTATAACCATTAAAAAACACTTTAAAATGACTTTACATAATGAAGTGCCAGAACAAACCCCTCCAATGAAAGGTCCTAGCTCAGACCACCTCTAATCCTGCATTCCTGAACCAATCATGAACATAAGGAACCACAAAACAATCACAAACCCAAGTGCTATAGAAAGGAATTGGAACAAGAATATGACATTGCGAGTCATTTCACCCGAAGTAAAACGTCTATATGGGGATGAGAAGTTCGTAAATATTTGGGATTCGCATAGGATTGTGTGCCTCCCTGATTCCTCCCCGATGGAGCCTTACACACTGTGAGCTAATTTTACTCTGGAGTAAAAGCTGCAATTCTAGGGGCCATCATTTACTGTAAGCTGCCTGATGACAGCTGGGGAGGAGCTCTGGGAGGTTTCAGGGGACATACATATAGAATTTGAGTGCATTTTAGATGGTGCCGCTGCATGTGTGGCACATGACGAGCATTGAGTGTATCTATAGTACTTTACTGTATGGTGGCAGGAATCCATTTTGGATCCCCTGTGTTTTGAGTAATGCACAAGATGGAAGTTGGTGAGGGCCTGTCAGACAGCAATGTACATTTCAAGGCTCCTCAGAAACATTACTGACGCCATTTGAAGTGAATCAGACTCTAGGGTGTGGGAGGACAGAGGGACGCTTTGAAGTATTTTGGCTGTCCCGGTCTATTTCCTGTTCAGTTCCCCCTCAGATGTGTTACCACTAACAGGTTAAGAGATAGTTGGGTGAGAGAACCTCCCCCTCTTTTATGAGTTTGTTTTGTGGTCCCTGACTGGGTACTCCCAGCCCTTCTCTTACTTTCTGCTGACAGTAAAGTACAAAGACTGTGACTTAACGGGAGGGATACACATAAGGCAGGACTTGGCTGATACAGTGGAATAGACAATCTCTATCAGCAAATGTGGTATAAGTATGGGTAGAAACCCCAAATCATGGTACCAGCATTCTTACTGGCAAGTGTGAGGACCAACCCAGCAGAGTGAGTGGGAAATACCTGAGCTTCAGAGCCTGATTTCAGATTGCTGGCTTCCTTGACAGGTGGGACAACCTCTGCCAGACCCATGATATGGAAGCTGTTCGCTGCCTGGAGAAAAGGAGGAACTGCCTACCAGAGAAACAAAATTGCTTAACTGCATCTCCCAGAGCAGAAGCCTGCCTTGTGGTCTCATCATCCCAGTCGACCAGTGTCTCAGAAGCTATGTTAAGGATAAGGTTTCCAAACCTATTAAAGAAACTGAATTTACATTGAGAAAAGAGACTAAGCTTGCTGTGGAAAAGAGTGCTGTAAGAGTGCCCCGCAGGAGGATGCTGACAAGAAATGGAAGGCCAGGCTTCGCATGAAGGAGATGGAACTAAGATCAACCAATTCCTAGGGGCCGGAGCCTCAGAAAGGTATTATTTGTGGTTTGAGACCACCACAATGAGCAAAAGACTGAAAACCCTTTGCAAATACATGCACCAGGGGTGGAGATATCACTCAAAGGAGTAGTCATTAGTTGATGGCATTATCTTTGCTACAGCAGGTGCCTTAAATGATAGGCGTACCAGACGCATAAAAAAAACCCCAGCAAGATTGTTTATATCCCCCTAGAAAGCTCACGGGGCTATGGGCTTCCATGGGGGTCATGGAGTTCAGTGGCACTGTTTCAAACATTTTCCCCACTAAGTAAAGGTGGGGGACACAGCAAGCACCCCTGGGCCTGAGGTAAGTGGCCATGTAAAGTAAGGGTGGGCAGGCATGAAGAGAGTGCCTTCACACTCTCCTCCCTGCTCCCCACATCCAGAATGGAGGAGCAGGAGACATACAACGTACCCACCCGGCCACCAGCTGGAGACAGCCAGGTCGGAGGGAAAGGACCATGTTACCTCAGGACCACAACATGGTCCACGGTGAGGAGAATGCTGGTGTGACAGAAGAGCAGGGACACCTGCACTAGTACATCCAGCTAGGAAGGTGCGGGAGGGAGAACAACAACAGGGACATTGGGAGGGGAGGGGAGAAGCAACAACATGAAGAGCGGGTGGGGGAAAGAAACAACAAAGATCAGGGGAAGAGGCAAGCAACAACACGGTTAGTAGGTGGGATGGGAGGGAGGTAAAGCAACAACACGGACTGCTGGTATGGGCAAGCAACAACACTTTTAGAATAATTCCATAGGAAGCTATTTCATATAGCACTTTGTAGCCCTGGGATATGACTAGAGCTGTCAGACTTTCAGTGAGTTTCCCAAACCCTTCGGGTGCATAGTGGAAAGGGCATTGGTTGCAGTTAGAAATGTGAGGGTAGTTTAGGTGACAATGGCCTAATGAGGCAGTATGTTTAACAATGCACATCATTGGGTAGCTATGGTAGCATTGTCACCATAAGGTTGGCAGCATGAGTCTCACTAAATAGGGGTAGATAGGTAGCTATGGTAGCATTGTCACCATAAGGTTGGCAGCATGAGTCTCACTGAATAGGAGTAGATGCAACAGTAGTTGCATCATGCAAGCAGCATTTTTAACAGTGGTCACATCTTCTTCACGCTAGCCATATAGGTACCAGCTATACCGTATAACGTGCAAGTTATTTTATGCAGAGAACTTCATATCAGATCAGAGTCCACAGTGCTGGCAACAACACCACACAGATCCTACTCACCCCTGGCCTAGCCAAAACAACTCTAAATAACCACAAACACCAAGCCTGGCTTGTCAACTCAGAAGTAATTTAAGTAACTCAAAATCCTCAATCATTGACAAATAGCATAGCATTAGTCTGGGCTCCATTAAATCTGACTTACACTTTTTTTTCTAACACTTACCTTCTAGATCGATGAGCTATGCGTTTGTTCTTAGTCTCAAAGAACAACAAAATATCTAACTGGAACACATTGTATCTCAAGGTATCTAAGCCAGAAATGGGAGCTTCCCATCAGCCTGCCTGAAAATGGGAAGACAGTGATGCAATCCAAGGAGATATTCCTCCGTGTATTAATCCCTGTGTAAGATACTCTAAGGGCTAAAAAAGCTTATACCACAGCTTGGGACATTAATATTAATACCATGCCTACCATCTCAATTGACTACTACACCAAACCCACAGCCTCTCAGTAGCCACCGCAATCGCACAGTCTACATACCCTCTGTCATAAACCCTCTGGCTCCAAACCAGCGGCACCAAAACAATAGCACAGAAACTGACAGTTCAAAGAAGAACTCAGCCACCCACAGGCATGATTCACATGAGAGGTGTGACTACTCATCTTATAGTTTATTACACCCTATCAATACTAATCAGAACACAAATCTATCTTCGCTCAAAAATGAAGTAAGAAAAACAAATGTGGTAGTGCACCCAAAGAAAAAAGTCCAAATATCCAAATTCGTATGTCTTCTACTTTTTTCTTCTGACATCCTTTATTCCATATTAATAAAAATTCATACCACCTTCGTAACACGTTTCCTTCATAAAACAAACTTCTTCAAGGCTTTTAACTCGAAATTTCATATATATCCATTAGTTTGGTGTGCGTTAACGATCTTGCCAGTTGTCTCATAGTACCGCAGGTTCAATTACAAATTTGTTTGTACCATAGCTTTTTCATGGATCACCAGTATCCACATATAACAGGTCGATTGTCCCCTATATCGACACCAGGACCCGTGTCTCATGCGGCAATAGGTGCTTCACATCCCAATCGGCACATTTGTTTTTCTTGTATTCATCTGTCCTGCAGTAGTTCCATTCAACGGCTGGGACTAGGGAATGTGTGCACTGGACTCAATCGTGTGCAACAATGTGGTGGGTGCGATATAGGTTTGTCTGCCATTGTTTTTGGTTCTTGTAAAAAATGAACTACATGACATCATACGCAAGCTGGACCACCTGCATGAGGTGCTTCAAAGAATGCAAGCCACACCCTACTTCTGTCTCTCCCACAAGCATTCTCCTCTCAGGGACTGCTTCCTAACTTCTATTACACTTCACTCAACACACCTACTCTTGAAAGGGCCAACACAGGTATTAAACCCAGCACTTCAGAGCATTCCCCATGAACATTACCTTTAAAGTGTACTAGGAATGTATATGTTCCATGATCTCACAACCCACACCACAATCCCACAATCTTCTGACCTAAATGCATTAACCAGATGGATCAATCATCAGCGTTATTGAGTGGCAATCATTAAGGATGACATGTAGCCTTTTTTGTTTGTGCTTTTCTTGTTAGGTGGAATCTGCTTTTTGTGGACAGAAGGGGAATGGTCTGCAATCGTCTTTCCTTGCTGAAGGCTTTCCAAATTTTTTTAGCCTTAACTCTTTCTTGAATATGTGGTGGTTTGTTTGGATGCTGAGAGCTTGTCTCTTCTTGTTTCACAAGTAATCTTCATATGCTCTCAAAGAGTTTTCAGCATGCTTTGACACTCCACTTGTTAGCATATTGTGGTGTATTTGCTTCATCACTGGGCCCTGGCCAGGACAAAGTGAGCACCATATTTTGGAATTGTTTGAGCTCATTTGCCCTAGTGAAAGATGCACTTTATTTTAAAAAGAGTTGCTAAGTATCTGAAGAAAATAAATCCACAATGACTATTTTTGTAAACTGATAAGTGGCAGTCTCATTAGCAATGGTCTACACCTCTTAATGTACCAAATATCATGTTGAGCCGCATTTAGGGCCTGATTACGATGGTGGTGGGACCACTACCGTCAGGCCGTCGGTGGCGGTCCCACCGCCATTGGACCCTGCAGGACCTTCTGCCGCATTTTGATGGCAGGAGGATGGTGGGCTGGCAGAGAGACCGATAGCCACACAGCCGCCATCAGACCATGGGAGGGATTGCAATCACTACAATAGTGGCAGTGCCTGCTCAGGCACCACCATAGGGATTAAAATGGCCGTTTCATGGCGGTTAACCCGCTATGAAAAGGCAGGCGGAAATTGACTTTGGGGGCCACTAGCAGGTTCCCCTTCCCTCTTGGTCCTCCAGTATGAGGTCTGGGGCCCCTAAAACATCCCTGCACTGTGTGGTAGGCACCACATGGTGCCTGCCACACAGTGCAAGGATGTTAACAAACATGTCTTTTAGCAGTAAGGCTTGTGCTGCAGCCCTTTTTCGGGCCACAGCAGAAGCCTCAATGCTAAGAGGCATGTATCCTACCTCATCCACATCGGTTGGATCGTAATTTACCTGGCGGGACCACCAACTCCCTGTCAATCGGTCCCATTCCCAATAGGATGGCGGTTGGACACTGGTCCAACCGCATTCATAATCAGTCCCTTAATGCTTACAGTATGCAACCATCATCTTGAACACCAGTCATTGTTGTGCCCGTATGACTACTGCATGGCCCCTGCTAAATTGGTTGCTATTGGGCCAATGCAATAATTTTAAGACTGCTTATGTGGTGCATGAGGACATCGGTGTAGGCCTAGACTTTTTGATCAGGAGATTTCAGCATTACTGCCCTGCACAAGGCTGTCATTTATCAGCCGCTGTCTTTTTAAAGTGCGACCTTTCCCTAGGGTCCAGCTAAGAGGCTGTCGTGTCGGAATACTGTCAGACAGACTTCTTGTATTCCAACTCTGTCTGCAACCTGACTTCTTAATCTTTCTGAAAAGAGTGAGGCCCTTGCTTTTTTGCATACATCACCAACTGCACTCACCTTATACCTCACACTCCAAGAGCATCCACTCCAACACATCACACATATTTATTTAAAATATGTAATGAAATCAAGTGCTTTATGTTTTTCATTTTTTATTACATATTTTTTAATACTTTTATTCTCTTAACCAAGTTTCACAAAGTTTGTTTTAGGTGCCCCTTGCAATGCATAGATATACTGGTGGTTCCAACAGATCAGTGTCACAAACCTCAATGCCACTGAAATGCAGCTGCCATGAAAGAGATTTTTCCAATCTGAGGAACACCACTTTTATCTTTGATGTCTACATGAAGGAGAAGAGCACCCAGTGCAGTATAGTAAACCTGCCATTGCTTAAGCTGAAGCACTGATTAGGGTGGACAAATGCCCCGATGTACATTTCCTGTGCCTTAAGTTTAAGGAGAGATTGGCGTTCAAAAGAAAATATATAATCCATGGAATGGCATAGCCATCATACAGGGAAAGAGCAGTTTTGAAGGTGTCTTTGGTCCCAGCCATTGATCCATCACACTGACCTCTTGCTGATTGACTGGTCTCGGGCACATATTATAAGCCCTCAGGGTCTGGCGCCGTCTCTGTCCCATGACCACAGTACCAGAAGCACGTTATTTCTATTATTTTAATCACTGATAGCTGCACCCTTTCTTGTAGGATATTGGTCTTGTTCCTCTGCACTCATCATGGTAGGTTTCCTCTGCCTCTTTTCTCTGTTCTGCTCCCAGTACGGTGAGGGATGTTCTCACTGTGTTGCGCCTGTCCTGTGTATGTAAGGTGGAATGTTCTGCTGCTGCTAGGACTTTTGAGTTTGAGGGCCACAGCTGGACTGGGAACCAAAACCAGCCGTGGAAAAAATGTTCAAAGCAGGCGGTTCCCTTTTTACCCCATCACTCTCTTTCTGTCCAACAATTTCTATCTCTCTCCTTCTCTTTCCTCCCTTTCTCTCTGATCGCTATCTATCCTTTCTCTTTCCGCAGCCAAGGAACTTTAAATCCGGCCTCACAGTCTCCAGCCCACCGGGAAATGCCCAGGAGTTAAATGGCGACCTCACTGGTGAGGACAGCTTACTACCTTCCCACACTCAAGGGGCCCTGACCAGTTACCTGTTGTGACCATCCTTCATTGCGGCTGCTAAACTGTGCAATTACCATGATAAAACATAACTCTGTTCTTACCCAAGCTGTATCTGTGATGCGTTAGCAAGAGTGAGGGGACCTTTTCACTATAAAAATGCTGTAGCCATCGGTGTTTATCAAAAGTCGCTTTATTATGATATACAATGAGGAAGCATTGAATACAATTATGTTGACTAATAATCTTTCTTTTTTATCAAATCTATATGGTGACGCAAACATAAACATCTCGGCTTATGTGGGAAGCGGCAAGTTTAGCGTAATTGATCATATTTTAGTCTCTGATGCTCTGATCCCAACTATAAGAAAATTGGATATACTTGCCACTCCTTTTAGCAGCAATCGCCGCTTATGGTCACACCTGCACTATTACCCAGCACCTAACGGATCGTTTCCCAGATATCACCTATAACATTCGCTCAAAACCAAGGGGTACATAGAAAATGGTATAAAATAGGTCCTATTAAATTTCACGCAGACTTTATTATGAATAATCAAGATGAGTTTAGGATCTGCCTAGGTGAAAATGCACAACCAATGGTGGTACGTGATAATTGTAGGAAAATTTGCACCTTTATCTCTGCACTATTACTAGTAGCTAAACCCCAGTTGGGTCGCTTAGCTCATTCTTGGTTTAACCAGGACTGCATAAAGGCATATCAATTCCTGAAACAACCAGCTAATCAAATTCCGATTAATATAATTGCAATTAGAGCCGCAAGACAGAATCATAGTATTGTAATAAATAAAAGGAAAAATTAGATAAGGGCTAAAGCATGGAAAGATCTGGAGTGTGCAGCTTCCTTCAAAGACAATAAAGTCTTTTGGGAGATAGCGAATCAGTCGTTTTTTCTCTGAAAACATCCACAGGGACGGCTAGTCTTATTATAGAACAGGATTGGGTTTCTTATTTTTCGAAGAAGTTTGCCTCTGAAAACAGGGTTGCAACCACCCTGGATAGGATGGACTTTGTTTCTAGTTCCAAAGGCTTGATGGATTTAAGTAAAATTATAATAGTGGGGGAAGTGAGGAAAGCCGTTGCTAGTTCAGCTACAGGAAAGGCAGCTGGCCCTGATGGTCCACCAGTTGAGCTTTTTAAGCATAATCTAGATATCTGGGCCCCATTAATTACCAACATATTAAAAGCACTCATTATCACAGGTCCACCTGATTACTGGAAGAAATCTGTGAGTGTACCTATCTACAAGAAAGGTGATAAAAATGACCTATCAAAATACCGGCCTATTTCCCTTATTGACTCCTCTGCAAAGAGTTTTGGGAGGGTGATCCTAGGGAGATTGGAAGATAGGGCGGTAGAAAGAGCCATCTTTCCAGAGGCCCAATATGGGTTCCTTCCAGGTTTCAGCACCTCGGAACAAGCTCTAAATTTGTCTCTTATCCTAAGCAAATATGTCAAGGCCAGGAGAGGAGCCATATATATGGCTTTTCTGGACCTCTCCTCAGCAATTGACTTAGTGCACAAAGATAAATTATGGGATATTATGGTGCAACCGGGAACTGATACTCCCCTTCTAATGACTCTGAAAAGGCTGCATCAAGGTACTACAATGAGGGTCCGATATACTTAAGATGGTAACCAGCGCCCCCATCCAAGTTACGAGGGGAGTTAGACAAGGTTGTATATTGACCCCTTTTTTATTTCTATTTTACATTAACACATTGGATGCTTTTTTAAAGACATTACCCTGGTTATTCCTAAAATTGATGAGCGATTGGTCCCTGTATTGCCCTAGGCGGATGACTCAGTGCTTATATCTTGCAACACTAATGGTTTACCAATTGTGCTGGATGGTTTTCACTCTTTCATGAATGACATGAAGCTGAAGGTTAATTTTAAGAAATCATTTATTTTGATTAGTGACCCTAAAAACACACGCTCTAGGACATGTATGGTGGGAGGGATATCCATTATGAAAATACGAAATTTTAGTTATCTGGGCATTTTATTCTCTGCTACCTTGAGATGGGGCAGACTTATAACCCAGAGGTCCCAGCAAATAGAAGCGGCTTGTGAAACAGTCTTTAGGTTTGCCAATAATCTGGGTCACAAACCTCCTAAGGAAATGGTGATGCTTTACAAAAGTAAGTTTCAGACTGCGGACTCATATGGAGCGGAAGTATGAGGTTTTGCTTCTGGGAAGCAGCTCCAGATGGTGGAGAATACAGTTTTGCCTACACTTTTAGGGCTCCTAAAATCCACGTCGAGCCTTATCATGCATAATGAAGTTGGGCTAGGATTTCTTGAAGACCTGGTGAGACGGCACCCATCTTGCTTTGGGTAAAATTTGGTCTGTACCAGAGCTGAAGTTTATATGTGGCATTGTTGAAGACTGTCTGTAGCAAGGCAATGTTCAGTCTATTCCATGGCTAAATTATGTTAAAAAGTCAGAAGAAGATTTTGGGATAATACATTTATGGGCAAACAAAGCTGATATTAATTTCTCCTCGAAGGCTCAGGTTAAGCTACTGCTCCTAGAATTCAGAGAAAATGTAAGGCTGGTGAAAGCAATTAACCTGGTAAAAATCCTGACTATATTTTGCTTGCCACATGTAATGGTATGGAACCCTATATCCTGTGGGCCAAAGCCCCGGAACACAGATTTTATCTTTCCCGGTTGCATCTTAAGATGATTCAATATTTAGGGCATTTTCCTGTCATGGGATCTTGTTTTGCTTCATTACCAAGCTGTGATTGCAATGGGATTTCCAGCCAAACGACTACGCGTTTTATGTTATTTTGCTCACTGTATGCGTTTTATAGATCACATTTTTATGCCTTGTTCTTAGAGGGACATCTTTTAAGTCACATAATGAAGGTTTGATTTCCCTTCAGAGCCTTGAATCACCTACGATTTGTACTGCCGTTTTGAATTTTATCACACAGGCTTTGAGGTTAAGGAAAATATATATTTATCACTAATTCTTAAATTTGATAATCAGATTCTGCACTTGTATTTTTAGTATTTATTAGGGGCCTGTTAGATTTGTTAAAATTTGCGGGAGTGCCAATAAGAAATGATTGTTGGGTTAGAGTTATCCTGGCCTGTTGTTTTTAACTTATCATTTTTATTACTGTCATTGTGTTGATTGATGCACCCACTGATGAAATTATGTATTTTTATGTGCTGTTATGATTTTATTGTGAAATTGAATAAAATTTTATGAATGGATGAATGATATACCATGAGATTTGCAATTCACTGCCAATGGAAAACATATTGATGCCAAGAACATCGTCCCTGCAGGAAAAAAACACAAGTACTATTTTTTCTCTGTTTACCCTGGTATTGCAGTTTTATTGCATGTCTGATTTGATGATTGATGTCATATTCGACATTTAATTGGGTTTTGGTTTTGAAATATTAGAAATGTTTTTCGCTACAAAGTTCTGTTTGCATTAGAAAAACGCATGCACAGAGAAACATAAAAAATATGTTCTTTTGCCCATTGCTCAAAGAGAAGAATCCCATTGCATGCATTCCTTCAGTGAGGGCGAAGACCCCGGTGAATCCTCAATGCAGCAGAACAGAAACATGTCACGCCTGCCGCCCATCAGCCGAGAAACCGAGAGATCAACTGCCAAGGGCCAGCGCCAGTCACTTCAGATTACCTTTCATTAAACAGGAACATGCCATGTCGAGCTGCTGACAAGAACGAGCCTGATGAGAACCCGTACTGCCTTTGTTTTCTTCTTTCCGTAGCACCTTGTTTGTGCCTTCACTTGCTTCCCAGCTCGCTCTGCTCCTGTACCTTCTGTGTCATTCAGTTTCTCACACAAAAGGCCATAAACTTCCCTTATCTCCCCCTCTCTCATTCTCGTTTTGCCTCTCCCCAAAAGTGGAAATCTAGTTTTCGTTCTAAGCAACAATGAAAACAATTGCTGGCAAAGCCAATAAGTCTGTCTTGCATTTTGAATTAAATGCCGTACCCAGTGGTTGATTTAGCAGGGGCCCAGAGGCAGAATGAGAAGGAGCAGGCAGATGTTCTAAATAGCAGTAGTAGCTCCTTTCTATCACGCTGACATGTGTGCTTTTGCAGCTGTGGCACCTGGACATCGGACGGCCTGATCTCAGATGGACTTCTGAAGTCTCGCAAGATTGTGAATTTTGTTCTTTTTTGTGCACGACTGTGGCCATCTTGAGGCCAGACTGTCCCAGTGCGAAAAGTGAATTGTCAGTGGGGTAGCCATCTTAAAGTCACTCTTACACTGAACCCTGATAAAAGTATCTTAGCAGGGGATGCTAAAGCGAAGAAAAAAATGGATAGCTTTGCACATGAACTGCATGTGCTACATAAGTTATTGGGTGTTATAAAATGTATGATGATTGACTAATTTTCAAATGTAAAATAGTGCCTCATGCATCCCAGTGGAGGCAGATGCATCCTAACTCCCAATAGAAAGATGGTGAGACTAAAATGCTACTGTGGGCGGTTCAACAATCGGAATGAAGTAGGTTGACTCAAAGTCCACTTTTTGCCTCATTAAGAGATGCCCAATAAAAGGAGAGCTCTCATGGTTGTATTAACCAGTTTGAGCAGTATCTCTCCCAGTTACCAGCTATTCCAATTTTCCATGCCTAGAATCGTGAAAAACATGCAGGCCTTGGGGTAACAGGGTCCCATTCCTACATGCAGTTCTCCAATTCCAGACCCTATAATCTGCTTTTAGCAGAAGGAACTTGTGTGCACTGATTCCATGGGCATTGCTAAGTGTGTTTCTGCAACTCAAATTGGCGGGCAGTTTCCACCTCTGGAAACACAGATATCATAAAACTTGCTCAATCTTTGATTAAATTGTGCCTATGATGGCCATCCTTTATTTGAATTATTTTCTCTGTAAGGCCTGGCTGGGAAAAAAAGAAATATATATATATATTTATATATACACACCTTGACCACAAAGTTTCTTCAGCGTGATTTACCCTACGCGTTTCGGAGAGTCCGCCGCAGGAACATAAGCCGCAAAATGCAACTGTTCCTGTTAAAGGCAACTTTATGCCCGGGTGTTGCGGTGACAACAAGGTTTGAATTTTACCAAGAACGCATTGAAGTAGCAAGTAGGTAGAAAAATGGCAGTGATGGTGCATTCTGGGTATTGTGGTCTGAGTACTACAATTAAAGACAATTGGGAAACTATGCAGTGATGGGACACAGTTATAATGAAAATACTTTATTTTCAATGGTTTTTTCATGATTAAAACAAAAAAGTACTTACTGCCACTGTATGAAAGAAAAGCAATGCACATTTATTTTAGTAAACCCACTGCCGCCTTAAATCGAACTGGTGGACATCAGTCCTTCTTCAATGTCTGGAGGCATATTTAAATATGCTAACGAACCCATCCATAGAAACTCTGCATATGATTAAGGTGAAACGCGTCATGCTGCTCTTGTCTCCAATAAAGAAATGAAGAAATGCAACAGCATGTTGGAGTGGCCAGTTTCATGTTATGAAGGGTAACGTGTTTTGTGGAAACAGAATTCTCTCGGGAGAAATGCGCATGCGCGGCCGCCCGCGCATGCGCATTTGTGAGGAAGAAGTTAGCGAGGAAGCAGGAAGATGGAGCCCCGGGACTCCGCAGCTCAGGTAAGTAATTTTCTTTACTTTTAAGGTTGTAAGTAATTTTCAAATGAGGACGGGAGGGAGGCGGGTGGCGCGTAGTGTGGCTACGCCGAGTGTGCGGGTGCGTGTAGATTTGGCCCCACTCCGTGAAGCTCCGCGTAGCCCAACTACGCCCACTACGCCCAGGGTTAATATGAAGGAAGGTTGCGAACTATATGTTGTAGGAAATGATCAATATAGATAGACACGTTTTGTATGTGGTAAAAAAACGCTATCTTTGGTTCTTCCTTCTTAAGATATTTCCACTCATCCCAATTTAGCAGCCCATCATTCAGCCATTTAGTCAACTGTTTATGAAACTTTTCTCTCATCATTTCATACTCTGATTTAGCAATTCTTGTATGACATTCTCTGTCATTCAAATGGGAGTATACTTCCCTCATGTACATGGTTTTGTCCCACAGGACTACATTTCCCCATTTGTCTGATGATCTCACTACACAGTCTTCTTTGTCGCTCCATTTTTTTTTCACCTTTCTTAACTGCTTGTCTTGTCTTTATATTAATTTAGTCTTAGCAAAAGGTTTCCTTTGCATCTTTTTTAATTCAATGGACATGAGGTCTGAATTCACCTCTGTACCATCATTCATACTAGGAGGAACAAATCTGGATTGTGCACGGAAACCAGTATTACCACCTTCTCCTACATCTATACCTTCTGTTTCTAAAATCTGTATTTCACTTTGCTCTCTGATTCCCTCCATGTCTAACGTCAAAAGCGTACTTAAGCCTTGTGCATCCAATACTTGTAAGTTACTCGTAGTATGATTCTCTGTAGATCCTGAATGAGTCATTGTTAGTTTCATTTTAATGAATTTCTTAAGTTTTAACTTTCGGACGAACTTATATAAGTCCACCCTTGTCGTTGAAATTAGATATCAGACAAATGGAGAGACCAAAGGACAATAAATAGCCTCTCATCTTCCTTGGTGAGTTCAATATTGGTTAGATTAATTACCGTTCTTTGCTTTGAGGTCATTTCTTGTAACTCCGTGCCACTCTGCCTTTGGGCTCTTGATTGTTTCCCTTGGCCCCCTCTCCTCTGTTTGCGAATCCTTTTTGTTGTACTTGTCTTTTTGATCTGTGATTTGTTCTCCGGTCTGAACATAAAAAACAAAATTCTTCTTTAAGCGATGTACTAGCCTTTTCTCCACAACTCCATCCCACTCAATCTCCTTCTGACTCTGTTTCAGTATCTGAACTGAAATCACTCAATGATATTTCTTTTCGCAGCTGATTAACTTCATTCTGTCTCTGTCATGGTTTTGAATCTTTTGGCAAACGCGAAGATTTGTCCCTGTAGGTAATCTATCTTATCCCTATGAAATTTGTGCCCTTTCCTTTGTTTCACTCCTTCATGCTTGGAAATGTTCTGTTTCATTTCCTTTTTAAATTGGGTGACTTTATCTTGATTTTCATCCTTACTGATTTGTTCATTAATCTGTTAAATTTGCTCCAATAAGTTGCTTCTCTCCAATTCTGCAAATTTATTTAATATTGTCATCATTTTGATTGAGCTTTCTGTGTTACATTCAACCCACTCTTTTATTAAATCCGGATGTGGGTTTTCATAGCTTGGGGTGATCATAATTCTTAGTCCCGGGGAATTCTTCCAACCTCTATGTATTTCTTCAGAGGAAAGGCATCCCACCATTTTGAGATTTCAGCCCTGGTCAATATTTCTAATCTTCTCAAGTCACTCAGAAGAGTTCGCACTTAATTCAAATTTTCACCTTGGATATCTGGTTCTCCACTCATATCTTTTTCAATAGCGATCAGTGTCTCTGCAGCCTTGACTCTGGCTGTCAACTCTTCTACATCTGCCATCACTGAATAACTATTCCCACTGCTATCTCTATCATGTAAATATACAAGATAGCCCGGTTCCTTCCAATTAAACGGTCTTGTGAAACAGGCTGTCGAATCCAGCCTTCCCGACTCACCCGTAAGTTCGTGCTTCAGCATGGGGCCACTAGGTAGCAAAATCCACAGGTTCCGGTGTGTTTCCTAGCAGCAAAACACAAAATAATTAAAAACAAATAAAACTGTATACCGGTCAAAAGAAAAAGAAACTTGTTTAGTACTAGCCACTGCCTTTGCCGTGATGGAAAAAGTCCTACGTTTATGTTGTTGGTAATTGTAGTAATGACAAGTAAAGCACATAAAAAAAGGCTGTTATTCGTTAGGTCAATGCGGTGACCAAGTTGCGGGATCGTATTAAAACGCGTTGGCGTTAGTGCTTTTGCCAAAGCAACAATAAAAATTACTTAACTGCATCAAAGTGCTGGAGGTTTCTTATCATATATGTGGAGAAGCTGTTTTTGTCAGTTTTAAACAGCGCGCGGGGGATCTCTGCATTTCCAAGCACCACCGGCGTCCGGGCTCCTTTGGATATATATATATATATATATATATATATATATATATATATATATATATGTCGCCAGTAGATAGTTATAGTTAGGACCGTGTTACCATAGGAAATCTGAAAATTCTATTTTGAATAACTTTGGCGCCGGTTGACGAATCTTCGCGAAATTTTCAAAACTAATGGGGCGCTCCGCTCAGCTCCTACCCTGAAAGTCTCGGGGGGGATTCGTCAAGCGGGGGCCGAGAAAAAAGGGGGGTCCCAAAACGCGTTTTCCCCATGCATTTTTCCATAGGACCTTTAGTCGAAGGTACAGCCCGAACGGCTGAACAGAATTACTTGAAATTTGGCAAAGAGGTAGTCCTCAGGTCAGGGAAGTGCCTTTTGCATATATGAGTCAATCTGTTCAGTAGTTCCTGAGAAAATTGAGTTAAAAGCACATAAATATCTATAGGTGCGCACCGTGCGCGCGCCCTAATGTGCGTGAGCGTAATTCTGATTGGTGGTTAAATGTCAGCCAACATTCGAATTGGTCGAAATCAGGAAGTGTCGGCCGCCATTTTGTTTGTTTTGAGTGCGAGAGTGAAAAAGGAAGGTGGCGAACGAGAAAAGGGGGCAGGGTAGAGAGTTCCTGACCCCCTAGCCTTTTTTCAAAAAATCGCGGGGTGCGCGCACGGTGCGCGCACGGTGAAAAACCATTAAGGAAAAAATAAAAACATTTTTTAAGACGTAGTTTATTGTAAAATAAATAAATAAAAAATCTAATAATAAATACATAACTTAGCATTTAAAAAACCGTACAAATTCACTGAAAAAACCATAGGTTTCACACATGTTATAGTTAGGAATAAGCATTTAAAAAACCTTGCAAATTCACTTAAAAAACCATAGGTTTCACACATGTTATAGTTAGGTGGACATTTCACTCGTAAAAAACCAATGAAATTCCCCCGTTATAGTTAGTTGAGATAACTATAACTCGCGCGACCGCCACTCTATCACAAGGATGATGTCATCAGTGATGTCATGAGTGATGCCACTGACCATGTCATGAGTGATGTAATATGTGACGTCATGAGCAGAGGATTGCGGGCGCGCGAGTTATAGTTGTCTCAACTAACTATAACGGGGGAATTTCATTTCAGTATATATACAATATACATATATATATATATATATATATATATATATATATATATATATATATATATATATATATATCTCCGGAACCTGTATCTAAAATGATTTATAAACTTCAGAAATATGTTAGGAACTAAGGGCCCAATATAGTAAACGCTTTTGTGATCACAAATCATGCAAATAGGAAAATCAAAGTGTTGTGAACACAAAAGTGTTACGTGCAATGTACTGAACGAATTTTGCGAGGTGAAAGGAGTTTTCCATCCTCTCCTAATTATCATTCAGAATGCAACTCATTCAGAATCACAATTATATGCTCGAAGAATAGGGCTGAGGCCTGGGAGCTACACACTATCGAGGGGAAAATCCTTCAGTTAGAAGAGGAGAGAAATCGACTCTGCCATGGGAGCCCAGGGAGGTTGGCACAACTACAGGGAGACCTGGAAGGTGCTCGGCAGGAGTACAGGGGCAGATTGGATCAGAAGTTTAGGGCCCAATGGCTCACTAAAAATATGCAAAACGTTGAGTATGGGGAGAAGGCAGGCGCTCTACTGGCTTGGAAAGCTAGAGTGGATCGTTCAAAGAACAACATTAATGAACTGATTATAAATAACAAAGGAGAAAGGTCAAGCAGTTCAGAGGACATGCAAGCCTGCCTTCTCTCCCTCTTCTCGGAGCTTTACAAAGAGGAAATGGTCCCTTCTACTGACTATATACAAAATTGGCTGAGAGGGAAATGTCTGTCGACTTTAACGGATGATAGCCGTGATAGTCTAGATGCCCCTATTACCCTAGAAGAAATTAAAGATCAAATGTAAAAATAATAAAGCCGCGGGTTTGGATGCGCTCCCAAATGAAGTTTATAAACTTTTATCGGAGTTGGTCCTGGCACTGGGTACTCTGTTTAACTCGGTGTATAGCCCAACAGGTCAGGTCTCCAGGTCCTGGAAAGAAGCAACCATAGTATTAATACTGAAATGCGGGAAGGACCCACTTAAAGCCGATTCTTATCGACCAATCTCCCTGCTGAACGCCGATTATAAGACCTTTATGGGTATTCTGGAGGGGAGACTGGCCAAACTGGTCCCTAATTTGGTCAATATCGATCAGAAGGGCTTTATATCAGAGAGATATATTCAGGAGCAGACACAGCTGTTGATTGGCAACATCGATTTGGCCATGGCAAGATCAGACCACTTGGCTATTGTGGACTTAGATGCGGCCAAAGCATTCGACAGAGTCTGTTGGGTGTACCTCTGGGAAGTTCTTGGTGCAATGGGCTTTGGCCCTATTTTCATTCAGACCCTTAGGAAATGTTGCCAGGGAGCCTCTGCAAGGATACTGTTGAATGGCATGTTGACTTCCAGCTTTAACATTCAGAGGGGAACAAGACAGGGTTGTCCTATTTCCTCCTTGCTGTTCAATATTTATATAGAGCCATTAGCTCAAGCTATTAGATTAGATGACTTAATTTATCCCTTCAAATCTCAACTTTATCAGTGTAAATTGGCTCTATACGCTGATGATTTGCTGTTATATACCATTAATCCGGGGGCAGTCATACCAAGGGTTGAAGCCCTTCTGGAAGAATTTGGCTCTATGTCGGGCTATCTAGCCAATACTTCTAAAACAGAGGTAATGTGCTGGAACATAGACCAATGGGAGGGTACTACAAGTAAAGAGCTAAAATACTTGGGCATCCATATTGTCAAAGAGCTGGATAAAATTCCCCAGATCAACTTGAATAAGATCATCAAAGAAATAAATCGCTCCTTCACTAGATGGAGGAATCTTCCCCTGACAATCTTTGGAAGGGTTAACTTGGTGAAGATGGTTATCCTCCCCAAGCTGACCTACCTGTTTAATGCAATCCCCTTGGATTTTCCCAGCAAGATTATTTGTAAGATTCAGAGTAAGATTGGGAGTTTCATCTGGGGAGACAAAGGAGCTAGGCTGTCATGGAAGAAACTGAGACGTAGGCTCATTAAGGGGGTGTTGGCTCTCCCGGGGATTGGTTGGTACGCGGTCGCCTTTCAGTTTAAAAGTGTCCGGATGTTACTCTCAAAATCGGAGGAGACGTCGTGGGGGAGGTTGTTGGGCGAAATGGCCACGATGGAGGGTGGAGGTGGTGGAGAAGGTTTCCTGTACAAGTTTGGGGCTCCGAGGTTCTTTAAACAAGTCCGCGTGAAGGTCCTTAAGGCCGCCTTGGAGATTTGGTACAAAGTAAGATGCAGGTGGGGGATCGGGTATTACTCAGACTTCGCACCTATATGGGACTCCCGCGGGACCCTGCTTTGTCTCAAGGACAGTCTGGCAACACCAATTAAGAGAGTGGGTATTACCATCTGGTCAGATCTCTTAGCAGCAGAAGGAATCCACCCCTGGGAGGTATTAAGGGCAAAAATTGGAATTGGTTTTTCCAGGTTTAAATATATACAACTTGTATCCTGGCTTGAAGCGGAAAAGGGGGATATAAGAGAAGACTGGGAAACGGAGCAGTTCCTTCAAACAATACATCTAAGGAAGAAAGAGATTTCTATCTGGTATAGGAAGTTCTTGGATGCGGAAGACCCAGAACTTCCCCCGCAATATACAGTCTGGAATCAATCCCCCTTTCAGTCTAACATTGTCGACTTGTATGAGCCCTCTTTGAAACTACTCTATAAATTTATTAAACCGCCCAGCTTAATGAACCACTTCTTTGTCATTAACAGACTTTACTATACACCTGCCAAAATAGCCAAGTTTGCCCTTCTATCCACCCCAAAATGTCCAAGGTGCAAGACTCTCAATGCCAATGATATCCATATCTTCTATGAATGTTCTGAACTTAGTGCTTTCTGGAAGGGTGTGGGGGATATCCTATGTGGCATTTTTAAAGTCAATATTGAGGTTAACGCTTCACTATTAATCTTTGGGGAGGATGGTCTGCGTAGTCTGAATTTATTGCAGATCCATAGAGGGCTGTTGCTATATTTGGTGTTACTCGCCCGGCGAGAGATATGCATGAAGTGGAAAGATCCATGGCCCCCGAAATGTGAGGATTGGCTTAAAGCCGCGTTTGCCATTGCACGTTTAGATCAGAATGGAACTGGGGAAAATACGACAAACATCTGGCAACTCCTAATGATTTGGGGCCGAGATCTGAGATTAATATAGTTCCAGCTGCCTTCTTCCGGTCCAATGATTACACCAAGCCTTCCTCAAATGGGGCTGGTCAGGCTGACCTAAGCAAGTGCAGCAAGCCTTAGGGCGCCCAGTTGATAAAGACGGCTTTCACTAAGATCTGCAGAAGCTTATTGGTGAAATGAGGACAAGAAAAAAAAAATCACAATTAGTAGAGGAAGTGCAAGGGGTGCCCCCATCTAATTCGGGTTTCGGATAGAATATAGCAAAAGTTTGCAACTGCAGTTGCAGTTGCAACCCAGATTCCAAAACACTAAAAAGGGGATGGTACCTGAATTACAAAAGGGATTATGTCAAGTGACATCGAGGGGAGCAGGCAGCAGTCCAATGGACTTCTATCTGCACCACCAAAGGTTTCCCAAGCAGAAAAGAATTTTGAAAAGCAGCACTGATTAATTTAAGGAACAGGGACTAATTTAAAAATACGTTTCCCATTTAGAAATGCAAATACGGGGATGGTGACTGCTGTCCCTTGCAGGCCACTATCAATCTGTTTTTGTAACCAATCACAGGAGATTTCAAATAGTGAGTTGCCACTTAATCCTCATTAGGTAGGCCATTCTGCAAGGCTCTGCAACTGGAGATTTGCTGTGATCCACTGCTACCCATCAGATCACAACATTAAAGACGGTTCGCAAAACGTCTGTGCGCAATTTGGAACAACCTCTTGGAACCAGTCTATCAGTACATGGGGGCCAGAAGTCCGTTATAAAACATCATTTTTATCTGTTGTCTAACACTACATTAAAAGACACTTGGGCTCCTGCCACCCTGTGCATAACTGCTTACCCAGAAGCGTTACAACCCCAAGCCTCATCTGTTTAAGCAACAGTGCGTTCAACCCGCCAGCCAGGTCTGGTACCCCCAGGATGGAATGGAGTGGGACTCTCTGCACCAGCGGCCATGCTCAATAAATATAACCTTCAGCCAATGACAGACCACTATTAACTTAAAATTCAATTCAAATGTGTATCTTTACATAGTACGTGACTCCCCTCACACCTTCCCCTGGAGGAGCCTAATGAAAGACATAATTGTAACCTGCACTGCAATTTTATAGTTTGCATTTTGATTACTTTCAAATGTTTTTTTCTAAAAATGCAGTGTATATAATCGAAGTATCTCTGGCGATGAAGTATGATATAAAGATCTTGCTGTACAATTTACGTAATTGATATGGAAACAAGCTTTGGCAAAGCTAATAGGTCTCACCTACCGAGAACTATTGGTAATGTTTGGTCGCGATGCTGTACAGCAGCACAGGTGCTTTTCAGTGTCGCAAAAATGTATTTTGTTTTTATTTTAAAGAAGTGCATTAGCGCTTGGGACATTATAGTGCTTTTTATATTATTATTTTTTGTGATGATGCACTGCAATCATGCTGCTATACAGTTTGGCTCCAAATCATTGCCAACGTTGAGAATGCCCATTCTGTACACCATGAACAAAAGCAGTGGCAGAGTGGCAGAGTCAACAGTCTCGAAGGCAATATCAGATAACTTTGCCAATGCTTGTGAAGTTTTGGTTAACACCTTTGTAATGCTGAGCTAATCAGTTAATCTCCCGATGGATGAAAAAAGGCAAAAATATGACATTTGGCAAAAAATACGTCACATAAAGAAAGAAATTGCACCCATGCCCATGTCCATGTCTCAGTGAAAACACATTTGGAAGTAGATGAAATCCGTTGTCACAAAAAAAGCAGATAACATCTGCTTTCACAATAAACATCTGTTTCAAAGGAGAAAATGGCTTCTTGAAGTGTGTGTGGCATAATAAAACAGAGCAACACATATCAAGAGATTCAACAAGGCTGACAGGGAAGAAGAAAAGATAAAAGTAGTGCCTCAATCACAGCTCTATCAGTGGAAGGGCAGCAATCCGTACTTTGTCCGTGTTCCAGTCGAAAAAAGATGGAGTGAAGCTAGCATGTGCTGGCCAATTGGAGGGCAGCAAATAAGATTGACAATGAAACTAACAAATGTTACGCAATGGGTGGGCTGCAAGCCCCTTATTGAATACAATTTCTCTCGCAAGCGAGAGTGCATGCAAACCATGTGCTGCCGCAGGCAAGACTTAAAAAGCAAGCAAGCACACATTGCTGTTTTAGTTGAGCATTTGTGAAATGTTATACAATAGCCTTGTAGCCTACCATAGTGGGCTATACCGGCCAATGAAGGCCCGCTCAAGTATGCGATTGCCTTTAACAAGGGTGCAGGAGGACTTTGATGCCGGTATAGTCCATCTACGGAGGGCTATAAGGCAATTCGATCATTCTACCCCTAGAGGGTAGAATGTTCTAACAAATAAAACAAAGACCTCATAGAGCCCGGGGGAGGAGGGGGGGTTGAAATATCCTCGAGCTCTGTGAGGCTTATGTTCATTGCAACAGCTGTGAACGACAACATTGGAATGATGAGCACTCCATTGTCTTCAAGTGGAGCTCACAACATTCCAATGTTCTAATATAGTCTTGTAGCATGCTGCTGAGGGCTATAGCAGTTGTTAAATGCCCTGAACCCGAGTTGGCAAGGGCCCATAGCAAGGGTGAGGGCCTTTAACAACAGGTATGTCCTGAGGCATAAGGGCTATAAGGCTATTAGAACATTCCACCCACTGAGAGTAGAATGTTCTCAATTAAAAAGAGAAAAATAGAAAGACAAACACTGGAATGTTGGAACTCTAGTTTACACCTCCATTATAAGGCCGTAGCTACTCCATTGTCTTCAATGGAGCTCGCAGCATTCCAGTGTTCTAATATTGCTTGGCTTACGCTGGCTTGAGGCATGTGTATGCCGTTGGGGGTTCCTGGCCTGCAGACCAACCCTACTGTTTTGGGCATTAGCTCTGCCTTTTCCATGCCTGAGTTCTTCATTAATTCCAGGGCCTCAGAGTGGAGCACATAGTGGGTCATATTGTGGTACACTGATAAGGCTTGCACAACTCTTGCAAGGGTGCGCAGCTTTTGTGATCAGTCGCAGAAATGTCTTGATGCAGTTACAACAGATATGGTTTGCCCCCTCCCAGTACATGGACTAGTAGCTGGGCTTGCTAGGTTGATAGACATTGCACTAAGGGGCCTGCTGTAGTGGCATCCAGTGGAATTGAGAAGGTACCTCAACCCACTATCTGTTATTTGTGGCTCATTCTCAAGCGACCGATCTATGGTTCAAATGCTGTTCCTTGGGCTTTGACAGGTAGTAATTTGTTTTTGGCTCCTCTCGGGCCTGCATCTGTACAGTCCATCTGTAGCATGCCCGCAAACATTAGGCACGTGCTCTCCAATCAGCCTTTTGGATCTGTTTGAAGTGTTGCCCTTTGGCACTGGTCATTTTTCTGCTTCCACACCTGGCAGGCCAGGAGATTAGGTTGACAAGCTGCGATGCGACGCCCGTTAGGTTGCAGTTGGTTTTGGAGGAATAATGCCCAACCCTCCATGAGTTGTGCTGTACTGCAACTGTCCTGGGGCTTTCATAATGTGATGTGCTGTAGTGTGTCTCCTATTGGCCCTCATTGACTTTTAATTGGCAAGTGCACTGGCCGCATGGCCTTTTGGGATTCCTTCCTTTCACACTCAGATGTGATGAAGTCTGATGGCATTGAGAGCTAGCCTTTGATTTCTTGACTGTTGTGTCCTTTGGGGGCTAGCTGGATGGCTCAGGGTTTTACATGCTTACCTCTTAAGAATGCAGTGATCTTGTGAGTATGATCTCATATGGGTTGTGGTGCCACCTGTCATTTTCAGTGTTTAGAGACAGCATACGTGCTACATATTCTCATGCTTGCCTTCTTTCTGTGTTCAATGCATGGTTTGATTTTAATATTTTCAAAGCCGCTTCTTAGCATTAGCATCCTACACTGACATTACAGAATGTCACATGGTGTGTACTGGATTTGGATGACGGGTAATGCTTGTGTTGCTTTTAATACAGATGGCTTCATGTGACTGAGTGACTGGACATAGGAGTGTGGGCTTTGTTCCCTGTGGCCTTCCTTAATCCCTTCCAAAGCATCAGATAGTATCTCCAGCGATAATGACAGCTGCAAGTCATTCAAGTTCTAAAGTGTATAGGATGTTGGTATTACTTTTGGTTTCAAGATTTTGGGATGTTGTTATTTATCTTGCTGTCAAGTGTTTAGGATGATTGTATTTCTTTTGCTGTCAAGTTTTTAGGATGTTGGTATTTCGCTTGCTGCTCATGGCTACGGAAACACCCTCTACGCCGGTACAACAGCCAAGCTTCAGAAAAGACTTCAGCGTATCCAGAACGCCTCCGCCCGTCTCATCCTGGACGCCCCCCGACGCAGCCACATCTCGAGCCACCTGAGAGACCTGCACTGGCTCCCTGTCAACAAGAGGATCATGTTCAGACTCCTCACCCACGCACACAAATCCCTCCACGACCTGGGCCCAAGGTACCTCAACGACCGCCTGACCTTCTACACGCCCACCCGACAGCTACGATCCGCGAACCTCGCCCTCGCCATCGTCCCTCGCATCCAGAGAGCCACCACCGGAGGAAGATCCTTCTCCTACCTGGCGGCTAAGACATGGAACTCCCTGCCCGCCCACCTGCGGCTGACCCAGGACCACCTCGCCTTCAGGAAACAGCTCAAGACCTGGCTGTTCGAGCAGTAGCAGACCCCCTCCCCCAAGCGCCTTGAGACCCTTCCGGGTGAGTAGTGCGCGATACAAATTCCTTGATTGATTGATTGATTGATGGTGTCTATGAACTACCAGGTGAAAGCTCAGGTTTTGTTCATGACTGAGATAATTTTGTAGGCTTCGGTTTTGCCAGAACTGGTTGCAGTCTTCTGCCTGAATCCATTGTGTTGGTAAGTTTGTGATTCAGCAAATGTTTTACTGTCATTAGACGGCTCTCTGAAGTCCACGTTTGTCATTTTGGGCAAGGAGTGTCATGCTCACTTTCAGTTTGCTGTGTTGACAGCTATCAGATGCATATGGGGGATCCTATTTGCACTAGTGTCAGCTCTAACTTTGATCAGCTGTTTTAAGATATTCCCTATGGGCTCGTCTTGTGTGCCTCTTTAGTATTCTTTGATGTCGTTTGACGAAGGTGCCCCTACTGGCACCCTGAAATTAGTGTACTTGGAAAGTTTGATTCCATTCTGTGGTGACTTTGTGAGTTTTTTTATGCTTCAGCTTTCCTGTTGCCCCTGTTCAAAGAATGTTCTTGAGTTTCAATATGCTCTGGTGACTTTTGTTGGTGAGGCATTGTACTGGTTTTGGTGATCTTTGGGGTGGGTGACCTATCCTTGCTACTTACTTGCTTCAAAACCAGTGGTTCTTAGATGCAGATCAAGCATATGTGGATTCCTCTCTTAGGTGGCTCTCACTCCTACTCCTTAGTAGTCATGGCTGTCTAGTTGAACTTTCATGTTTATGGGGGTTATCCGTAAGTATCATTGCCAGTTCCTTCTTCTGGAGAGTTTTGCTATTCGTAGGGCTCTGTGGCCTCCGCTTTTGCTGTTAGAATTTTGCATTCTTGTATTCTCTGGTTCAGAAAGGGTAGGGTTGTCATTCTGTTTCAACTTTCTGAGGTTCCATACTGAGGTGCCGCTTGGCATACTGATTTAATGACTCCTGTACTGTTCACATAATTCTACTGATGTCCTCAAGTTGCGTGCTCCATTTATGACTGGTCCATTTCAGCCTTCATTGGTCATAGATTCTATGCCCCAGGGGTCTTGACACTACTTGGTCCAGAGATCCCTCACCCGCCAAGTAGTCTTCTCTGGTAACTGCAACAAGACCAGAGAAAGAGGATTGTTCTCAATTGGCTGATCAATGATCTGGTTCTCTTGGCAATTCTAAGACAGTTCAGCTGACATGCCATCTACTAGTCATGAACCAATTGAAGCTCTGGTGTTGATTTCAGCACTTGATCTTGAACCTGCATTGGACTCTGAGCTGAGCTGTTGTTGTTTCAATCCATACTTGTCTGTATGGTGATGGTCTGCTGTGCCTGGTCCATCATCATACAGGAAGAACTGTGACAAGAAAGCTGCTCAAAGCTCTATCAGTAAGATTACTTACTTGTAATCATTATTCCAAGTTCAAGATTTTCTTTTTACTGTCATAGGCTCCACCCTCAACCCATATGTTCCTGTTCCACCAAACATGCATTTGCAAGCTTAGTATTGTCCAGGTAGTGGGGTGGATGTATGGCCTCCTTATGACTAAAGTGGTAAAATTAAAAAGCTAAAAAGAGTTTCTTTAGTTTTATTGTACAAAACATTTATTGGGTGGGGCAGGTGATAAGTAGCTGTAAAGTTGTCTATTTCCAGGGTGAGGACAAGCCTCATAGTGTAAGTTGGGGAGAGGGTGTAGCCTTGCAGCCAGAGCGGTTGACCTCTCATCTGGGGAACTGGGTTCGAGCCTCAATAATGACGCTCAACATCCTGTGATTCTGGGCAAATCACTTCATCCCCCAGTGCCTAACAAAAATGAATGTGTGTAGCTGTAACAAAACTGGTGCTCATGTAAAGTGCTCTGATACCCTATGTCTCGGGTCTGGTTCTAAAACTCTAAAACCAAAAAAATGTGTTATCAAAAGAAACATGTGGCTAATGAAGATTGCCTCTAGACTTTGAATAGTTGATTTTGAAGCCAGAAAGTTTGGAGAAGATCTCCTTTGTGGAAAACAGTGGCTGGAATGAACTTTTGGGCTAAGTTACAAAACAAAGAAAAGTGTCCCCAAATAAAATAGCTTTATGGTGACTTGATTGTGTGACTAATCCATGAATATTAGGATTGGAAATCATGTTTGTACCAGTGGATCCAGTGATAAAGTGAATAGTACTGTAAAGTTGGACAACATTGTGTTGTGCCGTGTGATAAGTGAACAGGGGATTTTAACATTCCATCAATGTTGATCCTAGCTTGAGCGAAAATGAAATGTGCTTTTGTCTTCAAGGTCCCCTGCACACGCTAGTGGTACACAGAATTACGTTAGTACTGTAATGAGAATAGGAAAGAAAAACACTGTTCATCCACTTCTCTGTGTGGTTCCAGGATTTATTGTCCTTGTGCGTTCCTTGGTACAGAGTCTTAGCCTAGCCAACACGTGTTTCGTCACTACCATGAAATACACAGTGACTTCTTCAGGGCTAAATTCCTATGATTAAGGTCCTTATTGTCGGTTGTACTTCTGTACCGCAGGTAAATAGTAGTAAATGGTCTGAAGGGTAACAGAGAACAGAATTCCATTTAATGAAAGTTTACTCATGAAGCAGATTCTATATTCTGTGATGCAGACGAGTATTCAGAATATGCAGCTACTAAGTATTGTGAGGCTCTTTTCGTAGGGTCAAGGCTGTCAGCCAGCTTTGATTGTGTTGCCGCCGGTCACCCGATCCGGTGACGCAGCTGTTGAAGTCTCCCTCATCTGAGAGAGACGGCATCGCTTTTATGTATATTTTGATACAGGGGTCTCAGTAAGTTTTTTCCAAGACATGAAGTACCCCCATTCTCTCGGAGCAAATGCCTTTTTGGGGTGCAGAGAAAGAAAGACCATAGGTATGCCTATGTTGGGGTCATTGCTACTATGAGGTTATCATGTGTGGTCCTGTTCTTTATAAAGCTCAATTAATATTACAACTCAAGATATGCCACATACCCTCCAATCTAGTCTCTGAGATAATGGCAAATATTTTCGCATTGCATTTTTTAAGTCCAGTGGATCTATATGATCTGCAGAATAGGTGATTTTATTACGACTTTAATAAAAGGGTAAAAATGGAGTCAATCTTGGAAGGCGTGCTTGACCTTGGTTTTAGGAAATAGTTATAAACTTAAGTGAAGTTTAAAGCAGAAGCATCCAGAACATAACTAGTGATGGTGCCCTTCCTCAGGCACCAGCCTGTTTGCAGCTCCCCAAGGCAGAGAGCACGGATCTAACCCTGTAAATGGAAATCAGCATCAGCCACGACAAAGAAGGGCAAGGTGTGCAATGTGTGCAATGTGTGCAATCAGCCACTATTCTTCCGCAGCACAACTTAATCCTACCACTGCTGGACAGGTTCCTCAGTCAGTGATGGGCCACTATGTACAGTACGCTGCTGAACGTTGAGTATACTGTACTCCATAGGGAACTTGAACTGCCACCAGCAGGATGGTGGGGGCATGTTCTTCTGCTCCTCTTTCTCCATCTGTTCCCAAGGTCATCAAATAGTTTGGAAGATACTGTTCGCTTTGTGTAAAGAATTCTATGTGTTGTTTTAATCATAGAGATGATTGTACCGAGCGTTGCTCCTAAAGCAGGGTCATCACATTTAGCTCAAAGGAGACACATCCTAATGAGTGTTTGACTTGGCCACTCCTGCCTCAAGTGCACTTTATTTTTCTTTGTAACTGTTTATTTACTTTTGCTGTTATAAATATTGTATAATGGGTCACAAAACTGAAGTGAATACTTGCTCAAATGTAATGAAGTTCACACAGTTGTGAGCTCAGAATAAATCAGTGACTCGTTCGATCAGCGATCGCAGGTGGTTATGCACTCTATCATGGTCTTGAGAATACATTAGAAGTCAACGACAGACCTTACGTAATAGGAACATAAATAAACAACCAATTTATGGTCGTACACGCAGACTCAATCTCTTATCAACAATTATAAAGTGGTCTGAGTAAAAAAACAACATCTATTTCAGACATCATGTTAGTAACAAGGAACAATCCAGATAGAGGGACATCTAATCAAGAGTGGATCATCAATTTCATCGGGATCTCAAAAACACAATAGGATTTCAGAGTTAGCCCACCTGCTCATGTCAGAGCGTCACCTATAAATTGGAGGTGCGGCTCCATTTCACCAATACATGGCAATACGTAGCCAACATAATGGACAAATTCACAAATCTATTGCCAGTAGGACTGGACCTCAGTCTGGCCATTAAGCTGAGCATATTAAGTCCCAGGTGTATGCACACCCACTATGCAGCAGCTTCCCATTTATTTATTTATAATCTTATAAAGCGCAGCACCTACCCACGTAGGGTTCTCTAGCGCTAATCAAGAAGTTACGGTGACATAGATGCTGTTTAAAATAATCAAGTCTTCAGATTTTTTTGAAATGCAAGAAGTGAAGTACACTTTCTCAGAGACTCAGGAAGAGTTCACAGTGACCTTCCTCAGTATCCCAGACCATGTGAAAATAATTTTCATCATAAAAACGTCATCTCAGGCAGCTCAAATTTGTGTTGTTACCAATGACGTTTAGCCTCCTAGTGGGCATATAAGTTATTTGGAGGGAGGTGGACTGAGTGTATTTGAATCTCCTATTCCTGGAGACTCTTTTAAAATGATTTAAGGGCCTAGCCTCCTCTTTGGCAGACTATTCCTTACAAAGGTTAGTTTTCCACTTGATTTGAATGTGTGCCAAAGAAAACTGAGTCATATTAGGCAGTGACTTGTAAAACCCCATTACAAGTTTGCGGCTGTTTTTGGTTGTGAATAAAAAATACAAAAAAGGCCACATGTTCCTGGTCTGATGGCATCTAGTCCCCAGTGGCGTCTGATATTGTGGAATAGTGTTATGTAAGTCAGGAAGTGAATGGAAAGCCCCCCAAATTCATCCATTAGTTCAGTTATGGTGAGAAGTTGTCCTCCCATGTATAGGCCGCCCAGTGTCAGTAATCCCCGACTCCGACGAAGGAGCCATGCTGCAGGCTTCAAAGAGCCAGGTTAATTCAAAAACCCCATTAATGAGGCAGTGGATCCATAGGGTGGAGTAGTGCCTGTTTTACGAAAACATCAAATCCAGCATCTCAATGCTAGATCTATTAGGAGATTCACACTACCTTTTGGTTGACCCAATTCCATGAGGCAGGCTACTCACCCACCCTAACCAACATGTACACAGTAGACCAAGCTCTTGGGGATGCTGACCATCCAACCATCTAGCTATCCTCTGGAATTGTGCCACCATGTAGTATGGCTCATGGTCTGGAAGGCCTAGGCCACCTTCAGCCAGGGGGAGGTGCAGAGGTTTGAGGGTTGCCCTGTGTTATATCCCAACCCATACACAATTCCTGATAGTTGCCTCCAGGTCTCTAAACCAGCAGACTAGGATCCACAAAGATAAATTATTTAAAAAATAAATCAGTCTTGGGATGGCCATTATTTTATTCAGGGACATTCTGCACATCATCGACAGTTTTAGCGAGAGACAGAAGTCCATATTGGCCTTTGAACTGCATGGAGCCGGGCAGAGATTACCATCCCCACGATCAGTCAAACTGTGGTATATCATCACTTCCAGATAGCAGAGGTTGTTGTGTTCGCAAGTAAGGCCCTGAGGGGACAAGGCCACGGGGCTCCCAGTCATGGATTGGTCTATAGGATAAGTGCAGGTTTTCGACCACTTGAGTGTCAGTCTCAAGAGCTTCCTAACATTTTGAGATAACCAATTGGAGGCACTAATCCCATTTCTCCACTCTAGAGGTACAAAAGCATGTCAGCTCTTGATTTACCACCCTGAGGAGTCATCTAATATTGATAGAAGTGCTTCTAGGGGGGATAAAATCACACTGTTTGTGATGTATTAAGGTAGTCATGTGGGCCAGGAGGTGTGGAGTGAAGAACCTGCTATTGATTTTGTTGTCAAGATTCATCATTGAAAGCAGCCTGTTAGAGGCCAGGTCTGTGCGATTTATGCATTGTTTAGGTATGTGAACAAACTCATAAAACCTACAAAAATATAGACTGGGGGTCTAAGAGAAAGCACAATAGGTGATGTATATACTTGTTGAAGGATAGCTATTCTATCACCCCTGGCATTCAGAGCAGAGCAGGATTCCCATCAAATTGCTTCTCGTAGTAGAGCTAAAGTGTCAAGCTCTGATGATCAATGTTATCACGTGGTTATCAGCCTATTCCAAAAGGACAATCCTTTGATCATAAGGATTCCCTCTATGGCAAGCTCATACGCTCTCAAAGAATGCCTTCCCAACCCAAGACAGCCAATAGATGCCGAGAAGTGTTTAGAGTGATAAAAAACTGATGTGATGCAGTGCAATGAAAAACATTAAAAAGATTATGTGGAAAGACTAGAACGTCTAGACAGTATATCTCTCCTCACACCTAGTAAAAAAAGGAAAACGGAAAAATGCAGTAAACTATAGTCACCGCTATTAAGTCATAGCAGTAAACACAGTGACTGCTAAAAAATGGTCAACATGTTTCAGCCTAGCCGGTAATTGCCCAAGGCTTTCTTCAGGACCTATACTCTTGTAGCTACTGCATATCTAGAAATCTCTTCTGGCATAAGAGAAAAAAGGTTAATTAAAACCATACAACCTCGCTTGATGCGAAACCTTCAATCACGGGATGTAATCATCACCTATCGAGATATAAATCAATTACCATACTCTGTGCTTAAAACATAGTGAAACATACAGACAGTAAGGTATGCCCACTCAAGCTGCAATTCTTTGCTTACCCTGCATGATCAAGGCCCACACCTCACCTCCCTGTAACCTTCCTCAGGTAAAGATGAGGCCCCGCTCTATGGAAAAAAAGGGGGAAAAGAAGGCACCACATGAATCACGCAGAAGGGATGCTAACGACCATGTCACAAGTACAAATTCGTTAAGCATAAACTAGTATACCCAGTGTGTCTCCTCAGAATCCATACTGACCTATACCTCAACTCTTAAAAATAGAAAGCACTAGTTCTCGGTCAAAAAAGTCTAAAAAAGCTAACAGTATTCGTAGCTAGTGGGGGTCAATGTGGAGAAGATGAAATTTTATCCACATCCTTATGTGGAGGCAGTGGCACAAACCCAAATTCCTGTGTGCATAGAGCCCCAAACTCAATATCAAAGAACACAGTGCTATTGCATTGTCTCTATAAACCCTGGCTCTAGCGCTGCCAGGGCACAGCTCTTAGGGAGATATGTAGCTAATATGTGTAAATGGCTTGGTGAAGCCTATCATCCCAAAACCATGAAGGCTCCCCCTCCGGCACAAAGATTACAAATGCCCGAGTGAGTGAATTTCAACACATATCATCTTTACCTGAGGAAGGTTCCAGGGAGGTGAGGTTTGGGCCTTGATCATGCAGGGTAAGCAAAGAATTGCAGCTTGAGTGGGCATACCTTACTGTCTGTATGTTTCACTATGTTTTAAGCAAAGAGTATGGTAATTGATGTATATCTCCATAGGTGATGGCTACATCCCGTGATTGAAGGTTTCGCATCAAGCGAGGTTGTATGGTTTTAATTAACCTTTTTTCTCTTATGCCAGAAGAGATTTCTAGATATGCAGTAGCTACAAGAGTAAAGGTCCTGAAGAAAGCCTTGGGCAATTACCGGCTAGGCTGAAACATGTTGACCATTTGTTAGCAGTCACTGTGTTTACTGCTATGACTTAATAGCGGTGACTATAGTTTACTGCATTTTTCCGTTTTCCTTTTTTTACTAGGTGTGAGGAGAGATATACTTTCTAGACGTTCTAGTCTTTCCACACAATCTTTTTAATGTTTTTCATTGCACTGCATCACATCAGTTTTTTCATCACTCTAAACACTTCTCGACATCTATTGGCTGCCTTGGGTTGGGAAGGCATTCTTTGAGAGCGTATGAGCTTGCCATAGAGGGAATCCTTATGATCAAAGGATTGTCCTTTTGGAATTGGCGGATAACCACGTGATAACATTGATCATCAGAGCTTGACACTTTAGCTCTACTACGAGAAGCAATTTGATGGGAATCCTGCTCTGCTCTGAATGCCAAGGGTGATAGAATAGCTATCCTTCAACTAGTATATACATCACCTATTGTGCTTTCTCTTAGACCCCCAGTCTATTTTTTTTATTTTTTTTGTAGGTTTTATGAGTTTGTAGTAGGGGATGAGGACTTGGGCCGGTCATTAAATATAGTTTCCCTTAGACCCTTTTTTTCACCGGTTTGTTAAAATAGGTATGGGAACAACCAAATAACCCTCTCATGGGGAGAGGGCGAAGTCTGCACTTCCAGGCCACTGTATATAAGATAGCCTGTTGGTGATCAAATAAACTGGTGTATTTGTAAAATAATTAAATGATCATTTGTCCGTGCCCAGTGTCTTGCTGTGAGCTAGGAGAGACAGTGCTCCTCTAATCTCTTCTTATGTGATAAGGACCCCTAGCTGTTCTTCTGTATAGTGCGTGAGCCGTCTCAGTAGAAAGCCATCTAGAAAAATACAATTTTGACAGAACATCAGCACCTCTATTGGGCTCACACAGAGTCTGGTATTCTCAGAGGATTTATTGTTGTCTGTTTAATTTTGTATCACATGTCCATTGGGTTGGCAGAATCTCATGATGGGCATGCCACCACTTTGTTGGCTATTAAGTATAACACAGTGACTGTTAATTTGAAGGTCAGTTTTATAATAAATTAAAAGACAGGGCTAGCGTGAGTAGGGACAATACCTTAGAAAAAGGATTGTTGTTGGGGTAGAAAATTAATTCCCACTCCCACTCAGTAAGTCAAAGGAATCAATTGCCCTTGTTGATCAGGTCTATTTGCTTTTCTTGGCTATTAAGCCATGCCAGTAGGTGTCCAGCCCTCCCCACCTCTTCACACATACAGGCTATGTAACTCCTGTAGTCAAGGTATCATAGTTGCTCCACTAACAGAGGCATATCATTCTTTAAGGTGATGTAACTCGTTGTTTTTATTTGCAGAGCTCAACACTTCTAGCTCATGACTGCAAAGAGAGGCATCTTAGCAAGTTGTGTGTTTACCAATGGGAGTAGAGATCTATCCATCTCAAGATTCAAAGTGCAATGTCCAGAGTGATCAGAATTTGAGGCCAACAAGCCAGCCTATTTGAGACAAAATACAACTATTGTATTTGCTCAGTGTTACGAGCATATAAGCTCTCAAGTACAGTGTGAAACCCGTGGAAACCTGGCAAGGACTTGCACAAAGTACCCCTGTGCATCTATGTCAGTCTGGATGGGTTCAAAGGGCCCACACGGCCTCACATATATCAGGGTTTCCCAGGCATGGGCAGAGAAACTAGTGGCAAAAGTATCTCCTCTCCATCCTCATTGAAAGGAGTCAGATTCTTTCCTAGTCAATTGGACTTCCCTGAGGAAGGCCAAGAGGACCCTTCTCCGTTTCAAATACTTATGCGAAGGCAGTTAGTACATCGCTGCACGGAGCAGAGTTGTGGGGTTTTGAGAAGGCCCACGACCTATGCAGATCCGAGCATAAATTCCTTAGGGACTTAGTGATGCTGCCCAAATATGTACCCCTTCCCCCTTTTGCTTGCTATAGGCAGACGATCCATTGGCAATATAGCAAGGCTTCGCCCGTTGCTCTTTTGGGCTCGCATCAGGCGAACCCCATAGCTTTTACCTTATGCGGAAGCCCTATCTGAGGTCATCAGGCTTGACACAAGCAGAAAAGTGGGTTGGATTTCTAGTGTCAAGAAAATGATGTTAGCTTTAGGGCTCCAAGCACATTGGGGCAAGCAGGACCCACCGAGGAAATAAGAGCTCAAGTGTCTCTACTGGGAATGGGTGGACCAGCAAGAATTTTGTAAACCAAACCTAGGGAGGCTAACTGCAGAATTTTATCTTCACAAACAGGATAGACACTTAGAGCCCTTTTTAAATACATTCAAGGTCCCTTGGGACAGGACGTTGTATATCCACTTCAGGCTTGGGACACTTCCCGTTTATGACATTACAGCTAACTGGCACACACTCAATCCAACATCTAAGAACCCCGGTAGAAAGCGTCCCCCACGTTATGTTCACTTGCCAGGCATATTCCATGCCAAGGGCGAAGTGGCTCAAACCGGTTTGCCAAACCCTGGGCACACGGGACCATCGCGCTGCCCTGCGCATTCTTAGATCAGACCCTAGAAGTTTTTAAGCCATGCATGCTCTATAGGATGAAAGATCCTGAGAGGAAAACGGTTGTCGTTAGTAGTATGAGGGTCGCATACAGTTGATCGAGGGCTCTTAAGATGGCAAACTATGCTTTATTTATACATCTTTGCATGTGCACTTGATTGTTTTTAGTCTCTCCATAATGCTCCCTAGACGGGCGATTCCAAACAGGGTTTACCTGCTGATGCACCGTAATAGATAGCATTTTAGTGCACCTGTTCCCTAATTTTAGAATGTATTTTATGTATGTTTTTATTCTGCCATGTTGTTTAATTATGACACTTATTTGCTGAACAGCATGCTGCACTTTGGCTGCAGCAGGATATTTGAATTGATTAATTGTATATATCTGTCTGAAATATGCCATTGTATCAATTGAACTTTTTTATATTTTTATATTCAAAATGGTGTTTTTATAGCTTTTATGATGTAAGCTGTCGAAATAAAGCTTATACAACAACATTCCACGTGAGTCACCTAACTTGGCCATGGGGTAAGCTTTACATTTAACAGGTGTTCCACAGCTGAGGAGATGCCAGTTGTGTCCATTTCAGAATATCCTAAAAGTGGGTGCCCCATGTTGTATGGAACACGTGCGAGTATGTGACAACTAAACAACTGAAACAAACCCCAACTGCTAAGTCCCAGGACCGAGGCGCAGCAGTGTTCCACCCAAACATATGAATGGGCAATGGTCAGACATAGAAACATGGCCCCTTCAGATTGCTGCTGAAAAAGATATTGGAGGGGGGCACTGCATTTGATGAAACCAGCAAGGAAAGACTCACTCTTCTAGTTGGGCCCACCACCTTATAATGTTATGTTATGTTCTGTTATTTGCACTTATAGAGCGCGCGATTACCCTTGGGTGTCCTGGCGCTAAGTACTGGTTACCTGGGAAGCTGGGGAGCACTACTGGTGGAAAAGCCGTGTCTTCAAGCCCCTACAAAAAGACAGAAGATCTGGGGCAGTTTTGAGAGAGAAAGGAAGCAGACATTGCAAAGATAAGAAAATAACGCTGAACTTAATAGACACTCTCCCTGCTACTTAGTCAAGTGCTACCCACCATCTCCATGATTCAGCTGAGTGACCAATATCAACCTCATAAAAAAGGATAGAATAAACAATAAAATATTAATTACAAGTCGTCAGTGATGGTAAACCATTTTCTGCTGGCTTGTTCAGGGATGAACTCTGTTCAATTTTCTTCTCTTCCTGTCTTGTTAGTTTGACTAGTGCTGTGCACTCTGTCTCGACTTTCTGCTTCGTGGGTCATTTACTGTAGTGCCAGCAGAATGCAGTTTCCTTCTTCTCCTGCGCTGATGCTTAGGCAGTAGCCAGTTCTTATGATCCCTTTCAGCTGGTGCTGTTCAGGCCAATTCCATGCCTAGGGTGGTGCCGTAAAGGATAGTGAAGTGTCATCGCCCACAAAATTCAATTACGCCAGAAAGAGCAACATATACCAAATCTCCACCTCCCTGAGTGCTTTTTTCATCTCAGTGAAAGATGCCTATTTTGTGTTGAACAGCTGCCTATTGTCCAGAAAGAGCAACACCTGAGTAATTTTCAATTGTGAACAGTCCAGATTGCATGGCTGATCAGAGAATTACATTTCCATCACCAAAATAGAGCAATCTTCACAATCTTACTGCAATTGTCCTTATAGGGGCACTTGATGTTGATCACCTGGCTGGAGCTTTGTGAGGGTGAAGAATTTGGAGTGCCATTCGGGAGCACCATCTCCATAAGCCAGGCCTCTATGTACCGTGTCCTACCACACAGATGTTATTTCAATTACTGCGGACCTCCACATCTTTGGCCCTGTACTCCAAAAAATGAACTCTCTCTGTATAAACAGTAAGTTTATTCTGGAATGAGTCTAAGTACAGCAGAGTTCAACTACAGCTCCTCAGTGTTTTTGTTATCTTTTCTGCAAGTTTAAGCTAATGATCCTCCTTGAAAAGGCCCACATCCATAACCATAGTCTATTTTGCCTTCAAGTGCCTCCATTGTTGCCCCAGTTGCCAGAAAGATTTAGTCTGAACTGTCCGTGGGTTCAGGCAGTTGGTTGGTGACTGAAGCTGGGACCGGAACTTTAGCATGAGTGTGCTGATCCCAATGGGAACTAATTCAGCAAGGTGCGAGATTCCTACATTACCTTACGCCCCTAAAGGAGACCCATTAGACTATATTTTGGGGCAAGAACAGTAAATTACCTTGGTATAGGCCTCCATGCCCAGGCAACATGGGTGCTTTGGGCTAGTGGTGTTGAGACCGTGAGCGTTATATAAGGAAGTCACATCAGAGCCAATACACTGGACTCTAGCAAAGTCAGTCACCTTCAAGCCAGGAATTCAAGAACCTCCCTAAAGGTTCACTGTTGAGAACTATAAACCAGTGATTTGCACTGGAGACCAAAGCAACCAGAGGGGAACTGAGGCAACAATGTAAGTAGTTGATCAGTTTTCTTGTCGGATACCAATCCATACGTTGGGCCACGCCTGTATCAGAAGAGGCTCCAACTCAAGCACTTAGTCTGCCCAGAGTTGCACTTCCCAAGAACTGCAATATAGATATGAAAGAGTAGCCCCAAAACAGCCCATCCACCCTAGTACCCGGGCAGTAAGCGCACATATTTGGTGAAGGCAGCGTGGAGCCATAAGCAAAGCACTGGGAGAGTGTCAAAGTTGGCCAAACTAGTACAGAGCCCAGGTTCCTCAAGGTATGTTCGGTGGGACTGTTGCTCCCTGGCCCACTATCTCCCCTCTTCTGAGGGAGGGCCCACCAGAGCTCACCTGAGGAACCGATGTGGCCAGTATTTATTCTACTTACAGTGGCCGCAGGAGGGCCACTAGCTCCCGATCCTTCCTTCCACCCTGCCCTGCCCTCTCCAACTGGGGAACAGTCTCAATGAGTCATAGATTGACAGTCTTAATGAATATTAATTAGGCAGGTTGATATTTGCAACCCCTAGCGACTGGCTACCAACACAGTGATGGTGGCCTACAAAGAGAATCGGGCGACCATCCCTACATTTACATTCTCAAACTGGTAACATTATGTTTTTTAAAGTAGCTATTGGCGCTTAAAGTAACTGGTGCTGTTTAAAAAGAAAAATGTTTCCTGCTTGGGAAGACATCGGAGGTGCAGACCACTGATTTGCCCGGTCCCCGAGGCCGCCCACACAAGTCCAAAGCGAGAAGCTGCGCAATGTGCACAGCCTCCCCTCAGCGAATGAATCAGCACATCATTTGAAATGTTGGCATCTTTTCGGGAATGCCCATTTCGCACCCACCCAAATCATAATTCTAAATGAGTTGCAAAATCTCTTTGCGATTGGGAAAGGCTTTTTCAAAATTGCAAAGCGGGTTTAGGACACAGCAAAAAACTATTTTGCATTCACAGATCTTTGTGTTTGTGATTTGTGAGTTTGCAACTGAAAAATGGCTTGGTGCATACTAAGTCCTATATTTGGAGCTGAAAATGTAACTAATTTTTATCAAGATTAAACACATCTCTACCCTTCTGCTTCCGCACAGAAAAATCTCTTCTCCTGCGTTCACAATGTTCCTTAATAGTCTTTTTGCTTCTTTTCCCATCTGCGACAATGTTTGTGAACGTTTTGAAATAGAGAAAGGACTGGGGCAGGTATTAAGAAGAATTACATACCTGACACTACCCTAGGAATTAAAGTCGAATGGCTATGGAAGTTACATAAGCATACAACTACAAGCCGCCCATAGGTTTCCCTGCTCTTTTCTGCTCCATTTTTAGGTCTCACCTGTCTGGTTGTAAACCACCCAGGGCTTTAAGTAGGATGAAAAAACTGGGGGGTCTCTCAAAAGGGCGTGGCAAATATAATTAAGGGTGTGGCTTAAAAACATGTTATCTACAAATCTGTGCTTCGCATAGTGTGCCGCCCGACTTGTATTTTGCTGTTTTTGTCATTGCATTCAGATATATGATACAAGTAACATCATACCTACAACAAGTCACAACTATTGGCTTTGACAATGGTCGTAGGTTGCATAAGATAAATAAGCAGCAAATATGGCCTGTATATAATATTGAAAAAACTTCCACTTAAAGCTCTGGTGACACCAAGACAATGTTGCTGCTCCTGAGTTTCAAAAAGAGAAGGGAAATCTAGAGAGAAAATGACTCTCCTTAAAGGATTTCCCTTCCCCTTCAACGCTCACCTGGCATGAGGCCATGCCGTAACTTCTCCACTAGTTAGAAGTGATCAGTGTGAGCAGACGCACATCGATGTGCCTGCTGTCACTGCAGTCCGGAAAAAATGGACCGCCCGGGCACAAAACAGAGCCCGATAGAGACGCGTTTTGAGCCCCCCTTTAAAAAACTGCCGGTGCTCAAACCCGGTGAGATCCGGTCCACTTAAAGCCCTGGAAACACCTATTGCGCACTTACAGTGGGGTCAGAACCCCTCCCCCCCCCCATTACTTACCATTAGCTGACGTTATGGTCACTTGCTGAGAGCTTGTTTTTTTTTGCCTTGTGTGGGCTTGCCTTCCTCTGCTGTACTGGTCCATTCCCTTGAGCATATACTCTGTACTTGTGAGTCCTTCCACTGCTTACTTTTCAGGAACTACTTTTTTCTTTTTTGGTTAAGTACTCCAGAAATGTGCCTGTATTTTCAACTGTCTCCCTTGTGTACTTCTCTTCCCCCCTTTGACGCGTATTGTCTCTCTCTCTCTCTCACTCGTGGGTTTCTTTCCCTCATGTGCCGCCCCCCACTCTGCTTTCTTGCTCGTGTGCTTCTCCTTCTAGCGCTTCTTTTCCTGCCACTACCCACTTTCGATTGCTTCCCCCTCACCACTTCCCCACTCCCCATTGTTGTACCCTCCCCACACCAAATGTCTTTTTTTAAATGTCTTTTTTTTATGTAGGACCATGCAGTAAAGTGCTGCCAGCTCGCCCACCTTAAAGCACTTTTGCGCTGCTTCCCTTTCTTTTTTTATTTATTGATCACTGTAGGATCAGGATATAAGAAAAATTGCACCAACAGCATTTTGTAGGCACGCATGTTTGATAGAGCATGCGTGGATCTATAAAAAGAGGTGGCCACACCATTGGGCCTTTCTGTTAGCTTTTCATCATGCCCATGCTGTGCAACAAGACTTACATGCATTGGCAAAGCCATATACGTCCCAAAGGTCAGAGCTATTGGCTTTGTCTGTGCTTGTTATCACTGTGAACAGCTGACTGATCACAAACGCAAGACTCGCACGTCACCTGCCTGCAGTGCGATTGGTGCTTGGTCACTGTATGGCCTCAACAGGAACCGGTTTCATCAAACCTATTCTTGTCACCGTGATCTTAAACAAGAGTCAAAAACAGAACACGTGACTCCACCTCTAAGTTTTTTGATACTAAAGTTCCCATGAGGAGTTGCCAACGCGACTCCAAGCGCCCTTACACCCCTCGCCCTTGCAAAGCACACTGAAGATACCCTTTCATGCATGGAAAGCAGATCATGCATAGATTAATAGATGATTAATTTCTGCCATATGTCCAGAGTCTTCTGGCTATATATTCATACCTTCTATGGTGTACAGCATTTTGAAGAAAAACTAATATATATATATATTCAAAAGAGAGAGTGGTTGAAGAATAAAAATCTATAAGTGAAAGCGATCGATTAAGCTTCGATAAAATGATCGTAAAATGACAGGGCAGGAGCAAGTGATGGATGCAAATGGCTGTGATAGGGATTGAATAAACAGGTGTCTATGAGAACTGCTGAATAGGTGCCTTGGAAAGTGCGCTGGAAGAAAATTGCAATATATTCACTTGCTCATAAATAATGCAAGCCAAAGATAAAGCAAACTACCATGAAGGAGACTTCAGAATTTCCCAAAACTATAAATTAAATTGCAGTTGCTGAGAAACCACCAGAAATGTTGGCTCAGGACAGGGCAGGCATTTAAAATGAAAAAGAGCAATATGTAAGCAGGTTGATCTGAAGAACAGACAGCAGGCCCCGCCTATTGCATTTGTACTAACCAGAACTCAGGGCATGAAAGCCAAAGGAGGCCCAGTATGAGGTAAGACAATGGAAATGCTAATGTATGGGAGTGCCTGACAGCTTATGCTCCGTGCAAGGATGTGGTTTCACTCCAATAACCAATATATAATGAGAGAGAGAGTGACTAAGTCCTGTGTGCAACTAAATAGCGCTGTAAAGTCATTATGTCATCAGTACCTTTGTACAAAAAGCACATAGTTTACTTTTTTGAAAAAGAAAACCTTTTAACATTGTTGGAGTGTTATTGTGCTTCAAGAAAATGTCTTAATTCTTTTGAGAGCACTCACTCCTGCGTGGTGATGCTGCATAAGACTCCTCCATCCAAAGGCGGATGGGCAGGCAACACGTATTTCTTAGTAACCCTCACTCCAATCTATGATGAGCTTCTCCACACTGATTGGTGCCATTTTACATCTTTAAGGACTGTAGTCCTGCCTATTTGGTGACTGTTGCCCTATAACATCTTGGTCAGCTGTGTACGTGTGCATTCGAGTTATTGGTGCTTTGTCGCACCCTGGTAAACAGAACTCCTGTGAGCTTATTTGTATTCTGGTAAATGGTCCTCCTGTGCAGACAGGCACATACCGAAGGACTGTAGTCATGTGCATTTGAGTGATCAATAACCTGTGGGATCATCTTCAATCGTACCTCGCCATGTTGTGCTCCCTACCACAGACCTAAACTCATTTTCACTGAGTTACATGATGGTGAGCTGTACTCCTGTAAATGTGAATTGTTCTCTGTTGCATCCTCGTTGATTATATCTCTCTCCATGGTGCTCCTTTCTGGTTAATCGTACTCCTGTCTATTGACTCACAGCCTGGTTAACTCTACCTCTGTACATTTTAGTGGTTGATGCCCTACCACCAGGGCACGAGTCGGGGGTACACGCAGGTAAACGTTGTCCACCCACTCTTTTCACAGGGTGGACGCCGTCCCTCCTGGCAGGAAGTCAGGGCCCACAGAAATATGCTGAATGTGTCCCGGTGTAAGACACCTGGACACGTTCAGCAATCCCTGTAAGGTGTCTGCTTTCCATCTAAGCAGCAACGTGCAGGCAGCGAGGGAGACGTTTTTCACTTCCAGCTGGGCCAAAGTTAAGCGGCCATCCGGCCTCCTTTTGTTTGTATACGCTGACTGGGGGCCGCCTGGAACCTCACACTTAAATGGAAATGCCACAGAGGGAAACAAAGCCATTACAAAAATGGGGTAACCCAATAATGGTCGTGGACCTGGGTTCAATGTGGTACAAAAGACAATGGTCTTAGACCTTTTCTTTTAAAGGATATGAATCAAACCTACAATAGTTATTGAAAAACGCTTCTTGAGCATGTACACTGCTAGCTCCCAGTAGCAAATACATCTAATAAACTAAAGTGCAACAACCAAAATGTGTCCAAGATAACAAGGGTTTATTCCTTCATAATTAAATCAACAGTATATTACTTACTGTAAGGGACTGAGAAGGGGAGGTGGGAAAAAAGGTTGCTCCAGTGGATCGGTGCATCGGATTATGGATGAGGGGGACACAGCAGCTATCCTGATCTTGGATCTTAGTGCCACCTTTGACATGGTGTCACACAATATTCTGTTGAAGAGGCTTTGGAACTGTGGGATCAGTGGCATTGCACTGTGTTAGTTGTCTTCGTTCCTTTCAGGATGCACCTTTCAGGTCACTCAGAAAACCGTTCAAGTCCTTGTTGCACCCTTTACAGCAGGGAGTCCGACAAGGCTCTTCACTTAGCCCAACAATTTTTAACGTGTATGTCCGACCCTTAGCGGAGGTCATCGAGCAGTATATGGGTTCTCGATAATTTCATATGCCGATGACACACAAATTGTCATTACCCTGTCAAAGAACTGCTATATTGTGGCCTCCTCTCTCTGCAAATGCCTCTTGGAAGTTGCAGTATGGATGGACTCTAACTGCCTTAAACCTAATGCAGGGAAGACAGAGGTAGTAGTCTTAGGCAAGCACATCAACATCTGGTCTAATGCTTGATGGCCTGATGATCAAGGCCCGCTACTTGTAATCAAGGATAGGGTTAAAAACCTAGGCATCTGGTTTGATGCCAAGTTATCCTTCAATGGTGATCTCCAGGCTGGTTTATTCCAACATCCTTTATCTGGGTATCGCTCAGACCAGGTCCTGAATACGGCGGCTCGGTACTATTGAAGCTTCTTAGGAGGGCTTCTATGGGACTTGCTTTGCGGAAACGGAACTGGCTCCCAATAAAACATAAAGTCCTTTTCAAAGCATTAATGCTGTTTCTTCTCATAGTTCTCACTACCTTCAGTCAATGGCGAATTTCAATGTGCCCACCAGAAACCTGAGATTAGCAGCAACCAAACTTGCCACTGTCCCAGAATTCAAAAGGGCAAGAGTGGGATGTAGTTCCTTTGCCTATTTGGCTCCTAAAGCATGGAATGCGTTACCTATGGAAATTCGGCAAGCGTCTTCCAAACTTCAGTTCCGAAAAAAATTAAAAACCTGGTTCTGGCAGAGAAGTGAAACATGGCGGCCGCAAGCTAGACGGTCGCGGCTCCTGCTCCCATGGGTTTTGCTTTGGCCTCAAGCAGGGACTCCCCCGGTCTTCCCTGAACATAATTGAATAATAGTGCTAATTTTTACCCCCTCCAGCTCCCGATTTCAAGATGCTTGTCCCCCTCTGTCAGGCGGCTCTTTTCATCCGTTTTTGACCGCGTATGGCTCTGCGGGACTCTGCCGGCGCTTCAGGCGTCCCGCTGGGAAGGCGCAGCTCGGGTGTGGACGCGCAGTGGCGTCTCCTGCTTCCAGGTCTGTGTCTCAGGCGGTAGAGTCAGCACTGGGGATTATTCCAGTCCGACTCCCTGTAATGGAGGTGGAGTTGGCAGCGTTCTGTTGGGGGGGTTTAAGTTTGCAGGTAGGATGTCTGGAGCCTGGACCTTGCAGCAAGTATTTGGTGGCTCGTACTCAGCGAGAAGGTAAGAGCCCCTTTGGACTTTTGCGGGACATTAATTCTATAGTTTCCTGTAAGGGGTATCGAGTGATTTCCCGTGTTCTGCCCAATCAAGCTCTCAGCGGAGCCTCAGAGCCTTTTTACTGCATGGAAATAAGTGAGGCAAGCTAGCAGCAGGCAAGTGAGTAGCAAGCTGATTTACCCCTCTTGAAAGCCTGCAGATATACGCTGCATGCTAGGGCAGTGCGGGAACGAGGTATTATTAATATCCCTCTGACTTCCCTTCCCCCGAGTGTCTCCCCATGTCAGGGTTCACGGGAGGTTTCCTCCTCGCGACCCTGTTGTGGCCCTCATATCAGCCCCTTCTTCACAACATTCCAACCTTATATCACGTTATGCCTGGAATTGGCGAGTGTGCTGGTGACATTGGACATCTAAGATGGCCGCCAGCACGCCCGCCGTGTAGCGGTCTAGTCTTTATCTCGCTGTCATAGAAGCTCAGGTGAAGCGCGCACCAACGTTCTATGGCGCACTTCACCGGGAGCTTTCCAGGGTTTAGACCTACCTCTCATGTCGTTGCGGAGTAGTTAATGAGGAGTCGTCTTTGGGGCATCGCTCCTTCGGCGTCGGGTTCCTAAAACACAGGCAACCTCAGGTTAGTTATTTCTGTTGCGCATGCTCCTGAGTATCTGTAGTCAGTGCGCAAGTCAAGGAGAGCAGTGTCTCTTGTCCGAGTTGTGTGAAGCAAATAAATGAGGAAGTGTAGCGAAGGAGATAGGGTGACATAATTAGTTGACATAGACTCTGTATACCTTGAAGTCGATACCGCGAGTCAAGTCAAATCTAACTCGCGCCTATCTATTGAGGAATAAGCTCCGCTGACAGCAGGAGCAGTATAAAAGAAATGTGTTAGTGCGTGTGAGCTGAATCACACAATTCAGTGCTGGTTTTTGTTAGAGAAGACAAAAAGAGTTCAGTAAATACTTCAGTGTGCGTGAGCTTTATCTCGTGACACTGACTCTTAGTTTTTTGGAGCTAGAAGAGATTTACTTGATGTATTATGATCCACCAGCAAGAACCATTATAGTTTCCTTAGAGTATTCGTTAGTACAAATTCATATTACTTTCCTGAAGTAACTAAGGAAGAAGAAGATAATATAGTGAGGAATTTAGAATTACACCAAGTAAATCAATGAGAGTTAATGAGTTATACCCAAAGTTATAATCATAGAGAATGTACACCTCACCTTGTCTTTCTTCATTGAGAAACAGTTACGAAGAATTCTGGCATCTCCTGTGAATAAAATAAGAAGCTGAATAAAAAACGAATCATCACATTTAAATAGAAGAAAGGCAAGCCCAAAGAAGGTTCCTGGTAAGATAAGTTACTAAATTTGTATATACTGGAATTAAATGGTAAAGTAAAGGTATGATAGAAATGCATTTACTTACAGCTTAATAAGAGTTTAATAAGAAGAAAGAAGAAGACGAGGCAGAGAACTACAGAAGAATATGGGCAGTCTCTTCTCTATCCCATTCCCCTTTCCCCCCTTGGTACTTACCTGTAAAGGAGTGTTTCAACCTAGCAGGGACGTATTGAGAGGAGAGTTGGGAAAATGCATCATTCTGCTCCTGTGTGGTTTCAAAGATTACTTAGCCCAGACAGAGTGAAGTGCCCAAGTTGGCACCAGCACCCGAGCAGAATGACAGAAGAATTTGATTTAAAAAAACTTAGGAGACATTCTGGGTAATATACAGAGAAGTTTAGAAGCAGTCAGAGAAGAAAACCAAATTCTTAGACAAGAAATGATCAACCTTAAAATGAGTGAAACAGGTTCAGGAGCTAGTCATAAAACCTTCACCTTTGAGAATCAAAGACCTAACACCAGTTCCTCGACCTTGGCCCCAACACAAGTCATTCACTCCTTGTCCCCAGTAATTCCTCTTGCCCCGTCAGAGCGATTTAATGGAGACCCACAAAAGGCTCAAACCTTTTTAACTTAGTGTTCTCTACATTTCATGCGCAGACCAACAATTTTCCCCGATGCACAGTCTTGCGTTGCATTTATATTGGCGTATCTCAGTGGAGAAGCGGCCTCCTGCTCCATGCCCTTAATCACCACAGATGATCCAATTTTATACAACCTTGAAGATTTCAAAAAAGAATTCCTCTGGATTTTCGACAGGAGAAAAGCCTCACAGGCCACGGATAATTAATTACCGGAGTTGATACAGGGAAACCGGCAACTGGTCACTTATCTTGCCCAGTTCAACAAGCAGGTGGTGGAGACAAATTGGCCAGAAATCAAGAGACCGGCGGTCTTCTACCGAGGACTACGAGAGGAGTTAAAAGATCCCTTGTCACAAATCCCCAACCGCCCTACGGAAATATCAGCGTTGGTGGATTTGGTGTTAGAAATAGATTTTCGACAGAGCAAACGAAAAGGTGAAAAAAGAAGAGAGTTCAGACCAAACGTTCCTCGATTTGATCGAATAAAAACAGAAACTTCGCGTTCCATTGAAGGAACTACAGGAGTGGAACCCATGCAAATTTGTGCTATTCGAGGGCCTTTGTCCAAAGAAGAAAAAGAGAAAAGGCGACAGAATAAACTTTGTATGTATTCTGGAGGAAGTGGACATTACTTTAAAACCTGTCAAAAAAGACCAAAGATGCCCATGAGAGACAAGGAAAATGTGCAGCACCACCAGTGATGGGAGTTGGGCTGGTGGATGCAAGTGATAAGAAAACTCCAGTGAATCAACAATTAGCTAACACATTACTAGTCTCCTCACCACATTTAACATTATCGATGACATTAAAATTCAGAAATGTGGTATTAACTGAGGTCATGCTCATGGTTGACTCAGGAGCGACTGGCAATTTTTGCGACCAGAAATTTGCCAAACACATTGGCTTGTTAGCCATCAAGAAAGAGAAAAATGAAAGAGTCAGGGCAGTGGATGGTACTGATTTGACTTCTGGTCCAATCACTGATCATACCGAACCAGTGTGTTTGATAACTATCAATGGACATCAAGAGATCTTACAATTCAACCTCATAGATGCTCCACAGTTTCAGCTGATACTCGGATTGCCTTGGCTAACTGAACATAATCTGTTGATAGATGAGGCAGCCAGACCAATCCAGTTGAATTCTGAATATTGCGCCAAACATTGCTTTGAAGAAAGAGAATTACAGTCAGAGTCCAGTATTGCTTTGCGGCTTTGTGAGGACGGAGCGTCGGTATGCCTGATTCAGACGATCGAGCTACCAGAAGAATTCAAGGATTTGGCAGATGTATTCAACGAGGTTCAGGCAGAACAATTAACCCCTCACAGGTCTTATGACTGCAGAATAGACCTAGAACCTGGGGCAAATTTGCTGTGCAGCAGAGTTTATGCCCTAACTGAAAAAGAAAATCTCCACCTAAAAGAGTATTTAAAGAAGAATATTGAAAATGGCTTTATTAGACCATCACAACCTCCGGTATCTTCCCCACTTTTCTTCGTTGCAAAGAAAGGAGGGGATCTCAGGGCTTGTATAGACTACAGGGGAATCAACAGAATAACAGTAAAAAATCGCTATCCATTGCCCCTTATTTCTGTGCTCATCGATCAAGTGAAGGAAGCCAAAGTTTACACACGATTGGATCTACGGGGGGCTTACCACTTAGTTCGGCTACGAGAAGGTGATGAGTGGAAGACGGCATTTAGAACTAGGTATGGCCTCTATGAATACTTAGTAATGCCATACGGTCTGTGCAACGCACCCGCTGCTTTCCAATACTTTATTAATGATGTATTGAACAATTTTATCGACCAATGTGTTATAGTATACATTGATGACATCTTGATCTACTCAAACAATGAAGAAGAACATCAGACACAGGTACGGGCAGTGTTACAACGTCTGAGAGAGAATTCCCTCTGTGTAAAACTGGAGAAATGTTTATTTAAAACTGATACGGTAGAGTTTCTTGCATTCGTCTTATCACCAGCTGGAATCACAATGGGTCAAAAGAAGGTGCAGGCGGTGATGGACTGGAAATCTCCCACAACCATAAATGAGGTGCAAAGTTTCATTGGCTTCTCAAATTTCTATCGACGATTTATTCATGATTTGTCCCAGAAAATTCTTCCTCTCACACGATTATTGAAGAAAGGAGTACCATTCAAATGGTTGGATGAAGCCGAAACAGCAACTTGCTAAAGAAAAGTTTCACCACAGCTCCAGTTTTGTTACACGCAAACCCTGCTGAACCGTTTTACGTGGAGACGGATGCTTCGGATTCAGCTATAGGAGGTATACTTTCCCAACGACATAAAGATAGCAGACAACTACATCCAGTAGCCTTCCGATCACGTAAATTAAATCCAGCTAAATGCAAATATACCATCACGGAGAAGGAACTCTTGGCTATCAAGGACGCTTTTAAGGACTGGAGGAATTATTTAATGGGTGCCAAACATATAGTGACAGTGTTCACGGACCATCACAATCTAAAATTTCTACGTTCCGCCCGCACTCTCACCCCATGCCAATTGCGCTGGTCGCTTTACTTTGCAGACTTCGATTTTATTATCACCTTTCGACCGGGAGCAAAAAATGGAAAAGCAGACGCTCTCTCTAGACTGGATATGGACAGCCAAAGGGTGATAGTCGACAACCAACCAATAATTCCAAATCACAAAATTGTTGGAGCCGTAACCCAAACTTCTTTTGAAGATCAAGTTTGGAATGCAATGACCACTACAGAAATTGAAACATGAGCTGCAGAAGATTCACAACGTACTATTTAGGATGGTTTACCGTATCAAGAATTCACCTTGTTTTTGCCTACAAAAGACCTCCAAGAACACGCCACGGTCGGAGGAAACCCCGTTGGGAGGGGGTACTGTCAGGGTTCATGGGATTTTTCCTCCTCGCGACCCTGTTGTGGCCCTCACATCAGCCCCTTCTTCACAACATTCCAACCTTAAATCTTGTTATGCCTGGAGTTGGCGAGTGTGCTGGCGACGTTGGACATCTAAGATGGCCACCAGCACACTCGCCGTGTAGCGGTCTAGTCTTTATCTCACTCTCATAGAAGCTCAGGTAAAGCGCGCCCCAACTTCAAAGAGAGCTTTCCTGGGTTTAGACCTACCTCTCATGTCGTCGCAAAGTAGTTAGTGAGGAGTCGTCTTTGGGGCGTTGGTCCTTCGGCGTCGGGTTCCTGAAACACAGACAACCTCAGGTTAGTTATTTCTGTTGCACATGCTCCTGAGTATCTGAAGTCAGTGCGCAAGTCAAGGGGAGCAGTGTCTCTTGTCTGAGTTGTGTGAAGCAAATAAATGAGGAATTGTAGCAAAGGAGCTAGGGTGACATAATTAGTTGACATAGACTCTGTATACCTTGAAGTTGATACTGCGAGTCAAGTCAAATCTAACTCACGCCTATCTATTGAGGAATAAGCTCCGCTGACAGCAGGAGCAGTATAAAAGAAATTTGTTAGTGCGTGTGAGCTGTATCACACAATTCAGTGCTGGTTTTTGTTAGAGAAGACAAAAAGAGTTCAGTAAATACTTCAGTGTGCGTGAGCTTTTTCTCGTGACACTGCCTCTTAGTTTTTTGGAGCTAGAAGAGATTTAGTTGATGTATTATTATCCACCGGCAAGGACCATTATAGTTTCCTTAGAGTATTCGTTAGTACAAATTCATATTACTATCCTGAAGTAATATAAGGAAGAAGAAGATAATATAGCGAGGAATTTAGAATTACACCAAGTAAGTCTATGAGAGTTAATGAGTTATACCCAAAGTTAAAATCATAGAGAATGTACACCTCACCTTGTCTTTCTTCATTGAGAAACAGTTACAAAGAATTCTGGCATCTCCTGTGAATAAAATAAGAAGCTGAATAAAAAAACTAATCATCACATTTAAATAGAAGAGAGGCAAGCCCAAAGAAGGTTCATGGTAAGATAAGTTACTAAATTTGTATATAAAGGAATTAAATGGTAAAGTAAAGGTATGATAGAAATGCATTTACTTACAGCTTAATAAGAAGAAGACGAGGCTGAGAACCACAGAAGAATACGGGCAGTCTTTTCTCTATCCCATTCCCCTTTCCCCCCTTGGTACTTACTCGTAAAGGAGTGTTTCAAACTAGCAGGGACGTATTGAGAGGAGAGTTGGGAAAAGGCATCATTTTGCTCCTGTGTGGTTTTAAAGGTTAATTAGCCCTGACACCCCACCAGTAGTGGAAGTGCGTGTATCGGATAAACAAGCTAAGCTCACATTTTATTATCTTTGAAGGATGAAATGAGAAATAGGTTCACAGTATCTGAGACCAATCAAGCTGCGATTCAAGCCTCCTGTGTGGTGCTAGCCCAAAATTTGGAGGAGGTCTCCTTGAGAACAGACGCATTAGAACAAGAGCTACCAATAATTAAGGAGGCACTCCATTTGTCAACAACAGAGATGACAAAATTAGCAAATCAGAATAAAGAACTGAAGGAAGACCTTGAGCGTCTTGAGAACCACTCTAGGAAGAATAATTTGAGACTTATTAATGTCCCAGAAGCAATCAAAGGTGCGGATATAAGAGGTTTTGTAATCTCTTTGCTAAAAGAAACTGTGTTACAAAACTCCCCTAATGTTGATCTTGCCTAGGAGATACAATGGGTGCATCACGATCCATTTAAAAGGAACCCGGCAAAAGCAAAAGCCAAGGAAAATTTTAATTAATTTTCTAACGTACACTGTCAAAGAAGCAATTCTCTCCTCGGCCTTAAAGGACAGCGGTATATCTTCAACAGCCTTTTCTAGTTCGTTCTCTTTTTTCATAAGATCGGATGTCTCACATATCACCGCAACAAAACAATGGGTTTGTGAGTATGGTGAGAAGGCAGGTGCACTTTTGGCGTGGAAAGCAAGAGTAGACCGCACAAAAAACAACACTAGTGAATTGATAATAAACGATAGCAGGGATAAGTCAAGTGGTGTGGAGGATATGCAAGCCTGCCTTCTCTCTCTATTCGCAGAACTGTACCAGGAAGAGATTGTGCCCAATACTGATATGCTTCAAAGTTGGTTGAAGAGAAATCTCTACCAATGAAGGCTGTGGTTGTTTAGACGCCCCAATCACTGAGAGGGAAATTAGAGACCAAATAAGAAAATGTAAAAACAATAAGGCAGCTGGCACGGACGTGCTTCTGCGTGAGATTTACAAACTACTCATTGAGGAAGTGGTCCCGATAATGGCTATCTTATTCTTTTTTTTTTTTTTGAATTTGCAGAAAAAAATTCAAATTCATAAAGCTTTATTTCGACATTTGTCATAAAAGCACAAGATGATACAAAAAACATGACAGGACTATATAAAAAACATACAAGAAAAAAAGTTATTAGATTCTATAAAACTCTACTATAAATTAAAAATCATAAAAGCCTATAAAACATTTATGTGTGAATTTCCCTAGTTAGAAAAAAAGAAACATCACATATCGGTGCATAGGTGTAATAACAATTGTTTAAATTTAAACAAAAACAATAGAATTTAAAGTGCGTGTGCGGATGGCCCAAGACCAACTTAAAAATTTAGCGACAGCGATAGCTATATGAGGACTGCAATCGGAGCTTAGAACTTTTAAGAGGGAGATACAGCTCCGTGTACCAAAGGACAAACAGATTGGTCTCAACCATTTGCGTCGTGGTACCGCATATAGCGGACAAATAAAAAATACATGTGGAATGGTTTCATCCTCTGTCAAACAATTATGGCACTTGCAACTAGTAGTAGAAGCTCATTTACGTGTAAAAAATTTAATAGGAAGAGAACCAACCCTAAGTTGGAAAAACAGTTTCCTATCAAATGGCTTCTCGATAAGATCCCAATACTTCTCACACACAGGCCAGGATTTGAAATCCAAAAACCGGCCTGATAAGCTAGTGGCAGGAATAGATTGAAAAGATGTTGAAAAAACCAATTCCCAATATTTTTGCTTTAGAGCCATCTTGGTTGGAAAAACTGAAGTCTCCGAGCTGTCCCAGAGGTGCACCAGATCAAGCTTAGTAAGTATGGTTCTAATTTCTTTGAGCCATCCTATTTTGTAAAAGCAATCTAAAGCAATCACATCTTTAAGCCCCTGGGCAAAGTGTGAAAGCTCCGGTGTAGACCATAAACGCCTCCAGTATAAAAGCAGGCGTAACGTTGCCATATCCTCTATGTTTTTCCTGCCCAAATCTAGGCGGAGAGGAACCATCGGAGTACTTTGGGGGACCCCTGTGAGGCAACGTAAGAATTTGTTCTCTGCCAGGACTATACATCTTAGGTCATTGAATCCCCACAGTTCTGCTCCGTATAAAGCTGAGCTCACCGTCTTAATATTATAAATTTCAAGGGCCGGGATGACAGGTTCTGTAAGAGACATTTTGTGCTTCTTTGTCAAGGCACCTATATGCTGGTGAAATTTTAAAGTTGTGAGGTTCAAATGACTTTTCCAGCCCATGTCCTTTTGTAGTGATATGCCTAAGTACGTAAAAGCATCCCCATGCTCAAGGGGCACATTATTTAATAGTATCCTACCCTTGAAATACTTGTGCTGGTTAATTGACAAGAACTTTGTTTTAGAAGTATTCATTTCAAGCCCTCTTTCTATACAGAAGTCACTAAAAGCATTCACAGCCCTCTGTAGACCACTCGGGGTCCCGGAGACGATCAGCATATCGTCCGCGAACATGAGGACCAGGATACGAGTTCCCGCCAGGATAGGGGCCTCAGATGGTATCAGGGAGAGGGACTCAACCGCCCCGTTGATGTACAAAGAAAACAGGGTGGGAGCCAACACACAACCCTGCCGAACACCATGCTCGACAGGGAAGGAGTTGGTAACCTCCCCTGTGACCCCCACCTAATCCTGGCAAAATTGTCCTCATGTAGGCGCACGAGTAGAGTTAACAGTTCTAGCTCCATCCCCATTTCCCCCAGCACCCCCCACAGTTTCCCTCTGGGGACTAAGTCGAAAGCCGACTTGAGGTCTACGAAGACAACATATAGTGACCCCTTACCCAAGACCACAGTTCTCCAGTAGATGATAAGAAACCGGAAAACCTGGTCAATGGTGCTAGTACAGGAATGGAACCCGGCCTGGAACGGAGACAACATTTTTGCTTCTTCAGCCCACACTTGTACTTAATTTAGCACCAATCGGCCCACTACTTTCTGTATAGAGTCAATGAGACTGATGGGCCTATAGTTGCTGGGAAGAGATTTATCTCCTTTCTTGAAAACGGGGATAATTTCGGCTCCCTTCCAAGATGGTGGGACTGGGGACCCGTTTGCCAAAGCGTTAGCTAGAAAAGCTATGTACTGGCACCAAGTTGGTCTATCGCTTAAAAAGACATCAGCAGGAATACCATCCATGCCGGGGGCCTTCCCACCCAACAGACAATCAAGTGCTAGGTCTACGTCCTTTAGGGAAAACACCATACCATGATAAAGTTTAAAAGGGTTCATAAATTAAACATCCTCTAAGGGGCCTCTGGCATACTGGGGTATAAAAAAATCGAGCCACTGTGTTTGCGCTACATTATTTTGGGGCGGTTCCGGACACCCTCCCCGGTCCCAATTAACAATATTCCAAAAAAGTTTGGAGTCTTTGGCTACGCAAGCACTTCTGAGTTCCTGCCACTTTTCATAGTCCCATTCTCTTTTTGCCACCCTTTGCACTCGCCTATAATTGTCCCTAGCATCTCTCACCCCAAAGTGATCTTTAGATTTGAGCACTTCAATCAATTTCAGGCGTGCCAGCCTACAATTGGCATTAAACCATCCGGCCTTATTAAGTTTTGAAGCCTGCTTACCATTCCTGGAAGCTTGAACAAAATAAGTTTTTAGCTTGGCAAAGAGGGATAAATGAGAGTCTATCATAATTTGTGGGAATTCGGGGCTAGTAGCTCTAGACTCAATAAGAGCCGTTTGCTTCATAACCTCTGCTTTGAGGGCTGCCAGCTTCAAGGGATAATCCCTAATCTTGTTCCATTTTACATGGTGCTTATCATTAGAGATTACCAAGTCGGGTGGTGTTAGGGCCTCTGTTGGGTTCCCGACCCTCTCTTCGTTTATTATCAAAAAATCTAAACAGAGGGGGTTATGATCACTTTCCAGATGCCACACTACCTTCATATCCTCTAGGCACCGCCAAAGCCTTACGTCTACCAATAGATAGTCGATCCGGCTTCTATGGCGTCCATTATCAAAGGTGTTAGCCCCTAAGGGGTCCGGTCTAGTACAGCCATTTGCTGCTCTAAGTCCTCTTTCGAGGCATAGTGCTTTAAGTTAAATAGCAGCATCAGTCCATCTTTTGACGAGTGGAAGCTCGAGTTCTTGGATACCTCATTTGATATCCTGGGCTGAGGTAATCTCCTGCTCCTCAATTCCCAAGGGTTCAAAGGTGGTATTAAAATCTCCTCCCACAATAGATGCTATGAAACCAGGAAGGGTGTCCAACTGCAGATCCAGAGCGGTAATTACCTCAGACCTTAACCCACCCCTGCAACCCCTGGCGTAAACATTAAATAAGGCTAGGGTACACCCATGAGGCCAAATGAGTTTAATTGCTAGGATGTCACTTCCGATAGGATCTATAGGGACAACTCTACAGCACAGACTTTGACGAACCCATATCACCAGGCCACCAGCGGGGCACCCTTGGAGTTTTTTAGTAGCAGGAATATAGAAGTTAAGATACCCCATCCGGAATACTGGATCAACGGCCCAAGTTTCTTGTATTAGACAAATATCATGTTTGTCAATAAAATTACCCCAATCCTCTAATAAAAGTTTTTGGCCGATACCTGCGATATTCCATGATAATATGAGCATTTTACCTCCTCTTCTAGGATTTGTTGGAGGGGCATTATGATTTCCATACAAGGTTGGGCTTATGGACTCGCAATCTGGGTTACTTCCATGGGATGCTAACAGTAGAGAATTCCTAGCATCATATTGTAAGGTACATAAAACTCCACTGTTACCATCATTTATTGCCCGATCAAAGGGCTGTAGGATACCTGTAGAGGGAGCTGGCACTAGACTCGTGGCTTCCACCCAGAGCCAATCGCACTCCTCCAGGTCTGTCAAAGCAGAATATCTATTGTCTAGACTGAGAACACTTGAATAACTTGGAAGTACCCTCCTAAACAACAAGCCATTCTGGACCCTAGATAAATTAGAACTCACATTTTTCCTAAAAACGCTTGGTTGGAAAAAATCCAACGTTAAGGGAATTATACCAGGGGACCTTTTCTGGGGTGGGAACAAGTTAACAAGTACATTAGGTAATACATCCTTCCTGGAAAAATTAATGACAATACAATCCCCTCCAAACTTTTTTTGCGTTTGTGCCCACCCATGGTACTCGTCTAGCCATAATAATCTTCTTAGCCAATTGATAGCCACCCATTTCGTTAATGTCCATGTTGATGGTTAGCCAGAATAATGCTTTGTCCATCAGGGTGGTAGATGATTCCACTTGGTCGGGTCTCAAAGGTGGCACGTTGGCTAGAACAAGGACCAGCAGAAAGGCTTCCCTGACTAGCGTAAACCCCTTACCAGGACCAGATTCACAAAGACTCCTGGAAGTTGGATTTGGAACGCTGGAAGGCTGCCCTAATTTGGGGACAGGTGGATTTAAAAGGGGTTATGAACCCATGAAGGACAATTAGGTTTTAGGACATTATTGGGGCAACCTGCTCCAGATGGAATAAGAGGAGCGTCGACATTTGAGGAAAATTCAGTTGGCGTTGTAGTCTCAGGAAGTGCAGGCTGTTCAGTAGCACAAGGGGGTGCCATGTTATGCAGGGGGGATGTACAATTAAGGGAGTACATCTAAGTTTATGTTCTAAAGCAGTGACCATCTCCTCAATAGAGTCCAGTCTGCAGATTAAGGGAGCCAGGGTGGTATCAATCTTCTCCTTGATGTTAACCCACAGTTTTTTGGAGATGGACTCGGGACTTGGCTGAGGGGCCGTCCCAACTTTAGGAGCCTTTCCCGGATGTTGCTTCTTAACTTTCGAGCCTGGTACCAGACCCGCCGCCCTTGTACGCCTTACTTGGATGGGGGCGAGGAGGGAGGGGGCAATAATCGGTGAATCATCAATAAGTACTAACCCAGTCCTGGACTCTTCCTTCCCAGCGGAAACGATGGAAGGAAATGCGATTGGCACGGACAGGTCTGCCAGGTCTCTAGGTATCCCCAACGTTGGCGATGGAGAAGATAATAGCAGTTGAGCGTCAGGAAACTCATCAGAATTGTGGATTAGAGCTTATGTTACATTCACTACCTCCATGGACAGACGCCTTTATGTTCTCTCTATCTTAGCAGTCAACACGGTTGCGGCTCTAACTAGATACGAGTCCAGAGTGGCCCCTGCCGCCCCATTTAGCTTAACTCCAGTGGCCCTCTTTTTACCCATCATCAATTTTTCGGCCCCACTGCCACCACACCTTACCGTCGAGAATATCTCAGAGGGGTGGCCCAGCACAGCCTCTTCCAGCCCCTGACGGCCTAAGATGGCCCCACCCTTGTCCCAGGCTTCTCCCGGCGTGTCCGACGCGCGTCCCCGCGGGACCAGGCAGATCTTATGCACCCTCTGGCGTGTCGTCGTGACGTTGGCGGCGTCCTCGCCGCCCCCGAGGCTTGTGGGGGATGTAGTCCGGCTCGGCGGAGCCAGCCCAAGAAGTGTCAAGGGGAGGAAAGTGCTTGACAGAGCGGGGCCCGCACAGCAGGGCACCCGCGGCAATCAGCAAACTTCGGGCAGAGTAGCACCCGGCCCGGCACTCGGAGGTTCCTTTCACACAAATGCACCCACCTATCTTATTCAACACGGTGCATAAAGTGGGAGGTCAGGTCCCGAATTCCTGGAAAGAAGCAACTATTGTTTTAATCTTAATACCTGGGAAGGATCCCCTAAAAGCAGATTCCAACAGACCAATCTCTGCTAAATGCAGATTATAAAATCTTTATGAGCGTTCTTGCAGGGAGATTGGTCAAGTTGGCACCTCAGTTGATAAATTCGGATCGAAAAGGGTTTTTCACAGGGAGATATATTCAGGAGCAGACTCAGCAGCTAATTGGTAACATCGATCTGGCAATAAGCCGGGCGGCTCCACTGGCGGTAGTTGCATTCGATGCGGCTAAGGCATTCGACAGAGTCTGTTGGGTATACCTATGGGAGGTACTTAGGGTGATGGGTTTTGGCCCAATCTTTGTTCAAACTTTAATAAATTGTTATCAAGGTGCCTCCGCTAAAATTCTGTTAAATGGTATGCTAACTTCTAGTTTTAACATTCATAGAGGAACCAGACAGGGCTGTCCTATCTCCCCGTTGCTCTTTGACATTTATATAGAGCCATTAGCACAAGCAATAAGATTAGATGATGCAATCTCCCCTTTCAAATCTCAGCAATATTGTAGTAGGTTGGTTCTGTATGCTGACGATTTGTTGCTATACATGGATAATCCCGGGGCGGTCATTTCAAGGGCTGAGGCCCTGTTAGCAGAATTTGGCTCACTATCGGGATACCTGGCTAAAACCGCCAAAACCGAGGCGATGTGCTGGAACATCGATAGTTGGGATGGCTCTACGAGTAAAGAGTTTAAATATCTGGTTATCACCATTGTTAAGGATCTGGATAAAATTCCCCAGATTAACTTGAATAGGATCATAAAAGAGGTGGATCGTACATGTGCAAGATGGAAAAATCTCCCACTGACAATCTATGGCAAGGTCAACTTGGTGAAAATGATTATCTTGCTCAAGTTGACTTACCTGTTTAATGCCATCCCCCTTGAATCCCCCAGTAAAGATATATCTAAAATCCAGAGTAAGATTGGGAGTTTTGTGTGGGCTAATATGGGGGCAAGGCTGTCCTGGAAAAAGCTAAGACGAAGGCTCACCAAGGGAGGATTAGCCTTACCAGACATTAGTTGGTACTCGGTTGCATATCAATTTATCAATTTAAAAACATCAGGATGCTACTTGTAAAATCAGTAGAGGCATCTTAGGGGAGATTACTGGGGGAAATGGCGAGGTCAGAGGGGGGCGGTGGAGGGGAAGCCTTTTGTATAAGTTTGGGGCACCCAGGTTCTTCAAAAAGGTTCGACTGAAAGTTCTTAGGGCAGCCCTTATTGTTTGGCACAAGGTTAGACGTAGTTGGGGTATGGGGTATTACTCAGACTTAGCTCCAATCTGGGATTCCCCAGGGACTCCGTTATGTTTGAGGGATAGCCTTGCAACCCAAATTAAAAGGGCGGGGATTACTGTCTGGTCAGAGCTTGTGTCGGCCCAAGGTGTGCACCCATGGGAGGTCTTAAGAGCTAAAGTCGGTAGCGGCTTTTCTAGATTCAAATATTTACAATTGGTCTCCTGGTATGCATCAGAAAAGGAGGTTCTACAAGGAAATTGGGAGATGGAGCAATTACTACAACAAGTACGTACCAAAAAGGAAGGAGGTTTCCTTGTGGTATAAAAAGTTTATGGCGATAGAAGATCTGGAGCTTCTCCCGCAGTATACAGTGTGGAATCAGTCAGCTCTTGAGCCTGTGTCTGAAGATTTGTTTGAACCATCCCTGAAGCTTTTGTATAAATTTGTAAAACTGGCCAGTCTAAAAACGAATCATTTTTTTGTCATCATTAGGCTTTACTACACCCTGGCAAAGATCTCTACGTTTGCACCATTATCTGCCCCCAAATGTCCAAGGTGTAATTTTCTCAATGCAGATGACATCCACATCTTTTATGACTGTGCTGATCTTAGATCTTTCTGGAGGAAGGTGGAGGACGTTTTAAGTGGCATTTTTAAACTTAAAATTAAGGTCAATTCCTCATTGGTAATATTTGGGGATGATGGAATTCTTGTGAAGAATTTCCAGCAGGTACATAGAGGCCTTTTGTTATATTTGATATTAATAGCTTGCAGAGAAGTTTGTAAGAAGTGGAAAGACCCGCTGCCCCCATCGTGTGATGATTGGTTAAAAGCTGCATTTTCTATAGCACGTTCAGACCAGGATGGAGAAACTGAGATCAGGGAGAACATCTGGCAGGCCTTAATCTCTTGGGGTTAGGGAGCTGCGTTTGGTATAGTTCTGTTCCGAAACAACCTGGTCCTATGATTACACCATGCCTCCAACGAAGGGGGTGGGCCCGGTGTGGCCTAAGCATATGCAGCAGCCGTTGGGAACTTAGGTTCGAATGCACGGCTTCTCTTTGAGAATTGCAGATGTTTATTGGTGAGATGAGGATAAAAAAAAAAAAAAAAAAAAAACCTGGTTCTTCTGTTTAGAGTACGCACCCCTTAAACTGGGTTATCTAGTACTTTTTGTTCCAGCTCCTGAGCACTGGGACACTCCGTTCTGGAGTAGCCAAGTACCTTACAAAATATATTATTATGATTAGGATTATGATTATTATTAAGGGCCTCCAACCAAGGTGTATGACCCTAAGATGTACAGATCACTCACTTTCTAAACCCCTACCAGTGGACTTCTGCCAAAGGATTGCCTGATGAAATATCGCCAACAAATATATAGACAACAAAAATATTGCCAAAAAATATTGAGGCCACAGATATCGACTTTACATACATGTATGTAAAGTCAGAAATATTGACAACAAAAATATAGAAAGCCACACTATCAACAAAAATTGAAATGTATAACAAATTTTATTTATTATACACTACATTAACGATCAAGCATATATTAATTTTTAAAATAATATATAGCATTGAACAAATCTTCTTATAACATAAAAATATATCAAAGTGTACACAATTTACATACATAGAATGAAAAATATATTCTTTAATAAAATGAGAAACCATAATATTTAAAAAACTGCAACTATAATTTAAACATAATAAAACGAAATACGAATAATTAAAATTATAATCAGTTTAAATTAGAAATGTTTTAGAAATAAAAGAATAACCACATTAAAATAGAAAAATAAAGAGAAAATATTGCTAAACAAATACATGATAAAAACATTAATCTAAATAAAATTTTAAAATGAAACCAAAAATCGTATTTTAAAGAATTAGAAAAAACAGATATAAATATACTAGGAAGGATGGAATACATTGCTCCCATTCCATCCTCAACAACAGTAGGGAAAGTGTTAGACTTTGGAGGGGTCATATTTACTATTTCTACTCCAATGTAAGTTACACTAGAGAGAGTATTGGACTTTGGAAAGGTTAGTTGTACTATTTCAAGTACAACGTAAACAACAGTAGAGAAAGTGTCCTCAGGTCATGTGCAGCAGGTATTTGAGCACCAAAACCAACCCAAAATAAGATGGACATCTTATTTTAAATTATAAAAACTCTATAGAAATTCAAAGAAAATAATAAAGGTTAAAGTGACATTATAGTTAGATGTGGTAATATCTTACTTTGCGTTAAAAAAACCAAACCTTAGATATTCACTGGAAAAACCTAACTACCATACTTAGCTATGACGTCACTTTAACCTTTGTCTTTTTCACTGAATTTCTAGGTTTTTTTTTAACCCTTTAGCCTCGGGTTTGACACACAACCCCCTATTTTATTTTTTGGGGGCTTGTGAAAAAGAACCTCTGTGATGAATACATTGCTCCGTGGTTACATTGCCAAAAATTAAGGGACTAGATGAGAAGCTTGGATTGACTGCTACTGTCTTCTGGACGATAAACATCTCATTCTCTAATTACAAACAATTATATTTTTTTATTTTTTCATGCAATAGTTATTATACTTCCCCTTTTCAATAAGTCACCCCTGTGTTGCATTGCTGGAAATTCACAACACTACATCACCCTCAAAGAAATACCTCTGTCACGTTGCCTATTTTAATTCATGGAATAGTGCAGGCTGGGTAGCAAGGGGTGCTGGAGAGCATACAAGATCATGTACATCAATTGGGAATTAAAGCCTTCTGGATTAAACAGTTGCATTATAATTGGCATATTTACCATTGCATTGCATTTCATTCATGCTTACAATTAATGGAGTTCGTCAAATTACAAAGTCGCCATTCCAGTATAGCTGCCCAAGTGGCGTAGAGTGCAGCATTTTGGTAGACAAAAGCGGTGCTTCATTTGAACTGGTGTTTGCAGGTGGGGCCCACCACCAGGGCTAGACTGGAAACAGAAACTGGCCCTGGAAAACTGCTCAGCTGCCCCCCCCTGGGGTGAGGGGGAGTGCAGCCGAGCAGTTTGCGAGGGCTGGTTTCGGGCGATTTTGTTACAGGGGGCCGATATTGCCGACCCCCTGGTAACAATAACGGCCCCCCAGGGACCCAAAACCAAACCCCACCCTAGTGGCCTGCCAGGGAAATGCCCGGTGCCCGCTATGGCCAGTCCGACCCTGCCCACCACCACTTAGTTTTTGGGGCCTGCCGGTTACTTTTACTCAACAGATTTTTATTTAGAGCAAAAGAGAGAAAGGAGGAGAATGAGAAAGACAGAGCTACAGTGACGAAGGATGAAAATAAGGATGAAAAAGAACCTGCAACAATGCAATTAAGGGCAGGGAGTGTCTGTTGGTGAAAGAAAGAGGCCTGAGGTGAATTCAAAACGATGCAAACGTGTTATTGGGTAATGTAGACATTTTAGTTCTTCCAACTCATATGGTGCCACCATGTGCCACACAATATCGGCTCCCATCACATGATCACATGATGAGGAACCAATATCACATGGTGGGCACACAATTATCTGGAAACCCGTGTAGAAAGAAGGTTTCCAGCTAATTCTTTGGAGGTTCTGCTCAGCTGATGTCCATTAGGAGGTATGAAACCTCCCCATACATCTACAGCAGCCTCAAACGCTTTTTTTATTGGATTTTTCAGGGCAAGAGAGTGGGGGGCTTCGAAGCAGTGAACTTAAAAGTGTCGCAGGCTGTGCTCGGCACCAAGCCCTAGCCTCCTAAAGGCCCCGGGCCCTCCTCACACGGTGAAAAGATTTCAAAGTTGGCTGGTCTGAATTTGTTAGTTTCGCCTGTGGGCTACAAGAACAACCATGGGCACTGGCACTTTCTATTTTACAAATTAAGCACTGGCAGGGGCTTTAGAGTTGCATTCCCCAGCCCAATTGTGCACCCTTCCACCCAAAATATCACAAGGTGGGGCTCAAAAGTGTAACACAGAAGTGAGGCTGGCTAGCAATGCGTGGCTTGTGCTGTGGGGGCAGTGGGCAGTGGGTGGGAGGGGGTTCCATAACTGGTGCCTCTGGGCCTCTTCCAATTTGGTGGTCTTTCGATGCAGTTCATTAATATTTACAATTTTAGGCATAGGGAGATTAACTGATTTGCCATGAATTACAAAGTTTTCAGGAATGCTGAAGCCACGATCAAAACACAAGATTCCAGGTTCCAAAAATCAGCAGCTTGTCTACAAAACCAGGTCCCTTCAGGAACGCTGCCACCTTGTTAGTGATCTGTACTGCTAATCCTGTCTATCAGGAAATCTAAAGGGTCTTTTACAGGCCACAACTGAGGGACGAATTGGAAACAAACTATTGAAAGTGTCAATATAAAATGGTTCACACAAGCCTACGTTCAAAAGAAGAGATTTGTAATTAAACATAATTGTTTTGGTATTTAATTGAATGTGAGGTCGTCGTTATATTCTGCATTCGTTTAATAATTTAACCACCAAAAAAGCTAAAAATATTAAAAGTTATATAGGATTCAGCATCTCAAGATACACCATGACATAAATACACATATTTTTAAAGTCATTGGGGCTTATTTACAAGCCCCTTGCGCCACCCGTACGCCACTTTTCCCATGTTAAAAATGACGCAAAAGTGGCGCAAGTGGCTTGTAAATAAGCCCTATTGTTGGTAGTGAAATGCACGGTGAGATATGCGCATCGTCACTGCCTCTGCTCTTCCTACTGTACACTACATCATGGTAGTGTTGCGTTACTGGAATGGAACCTGCTGGACTTTCTAAAAAGAATAACAGTAAAAGAACACTCAGTCGGTAATACCCTAATTTCAGATGTCGCTTTGGGAAAAGATTAAACTTCCCAAATCATGTGTAGTGGCTCCCAGATGTGTCGCTGTATAAATGAAAACACACTCTCCGACTCGTTTGCAGCCTGATGTTTGCCTGAAACAGACAGCTACATGCCAGGACACAGCAAGGCGGGATTGCCACTCATTCAAGGAAGCAGCTTGACACACGTGTGATGAGGAAATAGGATTTGGGGCAGAAGGGGGGTCGAGAGGAAAGCCTGGCCCTCATCCCCTTACGGAATAGTTCTGTTTCTCCGGCTTCAAATATTGACTTAGGATCAGATGGGGGGTTTAAACTTCTGTATACTAGAATGGTGCTCAAAGAAACCCCATAACCTCGAGAGACATTTTGTGTACACCAGGGTGCACAAAGAAACACCGTGAGAGACTTCCTGCATAGTGCCTGCGTGTACAAAGAAGCACTGAACACAAGAGAATTCCTGTATCGTGCCACAACTGTGAGAGACAATCTGCGTAGTACACCAGGGCGCACAAAGAAACACCATAGCTGCAAGAAACATTTTGTGCACACTACTGTGCACCAAGGAACAACATACCCATGAAAGACTTCCTGTATAGTACAAGCGTGCACACAAAAACATACACATGAGAGACTTCCTAATAGACCTAGGGCGCACAAAGAAACACCATATTTATTACAGGCTTTCTGTATAGGACACGGCTGCACAATATACACATGTGAGACTTCCTGCATAGTACTAGGGTGCATAAAGAAACATCACACCAATGAAACACTTCCTGTATTGTACCAGGGTGCATGAAGAATTCCCAGAACCGTGAGGGGCCTCCTGTATTGTACTGCAGTGCACAATGAAACACCAGGACTATGAGGGATTTTCTATGTGGTTCCCGGGTGCACGGAAAACACCAAGACCATGACACACATACTGTACCGACGTTCAAAAAGTCCAATACCAGAAAACAGCAGAACCAACCAAGTAAGGCATTTAGGGGCACAGCATCAAGCAATTTTGCAAACAGTGCGATTCGCAAAAATCGGCTGCTTATGATCGCAAAATGGCCATTTCCAATGCATGACTGTTTATTAAATTCACAATTTAGGTAACCACAATTTTGTGAGATTCCTTAAATTGTGAATGCAAATAAGGAATCGCAATTTGCGATTCCCTGATGCACATGCAAGAAGCCTTTCCTAAATGCGACTGTGCATTTAGGAAACGCTAATTAACATCAACTTCAAGTTGTTGTTAACCATGTGCATACTTTGAACAAGCATTAAAAATGCAATAGGTCTCGCCTTTTATTAAGTTAAAGCCATTTGCTTTGCTATACAATACCATTAGCAAAGCAAATGGCTCTAACTTATGAAACCCTAGGCCTGGTCTTTGACCCTCGGCATACACTGCCGAGCTTGAAAGAAAAGCCTGTTTCCGGCAAGAGGACAGGTTACTGCGCTTCCAACAACAGAAAACATGCTCTAGCTGAATTAAAACTGACAAATGGAGAATATTAAATCAATACTCAAGTAGTGTGCAAGTGCCTGCCATATCACCCACAAAATAAAGAAAGTAAAGTGTCAAGTGCTCTAAGTAGTCCCAATATCATTATGCATCTACTAAGTTTTATGCATCCCAATTTTGAAATCATCTATTTTCCCATAACCGAAAATATATGATTACTCTATTAATCGCACTATCTCTTACTACTTCATTCATTATTTAATCCTTGTGCCGTTAGGCCAGCTGACTTCCCTACGGTAATTATTTTCCGGTTATATTATTCGCATTCTGTTTTCTGCACCTTTTGGCATTTGTTTTCCTCTGTCCCAGGGTTCAATGCTCACGGCGTGGGGAGGCGCTGCTACGTTGGGCACCAATGGTTCGGCACCCCTCAAGGCTAAAGAAGTGGGCCACTTAACTACTTCGCAGGGTCGAGGTTAAGTGTAACCGGTGGGGAGCAAACCCCTTTTCAACCCAACCACATGTTGAACAGCATTACAGCTCTCAAGGCACCAAGCCTCTCTGCGGTCAGACAGACTAGCCAAGGCCCTCCACCATCGAGCCCCATTACAGGACAAGAGCGTCTGTGGTTACCAAACATTTCTGAGAGAGCGCGGAATAGGATTTAAAGGGACCAGTCCATGGAGCATAATGTTATCCTGGACTTTGGAATCATCAAAGCAAATGAGTAAGTGCTTCTCGGACAGAACTTGAATGCGCACTGCCTTTTCTTGTGCTTGACTGATGCCCAAGCACCGACATGACCGAGATCTCGCGCCTACTGATTTAGGGTTCTTTTATTTTACTGTTAATCTTCCCAATACTTTGTGTACTCACGTTCACAGCATGTCTCTTCTATGGAAGCATGCATCTGCATTTTACATTTGTACTAACAGACTTTGAAGTCCAAAGCTTCTCTCCAGTGGCGTAACAAAACATGATGGGGGCCCCTGAAGAATGTGATGAGGGTCCTCGAGACTCCCATAGCTCTCAGGTATTCATAGCCATGAACTTAATAGGGCCCCCTGGCGCCCCTACTGCTCTCCCTCTGCTTCGAATGAGGTGCAAGACATATGTATGGTAATCTGCTGTCCAAACATTGCTACGTCCCACAATCCTCTCTGCTCCACCTTGCAGGGCACAATTACACTCGGCCTCGCAAAATCCCTGCATCATGTTTCGCAGGGGCCGGGTGGCGTGAGGATCTGACGAAATGTATATGTGACAGCACATGAAAGTGAACTTCTACACCTCTTCTCTCACCCTACAATTAAAGCTATTTAATCGTCAAGCTTCCGGGGTAAAAAAAAAGAGAGCTTTGGAATGCCAAAGGTAAAAGAGTTAAGCGCAGCTTTTGTTTCATAACTTAATGTGCCTGAGCCCAGCATCGATACTTGGTTCATTAATGGAGGCCATAATTAAAAAGCCGTCATGAGGTGCAATCCGATTACAGCCACCAGGCCAGGCTCCAGCGCCGAGAAGGCAGCTGCGCATGTTTATTAGATTGACTCTGCCGATAAACAGGCTGGTGGGGGCAGAGAAGGCGGCAGACGGTGCCTACTTACAGCCCGAGAGCTGCAGTTTATCGATCCGGTCACTTGTTAGAGGTTCATTTTCCGTATGATTCCCTTGCGCAACTTTCTCAACCATTCAGATGAGGATGCGACAGAAACGGGTGTCTTAATCCCTACTTGTGTCTTTGCTGAGCACTTTGGTTAGAAATACAACTTCACGTGATTTGATGAACATAGTTATATATATATATATATATATATATATATATATATATATATATATATATATATATATATATATATTCCAAAACTCCTCGTACTTCCTTTCACGGCGAACAGAGAAGGACGGACCCAAACAGGTAAGGCAGTAGATGTAGTTTATTGACTCCCTCTGCGACGCGTTTCGAGCACCCTGTGCCCTTGATCACACAAGAAAGCAAATGTCTGCCAGCTTTTTCAAATGCTACGTGTCCACCCATTGGTCAGTTACAATTTCATAGACATGGAAAAAACATTATAAACAACAACTGGTATTATGTTCTCGTTTGTTGTGGACAATATAAATATGTATTGCTTTTCTCATGAATCATATGTAAATATAAACATCGTTTTTGATCTGCATAATGCTTGGAACATAGAATAGAGACATTAAAAGGAAAAATACCCATATAAATATGTAAAAAATATTTAAAAAATATGTATTTATATATTTTTTCTCCAAAGTGATCAGCTAAAACATTTATGGTAAAAATATATATAAAACCATAAAAATGACTTTAAAATAGTTGTGCAAAAAACAATCACTTCCTGTGCAAATGTGCAAAAAATGATATATAATTTTTTGATGATCACTTTTATCTTAAAAATTGTCATTTTGTTTTAGCTGTAGCAAAGTTAAATTCACTGCATCAATGCAATTTGCTGTTGTCACTATGTCTCTAAATGTTCATCCATAATTAAACCACAATCCAAATGTCCTAATTGTTTTTACGATGTTCTAATCATACCCCAGATAATAATTTAAATAATGTTTTTTATATATATATAAACCCACACCAGGAAAAAAAAACGACAGACGGAAATGCTCCAAGCACTCACAGCAGATGTTAAGTATTATAGATTAAAAGTTTGCTCATCTGTCCAGTTAGTACGCAAGTCTGCGAGCTCCATGTATTCACAGCTGATCCCCGGGAGACATGTGCGGGTGGAGCAAAAAAAAGTGCTTAGCGGCTAATTAAGAGACACTGTCTCCCGCCGCAAGTAAAAGATCCAATCCCGGTGGGCGGGGCCAAAAGTGGACAGGGTGGTAACCAGGAGGGACTAAAAATCTTCCTGGACAATTATAACACCCGGTTTTGCATAATTGGTGACGCTAAATGACGTGCACCAATGGAAAACACGGGCGGAGCAGAAAGTGAGCTTCAGAAATCGTATTGATTACAAGAAGCCCTTGCATGGCGTTAGCAACGCATGCGCGCTGCTAACGCCAGGCGAGACCTAAAAATGCACACAACTGCATTTTTCAAAGTGCCATGTGGCGCACACATGCATGTGTGATCCTTAAATGTGCAAATTTGTTTAGGGGTGCCTCGGGGTCCTTGTATTTACATTACCTAATTTGCGATTACCAATTAGGTAATCGCAATTTAGGCAATGCAAGACCATTCTCACCTATGGGCCTGGCCCATAGGAAAGAATGGAGTCGCAATTGCGAATATCATTTCTTAATTGCGTTTGCGATTCTTAAGAAATCACAATTAGAGAATCGCTATTTGCTCTCTGTTTTGATGTATTGCATTTTGGGCCCCATGCATCAAACTAAAAACCGGTCGCAAACGGGCAGATTCTCAGAATATGCCCCTTTGCGACCAGTATTTTTGCATTTGGGATGCATCATCCGTATTCTTTTGGGGCACAGATCCATGAGAGACTTAGGGGTCTATTAGGATGGCGGTCGTATGGCCACCACCAGGCCTACGATGGACCGCTAAAATGGGGCCGTAAAGGGTCAGGCTCCCCTGGCATGATTATGATGCCGGTGGTAGCCAGCCTTTCTGCGTCGGTGGAACCGCCACGGAAAGGCATGCGTAGAATGTCTCCGGGGTCCCATTGCGGGCCCCCAATGTGTTTGGGGGTGTGCACTGGGGGAGGTACCCATGGTACCCCACTACATGTCCCTGTACCAGGTGGCAGGCACTGTGCAGTGCCTGCCACGCAGTGCAGGGATATGATGGACATTCTGTTTTTGGACATCGCGGCGGTGCTGCTAGCAGCAGCAACCGCCACAATGTTAAATGCCGCGATCGTACCTCCAGGGTCGGATTTCGACTGCAGAGCATACTAATTGGACCGTCGGTTATGCCGTGGTCCTAGCGGGCGATGTTTTCCCGCTACCAAGGCGGTCAGAGTGATTTCCGACTGCCATCCTATTAGAACCCCAAGACTTGTTGCCCTCAGAGCACAAACAGAAACACCAGAACCACAAGATATTTCTGTATAATAATGTGATTCACAAAGAAATAACACAGCCTCAAGAAACTGCCTGTACAGAAAAACAAGACATGTATATTTCTCGGTTGCACAAAGAAGCAACAAAACCATAAACAACTTAGGGACTCGTATACTATGTGGGCAAAACAAAATCAACATCACCAAGCCTAGCACACGTATAGATTTGTATACCACAGGGATACAAAAGAGGTTTCAGACCCAGGACACACTGATAGATTTGTACATTACTGAGGTGCACAAGCATACAACATTACCATAAGAGATCTACAGACATGCATATTCTCAGACTGCAGAAAAACATTACAGCAGAGACTCACAGACATGAGCCAAGCCCTAGTTCAACCCAAAGGCCAGTGGCTCAGAGGGATGCTGAATCAATTAGTACTAGATGAACCACCCAAATCCCATTTATAGCGTCATCATTAGTATGGGTATCATTCTCTGACGGTGACAGACTTGTACAGGTGTGACGTGTCAATTTTTCCAAAGCCATCGAAGTGGAGGCATTATGAGGTTTATGTGTATGATCTGATTTAGGAATATAGGATGAATGAAATAACATTCTATGTACGGTGACGATCAGGAAATTATGAGAAGGTCTCAGGTCCACTTAGTATCAGTAGGGTGAAAAGATTATGATCCCCTTCCCCTGCACTATTTATAGACATAATTTCAGGGTCACTAACCTTGTGCCAGATTCCACAGAACCAGATGAATATTCCTCAATACCCTCCTATGCCAACATGCAAAGGAACTAGTTCCTGTGCAATGCTATGCTGTCACAAGGGGGGAATGGGAGTTGGGGAAAAACAAGAGAGACTACCTCTGAAGTCTGCTATCATGTTTTCTATACTTCCATCTACGCCCACCTTCTAAAATGTTTTTGACTGGGTTCAGTTTTCAGATGACATAGTATCTCAAATTATAGCATAACAACAATTTTAAGTTTTCTGTCACTCTTCAGACAGTTTTCATTCATTTGTATCTCTATGATATTATTCTCTATTATTCTCCTCTCTGTCACACACTGGATTCAATTTCACTTTCACTTTCAACTCCCTTAAGAATTTACCTAAATCATCTGAGGGTTTAGCTTCTCTCTTATAGTTCTTTTCTTTTGAGGATGGTAAAGTATGTATACATATGGACTTATAAGGATTTTCCTACGTGGATTCTTTTGGTTTCTTTCATTGAAAAACAAAACCTTCTCTCCCTCAGTGTTGTTTGGATTATGTCTGCTTTTCTTATCTGCATGTCTTTTATAGGAATGTTTGGCTTTCTACAAATTCTCTCTCATGCTGACTTGTAGGCTACTTTCAGTTAGTTAAACAAGTTCTTTATTACTGGTATGGATTCTTCTTCTTTCCCACTAATACATTTGGGTGTCTACCATGCTTCAAATAGAACAGTGAGTACCTGTGGATGCATAAACAGCATTATTATAGGCACACTCTGCCGTCCAAATTAATTCAGGCCACTCACCTCCTTGGTCTAGTAAGTATAAGCGTATGTACTGCTCTATTTCTTAATTGGCCCGTTCTGTTTGGCCATCAGTCTCAGGGTGGTAGCTAGTGGATTACTGGGTGTCTATTCCTAAGTTTCTCATGCAGGCCCTCCAAAAATGGGGTGCAAATAGGGAACTTTGGTCTGAGATGATAACAACTGGGATTCCATGAGCCCTGACTACGTGTTGGATAAACAACTGAGCTAATTGTTGTGCCAGAGGAGGGGGGTGGAGCTTGCTCGAGACCAAGATGGCTTGAGTCTCGAGCTCCATGCCGCCGACAAAATATCCTGCCTTTATCCGTCAACCCACCGCTTTAAAACGGTCAACCGATCGTGATCTGGCCATCGGAACACGACCGCACTGCAACAATCCAACCCTGATCTCTCCCACCCTGCTCAGCCCGAAGATACAGCGGCTCCCATTGGACGCAACACAGGGCCGCTAATCCCCGTGCTAGAGCAGTGCGGGGGGTGGAGTCATGTCTCAGTGCGTGCCGCGAGGGACTGCGACCTCCAACCGGTCCCCCGAGCCCTGGGGGCCCGGCTCTTGCTGAACCACGCACAGACCCACTGAGACGCCGGTGGAACTGAGGAGCGCTTAGGGCCGACATAGATGCCGGCAAGAACTGCGCGGACGCGCGGAGCTGCCCGGCGCAGGTAAAAGAGTGTAGCCCCCCCCGGTGAGTGGAAGGCGAGTGGAGACAGAAGGTGAAGGAAGTACGCGGCGATGGGCAGCAGAAACACACGACTAAAGAGCCCGGTGAGGAGGTGGTGACTGCCCAGCACTGCGAGTTCGTGTGGTGCTACGAGGCTAAGTGGTGCCTCCATATTGTGAGGAGCTAAGAGCGCCACAAGCTGCAGATAGCAAGCAAGACCGAGCCCCAGCCTGTGGCTGAACTGTGCGCAGTGAGGGATATAGCAAGCAGTGGAGATCTCAGTTCTACTGCGCTCGTGGACGCATACCCTGTGCTGGCAGACACCTAACGACGCCGCATTCCAGTGGCGGTCCGGCCATAAAGAGGGGACTACGGGTGGGAGGCACATAACTGGTGCGACAACGCTACCTCTGATGCCATCAGGCCTGGCAGCAATGTAATCAACTGCGCAAGACATTAGCTGTGCGGAGTGGATCGTCCGTTGAGAGGTGCTGGGAGGTATCTATATGTGTGAACTCGGAGGCCCACGGAGTGACTGGGGGCGGCACAGCACGGCGGGATGGATGCTGGCATAGTGGCAGCCCGGAGGGCAGCGGAGCCATGCGTGCCGACAGACGAAGTGCCTCATAGCTGGAATACTTTAATGAGCCGGAGCAGGGGGGGCCCTCTTACTGCTATCGGATTGAAACGGTACAGGCAGCCTCTTCAGCGGTTGTTCAGGGTCTGGCCTCCACCGGAACACTACTAGCGGGAACGCTGACGATAGCCCCTGGGCAACAGCCCCAACTGGAGAAGAAAATGGGCAGAACGGACAGGACGCAGTCCAAGCTTACTTTTGAGAAAAAAAGGTCTAAGTCGCATGACACCGCGTCTGGGGAGGCTAACAGGCCTACGACCCCTATGGCTTGTTGCTGAACACAGAGCGACCTCTGCCCACGCATGACAAACACTACCACTGTTAACTAAGTTCAGGGGGGAGGCAGGGGGAGCGGGTGGAGGCTACGGGGGATGCTGCGCGACCGAGTTGTGGGAGGTCTGCTGTGGGAGGGGGAGGGGGGATAGGGTGGGGACAATGTTGTTTTTTATGTTGGAGATGTCAGCCAAGTTGATGTATGATGCTCATTACAAATGCAGGCCACATAAGTTGGGACGCACAGTGACTCTCGAAAAACAAGATGGTAACGACTAGTGGGGCTGCTGTTCTGAGACCTGTAGATTCCCTCCGAGCACTGGCGTGGAACGTGAGAGGCCTAAATGACCATCGCAAATTACGCAAAGTGCTGAGCTACCTAACTAGACATAATATAGATGTTGCCCTACTTTAGGAGACACATCTTCCTCTGCATGCCCAATGATGCGCGCCAGGGGCCTCCTGGGATGTCAACGTAGCAGGTTTTACAACTCACGCTAGAGGAGTAATGACCTGGGTTAACCGCAGATCGGACTACACGATTCGACAGTTGAATGTAGATGCGGGGGGCCGGTTCGTGATCTCCAAATACCAGGGTAGGGGGTTAGATCTGCTTATAGTTAACGTCTATGGCCCCAACTAGGATTGCCCGGAATTCTTCACAACATTGGCTAACACGATAAGTGGTTGCGAAACGACACAAATACTCTGGGGCGGTGACTTCAACCTGGTTAGGAATCCTGCATTGGATAGATCAGGGGACCCGATGAGGAGGCCGGCGATGGCGGCCAGAACTGTAGAAAGTGTCATGATTAGCAAGGTCCTCACCGATGTATGGAGGGAGACGCATCCACAAGAGGGAGGTTTTACGCGCTATTCCGCTTACCATAACCTACACACACAAATAGACTACTCGCTAGCATCGACATCCCTCATGTCTCAGATTCGCACATGTCAGGTTTTGCCGCGCACATTGTCCGATCACTCACCACTTTTATTGGTCCTGTCCATGCCTAAGAAAACAATTCCACCATTCACATGCCTCTTCCCCTCTTACTCGTTGTTGGACCCTCTCTTCAAAGAAGAGATGGCAGAAGCTATAGAATTTTTTTTCGCCACTAATATTGGATCAGTGAACAGCCTTCAGACAGTATGGGAAGCTTTCAAAGTGTACATTAGGGGGGTGGCTATGACTAAACACTCGGGGGTTCTTCGCTCCATACGACAAAGATTGTCGACTCTGGAGCAGCAATTGGGGGACCTGGAGGCTCGCTGGGCGACTGGGGGAGGAGAGGACGTCAAAGACACAATGAAGGACTTGTTAGCGGAATATCAGGAGGCGGCGGACAGTGAAGTGCAACATCTGGGCAAATATGCCACAGCACATGCATATGGCGAGGGAGATAGGCCGGGCTCTGTATTGGCTCATATGCTGAAAGCCAAACGTAGTAAAACTCTGATCACTGAAATTCGATCGGAAGAGGGCGACCTGTTAACAGAAGAAGAAGACATCGCAAACAGGTTCAAACAATACCATTCGGACCTGTATGCCTCACGTATGTCAAATATGGATGGGTAAATTCTAGATTATTTGGACCACATAATGTTACCCTTCCTATCAAACACACACAGAGAGTTCCTCATGCTCCCCATTGAAAAAGACGAGATAGTTGAGGCACTGGCAGGAATGAGAGCGTCCAGCGTCCCAGGGACGGATGGCCTCACAGTAAGCTTCTACAAGGCCTTTATAGACCTATTGCTTCCCCACATTTCAGTGCTATTTGATGATCTATGCGTAAACGGGTAAGATGCCGCAATCGATGAGGGAAGCAATGTTAGTGGCTATTCCTAAACCAGGTAAACCCCCTGATGAATGCGGTTCTTATAGACCGCTTCCTTTGCTGAACGTGGACACCAAGTTGTTCACAAACATTTTAGCTAACCGATTGGCCCAATTGACCCGGAACTCGTTGCCCCGGAACAGGCGGGGTTTGTACCAGACAGAAACCTCACCTACAACCTGCGAAGGGTATTTGGTACAATGCAGCATGTCCGGCAAGACACGAAAGCTCTTGAGGTGTTTCTGGACATGGAGAAGGCTTTCGACTCGGTAGAGTGGTCCTTTATGCGACACGTGCTGACCAGAATGGGACTTGGGCCTGCCTTTTTGCAAATGATAGGAGTATTGTACAATGCCCCCTCAGCGCGCATCCGGCTGGGGAATCTGGTGACTGACGCCATCTCCAGGGGAACCCGGCAGGGATGCCCCTTGTCGCCGACGCTCTATGCTCTGATCGCTGAACCCTTGGCATGTGCACTTAGAGAATACCACGGTCATAGAGGGGTCAGATTCCCTAACTATGAAATTGTGGTATCTACATACGCGGACAATACCTTGCTCTACGTGAGGGACCCGGAAAATAATCTCACCCCGGTACTTAGAGAGGTGATACACTTTGGAGCGCTATCAGGGTTAAGGGTCAAGTGGACAGTGAAGTGCAACATCTGGGCAAATATGCCACAGCACATGCATATGGTGAGGGAGATAGGCCGGGCTGTGTATTGGCTCATATGCTGAAAGCCAAACGCAGTAAAACTCTGATCACTGAGATTCGATCGGAAGAGGGTGACCTGTTAACGGAAGAAGAAGACATCGCGAAAAGGTTCAAACAATACCATTCGGACCTGTATGCCTCACGTATGTCAAATATGGATGGGTAAATTCTAGATTATTTGGAACACATAATGCTACCCTTCCTATCAAACACACACAGAGAGTTCCTCATGCTCCCCATTGAAAAAGACGAGATAGTTGAGGCACTGGCAGGAATGAGAGCGTCCAGCGTCCCAGGGACGGATGGCCTCACAGTAAGCATCTACAAGGCCTTTATAGACCTATTGCTTCCCCACATTTCAGTGCTATTTGATGATCTATGAGTAAACGGGTAAGATGCCGCAATCGATGAGGGAAGCAATGTTAGTGGCTATTCCTAAACCAGGTAAACCCCCTGAGGAATGCGGTTCTTATAGACCGCTTCCTTTGCTGAACGTGGACCCCAAGATGTTCACAAACATTTTAGCTAACCGATTGGCCCTATTGACCCGGAACTCGTTGCCCCGGAACAGGCGGGGTTTGTACCAGACAGAAACCTCACCTACAACCTGCGAAGGGTATTTGGTACAATGCAGCATGTCCAGCAAGACACGAAAGCTCTTGCGGTGTTTCTGGACATGGAGAAGGCTTTCGACTCAGTAGAGTGGTCCTTTATGCGACACGTGCTGACCAGAATGGGACTTGGGCCTGCCTGTTTGCAAAAGATAGGAGTATTGTACAATGCCCCCTCAGCGCGCATCCGGCTGGGGAATCTGGTGACTGACGGCATCTCTATCTCCAGGGAAACCCGGCAGGGATGCCCCTTGTCGCCGACGCTCTATGCTCTGATCCCTGAACCCTTGGCATGTGCACTTAGAGAATACCACGGTCATAGAGGGGTCAGATTCCCTAACTATGAAATTCTGGTATCTACGTATGCGGACGATACCTTGCTCTACGTGAGGGACCCGGAAAATAATCTCACCCTGGTACTTAGAGAGGTGGTACACTTTGGAGCGCTATCAGGGTTAAGGGTCAAGTGGACCAAATCTATAACCTTTCCGCTAACCCCAGCCACTACACAAATTGAGATGGAATACCCGTTGCAATGGTCCGATGACTGGGTTAGGTACCTCGGTATCAGATTGCACACTGACTTGGACATCGTGTTCCATGAGAACTATGGTACAGCTGTGGCTAAACTTGAGGATGATATCGAAACCTGGATAGGGCTGCCACTGTCTTTACTCGGCAGGGTCTCCATAATGAAGATGGTGGTGCTGCCCAGGTTCCTTTACCTGTTTGTAAATATTCCGATAGTGTTGCCACGTTCCTTGTTTGCCAGACTCAATAAATCATTAATAAGGTTGGCTTGGGCGGGCAAGCAGGCACGGGTACAATGGTGAGTGCTCATCCTGCCATACCACCTGGGAGGACTAGGCGCGCCCGACCTAGAGTTATATTATAGAGTAGCGCAGGGAGCACAAGCACATAACTGGATCCACGGTGCGGATAATATACCGTACCTTAGACTCAAAAAGCTCTTTGCTGATCCTCTCCCCCTTCCGGCCGTTATCCTTGAGCCAGTAGATCGCAGGACAGGGGTACTGGACTCTCTCAACTCGACGCGACATGCATGGTACAACCTGTTACAGCAGCAGGGGGGAGCACCGGTATCATCCCTGGAAATGCCAATAGACTGGATGGTTTGGCTGGCCCCCTGCAGGGACGGAGGGGTCGCATGAGCGCTGCAAGCACTGGACATACACAAAGCAGGAGACCTGTTCACAGGCGGGGTCGCCAAAACATGGGACGAGGCCACGGTCACTACAGAAGCTCCCACTCTACTGCAAGGCTTCCAGTTCCACAGAGTACGCAGAGCGCTACATCAACAATTGGGGGTTGACTTGAACGAACCCTCTGAGGTACTAGAACTTTTGTATCTCATAAAAACTAAATCTCCCCGCAAACTCGTCTCCAACATATACAAGTTGGCAATTTCCCACAGAGCTAATCAGTATACAAGGGCTAGGCTGGCTTGGCAACGTGGCCTGGGCCTGACAATAGACGATGCCATGTGGTCTTATTGCTGCAATAACACGAAACGAATATCACTACACGGTAAACACAGACTAATACACTTCAAATATATCAATAGAGTGTATTACACACCGGAGAGACTTCACAGATACGGACTAAGAGAAGAAGCGACCTGTGACAGATGCCGCTCTCCGACGGCAGGTTTTATTCATTTAGCGTGGGGCTGCCCGGGTGTGTCCCAGTATTGGGAAAAGGTATTCCGCGAGATAAGCACTATAGTATATTTGGAGATAGCTCCCGACCCGGCTGTGGTGCTGCTGGGCTATTTCAAAACACTACCGAAAGCGGCCCGCAGACTGGTGGACTTAGGCCTGTTGATGGCAAAGCGTAGAGTGGCAATTTGCTGGATGAGGGAACCTTTGCCTACAGTGTCACAGTGGTCACACGATGTCCTTTATTGCTGCACACAATCTGAGAATTTCAGTGAACTGCTTCTGCCTCGGAGTAGGCCAAAGAACTTCTGGGGGCTATACACCACATACTTGAAAAGTAAAGGAGAGGGTCCACCTGAGGGGACAACGACAGAACCTGAAGTAGGCACTCCCGCTCCATAGAGGACAGTGCAGATTCATGAACTCGGATACACATAACCTGTAGGGAAAATAGTTGTGTCCAGATTGTTAGATGGGGCAGGAGACATGTGCGGGATGTTTGTGATTATTGGCAATAATTGGCGGGAGGGAATGGGTACCGATAGGCAGCCGAACAAGGGTAACATGATCGACAACGGATGTACGACGTAAGAGTCCTGACAACGGCAGGTTGGGCTGACACCTCTTTGTTTGTTTGTTATAAATTTCCTAATTGTCTTTGACTACTGGTGCGCAGAAGGCATGTACTACACATTAAAAAGAGCCGCAACCCTTAAATGTGACGCTGCCCTACCTCCGGGATATGGGCTATGAAGCTGTGCAAGCCGCCGGCCCCAGGGTTGTAGGCGTACGGCTGTGTATTTTAGTGATACCTTTGACAATAAAACTGTTTAAAAAAAAAAATTGTTGTGCCTGAGGAACTCTCTTCAAAGGTATAAAATTACTCATTTCAGAAAATGTGTCCGCAAACACTTATATTGTATTATGCCCTTATCTTGAAGGGAGATCCACTATCAAGTTCATAGTGACTGTGTGCCCTGGGTATGGTGAAATAAGAAGAGATGGTAACAGTCCCAGTGGGGCTTGTCTGCTTGCCTTTCCTTTAATACATTTTTTCGCAGTTTAAAACATATTCAGGCACATGCATCAAACCTTTTTGCGATCGCAAAGGGTGCGAATCGCAAAAATAGGCCGTTTGCGATCGCAAAAGTCAGTGTTGAAATGCATCAACTGTATATTTGCGAAAATCCATTTTTTCGCAAATATAAGGAATCGCAAAACATTCTGCGAATCAAATAGCGAATCGGTATTAGCGTGTCCCAATTACCGAATCGCAAACAACGAATCGCAAAATGTATGCATGACAAATCGCAAATAGCGATTTCCATGAAAATCGCAAATTAGCGATCGCTAAATAAGAAGGATCACAACCAGGTGGTAATCATGAGTGCAAATCACAGACAGGTGAAAACCAACTGAAACCCATTTAAACACACCCAGAATGAGCCAGCACTGTTCACAATGGCAGGGATTTACCTGATGGCGAGGAGGATGAGGCTGCAGGCTGCCGCACAGAGACGGAGGCGAATGAATGAGCGCATCTTCAGAGTCCGCATAACTTTGCTAGGCCAGCAAGAGGATGAGATATACGACAAGTATAGGCTCAATGCAGCAATGATCCATGACCTAATCAATGAATTGGACCCCATAATGCAACGACAGACACGTAGGACCAATGCCATCCCAACGCATGTGCAGGTCCTATGTTGCCTACACCTTCTGGCGTCAGGCAGTTTTCAGGGGGTCATTGCTGTTGCGGGAGGTGTGTCACAAAGCGCACTTTCAAGAATATTGAAAGCATTCCTTGATGCCATGATGGCCGTGATCGGGTCTCATATCAAGTTCCCTACCACCGCGCTTGACCTTGCAAAAACCAAACAGGAGTTCTACCAGATAGCTCGTTTCCCACATGTTTTGGGTTGTATTGATTGCACCCACGTTGCAATATGTCCCCCTGCAACACAGGAATATATATATAGAAATAGGAAATCTTACCATTCCCTCAATATTCAGGTTGTTTGCAATGCCAAAAACATTATCACTGACATTGTTGCGCAATTTCCAGGGAGTGCACATGACTCTTATATCTTCAGGCAAAGTGGCATACACACCCGTCTTGTCAGGGGAGAATTTGGAGAGGGACATCTGCTTGGTAAATATGTGTTATAGTTTATCACTGTCATTGTACGTATGTCAATGTGAAGCTGCCACTGACTCTTTGCTCCATTACATGTAGGTGACAGCGCATACGCCTTGCGTAATTACCTAATGACGCCTTACCTCAATCCCACAACTGCCAATCAACAGAGGTACAATGCAGCACATATTTCGACAAGGAACATCATAGAGCGCACATTTGGGCTGTTGAAGAGCCGATTCAGATGTCTACATAAGACCGGTGGAGCACTGAAGTACAACCCTGAACAATGCTGCAAGATAGTAGCGGCATGTGCCATGCTGCACAACATAGCGACAAGGGGAGGAATGGACATCGAGGTGTCTGACAGCGATTCGGAGGATGGGAACCAGCAAGTGCCACAACACCATGCAGCACAAGGGGCAGGCGCAGCAGAAGGGCGTAGGAGAAGATTTGACATCACACAAAATTATTTCTGAGGTGAGTAATGATGACACAGAAACTGACTATTGCTATCAGAGTATTCTTTAATTAAATAAAATTGCCATGAGTGTTCAAGCACACTTGTAATCTGACCAGTGCAATGGACATAAGTGGTTTGCAAATGTCAATTCACTTGTCACTCTGTGAAAAGTCAAATCCAAATAAATGGTTACGTCACCATAGTGGAATGCACTTGTACATCCCAGTCTAGCGCTTTTTCCCACGAACACCCAGACGCCTGTCAGACCCAGCATTGTCATCCGTTATGTTGGAAGCGGCGGGGGTACTGCTGCGTGTGTTGCGTCTTCCTGCAGTGCGGACTGGAACTGCCACACTACTTAGGCTTGAGCCACCCTCACTACCCTCTTCGGGCGTGGAATTGTTGGCCGCAATTGTGGAAGCATTTAGCAAATCAACTGCATTGGTGACCTGGTCCAGTGCTTTAGCCACATCGCCGCTCCAATGGCACATTTCAGTTTGCATGGTCACAGACCTACGTGCTAGCAGTGCAGTTGTCGTGGCCAATCTATTGTTTGATTTAGCAAACATTTTCAATTGCAGCATTAGTTGACGATGCTGTCTCTTCTGGGATACATTTCCCTCATGCATCACCTTGCTCAGTTGCTGCACACTTTCTGACAGTACTGCTATGTTGCTAGCCATCTTGCCAACTTGCAATTGTACTAATCGTGTGTTTTTTGTCTGCAGGCGCTGCATACGGAGCATCTGTCCCTCAAGACCACCCCAGACATCACTTGGTTGCTCCTCCTGCTGTGTCCTGAGTGCTCTTCCTCTCCTACGCCGGGCTCTGTGATTAGTTCTGGGGACCTGTGGTTGTGTTTGTGTGATGGAAGTTGTCTGGCCATGGCTGCCACCTGGTGTTGCATCAGCCTCATCATCTTCACACTCCATGGTGACTAGGGATGGAACAGTAGCCCTGCGTGACTTTGTTGGACGTGAGGGATTTATTTGCACCACAGGTGTGTCCATCTGTTCACCTGCGCTGGTGTCCTGCATGTCTGGGGAATCGCTATCCACATCTTCTACACGTTGTGCATCTGTGAGGTGAAACAGTGCAACACTGTATTATTTCATGTCTGTGATATTAATTGCACAGTAATACATTTCTGCCTTTGTAAATGATTTTATACTCTATTAAGCTTTTTTGGGTTGTTACTCTGAGATTTGACATTTTAACTGCTTGACCTGACTACATCTCCCATAATGCCCCTCACCTACTGAATGCATTGTGTACTGGATGTTCAGGGTCTGCACTTGGGCTGTACTGTGGTCGAGTTCTACCTTTACATTTTGTAACACTAAGAAAACATACATTCATCTTACCTTCAGATGTGTTTGCTGCTCCGGACGTGTCCAGCTGGGTCACACCAACAACAGCTTCTGGCTGGATGGTGGATTCAATCAAGTCCTCCATGGGAGTGTTCCCAGTGTCTGTTGGTGTTCCCCCTCCTGTCTTCTTTGCCTCCTTCAGGCGGTCAGCTATGCGCACCTTAGCCCGACTGCGCAAGTCGTACCATCGTTTTTTGAGTTCTTCAATGGTGCGGTGTGTCACCCCAATGGCATTGACCCTGTTTTGGATCCGGAGCCAGATTTTCCTTTTCTCCTGCTCTGCCACTTTCAATGATGCCTTTCCAAACAGCTTGTCATGGCTGTGGACTACTCCCTCAATGAGGGTGTCAATTTCTTTTTCTGCAAATTTAATTTTGCGTTTCCTGCCTGTTTGGCTCTCCTCTGCTGTTTGTGAGGCTTCCATTTGATATCACAAGTTTTTCTTCTGTCTCTGTCACACTCCTGTTCTGCTCCCAGAGCCAGCTCCCTCCTCTCCCTGACACTGTGCACTGGAAATGAGGCTGGAGCTGCTCACTTCCTGGTTGTGATGTCATCAGGATGCATCAAAAAGCGACTTCGGTATTAGCGATTTCGCTAATTGCGAAATCGCTAATAGCGAGTTCGCAAATGCCGAAATCGCAATTTATTTAGCGATTTTTAGCGATTCGCAATATTCTCGCAATGTTTTTGTTGCATCGTGTTTTGCGAGTCTTTATTTGCGATTCCTTAAAATTCGCAAATAAGGACTCGCAAACTCTCTTTTTGATGCATGTGCCTGATTGTTCTATCTTAGAGCTCATGCCAGGACACCAAAACTGTCTTTTGACTAACTCAGCAGTCTTTTCAATTCAATTATGTCCAGTCAACTGATCATCATGAAAAACTTGCATAACTAGTTCCTGCAATTCTTTGTTGGGTAAATACAAGTTTCCTCTATAATATGGTAAATCATACTGTACGTCTCTTTGCTGGGCTTCTTCAGCCCATGCTTTTACCTTTTCAATCGATAAAGATTCTCTCGCTCTTTTTTCAGTTTCCTGGTATGTTATTTTGCAAACACATTTTTCTGTGGACAGGATGGCAAAGTTTCAGGCTTTTCAGAATTGGATCATGTTTTCAATCAGGATAGTGCATCCGCTTTACCATTGGCTGAACCTGGTCTGTAAGTGATGACAAAATTAAAGTCTGCAAAAAATAATGACCAACTTAATTGTCTGGGGTCAAGGTTTGAGCAGGTTTTAGAAACTTTACACTTCTATGGTCTGTGTGCACAATTCCAGAATTTTAGGCCCCTAAAAGATAGTGTGTCTCCATTCCTGGAATGCATCCTTGATTGTCAAGAATTCTTTGCCAGCGATTGAATAGTTTATTTCTAGAGCTTCACTCTTATAGGTCTTTACTTTTGAGGATAGTTAAATATTTATACATATGGAGCTACAATTATTTTCCTACGTGGATTCTCGAGGTTTCATTCAGCAAAAAACATACAAACAATTGTCTGTGAAAGTTCCTGTGACTTCACAAGCACATTAAATACTTTGCTTTCTCTCAGGAAAAAAGTTCTCTTTCTAGATTTTGTTTTCTGTTGTCTGGTTTAATTAGTACTTAGTTTTCTTCATCGGAAATATAAGAAGCTAATACAGCACTCAAAATTGACTCTTTCCTGAGACACCACTCAAAAAAAGGAATAACCTGGTGTGCACACGAGAAAGCTATAAGCGGGAATCAAAAATATGGAATTGTGAAATATGGAATTCTTGTCAGAACAAGTGGTGAAAAAAGACACTACGCTCTTGTGGGGAGATCATTTGAAGTGTGCCTTTTTGACAATACGCACTTGCAATGAGCACTCTGAACACTTGTGGGCAGAAGAAAAAAGACTAGAGTGCTTGTCTTCATATCACCAAGTGGCGGCCACCATCTTGGAAATGCAATGCACTCGACATTGGGGCCTTTGATGGTAAAAAGTCTATAGATCCTTTGCTTGCTTCTGCTTTACAAGGCAAGCAATGTATTCATTGAGGAAATTACTGACTTGACTTGGTGCCAGTTCAACTGTCTGGGTCCTCTCTGAATGACAGCCAACTCTGCCTTTTTGACCCACCATCAATAAAGTACAAATAGAAACCTTCTGCCCCACTTACTGATGCTCCCACGGATTCAGATAAATTACATCTGACATCAAACTGGACAGTGCTGAGCTATGACACTCTACTCTAGGACACTCTACACTACTCCACCCTATACCACTATACTCTACAACATACTACTTCACTCTACTCTACGTCACTCCACTCTGTCACTCTATGACACTCTACTTTACTCTATGCAATTCTATTCACCTTCACTCTACTTCACTCTATACAACTTTGCTCTATGCTGCTCCACGCCACGGCACTCTACAACACTCCATTCTATGACACCCTACACCACTCCACTCTATGACCCTTCACTCTACAACACCCCACTGCACTCTATGAAACTCCATTCAATCACACTTAATGACACTAATTGATTATACACCACTCCACTCTATATCACTCTATTCTGCACCACTCCACTCTATGCCACTCCATTCTATGTCACTCTACTCCACTCTATGCCACACCACACCCCTCCATTCTCTTTCACTCTACTCCGTGCCACTCCACTATACGTCACTGTACCCCACTCTACTCTACTCCACTCTATGACACGCAACTCCATGACATGCCACTATATGACACCAGGGTAAATCTAGCACAGCATAAAATACAAACCTATTTTGAGTTTTAGAGATGGTTCACACCCACATTAGCATAATACAGCTTCTTTCAAAACAATAGTAAGGCCTGCTATTATTGCTGTGCGAGGCCATTTGCACTGATATGTTCAACAAGCGAAGGCTAAGTGTTTCCCTTGCTGTTAGCCTTTAATTAGAATCAGTTTCATGATTCTACACGGCTTGTCCTGTCACCTGATGTGAAGATTATTTTCTAACCCCTTACTCTTTGTTATCAGCTTTTATAACATTTAATTGTTGCTGAAACTCTCAGAATAAACAATTTGCAGAGAGCCTCTTGATGTCCTCTTACTTATTCAGCAAGACTTTGTTCTTTTCACCTATGACAATAATCCAGATTTTTTTGTTCTCAGCCTTCTGGATATTCTTCAGAAATCAATAACAAATATTGTGATAAAGAACAGTCAGTGTTTGAGATTATATACTGCCAATATGTTCAAGCAAACTTGATTATCACATTATAGAAGAGAATAATATCAACTAAATGTGCATTCTATTATTCACACATTCACTCTTCAATGATTGATTTGCACATATAGCTCAAATAGGGGAAAACCCAGAAAACACATAATATTCATAACTCTTTAGTGTTGCACATTTTATAGAACAGTCGCTCAAAGAAAGATCTGTATGTTATCTGCAGCTCAGCATACTCTTCCTTTTAACTTCTTTAAATTTTAGGTCCTGATGCAGCAATGAGATAGCTAGTGCTAAGACATATTAAAAGAAAAGAAAATGCACGAAAGAATGTGCTCTAATCCGTGAGTCATGTGAGGCTAAAAAATGAATTGTCTTTTTTACAGAGCGTTGACAGTGTTACTTATCAATTACAGCCAGATAATCCATCAACCTGTCCAAAGAAAGGTTATATTCCCCGCCCTAAAAGATTCTCAGTCTCCCAAGTCTCACAATTACATTAAAAATGGTAGTTAGGTCTGTAAAAAGACAATGCATACAGTCATACGACTAAGTATAGACTGCGGAGTAATATTTCCGGTTTAGAAGTATTTCCAGTCTCAATGCTATACCTCCCTGAGGGTTCTGTGAACTCAGTCTCGAACCTGAATGGATCAATTTTCTTTAGAGTCTTAAAATCCCATATATCTTTGTAGTAGAAGGTTCATTCAAGTTATTTTTTAACCAGATTTCTGTGCTTTCCGGATAGATGGGGATTCACAACATAAGTACATAAGCTGTTTTTAAAGTTAATCAAATCACATTTCAACGAAGAACCTGCATCATCATTTTCAGGAACTGAGTATCATTCTTGAACTCACAATAATTGATTCATCCATAATAAGTAACTTCCATCTGTTTGGATCTGCCTGAGAGCTAGCAAAATCAATAGCCTGAGTCAGTATGAAAGGAAAACGAAATCTAAAACAGTCTTAAATTGGTTTTGAGCGACCTCACTCAATCTAAATCCCCTCATCGAAAAGACTTCAAACTACCCAACACTTTCCACTTTGTACTGTTCCATTCCTTAACTTTGAGGTAGGTCTGTACCAGAGGACAAGCACTGCACAGCCGCAGTCTTTAATGGGTTGCTTTTTCTTTAACTGCCACCCGGCTATGCCTTTCCCCCTTTATAAAATAACAAATGCCTTTCCCCTCATATCAAATAACAAAAGGAGCATTGAGTCCACATTTTTTGGCTAACTCTGTCATGCCGACAAACCTGTATTCTTTTGAATGAACACAGGATGGTCCTCAGAAGGCGTTCACCCCTTATAGGGCATGTGACTCTGCAAGTGAAAGTCTCTTGGGACTGAATGTGCACTGATTCCTTTGGGAGTCTTGAATGAAGAGAAGACGATTAATTTGCGGGCAACAGTTTTGATGAGGTTGAGAGACTCAGGAAAAGTCAAGTGGAAATGGTTAGAAGGTGAGGGTGACTAAATGATACACACTGTACAGCACGTACATGGAGCAGTGCATCTGCTGTTTCCATTATCAGCGGTACAAAAGGGGGTGGTGATGGACGGAGCATCAGAACCAATCAAACACTCACACCCAGTCAACAGATCTGGGTTTGATCCATCACCGTTCTTTAGCCCACTCTGCCACCCCAGTTCAGACATGCCATATGCAAATAAGTCTGACCCTGTGCCTCATGGGAACAGTTCAGCCCGAACTGCCAAGCCATGCCTTCCCTGGACCGGAAACAAGCTTCCTAGGACCGGTTTCTGGCATTTCAGCCGTCTTCAGCCAGGCTTGCTTGAATCCAGTGGCAAAGTGAGCAAGGGACTCACGTCTGAGCATACCCTGCCAACTTATGGCGAACAAAGCGGTACAAAAGGGGGTGGTGATGGACGGAGCATCAGAACCAATCAAACACTCACACCCAGTCAACAGATCTGGGTTTGATCCATCACCGTTCTTTAGCCCACTCTGCCAACCCAGTTCAGACATGCCATATGCAAATCAGTCTGACCCTGTGCCTCATGGGAACAGTCCAGTCCGAACTGCCAAGCCATGCCTTCCCTGGACCGGAAACAAGCATCCTGGGAACGGTTTCTGGCATTTCAGCCGTCTTCAGCCAGGCTTGCTTGAATCCAGTGGCAAAGTGAGCAAGGGACTCACGTCTGAGCATACCCTGCCAACTTATGGCGAACAAAGCGGTACAAAAGGGGGTGGTGATGGACGGAGCATCAGAACCAATCAAACACTCACACCCAGTCAACAGATCTGGGTTTGATCCATCACCGTTCTTTAGCCCACTCTGCCACCCCAGTTCAGACATGGCCATATGCAAATCAGTCTGACCCTGTGCCTCATGGGAACAGTCCAGCCCGAACTGCCAAACCATGCCTTCCCTGGACCGGAAACAAGCTTCCTAGGACCGGTTTCTGGCATTTCAGCCGTCTTCAGCCAGGCTTGCTTGAATCCAGTGGCAAAGTGAGCAAGGGATTCACGTCTGAGCACACCCTGCCAACTTATGGCGAACAAAGCAGTACAAAAGGGGGTGGTGATGGACGGAGCATCAGAACCAATGAAACACTCACACCCAGTCAACAGATCTGGGTTTGATCCATCACCGTTCTTTAGCCCACTCTGCCACCCCAGTTCAGACATGGCAATATGCAAATCAGTCTGACCCTGTGCCTCATGGGAACAGTTCAGCCCGAACTGCCATGCCATGCCTTCCCTGGACCGGAAACAAGCTTCCTAGGACCGGTTTCTGGCATTTCAGCCGTCTTCAGCCAGGCTTGCTTGAATCCAGTGGCAAAGTGAGCAAGGGACTCACGTCTGAGCATACCCTGCCAACTTATGGCGAACAAAGCGGTACAAAAGGGGGTGGTGATGGACGGAGCATCAGAACCAATTAAACACTCACACCCAGTCAACAGATCTGGGTTTGATCCATCACCGTTCTTTAGCCCACTCTGCCACCCCAGTTCAGACATGCCATATGCAAATTAGTCTGACCCTGTGCCTCATGGGAACAGTTCAGCCCGAACTGCCAGGCCATGCCTTCCCAGGACCGGAAACAAGCTTCCTAGGACCGGTTTCTGGCATTTCAGCCGTCTTCAGCCAGGCTTGCTTGAATCCAGTGGCAAAGTGAGCAAGGGACTCACGTCTGAGCATACCCTGCCAACTTATGACGAACAAAGCAGTACAAAAGGGGGTGGTGATGGACGGAGCATCAGAACCAATCAAACACTCACACCCAGTCAACGGATCTGGGTTTGATCCATCACCGTTCTTTAGCCCACTCTGCCACCCCAGTTCAGACATGCCATATGCAAATCAGTCTGACCCTGTGCCTCATGGGAACAGTTCAGCCCGAACTGCCAGGCCATGCCTTCCCTGGACCGGAAAAAAGCTTCCTAGGACCGGTTTCTGGCATTTCAGCCGTCTTCAGCCAGGCTTGCTTGAATCCAGTGGCAAAGTGAGCAAGGGACTCACGTCTGAGCATACCCTGCCAACTTATGGCGAACAAAGCGGTACAAAAGGGGGTGGTGATGGACGGAGCATCAGAACCAATCAAACACTCACACCCAGTCAACAGATCTGGGTTTGATCCATCACCGTTCTTTAGCCCACTCTGCCACCCCAGTTCAGACATGCCATATGCAAATCAGTCTGACCCTGTGCCTCATAGGAACAGTTCAGCCCGAACTGCCAGGCCATGCCTTTCCTGGACCGGAAACAAGCTTCCTAGGACCGGTTTCTGGCATTTCAGCCGTCTTCAGCCAGGCTTGCTTGAATCCAGTGGCAAAGTGAGCAAGGGACTCACGTCTGAGCGTACCCTGCCAACTTATGGCGAACAAAGCGGTACAAAAGGGCCAGAAACCGGTCCTAGGATTCTGGTCCAGGGAAGGCATAGCTTGGCAGTTCGGGCTGGACTGTTCCCATGAGGCACAGGGTCAGACTGATTTGCATATGGCCATGTCTGAACTGGGGTGGCAGAGTGGGCTAAAGAATGGTGATGGATCAAACCCAGATCTGTTGACTGGGTGTGAGTGTTTGATTGGTTCTGATGCTCCGTCCATCACCACCCCCTTTTGTACTGCTTTGTTCGCCATAAGTTGGCAGGGTATGCTCAGACGTGAGTCCCTTGCTCACTTTGCCACTGGATTCAAGCAAGCCTGGCTGAAGACGGCTGAAATGCCAGAAACCGGTCCTAGGAAGCTTGATTCTGGTCCAGGGAAGGAATGGCTTGGCAGTTCGGGCTGGACTGTTCCCATGAGGCACAGGGTCAGACTGATTTGCATATGGCCATGTCTGAACTGGGGTGGCAGAGTGGGCTAAAGAACGGTGATGGATCAAACCCAGATCTGTTGACTGGGTGTGAGTGTTTGATTGGTTCTGATGCTCCGTCCATCACCACCCCCTTTTGTACTGCTTTGTTCGCCATAAGTTGGCAGGGTATGCTCAGACATGAGTCCCTTGCTCACTTTGCCACTGGATTCAAGCAAGCCTGGCTGAAGACGGCTGAAATGCCAGAAACCGGTCCTAGGAAGCTTGATTCTGGTCCAGGGAAGGCATGGCTTGGCAGTTCGGGCTGGACTGTTCCCATGAGGCACAGGGTCAGACTGATTTGCATATGGCCATGTCTGAACTGGGGTGGCAGAGTGGGCTAAAGAATTTTGATGGATCAAACCCAGATCTGTTGCCTGGGTGCGAGTGTTTGATTTGTTTTGATGCTCCGTCCATCACCACCCCCTTTTGTAGTGCTTTGTTTCCATTATCAGGGCACAAATATTCAACATTGAGACTGAGGAAGAGCTCAGCAATGCTTTGGGCTCCCGCAAATCTGGGAAAGCAGCAGGGCCCAATGGGCTCCCGATAGAGATCTACAAAAGACAGGCCTCGATTGTGATAGCCCCGCTTCTTGAGGTGTTGAAGGAGACGCGCGAAATCGGGCGGCTCCCGCCTGATTTTGGTGATTCATAAGGCTGGTAAGCCACCCGATCAGTGTAGCTCATACCGTCCTATCTCCCTCATCAACGTAGAAGCCAAAGTCCTCGCCAAGGTATTAGCGGATAGACTGGTGTCCGTCATAACAGAGCTTGTACACGTAGACAAATCAGAGTTTATGCCCCATAGAAGCACCCGTCACAACTTACAGCGACTATATGGGGTGTTACACATGACCGAGGGAACTAGGACTCCACAAACGACACTTGTGGCGCTTGACGCCTCCATGGCCTTCGATAGTATCGAGTGGCCCTATTTGTTTATGGTTCTCCGGCGGCTGGGCTTGGTTCAGAATTTTTACAGTTGGGTTAGACTTTTGTATGAGAGGCCCACAGCCCGAGTGCGTGTCAACGGGGCCGTATTCAGATCCTTCCAGCTGCGCAGAGGCAACACTTACCCTACTGTTGCACTCACTGGAATTAGAATAGTAATTTTTACCCCTACACTATCCAACACTTACCCTACTGTTGCACTCACTGGAATTAGAATAGTAATTTTTACCCCTACACTATCCAACACTTACCCTACTGTTGCACTCACTGGAGTTAGAATAGTAATTATTACCCCTATACTATCCAACACTTACCTTAAATGCGATGTAATGGTATGCACTGTAATGGTGTGCGTTGTAAAGGTATAATGCGATGTAATGGAATGCGTTGTAAAGGTAGTTTCTAAAAATGCTATATAAGGGCATGCAATGTAAAAGAATGCGTTGTAAAGGATGTTGCGATGTAAAAACTGCGTTGTAAAGGCATGCATTGTAAATGTATGCGTTGTAACGTCATACATTCGTGGAATGGTCATGTGTGCTTTGAATGGTGTCAGCTTTTGCAGGTTGGCACAACATACGAGTGCATGAACTGAACTCAGGCACCAGTCCGAAGGGAAATTCCCGTGTGTGCCTCAGTCAAAGGGCGGTTAGAGAATGTAGCAAAAAAAATAGTACTTTATGTGTTCATATCCCCTTAGGATTCATTAAAATTAATTTTAAAATGCCCTTCTACAGAACAGGGCTGGACTGGCATAGCGGGCACCAGGCGTTTCCCTGGTGGGCCGCCAGAGAGGGGGGTGGTTGTAGACCCCTGGGTGGCCGTTTTTGTTACCAGGGGCAGGTTTTGCAGCAAAGCTGCAATATCAGTCCCATGCAAAAAAAGCGGCACAAAGCTTTTCCACTAGCACAAAGTTTTCCGCTAGCTGACCAAGCTCTTTGCCGGGGCTGGTTTCAGTTCAGTTCAGAATCAAGGAGACCTAAGCAAGTGGTTCACAGCCCTCTAAGAGGTACTCAGGCCAGAGAAAGAGCTGGTCTTTGAAGACAAAGATCACTGCTTCTTCCAATTAACACCTAACTAACTGTGCCAGATCCTTCGAAACAACATTAGATAAAGTAATCAAAGTTTGAGAAAGGTTCTGTGTGCTTAACTTTCACTTTATTAGTATTGAACTTCCCCGTCAATGTGCATAAAAGATTTGAAATAGACATGCAGTATAAAACTACCATCTAAAATCATCCTTGCATTTACTCATGGCGTTCTTGTAATAAAGAGCTATTGTGCTTCATGTCACACTGAGTGTGTTTCATGTAACAAAATATTAAAAGGTATAGACCAAAGGTTGGAGATATCAAGTGATCCACTCGTTTCATCCAGTAGGGCATTTTCTATGATTTGATCATTGATTGATAAAACCAAAAGCAGTATTCGCTGACACAATGAGTTCTTGTTTATGTGAAATCACCCCTCTCCACAGGTGTTTCATTAGGCGCGCCAGGAAAAGGTAAGCTATGGCCTGGAAATCCTAGGACGTGGCTGCGCAACTGGTGGAACCTTCTCTCTCAGGTGTGTGTTGCTTGACACCTCAAAGATTCAAGGGGTCATCAGGAACTTAAAGATCTAGCCTGACATTGGAAATCACAGTCCATCTGGAAACTCATTGCAAGTGATCACAGAATGGAGAGATGATAATTTCTTCAAGCATGAAAAAGCTGTAGTCTCTTGTCATGGGTAATAGATGCTTGATGAAAGATTGCTTTCTATGAATACAGAAGACGAGCAGGTTACAGACACCTTTTGTGTTAGTCGCACCACAGTAGGTTTTCCTGCCATGGCTTTCTTTCATGCACTACTCCATTGCTATCACTAAGGGGAATATTATCAAGAAAAGGCGTTAAAATTATCGCCGCTTTAGCGGCAGAAAACTGCAGATAAAGCGGCGATAATGGGCTTGATAATATGCTCTATGGAATTCCAATTGAAGCCCATGTTCTAGTTTCAACATGGGCTTCTATTGGAATTCTCTGCGGCATATTATCAAGCTCATTATCGCTGTTTTAGCGGCAGTTTTCTGCCGCTAAAGCGGCGGTAATTTGAACGCCGTGCTTGATAATATGCCCCTAGGTTCTTTCAAGATCTGGTGAAACTTCCTCATGCAATTGTTGTTGTTTGAGAGATTGTGTAAGGTTGATGAGCTGTGCCTCCGTAAATGCCTTCCTTTTAGGAGACACTTTTAACTTTGTTGCTTTTTTATGTGTGCTGTGATTCACTTTTGAGTGGCAGCTGACAGAGCTTGGATACCTGTGCATTCTTCACAACGTTTACACTTCTCAAAAGCAAAAATGACAGAGCGATCCAACACCAGGTCCTTCCTATGTAGGATTTGTTTAATGGTCTGTTTAATGGGACTCATAAATCACAAGCTGTTACCCAAAAGGGCATTCGAGGGGTATACCTATTGGGATTAATTCGCAACAAAAACTACCAAACTTAACTAATCATAAATAAAAGTTTGTCGAGATTTGCTGAATTTCAGATATTGGGTCGTAGAGATTAAAATAATGGAAACAACATTTGAATGTTTGGATACCAATAAATTAGAAGGACAGCCCCCAAAGTGTGATATTTTAATATAAAGCAGCTTGAAGTTATGGTTATGTGCATTCCTCAGAGAACAATGTGAATAATACTACTGACAACTCTACTTCAAATAAAGAGGGCCCAAAGTATGCATTGCATGGTGGACTAAAGAGAGGGTATTAAAGAGAATTTTTCTTTTTATAGGGATCCAGTGAAGAGCACACCTGCAGGAAAATATTTGAGTTTGTGTATTGAGATCAAAAATCAGATTAACAGCCATATTTTGGGGTAACCTAACCACACCTTTAAAAGTTTAGGAGTTCCCAAATAAAGGCTACTATCAAAATCAATCATAGATAGGATTAAAGCAAGGGAAACAAGCTTTCAGCCTTCCAGAGGTAAGTTTGTGGAATTTATTTTAACAATGTAAGCTGAAGAAAACAAGAAGACACTAGCTTATTAATCTTATAAAACAAGAAGAGCCTATCATCTGGACACACACACAGATTGTAGCCATCTTTGTGGGTGAAGGTAAGGGTCCGATGTTAGTAGGCCACTGAATATCAGACCACATTGTGTTAGTATGGTGAAAGACAAGTATCAGAATTTAATTTCAGGGCATTGCTAAGCATCCAGTTAGCAGTGTTCGACAAACATTGTTTGCAAGAAGTGTAGTTCCGGTCCTAATCACAATATAGCTGTTTGAGGAGTAGTCCTAAATATTGACTACACAAATATCAACCTACACAAATATCTATGAGCAAATTATCGAGTTTCTTATCATAAAGTATATGACCAAAATATCCCCTCAAAATTATCTACTACCAAAATATTAATTTTAAAACTATTGTATGTTAAATTTAATAGTGGAGTTTCCAAAACAATTTCTATTGATAAATACAGTGTAAGGCATTGTGTTATAATTTGAACAGGATGTGAGTCAGCACAAGTAACAGGCCCACAATTGTCTCCCTGCTGGGAACCAAGTACCCCATTGTAGCACTTGACTCTCTCAGGTTAGCCAAGCAAAGCAGTTCAAGGCGTACTCTGGGAAGGTGGTGTGGGCTAGTAATCTCTATTCACTGACACAACTACATTTAATAAAAGATAATCAGGCCAGTGCTTTTTCTTTGAAAAGGGAAAGTTACATTTATTACATGCACACTACTAAATGCCTTGCATTCATTTACAAATATATACATCAGGCAGATGAAATATCTTTGGTGAAACCCATGTACCCTGGTTGACCCTGTTTGAGGCCTGAACCCCATAAACACCCCTACCTATACCAGATGTAACATCACAATGTAAGAGGGTGTAATTTTAATAAAGGGAGGCATATTGGTTTTGTCAAGGGTTGCCACAACTATATATATATATATATATATTTTCCTTCAGTTCCAACTTCCCAATGATAATCGGATACCAACACAAAGGTACGACACGCCAGTGATTTTCCTCGCACATTTATTTATGTTGCTGTAACGCGCGTTTCGGCATTGCTGCCTTGGTCACACATCAAGCGTTTTTTTCAATTCAATGAGTTTAAAACCCTCGGAGATCTGCAGTCATATGGGCGGAATTTCCATTACACCTGAAAACAGACTTCGATCCCAATGCCATTCGCAAAAGTATTTTACAACTCTGCCAGGTGCTCATACATTACATCATGTATCTCTGTACAATTGACATCCATAATTATCATGTTTTATATATTTCACATGATTAATTCCAAATCTCATTTTGTTATTTCATCTTTTTTATATATACATGATTGTACCTTGAAGTCCTCTGCTTCAGTTTCTCTTCATTCTTATAGAGACTATGTATACTTAGAAAATAATTCAGCATTCAACCTTTACACACTATATTTACAGATGTCTTTATTATTTTGTTCTTGTTGGCCATATCCAGAGTAATTCCAGCCAAGTGGCAGTTAATGATATATACATAGTATGCTAATGCAGGTGTCGCCTTCATCAACTGAATACATGATTAATAACAAGAACAATTTGTCATATTGGTTATCTGAATCAAGCGAATGTTAACATCACAATTCATTTGCTTTCATTGTATCAATCAGCTTTTCTCATTCCGTAGTCTCAGGTTCCGTGGACAATTAAAATGTCATCTAACAACTAGGGAGCTGATCACATTGTTGTCTAGATACTTAAATGTACAGAAAGATCCTCATCTGAGTTAAGCCCAAAAGGGATCTTAGTATTAAATAGTAGGATGTATCGAGACTCAAGTTGTCTTAACCTACGTTCATGATTCCCACCCCTTCTGCTCTTCTCCACCTGGTCAATTACCAAATATACAAGATCTTGGATATTACCCCATGCTCTTCATACATATGCCTTGCTACTTTGTAGCTCTTATCTTTATTTGTGACTGCTCTTAAATGTTGCAGTATTCATACATGGGCCATATGGATTGTACTGCCCACATAGATTTTGGGGCATCTGCACTGTAGCATGTATACAACAAATTCACTCCTACAATTTTGATGCATTCTGATATTCCAAGGGTTTTTCAATAGGGAAGATGGGATCTGGTTCATATTTTGCCCTATTTTGCATGCTTTGCAAATTGTGCACTTGTAAAAGCCAGTGCCTGCCCTCAACCACCCTTCTGTGCCCCTTATTTCCGGACTGCTATTTACTAGGTACTGCCTTAAGGGCCTGCAAGACCCTGGTAGTAAGATCTTTTTGTGCAGTTTCAATGGTGGATTTTTCACTGCAGTTACTTTTTATTCTCAGGTGCTCTCCATATGGGATGCTACTTTTTTAGTTTTTGTGGATGATGACTTCTGTTGTGTAGTATCATGTTACCAGCTGTGGGCTTTCTATATGCTCGTGTATGAAGTATATCAACTTTAACAAAGACCTCTAGGTCTAAAACGTTTACATGTGTGTTGCTGATGGAACTAGTCAATGTTAAATTCAGAGAGTTGGTGTTCAATCTCCGTACGAAATGTTCTGCGGTGTCCGTGGCACGATCCCAAACTACAAAAGGGTAATTCTATGAACCTAGTCCATAGGATTATGTTGGTCTCCCATTCATCAGGAAATTGTACCCTGAGCACCTGCTCCTCCCACCAGCCCATATGCAAATTCACATAGCTGGGGGCGAAGCAGGTGCCCATCACAGTCCCTCATATTTGTCTATATGTATCTGTACCATATATAAAGAAATTGTTTTCAAGATAGATTCTGCCATTTTCTACTAGCTGAATGTTGGTGTAATGTGATAGATCTCTTGTTTAGATAGTGCCAAACAAGTCTTAGTCCATCTTCGTGATGTATGCTTGTGTATAATGTTGAAACATCTAATGTGTTCAAAAGGAATGTGGCCTTCCATTTTATATTCTCTATCTTTCTAAGGAAGTCCCTTGTGACTTGGATATATGCTGGCAACTCCCTCACAAATTCTTGTAAGAAAAAATCCAAGAATCTAGATGTTGGTTCTAGCGGACTACCTATAGCATACATTATGGGTCTACCAGGGGGTATCTCAATATTTTTGTGTACCTTAGGAATGAGGTATAGTATGGGTGTCACCAGGTTGTCAGCTTTAAGAAAATTATATTCATCTTGGGATATAATGCCCAAGCCTCTCCACCTAGCCAGGTCTTTATGCAATTTATTTTTTATTTCTACAAGATTGCTATTGGGTACTTTCTGATAACATTTGTTGTCCCGTAATTGGAGCATGGCTTCTTCATTATACATTTCCAGTGGACACAATACTAAGTTACCCCCTTTATCGGAATGGTTTACGACTATGTCTTTGCGATTTTTTATTTTTTGTACAAGCATTGAGTATTTTCTGTCCTCTCTGCTGTTTCCGCGCAAGAATTCATCACTCGATTCAACTGATAATACTTGTAGGTCTTCAACAACTAGAACAATTAACACATTCAGTGAGTCTTTTGATGTCATGGGGACAAAGGTGGACTTCGGTTTGAATGGAGTTCTTGTGCTGTTATAAATGTCCAGGCCCATCATGCCAGCAGTTTCTTTTACTGACTCAGGGTGTTTCATGCCTTCGCACTCTGTCTCTAATAAATGCAGCTCATGTAGAGAATTAAAATCCTCAGCTACAAAAGGCATGTAATCGGTTTTGTCTTGTTCTTTTGCCGTCATATTCCCAGATTGAGTGTGAATTTGTTTTTTTTTTTTAGATTTCTTGCAAATTTATAAAAATCTATACGGGTCTAGGCATAGTTGAAATTTGCAAAAACCTGGTGCAAAATGATAGTCCTGCTGAAAGTGTGTTTTCTTCATCATCTGTGAGCAGTAGATTAGACAGATTGATTGCTGTTGCTGGATTGCCCTCTACTTTTTTTGGTGCATGTCCTTGGTTTTGGCACCTGAATGCAACTCCATACCCTCCCCTTAATTTCTTGCGTTTCCTTGTTGCTTTTTTCCTCTCCATTTAGGCTGTTACAGGATACTTACAGTCCTGTCTATACATAAAAAACGCAATTCATCTATGACAGAAGGGGGGTCTTGGGGATCCATATTTCTCGTTTGGTTCTCCGCACCACTCTCAGATTCTGGTTCGGCCTCCGAACTCACATTTGAGCTTGCTCCCGAGCTGTATTCTGGGAGGGAATATTGTTCCCATGTTTTTTTGTTATCTTGTCCCGTGCTACCTGAAGTCTTTGGTGGCGTAGATTGTCGAAACGCTGGGCAAAAGTAAATATCATAATCCAGGCGATCTCTGATAAATTTTGTGGCCTTCCTGTCCCTGATGATTTGTTCATGTTTCCTTGACTTTTCTTCCATTTCTTTTTAAAAATTTTGAAAGTTCTTCCGATTTAGATAATTTACGTACTTCCTTTTCCACTGTTGTAATTTCCATTAGGATTTTCTCTCCATCCCATTTGGCAAATTTTACCAGGATCCTCATCATGTTATTTGATGATTCTGCGCTATTTGCTGCCCATTCCTGGAGCATTTCCGAGTCGGGATTTTCAAACGTCGGTGCAATTAATATTCACAAGCCCCAAGGTATACTCCCTACTGCTATATTATATATATATATATATATATTTATGTTCGCTCTTAGCCTTCCCAAAAGATTGAGCCTCACTCGAACATTTACCAAGGTGGCAAGCCTTTAATAAAGAGTATGAACAGATTCCTTCGAAACGCGTCAGGCAAGTTGCGTTGTGGCCGTGTGATCGTAACTGCCTCAGCTGACTGTTCATACTCTTTATTAAAGGCTTGCCACCTTGGTAAATGTTCGAGTGAGGCTCAATCTTTTGGGAAGGCTAAGAGCGAACATATATATATTTATATATATATATATATATATATATATATATATATACCTCATACATTTCCTGCACTTTCAGAGTTTAATATTATCAATGCTTTTAACATATTCATATATATATATTTTTTATGGGAATCAATATATATGTATAATGATTGAGTGTTAAATTATTTGATGATGTGTTTATTTATTGGCACTTTTTGCACTTTACACACTTCCTCATATTCGTGCACAACTGCAGGGATCTGCAGTCCAAAATTGGTTAAGAACGACTAAACATGGAACGTATGGGGATTTATCCCGTGATTTATGAATTATACAGACTTTACCAGGTTTATACGCATGTACAGGACCTACTGGGCCACATTAGTATTCACTGGCAATGTAAATTGAATCCTGAATACTCTATTGCTTATGATGCACCGCGAGTAGGTTGCAGCATAAATGAGAGGGCCAGTTATATATTAAGCACATTATTTGCTTGTTTTCCTGTATGCATTTTGCTAGTACATGGTCCTATAGTTTGAATGTCAACATTGGGAAACCTTCGGAATTTTACGAATGTACATATGCAAAAAAGTCGATATGTTGCCTTTTAAACCTTTGTCTTTATAAGTCTGTTTTCCATGTCCATGTTGAACCATATCACATGCAGAGTATCTGTCTTCCTATTTAGGGAAGTGTTTTGGTTTTATGTGTTGTCATGTGAACAAGGCTCTAGGGGAGCCGAAACGTTATGGCGACAATTTTGCGAACAAGCTAATAAATTTGCACGAAGGAACTGGTCCGTGTCTGTGATTTCTGGGTCAGAGGCTACGAGGATTCAGCCACGCCTGGGGAGCAGTTTTGACTGATAGGTTTTACAGACGTTATAGTTAGGAATTAGCATTTAAAAACCTTTGCTGTCCCTGACCATGTCATGAGTGATGTAATATGTGACGTCATCAGCAGTGCATTGCAGGCGTGCGAGTTATAGTTAGCTCAACTAACTATAACGGGCGAATTTCTCTGGTTTTATATGAGTCAAATGTCCAAAGGTCCAACTAACTAACTAACTATAAACCTATGGGTTTTTAGTGAATTTCAAAGGTTTTTTAAATGCTAATTCCTAACTATAACGTCTGTAAAACCTATGGCTTTTTCAGTGAATTTCGAAAGTTTTTTAAATGTTAATGTCATATTTTAATATTTATAAAACCTATATTTTTTCTATTTTTTAAGACATATTTTGGAACTCTATTATCCTTTTTTTAACTTTAAAAATGATGTAATGTTTTATATCTTCCAAGAAAAACTGTATTTTTTTTATTTATTTTTTTCCGAAAACTGGAGTCCCGTACCGGTAGTTTACCAAGCTCCATCAGCACGCGAATCCTATCCGCCATATTGCTAAACTCGTAAATGATGCGCATTTCGTATCCGATGGGTTCGTGGCACCGCGCCCCGCGTAACATCATATACGTATGAGGGCGCGCCAGCTACTACTTTGGTATGCGACGGGTACGCAGTACCAAGCTGCGCGTTACGTCATGTACGTATGGGGTCGCACCCGCTGCGCGTTGCGTATGCGACGAGTGCACGCTGCCAGGTCCTGTGTTACATCATAGACGTATAGTGTCGTGCCGGGTACACCATTCCCTTATTTTTTTTTATGTCTCAAAACTATATCTAAATAAGTTTAAAGTGTGTATGAGAGCAAACGATAATCTAAAATATTTTAAACATTTAGATATTTCTGACTGTAATAAACTTATAGTATGTTAAATATATTTTCTCAAAATCGCGTCGTGTGCGGCCTCCTTGCGCGCTCGGTGCGCGATTGCCGTGTGACCTTAAAAAAAAGCATTTGATTGATTCATAACATTTCCCATTGTAACAGTTGGAGGACCCCACCGATTTTAGTCATTCTCTCTACAGCGTTTAATGAGAGACACCTCTTCTGCTTAGAGAGCTTTTTTGAAAAGTTTTTTGCTGTGTACACATATCTTATACTACACACAACATGCAACAATCATCTTGATGAATATTCATGGTCTGTACAGTAGCCTTCCATGTGTGATGGCCATGCATGTGAAATGTTGCATCAAAAAACAAATGTGTGTTACACGATGCCCCTGGTGTGTGTGTGTGTGTGTGCGTGTGTGTGTGCGCATTATTGTGCTGCCTTTCGTCCTGGGTATTGGTGGCTCGAAGGGGTATCATCAGCCATGGGCAGAGTGCACATCCTAGATCACATGTGACAAACAGTAAAGAGTAATGTGTAGATTTGTGTTGCAGTATGTTCTGTTGTCAGGCTTTACCAGTATAGTAGTGTGTCATATGTGAGACTTTCAGATTCACGTTTGACATGCATTACTTGAATGTAATGAGCGTTATCACAGTGTATGACGTAGCCTCACTGCTGATCCTCCCTCAATCCAAGCACATTCACATGTGTGCACATCGCGATAGCAACACTTTCAATAATACCGCACACCATTGAAGCTTGAAATAAACCTTCATTTACCTCAAGACGTTTCGAGCATTATATTATTTCTCCCTTTTCAGACAGAGTTGGAGGCACCAAAATGGGCGGAGCGGGTGCTCAGCCCGTGATGATGCCCTGGGCATTCTGACGCCTTCCATCGTGGTATCAAGACACCGTCCCCAACCGGAGACCTGCTGTGCCACCCTTAGAGAGGCACCCCGGAGTCGGAGCACGCACCGGCACGTCGTTGGACACACCAGTGGTGGCAGGTGAGCAGTGAAGCCTCGGTGTGCAGGAGCTGCAATGTAGCACAGTGCGGGGGAAGGGGCTGGGGTGCAGCAGCCTGGGTGCACAGGTGCAGGCAAGCGATTTTGCTGTAGATAATAATGTAATCTCTGGCCTCATTCATATCTCTGTTTCATTTTAACGACTTGTTGGACCGCACTCTTTCTCGCGGACCCCAGCGTTCCAGACACACGGGTGACGGGAGGTGAACAGTGAGGGCTGGGTGTAGTAGGCCGACGCCCTGTCTCCTCCTCCCCCTGTTCTTTTAACTCTCCCTCCCCTTCTCCCTTCCACCCACTCTCTCTCTGTCCCATTCTCATTTTCTTCCTTTCATTCTGACTACCTTTCTTTTTCTCCTGGACATGGCACACATACTTATGTTTCTTTTTTGTCTTGCAGGTTTTGTACGCTGCTTCTGGAGGATTCCCACCCACTTATTTCATGTTATACTGTTGGTTCTTCGAATAAAGTTCTGTTTCCATTTCTTTGTGTTGTTTTAATAAAGATTATATTTTTTACCAATAAATAAGTGAGTGTATGGGTCTTCTTTTTCTGACAACACTTGTCTGTAGTTTATTGTGAAAATCGGCGGTTGATAGGAGGTTATGAGGGAAAACATTTGTAATTTTGCGGTGCACCTACCAAATATAAACCAACAGACTATTACATAAATGAATCCTGGGTAATTCTACAACTGCAAGCGTTCTATGAGTGTATCACTTTATAACACTATGAGCACTGCCCGTGTGATTACAGAACCAATAAGGCACTGCCTAGGGCCACCGAGGCTTCAGGGACTGGCGAGGCCCACCCTGCATATTTAAGTAAAGGGCCGGAGGGTGGCGATCCCCGGACTTGAGTTGGCCTCGAAGTCCCCCGAACAATTAGTAAACAATACCCAGAGAGGTGGCGATCCGCTAGGCTGCGAAACGTCTCTGTGCCCTCCCGCGCCTAATTTACATGTGAGATGAAGGTCCCCAGTGCTGCAGAGACCCCGCAATATAATAATAGGATTGGCCACGGAACATTACCCACCAGGGGGCTCATTTAAATGAACGGGTGAGACCCCGCTTCCTTTTTTCTTCTTCCATTTTTACCATCCGGATCCGCTTTATTGAAGCTATACGAGGTTTTCCTCCTCTCGCTTCAACAAGGCAAACAAGGATTTGCTATCACAGGGTGGAAGCCATGCTCCCGCCCTGTAATAGCAAACATAAATGTCCCTCGGATGCACACCCCGGGACATTGTATGAGCTGCGCCTGGGAGGTGGCCATGATGCATTGGTTACTGCATAACTACAGAATTAGTATAAACGCATACTAACACTACTTGCACATGTGTAGTACAGCGACCAGAGTGTAGTGAAGAGGCAGCGGAAGCCCAAAATCAAAAAATATAAATCCTACCAGAGGTCGGATGACATAGTTCGATGAGCCGACGACCCTGGGATGAGTAGAAACAGCTTCACAAAGAAAACGGGTCTTCTGCAGAAAGCAAGGAAGCTCGAAATATTGGTGAGCGCTGCCTTCTTTTTACCTTCTCCCGCTCGTCGACAAAGTTATGTAGTGAAGAGGCAGACAGCAGTGGATCTGATAAGTAGATTTATTGCAGGAAATGAAGACAGCATAAACAGCCACCAACAGGAGCAGACATCAAGACAACCGTCTTCTCCAGCACCGTGTGCAAACTCCCCAAGATTCCCCTCTTGACAGCCCTACATTCTAACATTACATACTTACATTCTAGTAGCATTACATACTAACATTCTAGTATGACTTACATTGGAATACTACACAGAGCACATGACTTTACAGCAATGTGCTCATGGTTTCATCCACGAGTCTTGAGACCGGTAGGGGTGAGTAGTTTGCTTCCCACTCACTGTATTGTATAAACGCAAACTAACACTACTTCCACAGGTATGCTACAGCGCCCAGAGCACATCACTTTACAACAATGAGCTCACAGTTTAATCCCCGAGTCTTCAGACCAGTAGGGGTGAGTGGTTCGCTTCCCACTCCCTGTATAGTATAAACGCATACTAACACTACTTACACATAGTTATACTCCAGCGGCCAGTATGCTACAGTGCCCAGAGCCCATCACTTTACAGCAATCAGCTCGGTTTGATCTCCGAGTCCTCACACCGGTAGGCATGAGTACTTCGCTTCCCACTTCCGGTATAGTATAAACACACGGTAGAGGTCAGTAGTTCGCTTCCCACTCCCTGTATGGTATAAACGCCTACTGACACTACTTGCACAGGTATGCTACAAAGACAAGAGCACATCACTTTACAGCAATGAGCTCACGGTTTAGGCTCTCGGTTTCATACCCGAGTGGAGCAGCATCTCATCTCAGCACCATGTCACTCTGAGCAACACCGCCCTTTTAGACCGGTGGGAGTGACTACTTCGCTTCGCACTCCCCCACAGATGTTACAGTGCTCCTATCCTCCTGTTTCCTACTCTTTTCGCCCTTTTTTCCCCTTACTGGCTTCAACAGAATCACAAAATGGCTGCCAACACTTCCTAGTTACAACCGCTCGCAGCCAATAAGCAGCAAGCTCGTAACGCCTCAGCCAATCAGAAGGCAGAATTCCCAAATATCGATATCTGTAAATTTCGATATTTCTCCAAAACTACTGAACGGATTTGCACCAAATGAACAAAAGCGTGCTTTCTAGACCAAGACCCTTCTCCCTGCCAAATGTGGGGTAATTCCGTTTACCTGTTCGACCTGTAGCCTTGTCTAAAGGTTCCTATGGAAATTGCATGGAGAAAACATGTTTTGGGACTCCCCTTTTCTCTCGGTTCCCCCTTGACGAATCATCCCCAAACTTTCAACATAGGAGCTGATATGAACAAATAATTTGTTTGGAAGATTTCATGAAGATTCATCAAACAACGCCAAAGATATAAGCAAAACAAAAAATGCTCTTCCTATGGAAACTTGGTCCTAACTATAACTACTTACTGGCGACCGCCAGTAGGTTATATATATATATATATATATATATATATAGAAACAACGAAGATTTCCCTGCACCTCCACACAAATGGCGAACAGAGACAGCAAACCCAGTCGAATGAGGTTAGATGGCGTTTATTGTTCTCTCAACCTCGAACCTGACGCGTTTCGGGCTACAGAAGCCCTTGCTCACAAGTCAGCTTGAAGCACTCTCGTCATTATTTTTAAATGCTCAACAGTGATAGGAGTGACCACACCACATGGTGCATAGACATAGAAGGTGGAACAAATTACTTCACAACTCTGGTAAAGTAAAAAAGTCAGTTTTCTTCACACATGATAAAACATTACTGCTTAAATGCTTGTGAGTTAACCATTATGTTACAATATACGACCAAATAAAGAAATTAATACTTAAAAATCATTTTAAAAGCTTAATTTTAAAAGCTAATAAATATGTTTAATAAATAAAGTTTCGTTTCATAAAAAATTATTTATATAATAAAAAACATATTTGACCCTCAAGGAATGTTAAAATTGTTTAGCCCTTAGGTATATAAATATATAACCATAATGCAACAATTTACGAGGATAGATCAGTATTCATCTTATGGTCGTAATAAAACATGTCAGTCTATATATATATATATATATATATATATATATATATATATATATATATATATAGAGAGAGAGAGAGAGAGAGAGAGAGAGAGAGAGAGAGAGGAGAGAGAGAGAGAGAGAGAGTGCAAGCCTATTGTCAATGGATCACCACATTTATCAAAACAATAACTTTGTTAGAAGAGCATCCTTACAAATCAATGGGATCAATAACCATATGCAAATGCAATCATTATCATTAATAAAAACATTGCAGTGCTTCTCATTGATCATTGCCAATTAAATACTTTGACTAAGGCATTGCTAATTAGTTTATCGGAATAATATGTATCCAGTATTTCTTTACCTTCATCAGGCCCCATCATGTAGCCATCGGGCCAACAAAAAGGGGTCCCCACACCAGAGCCTTACAACAATGGCTCCAGCTCTGGAGTACTTAAAGCAATGATAGTCTGCCTGGGGTTAATGTTTTAAATCAGTCACTAGGGAAATTTTCAACATACCTCCTATTCTCTAACAGGTGCGCTATGAAGGGAGCTGGGTTTACCTTTTCCATATGCTAATCTTCTCCTCCCCCGACGCTCCTCTCCTCCTGGTAAGGACTGCACTCCCAGCCAGCGGAACACCCTTCTGCCCAAACTCCCCAGAGCATCCTAGCTGTGTTGAAGGATACTTGGGGTGGCAGTGAAGTCTAGATCTTCCATCTTAGGGCTTATAGGGGGGGCAGTGCCTCGTACCCTGGAGCAACTCATCTACTCCTGGGGGTCAGCTGTAGCGAGAGACCTGAGCAGCACGTCAAATGACTTCCCCTTCCAGTTGTCCATGATTTTGATGTCGCTGCCTTTCAGGTCCAGGGTTTTTCTTAACTGTCTCTCCCTTATGCAGGAGTTTAGAAATTTGAGTGAAAAGTTCAACAATGTCAGGCACCCCAGCCAATTCTAGGATGCCACATCATCCCTACATCGGTGTACCACCCCTCCGGCACAGCATTCTGAAACAAACAAAATGGTACAGTCAAGTGTTCTCTGTGAAGAGCTCCTATGAAGGTCTCAGCTCAACTCTTAGTTGACTTCACACCTTGAGAGCAGAGTAATTAACTTGGGCCAGCAGCTGGAGGAAAGGCCTGGAATCTGATTATGAGCTGGGCCAGAGAAATATGCAATTCTTGCGTCCCATAAGATATGTATGTAGGCTATTGGAACCTGCAAAACAGAAACTCAGAGTGCATGTTTTAGCCTAGTATGACACTCAGCTAGACTATGTAGGACTAAGTGGAGCACAACTGAACTTTAAAGCAGATTTCCTTCATATGTATAATACAGTGAAAGCAGTACAGATTTTATGGTAAATCAAACTGACCTATATATGAATGGCTACTAATATTATAAGCCCTCTCTTCTGCTTCAAGCTACCTGCACACAATTACAATAATGGTAGACTCACAAGTGCAACCCGCACATATGCGCACAGTCGTATGAACACTTGTTTACGTATAACCAGCCCAGTGCCCCTTACCCTAGCTGCACTGCAGAAACCTTATCTTAACAGGTGAACACTGGCTGTCAACATGATCAGTCCAAATACAGTAAAATTGCAGTGGGTGAGATGCAGGTAGTGAGACTCAGCCACAGTAAAGGTCCAAAAACTGGGCGATCAAAAGCAAAAAGTCATGGAGGACTAAATGGGCAGAACCATTTGCAACATGCAGTGTTTCAATATTATTGTAAAAGAATTATAATTAAAAAATTAAATATAAATGTACTTATATATTTTGGAAAATAGCAACTCTAAAACATAATATTCATGAAAAACAATTAAGTCGACCAATTTTAGACAATTGTTTAAAAATATATACTAATATTTAATTTAAAATTATTTAAAAACAATCCAAAAGTTAACCAGTACATTTTTTTTTATAAATTAAGTTATAATTAAACACATCACATAAAATAACATAATTTTTATATAAAGCAGTAGCCAGATAACTCCCCATAAAACATCCTATATATGTGTAGATATAATTAAGTTACCAAACATACAAATGAAAATGATTAATAAAGAATTTGAAATTTGACAAAAAGTACTCATGAATTATTATTAATTAAAGTATATTTTATATAAAGCACTCCCCACCCCCCTCCCCTGAGTAAATCCCAAATAGTAAAATAACATATATCAAATACAAGTTTACCCTAATTTTAAATAAATTAACTAAACAAATATCATTGAAAAATATTCTCCTAGTTTGATAGTGGGACCATCAAATAATAAGCCAACAATCAAAAAATAACAAAAACAAATTAAAATGATAAATAAAAATGAAAGGAAAATACTTATTTAAAATTAAGCAATAAGGACCTACTATTAAACAAAACCAGTCACAGACTTCACCATTAAACCCCACATCCTCAAAAAAAAAATGAATACAATAAATCATGTAAATAGTTAATTAGCAATACGTAAATTAACATTAACGTATAACAATATTATATAACTTTTTTTAAATAAAACACTACTTACCCAATGCCCTAATAAAACCTAAGCAACCCCCAAAAATTATGTACAAAAATATATTATACACATAAGAATTCAACTTACATTTCTAAATTAAATAATGTCATCAAAATACTAAAATACATTCCTTCAAATTGTTATATTAGTATTAATAATACATACTATATATGCCTTCGATTGATAGCTGGTACCTTGATATTTTTGTAGTCATGATGTTTGGGGAAATGAAAAGGAAACTACAAGTAGCTGGATCTTTTGCTGTGTATTTGAAGATATTGGGAGGAAGAAGGTCCATGTATATGACCTCTTACCCCCTCTATTGTGTAAAAGGTCATTATACTGTGACCAAAATATTATGATCACTCGATATTTTGACATTGATATTCAGAATCCATACTGGGTGAGACTATTGCCTCAGGGATATCTGTGTATTGGGAATGAAAGATAGGAAGATAGTCCTTAAGGTTACCTTGACGACACTGAATAGTATGTTTGTGTTTTCGGCCACCATAGGGTTCGTCACATGAATGCCATCAGCAGGTGACACACAACTATATAAGTCTTTAAAGTGGTAAAAATCACTACTTATTATTGAAACTATACTCTTAAATTAAATGTATAAGCCTATTGGGGGGGTCGGATCAAAGTGGAAGTGAAGGGTTATTCTAGTGCAAGTGGATAATTATTCTGGTGCAGGTGGATACCTGACAGCTGGTGTATCAAGACAGGAAGTGAATCAAAGAGAATGCTCATACTACAGTCTTCACGCAGAAATCCAAAATCCAGAGCAATAAAAACTCTCCCTCTGGAGAAGAGGGGACAGGTGCCATTTAAATATGAAACAGTTCTGTTTCATGAGGGGAAACTGGGTTTGGGTTGAAAGAGGTTCCAGCTCATAATGCAGCTCAAGAGCAGTCATTCTTGTGACAGTTAAGGCAGCAATTGGACATCAGAAGATGCTAGTCTAAATGAAATTAACAATACTGGATATGATGAATAAAAGACAGAGAATAAATAAGAATGATGTGGACACTAAATTAAAGGGCACTAAATAACCCAGCCATGTTCCCATGTAATGGGAATAATTTCTGATACTCTAATCAAGTTGAGCACACACCAAATATGCACTATGATAGGAAAATACTCTGTCAACATAGAGCAAACAGTAAAAAGGAAGGTGCTTTCTTCAAGTATATATGCAAACAGTGCTTAATTTGAGAGGGTGGTTGCCGGTGGGGGGGACTGGCGCTTATTTTTGGGGACCAGCACTTATTTCCTTGCATCAGATATTTTATGAGTGCATGAGCACAGATCAGAAAGGGGGCGTGTGGCTTGACGCTGATGTAAGGAGCGGTAGACCTCGGAGCTCCTCCGTGACTTCCCTCCATAGCAATTAATCCTGAGAAAGTGAGGGGGGCCCTGGCGCCATAGCTGGTGGTGGAATACCTGGTGCCCACCTGGGTTCATTTTCGAGGCGATGGGAAGCCGTAATACAAGGAAACAGGAGCCGTTTCAGTCTGCTCGAGTTCCACCTGATCCCAAGTAAAATGGCGGCTGTGATTCGCTCTGGAGGCCCTTGCTGGTGAGAGGGCCTGTCGGGCTGGCGGAGAATGGTGACCAGAGGTGAGGCGTGCGGAACCGGTGAAGTGGTGCGAGCCCACCATTGAAGCGGCAGAAAGGCTGAGTACGGCAGCGAGGTGGGAAGCGCTCACCCGGGACGGCTTGACCTCAAGATGGCGGAGTCGAGGACTCTGAGTGGGCTGCAATACTGGCTGTGATCATCGCCACAACAGGCCTGCATTGCGCCTGGACTCAGTCCCTCTCTCCTGGCAGCGGCGGATTGATGCCGGATGAGAGTCTCAAAAGCAGAAGGTACGGGAGATCCGGAGGAGGGCGACTCTGTGGAGAGGGAGGAGTCTAGAGGTTGCTGCTGTCGTTGGGAAGACCCCGGGAGTGACGCGGAGTATTGGTGCCCACGGAGCGCATCGGATTCCTTGGGGGCACAAGTCCTGGAGCGGCGGACTGGTGGTCGCAGCGTGACCCCTGGGGCAGATGTGCAACGGCAGGCGGCGGGATCAGATTGGAGCCAGCGGAGCTGGACTGGGGCTGGACCTTGCTGGGTGACCGGCGGCCCGTGGGAGGCACTGATCGGGAGGACGTTGGACCACTGCGAGTTAGTACTAGTGAAGTAAGCGGAACCCGAACTCCTCCTAGGACCCTGGTGTAGTGTCAAGACCTTTGCTGCTCCTATCGTGGTTCTGACTACCGCTCTGTGCTGTTGGGGAGCTGCTAACTGCGGGAACAGTTGCTGATTGGGAGAGAGCAACTCCGTGGGGGTCATTACTGCGCCTGAAGTGCGAATTGGGAGCATTAGTGATCTGGAGGACTTGGGTGAGTGGGTGTGGAGATCCCTGAGGTACTTTTTGGACCCGCTCAGGCTGAACGACATATTGTGTGGTGACGCGTGCTCCGGCTCTCCTTGGGTGTTGGAGGGATCGTGGGGCCTGGAAAGAGTGCTGACAGTTTGGGGTTTTGTTGTCTTCTCAGCTGGGCACCGTTGCCCTGGGCACGTGCTCTCACCCAGAGACCGCCAATCCTAAGGTGACCCGCTTACAGGGAAGGGCCGTTCCGGCGAGTTGTCAGGACTGGAGGTCGTGAATACTCAATACGCAGTCTTTGGTGGCCTACTGCGATGGGGCGAGTATCCAGGAAAAAAGTATTTACGGCCCTCCAGGTGGAAGGAGTGGGGCAACAAACTGATGACGAAGACAACGCGGCGGAGCGACCGGGTACAGCTGCGCAGGGTGGCCCGACGCTAGCCGACATAATGCAGGCCATCACTTCGTCCAGAGAGGCCCTTGAGACGAAAATTGATACCGTTGGCGTGGACCTCACTTTGCTCCAAGATGATCACAGGAAATTGAAGGGACTAGTGAAAATGACTGAGAAAACATTGGAGGGGGTCCCGGATGTGGACAGTGAAGGGCGTTCTCGAAGGAACAATCTCGGAACGAGTGGAAGGAGATGACGCTGTCCGGTATTTGGAGTGGTGGCTCAAGACGGAGGTTGCTCCGGAGGGACTGTCTCAGTTTTTTTACCTTGAGAGAGCCCATAGGGTCCCGGCTAGACCGCCCAAACTGAACGAGCCTCCGAGGCCGCTGATGGCGAGGCTATTTCAATATCGGGACAGGGACCATCTTTTGCAGCAGGCCCGGAAGAAACAACAGCTACGGGTCGAGAACTCCAAAGTGATGATATTTCCGGATTATACTAGGGAGGTTCAGAAGCAGCGGTCCTCCTTCTTTGCTCTTAAACAGAAACTGCGCCAACTACAAATAACATACGCCATGTTTTTGCAGCGCGTTTATGTGTGGTGGACGGCGCCGACACGCACTTCTTCACCGATCCACAGGAGGCATGGCGATGGTTGGAGAAGCACCAGACGAGGTCCAGGGGGAGTTCTGCTGCGAGCGACATGGAGAAGAGCTCCCTTGAACACACAAGCCCGTCGAGGGTGCGCTCATTACCGGACCACCGGCTTGAGCGAGATAGGGCTGTGAAGGCAGTTGCAGAGATCAGTCAGGGGGCGATCAGCTCGAGTTCTACCTCCACTGATCGAGCGCTGGGTGAATCTGAGACCTCACTGCCTGGAAGCGCGAATGGCGACTCTGATACGGAGTTACCGGTGATCACTCCACGAACGGCGGACCTACTGGGTTGAACTGGCAGTCGACGATTGGGTGAGATGACTTGCAATGATATCCAGATTTGCACACCGCAGTGATATGGGCTACAGAGAGGAAGGGGTGGCACACCTGGCTCAGCACTGATGGGGACCCTTGCACCGATAAAGAACGGGGGGAGCCGGGGAGTGTTTCGGGTCACAAAGGGTCAGCACACGCCTCACTGCCTCTCACTGTTGCCTGTGCACTGTTGATGGTTAAACCGGTTTGGAAGGGATCTAGTTTCAGGGAACCTGTCCTGGGGAATAGGAGTTGGGGGTTATGGGATGTCAGGGGGGACGGGGTTGCTGGGGCCAAGCATGCCGCTAGGGGAGTTGTGGGGAACAGACTGTATATCACCACAGCATGGAAACCGCCGTAGGTATTAAGTGCTTGTCCTGGAACATTAGGGGGATTCATACCATGATACGTCGGCACAAGATCCATGCCTATCTTAGAAGGAGAGGGGTACAGATTGCACTACTGCAGGAGACACATTTAAGTAAGCTAGAGGGCTTAGCCTTGCAGCGCAGGTGGTGAAGGCAGGTGTTCTGCACAACATACTCGGCATTTGCGAGGGGAACCCTGATTTGGATCAGGGCCGGGGTTCCGTTCCAGAGCACTGGGCAGCTGATTGACCCTTGAAGAACCAGAACCTTTTGGACCTGGCGGCGCAGGGTACGCCTTAATCTCCTGGGTTCTCCTGCTTAGCTACACAGAGACACGGGGACACTCTGTCGGCGTAAAAGATCAGATTTATTAGCTGCAGCTAGTACAGTTGTCCTAGAAGTACACACTGTATGTTCTCAGGAGACTGCCACTTCACTGCGTGGTGCACAATCTTATATAGTACAAAGGTGATATATACATTAACTAAGAACACACCTAAAACATATAAAAGGAGCCAATAAGAAAAGTTGGAAAACAGAACAGAACCAATAAAGTATCGAGTAACTCGAAGAAGCCTCTCCTCTAACTGTGTTTGTCACCCCTCCCCACGAGCTAATTCATGAACTGACTTGTAGCTGTCTTGCAGGTGACGAGATACGTTTGTGTGTTTTGGAGGATAGTTGTGAAACAAGAGAATACGAGCTGAGGACAGCGAAGGCCAGACGATAAGATAAAATCCGAAGAGAATAGTGTGAACCAACAGATAGTTGAGACAGGGATTAGGAAAACCAGACATGGATTAGTGTACACGGCCAGTCCCCGACACCAGCTTTTGTAAACAGAGGCACAAGGTTATTTCGACACACTATTGCAGGAAAAGCAGAAAAAGACTTCGATCGTCGTGCTGCCTGAGTGAGGGCAACACAAAATGGCGGCGGAGCACAAAATGGCGGGTCGATACGATCATGATCAAAAATCGAAGTTCCTCAGACCCTCCTTTTGCCAGAACTCAGGCAAGATACTCAGACTCACATTAATCTGAGTCAATGTCGATGGCCATGAGGTCATCGAGCTGTTGCTGTAGCATCATTCTGATATTCTCTGCTCTTTGTGACTTGGGTTTAGGGATGCACATAGTAGCTCAAAGGTCGCAGATGGCGGGGCCACAGTGCATACAAAGGCAACAAGAGAATACGATGGCTAAAACTACTCCAAGGAATGTCAATACCTTCCAACCCCATTTGGACAGTAGTCCCCAAAACCACTCCAATAATGACCAATCTCCTTCGTCCTGATGAATCGACTCAGAGATTATATGTAATTTAGAGATAGCTTGGTATACTGTCGGAGCGTCATTAGGTATGAAAATACAGCAACTTGACCCGATCAATTTACACACTCCACCACGGTCTGCAAGAACAAAGTCTAAGGCAACTTGATTTTGTAAAGTCATAAGACGATCTGCCTGTAGTTCTGCCGTGATATTACTTAAGGCTCCTACAGTGATGTCTATGGTGGTTTCTACGACACGAACCAATTGCCTTATATATCTGCTGTTGGCCATTGTACCCCAAAAAGGAAGAAATCCTTTGAGGAAATCTCCTCCCTCTTGTCCTGCTGTGTCCTTGGAATTAATAATCCCTCTGCCATATTTGATTTGCAGAAGCGGTGTATGAAGGGGGAAGAAGGAAAGCTATATAGCAGGTACCAGAAAAACCAGTTGGCAACCACGTGTAAGCCCTATTATACCAGATGAAATATGTACCCTGAGATGGTACTAGAGGCGGTGAATTCTGAGAGAAGTAGACATATGTGTGGGAACAGCTATTTCTTTGTACGGTGTCAGCAGACTGACCATTTATCTGTAGACAGAAATTGCCCTGATGTAGTATAGTCCAAATCGGTGAAGATTTTCCTTTTTTAACTTTATCACTAAGGCTAGTGACATAATGGGTGACGTTCCAGTTAGTGTACGCTTTTCTTTCGTCAACGGAGATCTTACTATTTTCCATGATTTTAGCCATAGCTACCATTCCCTTTATCAATGAACTATGACTAAAATCTGGATCACCAATATATGAACTAACGGATCGTCTGGATTTGCTTTGATAGGCATTGGAGAAGATAACAAAATAAGCCCAAGCAGAACCTTCATAGGAGAACGGAAGAACTGAATATGGCATTCCTTTTTCTACGGTATGTGGCATAAGTCCACACACCCAACAGTTTGTTGTATTTATCACTAATTGATGTTGATGTAATAACTGGACAAATGAATTGTTGTAATATTCGGTTCTTCTAATGAGTTCATGTTGAGGAAGTGTATGAAATAGATGTGGAGAGACAGTAGAAGAAGACGAAGAAGTAGAAGGAGAGACAACTTTTTGCTGCAGAGCATAAATAATCCAACTATACATGCCAAAAGAATACACAATAATATAATGATACATGAGGCTATACTAAAACAACTGTACATTAATCTACAGAATTCTTTTTTCATTTTATCCTTTCTTTCTCTTTTGCCTAATGTAGTCTCCATCTTTCTAAGTGGATGCTCACGGCAATCTTCCTCAATCACCTAATCACGATTGTCTGCCGTCCTATGACACTGCAAGACCTGCAGGCCTATTGCCACTACTCAGGTTGCAATCAAGACTCCTACCGTGACCCTGCAACCGGGATAGAATACTACATAAGAGAGAGAAATCTTAAGTGTTCTTTAGTCTAGGTATTAGGTTATAGTGTTCTTTATCAGGTACAGTTTGGTCTCGGAACAATGTTCGCGGATTGGTCGTATTCAAGCGACGATGTGGTGGTATTGCTTCCTGAAGAATGTCGTCGTACTCTTTCTCAGACAATGTTCCATTCAGGCGTGCACGTGCATCACTAAAAGGTACAAATCATGGAACCTTTTCGCTCTCAGAGTCTCTAATGCCCTTACGTACCCACTGATCAAACGGAAGAGGCAAAGGCACTTTCTTGCAATGGACACCGTGAATCCAATTTTTCTTTCCTTCGACTTTCACTGCTGTTCTCGTGGTGAGCAACACCATTCGGGGCTCTCTCCACCTGGGTTCCAAATTTTTCGGCCTTTGGAAGTTCTTTGTGCAGACCCAGTCACCTGGTCGGATGGAATGACCTGTGTCTGTGGAAACCTCCGGCAAAGCACTCTGAACCTGTTGATGGAGAACACGTAATTTAGTCGTAAGGTCATGCAAGTAGTCAATTAACATTGGATATGGTAAGTCTGAGTATTTCTTAGGGCGAGGGACTTCCCATACATTAGCTGGGCGTCCAAAAACGGTTCCATGATGGAATATCGTTAACATAAATATCGTCAGAAATAAATATCGTCACTAAAATATCGCTTACATTAATATCGTCATCCTATACTTAAACAATAATTCACACAAATATCGATTTTTTTTTATCGACAACCCTAATATCGTTCACACTAATATCTACAACATAAATATCGACTACTACATTATCGACTTTATTTTAAATATCATTACCTTAGACATTTATATCGACTACACTAACATCGACGACCTATCTGCTTATAGAAATATACAAAAAATATCGTCTTTTTATTACCAACTCGATATGCACGATTCTTTTATTTTACTCACTTGTTTTTACTATTTTACTTTACAAAACTATTCACACATATAATTATTTAGTTTTCCTAATACTTATTGATATAAAAATATATAATATATGTTAAATAAAATTACATTTACTGATACTATCATACACTCCGATGGCCTAAATGTGAAACACATTTCATTATTTTCTACATATAAACTATTTACATATAAAACAAAAAAGCACATATAAAACTTTTTACAATGTACTTTAACAAACAAATAGTGATGCAACAAACTCTTACGAAAATAACGGTTTTCTAATTCGAAATTACGTTCTCGACCAATGATTTTGAAATTTCACTAATTGAACCAATCAAAAGCTACCATTAATTAACTCACTAATATAAAAACAATTATACACTTAAGGTAATTTACCATTTTTGGCACAAACTTGGAGGAAAACGGTTACCTTGCTGAGAGAAGAGAATACAAACCTACGACTACAACTACAAAACGTCATACTACACTTCAAGTAAGTAAAATCGCATTGCTTTTTTCATTCGAACTTAGCAAAAAGTAGATAAACTCCCTAATTTAAAAACTGTTCTTCTTTAGAGTGAAAACAAAACATGTTGAACTTATCAACAACGACCAAAAAATTAGATGTAAAAACATTTATAAACTACCTTATCCATGTCTACTTAGATAGCTGATAAAAATTATTTAAACTTGCTAAGTAAATGTACTATTTACTTCATATGTTAACAACTACTATCATCCAAATACTATAAGTAACACAATGATTATTTTTTCCACAGACTCTACAAAATTATTTACCTATCTACAACTACACTACCAACATCTTCTACTACATCAAGTAAGTATAGTCACTGTATGTATAACAATTCTGAAAGTAAAATCAAACACCTATAACACTAAATCATGTCTTTCAATTATTCTTTAACACTACTACAGAACTTAAAAAGAAGAAAATTCAGAAAGACAAATAAGAATAAAAGAATTACCAGTGAAGCCACATAGTAAGTATATGTTCACGCTTTTTCCTGCTCTTATACACATCTCTGTAAATAGTCTTCAATGTTCTTAAAAATACATATATATATTTTCCACAGATCTACCTTAGACATGGCAACTGGAGCTACTTTCATTACTTCGCAAAAAGGGAAACTAATGCTGAACTACATGGGTTACACCTACACCCAAGAAAGAGTAAAAGCGAATAAGACCCATTGGAAATGTAGCAAATATTACTCAACTGCATGCTATGGTAGAGCAACAACTGTTGATAACAATGTGGTAAATGTACGTGAGCATAACCACCCACCAAATGTAACAGAAGTGGAAGTTAGAGAAGCACTGGAAACATTGAAAGATGCTAGTAAAGGATCACAAGAAACAAGCACTAGTATTTTGAAAAATGTTTTAAGCAAAGTGCCAGAACATGTGACAGGACAGCTACCTTCTATTCCCAACTTAAAAAGATTAATTTCAAAAACTAAACGTGCTTCAGATCCAACTCCACCAACGCCAGAAAGTTTTAAGGATATAAAAATATATCCTGAATATACCATTACACATAATGAGGATAAATTCCTAATATATGACAACCAGAGTCATGACAAACGATTTTTACTTTTTGCTACTAATAGTAATTTGCAAAAACTTAAATCATGTGAAACATGGATGATGGACGGGACTTTTAAAGTTTGTCCCAAACCTTTCTATCAACTTTACACCATCCATGGGGAATACCAAGATACAAATATCCCTCTAATTTATACTCTGCTGCCAAACAAAACAAATACTACCTACGTTGAACTTTTAACAAAGATCAAAGAATTAACAGATAATTACTATCCTCAAAGAATTATAATTGACTTTGAAATAGCCATGATTCAAGCTATACTTAAGATATATCCCCATACCTCAATACAAGGTTGTTATTATCACTACAACCAAAGTATATGGAGGCACTTACAAAAATCTACCTTAAGCATTGAATATTCTACAAACAGTCACTTTGCTTATCAAATAAAAAAGTTGATTGCATTGGCATATGTACCAACAACAGAAGTAGCTAACTACTACAATTTATTAATTGACAGCCCTTTCTACCGCACCAATGAGAAAATACTAACTCCCTTCTTGGACTATTTTGAAGATACCTGGGTTGGAAGATTACATCGTTCAGGCCACCGTAGACAACCTAAATTTCAGATTCCATGGTGGAATGTGTATAGTAGTACAATAGCACAGAAAGCTAAAACTAACAACGCAGTTGAAGGATGGCATAATGCCTTCCAAGCCACTTTAGGAAGAAGTCAACCAACACTTCACAAACTAATCCAAAGCATTAAAAAAGAACAAAGCTACCAAGAACTCAGAATAGAGCAATCCCTTTCTAAAATTGGCCCTAAAGTAAGTAAACAAACATTAAATATGTACGAATATCTCCGGCAAAAAACTAGACTGTACCCAAGTATAGAAGGTCTAGCATACTTAGACCTAATAGCTAAATCCATCCTTTAAATATAAATTTACCATGTTTAGTAATAATTTACTTTTTATTCTTAAAAAACAAATGAATATTGTAAAATATACATTAATATGTTCAATAGAATTATGTATTAATTGTTTATTGTATATTAAAAAATGTTTTTCATTGTTAAATATTTTTCTCAGATGTTAAAAAATGTAAATTTATGTTATGTACATATCGTGATAAAATCAATGTCATAAAAAATATGTAATATATTAAATTTTTATAAAAAAAATTAAAATTTAATATACTAATGTATGCATAATTGAAACTGTATTTATGTACAAAACTGCAATATAATTTGTTAACAAAAATTATGTTAAATGTTTTATAAAATTTTCAAAATCTTTGCAGTAACAAATTAAACTATGAATAAAAAAAAAGATCTAAAAATTTGTATTTCTTAATTTAGAAACTTGTCATATGTATGTAAAAATGTTATAAAAATGTTTTAAATGTATATTGTTGAAATGAATATTACAACATGACATATATTATTCTTATTAAAAATAGTAAATAGATAATGCTGGATAATAAACCATAATAATTAACTATTCTAACTCCAATCCTACGTGAATCAGGGTAAATGGTGGATAGTAAACCATTATAATTAACTATTCTAACTCCAAACAAAACATAAGTCAAGGAAAGTGCTGGATTGTAAACCATAATAATTTACTAATCTAACTCCAATCCAACATAAGTCAGGGAAAGTGCTGGATTGTAACTCATAATAAATTACTATTCTAACTCCAAACATAACATAACTCAGGGAAAGTGCTGGATAGTAAACCATAATAAATTACTATTCAAACTCCAATCCAACATAAGTCAGAGAAAGTGCTGGATAGTAAACCATAATAAATTACTATTCTAACTCCAAACATAACATAAGTCAGGGAGAGTGCTGGATAGTAAACCATAATAAATTACTATTCAAACTCCAATCCAACATAAGTCAAGGAAAGTGCTGGATAGTAAACCATAAAAAATTACTATTCTAACTCCAAACATAACATAAGTCAGGGAGAGTGCTGGATAGTAAACCATAATAAATTACTATTCTAACTCCAAACATAACATAAGTCAGGGAGAGTGCTGGATAGTAAACCATAATAAATTACTATTCTAACTCCAAACATAACATAACTCAGGGAAAGTGCTGGATAGTAAACCATAATAAATTACTATTCAAACTCCAATCCAACATAAGTCAGGGAAAGTGCTGGATAGTAAACCATAATAAATTCCTATTCTAACTCCAAACATAACATAAGTCAGGGAGACTGCTGGATAGTAAACCATAATAAATTACTATTCTAACTCCAATCCAACATAAGTCAGGGAAAATGCTGGATAGTAAACCATAATAAATTACTATTCTAACTCCAAACATAACATAACTCAGGGAAAGTGCTGGATAGTAAACCATAATAAATTACTATTCTAATTCCAATCCAACATACGTCAGGGAAAGTGCTGGATAGTAAGCCATAACAAATTACTATTCTAACTCCAATCCAACATAAGTCAGGAAATGTGCTGGTTAGTAAACAATATAAATTTTTCTATCTAAATTATTTTTTATACCCTATTACCCTATACTACCAAAATAACGCTTCTTCAATATTAATTTAATATTTTTTATTAATATTAAAAAATAAATGTCATGTAAAATTTAAAATTTCGAAGTTAAATTTTGATTTCATGAAAATTTCTAATTTATTAATATTTTATACACTTTTAAAACACGACATTTTTAAATTACTACCCACCCTAATCCCCTATAATACCAAAAACCCGCTCCTAAAATTTTTTTTTGAAAGTTTAAAATTTAATTACAAATTTAATTTGGTGAAAAATTCGAAATTTCTAATTAAAATTTCGATTTCTTAATTATTTTCTAATATTTTTATATTTTAGAAATTTTGTAAAAACCAATTTTTAAATTACTACCCACCCTTATCCCCTATAATACCAATAACCCGCTCCTAAAAAATTTTTGGGGAATTTTAAAATTTAATTACTAATTTAATTTCGTGAACAAATCGAAATTTCTAATTCAAATTTGGATTTCTTAATTATTTTATAATATTTTAGAAATTTTGTAAAAACCAAATTTTAAATTACTACCCACCCTTATCCCCTATAATACCAATAACCCGCTACTAAAATTTTTACAATTCTTTGGTAGAAAATATTTTTTAACACATATTATTACTAGTAGGAGTTTTGTAAGTTTTTTAAAAACATAATACATATTTTTTTAAAAATTTTATAACAACTTATATTTTTCTGTCGATATTATGTAAAACGACATTTTGATCAACGATATTCTGTTCATCGATATTTTTTCTTGACGATATTTTTGTCATTCTCAAGAAACGATATTTTTTACAAAGATATTTTCTATTACGATATTTTTCACAGTCGATATTCTTACCACGATATTAATGCTAGTCGATATTTTCCAGTCGATATTCTATCTTTATACCTCCAAAAACCACTTCGTAAGGGCTAAGTCCCAAACGAGAGTGTACTGCAGTTCTGGTGGATAGAAGAGCCAATGGTAAAGCATCGGAACAATTAAGTCCTGTACTAGCCTGAACTTTTGCTAGTTTTAGTTTTAAAGTTCCATTGTAACATTCTACTAAACCCGCTGACTGTGGATGATTTGCCGCATGGAACTTTTGCTTGATACCAAGACCCGCACAAACTTTTTGCATGACTTGGCCCACAAATTCGCTCCCATTGTGACTCCAGACAATGCGCGGCAAACCAAACCTGGGGAAATATTCTTTTAGTAGAGCTTAAGCTGTGGATAAGGCTGTATTATCTTTTAGAGGGTATGCTTCTATCCATCTAGAAAAGGCGCATACTACCACCAGAACATATTTGAGGTTGTTGCATCGCTCCATATGAATGTAATCGATCTGCAACACCTCAAAAGGATATGTCGGAGGAGCAAAGTGACCTTCCGGAGTTGGGGTTCCCTTTCCCGGATTGTACATCAAACAAACAATACAATGTTTCACTACATTGTCTACACACTTTGGGATTCCTTCATTCTGCCACACTGGAGCCAGAAGTTTGCATATACCTTTCGCACTTAAGTGGGCTGGACCATGCGCCATAGTGACTACTGGCAGCACATAAGCGTCCGGTAACAGCCAACATTGGTGCTCAGACAATTCCACCCAACATCCCATCTCATCCAACATTCCTGTACTTTCTTTCCACTTACTCAATTCTTTCTCTGTAGCCTCTTTCTGAATCGACCTTACACTTTCTACTGTATCCTCATACATTCCTCTCTCTCTAACCCAATTCTCAGGACCCGCAACATACATTCGATTTGTAGCATCTCTCGCTGTCTTTTTCGCTACTTCATCTGCAAATGCATTTCCTCGACAAACATCATCTGTAATCTTCTTGTGCGCACTACACTTCACAATTGCTATTTGGGTAGGCAAAGAAAGTGACTCAAGAAGATCAGTCACCAATTGACCATGTTGTATTTTAGTGCCATGTGAAGTAAGGAATCCCCTCTCTTTCCAAAGACGCCCAAAATTGAACGCCACACCAAAGGCGTATTGACTGTCAGTGTACACATTCACTCATTTTCCTTTTGACAACACACATGCTCTCGTCAAAGCTATCAGTTCTGCTGCTTGAGCTGAATTGTGTCTGATACGTGCTGTTTCCACGACTGTATGTAAAGTAGTAACAGCATAGGCTGAAACTGTATCTCCATTATGAAGCTTGAAACAAGAACCAACCACCCATATAATTCCATCCGGATTTTCTAGCGGTGTATCTTTCAGGTCAATTCTTCCTTTTGTCTCTTCCTCAGTACGGAGGAAACAATCATGTTGTTCTTGGTCATCTTTGTCTACTGGAAGAGGCAACAAAGTAGCTGGGTTTAAAGTGTTACATCGTTTGATGTGCACGTGACTAGCCAAAAGTGTCAACTCATATCCAGACAAACGAGCACTCGTAAGATGTTGTGTTTTCGTTCGGTTTAATAAGGTATCCACTGCATGCGGCACCATAACAATAAGTGTATTATCTAGCACTTCTCCAGCAGACTGTCGAATAGAAATTGCTGCTGCTGCTGTTGCTTTAAGACAACTAGGTAATGCTTTAGCTACTGGATCTAACGTAGCTGAAAAATATGCACATGGCCGCTGTTTATCTCCAAATCGCTGCGTTAAAACTGACAATGCACAACCCTCTCTTTCATGAACGTAGAGCGTGAAAGGCTTACTGTAATCGGGAGTACCCAATACAGGAGCAGAACACAGAGCAGTACGCAAATCAGTGAAACTCTTCTGACATTCGTCAGTCCATGGAAGGGGCTGAGGCGTATCTTTCAAAGTGAGTGCCAACAGAGGTTTAGCCAATAGAGAAAAGCTCGGAATCCACTGCCTACAATAAGAAGTAATACCCAGAAAGGCACGTACCTCCCTTTGTGTGGATGGCACAGACATTTGCGCAATCGCCCCAATTCGTTCTGGGGTTAATCGTCGTCCCTCTTTTGATAGGAGATGACCCAAGTAGGTAACCTCTCGACGAACATATTGTAGTTTAGAAGGTGAAACCTTATGATTCAGATTAAACAGATGATGTAACAATGCAACAGTCACATTTTTGCAAATATCTTCTGAATCAGCAGCTATCAACAAGTCGTCCATGTATTGAATAAGAGCAGCACCAGACGGCAAATGAAAAGCATCAAGATGACATTTTAAAGCTTGACTGTAAATAGAGGGACTTTCACAATAGCCCTGAGGTGCGCGCTTAAACCGGAAGCTTCGGCCTCCAAGAGAGAAGCCAAAAATATCCCTACTCTCTTCTGCAATGGGAATACTAAAGAAGGCATTCTTTAGATCGATAACAGAAAACCAAGTCGCTGTGGAAGGTATCATCGTCAACAGAGCGGTGATATCTGGGACTACAGGAAATTGTGGTACAACAATTTTGTTTACCTCCCGAAGATCAATTACGAAACGATATACAGGAGGCTGAGAAGGATCAGTGCGTTTAAGAACAGGAAGGATAGGACTATTGCATATGTTACCTCTCGTTTCCTCAACCACACCCTTCTGAATCAAATCATGAATGATTTCCAAAAGCGCTTTTTCACCTTCAGTGGAAATTCTATACTGCGGAATACGTGGCAATTCAACATTAGGCTTAAGAGTGACAACATAAGGTGGAATCTCCAGACAGCCCACATCATTCGGACCCGTGGCCCAAAGCGTTGCCGGAAGAGAAAGCAATTCAGGTGGAAACTGATCTTTGGACAGATACATTGGAGAAGTCAGTTTCTGTCCTAAAGTAAGATGTACACCAAAAGGAGAACAATATATCGTAGCATGCATTCTTTTTAATGAGTCCAAACCTAACAGATTTTCACCGCAACCATTCGTTAAAAGAAGCGGAGCTTCCAAACCATAAGGGCCAACTGAAATAGGCAAAGGGCAAAAAACCGGATTACTAACAGGGGCGCCAGAAAATCCTACAGAAACATTTGTTAAGCCAGACAAAGGTGCCCCAGGGAGTTTGGAATGAATGATAGAACTTCTCATCACACCAGTATCTAGGAGAAATGGCTCTGAAACACCCATTGTAGTGACATTAACATAGGGTCCATTCTGATCTACTGGAATCGACACAACTCCCTTACTTTGTCCATGGCTGTCCTAGTTAGCATGAAGACTTTCATTCTCGCCTTCAACATAACAATCCTCATTGTAATACTGTGTAGACCTAACATTTTGCTGATCAAAATAATTCACGGAATTAGGAAGAGGAAGGGAATGCTGTTCTTGAGTCGACATACCTCGACCTCTACCTCTGTTTGCTGACTGGAGGCCACCACGACCTCGTGGAGCAGATAATGCTCCATTGCGCTGTAATAAATCCCGACATCTACTTTTAAAATGACCTTCTTCTCTACAATAGGCACATTGATTAGGTCCTAATAAAGGTCGCGGAATATATGACTCAGGTTTTTGATAAAACCTCTGAAACTGCGGAGGCTGTTGAAACTGAGGCTGAACATAGCGAGGAGGATAAGCTTGTTGCAAGAGAACCTTCGTTTTCAATTCTTTCGTCTTTTTCTCTTGCTTTTCTCTTTCTTCTTTATCTCTATTTTCATAATATTGTGCAGTAGCCAATATCTGGGCAGAAGAAGAAACAGCCCATGAACTTTCAGAATCTTTCAATTTGTGTGACAACTCGGGAAGCAAATTAAATACAAATTTGTCCACAAATAATCGCTGACCACCTTCTGTAGCCATATCTTGACCACTGTGATCAATAAATGTCTCCTCGAAACGAGTAAAGAAATCAGAGACACTCTCATCTTTCTTTTGTTTACATGCTGCTAATTTATCCCAGTTAACTCTCAAAGGAGGCATCATCGTTTTCATTAATGTAATAATCCTACCAGGGAGTTCTGAAACCAAAACATCAGGCTTAGCACCACCCACTTGAGCTGCATCTGCAGCAATTATAGCAGCCCAATCACCACCTAATGCTTGATCATGATTCTCTCTACGAATCTTAGCCCAAAATGCTTGCGGAACTACATTTCCCATCAACATATCGATATCAGCTAGATTCATAATGCAAGTATCAACCGTCTGTGATAATTCTTTATAATAACCCGCAGGCTTCTTACGAGGATCCGGTAGAGTCTGTTTAAGAGCTAAAACTTCAGATCGTTTTCATGGAATATGTACCCATATACGTTGGAAATGAGCAGGAATAGCTGGATTAATCCCTTGAGCCGCAACTTCCTCCTTCCAAACTGGAGGAACCTCTCTCATGGGATAATTTTTCAGTGTCAGTGTAACCGACGGATCGGAATCAGAGAAAGTTTGAGAGGACAACAAGGATCTAAAGGAAATAAGTGTCCTTACAGCTTTCTCAACCTTAAAACCCACAACGAGTCCTTTGTCAAAATCAGTCTGAACATCTAACAGATCCTGTGGAATCGAACTCGAATTCACATCCTCCCATTCTTTAATGAGAGTATCACACATTACATTAAAAACATATCTTTGCGTAGGCGCATTCCATTGTGAGAAGGTAGACATAATGTCGGGCACGCTATACTGGGGACCCCTTTTGATCCATTTACGTGCGAGAGAGTCCAACCTTTCTCGTTCTTCAGAATCAGGGAACTGACCACGAGACTGTCTTCGAGCAAAAGCCGGAGACACATTTAAAGCTTCAAAGAAAGGAGATAGAATACCAGTGACGGTGTCCGTGAGACGCTTACGCACAGACGGAGAATTGGACATAAGAATAGGGGACAAGGTATTAGGCGAACTAACGGAAGGAGAACCGGTAATTGCAGGAGGAGCAGAAGGCAAAGGAGATCGAAGATCAGGAGATGAGGGCAAAGCAGTTGGAGTTAAAGGAAAAACTGGTAGAGGCGGAGATACTAAAAGGGGCAAAGGCGGAAGAGCCGGAACAGGCGGAGGTACTGCTGGCGGCTGAACAGGCTGTAACAACTGGGGTGCATTAGCACCTTGTGCATAGGGCGGAGGCAACCTCAATAAATGGGACATTAGGGGATCTTCTTCTAAATCTTTCTTGTTATCGGAAGGGGAAACAGGCAACACCGGATAGCATTTATCTATCGCCATACGATGCTGTCTTTCTGAAATTTCCATCGCATTATTAATTTCATCATCTTCGAATTGTTGGGCAGCCTGTATAATTGTCATACCCTGTGCTTTCCTATCTCGTTTTGCTTGTTTAATTTCTCTCTGTTTGGCTTCTTTACGCCAAAGGCGAAAAGAGTCAAACATTGCCGGCCGGGCTTTTCTTTTGAATAAAACTGCTTCCAAATTATCTAGCACATCAGAATAGAAACTACCATTTTCTGGCCATTTTAAAACACCATCTTTCTTCGTATATCGGGTCCATGTCTCGTTAAAGGCAATGGGGCCAACACCATGTTTAGAATAGAGCTCATATGTGGGAGTTCCAACCGAAGGAATCGGACAAGAGTCCTCAATTACAACCAAAGCAACAAAGTTTCCCAAACTTAGTCAGACCAGGCATCTCGTGATTTCACCGGACTGTTCACAAACATCAAGGGGGTAAAACTCAGTTTACGCAGCACAAATGCACTTACCCTCGGCTTCGGCTATTGCAATAGTCGAATCTAAGGACCAAAGGAACTAAGGAACAAAGAACCAAAATTGTGGGCATGACCCACGAAATACTTAACTAAGAACGTCTTCTTACGCCAACAGAGGCCCGTCTATCGTCTCGCCTTACCATACATCACCAAAGGAAGGGCCAAAGCAGGGCGGCAGTCAGGGCAGCAGTCGTTAGTAGCCGTCAGGAAGGAGTAACCGCGCTGAAAAAGACCTTCGGACCACTTTCGACATACAGGGGTCGCTTAACATGGCTCGCGATTCCTCCAGAATTTTCTTGCGAGGTTCCTCACGACCTTCAGGCAGAACCGGTACCACTGAAGCCGCCCCACGCTGGGCGCCAGTTGAAGAACCAGAACCTTTTGGACCTGGCGGCGCAGGGTACGCCTTCATCTCCTGGGTTCTCCTGCTTAGCTACACAGAGACATGGGGACACTCTGTCGGCGTAAAAGATCAGATTTATTAGCTGCAGCTAGTACAGTTGTCCTAGAAGTACACACGGTATGTTCTCAGGAGACTGCCACTTCACTTCGTGGCGCACAATCTTATATAGTACATAGGTGATATATACATTAACTAAGAACACACCTAAAACATATAAAAGGAGCCAATAAGAAAAGTTGGAAAACAGAACAGAACCAATAGGAAAGGTTTGAAAATAAAGTATCGAGTAACTCGAAGAAGCCTCTCCTCTAACTGTGTTTGTCACCCCTCCCCACGAGCTAATTCATTAACTGACTTGTAGCTGTCTTGCAGGTGACGAGATACATTAGTGTGTTTTGGAGGATAGTTTTGAAACAAGAGAATACGAGCAGAGGACAGCGAAGGCCAGACGATAAGATAAAATCCGAAGAGAATAGTGTGAACCAACAGATAGTTGAGACAGGGATTAGGAAAACCAGACAGGGATTAGTGTACTCGGCCAGTCCCCGACACCAGCTTTTGTAAACAGAGGCACAAGGTTATTTCAACACACTATTGCAGGAAAATCAGAAAAAGACTTCGATCGTCGTGCTGCCTGAGTGAGGGCAACACAAAATGGCGGCGGAGCACAAAATGGCTGGTCGATACAATCATGATCAAAAATCAAAGTTCCTCACCCTGAGGGTAGATATGTTGTGGTGACGGGGCGTTTAGATGGTAGGGATATTGTCCTAGGAAGTATATATGCCCCTAATACTGCTCAAGCCTCATTTTTCACACACCTTTCAGGGAAGTTGGCACCACTGTTGACAGGGTCTGTGCTCTTGGGGGGTGACTTCAACTGTATCACTGACGCTGTATTGGACCGCTCCCACCCTCCCCTTGTTGATTCCCCATTGCACAGACTGGCCACAGTGAGGAGGTCTTGGCAAAAACAATGGGGACTGACTGACACATGGAGGGCACATCACCTGGAGGACAGGGATTACTCTTACTTTTCATCATTGCATAAACTGCATGTTCGGTTGGATTTGGTTCTTTGCTCTCCAGACGTCCATTGGGGGATGGTGCATAGTGAGTACTTAGCTAGGACTTTGTCTGACCATAACCCACTACTAGTGATCCTACATTGCTCACGAGATCGGCCCGCCATTCCTGTGTGGCGACTCCGACCGAATACCTTGGAAGATCCAGTTTTTCAAGAGACTATAGGTGCGGCTATTACTGAATATTTCAGGCTTAATGTCAACACAGAATCCTCTCTGGTGGTTGAGTGGGATGCTTTCAAATCAGTGATTAGGGGGCGCTGTACAGGGGAAGTGGTGGGAGTGCGCAGGGTGCTGCTACAGGATGTGCTAAAGGCGGAACAGACGTTGCGTGTCCTGGAGCAGGAGCGACCGGAGCGGTTGGATAAGCATGATGAGCTGCTTGCGGCCCGGGAGGAGCTTGCAGTTCAGCTCGAGAGACTGCGCTGTTTTGACTATAAGGTTTACACGGACAGGGCGCATGCCCAGCGCGACAAGTCTGGTGCACTCCTGGCATGGCAGTCCAACACAGCGCGTAGAGGGACTGCGATCTTGGAGCTGAAAGACCAGGAAGACGAGGTGTGCTACACCCAACGGGACATTAATGATACATGTTTTCAATATTATGCTGAGCTGTACCGGAGCAGGCTGGGCCCCGAACTCCCTGAGGATGAGGGGTTTCTACCGGGTGCTGACCTCCCTAAAATTGATCCTGCGGAGGCTGAGACCCTTGGTAGGGACATCGAGGCGGGTGAAGTGCGCAGCGCTATAAAGCACATGGCCAGGAACAAAACGCCGGGAACGGATGGGTTGCCAGTGGAATTTTATGCGGCCTATGCTGATGAGCTGGTTCCCTGCCTGGTGGCACTATATAATAGAGCGTGTCTTGAGGGCGTCCTCCCTGCTTCTACGCGTGAAGCTATCATAGTCCCTCGTCTCAATCCGGGTAAACCCGCCTGGGATCGCTCCTCGTACAGACCCCTCACGATGCTTAACTTGGGTTATAAAATCTTAAGTCGAATATTGGCCAGTCGGTTGCTGCCCCATATGCCGACCTTGGTTCACAGGGATCAGGCCGGATTCATACCAGCCCGGAATACTGCAATGAATGTTCGTAGACTCATGCGCATCCTGGGGTCCAACACGTATAATAAAGAGGAGGCCTGCATTTTTGCGGTCGATATCGAAAAGGCCTTTGATAGCCTAGAGTGGCCCTATCTCTTTAAAGTTTTGCGGGAATTTGGTCTGGGGGAGAGGTTTGTACGGTGGACAACGCTGTTGTACAGGGCCTCCACTGCCAGAGTTCGGACGGAGAGGTTTAATCTCTGCTGCCAGCGAGGTTGCTCGGGGCACGAGGCAGGGGTGCCAGCTGTCCCCACTGCTGTTTGCTCTGGCGGTGGAGCCCATGGCTGCTCATGCCAGGATGGGGAGATTCTATCCTGGGCTGCTGGTGGAGGGGTAGATGCAGCATATAGCATTGTATGCGGATGATCTGCTTATGTTCCTGCCGGATTCCGGGGATGCGCTTTGGGGCGTGAAGGGCTTGTTGGCGATCTTGGGGAGAATGGCAGGGTTCCGTGTGAATTGGGCCAAATCATGTTTGTTCCCCACCAGGTCGGGCAAGCTGAATTTACAAAATGCAAAAGGAGTCCTTTGGGAATCCAGCTGCTTGTCATACCTAGGTGCCCGAATTTTTCACGACAGTGGCTACCTGTTGGAGGGCAACCTGGGGCGAGCGTTGGGCGGGCGTTGCGCGGTGCCAAAACTTGTTTTGAATTTTGGGGGACTCTTCCACTATCTGTTGCGGGTAGGGTCACCTTTGTGAAAATGGTCACATTACCGTGGTTCCTCTATTACTTTGGGATGCTTCCCGTTTGGATCCCGGGTAAGTTTTTTGCACAGCTTAATACTTTAATTACAGGATTATTGTGGGGGTCTGGGAGGCGGAGGGTGGCCCTGACTACTATGCAGAGACCTCGGGCAGTGGGAGGCTTTGCGTTGCCGGACTTTTAGGCTTACTACAATGCTGCGCAACTTCAATGGTTCACGAAATGGATAGCGAGTCACATCAGGCATCCGGAAGGCCTGGGGGGGTCGGATCCGAGTTGGCGTCTTTTGTCCTGTGTACTGTTGCGGGTGTCACTGGGGGGGGAGTCAGTGCTGCCAGACTTGCGTGTAGAGCACCAGTGCTGGGCGCGCATGGCCCGGAAGACGCATATCGGAGTCCCTTATACGCCTGAGATTCCGTTGACAATGTGCGTGGTGCTGCCCCATGGGGTGGACTGGAGCAAGCTGCAGTCCGGGGAGGAAGCGGGAGTCCTCACACTAGGTGACCTCTATGAGGATGGCAACCTCCTCCCTTTCATTGATCTTAGGGAGCGGCATGAGCTTCCGCGAGGGGATTTCCTATTTCATGCGGCCCTGGTGGCGGCTGTTAGAAAGCAATGGCAGAAAGGACTGGAGGAACCGGCCACGTTCCTCGCCTGTCAATATGCGGTGCTGGCAGCGGGGATTTTTAAAGCGGTAACCTGCCTGTATCGGCGAATTACTCAGGAGTTACGCCAACCCTTGACCGCGCTCCGACTCAAATGGGAGGCAGACTTGGGGGAACCCATTGAAGAAAAACCTTGGGGGGCAATAGTCGAGAAAAGCTCCCGGAATGCGCGCCTTCAACTAATCCAATTTTATGTTTTACATAGGGCATACTTAACACCTGGTAAAATCAACTACTATTTTGCAGCGTCGTCCTCGCGTCCCTGTTGTAATCTGGAGGGGGCGCAGTTTTTACACATGTTCTGGGACTGCCCACACCTGGGGGGCTATTGACGAGGAGTGGTGTCTGCCCTGGCAGATGTGACGGAAAGGGAGATAGCCCTAACACCAAGGGTTTGCTTGATTTCCCCACACGGCTAAGACCAAAGTCACCAGCAAGTTTATTTTCCTGGGATTAGTCCTGGCAAAAAGAGAGCTTACTACCCATTGGAAGGCAAGGCAGGGACATGCGCTTGGCTGCTGGCATCGGGAGGTTGTGAAATGGGCGGAGAGTGAAGGGAACTATAGGCTGTCCATGGCTAGGCGGAATGGGGGCGAGAAATCAATGGAAATGGCTCGGGCGTGGGTGGCACTGGTGGAATTGACTAAGCATCCTCCTGACGATGACGAAGGGGCTCTTGATGAGGCGGAGGGTGCACAGGCCACCTGAAGGGGCTGACTTTTGCTCAGGGAGGGGCATGGCCTTGCTGGCAAGGGCCTGGAAGGGTCTTCCCCCCATGTTCCCGGTCTGTCCTACATTGTGGTCGGCAAGGCAAGGATGCTGGTGGGAGGTGCTGGAAGGTTGGGAGACTCCCTGGATATTTCTAGAGACTAGTGGCATGCTTGGGTGGGTGGGCGTTGTGGGGGGGGTATTGTTGGGGTGTCTAGGTACAGGGGGTTGGGTGGGTATTGGGAGTTTCTTGTTTGAACTTGTAGTTTTGACTGTTACAGACATGGTGGCAAACGGACCTGTATGTTAGAGTAACTGGAGGGGAGTGGTGGGGATCCAGTAGTTTGTTCCGGGGGACTCAGGCAAGACTTGTACTTGTGGCCAATTGGGACGACCGCAGGGATGCTACTGATTATAATTGTACCGCATATTGCTTATCCCACTACTCAGCTTGGATGCCCATGAGACTGTTTGTATCGATGTATCTGAAAACCGATACAAGTAGTGTTTAAAAAAAAAAATGAGCACAGATCAGAAAGACAGGGGAAGAGAAAGACAGCAAAACTGCCTCAAAGGGAGAAAACAGAAACCTGCAAGTGGCTTAAAGACTACTAACCTTGGTATTCTGCATGCCAATGTTTAATTGAACCTCACGCTGGCTTCTGAGCAGCGCTTCGGGCACCGGCACTCTTTCTTTCACAAATTAAGCACTGTAATATGCAAGAACCTCAGCAAAAATAGTGGAAAGCGGGCATAATTCCACGTACAATATTAGTAACAGAAGGTAGATCAATAAAAGAGGTAGAACAGCAAACTAAGGTGCCTGCTTAGACTCTGGAAGCGGTGAGTCAATATCTATTATTTTACACATGGAGAAAAATATGTACAGGAAATGCATAGTAATCAGAGTGACCTAAGAGAAACTAAAGATAGTGTCATGAATGTATAGAATCAATAAGAGGACTTGAAAAGGGAAACAGAATCTGTGGAAACTCGCATTTTTAAAAATCTTACAACCAGCCTTGAGGCAAGTGGGGAGGTTGGTAAATCGCAAGCTGAGGAGTCAAGGAAAGAGCTGATAAAATAATGGTCTAAAATCAAGTAGCAACTTAACTGAGAGACAGAAATATATTTTATTCACTAGAGAATATATAAACCAGTAAAGCTGATGAACTATCACAAATGCGTATCATGAACCATCTTTTATGTGAAGAATCTTCTCTTGACTTCAGTAAACGGGGAGCTTACTATATGTTTTTTAAAGGAAATACATTGTTTTTTTTGTTTTTTAAAACGTGACAAAAGTATTTGGTTAATGGTTGTAAAAAATGCTTCCAACACGCATTGATATAGGAATCTTTTGAAAGTTTGCTATGAGTTGAGTACGATGGCAGGGCCATACATATTTGAGCGAGATGTAACTACTGTATTAGATCTCCATGTCAATAAAACAAATCATTGACGCAGAGGACAAGCAGAAGACACAGCACAGAAAATCAAAAATGTGTACAAAATGTGTCCTACTTCTATTTTCAGAGTTGATCATACAGTTGATTTTGCGAAAATAAACATAATACTTGTAAAATACTTTCAAAGAAAAAAAACAAGCGTTTTGTATGTTTAGCAATGATGCCACGCACTTTGTTCACATTTTGCCTTGGTGCAAAAATCATTCCGTACTATGTGCAGGGGCAAAATTAGTTTGCTACTGTCCATATCACCATATATCACACAAGGAGGAAATCAGGGCAAATTGGTGTTTCTTTGTTCATTTTTACCAGTGCAAAGTGTCAGTAAGACATACCGAGAGGTGCAAGACGGCCTGCGAATCTAGGACTGGAACACAATACACACTTACCTGCTAAATGTGTGGTAAAGTTCATACCCCAGCAAAAAATTAATATACAGTATCATATTTGGACACCTTTGTTGTTTCTAGGTTTACTGTGTTTATTTCTGTGTCACTTCTCATAAACCGCCAAGTTGTGGATGACTACAGGTGCTTCTTGCTATCTCGAGTTCTCTTAACTGAATTCATTTGTGCATCTCGCCGCCCTTTCCTTCTCTCCTGTCGCCATCAGTTCCATAATCTCTATACATGTGTCTGTTTCCATGTTATCTCACACGGGGAGGGGATAAGGTTTCTACAGTCTAATGAGTGGTTATCAGATACTCCAATGGTAATCTCGGCGGAAACCACTAATGGCCTCTCAGAATCTCTCTATCTTTTCTTCATCACTCTCTTTGCCTGTCGTTTCTTTCTCCCACCCTCTCAGTCTGTGCTTCCGATAAGTGCCGTTCTTTTAGTCATTTTCCTTTCCCTGTTTCTGACTCGCTTTCTTTTATGTCTCCCATTTTCTCTTTCCCAATTCTAGGAATCATTTCTGACAAGAAGCATAACAGAATAGGTTCACTATTGTTTTCAGTCTAAACATAAATAGGAACTACATAAAAAGGTCTAGTGACCAATACATTTCTTTATTTATGTTTAGATGTATATCTGTGAACTGATTTATCTCCCAGGACCGCGCCACATTTTGAAGTCTCAGTTGGGACTTGTTGCAGGGTGATTAAAAACAGTTACCTATCAGACACTTACAGGGGTCACTTCCCTGGCACAGATTGTTTTAGCTAAAATACCAATCTTTAATAGCTGCTGATTTGGGGCAGTGAAAAACTACTGCTCGCCAACAGCAGAGCCATCATTATTTGACGTCTATATCCATACATATACTTTTAATATAGGGCTACCGCCCTCGCCTCCTACAATGCTTCCCTGTTGTCGTTTGCTTTCTCTGCATTCTCTTTTCGCCAGTCCTTGCATATATTAACCTTTAAGTTCTCCCCACACAATGGTAAGGGCCTTATTATGACTTTGGTGGTGTCACTGCGGGCCACCACGCCAGCGACCTGCTGCCACACCGCCAATGCCACTTTGAAACTGCCAGCTGGATTCCTACAGGAATCCAGGTGGGGCGGTCCTGCAGCAGATGACCCACGGCAGTGCTAAGGCTCATACGTGAGCCATGCCCAGCAATGGGAACGCCAGGGCATGTCCCTGCTGGGCATGAACTGTCAAGTCCATGCCCTGCAGGAACTGGGGGTGTATACAGACAGGGGGGCACACCATGTGCCCCTCTGCCTGCATCACCTGGCACAGAGGAACGAGGGGGTCCAGTAAGGCCCCCCTCCTCTGTTTCTTCACTGCTCTTCATGGCGGGCCCAGCGCCATGAAAACTGTGGCGATGAGGAAACTCCTGATACGCTTGGCAGTGCTGCAGCGGCACCGCCATCATATTAGGGTCCTCAGACCGCTGCAAGACAGTGGATACCTAGTGGCAGCAGCAGTTCCATGGTGGCCCAACTTTTTATAGGGCTGCCATTGGACCGGAAAACTCAAAATAAGGCCCTAAGTCTTTTTTAGGTCTTGCAGCTTTAATCTCTGATGCCAAAACACCTATTGTGTACAGTACTAATGCTCACAGTGGGCCTTGGGTCAGCCCACTGCTCATTGTTTGTTGTCATTCCTGTAAATCATATTTGATTGGTTCTTATTCAATGGTTTTCCTTCTTCTTTTTGTGTATGTCTCTGACCTGGAGCTCTGCTTCTTTGCCATCCTTTTGATTGGCTGACTTGAGTTACCCTCACTGCTTACATTCAGTGAAGTCATTTTTTTTTTTGATTTCAGCCCTCCGTGGAATAATGCCGCATGGCTGTTTTTTAACTGGCCAGGTCTGTATTTTTCAGTCCAGACTGTGTGAAGTCCAGTATTATTTTCCTTTCTGAAACTTAAATATAAAACAGGAAATGCTTAAAGATATCAGTAAAAAAAAGTATTTGAGAACTGTCTAAATCGTTTCGCTATGATTGCTAGATTAAAGAGAGGGAAAATTGGCATGTTGCAAAAGAATCCTGACAATTTTATATTAACTCTTTTTCACCTAATAGCTCTTGGCTGTTCCAAAGTATCAAAAATAAAGAAAAGGCCACTATTTCGTCTAAGAATGATGACAACCCTACGTGGAACTGTATGGGGCAGATTTATGTTCCCTGGCGCATCCCTGCAAATCAACATGGATGCGCCAGCGAAGATGCGTCACGCAAGTTTGCCCTTGCGCCACCGCAGATGCGCCGCATTTACAATGCGGTGCATCGTGGCGCAAGGACAAGCAGATGCGTGGCGTATCTGCCGGCGTAAGGTTGGCGCAGTGCTGAAGTTGTGTCGCAAGCGCGACGCAACTTCAGCGCTGTTCCAACCTACCCCATACCTAACATGGTGCGTCAAGCCTTACGCCTGCTTCAAGCAGGCGCAGGGTTTTGACGCATCAGCGTTGGGAAAGTGACTCAGTGAAATCTTATAGATTTCACTGAGTCACTTTTCAGGGGCGTTCCTGCGACGGAACGCCCCCCCCTGCGTGGAAACGCCCACATGAAACCTGACGCAGGTTTCATGTGGCGCAGGGCTTTACACCGTGACGCATCTCAATAGATGCGTCACGATGTAAATAGGGCGCAACGTGGCGCAGGGTTTACGCCGCCGCTGCGTCACAAAAGTGACGCAACGGCGGCATAAAAGTGGCACAACTCCAACATAGATCTGCCCCTATGTGTTTTCTTGCTCTCTCTCTCTCACGCCACTGAGAGATGCATTTCACGAAATCCTCGTGTGCTGAGACTCTGTGCTGATCGGGGGAGGACTGTCCCCTGCCGGAATACCTAAACCAGCGGGAAGCCTGGGACTGCGCTGGACGCTGTGGGGGCTTGACTGCCGGGACTGCGAGGACAAGGGTTCCTTGTGCGGACTTAATTGAGCACACCTGGTTGCTCTTCTCGGCCCCGCCTCCCTCCACAACAAAACGACTCGCGGCCCCCGCTTCGCGGGAGCCGCTCGTGTGCTGAGACTCTGTGCTGATCGGAGGAGGACTGTCCCCTGCCGGAATACCTAAACCAGCGGGAAGGCTGGGACTGCGCTGGACGCTGTGGGGGCTTGACTGCCGGGACTGCGAGGACCAGGGTTCTTTGTGCGGACTTAATTGAGCACACCTGGTTGCTCTTCTCGGCCCCGCCTCCCTCCACAACAAAACGACTCGCGGCCCCCGCTTCGCGGGGGCCGCTCGTGTGCTGAGACTCTGTGCTGATCGGAGGAGGACTGTCCCCTGCCGGAATACCTAAACCAGCGGGAAGGCTGGGACTGCGCTGGACGCTGTGGGGGCTTGACTGCCGGGACTGCGAGGACCAGGGTTCCTTGTGCGGACTTAATTGAGCACACCTGGTTGCTCTTCTCGGCCCCGCCTCCCTCCACAACAAAACGACTCGCGGCCCCCGCTTCGCGGGAGCCGCTCGTATGCTGAGACTCTGTGCTGATCGGAGGAGGACTGTCCCCTGCCGGAATACCTAAACCAGCGGGAAGGCTGGGACTGCGCTGGACGCTGTGGGGGCTTGACTGCCGGGACTGCGAGGACCAGGGTTCCTTGTGCGGACTTAATTGAGCACACCTGGTTGCTCTTCTCGGCCCCGCCTCCCTCCACAACAAAACGACTCGCGGCCCCCGCTTCGCGGGAGCCGCTCGTGTGCTGAGACTCTGTGCTGATCGGAGGAGGACTGTCCCCTGCCGGAATACCTAAACCAGCGGGAAGGCTGGGACTGCGCTGGACGCTGTGGGGGCTTGACTGCCGGGACTGCGAGGACCAGGGTTCCTTGTGCGGACTTAATTGAGCACACCTGGTTGCTCTTCTCGGCCCCGCCTCCTCACGGTAACGCCTATTGCTATATGAACATCCGCCCACACGCGCTAGCGGGACGCGTGCGGGGCGCACCCCGGGGCGAAGCCCGGGCAAAGGGCGGGCCCTCTTAGGACCTCAGAGGCCGCAAGAGGCCGGGCAGGGCCTATTCCCCAACGCCCCCATTGTGTTGTATTGATCTGTGCTTGTGCGCTGCTGCTATGGCTCAGAGTGTGGCCAATGTTATCGGAGAAAAGTCGGGGGGGTCCTCAATTGGTACAATCGACAGCTATTTTATAAGGGTCCCCACTGAACTACACAGGGAGTCAATCTTGGAAGAGCGAAGGTTGGAGCGTCGTCGCTCGGTCGAAAGTCTGAGAAATCGGCCTCTCACAGATCTGATTTCTCAGACTCTCCTCCCGAGTGGCGACAGCCATAATGATATCGATGACCTTACATCTTCTGCGAGTGTCCCTTTTCTGCTACGAGACTCTACATGTACTCCTACCCCGCTAACTGATCAGATTGGCAGCCACCACATGCCTCCTAGCCCTAGTATAATAACTGTTAATCTAACTAGTCCTATTACCAATAGGAGTAAATCTGTCCGTCACAAGGTGATTAAAACAATCCCGCCTAAGGCTCATGGCCCCCCTCCAGCTAAAGAAGGCGAAAAGGGGGCGAATACCAAAAATGTAAGACTAATTATAAAGATTTTGGTAGGCATGCCAAATTGGACATTAGACCACACCAGGCGCCTACTGCTGTTTCAGCTAATTTTCGCAAATCCACTCTCCTAGACAAGGAAGTTAGTACTATTGTACCTGCCGCCCCTTCTGTTGATTTGGGATTGAAAATAGCCCCCCCCTCTCCTCTACTAGACAGTATAGAACATCTATTTAGGTCCCTTGTTTCTCCAATCATAGAGGAGCTTAAGAGGGTGGAGAAACGTCTCGAAACCATTGAGTGTGCTATTAGGAGCAAGGACGCTGCAATAAGGGATGTTGCGAACACGGTGATGCCCTCTCCACACCTGGGTGCACAATCGAATAGTCAAACCCCCAAAGCTGCATCAGTACCTTTTAATCTAGGAGAACCTCTTCAACAGAGGCTACCTCCTCCTAAGGTGGCAAACAAACCAGCAGCTACATCTGATAATGAATCGAAGAGAGGAACGGATAACGTATTTGCAAATACACAGCAGGAGGGGGTGGGGAGCCCCAGATATAAAAGGATGCCATTGAACAAAGGTCCAATGGTTGAACTCCCCCCTGAAGCCGTGCCTTATGTGGTTGTTTTGACTGGGGTTCCCTCATTGACAGATCAAAAAGGGAAGGGTTCGTCCAACTAAAAAATAAAATCATGCACTGGCTTAATATTTTTAGACCTATTAAAAGTAATATTAATGGAGAAATAGTGCATGTCAGACGACTCTCATGGCTGGGTGGTAGGAGCAAAGATCTTGAGGGTGATGTAGTTGTAGTGAACTTTAGAGACCCTCGAGTGGTGGACCATATTTTAAATTGGCCCTCGGGCAATGGAATGAATTCCATCATACCCCGTGCACTTACGTACTTCTATCCAAGATCACTGGTCTTCCCTACATCTTATGCAAGAGGCCAAGGACCTATTTACCAGAACTACTTAGCTCCTCTTGATATGGGATGCCCTGCACAGATTCAACATCCAGTATCTGTTGCCGATCCCTTTGGGTGGAATATTGTCCCCCCCAGGCACAATCTAAACATCATAAGGGGAATGGAGCATCTAAGACCATTTACACCGCTGGAGACTGTAAATAGGTTCGATGTGTTAACAAACATGGAAGGGTGCGACTGAAGTTTACAGCAGTCGAGGGGTTTGAGGACTCTCCAGGATGGGGGCGTGATTAGTGGGAAGCCACTATGCTTTGATCCTCCCAGCAAACAAGTAGCTGGTCCTGTTCCCCCTTTTGAACGAGACACCTCCATTGTTCATGATGATGTTGACGCCAAGAGAGACCATGGTGAACAACTGGTGATGTCTGTTGGGGGCCCAGCTTCCCTGGAAGCAGTAGTCAACTACGTTAATTCTAATGGTCCTATGCGGGATGCTTGTACCGAACCCTTAGCTCTGAGGGGTGTTACTGAGACACAACCAATTCTTACAGCCCCCCCACCCGCCCATCTTAATTATGAAGAGTCTGTTCCAAATTTCGATAACCAGTTTAAAGTTCTTAGCTGGAATATTGCGGGTCTTGCTACTAACATTGGCAATCCAGAATGGTGCTCCTTTATTGATCCCTTTGGAATTTGTCTCTTTCAGGAAACCTGGTCAACTGAACCCATCAATCGATTAGGTTATACAACTTATATGCTTCCTGCTGTAAAGGGACATCGAGGGAGGCCTTCGGGGGGCTTGTGTGTCTGGGTAGGCTTTCATTGGTTTTAATATCAAGAGGGTTGATATAATAAGCTCCGACATACTGTGCATTCTTTTGTTACATAAAAAGATTCCTAAGATTGCACTTATTAATATCTATTCGCGAAGTACTCAAGGAGGTGGTCGTTCTACCACTATAGATTCCCTGTCACAACTTCTGGAATCATTCCATGACGAGGTAGCGTTGATGATTGGCGGGGATTTTAATTGTCACTTTGAGCCTTTGTCCGGAGTGACTTCACTGACAAATGTAGAAGATGAGGCTAGACTTATACCTCCCCTTAATATGTATCCAGCTAAAAACTGGACTCCGAAGGACCTTCAGCTAACTTCCCTTACTTATGCTTTCTCTATGAGAGCATGTAATGGTCGATTTGGCGGTGATACCCCAGGACAACCAACTTATAGGGGAATGGGACATGAATCTGTGATCGACTACGCTTTGGTGAGCCTAGATTTATGGCCCAATATCCTGGATTTTAAAGTAATTAGACGCACAGAGAGTGACCATGACCCCCTGACAGTTGCTTTAAACTTTTATTTATTGAACTCAGGGCTAGATACAGCTATTCCTCCAGTGGGTAATTTAAGATTTATACAAGGGGGGAAGAGGATTCGCTGGCAAACCATAAAACAATCCGAAACAGCAATAGCCAGCTTGTACTCCGATATTCTCCCCCTACTTGACAGGGTGTTTAAGGGTGAGACCAATAGCAGTGCAGATGATGAAACCCTAGATATGGACAAAATTCATAAAGATCTAGTAGCTATATTGGGTGGTTCCTTTTACACCTCAGGTGCGCCCAATACAAAGATGTCAGGCAAGTCTAATTCTTGGTTTACCAAGAAATGTAGGTTAGCCAAACAGGAACTACTTCAGGCCATTAGAGGAGGTAACCCTCTACTTATCAGGGAAGACAGGCGAGTTTATAAAAAGCTAATTTCTGCAGCTAAGTCTGAGTGGGAAGAGCAAAGATGGGTCGCAATGAGGCAAGCCCTCGTGGCAAAGGACCCAAGAACATTCTGGAATCTTGTCCACTCTGGAAGCCCTGAGGGCAACACCATGATTGATCCAAATGTTTCCGAGGATGCTTGGGCTTCCCATTTCGAAAAACTATACTCGATTAACACTAGTAGGTGCATCGATCCCCCAGCCACCATAATGTCAAAGGATCCTTCCTGGCTGGCACCCCCCTGGACCCTATCAGAAGTGGACTTGGCTTTGGACCTGCTTCAAGCTAATAAAGCTCCGGGGTTGGATCGTATTCCAGGGGACCTTTACAAAGACGAACCAAAGGTTTGGGCCCCTTACTTCCAAATTCTCTTCAATTCCATCCTACAAGGCTCACCGATTCCATCTACCTGGACGGGCGCGGAAATTATCCCTATTTACAAAAAGGGATCCCCCCTTGATCCAGGTAATTATAGGCCTATAAGCCTAATAGATGTGAGCCAAAAAATCTACTCTAGGCTTCTTCTCCAACGCCTACAGAGTTGGATAGAAGAGAATAATATACTAACCCCACTTCAAGCTGGATTCAGGGCCAAAACGTCCACTATGGACCAACTATTCAGGCTCCAGTTGCTCCATTGGAAACATGTTATTCTGGACGGGGGTAGCCTATATATGACCTTTGTGGATTTGAAATCCGCCTTTGATATGGTGGATCGTAACCAGCTATGGCACCTACTGCTGGATATGGGAGTCCCGCCTTATTTATGTCATCAATTGAAGATTCTCCATGACGGGACCTATGCTAGAGTCCGCTACGGAAAAGTTGGAAATCTGACTGGCCCATTTCCTGTTGCTAAGGGAGTTCGACAAGGCTGTGTACTTGCCCCAACCTTGTTTTCCCTCTTCCTCAATGGCCTTATTGCCGATCTTTTAGATGCTATTGACATTGATGCACCGAAATTGGCCTCCAGAAAATTCCCTGCCCTTATGTTCGCTGACGACACCCTGCTGCTGTCCAAATCCCCGATGGGCATGCAGAGGGTGTTGGACCAGTTCACAAGCTTTTGCAAACAAAGGAACTTGGTGGTCAATATTGGCAAAACAAAGTATATGGCCTTCAATGTAAAATCCTCTAACTACCCACATCCTAAAATGGGAGGAGTCGCTTTGGATCGGGTTTCTATCTTTGAGTATTTACGCTTGACCCTAAATGACAAGATGGGTTGGTCCCCACAAATTTCTAAAGCCAATTTAAAACTCAACCAGGCAGTGGGGGGCATCCTTAAAGTTCATAAGAACTGTTGTTTAAAAATTATAAGTGCCCCTCTAGAAATTTACTGTGTGCAATCTAGATCCTCTACACTGTACGGGGCTGAGCTATGGGGTTCTAGTAGCACAAATGATCTGACTATTACTGAAAATAATTTTTTGCGGAAACTATTATCACTCCCAATTAATACTCCGCTCATGCCATTGCGGTTGGATCTTAATATCCGTCCTATTTCTGAGGTCATTGCCATACGTCCGGTGATGTATTGGAAAAGGCTTTGGAGCACACCAGAGTTGGCATGTTACAGAGACGAATTGAAGGTAATCTTGGGTTTACTTGGGGCTGATAAGATTCCCTGGCTCCAGTATGTTAGGCAGTCACTAACCAACATTGGCCTTGCCCATCTCTGGACTAATCCAGAGAATTGTTTAGGCATTTCCAAAAAAAGTCTTGCCCTAACACTCAAAGACTACTTTCTTATTAAAGCTTACCGCCTAGTTAGGCCTTCTAGCCTGACTGATCAGTTCTTGGACGTTAAGTGTAATTACGCCTTTGTATCTGACCTCGACGTTATCCAGCCCACCCTAGCAAAGAAGCTGTTCCTACAGTTCAGATATGGGACCCTTCCTTTATATTCATTTACTGATAAATGGGTGGGTGTCCTTGAGCACAATTGTCCGGGGTGCTTATCTGAACAGGAAACTATGATTCATGTTATGCTTTTTTGCCCAGCATACGCCAGAATTCGGAAGAAATGGATTATTCAGCTTTGCTTGAATCTGGGTATTAGGAGCTACCTTGACTTTTTCAGGGTCTTGCGAAGTGATCTAAATCCACTTGTCGTGGTAACAGTTTCCAGGTTTCTACTTGCAATGTGGCTAATCCGTAGGAAACTGATATGTAACAATACAGATTGATCGATTGCTATAAATTCAATGGGGGGTTTTATTTGTTGATAAAATAGTTAGTCACCTTTATTTCTATCATGGGTATTGTACTGATTGAATATATTACTATGAATTGTTTCATTTATGTACTTTTATGATTTTAAACAATCGAAATAAAGGTTTTTGAATTGAATTGAATTGAAATCCTTATTACTAATGTAGCACAGTGGGACAGGAGAGACCACACAAGATTTGTTGCTGGACAACTATAGAACTCATGTTTCTCTTTATTTATATATCCATCGCACACAACGTAGCTGGTGCCTGGAGACGTGATTTGTAAGGCAGAGTAACCAGGTTGCATATCACAGCTTCCTCGGGGAGGTGGGTTGTATTAGACGTTCAGAGTTCAACAGAGACAATAATGACACTTAATCACACTATCAAGCGAGTCAATGGTTTCACTTTAATGAGAAAAATCGTTTTATTACACACACAGCAAAATTGTGCACTTACAGAAGATGATAAAGGGCATGAAAGAAAGGAATTTAAGAGAGGTTTACATGGCAAACAGATCCAACCCATTGTCTTTGGCCAGGGTCTTTCCTGTAAATAGACTTCTGCCTACAGGTTTTGTATCAGCAAGATTCTCTCACCAACGTCTTACTTGTCAGCAGTAGGCACCTGACAGTTCTGAATCAAAGCCATTGTGGCGGTCGAGATAGGATTGCAGGTGGAATACACTGGTTTTCTCGTACATTGTGGATGTAGTCAGGGGTTTGACAATGAGCTGTTGGTGATGCACGGACCAGACAGGGTTTCAAGAAAGGGCCCTATTACCGATTGTTTGAGGGTGAGTAAAAGTGTTATTTCATGATATGTTTGATGTATGCCAGGTGGTGGTCAGAGCCTGGTGAAATACAGAGCCTTGACACAAAGCGCCTTTCCTTGTGCGGGTAGTATGCCTTGCCTCCGAGCTCCAAATGGCATTTGGGTATAGGTGGGGTAAAAGTTTGCACAACAATTATATTGCATTTGCAACATGTTTTAATGTAATTAGAATCCCTGAGCTGCCTGGAAGCGCTCATTGTCATGTTACTGCCAGGCCTCTAGAAAGACGAACCTGCCACAGAAACCGTGCCATTCCACTCACGCGTCTGCCGCCCTGGAACAGACCTCTTACAGGAACAAACACTGCCAGGGCAGAATCGTGCGACGGGGCTGTCGCGGTGCCACCCTGGCTCCCGTGCCATGCCTTCCTCTGCGGTGAGGAGAATGTTCCCTGGACTGAAGAAAGGAAGATTAATGCCAAGTGAAAAGCTGACAGAACCTCCCCGCGTCATTCTGTGTCCCCGCATGGCAGCGTTCGCCGGCTCCGCACGCGCGACGTCGAGGTGGCTGACGCAGGCTCCCCCGGAGCCATGCCATCTTCCCACTAATGACTGTTGCGTTTTGACAATACCATGCCACACAGCCGGTATGTGCGAAGCTGGAATTAATTTGCGAATGAAAAGGTCACATATATTAATGAGCTTTTGGCTGCCTTTTTTGGAGGCGTATGCACGTGGCTGTGCGCATGGACGCTCTTGTGTATAGATCACTCGAGTTGCAAAGAAGGAACAAAGACTGTCTACTTTCGATACCTGTATGTTTCACTGTTACCTGTAGATTAATGCACATCTTGAGGATGATTCTCTGGCAGTGTGACGAATCACATCGCTGATCCCTTCTCTATTTTTCATACTGTCCATTGTGCCTCTTATGTTCAGTCCCTGCATATTCTTAATCCTTTCGGGGCCGCGCATCTTCCCCTGGCAGAGGGGGATGTTCTCCTTTCATTTTGTCCAGGAAACTTAAAATCTGTTCAAATGTGAGTCGTGGATAGAACAGAGAGACGGCAGCATTGGTAGCTCGTCTAGTGATTGAAGAAGAAAAAGAAAAAATACCACGGACAAGCAAAGCAGAGCCAGAAAAGAAGAAAGGAAACTCATTACAGATGCGGCAGACGCCTGGATGGAAATGATTCACTTGGAATCAGTACTCGGAGTTTTAGAGAAAGTTGCATGAGGAAGAAGTGTTCAGCCTTCAAACTGAGTAAAAAATGAAAACAAAACGCTTGCGATTTGAAAACTCGTCTAGACAGCGTATGGACTGTCTCTTCGAGACCTTTTATTTTCTATCAGTGGACTGACCATTGCTTACTACTGGTTGGCTTCATTGCCACTCTCATTTGCTCACTTCTTATTAGTCAGCAGCTGTCTTCATGTGTTTGTCCCTCCCCTGGCTCATGCGCACAGTACTTGTGTCTTTCCACTGCTCAAATTTGTAGGCGCTAGTTTCTTCAGAGTGCTTCTTTTACAGCAGGATTCCTCGTACACTTCTCCCCATACTGCTGTCCATTTTCTTGCTCCCACCTGCCGTCCTCCCTCCGTTGTTGCTTGCTCCCATCCACCTTCTCTTCATCCATTGTTGTTTGAAGCCCATCCGCAACCCCATTTGCAACCTCCATGTTCTCTTGCCCCAATTCTCCCTTCTTCCCTTTGTTGTTCGTGTTGGGTTGCCTCTATCCTCTCTCTCCCTGCTCTATGTCTGTGTTATTATTATTAGCACTTATAGAGTGCAACAGCTACCTCCAACGGAGGTGTCCCGGCGCTAGCATCCATCCAGTGAGGGAGGTCAGAGAGAGAGGCAAAAGGACGAGGTTATCTCTAAGGAAGGCCAAACAGCCAGGTTTTAAGGGCCTTCCTAAAAGGCAATTCCGCACTTATCTGCCGAAGGTCATTGGGCAGTGTGTTCCATAACATCGCTGTTTTCACGGAAAAAGTGTTGGCTTGTCCTGCCCCAATTACCCTCCCTCCTTCTGTTGTATCTGTTGCACTGATCCCTCTCTCCTTTGTCCGTGGTGACCCCTGCCAATTGGATATAACAAAAAATTATGATGTGGCCATAGCTGGCTGCATCATAGCGTTTTTCCCCCCACACCCACTGCCTGCTGTGCAGGAAAACCGCATTAACAATGAGGGCTAAACAACGCATGCTGTTACAATGCAAACGGAACAGCACTTAGCCACGCATATGCCTTAACCACGCTTATGCGTGGTTAAGGCATTCAGCGCTCTAGTTACAGAGCGAATGGGAGATAAGAGGAACAGGAAAGACGTGACAGGAAGGACAGTGACGCGGCTTGGTAAGTATGGCTGGGTCCGGGTTTAGGCCTCAGGGCGGAGTGGAGGTGTCGGGGTAGTTTTTGGGACTGGGGCCGGTTTTAAGGCTCAGGATGGGTGGCTAGAGTCGGGTCGTTTTTAGAGCTGGGGGTGGGTTTTAGGGCTCAGAGTGGGGGCAGGGGTGTTTTTCAGAGCTGGGGGGCAGTTTTAAGGCTTAGGGCGGCGGGCTGGGGTTGGGGGTAGGTTTTTGGGCTGTGGCTGGTATTTATGGCTCAGGGTGGGGGGTCAGGGTAGTTTTTAGGGCTCGGGCGGGGTTGATTGCAGGGCTTGGGGCCTGGTTGTAGGGCTTAAGGCGGGGGGCTGGGATCTGATCTTTACCAAGCATATGCCTTTACCAATCATGCCTTTACATCTGAATTCGAAAGACGCGAATGGTAAAGATGCAGTGGTGGTTGAGACTGCATTGTTCAGGCATGTGTTAAGGCATGCGTTGTTCTGTCATACAACCCTCTGTGTTGCCTTTCCTCCTACCTCTGTGTTGCTCCAGCTCCACCAGTCCTCCTGTCACCTTAAAAGAAAAGGGTTATGATGCTGGCGATGTCATAGTGTATTTTTAAACTTTCAGCCTTGCTGCACTTTCAGCCATGCTGCATGGCAGCCACGCAACATGGCTAAGAAAACATTGACAAAGCCAATGTCTCACGTAGGCGAGAACTGTTGGGTTTGCAAATGATTATTATGGGATGGAGCTGCAAGGGGGTTACTTGAAACATGAAGTGTGGCCTGTTGGGTCCCCCTTATTCTTCCTTCCAATTAGGTCACTTCCGGGGTTGGGGTTTTAATAACTGTTGGCAACCCCTAACCTACCTATATTATGAGTTGCAATGAAACCCACCGTACCGCTCACACTTTAATTAGGACTTATTGAATGTGCTTTTTATTTTCAATGTTTTGATGTGCCGATAATATTATCACCATGTGTACATATTTTTGTGCTGCAAACAGGGCCGGCTTTAGCATTGGTGGCACCCGGTGCAACAATCCTTTTTTGCGCACTCCCCCCCCACCCCCCATTGACCTCCTTCTCCATGGATTCCCTCACTAGCACCCTCCAGCAGTTCCCCTCATCTCTCTATTACCCACCTCGCATGCATTTTATTCATTTAATAGTGCTAATCATACCAGCTTGGGGTGTCTGAGCACTTTGAATCACACACACATTATACAGAGACAATGAATAATATGTGTGTATATCAGTCTAAAGGAAAAGTTACATAAAACAATGAGGATTACAAGTTGTAGGTCATCCATACTATTAGGCATTATATTTTACGAGTTTTATTGTAAGACTGTTTGGTCTGGAAAAGCACAAACTCAGAATTTAAAATTTGGCGTTGGCTTTGCTAATAGGAATGTATTTCTACCCATACTAACCCTTTTGTAGCAACATTAGGATAATGAAAGACTGGGTAAAAAAATAAAAATAACATTCTAACCTATACCATGCAGATGACATGCAGCTCTTTGATGGCAGTCCATGTGCCACTGCGCTATATTAGGATTGTATTTTATGAACAGAAAGTAACTAAAGGATCCCTGTAACAAAAGCAGTAACCCTCTGTGCTATCCACATAAAATGCAGTTCTGTAATCTGCATGGTACACAGTCTTTGCAGCAGGCATATTAACCTTCTGGGCTACTTTCTGATGAGTCAGAACTGCCTCTAGACAAAACTCTGATGTCTCTCCAGCAGGCATATTATGCATGTGTTATCTTGACATTTATATTGCTGCCTGAAAATGGCTGGACACATAAGGATCTCTGCAGCAGGTACTTTTAAATCTGTAAGTTCTAAACACAGAGTTCCCATCCCCCGAGCTCAGTCCCAGGTGCAACTACACTGGTCGCACCAACCTTAGCCGCCATGGCTGCAAGTTAACTACAGGGAAAGACAACACATTTGATAATAAAAGTCAACTCATAGGAGGGGGCTCTGTGACACAGAAAAGGTCAAAAGGTTAATGGTGAAAGCTTCAATGGTGAAGAAGTTAGGGGTTTATGGTGAAGGATTTAGGTTTTAGAATGAAGGGAGATGATTGATAGTTTTAAGGGTGAAGATTTAATGGCAGATATTTTACGGGTGAGGACTAAAAGGTTTAAGGCAGAAGGGTTTAGATATGACTGGTTAAGGGATGAAGGTTTTAACACTTAGGAGTAAAGAGTCAAGGACTTGAGGTTGAATGCTGAGGAGTTAAAGGTGAAGTGTTTAAGGAGTGAAGGTTTGAAGAGTGAAGTGTAAAAATGTGGCCACCACATGCTTGCAATACATATTTACATTTAAAAACATTCCCAGAGGGGCCTGTCTTGCTGCTTATGTTTTAGCTTAAAAGCATTTGAAGTCTGCCATGCATGTTATTATCATTATATTTTGGTGAAGGAAGCAAGACTAAATCATGGCCTAACCAAGCACTCATATTGCAGGCAGATATAATTTTTGAATGTCATTTAAACCCTTTTTAACAGCGACTATAAAAAAGAGATGTACAATCAATATTTAAAGTTAATTTAAAATATAAATACTGCAAAAAAGCACTCTTTGAAACAGCTTTGTGACTGAAGAGAAAGGAACTATTTGTAGGTGGATAGGCACAGTCTTTTTTCAATCACTGAAAGGCAATGATGGGCCAGCTAGGCGGGCCCATTGCCTCACACTGTATGCTGTGGCAGGGGGAGGCACAGTTTCACAGACAGTAAGGATAAAGGCTGCTGGATAAAAACTCTTCCATAATATATGTATATCATGTAGAAATGTTTCAGAAAATCAGTAGTCTGGTGAGACAGCTGCAACTGTTTCAAAGGTCATACCAAAAGATAAAATAAGGGAATTAACAATAAATCATAAAACGAAAATATGTGAAAATTAAAAGGCACAAGATAAATGTACAAACTGTCATATGGTGTTGATTTAACACTAAAAACAGTGCAGAATGGCGAGGAAATGGTAAATGAGGAAAAAGCTATAAGGAGATGGTAGACAAACAAGCAGCAGGTGAGGATATTGTATGTGTCTGATGCTGCAATGGCCCCAAAGAAATATTCTCTAAATGGTTTTCCATTTCCTTTCTAAAGGTAAAAGTGGTCTCATTGTGCCTACAACAATAGAGTAATCAGTAAAAAAAATATCTGCATAAGGCCTTGAACTAAAGAGCAAGGGCACATTATGGTCTTATAAATAAAGGGCATTGGCATTTCTGATGAAAAAAAAAGAGATTTAAAACTGCAAACTATAGGAAAATAGTTGCAGAGTATGACACTGGCAGATAGAGAACAGTGAACAATGTATTTATTGCATAGAGTTAATAGCTGCATCATTGTGCTTGTAGGACCTAGGAAGTTGCTTTGGTATTGGCATTTGTTGCGCTTTAAAAAAAAAAACCTAAAATTAAATACAAACCAATACAATACAACTGAAACGCTGCAAATCAAATTAAAGGAAGATTTAAAGAAAGGAAACATTTACAAGCATTTTTATTTATGATTTATCTTTACAAAATAGAAAAAAACGTAAAAAGAACAGTACTGTCTAGAGTAACCAACACTGGAACATGGTGAAAAAGATTCGAATCTTGGCCTGTGTTCAAAATCCTGTATTTCGGAGCAAATCGCTTAATATTCCTGTCCCCTTAAAAATAGGAAAAATGTGCAATGTATATTGTGTAATGCCTGTTATAAAGAACTCTAGCGCCCTTGGGCCGGGTTCGCGCTGTAAAACAAAACTGCAAAAGCTGCAAATCAGGTGCGAGGTCCACGCATGGCAGAACTATAGAAGGGTCGCTGTCAGCAAAGGCTTGTTTTTCAACTCAGGGTTCCAGGTGACATCAGATACACAATAAACATGGCTGGTGTTGTCTCCCTTGTCAACCAGGAACCCTCTGAGGAAATCATCCCCACTGGTGAGTTCCATGTAATTCTTCATACAATGCAGGATGTAGGTTTTGTTTGGTGGGGCCCTTTCTGTTTAACTTCGTGTATATGATGAGGTCATTGCCTGCTGTTTTGGTTATGCCTATTTCCCAGAGGGTGTGGCAGAGACGTGTTTATTGGCTCCTGGTGGGAAGTGTATGTCCTTCTCAGAGAACGTGAGAAAGTGCGCTACCACTTTTCATGGTAACCACATCCCCACGTACATTTTTAATGGATGCGCCTGATAATCGCTGAAACTCATCTGTAAGTAACTTCAGGAGCAACAAGAAACCAGCAGATGGAGAAAGCCGAGACAAATCACCGTGCAGCACGTCCAAACCGCTGGGAAGCTGTAAGTGCTGGTGGAGGCCAAGCACTGGAGGGCAGAGGGGCGCCTGGGGAGCGAGCGCGGGTCAGCAGAAGGCACTTTATTAACACGCAGAGAGGAGGCGGGCTTTACAGGATCCTCTTCACTCACGTCGCTCCAAGGGGACATTAAATATTAAAAGTTAAGGCTTTCTCTTCGTCCGTCTCAAGGAGGGCCCTTCTGCACTGTAATGGTTCCCGAAAGCTGAACCAATTTGAAAAGGCGATCCAAGGACAGTAGGATTACCATCAAATGACAAACAGAAGCTGTACACCTCCAAAGCGCTCCTCCTTGACCACTCAGCTTCAGGGAACACACAATAGAATAGACACTTCCATATTGTGTACCTTGGCTGGATTCTTCCCAATAAGGACTATTTATCTCTCCCTCTTTTTAGACTAAAAGTCTCTCATTTTTATCATTTTATTGTTACAATAATTCATATTCAGTGTTTTCAGAACTGCTCATTGGTTTTTCTAACGAAGCATACAAAAGTTGTACTGCGGTCCAAATACACAACCATTTTAGCGCTGAATTGTGTACGGAGCACATAGCAGCCTTAGTCCTGCCTTATGTCAGATCACAGTGCACATGGCACAAGACCACGTCTGCCCTGCATTGTGTCCAACAATTGTTCCTCGTGCTGTGTCACTATAGTAATGCTTTTTCAGATCACTGTTCTCAGTGTGCATGACCACTTTTGCCCTGCATTGTGTCTCATGATTGTTTCCGGTTGCGGGTCTCTGTAGTAATGTTTTTTGATCACTGTTCTCAGGGTGCATGATCACTTTTGCCCTGCATTGTGTCTAATTATTGTTTCTGGTTGAGGGTCACTTTAGTAATGCTTTTTCAGATCACTGTTGTCAGAGTGTATGGTCACTTCTGCCCCGCATTTTGTCTGATGATTGTTTCTGGTTGAGGGTCACTTTAGTAATGCTCTTTCAGATCACTGTTCTCAGGGTGCATGACCACGTTTGCCCTGCATTGTGTGTCATGATTGTTTCCAGTTCTCTGTAGTAATGTTTTTTGATCACTGTTCTCAGGGTGCATGATCACTTTTGCCCTTCATTGTGTCTCAAGATTGTTTCCGGTTGCGGGTCTCTGTAGTAATGTTTTTTGATCACTGTTCTCAGGGTGCATGATCACTTTTGCCCTGCATTGTGTCTAATTATTGTTTCTGGTTGAGGGTCTCTTTAGTAATGCTTTTTCAGATCACTGTTGTCAGAGTGCATGATCACTTTTGCCCTGCATTGTGTCTAATTATTTTTTCTGGTTGAGGGTCACTTTAGAAATACTAATTCAGATCACTGTTCTCAGGGTGCATGGTCACTTCTGCCCTACATTGTGTCTGAAAATTGTTTCTGGTTGAGGGTCACTTTAGTAATACTAATTCAGATCACTGTTCTCAGGGTGCATGGTCACTTCTGCCCTACATTGTGTCTGAAAATTGTTTCTGGTTGAGGGTCACTTTAGTAATACTAATTCAGATCACTGTTCTCAGGGTGCATGATTACAATTGCCCTACATTGTGTCTCAAGATTGTTTCCGGTTGCGGGTCTCTGTAGTAATGTTTTTTGATCACTGTTCTCAGGGTGCATGATCACTTTTGCCCTGCATTGTGTCTAATTATTGTTTCTGGTTGAGGGTCTCTTTAGTAATGCTTTTTCAGATCACTGTTCTCAGGGTGCATGATCACTTTTGCCCTGCATTGTGTCTAATTATTGTTTCTGGTTGAGGGTCACTTTAGTAATACTAATTCAGATCACTGTTCTCAGGGTGCATGATTACAATTGCCCTACATTGTGTCTGATGATTGCTTCTGGTTGAGGGTCAATTTAGTAATACTTTTTCAGATCACTATTGTCAGAGTGAATGGTCACTTCTGCCCTGCATTGTGTCTGAATAATTTTTGTGGTTGTGGGTCACTTTAGTAATGTGTTTTCAGATCACTGTTCTCAGGGTGCATGAACACGTCTGCCCTGCATTGTGTTCAGCAATTGTTCCTTGTCCTGGGTCCCTTTAGTAATGCGTTTTCAGATCACTGTTCTCAGGGTGCACCATTACGTCTGCGCTGCATTGTGTCTCGTGATTGTTACTGGTTGAGAGTCACTTTATTAATGCCTTTCTCAGATCACTGTACTCGGGGTGCAGGATCCCTTCTGCCCTGCATTGTGTCTCATGATTGTTTCCGGTTGCGGGTCTCTGTAGTAATGTTTTTTGATCACTGTTCTCAGGGTGCATGATCACTTTTGCCCTGCATTGTGTCTAATTATTGTTTCTGGTTGACGGTCACTTTAGTAATGCTTTTTCAGATCACTGTTGTCAGAGTGAATGGTCACTTCTGCCCTGCATTGTGTCTGATGATTGTTTCTGGTTGAGGGTCACTTTAGTAATACTTTTTTAGATCACTGATCTCAGAGTGCATGAACACGTCTGCCTTGCATTGTGTTCAGTGATTGTTCCTTGTCCTGGGTCACTTTAGTAATGCTTTTTCAGATCACTATTCTCAGAGTGCATGATCACTTCTGGCCAGCATTGTGTCTGATGATTGTTTGTGGTTAAGGGTCACTATAGTAATGCATTTTCAGATCACTGTTCTCAGTGTGCACCATTACGTCTGAGCAACATTGTGTCTCGTGATTGTTACTGGTTGAGGGTCACTTTAGTAATGCCTTTCTCAGATCACTGTACTTGGGGTGCATGATCACTTCTTCCCTACATTATTTTTCATGATTTGTTCTGGTTGAGGGTCACATTAGGAATGATTTTTCATTTCACTGTTCTCAGGGTGTAAGACCACTTCTGTCTGGCATTGTGTCCAAATATTGTTTTGGGTGCAGAGTTACTTTAGTGATGCCTTGTGTCAGGTTATTGAGTTCATGGTACATGGTAATTTCAGCCTTTCATTGTGTCTAATGGTTGTTCTCTGTGCAGGGTCCCTTTGGTACGGCCTTCTGTCAGGTCACTGTGCTCAGTTGACATGGCAATATCAGCTCTGCATAGTGTTCGATGGTTGTTCTGGTTGCAGGGCCAGTTTGGTACTACTCTGTGTCAGATCACTGTGCTCAGGGTAAATGGCCTCTTCAGGCCTGCATTTTCCCTGATGACTGTTCTCTGTGCAGGTTCATTTTGGTGTTACTTGTGTCTAATTATTGGGCACAGGAAGCATTGCCCTCTTGTATGACATTGAGCTAGGTTAATCCAAAAAGGATGAAAGGACAAATTATCCTTTCATTGAATCAGGGCATAGGCTGCGTGTTAGACCTGGCATCCTTGGCGTGGTTTACCCCCTAATTTTTTGCCTTCAACCTTCCTGTTCGCTGATTTGTTTATGCTGGCATGAAGATTCTGCACTCTTTAGCACTGCTAACCACTGCTAAATTGCTTCTGGCCTCTCCTTAAAACATGGTAGAATTGGCTAATTCCCAACTGGCATATTCAATTTACTTATAAGTCCCTGGTAAAATGGCACTACTTATGCTAAGGGCCTATAAATTAAATGCTACTACAGGGCCGGCAGCCCTGATTGTGCTACCGACTTAAGTACACTTTAAAAATGTCTCAGGCCTACCATTGCAGCCCGTGCATGCAGTTTTTTAACTGCCATGTCCACCTTGCAAAATAAACCTTTCTGTCAGGCTCAAACCTTCTGCTTTAAAAGTCACCCCTAGGGTAGGCAATGGACAGCACAGACGGCCTGGTGCAATGCTTTTAAAACATGCAGCAGTTTTATATGTGCTACTTGTGAAAAACCCTTAAATTCATTTTTTCACTACTGCAAGGCCTACCGTTCCCATAGACTAACATTAGAGTTCCCTTATTACATTGAATAGGCTGTAATATCCAAATGGGAGCATGTACCCATTTCAGGTTTGGTGTTTTTGGAATTGTAATGAAAAATACTATCTTATGATGTGGTGGAATTTTAAATTGCAATTTTGAAAATGCCACTTTTCGAAAGTTGCCATTTTCTTGCCTTAGCCATTTAGTGCTTGCAGCCTGTCTCTGGGTCACAGGCTTGGGTGCAGCTGACAGTTGGACTTTGTGTATTCCTCTTAGACATCCACAACGCAATAGGGAGCTAAAGTGTGCCTGAAGGGGCCATCACTGGCAGGGCTAGGAGGGTGGAGCTGGGCAAAGCCCTACATACACTTCAGTCGGCTGTGTCCTGCCTCCATGCAAAGGTCTGTATACCCCTTGTAGTTAGTCTGGAGCCAGGACAGGGAAGGCAGCATTCCTAGGGACTTTTAAGAGAAGTTCTAAAAGCTTCTCCCCCTCCCAGAGGAAGAGCACCAGGGATAAATATTGGACATACGACAACCTCTTCCGTACACTTCTGGACCTGTGGATACTGTGCTGGAAAGAAAGACTGATGTGCTGCTGAAAGGACTGTCTCTCTGGTGGACTACTGCTCTGAAGGGATGCTGCCCTGCTGTGCTGACCTGCTGCCTTCTTGACTGGGTGAGAAGGACTGGGCCTGCCCTTGTTGAGCCTAGGACCTCAGAGTGACTCTAAGGGCTAGTTGGCTGGCCTCTTGACTTGAGTCTCAGATACAGAAAGCTTCAACAACCTCGACACCAGCACCTGGAGTCTGCCATCTGTGATTCGTCCCCACCAAGTTGTGCCACACCAGTCCTTGACCCCTGGAAGTGGGCCTAAGGTACTCTGCCAGCCTGTATGGATCCAGCGGAACTGGCGCATCTTTTCTGCTGTACGACACAACCACAAGCAGAATTGATGCATTGCAGCTGCTACATGGATCATCCTGTCGCAAAGACCTGCATTGCAGTCTGCAGCCTCACTGGAACCGCTGCTGCGTGATGCATCCTCTTGCATCCCTCATTGCAGGCAGCCTTGACGACAATGACGGGCTCCACATCATAGCCTCACGGGTCCTCGAAACCGACGCATCTCTTCAACTGCACCACGCATCCTCGATGTCCGACTTCTCATCGCACGCCCCATTGACGGGATCGTTGGTGATGATGCAGGCCCTCGCGTCGCAGCTTTGCTGCAACTCAGAACCAATGTATCGCTTCGGCTGTGCGACACAACTTTGATGCGTACCCTCGCAACACTCTGCAAACCAGGATTTAAGGTACTTTGTTCAGCAAACCTAACTGGGTCCCTGTAGCCGGCCCACATTCCATCATGGTCAGCCCGAACTTGTGACTTTGTCCCGGTCTGGCATGTCCCGATATCCTCAATTGCCGCTTTATGCTTCTTAGCGTAATAGCAACAAGGGATTTGGCCCTAGGCGGCTAGACGGCGCCGTAGTGAATAGAAGAAAAAAGGGGAGGTGCCCTAGCCGTCAAATTCAAATGCTGCTAAACTGATGTAACAGACTAAAGGCCATCAATTCAAGTAAATATGGGCTTGAAGCAATTATTTGCTACTTCGTTCTGTACCCTTTACTCCACATTTAATCATGGGTCAGATAAGTGCGGATATATTTCAACCAAGAGCAAATTAAACATATTAAGGCAGCAAATAAAACAAGGACATACAGACTTTGTGATGAAGTAATGTGATGTAACAAACAATACATGAAGCGTGATACATAGCAACAATTATCTAAACATTATATCACCAGTCTTAGTTCACAAACGGAGCAGCTACTAGGACAACCTTTAGCATCCACATTGTGTAACACATTGAAGAAGCTGCTACCCACGGGGAAAAGAGACAATAAAATATTTGAATACAAAAGACATTGAAGTTGGATCTTTCTACCTCCATGCTCAGGGAAATTTTGTGAAACAGCTGTTATGGGATTCCCCTTGTGCAGCAGATTGGAAGTGAAAGTTAATTCTGCACACTGTTTTTCCTTGTTGAGTAAAGAACAAGAAAAACAAGGAGCCATAGATCATGCAGTTTCTAAAGGGATATGGGATGGATACCCAAAGGGTATCTTAGGCTCTTGTTTTGGATCCAGGGGTGAAATGTATCTTTTTGAGCCACTGAGGCTGAAGTGATAGATCTCTACTTAGTGATCTGCTTCCAAACAATTCTGTAGATCGAGATGAAGCTAGGTGTTATCCTGATATATGTGATGCCCAATGCTATTGACTTTGATGATGTAGGGGAGAGGGTCATACTGCTGTTGAAGGGAGTTGGAAAGAAGCTGATTTGAGGGAAACTCCATGAGTGATATAGGTAGTTTTGAACAAAAAAGTGCCTGCATGAACACTGAATGCTCTGCTTTCCAAAAAGAAGCTAAACAAAGCCAGGGCTGGTGCTCAAATTTCTGAGGTCTTTGCTAGGTGGTGCATCAACAATTCACTGAATGATTGTGTCAAAAGAGGCATGGAGGTCTGCAAATATGAGCATACGTACATGGCCACAATCATGGGCAGTAAGGAAGTCTCCTCTGATATTGTATGGCACTGAATCTGTCACAGTAAGCCATCATCCTACAGATGCATGTAAAGTTGAGAGGAGAACAGTGTCTAGTGCTTTCAAAAAGCATGGGAGGTTGATACATAACTTTGATTAGATGCAATGGCTGCATTCAGTTGAAGGTTTGGGGCACTTTGTTAAGTGATAATGAAGCAGTTATGAGTTTGGAACTAAGTGAGGCCACAGTATGCATATCCAAATTGGCAATATTTCGGTCCCGAAATTCTTTGGATGTGCTGACTTTGGTAGACTTCTATAGAGGTGTGAATTCCCGGAACAGAACAAAGCACCAGTTATCCGTATGACCCTTTTTAGAACTCATTTGTTCTGGATCAGATTGATTTTATCAATGAAGAAGGATATTAGTTTTTTGAAGGTGGATCCATGACGGGTTTCATCCCTGGGAAATTGTCTCTACAAGGAATTTTATCTCTGTGGGGAATTTTATCTAGCCCACCCACAGCACATTATATTATCAGTCATAGCCAAACTGCATAGTCTGCCAATGCAAACTTCCTTTGGCCATCAGTCAAGAACAAAGCCCACCTCTTTAAAACCATCATTGGTAATCAACTAACATGTTAATTTAAGATCTGGTGGATGGCCCTGAGTCATCAGAGGCCCTGGCCTCTGTCCACCAGGCATACTGATGGATTGCCACCTGCATGGTAAGGATATTTATGCTGAAACTACAACCAGAGGTGTGACAGATATTGTATTGTATTGCAATATTTATATAAGGCTTACTACCCATATGCGTGGTGGCAAAGCACTTGTGTACATGGGTAGCACACAGCACCATGTATGGTGTGTGGCTGGAAGTGTAGTGTCTTTGTTTTAACCCTGTGTGGGAAGTGTTTCCATGTGTTGCGTGATAACCACCGAGTTGCAGTTATCATGTTGTGGGATGCAGCGCTTACAAGTATGATGGATGAAGAAGTGTGGGAAACATGGCATAGTTTATGGCTTTCAGTGAACTGGCAACTATGAGGGGCACTGCAGTTTCCTTTATAGCATTTCTTATGCTCATGGTCCTCTTAGCTCGTTTCTGCACTGGGCTGTCCATTCTGAGATATTTTGTTCAAGGTTTATGGTCCTGAGCAGTCATAGATTAAAGGGAGAAATGGCAGAGAGATCTGTTATATACTTTTAATGCACTTAGTAGGAGCTGCATGCTGAGAGTATGCCAGGCTTTTTTCATCTGTTCAGCATTTATTTTTTATTTTTCACAACATTTGGAAAACCAAACTTCAAAAGAGTGAGTTTGTTTGTGAAATGCAAAAATCAATGACCTTGTTTGTAGGGAATTTACTCCCTGTGTGACCAAACTTTTGTTTTCCTTGCCTAGGTTTCCCATGCCTTGCATGGAGGAACCTGGAAGGGATCATAGGTTTTAGGAGAGCTACATAGAAAGGACTCCCTGATGCATGAAAGGTATTAACCTGGTGGCATATGAGCTGTCACCTTGAATGTTTTCACAAGCAATAAATCAGTAGTTCCCCACTTTAAATCAAGGGTGGAACTGTGAGTTTGTTAGAGCAGGAGAATCTCAGATTTATTTTCGTTCTCCCTTCACACCTGATTCTAAATTACTCCCAAGTCTATTCTCAAACTCTGGACACCACCTTCAGCCACCAGGCACTAACATATTCCCACCAAGTATAGCATCTTCGGTTTGCAGCTAGAACGACCAATGTTGTTTTTTGGAGGGGTGAACTGGTTGTGTGCTGAGCAATAGCGCTGTATTGAATTGCATGTCATGGATTCATGTCTGAGAGCGTGATATAGAGTTTAGCGGATGCATACAAGCTGTCAAAAACGACCTGTTTACTCATCCGCTGCCTTGGAGGTCCATCTGCCTGTTTTAGAGTATGGCAGGATAAGGGACAAAAGTCTGTTAACCATTCTCCAACTCCAACTCATTTTCCTTCCTTTGTCGATGGAGTTATAATCCAAACACAATAGATGGATGGATGTAAAGCCAATACACTGTCCACTGTATTTAGATTACACTTTCTGTCAACTGAAACATGGCGGTTCATCCTCCACACCTGTGTTGGAGGAAATAGATCCGAAATAGCCCAACCTTACCCAAAGCACCCACAAAGATGTCCCTGCTACTACAAAGGCAGGGCCTTTCTCTGGGAGTGCTGGACATACAATAACACAATCCCCCTCTAGATAGAAGGTAAGTAAAACTTTTAAAAAAAACTTTTAAAAATGTTAAATAGCAATGCAAGTACATGTAACTTTATGAATGCCAAACTCTTTCTAGCGCAAAAAGAACAATTGATGGACAGAACCTGTGTCACCCTAAGTGGAAAGGGTATGCCCAGACTTGCTCACTATACCACTGGATTCAAGCTAGCCTGGCTCATGAAGGGTGATACCCTGAAACCGGTTCCAGGATGCTTGTTTCCGGTCCAGTGAGGACCTGGCTTGGCAATTTGGGCTGGACTGTCTCCACAAGGAACAGGGTCAAGACTGATTTGCATATGGCGGGGTCCAAACTGGTGTGGTGTGGTGAGCAAAAGAATGATGGATTAAACCCAGATCCTTGTGACTGGGGGTGAATGTTGCATTGTCCAGCATTCCGTCCATCAATTGTTTCGTTTGCATATGTCATCCTAAGTGGGAAGGGTATGCCCAGACGTTGGTCCCGTGCTCACTACACCACAGGATTCAAGCTAGGTTGGCTGATGTAAATTATAAATTGATAAATTGATACTTGTATAGCGCACTACTCACCCGCAAGGGTCTCAAGGCGCTTGTACGAATACCGCTGTGGAACCCATCCTGGCTTTCCCTGTGAGGTGTCCACTCCGGGGTACCCCCAAGGTGGAGGCCAGGCATCCTTAGCATTGTGGGGGCTGTTGTGGAGATTAAGCAAGCTATTGCCCAGAGTTGCAGAGTGGGACTCCATGTTTGGAATAGGCACCGAGGCGAGAATTATCAGGTCTGTGGAATTTTGAGCCCAAGACCCGCCGAGGCGGGGAATTGAACCCTGGTCCCGGGCCAGACCTCTGCATCAGGGTCTGCCGCTCCAACCATTGAGCCACACTTCTCCACTGATGAAGGGTGATGCCCTGAAACCGGTCCAAGGATGCTTGTTTCCAGTCCAGGGAGGACTTGGCTTGGCAGTTCGGGCTGGACTGCTCCCACAAGGAACAGGGTCAAGACTGATTTGCATATGGCTGGGTCCAAACTGGGGTGGTGTGGTGAGCAAAATAATGATGGATTTAACCCAGATCCTTGTGACTGGGGATGAATGTTTGCTTTATCCAGCATTCCGTCCATCAATTGTTCCTTTTGCATATGTCGCCCTAAGAGGAAAGGGTATGCCCAGACATGGATCCCGTGCTCACTACACCACTGGATTCAAGCTAGCCTGGCTGATGAAGGGTGATGCCCTGAAACCGGTCCCAGGATGCTTGTTTCCGGTCCAGGGAGGACCTGGCTTGGCAGTTCCAGCTGGACTGTTCCCACAAGGAACAGGGCCAAGACTGATTTGCATATGGCTGGGTCCAAACTGGGGTGGTGTGGTGAGCAAAAGAATGATGAATTAAACCCAGATCCTTGTGACTGGGGGTGAATGTTTGCATTGTCCAGCATTCCGTCCATCAATTGTTTCTTTTGTAAACTTTTTCTAGCAGCACGTTAGACAGTCTCCCTATTTAGCCACAACCCTTATAACACCCTTATAAAATACTCACCAAATAAACTTTTACTACCCCCCATCTCAAGTCAGTAATTCAAAGCACATTTTTGAAAAAAAGTATGTTCACAATTAAATATCATTTTAACACCCTATACCTAAGCTTTTATCCAAAATAAAAATGCTAATGCTATTTTATATTTAAAATGTTTAATAGAAAACACAATTCTATTCAGAGTGTAACCTTTATCAATTGTACCCAATTAACACACACTCCACAATTATATCAATCAACCCTCTGTCCTAAATAAAGATTTCCACTACCCAGTCACTGGTATGGTAAATATTTAAATCTGCCACATTATATCCTGGGTGGGACACAAACTCACATGCCAGCATTGCACTCTCATCCTTAACTTGAAGTGAGCATACATAATCTGTGGCATGGACTATATGTGAACTGCAATATGTCTACCTATGTCTGGATTTTTTAAGATAGTCTCACACACTACCCCTCTGAATGTCACTTGCAGTAGAACCTCACAACAACACCACCACTTTTATTAACTCATGTGGAAAAGGGACCAAATTTATCCCCCAGAAGTGTAAAACCTGGGAATGCAAGTACATGTTTAACATAACCAACACTGTGCAATATGCAATCACATATTGTAAAAAAGTGGATAATTATTTAGGGTAGGAGGTTATCCACCTCAAAGATGAATGACACGACTTGGCATGGTGAACCCCAAAGTCACTTAATTAACCTGAGCCGAACACTTGGTAGATATTGCACAGAGCAGACTTAGGGCAATCTGTATAGTAGTAATGCAATTTCAAAACAATAATAAAGTGAAAATACCAAACAAGAAAAATCCAAAACCAAATTTCTAAAATAGAGTAATGAGAAAATGGACAACAAAATGACAAAAAAACAGTGCCTGCAGAAAAAGGCCTGAGAGATATTTAAAGGGCTACTTGTCTGGATGGGGTATTAGGAGTGTCCGTCCTTGAGTAGATATCTGAATGAGTGTATCAGTCGCTCTGTGGGTGTGTTACAGGATGTTTAAGTAACTATGTTGGTATATGACTGGCTCTCTTAGTAACTCTATGGGTCTCTAAATGTGTATATAATAGGCTGAATGAACTGTTTACTGACTGTGTTAGTAAGTTTTGGAATGTGCAGCAGTGTGCAACTGACTCTCTTGCTCCTGGATATATAAGTCCTGTGTGGGTGTGCAAGTGGATATATAACTTCCTCTGTTGCTGTCTGACTGGGTGTTTGAGTGCCTCTATGATTTTGTAAATAGGTATGTGAGTTGCAGAATGGGTGGGAGACTGGATGTATAACTGGCCAATTGGGTCTGTAAGTGAGTGTGTAACTCATTGAAACATGAAAGTCCATCTCTATGGGTCTGTATGAGAGTATGTTACTGTCTGTATGAATTGCTTATTGCCTGTTTTAGTGAGTGTACGGGTATGTATCTGCGTGTGTATCTGCGTGTGCAACTGTCTCTGACACTGCTGGATACATGAGTGCTCTGAGGGCATGTGACTGAATCTGTAAGTGCCTCTGTCTCACTCTGACTGGATGTGTGATTTATTCTATTGTGATTGTGTGATTGGTTTGTAAATAGGTATCTCAGTGGCTGCATAGATAGCTGACTGGATGTATACCTGGGGATATTAGTATGTAAGTGAGTTTCTAACTCACTGAAACTTCAAACCACAAGTTTTACCTTTTTAGCACATACTTCTCTGCTCTATTGGCTACCTAGAGCTTACCTCAGGAGTGATTCATATGTAATAAAGGCAATGCTTAAAACTTGGACAGGTGTTATAAATGCAAGTTCAAAATATCAGTGTAAACTGCACACACCGGATCTGCAGTAGCAAGCCTAACATATATTTGAAGCACAACGTCTCTGGGGGCACAATTAGAGCTACCATTCCACTATTACTATTAAATTTACAGACCCTGGACACAGGTAGAGGACTGAACTACAGACTTACAAATACATTAAATATACCAATTGTGGATAAGTCAATTAAACCGTATTTAGGGAACAACAACATTCACTTTACCACGAATAAGCCTTTCTGTCTCATAAATCCAACTGACTGTCTCGATATGCAACTAGATTTGTTAGTGTCTGGTTCATTCTACAATTGGATATATAACATACATGCATATATCAGTTACTGTCCAAATAGGTGACTGCTTGCATCAGTACTTGACTACATAGACAACTGAGTATATCAGTGGCTCTCTGGGTATGTGAATGAATATTTCTTACTTTCATTAATTTAACTTGCAATCATAACTCAGTATATGTGTATATATACATATATATATTCACTGAAAAAAACATATGTTTCACACATGTTATAGTTAGCTGGAAATTTTACTGATAAAAAACCAATGAAATTCCCCCGTTATAGTTACTGTAGGCAACTATAACTCACGCGACCGTAATCCTCTGCTGATGTTAATACTGTATTTAGACACTTATTTGCCCATGTCTTCTTCCATTAAATTTTAGCTATACATATATTACAATTTTTTTTTTTTCATAAAGACACATATGTCATCAGCAGAGGATTACGGTCGCGTAAGTTATAGTTGCCTACAGTAACTATAACGGGGGAATTTCATTGGTTTTTTATCAGTAAAATTTCCAGCTAACTATAACATGTGTGAAACCTATGGTTTTTTCAGTGAATTAGCAAGGTTTTTTAAATGCTAATTCCTAACTATAACGTGTGTGAAACCTATGGTTTTTTCAGTGAATTTGTACGGTTTTTTAAATGCTAAGTTACTTTACGCCATTCGTGGCGTGCGCACCCACTTAACGCAGTTCGTTCCGTGCGCGCACGGTGCGCTTCGCGCACCGTGCGCGCACAGTGAGCACGCGGTGCGCGTCGCGCACCGTGCGCGCACAGTGAGCACGCGGTGCGCTTCGCGCACCGCGCGCCCACTTTACGCAGTTAGTGCCGTACACGCAAGGTGGGCACGTTACGCACCGTGCGCACATGGAGGACATATTATGCGCTTCCTTGTGATAGGTAATCTGTTAAATTTAATTTGTAAGTGATGACAATAATATGCCATGCACAGAGAGTGTGTTTTTTTTTAAAAATATTTTTTAGCGTAAGCGCACGGTACGCGTACGGTAAGCGTAATCGGCGAAATTTTCAAAAAATAAAAATTTACCGTTTTTGGCCTTGGGGGATCTTTGAGGACTCAACTAACATGGCTATGTGCATGGGCGCTGTCTAAACAGCCCCTTTATATGTTTTTTGCCTTTGTTTACAGCCCCTCCCTCACAGTGCAAGAGAGAAAATGGCGGCCGCCGCTTCCTGGTTTCGACCGATTCGAATGTTTACTTAGATGTAACAGCCAATCAGAATCGCGCTCGCGCTCGCGCACGTCACCGTACGCGTACGGTAAGCGTACCGTAAGCGCACCGTAAGCTGGCTCAGATATATATATTGATTTAAAGGCTATCTTCTCAGAATCTACTGAACAGATTTACACCAAACCAACAAAAGGCACTTCCTTGACCTGAGGACTACCTCTCTGCCAAATTTCAAGTAATTCTGTTCAGCCGTTCGGGCTGTAACTGTGTCTAAAGGTCCTATGGAAAAATGCATGGGAAAAACGCGTTTTGGGAACCCCCTTTTATCTCAGCCCCTGCTTGACGAATCCCCCCGAGACTTTCAGGGTAGGAGCGGAGCGTAGCGCCCCACCTATTTTGAAAAATTTGCGAGGATTCGTCAACCGGCGCCAAAGTTATTCAAAATAGAATGTTGCGGATTTCCTATGGAAACGTGGTCCTAACTATAACTACCTACTGGCGACCGCCAGTAGGTAATTTATATGTGTGTGTACATATATATATATATATCAAGCTCGTGGTACCAAAACAGAATACCAGCACTCAAGGGGACAGTTGTCCTCAGTTTATTGCAGGACAAACCTCACGACAAAACGCGTTTCGGCTGCCGCCTTTGTCAATTGTGCTCGGCGTGTGCGTTTGGTAAACATAAATGCTTTACAAATGTCATTGAAATAAACATAGGACTTCCATCAGTCCTAGAATGGCAGCCATTATTAAACATGCAAAATCTACGCCCTGAATGGGCTTTCTCAACAAGTTGAAAAACAAACTTTTAAGTTTGTTTTTCAACTTGTTGAGAAAGCCCATTCAGGGCGTGATGTTTAAGTTTGAAAACATTAGTACATGTTATACAAACGGTAGATTTTGCATGTTTAATAATGGCTGCCATTCTAGGACTGATGGAAGTCCTATGTTTATTTCAATGACATGTGTAAAGCATTTATGTTTACCAAACGCACACGCCGAGCACAATTGACAAAGGCGGCAGCCGAAACGCGTTTTGTCGTGAGGTTTGTCCTGCAATAAACTGAGGACAACTGTTCCCGTGAGTGCTGGTATTCTGTTTTGGTACCACAAGCTTGATATCACACGCGGTGTCCGTCACCGCTTTGAAAGGACCCGACCGAGAGTGAAGAGAATAAGACGGAGCTTTGAGCGCGATATATATATATATATATATATATATATATATATATATATATATATAAGCCTGGGTGAACGAAAATGTTGTTTGTGTTGGCGAGTCAGAACCACTGCTAGCGGCTCCCGGCTACCGAAGAGGATGTGGGCTATCCAAGTCCAAGGTTACCTACCATATGAGGGATACCTACGGGACACCGTGAAAACGACCAGCAGTAGGCGAGGAAGACAGATGCAGCGAGCGGATGTGAGTGACAACAGAGGCATCACAATACTCAGCAAAGAGGGAATGGCAATTAAAATAATACATCAATGTGGAATCAGATGGTATAAGAACATTGCATTATGGGACCCCGATGCCTTTCCTGATTGCCATACATATTGTCTATACATGTGAGTGCCGCCTCATAATTGGTCCAAACTCCACCAATAGGGAACATGATGAATAATTAAAAGAAAAACGCAAGCTGCACCTAATTGAAATGGTTTCACGCACTGAAGAAGGCTCACGCTGAAATGCATTTGCGCAAGAAAACCACCATATACTCCCGAGAGTGCTCCACGTTTTTCGAAGTTGTTGTGTAACAGTTGCGGTTCACCCCCCGCCATTGGAAGCACCCGCCAAGTGTTCGACAAGCCTGGGTGAACGAAAATGTTATATATATATATATATTACCTACTGGCGGTCACCAGTAGGTAGTTATAGTTAGGACCAAGTTTCCATAGGAAGAGCATTTATTGTTTTGCTTATAACTTTGGCGTCGTTTGATGAATCTTCATGACATTTTCCATCCTAATTCTTTGTTCATATCAGCTCCTATGTGGGACGTTTGGGGGTGATTCATCAAGGGGGGCTGAGAAAAAAGGGGGGTCCCAAAACGTGTTTTCTAATGTTAATTTCCATAGGAAACTTTAGACAAGGCTACAGGTCGAACGGGTGAACGGAATTGCCCCAAATTTGGCAGGGAGAAGGGTCTTGCTCTAGAAAGCATGCTTTTGTTTATTTGGTGTAAATCCGTTCAGTACTTTTGGAGAAATATCAAAATTTACAGATATCGATATTTAGGAATTCTGCCATCTGATTGGCTGAGGCGTTACGAGCACAAGCTTGCTGCTCATTGGCTGTGAGCGGTGTGAGCGGTTGCAACTAGGAGGTGTTGGCTGTCATTTTGTGATTCCGTTGAAATGAGTAAGGGGGAAAAAGGGCAAAAAAGTAGGAAAGGGGAGGGTAGGAGCACTGTAATGTCTGTGGGGTGTTTAGGGTGTGCTATACAGGGAGTGTGAAGCGAATATTTAGTCCTACCGGTATGAAAGTGCTGTTTTGCCGAGGGTGAGAGGGTGCTGAGGTGAGGTCTCAGTACACTCGGGGATGAAAGCGTGCACCTAAACCATGAGCTGAGTGCTGTAAACTGATGTGCTGAAGTATTTATCCCTACCGGTGTGAAAGTGCTGTTTTGCGCAGAGTGAGATGGTGCTGAGTTGAGGTGCCGGTACACTTGGGGATGAAAGGGTGCGCCTAAACAGTGAGCCGAGTGGTGTAAACTGATGTGGTCTGGGCGCTGTAGCATACTGGCCGCTGTAGGATAGCTGTGCAGGTGGTGTTGGTATGCATTTAGAGTATAACGGGAGTGGGAAGCAAACTACTCACTGGTACTGGTCTGAAGACTCTGGGATGAAACCGTGAGTGTAAGCCGTGAGCTGATTGCTGTAAAGTGATGTGTGTGGGCGTTGTAGGATACTGGCTGCTTTAGCATATCTGTGTAAGTAGTGTTAGTATGCGTTTATACGATACAGGGAGTGGGAAGCAAACTACTCACCTCTACTTTCTGAAGACTCGAATGCAGTGTTTTAAGAAGCAGGAATAAAGAAATAATCATGAAGAATATAATGCAGAGTGTTGCAATGCCACAGAAGAGCAATGGTGAAATCAGGTGTGTCTAACAAAGTGGGTGTGTGTAATAGGAAGGAGGAATAAAGAAATAATCGTGAAGAATATAATGCAGAATGTTGCAATGCCACAGAAGAGAAGTGGTGAAATCAGGTGTGTCTAAGAAAGTGGCTGTGTGTAATAAAGCGATGGAGTCTGAAAGTTATATAAAGAGCGTCTTTATTTAAGTGCCATAAATGGATCCACTGGTGCAAGAGGTAAGGCATTCAGTTGAGGCAAATTCCAACTGTTTCTGCCGTATTCAAACGTAAGCTCCTGCATCAGTGAATTCCACATTACATGTTACAGTTCCATGTGACATAAACAATACCCATTACACTTGAATGACTCGAAATTCTATAATGAAAATAAAGGTAGGATACGATTAGCACATGTATCCTTTAAGAAAAGAAACAAAAAAAAAATAGCAAAGTGTAATCATCAAACTTCTTCGGTACCCTGGTTCTCCTTTGTTGTAACACAAAATTATCAACAGTAGAACAGTCAGCAATCTCTTGTACGGTAGATTCAATCTGGTGCGTGTCAGAATTGGTAATAATTCTAGTCACATCGGAACTTTGCGGAGGAACACAAAATTGTGCTTCTGAGAAGCACAGTAGGCACCCTTCTCGTCAAACCATACATTGTCTTCAGCATTTGCAAAAAAAAACGTATTGTGCAAAGAGCTAAGGCACCCAGCTGAGGCAAACTCCAACCGATTCTGTTATATTCAAATCTGAAGCTGCTGCATTAGTGAATTCCACATTACATGTAACAGTTCCATGTGACATAAACAATAGCTATTAGACATGAATGACTCAATTCTATAATGAAAATAAAGGTAGGATACGATTAGCACACTGTGCCAACTAGTTCCTAAACAACGTCGTGTTTTTTGATGTTGAGCGCCAGCTCGTGAGTAGAGGCTGAGGATGAGTAAATTTGTGTGAAAGGGCTTCGTGGATAACAAGCAGGCAGAGAGACAGTGCACAAAGAATTGAGATGGTTTCAAAATGGATGTCCGGTTTAGGCTAATTTAGGAAGTAAATCGCGTATTTGGATAGGCCATACATCATCCATCCCTGGTTAGACTGGAGACATAAGGGGCAATGATGAAAACAGACTTCAAATGCCTGAGCATACTTAGAAAGTTATTATACGAAAATAGTTCAATTGAAGTGTATTGAAAAAATTGAAAGGAAAAAGTCAAAAAAGTTGGTAAAAATCAATCCAAGAAGAATGTGAATTTCTTACAAGTCTTGGAGATTGCAGTCCGGAAGTTCTTCAGCGGCTTGAGATACGTAATGTTCCAAGAGGATATTGTTGCCATTGTGTGAGAAAAGGGAAGCGATCCAATTCATATCTTCGAAGGGACAGTAATGTTACTCGAATGTTGGAGCGGCAATTTGAATTGGCAGGCAATCTGCGATGTTGTCAAAGGTCGTACGTTGCAGTAGATCTTTTGCGGCTGCGCATGAATCCCATTCCACCACGAAACCTTTTTGCTTTGCATCCGCCATTGCTCTACTACCTGAACAATCGAGCTCATGGTTTTCAAGATACTCCATTACCTGCTGGATATCGGGAGCAATTGTTGGGATGTTGGCAAGGCATTCATTCATTGGCCAGTCGAATGGGCAAGTTTTGCAATAGAAAGATGGTTGGACACACATTGGATATGTGTAAATAAATGTCATGTTGTAGCTGGCTCCGATAATAGATAGAGGCAGGCAGCCGAAAAGTAGTTCAATTTTTTCACGGTATTGATGTAGCTTCGCGTAGAGGCGTATTCTGTCGGAGATGCTTGTTACCAGAGCGAGCGCAGTCATTTTTTAAAAGCAAAAATAGTAGAAGGATGGCCCCGAAGAAAGCGAGAATTTTGGGCACTGTTCCTGTTATTCCAGAGATGATCGAATGAATGAAGTGTGGTATTATACCAAAAACAGTTTGAAAGGCTGTGAGAAGGCAGGAGGAGACCGTATTAAAAAAGTGTGCCAGACCTTGAGTGTGAGATGTGTTGGAAATTGGTTAACAATTCACAAAGTGTAATGGGAGGTTCGAATTTAAAAGGGACTGTATTTTACTGGAAGTTTGTGCTATCTGCAGGCGATAAATTTATTTTGCAGAAGTGAGGGACACTTCTGTTCTGAAGAAAAGCACTTTAGTTTGGTTAGTTGAATTAAATCTGTTTGCAAAGTAGGGATTCAAGGCCAAGTTGAAGTTTGAGAGTTAGTTTGTGTGGGTAGGAATAGACATTGCTACAGGAAGTTACTCGGTTTGAAACAGTAAGGACATACGGTATGCCACCTCACATTCTGTAGGAGTGCATGTTATTGAGAAGCAGATAACTGCCGTTAGAAAGCTGTGTGAATGTTGGTGTGATTGTGGGAGTTGGCGTGCTTTCAAGAAAGCAGGCAAGATTGGGGGCTGTAAGCTTAGAAGTGTCGTGCAGTTGGAAATTCTTGCATAGTAATGAATGACTGCCATTGTGGTCACAGTTTGCACCTGTGATAAAAACTTCTGAATGCTCTTTAAGAGAGCGATATGTAAATGGGAGAAACCACTGCTCGTGAATAAACGCGCTACCTTATATAATCGCATACAACATGACAAACAACATGTACACCTATCAGAGACAATGACACTACGTACTGTGGGAACCGTGGCTAGCCATGTACACAAAGCAAACATGGCATAGCACCTCTGTTACACAATGCAGAATGTGAAGAGAGATGGGAGGAAAGTATGTGCGAAGGTGGCAATTGATACTCGATTATAAAAGTATACAATCAAAAGTGTTGAGGGGATGTTGCGGACAGACTTGAGTATGCAGAGCACACACATGTGAACATACATTGATGGTCTATTGAGTGTAGTAGATAGTGGACGTAACCATAATAGTACAGTCAGTAGGGAAGATTTCGAAAACATAGCGCGTACGTGCCCTTCCCCCCAAAATCTTTAGCGTAGTGGGCTGGCTCGGCGTACGCAAGGCTAGCGTAGGGGTATGAATAAAAGGCATGTTTCTCTGGGTGTGGTTCTCTTCCGGAATGGCAAACGTGTCTGCCAGGTCTGCGCAGCTTACACTGCCACGAAGTTGACCTCGTGAGTGAAAGTGGCTGCGTGAATGATGCTCTCAGCCTGCTGGTACTCAGAAACCGTTGTGGCCGCTGTGATGCACATTTGCTCCACAGTTCACCTTTCGGTACTGCATTATGTGAAAGAGGGCCCACCACGTGCCAGCGGAAGCTCCTGGGGCGAGGTCTGCGAGGTCGGAAGGTTCCTCAGATCAACGCTGATTACCGCGACACAGGCAGACAGCGTCCAGCCTGAGGCCCAGAACCGTGAAGTGCTCTGTATACTACTAACACAGTAGTCGAAGAGGTACCAACAGTGGAACGGTGTCTTGATCCCACAATGGACGATGTTAGAACTGCATCTGAGAGTGCAGATGAAGGTACTCCTTTCGACCAGCTGTAACCAACTCTAGGTCCCAACAGTGGAATGGTGTCTTGATCACACAATGGACGATGTACGATATTACCTGCTGCTTGTGGGTTTTCACAGAAGTCCCTGCGTTGACGTGCATCAGACTCTGTGCTTCCATAGCTAATTGCTGCACATGATCATTGGGCTTGGCTGACTGCAGTCGCTGGAGTACACCGCGGTACAGCAGGTCCAAACAGTGAAACGGGGTCTTGATCCCACAATGTACGATGTTAGAACTGGATCTGAGAGTGGAGATGAAGGTACTCCCTTCGACCAGGTGCAAGCAACTCTAGGTCCCAACAGTGGAACGGTGTCTTGATTCCGGAATGGACAATGTCCGATATTACCTGCTGCTGGGTTTTCAGAGCACTCCCTCCGTTGAGGTGCATCAGACTCTGTGCTTCCATAGCTAATTTCTGCATATGATTATTTGGCTTGGCTGACTGTAGTGGCTGGAGTACACCGCAGAACATCAGGTCCAAACAGTGAAACAGGTCTTGATCCCACAATGGACGATGTAAGAACTGCATCTGAGAGTGGAGATGAAGGTACTCCCTTCCACCAGGTGCAACCAACTCTAGGTCCCAACAGTGGAACGGTGTCTTGATCCCACAATGGACGATGTTAGAACTGCATCTGAGAGTGGAGATGAAGGCACTCCCTTCGAACAGGTGCAATCAACTCTAGGTCCTAACAGTGGAACGGTGTCTTGATCCCACAATGGACGGTGTTTGATATTAACTGCTGCTTGCTTTTCACAGTACTGTTTCCGTTGAGGTGCATCGGTGTCTGTGCTTCCGTAGTTAACTGCTGCACATGATTATTGGACTTGGTTGACTGTAGTCGGAGGACTACACCGCGGTACAGAAGGTCCGAACAGTGATACGGAGTCTTGATTATATGATTGAGGATGTCAGAAGTTAAAGTCTGTGATGATTTCTATGTACCCCCTCCGACCAGGTGCAACCAACTCCGTGCATCCGAATCCAACGGCACGTGGCTGTGAGGTGTTAATGACTACTGCCTCTGGCTTACACTGCGGTCAGCGGGGCTCACAATTCAGATTGAGTTGTGATTGTTTGATTACAGAATTCAGTAGGCAACTAACTACAACGTCTTGAAATATACAGAATATTCTTTTAGTATATTTGCTTGAAGATTTTTTTTTAGATGAGTTATATGTTTAGTACAATGGTGAAATTCATCTTGCAAGTTCAAAGGAACACTGAATAGTCTACACTGTGGACAGTAGAAATCGCAATTCAAATTGTTTTGATTTATTTATTGCAGAGTTTTCTGTAATTTATGTTGTTCTATTTTGGGAAGAGGAAGTGAGAAAAAGTATTAATGGATGTCTGTGTGACTAATGCCTTCAATTTACACTGCAGACAGCAGTGTTCACAATTCAGATCAAGTCGGTGTTGTAGATGATGCAGTCCTATAGGAAAAGACATTGCTGCAGTGCGCTCTCTCTGCACCATGCATACGTGTCATCGCAGGCTCAGCATACGCTTTTTCTTGCTTCGCGTACGACAAACTGTATAGCTCAAGTCCACCTTACGTAGCTGTGGGTCTTTGCTGACCGCTCTCTCTGGCCTACACTACAGACAGCAGTGTTCACAATTGAGATCGAGTCGCTATTGCAGATGATGCAGTGTTGATGGCAACAGACATTGCTGCTAGTACGGCCCGCTCGCAGCACGCTTCATCGCTGGCTATGCATATACTGAATGCTTTTGATGTGGCTATCTGAGTGCACTAGAACTGCTGGACCCTTTATGATACAATATTTTTGTGTATTATTTCAGATCTATTGCCTGTATCTGAATATAGCACAAGTTGTGGTTCTTTTACGATAGAATTTTTTCTGAATTATTTTACATCTACTGTCCCTACCTTACTGTAGCACAAACTATTGACTCTTTTATTATTGAATCTCTGTGTGTGATCCAATGATTACTGTTGGGGTTGATGCTAGCAGCAACCATTCTCTGAGGGCTGGTTTACACTCACCCCACACGCATCCAGCACAGACGTCACTGGATATGTGGCCCTGGTAATAAAAAGGAGTCGAGCGCACGTGCCCATACCCAGTTCCACTATCTATCTCTTATTTAGTTACCCAATCTGGTAGTATTTGTGGGCAGATTCACGAATCCATCGCAAAGATCAGTGCGGCCCACCGTGTAACTTTGCAATGGATTTGTGAATCTACACCGGAGTACTTTAAAGCATTTAACATTGTACTACTACTACTTTGCATCTACATTTTCCTTCATAAGATAGTACTGAATTAGAAAATAACGACTCCATATATGCAATGTGTCTAAACGACTCTCTTTTTCACTATCGAAGTACAGTCTCTTTGGAACCCTTCCCACCACACTCTTTCAGCTCAGTTTCCATAGCCACCCCCTTTGGAACACTGTCTTGTACCAGTAGGTCAAAGATGCACAACATTTTCTGTAAGCAGCATGTTACCTTCAAATTCAACTGTAGCAGGTTTGGTTGACTATTTTAAAATATTAGCATATCCAAAATAGCATTACTTTATTTTTACATTTACAGAGTCAATCACAGATCAATTACTATTTGCTCAAACCCCCTACCTAATTTTAGCAACCTACATATTTACACCATCCAATAAAATATGTTCATTTTAAAGTAGAAAACTGTCTCATTCAGCTCGAGCCTTCTCCTGTGTGCTACTCCTCTTTTTCTTCAAAAAGGTTAGAGCGTGGATTGTGAGTCATAGCTTTGTGTTTTGAGGTCATAGAGTGTGCTAGAAAGAGTGACATTGACAGGGACTTGGGGTTGCCTAATGAGACCAATATTTGAGTTGTTCTCCAACATTTGACAAAGGCAGAAATGGAAGTGGTCAAACGAATACGGTCCATAGATAGACAAATTCATGAAACATGTTAATAATACTGTTTCTGCTTTCCTCAGAGACCATAGGATGGGCTCTATATGGCACAACAGTTTATACTTTAAAATGGATGGTGTCTATAGAAGTGAGGGAGCTCATTTCACAGAGAAAGGCAACAGGGTGTTCCTCAACAACTTGGAGGACTGTATCCTGTTTTTTGTGTCCTTACCATGAACACACCATAAACATAAAGGCTCTACTAAGAGCCATCCCTTTTCCCAAACAATGGTAATTTTCTTTTTTAATCCTTTTCTTACATTTCTTCTTCAAATTCCCAAATCCGTTGTCTGTGAGTGGGTCTGAGAGCATCTGAGTGGATCTGTGAGTGGGTGTAAAGGTGTGTGAGTGGGTCTGTGACTGGCTGTCACCGTGTCTAAGTGGGTCTGTGAGTGGGTAGCTGAGTGTCTGAGTGGTTTTGGTGAGTGGTGTGTGAGTGTCTCAGTGGGTTGGTGAGTTGGGGCCAGATGTATGACCCTTTCATTTAGCGCCTTGCAATTTGCGACTCATTGTGAGTCGCAAATTGCGAGGCACTAAATGAAATCAACAACAGTGCTTTTACACTGTTTTGTGATTCCCAATGGGGTCGCAAATTGTGAGGCTCGTTAATATTAATGAGCCTCTCGTAGTTGCGAGCCGATTGGGAATGCCAGCCCTTCAGGGATGGTGGGCTGCTGGGCTCAGCAGACCACCATGTCTAGGACTGCTTTTTAATAAAGCAGCTTTTTAAAAAAAAATGCATCCTGTTTTCCTTAAAAGGAAAATAGGATTCCTTTTAAAAAAAAATGAAATGAAACATTCCCGTTTCATTTTTTAAGGGCAGGCAGTGGTCCCTGGGACAACTGCCTGCCCTTAAAAATATTTAAAGAGACAGTCACAAAGTGGAAGGGGTCCCCTGAGTACCCCTTCCAAATTGCAAGTGCATTACCACCCTCTTCAAGAGGGTGGTAATTTGGGAGTGTCTTGTGACCCCAAATGCGGTCACAAAACATTCACACATAGCATTGCGGACACAATTAGGAAGGGAACACCCCTTCCTAATTTTGACTCCCAATTCCTAAATAGCGAGTCGCAAATAAATTACTACTCGCTATTTAGGAATCGTTCATGGCCAACAGTGATTTTACATGCGCAAACGGGTTCGCAAACCTGTTTGCACATGCAAAATCACGTTGTACATCTGGCCCTTGGTGTGACAGTGTCAGAGTGGGTCTGTGACTGGGTGTGACCATGTCTGATTGGGTCTGTGAGTGGGTGTGAGAGTGTCTGAGGGGGTCTGTGAGTGGGTGTATGAGTGTGAGAGTAGGTCAGTGAGTGGTTGTGACAGTATTTGAGTGGGTCTGTGAGTGGGTACAGGAATGTCTGAGTAAGTCAGTAAGTGGCTGTGTGAGTGAGTGGGTCAGTGACTGGGTGTGACAGTGTCAGGGTGGGTCTGTAAGTGGGTGTAACAGTGTCTGAGTTGGTCTGTGAGTGGGTGTAGGAGTGTCTAACTGGGGCCGTGAGTGGGTATGGCAGCATCTGAGTGGGTCTGTGAGTGGGTGTGAAATGTGTGAGTGGGTCTGTGACTGGCTGTCACAGTGTCTAAGCCGGTCTGTGAGTGAGTAGGTGAGTGTCTGAGTGGTTTTGGTGAGTAGTGGGTGAGTGTCTAAGTGGGTTGGTGAGTTGGTGTGACAGTGTCAGAGTGGGTCTGTTAGTGGGTGTGACCATGTCTAAGTGGTCTGTGAGTGGGTGGGAGAGTGTCTGAGTGGGTCTGTGAGTGGGTGTATACACGTGGGAGTGGGTCTGTGAGTGGTTGTGACAGTGTTTGAGTGTAAATGTGAGTGGGTGCAGGAGTGTCTGAGTGAGTTAGTAAGTGGCTATGTGATTGTCTGAGTGGGTCAGTGACTGGGGGTGACAGTGTCAGGGTGGGTCTGTAAGTGGGTGTAACAGTGTCTGAGTGGGTCTGTGAGTGGGTGTAAGAGTGTCTGAGTTGGTCTGTGAGTGGGTGTATAAGAGTGTGAGTGAGTATGTGGGTGCCTGTGACAGTGTCTGAGTGGGTCAGTGAGTGGGTGCACTAATGTATGAGTGGGTCTCTGACTGGGTATGTGAGTGTCTGAGTGGATCTGTGAGTGGGTGAGTGAGTGGCTGAGTGGGTCTGTGAGTGACTGCATGAGTGTGTCTCTATGTGACTCCAGTGGCATCCGAAGTCTAGCCAATGTCTTCCTAACTAGCTCCAGAGACACTTACATACATCAAAGAGGCACAGGCATAATACCTTTTTACTATACTGTTCTCAGCAAAAGGCAAAGAAATCAACATATTTAAAGTGCTTGATTGTGATTTGGAAATACCGGTTGCTCCTTCATAAATGTCAAGAATATTCTGTCTGCCTTACTTAAAGTGGATTATATCCTCTAACACTTGTCAAAGGTGGATGGTATATCTGTCATATTTGTGATGGAGTAACCCAGCCAACAAATTATAAATGTGGCCCATACTTTTTTTTCCAACACATTACAACTTTCATATTTTGAAAATGATGTGAAAAGCTGTAGGTCTGCTTAGACATTTTTTCAAGGTTTCTCCTATCTTTTAAAAAGGATCTCTAGCAAATGGGTATTTTTGGTTCTTTAAAATTGTGTTGAGACCACGTTTATGTGCATGATGTAAACTTATAGGGCATGTCCAACACTGATATTCAGACATATCAGTTCTCAGACTTTAATTACTATTTGCCTGAATTAGAGATTGGTGGACATGTACTCCTTCACAAAGTGACGGATATCATGACAAGTGCATTATACTCTAATGTAATTGTAATTAGGTGGACGCAACAGCTATCATTCACCCTCCATACTCTAAATCAGATATTATATTTTATTTTTTATTTTTTATTTTTTATTGAGCAGAGCTTTGGATACATAAGTTCATAAATACATGATCTATTTAAAAAACATCGAGAAAAAAGAAAAAAAAAAGAAAAAGGGTAAAGTGAAGGTAGAGTGAAGAACCCAGTAATACATAATCAATTTGATAGCTTCCATTTTCAAATAAAACTTTGAATACAAGAAAGAGAAATATTTAGCGGCAGCAGCAAATATCATCATCGTCCAGTATTGATCTTGTGTAAATCATTTGGGATAAAGTACAATAATCAATACGGTTACAAGTTTAAATAAATTTAAATAAAATGCAACAGTATAGAGTGCAAGATATTTCTAAAGTGCAATACAGAGCAGCTAGAACATTAATATGATAAGTGAGTACTGCAGTCCCGCTTTGAGCTTTTCTAAAGTAAAATAAGCAATGAGCTTACAAATGTTCCTAAAATACCAAAAAAGTGCAACAATATAAAGTGCAAATGCTACTAAAGTGCAATACAATATAGCTAGAGCATTATTATGCAAAGTAAGTACTACAGTCCCTCTTTAAACTTTTCTAAAGTGCAATAACCAGTGAACTTGCAAATGTTCCTGAAATATCAATAAAGTGCAACAATATAAAGTGCAAATGCTTCTACAGTGCAATATTATACAGCTACAGCATCGATATATAAAGTGAATACTACAATCCCGCCTTCATCTTTTCTAAATCAATAAACACTTCCAATTCTTTTCAAATTTCCTGGATGCCCCGACCCGTCTGCAATAAGCTTTTTCAAATTCTCGGGTCCTTTTCATTTTGTTATACCATTTCAAATGCGAGGGGATTTCACTAGATTTCCAATTCTGTAGAATTAATGAACGAGCTACAGTACAAGAAATAAATAGAAAAGTTTTCTCCACCTCCGATAAGGTCGTTCTAGCTCGACAGATTCCGAATAGCGCGGCCTCTGCCTCGAATGGAGCTTGCTTACCGATTGTTGACTCAATATCAGCAAAAATTGCCTCCCAAAAGGGTCTCAGCCGAGGGCACCCAAAAAAGATATGATGCCACCCACCTTCCCCATCAGCCTGGCAGCGAAAACACTTATTCTCGGCTCCCGGAAATCTTTTTTCTAAAGCAGCCGGAGTTAAATAGGAGAGCCATCGTGAAAGGAAGGCCATCCTTTTAAAATTCGCCGCACACAAAGATTTATTTCCTAGATGGCACATAGCCTCCCAGTCATTCAGGGAAAGGGTACACCCAGTCTCGCGATCTATTTTAGCTAAATGGCTCACCAACACGGACATTTGGCCCTGTTTGTATATTAGCCGGTACCAGTTCCCCACCCCGCTCACTCTGGCCCCATATAGATCTACCATCAATTGATCTGGGGTGTCCAAAACACCATTCATTTTTTTTTTTTTTTAATGTGGATGATTTGTAGATATTCCAAAAAAGGGGGGTTTAGATGGCTTGCTGCCCGGGCCATTACCTCTTGCCAAGAGATCACCCGATTTTGAATTATGAAATGTCTTAACTAGAGTAGTCCACAACTTTCCCAATTCCTAGTGTGTCTAGATCGAAGTTGGAGACCACAGCTGGAAATTTCTCTCAATTTTAAATATTGGAGACCCGAGAAACCCGTTTTTAAAAAAAATGACTGGAGTCTAAAAGCCAAATCCTTCAAGGGCTTATACCTGTTTTTTTTTTGGAAGTTTAGAAGTTTTTAAAAATACTGAAGTTTGCGAGACACTTTCTTGAATAATTTTATCTAAAAAAAGCTATCTTTAATATGTTTAGATTCCATCAGTCCCGAAATTAAATCTATAAAGGCTGCCTCGTATTATGTTCTTTAATGAGGCAAGGCTAAGCCCCCTTGTGCAGTAGATAGTTGAACCACTGTCATTTTGACCCTTGGTACTTTCTTTCCCCAGACAAATTTTGTAAGTAGACTTTCTAGTTCTTTAAAAAAAGACATATTTATCCTAATTGGAACATTGGTAAAAAGAAATATGAGTAACGGGAGTATAGACATTTTAATTAACGAAACTCTTCCTACTATCGATAGGGGGAGTAAAAGCCATTGTTCCAAGAGTTTCTTAATTTTCTCCTTCATCCTTAAATAGTTCAATCTAAATAGCTGATGGTATTGACTAGATACATATATCCCGAGATATCTAATTGGGTCCGATTAATTGCTTGCATCCTCAAGCAAGATGGAAGAGAATTTAAGTCTGTGTTGAGGGTGAGAACTTCCGTTTAATTTGCGTTTATTTTATAGCTACCTATTAAATCTAAATCAGATATGACAGCAGTAAAGGCACAACTACAGTACTGTCACTATGCAACGTTTTTGGGGGGAAGCTTCAGTTACTGTGTCACAAATGTGACATAAATCCTGTCTGTTTTATTGCACTCATGTTACAAAGTGGATGAATATAAAACATGTAGATCTATTGACCCAGGAGCACTAACATTTTTCAAGCATACTCTTAAATGTTTTCTCTTATCGTGGGACCCTTTAGTGAAAAGGGTGTGGATTTAGCTTACTTATATATCTTCTGTCTCCTTCTTATCTTTTGCCTCCTTCTTGATGAAAGGTTCATTTCTTCATTACACACACTAATCGTTCGCTAGTTGAAGGCTTCCCAGTGTTGTGTCTTCTCTGCATGATTTCCATTTTGACAAGTGTTTGTTGATGCATACTTCTCCCTTGCAAGTCTATTTTGTAATACAAAATGTACTATAACACAAATATTTATAAACAAATCCCTATGGCAGAACTTCAAAGAAATAAGATGCTAGTCGTTTACTAATTGTTTTTGTTGAAATGTGTATTGTGTCTAGTCAATAAACATGTTTAACTTGGTAAATGTCATTCACAGGTTGTAAGTTGAAAATATTATTCAATGTATAATTTCTTTGCATTTTTAATAATGTCACAACAAACATTATTCTATTCACTTTTTATTAATAATCCAAAAATATTTTACAATACCATTTTTTCTTTTCAAAAAATGAGTTAACAAGTATGTTTGATAAATATGAAAGGTGAGCCTACCATTGGTTAGAGTCCTTTTCCTAGGGCCAGTCCATGAGTAGTTTTCAAATGTGTGGTCAGAAGATGGATAGGATAAATAATTCAGACACTCACAGTAGGACATCACTTTTTGCATCTCTTGGTCATTGCTTAGTGTCTTCAACTGGGTGAAATGGATGACACCCCCACTCACTGAAATGGCCTGCATGTCAACTGGTGAGGTGACGACAGGTAAATCTAGGGGCAACAGAGTTCTCCTTCCCATCGAGCTACCAGCTGGACATTTTTCTGGGACCAAGCTGGGAGAAGATGTTGCTTGGCCACCGAAAGGGCAAGGTAAATTGAATACTGCTGCAGACAAAGTTCAAAAGCCATCCTGCAGCATCACAGAATGTACAATGTAGGCATTATGGGCTGATCCAATCGACCATTTCAGGGCTCTGTATTGTAATCTGGCCCGGCTGTTCAGCCTGCTGTATAGCTGCACCTATCATGTTTTGCCCAAGATGGTTACATTGGTTGCTGCATCCCGAGCCTTCTTCCAGCCTGGTTGTGTGGGGGCACAGGGGTCTTGTGGGGACACAGATATACTTAATGGAGACAGAACTCTACTGTCTGGAACAGGTGTAGTGTCTTTGGGAGAGAGAGCGGTGTAGGATGCTACCCATACAACTCTGATAGGCCAGGGTGCTCTTTGAGATGTTCATCATAGTCAAGAGATTGACTCCCACCATTTTTTATTAAGGCAGAGGGGTAAACAGAGTTGAAGCTGACAATTAAGATCTTGATGGACCTGATGACTGAATGACTTTCTAAACACTTGACCCTGCTTTACAGTTGGCCAGGTGGTTTATTCCATAACAAACATGACATATAGCAACACGTGATCCACATGAGGGTCCTTAAAGATGTTTTGACAATGACGTAATTCAGGAGGAGAAAATAAACCTTTAAATGCTTGTGAAGTAAAGAATGTAAGCTTAACAAAGATATTGTAAAACCAAATGGTAAACAGAATTGCAAATTAATGCAGCCACGTATCACGAATACTGTGTCACAATAGAAACCCCTGCAAACCCATATCAATGTCTATTGGCTGCAGGGAGGACAGGATGAAGTTGCCCAGCCTGCACCACAACATTCCTAACAGTTTGCCATAAGAGCTACTCCTCATAGGAACTGCAGCTCCATCTGGTACACAAACACACCCCAACCTTCCAAATGAAAGATACCATTGCTATGAAAAGCATCAAAGGTGCCCTTTATATGCTTTACCTTGAGGAGAGCATCGCATCTACCCTTCATGCACAACCACCTAAAGGGATGCACGGGCTTGAGCAGTCATTTGACATTTGATATTTGATGCACCGTTAAGTGTTGCTGCATAATTTACATTTGCATTTGTTTTGGTTTTATAAAGTGTATAATATGCCCACAGGCTTTTTGGTGCTAGCTAGCAGACCAAAACAATCCAGAAGTGTGGGTGGAATTAGTACCTATAGAGCCATGTCTTTTCAACTTTCCTATATTTCAGTAAGGCGGTTCATTTGTAAATATACAAAAGTAGAAATTCCAAAGCCAAGCAGGATAAACTGAGAAAACTCCACCACCAGCCCACACTCTCTTCACATTCTGAGTGATCAATCTTTGACAGTCTTTAGGCTTCAAACAATGGTATGAATGAAAAGATAACCTCAGGTTACATCAGGTTACAATCAGACACAAGGATCTACCCCTGTAAATGTCTTTAAGAATCAAACAGGCTAATGTGTATTTGATAAACTTGGGATCAGAAGCCAATGGAGAGGTCCAGACTGGAAAGTTGATCATGTCTCTTTAGTTACAGCACACTCCTTTCAACTGTGTTTGGAATCAATATTAACGTATTTACTGCATTCTTGGATCTGCTATACCACATTGAGCTGCAGTAGTAGAGAAGCAATGGCCACTGATTAGAGTTGCTTTGTGTGGAATTTAAGGACTTCTTGAGAGTCTGCATCTCTATTAAACATGTCAAGGATATTGCATTATTTTGGGTTAAGAAGCAACCACTAGAAATCTATTTGCATCCCCAGGTTTTTCATAATTACTACAGACACTGGAGGAGATACAAGAAAATGTTGACCAACATTGGTAGGACCACAGAAGAATCTCATTGAAAGGTAGTAGAATCTAAGATCTTGCTTGCATTTAACTTCAAGTGGATGTAAAATGTCCATACATCAATTGTTTGAAGGTATGTCTCAATCAAGGCCTAATTTTCTTTCTAACTTTTAGTGCTAGCTGAGTAACATCAGCATAGTTTTATAAAGAGAATCAAACTTAATGGATCTTGCAGGTCAATGAACTAATGTACAGTTTAAACAGAAGTGATGACTGAAAGAAAACAGTTTTTTTTGCAGACATTCCCCCACTTTTTGCCCTCATTTTGACTACTAGATGCCGGTTTTCGACTCTGGCAGTGCACTGAAGCCTGCTAACCAGGCTCTAGTGCCAGTGCTCTCTACCTAAAACTGTTATGTGTATATTGGCAACGCCAATTGACAAGGAATTTACCCCCCCCTTATAAGTCCCTAGTATATGGTCCCAGTGGTACCCAGGGCATGGGTGATACAGAGGTCCCCAGGGCTTGCAGCACTGTTAGTGCCACTCTGAATGACCCAAATAAACTACTGACAAGCAGGCCTGCCATTGCAGGAGTGGAACTAGGCATTACACAACCGAATAGGCTAGGTCCTGAAGAATAGCTGAGAGGCGTAGACTAGAAACATGTCGACCATTAGGAGGTAGGAACATTATTTCGCTATGTCCTATTATTTCCCCTGTTTTTAACCATACCGACTACGGGTAGGAATAAAATAGTCATTATTCACTAGCCAGGTATTTTTAAACTTGTCTCTCATAGTCAAAAGAAAGTGCTCCCACGTAGTTCGTTTGGTTGCAGCACGCCCCATTCTGCAGCAGAACGGGAAGGGCACTATGATGAAGCATGCCACCAAGAGGCATGTGTGTGAGGGTTTCACAGAAAACGTTGTGTTTTCTCCTGAGCATGAACTAAACTTTCCTAAAGTTGGGTTCGGTGCCTTTTTTTCTGTGTTATGAACCATATTTTGGAGTATGACATGGGGTGTCGTCATGTACAATATATTTTTGATGATGCTGTAGATTAAGTAATAACTATGTATAAATCAGCCGCGGCCCATACAGGTAAGAGCGGTGGGGCAGTGGGGCCAGGTGAGAGGGGATTTTGACAGATGATGACCATGACAAATTAATTATTAATTTAATTTTCTCTGGTCATCGTCCATCGAACTCCCCCCTCACCCAGCCCCCCGCCCCATCACTCTTACCTGTACGGGCCGCAGCTGGTAGAAATAACAAGTCCATGAATCACTAAATTGTGTCCATTACTGGAACTTCCTTTTCCTGTGACTGCTTGCTTATCTCCTGCTTTCTTTTTCTGGCATGTGTGTCCGGAAGAATTGCACATCTCTGCACTTGTGTCAGGCAGAGTTGCACGTTTCTGCGTGTATGTCAGGCAGAGTTGCACGTCTCTGCATGTGTGTCAGGCAGAGTTGCAAGTCTCGGCACATGTGTCAGGCAGATTTGCATGTCTCTGCATGTGTGTCAGGCAGAATTGCTCGTCTCTGCATGTGTGTCGGCAGAGTTGCACGTCTCTGCATATGTGTCAAGCAGAGTTGCTTCTCTTTGCATGTGTGTCAAGCAGAGTTACACGTCTCTGCATGTGTGTCAGCAGAGTTGCATATCTCTGCACATGTGTCAGCAGTTGCATATCTCTGCACGTGTGTCAGGCAGAGTTGCACGTCTCTGCATGTGTGTCAAGCAGAGTTGTACATCTCTGCATGTGTGTTAGGCAGAGTTGCATGTCTCTGCATATGTGTCAGGCAGAGATGCACATCACTGCATGTGTGTCAAGCAGAGTTGCTCGTCTCTGCATGTGTGTCAGCGGACCCACCAAAAGGGCCACTTATTGGACCCTATCTTTGCCAACTGGGAAGACATTGAAGTTAAGGCCCCCGTCCCAGTCCCTTGGTCCGACCACTTCTTAGTGCCTTTTACAATAAATATCCCTGCTAGCAACATCCAAAAGCGTACCAACTCTAAATATATGAGCCGGAAATGGACTGCTTTTTCCAAAGCCAAGTTCGATACTGCTCTGACTAAAGGCGGTAGACCAGGAGGTGAGGATGCTGATACTGCATCGGATAGACTAGAAGGCCGCATTAATAATGCTTTAGATGACATAGCCCCTCTCTGTCATAAAAATCCCTGTAGTAGACCCCAGAGATCCGCCCCCTGGTACAGCGATGAACTTCGCCTAGCTAAAGCGGAATGCAAACAACTAGAAAGACAGTGGAGGGTGGCTTACCTCGATCAGGCAAAACAGAGGTATATAGACAAACGCAGAGTATCATAGCTTGATCAGGCGTGCCAAAACAACTTACTTTTCAGGTAGGATAGGAGAAGCTAAAAACTCTACCAAGGAGCTATTCAAAATTTATAAGGAAATCTCTCTCTGTGGCTCATCTGTTGACCCGTCCTCGGTCTCAGAGGAATCCTGTAACCGCATTGCTGCTTTCTTTTCTGATAAAGTGGCCACCATCTACTCCACTTTTTCAGGGGGAAAGAAAAAGGGAACAGAGTTCAGTGAGAGTATATTGGTGGATGTGGGTGTTAATAGCCTGGACAACTTTTTCACCCCATCCCCTGACGGGCTCCAGCAGATATGCCGCTCCATTAAGTCAGGATCCCCCCGTGATCCGGCATAACCGAAACTTCTTGGAGAGAGTATCAAGATCCTTGAACCCTATATTAGGGATGTTCTGGAATTTTCCTTCAGATCCAGCACCGTACACAAAAGTTGGAAGCAGGCTGTAGTACTTCCGCTTAAAAAAAAAACGAATCTTAGCTGGGACAGGCTGGACAATCTCCGCCCTATCTCACTCCTCCCCTACCTGGCCAAAGTAGCAGAAAAGGTGGCAAATCTTCAACTTATGGCATTTGTGGAGAAAGCCAACCTGCTCCATCCAACTCAGTTTGGCTTTCGTGCACGCCACTCCACAGAGTTTGCGCTGCTCATGGCCACTGAGACCATCAGGCAAGGGGTAGATGAGGGGCATACTATGGCCCTCATTCTACTTGACCTAAGTGCAGCCTTTGACACTGTAGCACATTTCACCTTGCTACAGTGTCTCAACAAAGGTGGAGTCACTGGGTCAGCGCTGAGGTGGTTCAATCTTTCCTGACCGATAGGGGTTTTCAGGTCAGACAGGGAGAACACTACTCTTGTGTGTTCAATCTTGATCAAGGGGTTCCCCAGGGCTCCGCCCTGAGCCCCACCCTGTTTAACCTATATGCTTCCCCTGTAGCCACCATTGTGGAAAGTCATGGCATCCAACTAGTGTCATATGCAGATGACACACAGCTGGTCATCTCGCTGTCACGGTTACCTGATGTTGCGGCATCCAGCTTCAGTGCTTGCATGCAGGAGCTTGCATCCTGGATGTCTAACAACTGCCTGAAGCTGAATGGGTCCAAAACTGAAGTGCTTGTGGTGGGAGGTGGTCCGAACGTGTGGTCCTCGGCATGGTGGCCAGCATGCCTGGGCTCCACTCCAGTGCCTTGTCAACAGGCCAAAAATCTTGGGGTGATGTTTGACTCCGACCTGTCATTTGCTCCCCAGATTAATCGGGTTGTCGGAATGTGCTTCGGTATACTCAAGAGTCTAAGGAAGATCCTGGACCTACTTCCAGTTAGTGCCAGGCAGACTCTGGTGCATGCCTTGGTCACATCTAGACTCGATTACTCTAACCTTCTCTATCTGGGAATAACAGCTAGAAGCCTCAATCGTCTCCAGGTACTTCAAAATGCCACAGCCCGGCTGGTGCTGAGGGTTCCTAGGATTACGGCCTCTAAAGCTGCTTTGAAGTCCCTACACTGGCTTCCGATCAGAGAAATGATTACCTTCAAAGCACTATGCATGTGTCACCGCATTATCGGGGGCAGGGCGCCCGTTCCCCTACACAGCCTCATCACCCCCTACAGACCGGAGCGGATGCTCAGATCCTCTGGCACCGGACTGGTAGTCGTCCCCAAAATTCATACAGCTCGAATGGGGGGGGCAGATCTTTCAGGCTTCTTGCAGCCAAGAGCTGGAATATGCTTCCGATGGAGCTGCGCCTCGAACCTTCTGAGGCCAAGTTCCGCAGAGCTCTAAAAACTCACCTTTTCGCTCAGTACTGATGTAACCTCCCTGTTCTGGCCACTTCATACTTCACACTCAGCGCGGGGACACGCCGGGGCGCGTAACCATGCGCTTTACAAAATTCCATAATAAAATAATAGAGTTGCATGGCTCTGCATGTGTATCAGGCAGAGTTGCATGTCTCTGCATATGTGTCAGGCAGAGTTGTATGTCTATGCATGCGTGTCAGGCAGAGTCGCACGTCTCTGTGGTTCTGCTCTTCCATACGTTTTTCCACATAACTTTAGTTCATCTGATTGTTCCCTATTTGGGCTGGGGAATGAGACTGTGGTCATTTGTCCTCTACATAGCCTTTGCTCATGTGGGTGTTCCAGAGGCATGCTACCTATTCATTAGTGTGCTGTGATTGTAACATTTTGTGTGCTTGCAGTGTGCTACTATGTGCTTACTTGGCAGTCATCACACGTTTGTTTTTATTACTGTTTTATTTTCGGTTAATCCACATTGTGGTAGCAAGTTTAAGTACAGTGCCATTTTGTTTTTATTGGTTGCACTTCTTGTATTTCCATGCAACACAATGAAAATGAAAAGAGGACTGCTGCTCTTCACCAGACCAATATTCATGCTGCTCTTCCACCCTTCTGACTATGCAGGTAAGGGCGGCACTCAGAGATGGGTGGAGTCTGTGGGCAGCAGTGGCAATGAGGGTAAGGCCTGCCTCCCAATTGGGGGACCAGCCCCTATATGTTTACAAATTAATCACTGCCAAAAGATGAGGCCAGAAATGCTTTCGATTAGAATGACTCTAATTTTTACAGTGTATACTTTTGTATCTAAGGCAATTCAAGCTACACTCTATCAGAGGCTAAACCTATAAAGCAAAAGGCTAGCCTGTCCCACCAGAGAGCTGGGATACATGAATATGTTCATTCCACTGAGGACAATCCTGCTCGAGAGCTCAGCAGGGGGTTTCTTTATTGCCTTTGCTTGGGCTTGCTAGGCTGCTGTGACAATCCTAACACTCAGAGCACTGCACCTCAATGACTTGAAAGCATTCTGCAAGCTGCTTCTCCATTTTGGCCCTCCATCTGTGGGCAAGACACAAATGACTTTAATGGGCCTCACATATCTGACTCTGTAAGGACGAAAACAGTACATCAGGAAATGAGTGAAAAATACCTGCTGCGGCAGTGGGCAGCGGCATTACTGAGAAGGCGGAAGCCAGAATGGTTTATTTGTTAAGAGCAGAAGAGCAGGAAGGAAGCGGCCTACCAAGATGTCTTTATGTCATTATCTGCTGTCTTTGTTTACATATTTATTCATCAATCAGGCAGCAGTACGAACGTATGGCGCCTCGGAGCTGGCTCTTACGCATTTCTTCTTCACTGAAAAAACAGAACAGTGGCTTCTCCTAAAGTAGCCCTAAATGAGTCGCCATCTTCTGTGGAACTGGAGACAGGTCTCCACGATGTGGCGTTGGTCCTATGTATAAACTTTACAACCAATGATTTTAACTGTCTACACATTGTCATTGTTCTGAGTTGCAGATTTATTGTTGTTAATTGTGTGTCATATATGTTGTACATATGATTTTCTATTTTTGACCTGGTTGTACAATTAATCATAGATTGTGCTTCAACAGTTTGATGTGAACCATATTATATGTATTATAATTTAGTATGAAAATTGTTTAAAAAAATGATAAATTTATATAAAAAAAATGACAAAAGCCATTAATAAATGAAATATTATAGTTTTATATACCGTTGACTGTGGGTATTATTTTATTATATGGACATATTGCCTTTAATTTAAATCATACAGTGTAGGAAGTTTTGTTTCTCATTGGTCTTTCTCCCTGAAGTCTTCCTCGCTTATCAATATACTCAGGGTCCCTCTTTTGTTACTGATTGTCTCCACGATGTGGGTAACATCACTCTTAATCATTTTAAAATTGGTGCAGTTTCCTCACAAACAAATCCCCTTAAATAGGAAACAGTGGGGAAAATGTGAAGTTGGACTTTACTACAGGCACCGATGCATTCAGAGGGTGAGCAAACGACTAAACTTGGTAGTGACGTTCCTGTAGGATGGCGTTTATTACATCAGTTTCCTACAATTGGTGGTTTACTTGGGCAAACTTTAACTCTTTCACTTCTTTTGTGTTTTCACAACTCTATCCTGGAATTTTTTTCAAAGATCAGCATTAGTTGTTCAAGCAAAGGAACTTCTTTTTATGCACCTATACAATCTATACATTTTTATTTTACAGAACATTCAGGGCTATGCTTTTGGGTAAACCCCACATCAATATCTCATAGCAGACTGAAGATATAATGAGAAATTTGTAAATATTGTCTTGATTTAAAAAAAATATGCTCAGTATTTTGCTGTATTTCTCAAATGGACAAATATAAATCCAAGAAGGGTAACCAAAAAAAGTTTGATAATACCAGTTCTAAAAACAGCACTCATCGCTGTATTGTTCCGTAAACCTACTAATAGGAATTGCTTTCTATGATATGAGAGCACTTATCCAAAATGCCTTAGTGATGATGATCTCCCTTGTTGTCAATTTCTTACGAATATGTAGGAATCGCACAAATAAGGAAGATTACTTCAAACATTCTGTGGAATTTAATATGAAACTAAATTAAAGGAGTCATCCGAAGAAACTGCTAAATAACTCGTGTTTAAGGGCATGCTCGACAAGACACCCCCATAGAAAACGAATCAAAGATGGCAAACAACCAATCATTCGTGTCACCACATTCTGCACCAGAACCAATCATTCTAAAATGATCATTAATCAAAACTGGCAAACTATGTCCACTTTGAAATGTGAAGTACAAATGCCAATTGTTATATTACTACAAATTAGGGCCTATTTGGAACGTGATTCATCAATCCAAAGAGACTTAAGAATGATATGAAACCTCTGATCCCCACAGGGGCATCACAGATGTGGAGAATGGTCAGAATTGGATCAAAATAAAAGAAACTAAAAGAAACAAATTATACATTTCTAAAATGAACCAAAAAAATGAGAAAAAGAACTGTATCACATAGATCAAGGACTCAATGCAAATGATACCAGAGCCATTGGTAGGACATTGTATGCAGCAACTACACACAGAGAACCAGATACAATGACGGATGTGGTAGTTAAGAATCTGAGAGGAGGTTTCATTGCATGTCTATTACTCCAGAGAGAAATAGCAGGAATTTTGAAGGTTAACACCATAAACAGTGGGATAAAGTAACTCTCAGCGTTGCCTTTGTGCTTCCAGCGAATCATTCTCAAAATTTACCACTTTCTCGAAAAATAGGAGAATTTCCCAGTGCTTGAGACTTGGACCAATGTAGTATGAAAAAATCTTTTCAATTTGCAACTATAATTCATTCCCAGCATTCATCTGCTTGCTGTAAGTATTTGTTTCTTGGTATAGAAACAGATTTAAGAAAAATAGCAGGGCTTTTGGGCCTTGAACATAAAGGGTCTGATTTACAAAGGTATATTTATGCATGTAGATTTGTGCATGTGTAAATCTATCACTGCACTTAAGTGTAAATCTACACTTTTTTGCTATTCACCATTTCTGATTGTAGATTTAAACCTGAATGTGGACTTACATATCTGCAACCCCTGGTGGACCCTCCTCCAACAGGATTTATGTGTCTAAAGTTACTGCTAGCAGCTTTTCACATGTAGGTGGAGATTTACGCACCTGAGGTGAATACATGCCAATGGGAAAGCTTAGGAAAAATTATAGAAGTTTATTAATCTTTTTTGAAAAAATAATCAAAACGTTTCATGTAAAATATATACATAAGATCATTTAAAATATGTATTTGTAACCTATACATAACAATATAAAATGCAACAGCAAATCCATTCATTATATAAAATGTGTATTAAATAATTAATTAAATTAATTGAAATACATTTATTTAATTTACAAATACAGTTTTCTAAAGAATAATGTTAAATATAAAATTCCCACACATATCGATATTTTTATTTCTATATAATATATTATACATTTTGTAGGAAGTTACATGTTGAATAAATGTAAATCATTTTTAATGTTTTTATCAAAAGTATAAAAGTATAATATCCAGGTTAAATTATGAAATAGTTGCCACTAGGTAGTTATAGTTAGTTCTGCTTTTCCATAGACAAGGCATTTTTGGATTGCTAATAACTTTGGTGCCGGTTGACAAATCTTGACAAAACTTTCCACAGAAAAAAGCCCATCCCCAGACACAGTAGTATCCCTGCTCGCACCGGTGCAGGCATGGAAACCTGAGTTTACTCCCGTCTGTTGGGAGGATTTTTAAATCTGCAGCTAAACAGGAGCAAACACAAAGTGTGTTCCCAGTGGGCGGGAGATCTAAAAATACTACGGCCGGCTCGGAGCAGACTTGTGATCTGTTTCCCTGCCCACCTCAGTGCAATATGGGTGGGAACGATGCCGGCTTCCGCAGCATGTAGGGAGCAGTTGGGGCCCTGGGACTCCCCCAGCAGCCCCAACATTGTGCTTGGTGTGTGCCCCAGGTGGGCACTGGGACAGCCACCTTTCAATAATGAAGGCTCATGGAAGGGTGGCATGCAGTGCATGTCCCCCCCAAATCTCTCCCCATTCCTCCCTAAATGCCACCCTTTTAGGAGTAAGCAATCACCATTTTCCAGCCCCTCCCCTTTTGATCCTCCAATATATAGTACTGAAATGTAGGCCTACATAAGCTGAGATCTCCAGGTATGTGTTGCGATTGCCTCACAGAAGTTATAGAAGTGGAGGAGGTAGAGGTCTCCATGCAGTCTTTTCAATTGCATTTTGTAGTATATTAGCAATACTACAAAGTGTACTCCAAAATTAAGTTTGTGAAGTGGGCCACATATCATTTATGAACTTTTGTTATGCCAAATGTAATGAATCCGAATCTCTATGTCAATCATTTCTTTCACATAGTTTTACATATGCCAGGGCGAAAATCTCTAAAACTAACTTTTTCAATCAATCCGCATTTGTAGAGTGCGCTAATCACCCGAGTGTTATCCGGCCGCTGAGTGGGTGGGGCTATTCGAACCGACAGGTCTTGAGGCTGCTCCTGATTTAGGCGAGGGAGGTGGAGGTGGATGGGGGGGTAATTCCAGGCTTTGCCAACGAGGTAGGAGAAGGATCGTCCTCCAGCTCGAGTACGATAGATGCGGGGTACGGAAGCGAGGGCCAGGGAGGTGGACTGCAGGTGTCTGGTTGGCTGATGGACGGTCAGGCGGTTGTTCAGGTATTCTGGTCCTGTGTTGTGGAGGGCTCTGTAGGTGTGCATGAGTAGCTTGAAGTGGCATCTTTTCTTGATGGGGAGCCAGTGCAGGCTACGGAGGTGGGGGTGATCTGGGTTCCTCTGGGTAGGCCCAGGATGATTCTTGCTGCTGCGTTCTGTATTGTTTGGAGACGCGTGAGGAGGAGGGTGGTGTTTCTGGCGTAGATGGCCTTCCCGTAGCCAAGACTACTGGTGATAAGGGCTTGTGAAAAGGTTCTTTTTGTGTCAGTTGAGATCCATCTGAAGACATTGCAGAGCATTCTGAGAGTGTTGAAGCAGGTGTAGGTGACAAACTTGACCTGTTGTCTCACTGTGAGTTTGTTGTCAAGGATGATACTGAGGTTGCAGGTGTGGGTGGTGGTCCGAGGGAGGAGGGCCACCAGGAGTCGTCGCTCGATGAGGGGGTCTTCTGAAGAGGAGAACTTCAGTTTTGTCAGTGTTGAGTTTGAGGCAGTTGGGTCTCATCCAGTCAGCAACGTCTGTCATGGCAATCCAGAAGTTTGCTTTGGTGGTGTCTGTGCCTTTGGTGAGGAAGAGGATGAGTTATGTGTCATCGGTGTAGGAGAGGATGTTGAACTCGTGGCTGTGTGCGATGGGTGCCAGCAGAGTCATGTAGAGATTGAACAGTGTGGGGCTGAGTGAGGGGCAATTTATGCCAGTTTTTTTTTCTCTACTGCACTTGTCTCTGGCTTATGACACCAGTCTTCAGCTTTAACGTTAACTCTGCCCCCGCCAAATTTTTCAGTCTTTTATTCATTTGTATATTTGGGAGCATCTTAACTTTGAGACAATAATATCCATCCTTGCCATTCTCTTATTCCAGAACACTGGAGATCGCTGGAAATTCCATTCTTTCAAGGTGCAGTAAAAGCATACTTCAGATTTATGGATATCTTTGGTGAGTCCGACAGAGGCTGAATAGCTATAGTGGGGTAACCCAGTATTATTATTGTCCTGCGCTTTAAAGTAGGAGTGAATTACTTGTAATCATTGTATTGTATCAAAGCATTTGCATAGCGATTACTACCCCTATTAAGAGTGGTGAAATGCTTACCCTGGTGGATAGCAAGCCTCGTGATGTAGAGTGTGTGTTTAGAATGGCTTTTTTTTTGTTTTGAGCATATGTCGGAAGTGTTTTCATGCTGTGCATAATGACCGCTGAGGTGTGATTATCGTGTTAGGAGAGGCAGAGCCTGACATTGTGGTGGGAGAAGATAAGTGAGAAATAGACGATTATGCTAAAGACTAATATGTAGGCAGCCTCAGAGCACCAGCCTAGCCATATGGGCAGTGGGATGCTATATGCATATATATTAAAAAGGGGACAATTAGAGAAGGTCCAGTAATCCATTTGGCGACATTTGTAAGGCAGAAATTATGCTGGGTGAGTAATAGGATGCAAGAGGGAAAGAATGCAATTAATGGCATGAACAGTAGCTATGCACTTTTTTTTTAAGACAATGATACTGCATACAGTTGAACAAGTACACTCCATGAACAAGGGAGGAAGTGAACAAGCAATCAAGGCTGACAACCTAAGCATAAACTACACAATCTCTAAAAGGCCCATATTCCACCTTCTCCTGCGTGTTTGAAGCAAGCCGACATTTTTAGTAGGTTTCATGCCCCAAATCCCTCTCGTGCCCCAAAGGCTCACAAAGGAGGACGAGCAGCAGTCGGGAGAGCCCTACTTGGGTTGTGGCTCGTAATCTGACTAGATTGGTACCTTGAACAAGCAAGGGTGAGTGGCAAAGCACTTCCTAGGATGCTGCCTTGACATCGCAAGAGAGAAATAGCCTACCTTGAGTTTCCCATCTGTTCTCATCCAATGCTTCTCTTTGGTTCCAGAGACCCTTGATCTTTCTAGTTTTCATATTGAGGCATCCTCATGACCCGCAATGTGTTTGTTACCAGACAACTTCTTTCATTATTAGAACTGAATGACCATTTTTTTTAAACGCTTTTGCTCCGAATATGTGTAAAGATTTCCTCCAATTTCGGCAGTTGCGTCATAGTTTTTACTAGAAGTGTGCAGCTTCAAATAAGTTATTTTAAAATGTTGACACCTTCCAGAGTTCGGTGGCACTTTTCTGTAGCGGGAAATGGTTCTACCTCAGAAGAATCAGTCCCCCGTCCACCTGCTCCAGTTGCTTCCTTCTACAAAGTCCTGACTACTTGGACCACCCCTTCACCCAGTGACTCCTTTTTAAGCTTCACAGGTTTGTTCTGCAACAGATGGTAAATTTATGGATTTGAAAGTTTGTTGAACGTATGCATTAAGACCCCATACATCTTGAGAATGGTTCCCAATTTTAAAATATTCGCAGATTGGTGTTATGTGAGAGGAACTTGTCCCTGGAATAGAAGCTGTGTCATAGTTCTTTGTTAAGTTGCGCTGACAGTAGTTTCTGAGCGGTATCAGTCTTTTAAAATAAAGGGTGTTGCATGCTTGCATTAAAATATACTTGGCATGCTGTGTGAGGACCCTTTTCGCAGAGTGTTCCCGGTCTGTAGAGAGGGGTGCAGACCCTGCTGAGCAAGAGTCCATCCAGTCCAGTCAGGTGGACTGGTAGTGCTTTCTTGAGGAGGGTTTGGCGCCCTTATACCAGGACTGTTAAATCTCTATAATCAGAGCGGGATGTGCTGTGTGCGGGCACCAGGTCTGGAAAAGCAGGTTTGTAGCAAGAGCTGTGTGATGGGAGTCTAATTCCAGGAATTGCAGAGGGGTTTCATATCAGTATTAAAATGCTCTCTCTGCATATTGAGTGCGTGCTGAGGGGGAAGGGGGGGGGGGGGGGGAGTCCACTCCTGGAAGACTTGGTGTGTTCTAATAAAATGCACTGTTCTGTGTGGAGGGAATCTATGGATTGAAAATAATCTATGCTGTGAGTCTGTATTAAGTTGCACTCGATGTATTGTATAAAGCACCCCAGTCTGTTATGCGCAGCAGTCTCAAGGGTTTTTACTGGGACACTAAGAAGGGTCTGTTTGAGGTAGTCTCAGTCTTATAACAGTAGGGTTTGTTAAAGCTGTGCAAAGAGAAACACTGTCTGGGAGTGAGGGGGTTCCAGCTTTATGAAAGATAGGTGCAGAGATACGGCGTTTCTGCTACATAAGTGGAGACCAATGAAATGACAGGCCTGTCCAAAGCAGCGCAGCTAAATAACTGAGAGATTCACCATGATTTACTATGAGATGACTGAAACATATTACAGAATGTACGTATTTGTCGCAGTGTTGTGTTCGTAGGCGGTTCTGAAGGTCAGGGTTGAAGTCCGATGGAAGGTCTGTGCCAGTGGGTTCTTCTGCGTCAATTGCAAGGAGTGTTCTGTGTCTACCTTTGGGTCCATCAGCACAAACAACTACGTGGAATAATGGAGTCGGGGCTTCAGGACATCAATATGCTGAACATGAAGAACTGTAAATGGAGTAAAAAGCATGAAATATACGGAGTACGGCATGCGTGACATGGTACTTTGGAAGACACCTTTATGGGTCCCAGAACATGTATATTAAAGGACCTTCAGAATCCAGTGGCAGCATCATGTTCTGGGAAGAGGAGTTCAACAGAAGGGAACGGTGGAGGTCTGGCCTAGACCTGTAGGGCAACACTTGAATGCTACAAGTGAGAACCACAATGCACGGCTATATTAACATGCAGGGTGCCAGGCAGGCTTCTACTTGTCTTCTAACAGTGGCATAGTCAGCATCAGTGCAGATGTGGTCAAAGCGGCATGGAAGCCGTGAGTCTGAGCCCTGGTACACTGCTGGCGGCAGCAGATCTGACTTGCACAGCATTATTATGTCCTATTGTGGACAAAGAAGGGGTGCTGTCGGTCTGGTTTCAAATGCCCTTGCAGACCTCCTACAGAAGATGTTCTTACAGGTTACAGTTGAGGGATGCAGTGTTTATCTCAGTGAAGCATCAGCCAACTGCAGAGTTGGGCGAAAGTCTACAGAGAAACTTAAAGTGAATTTGCTATTCTTTGTAACATGAATGAGTTTCAAGTGCCTGCTACCTGCCTGCAGGTCCCACTCGCAGCTAATTCCATCTCTTGGCACAGAAAGCTGCTATGTTTATCCATTTGGATAGAGGAAAACACTCACAATGACCTTTCCTGGAAGATTCTTCTAAGAAACGCTGTTCCCTTTAGTTTATGTGTTGCTGGTATCCCAGCCTTCCCCCCAGATGTGCATTACATTGGAAGGAATCCGCCCCAAACCTGGCCGCTCGTACCTTTAAGTGTTTCCACCCGCCGGGGCCCAGCAGGTCGAGCCAGTATCTGGTTCCAGTCTCCATCCATGGTTCGTTTAATCATGTCCTCTAATTAAGAGATCATGTCGCTAGTATGGATGTTCTGATTGGATAATGGTCTCCTGCTGCGAAATGCCGGAAGGGAGCGTGCCCACGTGGTGGGGGCACGCGCTGAGCATATGGAACGGCATCTCGAGGACGCCAGGTTCAAAACCTTCAGAACGGCGGCAAACTTGCCTGAAATTTAAAACGTAAAAAGAGCAAAAAAAACAACATCAGATTACGCCGTTCAGTGAAAAAAAACAACAAGGTGGGGAGGTTGAAATTGTCAAAATCGTTCCATTCCTTCCTTTCCTTAACCTCCCCTTCACTTACAACAGAGGGGCCCCTTTTTGGAAGAAGAAAGCGGCAAAGACATCTTTTACTAATTAGGTAGTCTGCACTTAAACACATTATCTCTGCCAAGGTGGGCAGGATTTCCTGCCTAGGGCTCGTGCCCTCTGACAGATCTAAATTAAAATGTTTATCACATGAGGGTGTTTAACTCATTTTTTAGGTTCTGTGATAAGATTATTAGATTAAGCACGCACACGTGGAAAGAGATACAGAGTCTAAAAATAAATTGCAAATTGACAGCTGCACGGACATGCTCAGGAAATGTGCGTGCGTGAAGTCGCCCACTCACATAGGGGTACACAGACATTCGCTTTGTGCTTTTTTCAGCAAAATTAGTCACGTAACATGAATAAGTACAAAACAAATAACACATCTTCCAGTCATACAGAGTTCAAAGTAATCATGCACACACTTAAACCCGTGCGTACAGACAGGGCTTTAAGTGGGATGAAAAAACTGGGGGGGCAATGTAATTAAGGGCGTGGTTTAAAAACACGTAGGCTTAAAATCTGTGCTTAGCATTGTGTGCCGCCCAATTTACAACAAGTAAAAAACATCATACATACAACAAGTCAGGACTATTGGCTTTGTCAATGGTTGTTAGTTACATAAAATAAATAAGCAGCAACTACGGCTTATATATAATATTGAAAACGCTTCCACTTAAAGCCCTGGTGACACCACGACAATGTTGCTGCTCCTGCATTTCCAAAAGGGACGGGAAATTCAGAGAGAAAAGGACTCCCTTTAACCCCTTCCCCGCTCATGACGGAACCGTTCCGTCATGAGCCACGGTTGCCGTGTGCTCATGACGGAACGGTTCCGTCATGACACGCCCGTTGGCGGCCGCTCCGCCTACGCGGCGCTGTTTCCCCGCCTGTGCGGGGGGACAACGCAAATGGGCGGAGTCATGACGGAACCGTTCCGTCATGAGCACAGCTCAACTGTGGCTCATGACGGAGCGGCTCCGTCATGAGCACAGGCCCACCGCGCTGCCCCCCTGCCCCCCCCAGCGCTGCAGCGGAATGTCCGCAGCAGCGAAGGGGTTAAAGGATGTCCCTTCCCCTACAACGCTCACCTGGCATGACGTCAAGCCGTAACTTCCCTACTAGTGAGAAGTGAGCAGTGTGAGCAGCGCACATCGATGGGCCTGCTGTCACTGCAGTTCCGATAAAACCAGGGAACAAAACAGAGCCCGGTAGAGACCCGTTTCGAGGCCCCCTTTAAAAAACTGCCGGTGCTCAGACCCGGTGAGATCCCGCCCACTTGAAGCCCTGCGTACAGAGATCATTGCTGAGGCGAACCCATTTCCACTCACAAACACTAAAAGAGGGTTCTCCAAAGAGTAGCTCGTGACCCACTGGTAGCTTCCCATCTACCTCTAAGTAGCTCGCCTGTGTGCAGCCCAGCCTCCTAAATTAGAACCTTTTGCTTGGTTGAATTAATATATGTATACCAAAATTGAAAAGTGTGTATTGGAGACGAAAATGTGTCCTTTTTCAGAACTCGTCTACTGATGTTTAAAGGAAAATGGTTGGATTTTTAAATTAAATGTAAAGCTATTATTTGAATGAAATGAAATGCATGAAAACTCATCTGGTGTTGGAGGGGACCTATTAATAAGAATATTACCTTGGTGTCATGTGCATTGTTATGTATTACCCATGTAGAGGCATGCCACATTGAAAACGTATTTTTTACATTACTGCAGGCAACCATGCCTGGGCACTGAGGTGAAAACTGCTGATAATCTTGCACATGGTGGCCACTAATGTAATCATGGCTATGTGGTAACTATTAAAACTCTATCTCATAATATTAGCAGCTCAGGGTGGTTTCTATTGAACATAAGCGCTGTCTTTACATAAAAGTTTGGAGACCCCTGAACTAGAATACAAACATTGAAACAGATTTCCATTTGCGCCAGTGGGCACATACACGCACTCACACACATACACTTCAACTGGACATATACACATAGAGCCACACGTTTTCAAATGTAAATAAAGATGAAAACAAATATATGTGTGAACTCCTCGTCATGTCCTTGTAACAGTTCTTCTATCAAGGGGGTTGGATGCACACCAACTTTTGAAATGTAAGCAGAAAGCGATCTCTGGCAGTAACCCCTGATGAAGGGCCTGTGAATAGCCCGAAATGCATTGGGTCTATTAAAAGAACACTGCTTCGAACCCACCTTGCTTTTCCATCGTGTTCTTTAACGAGGTCCGGATGGACACATTCAGAGCATTAGAAGTGTGTGAAACAGCAGGGTCACATCCATGTGGCATAATATCGAAGAAAGATGACAAGATAAATAAAAGCACGGAATACCTTTTCGTAAACTTGTGGAATGTTCAGATGATTTTGAAATATAATGTTTGCTGTGCCACTGGGTTGTGGGGTGAAATGCCGCCCCACACGCTTGATGTTCTTGTAACCGTTCTTACATCATGAGTGCTGTCCACACCCTGGAAACAGGCACTGCACTGGCTACCTAAGAGACAAGCAGTGGCATAATCAATAGGTCTCGCTTTTGGGACCTTATAAGTATTTAGGTATGCAGCACAATATCCTTGGTGCAACAACATCAACTTCAGATAACTGCTGTGGTTCAGACTTTTGGACAAACAATAGGCTGGTGAGCCAGCTAATGCTGGCTCAAAGGTCAGAGCTAAAAATTATCTTCACCAAGAAGTAATTCTTCTGTGAAAAATGTGTTATTTCACCATCTAGGACTGGATGGAGGCCTCCTCATTGTGGCTACTGTGCATCATGTTGAAAAGTTATAATAAAAAGTGTTAAGCATTTTTGTTACCTTTATACAAACCAAAACTACATTATATACATTATATACAACTAAACAACCTGATAAAAAAAAGATTTTTAACATAAAAAATGTCTTCTTGTTTTTTTGTACTTGCACTGCCTGCAACTTCTTTCTGCCTGTTCTCATGCTTGTTTGTTATAATTTTTTTGTTATGGGGGAGCGGGACATAAATAACGGGGGAGTGGAGGATGGAAAACAGTAATTTATTAGAACACGAACAGCGGGCGGACACTAGGTGAGAATCAACAGATGCCAGATTCAGAGGTCAGAGTGATGTGATGCTTAGATGATGCAAAATGATGGTGGTGAGTGATGTTTGGTGCTCAGGTGGTGCCACTATATGGTGTGGATTTGAAGTACGTTGTGGATTGTGGAGTTGAAATATGTGGTTTTGTGTGTAATTATGTGGTGTGTATTGGAAATGTGTGGAGTTGAATTGTGTGGCCTGGAACTGTGGTGTTGAGTGAAATTAAACTTAGTGAAATTGTGCCATGGTGTGGAGTGCATTTATGTTGATTGGTGGAATGTGGCATAGAGTGCATTTATGTGGAGTGTATTTGTTGCATTGAGTAGAGGGCAATTGTGTGGCGTGTAATTATGTGGCACTGAGTGGTATTATGTGGAGTGTATTTATGTTGCATTGAGTATAGTGTAAATATGTGGTGTGAAATTATGTGGTACTGAGTGGTATGTGGAGTGCATTTATGTTGCATTGAGTTGAGTGTAATTATGTGGCATGTAATTATGTGGCACAGTGGTAATATGTGGAGTGTATTTATGTTGCATGGAGTACAGTGTAATTATGTGACGGGTAATTATGTGGTACTGAGTGGTATTATGATGAGTGCATTTATGTTGCATTCAGTAGAGTATAACTATGTGGCGTGTAATTAAATGGCACAGAGTGGTATTATGAGGAGTGTATTTATTTTGCATTGAGTAGAGTGTAATTATGTGGTGTGTAACTATGTGGCACTAAGTGGTATTATGTGAAGTGTATTTATGTTGCATTGAATAGAGTAATTGTAACGTGTGATTATGTGGTACTGAGTGGTATTATGTGGAGTGTATATGTGTTGCATTGAGTAGAGTAATTATGTGGTGTGTAATTATGTGGTACTGCGTGGTATTAAGTAGAGTGTATTTATATTGCATTGAGCAGAGTGTAATTATGTGGCGTGTTATTACGTGGCACTGAGTGGTATTATGTGGAGTGTATGTTGCATTCACTAGAGTGTAATTATGTGGTGTGTAATTATGTGGCACTGAGTGGTATTATTTGGAGTGTGTGTTGCATTGAGTGGAGTGTAATTATGTAGCATATAATTATACAGCACTGAGTGGTATTATGTGGAGTGTATTTATGTTGCATTGAGTAGAGTGTAATGTGGTACTGAGTGGTATGTGGAGTGTATTTATGTTGCATTGAGTAGAGCGTAATTATGTGGCGTGTAAGTATGTCACACTGAGTGGTATTTTGTGGAGTGTATTTATGTTGCATTGAGTAGAGTGTAATTATGTGGTATGTAATTATGTGGCATTGCATGGTATGTGGGGTGTTTTTATGTTGCATTGAGAAGAGTGTAATTATGTGGTGTGTAACTGTCACACTGAGTGGTATTATGTGGAGTGTATTTATGTTGCATTGAGTAGAGTGTAATTATGTGGCGCGTAATTATGTGGCACAGTGTTATTATGTGGAGTGTATTCATGTTGCAATGAATAGAGTAATTATGTGACGTGTATTTATGTGGTACTGAGTGTTATTATGTGGAGTGTATTTATGTTGCTTTGAGTAGAGTAATTATGTGGTGTGTAATTATGTGGCACTGAGTGGTATTAAGTGGAGTGTATTTATATTGCATTGAGTAGAGTGTAATTATGTGGCTTGTAATTATGTGGTACTGCGTGGTATGTGGGGTGTATTTATGTTGCATTGAGTAGAGTGTAATTATGTGATGTGTAACTGTCACACTGAGTGGTATTATGTGGAGTGTATTTATGTTGCATTGAGTAGAGTGTAATTATGTGGCGTGTAATTATGTGGCACAGTGTTATTATGTGGAGTGTATTCATGTTGCAATGAATTATGTGATGTATATTTATGTGGTACTGAGTGTTATTATGTGGAGTGCATTTATGTTGCTTTGAGTAGAGTAATTATGTGGTGTGTAATTATGTGGCACTGAGTGGTATTAAGTGGAGTGTATTTTTATTGCATTGAGTAGAGTGTAATTATGTGGCATGTTATTACGTGACACTGAGTGGTATTATGTGGAGTTGTCTCTCTATCGGACCTAATCTCTTCCTGCAATCTGAACTGTTACTCAGATAGTTCACACTTCAAATGTACGTATGAAAGGCAATCTGACTTTGACGCTTACTTAAATGGACATTACCTCAAGTGGTCAAATAAAGAATGAACTCCAACCACAGCAAGGGAAAAAAAAGGGAAAAAAAGTCAAACTGAAATATGCATTTGAGGCAAATGGATCAAACACCACTCAATATGGCCTCAACAATCAGGCATACCATCAAATAACTGAGCGCAAGTGTGGAATCTAGGGGTAACAATGGACTCGAATACTTCAATCATAAGCCAATTGAGTTTGTCCAATGTCTACTACAAACCTTGAAACACGTATAGAATTACAGTAGACAGGTGTTTTGGAACAAACCAAGGGTTTTTTGTCAATACAAAATAAAAGAAACCACATTTATCTATCGGTGTAAACACAAAAGGTGGAAACTGCAGGGAATTAATGAGACAAACCGTGTAGTTTTAAGGACAAAAAAAGGAATATCTATGCCACTAAACTCCTACAACCACCGCCTCTCCCACTCAATATCACGCCAGGGAGTAGACGTCATGTGCAAGAACGCCTCAAAATATGTGTTGCACTTCTGTAGGATGGTTTGTGTGGCTAGCTTCAGTGTTATTTAATCTCACACCGAAAACCTAGTAACATATCTATCCCCATAAGGTATGTTTAAACCATCTAAAATATTTGCCAAACAACCAGAGACGAAAATTGGCAAAAACGAAATTGCTAAAAGTTTGCTGAAGAGGGTGTCCCTCAACATCTCACCATAGGATTCATTTCACCGGAACATTAAACATTAGCACAGAGCGTTCTTGTTTCCAGCCGGCCGATGACCATTCCGGGGAAGGGCTGAATAGTCTGTGCTGAAGTGCAACTGCGAGCTCTTAAAGACTCGCCTTATACCTATTGAACCAGTTAGGTGGCCTAAGGAATGAGTAGCGTTCTGGGAAAGAAAACTAGCAACTTGTGTAATAAGGGACACAGCAGATCACTGACACAGGAGCATTGCCTGAAGTCACCGGAGATGTGTTATTTTACGCTGTATAATAAAAGAAAGAGTCGCTGAAAAAATTAAATGGGAGCGAGATAAATAAACAAGAAATGCGATTGGTGCATGCGCGAAAAGTGAAAGTAGGCTGCGCGCGCAAGTGAAAGTGATCGCGGCTGTACACATTGCAAAGCTGCCAGCTGCACGCGTGCATGCTCGTTTGAAAACAAGCGCTAGGCCAGCCAGCAGCACTTTGAAAACTCACCTACTAAAGTCTCACCGAGCAGTGCATGCGCGCTCACTCAGCGAGACCTAAAAAAAGTGTAATCTCGAACCCATCCAGATGTGCCTAAAACGGACCAGTTCTACTCAAAATACCCCAGTTTTGACAGTTTCCTCCTTCTTTTTGCTGCTTTCACAGCCCTTGCTGAGCAGCCCAGGTTCAGCCAACAGTGTGTGTGCCCTGCTGCCTTCATGTTGTGATTATTGGGTGCACTGTGGATTTCGCAGACATTGATTAGGTGTAGCCTAGGGTGACCAGACGTCCCAGATTTGCCCGGACAGTCCCGGTTTTTCTCCAGCTGTCCCGGCAGATTTCTGCAATTGTGGCTCATGGACCTCTAGCCCAGGTTACTTTCTATAGCATCTAAATCTTGGTTTGCCTCATATCAATCAGTGCAAATAGAAGGCTACATCAGGGCCACATGTGCGAGAAGTGGTTAACCCTAAGTCATGCCAAAGAGTGTTTGAGGTCCCTTCGTCTACCCCTATCATTAAGATGAATCGGCAATCCATGGTAGGGCTATTTACTGTGCTTGGCTGCATTTCTGTTGTGTCCTTCTAGGCTTGTACAGGATTGAGGTTTCTTTCCTGCATTGTGCTATGAGCCCCTGCAAATGGTTGCAAATTTAAAACCAGTGCAATAGTGGCTCAGTGTTGGCTCTTTCCCTTACACTTTCTGCTGTGCTTCAGGCTGGGGTGTACCTACAATGTTTACAGAGCTTCAACCCACACAGTTGGAGGTTGGATAACTGACCCCATGCGTTTTCCTATGATGTTGTACCTATTTGTGGGTGTGCAGAACATAGCAGTAAGAGTTCAGGAAATAAACAGAAACTTTTGTATTCTCTACTTTCGGTCAAATGTATCTATGTAAGCGCTTGCAACAATCCTTTCTTAACATATTAAGCTGCACAATCATGTTACATATCTGCATTTCGCCATTGTTCAAGTGCACAAAAGTACTCCCATCATGTTCTTATTTAATATATTATTTTAATTTTAGATTCAGACATTGATTTCCACTTAACTCCTGAAGAAGAGTTTAACCCAAAATCTGTTGAGATTGTGATATTATTTATGATTCAAAGAATAAATAAATGGGAAAACCATGATTTCTCTTTGACAATTTATTAAAGATGAATCATGAACCAAATAATGTTTTAGATAATAACATGAAGTTGATCTAATAATGTAAAAAAAATCCAAACTATTACCTACAATGTGAATTTAGATCTTCTTCTGATTAACACAGCTGTGCACACTACCTGGATCGAGAATTGTGGAATGTTTTCTTTGTTTTGATTAAACATTTCCCCAAAGGAGAGGGTGAAATGTGATAATGGTGCACCCTGAAGGGCTAAAATAAAATTGCAGTTTGGGAGAAACTATTTGTTTATTTTCCAGGTTATTCCCCATAATTTCTGGGTCCTGGACTACGAGGTGAGCTTTTCACCAGTCTGGTACCTGTGTCCTGTTTTAGCTGGTATTCCTTGGCCTTCTTTGTCTCCTCTTGGTATGCTCTCTTGTCCTTGTTGGACTTAGGGTTTGTAGGTAGCTGATCCTCAATTATTCTTTCTGCCGCTCTACTCCAGCTTTGTGTTGACCTCTCATATGTTTCATGTTGAGAATGAACATTCTCCAGGGGTGGGAACTTTTGTGGGGATTACTTCTTGAATTCCCTTGGAAACTAGCTGGACTTGTTAGTCACTTAGCAGGTTTTAGCTTTGTGTTGCTAATGGCTCCCTGTCTGCAAGGGGTATTGAAGATTTCAGGCGTGACTCTTTCTGCCACTCCTCAATCGTTTTAAGAGTCTTTTGGCAAGAGCCACATGTACTCGATATCCATTTTTAGAATTCCAGCTTGCTTCTTCTGATATACTCATGAGCAAGCTTCTCATACGTACAAGCCAGTGGGCTAGAATATGCCTCTGCATTCCTTATTACTGGGAGTTGGGTCTCTCTTTATACTTCCTTTACTTATATGGGCCAGATCCCTCTGTCTATGCTCCTCTTGTTGCCATGACAAGTGCCTCTGCTCCTGCACACCCACAAGAGACTCCAGCATAGACATCCAACGAAGCTGTAAATGTATGAGTGATTACGGACACCAAATTTTCTTTGATCCCTCAAAGTAACAAAATGCACCTTCTACATGTTATGAACACTTACATGCAACTCCTCCATTGCTTAATATGTAAATAAAAACAAAGGGTCCAAATGTTTCCCTACGAACCTCACACCTCGTTCTTCCTCCCAACACGTCTTTTCACTTTATTTCACTCCTGCAGGGTATTTTTCACCCCTGATTTCTCCCTTTCTCATTATGTCACTGTCTTTCTCTGCCTCATTGTTTCTTCTTTTCTCCATCTTCCTCTCTCTTGCTCTGGATTTATTCTAATAATGAAAAATAAACCCTGGTTCTCAAAAATGAGTGCTGGTGCCCACCACCTGCAACCACTGCCCCAAATGAAGCACATCCTTCCCACGCCTAGGACATCCACAGAAACCTAAGGCCACCATCACTAACATGTGTCATGAGTAATGTATGCAAATTGTAAGTACCTGGGGACACCACTCTTTCTACTGCAGAAACGGCAAAGCATGCAAAATGCCACAGCAAGTGAGCCTCCACAACTTTGCCCATGGGAATTCAATATACCATTGTTTCAGGCATTTCAATGACTCCCTGAAGCCCTACTTCTTTTCTTAATGCACCCTTCATTGTCCACAGGACCATTCAAGTCAAAGGCCCATTGTTCATCCAAGCTAAATTCTAAAGATACAGGTAGAACCGAGCATCCTGTTTGAGAGTTGCAATTCAGCTCTCTATCTATCCTACAACATAAATATCATTGGTGGAATCTCATTCGTGGTACAAGCAGCTAAACACTGGAACTCAGTCAGAACAAAGGAAAGGCCCATAGAGGGTCATCTGTAATTCACTGAGGAATTGAAGACCTGGCTTTTCTTTTGTTAATGATATGGAACCATTCAGACCCCTTTGCTCCAACAAACTGAACAATTATGGGACGCTATCTCAACAAAGAGAAGAAACATAAAAAAGCAACACAAATAAAGGCATTTACTATGGCTGTAACTCATGCAAACGATGGGCCTCTCATCTCCCTCTCCAGAGAGGTTTGTTAAAAAACTATCCTGGCTGCTGTAACCATGCCTGGTGGATCCTGCTACTCTGTTGCCTCCTGATGAACTCTAAAAGACATCTGTTCTGGCTCCTTCTAACCAGTGCTTGCAGGGGCTACTTCTCTGTCACTCCTGCATTACCAGTATCGAGTGTTCATTCTTTCCAACCCTAACCAGAGTATGTCCATGGATGCATTTCTGCCATCTTGGGATGGCCCCTAGCAAACAAAGTCTAGAACTTTTACTGACACCCTCAATTCTCAATGATAAAGGGGTAAATACCATCTGCACGAGTTATTCAGCAGACCTCAGTCCTTTTAATCTGTACTTTGTCACATAAGCCTCCTTTTGTCTAGTTTCTCTGCTTGTGGGTGTGAACGCCAGATTACAAACTGGAATGGTTGTGGATTGGCCATCTGTTGACTATGAAAAGACTCTAAAGGGCTTTGACTATTGCTGCATTCCTCCTGCTCATGTCTATGCAGGACCATGGACTGATGTTCTCTCTGCTAGCCCGTGGATGAACCTTATGTGGCATTTCCATCACTTTATCCAGGCTATTGCCCTCTTGCTCTTCAGCTGCCTTTATTCTGTGCACATCTGGATCACTCATTTGAAGTCCTCGCAGACCGGGGCCACTCATCTGACGTCTGAGCAGATCTAGGTCACTCCTCTGCTACGTCTGGTAGTCCCTAATGAATACTTACTAAAGCTGAGTTTCTCCTGCGAATGACTTGGTTTTTCCAAGCCATTTCCTAATGGACACTTGATATCATTGGTCACGGCTGCTCAATACACACCTGAAGGGATTATCTACTGCTTTGACATGACTGGATGTGTCCAGCGTATTCCACGTGCTGCTCTTCCATCACTCCTACAGGGACTCTATGCCATTCTATGAAGCACTTGTAAAGCGCATAGCTACCAGGAGGCATCCCAGCGCTATGAAGAGATGTTCAATCATTTACAAAAAAAAACAATGTAAAATGCCTGTGTTCTATCTGTCTCGTCTTTCCACCATTAGACTCAGGCGCTGCAACCTAAGACAAGAGCATCATTCTGGTCAAGAACTCAGGATACCAAAATATTTCCCAAATAAACCACGCTACAAATTCAGCACCTTTCTAACCAAGCACTCAACCGTGATGTAGCATGCCACCTGTCTGCGATGCCTTTGACGTTTTATCATGGGTATGAAAGGCTAAATTAATACATGCAGAATGCAAAAAGACACTCGCCTTCTCCCCCTGTAGTCACTATTACCTGTCACCACCTTCTCTTTCTCTATTCCAGTGTTCCCTAGCTGGCTAACTTCTTCAGTCCACTTACCCCCCCCCCCCCCTGTTCTTAAGCACCCTCCTCACTACCCAAACGTAAAAGGACTCTTGAATCTCTTTCTCTATGGTTACGGCCCTTCTTACAGAACGCAAGTTCCCTCTGGTAATCTTTCTCTATGGTTACGGCCCTTCTTACAGAACACAGTTCCCTCTGGTAATACACGCACTAGCGCCAAGTGCTTACGTCACTGCGCCTCTTGTCCTTCAAGACAAACTTAGTGGCTCCAGCATCCCTCTAACATCCTCTTTTCCAATATTGATGCTTCCTCAGGTGTGTTAACACACATGGAGCCCCTGTGGACAAACCGCTTCTGCCTGGCAATGAGCCACTGGCTCCGAGCGGCCATATGCCCTGAAGCAGCCAGCCAGCTGTGGCAGAGATGCCAGGGCCCTCTGTGGTGCTCCCCTTCAACAAGAGAGGCTTTGTGCAGGCCTGTAATGCGGAAGCAGATGCGGCTCATGAGATGAATCAGGCCGAGCAAGGGATTCAGGGGTATCAAAATCCCTACTCTTTGGCACACGCCCCTTTCATCTGGACAGGGGGCGAGGAGCACAGTCCCAAAAGCCCTTCCATAACCAAAAATATTAATCTTGTTTTATGGTTTAATCCACGCCAGCGCTTTTCATCCAGCTGAACGGTGCGATTTTATAGGAAGCGTTTCAAGTTTGGCTTTGAATGCCCCGTGCAAATTCGGTCGGAAGATCCGTGAACGATTTTCAAGAGGTTGGCAGTGGATGGCTGGATGTCAGGATGAGAAGTGGCTCTCTGCAGACTGAGAGGAGGGCCACTCCGGAGAGCGCTTTCCAGGAGCGGGGGTGTGGGCGGCACCGTGTGGTGCATTCAGCCGGTTCTTCTTTCTCCTCGACTCGTTTCTCGAGCCATTCGTGGTTTGCCTAAGGTCACATTCAGCTATGTATAAACCTGCCTCTTTCTTTGGCTGAAAAGTCGTTTTGGTTATTACTCATTCGTGTCCTTAAATCGCCAAGCTAAGGTCACTTTGAATATAAACTCTTAATCCCCCCCTCCGAGTCAGAACTCGCAAAGGAGAGGTGAAACTGTATGGCATGCAAATGACAATGTGTGAAAATCATGTTTCAGTGAAAATGTATTATTTGTGTATGGATCACCAAATAAAGTGCCATGATTTGGTTTGGTCCTATTAAAATCTTTGTTTCGATCACCCTTCAGAATTACCAAAAAGTGCTTCATTTTTGCTTTCCTAACTGCTGAATCTCTACAGTTAATTTACATGTATTTACATTTTGTTGTATGTCACAAAAAATGACACCCCTCAGCCTTTCCTTTCACATACTCTCTACCCCAGCAAGATTGTCACATAATTCACTTTACTTTCCTTTGTCTACAGTGAGAGGAGTTTGTAAACACCAATTCCTGTGTTAAAAAACATAAGCAGCAATTCGTCAGAAGACATAGGCTGACATTTGCCCTCTGTCTTTGAAGCGCAGCAAATGTGACAAGATAAATGCAGAATTTAAAGACATGTTTATTTATTGCTTGTAATATTTGACCCACCAAAACTCGCCTGACCCACAGTTTGGTAAACACTGATCTAAAATTTTTTGTAGACAACTAAAATGGACTTTACTTTTTTATAAAGATTTCACAAATCGCAAAATGAAGTTGCACATTTTGCGAGTCCCGATACACAGCCCTTACACACCATGGGGCTCATTTATGAGCCCCTGCGTCACTTTTGCGCCGCCGGTGCGTCACTTTTTGTGACGCACCACTGGCAGAAAACATGCGCCATGTTGCGCCATATTTACAAAGTGACGCATCTAGGTAGATGCATCACTTTGTAAACCCCTGCGCCACATTATACCTGCGCCAGGTATAATGTATGCAAGGGGGGCGTTTTCACGCAACAAAGGGTCGTAGAAGTGACGCAGTGAAATCTACGAGATTTCACTGCGCCACTTCTAGTGTGCAAATGCGTCAATTTCTTGCGCCTTCCTCACAGCAGGCGTAAGACTGACGCAGGCCCTTTCACATGGGGCTTGCCCCATGTGAAAGGACACATTGCTGGACTTGCGTCACTTTTGTGACACACTCCAGCGATGCGTCACTTTTGCGCCTACAGATACGTCAGAAATACTGACGTATCTGTGACTCCTTGCGACATGATGCGTCATACTGTAAATATGACGCATCACTGGAGTCGCAGGGAGGGCGCAGTGAAAAGTGGCGCATCACTGTTTTCACGCAGTGATGCGTCACTTTTCATAAATGAGGCCCCATAGGTATACTGAAGGGCCCAGTTTCTGAAAGCTGTCAAGGAACACAGCGCAGCCCCCAAAGAGGCTGCCCTGTGTTGCGTGACAGGCAGAGAGCAGGAGAGCACCATATTTACAGAGATATGGCCCGCTCCTCCCATCTCCCTCTCCCTAGCACTGGTGCTGATTTCAACTGCCTTGAGCCAGGCACATACCATAGCGCCATAGTGTTAGGGTGCCTGCCTGAGTCTAGTATAGGCTTTGTACAGGAAGGGTATCCTTACTGTACAAAAAACAATGCCTAGACACACTTCAAAGCGTTTTCTACTTTATATGTGTGCTGCACAGTGCAGCAAGCAGGCAAAGTTGGAAAATAAAGGAGAAATGAAAACATTTCTCTTTTTGACACTTTCTTTTCATCGGCATTAATCTTTGGTGCTAAACCTTGTCTACTAATGTTAGTAGATAGGGTTTAGCGTAAAAAAGCATGGGTGGTTGCATGGGAATGCCCATGTACTACCCATGTAACGCTCTCTTCATGCAAAGTAACAGGGGTGGCTCCTCCACGTGGGCGGAGGAGCGTCGCCTCACTGCTTTCTCGCAGTGCGAGAGGCAGAAACATAAAATGGTATTATGAATACCATGTTATGTTTCTGCTACTCGCACTGGGAGACAGCAGAAGGCAGGGTTTGGTTGGGGGAGGGCGGGTGGGCGGTCCTGCTTCAGGCAGGGGAGGAGTTGCTTGCCCACTGTTGTGGACGCTGACAGTTTGGTCGGCCCCAGGGCCGACCAAACCAGTCATGCACACTCTTTGTTTTCTCCATGTAGGCTGCATGCAGCCTGCATGGAGAAAACGGTCTCCCCATAGACGCCTGTGGGTCGGTGTCCCAGCCAAGCACAATGTTGCCATTGCAGCATTGTGATTGGCTTAGGGAGGCTGCCTGCTTCCTACTTCCTGCGAGAAGCAGAGAGAAGGAGACGTGACGTGGGACCCGAGGTGAAGGTAGGTTTTACGTTTTTTTATTTTATTGAAATCAAGCCATATCCTTTTTTTTTTAAAACTCTTTTTTTTATTGAACAAATCAACAAAAGCACAGAAGTACAGTTAGTCATTTGACAGTATCTGGCCACAATATAAATACGTATCACTTTCAGTGCGACCCCATTGAACATAACTGCAGTGTTGTATCTATCCGTCTGCATTTGGCAAGTCTTGCAACCTCTCCTCCTTCCTGCGTAGCTCAACTGTAGGGGACAGGCATATTTCGCCCTTGTGTGTATTCCATGCCGCCCACTTACGATCCTATTTTTTGAGGTATCCTCTATTTTTAAAAACATCCTTCTCCGCTATCATAGCCCTATCCATGTCAGCTACCCACACTTTTAATAGTGGTGGTTCCCCAATTCCCCATTTTGTGCTATATTGCGCTTCTCCATGGCTCACCCCAATGACACACATGATTGTTCAGTTTGGGTTAAGTCTGTGGCCTCCCATATATTTAACACGCACAGTTTCGGGGTGGGATTCAGTTTTTCCCCCCTACGTTCCCCATTTGTGTTGTGACCGCTTTCCAGTATGTTTGGATGATCGGGCATTCCCATATTGTGTGGAAGAAGGTGCCCTCCTGAGAGCATTGCCGGATGCATGGCTTATCAACCCTCCTTCCCATCTTTACCAGAACTCTCGTGGCTAGGTAGACTCGGTGCAAGGTTTTGAGCTGGACTAATCTCAGTCTCATAGGGATGGCGATTTCCCAGAAGCCAGCGCGTCGCACCAGTCTTCGTCCTCTAAGTCGCCCACATCTGTCTCCCATTGCTGCCTAAGTCGTGTCAATAGGTCAGGCCGGTTGTTGGTAAGTTTCTTGTATGTTACGGATATGGCTTTCTTAGGCATGGGGTCTAATATCAATCTATCTTCGAGAGGGAATGCTTCGGGTAGCAGGCTTCCCTCGGGTATCACTGCTTTAAGGGCATGTCTAATCTGTACTTATCTAAAGGTTTTCGACTGTACAAGCTGATATTCTTTCTGCAGGTCTGTATATGTGACCAATCCTTTTTTGTTCCACATATCACCTACTGATGAGATACCTATCAGGTCCCATTTATCAAAGCCTGGGCATGTACTCAATCGGCCCAGCCACTCGGGCTCCCATAGTGGGGTTGCTAGTGTAATTTTTTTGTCCCATCTGAGTTTTTTGTTGACCAAATGCCAGATTTCTATAGTCCAGGCTCTGGGTCCAGTTAGGAATAGTCGTTTGGGGTTTGTATATAGCGCTCTGTGGTACCCTCCCTGCCCCCATCAACCACAAAGCTGTGCGAATGCTCGGCTCGACTCGGGGACCATGGACCCAGCGATTAATCATTATCAATTGCGACGCCCAATAATAGAGCTTAAAGTGGGGGTAGTGCGATCCTACCATCGTACCATTCTGCCATCAACTTCTGCATCGCAATACGTGGTGTCTGCCCGTCCCACAGTAGAGTATGCACCACACTGTCAATGTTTGAAAAATAGGAGTCAGGGATGTTATAGGGGGTATTTTGGAGTGCATATAGGAAGCGAGGTAGAGCTAACATTTTGGAAAGAGCAGCTTTACCCAAAAGGGTCAGTGGGAGGCCACAGCAGTGCCTGACGTGAGCTCGCATACGTGTCAAAGGACCCTGCAGGTTAGTTTCATAATGTTTCGTTGGGTCCATGGTTATAAATATTCCTAGATCGCGGAAGCCATCTGTTGCTATGGGGATGTCATAGTCCTTTGGTAGTTTAGGTCTAGGACCATGCACTGGGAATAGTTGAGATTTGGACTAGTTTATTGTATATCCATAGTGGTTACCAAATATACGGAAGATATGAAGGATGCAGTGAATTAAGGACACTGGGGATGCCATATATAGTAATATGTCGTCTGCGTAAAGGGATATTCTGTCCTTGTGTTGCTCCGTCCATTTAAGTCCTCGAATCAGAGGGTCACCCCTTACCCAGACGAACAGGGGTTCCAGCATCAGTGCAAAAATCAAAGGCAATAATGGGCACCCCTGTCTGGGTCCTCTACCCAATTGAATCTGTCGTGACGTGTGACCGTTTACCACGATTTGTGCTGTTGGGGCTGTGTATAGAAGTTCAATCCACTTTCTGAATTTGGGTCCGAAACCCATTCGCTCTAGTACAGCAAAGATGTAGGGCCATTGTATAGTTTTGAAGGCCATTTTGGCAACCAATAACAACATGGCTACGTCTTCTCTTAAGGTGTCTCTCCCACCCAGAACGCTGTGTAGGCGACGTAGATTTAAAGCAGTGTTTTGGCCGGGCATAAAGCCTGATTTATCTGGATGCACCAAGTTTGTGATCAGACGGATGAGTCTATTAGCTAATACTTTCACTAGTATTTTGGCCTCCGCTGTAAGAAGGGAAATGGGTCTGTACACCTTACAATCGTTTGCTGATTTGCCCTGCTTATGTATTACCACAATCTTGGCTAATCGGATCTCGGCTGGTAGAAGACATTTTCCATAACTCACTAGGTACATTTGGTGAAGATGGTGCGTCAACCTCATAGCAGCTAGCTTAAAAAATTAGATCGGGAGCCCATTGGGTCCCATTGCCTTACCCGAGCATATGTCTCGGATTGCCAGCTGTATCTCTTCCTATGTGAGGTCTCCCTCGAGGGAATCCCACCCTTCAGGGGAGAGGCCATTGACCTGGATGGTGGCTAGGAGGTTCTGATTGTCTGTGGCTGCAGTCACCGACACAGAGGTATAGACTGTTTTGAAGTAGGTAGTGAATGTCTCTGCTATATCTTGTGGATGGATTTTTTCCTCCCCATCGGGTCCCCCAAGCTGGTAGACCCACCTGTTCGCCTGCTCCCGACGTTTTCCTGGAAATATAACACTGTGTCTTGTAATAATCCTGCTTTGATGTGTGGAATTTTTAGTGCCCATGGGTTGATTGTGAGTGTGGTCTGTCTAGACTGGAGATCCACAGTCATTTCAGTCAGCCCTGGGGAATGGTCCAAGATACCCCTCGCCAAACAACGGGCTTCAGTGAAGTCGGGGATGTCAGCGGCATGAGTGAACATATAGTCAAAGCAGGATTGGCTGTTGTGGCCCCCCGAGTGAAAAGTGAGTTGGCTGGCCGTGGGGTTGAGCTGTTGCCAAATGTCGACCTCGCCAAGTTTGGACCCAGTGCCTGGATCTCTGCGTGGGGGATTAACCCATTTCTTGCTCATTAAAAATACTGCACACCATCACCTATCTCAACTTCGGGGGCATGCACTACAGATGTAGCCTTAAATGCAATTAGATTGTCAATCCATATTACCACTTCTCCAGCAAAGGAAGACCAAGATGGTAGTCAGTCAGTCAAAATATCTTTATTCGACTCAATTAAAGTCATACAAAGAGATTAAAAAAACATTTCATACAAAGAGTTAGGAACATTTCATACGTGTTAAAATATGACAATAAAATAATTTACATTAAAACAAATCTAGGCATACAAAAGTTAAAAAGGAATAACGATGGATCTAATGGGTGTGTTTTTTCATCCTAACTGCAGCTACCAAGAAATTGGCTATACAAAAGGTAATATGTATGTTGGGCAATGATTGCAAGAAGAGCAGATGGTAAGTATATGCGCTCTTTCCATGTGTTGGCCAATTTATCATTTTCTAAAGCATTAAGATGCATTCCTTGCAGAAATGCAATTCCTACATTTTGGCATTTTAAGAAGGAGAAGACTCTGTGGCTGGTTTAGAGTTTGGCAGAGAGGGTACTCTGTCTTCATCATACTCACAGTCCGCCTACCCGATTTAGAGGTGGGCTGACCTTAAGTATGTCAATGATAAAGCCTTCTCCGGTTCTGTTGCCATCATATTCCTCCATTGGCTAGACATCTTTAGTAGTAGCAACCAATAAAAGACCAAAGAAAGATCCTTCTTCTCCAGTCAACACCTCAATGCAGAGCTCAATGGAGCTCCCCTTAGAAGAACTTAGAGCACTGAAGCCTTAGAGAGGGGAAACTAATAATTGGTTGCAGGGATTAGAGGGGAAATGGTCTTTTATTGATCAGAGACTCATGGAAGTGGTGCAGAGAGTTAGTGATCTACAGTATGTATTGGTCACAATTGACAGTTTACAGTTAGAAGTGGCTGATTTTAAGAGACAAGCTAAATACCTTAAAAATAGAGGTCATGAACATATTCTCAGAATATTCAGAATAGATGATATTCCGGAAGATGTGGAGGGCAATCTAAAAAAGTTTTAAAAACTCTTATTCCCAAAGTTTTAGATCTACCAACCTCTACTCGTCTAAACATTCAAGGAGCACATAGACTAAGCAAAAAGTCAACTACTAAATCTAGATGAGTTATACTGCTATTTTTGGAATATGCTGATCTCATTAAAGTTCTGTATGCAATATCAGTAAAGAAACAGATAACATGGTCCATCAAAAAAGATTTTTTCCCAACCCTTTGCCAAAGTGATGGTGGATAGACTGAAACTATTCCTAGGCTTAAGAACACAACTAAAGGCCAGATGTATGAATGAACCGAATAGCGATTACCAAAACGTGAATTCTTGCAAACCGCAATTTGGTAATTGCTAATTGGTATGTAAGACAGGAATCACTAGAGATATAGTGATTCATTATTTAGTCGCACAGTACTTAGGAAATAATAGCAAATGGATTAGCAAATAGCGAGTGTTGCATTTGGCATAGAGTGATAACATCAGAACCAGGAAGTAGTCCTGTGGTTCAAACTGGATGGTATTGGTGCTGAAGAACGCTAGGAGAGTCCAATCTAAATCATACTGTATGTTTGTCATGCACCTATTTTGAGCCACAAAATGTCACGTATGGACAGTGACAAGGATGCTTGGAGCAGAAAAAGGAAACTAAAGTTGTCTGAGAAAGAACTAGAAATCCTTGCAGAGGAGTGTGTTGGGCACCATTTGGAAAGGCATCTCTGACAGTGCCTGAATCCCAGAAAAAAAAGATATGGAAGGCAATGCAGGGAAAAAAAACAATGCAGTAGGAGTAACCCAGAGATCTATAGAGGAGATACGTAAGAGATGGTATGATCTCAGATCATGTATCATGCAGAAGATGGCAAGTCAGCTAAGTGAGACAAGAGGAACTGGAGTAGGCTCCCCCACCGCCCCGCTACCAACTGCTATTGAGGAACTAGTGTGGGGAACATATTAACTTGGCACTCGTCATCCTTTATGCACTCATTTCCAGTCACCTGTTGCAAATGTTTTCAGTGTAGAAAATACACTGCTATTTTTAGGGTTAGAAACCTCAATGCTAAAGGTCCAGTACCTGCAACAGAAGAAAATAGATTAATCAATCAACAACTGGTAACACTGGATAGAAACATTACTACTGGATTAGAAACTCTGTTTAATACCCTAGTTGTCAATCAGATGTTCATGAATAACAAATTTGATGATTTGGCTGATGCAATCAAGAGCTTATGTTTAGAATTCCATCAGGAAAACATACATCACAGACGTAGGGAGCGCCATACCTCATCCCGTATTGATGGCTTAACTTGTTCACTCAATCAGCTAGCACAAGCCACAGACACCTTATCTTTCTGCACTGAGAGATTACAAGTGGAAATGGGTTACTTTAGAGCAAATGTAGCAAGAGGACTCATGCAAGTCAATAATGCAGTGGAAACTATGCAATGAACACAAATTGCTAGTGGCACACAAGCTGGAGTGGGAGTGCGAAGGCACAATCCAGTGTGAGCAGCATCTTAGCCACAGAGATTCTAAAGCTGCATCAAAGCAGATGTCACAGTGGTGTTGGGGAAAATGGTAGACCAAAGACGTCTGCCCATGGAAAACACAAGCCTTAAAATAATTTAAACTCTAATTCACATTCATTTCAAAACAATTGCACATTCTTTTCTTTTGTTCTAAACAAACGTCTGAAAAGAGATGTATCATTTCAGAAATACATTATGTCACATGAAAATAAAGGTATATTCAGTTGTACAACCTAGAATGCCTCTTTGAATTAATTGATGTAATATTTCATGATTTTTCATACTTACCACGAGAATTAATGATTAGCTATATTCACATATTTCAATCCGCCTTCTGTAGCTCTTATATCATCATGTGTAGGAGGTGTGGGGATCTGTTCTTCTTCCTCATCAGACTCAGAAACTGACAGCGTTAGAACCAAACCTTCTCTTGTAGCTATATTGTGCAGAATAGCACGTTACTACAGTTTTATAACTGGTATCGGGTGAATATTGTCAGGCACCACCACTCTTATGCAAACGTCTAAAATAACTTTAGGTGCACTAGGTGTTTTGGCGGACATATATGGTGTCATAATCCTTGGGCGTAAATTATACACACTATCACCTACAAACAAGCAAATCAAATTTAGCTAAGGGATTAAAGTCACTTTTAAGGTGTATGTGAAAACATTCTAAATGTATTTACTCAATGAATATCCTTCATTAAAATCTCCTCTTTGAGCCTTGTGTAAATGCCACTGTAGGAGTATTACCAATGGACAGATGCAGCATCGAGAAGCTGGAGGAGGAATCTCGATGCCGGCACGGGATTCCTACGTGAGACGAGCAAGCGAACTCATCTAGAAAGAAAAATTAAATTTGATGGTTAGCCGGCGAAGAAGGCAGCCTTCCCCGAATCCGTGTTCTGGCCGCCCCGTAGAGATAACAGATCGATCTCGAATGCCCTGGGGCAAGTTGGATCGATTACAGACAGTTAAGACTCCATTGTTGAGGCACCTTTTGAAGAGATTGGTTGGTCCTGAAGAGAACCTAAAAAGATAGGGGTTCGAAACGCATCGACCAGTTTGGTCCTTTATTGCACCTCCTATTAACAACGTTATTCTGTACCTTTATTGTATCAAAAAGAGACAAAGTACTTTGATTTATAAGTTGTTCGGGAGTTAATCTACCAGAAAAGGAAAGGTGTCATTAGGACCTCTTTTTCAGTGCATGTGTATTGTTTGTATGTAAGAGTATATTGGCCATGAATGCCTGAAGAGTGAATGTGGTTTGTATTTTTCATCTAGGGGATCAAGATTATTATGTTTTTGATGTGAAATGTATTGTATTGTGTTGTTTTGTATAAAAGATAAATGCGCAATGAAGTATTGTTAAAGCGCACAATAGCAGAGAAATGTGAAATAAATAATAAACATTCTCTTGATTAATAAGGAAATTCATAAATCCCTCCTCCCATGTTTTATTTTTCATGATAGGAGTCACAAAGTGAAATGTGCAGTCAGTCTCAGTCTGGACAATTTGTTCTGTTTTTTCACTGTAGGTGAAAATACATGAATCGTGGATGCTCCCTGGAAATCTGGCAACAATATCTGTAGTTTACAGTTTTTTGCGTCACACACCGCTTGGAAGTTCAGGGAATGAGTATTTTTTCAATTTCTGAATAATTACTCTATGCAAGATGGTGGGCATATAGGCACATGTGTACTATCTATGCATCCAATAACATGATAAAAATTGGCAATGCTATAAAATTCCATTTTTGTGTTGTGCAATTCCTGTGCATTTGTGGAGAAATGTATATGTATATATATAAAATCACTGAAAAAAACGTACGTTTCAGGCCTGATATAGTTAGGAATGTCACTGACCATGTCATGAATGATGTAATATGTGACATAATCAGCAGTGGATTGCGGGCGCGCGAGATGTAGTTAGTACAACTAACTATATTGGAGGAATTTCAATGGTTTTGTTCGAGTGAAATGTCCAGCTAACTATAACACCCCTAAAACCTATTGTTTTTTCAGTGAATTTCAAAGGCTTTTTAAATGCTAATTCCTAACTATATCAGGCCTGAAACCTATGGTTTTTTCAGTGAATTTCAAAGGTTTTGTAAATGACAATTTTTAATGTATTAATTGTTATACTGAGTTTTTTGATACTGATTTACTACATTGTTAAAACTGTTTATATTTAGATATTTTATTTTTTTATTTACATTATACATTACAATACAAAATATACTTTCTCAGAATGAATTACTTTAGTTTAAATACTTTGCAAATAGGCAATAGACTTTTAAGTACAGTAGTTACAGTTGTTGCAATGGGCAACACAATTTCAAACACAAAGCAACATTGAGCTCAATGTGAATTTCTAGTCAAATGCAATTAGTTACTTTATGGATTACTTTTCTAACCACAGGACTGGATGCTAGATTCAGTCCTTGGACATCTCCTGTAAACAGTTGAGTAAAAGCGTTTTGGTTACAGTAGTGATTTTTAAGGATTATTATTGTATTTTAAAAGTTGACACTTTGAACATTTTTCACATAGAATCACCAATGTTATCCTACGGCAGAAAATTCACTTAGTAGGTAAGTAGTGTTATCGTTACTTTTTCTTACTCAGTGGTGGATCCTGGATCCAGCACAGGTGAATCTCCTGTAAACAGTTGAAAGAATGTGTTTAAGTCATACAGATGATTTTTTAGGAATATTTTTAGTTTGTGAAAATAGACACTTAGAAACTTTTCTACTTAAAAGCACACAATGGATTCCTATGGAAGGAAATACAAGTTACTGTTAAGTATGCTTAGAATTACTTTTCAGGGTTAGTGCTGGTCTTAAAGATGCAGCCCTGGGTTCTCTCCTGATAACAGGTGAGTAAATCGGAATTCGTAGTTCGGCTGATTTTCGAGGAATAGTTGTACAATGGTAAAGGAAGGGGGCTGGGCCTGAGGTGACTTGTGCAAACACGCCCTGTGGCGCGTTTTAAGTTGGGGAATTAATTCCTCTTCAATCCTGTGGTCCCCTGGGGGCCAACTAGCCCACCAGGTACCTCCAGTATGCGTCAGGGAGCTGCTTTGCAGAGCGGTGTTCAGAGGCCACGCCCCTTTTGACAACACTCTGCAACGCAGCTCCGTGGCGCTTCCTGGAGGTACCTGGTGGGCTAGTTGGCCCCTAGGGGACCTCTGGATTGAAGAGGAATTAATTCCCCAACTTAAATCGAGCCACAGGGCGTGTTTGCACAGTATCACCTCAGGCCCCGCCCCCTACCATCACCACTGTGCAAACGTGCCCTGTGGTGTGTTTTAAGTTGGGGGATTAACTCCCCTTGAATCCTGAGTTCCCCTCGCGGCCAACTAGGCCACCAGGTACCTCCAGTAAGCGCCACGGAGCTGCGTTGCAGAGAGGTGTAAAAAGGGGTGTGGCCTCATTACACCTCTCTGCAACGCAGCCCCCTGGCGCATACTGGAGGTTCCTGGTGGGCTAGTTGGCCCCCAGGGACCCCCAGTATTCAAGGGGAATTAGTTTCCCCTCTGCAAACGCGGCAGGGGGCACGTTTGCAGAGTGGTGTAAGGAGGGGGCGTGACCTCCGGCCTCCTGGTCTTTTCTTTTTTCTTTTCTTTTTTAGAAGGGGGGCTGTGTAGCCCCCCTTCTTTTTCCAATTTTGTGGCCCTGGGGACCCCATCCCCCAGGGCCTGCCCCCAATTTTTGATTATATAAAAAAAAAATCGAGAAAGGGGGCCGCGTGGCCCCCCTCCCGAGGCCATAATTTGCCCCGGGGACCCCATCCCCGGGACATGGCCCTTTTTAAAAAAAGAAATTTTATGGAGGGGACTGCGTAGCCCCCCTCCTCTGGCCACTTTAAGGCCCCGGGGACCCCATCCCCCGGGGCCAGCCATTGTTTATTTATTTTTTTAATTGGGGAGGGGGGCTGCGGGGCCCCCCTCCCAGGCCACTTATGGCCCCGGGGACCCCATCCCCCGGGGCCTGGCCTCTGTTGGGGGCCGTGGGGGGATACCCAATCTCCCCACAGTCCCAGCAGGCTCCCCGCGTCCTGCGGGAGCTGGCATTTCTTTTCCACATGGGGAGCAGCTAACATGCTGCTCCCCATGTGGAAAAGCAATCAGCTTTGCTTCATTGAAGCGAGAGCAGGTTTCCCTGCTCTCGCTTCAATGAAGCAAAGCAGTTTGCAATGGTGGAGTCATCTGCACCGCCCTGTCATTGCAAACTACAGTGTACCGGGGGGTGGGCACCCTGGGACACTACAGGAGCCGGCCCTGGGGGGTGGCGGTCCCCAGGGCCTATTCAAGGCTCCAGGAGGGGGGCCGCGTGGCCCCCCTCCCACACGGACAAGTTGCCCCGGGAGTGGCGGTCCCCGGAGCTTGGGGGGCCTGAGAGCCCCCCAACCCAAATAATTTTAAGCCCCGGGGGTGGCGGTCCCTGGGGCTGGGGGGGGCTGCGAGCCCCCCCACCCATTTTCTATAAGCCCCGGGGGTGGTGGTCCCCGAGGCTGCGGGGGGGCCGTGAGCCCCCGCGCATATAGTATCTCTGAGCCCCGGTGGATGGCGGTCCCCGGGGCAGTGTGGGGGGGATTGGGACCCCCCCACACTTTTTTTATTTCCACCCCCGGGATTTAGCCCCCCTGGGGCCAATTACCAAAGAAGCACTTCTTTTTTTTTATTTTCGGCTGAAATTTGAGCTGGGTGTGCGAATCTCGCCGTTTAAAAAAAAAAACAAAAAAAAATGCTTTTTTGGCCCAGGGGGTCCTTTTGTGACCCCCTGAGCAGGCCTGGGGGTCAGGGTGTTTCTACCCTGCCCCCTTGTCACGTTTTTCACGTTTGTTTTATAGGTTTCTTTTGCCTCGGTTCTACCGAGGCACAAGATGGCTGCCAACACTTCCTGATCTGGAGTATTGACAGCCAATTAGAATACAGCTCGTGCATGGCAGAGTGCGCACTGGGTGCGGGGAGGGTGCGCGGATCCTCCGAGGCCATAGATATATCTATCTTTTTAACTTTAATTCTCTAAGGAACTACTGAACAGATTTACACCATTTAAGCAAAAGGCACGAGTCTGAACTGAGGACTACCTCTTTGCCAAATTTGGTGTAATTCCGTTCAGCAGTTCGGGCTGTAGCTGCGTCAACAGGTCCTATGGGAAAATGCATGGGGTAAACGCGTTTTGGGACCCCCCTTTTTTCTCGGCCCCCACTTGATGAATCACCGTGAAATTTTCAGCATAGGAGCGGACCGGAGCTGGCCAAAAGTTTGGAAAATTTCGTGAAGATTCGTCAATCGGCGCCAATGTTATTCCAAATAGAATGTTGCGGATTTCTATGGAAAATAGGTCCTAACTATATTTATATTCACTGAAAAAACCATAGGTTTCACACACGTTATAGTTAGGAATTAGCATTTAAAAAACCTTAGAAATTCAGTGAAAAAACCATAGGTTTCACACATGTTATAGTTAGCTGGACATTTTACTCGTAAAAAACCAATGAAATTGCCCCGTTATAGTTAGTTCAGCTAACTATAACTCGCGCGCCCGCAATGCACTGCTGATGACGTCACATATTACATCACTCATGACATGGTCAGTGACATCACTCATGACATCACTGATGACATCTCAAATGACATCACTGATGACATCACTGATGACATCATCCTTGTGATAGAGTGGCAGACCTCCTCTCACCTTAATATAAGCTTTGATACACACATTCAAAAATAGAGACTAAAAATTTCAAAACAATGGACATACCAATACCAGTTACAACAACCTCTTCAGTAATTCTAAGATCCACATACACATCCACTCATTCACCAACAGTCCTATACAGTCACTCATACATGTACTCACTCATCATATGTACTCATACATCTATACATCCTGTTACACAATGCCACTCATCCATAGAGTTACTCACACACATAGTCACTCATGCTAATAAAGAATAAAACATACATTTACTTGCATATACAGTAATACACACACCACCATACTTACTTCTACGGAAACTTACACATACTTAGTCTTTTAAACAATCACTTATAGAAACACATACTTATTCATACAGGAACTCTTTCAATCTCTCCCTCTCACATATACTCACATATATACACCAATAGTCACATATACTAGTTAAAAACATATGTAGTTACTCCTGAAGACACTATTGAGACAGTCATTCACTCACTAACACACCCATACACACACTCATCCACCCATACAGTCCTGCACACATGCTGTCTTCAACACATACAAACAGTGAGTCACTCATTCATGCATCTATGCACTACGTAATACCCCCCACCGTACCATACAGACACTCAGACTGATACTCAAAAAAACAACTAATAACCTATATAGACACCCATGTAGCTACTCACCAACCCATGCAGCCACTTATACACAAAGTGAGAGATACACTTAATCAGTCAGTAACACAATAAATTTTTCAAAAACAAATCATCCATTTAGACACTTATATACCCATTTATTCTTCCATCGACCTTGAGATACACATATATAAAACATATTTAATTTTCAGAAAAACACACATTCACTGGATGATGTCATCAGTGATGTCATCAGTGATGTCATTTGAGATGTCATCAGTGATGTCATGAGTGATGTCACTGACCATGTCATGAGTGATGTAATATGTGACGTCATCAGCAGTGCATTGCGGGCGCGCGAGTTATAGTTAGCTGAACTAACTATAACGGGGCAATTTCATTGGTTTTTTACGAGTAAAATGTCCAGCTAACTATAACATGTGTGAAACCTATGGTTTTTTCACTGAATTTCTAAGGTTTTTTAAATGCTAATTCCTAACTATAACGTGTGTGAAACCTATGGTTTTTTCAGTGAATTTCTAAGGTTTTTTAAATGCTAATTCCTAACTATAACGTGTGTGAAACCCATGGTTTTTTCAGTGAATTTGCAAGGTTTTTTAAATGCTAATTCCTAACTATAACGTGTGTGAAACCCATGGTTTTTTCAGTGAATTTGCAAGGTTTTTTAAATGCAATTTTTTTTTTTATTCTTCATTTTTTTCAAACATATTTTTAATTTAATTTTCTTATCTTTTATAAAGACTATGCTTAAATTTTTAAAATCCTTAAATATTTTTTTTATATATATTTTTTAAAATAAACATGTAAAATTTATTTCCAGTTTTTTTTTTTTTTTTTTTTATAGTACGCGTACCGTAAGCTCACGGTAAGCGTACGGTTTACGCAACGCCCGTAATCTATCTACGCTGCTTGCGTATAGTTACGTACTTTGCGTAGCCGCGCGTACTGCGCGTGGGACGCGTGCGCGCTTACGCAACACGCGTACGTTACGCGGAAGTGCCGGGGAGTGACTGTTATGCGCATGCGCGCAAGCGCGTGTCTTTTTTACGCGCACGCGTACTTTTTGCCGTAAGCGTACCGTAAGCGTACCGTAAGCGTACGGTAGGTCATGTGATCTTGAAACACAACTTTTGATTGGTTGAAACTACTTTCAGTTCTAGAACTCTCCTACACCACACCCATTCCCCTCATTTCTGCTTGTGATCCCTTGGGAGAAGGAGCTGGTTTGTCTTTGGGATACGATGGCAGAACAGCAGAGCTCTTCTGAGAGTGAGGCTAGCACCAGCAGCACTGTCTTGAGGCAGAGAGCGAGGAAAGTAAAGCCTTCTTATGTTTGGGATTATTTTACTTTTCCAGAAGGCCAGCAAAAGGTGAATGCACCCTTAGTTACTTGCAAGCTGTGTAAGCGTGTACTTTCTAGAGGTAATCCTAACAGGAAGTATTCCTTTGGGAATCACACCATGAAGAGACACCTCCAGGAAGTACACAGAAGGACACATGGTCATCTTTTTGGAGGTAACTCTTCAGAAAGACGAGCCAGTACATCCACAGCAGCTCAGCCTGGACCATCATCTGCAGGGCAGACTCCTTCTTCTGCAGGTCAGGTGAGCCCTTCATCTGTGGGGGGAGAATCTCCTTTTGCTGGCCCTCTGGAAATTAACCCTCGGTTTGCGAGGGTTGAAGTACGGTGCGCCACTTGTCACGATCTAATTACTTATAGGGAGACCAGTGTTTCCCTGGTGAACAGTAAAATAGATCAGCACACTTGTCGTACCGTCTAATATTCCCAATCTTTCTTTCCTCTGTCCCTGCATGAACACAACGGTTCTTTTAAGAGCCAACCTTATCTTTCATCTTTTTTTTTCTTTTTTTTTAAAAACTTTTTTTTTTTTTTACCGTACGCGTACGGTAAGCGTACCTTTTTTTTATTTTAAAAAAAAAAACACTAAAAATCATTTATCTCATTACAAAGTCCAAGACGCAATAAATCTCTGCCTATAATTCTTCTATGCACACAGAGTCATGTTTTCACATTAGTGCCAAAACGAAATTTCTTTGCCAATTTGAAAGCACACTTACTGCTCTTTTTTTTTCGGGCCAAGTGAAAATCTCTTTTTACAATTTGAAATCACTTTTACAGACTGACACATTCTGAATCCTTTTTTTTAAAATTTATTTAAATGCACATGTCCAAGCTGTTTTTTTTTCAGACCACCACCGTGTGTATTCTCTGTGACTGCCTACACTCCAGCAGGGGCAACCAGCCTTAGTGATGCTGAATGTATTTGCATTACAGACTTAAACCTGAAAACCCCACTCGCTTCTAATTACTGTGCATGCCTATACATGGCAAGCACATGGGTGTGTGCTAAGCCTCTGCTTCTTCCCCCAAAAATTCGCTCCCCCTTTCCATCTACTGCAACTGTGAAATCACCAGAGCAAGACGCAATAAATCTCTGCCTATAATTCTTCTATGCACACAGAGTCATGTTTTCACATTAGTGCCAAAACGAAATTTCTTTGCCAATTTGAAAGCACACTTACTGCTCTTTTTTTTTCGGGCCAAGTGAAAATCTCTTTTTACAATTTGAAATCACTTTTACAGACTGACACATTCTGAAACCTTTTTTTTAAATTTATTTAAATGCACATGTCCAAGCTGTTTTTTTTTCAGACCACCACCGTGTGTATTCTCTGTGACTGCCTACACTCCAGCAGGGGCAACCAGCCTTAGTGATGCTGAATGTATTTGCATTACAGACTTAAACCTGAAAACCCCACTCGCTTCTAATTACTGTGCATGACTATACATGGCAAGCACATGGGTGTGTGCTAAGCCTCTGCTTCTTCCCCCAAAAATTCGCTCCCCCTTTCCATCTACTGCAACTGTGAAATCACCAGAGCAAGACGCAATAAATCTCTGCCTATAATTCTTCTATGCACACAGAGTCATGTTTTCACATTAGTGCCAAAACGAAATTTCTTTGCCAATTTGAAAGCACACTTACTGCTCTTTTTTTTTCGGGCCAAGTGAAAATCACTTTTACAGACTGACACATTATGAAACCACCATGTGTAACTACAACAAAAACAATTCCCATTTCTATTATTCATTTCTTAAGTTACCACATACATCCCCTCTCAAACTGTAAACTCACCTTTAAAATTAGTTAGTTGTGAAAGAAATGTGACACTCAAACAGCAGATTATCAGAGCCAGGATCTCTGTTCTCTACACCTCTCTCCTCTCAGCAGAACCAGATAATGGCAAACTTTCCCTCTATTTTTCCACACATATACATGTAAGTTTCAAATCTCAGTGCTTCCCCCTTTTTTTCAAATGTAATGACACATTTCTATTGGTTGAAAACCAACCCTTTTCCAAAAGTACCCTGCCCCCAACTTGACTTCTGCCTAGTACCCTTCCCCCAACTTGACTTCTGCCTGCTACCATAGCAACAGCTCATGGAACACTGCTGTGTGCAGTTAGGTCAGAAGTTCGACACACAATGTTTCAATTCCACAGAGCAAGAGTGCTTGACTTTTCAAACCTAACAGCAAATCCATAGTACTGTTCTTTGGTTACACATTTTTTTGTACCAATACAAAACATGCTTCTTTTAATTTTCACATACAGCCTAGTTTTTTTTCTAGAATGGTATGAAACAGCCAATCAGTTCTTTTTGTTTTGTAAAAAATATGTATGCCTCCATTTCCAAACTGTCTTTCTTTTCATATTGCCATTCTACTGAAAGACACCTCCTGAGTGCATCCAGTTCTCCTTTGAAGATGTTCACAGTGTGGATTGTAGGGCACAGCTATGTCTTCTGGAGTGAAAAGTTTGCAGAGAAAACAGATATGGTGAGAGACCTTGCTTTGCCAAATGTAGACATTAAATGGATTGGTCAGAGAGGGTTAAAGTGGCACCAATTGATGCCATTGGTGAAATCCTTCATTCAAATCCAACACCCTGACCTCATAATAGTGCACTGTGGTGGCAATGACCTAGGCACTTTGACTGGGGTAGGTCTGGAAATGCTTATGAAGGACACCTTTGCACAACTGTTTACACTTTTCCCTAAAACTGCCTTTGTGTTTTCCAACATATGCCAAAGGCAAAAATGGAACTGGTCCAATCATTTCTGTCCTCAGATTGACAAAGCAAGAAAGCACGTCAACAAATCTGTTTCTGCTTTCCTCCGTGACTATGGTATGGGTGCCATTTACCACAACAACTTGCGTTACGACATGCAAGACATTTATAGAGGAGATGGTGTGCACTTCAATGATGAAGGGAACAGAGTCTTCCTCTTGAACCTTAGACTCTGCATCGGTACTTACTTGTAGGTACCACTAAAAAAATGACTCCATAAACACAACAGCTCTTTTTAGAGCTCCCTAATTTCTAAACTCTTAAATCTGCTTTTCATTTATTTATTTTTTATTTTTTTTACCGTACGCTTACCGTAAGCTTACCGTACGCGTACCCCGTGATTTTTTTTAAAATCAATAAATGTTTTTTTTGTACTTTTCTGTCCTTCTTTGACCCCCTTACAATTGTTAGGGGGTCTGTAACTCTCCTCATTGCCCCCTTTCCTTGTTTTCACTCTTTTTTTTCAGAGTGAAATACACAAAATGGCGGCCGCCGCTTCCTGGTTTCGGCCGATTCGAATGTTTACTAAGATCTAAGAGCCAATCAGAATCGCGCTCGCGCACGCCACCGTACGCTTACCGTAAGCGTACGGTAAGCGTACCGTAAGCGGGCTCAGATATATATATTGATTTAAAGGCTATTTTCTCAGAATCTACTGAACAGATTTACACCAAACCTACAAAAGGCACTTCCTTGACCTAGGGACTACCTCTCTGCCAAATTTTGAGTAATTCTGTTCAGCCGTTCGGGCTGTAGCTCGTTCTAAAGGTCCTATGGAAAAATGCATGGGAAAAACGCGTTTTGGGACCCCCCTTTTATCTCAGCCCCCGCTTGACGGATCCCCCCGAGACTTTCAGGGTAGGAGCGGAGCGTAGCGCCCCACCTATTTTGAGAAATTCGCGAGGATTCGTCGACCGGCGCCAAAGTTATTCAAAATAGAATGTTGAGGTTTTCCTATGGAAACGTGGTCCTAACTATAACTACCTACTGGCGACCGCCAGTAGGTAATATATATATATATATATATTCAGCTCAAAAGGTTGCCCCTCAGGTAAGCCGCACTTGAACAACCGTTTGCTTCAGTCCACTGATGGATGCACTCCGAATTCTGTGTATTTAAAAGCCCTTACACGGGCTCTGGATGGCGCGTTTGTCCTCAATCCACGACCGGTGCTCCATGATTACAACCCAACATCTTCCGAGTTGCGTGGCCCCAATTTTTCACAGGGTGGTGCAGACTCAGTGGCAGGACGGCCGCTAATAGATTCAGCTCAAAAGGTTACCTCTCAGGTAAGTCGCACTCGAACAATCGTTTGCTTCAAAATCCTTTATTGGTATGGACTGACTGATTTCAGCCTGACGCATTTCAATTACTTTCTTCCTCAGATGCTTTTATTTGTAGGCCTTTCCTGGTTGCCCATGGATAGACAGGGCTGCAGTGCTGCCAAACTTGGGTCCAAAAATATGGATTTGGCCAAGGTGATAACCATGTTTTTTTCCCCAGGGTTAGCGAATTAGGCTTGAATCTGACTGCTTCCAGTTTTCCATTTTTACTGACCTTTACAGATAAATACAGACAAAAAACAATGTGTTTCTGTCTGTATTTATTTTTAAAAGCGGAAACATGTGGATTATTGTGCTTCACTTGGGTGACTCTCCATGCTATCATAGTGATTTCCAGAACAACAGCTAAGCAGATAGACAGCATGGAAAGTTAAAAAACAGGTCGCGATTTCCATAAATACATGGCTACTTTAACATATATTTGTATTATAATGCTGATATTTACCTGTGGGTGTAGTTTCTCACTATGTTTGGCTGTTTAATTTGCCAAAACACAACAGGCAGAAAAGTATGAGTGCATATTTATCAGCAAAATAAACGTGGAAATATATCATTTTACGACTCCATTTATTATCAAAACACAATATAAATATGGATAAATACCAATAAGGTGGCCCAAAAATAAATATGGATAAATACAGATGGAGTGTTAAAAAAATAAATACCGTAAAACCAGGAGCCCTATATAAGCTTAAATCGTAGATGGTGCAGGCCTTGTAGGGTGCCTGTCAGTTTTAAGTTGCCACTTCTATTTAGAATGTCATGTAGACCTCTGGTTTGTAACACTGAATAATTTCTTGCCTTGCCATGTCCTGTTAGAAATCACATGCCAGTAGTGGCTGATGCGACCCCCTTTTCGTTAAATGTCGATGGGAGCGACTTCACCTGCAGCACCCGACCTGCGGACCTGGGTTGAATGAGCGACATAGCCACTGGAGACCTTTGGCTGGATGGGTGCATGTTTACAAGACTGACCATGTGTGTATCATAGTTTACCGTCTGTGCTGATAAAATGATACCGGGCTGGTCTAAAGCACCTAAAGAGTGTGGGGAGACTTGACTGGACTTGTCTCACCTGATTGTTGGACTAGCAGTTTTTGATGTTGATTCCATGGTTATGGTGGAGTCATCTGCACCCCAAAAGGATGGTGATGTAATGGCTTTATCAGTTGGACTGACCTTTCGAGACTCATGGGTTTTAGAGGTAGCAAGGCACTGAAAAGTAGATGTTGGGTTGCAAGTTAAGACCCCCATCTACTGCTTTGCCTTGCTTCCTCCTTCCTTTGAATGGAATCTTGGGTATAGCGGTGTATACTTGGTTGCCCTGGATGTTCTTGCTGAGGATTTGAGGATGCCTGGGATTCAAAGCCTGGCCTCTCTATTTTGTATCCGAGGACTGCTGATTTTTGTGAACTATTGTAGCAACTTGTTCTTCTATTGTTCTTTGCTTTCATACTGCACTTGCGCTCCCTTTTTGAGAGGGATCTTCTTGGACCGTGTTGAGATAGATCAATTTACTGCACTTGTTGGAGGTGTGATTTAGTTGCAGCTGACTCTCTAAGGCGCTGGTTGGTGACTGCCTCCATCGCCTGTTTAACTAGTTTAAGTTTGTAGATTTTCTCTGCGCCATCCTTATGTCCGGGCTTGATGGAATGCGAGCACAATGGACCGTGTTGAGCTGGATCAATTTACTACACTTGTTGGATACGTGTTAGAGTCGGAGCTGACTTGCCAAGGCGCTGGTTGGTGACTGTCTACATGGCTTGTTTAACTTGTTTAAGTTTGTTAGTTTTCTCCGCACCATCCTTGTGTCCGGGCTTGATGGAATGCGAGTACAACGTGCCACTCAGCGATTGAGTAAAATGTTGGTGCTCCCCCTCCTTCAGGTCCAAGGTCTGGGGGGCTTTGCTTAGAAGATTGTGTACGTGAAATGAAGTATGTTCTGTCAGTGGCGGACTGGGAACTTTGGAGGCTTTAACTTCCACTGGCATGTCTGACAGGAGAGTTGGAACCTTTGTAAAGAGATCCAAAGTTGATACGCAATTACATGTATGACAGGATGTAGCCAGATCTTACTGTACTCTCCTGATCATGTCATTTAAGGCCTGCAACTTCTAATCAATGCCTAGGACGTGGACTGCTAGGGCATTTAATAAGTCCACCTGAATTTCCAGTTTGTCTGAGTGAAAGGTTAAGGCCTAATATATCACCTCCATGGTATTTAGCAGGGGGACCAGATGGAATTTGGGGGACTGAATTTCAATTTAACTGATGAGAGCCTCCCCATATTACCATAAGATTACTTTAGCTGTTCCTCCTTACAGCCCTGTGAGGCTGGGGGTAATTTGGGATTAATCTCTAATGCTCCCTCATTGGCAATCCTGCGGCAATGGCTAATTTCTATCAGAACGACTGAGTTCCCAAGTGGCAATTTAATGGGGGAAAGCAAGGTATCATAATCATGCTTTGGCCCAGAAGTATTTGAGGCACTGTGCTGGTCAGTAGAGCATTCATGAGGCTAGCCAAACGGACGTAAGGGCATCTCTTGCCATGCGAATGAGTCTTCTGGGAGCCCGTCCAATAGGGCATAATCAAATCTGCTTGAAGATAAACATTCTGCACTCATTCGTGGCTGCAACTGGGGTCTACCTACAACATCTGTTCCACCATAGGGGCTATTAGGTGTCCCCTCATGGAAGGTGCTAAAGCTTCTGAATAACTGCTGTTGATGGCTGAGCACCTACTCTATTGTATGAATCTGCCCTGGACCACAAGTGGGGTCTGAATGCTTGCTTTGATGAACAGCGTTGTTGGAGATGGAGGGGTCTCAATGCCTGCTGTGCATAATCTTGGTCTTGATCCTGCCCTTGCTCTCTCAAGGGCCCAGTCAGTGGCACCCATGGCAATTTCGGCCTGGTGTTTTCATGGCTGGAGGTGGGATAATCTACTTCAATGGTGAATTTTTAAACATCTGTTATTTTTACTTTTCTTGACCCAAATGGAATAGTGGGATAAACTCTAGTTGGTGTTGAATCCACCTTATTTGTCCTCTACACTAACGCTGTTAACTGTGAGGTGGTCCTGGGGTTACTTTTGGACTTTGCCTTTGCCTTGCCACCACATTTCTGACTAGCTTGGAGCCTACACGTACTTTCTCTTATCTCATGGTGGTAGGGCAACAATCCTAAGTGGGTAAGTGCAAATGGATGGGCATGCAGTTGAGGGAAGGTCAAAGCACACTGGTCGTCATGAAGGGTTTGGCATACACCAACCACCCTGCAGATATCGCTGTCAAAGATGCTGCTTACTTAATTGCTTAGGTGCCTTTATCTACTCCTCTCCTTGTCAGGTTCGCTCCTCTAATCCAATATTGTCCTGTACTCCTGTTGTCTTACTAAGAGCTGTGAGAGCCGAGGTACTGATGGCAGTTATGTGACTGTATTAATGGCAGGATATAGATGTGGAGAGGGTGAGAAATGGCAAGGAGTGGCGAGGAATGGTGTAGAAAGGCTAAAGGGAGCGGCGAGCTCACAGGAGGGTGCAAGCTGCACCAGGACCTATCCCGGCCTCTTCTGCGGTGGCCCTCAGTTGTACCCTCAGCAGAGGTTACTAATTATTGGAGACCAAAATGACAAAAATGCAGTTAGTAGTACCGTAGGTATACAATTTTAAGGATATAAGTGAAAGTAGTGTATAAAAGCACAAGACGTCAACTGTAGTTATCCAGTCACGTCGGACCGGGACAAAGTCACAAGTTCAGGCCAATTGTAATGGAGTATGGGCCAGGTACAGGGACCAAGTTAGACCCGCTGAACAAAGTACCTCAAATCCTGTTTTACGAAGTGTTACGAGATCCCACGTTGAGGATGCGTCATGTAGTGGCAGATGCAAGGAGCTGCGGTGCTGCGATGCAGAGTCCTGTGTCATCCTCAAGGATACGGACAATGAGGTACTTGCGATGCAAAGTCCTGCATCGTGCACTGGCAGTTCCAAAGAAGCTGCAGGGCTGAAATGCAAAGTCATGCGTCGTCATTGAAGCTGACTTTGAGGAGGTTCTTGCAATGTGAAGTCCTGAATTGAAGATGTGTTGCACGGTGGATGTTATGAGGAAGCTACGGTCTACAATTAAAGGTCATGCGTCAGGGATGCGTTGCACGGAGGCGGTTCTGAAGTAGCTGCAAGGAGATCCATCATGCTGCTTTAATTCTGCACACAGGACCACTGCTGGGGTGTCAGATCAACTTCAGGCCCAATTCCAAGGGTCAAGGACGGGTGGGATAACTTGATATGTAGCACTCACAGCAGACAGAGTCCAGGTGCTGAGTTCATGGTGGTTGAGCCTTTTCTGTCCCTGAGGATCAAGAGGCCAGACAACTAGCCCTTGGAGTCAATCTGGTGGTCCTTTGATCAAGATGCAGGTCAGGCAACCGGGCAGTAGGGCAACAAACTAGCAGTCCTTCTTGCAGAGCAGCAAAGCAGTCTTTATGAGTTTTCCTACTCACTGGTCCAGTGGTATACTGAAGAGTTGGGTTTGAGGGTCCGTTATTTATACCTGTTGGCCACTTTGAAGTAGGAGAAGGTTCTGGAGGTACCCCAGTGGAACTTGGAATTTCCTGCCCCCTTGCCCTGGGCCGAGCTTGTCTGGGGTCACAAAAGACTAGTGTCAAACTGTTTGTGAGTGTGGTTGGGACAAGAAAAGTGATATTTTTAGAATTGTGACTTAAAATCCAACTTCATCATTAAAGATGGTTTTAAATTACAATTCTTAAGACATCCAGCTTGAAATTCCTACTTACTCCCTATTGAAAGTTAGCACTTAATAAATGCAATAAGGTAATCCAATGTTGTCCTATGGGAGAGGTAGGCCTTGCAGTAGTGAAAAATGAATTTATGAGTTTTTCACTAACAGGACATGTAAAAGTTAAAAGCATATGTCCAATTTTTTAAATACACTGCCCCCTGCCCGGCTATTAAAGGCCTACCCTAGGAGTGACTTATATGAATTAAAAAGGAGCTGTAGGCCTGGCAAAAGTTTTATTTTACCAGGTTGGTATGGCAGTTTAAAACTATACACGTAAGATGCAAAGCAGGCTTTGCCATGTTCAAAAAGGCTACTTACGTGGGTGGCACAATTAGTGCTGCAGGCCCACTAGCCCACTAGTAACATTTAATATACAGACCCTGGGTACATATAGTACCACTTTACTAGGACCTACAAAAAAATTAAATGTGCCAATTGGGTGCAAGCCAATGTTACCATGTTTAAGGGAGAGAGCACAAGCACATTAGCACAGGTTAGCAATGGCAAGGTGCACAGAGTTCAAAAGCCAACAAAAATGAAGTCAGCAAAAACAGGAGGGTGGATGGCAAAATGTTGTGGTAAAGCCATGCCAAGGATGTGAGGTCCAACATGTGTCTCCCCAGCTGAAAGCAGGGAGAACTACCCACCCTCATGGGAGTTCTGCGCTAAGATGGAAGAACCTGGAGAGACCATCATCATTGGCGTAGTCAGTTCAAAGGGAGATGCTTCACCGTTAAGTCAATTTCCTGTAGGGAGATGGACCACCTGAACAGTTTGGGATTCTCACCCCTCATCTGCATTAGCTATCTGAGGGGCCTGTGTCTGTCTAAATCCAGAAGTGAGCCCCAATTGGTATGGCCTTAACCTCTTCAGTGCCCAGACCGTTGCCTTCCTTTCTATTACACTCCACCTCTGTTGCTTGGGAAGTCACCTCTTGCTAATGACGGCTACTGGTTGCACTAGGCCTTCTTCATTTAGCTGTGTGAGCACGGCCCCTGTGCCATACTCTGAGGCATCTGCCTGCAAAATGAACTCCTGGGAGAAATCAGGGGCCTTGACCACAGGTGCCATGCAGGGCCGGCTTTAACACAATTGGCGCCCTGTGCGACAATGCTTTTTGGCACCCCCCCCAATGACCACCTCTGCCATGGATTCCCTCACTAGCACCCTTTAACTGTGCCCCTTAAGAATAATACAAATTGGGGGAGGAGCCTAGCGCTTGACCAAGATGGCCGCGTGAGCTTTGAGCTCCCGAGACCCTCGTGCCCTCCGTCGTCTATCCTGTATATAATCCTGTTTGTATGCATGGCATCGTGTAGATGACTTGTCAGGGAGGCGATCGATGCCACCCGAGGTCGAATCGCCCACCGGGAACCGGAGTTATGCATGGCAGAAGATTGAGGCCCATCTCCGAGGGATGCCAGGGGCTCGAGTGGGCAGGATGCCCGACCTCTAATTGAACAACAGCGGCCAGGCGAGGTGTGAACTGCCGGACGGAGGTCCCTATCCTTTCACTTTCACTTTCTCGCCCTTTGTCTGCCCAGCCCAGGGAGTGCTCGCGTCTGCTTTATTATCATTTGGACGCTCTGCATGCCACACTGGCGACCCATCGTAAGACGGAGCACTCTTGCTTTCTCTCGCTGAGAGAGGGCAGTCCTGTTTGACCCGACCTGCTCGAGCCCACCATGTCGGGCAAAGCAGAGGTGGATCGTTCGAAACCCAAGGCCACCAGGCGGGGAGCCTACACTCAAGCCAATAACATGGACCGCTATGCCCAGCAGAGGGGGTCACCGGGTGCACCGAGCCAGTCCCCGGATACACAGAAGACTGCTTCACCCTTGGCCCCGGAGCTCTCACTGCAGGATGTCATGGGTGCACTTGATGGGCTGCAGACCTCGATTGGGAGACAGTTTGATGCCCTGGCGCACAAAGTGGATACCATCTTGGTGGATGTTAATCTGATCCGCGCGGACTTGGGCAAAACAAATGAACGGGTCAAATCCCTGGACATCAAGACCACGGGCCTCGCCGATGATGTCTCGGACCTGCAGACCGAGGTCCGTAAGTTGCGGACCGAGCATGATCTCGCAGCCCGTCGGCTGGAGGATTTTGAGAGCCGGGCCAGGCGCAACAACGTGCGCATTATCGGGGTCCCGGAGTCCTCGGATGAGATCTCAGTGGACCTGCTCGTGGAGGACTTGGTGCTCAATCAACTGCAGCCTAAGGGTCTAGGGAAGTTCTTCGCAGTTGAGCGGGCCCATAGAGTGCCTGGTGGGCGGCCCAAGGTGGGAGCCACACCGAGGCCGATCGTCGCCCGGCTCTTTCATTTTCGAGACCGGGACGCCATCCTGCAGGCCTCGAGGGTAACGGGCCCGGTCCCCTTCCAGAGCGCGTCGGTGAATTTCTATCCTGACTTCACCCAGCAGGTACAGAGGCAGCGGCAGGGCTTCCTGGGGGTGAAGAGGAGGCTTCGGGAGAGGGACCTGAAATACGCCATGCTCTTCCCTGCCAGACTACGTGTGTTGTTTGAAGACCGAACATTCTTCTTTGAGTCACCTGCCATGGCGGATGAATGGCTGGACGCTCTGCCTCGACGACGCATGGAAGAGGACACTGCCGTAGACGGGGACAGTGGCCGGGATGAACAAGGTTGATGTATTCGGAACCGGACTGACTCGGACTGACTTTAGATAATTACTTGCAGTAAACACGGAGGTTGTGGGAGGACGAGGGGAGCTCTTTCCTCCCTTAGGGTACTTTTTGTAGATTTTGGGTTTGGTAGGGCGACAGGCACACTGCAAGTTGGGGGGGCTTTGTAAGCTGCAGCAGGGGTGCAGGGTGGGGGGGGTTTTCGGGATTTTGGGGTTGTTGTTGGGGGGTTAGTTTCAGCAAGGCATAGTGATTATTTCCAGGACTGTTCCATGGGGGCTCTTCGGGTGTGGGGTGGGCCTCTTTACGTTTGGGGATGGGGGGTAGGGGTTTAAGTGTTATAAGCTGGAATGTGAATGGTTTGGGGGATCGCATTAAGCGAGGGATTGTTTTGCAATTCTTGAAACGGTCATTGCCGGATGTCGCCCTGCTGCAGGAGACGCATCTTATAGGTAATACGTGCTATGCCCTGAATAGGAAGGGTTATAAATTCATAGCTCATTCGGGATTCTCCTCTGGGTCCAGGGGTGTGGGCATCCTAGTCAGAGCCTCGCTGCCATTTGAGGTGGACTCCACCATTGTTGATGATAGGGGGAGGTTTGTGGCGGTGGCGGGGCGGTGGGAAGGAAGAACTTTGGTTTTAGTTTCGGTTTATGTCCCGCCGGCCCTGCAGGCCTCCACTTTCACAGATCTGGGTAGGGCCCTGCTGGATCTCCCGGGGGGTATGCTTGTAGTGGGAGGGGATTTCAACGCTGTTGGCTCCGGCCTGCTGGATAGATACCCGCCCAGAGACACGGGGGGGGCTCAGAAGTGGCTTCCAGACTTTCTAGATACGCTTGGCCTGATAGACTGCTGGAGGCTCCGGCACCCCACACAGAGCCAATACACTTTCCACTCCGGGGCGCATGGTAGCCTTTCTAGGATTGACTACTTACTCACTCTGGCTGCGCATGCCTCATTGGTGTCTGAGGCCAGGCACATGGCGCGTGGCATATCTGACCATTCGCCGGTGTGGGTCAGGCTGGATCTGGGTCGAGAGGGAGGGGGAAGGCTGGCCCCTATCAACCCTTGGTATTTCCGAGACCCCAAGACGCGCAGCGTGCTGGTAAAGACAGTAGATAATTTTTTCAAGGACAATCAGGGATCCGTGGACTCGGCAGTGTTGCTGTGGGAAGCATTTAAGACCGTGCTGCGAGGGGAAGCCCTCTCCCTTGTAGTGGCTGCCAAGCGGCGGAGAGATGGCGAGGTGTTGCAGGTTGAGGAGGAGATCGCGGCTTTGGAGGGAGCGCTGGAGGAGGAGGTTACAGAGGCCTCACTGCATGAGCTGTGCTTGAAGCAATCCGAGTATAAGGACCTGGTGACGAATGTCGCTAAGACCCTCGGTAGGGAACAGCAGGGCCGTCTGTATGATGTTGGTGACAAGGCCGGGAAACTCCTGGCTTGGCTGGACAAAAAAGAACGGGTCAATAGAGTAGTGCTGGAGTTGACGGGAGAGGGGGGAGAGGTGATTGTGGAACCTGAGAGGATTGTGCAGTGTTTCTCGGACTATTTCCGTATGGTTTATGCCTCAGTGTCGGACAGGCCACCCGAGGACTCGCATGACCTCCTGCGTGATATTGCATTGCCCTGTCTCTCTGATATAGATAGGGACGATCTAGATGGTGACATAACGGTCGATGAGGTGGCGGGGGCTATCCGCGCGTTGAACTCGGGCAAGGCCTCGGGTCCGAACGGCTTGCCGGTCGACCTGTACAAGCTGTTTCCGGATAGGGTTGCCCCTCACCTGCGCGCCATGTTCGTGGAGGCGCGGGGGAGGGGGGCCCTCCCGTTGGATCAGCGACTGGCGACGATTGTGGTTATACACAAAGAGGGCAAACCCCGAGATAAGTGCGCTTCATATAGGCCTATCTCACTCCTTAACGCAGAGCCGAAAATACTGGCTAAAATCCTGGCGGCCCGGTTGATCAGGGTAATCGGTGACTTGGTCCATCCGGATCAATCCGGATTCATCCCGCACCGTAACACAGCGTTAAATCTTCGTCGCCTTCATGGTGTAATCGCCAGGGCGGGCACGCTGCGTGAATCAGCTATTGTGGCGTCTCTCGATGACACGATGGCCTTTGACACGGTGGAATGGGCATATTTGTGGGCCGTGTTGACCAAGTTCGGCTTTGGCCACGGTTTTGTGAGCTGGGTGAGGTTGCTGTATGAGGGCCCTCTTGCGAGTGTGGTGGTAAATGGCCGGGCATCGACTCCGTTTCAGCTTGGGAGGGGTACTCGGCAAGGTTGTCCCCTGTCGCCATTGCTGTTCGCCCTCGCCCTTGAGCCGCTGGCTGCGTGGATACGCTGGCACCCGGATATACGGGGACTTAGATGGTCACCTGAGCACGAGGACCGTATATCGCTCTATGCTGATGACATCCTGTTGTATCTTGCCTCACCCAAGAAATCACTTATAGTGGTCTGTGACGTACTCACATCTTTCGGTAGGAACTCGGGTCTCGTTATCAACTGGAGTAAATCGTATTTATATGTACTTAGTGGCGAGGTTCCACCGATCCCTCGAACTTGTTCGATCCAGGTTGCTCAGCAGGGCTTCGTGTATCTGGGGATCTTTATCTCCATGGATTCTGCCGTGCGATATGAGAGGAACCTGCTCCCCCCCCTAGCGCGCCTGAGGCGGGAGGTGGAGGGCTGGCGGAGGCTGCCGCTCTCCCTCGTTGGGCGTGCGGCCCTGTTCAAAATGATGTCCCTTCCCCGGTTCCTCTACGCGCTGCAGAATACTTTGGATTGGGTACCGGCCAATTACTTTCGGGAGGTCGAAGGCCTCCAACGAGCGTTGCTGTGGGACGGGCGGCCGCGAATAGCTATTGCAAAGTTGACGCTCCCATGGTACGACGGGGGTATTGCGCTTCCAGACATCCGACGGTACTATTGGGCCACCCAGCTGAGTGCGATTAATCATGGGTTTTATGGCCCGGCCCTCAGCCCTGGGTATGCCATGGATAGGTGGTTGCTGCGTGGTGGTAACTATTACAGGGCGTTGTATTCGCGGTCCCTGGACTCGTCCCTCACGGGGCCCACTGGTGTGGCGGTGCGTGTGTGGAAGATGGCAACTGACTCGCTGGGCTGGAAGGATAGGCTCACCCTCGCTACCCCGCTGTTTGAATCTGAGAGATTGGGTAGGCTTTGGCACACAAAAGGCTTTGACAAATGGGACTTGATCGGCATCTCCAGGGTCGGAGATGTCCTGATTAAGGGGAGGGTGAAGTCCTTTGAAGAGTTGCAGAAGGAGTATGAGCTAGGACCATCTGAGTTTTTCCGCTATATTCAGGTGCGTCACGCCCTCCGATCAGTCCTCATAGAGGGTGAGAAGGTGCCTGAGTCCTCTCCTTTGGAGGACCGGGTCCTTCATGGTCATATGACCGAGAGCACGATCTCGCTCATCTATAAGAAACTGATAAACGTCCGGGCGGATATGCTTCTGGGGTTGAGGGACCAGTGGTCTAGGGATGGCCTCGAGTTGGATGACGAGGATTGGCAGTCTGCTGTTTCCTCTCCTAAGGAGGTTGCGATCCCGTCGCGTCTGAGGCTGGTGCAGCTTAAAATACTGCATCGAGTGTACGTGACGGGGCCAAGGCTGGTTCACATGGGATTCTCGGAGGACGGCCTATGCAGGAGGGGATGTGGTATGGTGGGTACTTTCCTGCATATCATTTGGGAATGTGGTGTCATCACGGAATTCTGGCGGAGAGTCCATGCAGTGATGGGGGAGGTGACGGGCATTGCTATGCAGCCGGAAGCGCGGTGTTGTCTCCTGAATGTCTGGGGGCCCACTGATCACAATGCGGCGCAGACCCAATGGGTGACTCTGGGCAACATGGTCGCTAAGAGAGATATAGCGCGATTGTGGGGATCCGTGGGCCCCCCCACATTGACCGCGTGGAAAGAAAATATGGACTGGAGTATGCTAAGGGAGAAGACGGTATATTGCGCTAGAGGCCGCCCTCGGAAGTGGCACGCCATCTGGGGGCGGTGGAACCAATACAGGGGGGGAATTTGTCTTGCCCCTGATCTGGATCCCCCCGAGGAACAGCTTTCCTCCTAACCTTCTTTCCAGCTCAGTATGATTAATGGACTTCTTTGGCCTCTGCTGTCCCCCTTCTTCCTCTTTTCACGGTACTGTAAATGGTAGATGATTGGGGTCCTGCCTCCCCTGGGGGGCTATCACCATGGGCATTCAGTGTTCTTGCCTTGCTGGGGGTTGTTGTGTGTTTTGTGTTTATTTAAAAAATGGAATCTTTGCACTCCTCCTTCACTGTTCTGTGGACGCATCTCTGTTCCTCTTTATCGAAGCTGCCGAACCTCCGGGTTGTCGGCTGAATAGCTGTGTCCAGACTTTTGAAAATAAAGGTTTTTTAAAAAAAAAAAAAAAAAAAAAAAAGAATAATACAAATTGTTTTGTACCCATAAGAACCCTTTTAGCAAGATTAGGATAATAAAAGGGTGGGCAAAACCATACAGCTTTAACATATACCCTTCAGTTTGTGTGCAGTGCTTTGAGTTAATAGCTCTCTGTTCTATGTTAGGATTTTTACTTATAAACGACAAGTAACAAGGGGAGCTCTCTTACAGAAGCAGTGACCCACTGACCTATTTACATTATATGCAGTTTGTTTGCTGCGTGGTACACGTTCTTTGCAGCAGGCATTTTAACCCTATGCGCTACCTTAACGTCCACTAAACAAACCTCCGGTCTCTTTCCAGGAAGAAGATTAATCGCCGAGTTATCTTTACATTTTAATTGGTGCCTGAAAATTGCTGGAGGCCAGGAACGCAGCAGCAGGTGCTCTTAAAATAATAATATACTTGCAAAAATGACGCCCCCACCCCAAGTCAGCGCCCGGTGCGGTGGTACCGATCACACCACCCTAGATCCGGCCCTGGTGCCATGCACATGGCCTTCTTCGGGGTATCAATAAAAGTTTGGCTTGCCTCCATCCAGATCAACTGTCTGGACTGCTTTTATGAAGTCAGCTCTGTCAAGGGAGCAAAAATTGTTTCGTACCCCTTGAAAAATTTCCTGTAGTACCCGGAGAGACCCAGGGAGGCCCTCATTTCTTTCTGGGTCTTGGAGGGGTTCATAAGCCAGAGTGGTCCGACTTTTGGCTTGGAGGGGCTACAACTTGTCTCCTCCCACTTAGTGACCTAAGTAGACCACTGAACCCTGTCTTATCTGGCACTTTGACCTTGATGGTCAGGCCTCCTCTCTGCAGAGCCTGGGGCACTTCCCTGAGGTGGTTCAGGTGGTCCTCCAAGCTAGAATTCAAGACTGCAATCATCCAGGTAGGCAGCACTGAAGTTCTCCAAACACGCCAGGACCTAATTGACTAACCTTTGAAAGGTAACAGTGGCGTTCCTCAACCCGAAGGGCATCACCAAAACTGAAAGTGGCCTTCTGGGGTAGAGAACGCAGACCTCTCTTAGGCACTCCTCAGTTAAGGTGATTTGCCAGTAGTCATATATAAGGTCAACTATAATGAGAAACTTGGCAGCCCCCGACCGATCAATGAGCTCATTAGCTCTGGGGTGGGGTGAGTGTCATTTTTAGTGACTGCGTTGAATCTCTGGAAGTTAAAGCAGAACCTGAGTTCAGGGGTTGTACCTGGAGGGGCAACTTCGGGAACCAGCACCCTTGGGATGGATCAAGGACTGCTGGAGTGCTCAATTATCCCGAGCTCCAGCCTCTTGGAGACTTTCTCATTGTCAGATAGTCTGTAGATCTTATCCTTTACAGACATGCTGTTCCCAGTGCAATATCATGGGTACACCATAGTGAGCCCTGGGGTTAGAGCAAAGAGAGAGGCAAACTGTCCCAACACTTGGAGGCAAACTCTCTGTTGCTCTTGGGTCAGAGTAGGGGAGAGGTTGACACCATTTACTGGACTATCCTGCTCATTTGAAGAAAGGAGGTCGGAGAGAGGTTCACTCTCCTCCTCTACTTCATTATCTGTGACCAGAAGCATAGTAACCTCAGACCTCTCGAAGTGGGATTTGAGGTAATTGACATGCAGGACCCTTAAAAGGCTCCTGGGGGTCTTGAGGTCCACCAGGTAGATGACAGCCCCCATGCTCTCCTTCACCTCATAGGGCCCAGACCATTGGTCGTGTAGGTCCCTGGGCTCCATCGTACACACTTTTTGACCAGGTTGAAATGTTTGAAATGTGACCAGAGTGCCCTTATGGTCATACCACTGTTTCATAACCTCCTGGCTGGCTTCCTGATTCTCCTTCACCTTCTTCTAGATGTGTTTCATCTGGGCGTGAATGACCAACATGTAGATGACCACATCACATATTGAGGGACTTCCTTAGAAGTTTCCTCCAAACCCTCCTCCACCAGGCTGAGAGAAACTCTCAAAGCGTGCCCATACAGACGTTTAAAGGGGCACCTTCCCCTTCTGCTGTACATCCCTGTTTGCAAACAACAGGCATGGCAAGACGATGTCCCACTTCAGCCTCAAGGGCTCTGACAGACCCCTGATCATGCCTTTAAATGTTTTGTTGAATCTCTCAACAAGCCCATTGGTTTGGGGATGGTAGGGTGTGGAGAATCTGTAGGTTATTCCACACTTGGCCCACATGGACTGCATGTATGCTGGCCTGAAGTTGGTTCCATGGTCAGATACTACCTCCTTGGGGAACCCCATGTGGGTACATAGACCCATAAGTGCCCTGGCCACTGTGGGTGCAGTCACTGTGGTCACAGGTATAGCATCTGGATACTGGGTGGCATAGTCCACCAAGAACAGGATAAACCTGTTGCCCAGGGCTGTCTTGGGGTCCAGAGGCCCAACAATGTTGATGCCCACCCTATCAAAGGCGGTGCCAACGATTGAAAGGTGACCCAAGCAAACCTTATGCTTCCCTCCTAACTTCACATTGGCCTGGCAGTTGGGACATGACCTGCAGAATACATCTGAGGCCATCTTCATGTGGGGCCAATAAAAGTGGGAGACAAGCCTGCCAAAGGTCTTGTGCTGCCCTAGATGACCTGCCAGGGGAACATCATGAGTAGGGCTCCCGGTTTTATGGTATTTTTTAAAAAGAAATTCCATCTGTATTCATCCATATTTATTTTTTGGCCATGCTATTGATATTTATCTATATTTATTTTGTGTTTTGAGACTAAACGGAGAAGTAAAATGGTATGTTTCCACATTTATTTAACTCTTACACGTGCATTCATATGTGGATGATGTCGCGTTTTAGCAATTAAAGCAGCCACATATAACAAAACATTACACCCACAGGTACATATTAGCATTACACTACAAATATATGTTAATGTGCCTGTGTTTTTAGAAAATCTTTTCCTGTTTTTCAACTCCCCATACTATCTATCTGCTCAGCTTTTGCTTGAAGTTCATTAAAGACAGCTTGGAGAGTCTCTAACAAGAGCACACTTTTTAGTATTTTTCCACTTTTAAAAATAAATACAGACCAGAAACACATTGTTTTCTGTCTGTATTTATCTTTAAAAATCTGCAAAAATGGAAAACAGAGAGTCTTAATCATGAGTAAGCTCCAGGAGAAAGGCCCTGCAACATTGGGGGACCACCAACACACAGGTTGCACCAGTCTCTGGAACTTTAGGCTCACAATAGAGGAGACCATTCTCCCAGTAAATCATGTGATCACAAGAGGTGTCGTCAGCTGCCTGGGTCTCAGTCTTCTGCTGTAGGCCCTCCGAAGTAGGGCACTCCTTCAGCACTCTGCAGAACAAACTCATCCTTGGTGGGTCGCCCTTCCTTCTGCCAATTGGTCAGATTAGGTAGGTCTTCCAGGGTGCCAATATCCTCCCCTGTAGGGTCCGCAGCTTTGTATATAGGCTCCATCTCCTCCTAAACCATGGTAGTTACAGGATTGGGTTTCCTGCACCCCTTGCCCTTTCTCTTTTTGGCACATACCTGGGCCTTTCTTCCAGGCTCCAAGTCCTCCTGACGACCCTTTCAGGTGGCCATGGACTGTGTGGCCAAATACACCCACTCAGGCAACCCCAACATCTACAGGTGGGGCCAATGCTTTAACTCTTTCCAGGTGGTGTACTCCAGGTGATCCAGATGATCCACAGGCACAGATGGAATAACAGCTACTCTCAAGGTACCTGAGACCCCTCCACGTTAAATGGAACCAGAGCCACTAGATAGTGACTCCCAAGGTTGTCACCTACCACAACCTGGTGGACTACATTAGGAACTACCTGCTCTTAGGACACCAGCCGACATCTGCCGGTTGTTATCCTGTCTCCTGTATGTATCAGGGTCTCCACCCTCTGCCCATTGATAGTTACAAACTGCCTATATTTCTTGGAATGCTAGGCATATGGGCTCTTGGCACCATTTCTCCATCACCCAAGGACACTATATTACCCAAGGACACTAGGGTAACCTTTGCCCCACCCCCATACTACCTGGGGCGGTCTCCTCCTCGAGCATACACTAAACAGTGCTGCTGTCTGCCCACCAGTGAGGGGTTGTGCCTGCTTGGGACACTTGGTATCACATTTGAAGTACCTAAACTGATGACACTCATAATACTTGGGGATGAACTTCCCTGAGGACGTATTGTTAGAGATTTTACTCTTCTTTTCAGGTGCAGATTGGGAATCATGCCCCATAGAATTATTATTTTTGGGGACCTTTCGAGAGCTCCTTGTTTTTATTTTTATCTCCCCCTTTCTTCTTCTGGTGGGACCCTTGCCCACCCTTGTGCTGATCCTCCCCAGATACATTCTTGTAGACCACTGTGCTGAGCCACCCATCCTCTTCCTTGGCAAGCTCTCTGAGATCAGTGAGATTGCTATCAGGTGTTGATGCAGCTCTGCAAAACATTGGACAGTCCCTGGTAATTCTTTACTTCACTACCCTTCACCCATCCATCCAGTACCTTGCAAACGGAATCCATACAATCCACCAAGGACTGATGGATCGACTTCTCACTGACCCTAAAGGTCTACATGTACGTTTCTGGGGTGAGGCCAAACTTTCTGACAAGGGTGTCCTTCATAAGAGGGATACCTCATCCTGTCCTCCTTCTCTAGGGCCAGTAGGGCGTCCCTCCCAGGAATGTGCCACTAGTGACTGCAGCCCCTCCCCTCCAATCCTCTTCAGGGACCATATGCTTCTCCAGAGCAACCTCAGAGGATTCAAATTACTTGTTGATGTCATCTCTCACAACAAGGTTAGGCACCAGATACTTTGGGTTGTGGACCTTCTGATGTGTCATCCTGCGTCAGAGAAGCGCTGCACTGTGGTGGTTCCGAAGAAACTGTGGGGAGTAGCGTAGCTCTGTATCAGTACTACTCACAGGACCACAGCTGGGCTGGCAGAGCACCTTCAGGCCCACTTCAAATGCCTGATTGCGTTATTGCAATTCAATTGTAATTTTACGATTAGTAATCTAGTAGTAAAAATACACTTGTAGTTTGTGATAATCAAAAAGCAGCAAAGTTACTACAGCAAGTGTAATCTTCGACAAAATTGTGAGTTTGCCTTTGTGAATCAGGCCCACAGTTTACATCTTTTAAGGTTTATTATATTATATCTGTTAGAACATATTTTGTAAAACTCATATAATTTTGGAACCTCTGTAACATCACCTACTGAAATGCTTATTATTTGCTAACTATATCATTATCTGTGATGTACAAAAATTATAGTTTTGTGACAAATGCAATTTTATTTCTTTAAGAAAGCTTTAATACTTTAAAAAAAACTTTATTCATCTGACTTTAAGCCTTTCGTTTTCATGCGATTGCATTTTCTTTGTTATGTATACTATACTGATCATGGGTTATGAAATTACTTGTAGAGTCAATTGGAGAGTAGATCCTTGCAAAAGCACTGTCAATAAATTCAGTGAATAAGAAGTAGATGTTTCACTCACAGTAAGATGTCAAATAAAAGCGCATCCTTGTTTTATAAGATCTGCTACTTTTTGACACCACTACACTCACAATTACAGTTATGTTTATTGACAAGAAGAAAGACTTCCATGCAGGTGACTGACTACATGTAAGACAGAAAATTAACTGATTTGAATTTGATATTTGTCCATTGTACACTAATTGTGTAGGCTATTTTATACTGTTGCTTGTGTTCACCACTAACGTTTTACCATTTTTCTACAATATGCAGGCTTTAGAGCAGAGATCACTCTGCCTTTTGTTGTTCCCTTCAATGGAGGCAGTATCCATCTTATTCATGTTACACAACACAGCATATCAAATGCATTTGTAAAGCACACATTAAACCAAAAGGATTTCATGACACCAATTACAGGTGTTTATTGTTGCTCAGGACCATGGTACTAATTTTTATTCCATCGTGACTCAAACCTATGACCTAAGCCCCACCAGGACTCAAACCTGTGACGTAAGTGTCGAACACAGACCCCTCCAATGGAAACATTAATGCACAACCCAGCTTTTTTGGACTGGTGCTCACATTTTGGTGCCCCTCCTCTCACAATAGAGCTAGATTTAGTGCTTCCGTGGGGGTAATCTGGCAGTCCAAAGCTGGTGGCGCCCCAGGTATTGCCTCATATTGTCCTGCTGTAGCCACAGCCTTTGGGTGGTAGGGAGGGCATCTCCACATCTGACTAATTTTTGTAATTGTCTTTTGGTCTTGGATATTGCCATAGTTATTTATGAGCAACAATGTGCCTGATTGAAGTGATCTAGGGCTGGTTCTTCTTGGAGCGTTGATATTAAACGTCCTCTCAAAAATGATTTTGGCTGAGCTAGAAACAAGTTAAGGGTGACAGAAGAGCAGCTCATAATACCCAGCGGTGGTAGACAACAAGTGGAGTACACTGAGAGCTTACGACTTGCCACTCCTTATTAAGGTTCAGGAAGGCTTTAAAGACCCAATTTTCCAATACTTAAGACCTGTTGAGATGATCTCCAGTTGGGTGACAGCTCTGTCTCTGAGCCTTGATTCGGAGTCTTTCTTCTCTGTGTTTATTTAGAAACAGGACACCTTTTGCGGCATTTGCTGGGCTTTACAAATTTGGAGGCATATTATCAAGACAGGCGATAAAATTATCACCGCTTTAGCGGCAGAAAACTGCCGCTAAAACGGCGATAATGGGCTTGATAATATGCTCTATGGAATTCCAATTGAAGCCCATGTTAGATGTTAAGGACATCTAACCTGAGCTTCAATTGGAATTTCATAGAGCATATTATCAAGCCCATTATCGCTGTTTTAGCGGCAGTTTTCTGCCGCTAAAGCGGCGATAATTTTATCGCCTGTCTTGATAATATGCCCCTTGGTAACATAATTTCGACTCCCTCACTTTCCACCCTCATACCACAAATTCAATTGCAGGAGTACTACAGGGAAAAAAACAGATACTAAAAAAAGCTGCAATCTTATCATAACTTTGACAACATTTCCATTTCCCATCCCAGTGGGTTTTTTAAAAGATGAACTTAAGGGTCGGTTTTAGGTATTAGTTTAATCGTTTCTTAAAAAGCCAACATGTGATAGCCAGGATTCACTTTCTTTGCATATTCTGTTTCTGAAAGACAGAGAGCAGCTATGGAAGGAGACAATGAGGTACAGAGCTAAGATGGTGCTTCTTTAAAAGCGTACAAGGGAGGGGTGCAGGTGAAAGCCTGTTTTTTGAGTTTCTATAGTGCATTCATTTAACCCAACATTTCTCAGAATTAGAGTTTGATTATTGGACGGCATCATTCACAAACAGCAGGATTTGCCTCTTTCTGTTTCCTAGATGTGCTTCCTAAATTCATGCACTAACTCAGAACTAAAATCGGGTTAAGTGGATGTACTTTGTTGGGCCCCGGGGGCAGCAGAGTCGCAGACTAGTCTTCCCCCTGGGTCTTTCACGTGAGACGAGGCCAGGCTGGGGTTCAGGGGGTGGGTATAAGAATGCAGAGGAACAAGGTGACTTCCTGTTCCTGTATTCTTGGCACTGTCGGGAGGGTTTAGTTTTGTGAGGGGAAGTTTAGGCCTAGTTAGGTTTCTTAGGCAGGGCAGGCGACGGACGCGGCGGACCCACTGGTCGGTGGTGTTGGCGTGTGGTGCGTGCGCTGGTCAGTGCGGGAGGGTTTCCAATGTCGGACGTGTCTGCGGAACAGGTGAGGGCGGCCCTGAGGCTGCTGGGCCGCGCCGGCCGGGAGGATCTCCTCCGGCCTGGTGTACTTGAGGGGGCGTGGGTGGGGATGTCCCGTGCCCCGCGCATGGCTTCCACGAGTGTTGCGGCGGTGGTGGTGGCGTGTATGGACGAGCCACCACCGCCGGGTAGAAGCGGGCCTGGGAGGGGGCAGGGGAGAGTCAAGCGGGAGGCAGCCCGCGGAGGCCGGCGCAAGAGCTTGTCTCCGCGGCTTGATTTCAGCGAGGCCGGGGCGGGAGGGCATGCAGCAGTACTGGAGTCCCCGGGCGGGATGCTGGGGTCGGCTGACGGGCCGTTTACTGTTGGGAGGGGGAGTGGGGCGGGAGTTGGGCCCTCTATGGCTACGGCGGTACCGAGAGCAGCTGAGAAGCAGGAAAGTGGGAGGGAGGGGGGAGGCCTCCATAAGCACGGCCCTAGCACTTTCAAAGGCAGGGGGCACCATTGATTTGGGCAGTGAGGAGGAGCAATGGGAGGACGCTCCGATTGACCTTTCCAGTGGGTCTCGGGTGAGCACACCTGTGTGTGGGTGGGGCACCATCCCGGGGGTAGGTACGCTTGGTGGGGTGGTGGGTGAAGGCGCCCTTTATCGGACTCCTGGGGTGGCCCCCTGGTTGCAGATGCAGGGAGTGGGGGGGCGGGGTATTGCCCCCCCTTCTCCCCCGGTGGGAGGCCATGTCGGTGGCGGACAGGATCAAGCAACAGCGCCTCATTGTGCAGGTGACGGAGGCGCGCTGGTCAGAACTGAATGCTGCCAGGGGTGGGGCGGTCTAGGAGGAGGAGGTGTTGGGGCCCCCCACGCCTCTCTCTGAAGAGGAGAGGAGGGCAGAACAGGAAGAGAGGGACAGGGATGTGAAGGGTAGGTCGGAGTGGGTAGGTAGCAAGGGGGGCTGCAGCCCAAGTCAGGGACGGCCAGGACGGCTCTGAGGCCCGACAGTGCCGGGGCCCACCCAGGCTGGAGCGACCTGGAGGGCAGGGGGGATTCAAGGCGGCGGAGGTCGGCAGAGTGCTGGGTGGCACAGCGGGGCACAGGTGAGGGGGCCTGGTGAGCAGCTTGGGATGGTGGTCCAAAAGGTGGGAGGAAGAAAGCCTGCAGGTCAGTGGGTGTGGGTGAAGGGTCTGTGAGGGATGTTGGGGTAAAGCCGCAGGGCGGAACAAATGGGGGTGGCAAGATGGACGGGGGTGCAAGAAGACATCGGTGGCCGGTGTACAGACTGACAAGCCGGAAGGGACGGAGGACGATGGGGGAAAGGGAGATGACAAATATCATAAAAAGCTGCAGAACATGGGGCTGGCGATGCCACTGGGGTCCCACTTGTCAGATAAGACTAGAAATAGGATTTGGAAACACAAGTATGTGGATGTGTTTAAACTGTTACACAGGGAGATACAGGCGAAGGAGGGATCAAAAGAAGAAGAATGGGAACTGACGTCGGCGTTTCTCATTTATGCAAGTATCTATTGCGAGAAACACCTGGACAGGGCTATAGCTCTCCTGAAGTATATGGATATTATTAGGAAAGCCCAGATGCATTTTGGGGGCTTTGCTTGGCTGAGCTATGACGAGGAGTTCAGGGCTAGGATTAGCGCGAATCCTGTTAAGCCTTGGGGGGAAGTGGATCAGGAGTTGTGGATGCAGTGGATGTCGTCCACGCAATCGTCGGCATCTACTCACACGGCCATCCGTTTGCTGGTCACTAACCGGTCCTTTCCGCCGCGTCCCGCCCACAGGGGGGTGGGAGGGCCTGCTGCCAGTGCAGGGAGTGCTGGGCCATCGGCTACACCGGGAACCAATAACACGGGAGCGTGTTGGAATTATAACAGGAGGTACTGTTCTCAATATCCCTACAAGTTCAAGCATGAGTGCTCCAAGTGCGGGGGACGTCATGCACTTACCCCATGCTTTACTTTGGTCACGCCCTCCAAACAGTGGAAGGCTGCAAAGGGGAGGGGACAGTCTGGACAAAAGGGCGCCTACGCCACTTAAGGCGGAGGCTATGGGCCCGTGGATCTTGCAATACCCTGACAAGGAGGCGGCATTGAAGATTCAGTGGGGTTTCACAGAGGGTTTTCGGGTTTTCTGAAGTCTGCCAAGGAGTTGCCTGAGGTGGTAGCGGCTAAACTGAATAAGGAGGTGGAAGAAGGTAGGATAGCGGGCCCATTCGTTGACTGGCCGGTGGACGACTTGATCATCTCCCCTTTGGGAGTGATGCCTAAGAAGGAGCAGGGTGAGTTTCTAATGATTCATCACCTCTCGTGGCCGGAAGGACAGTCTGTGAATGATTTCATTGCTGAAGCAGACTCGAGGGTGCTCTATGCCTCGGTGGATGATGCGATCCGCCTGGTGCGGGTGTGTGGGCTGGGGCGGAAATGGCAAAGTGTGATGTGAAATCAGTCTTCCGCCTGCTGCCTATACACCCGGCGGATTTCTCTCTACTGGGCATGCAGTTCTCAGGGGCCATCTACGTGGACAAAGTATTACCCATGGGGTGTGCGATTTCCTGTGCGCTGTTCAGCACATTCCTGCAGTGGGCCTTTACCCAGATCAGCGGACATCGGGAAGTGTCACACTGCTTAGATGATTTTTTCTTTGTGGGACAGGGGCGTTCCGGTGACTGTGGCAGGGCCCTGTCTCAGTTTCAGGAGATGTCACAGCAATTTGGAGTTCTGCTGGCTCCTGAAAAAACGGTTGGGCCCAGCTGTAGTCTGACCTTTTTGGGAATCAAACAGGACTCCATTCATTGGGTAGCACGACTCCCCGACGCGAAGGTCAAGGAAATGACGGCTTGTCTTTTATGGGCGATTGGGGAGAAGAGGAATGCTCTGAGAGCTGTTCAGCAACTGTTGGGTTTCCTGAACTTTGCATGTAGGGTGGTGAAGGCAGGACGGACATTCTATGGACTGCTCGGCATGGCCATGTCGGGTGCAGTCTTACCGCACCACAGGTTCCGGATCTCCATGGGGGTCCGGGCTGATCTAAGGACCTGGCTGACTTTCTTGACTGATTTCAATGGGATGTCTCTGGACTTTAATGAGGACAACATGGTTTGGAAAGTGCAAATTTACTCTGATGCGGCCGGGGCAGCGGGTTTTGGGATCTTCTGGGATTGCAGGTGCTGCGCGGAAGTCTGGCTGGTGCATTGATCGAAGCAAGGGAGGATCATTGCGTTTCTTGAATTTTTTCCACTGCTGGTCGCGCTGGAGGTGTGGGGCCCTGAATTGCAGAATAGGTCAGTTTTGTTCCATGTTGATAACATGACTGTGGTCGAGTTGGTCAACAGGCAGCGCGCAAGGGATCTGAGAGTGCTGAGATTGCTGAGGAGCTTTATGCTGCGGTGTTTGAGATTGAATGTGGTGTTTCGAGCAAGGCATATCCCAGGGGCGAATAATGCTTTCTCTCGTTCACAGTGGCGACGGTTCTGGCAACTGGCACCTGGAGCGGATCAGTACAAGACCGAGCTGCCGGATGGCATCTGGGCCTGGGGGGAGTGAGGGTTATAGGCCTGGCTGAACAATCTATAGCTGCTACCACCAGACGGACTTACAGACTGGCCTGGGCGGAGTTTGGCTCCTTTATGGGCTGGTGTGAGGAGACGTCGATGGAAGACCGCTCAACTGTAGATCAGGGAGTGTTACAGTTTGTTTTACATTGCATTGACTAGGGTTTCTCTTCTGCGACGATAGCTGGGAAGCTGGTGGGTGTGTCCTTTTATTGCAGTTTGTTTTTCGGTTTTGATCCAACGAAGGAGGTGATCATTACCAGAGTACTCAGGGGTTGGGGTAGGGAGAAAGTAAGGGGTGGGAGACAAGGGGTTTTGAGAAAAGCCATTACCTTTGGATTGCTGGTTCGGCTAGTTGAGGAGTTGGCTTTCTGTTGTTATGACGGTTTTGAGGTGGCGGTTTTTCGCCTTTGTATGGTGTTTTTTGTGAGGAGAAAGACATTAAAGTGATCGCTCAAACAGGACTGCGACTGGAAGAACCGCTACTATTCAGGGATGATGGGGTGCATCTTTCGCGAATGGGAAACGAGTATTATATGATGGAGATGAGAGATGTGGTGAGCAAGTTGTGGAACGAGGCTATCTGGTGCAAGAGGGTGGAGTGAGTGGTTAGGCGAAAGATGCACAGTATGTCCCGGGGGGCAGGTAACTGCCCTAAAGGGGGTCCCCTGGTTGGCAGTACTTGGGAGGGGTAGGGGAGTGTCTGGTGGGTGTACCCATCCTTCGGTGGGGGAAAGAGTGAATGATGGGGGATGGAGGCATGAGTGTAATGCCTGGAGATACAAGGGAGGATGCTAGAAGAGAAGTGTGGAAATGGATGAACGACGGAACGGGGTATGGAATGGAATGAGAGGTGATTTCGGAGTGGGTGACAGGGAGAGAATGGATAAAGAATTTGATGTTGGGGGTTTGTTGTTGATTATTGATGTTATGGTTTATTGATATGTTGTGCTGCCTGGTCCTAATAAATGGCCTTTTACGCTTAACCATCACTGTGGCCAGTTTATTGCGCGATAGACAGCTCGAGCGGCTAAAAATAGAAGCTCGGCTCTGCTGTAAGTCAGAGGAACTGTTCAAGATAGGGGCTCACAGCATTGTTAAGAAAGGGTAAAGAACAATTTCAAATTTAAAAAAAATGTGCCGTGTGAAATAGAGAGTCACTGTACCTTTATTGAGTGAATAAGCCAGGAATCTGCGTTCTGTTCCTAACACATTTATTATACTTCCCTGCTATTTGCTATGACGTCATTTGACATTTTTATTTTATGTGTTATCATGCACCATTGCTCATGTATCTCGCAGATATTGCTTTGATCCAGTAGAAACTTTTCAGATATTATTTATGTTTGCTATGCATCAGTGTGTCCGCATACATATTACAACACCATTAATTGAACGAAGGAGTTACGTGGAATTGGGAGAGAGTGATCCCAAATATATTTTTATTTGTCTTCCTTCCTGAAGAACACCCTTTGTACAGATTAAAGCACTTTCTTTTCATTACAACTGTGAATGTTCCCTCCTCTCCCTTTGAGGCGTTTGTAGCACATCGTGTAAAATTATATTTCAACTGTGAATGTTCGTTCCCTCCTCTCACTTTGAGGCGTTTGTAGCACATCGTGTCAAATTATAGATGGCAGTTCTGCGGAAAGTACATAAGAAGGTACTGTAATCATTGGCATGGAGAGAAACTCTCTGGGGCCATCAATGCCTTCATCCATATTTCTTTGATCCCTTTGGGTGCATGCAACCGGATGTTTGGTCCTTTAGAGGTAGGTAGCCAAACTTTGTGGCATGCCTAGCCACACAGGTGGAAATATCTTTTCCCACGCAGTCTTTACTTCACAATCCCTTTAAGATGCATCATATACCACGCATGCCTTTTTCACACATATGCCTTAACCACGCATATGCCTTCCCATGCTCACCTTTACCAAACAAGGAAAGTATAGTTCTAAAGATACATTTTAATTTTTGGGGTGAGTAGTAGTATATGGTGGTGAGGATAATTTTAGGGTTTAGGTTGGCTAGGGGTATAGGGTGGTTAGGATAATTTTAGGGTTTAGGGATGGGTAGGGGGAAAGGGTGATAAGGGTATTTACAGAGTTTAGGGGCGGGTAGTGGTATAGGGCGGTAAGTGTATTTTTTGGGTTTATTGGCGTGTGTAAGGGTATAGGGTGGTAAGGGTATTTTTAGGGTTTATGGGTCGGTAGGGTATAGGGTGGTGAAGGTATTTTGGGGGTTAATGATGGGAAGGGGTATAGGGTGGGGAGGGTAGATATAGGTTTATGGGGTGGGTGGGGGTATGGGGAGGTAAGGGTATTGTAAGGGTATGGGGTGGTAGGAATATAGGGTGGTAAGTGTATTTGTATGGTTTAGGGGTGGGTAAGGATAGGGGTATAGGGTGGTAAGGGTATTTTTATGGTTTCTGTCCGGGTAACAGTATAGAAGGTGAGGGTATTGTGGGGGTTTAAGAGTGGGCAGGGTTGTATGGTGGCAAGTGCATTTTTAAGATTTTGTTTTGGGTAAGTGTATAGGATTGTAAGGGTATTTTATAGGGATTAGGAGTGGGTAGGTGCTTAGCGTGGTAAGTATATTTTTAGGGTTTAGGGTGGGTAGTGGGTAAGGGTATTTTTAGGGTTTAGGGATGGGTAGGGGCATAGGGTGCTACAGGTATTTTTCAGAGTTTAAGGGTGGATAGGGGAATAGGGTGGTAAGGGTATTTTTAGGGATTAGGGGTGGGTAAGGGTGTAGGTGGTAAGGGTATTTTAGGGTTTAGGGTGGGTAGGGGCACATGCTGGTAATTGTATTTAGTTTGGGAGGGTGAGTGGAGGCATAAGGTGGTATTGGTGTTTTTGAAGTTTAGGGCTGGGTAGGGGCCTAGGTTGGTAAGTTATTCTTAAGGTTTAGGGTGGGTTAGGATATTGGGTGGTAATGGTATGTTTAGGGTTATGAGGTGGGTAGGGGCATAGGATGTGGAAAGGGTCATTTTAGGGTTTAGACGTGGGTAGGGGCATAGAGTGGTAATGGTATTTTTTTGGTGTAGTGGTGGGTAGGATATACAGTGGTAAAGGTAATGTGTTGTACAGTCATATATTCCACTTGTGCATAACCATGAGGTTCAACTCTGTTTACATGATGTTACTAAATTATTTTAGTTTTATTTTTTGCCAGACAATCTATCCCAAGATTTCTGGAAAAATATTAAGTTATGATCGTCCGAGCAGCACTTATGGAGGGGGCAGTTGGGCAGGGTAACTCTTGGGCAACGTCATCGTAGTACAGGGAGAGTCTTGGACAGAGTGTCACAGGGACAGTGTGACTCTTGGACAGGGAGGCACTGGTACAGTAACAGGAAGACACTTGGGGCCTGATTCACAAAGGGCCTCCGTACTGGTGGCAAAAGCCCTGCAATCATGGAGGAGTCTCCGCACTCGGGTCAGAATTCTCCTCATTGCAGAGATTGCGCCCTGAGTGAGTAGACTCCCCACGACTGCGGAGCTTCTGCCACGAGTGCAGAGACTCCCCATGACTGCGGGGCTTCCACCACAAGTACAGAAGCCCTTAGTGAATCAGGCTCTTGGACTTTTAGAGGCACTACACTACTGAGAGATGCAAACATAATAAGAAAGGGAAACTCAAAGACACATTCCCTGAGATATAATAACACAATGAGTCACAGACACTGGGAGCTAAGGACATTGAGAGACTTGGTGTTAGTAAACACATGCATGGGGCATGTGGACACTGAAAAGTGCAGAGACGCAGACCTGGAGCTGAAATATACAAAGAGTGGGGTTGAGACACAGACGCTAAGAGAACCAGACTGGGAGTCACTGGCATTGGAAAACACTGTAGCTTCTACATTGAAAATGGGAACAATGGATAATGGGAAATGTGGACTCCAGGAGACAAGGATCTTAGGAGGCACGGGCACTGGAAGACACTGGAGGACACTAACGCTGTGAAGCACTGGCATTGCATGACACTCGGAGACAAAGGCACTGGTTGACTCTGACAGTGGGTAGCATAGATACTGATAGATAAAGGTTCTAGAGGGCACAGACACTGAGAAGCACAGACACTGGACATCATAGAGATCTAGCCACTGGAAATGAGACAGTGGGAGATGGACACTGATAGTCATTGACAATGGAAGAAATGGGCCCTGGGATACAAGGACACAGGGATCCATGGATATAAAGATACAGTCACTTAGAGACATTGACAACGGTCGTCAGGAGCACCATACTTAGCAGATTGGATTATTGTAACTCGCTGTATCTTGGAGCCCCCCAATACACTCTGCAGGGGCTACAGAGAGTTCAGTCAGCCGCTGCCAAGTTGGCACTCGGTCGCAAGTTCGACTCGTCCTCCACTCTGGCACTAAGAGAACTACACTGGTTGCCTGTCAGAGAGAGGGTCCTTTTCAAGTCCCTTTGCCTAGTTCACAAGGCAATCCACGGAATAGGTCCGGTCCCACTCCAGGAATGATTCTCAAGGTACTCCCCCGTAAGGCAGCTGCAGTCATCCAAGGCCAACTTGTTGGCACAGCCCAGGTTCAAACGGGCAAGGCTGGGGGGGAGGGCCTTCAGTGTGGTTGGAGCCCGAAGCTGGAACGCACTCCCACCTGAACTTGGGAAGATGCAGTCGTTGATGGAATTCAGAAAGACCCTTAAGACCTGGCTCTTTCCAGCAGCATGATGTCCCCGATTTTGTCCCCCTCAGCTTTAAAACATCTCATTTGGTCAGAGCGCCTGGATACCCGTAGGGTCACAGTTCTTATGCGCTATATAAATACTCATACAATACAATACAAGTCAAAGACACAGGGATGCTGAGACACGAGGAGACACAGGCACCAAATGACATGGAAATTGGGTAATATGGGCACTAGAAACATGTAAAGTGGGCGATGTATAAATAATGAAATTGCGAGACCAGACACTGGGTCCGAGGATCACACTGGAGACGGGATGCAGCACCCTGCTAAACAAATCAGGATTGCAGGTAACGCCACAGTCAAGCAGAAGTGTATCTTTCAGAAAACCCAGTATGATGAGACAATGGTATAAGTTTGAAGTATTAATACAAAGTAGCATGCTATGTGCTGTTGCATTACAGAATTTACGCGTCATTGCAATTTTAGTTTAGTTTACAGTAACCTCACAGAAAAAGTAGAATACCTAGATAATCAATATTCATCAGTGTTACACGTACAGGACTATCAAGGGGCCAAAGTAGAATGCTGAATGTCCGCCCGCAATCCTAATGATGCCATAAATGTCAGTGTGTAACCTCCTGAGCCCTCTGGTCGTTTGCCATATTTATTAGCTGCAAATATCCACGTCACATTGATACTCAAAAACCTGCACTTGCTGAAAGTGGACTTAAGGGTCAAATTCAGAGTGACTGATTTAATGCAAATTCACACATGGGCAAAGAATTAGATACTTACAAAAATAGAAAAATATCGAGGTATAATGATGAGATCTGCAGCATTATGTGCAGACTAACAATCACCTCTTACAAACTGAAATAGATTGAAACGATCAAAGAAAAACTCAAACTGGTACCCCACTCACAAACAAAATACAAAAATCTTTGAAAGCCTCTGAAAACAGATGGAGAAATTGACCCATGTGTGCCCATCTCATCAACCTTAAAATGGACAGGAAATCATACGTGCAAAACTACGTAACATGAGAAATCCTCATTCCTAAAACTGAAACACTTGCAGCCACCTAATTGTTCCAGACTTGTAGGAGTTTGCAACCTCTTCAATAGTGATAGCTACTTTTAATCAATGAAACCCATCCTCAGATTCTGCCTAATATATGGATTATATGACAGTACGTACAGTCCAAGCAACTTAAACACTTAAACAGGCCTGCTGTGTTGAAACAAATTCTATATCCTGTAGCAGCCCCAAAGACTTGCTTCGTCCCTTTACTCTTGTATTTCTATCGCCTGTGAGAAGTGATTTATATTGGATGATGCCCAGGAGGCAGGATGGTGTCCGAGTGTAGTGTCGTGACAGTGATGCGATACGCTCCATGCGTACGCGTCCAGTCACGTGGTTTGAATTGATAAAGCACAGGTACGCACGTACGTAAGCCACTAGGGCTGCGGCGCCGGACCCAGTAACACACAACATTGGCTCCCGAGTCTTATGTACCCCGCAGGCCCTGAGTCGCGACTACCCGGCAGTCGCCCTCCCGTACCGCCGTAACGGGAGCTGGAGAACACAACAAACTGGCGACGAGGGTGGGCGTGCCCTTGCTGATGCGTAGCACACTGGTGTGGCGGCCGCGAGCGCTGCTCTTGGCTCGCGGTGCTCGTGCCCCGGTGCTGCGTGGCGTGCGGGCCCCCGTACATCGCGCGGAGCCTGGTGCGCGGTGAGAGTGCACCGCCCGGCAGAATCTCCTCAGTGCTCGTGCATGACGCACGCGGCCCATCGGCCTGCCTGCCACGTGGTCCAGGCCCTCAAGGGTGCCGGGTGTGCCGCCCTAACGCGTGTTGGTCCTGTGAGTACCTCTGACTGGGTGTTTGGGGCCCCAACTGCTGGGAAGTCACAGCACTGCCTACAAAACAGTAGAGACATAAGGGAACAAAGGTCCTATTAAGGCTTTGAGGCCTAGTCTTCACGACCTCACGTAGGAGGGAGGCTCGTCAGTCAAGTACCGGCCCAGCGCAGCAGACGGCCCTGAGCACACGCGCGCAAGGACTCTAGGAGAGCGCCCCGGAGACAGGAAAGGCCCACATGCACGAGGAGCCTAACAGGCAATGCACACACCTGCTTAGAGCAGGGAGGCCCACACACAGCACAGAACGTCAGCCATGGCCACAATACCGTCAATCGAACCATTCCTCGTAGAGGGGCCCCCCTCGACGATTGCGGACAAGTGGAAGGACTGGGAAGATCGGTTGCGCATCTTCTTCGAGGCCACCAATGTCCATAGGGACCAGAAACGAGCAATGATCTTACACCTGGGTGGAAAGGACATTCATAATATCGTCAAAACGCTAGCGGTGGCCACTCCTAAAACACACCTAACATTGATAGCCACCCTTAACGAACACTTCGAGCCGATGGCCAACCGCGATTAGGAAAGGTTCATCTTCCGGCAAGCGCGCCAGCTTCCGGACGAATCACTAGACACGTACCACGCCCGTTTGAAGAATCTCGCCACCACGTGCGGGTTCCGGGATGAGACCGAGGAAATCAGAGGCCAGATTATCCAGGGCTGCGCCTCGGCCAAGCTGCGAGAGCGCATACTGGAAGAGTCCGGGAAGCCGCTGGCAGAAATTCTAACGATGGGTCGGACTAAAGAGTTGTCAAAAGCGCGTGCGGCGCACATGGAAGCCACTCTTCAAGCGCCAGTGAAGACCGAACCGGTAAATGCGGTGTCGACCAGACCAACACAGAGGGGGAGTAAGAAAGGAGCAGTACCTCAGTCCCCAGGACAGCAAAAGGATCGTCGCACGCAGCAGCGGAGTGTCCCGCGAAAGGCAAACGGTGCTCAGGGTGCGGAAGGTTTAATCACTTCGAAAAGGTATGCCGGTCAAAGAAATACCGCAGACCCCGACCAACGGCAAACACTCTCAAGGAAGAAGATCCAGCACGCAGTGACATGGATGACGACGAAGAGGAGGAGAGAGTGGTGCACAAAATCCACATGATTGGCACCGCCACCCGTAAGGCACGACGTCTCCCACAATGCAACATCCGAGTGGAGTCGCAGGAGGTCGCCGCAGTGGTGGACACGGGCGCCACCATTAACATCATGGCCGCCGATCTACACAGGACCATGCACACGAAGCCAGCCCTTCACCCCTCGACGATCACGGTGTTTTCGTATGGCCAGGAAGCTCCTTTAAAAATACGAGGGCGTTTCAAGACGGTAATCTCCCACGGCGCACAGTCAGTCACCACCAACGTGTACGTCACCGAAGATGGTCAAGGGATGCTGCTGGGGTGCCGAGCAGCTGAGGACTTGGGAGTCGTGACGTTTGCATTCGGAGTACATCAGGAATCCCTGCAGCACATCCTAGGTGAGTTCGAGGAGGTATTCCGGGGGGATCGGAAAGTTCCGAGGCAAAGAAATCCACCTCCACATCGACCCCACGGTCCAGCCCGTCGCTCTACGACATCGGAGGATAGCATTTCACCTAAGGCCATTGGTGGAGGAGGAACTCAAGAAGCTAGCGGCAGCGGGGATAATCGAAAAAGTGTCCGGTCCTACGCCGTGGGTGTCTCCCATCGTTGTTGCCCAGAAGCCCAAACAGCCAGGCGCGGTGAGGATCTGTGTCGACATGCGACTTCCCAACGTCGCGATCAAGCGGGAACGCCACATAACTTCCACAATAGACGATCTCATCGGAGAAATGGCAGGAGCCTGTTGGTTTTCAAAACTGGATCTTAGGTCTGGATATCACCAGCTGGTATTGGATGAAGCATCCCGCAATATCACCACTTTTTCTACACACGTGGGACTCCGGAGGTACACCAGGCTGAGTTTTGGGGTTTCCAGTGCCGCGGAAGTCTTCCAAAATGTGATACAGGAGTTAATTACAGGAATCCCAGGAGCAATCAATGTTAGTGATGACATCATGATTCACACCAAAACCATTCAAGAACACAATGAGCGGCTGCTCCAAGTGTTACGCCGAATACGAGACGCTGGTCTCACTCTTCACCGAGAGAAATGCGAATTTCTATGCACGAAACTGCAATTCTTCGGCTACACTTTCTCGGCGGACGGCGTCAACCCAGATCCTGAGAAGGTGCGGGACGTTAAAGAAGCTGTTGCCCCCACCAACACCACAGAAGTCCACAGCTTCCTTGGAATGGTCAATTACTGCGGAAGGTTTATCCAGGATTTGGCCAACCTGACGGTGCCGTTGAGGGAGCTGAGCCAAGGAGTCCACCACGTGGAAGTGGGGCGAAGAACAGGCCCAAGCCTTTAAAAAAATCAAGGAGGCTCTCTCTGAAGCCACTACCCTAGCATTCTTTGACCCCACCAAGTTAACATTAGTCGCCGTGGATGCTGGTCCGGCCGGATTAGGAGCGGTCCTCCTGCAAAGAAGGAACCCTCAAGAAGAATGGACTCCGGTAGCATTCGCCAGCAGATCTCTAACCGCGACCGAACAAAGATACTCACAAATAGAGAAGGAAGCTATCGCCATCCATTGGGGGTGCCACCATTTCCTTTTATATCTGTATGGAAAAACGTTTGTGGTAGCTACGGATCACAAACCGCTGGTGGCGCTCTTCTCTGGGACCCCGACTAAGCCGCCACCGCGAATCGAGAAGTGGATGCTCCAACTCCAGAACTATAACTGTAGAGTAGAGTATCAGCCTGGCTCCAAGAATCCAGCCGACTACCTGTCCCGCCATCCTCGGAAAGCCACGGCCCAGGAAATGGAGGAGGCCGCTGACACGGAGAAGTATGTCAGGTGTGTCACTGCCCGATCGTGCCCCATACCTCTTTCCATGGCTAGTCTACGGGACGCCACAAGCCAAGATGAGTGCCTACAGCGCACCAAGGGAGCCATCAGACACAACAGCTGGCACAAAGCAAAGGAGGAGTGGAAGAGTTTGACAGCTACCGCACAACGAATAATGGACGGGTTGTACCATGTCCGGGATGAACTCACCGAGGATGACACTGGGTGTTTGCGCCGAGGACACCGGCTGGTGATTCCGACTTCCCTAACACAGAGGGTGGTGGACCTCTCCCATGTAGGACATCAGGGCATGGTCAAAACCAAATCGAGACTTCGCACAAAGGTCTGGTTCCCGTTAATGGACGACTTGGTGGAGGCTACGGTCCGCTCGTGTCCGTCATGCCAGGTCACTGGGGAGGCACCCCGACCTGCTCCTGTCATCATGGAACCTCGGCCGAGGATCCCGTGGTCCCAAGGGAGTATAGATTTTGGCAGCCTCCCAGACGGACGCCATACCCTGGTAGCCATCGATGATCACTCTAAATATCCGGAAGTGGAAATACTGTCGGCCCTCAGCGCCAGTGAAGTCATACCGAAAATCAAGAAGATCATGGCTGCCCATGGACTCGTGAAAGAAATAAGAACTGACAACGGATCACCCTTCCAAAGTCAAGAGTTTGCCTCATACCTACAAGAGTTGGGCATCCGTCACCGCCAAATTACTCCCCGGTGGCCGCAGGCGAATGGGGAAGCCGAAAGGTTCATGCGAACACTTAACAAGGTAATTCGCATTGCACATGACAAAGCCCAATCAGTAGAGTTGGCTATATTTACATTTCTGCGGAGTTATCGCCAGACGCCCCACACCACCACCGGGGTGGCCCCGGCACATCTACTAATGGAGAGAATAGTTACCGACTCAATCCCTCTTCACCCTGAGTGGAGGCCGGGACTTCCTGAGGACAGCACTATTGATGCCAGGAGACGGAAAACCCATGCCCATGTCAGTGCACGGCAGAGAGCCGTCGTGCCGGATATTATCCGAGGGGATACTGTACTGCTCAAGAACCGAGCCCAAGGAGGTAAATTCCGTCTGACTTTTGAAAAGGAGCCTTGGACGGTAGTATCCGTCAAAGGAACTTATATCACTGCAACCCGTGGGAGAGAGAAAATAACCCGAAATGTGTCGCATTTTAAAAGGTATCATCCACGACAAACAGAGCCACCTCCTGACAAGGGGGATGACATTCGGAACACCCGGCGAGTGGACAGCGCTGAAGCTGGTAGCGGAGAGATGGGACTCTCCCGGGAAGACGCGGGAGAATCTGACAGTCCCTGGCCACTTCCACTGGGAGAGATGTCTGATATGGCTGCGAGTCCGGGGCGGCCGAGTCCCGAAGCGAGGCCTCCTGTCGAGGAGCATGGTGGGGATACCGGGAGCTCACAAGGCCGGGGAGCATCGCAGTACAGTCTGCGGAACAATCCGGAGCCGTCCTGCCGTCTTAAGGACTACCTCACGTAAGACTGTTCCATTTTTGTTATTTGGGAATGTTGAAATGTCGAGATAAAAGTGGACAGTGAGTGGGTAGTCCGATGCCAGAAGTATAGCAGCTAAAGTTGGTTTTTTTGTTAGTTGGGGAGGAATGTAGTGTCGTGACAGTGACGCGATACGCTCCATGCGTACGCGTCCAGTCACGTGGTTTGAATTAATAAAGCACAGGTGCGCGTGTACGTAAGCCACTAGGGCTGCGGCGCCGGACCCAGTAACACACAACATTGGCTCCCGAGTCTTATGTACCCCGCAGGCCCTGAGTCGCGACTACCCGGCAGTCGCCTTCCCGTACCGCCGTAACGGGAGCCGGAGAACACAACATCCGAGTAACTCACCCGTAGTCTTCTCTCCCCTCTACACTCCTCGTTCTGTGGTGCACCTGCCGCAGGGTTATATACAGACCCCTGGCTTAACCTGGCACAGTTACATCACCCGAAACCATGCCGATCAATTGTTCAGCGGGCACCTGAAACGAAACAAGGATAAACGGAACAGCGTGGCAATCATCATTTTGGTTTTCGTGTGAGTGCAGCAGGAGCTGACCTTCCCTGAGCCGCCCACCAAACCGCTAACCTTGTTTGTAAATCCTTCTAGACTGATGGCGGGCAGAGGATGAAAAATGCTCAGGACCCAAACAACCGCTTTAACGGCGACCTCGGCTTCGCTCCCACCCGGCTCCTCTAAGACGGCTGCTCACTGGGAGCATTCCCGGGAGGCCAGCACAGAGTGGGGGGCCTGGAGGAGAGGTGGTGATGTAACCAGCTTCATAGGGAAGTCTAGCCAAAAGCCGAGCCATGAGACAGCACCGCAAACCCTGAATGGCAGCTGGCGATTTCTGACATATTTCCATCTATGCATAGTAAGAACTCAAAGAATCAAGAGATGATTACTGCTGTTCCTCTGGATACAACTGCAGTTGCTTCACAGTCGGATGATGCTGCGGGGGTGTATTCCCATTTGATCGAGAATCAAGGAGTAAGTAGTGACAAGGCTGAGGTAATCAGTTCAATTGTGACCTCAGTGAGTGACCGTATGCTCTCAGCAATACTCCTCCTAACGGGGAAGCCAAACGGTCAGACTCCAAACTGACCATTTCTTTTTGGAACGCGGCCGGGTTAAAGTCAACCCTTTCATCCAAATCAGCAGTGGAATATCTGAACAAAAGTGACATAATTTGTTTTCAAGAGACTTGGTCTCTATCTCCATCGGCTCTCCACGGCTATTATGAACTCTTTCAAAATCAGCCTCCCAGCCCAATTCCTATGGAAGACCTTCTGGGGGCCTCTCCATTTTCGTCAAACACAGGTGCAAGATCGCAGCTACTTCCATCGATCAGAACTTACCAGCAGGGCAAACTGTATTAATTACCGGTCTTTCAACCTCAAGCAGGGCCTTTTCTTTGCTTTTAATTAACTGTTACCACAACATAGCTAAAACATCCAAATCAATGGCGACAGTCCTATTGGTCAATGATCTAGAAGAACTTTTATTGGAATTCGCTTTTGCAGAAGTACTGTTATTAGGCGATTTTAACATCAGAGACCTGATTTCCAACGCCCATTCAGTCACTAAAGCTAAAGAGCAAGAAGTCATGACCACTTTTTTAACCAATTACAATTTACGTTCTGCGAAGCAAATCGCATTGGAACAGGATCCTGGTGCCCATCTGTCTCCAACATTTAAGAATCGTTCGACCATTGACTATATTTTTCTATCTCTATCTCTGGCAAGCAAATTAATCATGATGGAAATCCCCATTCGTACCAAGAGCGACCATAGCCCTTTAACTGTAACAATGGACCTGCAAGCGCCTGCGGCTGCCGAAATAACTGAAGTGGGGCATTCAATGCAGGTCGAATTCCACACTCTAGTCAGACAAATTAAATGGGATGCTTTGGGTGCTGATAAGGTGGGCACTTGGCTCATGGGAACAACTCCAAATTTTACGCACAATGCTCCCACAGACTTCCATCACTGGTGGGACAACACCGTAGTCAAATTACGAGACCTTTTAACAGGCCCTGATGCTCACCACAGACACCCAAGGCCTCGCCCGAATCAGATTTTTGACCCAGTGTTAGCTATCCAAAGAAGAGCCCTGAGGAGGGATGTGCGCCTGCACAAATCAAAAGGCACAGAGCACTCTGCTAATATTATGGCCTCACTGCGGAAAGCCTACAAAAAATCAACATGGGAAGCCAAGAAACAAAAAGAAAAGAATGACTGGCTAAAAATATTTGCCCTCCGAGAAGAAGACTGGTCCCAGTATGTGATTCAACAATACTGCTGTGATACCCTGGATCCTGTGGAGGGTGAAATTAGAGATCGAGCCAATACTACGCAGATAGAAACCCAGGAGCTGACTACCCCGGCCGAAGTCTCCAAGTATTTGAAAGCCATGAAAAACGATGGTGCTCCCGGGTCCAATGGCCTTCCATCTGCAGTATTCAAATGTGCGCTGGAAGATTGGGCTGAGCTATTAGTCCCCTTATACAACTACGCGTTTACTACCTATCGGCTACCAGACTCATGGAAAGGCTCGATATTATGCCCAATTTTTAAGAACGGAGATTCCTCTCTCCCAGCTAATTACCGACTCATTGCCCTATTAGATCTTGAGGCTAAGGTATATGCCCAGTGTCTTCACAGGTCGCTAGAAAAATGGGTAGCGGAAAACAACATTCTACCATACTTTCAAACTGGGTTTCAATCCTCGGCCTCCTAAATAGACAACATCACCACTCTAGCCATCCTGAGTCAACAAGAGGTGCAAAAAAAACATTTCCCCCTCTATTGCTGCTTTATAGACTACAGCGCTGCCTTTGACAAAGTGTCTCGCAACACCTTATGGAGAAAATTGGACAAGTGGGGGATCCCTCAGAGTCTGCCAGGAGCCCTGATCTCCTTGCATAAGAACACATGGGTACGAGTCAGAACTGGCCCAATGACAATCTCTGCAAAAATTCCAACCGCAGACGGCCTAAAGCAAGGATGTGTTCTCTCCCCCCTCTGGTTCAACCTTTATACCGCCGATCTGGGAAGATTCCTGGAGAAAAGCAATCTCCTTCCGCCAAAACTGGGCCTCGCAAAAACTAACCTGCACATTCTGCAATATGCCGATGATATTGTTATAATGGACCAGGCAAAATCTGGCCTCCAAAGAGCCTTGAGCACGCTCCATAAATATAATACTGCTAACGCTCTAAAAATCAACCAGGATAAGACCAAGGTTTTGATTTTCGGCTGTTGCAAGAAAAAGAAAAGTTTAACGTGGAATATTGGGCCTGCAAAGATCAAAATACAATTACCTGGGGGTCTTGTTTAGCGAGTCTTCCAGATCATCAGCCTTGAAAAAGAGAGCTGGAGCAATAACATACTCCCTGACTCGACTCAACTAGTCCCTGAGTAGTCCTTCTGGCGAGCCCATTCTGAAGGTGATTAAAGCCTCTCTTCTCCCTCCCTTAAACTATGGGCATCAGGCCTTTACTGGCGCATGCTTGGCCAGTCGCGACCACGCCCAAGTTTCCATTTATAAAAAATTCTTCCATCTCCCGAATTTCATCCACAGGGCAAGGCTACGACTGGAGCTGGGTCTTCAAAGACAATCTATTTTCTGTGAGGCTGATACCCTGAAATACTTTATAAGGACACTAAAAGCCGCAGATAACACTCTAAAAGCCCGGTTAAAAGAAACTCTTACCAGCTCTGTGAATCCGTGGAACCATCAAATTATAAAGGCCATAAGAACGCTAAACATCGACAACTCAGTTTTGATATATTTTGGCAATTTTCTGCTAAGACAGAGCATTTATGTCAGGCATGTGCTAACACTAAAATAGAGTTTGAGGGGGTCTCATTTTTCGCTCGGCCAGACTTTGCTTATCCCACAGTTGAGCGGAGATGGTGTTTAAGATGGATGCTCTCTCCTTTTACTGAAGCTAGGAGGACGAGGTTTGTCTGCAAAAGCCCGCAAAAGTGAGAGTGGTTGTCAAGAGGCACACTAGGAGCTTCTTCTCAGAGGTGCCAGCACAGGAATAATTGGATGAGTTGAAGGGGGGCTCCCAGTGCAAGAATCAAGAATAAGGGTGAGGGGAGAATAGGGTGGTCAAACCGGTGAAAGAGAAGGTTGATGAATAAGCACTGTGTTGGTGAAGAAGGAGGTAAGGTTTTTTTTTTTTTTTTTTAAAAAGGGGTAATAGGGGAGAAAAAAGAGAAATCTATGGGGGTGTCGCACTCCGATTTCGGAGCGCGGGGATATGGAGATGCGGATCCTGGTTCTTGGATGCTTATTGTATGGGTAAGGGTTTGGGGGGGTATTTCTGGGCTGCTGGGTTGGGTATGAGGGGGGTGTGGGAAGTGGGGTGGAGGTCTCACACGCTCTGAGGTAGAAAAAGGAATCACTTAGGAGAATGAAAAAGCTTGGGAGTGTTGCCACTACTATGTTAAGAACCAGGAACCAGATAGCACTCTTCTTCTTTTTCAATAGGTTAAATGGGTGAAATACAGAGAATATGTATAGCCTCCATTAATGTCTGTGGCCTGAACAATCCTAGAAAGAGATCAAGATTTGCAATAGGAATACAGGTCCTGAAGGCAGATATCGTTTGTTTAAAAGAAATACACATTGAAGCCTCACAAAGGGATGTGTTAAACACTAGGTGCCGATCACGAGCCGGTAAAAAAATAGCCCGTCCGACTCGTATCCGGTCTTTTTACCGTACGAATCGTACAAGTGCCGTACAAACTGCCAATTACGATTCGCATGGCAAAAAGTCCATACGAATCACATTGGGAAGTATTCCCCACACGTCCTCGGGTCGGAAAAAGTGTCCGACACGTCCACGGACGATTCACCGTACAAATGTGAAAAGTGAAGTCCGACCGGGGAATCACGATCCATCCCTTGCGTCCGATGTTACAACCGCATAGAAAAAACACCGTCCGCACCGAACTCCCATAGCAACCATGGAGACATGTGCCCGCATACGCGCCCAACACTCCCCCCAGCCCCCGTATGTTTGAGTCGTACCCCCGTGTATGTACACCCCCCGTGTATGTACACCCACCCCTGTATGTACACCCGTGTACGTGTCGTACCCCCGTGTATGTACACCCGTGTACGTGTCGTACCTCCGTGTGTGTACACCCCTTTACGTGTCGTACCCCCGTGTATGTACACCCGTGTACGTGTCGTACCCCCGTGTGTGTACACCCCTGTACGTGGCGTACCCCCACCCATGTATGAACACCCGTGTACGTGTCGTACCCCCACCCGTGTATGTACACCCATGTACGTGTCGTACCCCCCGTGTGTGTACACCCCTGTACGTGTTGTACCCCCTGTGTGTGTACACCCCTGTACGTGTCGTACCCCCATGTATGTACACCCATGTACGTGTCGTACCCCCCGTGTATGTACACCCCTGTACGTGTCGTACCCCCGTGTATGTACACCCGTGTACGTGTCATACCCCCCCTGTATGTACACCCCTGTACGTGTTGTACCCCCCGTGTATGTACACCCGTGTACGTGTCGTACCCCCCTGTATGTACACCCCTGTACGTGTCGTACCCCCGTGTATGTACACCCGTGTACATGTCGTACCCCCGTGTATGTACACCCGTGTACGTGTCGTACCCCCCCGTGGGTGTACACCCCTGTACGTGTCGTACCCCCCGTGTATGTGTCGTACCCCCATGTGTGTACACCCCTGTATGTGTCGTACCCCCACCCGTGTATGTACACCCGTGTACGTGTCGTACCCCCACCCATGTATGTACGTGTCGTACCCCTGTGTGTGTCCACCCCTGTACGTGTCGTACCCCCCGTGTGTGTACACCCCTGTACGTGTCGTACCCCCCGTGTATGTACACCCATGTACGTGTCGTACCCCCCGTGTATGTACACCCGTGTACGTGTCGTACCCCCCCTGTATGTACACCTGTGTACGTGTCGTACCCCCACCCGTGTATGTACACCCGTGTACGTGTCGTACCCCCCCTGTATGTACACCCCTGTACGTATCGTACCCCCCGTGTGTGTACACCCCTGTACGTGTCGTACCCCCCATGTATGTACACCCGTGTATGTGTCATACCCCCGTGTATGTACACCCCTGTACGTGTCGTACCCCCGTGTATGTACACCCGTGTACGTGTCGTACCCCCCCTGTATGTACACCCCTGTACGTGCCGTAACCCCGTGTGTGTACACCCCTGTACGTGTCGTACCCCCCGTGTATGTACACCCGTGTACGTGTCGTACCCCCCGTGTATGTACACCCCTGTACGTGTCGTACCCCCCGTGTATGTACACCCGTGTACGTGTCGTACCCCCCTGTATGTACACCCCTGTACGTGTCGTACCCCCGTGTATGTACACCCGTGTACGTGTTGTACCCCACCTGTATGTACACCCCTGTACGTGTCGTACCCCCCCGTGTATGTACACCCGTGTACGTGTCGTACCCCCGTGTATGTACACCCCTGTACGTGTCGTACCCCCCGTGTATGTACACCCGTGTACGTGTCGTACCCCCCCAGTATGTACACCCGTGTACGTGTCGTACCCCCCCTGTATGTACATCCCTGTACGTGTCGTACCCCCGTGTATGTACACCTGTGTACGTGTCGTAGCCCCCCTGTATGTACACCCCTGTACGTGTCGTACCCCCGTGTATGTACACCCCTGTACGTGTCGTACCCCGTGTATGTACACCCCTGTACGTGTCGTACCCCCGTGTATGTACACCCGTGTACGTGTCGTACCCCCCGTGTATGTACACCCCTGTACGTGTCGTACCCCCGTGTATGTACACCCGTGTACGTGTCATACCCCCCCTGTATGTACACCCCTGTACGTGTCGTACCCCCGTGTATGTACACCCGTGTACGTGTCGTACCCCCGTGTATGTACACCCCTGTACGTGTCCTACCCCCGTGTATGTACACCCGTGTACGTGTCGTACCCCCCCTGTATGTACACCCGTGTACGTGTCGTACCCCCCCCCTGTATGTACACCCCTGCACGTGTCGTACCCCCCATGTATGTAATGTCGTACCCCCCCTGTATGTACACCCGTGTACGTGTCGTACCCCCCCCTGTATGTACACCCCTGTACGTGTCGTACCCCCGTGTATGTACACCCGTGTACGTGTCGTACCCCCCGTGTATGTACACCCGTATACGTGTCGTACCCCCCGTGTATGTACACCCCTGTACGTGTCCTACCCCCCTCTACGTACGTGTCATACCCCCGTGTATCTACACCCGTGTACGTTAGAGTCGTACCCCCACCCGCGTATGCATGGAGTGTACCCCCACCACAACATTCTAAGTACGGAGCGCACCCCAGGCCCCAACATCACAACCGCATGTACGAGTCGTACCAAGCCACACACAAGGACAGCACTGTACAACAAAATGGCCCATGTACACACCGTACACATGCTAAAAACGCACGTCCACAACCAGGACAAACCAAAACGACACAAGAATACACCATTCGAATGGCACAAAGCCACTAAACATGTCCAACAACCACTAAAACAACACATTCACTGACCTGCAACTGCCAAAAACAAACAGAGGCCCAAAACACCACCACTCCTTATAACACACCCACCCAAAGTTCAAACACAGCCACACCCACCAATGGACCAATAAAAAGGGCCAACACACACAAACCATGAGCCTTTGCAACAGACTCACTGCTGCCAGACCCCACAGACAACCTACAGCACCATACTAGAAGCTATACCACACCTTACACTTGCACACCTTCACACACACACCTTCACAAACACCCCCTCATCACATTCACACACACACCTGCACAACCACACCCACACACCCACAACCATCCACACACACCCCCCCCACCATCCACACCCACACCCCTCACCATGCCCACTAACAGAATCCAAAGTTCACTAACCGAGAGTTGGAGGTCCTTGTCGATGAAATCCTCAGAGTCGAGCCACAGCTCTTTGGAACATTGGTCAGACAGACCAGCATATCAGCAAAAACAGCCATGTGGCAGACCATCGTCGATGCTGTGAATGCTGTTGCGGACACCAGAAGGAACAAGCAGGAATGCCAAGCCAGGTGGTACGATCTGCGGAGGAGGGTCCGAGCCAAGATGACGGATGAACACAACCAGGCCAACGTCACTGGTGGAGGGCCGTCCCGCAGACCCGTACACTACCATCCCTGGGAGGAGAGGGTGATGGCCATACTGCCGGTGGAGGCAGTCGAAGGATTAGGAGGACTCCGAGACCCAGGTGAGTACACAAACAACGCACCTCACATGGGGGGAACGTCATCCACAACCAAACTCACAAACAGGCATGCAACCACCCCAAGCTATCGCATGACTCAACCACACTCCATGAACACGCACATACCACTGGCGCCACCATGCCCCATGCACCCAGCTGGACAATGTCAAGTCACAGGCCACAGAAGACACCAACACATGACACGGTAACCCGGATGGCGGGAGGGTGGGCCCCAAAAATCACATAGTGCAACTCAGAAGCAGACAACAATGCCGTCTGCCCATATGGCCTAGGTCTCAGCCAGACAAACAGTGTGTCCCCACACAGGAAAGACTTGCCAGCAAATGGCGGACGCCTTGCATTAACACATGGGGGTGAAGGCACGTTTTTGCACATGACAGCAGCTAATGAACAGCCAACACTGTGAAAGAGTGGCAGCACACACCACCACAGCAGCAGCGCAGACACAGACACTACACCCAATGGGTGCCTGGAGATCAGAAACAAACTCACAGCAACAATCCAAGGGCCATTCAAAGAACTGCTAACAGTGTGTGCCCAGGAAGCTGGGCTGAGGTGACAGAGGGTGACACACAGAGGGAGGGAGAGGGGGACAGAGAGGGAGGGAGACACAGGGAGACGGACAGAGGGAGGAGGCCGACACACAGAGGGAGGGAGAGGGGGACAGAGAGGGAGGGAGACACAGGGAGACGGACAGAGGGAGGAGGCCGACACACAGAGGGAGGGAGAGGGGGACAGAGAGGGAGGGAGACACAGGGAGACGGACAGAGGGAGGAGGCCGACACACAGAGGGAGGGAGAGGGGGACAGAGAGGGAGGGAGACACAGGGAGACGGACAGAGGGAGGAGGCCGACACACAGAGGGAGGGAGAGGGGGACAGAGAGGGAGGGAGACACAGGGAGAGCAAATCAGCCTTGTGGTGTGTGGGAATGTCTGCTCATCAGCAGGTGGACTGCGTGCATGTAGACAAGGGTGGCCAGTGCCAGCATCCCCCCTCTCCTCCATGGCAAAACACAGGGCCATGTCACAACCTGTGCACGAGCACAACGACAGCTACCTGCATCATTGAAGTGTGTGGAACAACTTCATGTGCCCACGTACAGTGCAACACGGAAGGCGCCAATGCACGGCTCGCCACACATGCCCACTCCACTGCTGACTGCAGTCACACTTGACGCAGCAACTAAGACTGTGCCACACATAGTTAAAGTCGCCAAAGCTGTGCCCAAGGGACATACCCATGCACAAGTGCACTGTGAGTGGAATGCTAGACAGATCCAAATACCCAGAGGAAATGTTCCAACTTTGAAACTAATGAAACATGGATGTTGCATGGAACAAAATTAACATTGTCTCTCTCACACACAGGTCAACGTCGTGGTTCACCCCCCAACACTGGGGGGGAAGACTCACAGGACCCGGCTCTGCGGGAGGCCGATCCCACCGGCAGCGACGATTCTCACCACTCTGTGGACGACCCCGACCAACCTGGCCCCTCTGGTGTCCAACGACCTGCAGCACCTGCGTCAGGTACAACGGGGCCAACCACCACCCCCACTTCTGCCACATCCCAGGAGACACCCAGGATCCCTTCCCCACCACCACAAAGCAGCCAGTCTGTCCAGGAGGGACAAGGTTCTCCGGGCACCCAGGAGGAGGCAGGCAACACCGCAAATGCCATCCCTCAGGGGTCCCGGAGACCCGATGTGCCCACAACGGCAGGCCAGGCGCAAGTGGGCAGGGGTGGTGGGAGTGGAGGACGGCGGAGGCGCCAGCCTGACCAGTTGGCTGGGGAACCGGTATATGCCCATGTCCGAAACATCCTGGACACATACCGGCAGGACACCACGGGCATGGCCCAGGTTGTGTCCGTCCTCGAGGGGATCAAGACCCAGCAGGCCCAGCAACATGCGGAGCTACATGCCTGTCTACTGCAACACCAACGGAGGATGGAGGACAGACAGGCTGAGCTCGTGACGGTGTTCACGGGAATTCACACTACACTCCGTCGGATGGCCGACAACATGGGCAACCCTCCCTGTGCCAGAAGGCGTAGAACATCACCACCCACAGGGAGGGATCAGGAGGAGGAGGAGGAAACATCCGATGGAGCATCCCAAACATCGTCACGGCCTGCTTCTGATGGTCCCCGCAGGAGGGCGGGTCGTCCACGGAAAAGACCGTGAGGGTCGGCGCTACAGCACCACCTCCCAGGACACCTGGCCTGGCACCTGGCCCACTGGAGCAACAGCATCACAGCATCAAAAGACATTCTCTGCCACATGGCCTTGCTGGTCACTGTCTGACCAATGTTGACAAAGACTGTGGCATGGACTCTGAGGATTTCAAATGGCAAGGACACCAACTCCCCTAGTGAACTTTGGATTTCACACACCCGGAAAGCCCCTCATGTCAAACCACCCCCCCCCCACTAAAATAAAAAGTCACACCATGAAGAGAAGATGCCTGCTGGTTGCATTATTACCTTACATGTGTCTTGTAAAGTCTAACCATGCCTGAGTTCTCTTTTGACTTCAACCATCCACACCCTGGGGCCTGAGTCTGGCACAGGACACACATGGGTCACAGTGTATTAGGCAAGACAGATATGGAGCACCATACACACCCGTGATGGGCCCAACCAGCTGAGGGGGTGGCCGCACAACCGTGCCGACAGACATATTGAGTACAGCAACAGTCATGCGCAGAGGTCAGGGATCATGTGGAGTGTCCTGGGGGGCACCCAGGTATGTGTAGACAGGTGGCAGAACCATGTCCTGCAAGCTTGAGTCCGGTGGATGCAGAGAATGGTGGCCTGGCCAACGTTGGATGCATGGGGATGGCACATGTCACAATGCCCACACAGTCATGGACATCATGCACAATACACAGTCTAATCCCACACAAACAGCTTGCATCTTGCTACTCGACACATAGACACATAGCCACTATCACGGAAAACCATGCCAGACATGCCGGATGCACCGTGGCAACACACCAGCATTGACTGAGAAGAGGCACCTTGGAGGCATAGGGACACCTTTATTAGTCATGTATTCGGGATTGCAGAGGCAACTCGAAGTACACATGAACAGTTCATGTGGAGTAACATGTGGGTCCAACACTGGCACCCCCCTTCTGCAGCACAAATGCGTGATAGCCATGGAACTGGCACACAAGTGTCGGCTAACAGCTAAACACCCCCAGCTGCTCACGGAGAGCCTGCCATACACCATTGATCCGCTGATGTGGAAGTCCCACAGCATGTCAAGCCAATGCAAACCGTATGTGTCCGAGGGCAGTGTTACACACATTGATGCCATCATCACATTCCACAATCCCATCACTGATGACTGTCAACAAGTCTGACCATCTATTCAGGTGTAACCAGCTGCATGTAATGTGTACCATGGTGATGCTACATGTCTGCAGAGGAACCAAACATCGACAGGGGCAGTGTGCATACATTGTGAACAACTGCCACACCCAATACACCCCTGATGCATCCCTTACGCTAAGGTGACTTCCAAACGTGTCCGTGCCTGTAACGCTGAGTCAGCACACGATGACGTGTCCATGAGGAATAGCAGTGCCACAACAATGCAACCAGCAGACGGCATGCGCAAGTACCTGGGGAAGAGAGACACACAAGAAGTCAGCCACAAAAAGCACAGCCACTTGCATGTGCATGTACTCGACACATGTATGGATGACAACATGCTAGGTCACAATTATGACTGGGGAAATACAACCATCACTGGCACCATCACTCCAGTGACACACCCACACACACCTCTGACTCACGTGCCATACATGCCGGTGGAGACACACATCGCAACACATGCCACACGGGGACCAATGCGTGCACACTCAAACACTGGTACTCACCACTAAGCAAAGAAGTCGCGTATGAGCCGAGTCCGGATGTCCTCTTGCGGCTCCACATCCTCCACATCACTAGCCCCATTGCCAAGCCCTTCGTCCTCCACGGGTGGATGGTCCTGGTCATCTTGATCCAGGATGAGTGGCACAGCTTTCTCAACTGCCATGTTGTGCAGCATGCAGCAGACCATGAAGATTTTGCAGACCTTCGCCGGGGCATATGGGAGGGCGCCGCCGGTCTTGTGGAGGCATCTGAATCGGCTCTTCAGGAGGCCAAACGTCCTCTCTATCACTCGCCTTGTCCGGCCATGGGCGGTGTTGTAGCGGAGCTGGGCCGGCGTGATGGGGTTGCGGAGAGGTGTGATCAGACATGGCATGTTGGGATAGCCAGCGTCCCCTACATGGAAAGCACATGGACATAAGTAGGACAGGAGAAGCGGTCGTGCTGGAAGTCTACGCAAAATGCAGGACAGACAGTGTGTACCCACCAACAACACATGCTCGTTCGTTGCGCAGCTGCGTCATCATTTCAGGCATCCTGCTACGCCTCATGATGTAGGCATCGTGTGCTGATCCTGGAAAACGAGCACAGACATCGGAAATCACCATGTTGGACAGACACACCACAAGGGCATTGATGGAGTGGTAGTGCTTGCGATTCCGGTACGCTACCTCCTGTGCGTGTGGTGGTACCAAAGCCACATGTGTCCCATCTATGGACCCAATGACATGGGGCATCCCTCCCAGGGCATAGTATCCACGCTTGACCCCAGTCAACATTTCTGGGGTAGGAAAATGGATGAAGTCATCCAGGTGAATCAACATGGCCTCTAAGAAATCATGCAGCACACGGCAGAACATGCTCTGGGACATGCCACCAACATGAGCTATGGTATTTTGAAAGGTACCCGTGGCTAGAAAATGTAGGGCTGCCATTACCTTCAGCTTGGGTGTCAGTGCCGTAGGATACCTGTGCTGCGGTTGCAGGTGTGGTGCCAGTCTCGCCGTCAACTCCAGAATCAACCGTTGGGGGAAGCGGTAGCACCGGATACAGTCATTCTCCCGCATGGCAGCCAAGTCCGGAATTGGTCGGTGAAGAGGCGGCGCTCTGCAGTAATTTGGAAGTGACAAGGAAGAGTGAGTGCACCACAACAACAATTTATTTGGACAGAGCACATGTTAATTTGTCAATACACATATGCTACATACGGAGTCAGGTATGTGCTACATGCCCTGGACACGTATGGCTGCCAGGTGACACTCCTACCAAGACCCAGCTACACACGGAGATTGTGAACCTCCACATGCCATGGCATGGGATTAGCTGTGTCCCAGTGCAAGTGAACAGCCAGACGCAAGACAGGAGTGACATACATCCACACATCAGCAGAAGTAGGATGTCGATTGCAGAGACTGTTAGCGGAACACTAGAGCCACAGGTCACATGACATTACACTAGGACAGCCCACACACCTTGCCATGAAGGTGTACATGTCATGACTCACCACACATTCATAGAGAGGATGCAGACATGTCCTTGTTACGCTACTCTGTGTCCCATGCATACATACGCACCTCACATCCGATACCACATGTGGCATGGTGTGCGGAACAGTGTGCCATGTCAATCTACACACAGACACATGTTGGTTGCTGCAACGGCTGCAGCTTTTGAGGGAGCTCCAACATCAACCTAATGGGAACCACCCACACATACATGACATAGTCACATCGTGCACCGTGTGTAGTGACATGTCAGGTGTGGTAACCCATGTACCGGGCCTCAGGGGACACTTCCGTGTGTTGGTGTCCGTGCCATGCCAGTGACGCTCATCCCAAGTGTGCAGTACGACATGCACACATGTCAAAGGAGTCAAGGGCATGCCTGGCACACATTGCACCGTCACACATTACATATGTACACATCTCATCATACATCTGGTGCCTTCTGGACTCAGGAGTAATGTGCCACATCACAGCCTTTCACACCTGTGCCCCACACATGTAGTACTGCCCAGACAATGCCTTGATGTCCATCCATGGACAAGTATGTCAGCCCTATTCCTTCCTGTGTGCTGCCTGTCACCACTGTGATGTGTGAAAACCACCGTACTTCTGCTAAGAGGGCCTGTGTACGTTCCTGTATCACTATGGGAGTGCTGCCGTATGTGTACCCATAGTGATGGTGAGCGTAGAGGCATGTGTACGGTCCGTACCACTACGGGTATGCATACGCAAGAACACCCATAGTGATAGGGAGCGTACAGGCGTGTGTACGGGCCGTACCACTACGAGTACGCATACGCAAGAACACCCATAGTGATAGGGAGCGTACAGGCGTGTGTACGGGCCGTACCACTACGAGTACGCATACGCGAGGACACCCATAGTGATAGGGAGCGTACAGGCGTGTGTACGGGCCGTACCACTACGAGTACGCCTACGTGAGGACACCCATAGTGATAGGGAGCGTACAGGCGTGTGTACGGGCCGTACCACTACGAGTACGCATACGCGAGGACACCCATAGTGATAGGGAGCGTACAGGCGTGTGTACGGGCCGTACCAATACGAGTACGCATACGCGAGGACACCCATAGTGATAGTGAACGTACGCACGAGTGTACGGGCCGTTGCTATGCATTTGGGGTGCCCTAGGGCCCCGGAACGCACCGTACCTACGTGTGAAGCTCCAAATTACATAGGGGACACATGAGGGACAAGTATTAAGGCCTACATGCATGGAGACCAAGTTTAAATTTTGAATGTGTTCTGGAAGGTGCACAGCAGAAGTCAGTTGGAATGAATCTACTTTGTTGCAATGTGTTTGTGGGGTTGACATCATGCTGAAGAAAAAAACAGAATAAGAACCCACTGACTGTGCTAGGTTTGAAGGGATTGGAGGAAACATAGGATGCAAATGTGAGTGACCAATCACTCTGTACTCCTGTGCATGAAATAGGCCAGCAAGGCAGATATAAGGCAGCCAGGTCCCATGAGGGAGCACTTGCCTGCACATATTTGTATTCCACGACCCAGCTGCTGCTACTGATTTCCTGCAACAATGTCAAGGGCTGTGGAGAGGTCACAGCCATTCACCCTGGAGGAGAACCTGGCTTTGCTGGATGTGATCCTCCCACAGTACCCCATGCTGTATGGGCGAGCAGGTTATCAGGTGAGTGCAGAGTCCACTAGCACAGACTGTGTCCCTTTTTTGTGACTGTGACTTCTGCCATTGTGTCCAGGTGTAACACACATGCTATGTACTGTAGGGGGGGTCCCAGGGGGGGGATGCCTGATGTCTCCCAGCAGTGCCCAGAGACAGGAGGGGTGGGTGCAGAGTCCTCCCAGCAGTGCCCAGAGACAGGAGGGGTGTGTGCCTATCACTCCCAGCAGTGCCCAGAGACAGGAGGGGTGGGTGCCTAACACTCCCAGCAGTGCCCAGAGACAGGAGGGGTGGGTGCAGAGTCCTCCCAGCAGTGCCCAGAGATAGGAGGGGTGTGTGCCTATCACTCCCAGCAGTGCCCAGAGACAGGAGGGGTGGGTGCCTAACACTCCCAGCACCCAGCAGTGCCCAGAGACAGGAGGGGTGGGTGCAGAGTCCTCCCAGCAGTGCCCAGCGACAGGAGGGGTGGGTGCCTAACACTCCCAGCAGTGCCCAGAGACAGGAGGGGTGGGTGCCTATCACTCCCAGCAGTGCCCAGAGACAGGAGGGGTGGGTGCAGAGTCCTCCCAGCAGTGCCCAGAGACAGGAGGGGTGGGTGCAGAGTCCTCCCAGCAGTGCCCAGAGATAGGAGGGGTGTGTGCCTATCACTCCCAGCAGTGCCCAGAGACAGGAGGGGTGGGTGCCTAACACTCCCAGCACCCAGCAGTGCCCAGAGACAGGAGGGGTGGGTGCAGAGTCCTCCCAGCAGTGCCCAGAGACAGGAGGGGTGGGTGCCTAACACTCCCAGCAGTGCCCAGAGACAGGAGGGGTGGGTGCCTATCACTCCCAGCAGTGCCCAGAGACAGGAGGGGTGGGTGCAGAGTCCTCCCAGCAGTGCCCAGAGACAGGAGGGGTGGGTGCAGAGTCCTCCCAGCAGTGCCCAGAGACAGGAGGGGCGGGTGCCTAACACTCCCAGCAGTGCCCAGAGACAGGAGGGGTGGGTGCAGAGTCCTCCCAGCAGTGCCCAGAGACAGGAGGGGTGGGTGCCTATCACTCCCAGCAGTGCCCAGAGACAGGAGGGGTGGGTGCCTATCACTCCCAGCAGTGCCCAGAGACAGGAGGGGTGGGTGCAGAGTCCTCCCAGCAGTGCCCAGAGACAGGAGGGGTGGGTGCCTATCACTCCCAGCAGTGCCCAGAGACAGGAGGGGTGGGTGCCTATCACTCCCAGCAGTGCCCAGAGACAGGAGGGGTGGGTGCAGAGTCCTCCCAGCAGTTCCCAGAGACAGGAGGGGTGGGTGCAGAGTCCTCCCAGCAGTGCCCAGAGACAGGAGGGGTGGGTGCCTAACACTCCCAGCAGTGCCCAGAGACAGGAGGGGTGGGTGCAGAGTCCTCCCAGCAGTGCCCAGAGACAGGAGGGGTGTGTGCCTATCACTCCCAGCAGTGCCCAGAGACAGGAGGGGTGTGTGCCTATCACTCCCAGCAGTGCCCAGAGACAGGAGGGGTGGGTGCTTATCACTCCCAGCAGTGCCCAGAGACAGGAGGGGTGGGTGCAGAGTCCTCCCAGCAGTGCCCAGACGCAGGAGGGGTGGGTGTGATGCACAGTGTGAGCCTTGATCATTGATTGTGTCTTTGCCCTCATTCCACCTGTGTACTTTCACTGGCACGTACTGCTTTTGCCCTTCCCCAGAGGAGAATGTCCCTATGGCAAAGGTGCAATGCGTTGGCTGCATGACATGCCTTGTTGTAACCAGCTAATTTCTTCTCATATCTGTCTCTGTGACATGTTGCAGGTGTATTGATGTAGTGTCACTTGTTCATCCTCACAGGTAGGCGCCTCTGCCAAGGAGCAGATATGGCTGACCGCCGTCAGCGCCGTGAGGAGTGCGGATGGTCGGAAGCGGCGCCTGTCCCAGGTGAGGAAACGCTGGCAGGATATCCGGTGCTGGACGCGGAGGATCGCACGGGTCCTGCTGGGGGACTCACCTGAGAGCCATAAGAACCGCGGGCGCCGCCGTCTCTCCCACATCCACAAGCGTGTGCTGGCGGTGGTCTTTCCAGACTTGGACAGGCGCTTACAGGAGATGCAGCAGCAGGAAGGGGGTAGGTACATGTGTGTTTGTTGTGTTTCACCAGCATTTGTAAGTGCACTGTTCCATGGATACACTGCCAGGGTTTAATGGTGCTGTGCAGATCCTGTTACCCACAGTATTGCAGTGCTCTCCTGCTTCCCTTCCTCTCATTGCAATGTGTTCCTTGGTCTGTGTGTAGTCACTCCGTCACAAGGTTATGTAGCCTGGCACCTTCTCCACGTGTACTATGCCTGCAGCATCATGTGTGGGGGTGGTGTGTAACAGGTTTTGGGACCTTGCCTGTGCCCTGTCCAGTTCTGGACTTGTGGGTTCCATGTCAGTTGGCACTAATGCTGAGTCCAGACATGGGAGTTAGTCGCTCAAGTGTGAGGCCTTACAGCACGCATGTCCTATATGGTGGCCTGTGACATGATGTGCATGAGTGTGCGGTACACATAGTGCAGGGATAGTAGCGTGTGTTGCAGTCATTCCCATTCAGGAGCATGGAGTTGTGTGGCCACTACTGTCCCCAGGGGCATATTTTCCTAGGTATCATGTGTGTAATCCGAAAATGTCGACAATCTCTGTGTCTACAGCATAGGTTGTGCTCAGTGCCATTGTCCCCTGGCCCAATGTATATTGACGTGAAATGTAGTACAAGTGTCCACTGTACAGCCTGACCTGATTTTCCTTGTTCATACTCACGGTGGCCATTGCCTGTGTGTCTTGTTACAATCATCTGATGATGCCCATTTGTTTGATTATTTGGACAGGCGCACCTTGGGTATTTTGTGTGCAATATTGAATTTTTGCATCCCATGTGTATTTCACCCAGACTAAGAGATGTAAGAGCTTCCTGTGTCTCCAAAGAATTGTCTCATGTAGGGGGTGGGTGGTGCGGCCATGGCCTACATGTCAAAACCAGAAATCTCCTTGCTAGGACTGGCCAGTGTGTGATGTTTGTCTGGACATACACTCAAGGTGCAGTGAGCCAATCAGGGTGGGCATGTTTTCAGTATTACCTATGCTGCATGTGCCTCTAGTTCCTGGCTATGGTCCCTGCTCATCCCTATTTCCTGCCACGCTGTGTGGTGCAGCTGCAGTGCTGGATTGTCCCCAGGGCCTTGCTCCTCAGTCAAAATTCCATTTCATCTCATTTGCTATTCTGTCATGCTCTCCATAGTTTTTCAGTGGCATGGTGGGTCAAACAACTGTGTCTTGCATGCCTTACATATGTACCTTGTTTTGTAGATGTAACTCTTCTTTTGTTTCAGGCTATGCACTGTAACCTATGTAGATTGGACTCATGTGACATATGTATACAGGTGTATGATTAATTTCTGTCTCTTCACCCTGCCCACAGCATCGTCGGGGGACACGGAGGGAGACATGGGCACAGACGGAGCAGAGGGACCGAGCACCAGTGCCAGCGGTGACATCGTGGCTGGCACATTGAGTGGGACTGAGAGGAGGAGAGTGAAGCCGGGGACCTGTCGACTGGCACAACAGAGTATGAAGCTGACGGGTCCGAGGATGATCTCTCCGAGTGGGCGGAGGCTGCACCAGCAGCTGACAGCAGCACTACATCTCGCCCCGCCCCCTCCATTGCCATCAGCCGCCTCCCACTTGCTCGTGTCCCTTCCCAACGTGCCCGGTCACCACATGTCTCCTTCATGCCAGGCACCGCACCCCCTGCCCTTGTCTCCACTGCTGCCGCCAATGCCGAGTCTGTGGACATCCAGCGGCAGTTGCAGATTGGTCAGGCTGCGATCCTTAATGTCCTCCATGGCCACAGCCAGGTCCTCAACAACATGGAGGCATACTTGGAGGGCATTCACTCATCGCAGGCTGAGCAACGCAGCTTGCTGAGGTCGATAGACTTGACACTGACTGCAGCAGTGGGTCTCCTGCAGCGCTACGTCCCACCCCCTACCCCTGCCCCATCCACACTTCCCACTCCCATGCCTGTCCCACGTACACCCAGACGTCAGCATGCACCCACCACAACACACACAGGCACCACACCAGCAGGGAAGGTCCACCGCACACCTCCTGACACGCACACACAGGGTGAAGTAGGCACACCCACTGGGTCGGGGGGCAAACGTGTGACACGCAGCCAGAGTGGGAGTCCGCATTCCACCCAATCCACTCCCTCCAAATCCCCTCCCCTCAGCTCTCCTGGCCACATCTCCCCCAAAGACTCCTTCATGGCCGCTCTGTCCCTGAGCCCCACAGTGACACCACCACGCAAGAGGTCAAGGAAGTCCCCGGTCAGGGTGGTTGATTCCCCCCCCCGTCCACACCCTCCCCCAGTGGCGCTGCGACCCATCCCTCTGACCCCTCCCCCTCCTTGGGGCCTGTGGTTCCTTCGGGTGCAGGGGATTCCCTGGAGGACCTTGCTAAGGTGTGCAGCGAGCTCCTAGAGTCCACCTTTGGCCCTGCCCCACCCCCTGTGGTGGAGTCCTCCATCCCTGCACCCACAACGCCTACCCTTCGCGATCTTGTCCCTGCGGTGCCTGTTCCTTCCCCCCCACATGATGCCCTCACCCCTGTGGAAGACGACGGAATGTAACTGTGCAGGCAAGCTAGGGGACACGCATCCCACTGTGTCCCCCATCCAGCTGTGACTTCTGGACTGCCCTATGGGCTTTGTAAATATTGAACTTCCTACAAACAAGATTTTTTGGATCATGCTGAATAAAGCAATTTATTTTGTTCCCTTGGAACACTACTGCTTTGCTGGTATTGCTGTTGGTGGGGCTGCTACATGGTTGTGGGTGGTGTTCATGTGTTGGGTGTGTGGGAAATGTAGTTGTGTGCTGGTCATAGGGGGGGACCCTGGTATCTGTGTGCCATCACACGGTGTTAGCTATGTTTCTCTGTTCATGTATGCAGTTGCTGCATGGTGAAATTGTCCCAAGGTGTATTCCTGCCTCTGTGTACCCTGCCATCTTCCCTGCAGGGTGTTCCCTATATTTAGCGCTGAGCTGTGTGTACATTAGCTGGGTGTGTGATGGACTCCTTCAACTTTGCACATGCATGCTGAGCGATGTCTCCACCTGCATCATTCGTGGCATCCTTGGTAGTCATTGTACTTGTGTATGTGGACTATTGACATGACTTCATGTGGACATGTTTTCTTTTCGGCGCTATGCATGCGTATACTCCCAGCCTCGCACACATGTGGTACATGTACTGCAGGGTCTTTGTGCACCTGACTGACATTTGTGGGCATGGTATCTGTGGCTACTCCACCCTTTGCGTTCCATGGGCACTGCTGGGAGGACTCTGCACACACCCCTCTTATGTCTGGGCACTGCTGGGAGGACTCTGCACCCACCACTCTTGTGACTGGGCACTGCTGGGAGTGATAGGCACCCACCCCTCCTGTCTCTGGGCACTGCTGGGAGTGATAGTCACCCACCCCTCCTGTATCTGGGCACTGCTGGGAGGACTCTGCACACACCCCTCCTGTGTCTGGGCACTGGTGGGAGGACTCTGCACACACCCCTCCTGTGTCTGGGCACTGCTGGGAGTGATAGGCACCCACCCCTCCTGTCTCTGGGCACTGCTGGGAGGACTCTGCACCCACCACTCTTGTGACTGGGCACTGCTGGGAGTGATAGGCACCCACCCCTCCTGTCTCTGGGCACTGCTGGGAGGGCTCTGCACATACCCATCCTGTGTCTGGGCACTGCTGGGAGGACTCTGCACACACCCCTCCTGTGTCTGGGCACTGCTGGGAGTGATAGGCACCCACCCCTCCTGTCTCTGGGCACTGCTGGGAGGACTCTGCACCCACCCCTCCTGTCTCTGGGCACTGCTGGGAGTGATAGGCACCCACCCCTCCTGTCTCTGGGCACTGCTGGGAGGACTCTGCACCCACCACTCTTGTGACTGGGCACTGCTGGGAGTGATAGGCACCCACCCCTCCTGTCTCTGGGCACTGCTGGGAGTGATAGGCACCCACCCCTCCTGTCTCTGGGCACTGCTGGGAGGACTCTGCACACACCCCTCCTGTGTCTGGGCACTGCTGGGAGGACTCTGCACACACCCCTCCTGTGTCTGGGCACTGCTGGGAGTGATAGGCACCCACCCCTCCTGTCTCTGGGCACTGCTGGGAGGACTCTGCACCCACCCCTCCTGTCTCTGGGCACTGCTGGGAGTGATAGGCAGCCACCCCTCCTGTCTCTGGGCACTGCTGGGAGGACTCTGCACACACCCCTCCTGTGTCTGGGCACTGCTGGGAGGACTCTGCACACACCCCTCCTGTGTCTGGGCACTGCTGGGAGTGATAGGCACCCACCCCTCCTGTCTCTGGGCACTGCTGGGAGGACTCTGCACCCACCACTCTTGTGACTGGGCACTGCTGGGAGTGATAGGCACCCACCCCTCCTGTCTCTGGGCACTGCTGGGAGGACTCTGCACCCACCACTCTTGTGACTGGGCACTGCTGGGAGTGATAGGCACCCACCCCTCCTGTCTCTGGGCACTGCTGGGAGGACTCTGCACACACCCCTCCTGTGTCTGGGCACTGCTGGGAGGACTCTGCACACACCCCTCCTGTGTCTGGGCACTGCTGGGCGGACTCTGCACACACCCCTCCTGTTTCACAATATGTACGCTTAGAACATACACGTGTGTGGGTTTGCTCCATGCATACGAGGTGGGGGTACGTGTCGTACTTACACTGTTGGCATGGGGGGTACGCTCCTTGCATACGCGGGTGGGGGTACGTGTCGTACTTACACTGTTGGGGTGGGGGGTATGCTCCATACGTACGCGGGTGGGGGTATGTGTCGTACTTACACTGTTGGCATGGGGGTACGCTCCTTGCATACGCGGGTGGGGGTACGTGTCATACTTACACTGTTGGGGTGGGGGGTACGCTCCTTGCATACGCGGGTGGGGGTATGTGTCGTACTTACACTGTTGGGGTGGGGGGTACGCTCCATACGTACGTGGGTGGGGGTACGTGTAGTACTTACACTGTTGGCATGGGGGGTACGCTCCTTGCATACGCGGGTGGGGGTAGGTGTCGTACTTACACTGTTGGGGTGGGGGGTACGCTCCATGCATACGCGGGTGGGGGTAAGTGTCGTACTTACACTGTTGGGGTGGGGGGTACGCTCCATGCATACGCGGGTGGGGGTACGTGTCGTACGTACACTGTTGGCATGGGGGGTACGCTCCTTGCATACGCGGGTGGGGGTACGTGTCGTACTTACACTGTTGGGGTGGGGGGTACGCTCCATACGTACGCGGGTGGGGGTACGTGTCGTACTTACACTGTTGGCATGGGGGTACGATCCTTGCATACGCGGGTGGGGATACGTGTCGTACTTACACTGTTGGGGTGGGGGGTACGCTCCTTGCATACGCGGGTGGGGGTACGTGTCGTACTTACACTGTTGGCATGGGGGTATGCTCCTTGCATACGCGGGTGGGGGTACGTGTCGTACTCACACTGTTGGGGTTGGGGGTACGCTCCATGCATACGGGGTGGGGGTACGGTCCGTACATATCCGTCCCCACGCTATGTGATTCTTGTGCGGGCCGTACCCAGGCCTTTGCCACGTGGGTACGAGCCGTCCCGCCATTGTTGGGGTGACGTAGGTGTGGGCGTGGTACGACTCGTACCCACGCTCTTAAGGCGTGGGTACGGGACGTACCTGTCTGGTTGTGTTGCCGGTTCGCGTCGTCAAGAACTTCCGTTGTGGCGGTCGCTGGCTTAGCTGGACACGCCCCCACCCCCTCGTAGTGACCAGGGCCTGAGGGTCAGGTATGTCCAGGGCATGTGTGCTGTGTGACTTTGGTGGGGGTTTTGTGGCCTGCCCTGGTCCTGCCACCCCCCCTTCTTTCCCCCCTCCCTTTGTTGTTCTGACCTTCTGCGGCGTCTGCGTCGGAACCTGTAGAGGAGGTCGACTGCTATGAGGGCCGGGATGACACGTAGGTTCGGGTCCATGTCTGTCCGTCGCGTACGGGTACTCCTTGTTCGCGTCGTCCTGTCTGTCCGTCGCATACCGGTACTCCTTGTTCGCGTCGTCCTGATTTCCCGGCAGTTTGTGGCAGCCGGAAAATATTCACCGTGCGGGATGACGTCGGTGCGAATCGTAATTCCTGGTTCGTGAATGGCAGGCTACGTGCGTCCCGACGTCACGTCGGCGCTTTCCCGGATCGCATTTGTACGTTTATTTTCGTCGGTCGGGGTTTTGTATGATTCGTACGGAAATGGTGTTTCCGTGCGAATCGTAATCCCATGTTTGTATATTTTGACGACCGGGTACGCGTCGGACGGAGAATATGCTCCGTCCGACGTTTCGTTCCCGGTTTATACCGGATCGTGATCGGCACCCAAGTGATACATTCTTATCGGTGCAACCTCATAACAGGGGGGTTTGCAATTCTGCCCAAAGGCAATTGGTTGACATTTACACATGTGGCTGTGGATATTCAGGGTTGATGGGTGGTGGTTGTCTGTCATACTGCTAGCAGAGATAAATGTACCCTCTGTACCGGTTGTGGTAGTGTCCTGAATAATCCCTCTGTGCTTGACCAGATATCCTGGGAATGGATACATCGGCCCCTACTTATAGTCTTATGTGGGAACCTGATTATCAACCTCCTGATTGATTAGAATATAGTGGCTCAATTTTCATACACTGGTCGGAAACCCAGAGTATTTAAAGCCCTAGAAGGGATATCTAAAGAACATGGCCTTTTTGATGTCTGGGCTAGAATGAAATCAGCAGAGCATGGTTACACTTATTTTTCTGCTCCACATTCTACACATGCCCGTCTGGACTGCTTTCTTGTCTCAAAACAGTTCCTTGCCGCTTGTAAAACCGAGCGATACCCGCGGTTCCTTTCAGATCATAATAAGGGCTCCCTGTTTTCCATTTTTACAGATTTTTACAGATAAATACAGACAGAAAACCATTTAGTTTCCTGTCTGTATTTATTTTTAAATGTGGATAAAAATGATAATTGGATTGTTTTTGAGTGATTATAAATGCTGTCATTCTTGAATACCACTCCAATAGCTGTGCAGATTGACAGGTAACGAGATTAAAAAACATAGAGATTTTAGCAAAGAGCCTTAAACAGCAGTAGATTTGCACAACCGTGATACTAAAATGTACATATTTTCTTACAAGTGCATATTTTACCATCTGTGTTCAGCCATGAATGCACACTAAGGTGCCGATTACGATCCGGTAAAAACCGGGTACGAACCGTCGGTCGGAGCGTTTTCTCCGTCCGACTCGTACCCGGTCGTAAAACTTTACAAACATGGAATTACGATTCGCACGGAAACACCATTTCCGTATGAGTCGTACAAAACACCGACCGACGAAAATATACATACGAATGTGATCCGGGAATGCTGCGACGTGACGTCGGGACGTATTCAGGCAGCGTTTCACGACCCAGGAAGTACGATTCGAACCGGCAGCAGTCCGGACGGCAATATTTTCACGGCACCCAAAAAGTGCCGGAAAAGCGAAGTACGGCGCGAAACGACCAGAGTAGGTACCCCCCCCCAGCCCCCGTATGTACGCGCCGACCCCCCCCCCAACCCCCGTATGTACGCGCCAACCCACCCCCAGCCCCCGTACAATCGAGTCGTACTCCCCCAGCCCCCGTACGTTCGAGTCGTACCCCCACCCGTGTAGGTACACCCCTGTATGTGTCGTACTCCCCCGTGTATGTACACCCCTGTACGTTCGAGTCGTACCCCCACCCGTGTATGTACACCCCTGTACCTGTCGTACTCCACCGTGTATGTACACCCCTGTACGTTCGAGTCGTACCCCCACCCGTGTATGTACACCCCTGTACGTGTTGAACCCCCGTGTATGTACACCCCTGTACGTTCGAGTCGTACCCCCACCCGTGTATGTACGGTGCGTACCCCCAGCACTACGCGCTGGGGGTACGCACCGTACATACACGGGTGGGGGTACGACTCGAACGTACAGGGGTGTACATACACGGGGGAGTACGACACGTACAGGGGTGTACATACACGGGTGGTGGTACGACACGTACAGGGGTGTACATACACGGGTGGGGGTACGACTCGAACGTACAGGGGTGTACATACACGGGGGAGTACGAAATGTACAGGGGTGTACATACACGGGTGGGGGTACGACACGTACAGGGGTGTACATACACGGGTGGGGGTACGACTCGAACGTACAGGGGTGTACATACACGGGGGAGTACGACACGTACAGGGGTGTACATACACGGTTGGGGGTAAGACTCGAACATACAGGGGTGTACATACACGGGGGAGTACGACACGTACAGGGGTGTACATACACGGGTGGGGGTACGACACGTACAGGGGTGTACATACACGGGTGGGGGTGTACATACACGGGGGTACGACTCGAACGTACGGGGGCTGGGGGGTTGTTGGGCGCGTATGCGGGCACATGTCTCCATGTTTGCTATGGGTGTTCGGTGCGGACGGTGTTTTTTCCATACGGTTGTAACATCGGACGCACGGGATGGATCGTGATTCCGCGGTCGGACTTCACTTTTCACGTTTGTACGGTAAATCGTCCGTGGACGTGTCGGACACATTTTCCGACCCGAGGACGTGTGGGGAATTCTTCCCAATGCGATTCGTATGGTCTTTTTCCCATGCGAATCGTAATTGGCAGTTTGTACGGCACTTGTACGATTTGTACGGTAAAAAGACCGGATACGAGTCGTACGGGGATTTTTTTACCGGATCGTAATCGGCACCATACTATTTAAATAAATGCAGAAATATAACCATTTCAGCTTAATTTTCTCCTAAAACCTAAAATAGATATGGATAAATACAAGTAAAATTAGCACACAAAATATGGATAAATACAGATGGAAATGACAAAAATATAAATACCATAACACCGGAAGCCCTAAGCATAATCCACTGGTATTAGAAATCTAAGGAATAGGGGGTAAAACTATAAGCGCATGGAGCTTTGAGCACGCCCTGTTAGTTAATGAAGACTATTGCACACATATCAGCGAGTGGATCCCTACATATTTTAAAGAGAATGTTGGTAGTGCCCCATTGAGCATTATGTGGGACACTTTCAAGGCCTGCCTAAGGGGCGAGACACCTAGGTTTTCACTGAACAGGACAAAGATAGAGAGACAAAACGTGCAGACCAAACAAGACAGCTTAGCCACCGCAGAAGAGAATCTGATTAGAGTTTTACAGCAAGGAGGGGATGTGAAAGAAGCCCAAGTCGGGGTAATAACAGCCAGGACTGTGATAGATGCAATCTTTGGAAATAGAGCAGCAGGGAAATATACAGCCTGGAAGGAGAGAACATATGAATGCAACGAACAATTTGTGATCCTAATCTCCGGTTAGTCTCAGATTCAAATTCAGTCAGAAGCACTTTTCAAACCTATTCTCAAGCCCTGTATGCCGAAGATATCAGGAGCAGTTCGCCACATGTTGAAGAACTTATTCAAACGGGGATCGCAATTAAATTGTCCATTGCTGAGGAGGGGTCCCTAGAAGGAGAACTATTATGGGAGACTTTTTTAGCCCTTCCCAGCCTATCCTCTAGCAAAGTGACAGGAATGGATTCCATCCCCTCTGAATTTTATAGAATATTTGCCCCCAATTTAAATATCATCTGATTGCACTATCAAATCAAATATAGGAGGACGCTACTCCACCGGTCTTGTTGTTAAAATTGTAGTCTTTCTGAAAAAGAATAAATCAGTGGTGGAGCTAGGGTCATATCGGCCGAAAACATTAATAATTAGAGATTTGAAAATATATTCTAAAGTGTTGGCCATGAGATTATCCCAGGTCATAGTAAACTGGTGACAAATCAACAGCAAGGGTTCAATGTGGGGAGGGATACAACCGACCATATCAGATGCGTCATATCACTTTTCAATGCAGTACAAGTGTCAGGATACCCTATGGCTTTAATTTTACTCGATGCTGAAAAAGCGTTTGATAGGGTCTCCTGGCACTATCTTTGGAAGGCTATGCAAGCAAGGGGTTTTGGCCCAAGATTTATTCAGGGAGTAAATGCTGTATATTTTAACCCGTTAGCACGTCTTCATCTCCGGGATAATGACAGAGCCGGTGACGATTACCCGTAGAACACCGCATGGATTTCCCTGCTCTCCACTCCTCTTTGTCTTGTTTATCGATCCGCTTATAAGAAAGATCACTCAGAATACCGCAATCCCCCAAATAATCCTCCAGGGATTCAAAAGTAAAATTCTAGTTTATGCGGATGACATCACAGTAGTAACCCCAAATCCGGAAACATCTATTAAAGCAATAGAGAGGGAAGCATCCCTCTTTGGGGCTATTTCTGGCTTCTTTCTGAATAAAGAGAAAACCCAAATCATTATCAATGATAAACTTGTATGGGCAGATAAACGAATAATCAACCAAGCAATATACCTAGGTGTCTACTTATCCTCTAATGTTGAGAAAATCATAAATTTAAACCTAGAGTCTTTGTTAGTTAAAACTAAGAAATATGTATTAAGACTGAATAATTTACAACTAACTATGATTGGCCGATGCAATCTTTTCAAAATATTTTTTTTTCAAAATATTTTAGTTTTTTAGATCGATTCCCTTGGATTTTTCGAGCAATGGACTCAAAGCATTTTATTCTATTTTTTAAAGGTTTTTATGGGCCTACAACAAACCTAGGAGAGCGTTGAGGTATTTATCGCTTCCAAAAGAAAGAGGGGGGTGTGCGCTCCCATATCTTAAACTATATCACTGTGCCATGATTTTGCAATGTAGCCATATCTTACTGATGGAACCTCCATCGAATGATTCCCCACAAACCACTCCTACAATTTATGAACTGTTAATGGGAATGGGAAATGAAGCGTGGGGATGCCTCTAGAGGCAACTATAACCGAGTTACTTAAAAAAAGTATGGTTTAAGTGCCCCCTGGGAGACTTTAAGGTATGGTCAGCATTGCGGAAGTTGTTGGGCCTAGGGAGATTGAACTATTACACCCCTATTCAGAACAATTTGATTTTACCCACTATCTTTAGGGATGGTTATATGCAAAATTGGGAAGCAGCCGGTATAGATAAATTGGGTGTCTTTTATTCTCCCTATGGTTTGGCTACGTTTGATGAGTTGAAGGCAGATGTCGCCATTGACAACAAGGAATTTTGTAAGTACTTACAAATTAGGAACGTTCTACATCCTAAAAGGGGCAGGCCTGTTAGTTTTGATAAGAAAGAGTTGGTGGAAATTTTACAGCCACAGACCCATATGCATATTGGGACATTATATCAGCTATTAAACAATGAAATGAAAGATGACCTGGATAAAATCTCCCAAAAGTGGCAAGAGAAGATTGTAATATCAGAAACCGATCTCTCAAAAGTGCGCAGTATTTCCCATACTGTTTTAATGTCTGCTAATCTACAAGTGCAGTTCTATAAGACCTATTTTTTGTTATATCATAACCCCGTGATAATTGCGAAATGGGGTACGGGCCGTGGGACAAGCTGTCTGCGTTGTGCATCGTCCTGTGCCGATATAGTCCATATGTTCACCACTTACACTTTATTAAGTCCTCTCAAAAATGAAATTCAAGATTTTTTATATAGTAAATTAAATATAGAAGCTTTACTTACCCCAAAATGGATTCTATTTGGGTTGTCTGAGGAGAGACAAGCGCATGATACAGAACAGTTCCTTGCGGTTGCAATGGCAATCTTAAGGCTGGCAATTGCCTCTGCATTGCTCGATCCACAACTTCCACGCTGTCAGTTGTGGCTGACTCACCTACTTGCAGTTTCTGACCATGAGAAAGCGATTTATGCTACAAACGGTCTTAAAGCTTGGAAAAAAGGGCTGTCAATCTGGGCCCCTTTAGCAAGGTGGGTAACCTAAACATATATATATATTTTTCCGATTGAATAGTCTGGCAAGGTTTTAGCAACTTTCTCTGTTGTAGCACTTGCACTATAAAAAATGGTTGGCTCCCAGTACCTATGAATTTCCCAACATATACTTATACAGTATATTTATTCTTAACTCAACAGTCATGGATTGTATTGTCGTTGGTCTTCTGATATAATCTCTGAGTGCGCTTATTGCCTCGCAAAGTTTCAGCAATTTTCTTTGTCTTAGCACCTGCACTTTGAAAAACGGCTGGCACCCAGTACTTAGGAATTTCCTAACATATGTGGTATATTTATTCTCAACCTAGCAGTCAAGAGTTTTATTATCTTAGATGTTATGATATAATCTCAGAGCGCGCTGGGGGTGGGGAGGGAGGATGTAAAAGATTATTTGTTTTGTATTGGTTGAATATGTGCAATAAAATAAATAACAAAAATGATGATGTTCAGAAACTGGCACTGCCTTAATGGTTCAAGATTAAGTATAAAATTTACTGGTGTCTTCAATGATACAAGCAGTATTGGCACGGCCGACCCTAGAGTTTTGCTGCTGTAGAAGAAAATGCCTTAGTACTCTCTCACACACACAAAAATAAACTAGGTAGATGGTGGAGGTGGTAAATAGACATAATATCGGAAAAAAAATATCGAGTGGACAGAATATCGAGTTTTAAATATAGAATGGACAGAATATCGAATTGCCAAAATATAGTGGTGAAGAATATCGAAAAACAGGTAAGAAATATCGATTGCAATAATATAGAAGTAAGTAATATCGACAGTCATAATATAGTTGTTAAAAATATCGAATTTTTTATAGTGTTTTAAGTGTTAATATATGTGTTAAAAGTATGTATTAATATTGTAATGTATGTTAGTATATTTTTAAAGTAATGAATTTTATGTTATTTTATTTTTGTGTAATTTAATTCCGTAGCGGGTTGTGGGTTTATAGGGGAGTAGGGTGGGAAGTAATTTAATTATAGCACATTAAATAATAATTTATAGGAATTATTAATTATTTTTAATTTAATTTTGCGTTTTACTTCTGTAGCGGGTTGTGGGTTTATAGGGGAATAGGGTGGGAAGAAATGTAATTGTTATTAGTTAATTATTAATTGGTATTGAAAATTAATTGGTTGTTGATTAATGATTAATTGGTAAATAATTTGTATTAATTGGTAATTAATTTGTATTAATTGTTTAATTGATAATTATGTTAATTGTATTCATTTAATATTTGTAGCGGGTAGTTTGTTTATAGGGGAATATGGTGGGAAGTAATATAGTTGTAAATAATTAATTATTTAATGGATGTGTGTATATTGTTAATTAATATATCTTTAATTTAATTTAGCGTTTTAGTTCTGTAGCGGGTTGTGGGTTTATAGGGGAATAGGGTGGGAAGTAATTTAATTGTTATTAGTTAATTATTAATTGGTATTGAAAATTAATTGGTTGTTGATTAATTATTAATTGGTAAATAATTTGTATTAATTGGTAATTAATTTGTATTAATTGTTTAATTGATAATTATGTTAATTGTATTCACTTAATATTTGTAGCGGGTAGTGTGTTGATAGGGGAATATGGTGGGAAGTAATATAATTGTAAAAAATTAATTATTTAAATAATTTGTGCATATCGTTAATCAATATATTATTAATTAATGATTAATTGGTATTATTAGCATTTATTAATGTTTGTTATTGAAAACCAATTGGTTGTTAATTAATTATTAATAGGTAATTAATTAAACAAAAATATATTGGTATTCATAAATAATCAATTATTAAATCTTGTGTGATTGGTAATTAATTGTAATACTTGTTTTGGTATGAATAATTAATTAATTTTTAACAAAATATTAATGTATTATTTTCCCTACTTTTGCACTTACTTGAGTGGGAATAGTAATTTTTACCCCTACGCTATCCAATGCTTTCCCTATTATTGCCCTCTCTGGAGTGGGAATAGTAATTTTTACCCTACCGCTATCCAACGGTTTCCCTACTGTTGCACTCTCTGGAGTGGGAATAGTAATTTTTACCCTACCGCTATCCAACGCTTTCCCTACTGTTGCACTCTCTGGAGTGGGAATAGTAATTTTTATCCCTACGCTATCCAATGCTTTCCCTACTGTTGCACTCTCTGGAGTGGGAATAGTAATTTTTACCCCTACGCTATCCAACGCTTTCCCTACTGTTGCACTCACTGGAGTGGGAATAGTAAATTTTACCCTCCCGCTATCCAACGCTTTCCCTACTGTTGCACTCTCTGGAGTGGGAATAGTAATTTTTATCCCTACGCTATCCAACGCTTTCCCTACTGTTGCACTCTTTGGAGTGGGAATAGTAATTTTTACCCCTACGCCATTAGACGTTTTCTCTACTGTTGTAATCACTGGAGTGGGAATAGTAAATTTTGAACTCCCGCTATCCAATGCTTTCCCTACTGTTGCACTCTCTGGAGTAGGAATAGTAATTTTTACCCCTACGCTATCTAACGCTTTCCCTACTATTGCACTCACTGGAGTGGGAATAGTAATTTTTACCCCTACGCTATCCAATGCTTTCCCTATTATTGCCCTCTCTGGAGTGGGAATAGTAATTTTTACCCTACCGCTATCCAACGGTTTCCCTACTGTTGCACTCTCTGGAGTGGGAATAGTAATTTTTACCCTACCGCTATCCAACGCTTTCCCTACTGTTGCACTCTCTGGAGTGGGAATAGTAATTTTTATCCCTACGCTATCCAATGCTTTCCCTACTGTTGCACTCTCTGGAGTGGGAATAGTAATTTTTACCCCTACGCTATCCAATGCTTTCCCTATTATTGCACTCTCTGGAGTGGGAATAGTAATTTTTAACCCTACGCTATCCAATGCTTTCCCTATTATTGCACTCACTGGAGTGGGACTAGTAAATTTTACCCTCCCGCTATCCAACGCTTTCCCTACTGTTGCACTCTCTGGAGTGGGAATAGTAATTTTTACCCCTACGCTATCCAACGCTTCCCCTACTGTTGCACTCACTGGAGTGGGAATAGTAAATTTTACCCTCCCGCTATCCAACGCTTTCCCTACTGTTGCACTCTCTGGAGTGGGAATAGTAATTTTTACCCTCCCGCTATCCAACGCTTTCCCTACTGTTGCACTCTCTGGAGTGGGAATAGTAATTTTTACCCCTACGCTATCCAACGCTTTTCCTACTGTTACACTCACTGGAGTGGGAATAGTAAATTTTACCCTCCCGCTATCCAACGCTTTCCCTACTGTTGCACTCTCTGGAGAGGGAATAGTAATTTTTATCCCTACGCTATCCAATGCTTTCCCTACTGTTGCACTCTCTGGAGTGGGAATAGTAATTTGTACCCCTACGCTATCCAACGCTTTCCCTACTGTTGCACTCACTGGAGTGGGAATAGTAAATTTTACCCTCCCGCTATCCAACGCTTTCCCTACTGTTGCACTTACTGGAGTGGTAATAGTAAATTTTACCCGCCCGCTATCCTACGCAGAAAATATTGAATATTTTTAATAAATATTACGTTAATATAAATGTATTAATTATTTTTTTTACTTACATTAAATATTTATTAATTTTAATGTTATTTAAGTATTTTTAAGTATGTGTCAGTTAATTATATGTATTATTTTATTAATTTTACATTACTTTTAAAACATTTACAAAATTCGATATTTTGACTAACTATATTATTTACAACGATATTTTGGATTCTATATTTTTGTTCTTTCCTGTTTGGAGATAGGGAGTCGATATTTTGGTATTCTATATTTTGGCATCGATATTTTTGTAAGTCTATATTTTTGTAGTCGATATTATGTCAGTGATCCTGTGGAGGTTTGTAACCCTTAATCCTGAAGTGATTTGGGAAAGGTAAAATCCTTAATATATAGATTCTTTATTTTTCCTTTGTTACACCTTGTAACCTCGCAAAATGCAACAGAAAAACAGCCAACACGTGGTTTGCCCGGTGGCCAGTTGGCCGAACTCTTTTTCAAGGCAAGAATCTGAAGGATTGTTCGTGAACACTGATAAAGCACTGTGAAAAAACGCGATCAGATAGAATGAAATGTGTGAAGTAATCTCTGCGGTCCTTGGGCAGAAAGCAACTGAAAAACAGCCGACACGTGTTTCGCCCGGTGGCCAACTGGGCGAGGGCTTTTTCAAGGCAAGAATCTTAAGGATTGTTTGTGAAAACTGATAAAGCGCTGTGAAAAAACGTGATCGGATAGAATGCAATGTGTGAAGTAATCTTTGCGGTCCTTGGGCAAGAAGTACCTGCCCATAAGATTCTTGCCTTGAAAAAGCCCCTGGCCAACTGGCCACCGGGCGAAACACGTGTCGACTGTTTTTCTGTTGCCTTTTGCGTGATTACAAGGTGTAACAAAGAAAAAATTAAGAAAGTATACATTTAGGATTTTACCTTTCTCAAATCACTTCAGGATTAAGGGGTAAAAACCTCCACTATCTACCTATATTCACCTCTTTTCAATGGCTTTTGGGAGTAGCCATTTGTGAGGTACGAACCAGCAACATATTGGGTCACTTCAAGGATAGCGTGAACCCCAGCTTTACCAACACTCTGGTTCTTCCTATATTAACAAAAATAAACTAAATATAATGTATTATTTAGCATATACATTTCACTCTTGACAGTGACCACTAGCACTATATACATGCAGCTGTTATGGCACAATACAAGTAAACAGATCTCTGCAGTCATCCCCATGTCCATGGGTATAATTCTGAGGCAAAGATGAAAGATAAATTAACAAATTAAGATATTTCTTTAGGAAGTTATATGCACTTCAAGAAAGGAAGGAGAAAAAAAGACAAAAGAACAGAGAGGAGGAAAGAGGAAAAAGAGAAAGAAAGAAAAAAAGAAAGAAAGAAAGAAAGAAAGAAAGAAAGAAAGAAAAGGAGGATGTGAGAAAGGAAAGAACAAAACAAGGAACAGAGGGAAGGGAAGAAGGACCAGAACGAGCAAGGAAGGGAGTGAAGAAGAAATAAGTGCCATGAATAACAGGAGAAGAGGGAAGACAAATTGAAAGGAAGGGAAAAAAAAGGAAACAAGGAAGGAAAAAAGGAAAGAATGGCCAAAGGAAACAAGGAGGAATGGAACAAAAAGGAATGTAGATTAGAGGAAATGGAAAGAACAACCAAAGAGGAAAAGAAAAGGAAATAAGGAGCGAAAGAGAAGGAGAGTTGGATTGAAGCAGATTAGGAGGAAAGGAAAGAAGGAGCAAGGAAGTGAAGGGACAAATGAGAGACAGGGACAATTAAGGAGAGAAAGAAATGAAAGAATTAAAGTAGGAGAGAAGAAAATACTTAACAAGTCAAAAGAAGAGCAAATGACAGAGGGTTTGAAAGCAAACGATAAAAGCAAATAAGCAAGAAAATGAGAGGCAACAAAAGAAAGGGACAGAAAGAAGAGCAATAAAATAGGAGAGAGAAGAAAAAGAGGACAGAAAGCAATATAGAGCAAGAAGCAGAGAGCAAGAAGAATAGGAAGGAAGGAGATGAAAGGAAAGAAGAAGAATTGGAAAGTAAGAAAGTGGACTAGCAAGAAGGGAAGAAATCAAGAGAAAGAGACAGAAAGGAGAGAAAGAAAGAGAAAGAAAGGAGAGAGAGCACTAGGAAAAAAGAAAGAAAGAAAGTGTAAAATAAAAAAGAATGTAAAGAAAGAAAGGGAAAAAGAAAGGGAATAAAATGTCAATGTAGTGTAATTCTAACAGATGTATCTTTGGATACACCATATTAACCCTTCAAATCTTTTACACTCAGTTTAAGGCAATATTTATCAGGGTCAATGTTTACAATGCACTCAATCTGAGACATTTATTTTGTTCAAGCCTCTTGCCAGGCAACATCACCTGATGTTTTACTTAAGAAGAGGGTGGGCTGTGTTGCTCCACCATTCACATTTCTCTGCTTCATAGGACCAGAGTTCAAAAATGCAACATTAGCTGGGAAGCAGCTGTGTACTCCCAAACTCAACTGAGACAGAAGCTATTCCAAGACAGATAATGAGCTACTGGTAGCTCGTGATCAACCTGTTGGAAACACCTAAGAGTGCGCCCTTCCTTCCCTCACTAAATGTATATGAAACAACTTCTCATCCCACTTCTTGAGGGAGACCCTTACAGTTAGGAAGAACATAGTTAACGAGACTCCTCTATCTTGTAGAGAGAACAACACCTTTACCAAGAAAAATCTGCATGTAGTCTGGTGTACCTTCTACTTCCTTACCTAGAAATACATTAGAGAAAGACATTGATAACGCTAAATTCAGTCAGTCAAGAAGGCTTTATTTCGATATAAATATATCTTAAAAGCATACATACACACGATACACATTAAAATATTAAAAGACATCAGTGCATGAAAAGATAGCCAAACTTTTCAGAACAGCTGCTGGTGTCAATAATTTAAGTAAAAGCCAATGTATTTTACTAAAAAACAAATTAAACAAGATAGGAAAGCCTAGTTGATCTAATGCGCCAAGCCCAACCTAGGAACTTGGCTAACCCACAGGCAAAAAGGGGCCGTGGATCATTTTTTAAAATTTGCATGGCCTCTGTGTGGAGCCTGGTTCCGAGTACTCTGCAAAGAGGCTTGAGCCATCTACTCCGGGGGGCTGCATAGGCCGGGCATTCGAACAGTAGGTGGGGTACTGACTCAAGCTTATTTTCACAGAAGGGGCAGAAGGAAGTTGTCTGCGTTGGAACCTTCCACCTGGATGTCAGATCACCAACGGGGAGTAAACCTACTCTGAATTGGAAGTACAAAGCCCTATCTTTGCGATTTGAAATAATGTCCAGGTAGGGTTCACAGAAATACACTTCCTTAATCAGGAGAAAATCCATAGATGATCTACACAATTTGGCATCGCTACTTCTAGTGCCAGCTACCCAGGCCCAATAGATCTTTTTCAACTCTAACTTAGGAGGTGCAGTTCTATTGGTCCAATTTTCGCCGAGGCCAAGGTTGAAGAGAAGACGCTTGACTTCCCTCAGCCAAGGAATCTTGGCCCAGGCTAATGAACCCAGCACATCGGTTAGGCCGTCTGCGTAGCTGGATAGTTCTGGTGTTCTCCATATTCTTGCCCATAGGAGGAGAGGGCGAAGCTTTGCTTGATCGCTCAGTGGGCGAATACCCATATCTAGAAACAAGGGTTGGGGTACTATAGGGAAGCCCCATTAGATCTTTAAGGAATTTATTTTCCGAGCGGGAGAGGAGATCTACCTTTTGAACCCCCCAAAGTTCGGCCCCGTATAGAGCAGCGCTAACAGCCCTTGCCCTGTAAATGTCCAGAACAGCAGCGATGGGTTTTATGGATGAAGCGCGGTGTTCGTTGAGCAAGGCACCCACCACCCTCTTATGGGTCAACAACATCTTTTGAAGGTGGCAATTCCAGCTCATAGAGTCACAGAGTCGAACACCCAGGTAATCGAACTCTGAGACTCTCTCCAGAGCGACAGAATCTAAGGTCGGTGGTTTAGCCAGTTTTTTAGGGGGATTGAGGACCAGATACTTGGTCTTTGCAGTGTTAATAACTAGCCCTCTCGCGTCGCAAAAAGACTTAAAGTTAGTTAGTAGACTCTGCAGACCTGCCGGGGATTTTGAGATCAGGAGGGTGTCATCTGCAAATAGAAGGGTAGGTATTCTTCTGCCAGCCAGGGATGGTGCATCTGCTGGATGTTGGAGCAGGTGCTCCACCACACCATTAACATATAAGGAGAACAAGGTAGGAGCAAGAACACATCCCTGGCGTACCCCTCTATTTACAGGAATGCATGCTGTTTTTTGCCCCTGACTACCCCACCTGATCTGTGCAAAGTTGTCCGCATGAAGATTTATTAACAGGTTTAACAGATAGGGTGGGATACCCAGTTCGTCGAGCACTCTCCAGAGTTGGCTACGGGGGACTAGGTCGAAGGCAGTCCGCAAGTCTATAAAGGCAAGGTATAGACTGCCCTTGGCCAAAAGAACAACCTTCCAGTAGAGCATCATTAGTCGAAAGGATTGCTCTATTGTCCCCGTGCCTGATCTAAACCCTGCCTGGAAGTCAGAGAGAATGCCCTTATCCTCCACCCACTGCAATATCCTGGTTAGAACTACCTTTCCAGCCACCTTTTGTGAGGTGTCTAAGAGACTTATTGGACGGTAATTAGCGGGGTCGTTCCGGCAGCCTTTCTTAAAGATAGGGACGACCTCAGCACCCTTCCATGAAGTCGGAAAAGTTGCCCCTTCAAAATTGAAATTTAGTAGGGCAGAGATGAGTTTTCCCCAATGTTCTGGATTGGCGCGTAACAGGTCTCCGGGAATGCCGTCCAGACCTGCTGCTTTGTTGGGGACCAGATTATTTATTGCCCCCTCCACTTCCTTGGGTGTAAACAGAAGCTCATCCTTAAGTTGAGCAGAGTCGTAAGGGTGTCGTACACTCAAATTAACCCCCACTTCCTGAGCCATTGTATAAAGTTTGGTAAAGTGGACAACCCACGCACTCTCAGGTACATTACAGGTAATCGTTGTGTCCGCAGGTTTCTCCCTGGATCTCAAAAGGTCCCAAAAACCCTTTGAATCCTTCCTTGCGCTTGCGGCTTTGAGGTCGCACCAAAACTGGTCTTCCCAATTTGCCTTTGCTTTTATAAGTGCCCTCCTATAATTACCCCTGGCTACACATACTAGGGTTCTATTCTTAGCTTTTACTGCTTTTAATAGTTCCCTTTTGGCAGCTCGACATGAATCTGAGAACCACCCGGGTGGGCCCTTCCTTGAATCTCTCTTGGCCCCCTTGTCCGCATTCTCGGCTATAAATAACTCACCTATAGCCTTTGTGGTTTGTACAAAAATTGCAGATACCTCTGGTGCACTGATGGAGGGGGAGTCTAGGCGAGGTGAGATATTAGCCATTATAGATTGTGCCTCCCGCATCTTGGCCTCATTGCCAATAAAGGTCTTCCATTTCAGGCGCCTGCCGCAGTTAGAAGGACATACTTCGTGTGATAATTTCCATACATGGGGAATTGGGGTAGGAGGGCTACCCTTCCACAAAGGGGACAAGGACAAGAGTAAGGGGTTGTGATCACTGTCAATAGACGGACGGACCTCCATATCCACCAAGAAAGACCACAGACAAAAGTTCAACATAATGTAATCAATCCTGGAGGAATGGCCTATTCTGTTGAATGTATATGCCCTCTTTTGGTCAGACTTAGATCTGCCATTGGTAGCTCTCAGTCCGTATTCCAGACAGAGCGCGTTGAGGTCTATAGCATTTTGAGACCATCTTTTAATTGGAGCAATTGACAGGGGCGGGATGCCTCTTCTTGCATCATCATCTCTATAACCCAGCACATCCTCCGCTGCAAGAGGTTCAAAAGTGCAGTTAAAATCCCCCGCTAATAGGACAAGGGAGTTTGAACCGCAGTTTTTAAGTTCCTCATCAATGCCGGTTGGAGAGAGAATAGATCCTCCACCCCTAGAGCCTCTAACATAAATATTAAGTATTTCAAGTACCCGCCCTCCACACGGGCCTCGAAGTGAGAGTCTCTGTAAATCCGGGGAAATAGTGGCAATGGGTTTAATAGAACACCGCAGGGAAATGCTTACCCAAATTAATAGCCCACCGGAAGGGCGCCCCTTGCCTTCCTTGGGTCGAACAGCTGGGACAAAATAGGTAGTGAAGCGCAGCTTATGCTGTGGTTCCAGGCACCAAGTTTCCTGGAACAGGCAAATCCCAAAGGTTTCAATAAATGCATTCCAATCAGGGATGGCTAAGTTTCTCGCTAAACCGGCAATATTCCAGCTAGCTACCTTCAAAGGCGCAGTTGGGTCCTTTCCCTGACCTAGGGCTAATACACTTGTAGTGAAAGTAGAGTTAGTGAAATTGTTTACATCACCAACAAGTGGAGCCACGTCATGAGTAGTCAAGAGGCTCTTAGTGGACGAATCCCTACTGGAATCATGTGTAGCCTGAGAATGTCCGCAAGGGATCGATAGAGACGGGGAAATACAAGTAGAAAGACTCCCCAATTGATCTCCTATGGGAAAGTTACCGATGACTAATTCACCAGGTGCTTCAATGTGGCACTCCTGTCTAGGGCAAGTTACGTGTCAATAGCCTTGCCAAGGACAGCCCTGTGGCCGACTGAAGTTTGTATTAAATAAGCTAAATTTAGAAGTGTTGCCACGGGAAAGGTAGCTGCCCCAGCTCTCCTTCATGTGGAGTCCACTTTGGCTCACGAGCGGATTAGGAGGGTTAAAATAACTAAGGTCACGGGTATCAATTGAGCCCACATTGCTTACTGAGCTATTTCCCTTCCTAGAGCCCCTACATATGTAGCTAGCAACCTTTGGGTCTTCAAAGTTCACTATAATGCAATCCCCTTTGGTGGATTTTTTCCTGCTTCCAATCCAACCTACTCTGCGTACATGGATTATCCGGCCCTCCCATGACTCGGGCAGGGGTCTATTCTCTTTGAGCCAGAATAGAGTCTTGTTAAACAAGTCAGTGTAGGGCTCACTCTTGCCCGGGCTAAGGACCGGTACACCAGTCAGCACAACCACATAGGGCTGGCAATCAGGAGGCAGATTTATATTGGGGACCCGCATTGAGGAAGGGGCCTCATCAGGCTCCACTGTGTTTGCCTTTGCAATTCCAGTTGAACTAGCGGTTGGGATCTCGTTTGTGCTACGAGCTGCTGGCGGGGTAGACATAATAAATGAATTTTCGTCGCCAGAGCCAACCGGGACTAAGGGACGTGTCATCTTATTGCCTGGGATATGGCTTGGAACCTTGGGAATCTTGGATTTGGCCACGGGCTTGTGAGAGGGGTGAACTGGATGACTGGCAGTGTCCTCCACCAACACAGTAGGGTACAGGTTACAGTTAGGTGTTTCCAACCCAACTGGTATCCTGTTGGTGGAGGTAACTGAGCTATATAGAACTGTTGGCAGCGTATTGCCATCATGCCCCCCCCCCCCCAAGTCCTTCAACCCTCATCTTTAGCTGCATTTTTATGAAAGATTTTAGGGAAAAAAAGTTATCTAAAGTTGTCTGTTCCAACTTATCCACACGCTCAGTTAGCCCTATAATTCTGTCAAGTACTGGAAGGAGTAAGGATTTTATTATATCCTCCATTTTTTTGGTGGGGAGGGAATCTAGGGGGAAAGTCGCTGCACTATCCGCAGCAGGATTTTTGGACACAATAGCAACAGGCCCCTCAAGATTGTTTTCTTCCTGAAGTGATCTAAGTGCTCCTTCCACTACTTTATTGAGATCACCCCTCCTAACGCCTACCCGCCTCTTGTTCTTACGATTCTTTAACAATCTGGTTATCCGGGGGGTGGCAGATCTTGCACTCTTAGTAATGGCCGGATGGATTTCAGCCTGTACCCCACTGTCCGCCATAGAAGGTGAAGTTAGGGAAATGGTGGAATCAACTGAATGTGGGGAGGAGGAAATAGTACCTAGCTTAGTTTCTGCTGGAATGGGAGCCACTTGGTTTTGGGTGGTAAATGTCGTGGCCGTCAGGCTTTCAAGGCCTTCTATGTTGGCCCTCAAGGCCGCTACTCGAGGGTGGTCTATGGAGTGGGGGGCATGGGGGAGCGAGGTTCGGTCCGGGGAGGATATTTGGGCTAGCTGGCCAATCGATGAGCGCCTATCAATAAACGGACTTTGGGATAGCCGGCGTTCGGCCATAATAATTTCCTTGTCAATGACATTGGCCACACGCGTGATAAATTGGTCCATGGTGCCCACCATACCCCCCTCGTTCCCCCTCAGGCTTTTCCCGGAGCGAGTTGGCATTACTGTTACTGGACAGGGCTTTACCTAGAATCACAAGAAATCCCTGAGACAAACTCAACAGTCCAATAATGGCGCACAATAAACCGCACGCTATAGTGCTTGCATGCACAGAAAGATGCCGTGGAGATTAGTCCGCTATTGACGATCCCGGTCCACAACCTCTGTAATATGCAGAAAGTCACAAGGAGCAACAACAGTACCTGTATGGGGCCGGTTATGGAGATACCAACGATTTAGGGGGTGAGCCCAGCCCGGCCTCTTCCGGCCCCGGACGGCCACAGACGGTCCCGCCCTTGTCCCGGGTTTCTCCCGGCGCCGACCCGTGCGCGATCCCGCGATGCGGGGGAGATGGTCCGATTTAAGCGCCTCCAGGCGCGGGAGTTCGCCCTGCGGCTTCCGTGTCCGCCGCTAGGGCAGTTGGGAAATGTAGTCTCGGGCCGCAGCAGGACCGGCACAGCAAAAGGAAGCAAGGTGTCAGGTCCGCGCCGCTCCGCTCGCCAGCGACACAGCCCCACCACAGGTCAGCAAGGTCTCCCACTCTGACTGGGGAGATGGTCCGATTTAAGCGCCTCCAGGCGCGGGAGTTCGCCCTGCGGCTTCCGTGTCCGCCGCTAGGGCAGTTGGGAAATGTAGTCTCGGGCCGCAGCAGGACCGGCACAGCAAAAGGAAGCAAGGTGTCAGGTCCGCGCCGCTCCGCTCGCCAGCGACACAGCCCCACCACAGGTCAGCAAGGACTCTTCTATCTTGTAGAGAGAACAACACCTTTACCAAGAAAAATCTGCATGTAGTCTGGTGTACCTTCTACTTCCTTACCTAGAAATACATTAGAGAAAGACATTGATAACGCTAAATTGACAAATTTCTCCCCAAACCCATTCTTCCCTTTCTAACAAAGGAACACTCAACTTGCCTCTCTTCGCTATGCCAATAAATCATAAAACCTTACTTAAACCAGCATGCTTTCCCAGATTTCCTGAAGACAGGCCATTCTCACCTCTTCGCAAGAAATCTGACTTTTCTCTTGGAAGGGAGCTCCTGCATCCTGATTCCTCTTGTCTTATGAGTGGTTTTTTTATACTGTAGAGCATAAAACCATCTAATATGGCCTCAGCAACAAAATGGGTCTTAGAAGAATGTGCTCAACTGCTTCAGGACCTACATATCAGACAAATAGCATCAACACTGCCATGATTTATTTTCTGCAACCCTATTTAAACCTCATGTGGAGTTTCTTGAGGCTCCAGTCTCTCTCTCCCTTACCTTTAAATGCTTACTTATGTGGAGAAACTAGGTAGTCTCTTAACAAAACAGGGAAATGCCTTTCACCAATATGCTGATGAATCCAAGTTATATAAACCTGGACGACAAATAGAAAGAATATCTCAACCCACAGAAGATAGAATGTATGAACCTCTCCCTTAATCAATAATAGGAACTATCCATAAGCTCAGTAAATCAACGTACATGCATGCGGCCTTTCACCAAAAGCATTCCTCTCGGTGAAATATTTCTTAGCATCTAACTTTACGTTACATTGGTCTTCATGTCAAAGAGAGGACCAGAAAGGACATTTTCCTACTAAGGGCCCGATTTTGATGTTGGACGGACCTGAGTCCATCTGACATTGATTCGGTACTGCGACCGACCGAATTCCTGTCTGCGGTCCTAACCCAGCAATTAGGATGCGACCAAACAGTGTTCAGTCGCACTCCTATTCTTTACAATATGAGCATTCGCCCTTGGGATTACTGGAGGCTGTACAAAAGGCAGACGGGGGTCGGTCGGAAATGAATCCAAACACCCAATTACGATGCCATAGGAACGGCTCCCACCAAGGGTCGGAGCCGTTTCCTACGACATTGTAATCGGCCCCTAAATCTACTCCATAGTCTCAAGCATTAGTCATGTCATATATAGACCATACAAATACAAAATAGGGATATTCCTTGCATTTTGCATTTCAACAGATTTCCTGGCCCTAATCAGAAGGACATCTGCCACATTAGGGACTTATGCATCACCGTATATGCCAACTGCACTTCTAGAATTCGACTGATCCCTGATTATGTGAAACAAGATGCGGAACTGAAAATAATAATTGTTGTGCCGTTCCCACTTGGGTGGTAAAGAAGTTTGTGAATAGGGCCCAGAACTTCCCTGGGTAAGTATCAACTCAGTCTTACTAGTCAAACCCTTCAGGGTTAAGTGCATATAAAAATGAATATTTATAATGGGATTATCAGTTTTATTTAATCTACAAGGAATGTTACCCTTGTGATCAGCATTAATAATTGATGACATAACGCTGGGCATAAATGAACTACTCTGTGAAACAGAAGCCTTATTTAGGGAAACAGCCTTTACAAAAAAATCAGAACCCTGCATGCCTTTACTACACAGGCTTTACCAGACGGGATACCATCACGCATGCTATTACCATGCAAGTCTTTACAACGAATATGCTTGTAACACACATGCCATTACAACAAATTTTGTTGTAAGGGTATGAATGGTAAAGGCATATTCGTTGTTAGTTTTAAAGTTAAGCACATGTAAGTATAAAATGTTTTAAGTATTAAGGGCCTGATTAATACGTCGGGCAGACACCATTGCGGAATCGGGACCGGCCGACCTCCGGTGGATACTCTGCCAAGAAGAAGGAACTGCCACTCTGCGGCACTGCTGCTCTGAAGGACTGCTGCCATGCTGTGCTTACCTGCTGCCTGCTGCCCTTTTGCCTGGGTGAGCAGGACTGGACCTGCATCTCTTGAGCCCAGAACACCAAAGTAACTCCAAGGGCTAGTTAACTGGCCTCCTGATCTGCAGCCTGAGGGACATAACAGGCTTCCACCAACCTTGCATTTGCAAGTGGACTCTGCCATCTGTGAGCCTACCCTGCCAAGTGGTGCCAACTCAGTCCTGGACCCTTGGAAGGGGCTTTAAGTGCTCTGCCAGCCCTTGTGGATCCAGCGGAACCTATGCATCTCCACTGCTATACGGTGCAACCTCATGCAGCTGCTGTTGTATAGATCAAAACCATTGCAAAGACCAGCCTCACCTCCACAGCCTCTTCAGTACTGCCGCTGCGTGATGCATCCTTGGTGCAAGCCATCATATCCCTTTCCGACTGCAGCCTCGTCAACGGTGCAGGACTCTGCATCACAACCTCACAGCTCCTTGAAACCAATGCATCGTCTCGACTGCACAATGCATCCTCAACGCCGGACTTCGAATCGCAAGTCCTTGTCAATAGCTGATGACGCAGGACCACCCATTGCAGCTATGCCACACCTCGGAAGTGATACAAAAGGGGGTGGTGATGGACGGAGCATCAGAACCAATCAAACACTCACACCCAGTCAACAGATCTGGGTTTGAACCATCACCGTTCTTTAGCCCACTCTGCCACCCCAGTTCAGACATGGCCATATGCAAATCAGTCACCTCGGAAGTGAAGCAACACTTCAGCTGGGTGACTCATCTTCACCACGGATCCTCGCGATGCTCCACCAGCCAGGATTTCAGGTACTTTGTTCAGCAGGCCTAACTGCCCTGTAGGCTGCCTGTGCGCCATCACAGTCATCCTAAACTTGTGACTTTGTCCCAGTCCAGTGCAACCAGATTTTCACAGTTAGCGCTTGGTGCTTTTTGACACTCTTTTCTCTAAAATCTTTAAAATTCCATCTATAGTTCTACTGATTAGATTTTTGTCATTTTAGTCTTGTTTTATTTATTAAAAATAACTCTGATTTTCTAACTTGGTGCGAGATCCTTTTTGTGTAGTGTTTTTCACTTTATTACTGCTTGAAGTGTTGCACAAATACTTTACTCATTGCCTCTAAGTAAACCTTGACTACTCTGTTCCAAACTACCAGAGGGTTGAGCACAGGCTTGTGCTCCACCGCGACAAGGATTGTGGTTGCTGCTAGACTAGGGCTCACACCCCTGTCAACCCAATTTCTTACAAAGAGGTTCAACTATTATCACATGGTCTTGTTACACCAGATATTGAATCGCACAAAGAATGTGATAATATTTAGGATCATTGAGTGCTAAGCGAGGCAATGCTTGTTACATTGGTTCGAGAAAGCCTCACCCACACTTTCGTGGCGTGCTTCATCATAGACAGAAAGGGCTGGAAAGTGCTGAGAGATCTACACCTTTTAGCCTGTGAGATATCCATATTTTGCTTTTTCAATACCCTTTCAGCACTTTCTTCTGAGTTTAGGGAAAGGAAATAGTGTCGTCCGACATACTTATGCATCTCTCTGTTTGTATTAACTACCTCAGCACATGATTGCTTTTGAATCTTTTCAATCATTTGTTGTTTTTAGTTTTTATAAGGACCACCATAACACTTGAATCAGAACCATTTTGTTTCCCATATAAGAGTGCACCTATTCATCCGACGAGCACTAGGCCACTGTGGATCTACAGAGAGGTTATAGGCCCATTATATAACACATTACATTTTCTCTATAAAAAAAATAACTGTTTCACAGCTGTAAAGTTCAGATTTTGTTGATCTAGAAAGGGTGGGAAGCTGATTTGAAGAACTGTGATCTGCTGCCAACTCACAGATCTCTTCAACAGAAATGCAGTCACTTGCTTAATCTATTCACCCAACCATTCATGTCTCACAGATGTATCTTGTGCTAAATATTAAACGCCAATCAAAAGAATTTAGGGAGCATGGGGCTATTTCTGGTGATTATCTAGTCACTCCAGAGAATTAGACTTTAGCTGAAAAGTGAGCATGTCGAGCTCCAGAAAGCTGTCGTAGATGCGGCGTGGGGATTGGGGGTGTGGTGGTGGGGTTGGGGGTGGGGGTGTCGTGGGAGGGTTCAATCACAATCTTACAAGGCCACCCGACAATAGACTGAATTTTGAGTTTTATCTGAGCTCTCCCCCCACCCCATGTTTAGCTGCAGGATCCGGCGGAGGGTAAATGAGTGTGATTTTCTAATGTTCGTGTCTTGAGTTGAAATGTGGGAGATTCTCTAATGTCCTTGTCCAATGCAAACAAAATGGCCGCAAGAACTCCTTACAATCAGATTTGCCGCTTGTGCCTTATAACTGCCTGCTCAAACTTTTTATCCCATTTGTAGCGTCAACTGCAGCTAGGATGCACCTTGTGGATTGGAAACCTTTGTATTGTATTGTTACTCTGCATGCTTTAATTTTTCTCCCTCAGGTAGCTTGAACTTGAAATTGAATCTCCCCCTGTATCCCTTTCTCTCCCAGTGTGATCCCTCCCGTCCCTACGTCTTATTCCCCCCTCAATCCTGTAAAGCACTCTGATACCCTCACGGGCTGGTTCGCGCTATATAAAACTGTAAAATAAATAAAATAAATGAAAAAACTGGGGGGTCTCTCAAAGGGGCGTGGCCAATGTAATTAAGGGGATGGCTTAAAACACTTAAGATAAAAATCCGTGCTTAGTATTGTGTGCTGCCCGACTTGTATTTTGCTGTTTCTGCCATTGCATCCAGATATGTGATATAACAAGTAACATCACACCTACAAGTCAGACTATTTGCTTTGTCAATGATTGTTAGTTGCATAAGATAAACAAGCAGCAACTATAACGCTTACCGGGAAAGACGGCATGCCGTAACGTCTCCACTAGTGAGATGTGAGCAGTGTGAGCAGCGCACATGAAGTGCCTGCTGTCACTGCAGTCCGGAAAAAACACGGAACGCTTGTGCTGGGGCACAAAACAGAGGCCGAATGGGACCCGTTTCGAGGCCCCCTTCAAAAAACTGCCGGTGCTCAGACCCGGTGAGACCCGGCCCACTTAAAGCCCTGTCCTCGTCTCTCTGGCGCAGGTGTGGCGTGAGGAGCGGTCAGTAGGGTTGTTCTCGCCCTACTCTAGAGGGCTGTGTGTTTGAAATGATATCCCTTTCTCTTTGTGACGGCGGGCCCCGGCTGCCCCCTTGATGCTGCGCCAACCTGACAGGCCGCCCGGTGTGACGCTGATCCCTTTGGGCACCGATCTGAGCCTCTTTGCTGCGGTTGTGAGCTCCTCGCGGAGGGGGGGGTGCGGGGGTCATGAGGAGCGGTCGTGGAGGCCGGGAGCACGGACGGGACCTCAACGCAAGATTCCAAATATCCACCCAGCTCCTTTGCTTAATATCACTCCACTACACTATTGCGGTTTTAGATATATTTATGTCTAAGACTCTACGAATCAAGTAGTAACAGGGAAGGTTGCTTCTCTGGCTCGTGTCTTCAATGAGAGAGCGTTGTGTTCACAACATCGAGAGGAAATGATGACGCTCGTCCCTGAATCAGGACGTATCGGGTTATAGCTCTGCTGGGAAATAGAAGCCCAGGCATTTATCAGTGATATAAGAAAGCGATCCCTCGGTGTCTTTTCATGTTGGTATTAATGTATTACAGCAGGGGTGTCCAGAAAGTCCGAACCCTTGCCATATTATATGGAAAACTGCTATGTTAATGAATTTCACTTAGCCTAATTGAATGTTCGAGTATTTTGCGTGAATATTTTGAAAAATCCGACATTAATTATTCCCCCAACCGTCTGCCCCCACTGACCTAAGTTGGACATCTACAAAAATATTTAATTATTTGTTTATTTTTTTTTATCTTCGGCTAAAGCACAAGAATCAGCTCAAAAATGTGTCATATAACTTAGAACATAGGATACAGCATTATCAAATGGATATAAATCATTTTGAGTCTGGGCCACTACAGTATATGAGATCTACCAAAGATGTTGCAGTCGCTGTCAATAGGGGTGGGCTTCTAGCACTGTCTTATAAGAACAGTTTAGTTAACATATGAGGCGTGGGGAGCAGCCGCGGCATGGGCAGGTAAGAGTGATGGTGCAGTGGGGCGGTGGGACTAGGTTGGGCGAGGGGGGGAATCGACAGAAGACCATGAGGGAAAATTAAATAAACAATACATTTTTCCTCGTCGCCGTTTGTTGAAATCGATGGTATTAATTAATTAGTTGAGTTTTCCTTCTTTCGTCTGCTCCTTATATGGTAAACACTGTTAAAAAAGCTATGCACCACAATTAGAGCCATTAGAAATAACTTTATCGTTTGTCAAAAGTCCTTTCCAGCAAGGATGTGAGCAGCAGGGTGTGAAGGAGAGAATCAGAAGTCCACCAGAGGGATAGGTGGGTGAATAGCGAGGCACCAAGGAGAAAGCAAGGTGAGTAGGTAAAACCAAGGGTAAGCAAGGGCATCATATCAGTGTCTTTTCAATCTACCATTGAAGTGACATGGGATATCAGCGGAAAGGAGAACATGCAATGGATACTAGGGGGCAGATTTACAAGAAAGTGACGGATCTGTACAGATGCGTCACTTTCCCTGCACCACCCTTAGAAACCCTTGCGCCACCATAGATGCGCCGTATTTTGAATACGGCGCACTATGGCGCAAGGATTGACAGATGCGTCAGAAATTCTGACGCATCTGTTGGCGGAAAAGTCACGCATTGCTGGAGTCATGTCGCAAGCACGACGCAACTCCAGCAATGCGTGTTGGGGCCTATTTCCACTACACTGCGTCACTACTTACGCCTGCTTGAAGCAGGCGTAAGGTTTTGACGCAGTGGCATCCTAAAAGTGGTGCAGTGATATATTGTAGATTTCACCGCATCACTTTTACTAGGCCTTCTCGCTTGGGAACGCCCACCCTGCATACATTATACCTGACGCAGGTATAATGTGACGCAGGGCTTTACAACGTGACGCTTCTCCCTAGATGCGTCACGTTGTAAATAGGCCACATTTTTTGTACCGCTGTTGCGTCAAAAGAAGTGACGCAATGGCGGCGCAGGAAGGCGCAAGGGGCTTGTAAATCTGCCCCTAGGGGTTTATTTGGAAAAGCACAGCACTTCCAGCAAGCCCGTACATTCAGGATGTATGGTTTATGATGGTATGTACCTGCATCAGTTGGCCCATAATGCAGTTTTATTCTTCTCCTGATAATTAGTCTGTTTTGGCACGACTGGTGCATCTTAAGCCCTTGAATCACCCAAATCCCGCCTCTAGTGCTCCCCACCAGAGCCCTTTTTGGAGAAAGGGAGCCCCGAAATGTTCGCCATGCATATTTCTCAAAGGAGTAACCACTTATAAGCCACTTGCAGGGCTTCCGGTTGCTGGGAGTCAATCATATTTTTTGAGGCACACCATTACCGTACCTCACCATAACTGGCACTGTGTATCTTTCAACTGATTGTGAGAGCTCTGCGCATTTGTGTTCAGTTGTGCACTGTTTGACCAAAAAAGCTGGCTTACATGCCAAGACAGCGATATGGCCACCCAATCGTGTTTCCTTGCTATTTGTCTTGGGGAGAATCCATAAACCTTCCCACCCAGACAGCCTCAGTGATGATTGCAAAAACCTCTGAACAACATCCAGGAGGACGTCACATAAGGAGCTGATCATCTCTCCTCTGACTTGAGGCTGGAATACTCATCAGACCCTGTGCAAGCCACCCTAATGCAGTTTTTGGTCAGGTTCGCAATTCCTCTGGCTCATTTGGAAAACCTAGCCCTCACTTTTGCTTCTGCACCTCGTCTATCCCATGGGTGGCCTCAGCAGTGCACAAAAACAAGGGCTGCCTACATGTGATTAAAACCCTGGCAGCTTCAGCTCTCTCAAGCATGAACAGATGCATGACTATTATTTAAGCCATGTGTGACATGTACAGGGGGTCTCTGTGGCTTGTCATGTGGTAAAGGAAATTGTTTTTAATAAGTGGTAAAGAAAATTGTTTTTTATATTTAGGGTGTCATTGTTTAAATCCATATGTCCTTCTTACGCTGAGAAGCCAGCCATTTTGACTATCCCAATCAAAGTATTCGTACCCACAGAATCTCAGACTCTCAGAGCCTGCAGTAATCCCAATTAAAATCAGTTTCTACCAGAGACGACGCCTTCTCTATCACCACTAACTATAAAAATCAATGGGGCATATTATCAAGCACTGCGTTAAAATTATGTTATGTTATCGTTTTGGTAAAGCGCAACAGCTGCCCCAGCTAAGAGGCGTCCCGGCGCTAAGGAACCACAGATACTATACTGAGGAAGAAAGGAGTGGGACAGACAAGAGTCCTAAGGGGAGGGGGAACAGGTGGGTCTTGAGGGCCTTCCGGAAGGTAGACAGGTTTTCCAAAGAACGGATGTTCAGTGGCAGAGCGTTCCAGAGCTTGGCTCTTAAAACCCTAAAGGAGCGACCACCAGTGCGGCAGAGCTTTGTGCGGGGCACAGTCAATAGGTGTTGACCTAATGAGCGCAAGTTGCGCTGAGGCACATACGGTGTACAGAGAATTCCCATAGAAGCCCATGTTGACACCAGAACATGGGCTTCTATGGGAATTCTCAAGAGCATATTATCAAGCCCATTATCGCCGCTTTAGCGGCAGTTTCCTGCCGCAATATTTTTAACGCCGTTTCTTGATAATATGCCCCAATGTTTGCACCTGCTGTCAATCATTCTTCCAGGATGTGAGCAAAACCCTCTTGAGTCCAAGGCATCCTCACTAGGCACGCACCGGCTTTCAGATTACATTTTGCACCCCTCTTTTTCCATGTGAAGTGCAAGTGGCAGCCTCTCGCTAATGCATCTCATTCTTTATCATTAAGATGGAATGTATTATTTTTTTAGACAGTACGATATTCCTTGATGTAGAAGGTACAATATTTATAGACTCAAAGCCAAGATATCCAAAATAAAAAAAGGACCAGGAGACAAATCATGATTTACGAGACAAGGTTATTGAACAGCACCTTCACGCATGTCAAAGCTCACCTCGTCTCCCCAAAAACTTCAAAAGTAGACAAGAACCCAACTCTTCCTGGGATACCCCATTTACCATTGAAAAGGATTCTCCCGCCCTCACCCTCACCTTAGCAACGTCAACCCTCCCTTACAAACTGTAAACAATGCATGTCAAAAGGCTCCTTACCCACCTACAAAATTCCACTACAATTCTGTATACATTAAGACATGTCTCAAACATAATTCACTGAAGAACAAAATCATATTTCCACTCCAGCGTTTGGGCTTCTGCCTTCCTCAGTTAGTAGAAGATTCTTTTTTTCAGTTCCTGCTCAGCTGACAGTGCTGCGTGTTCAAAATACATCTTCATGGAAGATTGGAATGCATGTTCAATGCAGTCATGGGAGCAGTTGTGCAATACTGTGATTGGACATGCAGTATATAAACACACATAAGTGTACAAACATTTATATGTACAGATGGTCCCTGCGTTAACCTCAGTTTTCAGAGGTGGCCAATATAAAATACGTATATCCGTTTCTTCAAAGCTCCTAAATGTTGAGGGCTAAAACGTCCCCAAAGTCCTGGCCACTGATGCCATTACTCAACCAGCGTCAGTGTAGGGCTGCTACTGGGCAGATATGTGGCAGAGGATGTGTCATAATGGCCAGAGCTGCCGACTTTAGACCTGGGGAACCAGGGGGCATATTAACAAGCCCCTAGCACCACCGGAGCATCACTTTTTTTGGTGCTCCAGTGGCACTGTGTGCTGGCCCATATTTACAAGGCCACCCAAAGCCATTTTGTGTGGCTTTACACAGCCTTGTTAATATGGCCCTCTTTCATGCAGTGCTCTGTGTCAAAGGGGTGTGTCATGGATGTTGCTGTGGGTGTTCCCACGCAACACCTATGGCTTTTTGACACTGCCTGAGATTTACACGGATTAGTAAATCTGAGGCAGCGCCAAAAACTAACGCATTTCCAGGGGAGGAATTAAAGTGGCGCAAAGAGGAGAAATACTTTTATTTCATATTGTTTTTTGCTCTTTCTACGCGTGCTGCAGAGGCACAGATAGAAGTGGCGAAACACCATTAATGATTGTTTTTGTATAGGAATGTGTCCCTACCTGCACAAACACAATCATTCTGCCTGTTTTGGCATTCAGCTGCTGTTTGTGCACCGGTGCAGGGGATAACACAAGGGTGCGCCATATTCTTGTAAATGCAGCACATCCCTGCGTTTTTTAAATGACACAGCTCGATGCACGAAAACTGTTTGCGGTGCCGCACTGCACCATTTCATTGTAAGCATGCCCCCAAGTTCGAGTCTCGGTGTTGGATCAACATCCTGTGATTCTGGGCAAATCACTTAATTTCACTGTGTCTACCAAAAATGAATGTGTCTTTGTGTAATGTAACCGGTGCTCATGCAAAGCACTCCAATAACTTCAGGTCGAGTTCGCGCTATATACAATTGCAAAGAAGAGACGAACATACTTCTAACTAGTAACCAACTACCACTACACTAACTATAGTGTTAAATTTAAGGCCGTAAATAATGTCAATGTTCATTGTCAAACTGTATATAGTGCTTACTACTAGTAATTATTTTACTATGCGTTATTTTTGGCACATGATGTAACTGAGTCAGTCGAAGGAGATCAAATAATTTGCCCAGGATCACACGATTGAGTGAGTTGGGGAAAATAGGAATCAGGTCTTCGGGTTTTATGTCCCGCGCCGTTACAATTTGGCCTAATTTTCCTTTCTAGTTCAAAAGCACTTGTAGTTTGTATACCTCGCAGCTGTTCACAGTAGCACACACCACACTCATACTTTAAGCATCTCAATGACGCATGCTTTAAGCAGGGTTCTGCCCCAACCCTCGCCCCCCGTCGCAGTTTTCCTCGAACCACCCAGGTGCTGGGAATTCCCGCGCGCTGGAGGTTAAGCTGACCCACATAGGCTCGCTGCGTGTGAAGATGCCAGCGCGTGTCTCCTCATCAGGGCTTGAGCCGGCTGCAGCCCCCGCCCCCGTTAATCTCACACCCCCTCAGCCAAGTGTCATAGCTCCACATTGCACTCTCTGTCCCTGACAGCTATGCTCGGACGCGAATGTTCAAAGAGCTTTTAAAGTGATAGATCACACCGTGGCATAGGGGAGGGTGGCATGACAGTGAGTTCTGCTGTGGGGTCCTTTCTATTAAGTCTCTCTCTTGCCCTCTTTCACTCTCTTTTTACCCTCTCTCTCCTTTTACCAGCTCTTTATCATTCTACCTTTCTTCCTCCAATTCTCTTAATTTTTGTTTATTTTCCCCTTTCTCTCTGCCACCTCTGTGTTCTTCCCTTCCTTTTACATCTTCCTGTTTCACGTTGCACCCGCTGCCCCTCACAGCAGCTCTGAGCTCTAATGTTCTGCCCGTCTCTGTCTTGCTCTGCTTCTCTCTGTGTCCCTTTGCTTTATTTTTTCTCATGTGTCGCCCCTTTCAATCTCTTTCTCAATGTAAATCTTGAATTTCATCTCTCTTTTTGTCTTTCTTTATCCAGCTCCCTTTGGTCTTCCAGTTTTCGCCATCTCTGTTTCTTACTCTCTGTTCCATTTGCTTATTGCTTCTTTTCTGTGTTCTTGTTTATTCTTTTCCTTTCACTCTCTCACATTCTCTAATTATCTGTCTTTCTCTTGCTGCCTCTCCATCCCTCTCTGTATCTTAGTTTTTAGGTCTCACCTAAAGACAGCATTTAGCTGGCTGTTATCGCAGACGTATTGTGGACAATACCAATACTTACAAGGGGCATTAGGCCACTAAGGGACTCGTTTACATGTTTTTGACACAGAGCAGCGCAGTAAGTCACTTTGCTGCGCTGCGCTGAGTCAAAAGGAAAAGGCAGAAATGCATCATATTTTGATATACGGTACATTCCTGTCCTTTGCCACTGCACTGGCACAATTTTGTCTGCCTGCGCCAATGCAAGTACCCTTGCACCAATGCCTGCGTTGTAGGAATGATTGTTTTTGTGCAGGAATGGACACTTTTCTGCACAAAAACAATAAATTGAGGCGTTTCCTCCTTCAGCACACATAGGGGAAAGAAACGAAGACATATACATTTATTTCTTCTCATTATGCCTCCCCTGCGGAGGCGTGGTCTTTTGATGCGTTCCTATTTACAAGTCCTTGTAAATCTGGGATGGTGTCAAAATCCATGAGTGTTGCGTTGGAACACTCACTACAACACCCATAGAATGTTTCCCTGATGCTAAGTAAGGCAACGCAGCGACTTGCACTGCTGTGCCTTACTCCATATCTACAAGGCCATGAAAAGCCTCGCAAAGTGGCTTTGTGTGGCCTCCTAGATATGGGTCTGCACTCTGCGCTGCCGGTGTATCAGAGAAAGGTGACGCACCGATGGCACAATTGGCTTGTATAGAAGCCCCTCACTGCTTACCACTAGTTGCCTTTTTTGTCAGTTTGATTTTTCCGTGCTCACAACTCATTTTCTGTTGTATTTAGCACTATTTCTTAGTGCAAAATGCATACTAGTGCCCATTTTGGATACGAGGAGGCATTTTTGCACTAAGAAATAACGCTAAATGCAGAATTACTCTTCTGCTGTAATTATGCAGAATTTTTCTGAATTCTCGAGTAACTACAAAAAATTATGCAACACTGAATTACGAAAATTACGCCCACCCCTAGTTTTAAGTGTGAACAAGTGTAAGTACATTGCTGCTCATGCGGAACTCTAAATCATATATAAACACAACTGTCCCAGGTTTCATTGCTTTGCATCCTACTCTCCATCCATCTGTATAACATTCTCTTTCTCCCTACATCTCGCTCCCTCCAATTATTTCTCACTTCATTGTTGCTTCTCTAACTCTTTCTCCCTTTCACCCTTTAATTACATCTGTTGATTATGGAGACAGCCAATATCACCTATTATAAGACGTGTTTGGGGTATATTATCAAGCACGGCGTTAAAAGTATCGCCGCTTTAGCGGCAGAAAACTGCCGCTAAAGCGGCGATAATTGGCATGATAATATGCCGCAGAGAATTCCAATAGAAGCCCATGTTGACACCAGAACATGGGCTTCTATGGGAATTCTCAAGGGCATGTTATCAAGCCCATTATCGCCGCTTTACCGGCAGTTTTCTGCCGCTAAAGCGGCGATACTTTTAACTCCGTTTCTTGATAATATGCCCCTTAGTCTTTCCTTGGAGCTGAGGAAGATGTGTAAACCCAGTACCTTTACATTTGAAGCAAGCAACCAAGGTGCCGTGCGTTTGCTAATATTTCCACAATCCACAGATACCAAACTCTCCCACAACTGGGTGTTGGCTTTTTTTCATTCTCCCACCTTTAGGCGGGTCCATTGCGTACATTCAGTAAGGCTTTGTATGTCAGTCGGGGATGTGTCAGGAGTAGCGTTTGCTGCCTCTGGGTTACCTTTTGGTCCTTACTACCTCTGATTTCAAGGTAGTGATGGTAGCAGCAGCAGCAGAAAGTAAAGTATTTTGGGGCATATTATCAAGGGCGGCGTTAAAATTATCGCCGGTTTAACGGCAGAAAACTGCCGCTAAAGTGGCGATAATGGGCTTAATAATATGCCCTGGAGAATTCCAATAGAAGCCCCTGTTTACACCAGAACATGGGCTTCTATTGGAATTCTCAAGAGCATATTATCAAGCCCATTATCGCCGCTTTAGTGGCAGTTTTCTGCCGCTAAACCAGCGATAATTTTAACGCCGTTTCTTGATAATATGCCCCTTTGGTTGTTGTTTGCACACCTTGCCTGCTCATAGATCCTAGGCTTGCACTGATTTGCTTTTGGCTTTTTATCCTCATGTAATTATTGCTGTATTTTACATAGTTGCAGGCAAGCTTTCTCACTAGTAGCACTTTTTTTTATCCTCTGCGAACATTGCTATAAAGTCTCATAATCTTCTTTTCACCTTTTTCAGAGTTACCCAGCATGTCTTTCAGATAGGTGACAGCGACTTTTTCCCATGTCTATTTAACTATTTACCGAATAGCACTTGCATGCTGGTATTTTTTAACCTTCACTGCCTTTTTTGTTTTTCGTGAACTTGACCGGAAGGTTTCAGAGCGCTTTACATGAGCACCAGTTGTATTGCAGGCCTACACATTCATTTTTAGGCACAGGGAGATTAAGTGATTTGCCCAGAATTATAGGATGCTTGAGCCTCCTACCAGACTCCAACCTGGTTCCCCAGCTTCAAAGTCAGCTGATCTAGCCCTTATGCCACATCCCCTCCCTTATTCTTTAAAAGCAAGCTTTAAGTTCTACAGTGCAACTGCTGCTGGATGAAAAGCTGGCACTATACGAAGGTGTTACACAAGGCAAGGGGATAATTGACTTCTATGCTTTCACTGCGGTATCAGAGGGGGGACAGGTTTTTAATATGGTCTTGCTGATCGCATTATTTTATTCCTAATTTGAAAGTGAGCCCGAGGGACTTCTTTTTATATGACACTCAGTAGAAAGGAAAGCATAGGTATCAACAACATTTCATGTGAGTGAGGTTCAGCTAGTCCTGGTTATAAGCTCAAAACAGTCAGTCAGAATAACTGACTGACTGCACTAGGTTTACTGGTATTTATCAGTGCCTCCAATAAGCTGTCCTTCTGCCATTTTATTCTACAGCATGAATAGAAAGAGTAAAATGCCTTCATTTATTGTTTTTGTGTAGTAAGGGCTCCCTTCCTGCACAAAAACAATCATCCCTGCGACGTGGGCACCCTTGCAACATGACGCAAGGGTGCCTGTGCTGGCACATGACAGCTAATTTTGCCCCAGCTCAGTGGAAATCATAGAGATGCGTCATATTGTTTTTAATACGACGCATCCCTGTGCCGTTAAAATGACACAACTCGGCGCAGCAAAATGGTTTGCGGTGCCGCGCTGCGTCATTTTGCAGTAAATGTGGCCCAAAAGTATTTCTCCTTGTTGTGCCACTCGAACGCCTGCTTTTCACTGGCGTTAGTTTTTGGCGCTGCCTCAGATTTACAGATTCTTGTAAATCCGGAGCAACGTCAAAATGCATTGGGAGTTGCCTCGAAACACCTACTGCAACACCCATTGCACGCCCCTTTCACATAAAGAGATGCGTGAAAAGGCGCCGTATTTACAAGGCAGCGTTAAGCGACTCAAAATGGCTTAGCGCCACTTTGTAAATATGGAGCAGGGCATAGCGCCACAGGAGCATCGCTAAAAGTGACGCTTCAGTGGCGCTATGCCTTGTAAACATGACCCCAAGTGTATTCAGGTTGCCTTTGCCGGTTGCAGTGCTCTAGGGTCTGGGTTTTTCAACTCTCAGTCCAACCAATGTCAACTGTGTGCCGCTCTACATCAACTTTGTGTCTAGCGCTGTTTTCTTCTATATTGCCATTTTTGCGCGTTTTCTTTTTTTTCCAAACTAAAACCTGCTGATTCCTTCCTGGCCACCTGTTCCAAGCTTAATCCAAAACCCTTCTTTGACCCCCGGCCCGCAATTTTCTCCATTCATGACAATTCGCCCTCCCCCACTCTCTGGCCCACTTCTTTGCCTTCTGTGGGGAAACCCGGGAACAGTTGGGATTCCCTGACCTTTCCCGAGGCTCCTCAAATATTCATGAGGCTCGCGCTGTGCCTGGTGTGTCTGATACCTGCTATTACTGCCCGGCCCTTTGTTTACAAGCATGCCTGATGGGAGTCATGTTCGGTGCATATGCTGAGGCACGGTTCAGCGAGCAGAGACCAAGCGGTTTGACTTGAAATGGAAGGCGGTGATGTTGGAAGATGGCTTTCCAAGGCCCCGGGGTGCTGAAGAGCAGGCAGCGGCCTCCCGCGGGACCCCTCCCCTCACTTCCGGATTTTTATCTCCTTATGGAGACAGTTGCCGCTTCGTTCCCCAAGGGGATGCCTTTGTTAAAGGTCAGCGAGTCGGCGACAGTGGGCCCGGGTTACGTACACTGGGCTAAGAGCACCTAGTGTAAGGGGGCATGCACGGGGTGTTCCACAGACAAGATGCCTTTCCATGCAGCCTCGGGCTTGGAGAGTGAAAGAATCGGTTTATTTTGAAGAGCTAAGGCGCCTGGTCTGGTGCCGATGTCTGCATGGATGTAGTCTAGGGTTGTACCAGGTCTAGCGTCTTTTAACTAAAACACGCTCTCTGAAGTAATGGATCAGTTACAGTAGTGGGTTGAAGCTGGGAAACAGGACTAGTCACGGAGAAGCGCTGTCTAAAGAAACAGCCCTTGCTCACAGTGTCTCGATCCTCTGGCTTTTGTCACGTGCAGTGCAACTCTGCATGGGTCTGAACACAAAGGGGCTCATTTATGAGCCCTTGCGTCACTTTTGCGCCGCCGGTGCGTCACTTTTTGTGACGCACCAGCGGCGTAAAAAATGCGCCATGTTACGCTATATTTACAAAGTGACGCATCTAGGTAGATGCATCACTTTGTAAACCCCTGCGCCACATTATACCTGCGCCAGGTATAATGTATGCAGGAGGGGCATTCCGGTGCAAGAAAGGGTCGTAGAAGTGGCGTAGAATTTCACTGAGCCACTTCTAGGATGCAAATGCGTCAATATCTTACGCCTGTATCATCGCAGGCATAAGACTGGCGCAGGCACATTTAACATGGGACTTGCCCATGTGTAAGGACCCATTGCTGGAGTTGCGTCACTTTTGTGACACACTCCAGCAATCCGTCATTTTTGCGCCTACAGATACGTCAGAAATAGTGACGTATCTTTAACTCCTTGCGACATGATGCGTCATACTGTAAATGTGACGCATCGTTGTTTTCTCACATTGATGTCTCACTTTTCATAAATTAGGCCCTTACTGTTGAATTTTGGTTATGAAAACTAGAATTATATGATTACGGAGTGCCAATTTGGGGTAAGGGGAAAAAACATACTGTGTAAAGTTAGGTTACATAGCTTTGTAGGGTGCACACATCACCCGGCAGGGCAACGTACTGCCTGAGGAGCAGAGAGGATGTGGGGTAACGGTCAGAGCTGCTGACTTTGGAACTAGGAAATCAGGTACGAGTCTCGGCTTCAGCTCAACATCCTCTGATTCTGGGCACATCACATAATCTCCCCTCGTCTACCAAAAAATGAATGTATCCTTGTGTAAGTTAACTGGTGCTCATATAAAGCCTTCAAGCCCTGGTGCTCATATAAAGCGCTCCAATATCTTCTGGTCCAGTTTGCGCTATATAAAACTGCAGAAATATATACATATACATTATCTGGCCTGTATGAGGTAGTGGAAGAGCCAAGATTTCAGTTTCATGCAGAATTCATGAACGGAAGTGGCAGCTCTGATGTAGTAGTGGTAGGGGAGCTCGATCCAGGCTTTAGGATGATGTAGGAGAAATCGCTACTCCAATGCAGTATATTATGCAAGCAAGCATGTTCTGATGTGTCTTTTCCTGTAAGCTCATGAATGGCTTTCATTAACACTGTTCAATCTACTTGAGGAAGTGAAATGGATTTTGTAAAACATACGCGATCAGGCACTCAGCGAAAACAAGCACAGTTGTACACACTTCTTGCAGTACAAGCTGAGCTTCTATTAATTGCCGCATCCCAGATGTGTTATAAAACTTTTCATTTTAGAGTTTACCTTTGATTCACACTTTATGGCCTCTGGAAACACATCTTTCTGCTAAGAAAGAGCCCAGGGTAACAATCGGGCATCATTCCATGGCCTCTGGAAACACATCCTTCTGTTAAGAAAGAGCCTAGTGTAGCAATCAGGCATCATTCCAATGTGTTTTTATATCCTTTCATTAACAAGAGCCACTTTAAAAAAAATTCTCACCTCTCTAAGCTCCAGATGTTCAAAGCATTTTTGTGGTTGCAAACACTCCTATTTGGAGTTTGCGACTGCAAAATGCTTTTTGTAGTGTACTTTAGAAGATGGTAACTTTTTTCCAACTCTAAAAATGGGTTTAGAAATGGAAAAGGAGTCACTTTTTGGAAGAGACTTATTGTAGATGTTCCTTACAAATAGCGATTCCTATCCATATGAATCTATGGTTTATGAAGAAAAATGAGGTCCTAAATAATTGAAAAAATGCAGAACCCCAAGTTGCAGTGGTGTCTCTAGAGGGGAGCCAGATGGGACCAGTCTACCAGTTCTATTTGTCCTTCCTCCCTCTTTGTGCCCCACCACCACAGCTGCTGAATGAACCATAAGGTGAGAAAGAAAAATGAAACAGACACTACACTTTTTCACACACAATTTGTCCAAATAGCTTTCATTGCCAAGCAGTGTTGTTTGCTTAAATTGTTTCAATCGAGGGAGACTAGACTTACCATTGAACAGGCTCCTGATCCCAACACTCTATTAGATCTCATGTGTGATTTAAAAGATGAGGACACAAATGTTGGAGCAACTTGACATTGATAGCAATAAACACAAGTATAGTAAGTTGCAACAAAAGTCAAAAGTTTGGCCTACATTATTACATGACAACAAAATTGACACTTTCCATAAACTAGAAGTAACTGACTTGGAGAAACTTAGGAACTCCTGATAAAAAAACAGAAAAGAAAATCTTACTATGGGAGAATACAAGGCTGTGGAACATCTTGCCAACAATACTTCTGTGGTCATAAAACCAGCTAGCAAAAGTGGCAATATAGTATTGATGGACAAACAAGACTACATTGATGATTCCCATTGTCAGCTACATGATGAAAAAGCTATAAAAAAAACTAAAGGAAAATCATATCACCAGATTGACCACAGCATTAAATGAAAAACAAAAACAATGGCATAGTAAACTTTTGATCAAAGAATAGGAATACCAATAGTTACAAACCTGCAATTCAGTCATTCCAACCATTTACTTTCTTCCCAAAATTCCCAAAATACTGAAGAACCCACCAGGAACAACAATGGTGCCAGGATGTGGATTGTTATATGTAAATTACTCTAAATACATTGATCACTACTTAGCTTCAATCGTCACCACCCTCACTTATTACATCAAGGACACCAGCGATCTTTTTGAGAGAATTAGCCAACATGGCCTGGCAAGAGGATTATTCACAGGTCACCACTGATGAGGTCTCACTGTATTTAACAATTAAGCATGCAGTGGGTCTGAAAGCTGTGGAATATTTTCTCAGACAAAGGAACATAGGAGAGTTACATAACTCAAAAATGCTACTCACTATGATTGAGATATGTCTAAATAACAATAGATTCATGTTCAATCTTCAAATATTTCAACAACAATGCCAGACTGCCATGGGAATTTCTTATCCCCCCAGTTATGCCAATCTCACTATAGGATTGTGGGAAAGGGAAGTAGCCTGGGGTGAAGAGAGCAATTCACATCTGGATACATTTTATAATAGGCAACATTCTTATTTGGAATGGGACACATGCGGAGTTCATGGCATATTTCAATAAACGAAACAACGAGTGCAGCTTGAGGTTTACATGCACCACTAACAGTACCTAAGTAAATTTCTTGGATATTAGAGTCTGCATTCAAGACAATCTCATACAGACCATGCTATATAGAAAACATACTGCCACCAATAGTGTAAAGACTTCCATCCAAAGCCCTCATCAAAGCTATACCATATGGAGAATTTCTGAGGGTGAGATGAAACTATTCAAATGATCATGATTTGTAAAATCATTTCAAAGAAGTAACACAGAGATTCCGTAGGAGAGGGTATCATTGGAAGAATATAAATAAAAATACTTGAGAGAGCAAAACTCAAAACCATTATGCAAACACTCATCACCCCCCAAAAAAACAAATGAGAATAAGAAGGAGGATGAGAATATCAGGTTGATACTAACCTACAGCAGAGTCAAGAAATATGTAAGATTTTAAATCAACATTGGTATCTTATCAGCCAGGATCCTGACATTGGAAGTAAAGTGGGCCTAAGGCCTAGTTTCACATTTAGAAAGGTGCCATCACTGAGAGATACATTGATCAGTAGTCATTTTTGTGATCAAACACTTGGTTGGTAAAAGAAAACAATGGTTTCACCAAATGCAACAAGTGCAAAGCCTGTAAGATTGGTAGGTAAAAGCATAAAACAGATATCTGAATATAAGAATTGGATAATAACCATAAGTCCTGAGCAACGTGGCTGATGCCCGGTGGAGCTGCTAGACAGCTATAGAGGAGATCGGTCCCTGGTTCACCCCCTCGGCCGTCACCTACCCAGCCGGACATTGGACACAGTTCTTTCCGTCTCCCCGCTGTTTCTCCTTCCTCCCCCTACCTCCACAGAAATACTGTAAAAAATCGTTTTTTTCCCCCTGTGGTTTACTATGCTCTTGTAACAGATGTAATTTGTAACATGTAACTTAATGATCCTCATGTAAAGCGCTCTGATACCTCCGGGTCTAGCCAGCGCTATATAAAACTCTTCAAATAAATAAACAAATAAATAAATAAATCAGAGAATAACATGCAAAACACAGTATGTAGTGTATGCCATTGAGTGCAGCAAATGTGGTTTAAAATACATTCACTCTCTTAAGAAGAATTCTTGAACATATAAGGGCTGTACAGAACAGTGACAGCAGCTATGCCATTGTGAAGCACTCCATGCAACATCACCATATTAATGGAAGGACCATGGGATATTATGCCTGTAATCGAAATTCATTGTGAACTTGAGAACCAAAATCCCACATGGACTGAAAGCAAGTAAGGAATTGAATGTACATCTCTAAAGGATAGACAGTGATCAAGAATCAAATGAATTCCATTGCCTTCATGAGATCGCCAACAACAAACCCATGGTAGGGGAGCACTCTCTAGAACTGTGAATCAAGTATTCAAGACTCGCTACAATGAAGCTTATGCTTTAACTGTAATCTTCATAAGAGAGATATAAACAAAAACCAAAGTCACTGACCAATGAGGTCCAAAATATGAAGGTAAATGTAACATTATTACTTTGGCCCACACACATTATGACCATTTAAGTCTAGGGTCCTACACAAGAAGGCAGAGTCTTAGTTTGAAACACGCAAGCATGTCTCCAGTCAACTCAATCATAATACCATGAGCAAATAGTGCAACATGAAACAAAATGTGCACATCCCATAGAATTGTGAGACATAATTGTTATAAGGATATGTGCTTTGATTCATTGCTGTTTCTAGCTGTTGTGTAAAAATTGTTTTTATCTTTGTTAGAAATGGGATTCCTGGTTGGCTGAGGTATGCGCCTAGGCCAGGCAGGAACCACCACTCTAATCATGGTAAGCTAGATACGCACTAAAATATAACCTGTGCTCTCCCTCTGGGAGCTTGGCACAGAGCAGTCAGGCGTATCTAAAGAGGCAATGTGTAAAATATTTGTGCAACACACTGACACAGTAACACAATGGATGCACCACAAAATACTCCACGCGGTTTAGAAAAATATATTACTATATTCTGATCGAAACAAGACCAAAATGACAAAAATCACAATGTATAGAAGTTGAAATATTGAATTTTAAAGGAATAAATGCAGTAAAGTGCTTAGAAGCAAGTAGCACTAAAAAGGTTATTTTAAGTCGCGCTGGCACTGAACCAAGTCAAATTTTGGGGGGACCACAATGAAGCGTTGACCGGCTATAAGACACACACAGGCCCCGGTAAACAAAATAGGCCCTCAGATGCAGGATGCATCAATGTTCTCCACGCAGTGAAGGCAGTGCATCAGTTCCAAAGATGGGTTTCTGCCACGCAGTTGAGTGGACTTGTTAATCTCACCAGGTTCCAGTCCGATGCGTCGATCTCTGGAGGGAAAGCGCTTGTTCAAAGGTGATGCGCCGATCTTACTCCCACAACTGGTTCGATTAGCCGGTTCTGCTGCACGCAGATGGGAGATGCGTTGAAATCTGTGTTGCAACTGTCTGGGCCCCTTCCAGTGAGCCAGGAGCAGGTATAGAGACTTTGATTTCTCTGAGTCTCAAGCAACCGGAGGCAATCCAACAAGCCCTTGGAGATCACTTGGAGTGAAGGCAGAGTCCAGCTCTCCTTCACCAGAGTCAGAGAGCAGCAGGCAGCAGGACAACAAACAAAAAAGCAGGCCTTCCAGATCAGAAGCCCAGTTGAGTCCTTTGAGCAGCACAGCAGCTCGTCTGGCAGAGCTTCAGTTACAAGTCCAATAGTTTCTGATTTTAGGGGGCCAGGGACTCAGTGCATATACCCAAAAGTGCCTTTGATGTTGGGGGTGACTTCAAAACAGCTCTCTGAATTGCACAAGTATCCCTTTCAACCCAGTCCTGTCTGCCAGGCTACCAGAGGGGGGCAATCAGTCCTTTGTGTGGGGACTGGACAATGCCTATTCTAGTGAAATGTTAGCCCTCTCCTTCCATTCTGCCCAGGGAAGGCCATCAGAATGCAGGTGTATGTAGAAGGGTCCTCAGACACACCTATCCTTCCTATGTTGTGGTGTGTGGTTGTCTAGAGGGAATGTACAAAGTGTAGCTGTTAACCACCCCAGACATGTATTAGAGACAGGCTGAAACAGTTGTTAAAATTTCTGAAACAGTAATGTTAAATTCAATCTAACCAGTGAGCAGGATTTATCATTACCATTCCAAAAATATGAAAAATGAAAAGGCTACTCTTCTCTGATCAAGAATTACAGCTTAAAAGTATACTATGACATTCCCAATGCTAGCGTGTGAGAGGGGTAGGCCTCCCAGTAGCGTAAAACAAATTTAGGAGTTTGTCACTACCAGGACATGTAAAGATTAAACACACAGGTCCTACCTTTTACTTACATGTCATCCTGCCCTTAGGGTTACTTAGGGCCTACCTTATGGGTGACTTTAAAGTGGAGTTTTTGGAAAGTAGTTTTAAATGCCAAGTCAAAGTGGCAGTAAACTGCACACACAGGCACTGCAATGACAGGCCTGAGACAGGTTTGAAAGGCTACTTATGCGGGTGGCACAATCAGTGCTGCAGGCCCACTAGTAGAATATGACATACAAGCCCTGGGTATATGTCATACCACTTTACAAGGAACTTACTAGTAAATCAAATATGGCCATTAGGTATACACCAATGTCACTATGTTTAGGGGAGAAGCACATGCACTTCAGCACTGGTTAGCAGTGATAAAATGGTCAGAGTCCGAAAGCCAACAAAAAGAATGAGCAAAAACAGGAGGAGGTAAAAGGCAAAAATTAATTGGAAAGACTACACAAAGGATGACAGGTTTAACGATCTTTATATTGGGTTACATACTACGTTTCCCAGAATGCTCCATTATGAACAGGATGGGCTTATATATATAAGGGAAATAGATTATGGACTAACTAACCGTGATACAGACCGTCTAAATGCATCGGTTTCTATCAGAAGAACTGATTATTAAACTTTAAAAAACTTGGAGTTCCTAGAGTGCAGCATTTTCTTTTTGCTGGAAACATATGGGAAGGCTGGTGTACCTTCCACGCTAGCACCAGCAGCCACAGAACACTGCCATCACCGACCACATTGCTATTATATATATGTATATAAACTAATGGCGATAGCCAGTACGTAGTCATATTTAGGACCAAAGTTTCCATAGGAAGAGCATTTATTGTTTTGCCAAATCTTCATGACATTTTCAAAGCGTATACTTTCTACAGTTCAGCTGCTTTGTCGACAGTTTCGAGGTGATCCGTCAAGCGGGGCTGAGAAAAAGGGGTGAACCCAAAACGCTTTTTCCTCATGTTATGTCTATGGAGATTTTGCACTCTTTAAACACGACTACAGCCCGAACCGCTGAACAGAATGAAACGAAATTTGGCATAAAGCTAGATTTGGTTACGCAGATCAGGCTTTCATTTATTTGGTGTAAAGCCATCCAGTAGTTTGAGAGATGTTAAAGGTTATAAAAACATACATTTCTATGGCCACAGGTCTTCGAATCCGGGCAAGGCCATGATTGACTGGTTCCAACCTGACAGAGAAGTTTCAGCCGCCATTTTCTTTGTTGAATTGGCTGAGGGGGGTGGGAAAAGAACATTGCAAAAACATATAGAAGTTCAGGTTACAAAGAATATATACCATAACATCGCATGCGTTGATTACAACGCGGTCGTTACAACGACCATGTTGTGACATCGCAGTACATTACAATGCAAGTCGTTACAACGACTTACTCTAGATGGCGCACTGGACTTAGGAATAGTATAATTTACTATTCCAACTCCAGTGTGTGAAACAGTAGGGAAGGTGCTGGAATAGTAAATTACACTATTCCTTAGTTTAGAGCGCCATCTAGAGCAAGTCGTTGTAATGACGTTCGTTGTAATGTACTGCGATGTAACAACACAGTCGTTTTAATGACCGCATTGTAAAGGTAACACGATATAATGACCGCGTTGTTAAGGTTGTTTCTTGGTTACAAGCATCCTGACCCCATGGGACACTAGAGTGGCCGGGACCCCTCGTGGGAGTAAAATTGCCCAATTGTTTTTTTCGTCTAGTCTATGGATCCGCAGATCCACCCCTGGATCCGCAGATGCAGAGGAAAATGAAAAAAAAGACACCCACTGCATTCAACCCCATGCTGCGCATGGCCAAGGGTGGTGCCCATCGGTAGTTATAGTTAGGACCTAGTTTGCATAGGAAAAGTGCTTTTTGTTTTGACTGGTTCATTGTGAGGTTATGGGATATTGATTGCACACTGCCTGATGGCATACAGGGCGTATTTGGGATCCTATTCAGCACTGCTCTCTGATCTAATTTGAGTCTATAGGGTATGATTGCACCCTGCTAACTGAACCATAGAGAGTATTTGGGATCAGAGTACATACTTTGCTCTTACTTGTATTTTGACTCGGGATTCGCTTTCACTGGTGAGCTTTAATCGGCTTTCTACTAGTGGGTATAGTGGGTGGACGTACCATACAAGCTAATACTAAGATAGAATAGTGTTGAGATTGAGAGCTGTGCCTTTGGTTTCTCTCTCATTTTTGACAACATTCAGATGAATAAAGCCAAAACAGATAACTCCCTGGGACTCCAATCGCAGAACAGAAGTACTGTCAAAAAAGGCCAAAAGTGTTTGCTAAGAGAAACATGAAGCCTAAGAGAATGAATTACATATTGTCAGGAAATGTTATTCCAAAAGCCCATGTTGGTGAGAATGGTGATAGACGAACATACACAGAACTTTAATATTAAGCTGTGAGAGGGATAATGTAAGGCCTAGTACCTGGCTTAGTAGTCCCAAAATGGAAAATAATTGAATATAAAGGAAGCTGTTGAGAAACACCATTATGAATAATAGATGAACAATCACAGAGCTCTATCAATATTTCCTTTTTTCAGGAATACAAAATGACTTATGTCTTCGAAGTTTTTGCAGTTTACTTAATTAATGTGAGATGACACACAAATGCCCAGGTGCAATGGTTTATGTGGGTGAGCTGTGAATGCCTGAAGGAATTGTCAGCCAAGGTACTGATTATTTTTCTCTTCCTAGATCTCTAAGGCTCTACTAATGGATCCTCTAATTGCCTACCAAATTCCTAAAGAATATCAATGGGCCACTGAAATATGGATAGTATCTGGGCAGTGAGGACAGCACACTTGGTTCTGTGTGACTCCATGACGGTCACTGCAGGAGCTTCTTAAACTGTGTTCCTGCCACAAACGGGATACATGCATCAACCTGGCTCCTTCATTTCTGAGGTCTATCTTGGCCAAAGGACAGGCCGCTGAAGCTGGTCATCGCCAGGCATTGTTACCGCAAAAGAGAGTGAGGAGCTAGTTGAAGGAGACTCAACAGTCTGGATTCCTAGAGTACATATGACATGTAGGAACCACCGAGACTAGAGGCACAGCTACCCTGCACCTCGATCACGCCATCAGATAAACTTTACCTGACTAGTGCTTATTCATTCCCATGGAACATTTGCAGCTTGAAGCCCCAAAGTATCATCCCACACAATCTCACTCACTCCCTGACGTCTTGTTTGTCATATGACGAGGGCAGACTGAATGCTGTGTAGGCCATTCAACTTGAAAAGGCTATTCAAATCACCCACTGCTGCACTCCTTCAAGCTTAGTACATTAATATAGGAAATGATAAGCATGTGGTTCTATATATAGAATGGAAGTTGCTGTCACATTTTCTCAAATCTAATAACCCATAAACATAACATGAAAGAGATGAAGGATTTGAGGCAGATGGTTCCAAAGACCAGACACACAAGGTCTCAAGGGTGAAATCTTGCCAACTTCCAAGCTAATGGGGTTAAGTTTGCTTCAGTTGCACTGCCGCCCTCACAGCCTCCTCCTTTGTGACTGCAAAGTTCAACATGAACTTGCAACAACTTACTGTTACTCCGCATCCAAGGTATAGTGGGGCATATGTATAAGAAAGAGGCGGAGTGCAGGTTAGCTCCAAAATTGCTAACGCCATGCTCCGCCAATTTAGAAACACAGGGTTACACCATATTTAGAATAATACGGTGCACCCCTACGTTTCTCCTATGGTGGTGCTAAATTCAGCTGCCTAGCACCAATGCAGGCACCCTTGCACTATAGTGCAAGGGTGCCTGCTTTGAGGGAATGATTATTTATGTGCAGAAGGTGTCCCTTCCTGCACATAAATAATCCAAAATGGTGATTCATTTTTAAATTATTGTTTATGTGCAGGAAGGGACACCTTCCTACACACAAACAATCATGCATGTCAATTTGCTGTTTCTATGTGTGATGCACAATGCAGCACACATAACAAACAGCACAAATGAGGAGAAATAAAGCATTTCTCCTCGTTCCGTCATGCTAAGACCAGGTTTTCCCTGATCTTAATTTTGGCCCTGCCTCCTATTTAAGCCACCCTTGTTAATAGGGGGCAGTGTCAAAATCAATGGGTGTTGCAGCGGAACGCCCACCACAACACCCATTGCAAGCCTCATTCACACTAAGTGTAGCGTGAAAGGAGGCTGTTTTAACAAGGTGGCGTTAAGCCACGTCAAGTGGCTTAACGCCACCTTGTAAATAAGGCGAAGGGTTTATCACCACAGGAACGTCGCTAAAGGTGATAATTCTGTGACGATAGGGGCTTGTAAATATGCCAAAGCTTGACCATCTCTTGCGGTTACTCATTCACCTCCATGCCAGGGTGGTAGGGTGTGGAGATACAATTGTTCAGCAGGAGCTGCTGGCTTTCTGGCCCCTCTTTTGTTCTGCTGAACGGGTTGGCACATAGAGCATATTGGAGCATAATTCCTCCTTCGTGGTGTCCATGTCTGCAAGGCAAGGCACATCTCTGCAAAGAAGGAAAGTGGAAACATGAACAGATGGTTTCACTTGACTCAAGCCAAAATTGCATTTGCTAGAGCCTTCATGCCAGCCCCATCTGCATCAATAGAGGAATGCTGTGGGAAGAAGTGTGGGAAGAGGTGTGGCGCAGCAGCCAGGGCGACTGACGCCAGATGCCAGGGATCACTGTTCGATCCGCGGCACCGGTGGCAGGTCAACCCAGCACCATGTGATTCTGGGCAATAGCTCGCTTAATCTTCCCGACGACCCCCAGCGCTGAGATGCCTACAGGTAGCTGTGCGCTTTACAAATACAGGATTTACATTTTTTTTATTTGTGGCGATATTGGGTTGGGGAGAACTAGGAGGGGGTAGATACATGCAGATACATGTGGAGGATGGAATGATGGCCTCTCCGGTTGATGTTAGTTTAGAGGTGGTTGGGGGGGTATCTTCCTTACCACTTCCAGATAGAATACCTTGGATTGTATTCCTGCAGGAATCTGTAAATGGAGACTCTTCAGAGCTGGTTGTCTTTCATTTTGAAGTTTGTGATTGAGAATGAGTTTTGCCACTTTGATTTTGAAAGACAGAAATTGCTTCACAATGCACACCACCAGGCCAAAATAGGTTCCATTTCTGTATTGTATCTGTGTTTGAATAGTGGGCCTAATGTGCAAGAATATGAGTGTGGAGACACGCAATTTCTTGCTGGTTTAACGTGTTGCCAACTGATCTTTCCTTCATGGGAGATCTGACTGTTGAGTAAGAATGTATGGTAAAAAGACTCTTGTGTAGCAGACCTTTTTAATTGGGCAGGGGTTTAACTTAAGGTAATTGATTAGCGACAGGTAAATGTGAAAGGAAGCAAGATCCTGAAACCATGTAATTTTCCACTTTAGGGACAAACAATTTTGCTTCAGCTAGGATTATATGACTTTTATATGAGCATAGGTATGGTACTCACCAGTGGGCCAGTCAGAGTCCCCAGCCTCCCTCACAGTCTCCTCTTTAAGAGCAGGGCCAGCTCTGTGTCCTTCCTATGCATAAATGTATGTTTGAAGGGGTCTGTTATAGTGCAATCCTTGCCATGGAGTGACGCATGCTTGAAGAAGTGAAGATTAAAATATTTTTAAATCCTCATCGTCACCACCCCAGCTGGAAAAGAACCACCTAGATATGGTCCAATTAGAAACACAAAGTAAACAAAGACTCTAGAGTCCACAGAGTAAACCTAAAAAACTATGTCCCAATGTACAAAAGGGTTTTCCCCATTCTATGTCTATGGAGAAATGTGGTGATACATAGGAGCCTATGTTATGGTAGTTCTCTTCCATTTGTGTTGCGTTGTGTGATTACAAAGTAAAAGAGATATCATATTCCATCATTCTTCATGAATGTTCTGATAACATCCATAGATTTGTAAAACATTTCAGAAGTTGAAAGCCTACCCCACCACAGCCAAGCTCTCTGCCAAGTTGATCTTAAGAACTCTAAATTGTGATTTGTGATTCCTTGAATGGGGCTTGAATTCAGTCGAGGGTGAAAAGCTTTTTGTACCAACGGTGCCACCTTAACTTTTTTTTTATTTTCCCTGTACATTATCCCATTTTGTTGTCTGTCTAGGCGGGCCCTAATCCCAGGGACTACCCAGATATGTCAGACCTTCCCGGTGCAACCCTACTCTTCTGTTGGCGTTTTGGGGAACAGCCAAAGAAAGAGCCACTGAAAATGTGTCCTCATGTAACGCAACTGGTCCAGTTGGTAGGAGGTGGCTGGTTAGCAGAAGCGGATTTATACCTTTAGGGATAAATTGTGGCTGTCCAAGAGGAGTGATGTCTACAGAGTCTCTATGTTCAAGGAGCCCGCACAATAGGCAAACCTTTTGAGGGTGCATGAGGTGCTATGTGTTGTGTGGATATGACCCTGAAAATAGGACTTGCAACCTCTCCCTGTCATCTGGCATAGAGAATTGATGGGCCCCACCAGTCTTGTGCCTGACACTGAAAACATATGTCCGAGCCACGCTCAGGCTCACCGTGCTCCATGCTGGACCTTGTGACAGTGAATTAACTGGCCACGCTGACTTTGAACTTAAACTGTATAGTTCATTTTTGTCATCTGACACATAAGGGCCTGGGTCACCTTTAGTCATTTAGGTTGGAGTCATTCCTAACCACCATGATATTTGAGAGGGACTTCATAAGAATCCAAGGCTTTTTGTCCCCATGTTTTTAAAACCACTAGAGTTTTTCAATCACGACCAGGCAATTCCAGTTTTGGTCCACCTAAATCTATTGATAGACTTGTCCAACATTCTACTGCCACAGTAGAATGCAATGTCACTGACAGAACGCTAGGTTTGAAAGTCAGATTTATTTGGTGGTGCTTAACCTCCCACTGCAAAGTACTAGAGTCCCTATTACCAACTAAAGCACTTTGAGTTCCTTCAGTAAGAACAGGAAATTATACTTTTAGCCAATTCTCCTTCAGTATTTACTTGACATGAACTCATCTCACCAAAAAGTTGGTAAGCAGAATATTTTTAAGAGACTCAAATAGTACTTTTTAATTTTTATACCAGTGTCCTCAAACCACCATAACTCCAGGTGCACCTCCACAGAGGTAAATGTAAAATACTTTCAACACTTCAATCAGCGCAAGAGTTATGCATGGTGCTGAACTCTCTTCGGATAACATTGGACCATTGTTTCCTACGGGAATTCTCCTGTAGAATGAACTGCACAAAAACAGTCAGTTCCAATGGTTGTATGACATAACCAAGCATTTGATAATATTGCATGCCTGAACAGCATGGTCTTCACCACAACCGCGTCTTTACCGCTCATGCCTTTACAACTAATGTTGTTGTAAAGGCGTGATTGGTAAAGGCATATGCATGGTAAAGATCACACCCCAGCCCAGCTTTTCAGGAACAACTGCCCTTTTGAATCAGGTAGAGCGCATTATTTCAGTAAGGGGGCACATGATTCATTGCCTTTTAGTACTGCATAATGACTTCCTTAAAATTCAGGATCAGAGAAAAAAGATGCATTAATGCCTTTTCTTAATTGCACAAAGAACATAAGAACATGTGAATTTGATCCTTTACATTGGCATGTGGCGCATAACATTGCAGTTCAGATTCTTTGTCGAGGAGGAGCTTGATCAAGATGCCAATGTGAATCTCTCACTGATCCACTCCTTAACCACAACATTCTAGCTTTCATATCTAAGTAAGACCACGTTGTTGCTCTAATCCACAGCCTCTGGTAATATCCTCTTATACTACCAATGCAGTGGGGACTGGCAGAGGGAGGGTGTTCTGATGATGTAACTGAAAAGCCAGGGAAAGAAATAGCAGAGAGTCTGTGAGCATGTACGAGTGGCTGAGGAGTCGCTGAGTGTCACAACAAATAAACAGCCAGTTAGGAAAGAGTAGTTGTACTGATGTGCATTCGCACATCGCCACCCACAATAACATCACGGCTGTGTGGATGTATGACGTTACAACGCACACTTTTACAACGCATGCACTTACAACGCATTTTTTACAACGCATAATCCATTACAACGCATGACATTACAACGCATGACACTACAACACATTTTTAAAAACTACCTTTACAACGCATTTCCATTACAACGCATACTACCTTTACAACGCATACCATTACAACGCATAATATTAAATTGCATTTAAGGTAAGTATTAGATAGTATAGGGGTAAAAGTTACTTTTCTAACTCCAGGGGGTGCAACAGTAGGGTAAGTGTTGGATAGTATAGGGGTAAAAACTTACTATTCTAACTCCAGGGGGTGCAACAGTAGGGTAAGTGTTGGATAGTATAGGGGTAAAAATTACTATTCTAACTCCAGGGGGTGCAACAGTGGGGTAAGTGTTGGATAGTATAGGGGTAAAAATTACTATTGTAACTCCAGGGGGTGCATCAGTAGGGTAAGTGTTGGATAGTATAGAGGTAAAAATTACTATTCTAACTCCAGGGGGTGCAACAGTAGGGTAAGTGTTGGATAGTATAGGGGTAAAAATTACTATTCTAACTCCAGGGGGTGCAACAGTAGGGTAAGTGTTGGATAGTATAGGGGTAAAAATTACTATTCTAACTCCAGGGGGTGCAACAGTAGGGTAAGTGTTGGATAGTATAGGGGTTAAAATTACTATTCTAACTCCAGGGGGTGCAACAGTAGGGTAAGTGTTGGATAGTATAGGGGTAAAAATTACTATTCTAACTCCAGGGGGTGCAACAGTAGGGTAAGTGTTGGATAGAATAGGGGTAAAAATTACTATTCTAACTCCAGGGGGTGCAACAGTAGGGTAAGTGTTGGATAGTATAGGGGTAAAAATTACTATTCTAACTCCAGGGGGTGCAACAGTAGGGTAAGTGTTGGATAGTGTAGTGTAATATTATGCGTTGTAATGGTATGCGTTGTAATGGTAGTATGCGTTGTAATGGAATGCGTTGTAAAGGTAGTTTTTAAAAAATGCGTTGTAGTGTCATGCGTTGTAATGTCATGCGTTGTAATGGATTATGCGTTGTAAAAAATGCGTTGTAAAGGTAGTGCGCTGTAAAAGTTGCGTTGTAAAGGTTGTTCCCCCAGCTGTGTGCCCCGCCAACAGTGGGAGTGAAATTTCCCTTTAAATATGAAATTCATTTGGGCATCTTGTCCTCATCTCACCTTAATTCAGTGAGCATGCTCATGCTGTGGGATGTCAGCGCTAAGAAAGAAGGTTCTTTGCTGTCAACTACATCATGCAATAGATTGCTATATTAATAATGTGCTGCAGAAATCCCACTTCAGTCATTATTTAAGGATATATCCTGAAGAAAATTGTCAAAGGCCGAGGCATGACACACTTATGCTAGTTGAGTAATGTTAACATATGCTCCACAAGCAAAACTGAGACTCTACAATAGACTTCCACTGGTGAGTGACACTTTGTGCTGAATGTCTGAGAAATCAAGAACTTGAATGCAATCTTCACCTGGGGACTTGAAGGAAAAGATCTACTGATACTGTTTACCTTTACTTTTCAGTTACTACCTCTTTTTATGGAATTCTTGTTGACCCTCCGTGCAGCTTCAGAGGAATATTTCCATTTGTAGAAAATATTTAAAACTGTCCTGTGCTAGTTTTGCACCTTAGTGAGAATCAGTTTTGGGTTATTAGGTGTTACCAAATAACAGAACCTCTTAAAGTAAAAGGACAATACAATGGCACCTATGGATGTACTGACATTTGCAGTGCAAAAATCTAGCTGGTTGGGCAATGAAGAGCTCTAGAAGACGAGGAAGAAAAGACAATATAAGGCTGCTCAAATAGGATAAGGGGTTTATTCTATTTAAGCCAAGTAGCTGAAACTGGCCTAATGTCCTTTAATTATGGTGGAGGATGTCCTCCTTCAAGAGATTCTGCTATGTTTCTTCTTGGAGAAATGAGGGAGCAAGCTTGATCAGAGGTAGATTGTTACACCTTAATCGTGTAGGGTAACTTGCAAAGGATGGTAAATGTGGTTGTTGCTGTAGGTCTTGCTGTGGAAGGATGCAGACATGATGGGAATTGCCAGGGACCGCTTTTGTACCAAAGGAGCTCCGTTGTTCTCTTGTAGAAAGGGGCTTCTGTTTTTATCCCATTCACCAATGAAAAACTCAGCACAAAATGGATAACTACCAAAATCAACATTGAAAAACTTTCTCTGTACCATCTTTTGTTCATATAACAAGAGTGTTGGTGATGGAGAAAACTGCCTCTAGCCAGACCTAAAAAGAGAGAGGGCTTAGTAAGACAAAATAGAGCTCAAGAGAAAAGATGCTAGCTCATATGTTATGGTTTAAATCTTTTTATTGAAGAGCATGCCAGAATAATGTTTACATCGTTATATGCATCAACATTGACACAGCTAGTAAAATAATTGGCAACATTCAACTGTTAGGGGGAAGGGAAAATGAGAAACATCTCAACCAACGTAAGGAAAAGGGGAAGGAGGAGAGACAACGGAAACAAGAGAAACACATTCCCACTCCAAGCCCTCCCTCCTCCCAACCCCAAAGTTCGGATCCCCTTTGCTAAATGATTTAAACATAGTTGATTTACCTCTAATGCAGACATATTCACTCATGTGGTGAGGGCAGCTTCTGGTAAACATAAAAGTCGTAAATATTTCAGGCAAGCGAGTTCACCCAAATCGTGCATTGGGAGAGACAAATAAGGACACCAGAGTTTCTCAAAGTTGTCATCTTGATTTGCGAGTGTCATGGATATTGTTTCCATGCCCATAATGAACCATAGCCTGTGAATCCAACTTGTATGCGTGGGGAGTTGTGGTGAACCCCAGTGTGTTAGAATGTTCTCTGTCGCCACTCCCAGCGCAAGGCCGATTTGTCTGCCACGTTTAGATTTCAAGGGATAGGTTAAGGGGTTAGAAGGGGTTAGGTAGGCCTAGTAAAACATAAGCCGGTAATCTAGGTATCTCTGCATTGAGATGGACATCTATTTCGTTTAGTATTTGTGTCCAGTATAACTGTGGTCATGGGCATTCCCATAGTACATGTATTAGAGTTCCTTGGTCGACGCAGTTTTGACAGAAACAATCGCTACGGTGCGGGTACATTTGATGTAGCCTGGTGGGTGTGAGGTACCAGTATGTGGTGATTTTGACTAATGTTTCAGTGAGGGGTGTATTACAGGCGGTGTTTCGGGCTGTATGGTGTATGGCGCTCCACTTTTCTCAGTTCCTGCTCCCATCTAAGTTGACCAGCATTGTAGAAATGTTAGTGAGTTTGTATTTGGAACATGTAGATCTCCGAACTGAGACTTTTTCTGTAGTGCAGGAAATGAGCCAGTGTTCATATTCTGTGAGAAGTCGCTGTATGAATGGTTTATTGCTAAGGTGTAGGAGCAAGCGGCGGCGTTGAAGGTAGTGCAATCGTTCTGATTCTGGGAGGTTAAAAACATTGCGTAGTTGTTGGAATGTTATCACTCCTGATTCATCTATCATATGTCCCATGGCCCGACATTTGGTCCTTCTCCATTCAGTGAATGCCTTGAAGTCTAGGCTAGGTGTGAAATATGGGTTATCAAATAGAGGGTTCAAGGGTGGGAGGAAAGAGGTGAGTCCGTGTTTGGTGCTTGTTTGGTCCCTTGCTTCATGCTTACTCTTGTGATTGGGGAAAGATAGAGGTTTCAGGGTCTACTGGGTTTCTTGAGGTAGAGGACGCTCCACAGAGATGTACCTGCAACTGCTCTGTCTTGGAGGAGCCAGTGTTTCTCTGACTCTGGTTTGTTCCACTCGACCAAGTATCATATCTGCATTGCTTGATAGTACTTTTGGAGGTCAGGGATACCTAGGCCTCCAAATTTGAGGGGGGGGGGGGGCGACAGAGCACAATTCTTTATGCATGCGGGGTGATTTCCAGACCATATAAACTGTACGATTTCAGCTTGTAGCTTGGCCAGTAGTCCATTGGGGAGTTTATTCATTTTGAACGAAGCCTCTCGGCCCAACCAAGAGATCTGATGGTGTTTCCAATTAGACATCTCGTGTCTGACCTGTTATAGAAGGTTTTGGTAATTTATTGTTGAGGTTTGGTGGAGTATTGATGCTAATTTAATCCCCAGGTAGGGAAGTGCAGTGGGTACCCATTGAATGCAAAATTGTTTTTGTAGTTTTGTGGTTAATGCCTGGGGTATTGAGAGGCCCAGTGCCTGTGATTTTTCCATGTTTATGCGGAAACCAGAGGCTCGACTACAGGCCTCCATTTCCTCTATGAGGGCAGGTATGGTGTGTTCGGGGTTCACTAAGGTTAGTAGAATCTAGCTTATATTTTAAAGTATAAAGTGTTGACACTGGACACTATCAATCAGCCCAGAATTCCACCATTAAGTGTTTCATTACTTCTCTCCATAGTGGTGTGACCCAAGAGTCAGTGGGGAACTACACTCTGGGAATAGATGTCTTGATTTAGTTAGGTTGACTTGACTAACTGGGAGGTTAAACATAGAGAAGTTAGATCATTGTTATGGTTTGTTTGACCTGTTACCAGTGGGGCATCTTACCAGTAATGCACATCTTTGGCTTTTGTCCTGTAAGCCTACATTAGTATTCAGCTTTCAAGTTGGAGATCCTAAGTAGCTAGCTTTGGTTTCTTGCACCTTGTTTGAAACCAGAGTGAATTAGAAGGACCAGGCTGCTTCACAAAACAAACAAAAGGAATATCCCATGCGGGCACTGACTGTCATTGTGTTTGGTTTGGTGGATGACATTACAATCTGATCTTGGGAACCCACATATAACCGAAGCTCCAACAGAGAACCAAAGGGGAGTCCATGGCTAGCCCACCACAGTTTTGCAGCACAAATAGGCAGCAATGTTTCCTGACCTTGCAGGCGAGGAATGTATACTTGTCCTAGAGGCCCAGGTGTCCAACCTCGTTGCGTGCGCATGATGGTCCAAGAAAGGAACATTTCATGGCAAAAGCAAAGTTTAACTTTCAAAAAAGAGGTAAAAGGGCACAGAACATTAGGATATTATGGGGGAAATGGCTCTTGTATAGTGAGTCTATGACACTTGAGCCTGAAGCAAGCAGGAGATTCGTGGTACCACAATGTTCACTGAATTTTATTGAGACAACTAGCTAAGGAGGTGGGCGACTATTCGTTAAAGAAGACTCAAGAAAATCTGTTTCCTATTTTTTTCTGGCCCAGCATGGGTGAAAATATTGAGCAGTATTCAGCAGCGGTTCCTCTGTGGGATTGGAGGAGTGTCGACCCTCCCTCACTCCTGGGCAGAAAGTGTCAAAAACGAAATGGTAATACTATGATGTTATTACCATTTTATTTTTGACACTTTCTGCGAGCAAACGAAGTGCAAAGGCATGGTGAGACCAGTGCGTCATTGCTGCCAATGATTGGATTGACAGCAGTGAGGAGTGGCCGCTTAAGTTTAGATTGCGCCAAACTGACATGCGTAATGCAAACCTCTCCAACCCCGCTGTTTTGTACAGCTGGGTTGGAGAGCAGGCACAGGCCTATAGTGCCTTTTGGAGCATGGAGCCAGCCCGCTCCAGCCAATCAAGATGCTTTAGAACAGCTGTGCGCTCGGAGGACGTACTGCCTGCAGAACAACCAGGAAGTACTGTAGAAGGAGCAGCAGTGTAAAGTAAGGGATTGATTTTCTTACATATATATTTAAGTTAATGTGTATATCTTTGAGCCCCACCTCTGGTCTTTACTCATAGACCGCCCTGGGGTACCGACGGAGAGAGCGGGGCCCCCTTCCCTGAGTAGAGCCAGGTTGAGGTGAGGGTATCACCCACATTTGTAGGGTATCCGGTTTTTACATCCATGGAGTTCAACCGGTGGTAGGAATGTCTGTAATTTAATATACTTTTACACTTTCACATATTCATAGTAGCAGCAATATTAAGGTCCTGATGAATGCCCTTGATACTTTGTAGATCCCAGTGGGCAGAAACATGTCGACCACATACTATGGACAATGAGCATAATGACGATGTATTTATGCTAAATTGCCATTTTGCTTTTTAATTTTGGCAGAGGTGCTCTACCGATTAAAGCACTTTTGAGTTTCTCTAGCCATTTTTATTCACATTTTTTGATTCAGTGCTGCACTTTTTTTGAACCCCTTTTCACACGAAGGAGAACCCACTGTTTCCTTGTCATTTCTGGTACTGATTACAACCCTTGTACGCCTTCTCCCCTGACCCGCGACCAGGCTGTTCTCTTTAGCTCTGGTGTGGTGTGACAGGAGAGACAGACCCAGATGATGAGAATACACTGATTCCTCGGTGATTGATGGGTTCTGTTCCCTCAGGGGCTTTTCTCTAACCAAGAGATGTTAGAATGAGTGGTTTTGCCTTTTGTTTATCCCTGCTGACCCAGTACTAGACCCAGGTTGTTCAGTGTTACACTATCTTTGAGCCCCCCCAGCGTGATTTGCCACCAACCGCCACTGGCAGTATTGCAGGCTGTATCCTACTTGCAAGCTGCTGAAAGGTTATGGTTAAGTGGCAAGAAAACGTCCCATTACCTCTGCTGGGTGTGAGAGTTGTTTACAATTAGCAGCTTTGACTACCACACACTCAGGTCATCCACAGTCAAAGATATAGTCTTGCTTGGGTGCACATCCACCAGGGCCCAACTGCAAGAAGTAGTGCCGCTTGAGACTGCGAAAGACAACCAACTCACAAATCAGTTAACCACTTTGAGTGTTGGAATGTACTTCAAGCTGTGTAAGTCCTCTGTCACATGTGATTTTCCACAATTTATTTAACAAAGAACAGAGTACGATTCTTCAGTATTTTTTTAACTTCTTTATTTACCTATTTTAGAATATAGACATCCTCAGCCTATAAACAGTATTCCTGTACATTTCAAAGTTCACTCTTTGAGGAGGGAGTGCAGTGCTAAAAGTCTTTTGAAGTAATCCACCCAGGTCTCCCTCTTGCTGCCCATGTTTTCTGGCATTCTAAGATTCCCCACAGTCTTTGAGCTCAAGCTTCTGTGTGAACACATGTGTTTTGTGGCGTTTCATGGCATTTTCAAGGAACACGCTCCATACATCGAAGGAATGCCAAGGAACACATGTTTTTACATCAAAACCTAGGCTCAAAGATGGTGTGGGACATTCAAATGCCAGAAAAACATGTTCAAGAAGCCCAACCTGCACCACATCAATCAGACAAATTACCACCCAGTTAAGCACTTGCTATTGTTGGGAAAGATCATAAAAGCTTCATCGCAAGATCAAGTCACATGGTTTCAGTCAGGATAATCAATCTGGTTTTCAGGCTTTGGGGAATTATGGAGATAAGCACCAACTAACAGCACGGTGATGCCCTTCACTTCGCCCACCATGGTCTGTGTGAGTATTTCAGTGACATAGGTGTTGCTAAATATTTTTTTAATGCCCATAACCTATGTTGGCTGGCCTAAGCTTGTAGGTTTAATCACAAACCATTCCAAATTCATGGCCTTCAAAGCCAAATTGCTATAGTCAGTCAAATTTAGACTTTATCTCGGTTTTGTGAAATGGTGTAACTGTTCCTAGTGTTAAGTGCTGCATCGGTGTGCGATTTTTCTTTCTTTCTGCCAACCGTGTTAGCGTGAGTCCTAGGGTGGTCGGGAGCTAATTTGGTGATATGTTTTAAGGTCAACAACCAGCTGATGAACATGTGCATGTGTGCACACAGATCGGTACATCCCAAGAAATGCATTCTATATTGCTTTAATGACTGCTTAGCACTTTGTGTGCATGTACAGATGCATCTAGAGGTACTTCATAGACTGATTTTGAATGCATGTAGGTAGTTCTGTACTTTTTCAACAGTGTAAGCTGTGGTTCTGGTGAAAATGAGTGTTAAAGTGTGTATGTGGAAGTGTGCCTTTGTGTGTGTGTGTGTGTGTGTGTGTGTATGTATCTCTCTACGCGTAACAGGGTGTTTAGTGTGTGTGTATAAGCCCGGCTCGGGGTTGACCTCTGTTTTGCCTGATTAGAGGTCGACTGAAGGGAATACCTCTTTTTATGATCATAAGAGCCTTCTAGCAACCCTCTACTACAGGATGTGTGAGTGCATGCTCCCCGAGCAGCCCCCCTGCTTCTGATACCCTGCTCCCCCCTGGACCCTTGCTTTGTCCGCCATTCCCATGTCCCACCCCCTCAGGGTAAATTGTAAATGGGAGCATTACATCGGGAAAGCTTGTCTGGAAATGACTCCAAAATGCTGGGTCCGCATAGTTATTCCAGGTCTGGGAAGTTGCACTCGTAATTGGATAGTGCAGGGGAGGAATGACAGCAGGAACCGGTCATTCTGGCACCCCCCAGCTTGTAATCAGACCCGTTTTGTGTTCCACGCTGTGTAGTCTGCAATGCCTCTGTTTCTTAATGTGTGTGTATACACAGATGAGTGTGGTGGCCCTTGGGGTGTGCTCTGTGATACTGTTTGGCTGGGAGTGGGTGCCTGCAGTGAGCAATGTGTGCTTTCTGTTAATGTGTGTTGAAGGCCGCACGTCGCTGATAGTTTTTGTCACATTAGCTTTGTATTTTATCTTATCTACCTATTTCTACCTTGCTCTCTCATGTTTGCTGTTGGATAAACCTTCGCCCTCTGCATGCGCCCTCGCGGAGGACAGTGGCCCATGTGACAAAGAAAGACTGCTCAAATATTGAACTTTTGATATTACAGCGGGTATCGCCGAGGAGGGAGTCCGCCATGCTAGCAAAGTTTGTGGAGCCACGCCTCCGACTCGCCTCGTGAACTAATCTAACACAGTCATGCGGGCCCTTCTCGCAGCAACATCCACGCGACCTGCTCCTTACAAGGCTTGAGGAGGCCGCCAATCAGGTAGTGGGATGCTCAGACCTGCTGGCAGCCTTTCAAATTCTCGCGATGTTGTAATGTGGAATAGGGAATTCGAGTTCCATTCCCACGTGGTCAGGTAGCTAGCAGAATGAGAGGGGGGCGGCGCTGAGTACCGTTTGATTTGGCAGCACCCCTTTACTCATCCACCCCCAGTGTTCAAGGGATCACTGGGAGTTCTGAGAATTCTGCCCAAAGTCTTCTCAGGTCAATGTACCAAATGAAACACCTGTTTAGAGATACACAGGACTGGCTGCACCAACAGGGGTGAAAAACTAAAGACTGTCACTGCAATATGTTTCATCCTGCACTGCATTTACCATGATGCACTGCGGCGAACTGAGTGCTGGGACACGAGGCAGTGTAGCCCCACCCTCTTTTGTTTTAAAATATATAAACCTAGAACTTGTGGCAATTAAAGACCAGCAGTCTGAGTGCCATTAATCCAGTGATTTTTTTTTAAACAAATCTTCCTTGGATTTCCCACTACTATTACTGTTCTGTAAGTATTTCTTGCCTTTTTAATACAAATACATATTTGTAATCTGTCCAGCAGCTCCATGCATTGCCAGGCCTTCCATGTCTCAGTTTATGTTGTCTTCAAGAAACGACTCTTGTGGTTAAAGTATCGCTCACATGCTTTTAATCTTGAAGCCAAATCTTATGTCAAATATTACTCAGCTGAACCAAAGCCAATTCTATCCTTCCACAGAGGAGGAAATTGTCCCTACAGGAAGTCTTTTCCACTCTCCATACTAAACCAAGTGCTCCCTGGGGGAGACCATTCCTCTGCCTGTTGCAAAAGTCAAACACCATTGAAATTACACAAAACTGTGGCCGCAGCATTCCCTGAGATATGCGGCATGTAATACATATGCCTGACATATATTGGACAACAGCATCTAACTTTCTCAAATTGATGAAAATAAATATTAGACACATGGTGAAAGGCTGTGGGAGAAAATTTGGAAAGGTTAAGAGGTTATCTTTCAGTTGTTGTTGTTACATTCAGATGTTGCATAAGTACTTATAAGCTGGAACATTTGTCCAAGAAGTATACATGTAAACAAATGATGGACTGCGAAGGAGTTTTTCTATGCAGCATGAAAAAATCCTTACATGCTTCAATGTAATCCAAGTGGTGTGGAAAAAATGATTCCTTCCTTGTCATGAAAAGGTTTTTTTTTCATTATTCATGGATATTCATGTTTACACCACACATATTGTTGTCAAAGCAACAGTTTTTTTCAATAGAGCATAGAGTACAAACAATTCCCAAATGTTTTACATCTCTTTTTCAGGTCTGATGTTTGAATCTTACAGTGGTTCCTAGAGACACTTGCATTCAACGTTTGAAATACGGTTCTTTGGGGCTGTTTCTTAATGGAAGAGGGATTCTTGGAAGCCTCTTGTGTACAGAGCAAACATGAAATTGAAGACTTTTCCTTAGCATAACTGAGACACACAGAATAAAAGATGCACACCTTTTATTGTAAGAATTGTGCACAGGAAAAAGTGTATTTTACTGCATAGTATGATATTGTGGGCCTAATTACGATGCCAGTTGGACGGGCGTCTGTCTAGTATCGTGCTGGAAACGGGACCGCCTGACATGGAGTCGCCGGTCCCGCATTCAGAATTATGATGCAACCGCCTTCACGGTGGTCGTAAAGTGTATGTTTACTATTGCGGCTTGTGCTGCAGGCCACATCACAAGCCGCAATAGTAAACATACACTTTTTAAACTTCCCTGCACCCAGGGGCAGGCACCATGTGGTGCCTTCCACAGGGTGCAGGGATGTTTAGAGGGGCAATCATAACAATAATTCTCTGCCTGTGTAAAAGGTCATATTGTGCTAATAGTCACTGATACAATTCAACACATCTGAAACACTGGCCTTCCAAAATATAAAACACAAAACTTTAAATACTGAACATATCAAAATGTATTCATTCATTGTATTTTTGCAGTTTCTATAAAAACATAATAAGAATTATATCCTAATAATCCAAGCACATCCTACATCACACTCACACATTCATTCATGCAAACAAAAACATACCCACACATCCTCATACGTCCTACAAAATCAGGGTTCAATATTTAACAAGAGATATATATATACAACCAGAGAAATATCCCCACATAGGATATGTATAAATGTATAACTTTGTAATATCGACAATGGATACAGAAGGTAAGATCAAATAGCTAGATGAACACATGAAAAGATTAATCAATTGGTGGTAAAATTCATGTTATAAATCACAAATCCTTCTCAAGGAGGGGGAACAAGAGAGAACATCACATTGCCAAGAAGAGCTCCAGCGCCGATGCGCGTTTCGGTGATTGACCCCAATGTGGGTCTCATCTTCTTCAGGGCGCACTGATAATGTACAAAAACAAGGATGGACGTCTTGGAGGGAAAGAAGGATACAACAAGCTATATGTAATGCATATGTCAAAACAATGTGTCATAAGTTCATACATCAGAAGTAGACCCAGCTTTTAGAAACGAAAGGCACAGGTTCAAGATGCTTTAGATAACATGATAAATATGAATAACAAGGAAAAGTGCACACTCAAGAGCAGTGTCAAAGATAAGGGGCAGCCAATGCCCACTGTATAGTAAAAGACAGTCCAAGCTCCACTGTGTGAAAGACACCTGTGCCTGAAAGGGAACATACACGTGAAAAGTTTAGTGATCATACTATGACAGTAATGATCCCCATACTACAGTGAACCAGAGAAAAAGAAAATTTGGTGAACTAAACAATGACCAGCACTTAGGCCCACTCGGGGTCCGTGAGCGGATGGTGGAAGTCTGCCTCCCAGTGACGTTGAAGTGGTGCCAATGTGACTGCTGTGTGTTGTCTCAGTGTAGCGGCGAACCAGTGGGTGAGGTGCCCGCCTCGTCCCATTATGTATAAATACTGTATGGTGAGGTGGGTTTGGGGTTCATTGGTTAAATCCCTCCATTTGGAAGCAAGGGCAGCCATTAGTGAGCGATGTACTAAGAATTGACCTGGGTGTAACCCATAATTTTCTACTAGTGTGTCATACGGGATTAGGACAGGGCACCCTCCCGGTATAGATCTCCTGTATCCTGAATCCCTGCCTCTCGCCAGCCCCATAGTTCAGCTGCCGTGGTCGCCAGGTGTGCTCTGGGCATTCCCTCTAGTGGTAGAGCGGACACGTATGGTGTCACATGTCTGGTAATATATAGGTTCCTACGGTAAGCCCTTTCACCACAAAGAGAAGCAGTGATTCCGGTGGTTTTATCTTCACACAAGGATGGAATAGTCTGGTAAGGACAGCTAAAGAGCAGGGTGGTTGAATAATCGCTGTGTCACAGTGTTGACAATCCACCAGCCATCTTGCCACCCATTGTAGTTGTGCCGCTAGGTAATACAGTTCCAGGTTTGGGGCTGCGAGGCCTCCCTGGTCTGTGGGCAAAAATAGCTTCCTCATTGCCACTCGGTGTCGGGAGCTGCTCCAAATGAAGTCTCTGAGCAATCCCTCTAGCGGGAGAAAACAGGAAGGAGGAATGCCACTGACAGTGGAAGTATTCCCCAGAATGCCATTTGAGAGCGGACGGCAGTCAGCGCTCTTCCCAGGTTACCATCTAGCAGATCCGTTGATTGTCTGTATATTCTCATTCCTAGGTAGCAGAAGGTATCTACTTGCCACTTCACATGTACCTAATGAAGGATATATGTTGGGTCTTGGCTCCTCTCATTGAAGGGGTATAAGCTCAATTTGGCACCATTAACTTTAAGTCCAGATAAAGAGGCAAAGCCCCCTAAAATATGGGCTAATCTCGGGGAAATCGAGCACATGTCTCTGATATACACTAGTAGATCATCTGCGTACAATGATATCATGTGTGTGCCATCCCCAATTCGGATGCCCCGCCCTGGCGTAGAGGGCTTCTGCTACTGGTTCTATGACTAGCGAGAAGAGGCGAGGGGATCGTGGGCACCCTTGCCTAGTTCCTCATCTAATCGATATAGGATCGGATCTATATGGGCTTAGTCACACCCACACCGGTGTCTCAGTGTATAAAAGTCGCAACATGCGTATGAGTGTGAAACCTAGCCTGTAACGTGTTAGTGCAGCAAATGATTACTCCTATTCCAGGGAGTCAAAGGCTTTCTCCAGGTCTAGCATTAGACACCCAGCGTGTGGCCAGCGGGGCGCACACTATGATGAGTCCCTGTGCGTTTCAAACAGATTCCTTTACTTCAGAGGATGTTCCTGCCCTTTCATGCAAAACAATATCATTATTTGTTGATGTGTAGCTTTTTAATAGGTTCTGGTTAATGAGTATACTTCTCTGTTTCAAAATGTCAAAATATGGAGATACTACTGCCAGGGCACAATTCATAACTCAACATAATTTGTCTTTTCTTAGCTCACAATTCAGTAAACCATGTTACATAATTTGGTCTCCCTTTGCTGCTTTAATCAGTGGCCCTGCCTTGTATAAACTAGTGCACACATTCCAAACTTTCCAAGGCATTTCATCCCCGCAGCATTTCAGGGTGGAAACACAGCCGTGTGCCGACAGCATGGCGTATTCAGTTCCTAGCCAGGACCTTAGTGACAGTGAGCTGTAAAACACAGGACACGAATGCCACCAGTAGGTGTTGACTGTGTCTGTGTTGACATTCACCTGTTGGAATCAGACGGTTCCAGACGTGCTTTCTACATCCCCACGCTGCTGTTTGTTGCTGATAACCTTCGCTCCTTTTGAAACCCGGCCGGCACTCTGACCATACAGTAGGTGACCCACTGTGACTTTCATCTGCCGACTTGTTCCTTTTGAAATCCACATTTTTTTAAGACAACAAATGAAATACAGAAAATAGAATCATTAAACAAGCAACCCAAGCTTGCAAAAATAAGGGAGCATTACAATTCTAGCCTGCTACTGCAGGGTAACACAAATCAAAGAAAAGCTGACAATAATGTCTCACTTATGGAACTAATTTTAAAGGATACTTTACAAACTGATAAATAACTATCCAGGATCCCAACCCCAGTCCTTAGTACAAACCAGGTGAAAAAGTCAATGGCAAAGCCAATAGGTCTGTCCTTGGTAATTCTCCGAGGATTATTTTTGTTGCAAACTTATATTTAGTAAGCATTGAAAGTGTAAAATTTATTGAAAATAGATGCAGCCATATAAAGGTGTTGTGCAGATGTTTTAAAAAATAGTAGATAAAAAAAATCAGCCAACACCAAATTTAAAACAAGCATTTGCAATGCAATAAGTCTCGCATTGCTGATAGTTTGAGGTATTGGCGTTGCAAAAAATAATGCAACACCAATAGCTCATACTTTCAGTAATGCGAGACCTAGTGCATTGCAAAAGCTTGGGTAGTGAGCCAGGAACCAGCATAGTATGTCTCAGTGCAGTATCGCAAGCTGCTCCTAGAGGTCTCTAGTGAGCAAGTCACAAGTATTGTATGTCTCGGTAAAGTACCACAAGCTGCTCCTAGAGGTCCCTAGTGAGCAAGGCACCAGCACTGCATGTCTCGGTGCAGTACCTGTGCAGTGCCACAAGTTGCTCCTAGAGGTCCCTAGTGAGAAAGGCACCAGCACTGCATGTCTAGGTGCAGTACTGCAAGCTGCTCCTAGAGGTCCCTAGTGAGCAATGCACCAGCACTGCATGTATCAGTGCAGTACCACAAGCTGTACCTAGAGGTCCCTAGAGGTCCTTAGTGAGCAAGGCAACAGCACTTCTGACCTCTTTTGGTCACATATGATATTGCACCCTGCAGAAGATATGGTAAATCCACCCTACCCATAATTCATTGCATGCAAGATAGTACTACGAGTACATTCAAATAGCTATGTCCATATATACCATTAGTAGCTTTGAAATGTGACAAAAGAGTTATTACATTAATTTCTCTTTAGGTTGTACTCTGTGTGGAGCTGATGAAAGGAAATTTATAGATGATTACATATAAATGTGAGATGTTCTAGTGAGGGAAGTAACCACTGCCAGCCTAGCTTAGGACCAAGTGTGTGTCTTGCCTGAAGTCTTTTATGAAAATAGTGCCATGAGGCTGTCATGAAAACCTAGGGAGCAACAACACATGTAACAGGGGGTGTCCTCATGGGAGGTTACTAGAAGAGACAATGTGGTACTAAGGAGGGACTACTAAGCCTATTGACCAATGAAAAGCCACCATATACAAAGTTCAGGGACAGGAGCCAATTAAAAAGATGGGCAGAAATTGGGCGGAGCTTTATGCCCATATCCTGAATAATAACATGTCTCGAAGAGACAGCGCAGGCACTGCCTATGCGAGACCTAAAAAATGAAATAAAACTGGAAATTTAAATAGAGATTGGTTTTACAGGCATGCAAAACACTGAAGTGGACTACTTTTTAGGTGGATGTGCACAACTACAAGCAGCATTCCATCACTCATATGAACTGAACTAATGGCTAAAGTAGTCTGACCCATTGCCCAGTGGTGTATGTTGTGGTGGGAGGAAGCAAATGTGATTGAGACTTGAAACGGCCAATTAATGAAAATGGATGGCAGACAGCCTTGAAATGAACAGAAGTCTGTATGTATTTATAATATGCATGTTTGAAAAAGATGAGTCCGGAAAGACTGCTAAACCTGTTTCTATGTCATAGGCCTATCTGCCAGGCCGTTATGGCCCAAATGCACCATCCTCTCTTCCTCCCTTTAAGCAGGTGCATCTGTTGCTAACTGTGGTTGAACTTCTATCTAAGAAGCTAATCTTCCAGTGTCTCGCATGTCCACATTTGATGAACGTCCAGAAGAAAACACCAGGTCATGGTTCAAACTGAAGAAATTCAATTGAAACTGAGCACCTCAATGAAGCATATGATGACTATGGGTTGTGTGTCAGACTCAAAGTTGTAGAAAAAATTTGAACACTGCCAACTGCTTAACTAGACCCATGAACAAAAATCTAGAGAAGTTACAAATATTTATTTTATTCATTTAGGGTTTTTATAAAATGCGCCCAACGGCCCTGTCTGTAGTAGCCCCCACATCAGATGAAGTAGAGGAAATGTGAGGAACCCAGTGGTAGAGTAGAGGTTTTTCACATGGCAGGGATGCAATGTATAAGGAGCAACCACCAATTAATATATCGACAACATTATGGCAAAGCATAGAAAACAAGCAGGACTCCTGTTTGTCTTGATGAGGAAGGCAAAGCCAGCCTTAAACTTCTAAATGATGAGTACTTTTGCTTTAAAAAAACACCAATGTTTACAGTGACATAGTTAGGTGCTAAGACATTACGTAAATAACCCACTAGAAATTCACTGAAAGAAAACAAAGTGACATTATAGTTAGGTGTTGAAATAAAACAAGAACTATTGCTAAAAACCTCAAACCCACTGATAAAGGGCAGCGGGCTCCATTACTCTGTCGGGTTGACGGAGTCCTGCTCGCCATATTTAGATGTATATGCGATACACAGAAGACCACCGCAGCAGCTGTCTTCTGTGCTGGCAACTTGTCCTCCATTACCGTCCTGATGGCGGGGTCCCGTCGAGCCAGTTTGGATGTTCCTGTTGGGATGGCGGGGTTCTGTCGGCGGAGTGATGACGGGGGGCGACAGTGGTGGTGGGGAAATAGGTAAGTGATATTTTATTTTTTACGTATTACACATATATTTTGTGTATGTCTCCATATGTGTTTAGAGGTTATGTGTAGCGACCCCATGTTGTCCATTCTGCACTGCACCCCACCAACATGTACACAACATGCACCGTATAATCACACACACACCATGTACACTTAACTTTGATTCAGTCAAAACGGGGTGCTGGTCAGGGTGCGTCTGGACGGGGGGACCTGGTTGAAGGTGACGAGGAGGAAACACTAGCCTGTACCCCAAAAAAAGGTGAGTTTTCACCCCTTTTGGTGCCTTTCTGCTGACTCAAAGTAGGAGGGTTCTTGTTTGAATTCCCTTCAAAACATGCCAGAACCAAACACCAATTGGTAATCCTGGCTGGAGTCCCGCCTGCTGCAGCCCACCCTGCCGAAGGGGTGGGGAGCGAAGTCCTGGTGGAGTCAGCAGGGCCGCAGCTGTCTTCTCACATATTGAACTCCAGCATCTAAATTTGGTGGGTTGACCGCTAGGTAGGCAGGTGGGAAGACCGCAAAAAAAAGCCCACACCATCTTTGTTCCGCTACGATCTAAATCAGGCCCTATACCTTGATCACCCATCATGCACTGCTCATAAATTAAATCACTCATTTAGTGTTTTTTAACATTAGTTTTTCTTTCATTTCAGCAACTAACTATAACACCAATTTAAACTTTGTGCTTTTAGAATATTTTTAGGGCTTTTTAATGTAAGTTAAGATCTTATCACCTACTATAATGTTTCTTTAACCGTTTTGTGTTCAGTGCAGTGCACCCTATCTGACACATGAGCCATGAGCTCCTAGATTAAATGTGTGATTTTTTTTTTCATCTTCATTCTCCGACAGTTGAAATGATATCTCGGGTTTTCATTTCATCAGAATACAATTCTGCTGGATGCCTGGTAGGTCCTTACCTAGCCTGGGATTGGCCAGTCTGTCCGGGATTCATCATTGGACAATCCCTCCCTCTATTTGTGATACTCTTCCCATAGTCCAGTATTTCCTGTGCTGAGTGAAGTGGTTTCTTTTTAATGGTGCGGATCTAGCTATTTTGTAAAGAAGCTTCAGTGATACTTGCCATAGATTGCTATATTCCGGCATAGACAAATGCTTCTTCCACGTATGCTCAAGTATCACCTTTTTTCCATCCGCGATGTTTACCAGCTCTCAGTACCAGACTGCCACTTCTTTAGGGAAGGGATTTGGGTCTTGCAGCTTCTCCTCATTCTCTGATTGTTCTGTTATTGCCCAGCGTTGACTCTCCCACCATGATTTCAGTTGCCACTACTTAAAATAAGTTATCTCACTCTCCTTGAGTGCTTTGATTGCATTCTACGATTTAATGTGAGAACCAACTCTCAGCTGCCCCACTTCTCTACTCTAGCCCGAATTATCAGCAGGCTTAGTTTATCTTATAAAGATGCAGGTTTATCTTACACCACACTAATTGGAAGGTACCTAATACCTTCAACCTTAATTTTTTGAAAGATTTCGGGTGAACAAATCTATTTAAAAAAAGCCTTGCATCCTTAAGTTCCCAGCCAGGCCACAATTATGTCCCCCCTCCATGAGTCATCCTCACTTGCCAATAACAATCTACTATTCTTAAACTGAAATGCATAGGAATACAACTGTATACCCAGATCGCTAATCCTCCATTCTTAACTCTCCTTCTTAATTTCCTCCAGGCCAGGCTAGAAGACCGAATAAAGGATATTAACCTCCTCTGGATCTTATCTAGCAAACCCCTTGCTAACAAAACAGGGATACTATTAAAAAGGAACATCACCTTTGGCATCATAACCATCTGCATGAGATTGACCCATTAAATGTAGATGATGCCCCATTTATTTAATTGAAAATCTATCTCCCTAAAGATCCTAGCCAGGTTAATTTTAGGAACTTCCTTAAAAGTGAGGACCACCTCAATTCCTAAATACCTAACTTTTGGACATGCCTGCAGGGTTTTGTGAAAAACATTCCAGGTCATTACCTACATTTTTTAGGTCTCGCTTGACCCAGCGCATGCGCTGGCCTGGCGAGACTTATTGAGAGGGCTCCAAAAAGTGCTACCAGGCCAGCCTAGAGCTACAGTGCATGTGCGCGGGCGCGCGCGCCGCGCTTTACCGCGATTACTTTTACTTTCGCGGCCGCACGGCCGCTTTGCATAGCCAATAGGTCTCGCTTTTGGGACCTTATAAGTATTTAGTTATGCAACTGTTGCATGGCTAAACACTTATAAGGTCCCAAAGGCGAGACCTATTGGCTATGCCAATGCTTGTTATTAATTGATAGCATATACTGAATTAGCTCCAAAGGTTCCTGCAAACTGTTTAGTGTGTGGTGATATCGTCAGCATAGAGAGCATTTTTTTTTCACTGACCTTGGCTACAACCTTGTCGTCCCGAAATAGCTGTGCTAAAGGTTCGATATAGATATCAAGTAGGAGGGGGGACAATAGGCACACCTGATGTGTACTGCTATGGATCTCTATGCTACTAGTAAGACTACCATTTCCCATAACTTGGGCATTAGGGGCCTTATATAGCTTTTGAATTCCCTTAATAAATAATTAGGGGAAACCCATAGCTCCCATTACCTGCAACAGGTATGTTCAACTGACTTTGTCAAACGTCTTAGCAGCATCAATTATTAAAACCGCAAGAGAGCTAGTGTTTACTATACTAGATCTTTTGAGGCTATTAGTAAATGCGTTAAATCATGCAGCTGCCTACCCGGGATGAAACCCTCTGGTCAGAATGTATTACCTGACTAATTATTCTTTCTAATCTGCCTGACAGAGTACCTACGTAAACCTTATAATGACTATTAAGAAGGAAAATAGGCTAGTATGACTCCACTGTTCTTCTATCCTTGTTCGGCTTCAGAATTAACAATATTGTCACCTCATCCCATAATGTTGGCTTAACCCCTCCCTATAAATATATTTAATTAAACAGCCATCTTCATATAGGAACTACCACCTCCTTTATAATTTTATACACCTTAAAGGATATACCATCCGGCAGAGCTGCCTACTCACTGCTAGGCTTATTTATTTGAGACTGATAGACTTATTTATTTGAGACAGAATTCCTTCGGATGTGATCTCCCCTTTCAGCAAGTTTTTTCCTGTAACGGTCAAGTTCAATAGTTTTCCATCTTTGTTACAAATGTGACTGATAACGTGGCCGCTGTATTACAAGAGCATTATATTTAATCCCACTTGTAACAGAGCAGATGGATATGCATTGCGTTTTTGACAGAGTAACCCATCCACAGAACTTTAAATCAGCCCTTTCTCTCAACATTCCGCATGATCCACCACAATCCACTAATATCAACCATTACTAGTCCTCATGGGCCTCATTATTATACAACTTTTCAGAAAAAAAATTACTAAAATATAGTACTCTATAAAGCATCACACCATACAACCCCGTAGCAAACACCATGTCACATTGCATCACACCACATTTGTCTAGGCCATATAATAGAATCCCTAAAACTTCATATTACACCATATCTCAACTCCAAACATAGCATTCAACACCACAACTATTTCCACGTCACACTATTCAACAGCACATAATGAAACATTGAGGCACTTGACAGCACTCTGCACCATCTTGCACAACCTTATACCACAATCGACATGAACAGACACTATGGCAACATAACACATGGTACCAAGCTGTACCTCTCCACTTCACATCACATCACCAAGTCACCATCGTCACAGCCTCACTTCATGGCACACTATAAAATACTGCACCACAACACAGTAAACCATATCTCTCCATAGCACTTCACACTACATTATGCCATAACAGCTCATACAACATCATATCACTTAACACCACAACACACTCCTCACCATTTGAAACCACACCCCAGCACATTTTACAGCACTACACCACACAACTCAACCTCACATAACTCTACACAAATCCATTCCCACAGCACACACACCTATTTCCTAAACCGTAAAATATACTTCACAATATCACACCCTACAAAATATCAGACTGCATAGTATCACATCAATATATTCCTCATATTAAGCCTCATCACTCAATCTTCAGCATAGGCCACTAGATCAATTCTTGCAATTCAATCCACAACATCTACTGATTACATCTGCCTACACTATTTCATGCTGTACAAGATTGCTGGACACCACCGCAGCATATCCTGTAACGCCATACCTCATCATGCCGATTTGCACTTAGTAACACCTCACAATACTGCACTACAGCATTGAATTTTCTTACACATATCTTAAACATTTCTTAATATATCCTATTGCATTACATCACACAGTACAACATCACACCTTCCATTCAACTCATCATGCTGCACCACAATTTTTAACATTGTTGTATACCACTATAACATATTTCATTGCACTAAACCAGGTATAAAGCACCCTATTATATAATACCATACTATATATTCTGTACTACGCCATACTGCACCATAGAAGTTCAGAAAGACTCAGTCTCACCATGCAAGACATGGCAGGTTGTTTTATTGTTTTTCAAAAAGAAACCGCAGCTTTGGGTTTCACCCAGCAGCCTGTCAAACAAACTTAAGAACCCCTCCTTAATTTTAAAGGCGCCCTAAATTTTAAAGTCTTCTGTCCTAGTGCAGACCAGTGCTTAATTTGAGCCTGTGTTTTCTGGTGCTCTGCACCGGCACTTAATTCTTACCACCGGCACTTGTGAGAGTCTGTCACATGGGGGCACTCTCTGCCAAATTTGGATATGAGCACAACAATAGTTGTTTATTAATTTAATATACATTAACAATCACTAATACGTGCCACCCAAGCCTTTCCTATAACTTTGGTGGCCTCGAATAGCATGAACTGTCACACTTGTAGGAGTGTGATGGTTAGTAGCTGTGTTGGTACTGTAATGGCAAAGCTGGCAGGGGCAATTGATGGTGTAAGCTGCCGTGTCCTCCTGACGAGGGCCCTCACACTTATTGTGTTATAAATTAACCACTGGTGCAAACTGAAAGCCTGAAGGGGGAAGAAGCCCTGAAGGTGGTTAAACAACAGGGAGGTATGGATCTATAGCAGATAAATGGCACAGGTCTGCAGCTGTAATGTTGGTCAGAATCAGTTAGCAAAGAAGTTCTTTTGGATTTTCGGTAGGCCTGTGTGAAATTGTTATTACTATCACAAAATTCACACACGTTCCAGTGTTTAAAAATCGACATATCTTGTGACTGAAAAATGTTTGAATTTTTTCCTGTAAGAGACTGCTTCAAGCAGAAAATATACTAAGATTTTGGGTCCTGATATATATGTTTTTAAACCTCTAGTAATCATGTTTTGCCGGGCACAATTATATCAACTATGGAGCAAGCAGGTAGGTAGATGAGTGAGTTGATGCACCTGCAGTGGTGAGCTGTGTAACTTACACCCTTGGATAAAAACGAGGAAGCATGAATTCTCTACATGTGAACACCTCTGCTATTAAGAGACCATTCAATGCGCGCTGCTCACTACACCTAGCAAGATCAGATTAGAAGTGAGGGGCTTTGGCGGGAAATGGAGCCAGGGCTTGAATATGCATCTCTCTCAGGGCAGCGCCGCCAAGGAATGTTTCAAAAGAAAATTCCAATCTGCTTTTAGTTGAAGGAAATAGAACATGAACGATTTAGGACCCCCTGGGGAGATCAGCGGAAACACCCCTGCAGAGAGTGGAAGCAAGAGAGCGAGACAGCAGCTGGGGCCTGGGAAAAAGAGAGCGGGTCACCTCAAGCCCCAGGAATTTGAGGAAGGTCCACTTTGGAGCTGCAAGTATTCCGCCAAATATGTCTCGTGAACACATTGCTGTGGCCAGTCATTGACGTTTATTATTCGCTGAGTGTGTGAATGGTGGCTAGGAAGTAACTAACATTTCCCCTCCTAGAAGATAAACCAGCTTCATAAAAAAAACTTTTGTGAATTTGATTGAATTATTTCCCACTTTTCTCTTCAGTTGCAGTTGCCCTAGCTCCGGGTCCTGAAAAAACAACAGACACCTAGAGCCCGAGTTACAGAATCCATTTACTTTTGTAAACCCAAATTACATACGCAAAGGACTTGATTTATGACTGCAAGGTATGAACAAAAGATGGTAAATACGTTTATTCCTGTGCAATATAACCAGACAATCAAGCAAAGCTACACATGAGTAAATCAATGTGGGGGGGGGGGGGGGGGGGGCATTAAATGGAAGGACTTCCCTGATGAGATTGGGAGCATCCACAAACACTACAGTTTGTTGGTATGATCGAAGTTTTCCTCTAACTCAAGACCACCTAGAAATTGTTGGACATTTAGAGTGTCAATTAGGGTTCGAAACTCCTGCCTCAAGGGCATCTCTTTGCTGTCATAGGAGCCGCAGTCACAATGACTTGACTGAAGATACTGTAAGTTTGCGGGTGGCTGCCATATTTCATAGAAATCAAGGGGCTTATTTACAAGGCCCTTGCGCCACTTTTGCGTCATTTTTAACATGGGAAAAGTGACGCAAAAGTGGCGCAAGGGGCTTGTAAATCTGCCCCCAAGTCTTTAAAGCAAGTTGCTGGCACTCTTTTTTGGTCTAGGTGGCCTGCCTACGATTCCGGAAATCCTGGCCCATATTTACAAACAATTTGCATTGGGTTTGCATTACTTTTTTAATGCAAACCTGATGCAAAGTGTAGTGTTGGGATTTACAATACAACACAAATCGTGATTTACCTTGGATTGCAAGCAAAAGTAACGCAGAGCTGCAAATGCGCTGCCTTGCGTTACTTTGTGAGAAGGTGGTATTCTGTGGGTGAGGCATGGGCTTTCCCATGGAACTTCCCATGAGTTTTGATGCAAATCTTCCTTCAAAAATTGTAGACAGGGATTTGCACCAAAATATGGTGCCTCTTTGATGCAGTTGTAATGAGAAGAAATCTGTTAATAGCTCCTTGTTTTTTCCTTCTTGAATGTGTGCAGAATTCTACAGCACACATTCAAAGTGAGAAATGCCTTAACGCATATTTTTTACACTAGAAGGGACCCTTTCCTGAACAAAAACTATGCTTGTGACAATACAGATACCCTTGCACTATGGTGCAAGGGTGTCTGCATTAGAACATGGCAGACAAAAGTGTGCTAGTGCAAGGAGAGAGCAGAACAGCGCCACAAACCCTAATAGATATATCGCTGTTCTAAACTTCCCCATTCATGCAATGCAGTGCAGCAACTTAAGTTGCTTCACTGCAGTGTGTTATATTTTAGTAAATCCGGGCCCAGCCCTCATCAGCTCTTTTTTGGTATCCCTTAGCTAGTTTTAACATTCACTCACTCACTCACTTATCTTTCCAAACCCTTTATCTCACACCCTCACTCATCATATGGCATTACCAATAAAAGATCTCCTCTAAAGGGACCCTTTGGGGGACCCTTAGGGCATTGCAGCGCCGGCCCGATGAGGAGCAACGCCAGATGATGAAGCATGACATCCCTCAGGATGTGTGAGGGCATCAAGAGACAAGACTTGCGCTTGCGTCTAGTCTGTGGGGTTTAAATTGAGGTATTTTCCTGTTCCCTCCTCTCTTCTCTTTCTTTCATGTGGATGACTATTGTGCCCACATTTGGAACAGTTACCCCCTGTTTGGTTTGGGGTCTCTTACACATCACTACCAGATCTCAGCATGGGAAAAACAATGACATGCACACTACGCAGTACAGAAATGTTTGTCCACATCGAAATCTGGTGCGGATATTGATATGGCACATCAGTGACAACCCTAAAAATCTATTTCCCTTGCTGAATAGTTCACTATAGACATACTGAAATAGTCCATGAAAAAAACAAGATGTGAGTCATTTGAAACCACAGACCTGTGAACTAAGCCACTGACCGGCGAGAGGAACTGGTATAAGCTCCATGAGATGCAGAGAATTAAACTGACATTCCATGCCTGAGGAATGAGGTGCATTCCTATCATAGCATACATCACAAATCTCACCCCATTCACAGACTCTAACGTGTGCTATAGAAAGTGCTCCCTTTGTACAGCTGAGAGACTGATTCCTGAGAAAGGGACACAGAGCTTCACGACCTTGTAAGGGAGTAGATTTACTTATGTCGGGAATTCATATATATATATATATATATATACGCACACATTTAAATATAGAAGTCGCCACCACTGAGTAGTCATGGTTTGTCCACACTTTCCATTGAAAAGGCATTTTTGTTTTGCCTATAACTATTGACCCAATCTACATCCCAGAGTGCCAATATTTGTGAAATTTGTGAAGAGCTGTGGAGGGGGAAAAAGTGGGAGGGGGCTGAAAGAGATGTGTTTTTTTCCATTTTAACTTTCATAAGACATTTTGCTCATGCTTTCAACAGTACAGCAAACTCCACTGAAATGATTTACACCAAACGTGGCATGAAAGTAGAACTTCGGTTTAGTAATTGTTGAGATATAAGCATTTAACAAAAGTGCAGGATAGGTTTGAAACTGTTCATACTTTTGTGTGTCTGTGCTATTTAAAGTTATGGTTCAGTGATTCACGACTCCGTTTAATTTTTTGATAAATGTGATTAGCTGGTGTAAAAGTTTTGCCGAATCAATTTCCAATTTGTGATTTTTAAGCTGTGAAAAAAATTCCCATAGCAATGGGGGAAGGCACCTTGATAGGTGCCTGATACTAAGAGATTGCTGCAAGGGAACCAGAGGAGTGAAAAATGTGTGCACCACACCGTGACAAAATGGACAAAACCGTGCTTGACACCCTTAAAAGGCATGTAACTGTCTCACTGGCATCAGTGAGTGGGTGAATGTGTAAATGGCACCACGGAAACACATGGGAGTGTCACTGAAAGTAAAGAAAGGCACCACATGATTTCAGGTGTGGCTACTTACACCACGTACAGGCATGCTAGTATGTCACTGACATCTCAGAGAGGTGCATAAGTGTGATAATGACACCACTTAAAGGCATGTTCGTGTCTCACCGACATCACAGAGATGTGGTGTGAGTGTTTCACCGACATTATAGAAAGTTGCATACTGAATCTGATAGTATGGAAAGGCATGTGAGTGAGCCACTGATTCCAAAGAATGGCATCATGGACTTCAGGGGTGGCCTTCTGACACCACATGAATGCATGTGAGTGTATCGAGTTCAAGCAGAGGTGTGCATGTGTGTCACTAGCATGATTGACAGGCACGTAAGTGTTTCACTGACATCATGAAGTGTGTCAATGTGTCACCAGCGCCATAGAAAGCCATGTGCGTGTGTCACTGATTGAGTCATCGACACTCAAAAATGACACCAAGCATTTCAGGTGTGGGCTACTCCCACTACATAAAGGCGTACAGGTTCGTCAACTACATCAAAGACATCGTGCAAGGGCATAAAAGTGTATCCCAGTCATCAGGGAATGTGTGAATGTGTCACTGACACTATGGAAATGCACAAGAGTGTTCCACTGGCACCAAGGAAAGGCATGTGAGTGCGCCACTGGCACCATGGCAAAGCACCCAAAGATTTCAGAAGTGGGCTACTGGCATAGGATAAAAGCAAGTGAAAGTATAACTGACATGATGGAGAGGTGTGTAACTGTGTCCCTGACAACACTGAAAGGCGTGTAGGTGTGTCTCTGACATCAGGGAATGTATGATTGTGTCACTGACATCATGGACGGGCATGCAAGTGAGTCACTGATATCAAAGAAAGGCACTCAAGGAATTCAGGTGTGGCTACTGACTCCACAAAAAGGCATGTGAGTGTGTCACTGACATCACAGAGAGATGCGTGTGTGTGACACAGACATCGCTGAAACGCATGGAAGTGTCTCACTGACACTTGTAAACGTGGTGTGGGCATGTCACTGATACTGGGGAAAGGCATGTGAGTGTGTCACCCACTCCACAGAAAGGCATGTGAGTGTGTCACCCACACCACATAAAGATGTGTGAGTGTGTCACCCACACCACAGAAAGGCGTGCGAGTGTGTCACCCACACCACAGAAAGGCATGCAAGTGTGTCACCCACTCCACAGAAAGGCGTGCAAGTGTGTCACCCACACAACAGACAGGCGTGGGAGTGTGTCACCCACACCATAGAAAGGCGTGCGAGTGTGTCACCCACTCCACAGAAAGGCGTGCGAGTGTGTCACCCACATCACAGAAAGGCGTGCGAGTGTGTCACCCACTCCAAAGAAAGGCGTGCGAGTGTGTCACCCACTCCACAGAAAGGCGTGCGATTGTGTCACCCACTCCACAGAAACGCATGTGAGTGTGTCACCCACACCACCGAAAGGTGGCTATGGATTTGGTAAGGCCAGGCACGTAATATGCCTGGCCTTAGCACCTTGATTAATTTGGGCGGCACGGTTAAATTCCAGGCTCCTATGGGCCCTACTGAATAACCTTTTGACCCCATCCTTAAAGGTGCTCGCTCTAATCCATCACAGGCACATCTCCCTTCAGAACAGCCGGTCTCCCAGAGGTCAAAGGCATCATTCTCTCCTTCTCGTTCTCAGTTTCCAATCCCGATTTGTCACTTTGGAAAGCGCAGAACGCTCTGATTTGATGCAGCTTAATTGATTTCAACCCCGACAAGTCCGCCTGTCCATCAGCCTCGCTTCTTGTTGATGTTTCCATTCCCTTAACTTGACTTTTTCCCCCTCTTTTCCGATCTCCACAGCTTTCCTGTGATCTTCCGCTGCCTCGGTGCCAAAACCTCTTTAAAAGCGGGCGCTGGATGGCGGGTGACGGGCGATAGCATCCGACTTTGGCTGGCCCTTAGGACAGAAGGAAAATAACATCTCCCTTCCCCTGTCTCTATGCTGCTTTCGTTCTGACAAGAAGTGCGTGTTACGTGTCTCCGAGTGCCGTTTGCAGCCTCGCTGCTGAGGCTGTGTAAGGACTTGGTAAGTCTGGGTGCACTCTGCTGTTCACCACCACTTTCTGGAGTAGCGTGCGCTTCAACACCTCACAGGGGTAGCAAGCGCTATATAAATGCAAACCTTTTCCCTCTTCTACCCCTCCACTATCCACTCAATCAAATAACAGACTAACGTTAAATTAATTTCATATATGATATTTCGATATACTAACTCCACCACTAATCCTTTATGGGTTCTGGAGTAGCGTGCTACTGGCTGGAAAAGCGCTTCAACACCTCGTCAAGGGTAGTAAGCGCTATATAAATGCAACTACAATACAATACCCAGGAAGCTATGGTGCTGGAGGAACCCCATCCTCCAGAAACTCCCCAATTCAGGCTTAGGGGCGTTCAACACATTGTGCAAGGAAGACATCATTTTGTATTACTTCACGGAGCCATGCACACATCTCACCACCGTACACTTAGATCCTCTGGTAAAGGGCCTCTGATCTAGAGTTGGTCACATTTTTCGCCAAATTTGTGAAAAGGCCGATAGGGACATTTGTTGTTCATTCGTCTCCCAGAGCATTTTACTTTCAGCAATGTGTGAAAAACAAACCAGTCTGAAACAAAATCTAAATTATTTGTCGCAGGACAAAATCAATTTGTGACAAAAACACCGTAATCCAGGTTTCACAAATTTAAATCTGAAACAAGCATGTGTTAAAGCCAATAGGTCTCACCTTCTTGACTTATTGTTTTTGCCAAATTATTTTTGCTGATGCCATCCATCAATTGTTCCTTTTGCATATGTCGCCCTAAGTGGGAAGGGTATGCCCTGTACTCACTACACCACTGGATTCAAGCTAGCCTGGCTGATGAAGGGTGATGACCTGAAACCGGTCCCAGGATGCTTGGTTGCCTGTCCAGTGAGGACCTGGCTCGGCAGTTCGAACTGGACTGTTTCCACAAGGAACAGGGTCAAGACTGATTTGCATATGACTGGGTCCAAACTGGGGTGGTGTGGTGAGCAAAACTATGATGGATTTAACCCAGAGCCTTGTGACTGGGGGTGAATGTTTGCATTGTCCAGCATTCCGCCCATCAATTGTTCCTTTTGCATATGTCACCCTAAGTGGGAAGGGTATGCCCAGACGTGGGTCCTGTGCTCACTATACCACTGGATTCAAGCTAGCCTGGCTGATGAAGGGAGATGCCCTGAAACCGCTCCCAGGATGCTTGTTTCCTGTCCAGAGAGGACCTGGCTTGGCAGTTCGGGCTGGACTGTTACCACAAGGAACAGGGTCAAGACTGATTTGCAGATGGCTGGGTCCAAACTGGGGTGGTATGGTGAGCAAAAGAATGATGGATTTACCCCAGATCCTTGTGACTGGGGGTGAATGTTTGCATTGTCCAGCATTCCGTCCATCAATTGTTCCTTTTGCAGATGCTGTGCAACACAACACATTTCGAATTTAAACAACAACAAAAACAGATCACCACGTATGTGCACACCTATGAAATGAAACCAGTGCCACTTTTTTATTTACCAAACCAAGATGCAGTACTCCATTGACTCTGTAAATGGCAAAAATAAAATTTGACATGCAGTGTTTTTTGTAAGACGTAGAGGCTCGCTAGTAAATGGCAGTTGACAGACCATCCAGAAAAATTTGAATTAAACCAAAATGAAAGGACCACAGGGAGTTGAAGGGCAAAGTAGAAGCAGATGTGGGAGCATGGTGAGGAAGCAACAGGGAGTAGATGGAGGGGTGAGGGAGCAGTGGAGGTGCTTGAAGTTGGCCTGGGGAAGGAACATAAAATGCAAAAAAAGGTAAGCCAGTAAGATTGGGGAAGGCTGGCGGGGTGGAGGTTGAGGGAGCAACACTGAGATTGTGTGCCAGGTGTAGGTGTTTGGGGAGGAGGAAGTAGAACACACGAGGAAGAGATCTAAACAATATATACTATTTCATGGAGTGCGGAAAGAAAAAGTTCATTGAATGTGAGCAGTAGAAGAATATAAGACATCCAATCAAAGGGATGGTAAAGAGGGTATGGTACATGGGAAGGAAAAACACAAGAAGAGAAAGCAAGCCATCGAGTGACAACAAAGCAAACCGATTGGCGAATCCCAAGTCTGCTGTAGTTTTTGGGGATTGTCTACAAGAAGCTTTTGCCTATAGCCAAGTGTAAGCTGTCTGGTAGGCACGATTTAAAAATCATCCCGTGGTTGACAGATTTAATGAATCACTGGATTCGCAGAGCTTTGTTGGTGGATCATTTAACATTTCCATAAATAAATAAAAAAGTCTAGTCATGGAAAAGTCATGCCTTCAATCAATAGGACCATATTTGGAGGTAAAATAAAGGGTGCTACATTCGAAGCATTTAACAAAACAACTTTGATTAATAAAGTGCTTTCTACCTCAAAATCAGCAATCCCATTGTGTCTCACACACATGAGCTGATTTCTCTATCAATTCATTAAAGTAGCCATTTCTTCTACAATTCAGGTCACACGGGGCCAAGCAGCATCTTTCCATCAGCATTGATAACAGGGCTGGGCCCATATTGCAGAACCTTTGCTCCAGTGTAAAAACACACAGAACAACACACCCATCTACAATCATTTATGCTGCTTGTTTCATAAGGAAAAGATCAAATGCTCATTTTCAGGAGAAATACATAAATAAATATCGGTTACCAATCAAATGTGAATGATTGGACTGCTCTTGATGCAAAATTAATCTGTTTTCATTTTTTTTTTTTACAATACATTAATCATGGAGTAGTATGTTTTGTTAAGTTATTACACATCTTACATGATTTCAAGGCAATACGTCTTATTTATGTTTAATAAATATCCAGAGAATCTGCAGATATTGCAACAGTCCAATTTATTTTTCATAATATGCAGCACACGATGATTTGCTAGAGTGAGAGGTGGATATATGATGAATGAATGAATTAAATGAATGCCTTATCCGAATCGGAGATGAGTAAGCGCAGAGTTGAATGTGGATGCAGTCAGTGTATTGTTTTTCGGGGGCACTGTTGAAAGATGTCATGATTTGTCATCTATTTGATTACATGCAGCACTATTTAATAGAAACAATTTTCAATTCATCAAACATGGTTCATGTGATTTGTTAGTTTCAAGTCTCACTTGAGCAGTGAACATTTTTGAATTCTCCAATTTTAAAGCAAAACTCTGCAAATCTGTCATTTCACTGCATTTCGAATCAACGTCAAATTTAGATCAATGGATTATAATTGGCGAATTGATTCACTTTCGTTGTAAATTAATTCGTTCCCTACTGCTAGTGTATTCTTTTTCGCCATAGATTGACTCCATTTTCTCACAAATTCATTTGCCTGTTGCACATTTTTGAAGGAAACTATTTAGAAAACCAGAGTGATTCCTCGATCAAGTGGAAAGTATATTTGGCAACAATTTTTCTGTTTCGCTTTTGAGCAAAAACTGCCCAACTCGTAACCTTGACAAAATGGAAAGAGTGTGGCGGCTGTTTTGGTGTTTGCTGTGCGGGTATTGATGAAACAGAAGCCTGTCGATGACTGCATTTGACCTTCGATAGCCTGGACATGTGCCCACACACCGCTGAACTGGGCCAGGGTGGTTCAAAGCTGATCTCAGAGAGGGCTTTAATGATTTACAGATGTCAGAAATGTAACTTGGCTGGTGGCCTAGTTGAGTGGGAGAGCAGGCGACCATCAGAGAATATCTAAGCCACTGTTGTAACTATTTGAATAAATAATACTGCCGGATTCTTCCAGTGTCTTGCTCGCTAGCATCTTGGAGTGGTATCATTGCTTCGGAGCCCTTCCAGTGCTGTCACAATCAAGGAATATATAGAAAGCAGTGGAATTTGGAAAATAAAGCCACTCGTACTACCGGTTTGCCAAGATCCATACAAACTGGCATCAGAAAAAGCAGCAACTGGCTCCTCTCATTAACCTTTTTTTCACTCTGAGGATGTAGACAGCAGCTCTTTTCAGCCTCGCCCTTTGCCTGGTTATCTCACTATAAACAAGCAGATTTTTTGAATGTATGAATTTATTGTTAATCCACACGATTACATTTAGTCTAGTGTATTTCCACAAATTCTGAGGTTTGTGCCTTATGTTTTTCATGCTTTTTGAAATTCACTAAGTATGGATAAGCAACTTACGCTCCTGGCTGATATGGATCGAATAGTGAATTGTGATACATGTCCTAGACATTCAAGCAGGGGGTAGGATGGTGGATAAGGACAGAGCATCAGTTTGGAGCCATGTTTAGGCAGTGGTGCTAGTTAACTCCTTTCATCACAACTCAAGCCCGTACAGCTTTCTACATTCAAGAAATCATCAAAGCTTTTTTTTAAAGGAGAAGGGCAGTTCCTATTCTGTTCCATTCTTGTAGATGATTTTGGTTCCCGAAATGGACACACACACAAACACACATTTGGAAAGCCATCCTAATCCAAACCCACAAGGCTCTACCCTGACTCCAGCTCCGCAAGGAATGTCTTCAACCCGCACCTCTTCGCCGGTTACCAATTAAAGTTGCTTCTCAACCCAATTACGCAAAAGACACACAATTGATGGACGGAATGCAGAACAAATCAAAACATTCAACCCCAGTCAAGAGATCTCGGTTAAATCCATCATTCTTTTGCTCACCATGCCACCTCAGTTTAGATCTCGGCATATGCAAATCAGTCTTGACCCTGTGCCTCATGGGAACAGTCCAGCCCGAACTGCCAAGCCAGGTCCTCCCTGGACCGGAAACAAGCATCAACCCAATTACAGCCTCAGCTGTGAAACTCTCCTCACAGCTCAACCTTGGCCTTCAAGTCTCATACCAGCATCCTTCCATTCTCCACTGTACACTATTGCCTGAGAAGCATGTACCCTCTCTCTTCCTACCATTTGAACATTCTTTTGCATGATCCACTGGGATACCATACTATGAACAGTATTTTGTTGCAGCTAGGTTTACTCTCTTTTACCCACATATGTAAAAAATACTATATGATACCGCAAGTTACCATATGACCAAATACATTAATGAAGCTAGAGGGTGCGTTCTTCTTTACAGTCAAGGAACTCTGTGTTAACATGAAATATTCTTTTTTTAAGAATGGTAGCACAAGCCATATCTTTAAGATCTATAATGACTGGGGCATGCCATTGTACATGTTGTCTTCTAGGGAGGGATGCCTAATGGTTTCTTTACTGTTTTAAACTAGTCTGTCAGTCCACTGCACATGGATCTCTTTCATGCCATTCATGGGGGACATGAATGACGCGTATTTTTCAATATATGTATAGTAGATCTTGCTTGAAGTATGTGTACTGCATGTGTCTGTGGTAACTCAGGAACTGATTGTGATTTCCTGAACTAAAAAGGTAATTACGATAGAGGTTGGAGGGAGTCCCAGACAGCAATTAGAATTGCCGGGCCTCTGCAGAGTATTGCTGGGTTCCTTTGTAGAGCACAAGACTCTAGGATACTAACAAGAGGAGAAAGAGTGTCCTTTTGAAATATAGAGAAATTCCCATTCCCTTTCCTGCTCCAAAGCTCCCTAGAAAGGTTAGCTCCAAAATGTTGTGTGGTGGTTAAGTGGGGAAGCATCTCCCTCCTTTGCACGTTTGTTTTGTACCTCCCCTTACAGGAAGCACCCCACCATCTTGTTGACACAGTAAATCAAATACTGGTGCTGGAGGGGTCTCGGAGGGATACATACAAATCAGGAAAAGCCTGAAACTGGTCTGAGATAAGACTTGTGGAATAAACAAACTCTGTCGGAATCTTTTTTAGAGTGGACGTGCAGGAATAACACAAACCAGCAGAATGTGAGTGCCTGTTCCCAGAGCCACTTCTGTTTTTCACAATGTGTCCTTAACTCAAAAATAATGTAAAGACACATTTTGGACTAAAATATAGCACTAAATGATGGATTTGGACTTCATGTAAATTTTTATGTTAGTAAGCCAAATGAAATGATGTCAATTTTGCACACCCCTACAGAACAAAGGACAGAATTATACTGTGCAAAGGTGAGACACATAGGGGTGTGGAAACATTTCACTGGGACCGAATAAACCTTAACTATGGAAAATGATGAACTGGACGCAGAGGAGAAACCCACGAATATTACCCACTAATTTACCCAGAAAGGCATATACCTACATTGCACTGTACGACCATTTAATCAATACCTAGTGGACTGGCCTAGACTGCATCCCAACTCAGTCATTTCTAACTAATAATTGTGTACCAACTGATGTGACCTTTGAAGAATATGTACAGTTTTGTGTTGTGCACTGAAGTACTTTGTCTTTTCTAAGTAACATCATCAGCTTGACCCTGGTGTATTAAGTGTTATTGGATCTTTCATGGGGTTCTGAGTAATTCAACAACAACTCTCTGAATTTGCCTTGGACTGCTACACTTTTCTACCCTGAAGTTTAAGTGCTAACTAGTGTACTTGGTGCTAAGATTTGTGCTCAATAGTAAGCTCCCCCTCCCCCTACTACCTCTCCAGACATCTGTAGTAAAAGGATCTAATTGTTACAGTCTCGGCCCTGTAACCCCTGACCACCCAGGGAATATAAAAAACAGCAACCTAGTGTCATTGACATAGGTCTGGGTGTGGAAGCCAAAGGACCTGAATATTGGTCCACTCATGGTCAAGATACACATCCAGCAGAATATGGAAAACAGAAGAGCCCTGAGGGTCTCCATATGAGCACTGATGCATGGTAATTTCTATGGTGAGAGGGCAACATACTGGGATTGCCCTGTTAAAAATGTGGGAAGGTCTTGTCTGTGAAACCCACCGAAGAGAGACTGCCAACTAATATATGGCGGCTGAGCATGTCAGAAGTGGTACAGTGCAGATGTTAATCCCTCATTACACGCCACTGAGAAATCTGTGAACAACTAAGACAAATTCTGATGAATAATTCAATTGGCAACCTGCAGAGGTGATCCCTGCTCAGAGAGAAGTGGCAGGGAAACTCAGATGCAGCCTATTGTAACTACCCTAAAGAAACATCAAGGATTGTGGAGGGTAAAGTGCATTTTAACATCTGCAACTAAAACTTAAGAAAGAGGTGAAGAATGGAATGGGAAAAGATTCAACCCAGAAAAGCCAAGTGTAGACTAAGTATTGAGAACACAATCCATCCTATATCCAGGAGCTGTAAACTGACAGAGCAGTTAAGAGCACAAAAGGTAAAGCAATTTATATCCACAACGGAGAGAGACCAGAGGTGCACAAAGAAAACAATCAACTCTAATCCCATGAACAAAAAGCCCAGAGAGAAGCCATTGATGGAATATGTGCATGGGTAGTGGTCCATAGTAACCTCTGAGGCCTTCATAGATCGAGGCCGAGGCTGGTATAGACACTGGGAAATCTTTTTCTGGAGCAATAGGGCATTAAAGATTTATTGGACTAAAATTATTACAGTCAGAGCCTATTGTCAGAGGTGTCCTGCGGCTTTACCCTACCATTGCGCCCAAAACTGAGCACCAAGTATACCCCTTCATCACTTGATCTCAGGGTAGCGAAGTCAAACAGTTCAAGGATTACTCAGGGAGGTGGTGTGTGGGAGACACTCAGAACTCAACAAATAACCTTGGTCAGTAAATTATTGTCCAACCAGCTTAAAAAGGGAAAGTAATTGTATTCTACTCACACACCGCAATGCTATGCATACAAATTTAGAAGGAAGTTAGAATGCACACAGTTATTTCTGGGGACTGGTCACTGTGTTGGTGAACCTACCAATCTGGCGTAGGCATTCCCTGTAGCAAATAGACAGTTTGTGAAAGGTAAGTTGTGCTCATGGGACTGGGACAATGAAGAATACTCTTTGCTCTCAGGCATTTCCCATCCATTGGTGGATAGATGCCATGTCCTATGTGTGGCATGTGTCGGTAGTCTACTAATTATCCATTCCCTTGGTCACAATCTGAGTTCACTACTTGTTTCAAAGTTCTTGCAGCCTAAGCTACTCCTACCAGCTGAGATGGGGGGCTACTCACCTCATTTCCATGGGCATCAGCCAGAAGAGAGAGGTCATAATTACTTTGCACCCTACCAGCCACCGTCAACGCTGTCCTCTGGGGGGCATGGCTAGCAGCTGAACATGGCGGTTGTCTTCTAGATGAGCTCTGGACCTGGGCCGCAATTTCCTGGCAATATTCCGCTATACGCTACAGAACGGAGTCTGCAAATGAGTGGACACCTTGCCTGTGGAGGCGCTGAGACTTGGTGCTGATTTGCAGCCGCGGATCGCAGGCGTGGGAGAAGATATCAGCCCCGGAGCCTGATTGCGTGATCGGAGGCGGAGTGGCATCACAGGCCCGAAACAGGGAGGCATGGACGCACGGTGTACGCGATGCCCCGGCCGACACCCCTACATGAGAGAGCGGAGCGCGGTAAGCGCTGCGGTGTGTTTCTGCTGGCGAGGTAGGCGGCACTGCAGTGACCAGGGACCAGGGCGGAGGCCCTGACCACGTCCCGGACACCGCGGAACACACTGACGCCACGCTAACGCCTGGCTGCTTCCCACCTACTGCCGTGACCGAACCTGTGGATAAATTTAACCTAATCCTGCAGGACGTGAGAGACTCCAGGAAGGAAATCGAGCTCCAGATTGGGACTTTGACGACCGGCCTCACATTGCTTCGGGCGGATCACGTGAAGCTAGCAGATAAGTTCAACGACAACACCGCGAAGTTGGGGGAGGTGACTCCACGCCAGGCACAAAGGGAGACTCACATTAAACAGCTGCAGGACCAAGTTGTCACCCTGCTGGACCGAGTGAAGGATGCGGAAGGAAGGGCCAGGAGGAACAACATTTGCGTTATTGGCCTGCCGGAGAGGAGTGAAGGAAGTGATGCAACGCGCTATATGGAGCAGTGGTTCAAGGACCATGTCACAACTGAGGGGCTCTCCACACAATACTGTATAGAACGAGCGCACAGAATACCCACAAGGCGTCCGAAACCAGGGGCCCCTCCGCGTCCTCTCATAGTAAAGTTGCTGAACTTTCGAGACAGGGACACTCTCCTACAAAAGGCTCGTGAATTGCCTCAGATAAACTTCGAGAACGCCAGAATATTGCTATATCCCGATTACACGGTCATGGTGCAAAAGCAGCGACCCTCCTTCCTGGCAGTTAAAAGGAAACAGAGAAATTTGAATTAGAAATATGCATTTCTTTTCCCGGCCAGGTTAAAAATCTTGCATGACCAAAAAGCATACTTTTTTTAGAGCCCTGGTGATGTAGACGACTGGCTTGAGGTGATGGAGCTAGCCAACACTGTAACGTCTGTCTCTCAAACCACCGCCAAGAGTCTGATCGGTACTAGTGTACCTGCTACCCGTAGTGGTAGGCGCTCATGCAGGAATCCCGTATGAAAGTTCCTCACCTCGCAGCAGATGCAACAGAACAAGTCACAGGAAATCCTCGCAGCGGCCACCTTCACGCATAAGGCAAGACGGGAGGCCAAAACCTCCTCTGGTGAAGAAGATACGCATGACACAGACTCAGAAGGCAGTGTGGCCCTGTTTCCCTCTGCGACCCCGCAGACAATTAAGGACCTATATGGTTAACTTGGCCCTTACTTATATTGTACCTGAGACTGTACTATGATTTTGTAAGCTGTGAATTAAGTACATGTGCGATTATTTGAGTAGTAGCGTGCTCATATGGCCCAGGGTTCCATAGGAGCTTATATGTACTTTTGAGACGGAGAGCACACCACATGCAAAGTGCTGGCAATGTCCCCCACATGGCGAAAGCGCTTTATGTACTTAACATGTTGTTATATGTTCAGTTGAGTTGTATGGTCCGGTATAGTTCTTCGACCGGACCGAGTATTGGGGTTTTTAGGGGGGGAAACAGTCCTATTGCAGATGTTGGTTTGGTTAGGCTCAGTGGCCTGGAAAATCCACTCGCTGTTAAGCGAGTACAGGTTGCACCGCAATGCATACACTTGGTAAATACACCATACTAACATGGAATGTTCGGGGATTGGGTTCTGTGCAGAAGCGACACAGAACACACTCGCAGTTGCAGCGCCGTAAAGCCCAGATAGTGTAAATGCAGGAGTCTCATATGGTGGACAGTGAAGCGGTAAAGCTCCATAGGAAATGGAGAGGGCAGATCTTTTCCACTACGTACTCCATTTGTGCGAGAGGGGCTAAAATCTGGGTAAGACATGGAGTGCTATTCATAGCGCTGGAGCAGCGAATAGATAAGCAAGGGCGATACATTTTTGTGCGGGGGATGCTAGACGGCCAACCTGTGGTTCTGGGGAACGTATATGCACCTAATTTTGAACAAGACAAGTACTGGGGTATGCTAAATATGGCATTGACGAGATGGGATCTGCATCCATGGATTATAGGGGGTGATTGTAATACAGTAATGGACGTTACCTTGGACAGATCTCACCCGCCCCTACATGGAGCAGGAGTGCTTAAGCAAGCAGAGGCGCTGGGTAGATGGGCTGAGGGATGGGAAATCTTTGATGTCTGGAGTATGTGTCAACCTACACATAGAGAATACTCTTTCTATTCTGCTGTCCACGTACTTCACACGAGAATAGACAGAATATATTGCACCAACTGGATTGCAATGCAAGTGTCCCAGGCTACATACTTGCCGAAGACTTTCTCAGACCATAACCCACTGGAGATTGTCCTTACCTGGGGCAGGGTACCTACCCCAGTACCCGCCTGGTGCATATGGCGGCAACTGTTGGAGGATTCAGTGTTCTGTGCTGCTATGTTGGACACTATTGAACATTACTTCGCAGAAAATAGTAATACTGCATCGAATAGGTTGATCAAATGGGACGCCTTCAAGACAATGGTCAGGGGCAGGGCAATCAGTACGACTGTGGGCGCCAGACAAGAACTTCACAAGTCTCTAGTGGAGGTGGAGCACACTATGGGTAGGCTGGAACAAGACGCCATAACTGACGCCGAAAAGCTGGCCCCACTTCAGGAGCCTAGAATCAAGTATGCGGAATTGCTGGAATCTCTTCGGGTCATAGATAATCAAGCTTACTCACAGCGGTGCCACACCGAAGCAGATAAATCCGGGACATTGCTTGCCAGACTGATCCTTGACACTCCCCTGCGGTTATTATAAATGAGGTCATTACCCTGGAAGGCGATAGGGCCACCACCCAAGGGGATATTAATGTTGCATTCTGACAATATTACGCTTCACTGTACAGTACATCTAGTTACAGCACGGAGGCCCATATGGAGGCTTTTTTCTCCACCCTCACATACCCACAACTCACAGCTTACAGCAGAGGCCCAGAAGGGACTGTTAGGGCCTATTACTCAGTCTGAAATTAGGGTAGCCATGAGGGGACTCCCGCGTAACAAAACCCCTGGACTGGACGGCCTGCCAGTTGAATGTTAGGCTACTTATTCTGATTCCATGGTGCCCCAATTAGAAATATTATACAACACAGCACTAGAAAAGGGTTCTTTACCACTTACTACAGCACAAGCGTTGGTGATATCACTCCCGAAAGTAGGAAGAGATCCCACAGATATGGCTAGCTATTGCCCGTTGTCACTACTGACTATGGAGTACAAAATACTAAGTAAGGTGCTGGCCAATAGATTGTTGCCCTCCCTGACCAAACTAATCCATATAGACCAGACTGGCTTTCTACCTGCCCGCAGCACATCGCTGAACACTAGGAAGCTCCACTATCTCCTGACGGAAGCCTCGAGTCAATATGCTCATGCGGGTTGCATATCTCCAGATCTGTGGCAAGCATTTGACTCTATTAATTGGGAGTATATGTTCCGTGCGTTGGAGAAATTTGGGATCCCAGCAGGCTTTATTGCCTGGTTATGCCTTTTATATGATGCACCTACGGCGCACGCTCTTACCGGTAGTAACATCTCAGCAGAATACCCGATATAGAGGAACTAGACAGGTTTGCCCCTTATCGCCCCTTATATTCATACAGGCCCTAGAACCATTGACAAAGTGCGTAAGGACCCCACTGATATTGTATAAAATTAGGGAACATGACACATCTTTTTTCTGCATACGCAGACGATGTTTTTTTGTACCTTCATGATCTCCGCTTGCCCCTGGATCCGTTATACGAGGTGTTTCATCACTTTGAACTAATCTCGGGCCTAGCGATTAATGCCAGGAAGTCACATGCTTTTGTCTTCACAGATCATGCAGGGCTCACAGACATTGAATTCGAAGATACCAGACTGCAAGTTGCACAACATACATTCAAATACCTAGGTATTCGGATATACCGGATGCCTATGGACATGCTGGATGGTAATCTGCTTAGAGTGATTAGAGCCTTGTGTTCTAGTGTCGCTTTCTGGACTACATTGCCGCTGTCCGTCATGGGTAGGGCGGCTTTAGCACAAATGGTGGTCCTACCGTGACTCTTTTATTACTTCACCAACTTACCTCTTATGATACCACATACTACGTTTAGGCTGATGAATACCTTACTTATTGATCTCATATGGGGTTCTGGTAGAAGGCGTATTTGTCTTAAGAAGTTGCAACCGGACACGTGCGGGGGGGCCTGGGTATTCCTGACCTACGTGCGTACTATTATGCATGTCAACTACAATGGCTGTCCTTTTGGACTGCTGGGTGTAACCTGCAAGGGATAGGGTTTACAGAGGCAGATATAGAACGCGATACCCTACATACCTTGTTGTTGCCCAATAGCAAGATCCCGAAGTGTCTCCCCCCTTTGCTGTGTACCGCGCTCCAGTGTTGGAGAGCAGCGCTACAATATACATGTGCGCCCCCTGCTTATGCAGGCAACATCCCGGTATTGGGAATTCCACTAATGGACGGCCGTCTAACTACACGGAGAATAACACCGTGGCTGGACGCAGGGATTAGTACGGTGGCGGATTTGTTTGGGAAAGGGACGCTGTTAGATCACGACACTTTTGTTAACAAAACGGGAGCTCCGGGGCAATTATACTTATTACATGCCGCCCTGTTCCAATATATAAAAATACAGGGAACACCCATCGCAACGCATGCGTCGCATCGCATGCGTTTACATCGCATGCCGTCACAACGCACGCGATGTTACGCCGCGTGCGTTTACTACGCACGGCGTTCCATCGTGGGTGCCATTGCATCGCGGGCACTGTTAGAACGCAGGCGCGTGGAAAACAGGCGGCAGGGGAGACAACGTTGGAACCAGGTAAGGTCGGCGCTGTTTTAGGGTTTAGGGTAGTTTATGGGTAGTGCACTGAAGGGGGGGGTTTAGGTTTTAGGGCTGAGGGTTAATTGTTGTATGTGGGAGTGTTTTAGGCTTTAGGGTTAGGGCTTAGGGTTAGGAGGCATATATGCTAGTGTTTTAGGCTTTAGGGTTAGGGCTTAGGGTTAGGGGGCATATATGCTAGTGTTTTAGGGTTTAGGCTTAGGTTAGGAGGCGTATATGCTAGTGTTTTAGACTTTAGGGTTTATGTTAGTGTATGGTACTGTTTTGCCGTGAGTGTCGGGCATTGTACTGACTTTGGTGGGGCCGTTAGGGAGAATTTTGCGGAGTGCTGGAATGCGTGGTCTTTGTGTGCGTTGTAAATGTCTTTTGCATGCGTGTGAAGGCATCGTGCGATGTGGTGGTTTGCGTGGTGAATGCATGCGATGTACCGGTGTGTGCGATGTAATGAATGCGATGTAGTGGTGTGCGTTGTGTTTGTTTGCGTTGGATCGTCATACATCCTAAAAATAAATTGGGCCCCGCAGAGACAAGAACCCCCCATGCATGACCTGGCCAAAATGCTCTATTATATGGGTAGAGGCAGACCCCTTATTAGGTGCCTTTATACAGGGATGCGCTCTCATACTGCGGTTGCTCTAGATTCACTGTGGGTGGCATGGACTAGGGAAATAGGGAGAGACTTGGAGGACAAGGAATGGGCGAGTATTGTAGAACACCCCAAAAACGTCTCAAGGAATGCAAAGTTCAAATTTATTCAGACTATGATTCTCCACAGGGCTTATCTTACCCTCATAAATTAGACAAAATGTTCCCACAGACGCAGCATTACTGTCCGAGATGTCTATTGGAGGAGGCAGACCTGCTACACATGATATGGACATGTCCGAGGATACGAGTGTTCTGGGACACTGTCAGGCACATAGTCAGTGCGGTCGCGCGCTGCGAGGCCCAAAATACCGCGGAGGAATGTGTATTAGGTCTACACAAACATGTGTCCAAACATAAAGTACAATACCGCTTTGTTGACTTGGCGTTTATTTTAGCGATACGTGCCATTACTATGAGATGGAAGTCAAGGAGTCCCCCTACTGTACTCCCCTGGCATAGTGAGCTGCCACGTTGGGGCAGTGCAGAGAGCGCTGCCTTGCGCAGAGAGGAGCTCAGAGGCTTATGCAAAACCCCAATAGCACTGGAATGGGATGTTATGCTGGAGGCCCTCAAAACAGTAGACACCACTCAGTATACCCCTAACTGCACACAATAAACAATGCACAGAGATGGACATTCCCTGAACGACACGCAGCATGATGTGGTTTTGTTTTAAAAATGCATAATTTTCACAAGAGCCTAAACTGTTAGATATGAGGTACATATGGTTCTCTGAATGTGTGTAGGACTGGTGGGATGGGGGTGGAGGGAGTTGGGAAACGGTTTTAGATTATAGTTCATGTTAGCAGCCATAGAAATGGAAAATGTTTTCGTGTTAGGATATGACAGGAGATGCATCGGCTATGGGCTTCATCGTTGAATATACTGGCCTGACGGATTTGACATTGTATCACTGATTATTCCATAGCATTTGACTTACGTGGGATATAGGCCCGGGATATCACAGTAACATAGGTAATATTTTGTGGCAAATATGCAATGAATATGGCTGTATAAAATATATTGCATTGAAGATAAGATGTTTGTTTAAAAAAATCAAATGCAGAGATATGTGCAGTACGGGTGGGAGAGATGGGGCGGCTCGGCACAGAGCGGGAGTGATCAGATCCTAGATCAAGTCCTCTACAAAGGACCTCAAGAACACTTTGGAGAAGCCCTGCAATCTACATTATTGTCTGGCAGGCTTTTTCTAACTTCCCTCTTGTATACCATTCTAGCCAAGGTAATTCAAGATGGATTCTTGGTTGCTAGACTTGAACACAGCATATGCACTTCTTACTTACTCTTACACACCTGTACATGTTAAACGACCTTTCAGTATTCATAAAATATAGTGAAGGGACCGGTTGCAGGAAACTGACAGCCCAGTTTAAACAGGAGAAGCCAGTAAGCCACCCAGTGCAGTTGATAGCTAAAAGCATGCCCTTCTTCTTAGATCATCATTCCACTTTCCCTGTCAGCCTTCCTCAGCCTGGTGAGCTGAGTGGAGTCATACTCAGTAAAGGAGGGCACACATGGAGTGCCCCACTCAACCACAGAGCCCAGCTTCGAATTTCACTCCATGTCAAAATGGTCCCTTACCTTACAAAACCCATCCAGAAGTCACCCGAGTAAGCTCGGGGGAAGGGTGCAGTCTTTGGAACCATTAATACACATAGAAACCCCGGCACTCTAGTTTCATATAACAATACACAATTGTGGAAATTAATCTCATAAACTGAGAGCACCAAATGATGTAGAGAGATAACCTCTGATATGGAAAATGTTACGAAACGTACAAGTATATAATGTAAACACAGATTTAATAATTGTTAGACACATAAATCCAACATGTTACATCTCATGTCAGAAGATGTTAATAGATCCTCCGAAGTCCAAGAAAATTATGGAATCCAGATTTTCGTTCCATACAAGGTTTAAAAAGTAGCAAAAAGCAATCCTGCTTATGGGAAGTGCTGATTTTCTGCAGTCTCAAATCCAAAAGTGATGGACATCCATACAAATATCCCCAAAAAACTATAATGTGTATCTATAAATAGTTCTGAACGTTCATAGTCGTCACTGTCGTCAAGTATCCAATAAGTTCAGAATTTTAGGGAGCCATGATAAGATCCTCTAATCCGCGGTACGTAATGTCCCAAAACTCCTGCCGTCCGTGGGCTTGCTACTTTTTAAACCTTGCATGGAACGAAAATCTGGATTCCATAATTTTCTAGGACTTCGGAGGATCTAGGGGACTAGGCATATCATAGTCCTCTCTACCATCTGAGCACCGCTAATAGAGCTTTGCTATACTTTTTTAATACCTTGTGTGGAACGGAAATCTGGATTCCATAACTATTTAGGACTTCGGAGGATATAGGGGACCAGGCATATCACAGCCTTCCCTATCATCTGAGCACCGTAATTAGAGCCTTGAGGAAGTCACGGTGGTGATGAAACGCGCGTTGGCTTTTTCTGATACGACGCTCTACGTGTCAAGATCTGCATCTTCAAGAATTGCACGAAATGAAATGTGTCTATTAACGTCTTCTGACATGAGATGTAACATGTTGGATTTATGTGTCTAACAATTATTAAATCTGTGTTTACATTATATACTTGTACGTTTCGTAACATTTTCCATATCAGAGGTTATCTCTCTACATCATTTGGTGCTCGCAGTTTATGAGATTAATTTCCACAATTGTGTATTGTTATATGAAACTAGAGTGCCGGGGTTTCTATGTGTATTTGTGCTACGGGCCATCTGTGACCCGTTTGACTGACATCCTTGGTAGTGGGATATCTTACCTCGAGTTGGCACCTACAAATTGTCTGATCTATAGCTAAGTGTATGTACCGTATTTAAACACCTTATTATCTGACTTAATACCTTATGTGATTGTGCGACGCAATATCCACCACTACCTCGTGTGCTAGCCAGTCTTTAGAACCATGGAGGGGACTTTTTCAGTAGCAACAAGCTTGCACAGTAAAAAAACAACTCTATCCCGTGCGGAAATGACACAGTGAAGAGGACAGGACTAGAATGTGCATAGAGACAATGGGGCATATCAGCAAGGGCCGACGATAATTATCGCTCAGCGCTCTTAGCGTGAGGATAATTATCGCCAGCCAACTCTGAATTTTATCGCGGAGATAGCGTGCTATTAGCAACGCTTATCTCCAAAGCGATAAAATTCAGAGCGCAAGCTGCCAAATGTGCGATTATCGCTGGAAATCCAGCGATAATCACACAACTTTTGGCGATAGCTTGCTGATAGGGCCTCACATACTTAGCCATGATATCCACCTTACATAGGGTATCATGGCTAAGTCAGTTTCAAAGCAAGCGTAAGGAAAGTATCGATAACAGAGGTTATCGCTACTTTTCTTATCGCTATGCTGCTTTGCGTGAGGCTTGATAATAGGAGAAATGTTGCTTAGCGACATTTCTCCCGTTATCCTGGGAAGGAAAGCCCACTTTGCATCTCATTAGAGATGCAAAGATGGGCGTTAAGGGAAATGGCGATCAGGCAAGGTTTCACGCGATAGCGTGATCTTGCTGATGTAGCGATAAAATTATCGCCGTTTTCAGCCAAAAACGGCCGCAAAAGCGGCGATAATTTTTTATCGCCACCTTGTAGATATGCCCCTAAAATCTACTGCGCTAGTGAAAATCCCGGAACCGACATAGATGAAGTTGATAAGGGAAGAGGACTAAAATACACTCGAGCCTCCTATGGCAGCAAGCGTAATAAAGAAAGTGTTATAACAATAAATGTGTTTATAGACAGAGACATTCACTTTGGAAATGAGTCCTTATTTTTTAGAACACTCTTAAAACATGATTCACAGGCCTATAGACCCTCATGACTTTAGCTATTCTGTAACCCACGACTTCATTTGCAATTGCACTATATATGCATTTGGCCATTCTACGTAGGGATCCAACTGCCTGTCTAGTAGCATGCACATTTAATTATTCATCCATCCATTAATCTTTCCATTCATCCACTCACTAAGCCAAATACTCATTACCCACCCATCCACTCACCCACCAACCTACGAAGACTCCAAGTGTAGTGTTAGTGACATTGCAGGTTTTTAAACTCTAAAATAGCATCTCAGGAAGTGACACCTCTTGAGAAAAATGAGTTAATTCACTACACCCATTCTTGGCTGTTACAAAGATTTTTATTTTTTTAGTTTTGTAACAGTGAATTTTAAGCCTACTTCCCACTCAATGTATGCTCGCCTAATATTTGCAGTATGAGTAACACAGGAAAATCTTGTTGTCTGGCAAGAAGCAAGGATGTTTGAAGATTGCCTGTGGTTGCAAGCAGGAGCTCTGTGGTGGCAGCTGCTGCTGCTAGTGACCCCTAATTGATGTCACGTCCATTCATCCATACATGCATCCATTCACCCATGTGACTACTCATACATCAAGAATCAAGAATTCAAGAATCAAGAATTTTTTATTTGATTTAGTTCTCTACTGAGAACAACAAGTAAGAAGTTTAAAAACAGCAAAATTACATCTGTGACTAAGAAACTTTATAACATTCATCCTAATATAAATATATAAATAGTTTTAAAAATTTGAACAGGTTATAACAGGTAAATTCATTAGGAGGTGATTTTAAAAGAGAAATCAAACTCTGTACATTTGTACAGTTGCACTTTGTTTGGATTGGCTTTATGAACCTCTTTCTAGCAGCAACGACTGTGGGATTAGGGCATATGAACAGTGCATGTATCAAGTCTTGAACTCCTCTTTGACAGAGGTCACATAGGCTTCCAACATTTTTATTTTGTGTCCAGTTACATACATCAAAACCCATCCGTCCATATGTTTTTGCTTCCTTTTATCAGTCACATACCCATCCGTCCATCGACCCATCTGACCTGTCTTTGGTATCTGATATTTGCCTGCTCTATATGACACCTGCCTGCCTCTGTTTAACCATCCATCACTGTACGTATGCCTGCTCCCCTTTACCCATCCCGCGACCTGCACATCCCCAGTGCCTCACTGTATCTTTCGCTCTTTTCCTCCTTCCCCGCCCCACCCACTCTAACTTTCTCTGTCACCGCCTCTCCATTTTTGATTTCCCACTTTCTTTAGCCGACCTCTTCGTAATATATAGCGCCTTCTACAATTAGAACGGCATCGTAACGCTCGCTTGTGCTCATTTTTGTTTCAAAACGGCGACTTTTGATATTTGTAGCGCAAGCGGCTTTTCTTTCTAGAGTATCATGTCGTTTTCTTCTTTAGTATTTTCATATGTTACTTTCTTGTAGTTTTCTGGTAGCTTTGTTTTTTTGTTTTTTTTGTTTTCCTCCTTCGCTTGGTCCTTTACGCAGCAGCGTGGGAGAAAGGAAAGGAGATAGTTTGGCTGTGGTCACAGCGACGAGGAAAAGGAGCCATGCATCCTACCCGCCTCTCGCAACACTAATTCCATTTCCAACGGACAAAAAACGTATTTTTTCCCCTCGTATTTTTGGACGTGTGTGCTCCTCGGCATTCGGCAAGCCTCCCGCCCCTCCCTCTTTCCAAAGTCAGTGCAGGCCCACTACCCCAAGCTGAGAGAAGGCAGGCGGCTGCCAGCAGGGGCCTGACCTTCTGCATGTAGGTAACAAATTGGATGGCATGTAAGCTGCAGGCGCCTGGGGGCAGCCGGAGGGAGGCGGCGAGCGGGTTCGAGTTACTCACCAGCATCTGTTACTTTGGGGATCAGACACTGGCTCCATCCATCGCCTTCAGGAAACTGCTGGCTGAAGGCGATGATGGGGGAAGAAGGGAGGAAATGACTTCTGTGGAGAGGGTGGGGGCCGAGTGCGACTGAGAGAGGAGGGATAGCCTTGCTTCGAGGCGGCGGCTGGGGGAACGAGCCACCGCAGGATGGCAGAAGAGGGACAGGGCCTGTTTACACTGACGTGCGACAAATGTTTGCAGTCGTAGTGCTAGTGACGTGCTGTTTCGAAGCGCTAGAAATCGGCTATATGCTGCTCAAGTTAAGTCTTAAGTAGGCGCCTGGCTGAAGGGCTGACAGTAATCGGCTGATTCGCAGCTCGAGAAACGGGGAGTTTTTCAAAATCACCTACAGACTTTTTTAATTCACCTACTATTTTATTGGTCTGGCGTTATCCAAGATCTTTTGATTTTAAGAAAATGATATGTATAATATACTTGGTTATAGCGGGTTCCAGCGAGTTCTCTTACTCTGTTGGTCTGTCAGTATGTCATTCACACTTCTAATCCACCCACCACCAGGCCCGGACTGGCTGTAGCGGGCACCGGGCAATCCCCCGGTGGGCCGCAGGGGTGGGGGCCGGTTTTGTCCCCTGGGGGCCGTTTTTGTTACACGGCTATTTTTGCAGCATAGCTGGCGGCGGCCGAGCACTTTGTCAGGGCCGGTTTTGGTTCCCAGTCCGGCCCTGCCCACCACAGTAGACAGCATGGGGCCCCACGCGAGGCACTGGCTTACCTCTCTGAGTCAAGGCATTCTACATTTGCGCAATGTGTATTATCGCACTAAAAGCACTCACCCAGAGAAGGCTTACAAAAAACATTCACTAACATTGACAAAGCCAAAAGTGGCCCGTCAATGTCAGACATATTGGCTTTACCAGTCCTTGTCCTTGTCTGCCTTTACTTCTGGTAGAGGGGGAACAACACGTGACTAAGAAAAAAAATTATCAGGAAAATCCGCCCTTTCATCCCCAGGGATGCATTAAAAACACTGATCACAGCATTGGCCCTTTCGAGACTGGGCTACGACAATGCCCTATATGTGGGATTACAGTCTCAACTCCTACAGAAGCTTCAGCGAATGCAGAATGCAGCAGCGAGACTAATTCCGGACATCCCCAAATATGAACCAATTTCTCACCCGCTGAGAGACCTCCACTGGCTCCCAGTGGAAAAGAGAATTAAATTTAAGTCACAATTCCTAGCATATAAGGCCCTACAGGGTAAAGACCTCGGTATCTAAGAACACACCTCGGAAGATATACACCAACCAGAAATCTAAGGTACGGTCACTCTCAATTACAGTCAATCCCCAGGTACAAGCAGGCTCGTTGGGGGGGGCAGAAGCTTCATATTAGGGACAGCAAAGACCTGGAACCGTCTACCGATTCAGATAAAGAACAGCACGTCACTCATGGCATTTAGAAGACTATTGAAAACATGGTTATTCACCAACTGAAACGTCAATATTTCCATGGACGCCAAAATATCGGCACTACTGCCTACTCCAGCGCCAAGACGCCCTTGGGCATACGTGCGCTTTACAAGTCTATAAATCAAATCAAGCTTGGGATGAGTCAAAGGAGGGATACAAGAGGGATACATTTAAAAAGGGTTCTTTGGGGAATCATAATATTAAAATGAGTTGAGCCAGGAGGGATAGAGGAGGTAAGAGTCCAGAAAGAGTAATTAGGGAGATCATAGTAGTAGAATGAGATTTGGTATGAGTCAGAGAGTGGATCTAGAGGATAAATTGACAGAGGTATAGGGTGAGACAGAGTAGTGCATTGGAAATAGTGAAAGTTATTTTTTTTTCTTCGACAGTAGGAGTAAAGTAATAAATATATAGATACCTGACTACATAGAAAGGGTACACATGTATAAGGAAGATAATGTATTGAGATTTAACGTTGTATTGTATAAACCCAGACTTTCAAGTGTTGCTGTACATGAAGCTAATTTATTTGTGTATTTTTTTATAACAATTCTTTTTTTATTTGATCTTTTCTTCAATATTTCAACAGTGAAGCACTTGTAGATAAAATAGTTATGATACTATTTACATATTGTGATCGATACATAACACAGAGACCCATAAGCATCTAATCAAATAGCGTATATAAAACCAATGCAGTGACCTATAAACATGTTAAGCATAGAATAAGATATATGCATATATATTTAATCCTAAGTAATCTATAAATTTGTTATGCAGACCTAAATAATATCTATTTATTTTAAAAACCATAGTTATTATAAATATTTGCACAAAGAAATACACATATCTAGATACATACATATAATCAAATTATAAATGTTTCCATACACAGGGATATGCTGTACATTAGTGTTTGAGTATGGTGGTTATGTAGGATAGAAACTTATTGCTTGCTTGATTTGCAACAGAAGCATTGAGCAGATTGCAGTGAAACAAAATAAAGGAAGTGCTATATTTGAAGGGTTTGGGATATTCACCAAACGCATGAATATGCAGACAATCATATAGTGCCAGATTTAGGGCAGAACAGAAGTAAGGCTATAGTGTTCTTAATTACAGGGCCGCTTGTAAGATGACCTGGAGTGGCTGTAAAGTGACATTTAGTATAATATAAATGTCCCTAATACGAATACAATTAATATTGCAGTGCTCCCAGAGATCAGCCTTGAAGGAAGCGAGCAAAGATAGATAGAAAACATTTTTGCTGCAAGAGAGTTCCCGTTCAGGGGTCATTGCAGACAGAGCGATTGAAACACAGGTGCAGCTAATGAAAGGTTGGATGTGACCACAAGATTAGTAGTGGCTGGAAGAGGCTGGCATTGCTTAAGAATTGTGAGATGTCAGCTCATGAGAGAGGAAGTTCAGAGGAAAGCTGTACTAAATTGTAACATTACCAGGAGGACTATACACTTTGAGGAATAATCACAACCTCTGTCAGGGGGTAACCCTCAAAGCCACTAAATTTGTCTTGGCTCAACCCTCTAGTAGCTATAGCACAGAGCAGGCAGACCTAACTTACAGCAATGTTTAAAGAGTGTATGCCATACCAAAATAGTAATAAAGGCAAAACAATACAATATAAAATAGTGTAAACTGGAACGTCAGTATGTAGATGGCTGAGATGACCCAGTCTCTACCACTACATACACCTTCAAAAGTCTGACAGAGTAAGGGCCGTCAGAGATTTGGCCATTTGTTTGCACGCCCTATTTAGAATAGGCGAACACATGGCCAGAATGCAGCACATTTAGAATGAGGAAAAAACGAGAAGAAATAAACATATTTCTCCTTGTTACGACTCTCCTGGGGAGGTGTATCTTTTTGAAGCATTCCCAGGTTTACAAGGTTTGTGTTGCTCTTGCACCATGTTGGGTGATGCCAGAGCGATGCAAACCTGGTCATAAATATGCCCTTAGAGAGTGTCAGGCAGAGGCCAACAGCAGGATCCAGTGCTGTCTGAGGGGGATTGTACTATGGTAATCCTAGTGTTCTCCCACATCAAACACTAAAATCCAATTTGGAGCAGCTACTGTACCCACAACAAACCCAGAGACAGAAGTCTGGTAGGACAAAAGCAGAGTCCTACAGCAACCAGACAGTTTATCCACAACAATTGTCTTGGCATCTGTTGTCTCCCCTTTCGAGTGTGACCCAAGTGATACATGTGAACCCAGCAGACCAATTCACATGTATTCAAGGCTAAGTACTGTCTGGGAGAAGCTACAGAGCCAATTCAAATGAGCACCCAGGAACTTTAGGTATGCAAAAAGCAACTTTTGCTTACTATTTATTAAAAATCTGACTTCACCATTGAATTGGATTTTTAATGACTATTAAAAATATCTGTTTAAATATTTTTCTAGACGGTCGCATTCTTGAGGTACTGTATTTGGATTTTACTCTGGTTTTCCAGAAAGGACTGCTAGGCCTGCCACAGTGAAAAATGTTTTTTGAGTGCTAGTCACTGTAAAGACATGTTACATTACATTTCTACCTGTCCTCCTTATACATATCATGCACACTGCCTTTTAGGTTATAAGGCCTACATAAGGGGTGAATTCTTAATATTTAAAAGGGAGGTTTTTACCTATCAAATGGGTTTTCTTTTGATAGGTGTAATTGAAGTTTATTTACTGCTACAGTCAGGTTGCAATGGTAGACATAAAGCCATGTTTGCGCTGCCACTGTAGTGAATGGCACAATAGATGCTGCAGACCACTAGTGGCATTTAACTTGCAGGCTCTGGGTACACCTTGTACCATGTACTGCGGATGTATAGGTAAGTTAAGTATGCCAATCAGCATTATACCACTTCAACCATTTTTAAAGGAGGGCACAGGCACTTTACTATTGGACAGCAGGGATAAAATACACAGAGTCCTAAAGCCAGAAAAAAATATAGGATCGAGCAAAAGACAAACAAGCTGGGGTGACCACTCAGAAAAGGTGGATTGCCTATAGAAGTCATTTATGACTTTTAAGGCCAAGATCAATAGTTTGAAAAGAGCTCTGTTCTTGGTTGACATCACTTGGCTTGTTTTCGGTAGTCTGAGATACCACTGTGTCAAAGTTTAGGACATTGGCAATGTAGCAATGGAGTATGAAGGATATCAACCTGAAAATAATTACAGTGCCCAACTTTGCCAAGGACAAGTGAAGAAATAAGTATCATGGTTGATTGACAGTATCAAATGTGGCAAAGAGACTAGAAAGTATGATAACATAGAGAAGTGATTATGATGGGCAGAGGTTTGAAGCTGGGCACATGGGAAAGGGTAGTTTCTATGGAATGTAGAGCACAGAATCCAGAATGAAGGTAATCAATCAGGATATGCCTACCAAGGAAGGTGGTGAAGCGACTGAAGATGCATCACAGGAGATTTTTAGAGAAACAAGAGAGATATTAGACTGAACAGTAATTGGAAAGGGCTGACAGGTCTGCTGTGGTGTTTTTATAGGACAAGTAAGATTACTGCAGATTTAACGTAAGGCAGATGGACAGGGTCGGACTGGTACAGAATATAGGCCCAGGCAATTAAATGGAAGTGGCCCCCATTGGCAAATTAGATAGCTAAAAAAGTGCCCCATGTTTGCAGATTGGGGCTGTTTTGAATTTGCAAAGTGACACTGTATAAGTGTTTCGCAAGGTATGGAAGAGTGTATGGATTGGAGCTTGCTGCAGGCAATGTTTATTTTCATGTCAGGAAAATCTATTGGCCAGCCGGGCCGTGCAGATGTATGTCTCTGTTAAGAATGTAATTGGAGAGAGGTCAGTCAAACCTCGGCATGAGCAGAGAAAACCAGGGACTGAATGATTTGAGGACCATAAGAGCTCAGATGGAGCACATGATGGGTTAGGAGCTTTGGGCATTAGCTCAGCATGAGGTGAGTAAGATAAGGCAGAGACCATGGCAGGGATGATAGGAAGACCATGAGAAATGTAAGAGGAAGAAGGCAAGCTTCTGATGGGTGTTACAAAGTTAGGTCAAGTATCCACGATCATAGAAGAGAAGTAGGAGAGAAGAGGTGAATGGAAGGAAAGAGTAACAAGCATTTGAGAAGGAGAGGGAGCTGTTCAGGGCAACATGTTGAGGGTTAGAGAGTTGTGAGGGGATTAGGACACGCATATAGGAGAGGTCATTTGGCATTCAAGAGTGTGGATGTGAGAGCATGGCTGTACTTGATGCCGCCGTGAATTACTTGTGCTGGATGTCCCTTGAGAAATCCAGGCAGCCTGATTTGGTTGTCCCTTAAATTGTCCTTCATGCTCTGAACACAAAGTGTGATAACACACCTGTGAGAGCCCAACATTTCTTTAAAAGGTGACTTGAAAGGGAGGCATTGCACCCCAAAAGGTCTCCTGTTAAACTCAGCTTTGACAATTTGTTATCCATTTAGAAATTCAAATAACGTGGATATGAACACCTGTAGTGAAGTGGCCCTGAACTACCTGGGGAGTGGACCCAAAACCCTTTAATGTAATCTGGCCCATCTGTCAACCACCCTGTTAACTTAATGATCAGTCCGCCCTGAGTGAGAGCAATCAAAGTTTATGCATAGGATTCATAATATTGTATTCTCCATTTCCAAAAGAGTGCACACATCTTAATTGTTAATGTTTGGATAAATTGAGTAAATACATGGTTGATGGAGAGGGTCCCCAGGGAGTGGCGTCATGGGCAGGAGCGGCTGGCATTTTCTGGGGGGAGAGTGGCAGGAAAACAAAAGAAAAAGGAAAAACTCCGATGATGTTATCCTCACTCTGGCCTCTTCTGCAATACAGTCAAAAGACACACAAATGATGGACGGAATGCAGAACAAATCAAAACCTTCCACCCAGTCAAAAGATCTGTGTTGAATCCATTGTTCTTTTGCTCACCATGCCACCCCAGTTTGGACCCAGCCATATGCAAATCAGTCTTGAACCTATTCCTCACGGGAACAGTCCAGCCCGAACTGCCAAGCCAGATCCTCCCTGGACCGGAAACAAGCAGTGCAGGTCCCAGCAAACTCCCTCAACCAATCCTGGCCTGCTCACTTGCTGTTAACCAGCATGTGAGCAGTGCCCCGATTGGTGGGAGCGGCCTCTCTGGGCACTCCCAAGTGCATTGGATGCCTGCACTTGCTCTCAAGCTAGCTGTCTTAAGACAGCTGGTTTGAGAGGTTTAAAGTGCACATGTGTGTCTGTCTGGCTCAAGATGGCCGGCTACAGAGACATGCACACTTTAAACAGTGCAAAGGCAGCCCTCTGCCCACCACTCCTCCCTGCTGTCACTCACCAGGTCCCGCCCCATCCTGACGCTCGGTTCAGGAGGGTACAATGAAAAATAAAAGGGTAACATATTTTAGAGTGGAAAGTGTGAGTCAAATGTTATCCTCAGCATGCTACTGGGTTTATTCAAAAGGGGTTGAGTTAAATATGGTTGTAAGGCCACAGTGAATGTGATTGAAGCATGATGGCCAGGTATTTGAAGATCGTTTGATTTTGTTCGCAGGTGTGTTGGGTGAGGGTGCCTGTACAGGAGAGATGGACGTTGACATATGTATGACAATATGCTCTGAGGGAGATGGTCTAAAGGTGTATAAAGAGATTATCTCTCTCTGCAATGGCACTAATATAATACATTTAGTCATAGCACGGCTGTGTTGTAGTTGGCCACTAGGCGCGTACACAGCAGATCTATATAGATATTTGACCTTACCATTGTCTCATGGCCACCCTGAGGCTGATCTCTCCTATTCTCAGGAGCAGAAGAATGCCCTGCTCCATCTGACGCTCATGTGACTGAATGCCGCAGGCACACATATGCATCTGAGAGTGATCACAAACACAAAGGAGGTTCACAATCTTTACAGTGAACTTTGCAAACAAATGTTACACGCAACAATGCGATCTTCATTTTGATAGAACTTATCATGTGCTCATTTCTTTTTTTTAAAAACAACTACTTTGACGTCACTGAATTTTTCAAGATTATAATTTGGACTTTTGGGTGGCTTAGCCTTTGTAGCAAGAATCAGAAATATTTCTCCTATCAGAGAGCTACATATATCACAGTTTTATTTAGCAATTATTGATAGATGTCTAATTTTTTAGGAAAATGAGGAGATGATTTTAAATGCAATATATCTAGTGGAAGAAATCACATAAATTGAACTACATTTTTGTGTAACAGCAAAAGACAGGAATTACTGTTTTGTGAATAATTTTGTTTAGAAGAATAACTTAATTTGTAGTGAATCTCTAAAGCGAATATTAGCTTTTAATTGGTTAAGTTGTTGGTTCCGAAGCTTCAAATTTATATAAATCTTTTCAAAATAAGGCATTAGTGTGGGTTGTTTGAGAAGTTAGCATCGGGTGTGTTTCCCCTTTTAGATCCTAGCTGTATAAGCAACGCCGCTGGAAGTATTTGACAAGAAAATCAAAGTATGCATCATAATGTGGCACATTTTGTAATAATATTAGTTAATTATGTTGCAAATTTTGGACATTTGAACACTTTCTAGACAAAGGTTTCACCTCATTACATTAGTACCAGTTTAACATCCAAATACAGCATTAAGCAACTGAAAGATGATCAGTCAACCTTTGCAAAGGGTGTTCCCCTGCATGGTAACACAGGCTGGCAAGCTTTTAGTATCTTTTGATCCGTTTGAGAGAGAAACAACTTTGTTTGTTAAAATCTACAGATTATGCAGCAAATTATGGGTTATGTTGCAAATGTGGTACATCCATAACTATGCAGAAAAGGCCATAACTGCAGAGTTGCATGATTCAAGTGGCCCTGTGTATATGCCACATTTGTTATTAAGATGACATAATGGTACTGTGGTGTATCTGTAATATGTGTTTGCATATGGCTTTAGGTATTGCCTGTAGACCAGAGTCTGATGATCATGTATTTCAGGTACACCTATAACCCTTTAATGGATTCTTTCGAGATGTAATGGTTGAACATGTCTAGTGTGAAAGGGGATTCATTGTAATCCAGCTTACTCCTGGTTGTCCTGCTTCTTGGACATTTTGGTACCACTTCCTAGATAAAGGGCAGGACAGTTGGAGTGTTATACCTTATTTAGTTATTTCTGAACATGACCAAGCCCTCAACACCAAACTAGAGCTGCTATCATAAAGATAACACAATCTATTGTGGCAGCTTAGTTCCTAGTCTTCAGAACACTGGACATTGTGGTGCTCAAACCCCTTTGTGGGCTGAGATGTGGGCGTGATCCCCCTTGTTTGCAACTGAGCAGGGTTCTGAGGAATTCTGCACTATGAGTCCCAAGAATGACTGGGGCGGAGATCATGACCCCAATAAAGCTTACATCATCATGCCATCCGTACAATAGTTTTTTGTTAACTCATCTGTGGTTCACAGTCTGCAAGAGGTTCATATCAAGAGTACTATTTATAAATTAAATCAGTAATGTTACTGGTTTCTGCTCACAGTATATGACCACACTTAAAAAATGATGCCCAAATCGCCACATTCTTCAGTAGACATATATTTTCATATTAGAGCTGTTTTATCTCTGGCATTCTAGTACACAATTTAGATTACCCTTCAACATTAAGTGCCTTCCCTTACTTAGTCGCACTGTTGCTCATTCTGGTGCCTGGGACCAGTTTTTTTTTTTTTTTTGAAACCGTTTATTACAAATCTCAAGAATATACAAATATGGGCCCACAACCTTCCGGCCGGCCGCTAGGAATGGCAGAAACATATGGCATACGTTCATAGAACACTTGGCGTTACAAAGGAGCATAAGCAGGAGTTATCAACATCATGGGCCACAGCCATAATACCCCACAGTACGGTTTCATTTTATACAAACAACAAGAAAACAACACCCACAAGGCTACCCACAGTCGAAAGTAGCAGCACGTGCTCCCCAAATGGGGAACCCCAACTATCCAGAGGAGTCCAAAGAGGGGAAGGGGAACAGAGCGAGGACTGGGGGAACCCTGTGCCCGGGGCTAGGGGAAGGAGTCAGCTAAGGGGACGGGGCTGGTGAGGCAGCAGGCAGCAACGGTGGCGCGCAAATACTCCCACGGTAGGCGTTCCAGGGGCCCCACACTTTCACCCATGTCCCAGGCCTTCCCCTCGCCACATACACCACCTTTTCTCGAAACATGCACCAGTCCATGTGCTCTTTCCAGGCCGACACCGCCGGGGGGTTCTGGGATCCCCACAGTTGCGCAATATCACGCTTAGCAATCATATATCCCAGAGTCACCCACCACGTTTGCGGAGCCGAGTAGTCAGTTGGTTCCCACACATTCAACAGGCATCTCCTCGCTTCAGGCAGCAGCGCAACACGCGTAACCACTCGCAGGACCTCGTGCACACCGCGCCAGAATCGCTCCACCTTCGGGCATTCCCATAAAATATGCAGGAAGGTCACCAAGGCACCACAACCACGCTTACACAATCCATCCTCAGTATAGCCCATACGCTGAAGCCTTGGCCCCGTCATGTAGACCCGGTGGAGTATCTTAAGCTGGACGAAGCGAAGGCGAGCCGGTATAGCCACCTCCTTCGGAGAGGCCACCGCGGAGGTCCAGTCCTCATCGTCCAACTCCAGACCGTCGGCAACCCAAGCCTCGCGAAGGCCAATCAGCAAGCCCGAGCGATCATTAATCAGTTTTTTATAAATAAGGGAGATCGTACTGTCTGGGACGTGGCCATCTAGCACTCTATCCTCCAGGGGGGAAGACTCCGGGATGGAGGCGACGTCTGGGAAGACGGAGCCCAGTGCATGACGGACCTGCAGGTACCGAAAGTATTCACTGCCCTGCAACTGAAACTCCGTCTGCAGCATCTCGAATGTTTTAAATCCTCCCCTCGACCAGAGATCCCCCACTTTACTGATGCCTATCATGTCCCATTTCTCGAAGCCCTTCGAGGTCCAGAGAGAGCCCAACTTCTCAGACGCATACAGCGGTGACGCCCGGGTCAAACGGTCCTTCCACCCCATAGCTGCATTAGCCGCATGCCATACTCTGACCATGACACGCATAGGTCCCGTCAAGCGAGCGTCGGGCGCGCCAGAGTAGAGCGCTCGATTGTAGTCGCCACCGGGCAGTAGCATCTTGTCCATCTCAAATGCCGGGTTCAAGGCGGGCCCGTAGAGGCCATGGTTAATTGCAGCTAGCTGGGAGGCCCAGTAATACCGTTTAATATCCGGGAGGGCAATCCCCCCGTCATACCATGGGAGCGTCAACTTCGCCAGGGCAATGCGCGGCCTCCCGTCCCAGAACAGGCGGCGCTGTAGACTCTCCACCTCACGGAAGTAGCGCGCCGGGACTGGGTCCATAGTGTTCTGGAGAGCGTATAAGAAACGTGGCAACGACATCATCTTAAACAACGCCGCCCGGCCGAGCGGCGATAGCGGCAGGCGCCGCCAGCGCACGACGTCCTCCTTCAAGCGCTGGAGGGGGGGAAGCAAGTTCCGCTCGTAGCGGGCCTCTGGGTCCAGAGTAATGTAGACACCCAGGTATCGAAACCCCTGAGAGGCAATCTGAATCGGACAACCCCGCGGGAGGACAGGAGCCTCCCCAGAGAGCACATACACACATGATTTAGCCCAGTTGATGACAAGGCCTGAGTTCCGGCCAAATGAACGTAAAACATCAACCAGGACTATGAGTGACTTACGTGGGGAGGCTAGGTACAAAAGGATGTCGTCAGCGTATAGGGACACACGGTCCTCATACTCGGGGGTCCAACGGAGACCACGGATGGAGGGGTGCCACCGCAGCCACTCCGCCAGGGGCTCCAAGGCCAGCGCAAACAGGAGCGGCGACAAGGGGCAGCCCTGTCGCGTGCCCCGGCCCAGCTCGAATGGGGCCGAAACTCTTCCATTCACCACCACCTGCGCCAATGGGCCCGAATACAACAATTTGACCCAACTGATGAAGCCCGGGCCGAATCCAAACTTCGCCAGCATCGCCCAAATGTATGGCCACTCAAGCGTGTCAAACGCCATAGTGGCGTCTAAGGACGCCAAAATGGCCGGCTCCCGCACGAATGGGACACGTGCGAGCACCCCGTGCAAGCGCCGCAGATTAAGGGCCGTGTTGCGATGGGGGATAAAGCCGGACTGGTCTTGGTGGACCAGATCGCCCACCACGCCGACCAGCCGATTGGCCAGCACCTTGGCGAGAATTTTGGGCTCCGCATTCAAGAGCGAGATAGGCCGATAGGATGTAACCCGGTCCCGAGGTTTCCCCTCCTTGTGGATCACCACGATAGTAGCCAGACGCTGGTCCGGCGGGAGGGAGCCCAGCGAGTGGGCCGCCAGGAACATCGCGCGGAGGTGGGGTGCCAGTACATCTGTTCGCAACTTATACAACTCGATAGGGATGCCATTCGGGCCCATGGCCTTGCCAGAGGCAACCGAACGTATGGCGAGGGCAATTTCGTCGGATGTAGGAGCGGCATCCAGCGACACCCTGTCCTCCTCCGAGAGGGAGGGCAGCGCGATATCCCTAAGCAGGGAATGGGAGTCTTCCTCCGAGCAAGGAGAGACCGGAGAATACACCTCGCGGAAATAGTCCGCAAAACAGGAGACAATTTCTTCTGGCTCGGTTACACTCACACCATCCGTCCTCTCAATCAGCGGGACCACACGATTCACTCTCTCCTTTTTATCCAACCACGCTATCAGTTTGCCCGCCTTGTCACCCACATCATACAGTCGCCCCTGTTGCTCCCTACTGAGGCCCCTGGCCGCCTCCGTAACGAGGGCCCTGTAGGCCGCCTGCTTAAGTTGTAGGACATGTAGTGCAGCATCCGTCACTCCGCCCTCCAAATCACCCTCCAATTCAGCAATTTCGGCCTCCACCCGGGTAACCTCCTCCCGCTCGCGCCTCCGGGCATGGGAAATAAGGGACAGGGCCTCTCCTCTAAGAACTGTCTTGAAGGCTTCCCACAGGGAGATAGCCGAAGGGACGGACCCCACATTCTCATCAAAGTATCGCTGCAAGGATTTAATCACATCAGCGCGAATGGTGGGGTCGCGCAGGTACCAGGCATTGATGGGAACTACCCTGCCCTCACCCCTCGGAAGGACATCCAAATGGAACAGGAGCGGGGAGTGATCTGAGATACCCCGCGCCAAATGGCGCACCTCCCCCACCCTCCCAGCATAGGCCGCCGGGACAAGGACATGATCAAGCCGTGAGAGGCTACCATGGGCCCCCGAGTGGAAAGTGTACTGCTGCTGCGTGGGATGTTTTAAGCGCCAGCAGTCCACCAATCCCAGTGTATCCAAGAGGCCGGATAGCCACGCCTGCGCCCGGGGGAGGTCCCTAGGGGGGTGACGATCCAGAGTCCCAGAAACCACCGCATTGAAGTCCGCCCCAACCACTAGGAGTCCCCCCGGAAGGCCCAGGAGGAGGCGCCCCAGGTCTGCAAAAGTGGTCGCCTGTAGCCCCGGTGGGACGTATACTGATACAAAGACCACTACTTTGCCTTCCATTCTCCCCACTAAAACAGCATAGCGTCCCCTATCATCATGGCGCACATCATCAATTTCCAACGGGAGCGAGTTCTTCACCATAATGCCCACACCCCGTGAGCCCGACGTGAAGCCCGAGTGGGCCACCAAACGATAGCCACGCCGATTCATGGCACAAAAAGAGCTTCCAATAAGGTGTGTCTCCTGCAGGAAGACTACATCGGGTGAGATTTGTTTCAAATACTGCAGGACCACACCTCGTTTGATCCTATCCCCCAGTCCATTGACGTTCCAAGACAACAACGTCAAATCCCTACCCCCCATCACACACAGGAGCCATCAGTCGTCCCCCGGAGAGCACCTTAAAAACAATACAAAAAAGGGTTTGCCTTGTGGTAAAAACGAACAACACCCCACCCCAACTCCCCCACCCCAACAGAACTCCCCCCTCCCTGCACCCCTGCATGAGCCCAAACAGCCCCCCCAAAGTGCAGTGTGCCTGTCGCCCCATAGATGGTGAAACTAACTAGACCCCCAGAGGAGGAGGGAGAACCCCCAAGAGACCCCACACGACCTCCACAGGAGGAAACTTACTCGAACAGACGAACAGTCAAACGTGACATCAATTTTGTCCAGAGCGAGGCGTAATATTAGTCCCTCAGTCCTGTTCCGGCGGGCCCTCTCCCCCCACCGCTCCCCCCCCACCCCCCCGATCCCGATCCCCAGGCAAGGTATCTAGCCAGTCCCCGGCTGCTTCGGGACGATCAAAAAAGTGCGTGCGGCCATCCAACTCCACCCGCAGCTTAGCCGGGAAAAGCATAGCATACTTGAGATTTAGGTCCCGTAGACGACGTTTGACTCCGAGAAAGCTTAGTCTCTGCTTTTGGACCGCTGGGGTGAAGTCAGGATAAAAAGTTATATCCATATTGTCGAGTCTGACCGGCCCCTGTAGTCTGGAGGATTGCAGGATAGCGTCTCTGTCCCGAAAGTTGAAAATCCGGGCGATGAGAGGCCTCGGAGGGGCTCCGGCCTTGGGCCTTCCCCCGGGAACCCTATGGGCCCGCTCCACCGCGAAGAATTTACTCAGCCCCCGGGGCTGGAGATGGGTGAGAATCAAGTCCTCCACGAATAGATCCGCCGCCGCCTCCTCACGTCCCTCAGGCACCCCGAGAATACGGACATTGTTCCTCCGGGCCCGACCCTCAGAATCCTCCAGGCGACGATCCATCAGCGCGCTCGCCTGGCCGAGCCGGCGCACCTCCTTTTGGAGGGCTGCCACATCCGTCGTGAGGCCCGATGTGGTGTGGGCCAAAGAATCGACCCGGTCATTAGTCTTGGATAGATCGGCCCTTACCAGGCCAACATCCACGAGGACCGAGTCAATTTTCTGCGCCAGTGTATCAAAACGCTGGTCCACCGAGGCCTTCATCTCAGCGATAGCGCCCATTACATCCCGCAGGGTCAGATCCGCGGGCAGAGCAGGAGGATCAGTCGGGCCCTCAGGGGACCTACGCGGCACCTCGGGAGATCCCTTCTGGAGGGTATAGCGGTCCATGCTGTTAGACTGGTGGACTGCGCCACGTCGGGTCGATTTCACCTTTGCCCGATCTCCATCTTGCTTTGTGGACATGGTTCCAGTCCCACGGCCGTGCCAGGCACGTCGTAAAGGGCGGGCAAGCCGGTTCACGGGATCCGGGGGGGGTCACCACAGGGCCGCGGGGCAGGTCACAGCCGGCGGGCCGGCAGGGCACCCCAACGAAGCCACACCACCTCACAGTGCCCCGCGACCCAACCTCGCCGAGACAGCAAGGAGGGTGCAAAAGCGAAAGTGAAAGTGCGGGGTACGCGAGCCGCCGCGCCCAGCCCGCCGCTGTTGTTCACTTTGCCTCCGGATCACCCCACAGCTCCAATCCGGGGTCCGGCGTGGAGAAGGCCGCAAATCTCAATCGGTGCTACCGCCGGAGTCCGAGGTCCAATTTGGAAGCGGAAAGCGGGTGCCACCTCAGCTCGGGCTCACCAACACAGTCCCCTCATCTAGGACAGGATATTGTCAGGATATATGTAGGAGGTCGCGGAGGTCCTCGGGAGCCTCGCACCTACGCGGCCATCTTGGTTGCGCGCTAGGCTCCTCCACCTGGGACCAGTTTTTGGCCACTTTTTGAACCACTGTTTCTATAAACATTATCCCACCCCAGGTTCTAATATTGGGGTACCCTTGTTTTTCTTCTATGTGTAGTCACAAATCATGTTATGATACAAATGGGTAACACTATAATAGGGGCCTATTCACAAAGCATTTATGAGTAAGGGAAATAGGACTAGAAGAGTACTCTTTTACAAACTATTAGATGCCTTTGTTAAGCATCCCTAAAACGTCCTATTCCTTATTAGAAGAAGTGTAAACGGAGTTCAGTCCGTTTGTTCTAAATTGTAAGAATATTCCTTAAATATTCTCCTTTAATTCCCATGTTAGATGTTTTGAAGCCAATTCACAAAGGCACGTCACAATAAATTAAAAAAGGGTACTACCTTACATACTGCACAATGCCTTTGTGACTATATCTCTACATGTTGTTTGTTTGTTAAGTCAGAAACTTTCCTGTCTAAGGGCCTCATTACGAGTTGCCCATTTTTTTCTGACCCCTGTGCAAACTACTGTTTACACAGGGAGCGGAATTACACATTTATTTTAGTTACCACATGACTTGCAATTTTCCCCACATACATTTTGTCAAGTGAAACTTGGCGAATTTTAACGGGGGGAAATGCATGGTAAATACGGGTACATTAGGATTTTGAATCCGCTTTATGCTCAACTAGTAATAGGCGATAATTATCACACCTTTTAAATTCCACTCCAAGTGGTAATGGATTTAAAAAGGTGCAATAATAATCGACTTTCCAGTCAGGCCACTCATAATGAAGGCTGAAGACTGCAAAGTGGTTTGTCTATTATAACGTTCCCAGATATTCTCCTGTAAATAGCTGGAGGGATGGAAATCCTTCTTTAGAAATAGGACTGATAAGCCTATCAAAAAACGGGTATCACTCACAAAGCTAGTTGTGTATCTAAGTATGAATTACATGCTGAAATAATCTTTTCAATAGTGAAACATTACTTTTTCAATTCACAGAAGTCAGTTTTGCACTTATAAGAGTATGTTGTGGGTGCAGAGTGGACATGCCAAGAAAAGAGGTTTTGAAGACTGTCACACACGTGTGCACATTTGTGAGGTTGTGCACCCTGAATATCTTTGAGACACCATATTGATGACAAAATATTGAAAAAAATATCAACAGATAAGTAAGTCTAGTTTTACATACCTAAATCCAGCTATATGTATCTACGTGGTACATATATATTCAAGGTATGTAGACGTGGATTAAGAAATACTAAATTCATACCTCCCTATATGCACTTACCTTTCAGTATTTTGTCCCTCTATATCCTAGAACTCAGTATTCTTGTACTATGATATTCTGAGGGTCAATATTCAGTAGTATAATCAATTGTGAGTATTCACAAACAATTTCCAAACTCTTCAACCCTTTAAATAAGTCAAATATTTAATTATAATATGGGCAGTAGTCAATCTCTTAGTAAACTGCAGCTGATGTAGATTTGCAGGCATAACCCAGAAATGTTTCAGGAAGTGTAAATTGTTGATAATGTGACTCTATCATTAATTTTGAGTAATTCTTATCAATCTTACCAATCGGTGCAGCAGCCAACAAATAAGGTAAATCATATATATCATTTAAAGTAAGTCAATTAAAAAAAGTAACCTTGTTTTACAATCTGTGGAATGGTCCTCTATACTGAAGCTAAAAATAGGTGTCAAGTCTTGTGAAATTCTTACGATGAAACAAATTAAATAACCTACAATGTGATATTCTAAAAAAAGTTTTAAGGAGGGTTAAAACTAACCATTGATTAGCAACCCCTGTCCCTTAGTACCTAACCTGAAAATAGATGTTAGTCAAAGGTCAGGAGTCGGATGTCACAAAGTTTCTTGAGCTACAGGAAGGTGCAAAGTAGTTGTATTATTCTCAATAAATTGACAGACCAGCTGTTAGGATCAGGGCCGTTTCTACCATTAGGCAAGACTAGGCGGCCGCCTAGGGCGGCAAATGGGGAGGGCGGTGAAAAAAACATGAGTTTGGGAATATCTAATGCATTAATTCTTCTAGCCTGGATGACAGGGGGAGAGAGTGATGGTAGTAAAAGGGAGGGGGCGGCATTTTTCAATTCTTGCCTACGGCGGCAAAACACCTAGACACGGCCCTGGTTAGGATACCATCAGTACCACTGAGCATCCCTTGAAAGATCATATGACAGGTTCACAGTGCCAGTCTTCAAATGATGGAAGCACATAAGACCTGACTGACGTGCCTAGCAACAGCACAACATGTGGACAATTGACTCCCATGCATAATTATAAAAGCAACATCTCTTACCCAAGTTATTTGCCTTCCATTTTTGCCTACCTCCCTAACGTTGATCAGGCCAAATCTAAATCTCATGAAATACATTTTCACTTCCCATGAAATTGCATGCAAAATGTACGGCTGTGCTTGGCAAAAGGAATAAATATGCGTTACAAAGCTAAAATGTCTCTGTGCTTCCGTCGTACTTAGGACTTTGTTTGAGAATGTCCCTCAACTGAGCTTGAAAATCTCTGGGAAGAGCAGTTTTTAAGAATCAGGTCAGATGTGCCAAGGAAATGCCTAGATAGTAGAGTGATGCTGAAAAATCTGTTAGTGCTTTTTGAAAAATAATTAAGTCTAATATGTATATGGCTGGTCCTTGTCTTGAGTGGCATATTGACCAAAAAAGGACCAAGTCTGTCTTGCGTATGACTGGTCATTATCTTGAGGGGTATAGGGTACTGTGGCCAAAACACAATGGACTGGAATGCCTAAAGGCAGAGAGTAAATATCAATGCCTAAGGTGAATTTAAGAATTCCACCCATCACTTTTTTCTTTTTGAATTACATCTTTGAATTCCTCCATTGATAATTTGATTGTTCTGTGGTGTTCTAGTGTTTGAAGCTTTCAGCCAGGACATTCAGTTTTGGCAAGGCATTTTTCTGGATTTATGTGATGTTTTAACTTCAGATCTTAATGTATAAATATACACGTGTAGTTCAGTTGCAATTAATGAGTCGCTAATGCTATTAGCTGTAAGGTTGATTTATCTCTAGGAGATATACTCTTTTAGTTTTTCATTGTTCTGCTCCACATGTCCCCTGTTGTAGCTTCCACTGGGCCCAAATTCTTAGCAAATGTAACCAAATGTTTTATTTATTTCTATCTTATCCTCTCACTTCGATGGATCTTCTTCTGTGAAAAAGGGACTGGATATTCAGAGGATGGACCATTATCCAATGTGGACCAGGAATCGGATAATTTTTATCTTCAAAGCTAACTTCTTTACAAACCAGAAATACTCCATAATAACTATGAGTGACTCAAAACCAAACAGTGGCGGACACCACTAACAAAGGGTGGTGAGGCGTGTTGGGGGAGAGCGTGGGAGAGTGGGGGAGGGTGAGAGAGCGAGCTCAAGACACTGCACGGGTTAATATTAGTTTAAAAAACTTGCCTAATGCCGCCTCCCGCATTGCGTTACTCCTGTTGGCCTCCTCCTGGGTCCCAGCAGCCCCTGTCACAGACTCCCAGATAATCCCTATGCTGCTTTGCAGCACAGGGATTGGTCTGAGCAGGCTGAAAAGATGCCCTGATCAGACCAGGGAATCTGTGGGGTTTTCTCCAGCCTGGCTGCTGAATGAGGCTGGGCTGGAGAAACCTAAGTGCGCATGTTTGTTTTTGTCGGCCTGAGATGGCCACTCAAACACACATGAGCACTTAGGGAGTGCACAAGCACTCCTCCTCTACCCGCACATGCCCTGCCCCTCAATGCACAAGCTGGCAAACAACGAATAAAATGATGCTAGAGCATCATTTTCTTTTTCTTTTGCTGGCTCTATGCCAGTCAATGGGGCGACGCTCCTCCACCATTGTGTAGGAGTCGCCACTGAAACCAAATGCTTTACGCACAAGGAATGATGAGATAGAACCAGTAGAGTCAGTTACATTTTTAATTTAGTTATTAATTTAAAGGTAAAGAGACATATGCATTAAAATAAGATAGCATACAACCTTAATATTAAATATCTAGTGGGTTTAATGAAATATACTAAGCCTCTGAAATTCAAGGAGGATATAGCAGTTATTCAAGGAAAATCTTCCTTATCCGAGGCAGATTTAGACTCATACAGTGTATGTATCGATTAGGAGATAGGAAACCAGGTGAGCCTTATACAGACCCTCAAGATATTTTAGCAACGTTACAAGTAGCCAGTTCCAGTATCATCAAGACAATAACCTGTCTCAGTTTGTTGCTGCAACAGTAAAGTCATAGCATCATGACGTGAACCACTCAGCCGAGAAGGTTCAATCTGCGCTAGCACACCGGTCGGCAGGAAATCACAGTGTTACGTCACAAATTGCTTCTGGCCTCGGATGTCCAAGCTCCTTCCGCCCCCTACCCTTCCAAGATTTGAGCAATTATACTCCATGAATTTTCTGGGTGACAACCCCTGGCATCACCAGAAATGTCAGAGCACTCAGTTCATTGGTCAGTCCAAAATGAGATAAGGGTGATGTAGCAGGAAAGAAGATACAATCCGGAAAAATTAAGTAAATCCATTACACAGCTTCCTTAAGTCATGTAGCCATAGGATATGCCAAACAATGGGACCTTTTTGAAAGAAAATCTAAAAGTTCAGTAGTGCCTTTTCCCAAGCACCTAATCCACAATGGTGTGATATTTGTTACAATCACACTGTTTAGTCCAAAGGATGTCAAAAGGAACAGTTATCATTTCAAATACGATTTGCAATTTTACTGAATATTCCCATATGGTTCAGAATATTCATTCTATGACTTCACTAGAAGAGGGAAAGTGCAAATGAGGCCTACATGAAATGTGGCTGGTATACGACAAAATGAAGTTACATTGTGAATCATACATTAATAGGGAGACTAACATTAACTTCAGAGAAAACACATTAATAAACATTTACATTTGATCATAATTAATTCATGTATGTATAGGGTACTCAGAAATTTCCGGCAACTGTCATCATTTCACATATAATACAATGCATATTAATCTTATTGTTTGAGTGTTATTCAATAATTTCATATATAAAACGCACATTAGAAGAAGTTTCACAATGACACCTTTAAGCAATCCCGCGTAGCACCTACTTTTCCTTTGGCATTTTCGATGCACCCGTTATAACATGAATTAATGATTTCATACTCCAACATGAAAATCAATCTATTACACATTTATTTTCTTTAGTCTTAATAATATGACCTTCACAATCATGAGAACAAAACCCAATAGTACTTGATTAACAACCACACCTATTGAAATTAAACACATAATATATCTCAAACTGTTTCCCATTTGCATGCTTTTATGATGCAGTGTCTAAATCAAAATTGCATGTCATTTTCAAAAACGTGGAACTTTTGTCATAATCATTTCTTTTGTCATAGAATTCTTTAGATGAAATCTCTGCTCCAACTATTGTGCCCACCAACATCTCCCAGAGCTTCGTAAAGTCACTAAGTCGTGGTTCTTCTCTCATCACTGTGAGGTGCCCATGAGGTGACGTGCCAGAGCCGTGCAAAACACTTCCATGTAAATACATTATCTAGGGATTCCCTCTCTGGGACGTGACGGCTGCATTGCTGCGCAGTGACGTCTCCCCGGCTCCCTCTGGACTCCGCCTCATTTGATACGTGGCGAGATTCTTGCCGATTTTCCCCTCGGGGTCAGGAATGTTTCCTCTGACTTCTTCTGACTTCAGCTACTGTACCTTGAGATGTAATGGAGACGGCAAGCGCTGCACAGCTGCTGCTTTACTTAGACTCACTTGTCAAAATGCTCTTCCTTGTGTCTCAGATCTGAAGCACATCTGCATTCTTTGACGACAGATAACCCTTGGAAGCAGCGGCAGAGATTCCAGGCTGTAACATGGGGCTTAGCAAAGGGCCCTGCAGGAAACGTCTGTGTCTGCGTGTCTGTGAGCAGGGCCAATGCAGAGCCCAAAAGCAGGCACAGTCATTCAGCGGGGCAGCAAAACACACAGGGTCACAAAGAAGCCGCAGATGTGTAGTCACAGAGCAACGACACACACAGGCAGTCTCAGAGAAACAGCACATAAGAAAGCAGTGTAGATAGTCTGAAAGAAACAGCACGCAGAGCAGCCACACACTGAAGGAGTCATGGAGCAGCCACACACACAGTTCGTCATAAAAAACAGGTATAATATGCATCCACGAATTCACAGCAGTCACAAAACAACAACGTTTTCCTAAAAGCAGAGATCAACCACATATGCAGGACGTCACAGCACCCAGACTCTTACAGAACAAGCCCACATAGCCAAAAAGCAGCAGTTAACAACAGGAATCAATGAGCAGCAACACCGCGGGCAGCAACTTCCCAGGCAGCCACACACGGGCAGCAAGGCACACACACGCACAGATAATAATAGGACACCAACAGGCACTGGCAGCCTAAAGCAGTGAAACACACACTCACAGAACATCACAGTGCATCCAAATAGTGGCTGTCGCAGGGCAGTCTGCTAGAAACAGACACACAGATACTTCGGTAGTTGTAAGCAGATAAACACAAATAGGCAATCCAGGGCTGGTGGCAAAGCAAAACTGCACATCTCGCAAACATCTGCTATAAAACATCACCCACAAATCACTGATGTACATAAATGCTGAAAGAGCAGATTAGGATACTGTCGTTACAACACATACATTTACAATGCATGCCTTTACAATGCAGTTTTTGAATAGCAATATCCTTTACAATGCATTCTTTTACATCGCATGCCATTACATCGCATTTTTAGAAACTACCTTTACAACGCGTTCAATTACATCGCATTATACCATTAAAACGCACACCACTACAATGCATACCATTACATCGCGTTCAAGGTAAGTGTTGGATAGTGTAGGGGAAATAATTACTATTCTAACTCCAGTGAGTGCAACAGTAGGGTAAGTGTTGGATAGTGTAAGGGTACTATGCGGTGTAATGGTATGTGTTGTAATGACTTTCGATGTAATGCCAGCGTTGTAGTGACACGCGTTGTAATGGCATGCGCTGTAGTGACGTGATGTAATGACATGCGATGTAATGACATGCGATGTAAAGGATGTTGCGATGTAATGACTGCGCTGTAAAGGTAGTGCGCTGTAATGACTGCGTTGTAAAGGTTGTTTCCCGCACATTATTAAAGGCCCGATTGGAGCAGTCACAGGCCTCATTCTGCTAAGCCAGGTTTTTTAGGGGAATAGTGTGGCTTATACTCAGGCTGCATACTTCCCATTACTAATGGAAGGAAGGAGTCAAATATACGTGTGGTGCCATTTGAAGTCATGTGAGCCATGCATTGGCTAAAGCCCACTCAGCCACAGCCCGTGTAGGTAAGAACGGTGGGGCTGGGTGGGAGTTGGGGGGTATTTAAACAGACGACCACGAGGGAAAATTAAATAAATAATTAATTTTGCCTGTTGTCATCTGGTGAAATCCCTCCCCACCCTGCCCAACAGCTCCACCACTCTTACTTACAAAGGCCGTGGCTGAGCACACAGCAGGCAGGACGCACTGCTACTTGAGCTCTGAAATTAGGAACTGATAACTGGGGACCTTAGGGAACATGTAGAATTGAAAGGAAGGCTATTGGTAGTAATAGAAGATAGAAAGTAACTTTTGGCCAAGAGTGTTCCCGGAGTCTGAGATCCACCCATGGCCACCGAGGGTCCAGAATGCGCTAACATCAAAGCAGCCCAAGTGCAATATCCTGCAAGTTGAAGTACACCAAAGTTTAGTCCTGAGCATAACTTGCACCTAAATGCCAACACCGAAGGGACAAGTTCAAGCTGGATCACCATTTCCCTGGCAGTGCTAAATGCCAGCTCCAAGAGAAAACCATATGTAGCAAAAACCTTAATTTAACTGCAAAATGTACAATTGCCTTTTTTCCTTATTCGGTGAAGGGTCAATGCTGTGCACATTATTTTTGCTAGCGCAGTCTACATACTTTTTGTGATGATGGGTCATGTGTCTGGTTTGCTCTATGCTTGTGGCAAGATCCAGTAGAATCCATGTTCTATTTGATACAGTATTCGTAAAGCGCAAACTAATCACCCCTAAGAGTCTCAAGGCTCTGGGGGCCATCGGGGAAATTAAGCAAGTTATTGCCCAGAGTCACAAGGTGCTGGGCTTAGCTGCCGACGGCACCCGGAATCGAACCGTGAGCCCTGTGCTCCGAAGTCAGTCGCCATGGCTGTTGGGCCACACCTCTCCCCCTCATCTCTCACTGTCCCCACCATTGACCACATACAGCAGATATGAAGGTCATTGGTAGAAGTGGGGAATGGGGACCGAGGTAAGAAAAAAACAGAGGCGCAGGGCCCTACACACCTCTTAATCTCTTCTGTGGACAAGCATGGCTGCCGTCTGTGGTGGATAACTACAAAGTAAGAGATGCCTTCAATAACTTCTGCTAGAATGCTAAACATAACTATAACTGTAAATGGAAGCACCATAGTAATATCTCCAAATAACCAACTCTCTATACTTCAATAGAAAACTGGGAATTTTAAAAAGCTAAAAACAAGCAAACATAACTATCGCAAAAACACAAGAGTATGAACACCTCTCCCTAAGAATAGAATAACTACATCAGACTTGTCACTATATGGTGTTTTGTAAAATAAGGATAGCTTCCAACTGACATCTGTAGAACCGAAAAATAAGAACAATTAAAATGTTCCCTAATCTAATTAATGTGTGCAGAGACTGGAAATCGAATTCCTTGTACACATTTTTCATGAAAATGTATATAGTCAATTGTCCTTTAGAATCGATCCAGTTCCTTCACAGGGACATTTAGGAACACACACATAACCCCAGGCTTCAGAGTTCAAATACATTTTCAAGGAATGGGCCAACGTTTGTTTTCAGCAACACATGACTTCAGTATCTATTGCAGTAATCCAAAACGTCCATAGCACAATCCTAGGAAGCAATCGGTCTTAGCACTATCCATGTAACAAGGTGCTAGCTGCAGCAAATGTAGCATGGTTGCCTACCAAAGGAAGCTATGAATCACTGGGAAAGTTATACCTGAAAATCCAAGATGGCGTCCATCTCTCTACACTCTCAAGAGTTCATGGGCTGCTGAGAATTAGAGTTCACTGCCAGTGCGATGCCACACAGTAAGGGGAGCAATGCAGACCCCTGCATCCCCTGCGGTGCAGGTGGCCCCCACCCCTTCAGGGGGCCCCCATTCATCTTCAGACAAATGAATATTTGTGAGATATGGGAGACTTGGGGGCCACTGACCCCATTCTGCAGGGGGGCCACATCATGTTGAATTATGTAATTGCATGCAGCACGCCCAATGCATGTGCACAACCTAACTCCAATTAGTGCCTTTCCTCCTTTGAAAGGCACTCAGTGTGAGCAGCTTCAAAGTACTGATTTTCCAAACAGATACCAGATTAATTGGTAACAGTACCTCCAGCCCGTATTCCTGACATCATGGGTGTGTCTTAAAAGTAAAGAAATGTAAACCAATGGCAATTTTCAAGCATACAACCAAATGACTTAGAAGACTTGTCACATAAAACAAATACTGTAAAGCAACAAATATTATCAGCAAAACACACTGTTCCTTCTCTCCTTTGTAAAAAGACACGGCACATGTTTTTAATATGGTTGTATCATTTGTCTGAAAGAGCATTCTAGGAGGCCTAAAGGGATAAATATTGTGGGATTGTGGGGTCAGGTGGGGAGATGTCACTGAAAAGAAGAAAGTAAAGGAAAGAAGCAAACAACATCAGGCTTGAGGAGCAGGAGTGGGATAATCTACATGTTGAGAGCAGAAGTGCGAAAAAAGGATCATAAACCATTCACCCCACAGAGGACAAAAAAGAAGAAGCCCACTAAGTGAAGAGCTGCAATTACAGGCATGTCTCTGGTTCACATCAGAGGCTGGATACACCAACAAGAAAGGGGTAGGCAACACCTTGTGGATTGAATCCATTGGCGCTCCTCAGAAGCCCTTAACATGTACAAGCAGGAGGATGATGGATAGGACATTTGAGGTACAGGAAAGAGATGCCCAAGAAAATTAGCTAAGAAAACACTAAAGAAATTGGTAGGGGGAGGCTGCCATGGCCTTTCTGTGAATGAGCTATGGATGGGCTCATTATTTACCCTACGGAAGTAGCGTCCAACAAGCCCACCAAGAAAATAAGGGTTACTGCTTCCAGGAGACTCTTTGGTGAATCCCAAAACTTTCCAGGGAGCAGAATGCTGACTATATCCCAATGCCCCTTCTAGAACCTCTCCAATCTCCAGTTAATTCTTCTAGAGACTATAAATTCTCCAAAGGGGGTAAAGGGATGGGAGAGACAAGAAGAGACTGCCTTGTCCTGCTCTTCTGGTTTCCACTCAGTGGTTGCTTAACATTCACTCCTTGTATGGCGATGTCCCTGTTAAGTAATTGAACTGTGAACAAAATATTATAATTAGCTTAACCTGAACAAGTTTCACTATATCAAATAACATATACGTTTCTTATAATTGCTAAACTTCAAACTACCCCACAAGACAATGGCCTTAGCTTCTCTTCTATATAATATGTTTTGCATTGAAAGAACTTTCTTTTCGATCAACATTTTCTTGAAAAGATTCTCTGCATTCAATTGTCTTAAGTATATCATTTTTGTCAACTTCTTGTATGATATATATATATAGCCTGCCGGGAAACGGACCATGACTTCATGGTGAGACGTGCTGTACTTACACCGCGCCTTCAGGTATGCAAAGCAATTGGAATTGCGGAGGATGTCAGGCTTTGCAAAGACAGAGATAATTTTTTCCACCCACAGAAGACTGTGGTAGTGGAGAGTAATCGGGAGTACCCACTGAAAGGGATGCTGGGACATGCAGTTCTGAGTACCATCAGGTTTCCTCTACTGGGAGTGAGTTTAACACACATTTAAAAGTGAACTGCTAATGAAAGCCAGAGTGTTTGGCATTTGAGAAAGGCAATAGCTGAAACGCGTTATGCCATGAGAAATAAAACTCACCTGTGCAAAGGTGCTGTGTCCCCTGTTGTTTCGTGGAGGAAGCGATGGTTAAAGATATATATATGTATATATATAAATACTGCTCCAAGTTGCCCATTAAGCGAAGCGCACTCTGATGCAATGAATCTCCTCAGGCCTCAACACACAGTGGGATGTAGCCGACGCGTTTCGGATAGTATTCCTTCTTCATAGGCTGGTTTACCAAGTACACAGCGTTTCTTGCCGCACCTTAATACCATTCTCTGCCTTCTGATAGGCTGATAGGCTTGCTCCAATGAGCTTTCTCCAAGGTCTTATGGGAGTTGTAGTGCATGTAATTCTACCCAAATAGGTGCTGTGTGCATAGGGTCCCCAAATCAAACCCTCAAATGAGCCCCATCGTGTGCTGGGTCTCTATTGCTGGCTATTGCTTCTCCGAAGGTGCCTGACGTGATTTCAAGCCACTCGAACCGCTGTTATAGTTCGGTGGTGCGCTTTCCACGGCTGGGCTGCCGTATAAACATGATGCTCCGAGTTGCCCACAGGCGACACGCACTCTGGATGCGATAAATCTCGCTTCCCCCAAGGAGCCAGATGTGATTTCAAGCCCCACGGCCTGCTGTTCATTTGCGGTGTTGCGCTGTCCACGGCTGGGCTACCGTGAAAACATACTGCTCCAAGTTGCCCATTAAGCGAAGCGCACTCTGATGCAATAAATCTCCTCAGGCCTCAACACACAGTGGGATGTAGCCGACATGTTTCGGATAGTATTCCTTCTTCATAGGCTGGTTCACCAAGTACACAGTGTTTCTTGCCGCACCTTAATACCATGCCTGACGTGATTTCAAGCCACTCGAACCGCTGTTATAGTGCGGTGGTGTGCAGCCTATGAAGAGGGAATACTATCCGAAACGCGTTGGCTACATCCCACTGTGTGTTGAGGCCTGAGGAGATTTATTGCATCAGAGTGCGCGTCGCTTGTGGGCAACTCGGAGCACTATATATATATATATATATATATATATATATATCCACACCAAATGCTCACCTTGAGAATCAAGCAAGCGGGACACAGCTCCGGGCACAAACAAAGAATTCAATTTAGAGAGTTCAAAGCGCAGTCCTTGCATAACGTGAAACATTCAGGCAGACGCGTTTCTAGCCTCATTGGCCGTCATCAGTGCCGATATCACGGATAAAAAGATTGTTCTGGGTTTGACTCGGAGACCACTCCAGATGAAGCAGTCTCGTGACTCCTCCTCCTGGATGCAGGTGTGTTGCTTCCGCTTGTGAATTTGGGTGAACTGCATGGTGGTTACTGTAGTCCATCATGGTGTCTCATTTAGTAATGAGAGACTCCATACATCAAGTGATGCTCCAGTTTACTGGCGTTAGACTGGGTTCCACCTCAGAGTTCCCAAGTATGTTGTTCCCACTCTAAACTTTGTACCTTGTTTGTGCCCTTATCAGGCAGCACCGTGCTGCCTCCTCTCTCCCCTCGCTGAAAATAAACACCGAATGGCGATGACTTCGCTCGGGGGGGGCGCCGCGTTTGTACTCCTCGTACTACACCAAACATTTGCTGATAAGCGCGGAGCTCCAGACCGAGAGGGCGTGTCCCTGTCGGTTTCAGCGTACCCGACTATACCTCCACACCAAATGCTCACCTTGAGAATCAAGCTAGCGGGACACAGCTCCGGGCACAAACAAAGAATTTAATTTAGAGAGTTCAAAGCGCAGTCCTTGCATAACGTGAAACATTCAGGCAGACGCGTTTCTAGCCTCATTGGCCGTCATCAGTGCCGATATCACGGATAAAAAGATTGTTCTGGGTTTGACTCGGAGACCACTCCAGATGAAGCAGTCTCGTGACTCCTCCTCCTGGATGCAGGTGTGTTGCTTCCGCTTGTGAATTTGGGTGAACTGCATGGTGGTTACTGTAGTCCATCGTGGTGTCTCATTTAGTAATGAGAGACTCCATACATCAAGTGATGCTCCAGTTTACTGGCGTTAGACTGGGTTCCACCTCAGAGTTCCCAAGTATGTTGTTCCCACTCTAAACTTTGTACCTTGTTTGTGCCCTTATCAGGCAGCACCGTGCTGCCTCCTCTCTCCCCTCGCTGAAAATAAACACCGAATGGCGATGACTTCGCTCGGGGGGGCGCCGCGTTTGTACTCCTCGTACTACACCAAACATTTGCTGATAAGCGAGTAGCTCCAGACCGAGAGGGCGTGTCCCTGTCGGTTTCAGTGTACCCGACTATACCTCCACACCAAATGCTCACCTTGAGAATCAAGTTACAACAAACAAATGATGGACGGAATGCTGACAATGCAGACATTCTCCCCCAGTCAAGAGATCTGGGTTAAATCCATCGTTCTTTTGCCCACTACACCACCCCAGTTTAGACATGGCCATATGCAAATCAGTCTTGACCCTGTGCCTCATGGGAACAGTCCAGCCCGAACTGCCAAGCCATGTCTTCCCTGGACCGGAATCAAGCATCCTAGGACCGGTTTCTGGCTATCAGCCGTCATCAGCCAGGATAGCTTGACTCCAGTGGCGTAGTGAGCACGGGTCCCACGTCTGGGAATACCCATCCCACTTAGGGCGAAAAGAGTTACAACAAACAAATGATGGACGGAATGCTGACAATGCAGACATTCTCCCCCAGTCAAGAGATCTGGGTTAAATCCATCGTTCTTTTGCCCACTACACCACCCCAGTTTAGACATGGCCATATGCAAATCAGTCTTGACCCTGTGCCTCATGGGAACAGTCCAGCCCGAACTGCCAAGCCATGTCTTCCCTGGACCGGAATCAAGCATCCTAGGACCGGTTTCTGGCTATCAGCCGTCATCAGCCAGGATAGCTTGACTCCAGTGGCGTAGTGAGCACGGGTCCCACGTCTGGGAATACCCATCCCACTTAGGGCGAAAAGAGTTACAACAAACAAATGATGGACGGAATGCTGACAATGCAGACATTCTCCCCCAGTCAAGAGATCTGGGTTAAATCCATCGTTCTTTTGCCCACTACACCACCCCAGTTTAGACATGGCCATATGCAAATCAGTCTTGACCCTGTGCCTCATGGGAACAGTCCAGCCCGAACTGCCAAGCCATGTCTTCCCTGGACCGGAATCAAGCATCCTAGGACCGGTTTCTGGCTATCAGCCGTCATCAGCCAGGATAGCTTGACTCCAGTGGCGTAGTGAGCACGGGTCCCACGTCTGGGAATACCCATCCCACTTAGGGCGAAAAGAGTTACAACAAACAAATGATGGACGGAATGCTGACAATGCAGACATTCTCCCCCAGTCAAGAGATCTGGGTTAAATCCATCGTTCTTTTGCCCACTACACCACCCCAGTTTAGACATGGCCATATGCAAATCAGTCTTGACCCTGTGCCTCATGGGAACAGTCCAGCCCGAACTGCCAAGCCATGTCTTCCCTGGACCGGAATCAAGCATCCTAGGACCGGTTTCTGGCTATCAGCCGTCATCAGCCAGGATAGCTTGACTCCAGTGGCGTAGTGAGCACGGGTCCCACGTCTGGGAATACCCATCCCACTTAGGGCGAAAAGAGTTACAACAAACAAATGATGGACGGAATGCTGACAATGCAGACATTCTCCCCCAGTCAAGAGATCTGGGTTAAATCCATCGTTCTTTTGCCCACTACACCACCCCAGTTTAGACATGGCCATATGCAAATCAGTCTTGACCCTGTGCCTCATGGGAACAGTCCAGCCCGAACTGCCAAGCCATGTCTTCCCTGGACCGGAATCAAGCATCCTAGGACCGGTTTCTGGCTATCAGCCGTCATCAGCCAGGATAGCTTGACTCCAGTGGCGTAGTGAGCACGGGTCCCACGTCTGGGAATACCCATCCCACTTAGGGCGAAAAGAGTTACAACAAACAAATGATGGACGGAATGCTGACAATGCAGACATTCTCCCCCAGTCAAGAGATCTGGGTTAAATCCATCGTTCTTTTGCCCACTACACCACCCCAGTTTAGACATGGCCATATGCAAATCAGTCTTGACCCTGTGCCTCATGGGAACAGTCCAGCCCGAACTGCCAAGCCATGTCTTCCCTGGACCGGAATCAAGCATCCTAGGACCGGTTTCTGGCTATCAGCCGTCATCAGCCAGGATAGCTTGACTCCAGTGGCGTAGTGAGCACGGGTCCCACGTCTGGGAATACCCATCCCACTTAGGGCGAAAAGAGTTACAACAAACAAATGATGGACGGAATGCTGACAATGCAGACATTCTCCCCCAGTCAAGAGATCTGGGTTAAATCCATCGTTCTTTTGCCCACTACACCACCCCAGTTTAGACATGGCCATATGCAAATCAGTCTTGACCCTGTGCCTCATGGGAACAGTCCAGCCCGAACTGCCAAGCCATGTCTTCCCTGGACCGGAATCAAGCATCCTAGGACCGGTTTCTGGCTATCAGCCGTCATCAGCCAGGATAGCTTGACTCCAGTGGCGTAGTGAGCACGGGTCCCACGTCTGGGAATACCCATCCCACTTAGGGCGAAAAGAGTTACAACAAACAAATGATGGACGGAATGCTGACAATGCAGACATTCTCCCCCAGTCAAGAGATCTGGGTTAAATCCATCGTTCTTTTGCCCACTACACCACCCCAGTTTAGACATGGCCATATGCAAATCAGTCTTGACCCTGTGCCTCATGGGAACAGTCCAGCCCGAACTGCCAAGCCATGTCTTCCCTGGACCGGAATCAAGCATCCTAGGACCGGTTTCTGGCTATCAGCCGTCATCAGCCAGGATAGCTTGACTCCAGTGGCGTAGTGAGCACGGGTCCCACGTCTGGGAATACCCATCCCACTTAGGGCGAAAAGAGTTACAACAAACAAATGATGGACGGAATGCTGACAATGCAGACATTCTCCCCCAGTCAAGAGATCTGGGTTAAATCCATCGTTCTTTTGCCCACTACACCACCCCAGTTTAGACATGGCCATATGCAAATCAGTCTTGACCCTGTGCCTCATGGGAACAGTCCAGCCCGAACTGCCAAGCCATGTCTTCCCTGGACCGGAATCAAGCATCCTAGGACCGGTTTCTGGCTATCAGCCGTCATCAGCCAGGATAGCTTGACTCCAGTGGCGTAGTGAGCACGGGTCCCACGTCTGGGAATACCCATCCCACTTAGGGCGAAAAGAGTTACAACAAACAAATGATGGACGGAATGCTGACATTGCAGACATTCTCCCCCAGTCAAGAGATCTGGGTTAAATCCATCGTTCTTTTGCCCACTACACCACCCCAGTTTAGACATGGCCATATGCAAATCAGTCTTGACCCTGTGCCTCATGGGAACAGTCCAGCCCGAACTGCCAAGCCATGTCTTCCCTGGACCGGAATCAAGCATCCTAGGACCGGTTTCTGGCTATCAGCCGTCATCAGCCAGGATAGCTTGACTCCAGTGGCGTAGTGAGCACGGGTCCCACGTCTGGGAATACCCATCCCACTTAGGGCGAAAAGAGTTACAACAAACAAATGATGGACGGAATGCTGACAATGCAGACATTCTCCCCCAGTCAAGAGATCTGGGTTAAATCCATCGTTCTTTTGCCCACTACACCACCCCAGTTTAGACATGGCCATATGCAAATCAGTCTTGACCCTGTGCCTCATGGGAACAGTCCAGCCCGAACTGCCAAGCCATGTCTTCCCTGGACCGGAATCAAGCATCCTAGGACCGGTTTCTGGCTATCAGCCGTCATCAGCCAGGATAGCTTGACTCCAGTGGCGTAGTGAGCACGGGTCCCACGTCTGGGAATACCCATCCCACTTAGGGCGAAAAGAGTTACAACAAACAAATGATGGACGGAATGCTGACATGCAGACATTCTCCCCCAGTCAAGAGATCTGGGTTAAATCCATCGTTCTTTTGCCCACTACACCACCCCAGTTTAGACATGGCCATATGCAAATCAGTCTTGACCCTGTGCCTCATGGGAACAGTCCAGCCCGAACTGCCAAGCCATGTCTTCCCTGGACCGGAATCAAGCATCCTAGGACCGGTTTCTGGCTATCAGCCGTCATCAGCCAGGATAGCTTGACTCCAGTGGCGTAGTGAGCACGGGTCCCACGTCTGGGAATACCCATCCCACTTAGGGCGAAAAGAGTTACAACAAACAAATGATGGACGGAATGCTGACAATGCAGACATTCTCCCCCAGTCAAGAGATCTGGGTTAAATCCATCGTTCTTTTGCCCACTACACCACCCCAGTTTAGACATGGCCATATGCAAATCAGTCTTGACCCTGTGCCTCATGGGAACAGTCCAGCCCGAACTGCCAAGCCATGTCTTCCCTGGACCGGAATCAAGCATCCTAGGACCGGTTTCTGGCTATCAGCCGTCATCAGCCAGGATAGCTTGACTCCAGTGGCGTAGTGAGCACGGGTCCCACGTCTGGGAATACCCATCCCACTTAGGGCGAAAAGAGTTACAACAAACAAATGATGGACGGAATGCTGACAATGCAGGCTTTTTGTTATTTTTGTTATTTTTGTTATTTTTGCATTTGTCACCCCGAGTGGGAAGGGTATGCTCAGACGTGAGTCCCTTGCTCTCCATGCCACTGGAATCAGGCTATCCTGGCTGACGAGGGCTGAAAGCCCGAAACCGGTCCTAGGATGCTTGTTTCCAGTCCAGGGAGGACCTGGCTTGGCAGTTCGGGCTGGACTGGTCCCATGTGGCACAGGGTCAAGACTGATTTGCATATGGCTGGGTTCAAACTGGAATGGCATGGTGAGCAAAAAAAAAAAACAATGGATTTAGGCCCAGATCTCTGTACTGGGGTGAATGTATGACATTGTTCTGCATTCTGTCCATCAATTGTTATTTTTGCATTTGTCACCCCGAGTGGGAAGGGTATGCTCAGACGTGAGTCCCTTGCTCTCCATGCCACTGGAATCAGGCTATCCTGGCTGACGAGGGCTGAAAGCCCGAAACCGGTCCTAGGATGCTTGTTTCCAGTCCAGGGAGGACCTGGCTTGGCAGTTCGGGCTGGACTGTTCCCATGTGGCACAGGGTCAAGACTGATTTGCATATGGCTGGGTTCAAACTGGAATGGCATGGTGAGCAAAAAAAAAAAACAATGGATTTAGGCCCAGATCTCTGTACTGGGGTGAATGTATGACATTGTTCTGCATTCTGTCCATCAATTGTTATTTTTGCATTTGTCACCCCGAGTGGGAAGGGTATGCTCAGACGTGAGTCCCTTGCTCTCCATGCCACTGGAATCAGGCTATCCTGGCTGACGAGGGCTGAAAGCCCGAAACCGGTCCTAGGATGCTTGTTTCCAGTCCAGGGAGGACCTGGCTTGGCAGTTCGGGCTGGACTGTTCCCATGTGGCACAGGGTCAAGACTGATTTGCATATGGCTGGGTTCAAACTGGAATGGCATGGTGAGCAAAAAAACGATGGATTTAGGCCCAGATCTCTGTACTGGGGTGAATGTATGACATTGTTCTGCATTCTGTCCATCACTTGTTATTTTTGCATTTGTCACCCCGAGTGGGAAGGGTATGCTCAGACGTGAGTCCCTTGCTCTCCATGCCACTGGAATCAGGCTATCCTGGCTGACGAGGGCTGAAAGCCCGAAACCGGTCCTAGGATGCTTGTTTCCAGTCCAGGGAGGACCTGGCTTGGCAGTTCGGGCTGGACTGTTCCCATGTGGCACAGGGTCAAGACTGATTTGCATATGGCTGGGTTCAAACTGGAATGGCATGGTGAGCAAAAAAACGATGGATTTAGGCCCAGATCTCTGTACTGGGGTGAATGTATGACATTGTTCTGCATTCTGTCCATCAATTGTTATTTTTGCATTTGTCACCCCGAGTGGGAAGGGTATGCTCAGACGTGAGTCCCTTGCTCTCCATGCCACTGGAATCAGGCTATCCTGGCTGACGAGGGCTGAAAGCCCGAAACCGGTCCTAGGATGCTTGTTTCCAGTCCAGGGAGGACCTGGCTTGGCAGTTCGGGCTGGACTGTTCCCATGTGGCACAGGGTCAAGACTGATTTGCATATGGCTGGGTTCAAACTGGAATGGCATGGTGAGCAAAAAAACGATGGATTTAGGCCCAGATCTCTGTACTGGGGTGAATGTATGACATTGTTCTGCATTCTGTCCATCAATTGTTATTTTTGCATTTGTCACCCCGAGTGGGAAGGGTATGCTCAGACGTGAGTCCCTTGCTCTCCATGCCACTGGAATCAGGCTATCCTGGCTGACGAGGGCTGAAAGCCCGAAACCGGTCCTAGGATGCTTGTTTCCAGTCCAGGGAGGACCTGGCTTGGCAGTTCGGGCTGGACTGTTCCCATGTGGCACAGGGTCAAGACTGATTTGCATATGGCTGGGTTCAAACTGGAATGGCATGGTGAGCAAAAAAACGATGGATTTAGGCCCAGATCTCTGTACTGGGGTGAATGTATGACATTGTTCTGCATTCTGTCCATCAATTGTTATTTTTGCATTTGTCACCCCGAGTGGGAAGGGTATGCTCAGACGTGAGTCCCTTGCTCTCCATGCCACTGGAATCAGGCTATCCTGGCTGACGAGGGCTGAAAGCCCGAAACCGGTCCTAGGATGCTTGTTTCCAGTCCAGGGAGGACCTGGCTTGGCAGTTCGGGCTGGACTGTTCCCATGTGGCACAGGGTCAAGACTGATTTGCATATGGCTGGGTTCAAACTGGAATGGCATGGTGAGCAAAAAAACGATGGATTTAGGCCCAGATCTCTGTACTGGGGTGAATGTATGACATTGTTCTGCATTCTGTCCATCAATTGTTATTTTTGCATTTGTCACCCCGAGTGGGAAGGGTATGCTCAGACGTGAGTCCCTTGCTCTCCATGCCACTGGAATCAGGCTATCCTGGCTGACGAGGGCTGAAAGCCCGAAACCGGTCCTAGGATGCTTGTTTCCAGTCCAGGGAGGACCTGGCTTGGCAGTTCGGGCTGGACTGTTCCCATGTGGCACAGGGTCAAGACTGATTTGCATATGGCTGGGTTCACACTGGAATGGCATGGTGAGCAAAAAAACGATGGATTTAGGCCCAGATCTCTGTACTGGGGTGAATGTATGACATTGTTCTGCATTCTGTCCATCAATTGTTATTTTTGCATTTGTCACCCCGAGTGGGAAGGGTATGCTCAGACGTAAGTCCCTTGCTCTCCATGCCACTGGAATCAGGCTATCCTGGCTGACGAGGGCTGAAAGCCCGAAACCGGTCCTAGGATGCTTGTTTCCAGTCCAGGGAGGACCTGGCTTGGCAGTTCGGGCTGGACTGCTCCCATGTGGCACAGGGTCAAGACTGATTTGCATATGGCTGGGTTCAAACTGGAATGGCATGGTGAGCAAAAAAACGATGGATTTAGGCCCAGATCTCTGTACTGGGGTGAATGTATGACATTGTTCTGCATTCTGTCCATCAATTGTTATTTTTGCATTTGTCACCCCGAGTGGGAAGGGTATGCTCAGACGTGAGTCCCTTGCTCTCCATGCCACTGGAATCAGGCTATCCTGGCTGACGAGGGCTGAAAGCCCGAAACCGGTCCTAGGATGCTTGTTTCCAGTCCAGGGAGGACCTGGCTTGGCAGTTCGGGCTGGACTGTTCCCATGTGGCACAGGGTCAAGACTGATTTGCATATGGCTGGGTTCAAACTGGAATGGCATGGTGAGCAAAAAAACGATGGATTTAGGCCCAGATCTCTGTACTGGGGTGAATGTATGACATTGTTCTGCATTCTGTCCATCAATTGTTATTTTTGCATTTGTCACCCCGAGTGGGAAGGGTATGCTCAGACGTGAGTCCCTTGCTCTCCATGCCACTGGAATCAGGCTATCCTGGCTGACGAGGGCTGAAAGCCCGAAACCGGTCCTAGGATGCTTGTTTCCAGTCCAGGGAGGACCTGGCTTGGCAGTTCGGGCTGGACTGTTCCCATGTGGCACAGGGTCAAGACTGATTTGCATATGGCTGGGTTCAAACTGGAATGGCATGGTGAGCAAAAAAACGATGGATTTAGGCCCAGATCTCTGTACTGGGGTGAATGTATGACATTGTTCTGCATTCTGTCCATCAATTGTTATTTTTGCATTTGTCACCCCGAGTGGGAAGGGTATGCTCAGACGTGAGTCCCTTGCTCTCCATGCCACTGGAATCAGGCTATCCTGGCTGACGAGGGCTGAAAGCCCGAAACCGGTCCTAGGATGCTTGTTTCCAGTCCAGGGAGGACCTGGCTTGGCAGTTCGGGCTGGACTGTTCCCATGTGGCACAGGGTCAAGACTGATTTGCATATGGCTGGGTTCAAACTGGAATGGCATGGTGAGCAAAAAAACGATGGATTTAGGCCCAGATCTCTGTACTGGGGTGAATGTATGACATTGTTCTGCATTCTGTCCATCAATTGTTATTTTTGCATTTGTCACCCCGAGTGGGAAGGGTATGCTCAGACGTGAGTCCCTTGCTCTCCATGCCACTGGAATCAGGCTATCCTGGCTGACGAGGGCTGAAAGCCCGAAACCGGTCCTAGGATGCTTGTTTCCAGTCCAGGGAGGACCTGGCTTGGCAGTTCGGGCTGGACTGTTCCCATGTGGCACAGGGTCAAGACTGATTTGCATATGGCTGGGTTCAAACTGGAATGGCATGGTGAGCAAAAAAACGATGGATTTAGGCCCAGATCTCTGTACTGGGGTGAATGTATGACATTGTTCTGCATTCTGTCCATCAATTGTTATTTTTGCATTTGTCACCCCGAGTGGGAAGGGTATGCTCAGACGTGAGTCCCTTGCTCTCCATGCCACTGGAATCAGGCTATCCTGGCTGACGAGGGCTGAAAGCCCGAAACCGGTCCTAGGATGCTTGTTTCCAGTCCAGGGAGGACCTGGCTTGGCAGTTCGGGCTGGACTGTTCCCATGTGGCACAGGGTCAAGACTGATTTGCATATGGCTGGGTTCAAACTGGAATGGCATGGTGAGCAAAAAAACGATGGATTTAGGCCCAGATCTCTGTACTGGGGTGAATGTATGACATTGTTCTGCATTCTGTCCATCAATTGTTATTTTTGCATTTGTCACCCCGAGTGGGAAGGGTATGCTCAGACGTGAGTCCCTTGCTCTCCATGCCACTGGAATCAGGCTATCCTGGCTGACGAGGGCTGAAAGCCCGAAACCGGTCCTAGGATGCTTGTTTCCAGTCCAGGGAGGACCTGGCTTGGCAGTTCGGGCTGGACTGTTCCCATGTGGCACAGGGTCAAGACTGATTTGCATATGGCTGGGTTCAAACTGGAATGGCATGGTGAGCAAAAAAACGATGGATTTAGGCCCAGATCTCTGTACTGGGGTGAATGTATGACATTGTTCTGCATTCTGTCCATCAATTGTTATTTTTGCATTTGTCACCCCGAGTGGGAAGGGTATGCTCAGATGTGAGTCCCTTGCTCTCCATGCCACTGGAATCAGGCTATCCTGGCTGACGAGGGCTGAAAGCCCGAAACCGGTCCTAGGATGCTTGTTTCCAGTCCAGGGAGGACCTGGCTTGGCAGTTCGGGCTGGACTGTTCCCATGTGGCACAGGGTCAAGACTGATTTGCATATGGCTGGGTTCAAACTGGAATGGCATGGTGAGCAAAAAAACGATGGATTTAGGCCCAGATCTCTGTACTGGGGTGAATGTATGACATTGTTCTGCATTCTGTCCATCAATTGTTATTTTTGCATTTGTCACCCCGAGTGGGAAGGGTATGCTCAGACGTGAGTCCCTTGCTCTCCATGCCACTGGAATCAGGCTATCCTGGCTGACGAGGGCTGAAAGCCCGAAACCGGTCCTAGGATGCTTGTTTCCAGTCCAGGGAGGACCTGGCTTGGCAGTTCGGGCTGGACTGTTCCCATGTGGCACAGGGTCAAGACTGATTTGCATATGGCTGGGTTCAAACTGGAATGGCATGGTGAGCAAAAAAACGATGGATTTAGGCCCAGATCTCTGTACTGGGGTGAATGTATGACATTGTTCTGCATTCTGTCCATCAATTGTTATTTTTGCATTTGTCACCCCGAGTGGGAAGGGTATGCTCAGACGTGAGTCCCTTGCTCTCCATGCCACTGGAATCAGGCTATCCTGGCTGACGAGGGCTGAAAGCCCGAAACCGGTCCTAGGATGCTTGTTTCCAGTCCAGGGAGGACCTGGCTTGGCAGTTCGGGCTGGACTGTTCCCATGTGGCACAGGGTCAAGACTGATTTGCATATGGCTGGGTTCAAACTGGAATGGCATGGTGAGCAAAAAAACGATGGATTTAGGCCCAGATCTCTGTACTGGGGTGAATGTATGACATTGTTCTGCATTCTGTCCATCAATTGTTATTTTTGCATTTGTCACCCCGAGTGGGAAGGGTATGCTCAGACGTGAGTCCCTTGCTCTCCATGCCACTGGAATCAGGCTATCCTGGCTGACGAGGGCTGAAAGCCCGAAACCGGTCCTAGGATGCTTGTTTCCAGTCCAGGGAGGACCTGGCTTGGCAGTTCGGGCTGGACTGTTCCCATGTGGCACAGGGTCAAGACTGATTTGCATATGGCTGGGTTCAAACTGGAATGGCATGGTGAGCAAAAAAACGATGGATTTAGGCCCAGATCTCTGTACTGGGGTGAATGTATGACATTGTTCTGCATTCTGTCCATCAATTGTTATTTTTGCATTTGTCACCCCGAGTGGGAAGGGTATGCTCAGACGTGAGTCCCTTGCTCTCCATGCCACTGGAATCAGGCTATCCTGGCTGACGAGGGCTGAAAGCCCGAAACCGGTCCTAGGATGCTTGTTTCCAGTCCAGGGAGGACCTGGCTTGGCAGTTCGGGCTGGACTGTTCCCATGTGGCACAGGGTCAAGACTGATTTGCATATGGCTGGGTTCAAACTGGAATGGCATGGTGAGCAAAAAAACGATGGATTTAGGCCCAGATCTCTGTACTGGGGTGAATGTATGACATTGTTCTGCATTCTGTCCATCAATTGTTATTTTTGCATTCACCTTGAGAATCAAGCAAGCGGGACACAGCTCCGGGCACAAACAAAGAATTTAATTTAGAGAGTTCAAAGCGCAGTCCTTGCATAACGTGAAACATTCAGGCAGACGCGTTTCTAGCCTCATTGGCCGTCATCAGTGCCGATATCACGGATAAAAAGATTGCTCTGGGTTTGACTCGGAGAGCACTCCAGATGAAGCAGTGTCGTGACTCCTCCTCCTGGATGCAGGTGTGTTGCTTCAGGTTGTGAATTTGGGTGAACTGCATGGTGGTTACTGTAGTCCATATATATATATTACCTACTGGCGGTCGCCAGTAGGTAGTTATAGATAGGACCACGTTTCCATAGGAAATCCGCAACATTCTATTTTGAATAACTTTGGCGCCGGTCGACGAATCCTCGTGAATTTTTCAAAATAGGTGGGGCGCTACGCTCTGCTCCTACCCTGAAAGTCTCGGGGGGATTCGTCAAGCGGGGGCTGAGATAAAAGGAGGGTCCCAAAACGCGTTTTTCCCATGCATTTTTCCATAGGACCTTTAGACACAGCTACAGCCCGAACGGCTGAACAGAATTACTTGAAATTTGGCAGAGAGCTAGTCCTCAGGTCAAGGAAGTGCCTTTTGTAGGTTTGGTATAAATCTGTTCAGTAGATTCTGAGAAAATAGCCTTTAAATCAATATATATATCTGTGGCAGCTTACGGTGCGCTTACGGTGCGCTTACCGTACGCGTACGGTGGCGTGTGCGAGCGCGATTTTGATTGCCTCTTAGATCTTAGTAAACATTCAAATCGGTCGAAACCAGGAAGCGGCGGCCGCCATTTTCTCTCTCGCTATCTGAGCTGGGCAGCAAAAACGAAGCCAAAAAATGGCTAAAGAGGCAGTTTCGTCACATCCTAACCACCCAGCATTGATATAGGGGTCCCCAAACAACCCACAAGCCCCAAAAAAAAATTTTTTTTTTTTTCGGAAATTCGCCGATTACGCTTACCGTACGCGTACGGTAAAATTTTTTTAAAAAAAAAAATAATCCACATTCTCCCCACCCCGTGTGCCAATGGTGCCCGAAGGGCGCCATTTGTGCATGGCATATAACAAATAAAAAATTAACAAAGAATAAATTTCACAAAGATGCGCATAATATGTCCCCCATGTGCGCACGGTGCGCGAAGCGCATCGTGCGTACATGGCCCATCCCGCATAACGTGGGCACGCGGTGCGCGCAGCGCACCGCGTGACCACCGTGCGTGCACGGCACTAACTGCGTAAAGTGGGTGCGCGGTGCGCGAAGCGCACCGTGCGCGCACGGAACGAACTGCGTTAACTGGGCGCGCAACGCCACGAATGGCGTAAAGTAACTTAGCATTTTAAAAAACGTACAAATTCACTGAAAAAACCATAGGTTTCACACACGTTATAGTTAGGAATTAGCATTTAAAAAACCTTGCAAATTCACTGAAAAAACCATAGGTTTCACACATGTTATAGTTAGCTGGACATTTTACTGATAAAAAACCAATGAAATTCCCCCGTTATAGTTACTGTAGGCAACTATAACTCACGCGACCGTAATCCTCTGCTGATGACATATGTGTCTTTATGAAAAAAAAATATTTGTAATATATGTATAGCTAAAATTTAATGGAAGAAGACATGGGCAAATAAGTGTCTAAATACAGTATTAGCATCAGCAGAGGATTGCGGTCGCGTGAGTTATAGTTGCCTACAGTAACTATAACGGGGGAATTTCATTGGTTTTTTATCAGTAAAATGTCCAGCTAACTATAACATGTGTGAAACCTATGGTTTTTTCAGTGAATATATATATATATGTATATATATCAAAGCTCCAAGGTTCCCACCTGTGGAGACGCACTCTGACATCCACTGCAGCAACCTTCATGAGGTAAAAGCCAGATTGGCAGGCGGATCCAGTTTACAGCATGCCTGTCAAATCACGCCTGACGCGTTTCGTGCTCATGGCACCAAGTCAGTCTTGATACCAGGCAGGAGGACTTTCCTTTATTAGGCATGACGTTTGGGAGACGTGACTAGTTAAAGACATTTTGCCCCCTCTTTGAATGGTATGTAGAGAAAATGGGTAAGTCAGATTGAAAACTACATGAATGGCAAACTAAATAAGTTGAGACCACCAAGAAGGCAGTTCGCCAAGGAAAGCTGGAGTTCACATTTAAGCATTTCTGCACATGTTCCATCAATTGGGGGAATGTGACGGGATGAGGTGATGGTGCTGATGCAAGATTTGAGGGCACATTGCCACAGGCATCCGTGACAGTGATACATTTGGGGAGAGTGGTGTTGAGCAGATAACAGGGCTGGAGATTAATAAATCCAAGAAGAGGCATCCATCTAGAGGTGTTAGGAGGTCATTGTCTTATTCATCTGGCCATTCCACTTTCACAGAATGGTTTGGTGCGAAGTCAAGAAGATTCAGCATTTCCAAGGCCATTGAGGAGATGAGCAAGGAAATTGGGAGGAAGCTGTGGGTGTCTCTGCAAATCACATAAAATTTGACACATTCATTGGTACTATCTGCTCTGTGGTCAACCTGACCTTTATAGGGTAAAAATAATTTAACAAAAGTGCTGGATGAACTGCCACTGAGATTAACATGCTGCAAAACGAAGTAGCAGTAGTAACACCAGGAAAATAATCAGTATTGTTGTGATAAAAAAACTGCTAACTCAGAAATTAGAGGCCTTTCAGCCACCAAACGGATGGCTAGATCTCAGAGTATAGAGACAGTAAGTCTCAGTGAGATAAACCTTTGTTAACTCTACAAGGTTTACAGTTGTTAGAAGCTGGATCTGGAGATTGTGGACTCTGAAAATAATTTCTGCATTAGTTAGTCAAGTTAGGATACCTTTGTCATAACAGTCTTGAGGCCAAGATATGATATATTTCTCAGTTTAGACTGGGGTTCTGAGAAGACAAAATTTCACCAACGAAGTTGTGCAAAGTCTGTGGCTGTTTACTAGGTCGAACCTACCTGAATGATAGCCACATTAATCAACAGCAAGCTTTTTCCTTTGTTCTGTCCCATGTCGTGCATCGTCAAGGGCCAATGAAGGACTTAGAAATTGACAAATGTCCTTCTCTTTACACACTTTCAAGAGCGCTGTTGATTATGACAGAGCATTATGTAATCAGTGACCCTAAAGTTGGTGGGAAGCTGTGACAGCTCTCTCATTAAATTCAGTGGTTAATCATTGTGCGTCTATTAACTGGATCAAAGGATGTAATGATTATTAGTCAATCAATCAATCAATCAATCAGTACATTTATAGAGCGCACTACTCACCCGTGAGGGTTTCAAGGCGCTGAGGGTGGGGGGGGGGGGGGGGGGGGTGCTCGAACAGCCAGGTCTTGAGGTGTCTCCTGAAGGTGAGATTTACCAGAGCACACTCTAGGATACATACTATAAACATACAAAAAGCTGATTCAGGATGGGAGGTCCAGAACTATTAGCAACCAACCATGGATTGTTAGTCCTTTAAATATTTTTTGGGGTGAAGAATTGCTCATGAGCGGATGTGGGATCCAGAACTGCTTTGCAGAAAATGTGTAGAGGGATACGATTAAGTAGTATCTGTAGCAGGTTTTCTGTTTCTTCTGATAAACTTGTGGCCTGATGTACTAAATCATTCCCAAACTAGAGATGTGCAATTTGCAGACCAACTGAATTGTGAGTGGAATTCTATTTGCAATGCAAGCAAATGTACTAATGGGCTGCATTGCCAATTGTCCATCTGCAGGGCCTCACAAAATGAGTCTCCTAATGAATATTATTTAGGCAGGTCATTATTTGCAACTACCTATTAGTGGTTGTGAATGCCTGCAAGGGGCAGCAGATCTCCATTGCATTTACTTTCCAAAGTGTATTTTTTTTAATCATCCCCTGTCCATTCAAAGGATGGGTGCTGCTTTAAAGACAATGTTTTTAAATGTAGACATGAGCTGGATCATTCACTGGTCCTCTGGCCACTTCCTGCTCCCCGCTGAAGTAGCTGACATGATTTCCAAAGCAGAGGAGACAGGGACAGCTATTCTTTTGTGAAGCAGGTACCACCCTAACTCAGGGTAACTAACTGATGGTTTGCAGCCGCAATTTACATCACTTTTCAAATCGCAAACAGGGTGACAATGCTCTTTCACACCCCTTCCGATTTGTGATTAGGAAATGATTGTTGCTTTATGAGTCCTAGTACACTGTGAAAAGCTTTGTGGCCTCAAATCATGGGACTTTGTGAATCACCTGATTTGCAACCTAAATAACTTTGCACAACTTAACCAGTTCCTACTCCAGTGTCAACTTTCTTGCATTTCTAGCACTAATGCTAACAGGGGATGCTGTTTGATGATATATGTGTGTTCTAACCCGAGAAGCCACCCCAGTGCCCAACCTGGGGCTGCTTTTTGAGATCATGGGCAGTCCAGCATCAAATGAATGTGATGGTTCAGTGTGTACTGAGACCAAAGTGTAGCCAAAGTGCTCCACTGAGATAACTTAATATGGACATTTTTTTTTCACCTGTATTTTTCTATTTTCGTAACAGTGGGATCAAATCAGCACTGCAACGGCATCTACAATGTTTCTGTCTTTACATCAAAAGCATATTCACAGCTTATTACGTAGCGGCAATAGTGTACAGACTCACATTCATAAACAACCCAAGCTACAGCACGCCGCAAGATGCAGCGCCTCGTCGCCGTGCAATACTTTAGTTCTAGGATTAGCAGCAGTACAGCAGTATTCCTGCCCCCCCTTTACGCTCCCCGGCAATTACCCATGGCACCATCACCCGTCCCATTCATGTGGTCTACTTATTGGCTGCCATTATCTTGTGCTCTGGTACTTAGATATAGTCTTAAGGGCTGCCAATTATCTTTCGGCCTAGAGTCAATCGGTTGTAGCTCAGCCCACTGTTAGTGTCGCAATACTCCAAACTGTTAAGCCACTGCCACACTGTAAGCACACTCCTGCACCCCTAATGCATGGCCAATTCTCGTTTCCCTATAAGAAGCGCTACCCCAACCAGTCTGCGCGCAGCCTTGGGGATTTCCGTGACGTGGCCCAGAAGTGCCAGCAGCGACTTTATATGGACATTTTGTTTTATTGAAAACAGACACGAAATCCTCTTAAAGTGTAGCCAGTAGGGTCATTGAATACTGGCTATTCTGATAGAAAGAGAAATATTTAAAAATCCAGATCCCTGAATTTTTCTTTCTCCCACAGGGAGAGGAGGACTTTTAGTGCATCTGTACCCCCGCACCAGCCATTGAGCACGGTATCAATGCCGGAGGATCATAGTATGTTTGGACTTTTCTCAGCAAGAATGATGGTTGGGAAGCCAGTCTAATTACCCTGGAGGGATCTTTGCCCATCCCATACTTAAGTAAGTGTTATCCAGTTCAGGCAGTCTTCAGTCACTAATTTGAAACCTAGTGTGACTCTTTTCCTTTCCTCCCATTTTTTGATTCCTTCCTTCTCCCTACCTCTCTCCCTCCCTTCCCTTCCCTTCCATCTTTCCTTCCTTCCATCATTCCTTCCTCTGGCATTTCTTCCGTACTTTCTTTCTTCCTTTCTCACTTCCCTCCATTGATTGCTTCTCTCCTATCATCCTGCCTACTTCTCCTTCCTACCTTTCATTTCTGCATCCTTCTATTAACATCCTACCTCACCATTGCTACATTAGTTTGAGCAAACATGCTTGCTACCACCTGTGCTGTTGCTTTCTTTCTAGTTCACTTTCTTTCATCTTTCCTTCTCTCAATAGCCTTCCTTACTTGGCTCTTTCATTCCCTACTTCCCAAGCCGAACATCCTCGCTTATTCTCACCCTTTCCTTTCCTTCCCTCTCCTCTCCTTCCACATCTTCATCTTCATCCCCATCCCTTGCCCTTTCCCTTCCTCCTCCCCTTTCCCTTCACCTTTCCCTCCATCTTTCCCTTCCTCCTCCCCTTCCCCTTTCACTTTCCCGTTCCCCTTTCCCTTTCCCTCATCCCATATCTCTTACACAGAGAGTTCTATAGTTCCTGCATCTCCGATGTTTTCGTTTCTCTCTCAAACCCTCACTGCTTCCCTGGAGAAAACGACTGACCTCGAGATGCCTGCTGTGCTGTGGCTCAGAGAATCTTGAGTCCAGCTCTGTATGAGTGGTCTTTGAAATTTAAATTTGCTAGCCTGGCTACTGGGTGGCCCACATTGTATTCCCGTTTTATAGTGTTAAATGTATTTAGCAGGACAAGGACAAAGGCAGAACATTTATGGCCCTAATTACTAACACTTTGGAGACTGGAACCATTTAGGACACAATTATAAGTCTTTCTAGGCTAGTTAAAGAAATCTAATTACAGAGTACCTGTGCAGTAATCCTGATATTCCAGTCAGATATGCCACCTTCTGAGGCAACTCCATCATTGTCTCTAAACTGCACCAGAAAATAGTAAAGTAGAGGTGTGCCTGAAGAGAACCCAGGCACTACATGTGGCTCATGGGGGGATGTGGGCCAGGACTGCTCCATCACATCATAAAGAGAGTGGTGCATGTGGAGGTGTGGGCCTGGAGAGTCTCCCTGCATTGTAGGGATAGTTCCTCATGAGGAGAGGTGTGCCTTGAGGCGTGAGACACACTACAAAAAGACCATTGGGTATAGTTCAGTATGCTTCAAGAATCCTCTTCAATACAGAGCTAGTGCATCATGTGTGAAGGTGTGTCTGGAGAATTCCTGAACACTAAAAAGAGAGGAGTGGATGTGGAGGTGGGCACCTGGAGAGTAACCATGCATTACAATGAGAGTGCTGCTCTGAGAGAAATGTGCCTAGAGACTTGCGACACACTTTAAACACAGTGTTGGATATGGGGCAGTATTGTTGGAGACTCCCATGCATTCTAGACAGAGTACTTCATGTGTGGAGGCGTGCCTGGAGAATTCCTGCAGGCTATAAAGAGTGGTGGGTGTGGAAGTGTACACCTATAGAGTCCCTGTGCATGATAGAGAGATTGCAGCATGTGGAGCATGTGCCTTGAGACTCAAGACACACTTTTAAGAGAGTGTTGCATAGGGAGTAGTATGTTTGAAGAGGCCCCTTCAATACAAAGAGAGTGGTGCATAAATGGGGGGGGGTGACCAGAGAATTCCTGCAGACGATAAAGTCTGCAGAAATGTTAGAGGTGTGTCTGGAAACACCTACTGCATTATATAGAGAGTGGTGCATGTGGGAAGGCCTGCTTGCAGATCTGCTAGACACTATAAATAATGTAAATTGTATTTATATAGGGCTTATTAACCCTGATGAGACATTGAAGTGCTTTGCGGCAAGTAGCACGCTATCCTGGAACCCAAGACTAAGTTAAAAAGCTACTAGATTAGTATTATGTGTGTTTCTTCTCTCCTTGTGGATTAGTTGTGTTACATTTGTGCACTTGAGTTCTTGTATGTTTTGTAGTGTTATGAAGTAGTGATAGAATGATGGGAATGGATTACACAAGGGAAGTAATAAGTTGTTATTGGGAGTAGGGGACATGTGCACCTGTTAGTTGGGTGATTTGGCTACAAAGGAGGGGAAAGTTTTTTTTTTTTTTTTCTTTCTTTTTTTTTTTTTTTGAAACCGTTTATTACAAAGTTCAAAGAATATACAAAGATGGGCCTACAACCTTCAGGCCGGCCGCTAGCAAACAAGAGGAGCATAAGATACACACAGTAGAACGCAGGCTGTGGCAAAGGGAAACGTACAGGAGTTAGCCGCGTTGATGGCCACACCATCCGGACCCCACATGACGGTTTCTTTTGAACATAAATAACAACAAACAAAATCAAACCACAAGGCAACCCACGATCGAAAACAGCAGCATGTGCTCCCCTAGAAGGGGGACCCTACCAATCCATAGGAGTATCAAGGGGGGAGGAGAAGGTCAGAACAGGGACTGGGTGGACTCAGTGCCCGGTACCGGAGAGCTAAACCGGCTAAGGGGACGGGGCAGGCGATGGATCGGGCAATAACGGCGGGGCACAGATTCCCCCACGGTAGGCGTTCCAGGGGCCCCATACTTTCACCCATGTCCCAGGCTTACCTCTCGCTACATACACCACCTTTTCCCGGAACATGCACCAGTCCATATTTTCCTTCCAGGCCGAAACAGTCGGGGACCTCTGGGAACCCCACAATTGAGCAATATCGCGCTTGGCCACCATATATCCCAGAGTCACCCACCACGTCTGTGGCGCCGAATAATGGGTTGGTTCCCACACGTTCAACAGGCATCTCCTCGCTTCGGGCAGCAGCGGCACACGCGTAACCACCCGCAGGACCTCATGCACACCACGCCAGAATCGCTCCACCTCTGGGCATTCCCACAAAATATGAAGAAAGGTCCCCAAAGAACCACACCCACGCTTACACAACCCGTCCACAGCATAGCCCATACGCAATAGCCTTGGCCCCGTTATGTAGACCCTATGGAGTATCTTGAGCTGGACGAAGCGAAGGCGGGCCGGTATGGCCACCTCTTTCGGGGAGGCCACCGCAGAGACCCAGTCCTCGTCGTCCAGCTCCAATCCATCGGCAACCCAAGCCTCGCGAAGATCAAGCAGCAATCCCGCGCGGTCATTGATCAGTTTTTTATAGATTAACAAGATCGTGCTTTCCGGTACATGTCCATCCAGCACTCTATCCTCCAGAGGGGAGTACTCTGGGATGGAGGCGACGTCCGGGAAGGCGGAGCATAGTGCATGACGGATCTGCATATACCGAAAGTATTCCCTGTCTTGCAACTGGAATTCCGTCTGCAGCATCCCGAACGTTTTGAATCCCCCCCTCGTCCAGAGATCCCCCACCCTGCTTATGCCTATCATGTCCCACTTCTCGAAGCCCTTCGAGGTCCACAGGGAGCCCAACTGCTCAGATGCGTACAGTGGTGACGCCTGGGTCAAACGATCCTTCCACCCCATCGCTACATTAGCCGCGTGCCACACTCGTACCATGACACGCGTGGGGCCCGTCAGACGTGCGAGAAGCGAGCTGGAGTAGAGCGCTCGATTATAGTCACCACCCGGCAGTAGCATCTTATCCATTTCAAAGGCCGGGTTTAGGGCGGGCCCGTATAGGCCGTGATTAATCGCAGCCAGCTGGGAGGCCCAATAATAGCGTTTAATATCCGGGAGGGCAATCCCCCCGTCATACCACGGGAGCGTCAGCTTCGCCAGGGCGATACGCGGTCTCCCGTCCCAGAACAGGCGGCGTTGCAAACTCTCCACCTCGCGGAAGTAGCGCGCCGGGACGAGGTCCATTGTATTCTGCAGAGCGTACAGGAAACGCGGCAGCGACATCATCTTAAACAATGCCGCCCGGCCGAGCGGCGAGAGCGGCAAACGCCGCCAACGCGCGACATCCTCCTTCAGGCGCTGGAGGGGGGGCAGCAGGTTTCGATCATACCGGGCCTCCGCGTCTAGGGTGATGAAGATACCCAGGTACCTAAATCCCTGCGGGGCGATCTGGATAGGACAGCCCCGCGGAAGGATAGGAGCCTCCCCAGAGAGAACATACACGCACGATTTAGCCCAGTTGATGACAAGGCCGGAGTTACGACCAAATGATTGCAATACATCAACCAGTACTATCAGTGATTTACGTGGGGAAGCCAGGTACAGGAGAATATCGTCAGCATATAGAGACACGCGGTCCTCATACTCGGGGGTCCAGCGGAGACCACGAATAGAAGGTTCCCACCGCAGCCACTCCGCCAGGGGCTCCAAGGCAAGCGCAAAAAGGAGCGGCGATAACGGGCAGCCCTGCCGCGTGCCCCTGCCCAACTCAAACGGAGCCGACACTCTACCGTTCACAACCACCTGCGCCAGTGGGCCAGAGTACAACAATTTAACCCAGCTGATAAACCCTGGGCCAAACCCAAATTTCGCGAGCGTTGCCCAAATATATGGCCATTCAAGTGTGTCAAACGCCATAGTGGCGTCCAAGGATGCCAAGATGGCCGGCTCCCGTATGAACGGGACACGTGCGAGCACCCCATGCAAACGCCGCAGGTTAAGCGCTGTGTTACGATGGGGAATAAAGCCGGACTGGTCCTGGTGGACCAAGTCACACACCACGCCGACCAGCCGATTGGCCAAAACCTTGGCGAGAATTTTGGGCTCCGCATTCAATAACGAAATGGGTCGATAGGATGTGACCCGGTCCCGTGGCCTCCCCTCCTTGTGGATAACCACGATGGTAGCCAGACGCTGGTCTAGCGGGAGGGAACCCACCGAGTGGGCCGCAAGGAACATAGCACGGAGATGCGGCGCCAGCGTATCCGGACGCAGCTTATACAACTCGATGGGAAGACCATTAGGACCCATGGCCTTGCCGGAAGCGACCGAGCGTATGGCGAGGGCAATTTCTTCGGAGGTTGGAGCGGCGTCCAACAACACTCTGTCCTCCTCCGAAAGGGAAGGCAGCGCGATATCTCTGAGCAGGGCATGGGAATCCTCTTCAGAGCGGGAGGACACTGGGGAATACACCCCACGGAAATAGTCCGCGAAGCAGGAGACAATTTCCTCCGGTTCAGTGACACACACACCATTCGCTTTCTCAATCAACGGGACAACTCGACTCGCTCTCTCTTTTTTATCCAGCCACGCAATCAATTTACCAGCCTTATCACCCACATCATACAGTCTCCCCTGTTGCTCTCTACTGAGGCCCCTGGCCGCCTCCGTGACGAGGGCCTTATAGGCCGCTTGCTTGAGTTGGAGAACATGTAATTTGTCATCCGTCACCCCACATTCTAGATCACCCTCCAACTCGGTTATCTCAGCATCAACACGGGTCACCTCCTCCCACTCGCGCCTCCGGGAGTGGGAAATAAGGGACAGGGCCTCTCCTCGGAGTACTGTCTTGAACGCCTCTCACAGTGAGACCGCCGATGACACAGACCCCACATTCTCGTCAAAATAGCGCTTAAGGGATTTAATCAGCTCTACGCAAATGGTGGGGTCACGCAGGTACCAGGGATTGATTGGGGCCACTCTACCCTCTCCCCTCGGCAAAATATCAAAGTGCAACAAGAGCGGGGAGTGGTCCGAAATACCCCGTGCCAAATGGCGCACCTCTCCCACCCTCCCCACATAAGCCGCTGGGACCAGGACATAATCTAGCCGTGAGAGACTTCCATGAGCCCCTGAATGGAAGGTGTACTGTAGCTGCGTGGGATGTTTTAAACGCCAACAATCCACCAGCCCCAGGGTATCCAAGAGGCCAGATAACCACGCTTGGGCCCGGGGGAGATCCCTAGGGGGGTGACGATCCACAGTTCCGGAAACTACAGCATTAAAATCCCCCCCACCACTAGAATCCCCTCCGGAAGGCCAAGGAGGAGGCGCCCCAGGTCCGCAAAGGTGGTCGTCTGCAGCCCCGGTGGGACATATACTGACACAAAAACGACCACTCTGCCCTCCAGTCTGCCCACCAAAACCGTGTAACGTCCCCTATCGTCATGGCGCACCTCATCAATCTCCAACGGGAGCGAGTTTTTTACCATAATGCCCACACCCCTTGAACCAGACGTGAAGCCCAAATGGGCCACGAGGCGGTAGCCCCGTCGATTCATAGCGCAAAAGGAGTTGCCAATGAGGTGCGTCTCCTGCAGAAAAACTATATTGGGCGAAATTCGCTTCAAGAACTGCAGGACCACACCTCGTTTTATCCTGTCCCCCAGTCCATTAACATTCCAGGACAACAAACTCAGTCCCCTACCCCCCATCATAAACAGAAGTCATCACTCGTCCCCCAGAGAGCACTGTAGAGATAACACAATGATACGTTTGCCTTGTGGTGTAAACGAACAACACCCCACCCCAACCCACCTACTCCAACAAAACTCCCCCCTCCCTGCACCCCTGCATGAGCCCGGACAGCCCCCCCAACTTGCAGTGTGCCTGTCGCCCCTATAGAATGAAACTAGCTAGACCCCCTAGAGGAGGAAAGAGTACCCCTTCTAGACCCCACACAACCTCCATGGGAGGGGAATGTACAAAGACAGACGCTTGATCGAAAGTAGCATCGTATTCGTCCAGAGTGAGGCCCAATATTGACCCCTCAGTCCCGATCCAGTGGGCCGTCTCCTCCCGCCGCCCCCCCCCCGCCATCTCGATCACGATCCCCAGACAGAGTGTCCAGCCAGTCCCCAGCCGCTTCGGGACGATCAAAAAAGTGCGTGCGACCATCCACCTCCACTCGCAGCTTGGCCGGGAAGAGCATGGCGTACTTTAAGTTCAGGTCCCGGAGTCGGCGTTTAACGCCCAGGAAGCTCAGTCTTTGCTTCTGGACCGCTTGGGTGAAATCAGGGTAAAAGTTCACCTCCATATTTTCCAGCTTAACCGGCCCATGTAGTCTGGAAGCTTGCAGGATAGCGTCTCTGTCCCGAAAGTTAAAAATCCGCGCAATGAGAGGTCGCGGAGGGGCTCCGACCTTCGGCCTTCCCCCGGGAACCCTGTGGGCCCTCTCCACAGCAAAAAATTTACTCAGTCCCCGAGGCTGGAGATGGGTAGCGATCAGGTCCTCCACAAATAGATCCGCCGCCGCTTCCTCCCGTCCCTCGGGTACTCCGATGATGCGGATGTTATTCCTCCGGGCCCGACTCTCGGAATCCTCGAGGCGCCGATCCATAAGTGCGCTCGCCTGACTTAGCCGGCGTACCTCCAGTTGTAGTGCCGCCACCTCAGTCGTAAGGCCCGATGCGGTGTGGGCCAAAGAATCAACTCGATCGTTGGTCTTGGAAAGATCGGCCCTCACCAGGCCAACATCCACAAGGACCGCGTCGATCTTCTGTGCCAGGGTGTCGAACCGCTGGCCCACCGAGGCCTTCATCTCGGAAATGGCGCCCATGACGTCGTGGAGAGTCAGATCCGTGGGCAAGTCCGGGGCATCAGAAGGGCCCTCAGGGGACTTGTGCGGTCCGCCGGGAGATCCCCTCTGGAGGGTATAGCGGTCCATGCTGTTGGCCGGATGGACGGTGCCACGTCGGGTCGACTTGGTCTTTGACCGATCCCCATCTTGTTTCGTGGCCATCTCCGCTGGTCCCACAATCGCACCAGCAACGCCGTAGAGGGCAGGCAATCAGGGCCATGAGCTCCGGGGGGGCCACCCCAGATCGGCGGGGTGGGCCACAGCAGGCAGGCAGGCAGGGTCCCCCAGCGAGGCCACACCAACACAAAGGCTCCGCGATCTCACTTGCAGAGATGGCGAGAAAACGAAAGCGAAAGTGTGGGGTACGCGACTCGCCAGGCCCGGCCCGCCGTTGTTGTTCACTTTGCCACTGGGTCACCCCCCAACGCAAATCCGGGGTTCGGCGAGAAGAAGGCCGCAAACTTCAATCGGTGCTCACTCCGGCACCCGAGGTCCGATTCGAGAACGGAAAACGGGTTCCACCTCAGCTCAGGCTCACCAACACAGTCCCCTCAATCGAGGCAGGATGAATTCAGGATAAATGTAGGAGGTTGCGGAGGTCCTCGGGAGCCTCGCACCTACGCGGCCATCTTGGTTGCGCGCTAGGCTCCTCCCCCGGGAAAGTTTTAAAAATATGTTTGGGAATTCATAGTAGTCATAAAGGTTTGGGATGAGTGAGAGAGAAGATGAGAGGGAGAATGGTTGAAGGGAGTCGATTTTTTTCTTCTTTCTTTTAACAAAAATTGCATTTAACTTACACATACATACATACATCAGACACTCTGTAAAGGTTTTTTTTCTAACAAATTTTATTGGGTTTTTGCAGAACATCGGGCCGCATCAGACGATAATTACACACAGGATGAGGACATTTGTATACCCATAAACATGAACAAGAAGCCTGCACAGTTGACCCCCCACCACCCAGCACCAAGAGAGAATGCAGATATCCTGCAAATTCAACATCAGTCATGTGTAGCATTCCACTGTTCACCCGTCCCATATCCCCAAATTTCTGCCTCAAATAATGAGCTTACTGTGTCAGTTTTTGAAACGATTTCATCACTGTACCCCACATTACATTTCCCAGAGTGTAGATACCGATCATTTTTCCCACTTCGGAAAGGCCTCCAGTTGGGCTACTTGCCTAAGCCCGCCACCTTGCCATAATGGCGTCCACTCCATCAGCTTCCCTCACCATACCATATGCACAGAGAGCTCCTCCACACATTGCATACCACCTGCATTGCCAGTGGAAGAGATCACATGAGATTTGTTTGGAGCCTAACTGTCTCTCCTTCCGAAAGCAACTAAAAACGTATCTGTTCCCTTAACTCTGCCCGTGGTTGAAGTCGCACTGCTACTAGCGCTAGGATGCCCCCGGGTAGCCATGCGCTTTAGAAATTATCCTTTCATTCATTCATTCATTCGCCCTCCGGCATATAGGTATTCCAGTATGGGGCGATGCCCATCGCCCACCTCTCAACTGCATTTGCTGGGTCACTTTGTTGACCATACCACCCTCTGTAAAGTTTTAGTGGCTGAAATAAACCCCTCTATATAATGACACCCATTTGTACATAAAAGCAGGAACATTTACATGGTCTGATATGCACATGTATCTTGTGGTGAAGTATGCAAAGATTTATTTTAGCAAATAACTGAAGTTAAATTTACACATACATATATATCCATCACACTTAGTAAAGCTTTAGTAGCCGGCCTAAACCCGTCTTCATATACACCCAAATTTACATAAAAGCATCCATATTTACAAGGTCTAATATTCAAATGTATATTGTGAAGTAATATACAAACAGTTTACCTTATATTAATGTATTGGTGAATAGCACAAAGAATAGTTTAATATACAATGGCACATCAATAATGACAGCCTCATCTCTATGCCGTGAGAAGCACAGTTTGTCATGTCTAAGAATACATGCACTGTCCATATACATATATGTACATACACTTGCATACACAGATACAGAGAGAGTGAGACATATGGAGTCATTCTTTTAATTTTTTTCTATCAAAATATATTTTATTACTTTCTTATAATCAGATTTACATACTGTGACATATATGGGCCTAATTGCAATATCAGTCAGAAAACCTCTGACCGCAGGTCGAAGGCTTTCTGACCGACATTGTAGGTTTAAACTCCGACCGCCGTATTACAATGACGACGGTTGGAGTTTAAACCGGCCAGGGAAGCCAACTCGGTTCCGATGGGCTCAAGTAGCCTGTCGGCCAGTCGGAAAGGCCTCATAATCCCTTAAGGACTGTGTTTTCGCCATAGGGATTATGAAGGCAATTTCCGACAGCAGTTCCATGTTGGCATTTCTGACATGAAACTGCTGTCATAAAGTGTCTTTAGGGACCCCTAGCAGAGCCCCTTTCCACCCGATCCCTCTGCATGAGGCCCTGTGGGGCACCTATGGTGCCCCATCACATCCCTGCACTATGTGGCAGGACCATGAGCTGCCTGCCACTCGGTGCAGGTATGTTTTAAAACTTCCATTTTCAATGGGAGCTTGTGCTCTGGGCGATTTTGGCCTGCCAGACAAGCTTCCATTGAAAAATGGAAGTTTGCGACTGCACTATGTAAGGTTGCATCCTAATTGTGGTGTCGGAACCGCTGACCTGAGGTCGGTCGGTTCTCCATTCGCAGCGATGTCGGTCGGAGGCAACTCTGACGGATATCATAATCAGGGCCTAAGTCTTTTGAAGGGCCCTAAAGGCATATACATGCACTCCTCAACTTATATGGTATGTACATAAGAAATATTTATCATGTACTACAACAAATACATATATTTGGCAAGATAAAGAGCATGATGAATGTGGAGTGGTGTGCTTGGAGAGTCTATGCACTGTGAAAGGAATGGCATATGTGAAAGCGTGTGCATTTACATTCCCCATGAACTATATAAAGTCTGGTAGAAGTCCATGGAGGTGCCTACAGAGACTTCATTCACTACAAAGAGAAGGCTGAAAATGAGGGCATTGCTGTAAGTGTCCCCAAGTGCCACAAATATTGCAGTGAATGTGGAGAGATGGGCTACTATAGGCAGAAAAGCAAGAGGAAACAGACAGACCTTATGAGTCCAAATGCACTAAAAAAACAACTCTACAGGTTACTTTATGGTACCCAGGTTTATATAGAGCATCCTTGGCAAATTGTGTGGCACCTTGGCTCTATTAGGTGTCCAATGTGCTGTTGTTATCTGCTAATTGAGTTGTAATTGATTAGGGGTTGGATTCATTCTACCATCTGCCAAACCCTTGCAAGTATGATCAGCATGCTTCTGGTTGTGCGAGTGTCAATATTCCCCAACCCAGGGCCATATTTACCATAAATTCATTTAATGCAATGCAGCAAGCCACCATCTGTGCTGAATTCAAGGGAAAGGGCAGGACGGCACCATATTTAACAGTATACAGCGCATTCCTATCCTTTTCTAGCGCTGGTGCACTTTTAGCTGCCTAGCGCCAATGCAGTCACCCTTACACCATGATGCAGGGATGCCTGCGTTTTAGGCAGGATTGTTTTTGTGCAGGAAGGAACACCTTCCTGCACAAAAACAATCCATAGAGGCTTTTCCTCTTTTTATGTGTTTTGCAGAATTCAATACACACAGAAAGAAGTAAAAATGAGGATAAATAAACATATTTCTCCTTCTTACGCCTGCCCTAGGGAAGCGTAGCATTTTCACGCATTCGCAGGTTTACCAGTAATGGTAAATTTGGGAATGCGCCAAACAACATGGGTGGATTCATAAGAACACCCATGGTCCCGCCCATGTAATGCCTCCCTAGTGCAGAGTAACTCAGTCAGCGATTTGTGCTACCTTGCTTCACTCCACTTTACCAAGGTGACCTTGAGTGGCTTGGTAAATATAATTCAAGGTTTTTTCATTGCCCTTGTGCTTGCTTATGTGATGCAAGGGCGACACAAACCCATGATAAATATGGGCCCCAGTATGCAAAACATGTGCCAGTGAGGGCAGGGTAACTACTGTGTCCTGGAGGTGGGCTTCAGGGGACACAGAAAGTTAGCCAACCCTGGGGATTGGGTACCTGAGGCCATTAAAGGCTCAGGAAGGGGCCTGTGGCCCTCTGCCTTTTTATAAAGGTCTTGGTCCTGGGGCTTTTACTTCAGGACAGGGAACAAAATCCCAGAGTCTTGTAATGGCTGACAGCTACATTTTTAAATTTTTCTCATGTTGTTGGCAGCCAGTCAGAGTGCACGTTCCCACAGGAGTCTGACTCCTGGGATAGTGAGATGGCCCAAGGAAAAAAATCCGTAGGCAAAATAGAACATTCTATTTTTAAATTTGCGCTCCACAGTCCGGATATGGAAATATTTTTAAACTGAATTTCTCAAAAATTAAGGTACAAATTTACACCAAATCCAAAAAAACACACTTTCTGGACCAAGATCTAGGCTCCTGCCAAATTTGGTGTCATTGTGTTCAGCAGTTTTTGCAGTGGCACAGTCTAAAAAAGTCTATGGAAAATGCATAGGGATTTTGTGTTTTGGAACCCCCCTTTTTTCTCAGCCCCCACTCAACGGATCACTTTGAACCTTTCCATGCCAAAACTAGACAAAAAGGAGCACTTTTTTGGGAAGTTTTGTGTTCGTCTAACGGTGCCAAAGTTAACAACACAAAAACATATTTCCTGTGGAAACGCTGAACTAACTATAACTACTTCAGTGAAAAGAACAAAGGTTTAAGTGACGTTATTGTTGTGCTTTCGGTTCGGTGGCAAGACCATAACCTATTTTTAAAAAGCACATAAGTTTACTCAATAAACCGATGGTTAAAGTAATGTTATAGTTAGGTGTTGGAATGAGAGCTAATGTTAAAAAAAAACAAAAAAACATTGAAATATGTAGTTTTAGTTTTTAACTGTAACTGACACCCCCATCATGCACCTATTATGACCTCAAACATTACATCATTCATGACATGCTAAATGACATCATAGATGACATTACTGATTACATCTGAGTCATAGCCTCCGGCCAAACGCTGTATACAATTTGCATAAGGACTTGCACTCACTGGATATGCTCTGGTATGGTCTTGCACCAATCTTCCGCAAGTGTCAAACCACAACTGCAAAGGATCTTCAGCTAACATAGGAGAAGTTTGGCAAATGGGTTAGTCTGTGGTCAGGGTCTGCACCCACCCCTCCTTAAGCAGCCAATCCTCACCATGCACAGACGTAGGACATATTCAATCAACAGAAGAGGGCCCCTGTATAAACAGAATATAGAGAGGGCAATAACAGGGAAAAAGCAACATAAAGAAACCAAAATACCAACTCCACTGTAACAGTGTACAACTCCGCGCATTTAGTAGGGAATAACTCCACTTATTGAATATAATCAAGAATCTGACATTCTCAAAGGTTGGTTTATTGATTTCATTAGATATATATATATATTTACTTTGTACATTCTTTCAAGTATATGCGTAAATCGAAATATTTTGTATCAATAATGCCAACTGTCTCCCAATTACATTCATGGGAAGATGAAGTTATGAATTTAAATACACACAAATAATTGTGATTGGACCCCATCATTCCACTCATGCTAAAATATCACACTTATACTGACATCTGCCAAACATTAGCCATAACCGCACAAACACACATTAACAACGTAACATAGTGTCATGTTGGATAGCGTACCCAATGTTTCTCGTAGGATTTACTGCTTGCACACCGATGGACAGAGCTACACTAACTATATCCTTTTGAATATACTTCTTCATAGGACTTTGAATGTACTAATACATTGAGATATCCTCTATAATTGTAGACCCTTATCTCCAATCCAGAGAGTAAGTTTGTGGCAGCACACGTTTTGGTGAAGCAAAAAAGTTATCCACTGTCTTCAGGATGCTAGACGGAAAATACAGAGGATATGACAGCAACCATGTATGTCAACGAGAGTAGAGAGAGGCCTGTCACAATAGCAAGAGAATGTCTGAAAGCAGAAAGAAACTGAATAAATCCAGAAACACAAAAAAATATTACAAAAGGGAGCAGTAAGACAGATAATGTATGCCGACAACCAGTGCTGATAATACAAACAGAGAAAATGTATCCCAAGGTGCAAAAGATAGAAACACCCAATAGCTGTGTGTCCCATGTAAGACTTCTCATTTATACAGTGGGTGCTCCACATGATGAAGTATATTGAGACCTATTTATGCAAGGAAAGGTGTACAGAGTGCCGAGTAGGCTTGTCTCAGTAGTGAAGAGGAAAGTAAACCTACTGCAATATATAGGGGACCGAGGTCCTCCTAGTAGAATAGGTGTTCACAAGGACGCAGTACACTCCAACCAAGGGGTACATTCGATTCAGGTGTGCGATCTAGTTCTCCCTTGTTCAAAAAGGGAAAAACAAATTCACCAGTACATAAATGATCAAATGCACAATGTAGGCGACCCTACTTACCAATGAAGAGTCTCAACGTCCAAGTTGGCAAGGCGGGGGAGGTAGATGAGCTCCCGGAGGATGCAGAGGTGCGAACAGATGGAACTCTGAGGCTTCAATGCCGTCCAGCAGACTGCAATATAATGAAGGGCCCAAGTCGCAATTCGTTGTAAGGACAGGGGCTACTAAGTTCAGAGAAAATAAACCAAAGGTCTAAAACAGTTCAATCTAGCCAAAAGGTCCATAGAGCTACACCTAGAAATAATGTGGGATGCGAGAGGGATTTTAGCATCCAACTGTGAAGTAGACAGATCCAGTCCAGGGCCAAAGATAATGGCAAAGGATACCAACCAAGCACAAGAATGAAAATCGGGCAAGAAATACCCAAATGTGGGCTTGTGAAATACCGCGAGCTCCGAACTGCTCAGTGAAATGGTAGAATTTGGGTAGCAATGCTTAGGCCTTCTGGAATAACCCCATGCTACAGCGTTGGGATCCTATACTATAGCATGGCTGTGGGGACTAAATGGGTCTGTAGTGCAGAACAAAGGCTCCAGAACGGGTGCTGCAATACTAATGGAACAAGGAAACTAGTATGAAAAAGTCTCCACAACTGGGAGGCAGAATTGTACAAAGAAGGTACTAAATAAGGGCATAGTGGGCGCAGCAGTGCAAGTAAGGCATGACATCCTTATCTAAACAACCTGCATCAAAAGATTAAAAAGAATCAGAAAAAGCCCACATAACAGGTAGGCAGCATACAGAGAGAGGAGTTTCCCATATAATACAATTAACACAGTGGAGTTGGAAGTTGGCTTTCTTTATGCAGACTGTGGACATATGCAGTGAAGGTTGTTTGACACCAGACCTGGAGTCAAACCAGGCACTGCATCCATCAGACAAAAGGGTTTGGGCAGTGGATTTTTCCCATGCCAAGACCGTGCACCTAACCCTCCAAATGTGGCCAACCCTAACTGTGCATGTTCATTGGTCATGCGCTGCAGAGGGTGGCCGCATGGCCTTGTCTGTGGCCAAACCCTGCACCCACTGCCTCCATGACCACCTAACACTATACATGTTCAGCCTTCACTTTTACACAGCAAAGGTTGACCAAAGGGTTTATTGTTCAAGGATGTACAACGGCCAGCTCTCCAAAAGTGACCTACTCCCACTGCACCCATCCTTTGGGTAAATACAAGTCAAAAGACAATTACATCCATTAAAAGTGCTCCACTTCTAAAATAGCTAATTTTTTTTTGCATCTTTTGAAAGCTTACAGACAATCTTATAATAGTCTAACTATTGATTTAGGTTGTTGTATTACTCTTCTTTCACAAAGCCTATAGGACCCAGTCAGATTTATTGGTTGAGCTCATTAGTAATTTCCATAATGTAATTTAAATACAATCAGTGATGTCATCAATTATGTCATTTAACTTGTCATGAGTGATGTGAGGTCATAAGCTGTGCATGATGGGGGTGCAAGTTGTAGTTATTTTAGTGTTTTTTCAGTTTTTAATTCAAAACCATGACAGCAAATTAGCAGTGTTTTTAGGAGAGTTTCTGAGGTTGAAACACAACAAAGTAACTATCACTTCAGTTTAACCTTTGTTTTTTTTCACAAAATCAGCTTGAAATTATACAAGTATGGTTATTTAAATTAAAATTGGCAAACAATGAAATTGATAGAGTATAAAATAACACAAATTAAAAGTAGAAAAATATGCTTAATCTCATAAATAAGTAAAACAAAATTAAATGAAAGCAGATTGGCCTACCAGCCCTGGTACTGAAGTGTACTACTTTCTGGGCAGATCTGCACACTTGCAAGAGCAAAATGCTTTCACTCACAGTGAAGAAAGCCAATAGCTGATGCGGGTTGGCCATTTCCACATGCTGTAGGTTTTGGTGGGCAGAAGCAAAATGTGACTGATACATGAACAGACTAATGAATGAAGAGAGCTAACTAAACATTTGTGATTTTTGGAAAACATGAGGCTGACAACAAGGCTAAGACTGCCTCTTGGCCAGACTTAAAAATGTGCATAACACAAGGATTAAAAATTCTGAGTGAGAAACTAGTAATTGAGATATGCAGATTTAGGGGCGTATTTATGAAATTAGTGGCGCTGGGCAACACAGGAATGCACCTTGATGCGCTGCCCTGTATCATTGGGAGAGGGCAGGAATGCACCGTATTTATCCAATACGGTACATTCCTGCCCTTTCCCCTTGTACTGGCAGTGTTTTAGCAGCCTAGCACCAATACAGGCACCCTTGCACCATGTTGCCTCCGTTGCATGCAGGATTGTTTTTGTGCAGGAAGGGGCAAATTCCTGCTCAAAAACAAATATGAGAGTCTTTTTACTCTTTCTATGTGTGCTGCAGAATGCAGCACACATAAAAAAGGAAAAACAAGGAGAAATAAAGATATTTATCCTTCTTACGCCTCAAGAGGGAAGGCACAAGATTTTGGTGCATTCCCAGGTTTACAAGTCATAGAAAATCTGGGAATGAGCCAAAAAGATGGGAGTTGCGTGGCAACAGCCACCCTAATGCTCATGGAATGCCTCCCTTGCGCAGTTTAAGGCACCGCAGAGATTTGTGCTGCATTGCATTACTCCAGATATTTTAAGCCATTCAATGCCACACAAAGTGGCTTTGCGTGGCTTCATAAATCTGACTAAGAGGCTTGCCTCACACATGTGCAACTTTGCGTGGTGCAAATGTGATGCAAGCCTCTCATAAAGATACACCCGGGAGTTTCACTGGTATTGTAGTTTCTACCTAAAGACAGTGAACTACCAGGCTTCCTGTCTGGTGCTTTGCATATTCTATGCAGAAACCTAAGCTTGTGAGCATTCGGTTCGAGCAGGTGCGTAGCGCCCATAGGGCTCAAAGGGCTTCAGCCCCCCGTCGTGTCTGTCAGCCCGGGCTGAGACAGCTTCCCGGGCACAAACCTGAGTATTTCACAGATCTTTAAAAGACCATTTACTTGTTAACAAGGCTTTGTTGATTTTTTACCCCTTGTTAGAGCTTCCGCATCTCCACTCTTCCTATTGTTGGAAGAATTACCTTTCCCCTGAAATTTTTATTAGCCCACGCCCCCCCCCCCCCCGAAATGTGGCTCAATTGCACCTCTGGGTTCGAGTGCCTAGACAAAGCTATGCTTCTCTGACAATCTCCAATAAGAGTGAAACATGTGCCAGCAGCTGCTTTTTTCTTTTTCCAGTTTGACGTGGATGGTATTTCACAGATTTAAAGCAGTAATACTGCAATATAACAACAATGACCTGCTCTAATACTGGACCACTATTTTTCAAAAACCCACAAACGAAGTACTCAGCTGCTGTACTAATGAAATAGCTTCAAAAATGCTTCTCGAAATCAGGTTTTGGTCTCCAATTTTGAGAAAAGTGTCTGGTTCAGAACTTAGCGCGGAGTTCTGAACCAGACGCAGGAGGCGTACCGGTTGACAAGCAGCAACTGGGGATATATGCCAGGGTGGTGTGATATATTTTTTGCGGAACACATACACATCCCCACGGGGTGGGTTGCCGGTAGGAGCATTGAAGGCATCCACCTGGCTCATTATGGAATACTAGTGTGGTGAAGACTGCCCTGACGAAATTGCAGTAAGGTACTTTGGCAATGAAACATGTTGGCCTTTCCTAAACTGAAGTGGTTTGCAACATTGTGTGTTTTTTAATTGGAGTGGGTCCAGGGTATTGATTAAAGTTGGCAGTGTCGCCAGAGGGGCCTACCTCATTTTTAGCTTGGAGAAGCGGAAACATTTCTTCTTCTTTCCTTTTCACTATGGGGTCACTGTGGGATAGCACATGATGAACGTTTACGGTGCGTTCTTCCACACATCACAAGGTTTTCCTTGTTTCACACTTTTGTTCATACATTTCATTTTGGTCTTGAAAGATACCCATGATGATAAAGATGTGAGCATACTGTACCTACCAGCAGCTCCTATGGAGGTGCTTACGCGAGGTACTTTCAGACCTTCACACATTTGTTTCAATGGGCACTTTCAAAAGGGGATTCAAGTGGGGGTGTTAGACACACTTTTCTTAAAATTTGACAGCAAAACCTGATTTCGAGTAGCATTTTTGAAGCTATTTCATTAGTACAGCAGCTGAGTACTTCGTATGTGGGTTTTTGAAAAATAGTGGTCCAGTATTAGAGCAGGTCATTGTTGTTATATTGTGTTTTGAGTGGAGGGAGACCTGCTTTTTAATTCCCTCTATTGCTCTTTATTGTATATTAGCAGTAATACTGCGCCTGGAATGGTAAAATACCTTTGCCATTTTTTAGCTTCATATGAGTAGCAGTACCTAATCATATTCTAAAGGCTTTGTCACTTTTCTAGCTCAGCATGGATACTACTGTGCTTATGCAATTATTAAAAGTTCTGCTATAAAAACAGTCATTTGAGTTGGGGAGATTTAGAGTGTTGCTGTTGTTGTAGAAGCACTCCACAAAAAGGACAAACCCCCACCTAAAGACAGGGAACTTCTATGAATTCATACAGCATTCTACGCTTGTGATCTTTTGATATGTGTGTGTGTGCGTGCATGCGTGTGTGCGTGTGTGTGTGTGCGTGCGTGCGTGTGTGTGTGTACGGATATAAAGGTTATCCCTACTGTATGCCCATGCACAAAAGGCAGATTTGGGTAAGTGCTGGATGCTGGATTCTAAGTTAGTTCCTGAGAAGTTCAGATGTGGTAGCATAGTAATGCAGGGTTGTCCCTCAATGTTCCATGCACACTTGAGATGGAATGGCTTGTGTACAGGTTGCACTTTATGGTCTTTTGTGTGCATAGAGAGACTGGTAGAAGAAAAGGTTATTCATAATAAGCCTGCATAATCTTGAAGTTGACTGGTAGAATGAAGATAGAACGGTAAGATGAAGATATAGAGGTGGTTTCTCAATCATTCAATCAATCAATCAATCAGGGCTTTATAAAGTGCGCTACTCATCCATGAGGATCTCAGGGTGCTGGGGGGGGCAGCTCTGGATCAGTCAAAGAGCCAGGTCTTGAGGCTCTTCCTGAAGGTGTGTAGAGTAGGGGAGCGTCTGATGTTGACTGGTTGCTCGTTCCAGGTCTTTGCTGAGACATAGGAGAACACTCATCTGCGTGCTCTGGTTCTGCGGATGCGTGGGGTCTCTGCCAGTTCGAGGTCGGCGGAGCGGAGGTTCCTTTTGGGTACGTGGAAGGAGACTCTCTTGTTCAGGTATTTGGGTCCGATGTTGTGGAGGAATTTGTAGGCGTGGGTGAGTAGCTTGAATGTTACTCTCTTCTCAACGGGGAGCCAGTGGAGGTCTCGTGAGTGCTGGGTCATGTGCTCGTGTCGTGGGGTTCCAAGGAGGAGTCTGGCTGCAGTGTTCTGGATGGTTTGGAGCTTGTGTAGCAGGGTTCTGTTGATTCCGGCGTAGAGGGCGTTGCCGTAGTCCTGTCTGCTGGTTATGAGTGCGTGGGTGACGGTCTTTCTGCATTTGGGGGGGATCCACTTGAAGGTCTTGCGGAGGATGGAGAGAGATTTGAAGCAGGTGGAGGTGACGGCGTAGATCTGGCGGGTCAGGGTGAGGGAGGAGTCTGGGATGATGCTGAGGTTTTGGGCGTGGTCTGAAGGGGTGGGTGGGTTTTCGAGGCCACCAGGTGTTGTCCCAGGTGGTGGAGGAGGGTCCGAGGACAAGGACCTCTGTCTTCTCCAAGTTGAGCTCCAGGCAGCTGTTGTTCATCCACGCTGAGACATCCTTCATTCCTTCCTGGAAGCAGAGTCTGGTGTCTTCGGGATTCTTCATGCTGGAGAGGATGAGCTGGATGTCATCGGTGTAGGATACTATGCTGAGCCAATGCTGTCTGACGATGGCGGCGAGGGGGAGCATGTAGATGTTGAAGAGTGTGGGGCTGAGAGAGGATCCTTGGGGTACTTCACAGTTGATCTCTGTGGGTTCGGAGAGGAAGGGTGGGAGTCTGATCCTTTGGGTTCTGCCGGAGAGAAAGGAGCGGATCCAGTCAAGGGTGGTTCCTTGTATACCGGCGTCGTGGAGTCTGGCTGCGAGAGTGCGGTGTGAGACAGTGTGGAAGGCTGCGGAGAGGTCTAGTAGGATGAGGGCGGCGGTGTGGCCCTGGTCGAGTAGCATGCAGATGTCATCGGTGGCGGCGAGGAGGCAGTCTCGGTGCTGTGGTTGCTGCGAAATCCAGACTGGAAGGAGTCGAGGATGGCGTTCCTTTCGATGAAGGTGGTCAGCTGGGCGGGAAACAACCTTTACAACGCAGTCCTTACAACACGCTACCTTTACAACGCAGTCATTACAATGCAACATCCTTTACATCGCATGCCATTACAACGCATGTCACTACAACACATGCCATTACAACTCATGCCACTACAACGCATGCCATTACAAAGCATTATAAGGTAAGTAATGGGAAACAGTAATTTTTTACCCCCGACACTATCCAACACTTACCCTACTGTTGCACTCACTAGAGTGGGAATAGTCATTTTTACCCCTACACTATCCAACACTTACCCTATTCTTGCACTCACGGGAGTGGGAATAGTAATTTTTACCCCTACACTATCCACCACTTAACGTACTGTTGCACTCACTGGAGTGGGAATAGTAATTTTTACCCCAACACTTACACTACTGTTGCCCTAAAAGTATTATGCGTTATAATGGTATGCATTGTAATGGTATGCATTGTAATGGAATGCGTTGTAAGTGTAGTTTCTAAAAATGCATTGTGATGGCATGCGTTGTAAAATCATGCATTGTAATTGATGTTGCGATGTAAAAACCGCGTTGTAAAGGCATGCGTTGTAAAAGTTTGCATTGTAACGTGTCCTATTCCAGCTGAGCGTTGACGAATCTCTCGGTGACTTTGGCTGCGAAGGAAAGGAGAGAGATGGGCAGGTAGATTTTCAGGTACGTCGGGTCGGCCGAGGGTTTCTTGAGGAGGGGCTTGACCTCTGCCCGCTTCCAGTTGTCACTGAAGATGCCGGATTCGAAGGAGGCGTTAATGGTCCAGCCTAATTCGGGTGCTATGGCGGTGGCGGCTCTGTGGTAGATGTGCGGCGGGAAGGTGTCCGTGGGTACTCCTGAGGGGGTGTTCTTCATGGTTGTGGCTGTGCCTTCGGTGGTAGCAGGTTTCCAGGTGGTGATGGTGGGCTGGTATTTGGTGGCGGAGTGGGGGTGGTGTCTGGAGTCCGTTCGCTGAAGTTGTCGTAGAGGGCCTTGATTTTCAGGTGGAAGTAGGAGCTGAACTTGTTGCAGAGGTCCTGGGATGGTGTGACGTCCATGGCTTCGGTGGGGGGTTTGGTGAACTGCTGTATGACGTTGAAGAGTTCTTTTGCGTTACTGGCACTGGTGGGGATTTTGTTCTTGATAAAGGTCCACTTGGTGGCTGTTAAGCGCTGGTGGTATTCAGTCATGGCGTTCCTGTAGGTGTTCTGGTCTTTGGTGGTTTTCCTGTTACTCCAGAGTTTCTCGAGGCGTCTGCTGGAGCGCCTGGTTTCTTGGAGGTCAGTGATGAACCAGGCGGCCTTCAAGGGGCGTTGTTTGATGGGGTGGCAGAGGGGTGCGGGCTTGTCTGTGCAGCTGGAGATCCAGCAGTGTAGTTCTTTGGCTGCGGAGTTGGCGTCGGTCGTGGCAGAGGAGGGTTCGTGGAGGAGGGTGATGTTGAGGTGTTCCTCTGTGATCTTACTCCAGTTTCTTCGTGGCAGGTCTGAGTGCGGTGGTGGTGTTAAAGGTGAAATGTACACAGTGGTGGTCAGTCCAGAGGGGCTGCATGGTGTGGCTGAAGTGGATGTTTGTTCCTCCTGCAAAGATGTGGTCGATGCAGTTGCCAAGGTGGAAGTTCAGGTCTCTGATGAAAATGTAGTCCGTGGAGGCGATGGCGGGGCTGCGACGAGGTCAGCAATGGTGGTGGCGGAAGAGGTGCGAGGACCGGAGGGGTCTGTTGACGAGGGTCCTACGCAGCATGGTTCTGGGGCTGGTCTGGATCTGCAAGTGGAAGTGCTCTGTGTTGGAGAGAGGGTCGCTCGTGCTGGAGGGGGAGAGTCGGAGGGAGCTCTTGTGTGCGATGGCAAGTCCTCCTCCTGGGTGGTGGGGGCGGTCCTTTCTTTGGATCTTGTATCCATCGGGAGTGGCGGTGGCAATGTTGGGGCGGAGGTGGCGTAGGTCCATGTTTCCATGAGGAAGGCGACGTCTGGCGAGAGGGAGTCGAGCAGGTCCAAGATCTCCATGGCGTGTCTGTGTAGGGAGCGCACGTTGAGGAGGATGCATGTCAGGGCTTCAGTGGTGCGGGCGTCCGGCGTGGGTTCAGCGGTCGTGGGGGGGCTGTTGTTGGTGAAGAATTGTCGGCAGTGTCGGCAGGAGAACTCACCGTAGGAGGTGTTCGGCATGGATCTCTGGCTGTCGTTGTTTCTTACGGGGTTGAGTATGAGGAGGGTAGCGGAGTTGTAGCGGTGAGGGGTCGTAGATCCGGGGTTCCTGGCACTGGCCACGGTTGGGTTGCGGACGGGCGCAGATAAGCTTGCCTTTGGCGCGCCATAGGCATGGCCGCACACCGGCCGCCATTAAATAGGGGAGGGGGGACAGAAGTGCAGCTGGGAGGCAGGAAGCAGGAACCGGCAGGGGGGAGAGGCTGCAGGGGCAGCAGCAGCAGGAAGGGCACAGAAACAGGAATGGCTAAGGAGAGGAACAGGTACAATTACAGGCACAATAAGGACAGAGCGGAGGCAGAAAACGGGCACAAGGGGGACAGGATAACAGAAAATGGCACAGAGACAGACACAGGCATAAAAGAGACAAAAAACAGAAAAGTGGCACAAAGACAGACACGGGCAAAAAAGAGACAAAAAACAGAGAAGAGGCACAAAGACAGACTCAGACAACAACGGCCAGCAGGAGAGCAAGGCTCTCCCACTGGACCGCCAGGGATGAGGCGCAGGCAGGAGCCTGTGGGTGGAGAAGGGACTCAACACCTACCTGAGCAGCAGCGCCCAGAGCAACAGTGCGGGAGCGGTGGCACTTGACAGTGGAACTGCAGGTGGAGAGCAGGTCTCTGACCAGGAGGTCAGGGGTCTTGCAGCAGATTTAAAGAAGTCCCTTTGTAGCTTCCTGACTTTAAAGAAGTAATAGACAACAAGAAGGGACATGAGAGCAAAGATGCATTAGGTACAACCTGCCAATGATGCATTTGCTCAACAGAGGATGAATCAATGGTTCAACTATGCAGGGGGCATAATTTATACACCTCTGTTGATATGGTTACATAAATGCCGCAAAATTTGTAACTTCACCAATGATGGCAAAGTTCAATAGGAGTACCTGTACTGCACTCTCAATATTTATCTCTGTGGGATACAATGTATCCTTTTATCAACTTGCACCATGTTTAACCTTTTGTTTGCTCTTGGCAATGGAAATAAGTGGAAAGATAATAGCCCCAACAGTAGGGTGAAAGCAACATGGATACGCATTGCCCAAAGACTCTTCCAAATATGAGGGTATAAAGGGAGTGGTGCATTCCATAGGTTATTTCAGCATGAGAAAAAGTCAGCATTCTTAGCATAGTATGTATAGCAAACTGGATATTGACTATTAGACTATAAGCATTTATTTTAATGTGTGCGCCTCTGCATAGGCCTACCACCACCCAGCCCCAACAATGGTTAATCAAAAATAAGGTTTGTTTCAAGTAAATGTTAGAATGGCTAGGATTCGCCGTGCAAATGTTGTAACATAGATGCGCGTGCTGCATCAGTACCCGGCATAAAGAGGAACTTTCTTGCTTAAAAAGAAACTTGCTGGAAAATGTGTGTTCCCTCGCACACTGACAGCATCAACAGAGCGTGCATTCGGGGGCACGTGCTCTCCATGGCCACCTCGTGCCAGTCAGCCAGGCATGCTTGCCTCGTTCCCCAGTGGCCCGGGCAATGCGTAACTGCCTTCAAGAAACTAGCTTTCCAAAAAAGTTGGCAAGCTCCGGGCCCCGCGGGGCCTGCCTAGAATGGGGCGCTTAATTCTTGCCAGATTTCGCCTCTCCTCTTTGGTCTTTCCTCTGTCTGCGAAACTTCTGAAACACCCCCACCCCTCTGCCTTTCTGACCCCTCAACTTGTCATGAACTTGAGAAAGAGTTGGAGAAAAGGGCAGGGCAGGCGAGTGGAGTCTGCCCGTGTGCACAGGGTGATGCAGAGGGGAGAGGCGGTGGGGGCAGCGGGGGTTTGAACTTGTGTCTCGGGGAAAACCTCCCGGAGACAATTTGTTTTCTGTTAATAGAATTAGTAAATATTTGTTGCCCGAGTTCGCATCCGGGTGCCCCCTGGGGATATCTGGAGAGAGGTTGAGGACGGGGAGTGAATGAAAAGAGAAGCCTGTTTTCTCTCCTTCGCTACTCTGCTCTCACAAAGACGCAAACAGAATGAATTGCAGGCGAAAAACAGAATCGCTTCGCTTGTCTGCTTCAGGCAGCAAAGAGTGGGATGGAAAACGCAGCAGGCAAATTCACTGGCGCTGGGAAGCCTGCTTCTTCTCAATAAAGACATGGCCTTATGGGCATTGACAGAGACTCTCGCGCACACAGGGAAAATAGGAGATTTCCGGACACGCGCAGGAAAATGTCCTCGTTTCCTTGTAGGCCCGCCCACATTGAGGGAGCCCTTGGGTGAGTCTTAGGTTAGGAAATGTGTCTTAGAGCGTTTCACAAGTGGCAGGAGCTTGAAGTCTACACAATCCCGAGGATAATTCAAAACTGTTCTTTTCTGTGCACAATGTATGGGCTATGGGGATGCTCAGGGGAAAATTCGAGGGTTATGCGTGTTTTCTTGGTGAAATCCATGCATTATCGGCCCTCGCTGTGGAAAATGGGTTATGCACATCATGTGTTCCGTTCATAAATCTTAGATTCGGTGCATTTTATGTGGAAAATGGAAAGGTTATTTTTTCTCTGAGCAGCTCTAGGTTTATGTATCTTAGCTGTCAGAACAGGGATATATGTTTCTTTCCTGCATATAACTCAAGCTGTTCCTGCATTTTCGACAAGATCGCTAGATGACGCTTCGTCTCTAAAGAATTAATACTCTGTTTAGCAATCAAACTAATCACGCATCACCTGCTCATTATGTTGAACAATATTGCGGACTGTCTTGAGGTACCTCGTGCCTCCCACCTCTCAAAGCTAACACTTTTGGCATGTGAATGTCACAGTATAATGCTTCACGAGGCTGACTTTAAGCATATTGACAGGGCCGGCTTTGGGGCAGTGCAACTGGTGCGGCCACACTGGGCGCTGACCTTAGATGGGCGCTGTGTTTGGCAATAACATCTGACTGGAGAGATGAAGGGCACTTTTGCCTGGTGGTAGTGACAGAATTCGAGGACCCAGTCATAGGGTGTGGGGGGGCCAAAAATGATTGTGGTACCGGGCTCCACCAGTGCTAAAGCCGGCCCTGCATATTGATATGTATCTGTTCTGGGTGCAGTTGTTTTATACTGCGTACCTGTGTTAAGATGAAGATTGTCTCGTAGACAGGTCACGTAGAAACAAGGTTTATTCATTAAGTAACAGTTTCAGATAAAGGAACTGGAAGGTGGTAAAGTCCATGTAATGCCCCACCAGGAGCAGCCTCCCTGCTGCTCAGCCCATCTCTTCCAACTGACATCTCCTCAAGTCCCACACACTCAACATTCCAAATGACATCACTATTGGCTGGGCAGCAAGGGGCAGAACAAGAATAAGGAAGATGCACCAACTAACCACAATTAGGTTATAGCAACATGTTTGTTTCTCGCGGTATTTTAGCATGTTTATGTCTTTGCAGTTTTTTTTTTAGATGGGTGTCTTGCTACAGGTGTTTGTATGCTCTTCCTCTGGAAATGAGCAAGGGACAAAAGTAAATTTTCAGACAGTAGTGGAGGCACATTTGTATAAGCAGTACAGTTGACCAGAAAAGGAAAACAACACACAAGCTACACACACAAACCATTGAGTTACTGCGCTGACCTCACATCCATTTTCATTGTTAATTATGTGAGTGCCCCGCATCTAAAGCTAGTTGGACAAGTAGAGGAGAGCATGGTGACGAGGGGAAGGGAGGGAGGTTAGGAGCAAGGGCCTTCATAAATTAGCAGTCTCCTTACTTCATGAGGCGTTACTATCCACATATGCTGTATCTGATGAAGCTTGATCCGTTTGTCTCCTCCAGCCTCACACGAGAATGCTATTCCAAGCAGGTTAAAGTCAGTATAATAAGACAAACAAGTAGGATGACAATTGAAAGAGAGAGTCACACATAAGGGACATGCCTAATCTTCATGCTCTGCTATCTTGCATTATAAGCACTGGAATTTCAGCTTCCACTCACCTTTGCACTTCTGCTCTACAACTCACTAATCAAGGGACATAAGAAGACTTCCTGACCATCATGATCAGGCACATGGCGATTAATAAGAGGAGGGCAATACACATAGATTAATCTATCCTGGGTTTTTAGACCACAAGTTGTTTTCCAGAAGTCAAATTTATGGATTACTTAGATTGGTCCTGACTTTTTTCTTCGACAATACATCAGTCACAATCCTCGAAATGATACCAACATTTGGGCACCCACAGACTATGCGGAAAAATATTGTAACTTCAACTAGATACTGTGGGAAATATCCCACTAGGGCACTTAGGGATTAACTAGCTCTCATATAAATAGTTGAACTCTATAAACTTATAGTAGATGTCAGACAATGTTTTAGGGCCAACGAGGCAGACAGGGGCAACTGGGCTCCAAATGTAGTGATTGACGTCATTTGCCACTGGTGTCCTGTGACCTGTCCTGCTATGGCTCTATAAACTGACCAAAATACAACACTTTCTATCCCTCCTACTATGTCTCTGCAAACTAGGCAAAGTTTAACCCTTTCCACACTTGACTCTCAAGGTAGTGAGGGCGAGCAGTCAGTGGCTTCTCAGTAAGGTTGTGTGGAGGATAAGAATTCAGAACTCAACTGCCAACCAACAGACACATTAACTTGGTGTCCAGCCCAGTGTTTGTCCTTTTTAACAGAAAGTACTTCATTTAGCAGAACTAAATACTACATAATGCAAATAAATGATCAAACACATGGTGGTGCCCTTGGTTACAATCTCTTGTGGGTGCCACACCACCCCTCTCCAGTACTCGATCCCATTCGGGCGACCCAATTAAATATAGTACCAAGTGTTCTCTTTATGGCAGAGGCATGAATTAGGCACAGGTGCAGATGACTTTAGACTGACCCCACAGGTTTAGATCAGCAGTTGGTTCCGCTCGTTCTTACCCCTGTTGTGGATGTCCATAGAAAAGATTCAAGTTCTGATGCTTGAGTTTCAGTGCATGTTACAGTCTCTCTCTGCTCTGACTGTAGCCAGATGCCCACATTAACAGCATTGTCTACTTGTTGGTTCTTTAGCACTCATGGTGTGGCAGTCTCTCTTTGGAACAAGATTTGGCAGCTAAATGCAGCACAGTGTATCCTGTTATAGAAGTCACAGCATCTTCATCAGTTGCGGCTCTCCAATACTAAAATGCAGATGAATTCTCCACCTTGACACACTCTCCTCCTGCAAGACCTGACAGACTTCTTTCCTCCCTCAGTATATTGCAAACATTTAGGCATAAGGCCGACTCTGAGGTCCTCCAGCATAAAGTACAGACTTCAGGTGATATTCCATCACCTCTTGGAAGACTGACTATCAGAAAACACCAACCCTGGTCACACAGCAGTCACGGAGTACTCTGCAGAGCACTTCCTTTCTTGGGCATAAGCAATCTGGAACTGGCACAAAGGTGCGGTTCCGTAATCATACACATTTTCTAAACAGAGGTTGGGAATCCACTGCCTCATGCTTCAGACATGGTTTGGTTTCTTTTCAAATGTATTTTCCAGGCTGCTTTTCAGACAATCAAAAAACATATAAATAATCCGGGGTCTGATCTACCAGCTGCCGATAAAGGAGAAAAATCACTGAACACCTCTGTTATCACGAGTAACCACAAGAGGGTATATAGAGTTAAAGAGTAAAGAGACCCTTGAAACTGGTTGGATTCCCATCACTCCCCACCGTGATCATTCTCATCATTTGGGTATCCATCCTACCTTCCACTAACCCTCTTGATCATAGAGGGAAATAAAGTGGATAGTATCCTCAAGGAGGGTCATATAAAAAGAGTGAAAGATCACACCGGGATCATCCAGATAATCCCCATGGAGAATATAGATGGAAATGATAAGTGCAGTGCAATTGTATTAGTGAGAGTAAAAAAGGATAATATACAAGAGAAAAAAAAAACCTTTATTAAAAGTATCTCTTGTAGTCCTTACTTAAAAACAGTGCAAAAAAGCAGTTTCAATAATAGCTGCTTGTAGAGTCTGTCGACATGTTTCAGCCTTATGGACAAATGGTCCAAGGCTTTCTTCAGGACCTATCTGTTTGTAATGTTGCTACTGCATAGAACAAATTGTGTAAAAAACAATAATAAAGAAGAAATAGAAATACACACATATATGGGTTGGAATTAATACAACCTCTATATTCACAAATCCTCCATATAGACGACATGCAAAGGATACCCGTCTGATACGAGGACTGGACCTCACCTCGCATGGTAAAAACTCAGGTCAATAAGGCCCGCTCTGTCCGTCGTTGCCTCGAGCTCAGACCAAGCTGGAGATGGACACTACCTTTGTGTAAAGTGATGCTTCTCACATTGGGTGTGAATGTGTCTCGCATGAACCAAGAAGTATCAAAAACATGGGCACAATGAAGTATGAGCTCTCTGCACCTGGCTGTCTTTAGCCTTCATGAAGCAGTAATCAGGGACAGACAAAGGGGCAGGCTTGACCAAGCATTTCATCACTATGAAGAACAGCAACTGCAGCCCCACTCCTCACCCCTACCATCAACTAAATAGCAATGCTAATGCAAGAACAAATACGCATCCCAATATTAACAAAGTTTTCATGGATATTCTAAAGTTATATTAAAAAAAGAGAGGGACTAGGGTCACTTGTAGGTCCAGCATACACGCCCCAGAATAATCAGACTATCAATCTCAGTATGCAGTTCCTCGAGGAACGTAGAGGTAGAGGCCTAGTCGTTATTGCAAAATTTCCCAGGGGTAGAGACAAGGTGTCTCTCACTTTGGGAATTAGGGCCCTCACACACCCGGCTGGGTGTCATGCTTCATCATAGGGCATCATAGGGCATGCTCCTAGTCAAGCTGGCACTGCAATGCCTGACGGGCACTCTATGAGGGGCTCTTTCTCTGAGATCTTTTATTCCCAAGCCGTACGGTGCAGTTAGCCATGTCTCTAGCCCTGCCACTTCAAAAATCAAACAAAAGAGTGCATGCAATACACCATCTGTGTGGGGAAGCTGTTCTCATCCTTCATCTTGTGCCAGGCCAAACAAGGAGCATCTCAGAAGGAAGAAGGATCCTACTGGCTTCAGTACTCAGACTCTCACTCACATAGTGTCCTACAACCATACTGGTATCACATGCACACTCTACGAGCACATTCACTGAACATAGAATGTGCACCAGAATAGTATTTTGTAGACACGTGACTAGATATTTTTGCAGAAAATATAACCTTTTGCTGATAATGTTGTGATTTAGCAGATGCTCATACCATGCAAACGTATGACGTATTTATAATTAGACATGTATAAAATAGATTGTCAGTTGCATTGTAAGTCGAATCTCAGATTCCAGTTCCACAGAGCTGACTGACCTTCCGCATTTGTGCTTTCTTTTTTCTATATGAAAGTCTGTACTGTATTGCCAGCAGAAGTTGTGTCATCTTTTCTTCCATTCAGCAACATTTGGTGGAGCCAGCCAAGGAGTTCATCTCAAGTTTTCCAGACTGCTTCTGAGAGAGCCACTGCATGCTGTCGATTGAATACAAACTGTCAAATATCAGGTAAACAGACGCAGAGTATTATACTAAAAGTTGCCCATTCCATAGACGAGTGGGTAAAATCCCAGGGTGCTGTCAAAGGGGGGTGGAGAGATTGAACTTTAAATCTTAAAACTTTTAAATTGCATGATTCTGTGGCAATTATAGTATAGAAATACATGCATGGGGTTTTTCTTTTGTTAGGGTGAAAGGATATGTTTTCAGAAAGAAAATTAGGTGATTCACGGTACACACTGGATGACCAGCTAGTGTGGATTTCCCTTTGAAATAGACGGGAAGAGACACTCCTTTGGGGATGTTCTAACTGGTATTAGTACAATACCCAAGAGACAAGCTCCTGGAAGAGACACTCCTTCGGGGGTGATCGATTAGGTATTAGTGCATTACCTAGGAGTTAAGCCCCTGGAAGAGACATTTTCTTCGAGGAATGATCTAGTTAGTTTACTAGTGCATTGCTGAGAAGGAAACTTCTCGAAGGAACATTCCTTCGGGAGTGCTCACAGGTATTCCGGTTAGATCCAGGAAGTCAGTGTAGAATAGGGGCGAGACATGGTAACAAGTGATTGAAGTCTGACGTGGTAAAGAGATGGTCATTTGATCAGTGCTGGCAAAGCGGGCTTTTCCCCTGCAGTCTGACAGAGCAGGGTAATGGATAGGATGTTTTGAGAAACACACTGCTGGAGTGAACCTCACCTTGGGTGATGTTAAAGGCTTGATAAGTTCTTTGGTGGGAGACAAAGTAAATACAATTTTTGTCAGGATGGGATTCCCTCAAATAACATCGATAAATACACAGTTTGACAGGTTTTCTTTTAGGAATATTCATCGGCATGTCTGAGACGCGTACCATTAAACATACCCAGACAGACCAGATATTGGAGCCCTTATGGCAGAGAGTATAAAACCGACAGAAGACATTGCAGAATAAATTATCAGAATGAAATTACGATGGGTACAGGATGTAACTGGGACAAGCAGGAGGAAATATAATGTTATTTTATAATGTACTGAAACGGGGCCTACCCACGGATATACAAGCAAGCCTAGGTGGAGTAGTGGAAATAGAGGCTAAACCATGGCCAGAAATGCAAGCCCATATAATACATTATTTCAAGCTCGTTAAAAAACAAAAGGGCAAGGAGAGAACAGAGCAGGCAGAGAGAGCTACAGCAAAGTTGGTGCAACAGAAACTTTAAAAATCAAGTACAGAAGGGGCACTTGTAACAGCACCACAAATGGCTGTGCATGTGCAGGCACCAAGAGGGCAGGCAGTAAGCCACATGAGAAAGGGACAAGTGTTTTTTCAGGAGGCCAAGGGACAGTGCAGGGAAGAAGACAAGTAAGATATAGGTTAGGACAACAGTGTTATTATTGTGGTAATATGGGTCATTTTGTAAGGGGATGTAGGATTAAAAAGAACAATGAGCAAGCACAGGGATGGGTCAGTCCTCAGTGGCAGATGGGCCACAACACATGCAAAGGGGTCCCTAACAACCCCTGCAGGTTCCTCAGGTTTAGTGGACTGCACAACAAGGAAAAATATCATAGAATATACCCCAGGTTGTCAGAAACACTGCAGGAGGATGCACACAGGTCCAAATGGGAGGAGTAACGGTACAAGGAGGCAATCTCTTTACTGCAAATGCCAATCAACAACTATACACAATTAGAGAGCCCACAGACAGCCATTATGTGTCCAATACTATCAGTAACCCACAGATCAGACAAGTAGCCCACTGTGACATAGCCATAAAAGGTTGCCCCTATAGTTTTTTGATCGTCACTGGGGCAACTAAATCTTATATAAAGGAAGGAACACTACTACTTTCTCACAAGTCAGTGGGCACACAAGGGTTTTCTGGGGCTGTCATGAGGGTTCCCTTTACTGAATCAGTGAGTATGACAATAGGAGACATGCAAATTGAAGGGCCATTGTTATATTTTCCAGAGGCACCGGTCAATCTTCTCAAAAGAGACCTGATGAGTAAGCTGAATATGACCATCTCTTTTTGGGAAGACAGGTCGATGGTGTGTTACACACCTCTTATTACACCAGGTAGAATGTTATCAGTCATAGCACATGAGGACTTGGGACAGAAGTTCATCACATCTCCTGTGGATACGGAGGTCTTTTTGCATGACATATATGTTTTGATAGCACATGCACCAGTGCTATTGGGGAAGACAGAACTGTGCCGAAAGAGCTGTTGCTTAGGCCAGAGAGACCCTTGGCTCTCTTAGAAGAACCTTACATAGTGTTAGAGATATAGGCCTTGGAATAAAGCAGTGTTATGCATTAGTGATAGCATTTGACAAGAAGCAAGTAACGTGGGCATCCATAGTATTTACAGATCCAGAGGTCAAATTGAGGGACATTTCAGATGAAGAAATGTTTGACGATAGCCCATCAATTGAGAAAGTGTTATTTCTTATGGATATTCCTATTAGAGAGCAGTTGCAATATAGGACAGTGCCAAAACATGCACAAGACAGTACAATGAGAGAAAACGATTTGGCAAGGGTACCAAAGAGTCTATGGAAAAAGGTACCATACAATGTGGATCTGATTAAAGGAGCTGAGCTTGTGAAAATCACACTGAAACCTGGAGTAATACTGCCCCGGGTACATCAGAATCCCTTATTTCCAAAGAATCAGAAAAAGCCATCTTTCCCACAATACAGGCGTTACTTGAGCAGGGATTAATATATGAGAGAACATCACCCTGTAATACACTGATATATCCTACAGATGCCACCTACTTTTCGCTGATTGATTTGAAAAAAAAGCATTTTTCAGCATTCCGCTGCACCAGATAGTCAGTATTTAATAGGGTTTAGGTACAAACAAACACAATATTGCTGCAGAAGTCTCCAACAGGGCTATTGTGAGTCCTCAAGTATTTTAACAGGACAGTGAAAAGGGATTTAGTAAATCTAAAATGCAAAAGTACCCTTTTACAGTATGTGGATGACATTTTGATGTGTAGCCCTACTGAAAATATATGCAGGGAGGATACCATTGGCCTCCTTTGCATGCTTGCAGAGAAATAATACAAAGTGGACAAAGACAAACAACAATATGTGCAGATGGAAGTTCACTATTTGGGACAAATAATCTCTAAAGGGGAAGGGTGACATCTGACAGAGCAGATAGCATCAGAAATGTGCCCAAACCAACCACCGCAAAGTAGATGCAGCAGTTCCTAGGACTCTGCAATTTTGTGAGACAGTGGGTATTTGATTATGCCATCCCGACTGCTCCACATTTGACTGCTCTAAAAGAGTCTCATACCAATGAAAATAAAATAAACTGGACGGATGAAAGAGAGAGAGCATTTTGGCAGCTAAAGAATGCATTCACAAATGCTTTATTGTTAGGAACTCCTGACTACAGTAAACCCTTTTATCTCCTTTGCCACTGTAATGGAATGACAATTACAGCTGTACCGACTCCAAAGACATCCTTGGGACACAAACCTATTGCCTACTACAGTTGGCTGCTAGATCCTGTCATGAAAGGTCACTGCCCATGTGAGTAAGCATTAGCTTCAGCAGCCTTTGCAGTTCAGAAAAGCACCACAATAGTGATGGGATCACCTTTAACATTGTATGTAGAGCATGCAGCATTTGCTATTTCACAAAGAAGCAAGAGCACCCTCACAACTCAAGGGCATCTGGGTATGAAATAATTATTTCAGTACCATCTTTACAGGTGGTTCCCAGCAGCATTCTTCGCACACCCAGTTTCTGATGAAAAACAGGTACATAACTATGCTAGTTACACACCAGAAGAAGAGAGCAAGGTAGGATAATACCCCATCCCAGGGAGCATGTTGCGCTTTGTAGAAGACTCTTCTTTCATAGATCAGAATACTGGGGTAAGACATTCAGGAACAGCTGTAGAAAGAGCTGAACAGCAAGGATAATCTTATACTTCACAAATGATAAGCCAGATACCATTACCTTCTCATTTTTCAGCACAGGCGGCTGAATTAGTGCCCATCAATGAAGCATTGCAGTAAACTGAGGGACTAGAGGTCACTATTTATTCAGATTCAGCCTATATGTCCACCACTGTACTTTCTAGAATTCACTGATGGGAGAGAAGGGGATTTCTTATATCTGATGGGTCCTCCGTAATGCATAAAGATTTATTGGCACAATTAATAGAAGTTCTAACACTTCAACCTAGAATTGCAGTGATCAAATGTGCACCACACACCAATCAGCAATATCTCTCCAGAGGTAATGATCTGGCAGATTGGACAGCAAAAGAAACAGCTGAAGCATCTCCAAATTAGAAACAATGTAATGAATACACATTAGGTATGATGACAAGCAGGCAACAGGATGATGCAAAACTACCACCCTCATATACAGAGAGAGCAACATTTCATTTGCGTGAATTGCAAGAACAAGCACTACCACATGAAAGGGAGCTGTGGGAGCAGCAACGTTGTATTCAGCCATCAATAGATTTCATTTACAGGCAATAGAATACAGTCAATCCAGTAATGCCACAAGCCCTGTTGTATACGGCTCTTGAGCAATTACACCTCCCAGCACACACTGCAAAAAAGTATATTCTTGCTACATTACAGGCAGATTGGTTTATTCCACAATTATCTAAAATGATTTCTATGTGCATTGCAGAATGTGCAATATGTCAATAGTATAGCCTCAAGCCAACCTTAAAGGTGATCATCTCAACAATATCATGCCCAGCAGGTCCATTTTAAAATCTCCATTTAGATTTTGTCAACATGATAGAAAGATGTAACAATTACAGGTATCTTATAGTAATTGGATGTAAATTATCACAATCAATTGAAGCTGGACCCTGTGTACATAATGATGCTAAAACAGCGGCCAACTTTCTGATAAGAGAGGTGATACAGAGATGGGGCGTGGCAGAAGCAATCCGCACAGATAACTGGCCTAATTTTGTCAATATGGTATTTCAACACACTTGCGCCACCTCAGGAAAAAAACATAAACTGTCATCTGTTTATCACCCCTAAAGTAATGGAATAGTGGAGCACCTGAGCCGTCTCCTCAAGGATAAAATAAGCAGACAATGTTGCACTCTGAAAAAGTAATGGTTGTACTGTCTATCAAAAGCCTTGTATGCTCTCAGAAATCAGCCAGGAAATGACCATCTTTTAACGCCACATCAAATTGTGACAGGACGTATCATGCCCACCGTTTAATGATAGCGAGGCAAACGACAAGATGCCCATAAGACAGCTGAAGTTTAGGGCATGAGATCAGTTGTTTTTTACCTGAGTTAATGAAATCTGTTAAGATCTTCTCTAAACAAGTGTTGCAAAATGAGAAGACTGCCTCAGCCCAGCAGACCTGTCCGATACCTGTTGTTTACGTGTGGAATTTTATTTGCAGATGGAAGGATCCTCGATATAACGGTCCCTTCTTGGTGGAAATGAGTACTCCTACTGAAGTGAAGGTGTATGGCAGGAAACCATTGATTCACTTGAGCGATGTGCGACTGGATTCCCATACACTTACACAGACAAAAAAGGAACAAGAGGGGGAAAGCATAACACAAGAGTAACAATTTCTCCCTTCAAAGTGTAAGTGGAGTATTTTGTCAACTCTACTAGCAGACAGGTATATATTGTATTATGTTTTGCTGTTTTCTTTTTCTTTTTATGCCTACTTATGTTAGCAGCTACAATAAAATGGTATTTTTCTTCATGTATGGGATTATGCAATAATATTAAGCACTTGCACAGAGCAGTGCCTGAGCAAGAAAGTGTATCTCATAGTATTTATGCTGGCTTATTAGATCATGTATGGTTTTAACACATGTCAGAGATAGGTATGCAGACTGCTAATATTTCCTGTTTTGTTTGTTCTTTGATTCCACACACCACTATAGGTTACACTCATCTAAGGAGGTACCTCCAAATATTACCATGTGTTTGTTACACCTTTTCGTTTGTAGGATACGAGTGCAAATGCAACCACTGTGGGTTAGACAGGGAACATTCTTATTAAACACTACGCAAGATGAGGAAGAGTTAGCAGATGTAATGAATGTTTTAACAGATTGCAAAGAGCTAGTAGGGAAGTTAGATTCAATGGCCAAGACAGGGATTATGAGGTACAAAGGTGAAACTTGGAGAGCTAGGATCTTGCAGCAGGTATTTTTAAGGGCATCTCCACCTATGCATTTCTGCCAGAATTACTCTGCAATACCTAGGCCCCACGATTGTCAGGAAAGGCCATATCTCTGAGTAAATTGGTCAGTATACATTCAATAGCATTGGCACCATGGCGCTACATTTGGGTGCAGGGTCATAGCTCTATGGACAGGGAACCAGACAAACAATAGCGTATGACAGAAGTGTCAGGTAATATGGGATGAGAACAAATCTAGGTTAACTTGGGTAGAAATGCCTACACTTCTTTAAGTAGGCAGAAAACCCATTATTTTCTCTTTGTGTTTCAGAGGTAATAGAACAGTCCCGGTGGGAGAAAATATCAACTGCAACATCACAAAATTCAACTCAGATATGCGATGGGGCGCCTCCAGTTTAATAGATATTTTTGGGTATTGTGGCGAATAGCTGTACACACGACTCACTTCAGGTTGGAGAGGCCTCTGCTCTTTGGTGATGGTGCACACTCCCTCCTTGGTGATTCCAGGAATTGATAGTTCTGAAATGCATGATCATCCCATGAGCCATCCAACAACCTCGTTGCATAATCATCAGAGGAAGAGAACTGCAGAGTATTACAGAACTACAGCCTGGGAAGATGTGCCACAGGTGCACAGGCTGTTTAACGATGCCCAAATCTTTTTCTGGAGTATCCTTCCGTTCGCTCAAGCAAAGGCAACTGCACTTTGGTTGCAGATATCTTGTTGGGAGTTATTAAAGACTATAAATACCAATGGGGATGGCTTCAATGCTATGAAAGAACTGCGAGCCATGAGAGTTATGCTTATGCAACATAGATATATGTTGGACTTGATGATGGCTATGGAAGGAGGAGTATGTGCCAAGATTCACACGGCCTGTTGCACATACATCCCAGCTAACAATGCCGATAATGGACCACTAACAGAGGCCATAAAAACTTGGCACGCTTTTCAAGAGATGGTGGAGGAGAGGGGTGCTCCTAACAAGTGGTTCATGGGGTAGTCCGCTTGGGTACCATCTTGGATGTCGGGACTATTTAAGGCCTTGTTGCCTATTTTTGTGATGTTGCTGATATTCTGTGTCATCCAGATAGTGATAGGATGTTGCAAAAAAGTATGTCAGAAGTTACAGGGGATGTTAACTACTAGATTAGTCAATACAGTGCAGGATGTTGTGGAGAATGTATACACAGTGATGACTCTAAGCAATAGGGAAGGTGAGGAAGTAGTTGAAAAATCAACTAAAGTCAAACTGTTATAATGAATGTAGAGAATGAAGAAGCCCTACTTATGTCAATAGAAGCACCAGCAGAAAGTCGAGGTCACATTTATGTATTAAAAGAGAAAAACAGGCTTAAGCTGTCTTTGGTAGGAGAATAAATAAAGAGCACTGATGGAGTCAGATCCCCGGGGGACAAAAGTAGATACAATCATCAGTGAGATAGGGAAATGTAATTAGGTACAGAACAAATGGAAGGTCACAGGCCCGCTTGCAAGAATACATATCTGAGAAAATATGTAGATAAGGCAGCACAGTGGTGCAGAATAGGTGGGAGGTTAGGCATTACCAGGCAGCAGATGTGTAGGGAAAATAGTATTGTTAGGCTTCACGTTCTAGTCAAGTCAACGGCACTGGTCGTGTAGCAGTGGTGTGGCTGCGTAACTAATGATAACATGTGAACCTGAATCGTATTTCGTAGACACGTGACTAGCTGTATTTGCAGAAAATATAACCCTTTTCTAGTAATGTTGTACTTTAGCAAATGTTCATCCACCATGTAAATGTATGATGTATTTATGATAAGGCATGTATAAAAGTAACTGTACATTGCAAGATAAGTCGAAGCTCAGATTGCACTTCCACAGAGCTGACTGACCTTCCGCATGCATTTGCCTTTATCTATGATAAAGTCTGTAATATATTTCCTTCAGAAGTCTTGTCGTCTTTTCTTCCATTCTGCAACAATACCCATCTAATCTGCCTGTGAGTGACAATTCTGTCCTAGCAGTGGGAATTTCTAGACATGTGAACTGCAAAGTGCTATGCGTTATCCTTTTCAGCATCTGATAGGGCAGTGCCCAGATCATCTTATTAGTGGTCCCTGATGTCACTCAGTTGTTTACTGCTTCTCTGCCTAAAAGAGGAGAGCAGCTAGGTGATAGCCTTATGTTTATCCATAAGGACAGTAAGATCTAGTGGGCACATTGTTCTGGAGGTTCCATGGTTTCACAACCCCTTGCGTAGTGCAGAATGCTTATAATGTAACATTGCATTTTAAATTATTCCACTAGTATGTCTATTTTCTGAGGCCTGAGGTCTCTAAATGTATGAAATTCCCCAGCTTGGACCACGTTCCTTCCATATCCTTTCATCCAAACAAACTGAATCCTGAAAGTTATCACGGTGATATGTTAGGCACATATGTCATCTTCAGTCTAAAGCACTTAAGATGTCTGTTTCAACAGTTCTGTGCAGTGCGTACTAGCTTGAGGCTCATCCATCCCTTATTGATTTAACCTCACATAGCTATCACTACAGTAATTTGTTTCCGCACCTGGTCAATGAACAACATTTTGCAGTTCTTATCACAGCACTCAAGTTTGGAAACTCCCATTCACCCCTCAGGGATCAGGAGCATTAGCTTGATAAGGCACATCCTTCACCTACCATTCTACCATAATCGCACACTGGCTTCGATTTAGGGATTTCCTTACTCCAAAAACATAACATCCATAGCAACTATAGTAGCACCAGTGGGAAATTTGAAAAGTACTTATTGGCTGCTGTTTGTTGCAGTAAAGGAAAGAGAAAACATAATCTGAAGCCTCCGGTCCTGTAATAGAATTGAAAATTCTTGGCGCGAATGCTAGCAAATGTTTTATTCTACCATCATCTCACACTAGCTTCGATTCAGGGATTTCCTTACTCCAAAAACATAACATCCATAACAACTATAGGAGCACCAGTGGGAAATTAGAAAAGTAATTGAATGTGCTACTTGCATGGATAGGTTTCCTAGCGCAGCACCGGCTTTAATTTTTCACCAAAACGTTTCCAATAATTCTTTTGCATGTATCATCTTGTTTAATGCAATGGGCTATGAAGACACTGTCTGTAATATCTTCTGCACAGCTCTAGGCCTATACAGTGAGAAATGGCCCAAAAACGCAAATACTTGTAATTGGGAAGAAGCATTTTGTATATGCAAATGGACAGGTGCAAGATGGCAGAGATGAGAGTATCTCCATTGAGCACCTCAATAACATCCTTACCCGCCATCTGTCCGTGAACGGGTCACCAGTGGTAGAGGGGTCCCAAATCATGGCATATTCGGCAGCATGCTTCTACAGATGGAAACAGGTCATGCTGTGGGTCTTCCTCTGGTTAGCCACACACAGGTGCAATCACAGGTGGCATAATTACCTCGATTCCTGACAGTTGGCCAATGCTTACCTTCCAACCCTGGCACTGATGATAGCACTAGAAAAATCAATGTGGGGGTGGGGAGCGGAGAAAAATGGGCCAATCACTCTGCTTCCCAGAAAATATCCCAAAACATCAATGAGAGTGAGAACGCACTGTGTCGGAAAATGGAGTTTGATGAAAGATAAATTAGGACCCTTAACAGCTAGTTTATGTTCAGCGGCATGCCATCCCCACTGATGTACTAGTAGCCAACAGCGTCATCCTCGGATCTTGTCTCCACCAGGAGGGAGAGTTTCAAAGTGCATATCTATCTATCTATCTATCTATCTATCTATCTATCTATCTATCTATCTATCTATCTATCTATCTATCTATCTATCTATCTATCTATCTATCTATCTATCTATCTATCTGTCTGTCTATCTATCTATCTGTCTGTCTGTCTGTCTGTCTGTCTGTCTGTCTGTCTGTCTGTCTGTCTGTCTGTCTATATATATATATATATTCACTGAAAAAACCATAGGTTTCACACATGTTATAGTTAGTGGAAATTTTACTGATAAAAAACCAATGAAATTGCCCCGTTATAGTTAGCGCAGGCAACTATAACTCACGCGACCGCAATCCTCTGCTGATGCTAATACTGTATTTAGACACTTATTTGCCCATGTCTTCTTCCATACATTTTTAGCTATACATATATTACAAATATTTTTTTTTCCTAAAGACACATATGTCATCAGCAGAGGATTGCGGTCGCGTGAGTTATAGTTGCCTGCGCTAACTATAACGGGGCAATTTCATTGGTTTTTTATCAGTAAAATTTCCACTAACTATAACATGTGTGAAACCTATGGTTTTTTCAGTGAATTTGCAAGGTTTTTTAAATGCTAATTCCTAACTATAACGTGTGTGAAACCTATGGTTTTTTCAGTGAATTAGTACGGTTTTTTAAATGCTAAGTTTTTTTCCCTTATAATAAGCCCTGTACATTTGGTGGCCTACGGCCACCAAAAGCACAGGGGGTGGGGTAAGTGTGGATAGTGTTTTTTTCCATTGTAATAAGCCCAGCACATTTGGTGGCCTTCGGCCACCAAAAGCACAGGGGGTGGGGTAAGTGTGGATAGTGTTTTTTTTATTTTTATTTTTTTACCGTACGCTTACCGTAAGCGTACGGTAAGCGTACCCCGCGAAATTGCCGAAAAAAAAATAAAACCGTTTTTGCACTTGAGGGATGTTTGGGGACTCCCTCCACATGACTATGTGGGAGGGAGTTGTCAAAACAGCCCCTTTACATGTTTTTGGGCTTCCGATTTTAAAAATCTCTCTCAGTGCGAGAGACAAAATGGCGGCCGCCGCTTCCTGGTTTCGGCCGATTCGAATGTTTACTAAGATCTAAGAGCCAATCAGAATCGCGCTCGCGCACGCCACCGTACGCTTACCGTAAGCGTACGGTAAGCGTACCGTAAGCTGGCTCAGATATATATATTGATTTAAAGGCTATTTTCTCAGAATCTACTGAACAGATTTACACCAAACCTACAAAAGGCACTTCCTTGACCTAGGGACTACCTCTCTGCCAAATTTTGAGTAATTCTGTTCAGCCATTCGGGCTGTAGCTCGTTCTAAAGGTCCTATGGAAAAATGCATGGGAAAAACGCGTTTTGGGACCCCCCTTTTATCTCAGCCCCCGCTTGACGAATCCCCCCGAGACTTTCAGGGTAGGAGCGGAGCGTAGCGCCCCACCTATTTTGAGAAATTCGCGAGGATTCGTCGACCGGCGCCAAAGTTATTCAAAATAGAATGTTGAGGTTTTCCTATGGAAACGTGGTCCTAACTATAACTACCTACTGGCTATCGCCAGTAGGTAATATATATATATATATATATATATATATATATATATATATATATATATATATATATTTATATACGCGCTCACTCCCAATCTTTTCAAGACTCGGAAAGCACTCTACGGGAAACTCCTGCAATCTTTAAATCCTTTATTGCGTTGCAAGCATGAAAAACATGACGCGTTTCGGCTATGCCTTAGTTGAATGTTCTCATGGAGCGCGCCAAAAAGCAGCATATTTAAAAGTGCATTACGTGAATCACATGACAAAGTGAAGCATGAGAATTAACAAAGGACAATCTCCTTGCAAAATATGGCGCCATATTGGAATGTAGTTTTGAAATGCTCAAATGCAGATTCGTAATAATTTCTGATAAACTACTTACATCTTCCAAAAAGTTTTCACGCATATTAGTTCCCTTATTATAAGAGAAACTCATGAAACTATATCGCCGTATATCGGCATAGTCGGTGTCCATATTGCATTAAATCACCATGGATTGGTAACCACTCGCTCATTACTAGTGTCATGCCTACAGGCTACTTGTGCTAGACAGCATATAATTTGACATTTCACAATTCAATGCCGTATATCGCCTACCTCAATAATATGCTTATCTGACAATTATTATGCCGTGTATCGGCTTTAACTTCATCATAGTTAATCACATCGCCACAGTCTACTGATTCACATAAAAGCATCACATAAAAATAAACCTACAAGGAATGATCAAAAATCGAGCACTTAGTTGACACAAATTATTAATAAAAATGATATCGTCGCTTTCATAATTCATACAATTGACATCGGTATATGCAACCAGAAACCCCACTGTTTACTCCATTTCATTTAGTTCAGTCCCCTAGATGAACCGCCAGTTCTTCCCCTACGTTCATACCAAAGGGGTTCTTAGTTCCCAGGTCTTTGATATATCGTGATTCCAACCTGCGAAGTTTTTTAGTTCTACCCCCCCCCTATGCTTATTGGGACATGATCCAACCCATAATAGCGTAACAGCTCCCTGTTACTATTGTGTTTCTCAGAATAATGTCTTGCAACGGGATAGGTAACATCACCCTTAGTTATGGCATGCATGTGCTCCAAGATACATATCTTGACACAATGGATCGTGCTACCAATGTAGCGTAAGCCACACGGGCACTCCAAACAATATACCACATAATTGGTGTTGCATGTTAGAAACTTTTTGATAGGCTTAGGTTTCTTTAGGCCAGTTACTAGATAGGTGGAAGTCCTCTCACTGCCCACGCAGGCCTTGCATTTTCCACAGGGGAAAAAACCCTTAAGATCCCTTAGGGTTCCGGCTGCCTTGGGTTTCGTAGGGAAATGACTCTGCACCAGACTATCCCTTAACGATCTGGCTTTCCTGAAAGTTACCAAGGGGACAGAAGGAATATCCGTGCCTATGATGTTATCAGTTTTTAGGATATGCCAATTCTTTCTCAAGATCCTTCTTAACTCATTAGCATCACTCGAGAAAGTCGTCACCATCCTAAATTTGTTTTTACCTGCCTCATTTATCTTTCCTCTCTTACTTTCATCTTCCTCTTTCTTTGTATTTTTGTCATTATCAAGTAGAGTAGCTCTAGGTATGTTCCTGACTCTTTGGAGGGTTGTATCAAGATATTCTTTGTTATATCCTCTCACTAAGAATCTATTAGTGCTATCTTGTGCCGCATTATCGAAATCTCCTTCCCTAGTGCTATTGCGTTTCAAACGCAGGAATTCCCCATAAGGAATATTCCTGACTAGCCGGTGTGCAAGGTTGAATTGCCTACCGTGGGTTTACGGTACAAAGACACAAACAACTGATTATTCTCCACTCTGATTTTAAGATCTAGGAAATTAACTGTTTCCGAGCTTACTTCCCCACTGAATTCCAGATTTACAACATTCTTGTTCAGATTGTTAATGAAAATGGCTGCTGCTTCATCGGACCCATTCCATATTATACAAAGGTCGTCGAGATACCTATACCAACAGATCACCTTGCTCATATCAATTTCACCAGGCGTTTTGGACACCTGCTCCTCCCACCAGCCCACGAACAAGTTTGCGTAACTGGGGGCGAAGCAGGTGCCCATCGCTGTGCCTGACCTTTGATGGTAAAACTCTTCACCAAAAACAAAGATGTTGTTATTTAAGCAAAACTCAGTGAACTGGAGAATCATTTTGTATTGTTCCGTAAATTTCAATGGCTTTTTTTTCAAAAAATGAGCTACAGCTTCCAAATCGTATTCATTCCTGATCCTCGTGTAAAGACTAGTAATGTCTAATACAATAAGTTTATACCCAGGATCCCATTGTTGTTTCTCAATGCGCTTCAAAAAATCCTGCGAGTCCTTAATGTACGCAGGTAAGGTTTTCACTAGTGGAAAGAGAAAAGAGTCAATAAAAATCGATAAATGTTCTGTTAGCCCACCCTGAGAAGAAACAATAGGTCTCCCCGGAGGATTATTTTTGTTCTTGTGGATCTTAGGGATGTGATAAAAAGTGGGGACCACTGAATTGAGACATCGAAGGAACAAATATTCCTCCATATTCAGCATAGATTTATCAAGCCACGATTTGATCATATCATGGTATCTTCTGATGCTGTCCAAATACATCTCTTTGGAGACTTTCTGATAGCTCTCATTATCCGACAATTGCCTGATAGCTTCCATCTCATAGTTTTCCCTGGTTTGCAAAACCACGTTACCCCCTTTGTCTGAAGGTTTGCAAATCACCGTACTGTCATTTCCCAAATTGTCAATGGCTACTCGTTGATCTTTGGTTATATTCTGCTTGTTATTTGAACGTGTGAGCTTTTCTCTCAGGGCTAAAAGATCTTTATTAACTGCCTCAGCAAATACATCAATGGCGTCCGTGGGCAATTGTGGTAAGAATTGTGAAGTTGGTTTAAATCCACTCTCATCCTTCACCTGATCAAATCCCAATCGTGTTACTCTGTGTATTTGGTCGTATTCTTGGGTACTCCCATCCTGTCCTTCCGTTAAGTTACCCATCCGAAGTGATTCCATCGTTTCCAGGGCGGCCAAATCTTCACCCGTTAGGGTATCCATCACTTTGAATGTACTCAGATGTTTTTTAGTTTTTAGAGAGTTAGGCTTCATTTTGAAATATTTATGAAGTTTGAATTTCTGTATAAGTTTGAAAAGGTCGATATGTGTCTGTGTGTATTCCATTTTATTAGAGGGACAAAAAGTTAAATCCAGTCTCAATACTTCCTCTTCAGCAGATGTGAGAATCTTGGGTGTTAAATTGATTATAGTAAGATTGTCTAATTCCATTTTTTTCCCCTCCTGTTGCGTGAAAAGAGTTTTGAAAAGATTGGGAGTGAGCGCGTATATGTAAACGCGGATGCACCTTCGCGTTAAAAGCACCCGTCCAGAGAGTGCGCTGTCTCAAGGTGCAGATGGAGCAGTGATATATATTTATATATATATATATATATATATATATATAGACATATATATATATTTATAATTATTAGGACCCCCATTTTTTACTTTACCAGCCTTTCCCCATGTCAACCCCTACACTCATTTACCCCTAAGACCTAAATCACTCTTACCACCCTATAACCTTACCCACCCCTAACCACTAAAATCACCCTTACTAACCTATACCTTACCCACTCCTAAACCCTAAAATCAACGTTACTCACCCCCAAACCCTAAAAACACCCTTTACCATTCAATTACCTTACCCACCCCTAAACCCTAAAAACATCCTTACCATCTTATATCCTTACCTACCCCTAAACCTTAAAAACACCCTTACCACATTCTAATTTTACTTACCCTTAAACCATAAAAACAGCCTTTCAACCCAATACCCTTAGCCACTATTAGACACTACATACACCCTTACCACCAATACCCTTACCACCAATACCCTTAACCAGGCCTAAACCCAAAAACCGCTGTTACCATCCAATACCCTCACCAACTTCTAAACCCTTAAAATGCCCTTACCACCCAAACATAATCTCCTACGCCGACGACACTCAACTGATCCTCTCCCTCACCAAGGACCCCATCACCGCCAAACCCAACCTCCATGAAGGAATGAAGGCCGTCACCGACTAGATGAAGATCAGCCGACTGAAGCTGAATACGGACAAGATGGAGGTCCTCATCCTCGGCTCCAACCCTTCAGCCTGGGACGACTCCTTGTGGCCGACGGCACTGGGGGCAGCCCCGACCACGCATGCAACCTGGGAATAATCCTCGACTCAACGCTCTCCAACAGCCTCCGCATGCTCTGCAAGATCTACAGGTGGATCCCGACAGAAACAAGAAGAACAGTCACCCAGGCCCTCGTCAGCAGCAGACTCGACTACGGAATCGCCCTCTACGCGGGAGCCCCGACCAAGCTCATCAAACGACTGCAACGCATCCAAAACGCCTCTGCACGACTGACCCTCGATGTACCATGCCACAACCACATCACCCCCCACCTGAGAAACCTGCACTGGATCAGATTAATCACTACGTACAGTGCAGAAAACAAAAAATTGAATAAAATCATCAGAAAACACTAGGGCATCCAACGTATGGACACGACACTGTCGGAAATCATAGGAGACCATCCTGAAATATCATATAGAAGAGCGAGAAACATTGGGGACCAAATTGTTCACAGTCACTTCCAAGAAGCAAAGAAACACACATGGTTACAGAGGGAAGGGTTCTGGCCATGCAAACAGTGTAAGGTCTGCAAAATTGCCACACCCCTGAAAGAAGTCCAGATCCAGAAGGGTATGACCTGGAAGATACGGCAACACCTCACATGCAAAAGCTCTTATGTGATATACATGATTGAATGCCCATGTCACAAAAAATACATAGGCAGCACGATCTTCGAAGTCAAAAAACGCATTCTGGAACACGTTCGAGACACAATCCACAAAGACCGAACAAATGCAGTCGCGAAACATATGGAAAGACATCACAATAGCGACTGGGAAACTCTAAGGTACTGGGCTCTGGAACAAATATCTGTTTCGGAAAGAGGAGGAGATTAGCTAAAAATTCTCCATCAAAAGGAATCACATCCTTACATTCAGAACCCTAGACCCAAGAGGGATGAATCAAAACGAAGAACTTTACACCCATCTATAAACAAAGAAAAGGCCTGTCACCCCTTGAAAATAACTGAAAATAACAGGGAATGCAATGCTCACCAGAGAGCAACTGAAGAACTTACAAAAAGAAGTAATTTCTTATCAATTAAATCACGAGGAACAAAGAGAAAGCAAGACTGGTAAACATAGAAGGCAAACATTAAAAATGTTAATATGTACTAAGTACACCAAAGTACTAACAAGACTATTGTCAAAAGTCCGAATGCGCAAATGTAATGTAACAAACTCACTTGCTAAATGAGCACAAATTAATTTTATTTTATTTTTTCACTGTAAAATACTTCACTGACCACAATGCATTTGTTTAAAACAAACAGGAAGTGAAAGCATGCTAAACATAAAAGAGAGGCATGCCATGTAACCTCATCCCGTGATCAAGCCTTTTTGCAGAGGCGAAACGCGTTATATATATATATCCACTCCACTTGTTACTCGACCGGTATACAAAAAAAGCATAAGTGAATTCCACACAATCCTAGAAAAATGGCGTCTGTCGGGTGTTTGTTTTGTTTGTGGCAAATAAATCTATGAAGATATACATCTCCTGGTGTGCGCCTCAATTGCGGTCCGTGAAAGGGATCATCGAAGAGGAATATATGTTCTCTACAAAGTGCCCGGAGGGTAAGGAGCACTCAAACACCGGTGATGTGCTGAAAGCCTTTATTAGGTATACGCGCTGGTCTGCGAGTCGATGATTGCAGCTAGAGCCATATGTTTGCCTGACGCGTTTCGGAGTATATTGTCCTCCTTCCTCAGAGGCTTATGGCATTGAAGTCTGCGTGGAACTGCCTCATTTAAATACCGGATGTATCGTCCCGGATGGACTCCTTCACTCCGTCATGTGAAGCATTCTGGGCATTGTGGTTCCAGCAATGAATGTTCCGTAAATGGTAACGCTGCTAAAAAGATTATTTCGGCCCGTAGATGGGCCCCAGCTCCCAGATGCACGTTAAATCCTTCACCAGTGTTCCATAGAGCGGACCGGTAGATACCGACCCACAAGGCCCCCCTTCCATCTCAGGGGTGGTGCTTCCTTGGCAGCGGGGCAGCCGCCTTACATGTTCGCTACAAAGTGCCCGGAGGGTAAGGAGCACTCAAACACCGGTGATGTGCTGAAAGCCTTTATTAGGTATACGCGCTGGTCTGCGAGTCGATGATTGCAGCTAGAGCCATATGTTTGCCTGACGCGTTTCGGAGTATATTGTCCTCCTCGGCAGGCTGACATCTTCCATACCTTTGAAGGAGCTTGCAGCTTGAGAGCTCCGTGTTGTCCTCGAGTGCCTCTCGCAATGTGGGAACAAGCAGAAGCAGTGATGTTATGGCGGCGGCCCTGCCGCTGAGAGTGCACCACCCCAGGAAGACAGGGGGCCACGGGGGTCGGAATTCACCGGCATCCAAATGTGGAATCACAACACAGGATTGAGGAGGAGTCCGCCCGCTGAGGCCCATTTGTGGGTTTAAAAAGAATATTTTTCAGCAGGATATTTACACTGTAAAGGGAATAATTCCCTGCCGGCACTTCAATTACCAGAACACTTTGCGCAGTTTCATTTAGAACAGCCCATCAAGGGGCGCGCAATCACGTGTATAAAAGAGGCAGTGACCGGACTGTGTTTTTCACTTCACCATTAGCCTTTGAGAAAGAAGATGGCTTCGAAACGCGTCAGGCAGTATTGGTGATACGACTGCGAAAGACATCGGCAGGCTGACATCTTCCATACCTTTGAAGGAGCTTGCAGCTTGAGAGCTCCGTGTTGTCCTCGAGTGCCTCTCGCAACGTGGGAACAAGCAGAAGCAGTGATGTTATGGCGGCGGCCCTGCCGCTGAGAGTGCACCACCCCAGGAAGACAGGGGGCCACGGGGGTCGGAATTCACCGGCATCCAAATGTGGAATCACAACACAGGATTGAGGAGGAGTCCGCCCGCTGAGGCCCATTTGTGGGTTTAAAAAGAATATTTTTCAGCAGGATATTTACACTGTAAAGGGAATAATTCCCTGCCGGCACTTCAATTACCAGAACACTTTGCGCAGTTTCATTTAGAACAGCCCATCAAGGGGCGCGCAATCACGTGTATAAAAGAGGCAGTGACCGGACTGTGTTTTTCACTTCACCATTAGCCTTTGAGAAAGAAGATGGCTTCGAAACACGTCAGGCAGTATTGGTGATACGACTGCGAAAGACATCGGCAGGCTGACATCTTCCATACCTTTGAAGGAGCTTGCAGCTTGAGAGCTCCGTGTTGTCCTCGAGTGCCTCTCGCAACGTGGGAACAAGCAGAAGCAGTGATGTTATGGCGGCGGCCCTGCCGCTGAGAGTGCACCACCCCAGGACGACAGGGGGCCACGGGGGTCGGAATTCACCGGCATCCAAATGTGGAATCACAACACAGGATTGAGGAGGAGTCCGCCCGCTGAGGCCCATTTGTGGGTTTAAAAAGAATATTTTTCAGCAGGATATTTACACTGTAAAGGGAATAATTCCCTGCCGGCACTTCAATTACCAGAACACTTTGCGCAGTTTCATTTAGAACAGCCCATCAAGGGGCGCGCAATCACGTGTATAAAAGAGGCAGTGACCGGACTGTGTTTTTCACTTCACCATTAGCCTTTGAGAAAGAAGATGGCTTCGAAACGCGTCAGGTAGTATTGGTGATACGACTGCGAAAGACATCGGCAGGCTGACATCTTCCATACCTTTGAAGGAGCTTGCAGCTTGAGAGCTCCGTGTTGTCCTCGAGTGCCTCTCGCAACGTGGGAACAAGCAGAAGCAGTGATGTTATGGCGGCGGCCCTGCCGCTGAGAGTGCACCACCCCAGGAAGACAGGGGGCCACGGGGGTCGGAATTCACCGGCATCCAAATGTGGAATCACAACACAGGATTGAGGAGGAGTCCGCCCGCTGAGGCCCATTTGTGGGTTTAAAAAGAATATTTTTCAGCAGGATATTTACACTGTAAAGGGAATAATTCCCTGCCGGCACTTCAATTACCAGAACACTTTGCGCAGTTTCATTTAGAACAGCCCATCAAGGGGCGCGCAATCACGTGTATAAAAGAGGCAGTGACCGGACTGTGTTTTTCACTTCACCATTAGCCTTTGAGAAAGAAGATGGCTTCGAAACACGTCAGGCAGTATTGGTGATACGACTGCGAAAGACATCGGCAGGCTGACATCTTCCATACCTTTGAAGGAGCTTGCAGCTTGAGAGCTCCGTGTTGTCCTCGAGTGCCTCTCGCAACGTGGGAACAAGCAGAAGCAGTGATGTTATGGCGGCGGCCCTGCCGCTGAGAGTGCACCACCCCAGGACGACAGGGGGCCACGGGGGTCGGAATTCACCGGCATCCAAATGTGGAATCACAACACAGGATTGAGGAGGAGTCCGCCCGCTGAGGCCCATTTGTGGGTTTAAAAAGAATATTTTTCAGCAGGATATTTACACTGTAAAGGGAATAATTCCCTGCCGGCACTTCAATTACCAGAACACTTTGCGCAGTTTCATTTAGAACAGCCCATCAAGGGGCGCGCAATCACGTGTATAAAAGAGGCAGTGACCGGACTGTGTTTTTCACTTCACCATTAGCCTTTGAGAAAGAAGATGGCTTCGAAACGCGTCAGGTAGTATTGGTGATACGACTGCGAAAGACATCGGCAGGCTGACATCTTCCATACCTTTGAAGGAGCTTGCAGCTTGAGAGCTCCGTGTTGTCCTCGAGTGCCTCTCGCAACGTGGGAACAAGCAGAAGCAGTGATGTTATGGCGGCGGCCCTGCCGCTGAGAGTGCACCACCCCAGGAAGACAGGGGGCCACGGGGGTCGGAATTCACCGGCATCCAAATGTGGAATCACAACACAGGATTGAGGAGGAGTCCGCCCGCTGAGGCCCATTTGTGGGTTTAAAAAGAATATTTTTCAGCAGGATATTTACACTGTAAAGGGAATAATTCCCTGCCGGCACTTCAATTACCAGAACACTTTGCGCAGTTTCATTTAGAACAGCCCATCAAGGGGCGCGCAATCACGTGTATAAAAGAGGCAGTGACCGGACTGTGTTTTTCACTTCACCATTAGCCTTTGAGAAAGAAGATGGCTTCGAAACGCGTCAGGCAGTATTGGTGATAAGACTGCGAAAGACATCGGCAGGCTGACATCTTCCATACCTTTGAAGGAGTTTGCAGCTTGAGAGCTCCGTGTTGTCCTCGAGTGCCTCTCGCAACGTGGGAACAAGCAGAAGCAGTGATGTTATGGCGGCGGCCCTGCCGCTGAGAGTGCACCACCCCAGGAAGACAGGGGGCCACGGGGGTCGGAATTCACCGGCATCCAAATGTGGAATCACAACACAGGATTGAGGAGGAGTCCGCCCGCTGAGGGCCATTTGTGGGTTTAAAAAGAATATTTTTCAGCAGGATATTTACACTGTAAAGGGAATAATTCCCTGCCGGCACTTCAATTACCAGAACACTTTGCGCAGTTTCATTTAGAACAGCCCATCAAGGGGCGCGCAATCACGTGTATAAAAGAGGCAGTGACCGGACTGTGTTTTTCACTTCACCATTAGCCTTTGAGAAAGAAGATGGCTTCGAAACACGTCAGGCAGTATTGGTGATACGACTGCGAAAAACATCGGCAGCCTGACATCTTCCATACCTTTGAAGGAGCTTGCAGCTTGAGAGCTCCGTGTTGTCCTCGAGTGCCTCTCGCAACGTGGGAACAAGCAGAAGCAGTGATGTTATGGCGGCGGCCCTGCCGCTGAGAGTGCACCACCCCAGGAAGACAGGGGGCCACGGGGGTCGGAATTCACCGGCATCCAAATGTGGAATCACAACACAGGATTGAGGAGGAGTCCGCCCGCTGAGGCCCATTTGTGGGTTTAAAAAGAATATTTTTCAGCAGGATATTTACACTGTAAAGGGAATAATTCCCTGCCGGCACTTCAATTACCAGAACACTTTGCGCAGTTTCATTTAGAACAGCCCATCAAGGGGCGCGCAATCACGTGTATAAAAGAGGCAGTGACCGGACTGTGTTTTTCACTTCACCATTAGCCTTTGAGAAAGAAGATGGCTTCGAAACGCGTCAGGCAGTATTGGTGATACGACTGCGAAAGACATCGGCAGGCTGACATCTTCCATACCTTTGAAGGAGCTTGCAGCTTGAGAGCTCCGTGTTGTCCTCGAGTGCCTCTCGCAACGTGGGAACAAGCAGAAGCAGTGATGTTATGGCGGCGGCCCTGCCGCTGAGAGTGCACCACCCCAGGACGACAGGGGGCCACGGGGGTCGGAATTCACCGGCATCCAAATGTGGAATCACAACACAGGATTGAGGAGGAGTCCGCCCGCTGAGGCCCATTTGTGGGTTTAAAAAGAATATTTTTCAGCAGGATATTTACACTGTAAAGGGAATAATTCCCTGCCGGCACTTCAATTACCAGAACACTTTGCGCAGTTTCATTTAGAACAGCCCATCAAGGGGCGCGCAATCACGTGTATAAAAGAGGCAGTGACCGGACTGTGTTTTTCACTTCACCATTAGCCTTTGAGAAAGAAGATGGCTTCGAAACGCGTCAGGCAGTATTGGTGATACGACTGCGAAAGACATCGGCAGGCTGACATCTTCCATACCTTTGAAGGAGCTTGCAGCTTGAGAGCTCCGTGTTGTCCTCGAGTGCCTCTCGCAACGTGGGAACAAGCAGAAGCAGTGATGTTATGGCGGCGGCCCTGCCGCTGAGAGTGCACCACCCCAGGAAGACAGGGGGCCACGGGGGTTGGAATTCACCGGCATCCAAATGTGGAATCACAACACAGGATTGAGGAGGAGTCCGCCCGCTGAGGCCCATTTGTGGGTTTAAAAAGAATATTTTTCAGCAGGATATTTACACTGTAAAGGGAATAATTCCCTGCCGGCACTTCAATTACCAGAACACTTTGCGCAGTTTCATTTATAACAGCCCATCAAGGGGCGCGCAATCACGTGTATAAAAGAGGCAGTGACCGGACTGTGTTTTTCACTTCACCATTAGCCTTTGAGAAAGAAGATGGCTTCGAAACGCGTCAGGCAGTATTGGTGATAAGACTGCGAAAGACATCGGCAGGCTGACATCTTCCATACCTTTGAAGGAGCTTGCAGCTTGAGAGCTCCGTGTTGTCCTCGAGTGCCTCTCGCAACGTGGGAACAAGCAGAAGCAGTGATGTTATGGCGGCGGCCCTGCTGCTGAGAGTGCACCACCCCAGGAAGACAGGGGGCCACGGGGGTCGAATTCACCGGCATCCAAATGTGGAATCACAACACAGGATTGAGGAGGAGTCCGCCCGCTGAGGGCCATTTGTGGGTTTCAAAAGAATATTTTTCAGCAGGATATTTACACTGTAAAGGGAATAATTCCCTGCCGGCACTTCAATTACCAGAACACTTTGCGCAGTTTCATTTAGAACAGCCCATCAAGGGGCGCGCAATCACGTGTATAAAAGAGGCAGTGACCGGACTGTGTTTTTCACTTCACCATTAGCCTTTGAGAAAGAAGATGGCTTCGAAACACGTCAGGCAGTATTGGTGATACGACTGCGAAAGACATCGGCAGGCTGACATCTTCCATACCTTTGAAGGAGCTTGCAGCTTGAGAGCTCCGTGTTGTCCTCGAGTGCCTCTCGCAACGTGGGAACAAGCAGAAGCAGTGATGTTATGGCGGCGGCCCTGCCGCTGAGAGTGCACCACCCCAGGAAGACAGGGGGCCACGGGGGTCGGAATTCACAGGCATCCAAATGTGGAATCACAACACAGGATTGAGGAGGAGTCCGCCCGCTGAGGGCCATTTGTGGGTTTAAAAAGAATATTTTTCAGCAGGATATTTACACTGTAAAGGGAATAATTCCCTGCCGGCACTTCAATTACCAGAACACTTTGCGCAGTTTCATTTAGAACAGCCCATCAAGGGGCGCGCAATCACGTGTATAAAAGAGGCAGTGACCGGACTGTGTTTTTCACTTCACCATTAGCCTTTGAGAAAGAAGATGGCTTCGAAACGCGTCAGGCAGTATTGGTGATACGACTGCGAAAGACATCGGCAGGCTGACATCTTCCATACCTTTGAAGGAGCTTGCAGCTTGAGAGCTCCGTGTTGTCCTCGAGTGCCTCTCGCAACGTGGGAACAAGCAGAAGCAGTGATGTTATGGCGGCGGCCCTGCCGCTGAGAGTGCACCACCCCAGGAAGACAGGGGGCCACGGGGGTCGGAATTCACCGGCATCCAAATGTGGAATCACAACACAGGATTGAGGAGGAGTCCGCCCGCTGAGGCCCATTTGTGGGTTTAAAAAGAATATTTTTCAGCAGGATATTTACACTGTAAAGGGAATAATTCCCTGCCGGCACTTCAATTACCAGAACACTTTGCGCAGTTTCATTTAGAACAGCCCATCAAGGGGCGCGCAATCACGTGTATAAAAGAGGCAGTGACCGGACTGTGTTTTTCACTTCACCATTAGCCTTTGAGAAAGAAGATGGCTTCGAAACGCGTCAGGCAGTATTGGTGATACGACTGCGAAAGACATTGGCAGGCTGACATCTTCCATACCTTTGAAGGAGCTTGCAGCTTGAGAGCTCCGTGTTGTCCTCGAGTGCCTCTCGCAACGTGGGAACAAGCAGAAGCAGTGATATATATATATATATATATATATATATATATATATATATATATATATATATATATATATATATATTTATATATATATATATATATATAAGATGTATATCTTCATAGATTTATTTGCCACAAACAAAACAAACACCCGACAGACGCCATTTTTCTAGGATTGTGTGGAATTCACTTATGCTTTTTTTGTATACCGGTCGAGTAACAAGTGGAGTGGATATATATATATATATTTATTTATCACATTTACATATATACATATATATACATAATTTGCTGATATATTGATTGACTGATTGATATATACTTACATTTCGTTGTATATGCGTGGTAAAGGAATATATGCTTTTAAAGACCTGCATGGTAACCGCAATGTGTGGTAGAGGCTTTGTGTTGTAAAGGATGCATAGTAAATAATGCGCTGGAAAGGCTGTTTCCCCACAGTTAGTGACCTTATGAAAAAAAGCTCAGTTTCACCACTTTGGCCCGTATTTGCACTATATAAATCTACAAATAAATACAAACAAATAAAAGGGCATCTTCAACAGTCCCCTTACTGGTAGTGTTTGGAGATTCAGGGTGGCTTTACCACAGGCAGGTGGTCTTTTGCCACTACTTGGAAGGTCAGAGTGGCCACTATAATGCCAAAAATTTCCCCCTGACACTGATGGTGTACAAATGTTCCCTGTGAATAAGGGGATGTTATCCTGAACATGGTGCATGCATATCTTTTATATGACACTCATCAATTTTCCCTCCATTCACAATGCTCCAGTCTTTGCAGAATGCACATACCTCCGGGTCTAGCCAGCGCTATATAAAACTCAATAAATAAATCTCAGGTTACCAAGCTTTATCAACTTCAGAATTTCTTGAGGTTTCCTGAAGATGTTTATTTTAAGCATATTGTGATCACCCCTTGGCTGAGGAGTTAGCGACAGAAAAGCAGTTCGGCAGAAAGAATGCATTAGTATTTATTGGGAAATGTTTTTGCTGACGACTCGGGATTAAAAAGACAATTATTATCTGGTTCCACTCAGAAGCCTCTCAGGTAGTTACTTGCGTATCACACAACTGCAATAAGTCTTGACAACATACTATGTCCACAGAGGTGCTTTTGCAACCAATATCATTCCTGAGCTGCTTGACCATGATTTGGAAGCCAGAGCCACATTTCACATGTCTGGAATGTTTCTCCATGGCTCAGTTCTCACTATCATGACACAAACGTTGCTATGTAAGTTCTAAACCCTTGGTGTGCATTGATTCTACAACTGAGAACGGAGGCATGTCCCTGTTTCTGTTATCTGGCTCAATTTTATGTCCTTTCGAGAGCAGGATTTGTAGTTGAAACATTGTCTCCCATATTCCATTTTTTGTGATGCTCTCTTGCAGCTTCACATTTAAATTAGCATTCTGCCATGTCAACGGAGGCATTGGCCTCTGATCCCCAAGTAGAGGACCACTTGACCTAACACCAGGTGTCTGTCTGCTAGTAAGGGATCGCTAAAGCTTTCACTGCATTCAGTAGTGCTGTGGTTACGGAGAAGTATGTGATCTTCGCTAAGTGTGTGTGCCATGATTGTTGATCCCACGCAGCAAAGTATTTTTTATGCTAGAAACAAACGTTTTGTTGTAAAAAAAAAACAGAATAGCCCAAAATAACGGCCCTTCCCAGTACCACCAATCCCAGCCTGGGAAATCTAGTGATGAATGAATGAATAAATGAAATTAATTTTATAAAGCGCACACATACCCAAGGGTGTTGTAGCGCTAGATGAATGCCTGAACCAAAATAGTGTGGTGCGAACACCACTGAGACCTGGTGACTAAGTGGCAGGAAGACCACCAAGCAAGGGGTTTGCACCAGTGAAAACAAAACACTTCCTCCACCTCTAAATGGGATGGGGTAGTCTAGGTTTGATGCTGTCCCTTGTCCACCAAACCCTAAAATACCCCTTTGTATTCCTCTGCTTAAATATGGGAAATAGAATTGTACAATTTAAAGATGTAAATCACCACATTCTACCCATGAACTTGTGTCATCTCTCAAAAGCCCCTTAATGTACAGCACTCTGTTGCTTTTTAGGTATGTTCTCACTTTAAAAATACCAATGTATACATAACAATGGCCAGGCAAAGAGTAAATATGAAAGCACCATACTGTTTGTACAGTATCTGTTCATATCAATGATCTTCTCTTCCCTCGCTATGATCATATGGAACTAAAGCAAAACTATTTATTCTGCAATAATGCAAATGTAAAAACATTTTTTTGTGTGCCAAAGATTCTTAAAAAATGCATGCAAAATAGTGACAAAAGTTAACTAATTAACTGTACGCAACACTGGACTTCTATGTAATTATTTCCTCAACATAATGTGTTGAATATTTCACCTTCATTTGTGCTTGGGCTTGCCGGTAAGGAAAATGGAAACAACTCTGCTAGCAAACCACTGGTTTGTAAGTGCCTTTGTGGCTTTAACAATGATAGGATCTTGCAGTAAGATTTGAAATAAGAAGTTTCTGTTAACAATTGCTATTAAACGATTGAAGCAGCATTTGCCTAAGCAAACCTATTAAGGTGTACTGTGTAAAGCAGAAGAGACAGATCTTGACAAAGCTCGCGTATGTATAATTTTCCACACCAGTGTGTATGTATGTAAACAAAAAAGCACTCTTGATATAAAGTGAATGATTTCCAGAGCAGGTAGTGGCTTTCAAAAACCTTTTGAGATGTGGCAGTCACTACTTAAATGCTTAGATTTTCAATTGAGCTTTGTTGTAATGCCTTCATTTATTTTACCTAAGCATACACGAATAAAATATGTAGTTCTTCACTTCTAACTCGCACACTTGACACAAAGTGCTGCTTACCTGAAGATTATGGGCATATGACATTGTTTTGCTTCGTGTTGGAGGGAACAATTAAGAAAGATAATAGGTGGGCGTTTATTTAATATCAGTCATGGAGCAATAGAGGTATTATCGAACCAGGAGAAATGTCTACACTCATAAGGTTTTATCACATCTATAGAATGACAGTTCAGCAGCATTTGAAAGCCTGCATTAATGTATGTTATTTACAATTGGGTGCATTCAACAACATAGGTTTATCTGGTATTTTAACAGAAATATACTATAGGAATACTAGGAGGGCAAGAAGTACTACTGAAGCCTCTATCCAGCAGCATGAGTAGTCAAGCACCCTTGGGTTGTTGTGCTAAGAGTGGGTGGGTGAGCAAGTGTGAGCTCTTTCATTTCTCAAAGTCTCCTTTACTTACTGAGATTTAGGACATTTACATGTACCAGTGGTGGTACACAATAATGGACTTTCATATAGAAGGGTACAGATGTACATATGGTAGAAGATTCTTTCACTGTTCTTGTTTAGGGCGTCCCAGAACAAGGATAAGGCAGTATGAAACAGATTCTGAGCCCACTAGAGGCACTTTCAACATGTGGATTAACATGTCAGAAGTATCCTTCCTGTACATGTGAAGACTCCACCTCCATCATAGAGTCATTTGGAGGGCGACGGAAGTCCTGGATCTCAACCTGCATATGCAGGAAGTTAAAACAAATATCTTGACAACGTTTCTGAATCCAGCACAGACTAGACAGGAATCTCTTTACACCCTTTAATGAGGCCTTCACTGATATTCTGTTGGGCACCTGGACAAAGCCAGGATATTGCACTCCAGGGAACAGGCAAGTGGCAAGACAACATAGCCTGCTCATAGGGACCCTGGGTTCCTGCTCCAGTGGCCCACCGCGGGGAGTATAGTAGTGCAGGCCTCCTCTAGCCACCTGAATCAAAACATGTTCCCCTCTACCCCACTGACAGTGAATTTAACAAATGGAGACACTCGAGAAACAAGTATTCTCATAATACCAGTCTTGACTCATACCTCCTGGGATGGTACTCGTGCACATTGATCTCCCAAATAACCAGAGTCTTCCCTCCTTTATTCCTCCTTTGACTCATGCCAAACCTCATTTTGCTACTAGGATCTCCCAAATAACACTTTCTAGACTCTTCCCCTCTTCTATCCCTCCTTTATGCTATTAAATCCTACTAACAGACTCACCTGTCCACCGCACCAATTAACTTATTTCCCTGTACTAATCCCCTTTGGATTCGGGAGTTGCGTGCCACTTGCCGAAAAGCACTTCAACGCCTCATTGGGGTAGTAAGCGCTGTATAAATACAACTCCAATTACGTCTTTAGAGGCTTCTTCTGGTTTCTTCATTGAAGTATGGTCCTATTGATAAGTATATGCATCCAGTGGGAATGTAACCACCCACATTTACAACTCTTAGTTGCCTCACACTTTTACAACAGACACGAATGAGACAGAAATGCAGAAGGAAGCCATGTTTTTGAGTTGAATGAGGAACTTGACAGTCTGGGAACACAAGTCCAGAGTCTAACCTGTTTCACATGCAATGACAAATCAAGCGAGGTCTGCGCTACAGAGATTTTTGGTACTGAAGCAACAGACGCTCTCATAGAAGGCAACAGTCCTGGCAAGTTGAATGTCAACCACTGCATATACCTTCCATGCTGCACTATGTGAGATATGTTATTACATGCCTTTGCTTATTCTATCTGGCATATTGTACCCTAGTAGGAACACAGCCCTCAGTACATCAAAGCTGTCTACTTTTGGGAAATATAAGGTGATGCGCAAGTTAAACTAACACAATGTTTTTTGCAGATGTTTTATGTGAAGCTGGGCATGTGCATTTCATCTCTGCTGGTTGAAATATAGGCCCTATTTTTAGAAGCATTCGCCGAGTGCAATACATTTAGAAAGACCTGTTTGTTCTGTAGTTCACTGTGCTGGTATTCCTCGGTCTCTGCCTGAATCGCTAGTGATTACTCGGTCAAAGCCCAATAAACTGTTTATACTGAATTTACTAACATTTGGAGCGATGGACACCACATATTCTGCACCAGTAAAAACAATAAAAAAATAAGCATGTCACACTTTAAAACTCCAAAAGCCACGAAGAAATAGGTACATCGCACTTTATGCTTTAGCCATCTGTCAATCTCGGAAAAATAGGCAGGTGAAGCCTGGGCGTCTTCCCCCTACTCTGACATTCATGGGTAAAAGTTTGCATTTACCTAACAACACTGCCAGATCGTTTTAAGTGGTCCTCTGTATATTGTTATAAAGTATGGATGGTGTATGTATTATTTGTTGAAAGTAACCAAGGGTTCTATGGAACTGAAAGTGTAATTAATAATCTTTAAAACTGCAAGTTCAAATTTCTGTTCATAGTTTGCAATATGTAGGACAAACCCTCTGGACATTGTTAAACACTATCACAGAGTGTTCTAAAGGAGTCTCAGAAGTTGGTAGATTACACAGTTTTCCTGTGACAAATGCTTTGTAGATATCTCAATGGTGAGCCCCGGATTTGTGTCTAGAAAGGGCAGAATGTCAGCAGGCATGGCCAAGTTGGTAGTGGGGCAAGTGATTGTCAAACTCAGTTAAAATGTATAAGGAGCCTTACGAAAGAAAATGTAGGTCCAGATTTACAAAGATTTTGCATCACTTTTTTGGCGTATCCCTGACCAAAATCCTTTTTGGTATTTACAAAGCCACACAAATGTCAATGTGCATGGCTTGGTAAGAAAAAGAAGAGCAAGGCAGCACAGTGCACTTCCTTGCGTTACGTTGTGTCACATAGGTGTTCCATGGGTAGTGCCTGGGCATTTCCATGTAACCCCCTGTGGATTTTGACACAAAGCCATATTTTCCAAGAGATGTAAACATGGGTTTGTTTCAAAATGGTGCACCTGCTTGAGAATGCTGTAACGAGGAGAAATACCTTTGTTTCTCATCATTATTTCCTATTTGCATGTGCGCACCATTCAGCAGCAGACATGCAAAGAGGAAATTGCCTCGAAGGATAGTGTTTGCACGGGATAGTACACCTTCAGGCACAAAAACTATCCTGACCACAGCACTAACACACTTTCGCTGTTGTGAAAGGGAGCCTCGGTTGGCGCTAGGCTGCCAAAAGTGCACCACCACGTGGAGAGAGTAGATCTTTGCAAATTCCTTGAAGATATGGCTCAGTTCTGAACTTTCCAGGTGATGCAACACAGCAACTTTGCTTGCTGTACTGTGTCACACTGCTTCTTTGTAAATATGGCCCCTAGTTTGGAGATAGTGCAAACATTAAACTCGACTACCCTGTAAAAGATAGATTTAAAAAAAAAAAAAAACAGAGGTCAGTGAATGTAAACAACTTGGGAAAAAGATGACCTTTGTAAGTGAAATTAGATGTTTAGATGCCTATGCTAATTTCAGGGCTGTGAACAACAGGCCAGTAACGAAGATTAGAACAACATGATTTAGGATTAGTCAAGGAAACATACAGCTGTAATATAGCACTCTGTATTCTACTGGGCATTGATTTCCAGATATATTTGTAGCTGTGTGAAACATGTTACCCTGATAATATATGGTTGTGTGGATGGAAAGCTTGGGCTCTCATATATTTACTGTTTTTAATTGGGTGGAGGTCTTTTAATCTTGATCATGTGAGACATTTCCAGACACACAATCTAGGGAATCTTCAAGAGTGTTACCAGCTTTTTCAAAATACTCTTTTAGCCTCAGGATTGTAGAGTTATTTCTTCTGTTTCTATGTTCCAGATTCTTGAGGGGTCATTCAAGTTGGGATTTTCCTTGCTCTTTCCTTGTTCTTTTACTTTGAAGTGGACCTCCAGAGGAGATATTTAGCCGGTATGCTAAAATGATTTGGCTTAGGCTATTATTGTAATTCTGCTTAAGTGAAGTTGTGCCTAGGCACCTGAGCATTATGTTAATCCAAAATGCTATACATTTTTCAAATGAATGACCCACATGTTACAGCAAGCCTGGTAGCAAAATGAATGGCAGAGATTTGGCCAAACTCTTTTAGTTAGCCAGTTAGTCTAATGCAGTTATTTTCTACCCACATATAACTGTGATGATTATGCAAGCCCTAAACACTGAGTTCACCTAACTATAAGATTAAATGCTATAGTTATTTGGGAGAAGATAAGTCCTTTCCACAACAGCATGTGGACACATCTCAGCTATTAATTATAACAGATAAGCATCCATTATTATGGCAGACAGTTTCATACAATTACTCAGCAAGTTGGATACTGATTTCTTCAAACATCAACACAAATGCAAGAGACACAAGTTCTCATCCTTTAGAAACAATGTAGGTAATATGAGGCAAAACTGTCCAAGATAGCCATAGACCAGAGACCTGACACAGTGGTCTCTCATAAAGATAGGGGGCTAAATGCTTCTACTTTCCACTGATGTATCAGGAACTACATCTTAATAACTTGTTGAGGAAGTCATAGTACCAATAGAACAATAGACACTTTTGTCTTAAGGACTAAACATTGATTTACCAAATCATGAGGCATCAAATAACAGGTTGTTTAATCATACACAAAAGTGATTGTCTGTTGCACCTAATGAAAACACTAAGGGGTCGATTACTATGTCATCCAGAAAGGCTCTAAATGGAATTCGTATTCGTAGAATCCGATTCAGAGCCTATGTTTCTGACCCAATCGGATTCCTTTCCGAATGACCGATTACGATGCACGGAAACCATCCAGGCTGCCTGAATCGGTTCTGAACGGGATTTGGACAGACCGAGTCATTCGGAGCAGAATTGTAGAGCTCTATGGACCCTGTTTCCGACCGAGCGGTTATGATGTCCGATTCTGAGGGCCGTTCTGAGTCGGTTTGTCTGACACAAAATGGCTGTTGTAATCTGACTTTGGGGGCCCGTAGCAGGCCCCTCTTCACTGGTAGGACTCCGGGTGGGGCTCATGGCGGTACCCATGGGACACCTCTTTACAACCATGCACAGTGTGGCAGGCACCATGGGGTGCCTGCCACAGGGTGCAAGGTTTTCCCCAACCATCCCTTTTTTCAATGGGAGCCTGTGTTCTCGTTTGGAACACAGTCTCCAATTGAATTCAAAGGGAGTCCGACCGAACGATGTTTCGGAAGCATCGTAATCAGTTGGACAGTCTCGCAGAAACCGATTCAGTCGGAAGAGTTTCCGGATGACATCGTAATCAGTCCCTAAGTAGGGACGTGTGCAGTTGCAATCTCCATCATATTACAGCTCATAAACTTTATTAAATCCTTTTGAACTTTGCAAAATAGGATGCTTCAGAAGCTTCAAATAAGAGGTACAGTTTTAGTGGCTTTTCAAATCAGTGGGGAAGCTTTGTTTCGGTGTGGTCCACTAGGGACGGAACATGGACATCAATGCATGTTCTCTACCTCATCCCAGAACCTTGCATCATTTTCTGCCAAGTCAGCACTTTCCTCTATTGCTGTTCCAAGGTCCCTACGGGTGAGACAGCTTTCCCACCAATCATACAGCATCCCAGAGCTCCACATCCCCACCACTAACACACCATTCCAGGGCTCAAGTCATAACTACCCCTAATGCACCATCCCAGTATTCCGGACATTTGCATCCCTCTCATTGCTATTAATTTAGCTGCTGTAGAGCAATAGGAAGAGGTTTACAGCACCTCTCCATCCCTACAGTTGTACCTTAGTGGCAGACTTAATACCAAACTCAAGTGTGTTGCGGGCCTTACCATCTTCCTATTCCTCATCTAGGTCATTTGTGTTTTTGTCCTACGCAAGAGTGGACTGGACATTGAGGCCCAGAATCACTAGCACTTGGTGACGGATTACATCAAACAAGTGCAAAGTGTTGAATTAGGATTTACCTTCCAGCACTAAATTTGCTTGGGTTGTTGGGTTTTATATGTCTTTTAGGAGTTATAGGAACATAGGGGCATATTAACAAGGGCCGGCGATAAATATCGCAAAGCGTGCTTAGCGCTTGCATATTTATTGCCGGCTATCTCTGTAATTTATCGCCCGGTTTGCGCGTTATCAACAACGCGCATCGCCAAGGTGAAACAAATTCCAGAGATAGTTGGGATATCGCCGTTTTCCATGGTGGAAAACGGCGATGTTATATTTTAAATTATTTATATGTATATTTTGAATTTGTTTTGCTATATGTTTTGCATAACAAGAAATAAAATAATGCGTTTTTGTTATTTATTTTCTTTTATTTAAATACTTTTTTCACTTTGTTTATAAATGCTTATTAGATTGGAATGTGAATGCTAAATGTGATGCTCCCAGTTACACATATTTTCTACAATGGTGTTTACCTCATAACCCCCACCCCTAAGACAAACATTTTCCCGGATGCTGCTTAGTTTGGAATGGGAATGGGATATCTAACCACTCTTCCTCCAACCTGTTCTCAAGTGTTTTGTTACTTAGTTTGAGGTGCCAATAGTAAATCGGACCCCACCACCCCCAGTGTCCAAGACATTATCCATTGTTGCTTAGTTTGGAGGGGGAATGGCAAATATGTCCTCACCCACCCACCCGAGGAGTCCAACACTTTCCTCTATGTGGCTTAGTTTGAATTGGGAATAATAAATCTAACCCCTCCAGAGCAAAACACTTCCCTAAATATTGAATACATTGGAGTGGGAAAAGTAAATCTTATCCCCCAGAGTTCAATGCCTTCCTGAATGGTGATCCGTTTGGTGTTGGAATAGTACATCTGACAACGACAGGGGTAAAACATTTTCATAATGTTCCAGCCCCCAGAGTCTAGTCATTCCCCAATGTTGTTTTGTTTGTTGTGAGGGTAGTAAATCTCAACCCTCTGTCAGGCGTCCAATACTTTCTCCAATGTTGCTTAGTTTACAGTGGGAATAGTAACCCTGCCTCCCCAGAGTTCAATATTTTTCCTTAGTGATGCTCACTTTGGAGTGGAAATAGCAAATCCAGCTCAATCAGAGTCAAACAAGCTTCCCAATGTTGCTTAGTTTGGAGTGTAAATATTACATTTGGCACCCATTACCCAGAGAAAAACACAGTTCTCAATGTTGCCATGTTTGGATTGGAAATAGTAATTGCCCCTCCCCCCACCGCCCAGAGTCTAATATTTGCCACATGTTGCATAGTTTGGAGCAGGATTAGTAAATCGGATCCCCTTCCAAATATATGCATTTTTTCAAATGTAGGTTGAACAGCTGAACATTTGACACACTAAATATATGAATAGTCTCCGATGTTAGTTGGATTAGAGTAATAATTATAAACCTAATCCTGCTCTGAAATCGATGCACTTACCCACATTTTAGTTGAAGTTTAGTCAGAAAATTAGCTCTGCCCCCCCCAAATATTTGTCAATTTATTGAGAATTACAATGTATTCAGAATATTGTTTTTCCTTTCTATATACAAGCTGAAATCAGAGCATTGAGTAATGTTACAAAGGAGTTGGAGAAGTGAAGTCGAAGCATGTTGAGATAGAAGTTAATTTGAGGAGCAACCAACATTTTAACTGTTTCGGGCCTGCCACACTATGTAATGAACTTCGGGACCACTAATCGGTTAGCTTTTTGATTTTTGTAAGCAGGGAGGTTTCTATGTGAAGATTAGTTCCTCAGATAGAGTTTGCAAACTCTATTTCCAAGTATTTTAATTTGTTGGGTTGTCATTTAAGGTTTGAGTCTAAGGCAATAACAGAAGACATATAATATTGAGGAGAAAGATTTCAGTTTTCTCCTTATTTAAGGAATAACCAAAGACTTTGGCATAATACGTGATCACAATTTCAGGGATGGTGTTTTCTGCCTCAGTAGAGACAATTAGGACGTTATCTGCATATGCTGCCAATTTCTGAGGCCCACTTAGGAAAGGAATGCCTTTACTTTTTGTATTAGTTCGAATAGAGTGTAGAAGGGGTTTGATTTATAGGAGAAACAATAGAGGAGACAAGCGACAACCTTGCCTCGTACCCTGAGCTAAAGTAAAAGCTACAGAAATGTACCATTGAGTTTAATATGGGCTATTGGGTTACAGTAGACGGCCATGGCCAAACGAATAAATCTTGAACCTAAATTACATTTTTCCAAAATAGCTCGTAGGAAGGGCCAGGAAAACTTGTTGAATGTTTTTTCTGCCTCCAAAGCAATAGCCATAGCCGGAGAAGAGAGTAATTTAGGTTTCTGCAAATCCTGTAGACAGGGTTCTCAAGAACCTCATTCATTCTACTGGACCTAGTTTTAGGAGAAGAACAGAAAACTTTAAAGTAATTGTGATGCATGCATGGTCCGATACAATAATAGGTTTGATGGTGGGATTAGATACTGGCTGAATCAGAGAGTTGCTAATAAAGAAATAATCAATTCTGGAGAAGGAGTTATGGGTATGGGAGGAGAAGGTAAAATCACTTCCAGTTGGATTGTGAAAGCACCAAATATCAGTTCTTTCATTGACCTCTGTAAATTTATGAACCAGGTTGCGTGAACGATTGGGCCTGAATTAGGCCTCATTGTCAAATTCCACTCCACTCACTGAATTTGCAGTTTTTCCCACTCCGTGCTCTGCTTAGCGTGAGGCGTTCCAAAAAACTCCGCTCCGCGGAGCAGAGTTTTTTCCTCGCTCGCCGATGTTAAGTTGGAAAGCTGGCTCATGAAAAATCTTAATCCAGACCACCTCCCGGTGAGATTTCTCAATGAGAACAGTCATGGATTGGCCGCTACCGCTCGCATTCAGAAACCTTCCGTTCCCATTGCGGAAGCTGCCACTCCAGTAGAACACCTAAGCTAGTGGCAGAATGACGCAGCACCCCCTAGCACTGCGTATGGTGCACAGGACCCACTGCCTACCCCTGAAGCAAAAAAGCCATGGAGACATCGGAGCGAAGAAATGCAGCCAGACATTGGAACCGGACCCAGAGCAGGATTCTGAAGTTGTGCACTCTTATAATATGATACAATAACAGTTTTAAAAAAACCTTTATAAACCAAATGTCCTAAACAGAGAAAAATGGAATATATGCCTTACTGTGTACATTGGAAAGAGTTTAGGAAATTAACCATAAATTGAGCCTAATATGCTAGAAGAAACTAGGCCAATCCCAAAAGAGAAAAACACAGTATTATAAAATCTGACTTGGCAGAATATGCCGGATTCACCTACTGAGCACGTGCTCTTAACAAACAACCGGTGGCATTGAAGACTAAGTCAATCTAAACTGAGACACAGAGAAACTATGAGTGAGAACACATATTGACTGAGAAAGCATATATCACCTGAGCCAAAAGATCGTACCTGAAGAACTTCTTATATCAGAAGGGTGGAAGAACCATTGCAACATAACAAATGAGAATTTACTATCTGTAATACCATGGGCATACCATGGCGGGCAAACTAAACTAATTCGACATCAACTAGGACACAGAGAAATTGTGGGTGAAAACATGTATCGTCTGAGACAATGTATAGTGATTTAGACAGAAGAGCATACCTGAAGGACTTCTTATATCAGAGGAGTGACATTACAGAGGTATAAGAAATATCACAACATTTTAACCGACATTCAGTGCGACATTTGACTGTCAATTATTTGGTGTCTGAAGCTTTTCAGATCCTTTGGTTCATCGTAAATACATGGCTTACCTTCAAAGATGATCAAGAGCTTTGCTGGTTCAATAAAGGAGACAGATATGTTCAGAGACTGGAGATCTGGCCGGTGAGCTAGAAACTTTTTTCTTCGATTTATTGTAGGTATTGCATAGTCTTGTGCGTTGCCAATTTTGTAGTCTTTCCAGCTGTGAATTTTGATTTTCTTCAAACGGTCTAGGATCATTTCAGTATGTTGGCATCTTACACATCTGAAGATGAGAGCCCTTGGTTTATTAAGGGAGATGGACGAGACGTTATTACAGATGATGTTGTGATAGGACACTGTTTATCTTCAACTTTGCTAATGTGAGATTCTGCCTCTTCCAGCCTGTTAACCAGTGCACACACATCTTGCCTGAGGCAGCCCATTTCTGATTGAAGGTTTCTCAGTATTTACTTTTGTTGACTGAGTGACATCATGGAGAGCAATGAGTTTCGATGGTATAGTGTCCATTCTGTTCGAGAAGTCTTGTTTCCCCTTTACAGGGGAGTCTGGTGTTGGCAGATCCTGCTTTGTTTTCTTTTGGCCCAGTTTTTGTTCCTTGTAGTCCGTATGATTCTTAGGCCGTGTGATTCAACTCTATGGTCTTTCTCTCTGAGGTCCGCCATGACCTTGCAGCCCTGTACATTGAGAGAGCCCTTTTAGATGATCCGCTTGTTGCTTGTTGTTTACAGATGACTGATGACAGATGACTGATGTACAGGGTGGTGCAGAGGTATGCAGGATTGTGGCATGGTAGTGGCCACTATAACTTGGCGGAAGCTATGTGACTTCTCCGACCATAATATACACAGCACACAATCTCAGTTGAAAAACAATGAGGAAGATAAAGGAGTGAGTAGGGACTTTGCTAACATGCTTCTTTACGTAAAAAAGATAGTGAGCACTTTTGATACGTGTTTCAAGGTGTCATGGAAATAAAATCCAAAATTAGATGCATATAAAATATTCTTTCAGAGAAAGAGCCTCTAATAGTTAAGTCAGAGCAGGATTAAGTAATTGCCCATATCCTTTTTGAGCTACATGCAGCAGCGTCATATTAGTCATGCAAAGGGCAAGAGTCTGAGCAGGCTCTGGAGCAAAAGTGCATTTACATACACCACCACTTGCCAACAATTGTAGTCAGCACTAGGGCATGAAAATTAGTTGTAGAGCTCAGCAGCTTCTCAACGTTTTTTCTCTCTTTTGTTTTCCCCTCACACTATTACAAACAAGGCATTGTCAGTCATACTTTTTTTAAAATCTTTGCCAGAGAAAAAGAAGGAAGACTGAATAGTGCCAAGAAACCAGCCAGACAATGTCACCCTGGAAGACTTAATCAGATTGTGAGCTGAGATGAATTTCATGAAGCGTGTAGAATGCTAGAGGGTGCAAAGTTATCCTGGTGAGCAATTAGGTAACACAGCATTGTTCACACCATCTTACTTTAGCTTTGGTGGCCTCACCGAGATGGGGCTCGTAAATCCTGATAGACTCAAGAACTCTTGTTTGACTTGTTGGGCTTTTAGGCCGGGTATTAGAACCTGTAGTGCGATATATGAGGTGGCATTGTGGGCTTCTGAGGAGAGAGGGGCATGAAACTTGATACTATCCCCTCTTTCTGGGAAAGATGGGCCTCACTTGGCATATTATGTGTTAAAGACATTATATACCTGGACAACCCACTAACTTTTGACACACTGGGCCAGATGTACGACCTAAAATTACATGCGCGAACGGGTTTACGACCTGTTTGCGCATGCAATTTCAGTATGGGACATGTACAATTCCTTAATAGCGAGTCGCAATTCATCTGAACAAATTTTGTTGTAATGACATGAATGGTAAAGGCACATGTGTTTTACATATATGGATAAGTTAAGTATATATATCCTGGTGTCAGCGGCATCTGAGGAAGGCAATTCATGCTGAAATGCATTATGCCAAGAGGTGTTCATTAAAAGGATTTCCCGCTCCCTGCTGTGTCCTCTGATTGCTTTGGTGATGTTTCATGCGCGTGCCAGGAGCGCTTTAAGAGGACCCGTCCTGACGTGTCTGGGGCTTTGCTGGCAACTGTGGCTGTTTTTCAAGGGATTGATTAGCCTCAGACCGCCTCGAGATCGGGCCAAGCAAGTGGCCACTGCCAAGAGCAATCCATGACTGCACGGGGAAGTGAAATCACTGTATTAGCACTTCATGGCCCGGCTGACTCTCGCTATTGCGACCGGACGTTGGGAACTTAAGGAAATCCAGGACACCCTCCTACGCAGGTATACCATCGACAACGAAGCCCCCCTTTGCCAGGAATAACAGTGCCCAAACAAGGGAACATTGGTCTCCACAGGCAGTACTCACCTGGTTATGCTGCATGCTGGAAGCTGTAGTCAAAGACTCAAGACTACAGCGGAGACTTTAACAAATGAAGTGGGGACAGCTGAACTCCCACCAATGCGAGTGCCGCTGTGGAAATTTAGCTTGCAAACTGAACATTATCTGCGCCATCTTGCCTCTCCCCAGCGCCACGCACAGCGAATGCACGGCCGCCATTTTAGGCACCCCACTCTCTCCCCGCTCATTCTCGATCGCCAGCGCTTTCCCCTGGTGCTGTGAGCATCCCCCGCGCGCCGGCCACCCCCGCTCTCTCATACATGGGCCATAAACCCCCTCATTCTGCGCGACCCTGTCATGGAACCACATCCCACGCCTGACCGACATCCCATACATGGTCATGCCTCTCTTTGATAACCCCCTTCCTCTGCGCCCCATTGTCCAAACCGATCCCAGGCCATCACCTAGCCCTGCGGATGCAGTTTATTGCCCCTACTGTAAGGGAAACACCCCACATCAAAGGGATTACAGTGGATCAAAGCCCCTACCCCCTGAGACCCGGCCGGTTGCACACACCCCCGGGAATTGGCGGAATGTCCAGCTGCGTGATAGCCATCTCCTACTGTAGATGGGGTGGGGACTTCCACTGTAGATATGTGTGGGAACGAGTTCGAAGTGGGGATTCCGAAGACGTTCTTTTATACATCAAAGTAATCTCAAGAATGTGCCATGTACAGTAAACCTGCAATAAAGACATAAACCTGTGTATAAGAGGCCAGGCCTCAGAGATGCAGTTAGAGCACCTCGTGACGATACCTTGCTGTCTGATCTGATGTGTTCTGCTCCGACGGAATAAAACTTTGTTTCCTGCCTTCCAGTCTCCGGCGCCTGCCTCTTTCATTGGTAAATTATCGAATGGTATGAGAGGCGATTACCGCCGGGCAATACTTGAAGGGTTATCGACTGAAACTGCCGCTACCATTTAACACCGCAGGAGTTACAAAGGAGGGTGGGGCGTTATCCTGGTGTCAGTGGCATCTGAGGAAGGCAATTCATGTCAAAATGCATGATGCCAAGAGGTGTTCATTAAAAGGACTTCCCGCTCCCCGCTGTGTCCTCTGATTGCTTTTACCGAGGTCTTTTGGTGATATATATATATTCACTGAAAAAACCATAGGTTTCAGGCCTGATATAGTTAGGAATTAGCATTTAAAAAACCTTAGAAATTCACTGAAAAAACAATAGGTTTTAGGAGTGTTATAGTTAGCTGGACATTTCACTCGAACAAAACCATTGAAATTCCTCCGATATAGTTAGTTGTACTAACTACATCTCGCGCGCCCGTAATCCACTGCTGATGATATCACTTATTACATCATTCATGACATGGTCAGTGACATCACTGATGACATCTCAAATTACATCACTGATGACATCACGGCTTCACTACACTCATAACACTTCTCCCTTTTTGACGTGAACAATTCTGCCGCTTTGATAGCCACATCCCTTTCAGCCTCCCCTTTAGCCTTGAGTAGCTCATTCCATGCTTTGTCAATTTGGATACCATTCAAGAGACAACTTTCTAGTTCTGCCTCTGCCTCAATCACTTTTCCCCTTGCCTCCTCGCCCCTAGAACGTTCTTGCTTCTGTTTATAGGAGCTGAAGCTCATTGTCTCGCCTCGGATTCCTGCCTTAAAGGCATCCCAGACCACCCCCTCTGCCGCACTACCTCTATTAATCAGGAAGAAATCTTTGATACACCTAGTCATGTGTCCTACATAGCCCTCATCTTTTAACAATCCCCTTTCAAACGTCCAGTTAGTACGCTGTCTCTCATTTGTTTTACTTAAAATTATGAGTATTAATGGGTTATGATCGCTAAATAACCTTGGTAATTTACCTATCTGTACATTCGAGACATCAGAGCTAGGGACCAAAAAATAATCCAACCTGACACACACTTGATGCGGGGCTGAATAATATGTGTACCCCTTGTCAGCCATCCGTATAGTCCCCCAGACATCTATTAGGGCATTATTTACAATTAAGTTTTCCAATGCCCGACTCACTCTTTTCTTCCTTCCTTTATATTTACCAAAGGAGCCTTGCTCTAGCCCATCTGACCCGTTAATATTAAAATCCCCTGCTATAATAACTCTAGGGGCCCAGGTAGCCATTTCTACATCTAACCATTGAAAGATTTCCGGATCATCTTCCCTGGACCCATATACAGATATAAGCGTGGTCCAAACCCCATCCAAAAGACACTCTACCATAGCCCACCATCCCCACTGATCCTGCGCTTTCTTCCTTACCACAATATTCCTATTCCTAGCAAGGATAGCTACCCCTCTCTTCTTCACCCCCTGTTTGGAGCTCACCAATAAGTAAAATCCCAGCTGATTCAACAGATATACCTGTGTGTCCATTATATGTGTCTCCTGTATGAAAACCAGACCAACATTCATTTGCCTTAAAGCAATGGAGATTCTCATTCTTTTTTGTACATCATTTAGCCCACACACGTTCCACGTTACACACCTAAAACCCATGAGAACCCATAAATATCGTTGCTCGCATCCTTTCCCATTCCTTTCTCTTTCCTTGAATTATCTTTTTTTGGTTTCTGACTCTCCCCCCCTAGATCAGCCTCCCTCTGTACGCAAACACCCGCCTTTTTCCAGTTACTTGAGCCTGCTGAACCTACTGATAACTTTCTTACCCTCTCATTATATCCTCCTTGCCTGTTTTGCCTCATTTTCTTTAACTCAACCAATTCGATGCACACCGTGCCTTGTTCCCCCCTAAGTGCCCCAACCCCCTCTCCCCTCCACCCCCCCTTACTGGCAACTAGGTCGATCCCGACCTAAGTATGACAGCCGGCCCTCCATGGAAGCACCCCCCACCTGCCCACGGCTCATAAACCTTCATATCACTGATGTGATGACCTCATTTTTTTTTGTAGTCAAATCTATCTCCCCTCTTTCCATTTCATTTCATTTCATTTCTTTTTGCTCTTAACAACTTTTTTTTCCCTTATTTTTCCCCCCTTTTTTTTGGGAATATTGCTATACCACAAAGAATGACACTATGTCAGGCGTTCTGTGTTCCTAATAGCTGCAACTCGATCACTTTGCCTGTTTTGTTCCCTTTCCCCCCTTCGCCCCTTCTCTTCCTTCAAAAAAGTTAAATATTCCTGCGCCGCAATTTCTGAAAAGAACACCCTGGTCCGTCCGTTAATAATAACTTTAAGGCGTGATGGGAACATTAAATACGCTTCACACCCAATGTTCTGGAACGGTGTAATAAGTTGCCTCATTTTCCATCTTCTCTCAACTGTTTTGTGGCAAAAATCTGGGCGGGCAAAGAAGGAGATATCTTTATATGTTCGTTTCTTCATTGGTTTGGTTTTCATGATTATCTCCTCCCTCAGTAGGTAGCTCCCCACGTAAACTAATATGGCTCTTGATTTGGCTCCTGAAGTATTCTTCCTCTGAACCAGCGGGAATCTATGTGCGCGCTGCACCTCCTTGTCCCAATCCCAGTTATCCAGCCCGGGAATGCACCTTTCAACAACTCCACCACGAAAGCCCGCATGTCTCCCTCTTCCCTCCCTTCCTCCACACCAAGAATTCTTATATTATTGCGCCTCTGCCTATTCTCAAGATCTTATAGCTTCCAGAGGACATCCAGTGCTGTTTTCTCCTGTTTTTGTCTAAACTCTTGCAGCATCACCACCTCCTCCTCCACTTTGCCAGTTCTCTCTTCAACTTCGTCAAGTCTACTAGTTACTTCTTCATATAGTTTATCGACCTTGCTAAGCGAAGACTGGATTTTTTTATTCGCATGTTTTGCCCTTTTACTCTCCGAACGAGCCTCTCCCTGGATCTGTTTCAGAGTTGTAAGTAACAGCACCCACTAACCTGATAATGGACGTGCTGCATGTTAGAGTAAGTTGACTTCAATCCGAAAAATGTCCCCATCACAAGTCTATCCATTTGTAATTCAATTTGTAATTCAAGGAGTTTACCCTTCTGCCTCAGCTAGGGATAGAGGAGAATATAGCTGTGCATTTTCTGAATATCACTTATTGACTCGGGGCAGAGAGGTAGCCTGCTTTCAGAAGGAGCCAGTTTGAGAGACACTGGGCATAAGATGTGACTGAGTGCCCTGTGGCTTCTTGGTACAGTGCTATCAGCAGCAACCATTGTGGCAGAAACTCCGGATGCTAAGCATGTACACATTTTAACTAGCGGTGTGTCATTGCAGAGAACTGGGGGCAGGACCACTGAGCAAAGGGCACTCTTCTTCTAGGGCCAGAAACGATCCATGACCAGTGGACACAGAGTTCAGAGGTAGTGGGCGAAAGGTTTGCCAAAGGCTATTGCCTGTTTCCAATTCTGACTAAGCATTCTGCAAGCTATGTCATGTGGGCATTATGGCACATCCTGCATACAGAGAGCAGGGGTTTTAGGCACAGCAGAATCCTTCTGCTGTAACCTGGGGACTGCTGTGCATGGCCAGGGTCCATATCCTATGGTCACTCAGGGCAGGCACAACCGGTCACAGTACATGACTGAAATGTTTTCCCTTTGCCTAATGGACAATGAGGGTGGGAGCTGCTGGAGCTCTGATCATGCCGAGACACTCCACAGTGCCTGTTGGCAATGGCTCAGTCTCAGCTTGGTATGGCTACAGGCTGTACTCAGCAGGCACTGAAGATGGGGTTCTGGACACATTGTGTGATCAAATGCACATTCAGGGCCTCATTTATGTGTTTTTGCCGTTAGGCCACAGCTGCAGAAACTCCTGCTGTGCTGCCCTATGGCAAAAAAAAGGGCAGGAATGCGATATATCTATCAGATATGTTGCATTCCAGTCCTTTTCCCCTGCGCTAGCGCACAATGGGCTGCAGTGCGCCAGCCCACTGTGCGCCATGGTGCATTGCAGGGATGATTATTTTTGTGCAGGAAGAGAAACCTTCCTGCGCAGAAACAATCACAAGATGCTTTGAACACATAGAAAAGTAAAAACCCTGTGCCTCCTTACGCCTCCCCTGGGGGGGTGTACCTTTTTGTCACTGCTTCAGAGTTACGAATTCTTGTAAATCTGGGGCAGTGTCAAACAGCCACAGATGTTGCAGGCAATGCCCCCAGAAACTCCCATTGCACTCCCCCCCCTTTAATGCAGAAAACTACGTTAAAGGGAAAGATATTTTCAAGGCAGTATTAAGCCAAAATAAGTGGCTTAGTGCTGCCTGGTAAATATGGAATAGGCTCCTGAGCCACCAGAGCATCACAAAAAGTGACGCACCGGCCCTCAGTGTCTGGGGTCTGCCGGGCACAGCTGTCATCCAACTGTAGAGTGGTCTACTTAGGCCTTACCCAATAACCTGAGGTCAAGGAAAAACTTGGAAGTTGTCAAAGTATATCATCGCCAAAGCAGTTACTTGAAAAATGTTTCATTAAGTGATTATTGTTTTCTAATAACATCAATAACTAAATTATTTTTAAAAAATCTTCCAAAAATCAAAATTACTGACATTCTCATGTTGGTCAGTTATGCAACCATACCCCCAAACCACTGCTGAAGAACTGATATAATTGGAGCTATCAGAAGGAACATCAAATATATTGTCACTCCTGACATGATTGACAGCATGAAATTACAAGCTATTTTAGTATTTCACACTTGTTTGAAACCATCTAAAAATGTAGTTTTATAGATGTCATTTGTGTCGGCTTTTCAAGTTGACAGTGGCTCTTCAGTCTTGCAACTTAAAGTAATATGTACTTGTACTGCAGAATTTGTATAACTTTTCATGCCCCTGAATGCAAAGCTCTCTGATTTGCTTTGGGTTCATTGACACATTATCAGAGCGCAACCGGAGGTAGTATGTCCTTATATGAGAAATGTCCTGTGAAGTGCTTCGGAGAAAGGGATTGGTGGAAGAGGTGCATTGTACGTCTATGGAATTATTTAGAAAATATCTATGTGGGGGTCAAATGAATTGCAACATTTTGTTTGTAATGGAATCCTTAAGTAAAACTGCTGCTTTTCACTTATGGAATATTGGAGAGGACATTTGTTGATGGGTGTGCTGCTTGGTGTTGTCACATTCCGACAGGGGTACCCTCATAATCTGTGCCACAGACTCACGTTTCCATGCTCGTATGCTAATCAAACTCAATATTCATTCCTGGGAAGGAAAGGTTGTCTGAGACATACAGGACATGCAAATATTCTGAAGATGTAATATTTGTTTTTGCAAGCGTTATATGTTTCTTTTCAGATATGAGGTATTTAAGATAGCAATCTTGTCTTTAGATATTCATTATGGTCCAACAGTTGTAAAGATGAGCAATGTAGAATCCATGCCCTGCAAAGTGTTGAGTCAGTGTGATAATATCCAGTGTCTCTGTTTTCTCTCTTATCCCATTCCCCTTTCCCGGATTCTACTGTTAGCCAGCATAGTCCTATTGTGTAGGGTTGACTGTGTATATGGCAGAAAAGGACATCGCTCTCCTTGGATCAGGAATTTAGGTTAGTGCTTTTTGACAGCTACTGAAACAACCTCTCCAGTTTTCTTGTGAATCACCTCCAAAGACTTCTGTAATGCTGAGGCCCTACCTTTTGTGTGAATGGGACGGAGTAATTAAATGTCCCCAACGCTGATGATCATACATTTCTTCATAACTTCTACATTAATCAAATTCAAGAACTTGTCCATTGCATATAAGGCCTCCTTTCTACACCCAGTTCAGGAAATTACTTAAGACCTGGCTATTCACCCAGGCGTACAACTGAAAACCCACTCTCTATTTTGCAACTGCTGCCGTCCTCCCTCAGCGCCACAAAACTGTTTGGTGAACGTGCACTCTACAAATCACCTTTAACATAACATAACATAACTTTCTCTCACTACATGAATTCACTATCAACTGAAATCCCCTTTCCTATTTATAACTCGAATTAGACTCAATAACAGTTACCTTATTGAACTCTAAATGCACAGCATCAGTTAAACTCCTGCCTCTAGTACCACCCAGATATTTTACACAATAGCTATCTATTCTTTGCTCAGTTTGAGAATACAGGTGTGCAAAATGCAACTTTTTATTTTGCATGTGAATATGCAAAGTTTATCCCTTTGAAAAACATCCCCTTGCAGGTGAAAATTCTTCCAATACCTTTTTGTGGCAAATTTAATTTCCCTCAAAAATCTTACTCCCCTTAAAGTTAGCAATTTGCGTTGGATGTATCCCTAAATCCATTTGCAGGATTTTTTCAACAAATTGATTTTACAGCTTTGCAGCTTTCATGAATTCAAGAAGCTTGTAAAGATGATTTTTTTTGAGAATGTCAAAGTTGGTAGAGGACAACATCTGCAACTCTGCACAGCACTCGTTTTAAATTGATTAGGAATATGTTGCTTCCAGAAATGCACACCGTTTTATCCTTTTGTTGAGAAATGCTAACATATTTGCAACGGTTTCAGTATATTCTGTTGAAGATGGAAATCACCAATCACCACACTTCTGAAACTTTTTTCTCCTCAGTCTGTCCAATACAGAACAGTCATCGAATGGATATCCCACATCTTGCTTTTGCTCCCTTTTTAATAAGCTTTATTGGCTGCTTAGATGGTGTATTGAAATTAAGAGGGGGCAGTGATAAGCTCTACAAGTGGTTGTGGTATGTGATGTACATATGTGCCATTCACCACCCAATTTTTCAATGTTAGTGTTCTAATCCGCGAGTGATTAAGTGTAGGGATGCGATCAATTGTAAAGACTCTCTCTCTGGTAATCCATTATTTGTCATCAAGTTCTAATATTTTTTTCCCCATCGCTCACTAAACTTTTCGACATCTTAATCATATTGCATTCAGAACCAAACCAATCTATCTGGAAGGTTGGTATCATGTGTAATTGTATCTTTAGGTGGAAATGCATCGCCATGCAGACCGGCCGTGTTCATAAATGAGGGATGAATCATGCTCATTGTCTGCAACTCTATGAAATCCTGTCTTCATTTTTTCAAGACCACAGGTAATTACCTACTTGTGAGGCTGCTTTTACTATGGCTGCACTGCAGAATCATTTTTTCTCATTTTAAATGCCTATTTTGTTCTCATGTTTACTTTTAATGCTTGGACAACATTTAAGAGAAAATAAAGGATTCACCATGGCATTAGTTTTACTCATTGTTCAGAGGCCAAGTAAAATGTGAAGAAATAAACACGTCGATTTACATAGCTCTTCACTTGGTCTCACTGAGTGAATTATTATTCTGTGAAGTGGCACACGAGAATTTTAATTACATAGATTCAAATGTGGAAACAATTAAAGAAATTCTCAGGATACATTAGATGGTGTGAAAAGTGGTAAAGGAAATGGTACATTAAGAGAGTATGCCCGTAATAAGAATCCAGATTTTATCTTGGGCAGAGAGAAAGCAGCATTTGGACTGCCTTTTCATCTTTAAAGCCACTGAACGAAATGAAATAAAACAAATTATGAGAAGGAGAAATCCTTGGAAACAAATTAGTGCAAAGGACTGCTTTGGAATGGTATTTCCTTACTTTTCAAAATCGATATTGTTTTTCTTTCATTTGGTGATTCTTAAAAAAAAGTCTATGGGACAAGGGGGCATATGTATCAAGCCGTTTTCCCGTTCGCAAACGGGCCGATTCTCAGAATCGGCCCGTTTGCGAACCGCAAAAGGCCTTTTCGGATGTATCATCCCAAAAGGGCATCGCAAATTAGAGAATCGCAAATTTGTGATTCTCTATTTTGCGATTGCATTGAAGGAATTGCAAATTGCGATTCCTTAAATGCGATGTAACAAGCACCCAAGTTGTGCGATTTCTCCTTAAGAAATCGCAAACTACCACCAGCTTCAAGTTGGTGGTAATTTGCGATTTCTTTGAAAGATGCACTTTTTGGCATTTTTCAAAGTGCCATGTGGCGCACATACATGCCCTTAGGGCATGTATGTGCGCCACATGCGCACACATGCTCATTTCAGGGGTGCATCAGGGTGTCTTTATGACACCCTTGCACCCTTGAAATTATTCTCAATTTGCGATTCTCTAATTACGAATCGCTAATTGAGAATGTCATCTCATTCATTCCTATGGGCCTCCTGGCCCATAGGAATGAATGGGAAGGTATTCCTTAATTGCGATTTGCAATTTGCTAATCGCAATTAAGGAATGCCAAGGAATCGCTAACAATTTGCAAATTTTTACTTGCATCTTGTTTGCGATTCCCAAATAGCGATTCTCAAAAAATCGCTATTTGAGAATCGCAAATAGAGAATTTGATACAGTTCAGTTCAGTTCAAAATGCTTTATTCGGCATGTATATACAGCCACATAGCAAACATAAAATAACATACAACAATCATGCAATAAAACTGTAAAATGGCAGAATATAGACCAGTTACATAGTTAGGTACAAAACAAGAATAATTGTTATACTATCCCCAAAAATCAATTATGTTGCCATCCCCGTAGAAAAGCCAGTGCATGATAGGATGAGCAATGTAGAACAGATAAAATAGTTCTGATAGGCTTAAAATTTATATATCCTAAAAACTAACATGCCGGTTAATGTGCAAAATATGCAAGGTAAAGTGCAATTCGCAGTTCTGGACATGTGCAAAGAGTCACTTATGATGCTTGGTAGAGTGACAATACAACTTACTAGAAGCCGAATGAATTACATAACAATGGATTTCCTGGCACTCATACATTTCAAAATATAAGTAGCTATATAAAAACAAATATCTGCACTTTCCAGATTAAACATTAGCTGCATTGCGCTCCTTGTAGACCGGACATTATATTTTAAATAGATGGGTTTTAAAAAATGTCGTCTTAAAAACACATAAAATTTACAAAAAAGCATAAAGTGACAACAACTCTGTTTGGATAAGTCATCACAGGGGCATAAAGTATTACTATGCTGCCTAGTGATAGGGAAGGACACAAGGTGATGTACTATTCCAAGCCTTAGGCGGGTAAGAACAAAACGGTGAGATCTTCTTGTAACTTCTGTCAAATATGGCTGGAAGCCTTCACTTAAATTGTTTTCACGGTAAAAAGCATAAGTACGTTGTTTAAGACAAACAGAATCTCTAGATTGTCTTGTATGACGTAAAAGAGACACCTTGAGATCTAATTTAGATATACTGGCAGCTTCCTCAGGTATTAAAAAAGGATCTAGATTAAAAAGGAGCTTGAACCAGTAATAAATTTGTCTTAGCCAAGAAATATGCAAACAGTGGTCCAGCCTTAGACAATCTCTGATTACTCTTTGGGTAAATATGGTTTCAGTTTTGGACCAGATGGAACGCCATAAGGTCAGAGGGCGAAGGACTGCAAGATCTTCGATATAATCTAGCCCCACCTCTCTATGAATTAGCTCTGTGGAAGCTGATGCAGGGGTACACAATAGACGCCTCAGAAATGAGTTCTCGTCAAGTTGGATGTGATTACCACAAAGGGTATGGTGCCCCCATACACCATCACCATATAAAGCGGAAGGAATACATCTGGCTTTATAAATTGAAATCATATCATTGATTCTACTGTTCCCAAGCTTGGAGGCAAATCTAAACACTCCGTTAATATTCTTTTCCATTTTAAGGCGCACATTTTCACATTCATTATCCCATCTCCCATCACCGGAGAATGTGACGCCAAGATAACAAAAACTAGTCACAGATTGGATTTTATTCTCGTCCAGGAAGAAGGTCTTTTTAGCACCTTTCTTGTTCCCGCAAGTCATTACATATGTTTTTTCTTTATTAATTAGCAGTTTCCTTTTGTCAATAAACCTGCAGAAGCAGCTAATTAAACGTTGGAGGCCAATTTGAGTACGTGACAAGAGGACGGCGTCATCCGCATATAACAGTATTGGAATGGGGTCGCCATCTTCTCGGGGGGCATCGGCAGGAACTTGCCTAAGGATTGAATCAATTTGATTAACAAATAAAGAAAAAAGCAAAGGGGCCAAAACATAGCCCTGCCTGATGCCTCGAGTCACTCTAAAAAAGGGGGTAGATTCCCCATCAGGCCCAAAACGTACTTTACAGGAGAGCCTTTCGTATAGTCTGGCCAAAAAATGTACAATATCTATTGGGGCGCCCATTTCCAGTAGTATTGGCCATAAAATAGAGTGTTCGACCAGATCGAAGGCACTGCTGAGATCAGCAAAACATAAAAACAGATTACCTTTTTTGACCGTAACATATTTGTTTATGATGAGGTCGAGGTTCAGGCACTGCTCCATCGTACCCATTCCCCTCCTGAACCCATATTGAACTGATGATAAAATATTATTTTCTTCTGCCTATATCTCTAGTCTGTTAAGGAGTATTCTACTCAAAATTTTGATTGATGAGTCCAGGAGGGAGATAGGGCGATAGTTCCGTGCCTCGGACCTGGACCCCTTCTTAAATAGGGGAACAATAATAGATTGTCCCCAGGTCAAAGGAAGGTTACCTTCTATAGCGGCATTAAAAATACGGGTTAAAATAGGTGCCCAAAGATCCATCTCCTGTTTATATAAATCCACGGGGACTCCATCCGGGCCTGGGGCTTTCCCCCCTTTACTTTTTATCAGCCCCAAATAAACCTCATCCAGGCTAATGGATAAAGGTAACGATAGCCATACAGAGTTGTGATTAACTAACAGATCTAATACCAACCTATCAGGATTAAAAATATTAGTAAAATGATCAATCCAATCATTGCAATTTACATGAGATGTTAGTTCGGGAATGGTATCATTCTTAAGGAAAGGGCAATTGATTGTCTCCCAGAATAGGCCATTATTATTTGTATTAGCAGCTAAATTTAGTTTATGCCATAGCTCCTCCTGTATTTCTTTTTTACGGACTTTCAAAGAAGTCTTATAGTTATGGCGTTCAGCTTTAATAAGAGTATTATCCCTAGGTTTGATATCCAGGGCAATTTTTAATCTCGACAAAGCCTATATACAATTTTTGTCAAACCAGCCAACTGACCTGTTTTTTGATGGCCTACTCCTACCTGTCAGTAAGCCTTCGATAACAGTATTAATTTGATAAAATTTGGAAAGCAGTATGGCGGGTACTGCCTCATTACTTAGGCAGTAGTCAATTTCTATTGTACATTTAATAATAACTTCTCCCAGAAGTTTAGCAGGATTAACATTGGCCCACTTAATTCTTGCGCCATTTGGTCTCTCTGCAACAATATCTCCAACAGAACTGGTGGGATCTGAATGTACATTTCCCCACATCAGTAAAGTTACAGAGATACTATTATGATCGCTTACTGCTTGCTCTGTTATCCATAAATCGGTATAGGCAGTGTTGCAAGAGAGAAGTATGTGGTCAATGTTAGAGTGGGCACCCCTGCCTGTAAAGGTTGGGCATATAATATTGCCCTTTTTCAGGGAACAGTCGAGTAACTCTAAATCCAATTTAGCTATCAAATTATTAAGAGAGTTTCCATAATCGTCATGAGGGAAATGGATATGTGAAGAGCCAACATTATCACCTATTTCCCCCAAAAAGCCACAAGTCCTTTGGTGTGCATATGGACAGGCCTGTATATTAAAATCTCCTGCCCAAAGTAAAATCGGTTGGTTCCTAGAACCAGCCAGCAGTTTATCTATTTCTCTACCTATTTCGTAAACAATGGGACCCCTGCGTGCATCAAAGGTGTTATTATAATAATTAATAATAATTAAGTCCTTACCTACGGCATGCTCCAGACGTAATAACTGGGCATAAGGGGTTAATTTAGTTGATACTAAAATTAAGAGTCCGGCTTTAGCCCTTCCTGCTGTCGAGTTCACAGCCAGTACCCAATATGAGGTATAGCCTTCCACATAAATAGCTTCTTTATGCCAGGTCTCTTGAAGACATATAATGTCGAACCCTTGTGCAATGAAATCATTCCAGAAAGGGGTGTTTAACTTTGTACTTAAGCCAGCTATATTCCATGTCGTGATGTTAAGACCTGCCTCTGGTAATGTAGCATTTTTGGGTATTATTTGGCTAGTTGTAGATTTAACAACACCCTCCTCAGAGATACTTCTTGCTTCGACTGAGGTCCTCGAAAATAATACGGTTGGCATCTCCTCATGTGGCATACCAAGTATAACACTTAATCTGACCCCCGATATCTCTTCCCTACTGGTAATATGACTATTATGGACGTCTGTTACCTTCAGATGGGTGTATATATCATCGGATAAACAGCAACCCAATGTAGTTCCATCGCCCCTCAGTCAATCGACAGACTCCAGGCTGCTGAACCGATTTTGCAAGGGAATAGGATCTAAGGAAAAGGGGCGTCTAGGCCATTGCCCTTCTGGCGTGCCCCTCCCATTTCTATGCACAATTTCCCATCAATCAAATTTAGTGGCAAAATGGCCAGGGGGGTAAAAATAAGTCAGAGGAAAGGCCTTAATTGACATACCTATTTTAGAGTCATTCCAGTTGCAAATGTAGTCAACTATAGTGGGGTCATCAAAGTTTATTAAAATACAGTCCCCCTCTATGTTTTTTGTCAAATGGCCAACCCATGGCGCCCTCCTAACCATAGTTATCTTACAGGCTTTGTGCAATGGGAGTGGTCTATTTTTATTAAGCCAGTGCACAACCCTGTTTCTCAAGGTTATTGGGGATTCAACCTCATGTTTGCCCAATAAGGGAACCCCTGTTAAGATAACAACAAATGGGGCAGCTTCAGGTGGTAAGTTTGGAATATTTTTTCCCCTTGGTGTCTCTGGAGTAGAAGACTTAGCATCGTGCTTATGTTGGAATGCTTTGCATTGGGCAGATTGCTCATAATCGGGCACAACTATAGATTTGTTAGTTGTAGTTAGATCCTGATGAATTATGGGCAATCCTGGCAAGTTTTGGGGAGCAGCCGAAACAATTTCTACTTGAGTGTTATCCAATGGTTTGCAAACACCAGGATGGCCAGTATTACTTCTGGAATCGATAAAACCCCTGAGCCCTAATTCAATCCTGGATAGGTGATCTTCGATCTTATTTATTCTATCCTCTATAGAGCGAAGGAGAGATCTGATTGTGTCAAAGATATTGGACAAATCATGGCACATTCCCTCCTCTCTAGTTATGACGTTTGCCCCCCCACTTGCAACCTGCATAACAGGTAGCGGAAGGGCTGGAGGTGCATTTTTATTGACGGGTGCGGCCAATTTATGCTGCTCTAAATGGGCATTAGACGATCTGGAACTTCTCAAGTGGTTCACAGGCTTTGTTTTTTTACTTCCTTTCTTAGCCTTACCACCATTTATGGGAGTATAGCCATGTTTAGTTTTAGGGACAGCCCCAGGATTCCTATCTCGCAATTGTCTAGTGCATGGTTCTGTGATTACACTGTGTGTAGATGGTAACGGACGGGGAGAGCTCAGCAGTGATTCAGAAACCATGGACTGTTCACCCGCTGATACTGCGACTGTTCCGCTAGGCAACAAGTCCACAGTCGAAACATCAGCATCAGAACATGGCGTTAAGAGGCTTGTAATAATAGGTTGAACGGGGGTACAAACATTGGCTATATGACCCAACGAAGACCTCCTGGCCGCCGCGAGATCCTGTGATACGCGGCGTTCCAGGAGCGTGATTTCCTGGTCAATAACACAATTTACTTTCGTGATAAATTGGTCCATAGCTCCAGAATATTGAACTTTGGAGGCTTTCCCTTTCGTATCTTTAGCAGGCATAGTAAAGCACAGATATGATCACAAATTAAGATGTAATTAGCTTCGCTAGTCAGCGGGGTTACACGGGAGATATGAGCTCAATATATTGTTAGATTATCACTATGTATCCCTTTCTCTGCACTCTACAGCATACACAGAATCGCAAATAGAGAATTTGATACATATGCCCCAAGGTTTATATCCGCCTGCACACATAGCCACTGGTTACTTGTGATTTCCTGAAATTTTGAATTAAAATAGAAAACAGTAAAAAAAAAAATTAGGGGGCATATTATCAAGACAGGCGATAAAATTATCGCCGCTTTAGCGGCAGTTTTCTGCCGCTAAAGCGCCGATAATTTTATCGTCTATCTTGATAATATGCTCCCAGGTTGCATATGCATGGTAGTGAATAGAGAAAAAGTATTATTTCGAAATTGAGTCCCATTTATCTTCAGACAAATACTTGCTTGGCTGGGATTCGGGGTGCTGAACTGGGGCTCGAGGTGTGTGCCCTCCAGTAAAGTTGAGAATAAATGGAATTTAGGAGTAAATCAAAGGAACAGAAGGTGTATAGGGCTCCTAGATTTCCAGATAGATTACCTGCTATCAAGAAAAATATGGAAGCAGAGTAGCAGAGGACAGGACTAGGGAGGCTCCACATAATATGCAGCAGTAATTCCATGCAGGAACCAGCAGTTCACCTTTGGAAGACTAGCATAAAAGACAACATTCAATATTTCACAAATAGGACAAAATACCAACTCCATGCTTCAAACTAAATGACAATTGCATACAGAGTATTTCGATTCGAAATAAAAGTGTCTTACTTTTTGTTTCAAATGTTATGCTTCCAAACTCTAAATGTAGAGCTTTCATCTTTGCAGCATTGGCATCAGCCGCCCGACTCCATTGTTTTGTATTTTTTCCCAGTAATCTCCAGTAAAACCAGAATATGTAAGTATGCCTAGGACTGGGCTGATGTATTTGCCCAGCTCTATGGAAGGTACTCATTGCAGAGGAAATTGCCATGGCCCTGTGAAGAGTTAGTACTAAAGACAGGGGTTTTGCTATGCCGTGTGCTCAGTAACTGCTAGACACGGCTACAGGCCAGAACCAATGACAAATGAAGCTGCAAGTACTGGGCATGAGTGCAGGATATGTCCTGATGCAGGTCCAGAGCATGGTTGTAGGCCTCGCTCAACCTACAATGGGCACTGGTACTGTGCATTGCTACCTGTTCACTAACTCCAGCACACTTTAGTAGAAACTAACCTGGTGCTGGGAGATGAGGGAGCCCTGGAGGTGCTATTGATCTCTGGAAATGATTTGTACATATTTGGTGGTTCATCATGGAAGGCACAAGGGCTATCAACCTCCCTGTGTGAAATCTAGTACTTAGCCATGATGCCAGTGCATTGGTGTATAGTACAGACTTGTTAAAATGAAATGTGACAATAGGTAAATGGTTTGCATGCAAGTAATAGTTGATTTGGGTGTGCCGGATTCGTAACATTATCCCATTGACCTCTCTTATGCCTGAAGAATTTGTCTTCTTTTTGTTTCTCTGAGTGCAGAATCCAAAAACCTTTCGGCCAATGCTGCCCTCTCCAGATAGTCTGCAATGAAAACTTAGACTTTCCCTGCCAGAAGTAGAAAGAAACACCACATTGCAGCCATTTGTTTCAGTCTGTCCCCAATGGTGAGATATGCATGCAGTCCTGTCCAAAATAGTCTACTGTCCCATGCCTTTGGTCATCACCACTAATTTTGATAGTGCCCAAAATATTTGAAAACTGCATACAAGTGAATTGCAGTCATCCCCCAAAAAATTAATTGAACGACAGACTATCTCCAGCAAGAGGTGTTTCTTCTCCAGGACAGACCTGCAAGGACCTGCTATTGCTTCATCATTGTTGCTCATCCCCCTGTGCACAAAGCATGAGATGGATCCGACTAATGGCCAGAAATGAAGTGTGCAGATGCAAAACTAGTGACTGAGCCTGGGCAGCATACTTATATACATAAACATCAGGCTCGCCTTTAATGGGGGACCCTCTTGTAGCATTCTAAGCACTCACTAGCCAACACTCACAATTATATAGAGCACTGGCCAATCTAACAGCTTTTTTTTAGTTTTAAACATAAACTTTATTTTGAGAAAAATGCAACCAAGTACAAACAGTCAAATAAATATCATAAGATAATTGAAAACATTAAATGGGACTTAGGATATTTGAATAGAAGATGGTTGCATGTAAAATTGGTGGTATAATGAAGGAAGGAAAAACAGGGGAAAAGGGGATAGTAATAACTTAATTGAATAAATACAAATGAAGGCAGAAAGATGTACTATACTATAAAAGGTGTCTGGCAATAAAAGAAAAAAGAAAAAATTGCTGTATATCAAAGTATAATAACAGTTAAAGCGAAAGAAAGAAAGATAATATATAACTATAAATATAAATCAACAATATATCATTATAAACAGTTTATAGTGGTTTGGGAACTTCTTCCAATGAAGGGTGATGTTGGGTAAATATTTGTGCAGAAGTATCCAAGAAAATAGTCACAGGAGACCAAATACGTTCTCTTTTCAGTAGTAGAGACATAAGGAAAACATAGGCACGGTCTAGTCGATGATTATAGCATACACTGTACCACCAAGATTGAAAAGGATAGTTGTGTGGAATGTTTCCAGTTTTTAGTTATTTGTTGGAAAGCGATTGCAAGCAATAAATTCACAATATCCATGTTGTGAGAAAGGGATTGCCAATGGTCCGATAGTGTGCCTAGAAATATAGTTTCAGGGGAGAAAGGGAAACGAGTATGGCAAATAATATTAATCTGAGACCATACTTTCAGCCAAAACTGATGTGTAAGGGGGCAAGAGAAAAGCATATGAAATAAGTCTGCGTGAGAAGCTTTGCAAGACCAGCAATCTTAAAAGAGTGTGGGTTGGAATTTATGTAAGGATAATGGAGTAAACATAAGTCGATTGTATATAAAGAAAAGTGTTTGAGTTATGCTGGCTGATCTTGAAGTCTTGCGGAGTTTCAACCATAATTTAGCCCATAGTGTAATAGACCAGGCAGAGTGGAATTCAGATTCCCATTGGAGTTCAGTATTGGTTTTAGGTCTATGTTCAATGGGTGCATTGAGAGATTTGTAAATGGATGAGGCACTAGATTGGGCACTTAAGATGGGAAGAATGTTGCGTTGAGGTAACGAGGAGGATGGAGTAGGGGACATGAGAAGTAGAGAATTGTTTATATGTTTGATCAACAAGTTAAATTTGGTGGAGAAAGATTTTGGTGAGAAAAGAGTCGTTTGAATATATCTGATGGATCCAAAGTAGACCTCTGTCTTGCCAAGTCTTCCAAAAATAGGTTTGTCATTAATTTTAAGAAGATTATTATGCCAAATAGAAGAATTAAGGAAACATTCTTTAGCTGAGAGGTGTGAGAGCATAAAAGAGTGATATAGTTTATGAGAAGTGTTATGTATAGGAGAAGATAGAAAGCGTGATTTGTGAGTGAAAGTGAGGGATTCCTCGAGAGAAAAGGGGGGTAAAAAGGAATGCTCTAGATCTTTCCATAATGGAGAAGGATTAGGGATATAGGTGCACATGCATCAACCAAACAAAAAGCGATTCCTTAATAGCGAGAAATAAGGAATCGTTATTAAGGAATCGCCTTTGGGCATGCATCAACAGATTCGGTAAATTTTAGCGATTCCTTAAAAATCGCTATTTTTACCGAATTATCAGTAGCGGGGCATGCAAACTCCGATTAGCTAATAGCGAGTTCGGTAATACCGAATTAGCTAATAGCAAATTCGGTATTAGCGAAATCGCAAATGACCGCGTCGCTCCGGGAACGTGTAGATGACATCACCAACCAGAAAATACTGCAGCCCCACCCTCATTGCCTCGACAGAGGAGCAAACAGGAGCTGTGAGTGAAGACTGCCTGTGCAGAGTGAAGCCACACCGACTGAGCTATCCGCCAAACCAAAGAACCATGGAGAAGGAAGCACCATCCAGCGCTGAGGCTGCACGCAAGCGCAAGCGCAAGTTCTCCGACAGGGAGCTGGAGCACCTGATAGAGGGAGTCAGCAGCAAGCACGATCGCCTTTTTGGTAAGCTGTCCCTCAAGGTGCCTGAGGGGGAGAAACGGCGCATATGGCTGCGCATCCGGGAGAGGGTGAATGCAGTTGGTGTGACGCCCCGCAGCATTGACGACCTCAAGAAAAGATGGTACGACCTGCGGAAGCGTGCTAAGGAGAGGATTGCGGAGAGGCTCCGGGAGGCGACCAGAACCGGAGGCGGCCCTTTGACGGTCCAAGCCAACACTGCCCTGGAGGAGCTGGTGGAAGGGACAATCGAGCGTGAAGCCGTCGTGGGAGTGACCCAGAGGGACACCTCCGGCACAGCCACAAGTGCCCAAGGTAAGATGCATGGCTGTGCCCATACCCAGCATTGCGTAAATCCATTCCCATGCCCCCAGCAGGATCTGAGTGTGCATGCAGCTTTGGCCCACACAGCTTTACTGTTAACACTAGTGCATCATGGGAGTTGTAGTCTAGTCAGCCCAGTGTGCATGTACAGGCGTAAATACAATTACGAATCACCACATAAGTTGAACATGGATAGAGACTGTTTATATAGTGGATCACAGAGGGACATGTATGTGTACGACACTACGTAGGTGTAACTATCCCACTAACCATGCACTGTTTCACACACAGATGCATCTCCTGGGAAATCGGACGACAGCGGGCAGCTGATTATATCCGAGACACCTGTGGATTCCGACATGGAGACAGCGCAGGATGCGCATACATCACCTCCAACTGCCACCCCACCACCAGCACCACCAGCACCAGCACCACCAGCACTAGCACCACCAGCACCAGCACCAGCCACACCAGCTGCAGCTACAACAGCCACTAAAGCGCCGAGGCGCAGGTCCCAAGTTGCGCACTTGCAGGTGATGGGAACACCCTCCACACAATTGGGACAAAGTCTGTGCACCATCACACCGCCTGCTGCACCACCTGGACGCGGCAGACTGCCACAGCGGCGCAGGGCTCGGCCAAGTTCTGTCTCCTCAGGTGACCTTGATCTCCCACAAACTTCTGCCATCGAGGAGAGGATGCTGCGTGTACAGCGCCTGCAGGGACGACACATGGCAACAATAAGCTCAAATATCGTGCGCCTTGCAAGGGAAATGCGTGCCATGACTGCGGCGGTTAGCGACATGACCACTGTGGTGGCAGAGGGCAATGGGCACCTCAGGGAGGACATCCATGAGCTCACCCGTGCCATGAGGGAGGGCCATGAGTGCGAGAGGAGGAGGCACCGTCAGCAATTGGTGCGGTCCGCGGCCTCTACAAAGGCCATCACACGTCTCAGCAACAGCACCGCAGTGTTGGCACGCCGCTCGGTGTCCTTGCAGGTGGACCTTGGGCACTTTTGCGGGGATGTTGCCAAGGCACTAGGGCAGATGACCGCTGCTGTCGAACTCCTACAGAGCGGCACATTCAGTGCTGGTGCATTGGGAGGGGAAGACGGCAGTGAGGCTGCCTCGAGTGTCAGCAGTGTGTCAGTGGCAGAGGCCAGCACCAGGCGCCGCAGTTCGCGGGCCTCCACGGGGACAGGCTGTGGTGAGGCGTCGGAGACACCTGAGCGGAGGCTTGGTGTACGTGGCAAGCGCCACTAGACAGATTTACAGCCATACCTGACCGTGGTGGGGCAACCATGGTCCTCCCCTTCCTGAGGCTGCACAGCCGTGACTTTAACGCACATTTGTAATAACTTTTGTCATGTGTAGCATTATTTACATCGCTTGTTTGGTTGCACATACCGCAGTGCTACTGTGCATTAAACAGTTGCACCCCCAACAAAATAGTAATGTATCATTCTCACCTGATTCAGAAATGATGTTGCATGATGTATGTCCGCCTCCTATGGCCCTCTGCTGTGTTAGGGACGTGTGCCTGTCGGTGTTGGGCGGGTGGTTGGTCATCCCGGTGGTCGTCATTCCTGTCCACCTCCATGGGTATCCCCCTTCTGGTCGCAATGTTGTGCAGCATTGCACATACAGCAATAATCCTGCAGCAGGTTTCAGGTTTGTATAGCAAGGCGCCGCCAGTCTTATGTAGGATTCTAAAGCACCTCTTCAGAATCCCAAATGTCCTCTCTATGACATTCCTAGTGCTTATGTGTGCTGCGTTGCAGCGTTGTTCCTGTGGGGTTGCTGGATTGATGTATGGGGTGAGTATATATTCACGCAGGGCGTAAGCACTGTCACCTAGAAGATAGAAGCAAAGACTTAGCAATGGTGATGTTCATACATGTGTGGTGTTCATGTGGGGAGGCGGAATTTGTACGTACCAAGCAGGAGTCCCTCTCCAAATTCTCCGTTGAGTAGACGCCTGTGGATTCCACTGTGGTGGAATATGTAGGAGTCGTGTGTGCTCCCCGGAAATTGTGCCACTAGGTCCGTTATGATGTGATTGGCATCGCACACAACCTGCATGTTGATTGAGTGGTATGACTTGCGGTTACGGAATATGTACTCCTTTGCTGCGGGTGGACATATGGGGATATGCGTACAGTCGATGCATCCAATTACATGGGGGAATTGTGCCACCTGGTAGAATGCCTGTTTGTTGCGGTCCAACTGCTGTGGGGTTGTGGGGAAGCTGATGTGGGTGTGTAGCATTGTCAGCATGGCATCTAGGAATTTCTTGAAGAAGCGTGAGAGTGCGCTTTGCGATACGCCTCCGGCTACCGCAATTACCCCCTGGAAACTTCCTGAGGCCAGTAGGTGCAGGCTGCATAGGACCTGGACGTGCGCAGGGATTGTATTGGTCCGGTGTGTCTGGTGCTGCAGTAATGGTTCCAGGTCTGCAATGAGGCGCATGATCATGGCACGATTCAGTCGATACTTCTCGTACACCTCGTCCTCATTCTGCCCGAGCAAGGTGATGCGCAGTCTGAAAACTCTCTCCTGGACCCTTCTCCTGCGCTGTCCTGCCGCATTGATACGCATCCTCCTTGCAAGCACGTAGAGGGCTGCCATTTTGTGGTAGCCAACAGGGTCTCCTTGGCCACATTTAAGGGTTTGGTGATTAACACGATCAGTTGCACATGTTTAATTTTTTTTTTTTATTCACATGACTTTTTTTTTAACTTTACCTCCAGGTTCTGATTCCCCTTATTCCCCTTATTTCGTTATTAGCCATTGGCACTTGCCGGGAGCTATTAGTGATTTTGGTGATTGCTAATTCGGTATTTAGGGATTCGGTATTTTTGCATGTTGGTTATTTGCAAATCGGTATTTTACCGGATTTCATTTAGCGATTCGTTATTTGCTCACATTTTGGGTTGATGCATTGGGATTCGGTTTATTTTACTCGCTAACGGGTGATTTTAGCGATTCGGTATTTTACCGACTGGATTTTGGCTTGATGCATGTGCCAGATAGTCTTTTAATGATTTAGAAAGTTGCTTAAGAAGGAAGGCATTATGGTAAAACTGGAAATCAGGAAAGGTAACTCCACCTTGTGATTTAGGGCGCTTTAGCTTCGTTAAGGACATGCATGGTTTTCTCTTGTTCCATAAGAATACTGATAGTATAGAATTAATTTTTTTGAAAAAGGACGCAGGGAGACTGAGAGGAATAGCTGAGATCATGTAAAATATGAAAGGAACAGCATCATTTTAATAGTGTCAAGTTTGCCCCACCAGGACAAGTACAAAGGATGCCATTTAGAGGTAGAAGTAGAAAAAGTAGAGAAGAGACGGGTTATATTTAGGGAGAGTGTTTGTTTAGTAGAGGGAGCAAATAGAAGACCTAGATATTTAATTTGTTGGGGATTCCATGAGAAATTAGTAGAAATAAAATCTTGTTTAAAAAAAAAAAATATTCAAAGGTAGACTTTCACATTTATCATGGTTTAACTTGTAACCACAAAGTGAAGAGAAAGCCTTGACTTCTACTAAGAAGGCTGGAATGGAGAGCTCTGGTTTAGATACAAATAAGAGCATGTCATCTGCATAGACACTTATTTTAACATGTAGTTTATCCTGTTGAAAACCATGTATTTTGGAGTTTTGTTTCATTTTAGCTAAAAACGGTAAAGAAGGTAGGCCGAAGCATTTTCTGTAGATAGTTTATTGTGTTTAAATTGTTCTTTGATTAGATTATCAAGATCGGCTGCAGAATTAGTTAATGTATAAAGAGATTCTAGTCGTTTAATGGATTTGAGAATTTCATTAGCTTTATAGGAATTTTGACGTTTCTTTTTAGCGACATAAGAGATAATAAAGTCCCTGGCTGAAGCTTTAAAAGAGTCCCATACAACAGAAAAGGACGAAACAGAAGACAAATTATGTTTAAAAAACTTCTATGATGAAATCTTTGAAAGGGGAAGTGAAAGAATGATCAGCTAATAATGAAGTGTTAAAACGCCATCTTTTACTAGAATTAGTGACAGGAAGTAGCTCTAGGTCTAATATTACAGGAGCGTGATCAGAGATTAAAATGGATCCAACGTCTGCATGTAAGATTGATGGTGTTAGCGCCTTTGAGACAAATAAATAATCTATGCGTGATTGTGAAAGGTGAGTGGGGGAGAAGAAAGTGTATTTGCGGAGTTGTGGGTGGCAGAGTCTCCAGGAGTCAACAAGGAATCTATGAGAAATTAGAGTGGTAAAATGTTGGTGCATTGGTGAGGGAATGAAAGGTGTTTTGGAAGTACGGTCAATGTAAGGATCTACAATCAAATTACAGTCTCCACTGAAAATAACATATGGTGTATCAATAGACATCAAAAGGGAGGAAATGTGTGGCCAAAAAGCATTATCAAGTTTAGTGGGTGCATAGATGTTAAATAAAGTAATTGGTGCATCATTAAGTTTAAGGTGAGTAATCAGCCATCGGCCATCGACATCTGAATATTGAGAAATAAGAGAAACTGTAAGTTTTTTATGAATAAGAATTACGGTACCATTTCTTTTACTAGTACCTGGAGAGGAAAAAACATGCCCTACCCATTTCCTCTTTAATTTAAGAACTTCTGTAGCTATTAAATTAGATTCTTGTAAAAACACAATATCTGATTTAAGATTAGATAAATGGGAGAGTACCCTTTGCCATTTAATAGGGGTAACCAAACTGTTATGCCCTGCATAATTCACTTATTCCTTGTAGTTTCCTATCTTCTTGCTGCTCAACCAGTGTGTGTGTTTACAGTAGAATGTTGGGATTGCAGTGGTGCATGGAATGTTGGGTGTCTGTGTGAGTGAGGAATGACAGTTAGAGATGGGCTGAGCAGCAGGCAGGCTGCTCCTGGTGGGGTTTGCTGTGACATGGAACTAAGACTTGTCTTCTGGCTACCTACATCTGCATCACCTGTTTACCTGTATTACTTACCTGATGTACTTGTATTCCATCTTCATGTACTTGGACCAGCTACAGAATAAAGGTACTTGTGAACCTTACTTGGCTATCAGTGTCTATGTGTGCCACAGGGTACAACACAAACCTTTAACATTCCATGAGATTACACGCAAAGTCATTAATCAACTATAAAAATTAGAACTTTTACAACATTACAGCAAAAAGAAAAATGCAATGAGCAATTCATAATAAGGAGATAGAAGAGAATAGTAATCAGTTTGTGAATTGAAGTACCAGAGGAGAAAAGAGAGTGATGTTGAAATAAAGAGAAGTGAAGAAAAGAAGAAAGGGGAAGAAGGAAGAAAGAAAAGGAGGAATAAAAGGAAGATATACAGAAGAAAAATAGAAGAAAATTAGAAAACAAACATCAAAACATACCAGGAACTCAAACATGGGTGGAGGGTGTTGAGGCAACAGGTCAAGAAGACGAACCAGCACAACACCTCAGAGGGAGATCACGAGGAAGGGAACGTTCTAGACGATATTAGACAATGGAGGATAAGAATGAAAGGGAGATGATACCTGAGAGGAGAGACATGGGGAGAAAAGGGAGAAATTAATTCATGTGGTATGAGCAAGGGAGAGAAGAGTTAAATACATAACTATACATTTAAATAGAAAACATAATAGAGTTTTCAGGAAGAGGATGATCCTTCAAAAGTCCATAGAGACCTTTCTACAGCTCTCAAGGAAACGTTGGAGTAAAGCTGGGTCTTCATATGTGATTGTTTTGTTTTTATAAGTTACTTTGAAGAGGCAAGGGTGCATCAAACTGAATCTGGCATTTAACTCTCGTAGTGCTGGTCGCATTGCAAGAAAGCTTTTCCATTTGTCTGCAGTGTTGTTGGCATAATCTTGTGTGAAGAACAGTTGTGAACCTTGCCAGGAAATGTGATGTTTGAATTTAACTGCCTGCAAAACTTTTAACAAGTCAGTGTATTCTAAAAAGTAGAGTATCACACCTCTTGGTTTAAGCTGCAAAGAAGAAACAGATGGAGGATGACCCAATCTGTGAGCTCTTTGTATATTCAGAGGGGGAGACTCAGAAATATCAAGCAATTGTGGAAGAAAAGACTGAGAGAAGGCTATGGGGTTGGATCCTTCCATCCCTTCAGACAATCCAATAAATACGTAGATTATTGTGTCTACTATGATTTTCGAGGTTTTCAACTTGTTTCTGAAGTGGCAAGATTTCATTGGGGAGATTTGACGTGAAGAGATTTCCAATGATTCAACTTGATGTTCCACAGAAACAATTATATTTTGAAGTGAAGACCAATTATCCTCCAAACTTTGCAGACAAGTGTTTATTTCTTCCATGTACGGCTTAAGACCACGAATTTTGTCTAGAAGTAGTTCTATGGAGGGAGGTGGAGGAGAGACAGCAGGTGTCGGAAGATCTTTTTTGACTCGTTTGATGGAGGATAGTAAAGACAAGGCATTTGTTTCAGGTGGATTTTTAGGGTTGAGTAGAGAGGAAGGAGTACCAGAGGAGGATACTGAAGGAGACATGGCAGACGAAGTCTTGGTAGGGTGAGGTAAATTGGTTTGAGAGGAATCCTCCATGTTGTTTTGTAAGACAGAAAAGGGATTAGAAGTAGGCAGTATGGGAGTCTTTGAATGAGAAATAGGTAAATTGGAAGAAAAACTGCCTCTTCCCCCTTTGGTTCTCCCCATAGACATGAAAGAAAAAAGTAAACAAAGAGCTGCAGAGAATAATGACGAGAACTCACAGCGAAAAAAAATATAGAAATCTCAAAAAGTCCACTGAATAGATAGAAGCACAGTTCAAAAATTGGTGGCCAAAAGATGAAGTCTTTTCCATCACATATGACAGTTGTTGTTGTTGATCATCAAATAAGAGCAATGAAGTGGAATTTAACTCTAATTATAAGTGAACAACAAATTGAGGAAAACACCTTCTTTCAAGATATTAAATCATAAGACTTTCCATGTATAGTGGTATTTTCCTTTGGAGAAATTGCAGCATGAGGTAAACGTTAACAAGACCATATGAGAAAATGCACATAGCTCAGTCACAGAGCACAACGTATATTTCAGTCATATTTTAATAGACACGATGGTTTACCGCTGCAAAATGAGGGGTGACTTTCACAGTAGTAAACATTCCCCTCAAGGCCATATATTTATGGAGAAAAAAACGCTTAACAGCATGCAGACGCTGAAAGAAACACAAAATGGCAGACACGGTCCGTTCACGGAGCGTGCCGCATTTTAAAGTGGAGTATCCAAAGGAATGCAGGTATATCCGTGGGGTAAGAAAGAAGACTGTCAGAGTCAAACGTTTTCACTTTAAGCAGTATGTTGAGTGGAAGTTAACCGATGTGCGAGGCAAAAGCTGCGAGAAGCACAAAATGGCGGTCGTGGGTCATTTAGCAAACATGCCGCAAATCAAATACAGATTTTGCAAGAATGTGGGTTTACCGCGGCATAGGAATGGCGTCTTCTGAGGCAGCACACATTCCGACGGTAGAATCCATCATTCATAGCTACCGCAAAGCTACTCCATCGGTTGGTTTTAGTCAGTCTCCTCAATCTTGGCTCGGAGCGTCATTAACCAGCTGCCATCGCGCTGGCGCTCAAGCCACGCTCCCCCAGTCTATCAGCTTTTGACCGGGTGCTCGAAGAAGTGCTCAAAACTCAATTGAGGAAAACAAACAATGATAAGTGGATTGCTTGAATTAATCTCAGCCACTGGTATTTACTGTGGGTCACAATCCAGTACATATATATTTTTCCCACCATGCCACCACAGACAGGCACTAGCCAAATGTAAATTAGCCTTGGTCTAATGATACACTGGATTTCAGGCCAGATTTGTGGCTCAGATTCATTCAAGCAATCCCTTCATCCCTTTTTTGCTTCCTCGTTGCTAGAAACAATCTCAGCATGGCTTTGAAGAGGTCCAACAACTGGCCAATCTCTGTGTTCTAATCCAGAGGTCTTTGGTGAGACAGTTTAGTCCATTTGTGCCTAGACAGTCCATCTGGAGTAACAAGATCTATGCTGTGTTGCAGTCTGTCATTCTGCTATCAAGAGAAACTACACAGGAAGCGAGAATGGTCAGCCCCTTCAGACTAGCACTGATGGTACCTAAGCTACAGTGACCCTTAGTTTTAGGTTCTCTTTAACACTAACAGAGAGGATTGCCTGGTCTGACTACAGCAGAAAGTCACTGGGCATTCTTTACTACAACACCTTTTAATTTTAGGTTCTAAAACCCTAGTGGGGAGGGGGCATATACACATCTATTTATTTATTGATTTATTCATTTAGTGAATGGGGGTGCAGAGAGGAACACAACAGTAAATGTCTTTGTGCAGACTTGAAGGCTTCTAAGTGTGCACAAGAAAGCCTGCAAGCATCTAAAAGTAACTTCACAGAAGATACTTGTCTGTCATTAGTGTCAGAGCCCTCAAGCAATCCAGTTGCCCTTTCTTGGCTCCAACACATTCAGTCCTTAGGGGCACTGCTTAGGCTAAAATTCTTGAGACTGAAACGGCTGCTGGAGCAGTGCCCTGGCACACTGGATGCCAGCTGCCGAGGGCCAGAAGCAACTGTTTTGCACCCACCACAGCTGAGTAAACGAAGGCATGGCAAGGAATGATGAAGGTTCGAAAAGTGGCCAAGCACTTACTGCCCATGAGTTGTTCATATGTCCCTGTAAGGATCGTCTGTATTTGAGAAACTATTTTCAGAGTTTACCAGCTGGGTTATGGAGTAGCGAGCTATTCGCCGAAAAAAACGCTTCAACACCCCATCAGGGGTAGCAAGCGCTATATAAATGCAAACCTTTTTCCCTTTTCTATCCCTTCACTATCCTTCTCAATCCAAATAACTGACTAACATATCCACCGCTAAAATTACTTTCATATTTCACTATACTAATTCACCACCAATCCTTTATGGGTTCCGGAGTAGCGTTCTACTCACCGAAAAAGCGCTTCATCACCCTATCAGGGCTAGCAAGCGTTATATAAATGCAAACCTTTTCCCTCTTCTATCCCTCCACTATACTTCTGAATCCAAATAACTGACTAACATATCCTCCACTCAAATTACTTCCATATTTCACTATATTAATTCACCACTAATCCTTTACGGGTTCTGCAGTAGCATGCGACTTGCTGAAAAAGTGCTTTGACGCCTCGTCAGGGGTAGTAAGCGCTATCTTAATGCAATTGCAATACTATACTAAAGATGGAAAAGATACGATATGGTTGTAGAAGATGGAAAGATAAATCAACGGAAGGAAAAGGGGGTTGTAGAATCGAGGTTGAGGTAAATATTCTAGACAAAGAGTGTGAGAACAGAGAACATAAAGCAGAATGTGATCCTGCAGTAGATGTGTGACAAACAAAACTATATTTTTCGCTCTTCCCCTTCATCAGTGCATCAGTTTTCATTGCGATCCTTTGCTATGCTTCCTCTTTTGTCAACTTCCCATTTTTTCTTTCTTCTCTTCCTAATTGTGTTCTTCCTGGGGCATTTTTTCTTCATTTCTATTTGTTCTCCCATTTTCCTTCAAGTTCTGCTGCCATCAGTGCCTCTTCTTTCCCTGGTGGGCATGCCTGTCACTTGCCCATCCTCACTCTTAGTGCATGGAAGCGGTAGAAGGGTGATATACAAAGCTATATATTATTATTGCTCAGGTCCGTCTATTTTATTGGTCTTCTGTTCATTCTCTTCGGTAAAAACTGACACCTTTCGTCAAAGCTAAGAGTGAGATTTAATTTAGATGAGTTTGGTGAGATCTCAAAAAGAGATCAATATTTTCCCGTTCTCATTCAGATGCAGGAGGGCTCGATAGAGGCATGTTACAATAGGGATAGTATTAGGATATATTGAGTATGAAATATTGTGCTACAATAATATTGTATATATATATATATATATATATATATATATATATATTCACTGAAAAAACCATAGGTTTCACACACGTTATAGTTAGGAAATAGCATTTAAAAAACCTTGCTAATTCACTGAAAAAACCATAGGTTTCACACATGTTATAGTTAGATGGACATTTTACTGATAAAAAACCAATGAAATTCCCCCGTTATAGTTACTGTAGGCAACTATAACTCACACGACCGCAATCCTCTGCTGATGCTAATACTGTATTTAGACACTTATTTGCCCATATCTTCTTCCATTAAATTTTAGCTATACATATATTACAAATATTTTTTTTTCATAAAGACACATATGTCATCAGCAGAGGATTACGGTCGCGTGAGTTATAGTTGCCTACAGTAACTATAACGGGGGAATTTCATTGGTTTTTTATCAGTAAAATGTCCATCTAACTATAACATGTGTGAAACCTATGGTTTTTTCAGTGAATTAGCAAGGTTTTTTAAATGCTATTTCCTAACTATAACGTGTGTGAAACCTATGGTTTTTTCAGTGAATTTGTACGGTTTTTTAAATGCTAAGTTACTTTACGCCATTTGTGGCGTGCGCGCCCACTTAACGCAGTTCGTTCCGTGCACGGTTTTTATCAACTTTAATAAGCCCTGTACATTTGGTGGCCTTCGGCCACCAAAAGCACAGGGGGTGAGGTCAATGTGGATAGTGTTTTTTTTATTTCGATTTTATAATTTCATGTTGCCAAAATTACGTTTTTTTTCTCTATTAATAAGCCCTGCACATTTGGTGGCCTGCGGCCACCAAAAGCACAGGGGGTGGGGTAAGTGTGGATAGTGTTTTTTTTATTTTTATTTTTTTACCGTAAGCGTACGGTAAGCTTACGGTAAGCGTACGGTAAGCGTACGGTAAGCGTACCCCGCGAAATTTCCGAAAAAAAAATAAAACCGTTTTTGCTCTTGGGGGATGTTTGGGGACTCCCTCAACATGACTATGTGGGAGGGAGTTGTCAAAACAGCCCCGTAACATGTTTTTGGCCATCATGTTTGATAAACAACACTCAGTGCGAGAGACAAAATGGCGGACGCCGCTTCCTGGTTTCGGCCGATTCGAATGTTTACTAAGATCTAAGAGCCAATCAGAATCGCGCTCGCGCACGCCACCGTAAGCTTACGGTAAGCGTACGGTAAGCGTACGGTAAGCGTACCGTAAGCGGGCTCAGATATATATATTGATTTAAAGGCTATTTTCTCAGAATCTACTGAACAGATTTACACCAAACCTACAAAAGGCACTTCCTTGACCTAGGGACTACCTCTCTGCCAAATTTCTAGTAATTCTGTTCAGCCGTTCGGGCTGTAGCTCGTTCTAAAGGTCCTATGGAAAAATGCATGGGAAAAACGCGTTTTGGGACCCCCCTTTTATCTCAGCCCCCGCTTGACGAATCCCCCCGAGACTTTCAGGGTAGGAGCGGAGCGTAGCGCCCCACCTATTTTGAGAAATTCGCGAGGATTCGTCGACCGGCGCCAAAGTTATTCAAAATAGAATGTTGAGGTTTTCCTATGGAAACGTGGTCCTAACTATAACTACCTACTGGCGACCGCCAGTAGGTAATATATATATATATATATATATATATATATATATATATATATATATATCCAGCTTGCCCCTAAATTACACCCAAAAGCATCAAATCAGTTTGACACATTGTATTTCACACAATAGTGCATTATAATGTTCTTAGTATTTTATGCAAAAGTTAAACTAAAATATGGTGCTTTTTTGCTAAAATGGATTAATATTTCTCCCAATACAGCTTAAATGCGAAGTGTATTTTAATTCTGCATTGCATTTTTTGTTATATGGTTTAGACATACCTGATATTTTCTTTATGTCTATGTACGGAGTTGCTGTGGCAACCATGGTGGAATGTGCCTCGTTTCAGTGATATAAACAAACACTGTAGAGGGACCAGATGTAGTGAAGAAGACGGTTTTTCCGTCGAAACGCGTCTGGGCGTCCTTGCGAAATAAAATATTTCTTTGATTCATCATCCCACGGAGTCAGCGCCTGGCTTTGTATGTTTTTGGAATTCAGGATTGGTTTAATACAAAGAGACTTTTCCGGAATCTCTACGCTGACCCTCCTCGTTTTGGCGCTCTTCGCTGCCGGTACCTGTTTGCAAAGTCCTTTGAACAAGGAAAACGGAGAGACCCCCGCAGCCGACATCCCAAGACCGAAACTGTGATCCAAGCCGGCAAACTGTGAGTATCCTGTCTCTTGAGAACGCCGGAGGGCGATCTGAGTCCCAGGTAAGCTCATTGTGTGTCGGTAACGGCTTTCCGAGTCTAACAAGGTGGCTGATGGGAGAAGTAGTCCCGCAATAGTTGCAATACGGGCAGTGGGAGTCAAAGAGAATTACAATTTCCCAACGATGGCCGAGGATTGGATTAAAGAGCGAGAGGCCGCAGCAGTAGACATTTTCAGTGACACAACTAACGTCACGGTCCAGCCAAACAGGATTGGCACACCATCAGCACCGTTAGTCAGTGATCTCAAAAGACTTACGGCAGAACTTGAAAAATTACGCAAGCATGAAGTTTCCAAATGGTGGGAATGTACATCTCTGAAACGCTACCTCGATGTGGGTCGCATCCCAAGGGGGCTAAGGATCCTAGTAGCTCCTACGTATGAAAACCCAGACCCGGCGATGTTGCAAGAATGGGCAGAGAATAATGCCCAGTCCTCCAGGAATATGTTACAGATCCTAATCAAATACGCCACTACAGACAGAGAAAAAATGATGGCCAGAATTGAAGAAATTTACAATGAGCTGAAGAAATTAGATCAAGACGAAGTAAACAAAAGCTTGGACGAAATCAGAATGAGAGTGATGAAACATGAACAAATTATCAAAGAACTTAAAGCCGTGAAATTTCAACGAGACAGAAATGATTATTTACAAGGAAGAATTTACACTTTCTCAAGAAAACTCGAAAATATTCGCCGCCAACAAATGTCTGCAGCAGGCACCAGCACAACAAGACTGGCTGCACCCAGTGAGTCTGAACTGAGTTCGGAGGTTGAATCCGACACAGAAGCCATCAGTGGCACCGTCCACACCTGTAATGCACCAACACCTGTTGTAAAATTTGTTTTTTTACGCATGGAGCGCATAATGAGTCTAAGACCAAGACCAATGCGCCAAGACCAAACATCAAAAGTACAAAATCCAAAAGGAGACGAAGGAAAAACAGGAGATGGGGCAAAAGCAACACAAATAACAGGCAACCCTGCATACAGGAGAAACAGACGCAGATAGATATGGACACAGCCAGCCAAAACACAGTTATAAATCTAACCGATATGGCGTTAACAAATGAAGAAGAAAGAACTCTTTCCCTTGGCTTATCCTTCTGTACCAATACGAACTTTGACTATACACAAACCAGGATTGATCTGTATAATTTTACTCGCACACTGAAATTACGCAAACATTTCTTCAATAGCCCAAGTAGTAACACTGAAGCCACTAAGGAGATACCAACTGCTTCGCGACTAGAAGGACTTAATGTGGCCGATATGAATATCCTCAGAGACATCACTGAACTGGCATTTGAACAAGAAAGCTGCTCATTCACTACTACACAAGCAGCAATTGGATCTGATCTAAACATCTTGGAATCTGCACCAACGCCTTTTAAACCTAAGTCTGTGTTTACACCGCTCATGCCAAAGGATGGTATCGACATTTTTGCAGAAAGGGTGATAAAAGATCTTAAAGATTTGGCATTAAAGAGCAGCAGTGATTTTATCAAAATGAAACACAATGTCAGAATGGAATACGCCAATGTAATGAAGAAAATCAAAGAACGAGCAGACATTGTAGTACGTTGTTCTGATAAAGGAGGAAATGTAGTCCTTTGGCCCATTGAAATGTACAACAAGGAGGCGCTAAGTCAGTTACAAGACAAATAATGTTACAACCGCATCAGTGCCACGGGCATTATCAGCGTGAAAGAAAAATACTATAAGTGCCTATATGAATGGAGATGTGGTGGTCTCATCTCAAAAGCTGAATTTGACTTCCTGAAAAATGACTATCCCATCACGCCCCAATTGTACCTACTCCCAAAGATACACAAAAATGCTCAAATTCCTCCTGGCAGGCCAATTATATCTGCAATTGGCAGCTTATTTGAAAACACCAGCAGATTTGTGGACTATTTCCTGCAACCTTTCGTCAAGGAACTTCCCGCGTACATCAGGGACACTGGTGATTTCTTGACCAAAATCTACGATCTATCATGGCATGATGATTTTGTCTTCTTGACCCTCGATGTACAAAGCCTGTATACGAGTATTAGACATAAAGATGGCCTAAATGCACTCAACCACTATTTAGGCACCAGACCCATACAGTTACACCATCACACAATTATGTTGTTACATATGACCGAGTGGTGTCTGGACAATAACATCTTCATTTTCGACAGGCTACTGTACAAGCAAACACAGGGGACTGCCATGGGTACCTGCTTCGCCCCCAGCTATGCTAATTTGCATATGGGCTGGTGGGAGGAGCAGGTACTCATGAAGAAATATGCAAGTCATTTTACCAACAATGTCGTTCTATATAAAAGATATATAGACGACGTTTTTATCCTATGGCAGGGCACTGAACAAAGTGCAATTGATTTCGTGTCTGACATCAATGATAATTCTCTTAACCTCAAGTTTACATGTACTACCAGTAAAAAATCTATTGTCTTTCTAGATCTTGAATTGTACATAGAAAACCAAAAAATACAATCTAGGACGTTTAGGAAACCAACGTCAGGTAATGCTATCCTTCATGCCGATAGTTTTCATCCTCGCAAACTCATAGAGAGCATCCCCTACGCAGAATGCCTGAGGATGAAACGAAACTGCAGCACCCCAGACAGTCTCAAGACATCCATAGACAGTCTTTTCACACGGCTAAAGAACAGAGGTTATAATACCAAAACACTTAGATCAGCGAAACAAAAATGTGAGAAATTCAAACGGGAAGAACTTATTTTTAAGGACAGCAAACAACAAACACAGAAAACAATAGACAATACACCTAGAATCATCACAGGTTACAACACTTACCACAAGAATTTAAGAAAGATTCTTTACAGACACTGGCACTTAGTACGGAATGACCCCACCATAGGACCAACCTGCACCAAATTCCCTCAGTTGGCGTTTAGAAAAGCCAAGAGCATGCAACAAGAATTGGTAAACAACGCACCCGTACACACCAAGGGGGGAACTTGGCTCAGACCCCAGAGGGGTTTTCAGAAGTGTTCTAAATGCAAAGCCTGCAAACATGGTGTGAACACAAGAACCATCTCTCTTCCCCTCAGAAAAACCCCTTTTGAAATCCGAGGGAGTTTTTCTTGCAAAACGGATTTCGCAGTATATGTCCTCCGCTGTACCTGCAACAAAATGTATGTAGGGAGTACGATACATCCTGTACATGTCCGGATATTGCAACACCTCAGGGCCATCACAAATGATGACCCGACCTATCCGGTAGCGAGACATATCAACCTACATCATGAGGGCAGAATAGAAGAAATATCCTATTTTGTCATTGACAGCATTGCAAAAAACTTAAGGGGGGGGAACAGACAATTAAGTCTGAGACGACTGGAATCGAAATACATTATACTTCTGGACAGCAAGATCCCCAATGGGATGAATGCTGACGAAGCACTTAATGTACATCTTTAAAAATTAGGAAAGGCCTATTGTGTACGTATCCCGCTCTTGAACTCCGATCCATAACATGTGGTTCTTTCTTTTTTTCACAATTCTTTAATTTCTCATGGCACATACACCTTCACCATATATTATTTATTTTTAACACTTTGCTTGTCTGCCCACTTGGGCTTCACCCAAAAGCATCAAATCAGTTTGACACATTGTATTTCACACAATAGTGCATTATAATGATCTTAGTATTTTATGCAAAAGTTCAACTAAAATATGGTGCTTTTTTGCTAAAATGCATTAATATTTCTCCCAATACAGCTTAAATGCGAAGTGTATTTTAATTCTGCATTGCATTTTTTGTTATATGGTTTAGACATACCTGATATTTTCTTTATGTCTATGTACGGAGTTGCTGTGGCAACCATGGTGGAATGTGCCTCGTTTCAGTGATATAAACAAACACTGTAGAGGGACCAGATGTAGTGAAGAAGACGGTTTTTCCGTCTGCGCGTCCTTGCGAAATAAAATATTTCTTTGATTCATCATCCCACGGAGTCAGCGCCTGGCTTTGTATGTTTTTGGAATTCAGGATTGGTTTAATATATATATATATATATATATATATATATATATATATATATATATATATATATATATATATATATATATATATATATCCAGCTCCAGGTTGCCCCTAAATTAGAAACGCACTCAAACGATGTTTGAGGAGCAGTTCCTTTATTAGTAAAATGCCTCCATGCGCCGATAACTGCCACAGCTTGTCGATTCGCCTGCCGCGTTTCAAAGCCTACCGGCTCCTTCCTCAGAGGCTCGACATATGCTTGAACAGGCACACCTTACATTTAAGTAGGATACCACGTCCTTCAATGGGCTAAGACTTCTGGATCTTGAAGTGTGCCTGAAATTTCTACCCTGTATGGGCGCATTTCATTTTCGCAGTTTTTAAAAGCCCTCAATGGGCCTCCACGCACAGAAGCATCATAAGTCCATAAACAAAGTTCCACACATGAGGCAAGATTGGATACCTTGTCCCGTGGCCCCCAGTTATTGGGGTGTTGCATTTCTAACGGCAAGGGCTGCCGCTTTCATATCCAGCTCCAGGTTGCCCCTAAATTAGAAACGCCCTTGAACGATGTTTGAGGAGCAGTTCCTTTATTAGTAAAATGCCTCCATGCACCGATAACTGCCACAGCTTGTCGATTCGCCTGACACGTTTCAAAGTCTACCGGCTCCTTCCTCAGAGGCTCGACATATGCTTGAACAGGCACACCTTACATTTAAGTAAGATACCACGCCCTTCAATGGGCTAAGACTTCTGGATCTTGAAGTGTGTCTGAGATTTCTACCCTGTTTGGGCGAAATGCACCACCCCGATAACTGGGGGCCACGGGACAAGGTATCCAATCTTGCCTCATGTGTGGAACTTTGGCTATGGACTTATGATGCTTCTGTGCGTGGAGGCCCATTGAGGGCTTTTAATAACAGCGAAAATTAAATGCGCCCAGACAAGCTGTGGCAGTTATCGATGCATGGAGGCATTTTACTAATAAAGGAACTGCTCCTCAAACATCGTTTGAGTGCGTTTCTAATTTAGGGGCAACCTGGACACCTGGAGCTGGACGGAGATATATATATATATATATATATATATATATGGTACATGTATATGGAGTTAGGTATAGAAAATCTTTACTTACTCACCTGTCGATATTTTTGGCCCAAATAGTTAGGCTACTATATTAAAGGGCTCATTTACAAGGGGATTGTGCCACCGGAAAGTCACGTTTTTAGGTCGAGCCTGTAACAGCGCGCATGCGCTGTTCTGGTGAAGACTTCATGTAGGGGTTCTCGAAAACTAACCTAAGAATCGCACACGCTTGTGCGTGTGCTTTTTATTTTGGGCCACGCTATTGGCCTTTGCGTGCGTCTTTCTAACAAAGACCATTATAATAAATGGGGTCAACCCAGTAGAAAAAGTCAACAGGACCTGGGTATGGATCGGTAAAGAAAACAGTGGTCCTAGACAAACCTAACCACGTCTAACTTAAGTCTGTAGTACATTTATTTTATACAGACGGAAGTATATAATTTAAAGGCACATCAACAAGAGAAAGAGAAACCACCAAATATGCAAAGTCATAAAATAGTGGGCCACCAAGATTCATTGATTCTAGCAAGCATCAATTTATTTCTCATATCTGATATACTTCATTCAATGAAAACATGTACTATTGCAAAATATACGGCATGACAAAATTGATACGGTTAAGATCAAGGGACAGAAAGAAAGTAAGTGCTCATGTGCAGAGTAGAAAGGGGGTGGAGAGAAGAATCATCGAAAGATACATCAAAGCAATGGACATTTTTAGTAAGTAAATTGTCGTTCCATTCGTCAGACAGCCAATATCGTGGGAAAATTACATGCCACCTCTTTTACATATTCTAACCGGCACAGCTCCCCTTGCTGTCCTGTTTGTGCTTTTCCAAGGCGTGCGCTGGGCAGTACAAGTCGAGCGCTCTGCGCGCACTCCCTAGAGGCGTGCATGGCAAGGAGCCTTGGAAACGCGTCCATTCACCGCTCCCGTGAAGCACATTCCTGGGACTGGCACCAAATGCCACTTGACATCAGGGCTCACCCAGGAGTACCGTGTCCTGGCAGCGGGACAGGGCCCGGCGGTGGAAAAACACGAAGAGCCGGAGCGCCATATCCGCGCACTCTTAAGCGGCGCACAGGCAGCGGATAAGATACCCCTGTTTAGACTTCTTTTTTTCTGTTACCTCTTGTGCAGAGTTTGCACTCTTTCAAACATGAGTGTTTTGTGGCTTGTGTTTTAGAACTAACTGTTCTGTGTCACACGACACCAAAACAGAGCATAAAACAATCCACCTAGGTTTTTTCATCTTAATTTTTCAATGCTTGGTATTCACCACTCATATCTGTTCTGAGGTCACGTGGGTCAATTGTTTCGCTAACAAGGGATCTTTTTGTTCTATAATATATCCAGACATGCCAACTCTCCCGATTCAGGTGGGAGACTACCGATTTCAAGGCTAGTCTCCCGCATCCCGAGCCCTGCAAGCAAAACTCGATACCTCGGGGGATCCAGCTGGTAGGGCTTGCTATTCTGTGCCTTGGTGTATGTACTGCCAGCAACCTGCTCCTGCAGGACAGTGCACAACACTTGCATCACCCTCTCTCTGTCTGCCATTACGGTCCATGCTTTTCAAAGGTAAGGAAACAAGCATTGGCATAGCCAATAGGTCTCGCTTTTGGGACCTTATAAGTATTTAGTTATGCAGCACAATATCCTTGGTGCAACAACATCAACGGTTGCATGGCTAAACACTACTACGGTCCCAAAGGCGAGACCTATTGGCTATGCCAATGCTTGTTCGACGTTCCAGTGGCACAGTGCCCTGCACCATATTTTCAAAGCCGCCTTAAGCCACTTTGTGTGGCTTAACGCTGCCTTGTGAATATGGTACCCTTTCACTGAGTGAAAGGGGCGTGCAATGGATCTTGCTGTGGACGTTCCACCACTATACCCGTTGCTTTTTGATGCTGCCCCAGGTTTACAAGAATGTGTAAATCTGAGGTAGCGCCAAAAGCTAATGCCATGCAAAACCAGGTGTTGGATTAGCGCAACAAGGAGAAATTAGTTTTTGCTCTTTCTGTCTGTGTTGCATTCTGCAGCGCACATAGAAAGAGCAATTCGCCTTTAAGGATTGTTTATGTGCAGGCAGGTGTTCCTTCCTGCAGATAAACAATCATTCCCTGCAACACATGGTGCAAGGGTGCCTGTGTTGCAGGAAACCTTCCCTGCAGTGCATGCACCCTTGCACTATGGCCCCAGGGTGTATGTGTTGGTGCTAGGCATCTATTTTTAGTGCCAGCGCGAAGGAAAACAGGGGTGCACAGTGGCGTAACAAAAGTTGATGGAGCCCCCTGCAAGGTACACGGAGGGGCCCCGCTCCGGATTTAATCCAGAGCTTTCAAACCTGAGTAGTGTGCTGAGGGGCCCCCTGCAGCTCGGGCCCCCCACACCGAGGGGGCTGTGGGGGCCTGTGTTACGCCCCTTGTGAATACGGCCCATCCCTACGTTTTTTAAATGACTGCAAAATTTGCAGCCACAGCCACTTCCTTATGAATATACCCCTAAATTAGCAAGATATTCCATACTCGATATTCTGGATCCACAACTGAATGGGGTGACTGTAAAAAGGATGAAAAGAGAGGGCAACCTCTTCATCACCGCGGATAAACATCGCTCGTGCTTGCAATGCGCTGTTTTGAAGTTGGATTGAAGAAGAGATGAAAAGCAAACAGGTCTCATCTTTAAAATATTACCCCGGTACGACATTTCCTCAGACTGTCGTCTTTGTTCCTTCTTTAATTCTTTAATTTCTCCTAATATGCTCATTGCCTGCATCTTAAGCCATCCATGAAGGCTGCGTATCCAGGCTCCTTCCTCCGCATCATTCGATTCTCCGAAGGAATTACGGCGGCGAGGCCTCGGTGCCACAAGTGCAGGAAATCGAATTAGGGGACGTATTAATTGGGGCATCGAGTAAGATCTTGTTCCAGGCGGTTTCCTTCCGTGAGCCACTTTGATGCCGCCCTCCTCGGCTCTGTTTCTCATTAAAAGGAGGCCATAATGGCAAATGTTGTTTATGCATCTTGCAATTATGTCACGCTATAACCTCCCTTTCGCTCCACCTCCCCTAGGACACTGGAGTACTGGACTGATTGGCAAACGGGGGAGGAGGGAGCGAGAGATAGAGGGATTTGGGAGACAGAGATATAGAAAAAATGGTGTAAATAGGGTGAGAGAAACAGAAAAATAAATATCTAAAAGAAATTTAAAAAAAGAAGAAAAGAGGGTAGGGTGAAGCAAAATTGAGAAAAAAACATTACGAAATAAGAGAGGGTAGTAAAAACGGAAGGAAATAAGAGAGGAATTAGGCATGAAAAAAGGATATAAGGGTGTGAAGAAAACAGAGGTGAAGAGGGAAAGAAAGCAAGAAAGAATGAAAGCAAGAAAGAAAGAACGAACCCAGGAGAAAGTAAGAAAGAAGGAACCCAGGAGAAAGTAAGAGAGTAAAATAAAAATAACAGTTTATATGGGGATGTGAAAGGGCAGAACAAGAAATAAGGAAAGCGGAAACAAAATGGAAATAAAGAGAGTGGAACTGAAGGAAAATAGTGAAAGAGCCAAAGAAGTGAATATAGAAGCGATAGAAGGAACAGAGGAAGGGAAGCATGTGGGTCTAAAGAATAAAGAGGGAAGGAGGAAGGGCTAAAGAAAGAATGACAAGAAGAATGCCGAAGGAAGGCAGGAAATTAAGAACACATTGATAGGAAATAAGAAAATGAGGAAGAGGGTCAAAAGAACAAACGAAGGAAGGAATGGAGAAGAGAGCTTTCCGGCAATTGAATTGATGATAAGGTATAAGGTCAATGATTTTTGCAATATGAAGTTTGTACTGCTGAAAGCAAGTCATTGCAGACATTCAATAAGGTTGTTTCAACCCCTTCTTCTAAGGCAAATACTCTAAACATGTGTTAATTTGTTAATCATCTCCCCAAAAACTCTTTTGGACTACCATTGCAATACCATTTTATATAATACAGGCTATCATGTCTTGTTTCATCGTATATTTAAGCTCTTCATGGCCATAAAATGGAAATCCAAGGACCCTCCCGCTATTAACAAGTGGGGATTCGAGACTAGAGAAATCACCCTCATGGAAATATATTTTCATGTGAGAATAGGATTATGGGAAAAATGGATCAAAAATTGTGTGAATGCCTTGTAATAATGGCTAATGTCGAATGGAGTTGACTGGGGCTTCCTCTTTTTAGTTTTATCTTTTGAAAAATATTTTTTGTGTTTCTTTTAGTTTCTCCTTTTTCCCTTATTTTTGGGGATTTAACACTGAGTGAAATGATTATATGTGGTAAACTGAGAAATTTGTAATGGATATTGTGATAGCACACAATGACTTGATTCTGTATTATGTGCATTCAGCCATGGCTCGTGCAGGTAAGAGCAAGGGGGGCCTGGTGGGGCTGGGTGTGTGTGGGGGGGGATTTCGACAGACGACAAGGGAAATTTAATTATTTATTTAATTTTCTCTTGTGATCGTCTGTCAAATCCCCCCCACAACCGACCCAACCGCCCACCGCTCTTACCTGCACGGGCCGCTCCTGTGTGCATTCCCTCTGAGGATTACAAATAAAAACAATGACAAGGTCCTGAAGGAGCCATAGAAATCCCTATCTGTACTTCCGATTTTCTGTGGAAATGTTTAAAAAATTCTGCACATTTTTAAAATGTTAATATGGTCCGATAGATTTAAGAACCTTTATAGTTTTCGTCAGAAATTCACTTGCTGCCAGTGCAACCAGGCAGACGCAAAGCCTGCAAAAGCATTGGAAAGGAAGTTCGAAAAACAAGCCAAGGGAGGTAGGTGCTCTGTAGTGACTGCTGTGGACATATGCTAGTGATGCTGTTAGCACTGTCCGAGATAATAACAAAACCCTTATGTGTTAAATTATTACAGTGTCTGAATGTGTAAATTTACAGACCTTCCAACTGCAAAATACCAATTCGCAATCTACAAAACCTATTATGCGAGTCTGAAATGTCTTTCTGACTTTACCAACTTGCAAAGTGCGCTTTGAAACTCACTCCTTTTCGGAAGGTGGAGAGGGGTGCAAAGGTATGTTAGGTGGCAGTTATTTTATATTGCGCGTGACTCACCCCAAAAGAGGTATCTTGGTGCAAAAACCTTTTTATTTATTTATTTAATGCGATTTTATATAGCGCGAACATTATCCAAAGGTGTAAGAGCGCTTTACAAAAGAACCACGTGCGTTACATAAGAATTTTGGATTACATGAGTTACATAAGAGATACAAACAGAAACAATTGCAAATGTACAAGTTGTAAAGTCACTCAAGGAAGAGATACAAACAGATAAACTCTAAAATCACATAGGATTGGTAGTAAGTACAAAGGTATACTACATATACTAGTGGTTAGACTTATATATATATATACAAATTGCAAATTCACTCAAGATTACATTTTAACAGCGATTAGGCTTGGACAATTATATATTACATATTTGCAGAAGATTTTGACAAGATGCAGCACTCATAGAATTCCTAAAAATATTCAGTTTTATTTAACTTCCTAAATTTAAGATGATCCAGGCAGAGACGTATGTGAACTGGAAGGGCATTCCAGTAAGAGGGGGCCAGATAGGAGAACCCTGTACCCCCTGAATGAGACTTTTTAATCAGAAGGATTGGAAGCAACTTTTGTCTCGTGGTTGTGAAGGGTTTTCAGGACTGCAAAGGGTTGCCTCCTCTTTCTGAATTGCAATGCCATCAGTCGGTGGTTTGCAGCCACAACTACTGTCGCAAACCGTTGATCGGATACCAACTCCGGAAAAGGTAGTTTCCATGGACTAAACAAATTCTGTCTCTGACGAGCAGTTTTCATCTTCTGACTGTGGGCTGTCAACATTGGGGTGAGCAGATAGTGGGCTCAGGGAACTCCCGTGCAATTCACAAAGTTCAAACTTTTTGTAATTTAGACCCCCCCCCCCCCCCCCCACGAGATTTAGGGTCGACCTTCAATACAAGAAAGTTGGCATTCCATGAACTTAATGCAGCCAAAGAGTTGCACTGTCCTTCCCAGTCCCCAGAGGGATTTGCAAGTAGAATTCTTGCCTCACAAATAATAGCTGAGCAGAAAACCTGCTACTACATCAGATGCCATTTTTACACTCTGGGTGATGAATACATCCGTCACAGTGCAAATTAATATTGGGTCACATTGCAAGGTGCTGCAGAAAAATAGGATTTTCAGTGCAGGTGCTGGCTGGGAATATCCAATCCAAAATATCAGTGGCTCACAATACTGTGAGCACGATATTGAGGGAAAAAAATCAAATACTAAGTTTGTATACATTTTCTATACCAAACTCCTCATATAAATCCCTTGGTGATATATCTATTTATCTTCAAGGTAAGCAGACATGGCGTTACGAATAGTTAATCTTTATCCCACTGTGCACGTACCGGTTTGATATTTTGTTCCTCGATATTGTGGTCATGATATTGTGACCCATCAATATTCCTGATTCAATATCCTCTACTACAATCTTCAATGCAAACTTTAGTACTTCAACAGTTATTGCATCAGTGAAGATCCAAGGCGAGCTGAGTAGTGGGTATTGATCTAGGTAATCTTTGTAGGGAAAGTGCCAAGCCAGAGACACCCAATGAACCAGTGGAGACTCTTTTCCCTCTTATCCCTTTAAATAAATGTGACAAGTATGATCATTCTCTCAGTGGCAGATTCACCTGAAGGTTTGCTTCCATAGAGAGGGAGCAGAAAACATGGCATGAAGACCTGACGAGGCTGACAAGGCGTGTGTGAAGGAAACAGAGACGTTGACGGTAGAATTTAGAAGGAGCATCGAAATAAGGATGAGTGTGAGGGTCACAAAGGCCTCACATATACCTTAAACATTCTTTTCTTGCAGTTCTTATGCATAAAATACAAAACGTACTTAAACGGTGAATCTATGGCAAGTTAATTGGGTGGTTACTTTTCAACCAATGAAAACCCACAAAAAACAAGCAAACAGAAAGAGGAAGGGAAGACAGATTTGTTGCAGAACTCCACAAGATATACAAAGGTATAAAAGGAGGACCCTTCAAACAAAAGATCTATGGGGGAAAAGGAAACCCCAAACCACCCCTCAATCAAAATAATGTGATGGGAAAGTACACTGGTGGTCTTACAGTCACGATTATAACATGTAACAGTAATTTGTGTTTTACGGAACCTGCATAAAGGTAATCTATGATTATGAAAACCCGAAATTCAGTTTGTTGAAAGCACTTTTGAGTGCTCAAATGAAGGATTACCTCCAGTTTTCAGACTGAAATTCAACTTTCCTTTGATAAACAGACAGAAACAGCCAGAATCAACGGCTTGAATCAAATTGTGTGCCTGGTGTTTGGAGGTCTCGCTACAGCTCCCCTATGTAAGATGACTGTGTTAGGTTAGTTCTCGTTGAATAGACTGCAAACCAAATCGTCTCTTGACTTTTCTTGCTGGGAAGCAGTGAGAGGAGCTTGAAAATGGTGGCTTGGAAGCGACTTACCAATATAAAGGAAGTTTGATTGAGCTGAGGGGAGGGTACGCAAAGGACTGAAGATGAAAGAAGTCCCGATTGGAGATAGAACAAGAGGAGAAGCCTAGGCTTCAGGGAAGTACACATAAATAAATAAACATACCCCAACTATTAATACATACAGAGGAGAGCCAAACCAAAATCTCATCTCTCGAGAAGTGGGTCAGCCAAGACAAGCATGGCAAGTGTCATCAGTGCTGCAGTGCGACAAGAGGAGTGTGGAAATCCTGAGTCCTGCCTGGCCACACGCACGTCACAACAGCGCTGGCAACCACATCGACAGATCTAAGAGACGCGCGAACCTCAACTATGGTCCTTGCCAAAGTACCAACCTGAGGTGACAGAGGAAGTCTTTGAAGAGTAGCGAGGTATGGAGGACACAGAAGGAAGACTAGAGAAATTTACACTTAGGGTGTTAAAACATTTTACCTTTTTTGATTTTCTACAATCGAGAGAGTGTTACTAACTTTACAGTAGTCTATTATAAGTCGATTGTATCTCTGTTGTCCATATGACAGGTCGTCATATTTCCCCCCCAGAATAGATGATGGTCTGAAGAGTGACATTCCATAATTGTTTGACTTCCAGAGTAGCAGGGGTGCCACTGTTTGAAACATTAGACAGCAGAGATACATTCCTAGATTCTAATTAAAGTAATGTAGGTGAGTTTGCGAAAGGAAGAGAGTCTGCTGGGAGTGTGAACAACAAAGCCTCCTGTGTTGACCTCAACGGCCTTAAAAAGGCCTCCAGTAGGCCTTTCCCTCTTAACTGCTGCAGCCTGCTCTGGTCTGTGACCCCGAACCCTCACCTGTTCGGAGCCCGATAACTGGACATACTGAAACCATCGGGAAGCTTGATTGCAATTGTATGATGTGGTATGGTGGGATTTTTATAGAGTGCAGCGAATGCCTGAAGGTTTCTTGGCACTAGAACAATTACTGTGAAGAAAGCAAAGACTCCTAATTTAAATCTTAAGTTGAAACAGCCAGGCCTTTTTTTTTTTTTTTTACCAGAAACTGATAGAAAGGAGGCGGCTTTTCAAGCTCAATTCTTTATTAAGCACTCAAATAGTTCTTGAAAGTTACCAAAACTTGAACAGGAAGGCAGATGACAAACATATTTAGTACTAAATTTTTTTTTTAAAAAAAACGTTTTCTGTACACTGTGAAGCAGGGTCTTAAAATAAATTATGCAACTAAGTCAACCTTAGGTCACAAACATATGTATCTGCCCACAGAGAGCCAGGGTGCTTCACTGATTGAGCCTCTGCAGGTACTTGCATGAACAGATGGGGCTTGCTTTTGCGGAACATGCTCTAGATGGGCAGAACATCCACAGCAGTGTGGGGTAGGCATCAGAAAAAGGGGTACTCCATTTCAAGAGTCATAGGTGGCACTTGGGATTTTTTGGTATTCACAAACATTACAAATACCTTTTCCAACACATAGGGGCCGGTTCTGATCTCGCTCGGAAGGGCACCTAGCGGCATCTGCCAGTAGCGAGTCCGAGTTGTACGCGTGATTTCCGTGCGACTCGTACAGCTGTACGAGCGAGCAAGTACGATGCGAAAATCGCCTCGTGCTCCGACCGCCTCAAACCCATCAGCGATGCCTCCCAAGCGACTCAAATATGTCCGACGCGTACAGCGCAATATGCTCGATTTCCAGCTGGCCAAGTACGATGCGTGTTGTGAGCAGCCAATGCGAGTCGGAGCCTCCGGTTCGAAAAAGCTGCGGGAAGTGTATTTCGGGGGTCCGCGCCGGACCCCCCTTCACCCGGGGTCCTACGATTCACACTGGGCGGGGACCTAGGGGTCCCCTCCACCATGCATGTATGTTGCGGGGGGCACCGACATGAACACGTGACAGGGGGCACACATCTCAAAGACAGACACTTTTCACGATTGAAGCCTATGTACGTGCCGTACAACAGGCTCCCATTGACAACAATGGGACTCTGAGCGACCCGAGTCCGTCAGCACTGCAGCGCATCATACTCTGTTGCTCAGAGCCCCAGAGCACGAGTCGGTCGGAAAGATTACGGGACAGAGTCGGTCGTAGGGCTTTCCGAGTGAGATCGGAATAGGCCCCTTATTGCTCTCATAAAAGTTGGTGTATCTGAGGTGCTTCTGAAAATAGTTTAAAAACCCCCATTTATTCTGGAAGTGAAGGTATGTTTTTACCTGGAAAAATATATTTAATCTGGAGAAAAATGAAGGGCAAATGCACATCTCCTGAGGTTATTCCTGTTGGTTGCCAGCCCTCTGAGCAATTCCCAGGCCTAGCGTAAGGAATGCAAGATACCCACAAGTGAGTAGGGCTCTGAGTACATATTAGGAGGCAGGTGAATTTGTGAAACATTTCTCATGACCACAGTGCAGATCAGTTTTCCACAAGACATTTCATCATTGAAGAAGTCTCCCATGGGTGAAAATACAGCAAGCCTGTATATGTACATTGCTCAGAATGTGCACATCCCGAAGAAAGAGTGCCATTCTAAATGTCTCTCAATGCCACTCTGAATGTGTAGCAAGCTCTAATTATTTATAGTGTTAAGGATTTATAATCAAACAACTGTACTCCAGTTAAGAGTAATGAATATAAGAGGTGTATTTGAATAAGCAGTCGGCTTCGACTTTTCATTCAATATTAACAGTAAAATAGATAAAATGGTATTTCTTGAATTGTAAAACAGATTTTTTTTAAATCACTTTGGTTCAGAATTACAACTAAAGAAAGTGAAAATCAAGTTTTTTCTTGTTCATTATTTGTTTCTTTCAGTTGCAGCAGTTAAAAGAAATGAATTCAGCTTGGAACACAGAATAGTGGCTATGATTGTTCATGCCCCAGCTCTCCCACTGCTGCTTCATCGCTCTTGCTCCTGTATACTCCATACTTTTTCCCTGTTTTTGAGTGCCTTCTCCTTGCTTTTTCCCTGTTTTGAGTGCCTTCTCCTTGCTTTTTCCGCTGTTTTGTAGTGATTTCTCCTTCCTTTCCCCTCATTTTCATTGCTTTCTCCTTTTTTCCCCTCATTGCCACTCCTGCCTGCCACCTTTTTCCAACCTCTGCCTATCCCCGTCCACTGCCTCCAGTGCCCCTCCCTCTGACCAGGACCTACATAATGGCGGCTGCAGTGCAACCACATTGAGAAGGCCCCAGGCCTAGCTCTCCCGTGCTGCTGCAGAGCTCTTACTCCTGTCTTCTCCTTGCTTTTTCCTGTTTTTGGAATGTTTTCTCCCTGCTTTCCCCTATTTTTCATTGCTTTCTCCTTTTGTCCGCCTCATTGCCACTCCTGCCTGCCACCTTTTTCCAACCTCTGCCTATCCCCGTCCACTGCCTCCAGTGCTCCTCCCTACGACCAGGACCTACTTAATGGAGGCTACAGTGCGACCACATTGAGAAGGCCCCAGGCCTAGCTCTCCTGTGCTGCTGCAGAGCTGTTACTCCTGTCTTCTCCTTGCTTTTTCAATGCCTTCTCCTTGCTTTCCCCTCATTTTCACTGCTTTCTCCTTCCTTTTTCACCATTTTTTGAGTGCCTTCTCATTGCTTTCCCTTTGTTTCCATTGCTTTCCCCTTGCTTTCCCCCCTTTTCTGAATGCCTTCTCCGTGCTTATCTTTCTTTTCTTCATTTTGATTGCTTTCATCTTGTTTTTCCCCCCTGTTTTTTGAATGCTTTCTCCTTGCTTTCCCTCCATTTGAAAAATAAAAGGAAAAAAAGCAGTTAGCAACTCCAGCGCTTGAGACCCCCATGGGTGATTTGCCTCTCTTTATAAATCCTTGATTTATTGATTGCTTCTCTAATACTTAATCATTATTTGGCCAGGTAAAAAATAATTTTGTTCTGGCACTGAGGACATGGTCATGTCCTAAACTGTGCTCATAATACTCTGAGGCACAAACAGGGTGCAGCGAAAAACTAAATGACACACCCAGCCTCCCTAGTTTACTGCCCCTGGCCCACTGGCCCATACCTTTACCAAATGTGGTCTGGTATGGGATACTGAATACACCAGGAACCCATTGGGCAGGCATTTAGGCCTCGAGAGCAGGCCGAAAGCCATGCCCTTCATGAAGAGACCAGTGAGCCTAGTTCAAGACTGCCTTCAGGCCTATGGTGGGTTGATGAGCAGGTGCCAACAGAGAATTTTATAATTCATTGTTTGCCTATAACATTGAAATATTTGTCTAAAATGTACCAAATGTCATATATACTCCAGGTATTCATTACACACATCCCATTTGGTAAACACTGATGAGGAGTTTAGGATGTGATTTGTGAATTCATGTTTTGAGTACTTTTTTTATCATTGGATCTCCATAGACCACCTGCACCCGCTGGTACCTAGACATTGTTCGCACTAAGTTTCGCTCTGTTTGACATGCACATCAGGCTTACTTGGATGAAGTGTGCACTTCATGAACGCGGTAGTTGATCCAGTCATTTGAAAAGAGTACAAACGCAGAACAAGATATGTGTAGTGTTCCACAAACTCATTCTGTAGGCATGCTCAATTACTATTTGGCAGAATTGACATATACATTCATTAACTCGTCAGAACACGTGGAACTGAGCCCAAACACTTGAATATAAAACATACTTGAACCATGTGAGCGCTAGAAAATTGGTTATAAAAAAAGATACACATATTTTCAGGAAAAAAGTGTATACATGGAAAATATGATTTGTGTAGTGCCCCACAAAGCCATATTTACATAAAGATTGGTTACTATAATGATCAATGGACCGAGCTCAAACAAATATACATTTATTCTGAGGAATATAAACTTGGCCTTTAGCCATCCTTGTCCGCTGGCTGTACCCAGGGCTGAAGTGTTCACTAGTGTGTACTCATTTGCTGCTTGTCCTCCAAAACCTGCTCCAGTTCAACGGAAGAGAACCACTCAGAGCCATGCCCTGTGTGCACTGGGCACAAGGAATTGTCTCAGGTGGGCGAAGTGCATTGAAAGCAACGTGGGAGCTATGATCCTCAGTGCGATGGGGGCAAGGTCAGTGAGTGTGTGGCGGGATTCAAAGATGGCTTAAAGAGCAAAATATTCTGTAACTATTTTGTTGATCTCTGCCTAAAAAATAATGCACACACCTTAAATTAAAATTAAATGCAAGTGAAAGTAATCAGTGAGCGGTGCACTATTTCACGTTGTGAAACCTCTATTGGTTAATGTGATCCCCAAAGAAGTCTTTGTGTGTACCCAGAGTGCCGCAGAATTCCATTCTAGCTGGGGCAGTGTGGAATAGTGAATTGTGCATTTCTATTGCTAAAAGGGCCAGCCTGTGACAGAAAGAAAATGTATGTATGTAAATCATTATTTTACATTTGCATTACACACAGTCTAGGATAGGCTGCTACAAAAAGGGGAAAAAGGTTTAGGTTTAAGATAAAAGTGCCCTTTAAATATAGATTTTAGTAATACTCAGAAAGTACCAGTGCAAATATTTTTTAAGTGTCCATTAAGAGGACAAATTCCAGAACTCTGCTGGTAGCACCCTAACATTCCCTCTTAAAATGAATGAATATTTGCCACTGTGAAGCCTCAAATAACTCTGTAAATTAAAGCCACATACTGGCTCCCAAGCAGTTTTGACATTTGCTGGAAAACCCATCACTCACATGGACATTCCTTTCAGGTACAGACATCCTAGCAAGAAGTCTTGCATCTTTATTTGCTCTCCGTCCTTCCCTCGGCTCCTCAGCACACGATCCCTTATCGATTTCCCTTTCAGTTGAGGTATTACAGCTGTGGGAATTAACGTTCTGGGATGGTTGTGTTTTAAACAAAATTAGGGGAACTGTTTTTCAGTCCCCAAATATCCCTCCCACTTTGACCTCTGATTGGGTCTAGCTGTGCATTGTGTTGAGGCGCCCATCCACTTGTACCTGCAATGCACGATCTGTGGCCAAGACTAGCAAGCTCTGGGTAGGAAATTATTTATCAACAGTCTCTAGCCCCTCTGCCATCACCATGTTGCAAACAAAGGTGTAAGGCAATCAGATTGTCAGGCGGCACATTGGGGCCGATTCACAGAACTAATCTGAAACAAAATCCTAAACTTACTACTTCTGGTATTCACAGAAGGCACTTACGATTTTTGGTATTAACAGAAATCACTTACGACTCCTAACTTTACGTCCGCAGTTGGGCCAGAATCTCCATACACGGACCGTACTCTCCGGCTAGGGCCATACTCTCCGGCTCGAGCCGTAAATCCGGCTCAGGCCGGATAAAGTGTAACCAATGGGCTGGAATGCAATTTTTACAAAAAGGAACATTAGGAATGTGTGCTAAATGGTAGAGGAGGTCATGAAAAATAGTCTGGGCAGGGAAAAGGGTATGGCCTGACACTACATCATAACCCAGAAAAGTTTTCTCCTTTGCATCATGGTACATGCAGTGCACAATTTTCGCTCCTCTCAGTGTTGACTGTGGTGTTGACACTTCAGTCAACACTGAGGGGAGAGGAAATTGTACCATGATACAAAAGATCAAATGTTTCTGGATTATGATGTAGTGTCAGGCCATAGTGTGACATGGAGTGTAGTGTAATTATGTGGAGGTGAGTGGAGTTCAATTGTTGATTTGTGTTGTGCGGAGTGTGGAGTGGAATTGTGTGATATATAATTGTGTGACATGGAATTAAATGGCATGGAGTGGAGCTGAATCATGTGGCATGGAGAGGAGTGGAATAATGTGATGTGGAGTGGAACTGCGTGGAGTCCAGTGGAATTGTGTGGCGTGGAGTGGAGTGGAAGTTTGTGACATAGAGTGGAGTGGAACTGTATGGATTGGAGTGGAGTGGACTAGTGTGGCATTGAATTGTGTGGAATGGAGTGGAGCTGTGTGGTGTGGAAGTGTGCAGTATGGAGTGGAATTGATTGGGATGGAGTTGAAGTGTGTGGCATGGAATGGAATTGTGTGGCATGGAGTGGAGTGACATTGTGTGGCATGGTACATAATATAAATATTATATAAATTCAATTGAAATCCAATATGTTACCAATTACCTCAACCTATGATTTATGTAAACATCTGATGCTTTTGAGACAATGCTTGTTAGTATATACAGCTCCCCTGCGAGAAGTGGTTTATTCACAAATAAATGCATTTTAGACCGGGATAGGCTAGTGGGCGAGAAAGGAACATATATCTTAACTGTTGAGGAAGAAGGAGATGAAGCTTGGTGGCAAGCTGCAAATGTTAGAAGCCTTTCCAAACTGGAGTAGCAGACATGCTCAGTACTCAATCATGATAGAGAATGATAGTGAGTGCAATCACCTTGTTGTGAGAAAAGGTGAACAGAACAGACTGTCAGAGGGGTATATCAAATATATTCCAGGGTACAAACTCGGTGAGCTTTATGACGACTCTCTCAAATGTTGGGTTCAGGGATAAGGGGAAAGAAGCGCCATGGACAAGAGGGGCGGGAGGGGAAGAAGAAATAGTACCTCAAATACAGCATAGGCAGCAGACAGACACTATTCTAGAAGAATCAATCTGTGCATGGTTCATGCTCCACAAAAAGATAAGGAGGTGATGCCTGGCAAACGCTGACCAATTAGGAGATAAAGAAGAAGAATGACCATGATGCCAAAAAGCGGTAAGCAATGGGCAGGCTCGAAGCCCATTATAGTAAACAATACTTCTCCCAGCAGGGGACAACACGTGCTGTCTGCAGGCAAAACCTAAAAAACACAAATACACCAAGCGATAAGTATCACTATTGGCAATCTAAGAGAGAGCATCATGGATGATTTCATGCTGGACATCAAGCCCAAAACTAATTTACATTGTCCTAGTAGTCTGTTGCTTGGAATTGATTAACCAATTGATATTACACATTTTTCTATTGTTTTGGGTGAGGAATTGTAGATTTGTTTATGGTTGGTAGTTGCTCAGATTGTTTTTTCATGTGCATTTCAAATGCTATCCTTCTCAAAACTTGAATTCATAATGTACTTTAAAAACACTTCTAAGATATTGTATGTATTTTCACTATGAGATATTACTGCATGTTGTTACTGGCTGTTATAATCGTGAACAATCTACTGGTATACCTTGGTTATATGTTTGTGGTTTTTGTACAGTACTGAAATCAGAGAAATTCCAAACACCACAATAAAACAAAAAGTCATAATAATTATCTACATGGTAAAATATATACATTTAGTCTTTGCTCTCTCTTCTTCAAAGGGGAAGTTATCTCTAATTCTCAACGGGTCCACTCAGAAACTAATTCTCAACAATGATGTGGTTTGAATACTACACTATTTGACTTTCAATACTACCATCTTGTACCTCAAATGCTGTGGTATTTCAATGGTGCAATAATGAAAGGCACCCAGGAACCTGGTTGAAGTATGCAATCCATGCTAAGAAAAATTGTAATGAAGAGGAACGAACACGTAACCTTAAATGTCAACAAATGAACCAAATTGCAATGATCAGTTGTTATTTAAAGGCAACTCTAACCTTCAAAAACATACAATATTAGGTAATCTAAGAGAAGGGTGTAGTATTCTGTCTCCTGTAGTAGAAGCCTCCTGTATTTGAACTTTGTGTTAGAGCTCTCCTCCCTGTGCTAGAGCTCTTTGCTCATAGAACCTGTTGATGAAACAGAATGTTAATATTTGATAGGGGGGGAATTGTGAGAGAAAGACGGAGAAGCTGCACGAAGAAGGCTGAGGTGATTAGTTGTAACGTGTAATGAAGATTTCTCTTCATCAACTACTTGTGGTGGTCACTTTGTTACATTGGTGACAAACTGCAAAGAATCACGTCTTTCAGCACGCAGCCATTCAGCAAAATCTCAACAGCGTGTTGAAACACACTGTGTGCTAATGTCAGCAGAAAGATAGCACACCAAGGTCCTTGTTGAATGGCAGCGTGCTGAAACTCTGCGCATTCTGAATTAGCTGAAGAATCATGGAACGTGCTGCTAGAGGTCAGCCGAAAAATCACACGCTGAACTGTACGCTGACCTCACAATAGAAATATTGTGCTCTGAAACCCACTGTAACAGCTGCTTACTGCATAGACGTCATGCTGGACTCTAGTATCTGGGCACGGATCACTGTAAGCGTTAGGATTACCTACCTGAATGAGTTGAGAACCCGCATTTTAAACTCCTTTTCATGTTGTGGAGCCATCCTGTCTCTCCCGAAAGAGGAAAATAAAGTTCACTGGACGCAATGGAACATATGACCAGGAAGCTCAGGATCAACCATTTTGGCCTGGGAACATATCTGGAAACAGTTGTGGCCATTATTATTGGGAAGTGGAGTGGCCATCTTAGTTTTGGAACTGTTGTCAAATACGGATCTTTGTGTCAACTATTAACAGTCTTAACCTGAGTAAGAAACTTTTCAGGAGATTACCATACTATGGAGTTGATTTAGATCCTGGCAGATGGGTTAATTTGTCAAAACGGTGCTGGATATCCCGTCTGCCAAAGTATAAATCCCATTATATCCTATAGGTTTTATATTTCGGCAGACAGAATATCCGTCACTGTTGTGATGGAGTAACCTGTCCGCCAAGATCTAAATGAGGCCGTATTTCATTTAATAATTTGTATTCACGAGGGAACTCGGGTAACTAGCGGTTACTGGTATTTTAACTCATTATTTTTGTTCAGGTGTTTATCAAATCTCTAGTTATTTACAGTAATGTATACGTTTAATAATTCATCAGCTTTGTAACTTGTTGCTATTAGGACGGAGATGTGTAATATCCTGTCTCCTGCAGTAGAAGCTTCCTGTGTTGGACCTTTGTGTTAGAACTCTCCTGTACTAGAGTTCCTTGTTCTTAGAAGCTGTTGATGACATGGAGGGTTGATATTTGAAAGGAGGGGAGTTGGGGTAGAGAGACAGAGAGACTGAGGTGGTTAGATGTAATGTGTCATAAGGTCCTCTTCATGCACAACCTGTGGGGCTCACTTTGTTACAAAGGGATTGATGACTGTGTTTCTTAAAAAATACTCAAATATTAGTGATTCAAGGGAATGGTGTAATTATAGGTAGAAATACTTTCATGATAAGATTCTTAACTTCAGAGTCAATATCAGGGACCAGAGAGGCACATCTTAGGATGATGGCAACCAAAGCAAAGGAATACTAGCTCCTTTGTAGGGCTTTCCACAGTTCACCTTTTTTCATATCATCCAAACTGATATTACTTAAGACTGTAGAGGGTCTCAATTGTATGATCAGCCCATGTGGGCCATGTCTATCTAGGCCGATGAATGAAGGACTTGCTCTCCTTTGTGGCTTTCTTGGCACAAGTGGTAACTCTCTCCTTCCAGATTGGTAATATCCCATTAAAGCAAAGGGGCATCTAGCAATTCTAAGACTGCCCTCCTTATTATGAGTGTACCCTTTCTCTTCAAGAACATAGAGAAAGCAGCTGTAATTTAAGATCAGGCACACGTTGAATTAGGATTGTGGTACTCTGAATTCAGGCAAGATAGAGGTAGTGAGTCAGCTTTGATTGATGTGCAGAAATCCATATTGGTCATTTTGGACGGAGGAGATTCTGCTCTCCTGATGCTCTTGGACCTCTCTGAGGGATTTGACACTGATGACCACAGCATACTAGTTAAGAGAACGAAAGAGGAGGTGGGACTGAAAGAGACTGTGATCAAATGTTGCAAATTATTCATTGATAACAACGAAGTTAAGGCTCTGATGGGCAGCTCATCTCTCTCTGAGTAGATCCAGGTTGAAGTCCCTCAGGCTCATGTCTGTCTCCAATACTGTTTAATATATAGGGAAAGCCCCTACATGATCTGTTATGCTTACAGAATATAAAGCTTCACAATTAAGGCAACGATACTCGGGTGGTGTTTAGTTGGTCCAATAAGGAAAACAATCTTAATGAAAACCTCACCAAGGTCAATGCAAGAATGGATGGACTTCAGCTTTCTAGGCCTCAATGAGACAAAACTGAGTTCATATTGATTGATTCAGGGACTGGGAAGAAATTGTACCAAAGGATCTCTCCTGGTTTAAAGTTGGAAAACTGGCTACTAGCATCCAAGGAAAAGGTTACAAACTTATGGCAAACTTTAACAACAGAATGTCATTTGATTTCGAAATGAACAAAGTAATATTCTCAATCCACTCAAATCTTTAACTGCTTAGATGCTACATACCTTTTCCTAGACCAAAATATAGAGCAGCAGTACTCAGGGCCATAATGGGCTCCAAGATAGATTATTGCAATGACTGTATACAGTTGCATTAAAACATCAAAAGCCACTATTGAAAAACTACAAGTTTGAATAGCACAGTCAGGACAGTAAAATTTACCCCACTTTAACAATATATTACCACTGTGAGAAAAGAAAGACCTTCTAGCTCACTGTAGAGGTGGGAATCTAGTTTAAAACACTCATGTGGAGAGATAAAGAAATACATGCAACTGGGCCAAGCTATCTAAAAACCATGTTGTACATGCATCAACCAGCCAGAGATATGTCCTCTAGTCATAAAACATGTCTTTCTCAACACAGGGTTAAAAGTAGGCCTGTGCAGACGTTTGATCACTCCAGAGTAATAAGAGTAATTAAGGGATTATTGTGTTACTTTTTGACAGGGAATTACCATTAATTACTCCTTTCCTCCTAGCGTAATTAATCAAACTTTTGGGAGAAATCCTACTGCAAGAGCACATTTAGAGCACACGAGCGGCCACTTTCTTGTATTCTGATGCATTTACTGCTGTTTCTTAGCCCAAAATGCATCTTTGCTATAAATGGACACCAGGGTGCATTTTACCCTAAGACAATAGTGATGAATGCCGGTAGTAAATTGTGGAAAAATCCTACCCAAAGAGCACATTTATCAAGCTATTTGTGTTCTGTTGCATTTAGCAATATTTCTTGATGTAAAATGCATCCAATACTGCTAAATGCGGAATTACTCTTCTACTCAATTACGCTACGCAGAATTACGTGTGTTATGCCCATCCACATTAAAAGATCTTGAGTGGTAGTTAAGAGATGCTTTGGCCAAAATATCGCAGGGCTCCTTTACAAGGAGCTTTTGCCACCAATGTATCAAAACTTTTGATGCTTTGGTGGCGCTGTCACTAGGCCATATTTACAAGGTGATGTATCTTGGAGGATGCATCACTTTTTGGAGTCCTGCGTCAAAAGGAACCTGCATCGGAACTACTAAGTTTTAAAATTTGCAAGGTAGGTGTTCTCTCGTAATTTCCACTGTAAAACTAACATATGGATATTTATGATAATTTATTAAAGTGAAGTAGCGGTGGCTTGAGTGACTCAGAGGTCGAATAATGTAAAACAATCATGTGCCTGTGAAACACACACATAGGAAATGATGCATTGACATTGCTAGATAGAGAGAAGCTGGACATTACAGTGTTGCAACCCCAACGACGCCATGGAGGTGCTCATTTTGCATCTGGAAGTTGCAAGGAGACGACTTCACCATCCAACCCTCCCCAACCATCCACTCCACATCCCCCCAACACAACCAAAGGCAATTCTGGAGAAGGGAGCACGTTTATCACCAGCTGTCTACTCTAATAGGAATTAGGGAGGAGGCAGTCCATTGTAGAGTTGGTACATCTGTTTGCACCAGGGCTCCAGCCACCAGCTGACAGGTCTATCAACATCCTGCCACTGGTGGAGCTCATTGGGGCACTACATATGCTGGCATCTGGGTCCTTCCAGATAATAGCTGCCAGAGTGGCTGGAATCTCCCAGCCATTTTTCTTACCATTCCTTCCCTCCTTCCTCTATGCCATCATCTGTCTGACACCCCACCACCTCCTCTTCCCCAACAACCATGAACTGCAGCTGGATATAAAAAAAAGCCTTTTGTACAATCGCCGGGTTCCCACATGTGTTCTGTGTCATTGACTGCACACATGTGCAACTAGTTCCCCTTGCAGCCACATCCCATCTCTACGGGAACTGGAAGCCCACACACTCCATAAATGTCCAGGCCATCGTGGACCATCAGGCCTGTTCACTATGACCAAATACCCTGGGAGTGTGCATCATGCATATATACTCAGGCACTCCATCATGAATGACCACTTCCAGATTGGACAAAATGGGAATGGCCTACTTGTAGATATGCAAAAGTCAAATACCTAACACACCCACTAAAAGTTAAAAATGAATGAAAAATATCCATCACTATGTCTGTTGACACAGATAAGATCATAAGTAAGAGGTATGTGGCTCATACATGCATCATGGTACATGTGTCACACAAACCCATAAGTTACCAATGTCAAGACATGCAATGTCACTTTGGCTGCCGTTTAAAAGTGAAAGGGTCCAGAGCAATGTATTGCTGGGCCAAATGCTGTTTAGCATCGCTAAGTGCAAGGGAGGGGTTCCATGGGGATTGTGGGGGTCTACATGCCACTCCTATGGTTCATCAGGCATGTCATGTATCCCACCACCAACATCTGTGATTTACCATGGGCACATGCATGTGTCAATGTAAGGCATGCCTCATATGTCATTACCTACCTAGGGAGGACAAGCTACCCACATATTAGATCCACAATCAACCACTTCACACATGTAGTGGGAGTACATAACATAGACTGATCAGGAGTATCTCCAAATAGACATCACATAAAACTACAGAATCACCATGACAGTCAGGATGTAGAAATGTACAATGCATCAGCCCATGTGCAGCATATGCTATAACACTGAGTAATGGGAGAGAAATGTGTCAACCTATGAACAACTGTATAACTAACACATATTGTGAAAACAATGTCAGACCTCTGTATGACAATGTAACTACACATAACACACATGGCCTGCCACGTATCAGTAACAGATAACAAAAGTATTAACAGTTGCCCTTTTTTTCTCTTTCAGCTGACCATGGATATAGGATTCAGTCATGGGTCATTACCCTATATTCACACCCCATTCTGAGCCGGAGAAGGCCTACAACCAGGCACTCAGCAAGACACTTAATGTTGTTGAGCGAACCTTTGGACTGCTCAAGGCCAGGTTCTGCTGTCTTGACATTTTGGGGCGGGTAGATTGCTCTACTTTTGCACTGATCTGCAAAATAATACAGGTGTGTGCCATACTGCACAATATATGTGTGCATACTAATGTCCCCTGGGATGGGGAGCTACAACAGCAGGACCCAATGGATGAGGAGGAGGATGCCAATGGTGGAGACATCCAAAACACTGCTGTAGGCAATTGCTGATGCACACACATTGTGCTACATTTCTTTACTTGAACCACATGTTCGGGAATGGAACATTAACCAATATGTCATAAAGGTTGAACATGACAATAAATGTTTGAAACCATTACTTGTCTTCGCATTTATGTCACAGCCCCAGGAAACATCTACTTGCACACATTTCATCAACTAAGAGGAGCCCTCAGAAATGTACAATCAGGTTGTAAGTCAGCCATCAACGTGAAAGTGTCAGAAACAGTGCACTGTGCATTGTCATGTATTGTGTGTCACTTGTGCTTTGCCCATTTCCATAGCAATGTGTCAGTAAAAAAACACACTTGAGTAGAAAAGTTGACACTTTTCTAGGAAAGGTGGCTTTTCAATAGTAAACATGAGTTTTTTTAATGAGAAGTGACGCTTTACCATTAAACATAACGCTTGAGTAGGAAAGGTGACACTCTAGTAGTAAAAGAGATATTTTAGTATTAAACATGAGGTTTTTGCATGAAAAGTGACGCTTTACCAATAAACATGACACTTGAGTAGAAAGACCATCGGATGGAAGCCACACATCAATGGCAAACCGTCAAAAACAATGCATTGGGCAAAGTGTAACTCACGATTTGGTTATTTCTCTACCGAAGCATCAGAAAAAAGGACGCTTTAGTAGGAAACTTGACGCATACATTAAAAACGTGACACATGCACACAGAAAATGATGCAATGGTTCAGCCATGCTGCAAACCAGGAAGTGGGAAGTTCCTTTCACTTTCACCTACTGTCTTTTTGTCTGTGCTGGCTGGTGGAGGTGTTTCATTGTTTGCTGTTGTTTCTTGGTCTTGTTGGTGTCTGTGCTGTCCGTGTCATGTCCCTAAACTGTTACATTGGTCCTGCAGTTGTATTTTGTATTGATTTGTATAGTGTATTGTGGGGTGTTTGCCTCAATAGGGGTTAATAGTTATAGGGGTAGGGGGAAGGGATATTGGTTTTAATTGTTGGGTTTACGGTAGATAGTGGGTGTAGGGAGATGTCAGGCAGAGGCAGAGCCCAGCACCTGACAGAGGAGGGGATTGGGGGCCTGCTGTGGCTGTTGGTCATGTACTTGCTCAACATGGTTGGAAGTGTAGGCAGGCTTATCCAGGGATACTCAACCCATGGGAGGCGGCACAGTGAGAGAAAGTGTCTCATCAGATGAGCCAAGTTTTTGGTGTCCAGCAGACAGTCCACCAATAGAAGTACCAGTGGGCAGATATCACCAGCTGGGAGGGGGATCTCTTGGATCACCTGGTCTGTTCCTATCTACCATGACCTTGTTGCTCTGTGACTGTAGCAAAATACTCTTAACCATTTTGTTTCTGGGAGTGCCAGATATGTACATAGGTTACAATGGCATGATATGGGCTAAATTCCTTACATATACTGAACATGCCACAAGGCCTGTTCACACGGGCAATACAATAGCCAATTAGGCCATGCATTGCAGTGGAGGCCCATAGGTGATGTGGGACCCATCCCGTACTGTGCATGGAGTATTGTCATCTAGTCTGCTAGGACATTACTGAACTGTGGGGACCACCTGCCATGTATGTTGCAGGGGAGCCACAGGTCAGACAGCATGTTTTTCCTCCCCAAATGGTCACATATATGTCTCTGTTACATAAAAACATCAGCATACCTTTAGGAGCCTATATGGGCCTTGATTGGCCAGTGTTCATTTACGGTGCACTGTTCAAATGTAAAGAGCTGAGTGCAGGAGAGAAACAAGCATGGGTACTGTCTGATATATGTAGCATGGTAAATTATGTGTATGAATTTGAGAAGGCCCCAGAATTGTCAAATTATGCAGAGTGTGGTCAATCAAATTGGACTGTTCACATAGCCATCAACGCCTGGCACCCTTGCACCATTTTGCAAGTTAGGCTGGTCTGGTACCTTATGTGCACTGTGTGCACCTCATATGTGATGTGCCTGCTATCATCTGAATGCACTGCAACATGGCATGCATCTGTGCATCATAAGGGCATCCCAACTGTGCCTTATGCTACAAGTCCAACATACAGACAATACCAGGCATTTGTGAAGGAAATGTAATGTGCTTCATATGTACACAGTGTACATGTTCAGCTTTCACAGAGCTATGTACCATGTGCTTTGTCTTGTAGGTGGACCAAACCCATACACCATTGGTGAGGTGGTGACAGTCCAAGATCCCAATGCTACCAGTGAGTGTCATCTCATTGTTTATGTGATCTTTAAGGATTGTGTGTGTTTGCAGAAATTGGTTGCAGTGAGCTGTGCAAGGAGTATCATCACCCTGTGGAAAGGGGGTTCATCTTATATGTGACTTTACTATAGAAGTAGGACAAGGTTGCATGTGCAAATGATAGCACCACATTTCTATGTGGAATTGTTAGCAATGTATGCAGGTCCACATAATGGACACCTCTTAATATGCTGTGTTCCCTTTGTGGGAGCTATGGTGTGGATATGTATGCCACATGTCCCATCACCTGCTCCAAAGCCTACTGAAGGTGATTTGTTATCATGTCTCTTACCAATACTATGGACCGAAATTGGCAACATGTTTCCCCCAAATATTTCATCCAAATGTTGCATGGTATGTGCTGTGAACTACCTGACACAGCATGTTTGCCCAAATCCTAATTTTAGCACGACACAGGTGTGGATGTGCTCTAACATATCCCAGACAAAACTTCCAATAATCAACAGCACATCTTATCAATATGATGTGTTCTAATATTGTGTGCTCACATCATACCAAGCACGTGCCTGCAGATTACTGTCCTCTACTGAATACTGAAATATTTGTAGAGCGCACGAATGCCGAGGCGTCTTGGCGCTATAGAGACATTTAGAGCGGTGGAAGCAGATCTCAGTCGGAAGAAAAAAGCCAGGTCTTTAATGCCTTTCTGAAACATTGTTTGGATTTTTGTGAGCGCAGGTGAGAGGGCAGAGAATTCCATAATCTAGAGGCCTGGTGCGAAAAGGACCTGCCACCCCACCGCGCTCTTCTAATTCTTGGGTGGCCTATCAGATCATGATTGGCTGACCTTAATGTACGCGATGGTACATAGCGAGGAAGAAGTTTGGACAGGTCATCTGATCCTGTGCCATACAGGGATTTATGTACCAGGCAGAGAGCCTTGAATTGTATTCTGGCTCTAACTGGGAGCCAGTGAAGTTCCCTGATGGCTTTTGACGTTGGATGACGGTAGGGCAGGTTGAGCAGAACCCTAGCGGCGGCGTTTTGAATTGCCTGGAGTTTGTTAATTTGTTTTTCCCCTGTGCCCAAGTAGAGTGCATTACAGTAATCCACTCGGGACATTATCAGTGCGCCCATTACAGTCTTTTTTAAAGTAGTAGGAATATAGGGTAAAATTTTTCTAAGAATCTTGATGGTGTAAAAGCAAGTTGAGGTGATCTGGTTGATCTGCGCTTTACAGGAGAGATCTTTATCAACCAGGAAACCGAGATTTCTGACTTTGTCAACCGGATTAGGGCAGGCGCCTGCCTCCTGAGGCCACCATAGGCTGCTCCAGACAGGTGGTTTTTGACCAAATTCGATTATCTCGGTTTTATCCGCGTTTAATTTTAGGAAGTTACAGCTCATCCAATTTTTCACATCAAGAAGGCAGTTTTTGAATCGTTCTGCCGTGGCTTCGATGGTCTGGGATACTGACACTACAATTTGAGTGTCGTCGGCGTAGGACACTAATTGTAGGCCATGAGATTGAATTAGGGCAGCTAAAGGAGTGACATATAGGTTAAAAAGGGTGGGCGATAATGCCGAGCCCTGAGGGACCCCGCCAGGAAGGGAAAATTCATCAGATTGTAGACCTTCCCAAAATACCTGTTGGATTCGAGAGTCCAAGAAGGAAGTTAACAGAGCAAGAACCGTTCCAGTAAATCCTAGAGTTTTTAATCTGTTTAATAGGATTGAATGGTTGACGGTATCAAATGCCGCTGTAAGATCTAGTAGGATCAGGGCTGTTCTGCTGCCCTCGTCCATTTTCATTCGAATGTTTTCTGTGGCCATGATTAGAGCGGTCTCTGTTGAGTGGAAGGGACGAAATCCATGTTGAGAGGGATCCAAGAGCTTGTTTTGGTCAACATATTTCATCATTTCTTGATTCATAGCTTTTTCAAGAATTTTAGCTGGCAGGGGCAGGCAGGATATTGGCCGGTAATTCTTAAGTACCGTTGGATTTAATGAATCCTTCTTAAGGATCGGACGAATACATGCTTTTTTCCAGCATTTGGGGAAATCACCAGACGAGATGATGTTATTTAGTAGAGGGGTCAGAACAGCTGCCACCGTCTGTGGAATCAGGTGTAGAATGCGTGGCGGGCATGGATCTAATGGGGACCCTGACTTCATCTGTGCAATTAAATCTGCCACCCGAGTTTCCTCTAGCAACGGAAAGCAAGGATAGGTAGGCTCTGTCAGATGGACAGTGTCTTTGTAGTCATTGGGTATAGTCAGTGCAGATGAGCTCAGATCATCGTATACATTCTGCACCTTTTGCTGGAAGAAGGTTGCAATATTGGTAACGAAGTTCTGATCAGGATTAAAAACAGTATCACGGGGGCTCTTGGTCAGATGCGTAACCGTTTTAAATAGCTCTCTGGTAGTATTAGAGGCTGTCTGAATTTTGTTTGTGAAATATACTGACTTGGCCTGGATTATTGCTGACTTGTACTCTTGTAGGGCTTTTGTGTATACGGATTTGTTTAGGGTACTATAATCCGAACGCCACAACCGCTCAAGTTGTCGACATTTCATTTTTATATGTTTCACCTCTGCGGAATACCACAGTGCAGTTGCTGATCGCCTTCGTGCTTTTTTTATTTCAGCAGGCGCCAGCTGATTAACTGCCTGACCAATCCAATTTTGAAATTCAATTGCTCCCTTATTAGTATTACCAGAACCAAGGGGGGGGGATTATTCGAGAGTGTGTCAGCTAGGCTGATGGGTTCAAGTTTATTCCATGGGTGGGTTTTTTCAGGAAGTGAGCATCTTCTTCGATGATTAGTCAGGTTATTTTGAGGTAAGTTAAAAAAGATGGCACTGTGATCCGACCAAGGGACTGCTAAAATCGAGGTGACATTAATAAGGCTATTGTTGGTAAAAATGCCATCAAGAGTGTGGCCCGCCGTGTGGGTGGGGCCAGATATTAACTGATTCATGCCAAAACTGTGAAAGTTGTCTATTAAGGTGGCTGATTCGGAGTCATTATTTGCTTCTAAGTGAAAGTTAAAATCACCCAAGATAGTGTAAGAAGCAGAATCCGATGTGGATTCAAGAAAAGTGAGCAATGCCGTAGTGAATGGTGCTCTCAATCCGGGGGGGCGATACACAAGGAGGCCTGTGAAAATTAGGCAGTTGTTGCTTTTGATTTTGAAGCTCATGGCTTCTGCTTCTAGACCCGGTTCTGATAGTGAGAATACTTTTAAATGGGATTTATAAATAATCCCAATGCCACCTCCCACTGCTCCTGACCTATTTAAGAACTCTACCAGGTATCCTTCCGGAACTGCATCATTCCAGTCTGGTCCTGAGATTTCAGATGCCCATGTTTCTGTTAGAAACATCAGATCTATAGTATGATCTGTGATGAGAGTAGAAATTTCATGTTTATGTTTTGGCATGGATCTGGTGTTCAACAAAATACACTTTAAAGAGCTATTCCGGCTCGTCGGGCGGCTGGTTCCACCGTAGCCGTTAATTTTGGGCTGTGGGCAGGTGTAGGTATCGCAACAAACAGGTGGGGTACTAAGATTGCGAGGTCGAGGCGGGGGGTTGTTAAACCTTAGTCGTTCACAGGAGTCACAGCTAAATGAAGAAGGGAGGTCGGCTACATTTATCGTGTGCATCTGAGTGCAGCGGAACTGATTCAGTTCTAACAGTTGGGTGTTAGAGTATTGGAGAAGCTGGGTAGAATTAAGAAGGCCAGGGTCTCTGGCGCTAGGCGCGGATCTGGCGCGGACGGGCGCAGACGGCCTTGCCTTTGGCGCGCCTTCGGCGCGCCGCCGGCGCGCCCGCTGCACACGTCCGCTGCGCTCCCTATAGAGGGGAGCCATTTTATGCTGTAGTGCGAGGGAGGGGCCGAAGACTGGACCGCTGTTAAGATTCACCCCCAAGATGGCGGAAGCAGAGGCGAGTCACACCCCCAACAGCGTCTACTCAGCTGCTAAGGAGCAAGAAGCCTAAGCAGGTAAGCACCAAATGGCGGTATGAGAAAGCGGTAACTCCCAATGGATTAGGGTTAAAAAAACAGTCTATGTGCCCAGGAGTATATGCAGTTAATTAAAAAATGCAGCGATTACAATCCTTACAAACAGCATACAGTCCCGGCTTTCCGCCTCAGGACGCACTTCACACAGCGCTCTTAGTCAGCGGAGTGGGAGGGAAGTGGAGGTTTTATGCTGTAGTGCGAGGGAGGGGCCGAAGACTGGACCGCTGTTAAGATTCACCCCCAAGATGGCGGAAGCAGAGGCGAGTCACACCCCCAACAGCGTCTACTCAGCTGCTAAGGAGCAAGAAGCCTAAGCAGGTAAGCACCAAATGGCGGTATGAGAAAGCGGTAACTCCCAATGGATTAGGGTTAAAAAAACAGTCTATGTGCCCAAGAGTATATACAGTGAATTAAAAAATGCAGCGATTACAATCCTTACAAACAGCATACAGTCCCGGCTTTCCGCCTCAGGACGCACTTCACACAGCGCTCTTAGTCAGCGGAGTGGGAGGGAAGTGGAGGTTTTATGCTGTAGTGCGAGGGAGGTGCCGAAGACTGGACCGCTGTTAAGATTCACCCCCAAGATGGCGGAAGCAGAGGCGAGTCACACCCCCAACAGCGTCTACTCAGCTGCTAAGGAGCAAGAAGCCTAAGCAGGTAAGCACCAAATGGCGGTATGAGAAAGCGGTAACTCCCAATGGATTAGGGTTAAAAAAACAGTCTATGTGCCCAGGAGTATATACAGTGAATTAAAAAATGCAGCGATTACAATCCTTACAAACAGCATACAGTCCCGGCTTTCCGCCTCAGGACGCACTTCACACAGCGCTCTTAGTCAGCGGAGTGGGAGGGAAGTGGAGGTTTTATGCTGTAGTGCGAGGGAGGGGCCGAAGACTGGACCGCTGTTAAGATTCACCCCCAAGATGGCGGAAGCAGAGGCGAGTCACACCCCCAACAGCGTCTACTCAGCTGCTAAGGAGCAAGAAGCCTAAGCAGGTAAGCACCAAATGGCGGTATGAGAAAGCGGTAACTCCCAATGGATTAGGGTTAAAAAAACAGTCTATGTGCCCAAGAGTATATACAGTGAATTAAAAAATGCAGCGATTACAATCCTTACAAACAGCATACAGTCCCGGCTTTCCGCCTCAGGACGCACTTCACACAGCGCTCTTAGTCTACCAACATCGCTACAGTCTAAATGATTGAAGGCATGGCCACTCAAACAGCATACTGTTTGGTGTTCCGTACATGTACATGTACCCGTAGTACAGCATCTAGCCAAATTTAGATTCCAATGGACTTGGGTGACCATGTGAGCAGGATCCCCAAACAAACATTTCGAGTATAAATGCTGCATATGTATTTGTGAGGTGGTATAGTTAACATGTATCATTCAAGATAATAGAACCAGTGGGCAAGTCACATATTCCCATTTGTTGCAGTGAGTGCATAAGTCCATTGTCCATGTCAATGACTTACTTGAGTTCACCCCATACCCCACATTGATCATGATATATGGCAATTGTCATCCCGCATCATGGGTACCAATGCATCCCTCAGAATACTGCATATTGGTGACATGTGAGATGGAGTACCAAAGGAGAGATTGACAAAATGGCATGATGGTACAAAGGAAGTTGTAATTAAACTCATTGTGAACATGGAATTGGAGGGATGAACTTCTATCTGCCTGTCTGCTGCACATTGCTACTGTATGCGTAATATATGGATCTTTTTTGTGTGGCAGTTCCACGAAGGCTGTGATGAGTCCTACCATGGTGCAGATTAAATAGGTATGAGTGGATGTGGGGCATGTCACCAGTCCACACATGGTAATGCTATTACATGCCTGACTCCTGCCCCATATATCCAATGGCCTGTGATACACACATTGCCATACCTTTTTAGTGTTTTGTGAGACATAAGGGCAATGAGTAAAGTACCACAGGCATGTATGCACTGTGCTGGCAGCCTACATGCCATTCCATATTCCACCAAATGATGTTGTTACTCATACTACCTTCAGAGGAATTTTCTTTATTGAACATTTTCTGGCCAATTACCAGAACGATACAGCTCAAAACACTCAAAACATCTGCTCTCTACAGCATGCATGTACATACTAATCACATGGATTAAGTAGGTAACAATCCATACAGGAAGGTTGGGACAGACTATTGGGTATGACAAGGAGCACATGCTCTTGTCTGATTTTCAGTAGGTGCTATATGTTTAACCCCAGGCGGGTAACTCCACTCCGCCAGCAGAGTTTCCAGAGTTTTGCCTACTCTGCGTTCCGTTGCAAACGCAGAGTTTAGGCAAGACTCCGAACTCTGTGGCAGAGCGGAGTTAGCCGTCCCATCCACCCTCCCAAAGTAATTATAATGTCAAATAAAAGCACTTACCTGCTGTAGCTGTCTCCTCCTCACCATGGCCGCTCTCCTTCATCGTCCTTCTTCTTTGAGAACCCCTATGTTGTACATCATGTGCGTGTTACATATTATAATTACTTTGGAGGGGAGGGAGCGGAGCGGAGTTCCACTGAGTTTTTTTCCAACTCCGTGGAACTCCGCCTAGAGGCACTACGCCTACTCCACCCACCCTTATATATGTTATAGTGTCCCAGGTATGCCCATGTGTCAGTCTTGGAAAAGTATCTATTAGGTCTGTTGAATGGGAGATAGCTAGGCACATTGTTTATGTTTCTACCACCTAGCACTGAGTAAATCTATGCTGCTATTTGTGTGGCCTTGTGTATATTCCATAACAGCGAAGCATTGCTGAGACACAATATGTTTACTTGCTACTCATCACTCATTTCACATAGCAATTAGCCACAGATTGTACATTCTTGCATGTTGTATGAGAGTCCCCAGGGAGCACTTAGATGGTCCATGTGTACCAATCCATGTGTACATAACAGCATACATCCAAATCTGTCTTCATATGCAAATGGGTACATGATAATGAGGCCAGACACTGCCATTTCTAATACCTACAAGTCCAAACCCTGGGTTATTTACCATTATAATCTTGGGGGAAGTACATGTTTCTCATGATTGTTGTTCGTGATACATTACATAGATGTAATTGTTGTTATCAGGCCATACCATTTGTGCTGCTAATAGTAATTAATAAATGTAAATGTTGACAATTTTGAAAAATACACTTGGTCAGATTCATGTGTCCTTCCTCTCCAACAGACAACTTGACCGCACAGCAGAACAAGCATTGGCATAGCCAATAGGTCTCGCTTTTGGGACCTTATAAGTATTTAGTTATGCAGCACAATATCCTTGGTGCAACAACAACTGTTGCATGGCAAAACACTTATAAGGTCCCAAAGGCGAGACCTATTGGCTATGCCAATGCTTGTTGCTCTTTGTGTGTGGTTGTGCGGTTGTGTGTGTGTTGCCTTAACTTATCATGAAAGTTTTACTTTTGAAAACGCTTGCTGTTTATAGCTCTGCCAATAATCATTATTACCAATAATCAATTAAAATATTATTATTTTATCAACCTAACTAATTGACAGACTGACCAACAGGATTTGTTTAGCTAAATGTAGAAAGAGGGTTCATATAATCCCAATATGGGAAAATATTCTAGCTTGCATAAACATTCTCAATTAAGGATCAATCACCTACAACTCAATATACAAGCAGGTCCATAAATCTCCTGCTCAGACTGTATTGAGCAATATTTCACATATTTACACCACCATCATTAGACTTCAGAGATGTAAGAAGCAAAGAACCATCTGAATTAAATTCATTTATAGCTTTAATTTTGGTATCAAAACGTTTTCATAAATAATAATTAGTATTGTACCAAATGCCCTTGTATACATATACATATAAAGCAATACACCAGTTCATTTATCTACATGAGTCATAATTGTTGTTAGGAGGAAGTTTATTGGAAGAAACCGTCAATTCCATATGTAAGCGCGAAGGCGGGGGAGGGGCGGAGGCAGGGAGCAAGCAAGAGGAAAGACAGATGGAGCTGAAGGCTGGCGGTTCGCGCGTGCACGCTTGCGTTAATGCAACCTTGTCGCCAGCCAGCAGCACTTTGAAAACTCACCTACTAAAGTCTCTCCGAGCAGCGCATGCGTGCTGACTCAGCAAGACCTAAAAAGGTTTATTGGATCTGCCGGGAGAGGCAAATGCACATACATCATGTTGCCAAGGACTTCAGATGCATGGGGCATAAGCGTGATCCAGCAAGGACAGCAGGGGCCTGGAAGGCACCACCTGAGGGACAGGAAGCTACCAACAGGGCAAGCAGCACTCTTGTACCATGGTGCAAGGGTGCCTCCATTGTATAAATTAATGTTTTTGTGAAGGAAGGGGCAACGTCCTGTGCAAAAACAATCTATGGAGGCAATTTCCTCTTTCTATTTATGCTGCTGAATGCAGCATACATAGGAAGAGGTAAACGTGAGGAGAAATATTGTTATTTCTCCTTGTTGCATCTCTCCTACACCTCTCCTGGGGAGGCATCAGATACTGATGCATTCCTAGGTTTCCAGCTTGTTCCAGCTTTATTTCTCCTCATTGTTTCTCTTTCTATGTGTGCTGCATTTAGCAGCACACATAGAAGGGGGAAATCAACTCCATTGATTGTTTTTGTGAAGGAAGGTGTCCCTTCCTGCTCAAAAACAATCATTCCAACAATGCAGACATGTTACACCATGGTGCATGTGTTGGAGCATGGCAGCCAATATCTCATAGATATGGCACATTCCTGCCCTTTTCGTTTGACTTGGGCAGCACAGCAAGAAGACTTGGGTGCTGCCCATGCCAAAAGCTTGGAATTAAGGTCCTCTGCCTCCATACTCCCTCCTGCCATGGGCTGCATCTTCACCCAGGCCCACATCACATGTAGGATGTAGGGCCCCAATGGGCTCCACTCTGTCATCCCTTCCCAGCTACGACACGATTGTGACACTGTCAGACACAGCAGTGTGTGTGCATTTGTCAGGCTACCATTCTGTACACATATGCTTTCTCTCCTCCTTCCTATGTAATGTATCCCCATCCACATAAATTGGCAGTTGTACATGCTCAGCCAGCCCCTAAAATGCACTGCACTACCAGAGGCCCACCAGAGCCACACACCATCTTTAGTTTCAACACACATTGTCCTCTGGTGTGCATCAATTGCATACACCCCCACACCCATGTGCTTATTTACATGCCCAGTGTGCTCCCAAAACGTCACTTTACTTGATGTTCCAGAGGCTTACAGTGCAGACCCATCTCTGGGAGGCCATGCTAAGCCACATGGATATAGAGTTAGACAAGGCAGCGCTTTGCCTTAATCCATACCTATGAGGCATTCAAGGCCATGCATGGTTTCTTAGTGTCACCTCATGGAAAGTATTGAGAGGCCTGTGCCACCCGAGTGTCATTAAAAGTGATGGTCTGGCAGCACAGGCATCTTGTAACTGAGGCCCCTTGTTTTTTGCTTGGTATTGTGAGACTTGTAGTTCTGGTGACTCATGTTGTACATATGACTACAAGAGCAAATTTACAGAGGTGACCATGAACTGGTGCTGCACTTCAAACATGGAAGGGAGAAACATGACGGAGCTAGAGTGAGCCATGCAACATATAACTGGGCAGTGTGACTTACATTTATGTGATGCCGAACAATACATGACCTACATACTTGCCCTTTGCCCTGCACATGGCGCAGTTGGGCACTGTTTCTTAGCTATATGCACAGCATTACATGAAATTTTTGCCCACATTGCCCCTTGTTGGGACTTACCCTGTAGGTCTTGTTCTTCATCATGAGCTGCACTGTCTTGTACTGGAACTCCTGCCACCATCTCCTCTGGGATGCCCTGGACTTCCTCTATCAGTCTGCATTGCTGACTTCAGGTTGTTGACCAGTTTCTCCTTCATCCTGCGCTTTATGTCATGACAGCTTTTTTTTCCAAGTCGATTACTCTCCTCTTCGCTTGCTCCATGCTGTGGACCTTGCCCAATATGGACTGTCAAGCAACCTCTTTCTTTCCTAATGGCTATTTTGAGGTGACAAATAGCTGATGCTGGTGGTAGGTCACCTCAGTGATCAGGATCTCATTCTCCTCCTCACTGAAATTGCACTTTATCTTCCTCTTCCCCTGGGAATTTGTCTGGTCGTCCTGACTGGTGCTGGGGTTATTGGGGCAGTTGTCCTGGCTGCTGGTGATTTCTCCCCACTTCGTGGCTGCATTCTGTGAAGTGTGCCATTTTGTTAAAAGAAATGGCATAACTTTTTGTACTTTTCTGCAGATTACACGCTGTGAAAAGTGATGTTAAGGTGGTTTGGGCCGCGTTACATGGTGCAAATCTGCTTTACAACAGTTTTCCGGCCAATATGTCAGTTTGTGCGGCACATAGCGCCAGTGTCATTTTTCACATATCCCAAACCTTATGCTTTGGTGTGTCATACCGTAAATATGGCGCATCCTTGCCGTTTAAAAATGATGTAGCGTTTCTTATGTCATTTTGGCAAAGCGCTGATGCAGCACAGCGATGCGTCACTTCTTGTACATGAGACATTTTTTATATCGTAATACCTAAATATTGTGTTAAGAATATTAATAGTACAAAAATATTGTGCCACAGAAAATCATTGTCAAGAATATCTTTTTTTTAGGTAAGTATAGTAATCTTAAATAATATTGTTTATTTAATATTGTACATCAGTTGTAGGTGGTTGTAATGTTAGTATAATTGTTATTATTTTGTAATGTATAGTTAGTATTCTAAAATGTTGATTTTTTTAAATTTAATATAGTCATTTATAATATAATAGAGAGTTGTTGGAACTGTAAGGGAATAGGGTGGGAGGTAAATTAAATTATACATTTTGCATTGTAAAAATTATGTATTGATTAATCGTTATGGGAATAGTTTTATTGTTTAATAGGTATTTTATATATTTTATATATTTAAGTTTATTTGTTATTTTTACTACAGTTAAATTAGTGTATTAATTATATTGTTTGAAGCAGCAGAGTTCTGGGTTTGTATGGGAATAGGAGGGGAGGTTTATTAAATTAGAAGTAATTTTATATTAGTGGTAATTATTTGTAATTGCTAATTAATTATTACATGTATTAATAATTGTGTAAAGTTGGTGTATTTAAATTAAATATTTGCAATTTTATAGTATATTTAATTGTTGATTGTTTTGTATGCAATTTACTTTTTAGTAGCCCATTGTTGGTTTTATAGGGAGGAAAGTTATTGAAGTTATAATATTTTTAAACATGTTGTTAATATTATTTGATTGATTAATTGATCAATATTTATGATTTGTTTTTAATGGTGGTCATATTAAGTGCTATTTAAATATTAGCTATTATTGTTACGTGTTTTCAATGATGAGGTGTGTATAACTCAATTTTAATATAATATAATGTAAAGTTTTTATGTATTTATTTAATTTGTTACAAAAACAATTGTTGGAAATATTATTTAAGCTGTTTTTGGTATTTGCAGTCTGATTTTTGTAGATAGGGAAGTAGGTTTCATTTAGATACTTCTTATTTTAGGTTTATAATTTTGTTTTATACTATATAATATGTAATTTGGTTTTATAAAATGATTTTATTTGAGGTATTTACATTTTTTGTATAAAATGATTAGGGGGTGGAATGTTATTTGAAGTCCCTCCAAAGTCCAACACTTTCCCTACTTTTGCTTGGACTGGAGTGGGAACATTAAATCTAACCCCTCTGAGTCCCGCACTTCCCCCTACTGTTGCTTAGACTAGAGTGTAAATCGTAAATCTAACCATTCCAGAGTCCAACACTTTTTTAGTGTTGCTTAGACTGGAGTGGAAATAGTAAATATGACCCCTATGGAGTCAAACACCTTCCCCGTTGTTGCAGTGGGAATAGTAAATCGAATCCCTCTGCAGTTCTACACTTTCCCTAGGGTTACTTAGACTGTTTTGGGAGTAAAACACTTTCCATAAAATTGTTTAAGCTGAAATTAGAATAGTAAATCCAACCCCTCCGGAGAGTTCTATGTAGATTCATGTAGAAATTGAAGATGATGAGGGCAAGAAGGAATCCCGAGAGACTCTTCAGGTGATAGGGATCTTCTGGAACCTGGAGACAGCAAAGAACATTTCCTGGTGTTGTTTTGATAGGTAGGAGGAGAATCAGTGAAGGCTGTTACCAGTGTATCCAATTTGAGACATCTTGGTATGGTGATTGGATGCCTGACCGTGTAGTAGGTAAACTTCAAAAGTGTGAGATCACAGGGGTTCTATATTTCTTTTATTTATTCTTTCCTGTCTGTGGATGTTGCATTTGTCCTTGAGGTCTTTGGAGGTCTCGAATGCTGAAGGGTTCAACCTGCACTTGCCTGCTGGTTAAAGTGGGCGAGTTCACGTGATTTCACAGAAACATGCAGAAAATTGTTGATGTTTTACATCAAGCTTGGAGGGAGAGAGGTCAGCATGACCTTTAGGTAGTTAATTAACAGGTCTTTTTGAGATCTCAAGGTCTTTGTTATCATTTGGGTTGAGCTTGATCTGTTGGCTGGATGATTGGAATCGGGAGGTGGCCTATCTCATCCAGTGATATGAGCGGTTTGCATTGGATGGTTGGAGATGTTGAAGTTAACGATTTGGTATTTGAAGTGTGCTGTTTGGGTGACAGGTTGTGCCACGTTTAGTGTGTCAATTATTTTAATGATGCTATATCTTGTTTTTTTTGTCTTGAGCGAAATTTCGTTCATTCCAGGATAATTCACTTCTTTTTGGCAATTTCGCATCATGCTTGTTCTCCAAATTTTCAAAATGATGCCATTATGCCACGTTGTGTCATTATGTTTCATTTCTGACCAAATTATAAGACGAACAACCAGAATTCGAAAAGCCTTATTTCATGGCATTTGGATTTTTGGCTTTATTTTTTAGTTCAAAATGCGACCCTATATTCTAAATGGACACAAAAATGCATTTTGCTGTAAAATCAAACGCATCTTGGCAGATTCACATTTTGCCTAAATACTTGTCACTTCAGCTAATTTTCCAGAACTTTTAGGTAACTGCTTGAAAGCAAATTACACGAATTGAGCACACCTCTATTTTATTTCATGCTTGAACTATTTGAGTGGTTGAATTCATCAAACATGGTGGTGTGGTTGTGTAGGACAGATTAGGTGGTAAGAAGGTCTGGGAATTCTGAGGCTTTTTAAGAAATCAACTGTGAGGACCTTAAATAATGTGCAACTGGTGGACTAAGTCACAGAAAGTGGGAACAGACATGTGATGAGCTCCATGGATTTGAGCATTGATTGCTTGCCCATGGTCCGGGACCAGGAGGACTTATGATTGATGATGACGCTTCTTCCCTTTCTTATCATGGTCAGTAAGCTGGATACTGTAACCTAGGGAAGCGGGGCTTCTAGCATGTGTGAGGATATGGGGGAAGTCATGTTTCTCTGATGAAGTGTGCGTCAAGGCTGTGCCAGGTGATGAGGTCTGTGAATCCTGGAGTATGGAATAACTGGATTTTCAAATCAAGGCACCTCCTCTTGATTGAGGACCCCCTCTCCATTGGCTAAGGGAACCCAGGTCATCACTTTAACACCGCCCACTTTATTAATAAACTCTACCGTTTCACATTTATGGAAAGTAACATAGTTGGAGGCATGGCTGTCTTGTCAGTGCCATAACAGGAATCTATCTGCTGCCTATGGAGCCTTCTGTTGCTACTCAACACAGATTCAGGATTTATATCCAGCAAGTGGCTGTTGACGTCCTGCACTTCACAACCACAAAGCTGCGCGTGCAATGCCAGTCAACCTGTGACACATCACTTGTGTAGACACTTGTAAGTACTTACAGGCATACCAGTTGAGTGGCTGTGTGGCTCCACGCAACTGTGCTGTCTGCCTAGAGTGAAGCATTAGGTATTACATTCCACTACAGCATAGTTCTAAGATATAACATGCATTTGTTAAAGACGTATAACGAATGATCTCCGTCCATCATTGATAATTGTGTTCTCTCCTCCCAGTAATACTAAATAGTGCTCTATTAAAATTGTGAAATGTTGGGAGCTCGATTAAAGAAATGAAGTGGTTCAAGGTCAATAATGATGGGTACAGGCCTTTTGCTCCAACATACCAACGTTTCTCTTACTGGTTCTCTTTCTGTAATTTCGAACATTCAACTCCAGATAGTGGAATGTCTTAATGGCACTTCTGCCTTAGGTGTACAAGTTGTTGAAAGCCCTCGCCCTCTATATAGACCTATAATTAGCGTTTAGGGTTTTAACAACCCTTCTAGCCCTCAGCAGCGATAGTTAAATACAGCAAAATGTATTTTAAAATATATCTCAATGTATTTCATTGACTTTTTCCAAAATTAATGTTCTATACTGGACCATAATAAACAAGACACATTCATCTTGTTGGAATATTGGGCAATTATATTATGTTAATCCTCCATTTGATTTGTAATCAATTGTTTGAATCAGAAAGTACATAAGATTGTTTAATTATTATGTTTGCAAATGTAAACATTTTTAGCACTTGCGAGCTGTGATTCGGTGGAAGAACACTTCTTCAGTTTTGCTTCCTAGATATAGTGCATAAGCAGTTATCTTACCCAATGTTTTTATTCTTGCAAATTCCATATCGTGGCCAAATGTAATCAAAGTCAAACAAATGCATTTTTACTACAAACGCCAAAGGAATTCCTTAGACACCGGCCGCAGAAAGAATGCTCTATCAGGCAAATCGACTTTCCCATTTACTAATTGTAGATTTTTCTGTCATTGAAAGACCAGCCGCTAACAACTAGCGCTTAATTCTGAACCACCAGCCTGACAACTTTTCCACCAATGGCAATTGTGACTTGGCAAAAATAAAAAGTGATTTTTTTGGGGAAAGACCATTGAAACAAAGACGTACTCTGAAATGTGTTAAAGCCCCACCTGATATTTAAGAGTGCAAAATGTTGAGCACGAGAAAGTTTTAAGCCTTATTGTAGTACAGTTCATGTATTATTTTTCAATGAATGGATTGAATTTCACTTGATGATGAAAGACGCTGGTGAAGAAGGAAGGAGGGAAGTGTTTACCTTGTGTGATCAAAGGATTGAGTCGTGTGCAGTGCCAGCTCAGTAGTTTGCTGAACATAAAGTAACAATGTGCTCTGGTATAATCTTAGATAGTAGCTGTGCACTTTGGTAAGGGGACATTGTCTTCTACATGGGAAAGATGGGGTATCAGTGGCTGTTCCTTACTACACCCGCAATCCATTCAGTGGCATAATGCAAAACGATGGAGCCTCCCCTTTAGAATGTTATGATGAAGTCTCCCATAGCTCACAGATAGTCATTGGTTCTGGGCTTAATGTGGTCCCATTGAAAGTTTGCAGGCCCCATAGAGCGTTGGGGCCTCCGCCTCAGGGTCTGTAGAGGCCTGTGCTACGTCCCTTATTCCATTCTGCAAAAGACATGCATTTTTCTGAACAGCCCATTCACTCCACCTGAACCAATGAGAAAGCGCCTCATTTTCTTACCCACAGATTCTTTTTCAAATTCCTTCATTCTGATATCATTGTTTTACTTCCTTCATTAAGAGAAATACATCTAAATTCGCCAACGGCATTATCAGTATTCTGGAGTAAAATATGTTCTAGAGATTCAAGGTGGTTAACGTTCAGCAACACGTTCTGGTAATATTTGCCAAAGGCCTGACCGCAATGTTGTCATCTCTAAGCCACCTTTTGCAGGAAATGATGGATTTTAAATCCATCCTGCTGCACTGAGTGTATGGAAAAATACAATCTGCTGAATGAACTAAAATTTACGCTTTAGGGACTTAGCTTTAAAAAAAAAAGTGGCCTTCCGAAGTACCTCATTTTGAAACATTTTGAAACGCTGCTTGGGCCAGATTACAGGATGCGTAATACTGCTATGGGTGGGAAATTAAACCCAGTAGACATCTGTACTGGTGTGTTAACATCCCACTAGTACAGTGAAATGACAAGTTAAACTCCACAAAATGGGGATGTATGCCCATGCTCGCTTGCCTTTCCGGGTCCGATTGTGCACAGAATCTCAGGTCCATGTGGATTAACGCTCCCATCTATCACCTACTTCGGGTACGTGGTAGGATGGAGTGGGGTGTTGTGCGGGGCATGTCACTGTGGAGGATTCAGAAGATGGGAAGCCTGTCAGCGCCCAGGAGAGGCTGTGGGATGGTACAAGGTAGCACTGTATGCTCCGCCCCAGTGGTTAGTAGGCAGGTCGGGCTGATCCCCATGGGATTTTACGATCTGGATTTTCTGTTCAGGAAAATCTGGGCCGGTGATCCTGTACCAGAAAATCCAGGGGGCATATTATCAAGCACTGCGTTAAAATTATCGCCGCTTTAGCGGCAGAAAACTGCAGCTAAAGCGGCGATAATGGGCTTGATAATATGCCACAGAGAATTCCCATAGAAGCCCACGTTGACACCAGAACATGGGCGATAATTTTAACGCCGTTTCTTGATAATATGCCCCCAGGTGCGGTACACTGGGCTTGGCTTGAACAGACAGAGCAGTCTCCCTCCAAGGCCCTCCTCCGTCTGACTCGTAATCGGATCCTTGGTGGTGGAGAAAGGGTCCACTTTGCTTCCCACTATCTGAGGTGAGCGTCCTTTGATGACTGAGGGGTTTGTAGACGATTAACACCTCCAAAAACACTCACACACTCTGGCCTTTCAAAGACATTCTCACTCCCGTGCTTATCTGTTCTGCAGAGTCCAAAGCGTTGGAGTCACTCTAGTGGCATGCTGATACACACGCCTGGAACTCATCCCGTTTTCCATTTCAGGATCCACAACATTACACTGTTGTCGCTCAGACTTCTCCTTTAATCTCTGACACTTGACAGGCATCTTAACCACAGACTCTCTCGATTTAAAAGTCCTGTAAGTAGAGGCATAAAATATTTGCATGCAATGTGTGTTGTGTGTCATAGTTCAATGTAACTTACCAACTTTCCAATTGGTGGTTGCCTACATGAGATCTGTAATATTGTCAACACATCTAGTTTATAGCGATTTTACATTTGCAACAACATTTGCTAAATTGTTCAAAATCATAAAGGTAAAACAAAAGTGTAAATGTAATTTTATACTCAGTGACACTCATTTTTTGCAATCTGAAGGGCAAAACCATATATGCTGATATCAGTTTCACCATGCCCCTGACACACTCATGATATAGTTTGAAAAACGCCATCTATAGGAGAGCATAAAATGCATTACCACTAGAATTGTGTGCAATGGTTTGGTGTCAGTTACACTAACCCTCTCTGATGCCCCATGAGCAGTAACAGTCGCAGATGGTACTCCCACAGAGGCAATGTCCTGAATCTTAAAAAAATATATAGGTGGCAAAACACGCCCCTTTACCTCGGGTTTCCACTCCTTATAAATTCTGACCATACCTGCTGATAAGTCGATCTTGTTGACTCCATCGTTGGTCCTTCTGCCAACTCATCGCCCTCATCTCCTTAATCTCCATATCTCCACTGGGACTGTCTCGCTTTCCTGTTTTGCGTCTGGCAACAAACCACAGAATCTCACACACTGAACATAAAATAAAGAATTCACCACCTAATTTTCCCAGCCAGGTCTGACACATAACATCACTTTTAAATGTAAACGTCTCAGCAGCAATTCTCTCAGCAATCTCAGGACCCAGAGGTCTTTTGCAGCCATGTTATTTATTAATTGCATCACTGCAAATTTGTCAGCCCTGAAGGTCACCTTCCCGTTGAAAGTTTTACTGTTAGAAGTGCCAAAATGTCTAAGAATGTTGTACAGTTGTTGAAACTCCTCCAGTCCTCTGGCCAGGGTCGGATTGGGACAAAAATAGGCCCAACACCCAAATAATTAACAAACCAGATAGCTAAAAAGAGTGGCCCACATTTGCAAATCTGGCCAGTTTTGATCTTGTAAAGACAAGGTGTATGAGTATTTTGCAAGGTATGGGAGACTGCATGCATTTATGTTGGCTGCAGGCAATGTTTATTTTAATATCAGAGAATCAATAGTAAAGACCAACACACCAGGCCATAAAACTGGCCCACATACTGCTAAAAAACGGCCCACACACTGATCTGTGAGACCAGCACATCGGCACTGCCTGATTGTCCTATAGGGCAGTTCAACTCTACCTCTGGTTATGTATCAGTGCACCATTTCCCCTTCCCAAAACTCCAAAACCACCAGCCTGGGATGCATCATAATACATTTCTAATGTCCCCATCATCGGGTCCAACTGCAACCACATTGTTGTCCCAGTGTGTTCTTAAAAATATCTTGACCGAGTCTATATATCCTGTCCAATGGCCACCATAAACGTGACCCTGTGGTGTGGTTTCGTTATGAGTTCGTCCAGGGACAACATGGTTCTGCAGAAGGCCCTGCCCAGGGCTACTACCTTGTATGCGAAGTTCAAGTAGCCTAGCACATGCAGCATTTATCTGAGTTAGCACGTCTGTCGGATTACTAGCTCCAACACAGGGACTTCAATGTCATCAACATCGTAGCCGGTAGGTGTGACACCATTGCGTTCACATCTATCTCAGAAGAAGGATGGTCGTTGCTGACCTGCTGACCATTTGCTTTTTCATGCACCAGCCGCAATCCAAATTTCCCTATTAACAGAACCATTAGGCATAAACATTCTCCCTCACCCACCCCCTGCACATTAAGAGGAAATTCTCAAAATAATGCAGCACCTGCTCATACCCTGAAACCTTACTGATCATTGATTCTAGAAAGTATTTAAACACCACACACTCCACAGTGCAGGCCATGGGCATTACCTTGTTTACAGCCCCTCAAACTCTATCCCTAGAAAGGGGAAGTTATTCAGGTGCACCACCAGCAAGGGCATAAATGCTGGAAGTATATATATCGTCACCATTTCATGCCCATGCACTACAGCACTCTACTAAATATATGGCCTCATCTAAGCTGAAGTAAGATGCAGAACACTTTTCTTGTGCAATGTAGTGATTTATGGACACACTCTCCACCTGCTTTGCTGCAACTGCTGCTGACCAAAGCCTGCTTTCCTCCTGACTTCACTGTTCCAACCACCACCTTCTTGATCCTCTTCAATCCACGTTTTTGAGATAATGGGTGTACTTTCTGTCTCTGCTGTATCTGTTGCTGTTACGACCACCTTCCTGTGTCCCTCCACAGTTTCGCCCTTGCTATTGGCAGACACCCATGTGTTCCTCATCTCCATACCAGTATTTATGACACAAAGCAAGCAAACTCCCTTTTATGGGTTTCTGCATTGTACTTTCGTCTCCCTGTGCTTCATCCCATGTACCATGTCTTGTAGCAAGGGGGCCTCCTCCATGCTCCCCTTGCACCCACATCTTCCCAGCCTGTATCACTCTGGGACCCTCTCTGCTTAGACCTCTCTGCAAGGCCTGTTCTCAAAGCCTCCCTTCCCACAGGGTTACTGGTAACCTTTTCCCCATTCTTGGACTCCTTTAGGCCCAGCCTGCTGCTCCTCAGGCCAGCTGTTGGCTACATTGAAGTCAAAGCCCATGGCACCTTAATGCTGGTACCAAGCCTGCACTCATCTACAAAAAGGCCGACTGACTCTGCTGGTGGGCCCCAGCTCAAAAGACCGCACACGCCACTGAGCAATGGGCATTGTCTTATCGACAGCCCCTCACCTGTGTCCTTAGTAAGAGGAAGTTGCCTGGGGGCACGGACAAGAGCCTGAATGCTGACTAAATGTCTGTCTTCCCCATCTCAGCCCCTGCACTGCAGCTCTTCACTAACTTTACGGCCTTGCAGCCGTGGCCACTGCAGGTAAGAGCAGCGGCGCCTGCTTGGGGGATTTTGAGAGACGACCACAAGGGAAAATTCATTATTTATTTAATTTTCCCTTGTGATCATGTCTCGAAATCCCCTTCCCCCAGCCGGCCCCACCACTCTTACCCGCAGCAGCCGCGGCTGCGGCCTTGTCTAAGCCAGAGTAAGACACACATACTCTTCTTGTGCTATTTAGTGATTATGGACACCCCCCTCTAGCCAGGAATGGTAATGGATCAATTTGTATTCACCTACTGCTTCATTTGGAACCACCCAAGTTGCAAAATCTTCAAATCTGGCAAGGGTATCTCCTCCAAAAGGTCTGTAATCATGCCTGCCAGCACCACCTTCAATAGCTTTATGTGTACCATGTCTGTAAGTTCCTTCACAGATTTCAGGTTGCCTGCCCAACGTCTCTGACACAGGCTATTCTATGCAATTGTGAATCCTTCTGAAAAGCCCACCCTCAACATACAGACTGAGTATTCTTGCAGCTATAGCTCCATAACATCATACTTAACTGTGGTATTGGCCTTTTCTTTCTTGTATTTCCTGCCTCTCCAACTGTTCCTCATCTTTGTCCCTGGAAGCATTGCACCAGGTGTTGCATATCAAGCACACATTTCTAAATCTGCATGGTGATCTAAAGCCTGTGTCTTTGTTGAAGTTCCAGGAGGCCCTTGTAAATCCTGCTCTGCCTTGAGCCCCCATCTCTCCCTAACAAGGTGTGTGGGGTAACAACAAACATTTGCTATGTGCACTACCAAAATGTTTCTTGTAGGGGGTCATACACTGTTACCATAGCTCATTGTTGTCCACTCCCCCTCATGACTCCAACAGGTCCAACCCTCTATTAGGCCTAAACTCTATATCATACCTCAGCGACACAAGGGATCTGAAGCTTATGTGAGCCGTCCCAATGATGTTTAAATCAGCCGCGGCCACTGCAGGTAAGAGCGGTGGGGTGGTGGGGCCGGCTGGGGGGGAATTTCAAGAGACGACCACAAAGGAAAATTAAATAAATAAATCATTTCCCTCGTGGCCGTCTCTTAAAATCCCCCCCAGCCGGCCCCACCACCCCACCGCTCTTACCTGCAGCGGCCGTGGCTGGTTTAAATAATTAACCAGCATGATGCTGCACTACAAATGTTTTTCGCAAAAGATTCTGGCATATATCACAAACCTATCATACTAGGTCTCTTAGCCAGTCCCCTCTCTTTTTCTTTTGAACCTCCTTTGATGTGTGTTTCTCTGTGCAGTAATTTAAATGTATCCACATACTCACTGGCCCATATTTTCTCTTTCAGACTTTTTTACAGATGGCCTCTTAGCTGCTAAACTGTACCTATGCCCACCTAAACTCTTTAATTGTCAACTGTGGTCAAAGAGTCTGTGCCTCTAATCTCTGTTGCCACATATATGCACTTGTACTTCTTTGCCTGTCCCCATGTCTACTCCTCTTCCACTCATCTCGCCTTCCTATGACCCACCTGCATCCACGTTGCATTCTCTTTCCTGCTTGCCTTTTCCATCCCCACCTTTTCCATGCTACTCCAGAACCTATTGCTTGGCTCCCACCATGTTCTCTGAACTCAGGTTTCCCACCCTTAGCATCCCTAAGACCTACCTCCCTGCCTTCTTCCCTCTCATCTCTGTCTTCTTATGTGTTCCTTTAACCACACGGTCCCAACCAGTTGCATTAATGCGCCCATTCCTACCCTGCCTCCATGGCTCATGAGTTCCCAGACCCTCTGCACCTCCTGTAGCTAATGGCACCTCTTTCTGAAACCCTTCTTTGTGACATTTGGTGCTTTCTCTGCTGGTTCTCCCCCTGGACAAGGGCTAAGGCTCATTGCTCTTCTCTCATTTCTAGCTCTCTTGGTCTGTCTGTACCCTCTCTACTCTCTTCGGCACCACCACATCTGATGCCATTGTCTTGTCATTTGCTTTTCACTAACAGTGCTCTTCTGATCAACTTCCCCCCCCCCCCTTTGCCCCCAGAGACCAGATGAACTGTATTCAACAACTAAAGATAAATGAAAAATGGTATCAAATAAAAGGGTAAGGGTGACACGCCCAGTCATTGGGCCATGCACCTATCCCACAACAGGCCCAATACTCTTCCAATACAATGGGGTATCATTTAAATCAGGTTAATTGTGAGCACACAGGGTAGTAAAAATGTTGGCCGCCTCCACAGTTTCTGGAACTTTCCCCACAGAAATATTAGGAAAATTAATGATTTTAGCCAAAATGTGCAAAACATTCAAGGTAAGAGAATGTCACACCAACCCAGGCTCCCCTGGGTGTCTAGTTTTCAGGAATGTCCGGGTTTAGGAGATATCCTGGGGTGAAGTCCGAGCCTGTGCCCAAATACTGCTGCTACACATATCACCAAAATGGGTCATGTTCTCAGTTCACTACAGGAGAATCCACAAACCCTGGATACCATTAGAAGGCCCATTATATAGGGGTAAAGGGACTCAAATTTGGCCTGGTTTCCTTTTGTGGAAGAAAGCTATTAAGCCAAAAATACAAAATGTTCCAAACATCCAAAAAACGCTCAGCCCTGGTGGGCGAAAGTCTTAGTGGCTAAGGGGTTAACCACCTGTTAACCTGTAGAGGGTCACCTCTCACGTGGAATGATAAGCCAGGACTTGGGAGTGGGAAGCTCTACCTTTCAAAGGGCCCTCTGTCTCCTTCCTTAACATCTCTTCACTCCTTTATCTGACCCACTGAAAAGAATCCCTGGAATTGTCTGAGGCAAGCCTTGGTAATTACATTTGCTTTATGGGCTCTCCTTTCATACCTCCATCTTAGTTACCACCAAAGCATGACTGATACAAAATGAACCCACTGTGGCCACAGCCACATGTATTAGTTGCTCTCTGCATGCTTCCTCTACATGTAGGCAGTGCAAGGATATGTAACAGCCATGGTCTACATGGATGGGAGATGGACTGGCAAAGCAACTAGAACAAGCATTGGCATAGCCAATAGGTCTCGCCTTTGGGACCTTATAAGTGTTTAGCCATGCAACAGTTGCATAACTAAATACTTATAAGGTCCCAAAAGCGAGACCTATTGGCTATGCCAAGCGGCCGTGCGGCCGAGATAGTGATCGCGATTGCGATCAAACATCAAAGCGGCCGAAAGTGAAAGTAAATCGCGGTAAAGAGCGGCGCGCGCGCCCGCGCACATGCACTGTAGCTCTAGGCTGGCCTGGTAGCACTTTTTGGAGCCCTCTCAATAAGTCTCGCCAGACCAGCGCATGCGCTGGGTCAGGCGAGACCTAAAAATGAGGTTAAGACTGGTAGACATTTCTCCTAAGCTGGCAACAGGAAAAAAGGCACCTAGCTGCCACTATTGTCAGTTCCGGACAGTCAGGTGAGATGACGATCTTATAAAGGAACTTACATGTGGTGTGCCCTCCTGACCATAACACCTGCTCTTAGTTTCACTGCATATGATGGAAAACCCTCAGTGCACATACTTAATTTATGGATGCTGATGTGGGTGATCGATAAACACCACAGCATGCAATGTGGACTTTGAGACAGGGAGCACACTCTCCAGAGTCATGCAGAGCCCCTTTTTCTATCCCATCACACCTCGTTAGAATATGGATAGTGCGCGATTGAAGATGAAGGTGTTTGCAAATGTTGTGAAGCAATGCACCAACACTACCCTCAGAAGTGAAGGAGTCTAGCATAATATTCCATGATGAAGAACCAACAGGGAAAACAGCTACACATAAAAAGAACACAAATCAGGGACAAAAAGAATCAAACGTGGGCAATGAATGGGATGAAAAAGAGGGGAAGCTAGAGCACTGTAAAGAATACCTCTCAGTACTAAATTCCCATATAGATAGGTAGAACAGCAAATACCTTCAAAGGAAAATGGTTATACACATTCGTCTACAGAGGAACTCTTTAACTTTTTCCAAGAAAGACTGAACAATTCGAACCAAACAATGTGGATCTATAAATGAGTGGTTATAAGTAAGTGATGCCTCAGGGGAAAGGGATCAGATCGAACATTTGTCAAGAAATTCATTGAACCAGGAATACAAATGATAGTAAAATCAAAGTATGAAAAATATGCTAGCTTGGCGACTATTCGTACTCTGTAAGTTCCTATGACCAGTCTGAAGTTGAAAAGGTTCCTTGTGCCGATCAGCAAACTATAAGCTATTCAACATGGTTGACACACTCAGTCATTTACATCGAATTTGGGGCATTCAATACCATTGGACTCACCATGCTTGGAATGTATGGCATGTGGGCCACATGAAGTGATTTTCTGCATTACAGGAAAGTTACTTGCGTTTCACAATCCCAATTTTACAACAAAGGCACACCCTCAAAGCACATTGGTCAGATGCAGAGGTCAACCCTCAGTTTAATTTGTTAGAGGCATGTGTAGTAAAGGGCTGACTCGGCAGGAGAACAATTTTGAGAACTTACCAACATCTTGTATTCAAATCCCTGCATAAAGTTAAAGAGATGAGATCAAAGTGGAAGGAATGCCAGAGCACATTTAAGGAGGAAGACTACAGGGAGGCATAAATTCACCCTCTTTTGCCGCACCCCGATGGTCCCTCACCAGGAATTGACCTTCTCATGCAGTTGTGCCCAATCCAGCTTCAATACCCACAAAGCATTTATTCTATTTTATTCCTGGCTGATTTTGGAAGAAAGCAAGGCCCTTTCTGCTGAATGCACTAAATACCGTGGGGAGACTGGTAGCTTCTTTCATGAGGTTTGGGATTGTTCCATGACCCAGGGGTACTAGTGTGACATCACACAGATGCTGTCAAAGATATTGAAATGACTCTTTGATCTCTCTCCGAAGTAATGCTTTTGGGAACTGAGTGATTCCTGGTAAGAAAAGTCCCTGGTGGGGATTTGTGGGCTAATTGGTAAAAGGGGCAGTGCAAAGTACTGGAGACCAGACACAGTCCCTCTAAACGTGGAATGGCGAAGAGGTATAGACAGATGTTCTTTAACAGAATTAACCTATTTATATAGCTTGAGGCGGTTGCTTCAAACATAAGACAATCTGGGGCCACTGGGCATCACTTTCACATAGCCCCTGCTTTATCTGTGTACCACTTCGACATATCGGGCAGATGAGTTCTGCAATTGATGAACAGTGAGGCATGTTGCACTTTACTGAGATATGGAATTGAAATGTATATCGTGTATATTCTGCAAGCTGTTAAAATTCAATATAAGGAGTTTATTTTAGAAAACACTTTGCCACGCAACACAAGCCTTTTTCATATTTAGGAACACTCCTTTCAACACTGAATAGTTAAGTTCACTTTCTCATAGGAGATAGAACACTGGGTTAATTGTCTTTTCACAATTGCAACAGAACAGCTTCCACTGCCCTTTCAGAAGCATCCATATCCACTGTATTTGTATTTTTGTCGGGAGGACATAGACAAGGAGCCTGACTGAACATTATCTGAAGCTTAAATGCTTTTGAACTTGAGTGCCTCAACAAAAAACACTTTTACACTTTCTTTAAGTCACAAGTAAAATCATTAGTGAAATGTGTAAATGACTTGATAAACTTGTGATAAATATGTGCAAATCTAAAATAACTTTTTGTTCCTGTTACATCAGTAGGAGACTGAGGGCCATGAAGGGAGGGCGGACACCTTTTTGGATCCAAGGATAAACTAGAGATATTCAAACTAAACCCACAATTTTCAACCTCTTCCAACTCAGATTTACATTTCATAGTGTTTCAAGTCAATTGATATTATTATTGAAGCCTAGACAACACTGTTGCCACGGGCTCTTGATGTTCAGTGAGAGTGTGAGGGGGCGTGGTTTACTGTTGGCTTCGTTATGGATACAGTGGCACCATGCTCAGCCCCCTACCCGCACTGAACACATTTTGTGGCTGAAGAGGTTTGTGATATGCATCAAGTGTTGGAGCTGCCTAGGGAAGGTTTTGTGTTGCACTACCTGGTGCCAGGAGACAGCAAAGTAATGGGTGTATTTACCAGGGAATAGTGCAGTACTGCAAGCAATTTTGCAGCGTCATTTAAAAAACGCAGGGATGCACCGTATTTACAAGAATACGGCAGACCCCTGTGTTTTCCCCTGCGCTGATGCAAAAAAAAAGCTGCCTAGTGCCAACATGGTACAAGGGTGTCTATGTTGCAGGGAATGATTGTTTATGTGCAGGAAGGGACACCTTCCTGCCATGGGCGTCCGCAGAAATTTTTCCAGGGAGGGGCGAACCTGGCAAATGAAGGGGCGTGGCTAATGTTAATCAATAGGGGCGGGGCTAAAATGGCAGACAATCAGGATCGGGTAATGCTCAGGCCAAGCAGAGAAAAAAAAGTGGTGAATTCTGCATTTGAAACTGGACAACAATTAGAGCACACATGAACCCTAAAATTACCCCCCTGGCCCCTTAAAACTCATACATTCCCTGATCCCTAAAAATAGCCCCCTGGCACCCCAAACCCCATAACCCATACCCGCCCTGACCCCTAAAATTGTCCCCCTGGCACCCCAAAACCCATACCCACCCTGAACCCTAAAATTACCCCTGCCCCTCAAAACTCATACCCACCCTGAACCCTAAAATTACCTCCCTGGCCCCTTAGAAGCCATACCCGCCCTGAACCCTAAAATTACCCCCCTGGTACCCCAAAATCCATACCCACCCTGAAAAATTAGTGACGGTCAAGAGATTAAAGACCTCGTCACCTTGGTACAGCCCTGAGCTGAAATGTTTAAAAGTAAACTGCAGGAGAGCGGAACGTCTTTGGAGACAAGACTATAGTAAAGATAAGAAAACTAGCTTTAATCTTGCTCTCCAACAATACAAGGATGCAATCATTACAGCAAAAAGACTATTTTACACAACTAAAATAGAGGAAGCCGGAAATTCCACTAAGGAACTTTTTTAAACTGACACACTGCTGTCTAAACGGCAGCAGGCTAAAGCTTTTCAAGCAGACCAAGCTATGTGCAATAAACTGGCCCTATATTTCCAGAACAAGGTTCAAGTGATTTATAATGACCTTTTGAACACTCAAATGGTTCCGGATAAGTCATGTCAATCATCTGATGAGGCTGTATCAATACATTGCAGATTAGCATGTTTCCAGACAGTTTCAAACGATGAGGTACACAAACTTCTCGTTTCCATAAAATCTGGTTCACCCAAAGACCCCTGCCCTCCCGCGATTATGCATTTGGCTGCTAGGAGAATTTGTGACAAACTCACCCCTCTAGTCAATCAAGTCTTGGAATCAGGTAGTTACCCAGTATGTTGGAAAAAAGCAATGATCAGGCTGATTCTGAAAAAGTCCACCCTAGACCCCTCGGAACCTAAGAACTATCGTCCAATTGCTGGCTTACCAATAGCAGCTAAAATCCTGGAGAAATCAGTGAACAAGGTGCTGACTGATTATCTAGACATCAATAACCTGCTGGATTCTACTCAGCATGGTTTTTGGTCGCACCACTCTACCGAATCAGCCTTGATTGTAGTAACGGAGGAGGTCCGTAGAATAGTCGACGGAGGGGGTAGAGCAGTCCTTTTACTTTTAGACCTGTCAGCAGCTTTTGACACCGTGAACCACACAGTGTTAGTGCAGCGGCTGAAGGAAGTGGGGATTGAGGGTACTGCCTTGACCACCTCACATCGTTTTTGGAGGGGAGGGAGCAGAGCCTGTACTGGGAGGGTCTGCAATCAGACAGTTTCCATCTTCCCTGCGGGGTTCCACAGGGATCGGCCTTATCCCCGACGATGTTTAACATCTATGTCATTCCCCTGGCCAGACTCATCAGGAAGCATGGATTCGCCCTGGTATCCTACTGAAGATACAGCTATTAGGTTTCATGCATGCCTTACCGAGATTATGACCTGGATGAACCACAGCTTCCTGAAAATTAACATAGATAAGATGGAGGTCATAGAGTTTGGTCAGGGCCGATCCCTGTGGAATGACTCCTGGTGGCTGGTGGGAGCGGGGGAATGGCCCTGCCCCTTGCCTAAGGTTAGAAACCTCGGAGTCATCTTCGATGACCAATTAAATGTTTCTGTGTAGGTAAACAGCCTCACCTCTTCCTGCTTCTTTCTAATAAAAACCTTGAGAAAGCTATTTCCTTTCATCTCACAGGAACTAAAAAAGACTGTGGTGGTGGCTCTTTTGTTATCCAAACTTGATTACTGCAATGCCCTGTTTTTGGGCATTGATAAAACCCAGATGAGAAAACTGCAGTCCCTACAGAATGCCGCAGCAAGGCTGCTTCTAATATACCTGGAGGTCAATCAACCTCGGCAGGAATCAAAGCATTGCATTAGCTCCCTGTACAGCAGCGCGCGGAATTCAAGGCCTTAGGCCTGGTTCATAAAGCACTTTATGGGGTAGGGGCCAGGGACATCCAAAAAATGTTTTTACCCTATACCCCCGCTCATGCTCTTGGGTCCAGTAATTTAGGCCTCCTCCAGATTGATAGGACTAGGCGGGTAAGATGGGGTGGCAGGACTTTTTCAAACTGTGCGGCAAAGTTATGGAACAAAATGCCAATAGCCATGAGATTCCAACCAAATCGACAGTCCTTCAGGAAGGACTTGAAAACGTGGCTGTTCACTTCGATCTAGCTCCCTGGTAATACAGACTGTACCATTTTCACATACACCAGTGCCAAGACACCATGGCATTCGAGCGCTATAAAAGCAAATATCCTATCCTAGCCTATCCCTACAATTATCCCCCTGGCATCCCAAAACCCATACCCACACTGAACCCTAAAATTACCCCCTGGCACACCAACACTCATACCCACCTGGAACCCTAAAATTACCCCCTGGCAGCTGGTACCCCTAAAGCCATACCCACCCAGGACCCTAAAATTACCCCCTGGCACCCCAATCCCTAACCCACCCTGAACCCTAAAATTACTCCCTGGCACCCTAAAACCCACACCCAACCTGAACCCTAAAGTTACCCCCTGGCACCCCAAAAGCTGAACACGACAAGCTTACACTACATTTGCATATTCGTAGGGGACTGTCCTGCTTGAGGTTTCCATGCATGTAAGTCTAGAACACCGTTCACTTAGAGTAACCTAGATATGCAGCCAGTAGGTAATGCTGATGCTGCAGAATGCATTAAAGTTACTGGAACTTACTTAAAAACTGCTGCCTGCTCTTCTGATACTAGTCGGTGGAGTCGGGCTGATCAGCAGCACTGTCGTCCTGGCATCCAGCCCCTCCCGAAGGTCTCACTGTGTAGATCAGAGGTCTTCGAAGTTTTTTTAGGCCAAGCCCCCCCCTGACAATATTTTTTAGGAGTGGAGGCCCCCCCAATCACTTACATTTCTGGAAGTTGGGATTTAGCATCTTTGGCAACCATTTTTACCCCGAAGTGTTATCTGACAACTCATTTTCACAATTTCGAAACAACATTATCAGCCTTTTTGTAAATTTAAGATTTGTGAGTTTTAAATCTGGCCAAAAATCACAGAACTCATGCAACACCATTTGACGGGAAACCCAGCGATAATCTCACGTTAGCTTGTTGATAGGGACACACAAACTTAGCCATGATATCTACCTTCCATAGGATATCATGGCTAAGTCAGTCCTGAAGCAGGCGTAAGGAAAGTAGCGATAACAGGGGTTATCGCTACTTTTCCTGCCGCTATGCTTCATAGCGTGGGGCTTGATGATAGGAGAAATGTCGCTTAGCGACATTTCTCCTGTCATGTCAGGTCAGGAACGCCCACTTTGCATCTCATTAGAGATGCAAAGCTGGGCGTTAGGAATCCCCATGCTAAAGCAAGGTTTCACGCGTTAGCGTGACCTTGCTGATATAGCGATAAAATTATCGCCGCTTTTCAGGCGAAAACGGCCGCTAAAGCGGCGATAATTCATTATCGCCTCCTTGTAAATATGCCCGTAGGTCATCAACATTTCCACAGCGCAAATATGATGTATGTAAGATCCCATAGCACCCTATTTTGTTCAGCTTGTTTTCAGTCAATGGTTCCTTTTTGTCTGATGATCAGGGTGTTGCTCTGCCTTTTAGAAACATTCTCAGGAAAGACAGCATCACCTGGACCATGAGCCACAGAGGTGACTCAGAATCACCTGTTTGTAAGTTAATAAATTGTCCTTGAGGAAAGAGAATACAGGCACCTCCTGTATCTGCCACCATATAGTGGTTGTTTGCGTGATTTAACATCTATATATAGATTTTGACTTGCTGATGCTACAAAAATCTGTTTAGCAAGCCCATCTACTGCTGCCTCTGCGACTAGCGTGACTAGTGGCATACAGCATGTAGTTCTACAGTGGACTTTGTGGCACATGGCCCAAGTGAGTGTCAACTTACCATAACTGCAGGACTCGATTCATCTGTAGTAACAGAGAACAGATCTAATTTTTCAACTGACAAGGGAGAGACAAAACCCAAAACTTATTGGAAGTGTAAGAGTTGAGGGGAGATCCCTCTCTGAATTCTAAGGAGAGGGAGAAGTGTTGGGAGACTCAGTCAGTGTCAGACTGGAGTAGAAAAGGACCGGATACCAAAATAAGAGACCCCACTTATGAACTGGGTTCAGGAAGCATGGATGAAAAAGAATGGGAAAGACTCAGAGAAAGAGAGAGAAGTATAAGGTGGTGAACAGAAGAGGCGTGAGCTGGAATCAAGAGTAAGCAGCCTTGGTATATGGCCACCCTGGTGTTCAGCAGGGCTGCTGGCAGCTTCAAAAAAAAAAATTGGGTCGCTAAACCTATTTATTTACTTTTTTACAAATTAAGTACTGGAAATAGTACTGGAAACGGTACTAAGACCAAAAGAGAAATGAAGAGTGGGAGGGTCGAATAGAAACATATTCTTCCTGGTTTTATGTAGTTTGTGCATACTGTACAGTAATTAAGCCAGATCCAGTGCAAGGACTGAGAAAAGTACCCCCGAATAAACTGGAAAGTAGACACCCCTTCCTCACAATCAGACAGCAGCTGCAGCTTTTTGGCCCTTATGTCAGCACTCAGAGCAGTGGATTCAACAAAAAGAGAACACCCGCTCCATCAGAAAGCTTCGGTTCGAAATCATTGGCGATAGTAAGCAGTACACAAGATAGTTAGTCAGTCTCAGATCATCGTGAGATGTCTGAGTACATCCACTCGGCCTCTCAAGTTATGTTACTTGCACTTGTAATCACAGTCATACTCATAGCCCGTTAGCCTCTCATAAAAATTCCAGTGATCCATGGTGTACAACGCATGCCTCTCTCTGGCCTGCTAGAACCATCAAAATAAGCATTCGTTTCGGATCGGATTCGAAACACAGCAGAAAGGGGTGGTGAAAATATATTTATTTTCAGACCAGAGGCGCAACTAGAGCTCAATTTTTGATGGGGGTGTGGGGGCTAATTCTTCCAGCAGTAGGCAGAGTGGAGATGGAGGGGTGAAAAACAACAAAGCCTCACAAAAAGCCTCGTTAACACCTAATTGGTCTTTTAAAGACCTGTGAAGTACTCAGGTGCGGCTGCGGGAAGCTGTCTGAGCCCGGGCTGACACACACGAGGGGGGGGCAAGGAGGGGTGCTCCAGGGGGGGGCAAGCGCCCCTCCTTGCCCCTCCCTGCGGACGCCCATGCTTCCTGCACATAAACAATCTTTAAAAGTGATTTGCTCTTTCCATGTGTGCTGTTGCATGCAGCACCCATAGAAAGAGCAAAAACGAGGAGAAGTAAAAGTACTTCTCCTCTTTGCAGCAATCTAACATCTGCTTTTGAATGGCATTAGCTTTTGGCGCTGCCTCGGATGAACAGATTCTTGTAAATCTGGTGCAGCGTAAAAAATCAATGGGTGTTGTGGTGGAATGCCCACGGCTACACCCATTGCATGCAAATTTCACACAGAAAACGGCGTCAAAGTGTACCATATTTACAAAGGGGTGTTACGCCTCGCAAATTGGCTTAATACTGCTTTGTAAATATGGTGCAAGTAATTGCGTCACCGGAACGTCACTTTTAGTGCAATCCCCTTGTAAAAATGCTCCTGTGTTTGCCAAAGGCCCCTGAATTCTCGCAAGAGCTGAGGATGCCGTCTGCCATTTTGGATTACTAAGTATAACATTCCTCCATTTCAGAGTGTCGTTGATAGGCAGTTAGCTACTGCGTTACTTGAAATGAATGCTGTAATACTTTGGGAGAGAGGGAATAGTTAACTTTAACTGCCACCCTCTAAGCCCATGTAACCATCCCTGCACCCCACCCCACATCTTTCATGGCGTATCTGCCCTTCAGAACTGTTGAGTGAAGAGCTCTGCAGAGCTCCAGTTTCTACCCTTGTCGCAGAGTCATCATCGTTCATATTATGGAAATACTCCCTTAAAGGGGCATAATGACGAACAAAGCCTGATGAAGCTTTAGTGGACATTATTTTATGTTTTTCATCGGAGTGGGCATTAATATTGCTTTTCTTAAAAATAATACTTTCTCCCTTGAGAACTAGTACTCTGCCTTTCCTTGTTGATTCTTATGTCAAGTGTCAAAGGAAGACAACTCTTCTGTTCGCTCTCAGGCTAGAGGTGCCATATAATCCTGGCAGAACGGTATGCCCTTACCATTGAGAAATAATGGTATGCCCTTACCATTGAGAAATAATGGTATGCCCTTACCATTGAGAAATAATGGTATGCCCTTACCATTGAGAAATAATGGTATGCCCTTACCATTGAGAAATAATGGTATGCCCTTACCATTGAGAAATAATGGTATGCCCTTACCATTGAGAAATAATGGTATGCCCTTATCATTGAGAAATAATGGTATGCCCTTACCATTGAGAAATAATGGTATGCCCTTACATTTGATAAACAGCACCACACAGAGCAGCTGCTTTTCAAGGCAATTGAAAATTGAAAATATGTTGAAATGTTTCTCTTCTCAAGCATGAGTGAGTGTCTTATTTGTTTATAAGATCTCTTTTCTTTGTGTTACATTTATCTAAGCTGGTCTGACTAAAACGAGAAGAAATCAAAATATGCCAAGGATTTATTTTGCATTGTAGAGAGGAAATGTGATTTACATTTTTAGAGTCCACTGTTTTTAGGGTGGTGATATTCCATTGGTGTTTATTTTCGAGACAATTGTAAAATAAAATTGTGTTAAACGGGGTTCTCGCCCGCAGAGTGATGACAACGGCACTTGCCAGAATCCAAGCCTAGCTACATAATAGCTGTTCAAGTAACTGCTGTTGAAACGTAGCTGAGATACAGAGAGGGACAAGGTGCACTGTGGTATCCTGTCAGCTGTGTGTGGGGAAGAGTGAGATGTCCTGACAGGTCACCACCTATGAAGGGCCTCATGCAATTGGGCAAAGTCAGTCACATTTAAACCCCTACACTTCACAGGATCCATGCATGTCAAATTTGCCGGTGTCAGGGCAAAGTGGCCGGTGCAGGGAGAGGGGGGACCGGGGACAGACAAGCAACAAAAATAATAATAATAAAAGAACTTCGTTGTTCGACGCTCCGACGCTCCTCTATGGCTCTGTCACCGTGCAATGCAGGCACAGGCTCCCAGAATCCCCTGGGCCAATCCTGACGCTGCTCTCATGCTGCATGAAAGCAGCTTCAGGATTGGCCTGAGCGCTGATGAGTTGCGCTCCCAGTGAGACTGGGAGCCTGTGCCTGCTCTCTCCAACCCAGCAAAGCAGCTCAGGTTGGAGAGAGCTTTAGGGCCATGATGGTATGGCTGGCCTAAGAAGGCCGGCGAAACCGTCATGCGCACTGACAACCAGTGCATCTACCACTCCCCCTCTGTCAGACATCCCTATGGTCCTGCCCCTAGACAATGCCACAGAGAAAAATAAAACGATGATAAACGCAGGTTAATTATTGTTTTATTTTTCACTTTTTGGCTGCTGGCAGTGGGGGCGATGCTCCTCCATCACAGCGGCGGGAGAAGCCGCTGTTGCTTGAGTCCTACTCTACATCTGAAGCACATATAATTTGCATACAGACAAGCGTAGGCTGTGTGTTTTCTTTTGCTTTATGCGATTCCGTAGACTTCCAAGTGATTGTCATATGCTTGAGAGCGATTTGTAGCTGATGTATACTTGCTTAGTTGCTACTATTACTGTTTGTGGAGGAAGAGTATATTGTTCAAGTGTGATGTCTGTCATAAAGACTAGATTCACAAGAGGTTCCAGAGACCTTTAGGATATGAAAGGATTTTGAAGAGGTGCCATGCACAGGCCACACATGTGAATGTATACATCCCTTTGTAGTTACTGCTGGTTCAGGCGTGACAAGCATTCAGACTATATGCACATGAAGGTTAGATGCGTGGATATTTCTATGCGTCTGTGTGTCTGTGGTTGAGGCCAGTGTCTCTTTGTTTGTGGCACAGTGTTTACAGATAACTGCAGTTATTTAAAGGAACCTCATCATATTGAGTACTGCATACCATGTGTGTTTAATACTTCTGTCAGTCTGAATGTGTATCGGTACAATCTGTGTATGCCTATGCATGCCTTTTTGTGTGTGTTTTGATGAAGCACTTTGTAGTGTGATTTTAATAAAGTTCAGACAGTGTATGTTGGTATCTACACATGCCATGTATGCAAAACCTTTTTAGCATACTTTGTAAGTGCTTGTGTTAAAGCACATACTAGCACATAGTCTTGTGGTATTGAGATTCAAGACATGCTCCACTCTGTGCCTGTTGCAAAACACTTACAGTGTGTGGTGTGTGCGTGTATTTACGTGCATATTGACGAGTAATGAAGTACATGCTGTGTTTTCATGCTCAACCTAAGTATGCCATGCACACATGTTTTTGACAGGGCTCTATGCTTTAGTATGACGGCCATCAAGGCATTATAAATAATGATTTTGTGAGGTGCAGTACGTTTGAAAGGTGTCTCTGTGACTGTTTGTGTAAGAGTGAATGCTACACGTCGAAGCGACTCTGTGTTTGTGTATAGTTTCTGCCTCTTCTAGCGTTGTCTCATCTCTGGGAGTGTTTCCGCATGTGTGGTGCAGTGGCTGGTCTGGGTATGTGCCTCTACGTTTCTGAAATAGTTGCTCCGAGAAAGGGCGTGTGAACTGTTGTGTTTTTGATGGCTTTGTGCTATGTATAAGTGACTGCGGTTCTGGGATTGTTACGGTAAATATATGCTGGCTGCATGTGTGCCTGCACTTCCTGCTCAGATATGCGTGGCTCGGTGTTTACAATGCGACCGACCCTATAATTATGTCTGTGTTGTATGGCAGCTAGAAGGGTGTGTGGTTTCCTTGCTTGTGGCATAATAGACACTTTGTTTCATTGTCTTTCATAAGTCTACACTCATGGCTATTACAGAAAGCAACATAGTAAATCTTCTCAACACAGGTTTGGATAAAAAATTTTAAACTACAGTCCACAATAGGACCCTGGCCTCACATGACCTGAAGAAGGCCCATTCTCACGCATTGTGTGCTACCACCACCCTTCCGCTAGGCTGTCGATAATTCCTGACCATTCTTAGACATTTGTAGGTGTTCATGACCAAAAATAATGTAGGGGTGTTGCACCACTTCAATCTTAGCACTGCCTTGGCATCAGCCCCGTGCCACCTATCAGACTAGGCAGGCTCTTGGTAAGGCTCCGAGAGGTAGTCTGCGCAGCCCGACCTGTGCCTTCACACCTCCTGTCGGCCGGACCCACATCATTCCACCTTTTACTTAAATAACCCACCACCCATCTGGATACGATTTGCGCGTCCTTAACTTTAGTCTCCTAGCAACATAATCAGTATGAAAAATCAACAGGAGATCCGAACTTCCATTGAGTCAATATCTGCCTTGTGCGTCGAGTCCACATTTTTGACCTCACAAACTACTTGCTATTTAGGGGCAAGCTAACTTAGACTTTATTTTCATGGTTTAGAATATTACTTATAAAAACTAGGTCACAAACGAAAAATATTTTAAGGCATGAATTGAGCAGGCGGGAAGGGGCAGGTGGGCCATACACACAAGCATATGCACACTCACACCCATGCATTCACACACACACATGCAAACGCACACTCGTTTACAGCATGCACTCAGAAATACACATACATTCACACACACACATGCATGCTTGCACCAAACATTAAAAAACAATAAAACTTACCAGGCTGCTGTGGCGATCTTAAGTCAAGGGAGGGAAGCTTTAGTGGGTCTTGATGATTGGCGCTGCGCCTGTTCTTATTGGCTTACCTATTATTATTGGCTTATCTTGTAATTGGTCAGCCAATGATGAGAGGAGGCATCACTCCCTCAATCGTCAGAGAGTGGGATGGGGTCAGTGAAACGATTGGCCCCACCCCACTCTGTGACGCGTGACACTGATAGACACTCAGCCCTGGGCACTGCTGGGCTTAAAACGGAAGCGCTCAAGTCTGAGTCTATCAGCGGCGTTCCCCCTCGTCATGAGGGGGAGGACCACCAAGTGCTTTGCCAGGCTGAGGAGGTCATGCTCACAGGGTTGTGACATCATCAGCCTGGCAAAGTTCATCTCAAGCAATGAGGCACCTGCACATTTAGCGCACGTACATCACCTGGCAGCCTGACCCGAACATGAAGAGTGTCTGTCAGGCTGACCTTTGCTTTGTCTGTCAGACTCTTAATGTGTGTAAAAAAGTGGGGGCCCCACCGCCCTTAAGGACAGGACGCAGCTGTTTAGAGATAAGCCTACGTTTTTGCCTGATAATGGCTTTGTGAACTTAGTCCTAAATGTTTTTTTTTTTTTTTTTTTTTTGGAAAACCTTTATTTAACAGTATGTGCAGACAAATACGGGCCTACAACCCTCAGGCCGGCCTCGACAATAAAGGGCACATCAGCAAGCAATTATACAACTCAGCAGCATATCAGTACAAGCACGAATAGACCAGGTCACGTTATACACAATTGTGCCGCCGAGCGCCAGGATGATGAGGTTTAATTTTTATAAAGTTTTGAAATAAGTCCATAGCAACAGGTCAGGAAGGATCCGAATCAAAGCAATGCAGTTAGGACTATAGTGGGCAATGATCATCAGAAGAGTCAGCAAGCATTATCCGTAAGGTAATCAATCGCACTCGATGAAATCAGGATAGAAAAGAAACATATCACATGACGATCCCCAAGCACTACCCACGAGTTCCCAATCCTCCCATCGACCCAAGAAAGAAGAAAGGGGAGAGCAAGCGAGAAAGGTAAAGAGTAGAAAGGGAGAAGAGAAAAAGAGAAGAGAAAGAAAGAAAAAGGAGGCCCATAGAAAAAAACCAACAAGGAAATATACCCCCCACCCTACACGCATGCAGAGGCTACGGCCTACCCCCCCTAGCAGTGTGTCTGTCGCCCCAAAAGAGTACCCGAAATGTAGGAGAAGAGAAAGAGAAGAAAAAGAAAAAGAATGTCACGGTTAATTGGAGGAGGGCCAAGGATCTATTCAATGCAAGCAAAATCGTTATCCGCGGTCACCCAACCCCAGGCCCCGACCTAACACCCATGCTACATGTACCTCCAACAGTCACAAGTCCCAGTCCCAGCCATATACGTATCAATGTGCAACAAAAAAAAAAAAAAAAAAACCCCCTTCCTCAGCCTTGGCCCCTTCGAATCCGCAGTCCAACAGAGTCAAATTGCAGTACAGCCAACCTGGACGGGATGGGCCACCATGGAGTCCGTTGCAGAAGTCGAGGTGTAAGAGACAAGTCAAACTGGAGTGAAGCTCGATAGTAAAGGACCACAAGATGCGCCACCGCTATGCCATGGCTAGTACAACAGGGAGCAGGACGATGCATAAGTTCCAGAGTAGCGGCCGGCCGATGTACAGGAAGCAAGTCCAGGAGGACGCTCAGAAACGGGGCACCATAGGACAAAAAGGATGGGCAAAACGGCGTCTGAGACACAAGCTCCGGCCGTACCAAGGGAGCAGTATTGTCAGACTCCTCCAGGGCAGAGCCGAAGAGTACCGCAGCGGGCACTGGGACACGTCCCCCCGTCACTGCCACATACCTCAACTCGGGTGATCCACCGACAGTCGACTGAAGATGTGGCTTAACATGCCGCACTGGAGAATCATCATGGCCAGCTGAAAAAGTCCAATCAAACCGGTCCTCCAAATCAGTGGCAGAGTCGTGGAAGGCCAACCGCAGGTCCTCCAGTGCTGCCAGGATGTCGCGAAGCCCCAGCGGTGGATCAAGGATGGAGGGTGCTGTTGCGTCCGCCATCTTAGGCAAGCAATCATCGAGCGCCCCGGAAAGCAAGCCCCCTTCACCAGCCATCGGTATCTGGAAAGTGATGAGCTCTCTGCAGGGCCCTGGTGGTGCCGGAAACGTGGAGGCAGCCGGTCGTGGAGAGGCCTCAAGGACAGGGGAATCTGTGGTGCAGGGAAACCCACCGTTAAGACCAGGGCTTCCGATGCGGAAGATGGCGTCCGCTGCTGTAGGCTGCAACAAAGAAGCGATCCCGGCCCTCTCCCAGCTGGGCCGGGATACAGTATACGAGAGCCGGATACAATGTTGCGAGCGGGGCGCGCTGGGCAGCCGAGCATGGAAAAGGCTGCTGTGAGAATCCCAGCGCCGCGCTCCAGGTCCGGTGCACCGGCTCCTCCCTCTCTACAGCGGCCGCTGCTATCGTTGTCGCCGCCGGCCGTCCCCACTAAACAATGGCCCGGCTGCGACCGCTTGGAAGGCCAAAATGGAAACCGGGGCTCAACTCCGCCGGGGCAGCTCCGTTCTCGGCCGGAGTCACAGTAACGTGGTCAGGAACGTGGCGCAGGTAAGCGTAGGGCTCAGAGGCGCAGGATTCTTGCCAGGATATCGACGAAGGGCGCAAGGGTCGGCGGAGCCGAAGAGCTAGGCGGCCATCTCGGCTGCAGGCTAGGCTCCTCCCCTAGTCCTAAATGTTGATTGATTTCCCACATGGACATGCTCCGCTGATCCTTAGGCTTATAAGTCTCTCCATTTTACTTTCTGTAAAACCACTTCCACGATTCCTCTCCTACACATCATCCAAAATGCATCAATCTCGTGAGAAATCAGAATTTAGTTCCAGATGTCTGCAGACTTAAACTTACATAAAACTGAGAAAATATGCCAATAATCAGTAATGAATGTTGAATGACCAGGTGGATCATGATACATGTAAAATGAGACGGCAGCAGCTGAGACCTGCACTTGAGTTAACCAACCATGTCCTCATTACAACCTTATCATCATTGTCAGGGCCATCAGACTTTCTTTTGTGGCATTGGGTTCCCAGCTCCACATCTAGGTAAGTATGAAGTGCCAGGCGATCGAGGCTGTAATGAGTGGAATCTTTTTCGAACTCCAACAATTTTTTCCCTAATTTCTTGTGGGAAGGTTACTGAATATTCAGTGCCAAAAACTACTATTGTTACTCAATTGATTTACGCAAAACCCATCTCTAATTGACACTCTACAGTGAAGCACCTATGGGTATCTTTTCTTGCAAAACATCTCCATTAGCTGCCCTTCTCAATGCTAGTCGAATTCTTCCTCTAAATCTTGGCTTCATTTTTTCTTAGTATTCATAATTAGTATTCAGAATTTCCCAAAATATGAATACAGTGTTTTCCCTTGTCTGAGAACGATGAACATCTCATGAATACCACTCTGTCATCCTTACATGTCGTACATCTTTTGTAAACCATGACAGATTTGGGATTATATGCCCAAAATATAAAACAACTACCACCAGCATTTTCACGTAAGAGTTGTCGCCAAGCTCTAGTAAGAAATAAAGTTAACTATTTATTTTAAAACTCACTAGTGACATGCCATTCACCTAGTGCCGAGTCTTGCATCTGTTTATTACCTACCGCATAATTTTGGGATTTTCATTGGTTGTGTTGGTTAGGATGATGTGAGTGGTCAACATTGAAGCTTTACACAAATGTGTAAGGCGTATTTTAATACAAGTGTGCATCTAGGGTTATTTCTAGACCGTCTGTTTAGCACATCAGTGCATAAACTTTTGCAATTGTCATCCACCCCCAAACCAAGAAATCTGGCAAGCGCAGTGTGAATAATTACATTTACAACCACACGATGAGTGATATCTATAATTTTGTATTGTTCGCTAATTGCATCGTTGTGTTTCGCCACAATTCATTTCTTCACATGGACGCATGATACAGCTGATCTGCATATGAGTGGAGATTCTTGTTGCCTCATACTAGACAAGCATGTTCTTGTGTCCCGCGTTCCTGTCGTTTGTATTGTTGCATTTATTTTTTTCTATTAGCACATTTTTTAGTTTCCAGGCCTCAGTTTTCGGCATGTTCAACATCTGTGGCTTCTTGTGAACCATTTTTGATGTTGTTCTGCCGTCCATAAGGCAGCCATAACTACCCTAATTAATAACTGGTCCAATTTATCTCTGTGGCCCAAATCTAAAAAGATTTTCTTCGAAAATAATAAAGGAAGGTCAGAGCATTTCATACTTAAATCCTCCCATTCGAGTATGACGTTTTACTGTATTTCTGGAATGCACCGTACAACGTCATGATGAGTGTATGAACTTAAAAAAATATTACTGACCTTAATGGGAACATGAGGTTTTTCCAGGCATCTTGCCACAGATCAGTTTTTATGAATTTGGCCTTTGATTTTGGGATATTTCTGACAGTTTGAATTTTTTTCATTAATTTGCTGGAATTTCAATAATCTTGAAAGAATAGATTCGAGTTTTTAAGATTGGAATGTGCCTTTGTTCTGTTCGATTTTGTTTTAATTCTGTTATTTCTTTAAATGTAATTTCTAATACCGGATTTCCTCTACATTACATATTTATGCCATGATCTCCGTCCTTGGCCACCTCCTATCGTATTATACCCCGTGACTTATACAGTGCATTCTTGCATCCCTCCGTTTGCTTTGGCGTTCACCCCGTACCTAAATGCGCCTTTCGCTGGGCAAAAAGTCTTGCCTTACTTTTCTCATTTTTGTTCCCAATTCGCACATTTTCGGGGCTTGAAATGCAATTACACTTTTAATTCCAACTTTATTGTTTCTGTCTTTTTTATTTTTCGTTGTCTTCATGACTAAAACTGTTCAGAATTGTTTACTTCTAGTGCAAATTTGGTCAGGGGCAGCTCCTCCGTTGGAGCGGAGGAGCGTCACCCCACTTAAGTTACCCACCAAAGATGAAAAATAAAAATGGTAAGACATTACCATTTTATTTTTCTTCCAGGACGTGGGCGGGGCTGCTGCTGAATGACAGCAGCAGTGAGCAGGGTGGGCTGTGTTCGGCCTTCTCAAAGTGTGCATGTCTTTTTGGCCAGACGTCCTGCGATGGGCTGACCCACATGCGCACTTAGAAACCTCTAACCAAGTTGTTTCAAGACAGCAGGGTCAGAGTAATTGCAGGCATACAGTGCCCTCAGGAGTGGCAAGTGAGGCCGATCCCTCCAATCATGGCGCTGGTCTCACAGCGTGAGAGCTGCACCAGGATTGGTGCCCGCATTGTAGCATCCAGTTACGAAGAGGTCTGGAGCTGAGGAAGGCGAAGGACGTTTTTTAAAAAATGAAAATATTTTCTTGCGCTTGCACCCCCTGCCGTCCCCATCCCTATGGATGCCCGCTGTCACTGAATTTGGTGGAAGACAATTGTGGTCATCATGAGTGCTTGTAACTTCAAGTGCTAAGCCTGGCATCATTCCTTTCATTATAATGCCCAGGCAACTGTCAACTAAACCAGAATGTCAGGGGGATTTGCTGCTGAGGCACAGGTGTACTTTTCCCCCTGGTCAGGGTAATTAAATATTCCAACATCTAAATGCTTTCCCAGTAAATTAGAATTAAAACACATTGGTGTAGATATATCCCCAATATGGACTGGTGCCAATTCACCAAAAGAGACACAAACAAGTGTTAACAAAGTGTTTAATTTGCAGTGCAAACTTTTTTTGCCCTTGAAAATACAGCTAAAATTGACATAAATGTGATTTTCTCTACAGGGTGTACTATGGGTGGTACATGGGGATTTCCTCACCAACACCCAAGGTTTGTGACACACAACCATATTTACAAGCAATTCCGTTTTTTGTAGTGGAAGGACACCCTTCCAGTGCAAAACAATCTATACTAGAGATCATGCTCACTAGGCAGCCTGTAAGAGTGCAAGTGCCGGGTCAGAGAACAGCAGTGTCATATCTTAGTAGCAATGGTGCTGCCCTGCAAATTTGATTGCTGTGCTATACATTAGAAAGTCTCTCAATTTATTTTGGTCACATCCTGTTTAGCAATGATCAAGACTCAGGTATAGGGACCAAAAGGGGAAGCAAGCTTCTGGTAGATATGAAGATTTCCATCTATCTATCTATCTATCTATCTATCTATCTATCTATCTATCTATCTATCTATCTATCTATCTATCTATCTATCTATCTATCTATCTATCTATCTATCTATCTATCTATCTATCTATCTATCTATCTATCTATATATATATATATATATATATGATTTTCAACAAGCGATGAGGTACAGAGGGACTTGATATCACATGTGTACAAGCAGACAAACACGTGACAGGAGAGGGAAAGTGAAGGGGAAATGCAACCGGTTAAATTTAAAAAGGAGATGTACCTTTCAAACATAATGTGTGTTTGTCACCAATGTTCCTTAGACTTAAGGGCTGTCCCTAGGCTATATTTCTCTGATGGAAGATTTTATGGTCGTGGAAGCCCAATTTCGTCTGAGATGTACCTCCAACCTTGGTCAGAAAATCTGAACCAATGCAACAGAAACAGCACTTAGGCATGGTAGAATTCTCTAACGAGAAAACTCGGTGTATTCGTGTGAAGTGGAGCAGGCCATAACAAACCACGTCCCAGAGTGGAGCTGAGCAGCCGCCTACATTGTGTGAGCATTTCCCACGCGCTGCTGCTCTCCAACATGCACAATGGACGCACGCTTCCTACCCATGAGCGTCTAAAAGAGCGCACTTCTGGAAAGCAGCTAACATCAATTCTTTCCAAAATGGCAATTTATTCCTAGGAGCAAAATGGCTTGACCATGAACCAGTAGATAATGGCTGGTTCAGAAGCAATGTGTTGAAAACATTGGGTTAACCCACTTAGCAAACTACAGAATGTGTTTTTGAGAAAACCTCTCCTACCTGTCTGTTAAGAACCGCCGTACCTGACTTCAAAATGTGTTCGAGGGCCCCTAAAATTTGATGTGGGCAAACCATTTCTTATAGAAAAAACTTTTGACTAAGCGGGGCCTCTTAAATGGTAGGGATTTGCCAACACCGCAGGAGTAGTTGGGGCACACAATGCACTGCTGCTCGGCATTACATGATCTGTGACTTATCAGCTATTTGAATCTCTGGCTGCACTCTGCAGGCATTCAGTGCTGGACGAAAACCAAACAATTTCACATAAATAATGCTGTTGAACCACAACAGGATGAAGAGTGTCTGTGATTTTGTAACTTTTTTGAGAGCAGTTTTATCTTAGGCAGGCAGAGCTATATTCATAGTTCAATTTATTTAGCATTGTGTCATTATTCTGAGATTGTACTTGGAACTATTGAGGGCAAAAAGTGGGTTTTCACACTGGGGGGCACAACCAACAAAAATGAACAGGCCGAACAGTGAGGCAGGAGGTGCTGTTGTCTGGCTTGCTGCTGGTGTCAGCGAGGATTTTAGGCAGAGGGTCCCTCGTTCAAGCAGGGCCCGTGGGCTATTGAAGGATCAGCGCAGTGTACAGCCAAGAATCTAGAGTAAAAAAATGATTCCAAAAACCGGAGCAGCTATCCTTGGAAAGATAGAGCTAATGAAATTGTAACTATTTTTTTTAGCTCATAACTACCACATGGGGGGAGAAGAAATAAGAAATTGTACTCAACGACCAGCAGCGGCCATTGCAGGTAAGCGCGGTGCGGCGGGTGGATGTTGACAGATGACGGAATAGAGGAAATTAAATAAATAAATAAATCCCAAACCATCGTCTGTCGACATCTAAACCAACCCGCCCGCCCCTGCCCCACCACGCTTACCTGCAACAGCCGCTGCGGACAACAAACCTGGGGGCCGCTGAATGCTTTTTATTAATCTTGATTCTATTGTGCTACCTGGGAGTGGTGCTGCTTGAACATTATTAAGTCCGCATAAATACATGTATATATTATTTCTGCTCACTTCATTTCCTCTGTAGAAGGTAGCTGTGTGCTATGAATAAAGTACTCCTTCATTTTAAGTAAAAGCACTGGCTGGTCAATGATCTATTTATTGTTATTAGATCCTTCATTGAGTGGTGAATTTCTACCTCACACCCCACCTGAGGAAGTTTTGATCCACTCAACTTTTTGGGGTTGATGGTCAACCCCTAACTAGGTGTGCTAGTGCGTGTATGAGCGCGCACACACACACACACACACACACACACACACACATACACACGCACACGCACACACACACACACACACACACTCTTACTTCAGAAAATTGCACATTGAAGTCATATCTTTTACGGTATCAATGGAGCACACATAGTGATCTGTGTACCATGCATATTTAGAAATAGGATGGGGCATCACTTATTGAATATTGAAAATGAACTACAATCCTCAGAACATTATGACAGATGTGGGTGCTTGTTATCCTGTGAGCAAGCAGGGTTCACATATACTCTGCCGCAGTACCCACCTTAATGCCCACCTTGACAGAAGTGACATGAGAGTTGGGTAGTTACAAGGAAAGGTCACACCATGTCCACCTCCATAACTCAGTCATATGATAAATACGGACACATTTACTTTTCATTCAGGTGACAATCTATGCCATCCATGCAGGTTTAATGACACCAACAAAAGTAGGACTGTCCTGTCACGTGGGATAGAGCAATAATGTAGCATATCTATAGACAAGATTTGTGATGGCGCACACATATGTAAATCGATAGTCGAGGATTGATGCCCTCAAAAAGCAGGAGGGGCACTAAAGTGCATACCAGAAACGTGATGAAAAATGCTTGTAGTCTGCACAACAGAGCCACTGGAAATATTCTGCTATTGGGACTGAAGGAGGGTGACTCATCTGATGATGTAGAGGATGGAGTAAGTGTGACCTTGGGAAAGGATGCTACAACAACAAAGTCCAATTTATTATTTTGTGGTGAGTAGTGGAGCACAGCACAACAAGACACCGCAAAATTTGATTAGAAAACAAAAACACACAATACCTATTAATTTTAGAGGCAGTGTACTGAAACTGAGAAAAGCGCCTCTTGCCTACTCGACAAGTACTCAGTGATAATACGTTTAGTGTATTCCATCATGCTGTACCATCATGTAATAATAAAAATAATATCAAAACATAAGCTCCAATATGAGCGTATTACAGAATTCCAAAACATCACTTCCTCTTCAGTCGGCAGTCACAAATGACTAAATTGGTGAGCAAAAAACCTGCCCACAGGTGCCTCCAAGCTTTCTTTGCATGTTGGCTTCCAACCTTTGGCATCCTGTTTTGACTGCAGGCGTCCTCAATCTCTATGATGGAAGCTATGACCTCGTGCATGGAGGGATCATGAGGCTACTGACATCACCGGCGCAGATCCTATGACATGTCTGCACCCATAAGTTGAAAGTGGGCTAGAACATGAATCGCAATGTTGTAAGTTGATTTGTTGACTGCTGGTTGTTCTTGTGTTTGGGTGCTCCATTCCAGCTTTCTCTGACTGTTAAGAGACCTCGCTACACATACGATTGATGGGATCTCCTCCACAGACAGAGACACTGATGTTTGCCCAAGGCCACCACCTCCTAGCAAGGCATGCTCATGGCAAGCACTATTTCTGATTGTGACATTAGCATTGATCTTTCAAGGTTTCTGAAGTCCTCATCAGTTGGGGCACACTTGCCTGTGCCCTAGACTCCCCTTGGTGAGGCTGCAGTAACAGGTTTGAGCTGAGTGTTCTGGCTCTTGTTTTGGACATTGGACTATTGATGAGAATAGGGTTCTGTCTGGCTGTGGTGTGATGTTGCTGCAGAAGGGAGACAGTATCATCATCTATATTGCCAGGTAGCTGCAAGGGTTCTAAGGATGCATAACACTGTCATAGTGTGTAGTCACCGCGGTGCCAAAACTCTCTCCTGCAAGGGCCCTGACATCACAGTCTAACATTTAGACAACTGAATACCGCAGCACATGCAACAGTCTACAAGACATGCTTGCTAAGACATATTGTGATGGGAATTAATGTTCGATACACTTATTTTATTGCACTTTATTGATATTACATTCTTATGTATGACATTATGTTGTTCAAGTCATGGTTCAGTTACATTAATACAGATGGCAATCGCTTGAGGTCACCAGGATAATATAATACAATGAATGCAGCAAACGGTTTAATACAATAATAACTAAATTAACCCCTCTCCTCACCTAGAATACATAATAATTGAAAACGTACAACACTCCACACAATATAAGGTTTAATATGCCATTGCCCAATTATTGCAAAGGTGCCCACCTCTACTGTGTTCTGTACTTCCTCAAGAGGATGGGCCTGTTAAAGTCGCCAAGAGCCATACAACAGTCTACTGCCATGTTGTATTCCATCCTGTTCATGTGTTGTGTGTATTATTTCTTGTAAAATGACCCTTTTATGAGTCCCTCTAATTATTGCAGTAGATTGTCTTATTTAGCTTCATTTGCCAATAGGAAGCCCTCCCAGTTGGCCCCCGACTCGCCTCCAGCCCCTCGTCCTTTAACAAGATGAAGGGCACTTAGTTACGCCATCGTCCACTTCCATACATCCTGCAAGCATATCCTGCGTTGAAGTGCTGGACATGCCTTCCACCCCGTTGCTGTATTCCTTTTGGCCTATTACCATTGCTAGATCTATGAAATGACATATAGACTTCAGTGGTTTTGATCGTTTTGTCACAGGAAGTACACCAACTGATGAAGTAGAATCAGCTTCCATACAATCTTTTCCAACAAAAGACCAATACAGCTAGACCCGCACACATCCTCCCACTATGTGGTAAAAGTCAGCCTGTGTCTGCTGGTAACCGGGCAAGGAAACAGGTGCCTTGTGGTTCAACCTAGCTATCTTCTGAGGGGACAAGTATGCTTGGTGTATATAATGTATGTGGGATGGGTATGCCCAGATGTGGGTCCCTTGCTCACTGCACCACTGGATTCAAGCTAGCCTGGCTGAAGAAGGGTGACATACCCTGAAACCGGTCACAGGATGCTTGTTTCCGATCCAGGGACGACCTGACCTGGCAGTTCGGTCTGGACTGTTCCCATGGGGCACATGGTCACGACTGATTTGCATATAGCTGGGTCCAAATTGGGGTGGCTTAGAGGGCACAAGAAAGATGGATTTAACCCAGATCTTTTGACTGGGGGAGAATGTTTGCATTGTCAGCATTCCATCCATCATTTGTTTGCTGTAACACTTTTCGTCCTAAGTGGGATGGGTATGCCCAGTCGTGGGCCCCTTGCTCACTGCGCCACTGGATTCAAGCTAGCCTGGCTGAAGAAGGGTGACATACCGTGAAACCGGTCCCAGGATGCTTGTTTCCGATCCAGGGACGACCTGGACTGGCAGTTCGGTCTGGACTGTTCCCATGGGGCAGAGGGTCAAGACTGATTTGTATATCGTCCAAACTGGGGTGGCGTAGTGGGCAAAAGAACAATGGATTTAACCCAGATCTTTTGACTGGGGGTGAATGTTTGCATTGTCAGCATTCCGTCCATCATTTGTTAGCTGTAACACTTTTCGCCCTAAGTCGGATGGGTATGACCAGACGTGGGCCCCTTGCTCACTGCGCCACTGGATTCAAGCTAGCCTGGCTGTAGAAGGGTGACATACGCTGAAACCGGTCCCAGGATGCTTGTTTCCGATCCAGGGACGATCTGGCCTGGCAGTTCAGTCTGGACTGTTCCCATGGGGCACAGGGTCAAGACTGATTTGCATATGGCTGGGTCCAAACTGGGGTGGCGTAGTGGGCAAAAGAACGATGGATTTAACCCAGATCTTTTGACTGGGGGAGAATGTTTGCATTGTCAGCATTCCGTCGTATGGCTGGGTCCAAACTGGGGTGGCGTAGTGGGCAGAAGAACGATGGATTTAACCCAGATCTTTTGACTGGGGGAGAATGTTTGCATTGTCAGCATTCCTTCCATCATTTGTTTGCTGTAACATGGTTCAGTTACATTAATACAGATGGCAATCGCTTGAGGTCACCAGGATAACATAATACAATGAATGCAGCAAACTGTTTAATACAATAATAACCAAATTAACCCCTCTCCTCACCTGGAATACATAATAATTGAAAACGTACAACACTCCACACAATGTAAGGTTTAATATGCCATTGCCCAATTATTGCAAAGGTGCCCACCTCTACTGTGTTTTGTACTTCCTCAAGAGGATGGGCCTGTTAAAGTCGCCAAGAGCCATACAACAGTCTACTGCCATGTTGTATTCCATCCTGTTCATGTGTTGTGTGTATTATTTCTTGTAAAATGACCCTTTTATGAGTCCCTCTAATTATTGCAGTAGATTGTCTTATTTAGCTTCATTTGCCAATAGGAAGCCCTCCCAGTTGGCCCCCGACTCGTCTCCAGCCCCTCGTCCTTTAACAAGATGAAGGGCACTTAGTTTCGCCATCGTCCACTTCCATACATCCTGCAAGCATATCCTGCGTTGAAGTGCTGGACATGCCTTCCACCCCGTTGCTGTATTCCTTTTGGCCTATTACCATTGATAGATCTATGAAATGACATATAGACTTCAGTGGTTTTGATTGTTTTGTCACAGGAAGCACACCAACTGATGAAGTAGAATCAGCTTCCATACAATCTCTTCCAACAAAAGCCCAATACAGCTAGACCCGCACACATCCTCCCACTATGTGGTAAAAGTCAGCCTGTGTCTGCTGGTAACCGGGCAAGGAAACAGGTGCCTTGTGGTTCAACCTAGCTATATTCTGAGGGGACAAGTATGCTTGGTGTATATAATGTATGTGGGATGGGTATGCCCAGACGTGGGTCCCTTGCTCACTGCGCCACTGGATTCAAGCTAGCCTGGCTGAAGAAGGGTGACATACCCTGAAACCGGTCCCAGGATGCTTGTTTCCGGTCCAGGGAGGACCTGGCCTAGCAGTTCGGTCTGGACTGTTCCCATGGGGCACAGGGTCAAGACTGATTTGCATACAGCTGGGTCCAAACTGGGGTGGCGTAGTGGGCAAAAGAACAATGGATTTAACCCAGATCTTTTGACTGGGGGAGAATGTTTGCATTGTCAGCATTCCGTACTTCATTTGTTTGCTGTAACACTTTTTGCCCTAAGTGGGATGGGTATGCCCAGACGTGGGTCCCTTGCTCATTGCGCCACTGGATTCAAGCTAGCCTGGCTGAAGAAGGGTGACATACCCTGAAACCGGTCCCAGGATGCTTGTTTCCGGTCCAGGGAGGACCTGGCCTGGCAGTTCGGTCTGGACTGTTCCCATGGGGCACAGGGTCAAGACTGATTTGCATATGGCTGGGTCCAAACTGGGGTGGCATAGTGGACAAAAGAACGATGGATTTAACCCAGATCTTTTGACTGGGGGACAATGTCTGCATTGTCAGCATTCCGTCCATCATTTGTTTGCTGCGGCTGAACTTAAACTGGGGGTTCCTTGTGACAGTCCCTTTGGATAACCTAGTATGCCAGACCAGGCACTCTCCGTGATTTCTCTCAATATACATTTTTTCCATCTAAATTTTACTAAGGATGTCTCGATATAGAAAGCAGGTGCTTTTGATGTATTTAGGATGGCCACTGCATGTATGTCTACAATTAACCAGCATGATAATTTTTGTACATGTCTTAGATTTACAGGCTCCATTTCCTTTGCTCCCAATGTTCACCTTGGGGCTCACACTGAGGCAGCGTGTGCCATAAATTACCCTACAGAGATTCTGACTTCATCCTTCAGACTTTCAAAAGTGCACTACGACCCACTATGATAATGGTCACCCACCACATGAATTACAGCTTCTGTTCATGGTTTCTTATCATAGCTTTTCTCTAGATCCCTGAACTTCTGTGAGCACCACAGTGGCATCTCTGGCACGGCGAACGACCTTTACAATGCGGTTGTTATACCGCGATACATTTACATCTCGGTCATTACAACGCAAGTCGTTACAACGACTTGCTCTGGATGGCGCTATACACTAAGGAATAGTATGATTTACTATTCCAAAACCTTCCCTACTGTTACGTAGGCTGGAGTTGGAATAGTAAATCATACTATTCCTAAGTCCAGCGCCTCTAGCGCAAGTCGTTGTAACGACTTGCATTGTAATAACTGCGATGTAACGTACCGCGGTGTAACGACCGCGTTGTAACATCACATATTCCTCTGGCACACATATTGCCCCACCTCTGAGTCTCCTTTCATACTTTTCCCCGCAGTGCTAAGCCACATGGACAGCCCTGGTACAGCACCTCAGTCCCTTCATGCTCCCCAACAATACCCCAAAAACACTCCCCTCACCCAGACTGAGTTTAATCTCTAAACCTTCCCCGTCCACTGTGTCTGTCACACATCGCATCAGCCAGATCAACTGCGCTGTGCCGTAAGATGCCTCGAGGTTTGGCACCACCATCTCACCCACAATCAGATGTGCCACTCTTTTTACAGTGACCAGTTATTTCCTTTTAATTGCCCAAATGAAATCTATTAAGAGGTTGTCAATTTCCATAAAGACCACTTTTTTCAGCACGACAGAGATGGCCACAAAATTATATAATACTCTTTGTAAAATGAAAGAGGCAACTTAGACCAGAAGGGAATGGAGGATCTCATTCCTGATATGATTTTGACAAAGTTCTACGAGATGAGACAGTCATCAAAATGATAAACTTGAACCCCCTGGTACTGGAAAGTATCTGGTTCCTTTTCAAGGGGAGTGCCAGTGTCTATTGGATCAGCCAACCACGCAATGGGAAAACTGGGAACAAACACGATTTCCTCCTTTTATCAGTTAACTCAGGGTACTCCACAAACTTGCCCAGCAACTCCATGATGTCCAGTAGCTCCACTTGGACATTGTCAGAAACAGGAGAGTGTCATCACCATGACAAAAAACCATCTGTGCCACATGATAAGTCAATCCCTCACTCCTGGGCCCTCTGCTGGAGTGCACTTTCTAGGGACTCCATTGCAAAAGCAAACAACAGGGGGAGAATGGACACCCCTCTTCTATACCCCTCTGGATCACCCATGGTTGCGAGAGTATGTGACCCATGTGGACCCTGCCATACCATTTCCCTGTACAATAGTTAGATCAATTTCATAATATTTACCCTTAGTCCCATCTGTTGGAGCAGTGAAAATAGGTATGGCCACCTCAGGGTACCAAAGACCTTCTTGATATCTAAATAGGTCATCGCAGACAATGAGTATGTGCGGTGGGCCTTGTCAAGTACACAATACAATATCCTTAGATTTCTGAATGTGCTTCTCCCAGCATAAAACCACTATGGTTCAAGTGCACCAAGTCGTTTATGCATGTTATTAGCCAATTTGCTAATATTTTCTTGTACTCCAAGTTCAGCAGTGACAATGGCTTCTAAGACTTGACATCTAGCAGGACCCACCTAGCCTTAGGCAGCACCACTATTATTGTCTCACAAGTGGTGTCTGGCAAGCTGCCCCAGCAAAATGCACCCACATACTTGGTCAATAGCTTCGGGCTAATATTTCTTTGTAAGTCTAATAAAACTCCGGTGGCAACTCATTCAACCCCGGTGTATTTCCCTTTGCCAACTAGTCTACGGTTGTTGTGATTTCCTCTATGGACACTGAACTCTCAATTGTGTCTCTCTGCATCCTAGTCCAGCTCTGCACTGCAATCCCACACAGATATTAATCTAATCTGTCTCCCACCTTTTCAATCAGTGTGGATTAAAGCCCCTAACATAGTTCACCGGTGCCCAGTTACTCTCCAACTGTGTATGGAGAGTCTCACCTATGTCAGATTTTATAGCTCAGATGGTTTCCTTTCCATGTCTGTGCAGATTAGCCAAGCCAGTAAGTGCCCCACTCTCTTCCACTTTCCGTGTTGTCTCGCCACTTATTCTCTATAATTCAACCCCCTCAATCTGTCCAATAATGTGTGGTATTTAATCTTCACCCCAATTCTCTTTCTATGAGGTTGGGGTCACTCATTGCCTCTACCTCTACATCTAGGTCATGCATCTTTTGTACTAGAGTTGTTAACTGCCGGGGTATTATTAGCTTAATCCCAAAGATATTGTATAGGCACCCCATTTTAATACAAGTTTAAACACATCCCACTAAATTGCTATGTCTCTTCTTGTTTTTTGTAAAATAATGTTTTAAATGGAACGTATAGTAGTGCATTGACCTGCAATCACCAACTGGGCACAGGCAGGAAGGGCCCACCCCATCCAGGGCAAGGCCTCAGCCAGTGAGTAAAACTGGTTTTAATGTCTCTAGCATGATGACTCATAATTTCTGCAAATTTACTCGTAATTATGCGTAATTGTATGAGAAGAGTAATCCAGCCTTCAGCTTCAATTTCTTAGTGCAAAATGCACCATGGCATTCTAAATGGGCCAAAGGATGCATTTTGGTCGAAGAAAATACAGAAAATACAGGAAGTGGCTATCTCATAGTTTGGTGTTCCTGGTGTTCCTTCCGAGTCTTCCACCCTGTTACGCAGGAACATTACTGTCCCCACCAGTTCCTTCACCTTAGTCTGAAGCTTCTGCATGCTAGGGTACAGAGATGAGAAGATTGACTCATTTTGTGTAATCTTTTCCTTTCATTTTTGGTGATCGGAGCGCAATAGGTTCTCTAGTGTGAACTTAGGGTCTGATTTATAGTTTGGCAGAGAGGGTACTCAATCACAATGGCGACGGAATACCATCCATACCAAATTGAAGGTTCCGAGTAAGGGCCGTCGGTTGTTTGGCCATATGTCTGTCCACCCGATTTAGAGTGGGTGAACACACAGACAATTTCCACTGTCCATCACCACCAGGTAAAAGATGGCAGTAAGGGGCAGTGAAAATGGAAAAATTAACCCCTCACAATGGGAGAAAACTCTCATAGAGTGGCATTTTTTGGGGGGAAAAAAAACAACATTGTAAGTTTGCTGTGCAACTATGTCATGTTGACAGAGCCATCCATCAAACTTACAATGTACTGGCAGAGTTGTAATAAAATCAGAATTCGAAAGTATGATAGCTCTAAGGATATGGTAACGGCCACCCACCATATACCAGAGGGTCTAGACAAGCTCTAAACCCTTCAAACAAAAGAAAGAAGATATATCCTGAGCATATTCCACATTAATCAATTAGAGTCCTTAATGAATTAACAACAAAGGTTCTTCTTAGTCTTCTTTTATTTCTTTATTCTCCAAGAGCAGCCCTAGCCGCCAACACGTGTTTCGTCTCTTTGTGGCATAAACCACAGACTTCCTCAGGGCTAATATTTCACAATGTTCCAAAGCAAACAGCAAAGTCCAAATTATCAACAAATATATATATTTTTTTAACCCCTTGTGTGCCCCGCCCTTTCCCCGCCCTGTGCCGGGCGTTGAATTAGCGGGCGGGGTTCATGACGAGATAGTCTCGTCATGGGCACAGCGCAACCGCGGCCCATGACGAGACCATCTCGTCATGGGCACTCAAGGGGTTAAACAAAGTTTTATTAGCAATTTTTCATTATACACAATACGGCTTCTACTATTTCTTAGACATTTGGGATGGTACAGTCTGCATTATGGTTATAGTATTTGTAACACTTTTAATAAATCTGTCATGCAACTTAAAAGAGTGCCATCAGCATCTATACATATTATCCGCATATCTCGTGAATAATTTGCACTAGTATTATCAAAAATACCTATAACAATGCCCAGTTATTCATGACTACCCAGTCGGGTATGCATCTCGCATCCCATCGTGTCATAGTCTGCAATAATAAGCATAACTTCCCAACTAAATTCCCTTCCCCCCTCCCTTCAGTCCTTTATCTTCATGAAAATAACATCTTAGGACAGCTGGATACTCAGACCCCGGCAGGCATCTTCACTTTCAAACCAACAACAGTTCTGGTGCGAAATGACGCACTAGTCAGCCTTAGTCAGTGAATTATAGTCTTGCTAGCATTAGTAACATGTTCGAGATGGGTTTTTGGGATCCACTTACATTATTGTGAACTACTACGAGATTCCACAACGTCCACCTCCTGCGTTTTAAGAGATTCTAACATTGCATCCCACTCCAATGCTATCGGGGTTTTACGTAATCCTTTGGCCTCCTCTCGCCTTAGGGCCGCACTTTCTGCACTACCCCATCTGAGCAATTCGCTATGCCACATATGTACGGGGGTGGTTTCTTGGACTTTCATCGCATGGTGACGGCTCGTATTGCTAGGATTAACGACAGATTTGCAAATCTATATTGTACCTTGTGTTTCGAGGGGGACTTATGAAGGCCCAGGATACATTCCTACATAGTGTTGGTCATGTCCCTCTGTATGGCTGCAGATATATGTCGTCTGACCGAGTCCCAAAATCCCCCTAGGTGAGGACATGACCACAACATATGAGCTAAATCGGCGCCTACTGCGTAGCATCTAGGACAATGGTGTTGTGTTTGTGGAATCATTGTGTCCTCAACAAATATATATATATTTATCATATTTCCAAGTTTTGATCCGAGTCCCGATCCATGAGACAAGAATTGTAGTCTCTCCAGTTTCCCTTGTGTATCAAGAAACCATCAGGTACCCTTAAAGAGCAGCGTGGTCAGTAGCGAGTTCTGGAGCACGGCGTCAGGCCATAGGTTTCCAGAATGGCTTGCCATATAGTGTCAGATTTTTTGGTGAGCCTGTCTAGGGCTGTTTCCACATATTTCAGCATGACTTTGGCCTCAGCATTTCCATAGGCATGTATGTCTGCATTCCTCTCCTTAAGCTGTCCCTACCCGCTCCTTTGATCTCACCATTGTGGTAATGTTTACTTTATCTTTGGGGTTATTGCAGCAGCTGGCACAGATTCAATTTGCACATAACCCTTTAATGATTCCTTGCAGTAGCCGGGGTTGCAAACACGCTACACCCAGGTGTCCTGCCCATGCTTTCTATTCAACTCAATTGCCCCCACAATGTCCACAATTCCACCCCCAGGAGAGGTCCCTGGGTTGACTGAGACCATTGGACCTCTCCCCTTTGCCCACGTCACATTCACAGTGCCTCCATCTTACACAGGGCTACAGCTTGTCGGCCGCAATACTCTCCCACTGCCATCTGCTGTGGACGGATCCTCCATTGATTCTGGGCACCACCACTATGCTTGCTGACGTCTGCTGCTTTGGGGCCACCGGCAGTTCGGCTAGATGTAGAGACACAAGTCGATCCTGGGGAGGCCTGTTTGGGTAGTGCTAGAGTGCAACTCACTCCAACTTGTGCTTGGCCACTTTGCCCATGTTCACTAGAAGGTTAAGAATTATTGCGTTGGAATACAGTCGCCAAAGCTGTATAATATATAAATAGCTGTACTAAGTAAATTTTCAGTGCGAACTACATTTTCTTACCATGGCGTCAAATGTGTCATGCTCACTTTGCCATAGACAACCTTATACTTTGTGTGGTTCCTGGTGGATGTGACTGGTGTAGAATACACAGCATCCTCAGATAGCAGGGTGCTCCCCACAAGAGTGTACACTGGTGTTGTCAAAGGTTCGTGCATTTGTCTTAGAGGCTTTCACCAGGTGCCGAGCAAACCCTTCCTTACTATGTGCCTACACATCACACACCCTATCTTACCACTCCCACAGTAACCTGCATCAACAAGGCTTTGTACCCACCACAATATTTACATCTACCCCGTTTCTTGTCTGAGCAAGGATTTATTCATAAAACTTTACAATGCTCAGCCATCATCAGTCAAGAGGACCAGAGGACAATCTTCTAACTCACTTTTTCTCTTTTTCCTCTTTCCCTGACTCTCCCCATCTCCAGAATCAACATTGCTGTCCAGGGTAAACTGTGGTCTATTTGCACAGAACGTTTGGGCTCCCTGCTGCGCCTGCTTGCTCGTCTCTATTACTACAAATGCGACTGAGCATGTTTGTGGACTGGGCATGCGAAAGATGTCATCAGCACGTGCGAATGCAAGAATACCTTATTTTACCAATGCAAACCCTTTGGGATTTGAATGTTCAAGGGACTAGCATCGTACACTTGTTGCCATCTACTGAGTTTAATTTTGTGAGCCGAAAATATTTGATTAATTTACAATTCGCTTTTTGTATTTGTACATCTGGCCCACAGCTCTTTTTTCTAATACTAGAGAACAGGTAAGGTAAAAGCAGAAGTGGGTGGGACTGATCCTGATAGTTCACTGCCTGGAAAGGCTAGTAGAGCCGAGGAAGAACCATCGTGTGATAGGCTAGTCTGGCAAATGTTCACTCTGCGACACTGCCTGACTGCAGTGTAGAGCTCAGAACTATTCCCTCTAGGCCGGTAGGCAGGATTTATAATGTGAATCCTCGACATACTGAAATATACTGACGAATCCAGTGTATATTATGTCTGAACTCTCCATAAATGCATTTGTATTGATCATCTCTGCAAATGGAATTACTATTGGACAGATAAAAGGTTGAGGCACGTGAAAGAAAGACACAAGAACGGTGGACAAGTAAAAGCACTCAAGGGAAGCACTCACATTGTTAAGAAAGATTTTTCAAGGAAAACTAGTTCTAGGAGAGAAGTTGCCCCAGAAGACTGCAAGAGGAGAAAAAAAAATGAAAATAATCCCTTATGAAAAAAAAGAAAGCTTTACAAATGGTCGTGTGAACTGGAATGTAGGTTGAAGTGAAAAACAAAAAATGTCACGAAGAATGTTGGTAATAGAGAATATTGGTGATTCAGATACATATCTACATTTCTGAGTAGGCCCTCTAGGGATTAAAAAGATGTTGTGGCCTAAATGTGGCACCCTTATTCTTGCAATTAAAGGTTAAAATAAAACAGAATATCAGTCATTTAATATAATTTTTTATAGAAGTGCAAAAGTGCTTTCCTGTAGGCAGGTATAATTAGAACAGGTTTGGAAACACCACAGTGAACATTACAGAAAAATATTTTTACTGTCTCAAAGTAATTGTACTTTTGAGTTTGAATTACTGTAAATTGAAGATATAGTTTAAATACACAAGAAAGAATAAAAAAGGAAAAAATGCATTGGCTCAGTAAAGATTGGCTCACCCGCACTGGCACTGAAGTGCACTTCTGTTATGATCTTCCTCTATATTTCAGGTTTCATCCCTACACATCTTTATCTTTCCCTCCCTCTTCTACTTTCAGTTTCCCAACTTGGTATGGTCCACCCTTCCAACTGTAGCCAATGGTACTGCCCTAGAATGCGAACAGGAGTGCACCTTAGAATGTTGGCACTTCTGGCTGAGGAGCGTTAGGCTTGGCAATTTGAGGAACTGTTTGATAAATAAACCCACGTCTTTAATCCAATTACTTGGCTTCTTGGACTTATTTCAACAACTTCCTTTTAGGCAGATGTGCTAATGCGATCAACAAAAATGCCGTGCCAAGATTGTATGAAAACCAATGGCCGAAGTGGGCTGACCCTGTGCCCCATGGTGCATGCTTTGGTAGGCAGAATCAAGATCAGTGCACAGACCACTGCATAAAGATGGCTGACCCAAAGCCCTTTTATCTATGTATATTTGTGTAGATTATTTATTTTGGATTTTTTTTATTTACATGAGTGCTCAAGACACCAAAGTCAGACCTAAAAAGGGATGTTGGATTGTTCTTGCCCAAGAGCCTAAAGATCAAGGGGACAGATATACAAGCCCCCTGCGACACATTTACGCCGCCGTTGCTGTGGAAATTTAGCGTGCAAACTGAACATTATCTGCGCCATCTTGCCTCTCCCCAGCGCCACGCACAACGAATGCACGGCCGCCATTTTAGGCACCCCGCTCTCTCCCCGCTCACTCTCGACCGCCAGCGTTTTCCCTTGGCGCTGCAAGCATCCCCCGCGCGCCGGCCACCCCCGCTCTCTCATACAGGCCATAAACCCTCTCCTTCTGCGCGACCCTGCTACGGAACCACTTCCAACCGACAACCCATACATGGTCATGCCTCTCCTTTGATAACCCCCTTCCTCTACGCCCCATTGTCTGAACTGGTCCCAGGCCATCACCTAGCCCTGCGGATGCAGTTTACTGCCCCTACTGTAAGGGAAACACCCCACTTCAAAGGGATTACAGTAGATCAAAGCCCCTACCCCCTGAGACCCGGCCAGTTGCACACACCCCCGGGAATTAGCGGAATTCCCTGCTGCGCGATAGCCATCTCCCACTGCGGGTAGGGTGGGAACTTCTACTGTATCTATGTGTGGGATCAGATCTGAGCCGGGGCTTCAGGGGATGTTCTTTCAGGCATCAAGGGAATCTCAAGAATGTACTATATGTAATAAAGCAATAAACCAGTGTATAAGAGACCAGGTCTCAGAGATGCAGTTAGAGCACCTCGTGACGATACCTTGCTGTCTGATCTGATGTGTTCTGCTCCGACGGAATAAAACTTTGTTTCCTGCCTTCCAGTCTCCGGCGCCTGCCTCTTTTATTGGTAAATTATCGAGTGGTATGAGAGGCGATTACCGCCGGGCAAATACTTGAAAGATTATCAACTGAAACTGCCGCTACCATTTAACAATTGGCGCCCACGTGGGGCCCATCAGCGACACGTGGATCCAGTGGGAGAGGTCCCGACGACAGAGTGAACGACTGCAACGATCGGGAGAGCTCCTGCCCAATAGACCCTCGTCTGGCAGCCGATCATCCGAACTTCACTGGTTCCGAGCAGACCTCTCTCGAGTGATCTACGGTCCTGACTGGGAACCATCAGGAGTGCCGCGGCAAATACGGAGAATAGAGGACGATCGGGCGCTGGAGGCGGAAGACGAGAAACTGTCCACGCGGTCCGGGTAAGGTCGTGAAATACGACAAAAGTGCGAAATAATTGATTGATTGTTTGAATACTAGTATTGCTCATTGATTATGCTCATTGATTGTTCTCTTTGAGATATTCGCTGTCTACAAACGGGGAGGAGTAGAAATACTCTCTCTCTCTCCCTTTGCAGATAGTGAAGGGTAGGTAACGCAGACTTTTGTCCCCGTTGAAACCCGTCGTGCCTATCTTTATCTCCCCATTGATTGATTGTCCGAACATTGATTGTTTTGAAGAATAGTACTTTTTGAGATATTCTCTGTTTGCAAATAACGTAGAATAGGAATATTCTGTCTAGTCTTTGCAAATAGTGAAGGGTAGGTAACGCAGACTTTTGTCCCCGTTGAAACCCGTCGTGCCTATCTTTATCTCCCCATTGATTGATTGATTGATTGTCCGAACACTAGTTGTTCGATATTGGTTCTTTGGAGGTATTCTCTGCTTACAAATAACGAAGAATAGAGATATTCTGTCTAGTCTTTGCAAGCAGTGAAAAGATAGGTAGTGCTGACTTTTGTCCCCGTTGAAACCCGTCATGCCTATCTTCTCCCCACTGATTGGTAGTTGGTTCTGCCCGGACCGCTTATTAGAGGTGAACCATCCGGCTCCACTGGAAGGCACCCCTAATAAGGACATGTTCACTAAATATGGACTAGTCGCCGTAGCTTATAGCAAGCTGTGGCATAAATATACCAAGAAGGACCCCGAAAGTCAGTGGCCACTGATGGGATCCTTCGACGACCGCAAGATAGAAGCGCTAGAAGTAGCTCTGCGTAGCAATAAGACGACGCCTACTATGCTTGACAGTATTGGCATGTGGCGCAAAGAAGCGACGCAACGGAAAAAGAGGGAAGAAGTAAAAGCAGAAAAGGAATTACGAAAGGCAGCTCACCTAGCCGCTAAAAAGTTAGAAGAAGACATAAAGGAGAGAAGGGAAACTAAACTAAGACAGGAGCCCGAAACCTCAGGCCAGTACGCTGTTAGGACCCCTTCTTTGCTCTACCCTGTATTGTCCTCCAAGCAGCAAACGAATGACGAATTACTGTTAGGTCCCCCGACCATTTACATGCCCCCTCCGTATGCACCCTCCCAATCGGTAGTGCAACACCCACAACCCCCGAACACGAACGAAAGCAGTACAGGGGCCTCGGCCCTCACGGCCTCCGCGCCGGCTGAGCCTCTTGTACTGAACCTAACGTCGACTACAACGCTAGACGACCATGAGATAGGAAAGAAAGAGTCCACCAGAATGAATCGGTTAACTAAAGATGAACGAGCAGGAATTGACAAGATAGTAGGGACGCTGGTGGAGCGAAAAGAAAGTGAGGAGTATATAACGGACGTGTATAAATCGTATGCCGACAGCCGCAGACGACACTTCGTCGTACGGCTCTGTTATCACACCCTGAATACATATGAGGATAGGTACCACGATAAAGGTCCCGAAGGCCTAGCGGCCCTATATAGGAAGGTAGACATTGGGGAAGAAAGAGAGGGCGATGTAACGAACCTCTTCACTCGTACACTCGAGGTCTACCGACACCTTAAAGAACATGGACAGACAACCAAAACAGAAACCCCCATAGCAACTAAGCCCCAGGGAGGAAGGGCCGATGCCATGATGCCCATTAAAGAAGCTGCCCCCTATTGGGTCCCCCCACGGGGTCAGGGAACGCACGACGACATCAACCACCAAGATGCGAAGGGAAGGGTTGTATATAACTGGGTCTACCAGCCGTGGGACCGGCAAGATATTTTGACCTTTAGAAAGACCCTACCCGACTTGAGAAAGAACCCGACTGCCTTCTACACTGAATTAGGCACAGCCTTAGGCTCAACGATAATGACGTTAGCAGATATCGACTTGTTCTTTGGGCTATGTCTGCCGGCTGATGTGTGGAAACAAATCCGGAAAGTTGACCACGCTGAGCCGTTCGGATATACCTGGGTACAACTCGATACCATAGATAAACAGCGAGAACCTGGACAGAAACCCCCGAAAGCCATCTTAGAGCTCCCAGACAAGATTGTACAAAAGCTGAAGACTTTAATCCCAGAAAGAAAGGTAGACTGGTCGATAGTGACGGCTTGCCGCCAGAAACCCCAGGAGGATGTGTCTGAATACTTCTCCCGATTCGAGACTGTGTTTTCCGATTACAGTGGCCAAGACATGACCACCGCAACCGGACACCACCTCTTTGTCCAGAATTATGTAAAGGGTCTGTCTCAAGAAGTCTCCCAGAAGCTACAGACCAGCGAGAGTAGTTGGGCAGCCTCCAAACCCGCAGCAATTCTCCAGATGGCCCAATACTACGAAAATCAGAAGAACGAGAACGATAGGGCGTCAGAGAAGAAGAAAAAGGAATTAAAGGAGAGGGTGATGATAGCGCAGTTGCAAGGGGTGACCATAGGAAGGGAACCCCCAAAAGAGAATTACCAACCAACCGCCCCTAGAAAGCTACCCCCTAGAGACCATACACCTACACCCTACAACGGACGGAGAGACTTAGATGGAAATCAATGTGCGTTCTGTAGAGGGTTCGGACACTGGAAATCCCAGTGCCCGGTCCTTCTGGAAATAAACAAGAATAGGGACCCCAGAGACGCAGCATACGACCACAGAAATAGAGGACAGGGACGAGGGCACACGAACAACACCATCAACGACAGGCCAGGCAGACCAAACACCTTTGATCGCCCCCGCCAAAACCAGTGTCAGCAGTCCGACTATGAGAGCACTCATGACTTCGCATAGGACCGCCAGGGGCAAGGGAGGGATCCAGTCGAACTCCGTGTTGACCAGCAAGGTCCTTACGTCACCGCTAAGGTCTTGGGCACAAAATCTCCATTCCTGGTAGATACTGGGGCGACACGTAGTGCGTTATCTAAACGACTGATTCCTAGGGCACCCTTGTCTGGCTCACACGTAACCTCAATAGGCTTTGACGGAACGCCCTCCACTAACCCCTTATCAGCACCAATCTCCTTTGACTTAGAAGATAACACCACTGACACGACCTTTCTGCTCTCCTCCAACACCCCCGATGCTATTATGGGACTTGATTTGCTAAAACATTTTCGAGCCACTATCAGATGCTCCCCAGACGGAGTTCGAGTCATCCTACACGATAACCCAGATCTGTCCAGACCCTGTCACACTCGGCGTATGCTCTCTATAACCGATGCTGATATGTCCCTACTCGACACATTACCTTCACATCTATGGGCTAAAACCGACTCAGATGTAGGGCGCATGGTGATCGACCCGGTACACATAACCGTCCGACCGGACGCAGTGCTCCCAAAGCTTCCACAGTATCGGATATCACCCGAAGGCGAGAGGGCATTGGTGGAAATCATCGAGTCCCTGGTCGAGGCAGGAGTGGTAGAAGAAGTAGTGAGTAATGTTTGCAACAGCCCTATCCTACCCATTGTAAAGAAGCAAGGCGAGGGGGATGAGAAAGCCTACCGTTTCATTGTTGACTTGCGAGAGGTTAACAAAGTAGTCATACCCCAGTACCCCGTAGTCTCAGACATCACCACCATCCTCACCCTGATTCCATCCACCGCCACCATCTTTACTGTTATTGACCTCAAGAACGCATTCTTTTCCATCCCCATCCACCCAGACAGCCGCTACCTGTTCGGCTTCACTTTAAAAGCCCGTTCGTACAGATTCTGCAGGGCACCCCAGGGCTACACTGAGAGTCCCAGTATTTACAGCCAAGCCCTCAAGAGGCAACTGGATGCAGTCCAACTGCCCGATGGAGTGGTATTGATACAGTACGTCGATGACATTCTTTTGGCGGCCGACACCACTCCTCTTGCCGTCACAGCCACCATTCACCTCCTCCGCTTCCTTGCGGAGAACGGTCACAAGGTCTCCAGAAAGAAATTGCAATTCTGCCAGCCCCAGGTAACTTATCTAGGCCACCTACTATCCAAAGACGGGAGGAAACTTACCCCTGACCGAATTCAAACCATCCTAGAAACCCCTGTTCCCAAAACTCAGAAGCAAGTACGATCCCTAGTGGGCCTCACTTCCTTTTGTCGACAGTGGTTGCCAAACTTCAGTCTCACCATAAAGCCTCTGCTTTCCCTGCTGGCTAAGGATGTCCCCTTCCCCCTCCCCTGGACACCCGAATGCCAATCCTCCTTCAAAGAATTACGAGACGCCCTCTGCTCGGCCCCAGTCCTAGGAACCCCAGACTACACTAAACCTTTCTCCCTCTACACCCACGAAAGGGAGGGATGTGCGTTGTCTGTCCTAACCCAGTCCATAGGCCCTAAGCAACGCCCTTGTGCCTACTTCTCTGCCACTCTCGACCCCGTAGCCAGAGCCTTGCCCGCCTGCCTTCGAGCAGTAGCCGCCGCTGCTGTCTCTATCCGACAAAGTGAGGGGATCGTGCTCTCGAACCCCCTCACAGTATTGGTACCCCATGCTGTTGATACCCTCCTGAACCAAACCAAGACTCAACACCTGACTAGCGCACGACTGACTGGGTATGAACTGACTCTGCTTGCACCCCATATCACATTGAAACGATGCACCACTCTGAATCCAGCTACTCTACTACCTCTCCCTGACGCTGACCCCAATGCATCCCCTATACATGACTGCGTGACCCTCACCGACGAACAAACCAAGAGTAGGGTTGACCTCCGGGATACTGCCTTCCCGGACCCTGACGGAGAACTGTGGGTGGATGGCTCATGCATCAAGCTCCCTGATGGCACCACCTCAGCTGCCTATGCAGTCACCACAGCTCGAACAGTTGTTGAGACAGCCCGCATCACACAGCGATCCGCACAGGCGGCTGAACTAATTGCCCTCACACGAGCCTGCATCCTGGCAGCAGGGACAACCGCAAACATTTACACAGACAGTCAGTATGCCTTTGGGGTAGTTCACCACTTCGGGCTCTTATGGAAAGAGAGGGGATTCTTGACTTCTCATGGCACACCCATCCTGCATGGAGACCTAGTCTCTGCCCTGACCGAAGCAGTCCTCCTCCCCACACGGTTAGCTGTGATCAAATGCCAGGCACACAAGAAGGTGACAGACATTATAGGTCAGGGAAATGCACTAGCTGACATTACTGCCCGAACCACAGCCGAGAATAGGTCCACGACCCGTATGTACGTGACCAGGTCACAAACTGAGAAATGGAAGGATGCTAGGGAAACGATTAGGGATATCCAACTAGCCAGCACACCACACGAATTAACTGAATGGGCCCGGGTAGGATTGAAGGACGATGACGGTTGTTGGCGAACTAAAGACTCGAACAAATGGCTGCTACCCGACTCATACTTGATCCCCATGCTGACCATGGCACACTCCCCCGCGCACATAGGGTCTGCCCCCATGATCGAACTCATCTCCAAAGTCTGGCACAACGACAGAATACCAGACTCAGCCAAACGTCTGGTCCAACAATGCCTAGTATGCCTCCAACACAACCCTGGGAAAGGAACTGCTGTACCCCGGGGAGGGTTTGGGGTCCCCAATCACCCCTTTGAAGTCCTACAAATGGACTACGTCCAGCTAGAAAGGTGCCAAGGTTTAAAGTATGTGCTTGTCGTTGTATGTGCCTTCAGCAAGTGGGTGGAAGCCTACCCGACCCATGATAACACCGCTATGACTACCGCAAAAGTACTACTGAAGGAATTCTTCCCCCGATACGGCCTTTGTCGAATTTTGTGGAGCGACAATGGCCCCCACTTCGTAGCCGAAGTTATCCAACTCATCTTAAAAGGGTTGGGTGTAAAACAGAAGTTCCATGCGGTCTTCCATCCCCAATCTGCAGGCCTGGTTGAGCGACACAATGCCACATTGAAGCTTAAGATAGCAAAAATAGTCGCCACCACAGGACTAAGATGGCCAGACGCTCTCCCACTAGCATTGCTATCAATGCGTTCCACCCCCACCAAACACCACTTAACCCCCTACGAGGTCGTCTTTGGGCGGCCCATGAACCTTTGGACTGCACCAAAACCATCATCCATCCACGACGTCCCGGACGTCCTCATGTCTGACTATTTGTATAACCTAACTAAGACGTTGTCTGTTATCCACCAGCAGGTGCTGCACGCCATTCCCGATGTTTCCAGGGGCCCGGAACACGACATCCAACCCGGTGACTTCGTCTTAGTGCGTAACTTCCAGCGCACCAAGAGTCTGGAGCCCCGGTGGACGGGCCCCCTGCAAGTCCTGATCACCACCCGAACAGCTCTTCGAGTGGAGGGGAAACGCAATTGGCTGCATGCACACCACTGCAAGAAGGTATCACCGACCCTGACAACCACGGACAACATCACCACCCAAGAGGAACTACTGGACAAAGACCGACCATCCCTGAACCGCGGCCCGGATACAGAGACACTTGAGTTGATTGAATATCCTGATCCCACTGTGCCATCCAAAGAAGGGTATAACTTGCGACGAAAGGAGAGAACTTCGGCTAAGCAGACCACAGGCTAAGTGGAAATCTCAGAACGGTAGCCTAGTCACCTAAAAGGCCACCAGGAGAGAAACTAAAACAAAGTCTGTGGTTCTGCCCGCTACCGAGTCTCTTGAAGGTGATGGAAGCGCCCGACATGAAGATGATGGAAGCAACCGGACGTCCGAAGATCCACTACAGAAACCCAAAGACTGACCGAATGCACAGCTTAAAGACTATTGCACTTTTCATTACCCTTCTCTTTTGCCTTCTCCTCATGGTCACCTTCTGGATCATGGAGGAGAGCACACCCGCTCATAAGACATTACTGACCACCGTTCAACCTACCACCACGAAAGAACATCATCTGATCTCGCTTTCACCCCAACTCCGAGAAAGGCGTAAGGAGTTCTGGAATAACTCTTTTGTGCAGTTGCTCCACCAACACAATCTTGCTACCAACGCCACTAATTGCTGGATCTGTGGACTGCTACCACATGCCACTGGACACTCTATCCCTTTCATCCCTTCACCTTTTTCTGTCCATGGTTCCTGCCTCGCCTGGCTAATCCTCCTGCAAGAAAGCTACAAGGACAATGCCACTTCCGGCAGAACCATGTCACACTTTTACCATGGGTTCTGGCTGAACAAAACTGGAAGAACTTCTGCCCTCTTCTGCCCTCTGAGATCGAACACTTCCTTTCACATGGACATCCCTGCCAAAGAACGAGTTGAAATGCAAGTGTTCAACAATCCAGCCAGACCCACCTTCTCTTACCTCCGGAAACGGACGGCCGCCACCCTAACAGTGGCCCTGTCCGTCATCAACATCACTGGGTCTGTATGCCTCGAAGGCCTGGGGGCACAGCTGGTGGGCCACAGCTCCTGCCTCATCACCCGAACATTGGACTCAGTTGACCCACCCTCCTTTGTTGCCTCCCCGAATATGTACTTCGTCTGTGGTACTAAGGCCTACACCTGGCTTCCGAAAGGTTGGGGAGGCACCTGCTACATCGCCTTTGTCCTTCCTCCGACGTATGTGGCTCCAGCAAACCATCACCGACAGAAACGGGCCAAAGACATTGTGCAGGCCGACTCCACCGGAGCACAGTTCATGGACGCAGTCAAAGGCCTTGTTCCACTCTGGGGTCCGATGGCAAACAGCCGTGCCATCCGCCACTTAACCCAGGCAGTCGAAACGGCAATGAACATTACAGCTGGCGCCCTCGCCAACAACACCGCTGAGCTTCAGGCCGTCCGCCTGGTGGCTCTCCAGAACCGCCTTGTTCTAGACGTGGTTCTGGCAGATCGTGGAGGAGCATGCCGCATCATTGGGTCCAGCTGTTGTACCTACGTACCGGATAACTCACCCTCAGTCTACAAAGCAATTGAACATCTCCACAGACTGTCCGCAGAGGTTCATCAAGAACAAGAAGAATGGTCACTGGGGAGTTGGTTTTGGGACACTATTAAAGGTTGGGGATGGAGACTGTTTTCATTTATCCTGATACCGATTGTGTTACTATGTGGATGTTGCTTGGGGATTCAGTGTCTGCCACCTTTATGTTCGCTTTTTATGAACTGCATCTGCCCTAAGACTTTGGACTTTGAAACTGAGCGGATGAAAGCTCTGAACGAGGTGGAGGTACGGGGTATTATGGGGATAGATCCAAACTAGGCAAGCTGGCGAGACATGTTAAAAGGGAGGACTGTGGAAATTTAGCGTGCAAACTGAACATTATCTGCGCCATCTTGCCTCTCCCCAGCGCCACGCACAACGAATGCACGGCCGCCATTTTAGGCACCCCGCTCTCTCCCCGCTCACTCTCGACCGCCAGCGTTTTCCCTTGGCGCTGCAAGCATCCCCCGCGCGCCGGCCACCCCCGCTCTCTCATACAGGCCATAAACCCTCTCCTTCTGCGCGACCCTGCTACGGAACCACTTCCAACCGACAACCCATACATGGTCATGCCTCTCCTTTGATAACCCCCTTCCTCTACGCCCCATTGTCTGAACTGGTCCCAGGCCATCACCTAGCCCTGCGGATGCAGTTTACTGCCCCTACTGTAAGGGAAACACCCCACTTCAAAGGGATTACAGTAGATCAAAGCCCCTACCCCCTGAGACCCGGCCAGTTGCACACACCCCCGGGAATTAGCGGAATTCCCTGCTGCGCGATAGCCATCTCCCACTGCGGGTAGGGTGGGAACTTCTACTGTATCTATGTGTGGGATCGGATCTGAGCCGGGGCTTCAGGGGATGTTCTTTCAGGCATCAAGGGAATCTCAAGAATGTACTATATGTAATAAAGCAATAAACCAGTGTATAAGAGACCAGGTCTCAGAGATGCAGTTAGAGCACCTCGTGACGATACCTTGCTGTCTGATCTGATGTGTTCTGCTCCGACGGAATAAAACTTTGTTTCCTGCCTTCCAGTCTCCGGCGCCTGCCTCTTTTATTGGTAAATTATCGAGTGGTATGAGAGGCGATTACCGCCGGGCAAATACTTGAAAGATTATCAACTGAAACTGCCGCTACCATTTAACATTGCGTCGCTTCTGTGACGCACCCGCGGCGTAAACCATGCGCCATGTTGCACCTTATTTACAACGTGACTCATCTAGGGAGATGCATCACGTTGTAAAGCCCTGCGCCACATTAAACCTGCGTCAGGTTTAATGTATGCAGGTTGGGCGTTCCGTCGGAAAAAGCCTTGGAAAAGTGACGCAGTGAAATCTACAAGATTTCACTGAGTCACTTTTCTGACGCCGCTGCGTCAGAACCCTGCGCCTGCTTGAAGCAGGCGTAAGGCATGACGCAGCATGTTAGGTATAGGCAGCCCCTGAGCATTGCTGGAGTTGCGTCATGCTTGCGACACAACTCCAGCAATGCGCCACCCTTACGCCATCAGATGCATCATGCATCTGTTTATCCTTGCGCCACAATGCGCCGCATGATGGATTTAGGCCCAGATCTCTGTACTGGGGTGAATGTATGACATTGTTCTGCATTCTGTCCATCAATTGTTGTTTTTGCATTTGTCGCCCCGAGTGGGAAGGGTATGCCCAGACGTGGGTCCCTTGCTCTCCATGCCACTGGAATCAAGCTATCCTGGCTGAAGAGGGGTGAAACCCCGAAACCGGTCCTAGGATGCTTGTTTCCAGTCCAGGGAGGACCTGGCTTGGCAGTTCGGGCTGGACTGTTCCCATGAGGCACAGGGTCAAGACTGATTTGCATATGGCTGGGTTCAAACTGGAACGGCATGGTGATCAAAAAAATGATGGATTTAGGCCCAGATCTCTGTACTGGGGTGAATGTATGACATTGTTCTGCATTCTGTCCATCAATTATTGTTTTTGCATTGTAAATGCGGCGCATCTGTAGTGGCGCAAGGGTAAACTTGCGTGACGCATCTTACCTGGCGCATCCCTGCTGATATGCAGGGATGCGCCAGTCCTTGTAAATCTGCCCCAGGGTTCCCTAGAACAAAAGAGCCACTGAAACAAGGGCCTGTGCATATTATATGAACTCAGCAAATTGAAGTTCTCCTGAGACCTGAGTTCCACTGCATGCAGAAATGGGAAGCAAAGGGGGGCAAACCTATATATCAGATGAGTGGAGCAAAATGGCAAAGACGTGGAGCACACAAAGGTTTGCTTGATGGCTAAACCTGGCATAGTGGGGTTTCGATTCGATAACTTGTCAAGTAACAATGGCCCAATGAAGAAGATGAAAACCAGCGCATAACCTGGTGATTAGTTACAGTGATGGTGAGAAAAACAAACTAGAAGCTTCTTGCACCTTTGGTGGAGAGATTCAGTCCTAAACTGTTTTAGATTACTTACTTAGTGAAGTGTTACAATCTAAATAACATTAGATATGAGAAATGACTTTAACCTATGGTGAAATGATCGTGAGCTTTCAGCTTTCTGTGGTTTCAATTCCTTTACTATTACAGTATGTGACAGAGGACCTAGTGGCATACAGAATGCTGCGAATGAATTATATTTCCTATGCTCCTTCCACCCTTTGTCTGATAATCTGCACACACATTTTCAAAGCCCAAAACATGATGTAAAAAACGTTAAAACTCACCATCCAAATGGCATTCTCAATGCACAAAATATGAAATTTTTAGGGTGCTACAACTTTCAGCCTAAGTTACAGTAGTGAGTTAAAAGGGATACCAGGACCAAGTGGTGATTGACAGATACAGAGGATACAGTTATGGGAAGACCAGTTACTGCTCTAACAGATCTCCAAAGCATGAGTTAATGGGATCCAGAGTCTGCTGATCCTGGAAATGGCTTAGAGCCCATATTAGGTCCTTGGAGCTTCTAGATGTTAAAGGCCCATATTTCCTACATGGTTGAGATTGTTATGGCACACAATGTAGAGAGGGCATCCTCTGGACAGACTGGGTACTGCTACTACAGCTTAAATATTTTGATATTTTCAGAAGCATAAAAGAGAGAGGCTGTCCAAAAGATTTTGAAACACAAGTTATCAGCCTTTCTCAAAGACCTACTTCCACAAGACCCAGAATGAAAGGGGGAAAAGTGTCTCAATTTTCACTAGGCCGGAAAAACAAGGTGCTCAGAACAGCCATAAAGTTAGAGGAGGCTATTCGGCAACACCAGCAAGCCATTAGGTGCAGTCCTTTGATGAAATAAGTATATCCTTGCCATTGATAAACGTGATACAAGGGGTCCGCAACAGCGATCTAGGTGTAGATCTTTGTGGCTCCCAGGAAGGTTCACCCCTTATGTCAAGCTCTGCACAGATCAAGACAGATGACTGTTGCTCATACTCACAGGGTGAGCTGATTCTCTTCCCTCCAGGGCTCGGGAAGGCTGCTGCAGCTGGGCTCTTCCACTGGCCAAGGATTGGTCCTAGTCCTGTGGAGAAAGAGCAGCACATTTTATAAGAAGTTTGTGGAGCGTCTCCAAAATGCCAATCTATACAAGAAATTGATCGTAGTGGGAGCGTACTTATACAACTCAGGTGGGCCAATCAATATTGAAAAATGTGGCCCGTTGAAATGGACGGCATTTTGGGGCACAAATCCCAAGACATTCTCCACAATTATGTGGTAGGAGGAGCATTAACCACTCACAGGTACATGTATTTCAAGAGAGAGAATATAGCGTTTTTGACTTTAGCGGGTGGATAGCTCAATGAGTTGAACACCTGCTGTTGAAAAAGGTTGGTTAGAATGGAATCCTGGCAAGGCTTACTCACCTGTCTGCCCAATCGAAAAGGTATAGCATGTATTTATTGTATTGTATGGGTACTTTACAACTCTTTCGATACCCTTTGAGAGGCCTAATAAACGGAGTACCATTAAATTGTATAATAATTATAACACCTGTTATTTATAGCACTTAGAAACAGAAGCAGAGTGGTATGAAATATTTAAAAAGTTATTGTTGTTGTTGTTGTTATTATTGTTATTATTATTACCATCCTCATCCTCATCAACGGAGTTTTGCAGTGTTCATGGTCTCAAAGATGTGTGCTAGAAGGGAACAGACCAGATATTCCAAGGCGGGTGCACGTTCATTTCTAGTTGACCAGCAGACAGTCTTTTGTTAGTCTTTTGTTCTGCAGTAGAACACAATCCTGGAAGTAACTGAATTTAGACTTCATCAGCCCCCCCACCACACTCAAACCCAGCATGGACCACATATACAACACGCGACTACTCACAAAACACATGCAGTAAGAAGCGAAGTATCCCAATTATGTGGAACATATCAGATGTTACATAGAGAGTGCCGGATTATTTCTCTCCCAGTGGAACAGGTAAAAAGCCTGTGTGTCTCATTTGAATTCTAAGTGCTTCCAAGTAGCATTCATCCCTTAGTCTGGTGACAGGCAAGTAGCCACCATCTACTATAGGTGAGAGTGCACATTGGATGCATCCCAATCCAGCAGTATATTGTGTTTTGCTGGGTTACACTGGGCTAGAAACACAAAAGCACTGGTGCACCTCTACTGAGTTCGCAGGTGTTGAGTCCACTATAGTAATCACAGAAGGTCAACCAGAAAGCAAAACGTCTCCCTCCTTGTTCTGACTGATCCTGGTCAAGCTATGCCTTAGTTCTTCTCTTAAGATCTGACCTGAGATGGTGTGTGGTGAAAGCATCTAGCTTTCTATCTTCTAAAGCTTCATTCTATATGACTTGCCACCGTCACATTTCCTAGTCTCTCTGTTACGCTGGACCACAGCAAATCGATTGGAAAAGAACTAAAGTTTCCATCCTCACTCTCTCATTGGCAGAACTCTTTATTAGTTATGCATATGTTGTAGGGCTCCGCTTGTTAGAGGTATTGCAAACTACATTGAATCAGCAGAAGCTCTTTCATCTTCCTTTCCCAGGTTACCTTCTACAGTGTAGCGGGATGAGTTGTCTTGATGTCAATGGCCCTCGTACTAAGGGACACATATTCAGAGAGATTCACTCTTCACGTCACTGGACAGAGTAAGAGGACTGACTGCTGTTAGTTGCAACGATTTCCCTCTAGTCATGCGGAAAATGGATAGTGCCTTAAGGATGTGTTTAACATGCCAACCTGAAACTTAAGTATTCAAAAAGGGAAGCTTGGTGTGCTCTCCTCAAGGACGGGTGCAATACCCAATGATACTGGACACTAAAAAAGGAAGCTGAGTGGGCTACTTTTGGGAATGACTTGATACACACACACCACTCTATGGATAACCGACTGTTCACCACCTCCTTGTGTCCTCATCTATAATATGCAACAACAAGGTGATGGATGGAATGCTTGAATGAATCCTTGCTCACTTTGCCACTGGATTCAAGCAAGCCTGGCTGAAAACGGCTGAAATGCCAGAAACCGGTCCCAGGATGCTTGTTTCCGGTCCAGGGAAGAAATGGCTTGGCAGTTTGGGCTGGACTGTTCCCATGAGGCACAGGGTCAGACTGATTTGCATATGGCCATGTCTGAACTGGGTTGGCAGAGTGGGCTAAAGAACGGTGATGGATTAAACCCAGATCAGTTGACTGGGGGTGAGTGCTTGCAATGTTCAACACTCCGTCCATCATTTCCTTTGGTTTTTGAATGAATCTAAGCCACTGGCAATCGCTGGGGACGCATCCCAATCCATTGTTTCTTGCCCACCATTCCTCCTCCGTTTGGACCCAGCCATATGCAATTCAACCTTGAGCCTAACAATCCAGCTCGTACTGCCATGCCAGGTTCTCCCTGAACCAACTACAAACAACCTAGAATCGGTTTCACCCTTATCATGGGTTCATCAGCCACGTATAACTTGAATCCAGTGGCACAGTGAGCACAGTAACCACATCTTGGAAAATCCATTGCACTTAGGACAACAACTGCAACAACAACAACAAGGTGTTGGATGGAATGTTTGAATTAATCTCAGCCACTGGTAATTGCTCGGGCCGCATCCCACGCCACTGTTTTTCGCCCACCATGCCACCTCAGTTTGGACTCAGTCATACTTACATACTGTTATATACAGTTTGGGTTCATACTGAGGTGACATTGTGTACAAAATAACGATGAACTGTGATGCGGCCCAAATAATTACCAGTGGCAGAGATTAATTCAAGCATGGCCTAAGCAAATCATCAGTGCCCCCTAGAAAATGCACCAACGCATATATAGTGCAGGCATGATCAGTATTAGGGAAGGGGCCATGCAAAATGCAGGAGCATAAGCCCACTGCATTCCAGGGCACTTTTGATAATATACACCCACATAGTTAGAATGTGAAAATCTCCTAAACCAGGAAGATATTGGCATGCACAGCTTTCATAGCATATCAGATGCATTTCAATGCCTGTTGGGTTATCTCTTTGGCAGTGCACATACAGTGAATTCCATTAAAACATCTGAATACAACTATGAATCCCACTTAATACATAAAGAAATGGACAGCCGATTCAGCAGCAGCCCTAGCAACCATCCGTCCTTGACATAAACTTCAGAGAGAAGCACTAAACAAAAACATGCTTTTTGCGCCCATTTTTGTTTAGGGCATGTTAAAATACCCCAGTATATATTACATTTGCATTGTGATTTCAGACCTGATTTAAAAACCAGCGTATTAATTAATGGAGAAAAAAGTGCCCAAACTGTATTTTCATCAGTTTTTCATGTGTTAACTGTAGCTGTCATCAGTACTTTATTTATCAATAGCAGAGCAGACGGAGTGGCACTGGGGTCATGGACCTAAAGCCCCCATTGTAAAAAAAATGGCTGGTTTTTATAACAAAGCTAGGAACTATGGGGCCACATTTTCCTTGCTTGCATCTGGGCCCAGAGTACCCTTCCTATGCCACTGGTTATTATCCCACAGGCACAAATGTGCACAGGCAGTTACTACCAAGTAATACCTGGGGCCACATTACAGACAATGTCTTGGGGGCACAAAGGACATGTGCACCAATTTTCTGCACCCCTGTCAGCACTTATGTATTACAGAAGGGTCCACAGATGCTTGTGCAGTCCCTTCTGTAATTCTGATAGCATTTGCATGGGCCCATGCCAATGAGGAAACACTTTGCCCCTGTATCTGTGCCGTATTATGGGTGTACAGTATTCACAGAAACAAGGAGAAAAGAGTGACTGCTGTCTACCCTGACAGCACCCGAGTGAAGCAGGGGTGGAGTGGATGCTGCTGAAACAAGTAATACACTTTGAACCTTTAAAGAGACAGATAAACACTCCTGCATCCACATGAGAAACAAAGGAACGAATGCAAATGCAACATAAACCTCTCTCACTGGACCCTGCATATAACTGCAGCATTATATGAAGTACTACAGCCACAACTGAACACAAGCACTTTGAAAAGACTTCTCTGGTATTGCACATTGAAACAGGAAATTGCCCTGAGGAAGACCCCTGTTTAAGAATATGCCCCATGTGGTGGAGGTCGAAACGTATCAGTCTTCTAGAGGAGTGTTACATCATTACAATAAATTTCCTCATCATGAAATTGGAAAACCATCACATAAATGAACTTGGGCCTATTTAAATTAAAACACCCCTCTTTCTCTTTGGAACTTCATGAATTGGATAAGGCAGACCTAAATCAGGACTAAATATTTGTGTTAACTGGTACTCCCTGTAATATATTATTTGTTAAATTTTTTGTTTCACATCACATGTCGATGTATATTGGTGTAAAATAATGTTATTGTTGATGATGTGTTGTGAAGCTGCATTCATTGAATATTATGAAGTAATATATTCATACACACACTGAATTTAGCGCTTATGTACTTGACAAAAACATTGCATAATTGATGACTGTAAGGGGACCCTTTTGGTTGCAAAATTGTGGAAACGGGAACAGAGGCAAAGAGGTTACCTGGCTGCCATCTGACTACGGCCACAAAAAGGTGGTGTACAGTCAGTGTACTGTCTGCAGGCAGTCACTCACTGCACTCACCCGCAGGGGTATCTTGCTGCTTGCGCAGAGCAAGACAGACAGCTTTAAACAATCCCTCTGCCTTTAACTGATACGTTGCCCTCAGTTAAGTGTGAGTTCACAGCTGCTCTCAGGGCTACACAATATGTGTAATAGGGTGCATTGTCCCTGTTTGTGCCAGGCTCATCTGTTTAAAGGTGCACCGTGGTGCAAACAAGGACCGTCTGCAATATCTGTAATCCGGGCACTGGTGTAAATGTCCGTTCAAACACAGGACTGAGTGCAAATTACCCTCACTCCTAAAGTGAGTTAATGCTAAATTTGCACAGACTAAATTTTCACTATTTTTAAAACTAACCTAACTATGCGTCTAAATGACCCCATTAGTTATTGGGCATTTCACTGGATGACCCCATTCTATCTAAAATGATGGGGGCTATGCACACATGGTAGCAAACAAACGCAGAAGTTACATCATATTGTTTTAGTTTGGCATAATTTCGTGACAGTATCACAATAATTGTTTTTCTTTGTTTAAAGGTGACAAAAAGAATAACATATTTGACGTTTTCAAAAAAATCTATCTGCTAGCATAAATACCTATTTTTGCATTTCATTCCCTTCTCACGTCCATAATATTTCTGTAGGTTTGTACTTGCAGTGCTACTTTTAAAGATTTTTACAATGACAGACACAGGCAATATTTGTGTGGCTCAACGATGCATGATCATGATTGAATAATATGGAATTATGACGACACAGTGGCAGAATTTGTCAGTTTCGTTTAACACAATTGAGGGACCTCTGTGACGAAATTTGATCGTAGAATGTCGTAAAATTCCAAAAGCTCTTTGTACAAATACAGTGGTTGACACGACACGGTTTACATCATGAAAAATAAATAGAAAGTGAGTGCACCGTCTGGCACCATCCGGCCGGGTCCTTCGTAGATACTCCACTTAATTGGCTTAATGTGTGCTGGCTCCATTAGTATTTACAATTCTGATTGATTTCTAATCATCGAATTCTCTTGGTTATCTCTAAATGCCACTGTCAGCTGTGCTCTTCTGCGGGTGTCGGAGCACCTCCCCCACCGCCTTCCTCGCGCTGCTTCCCGGCCAGGCCCCGGCCCATAACTCTTCGTGACCTCGCCTGTATCATATAATCAGGTTCATGAAATGAAACAGGAATCTTCTCTGCACACTTCATAACTCTTTTGCGCAGGACGAATGGGAATTCTTTCCTGTAACCTCCTGAGCTTTTCGGTGGATGTTCGTATGTTTTTCATTTGGGAGAGTGCCTTTCATATTTCTGTCTGCTTTACTTTTTCAAGTATTTTTCGGGGGGGGGGGGGGGGGGAGGGGGAGGAGGGACTACACAGTGACTGTAACACCACCTCTCCCTTCTTCCCCCCCACGCCCCTAATTTGCGCACTGTCCAGCAATCGCATCTAAGGCCCTCAACGTGGCAATCCTACCACAATAAAATACACTGTCCATCATCAGGAGGAAGAGGAAGGAGCATGTGTCCCTTTAAAACCCCTACAAATCGTATTCCTTTCAAAACTGTGAAAGCTCTTTAAGGAGTTCCAAGGCAGACAGGTTACTGGGCTCTGTGCCTTTTACCACGGGTGTCCTGCGGTTTAACTTTACTATTGAGCCCAAAACTGGGCACCAAGGACACCCCCGTAGCAACTGACCCTCAGAGTAGCAAAGTCATTGAGGTGGTGAGGGGTAGGAGACTCAGAACTCATTAAATCAACCAATACCAGTCAATAACTCCATGTTCAGCCAGGGCTTAATTATGAGTCTGGAGGTCCACGGACCGCCAGACTCGCGGGGGTGCAGTGGTGGCAGCCTTGCGATTGCCCCATTACGACCAGGGCGGTCGGGTCGCCCCGGGACCACTGCAACCGCCAGGGATGTGGTACAGAGGTATTGAGGCCACAATATGCGGCCCTGCCAACATATTAGGAGTTTCCTCACCGCCACATTTTTCATGGCGGCGCGACTGCCGTGAAAAGTGTGGCAATTAGGAAACAAAGGGGGCCCTACAGGGCCCCCTGGTGCCTCCCGCCATGTGGATGCACACAGGAGGTGGTCACAACATGTGCCTCCCTGGGTGCACGCACACAGGTACCTGCACGGCATGGACTGCAGTAGTCCATGCCGTGCAGGTACTGCCTTTGACGTTCTCATTGTGCTGCCTACTTCTTAGGGAACGCCAAAGAACCCCCCGCCAGACAGGAGAAAACTCCTAATCTGGCAGGCGTTTCTACAAGAGTTTGGCGGTGCGGGAGCGGGGCAGTCCCACACCCGCACTGCCAAACTCATAATAGGGCCCTGACTGTTTCAAAAGGAAGAAGCATTTTATTCACAACTCAGTTCATGTAATTCCACACATACTACTTCAGATGTTAGCAAACTTGACGGGGGATGCTGATAACTTTCATGGATTACAAGGAAAACAGCAGGCGGTTCCCCTGGGAGAGACAACCTCTTCAGTATTCCTTGTCAAACATTTTATAATTGGTCCTTGGAACCTGCCACGCAAGGTCTGAAATCTGTGAGTCTCTGAGAAGGCTGACCGGGTCATGGGCCAATACTTTGCGACATTGCATGTCTCTAACAAGCACCCCCCTCCTTTGCACAGTGCCTTTGTGTTGTTTTGGAGGTACAGGCAGTACCTGCGTTCTTGGGCAGTGTACAGCTGCTGTATGTTGTGCACACCACATCGTCCACGAGAAGTGATCTCATACTTGCACTGGTGTACAAAGTGGTGATTATGGCATTGGTGCAGTGTCATAGGTAACTTGAAGCATCTTTTCAATTCCAGGTCATCCTGGCAGTCAGTATCTCTTCCCCTAAACATTCTATGGGGGCAAATAACTTATTTTAGATTGCGTCAAGGTTATACAGAGTCATCTTGCACCTTCTCGCAAGCCTTCAAGAGGGATCTGCACACCCTCATCTTTACAGAAAGACCAGCATGGTTCCACATATTCATTATTGGTGAAAGTTTTCCCTTTCCACAGGGTCACCCCAGATTTTTGCCCTCTGTTGCTGAACCAATTTTTTGTTGGACGTAGGACTCCTGTGCACTTTGCCCCTGCTTACCAGTGGTAAAGTGCTTGTGTCCTCCCTTTTAAACATGGAAAAGTTGGTATACACCCAATTGGCACATTTAATTTAGCCTCTAGTATATCGTACTACAGGTCCCTAGGGTCTGTAAATTAAACACTGCTAGTGGGCAACCCACTCATTGTGACACCCACTGAAGTAGCACTGTAAAACATATCTACAGGCCTGCCCCTGCAGCCTATGTTGGCCTTTTCAAACCACTATTTTAACCTGGCAAAATAAACCTTTTCCCAGGTCTTGATCTTCCTTTTTAATATGTCATCCCTAAGGTAAGCCCTAAATGCCCATAGGGCAAGGTGCATGGTATTAAAAAAGTAGGGAATGTGTAGTTAAGATTTTCATGTCCACACATTTAAAAACGTCCAAATCCGTTTTTCCCTGCAGCAAGGCTGTCTCTTTCATAGAAAAGCCCTAGGTTGCATTACAATTTCTTATAATGCATAACTTAACTGTGGGAACAGCTAAAAAACCTATTCAAGGACTTATTGTGTTCGGAATTTAAAATCCAACCTAATGGTAATGTGAGATTTTAAATCTCTGTTTTGAAAATGGCTCTCGTGTGGTGTGATGTGTATTGCTCCCAGACAGTGGACAAAGAAATGGAAATCTTCTTGACACGATGGCTGGATAGGGACATTGCCTATGACCAAATGGCACTTTTAACTGTAGTCTGGGGGCTATACCCAGCCCCTTTGCAACTACGGAAGACACCTATCCTGTCACTGGCACATGCAGCTCACAACTGGACAGGCCTGCCCTTTATTCACTAGCCAGGCTGGAGCCAAACCCATGGTAAAGGGAGGAACTGACCACAACCAGTTTCAGAGTTAGACAAAAGGGGTGACCCTCATAACACAGGCCAGCACTGAGCAAACACGTGGTATCCCAAGAACCTGAAATCAGATCACTCCTGGACCTACGTGAATCAGAAGAAGGGCTGTCCTTCTGTCTGATGAACCTGAAGGAAGATATATTCAATTCAACTTTGTGCACATGGCTTATATGACACCCCACCTTCTCCAAGTTGCGTACGGAGGGGAAATGCATAATTGCCTGACTTCCTACAGATGACCTGGGCCTGCACAGGGTTGCATCCTTTTTTGTAAAGAAGTATTATCTAAGATCAACGATATATTGGGGTGCACACTAAATACTTTGGTCGACCACCCAAGCGGAAGGTGGGGAAAAGATTTGTGGAGCTGGCTATGGCTTTGGCCAAAAGTAGGGTAGCACTGTCCTGGAAATCTAACCGGCCACTGATATGAGCCTGGAAGCAAGATGTATCTAGCTGGGCTGGAGCAAAGGGTAGAGCCTTAAGTAGGGAGGAATCAAAGGGATTGAGACACCGTCCCATAGCCGAACAGTGGAAGGAATTACTTGTTGCCTGAGAACATCCAACACAGATATGTAACAAAGTAGAGAGGGGCGGAGATGTGATCAAGGTAGAATAAAATGCACATCTAGTGATAGACTTGGAATCCCAAAATATATGACTTCCTGAGGTATAGTCAAAATGCTGGGGAGACTCTGGAATCAGATAATAGAGGAATGGGGCTGAACAGCTCAGGAAGGACAGTAGACAGGGTGCCCTCTGCATGTTAGGAATACTGTTGTAACCCCTCCTGGTGCGAATGGCCATTACCCAAAGCAAAAGGTGTAGGCTACAGGCATACCTGGAAAAAGCTAGAACACCTCCTTGCCATAACCTGCTTGCGAGCAGACCCACCCCCACCCCCGATAAAAACTCCAGATCTGAGCATCTACCACTCTCCTGCATAAGTTAAGTTGTTTGGTTTTAGTTTTAGATTACTGTGCACAGATGGCATTTCACAATCCCCTTTCTGAGCTGAACACTTTATTCATGACAACGACATGAGTGTATGGAGCACATATCGTACATTGTACAATCTCCTAATATGATAAAAATGTTTGCGAAATCGAATTACAGCCTGACACAGCATACTATGCAAATCCCGAAATTATAGATACAAGCTCAAACCTATGCTGAATAATGTAATGTTCCACTCTAAATAGAAATGTGTAATGAGACTTGTATGATGTCAACTACCTGTGTGCTCTCATGCTTGCATTTTAAATGGCAATACAAATATGCTTTACTATTGAATAAAGACATCAAATATAACTGTGTGGAGTTCTTGTGATTGTGCCTCACAACCCACTAGAAGCATAATTGTATACATGACAGTCTCTGATAGGATCTGATTGCTTACCCATTCTGCATTATCTCCAAGTAAAATATGGGAGATGTGTGTATCACAGTCTCTGCCTGCTCCTTATCCTCAAGCTGGTACGTTGTACATACCAGTGCTTGCCTGAGAGTAAAAAAGGAACTGCTAGATCATGGGTACAAGAAAACTTGCACAAATTGATCAGAAGGTACTGAATCCTGTATGCCATCTTTGAAAGGAATATGCCTCTTCATTCCGCATACCATTATCCCGCATGCTGTCACAACGTGGTCGTAACAACGACCGCGTTGTGACAACGCATACCATTACCCCGCAAGTCATTACAACCACTTGCGGAAAGGGGGCGCTGGATGTTGGAATAGTAAAATTTACTATTCCAACTCCAGTCTGTGCGGACTGTAGGGAAGGTGTTGGATTTTAAATCCAACACCTTCTCCCCCCTCCGCAAGTCGTTGTAACGGCTTGCGGAGTAATGGTATGCGTTGTCACAACGCGGTCGTTGTTACGACTGCGTTGTGACAGCATGCGGGGTCACGGATGCGGAGTGAAGGTAGTTTACCCTTTGAAAGATCTTGTCCAATTACAGGAAGGTGCAACAGATGAAGAAAGGAATGCTTAGTTAAAGCAAGACTGTAAAAGGAACTGAGATGGAGTATGGAGGGACACAAAACAAAGAGGGGTTGTCCATAAATTGTGGCTCCGTTCCCTTGCCAGTCATGCAAGCAGAGATGGCATGTTACATTCCACAAGCACACACTGGTTTGCTCCTTTATTTATTACTTTTTCCCAACAGTATTGTCATTCCTGTGCCACTTACCCCTCCGAGAATATTTGGAAGGGTGTTAAAGCAAACCAGGATATCTACCCAGCTGAACACCTCAATGGGACCCCTTTGTCCACATTCAAATTGCTTTCATTCAAATGTCCTGATGCACTTTTTATGTTTATGTTTTGGTTCTAATGTTTTTGAATGGACTCAAGCCTATCTATGTCCCAGAGCTGATGCAAAAGTTATTTAGGGATTTTATATCAAGGTTCAGAATACCCCTTTGAATAAGGAGTGGCTGTGGTACCCATTTTGTGTCATCTGTGGTTTAGTGACTAAGTCAAGCTGGGGGAATCAAACAACACTTACATTGCACTTATTATTCTGCATCCTCTAGGAGGGTTGACATTTTCAATTGCACTGTAAAAAACAAGATAGCTAAGATTTGTCGTGAAAAAGGGCTAACGTGGCCCAGTACTCTAGCCTTGGCACTCTGGTCAATTTAGGCCATTCCTTCTGACAAGAGAACAAACTCAGACCTCATGGGATAGTGATAGGGTGACCGATGGTGCTCCATTTACCCCTCTGTTGCCTCCTGTCTTGTTTGATTTGTAACTTGATGATTATTGGACTTTGCAATAGTGCTAACAACCAATTACTGTCTTAACAGCTTCCATTCTTAGGGAATTACATGTCTTTGTCCCGCAGTCTTTTTTCCCGACTTGCGGAGGGGGGGGGGGCGCTGGATGTTGGAATAGTATCATTTACTATTCCAACTCCAGTCTGTGCGGACACTAGGGAAGGTGTTGGATTTTAAATCCAACACCCCCCCCCCATCCGCAAGTCGTTGTTCCGACTTGCGGAGTAATGGTATGCAGAATCAAAACGCAGTCGTTGTAACGACCGCGTTGTGAATCCCTGCGGGGAAAAAGTTTCGCCATAAACGTTGTTTACCATTCTTAGGTACTAGTGGCAATGCCTTCCTGCCTGACCAAAGTTTGCAACGACCTGCAGACTGGTGACTGGATCTATATTTAAGTTCATGAGTAGAACTTGTTCGGCAAGGCCCTTTCCAAGTCTTGTTCATTACAAACACTGTTAAAAAGTGACTGCCTTTCTGGATTCCCCCACTACACTGCAAGCGGACTACCAAATTAAAAGACCTTGGACTCATGAACCAAGTCACCTGTGATTACCGAAAAGTCTCTGTGACTGCAGGGCAATCAACTGCTACCAATCAGTCAATCAATCAATCAGGGGCATCATAAGCACGCTACTCACCCGTGAGGTTCTCAAGGCAGCTGATTATTGTACTTTTTCTTTGAAATCTGGGGTTGCTCCTGCAGCAGCTACACAAATCTCATTGTAATGCAGCCCCTCTTGATGCTCACAGGTAGATCTAGGGTTGTGAAAAATTTGCATCATTTGGTATGCATAATTACATGAAATTCCACAAAAATTACGTGAAAGTGCAAACTGGCATTTAGCACTATATTTTAGCTTGAAATGTATCCTTGAGTCAAGACAAGTCAAAACAAAATGTATTCGGCAAAGTAATGCAATAAAAGTATATCATTAAAATCTCATTCTATATAAGCAATTTAGCAGCAATGAATTAAAAGAATTATAAAAACACATACAAATTCAAAAGTCATGGTATATAAAGTATATATAGTGGGAAAAAGTGCTGACATTTTTATACGTATAGAGCACATAAGGCCCTGATCAGGCATATTTTATCCTAATCCTAAATTGTCCTCAAATAAAATTGATAACTGCACAACACTTTTCAACCGAGTCTAACTTCTGAAGATATAGCAAACCCAATTTATGTGATTTAAAATTCATAGGGCGTAAAATTGGCACAAGAAACCGAGATCGTACTGATTTATAAAGAGAGCAAAAAAAGTATAAGATGGGTTGTAGTGTGATTTGAACGATTATCACAGGGGCAGAAAGGAAGACTATCAAACCATGTGCCTTGTTGACAGAAAGCCAGAAAAAGTATAAAGAGCCCTGTCATAACCTAGTTAGGTAAAGTCTGTGTTGGGAGTTATCAACAAACTTTGAATAGAGCTCTAGCTCGTGATGAGGAGCTAGGGTATAATACCTCTCCAGAGACGCCATCCGTAAATCATTAGATCGACAAGAGTTCTGGCATTGATCATAAAAAAGAGATCTTATCGAAGCTTTCGGTGCAGGGCCTTGTGATTCTGGATTGTTATACAACTCTGGTGCCTCCAAACTAAGAAACGTGCTCTTAACGTAGGCTACCCTGACTTTGCAGCCACGTTACAGGACTCATGCCTGTAATCCCCGATCAAGCGCTTCAAGTATTCTTAGCTGATTGACAAGATCACCTCTACCTGGGTCATCATTCACCGTGCCACCAGGTTTCGTCCCAGGATTCACTCTGGTTCGTCAGGGCTGCCCTCGAATCTCCCCGCCCGTCCCGTCCTGATGAAGACCCACCCCTGACTACCTAAGGGAGCTGCATTGGGTCGAAACGTCGACAAATATACTAGGCCCAGATCATCCAAAGGCGTTGCCCAAAGAAAAAAATCATAATTTGGCAGGCCTATTTTATTTCCTGTAACATCTGGCCTCCTCCTTCACTTGTATAATATTTTTCACCACCTTGTATATATTGCACACCACCTAACACTGAGCACTAATGTCACATCCAACCAATGTGTAATTTTTTTTTTTATGAAATATTTTTATTAAATTTGCAAACACAAAAGAAAATGAACACCACTCATCGATCTTCAGGCATAGCAGGAGGTTACTCCAAACGGAATTCAACAGTGCAGTATTGTTACAAGTGAGACATAAAGACATGTCATACGTAGCATATCGTCGTTCCCAGCCCGCACCCGTGCATCCGACAAGCACACTACTCTTGATCACTGAGTTCAGCATCTGACGCGTCTGGTGGGGGCTCACAAATATTCCCTCTGTATACATTCCACCCACTCCATACCTGTGACCATTTCTGGGGGCACCCTCTATGTATATATACCGATTTTTCCACCACCATTACTTGGTCCATGTCACGTATCCATTGCGCCAGGGTAGGCGCCTGCCCCGAACCCCATCGTTGGGCTATATTGCGTTTTGCCAGCATAATCCCTAACGTCACCCATAGCTGCGTCATTCTCTTATGATCAGTTTGTTCCCATATGTTAAGGAGACATCGCCGAGGCTCAGGGGGTGTCACGATTCTGGTCACCTGGGAGAGCGTATGCATCACCTCCCTCCAGTAGACCTTGATGGCAGGGCATTCCCATATGGTGTGGAAGAAAGATCCCTCGTGACCACAGTCCCTGAGACATTGCGGGGACTCCGCACGCTGTAGTTTAAATAGGAGTGTACGGGTGTAGTAGGTGCGATGCAAAATTTTAAGTTGGACTAGTCTGAACTTGGACGATATGCCCACCTCCCTGGGGGACGATAGCGCGGACTGCCACTCCGTCTCATCTAAGTCCCCAAGTTCTGCCTCCCATTTACTCTTAAGGGTCAGGAAAGGATCAGGGCGATTATTTATTATTTTCCTGTATGTGAGGGACGTCGCTCTTTGAATAAGATGTTCTGTCAGGAGCCGGTCCTCTAGGGGCGATGACTCCGGGAGCCGTGTCCTCGGTGGAATCGCCGCCCGGAGAGCGTGGCGGATTTGTAAGTACCGGAATGATTCAGATTCAGCCAAGTCGTACTCCGTCTGCAATTGGGGAAAAGCAACCACCTCTCCCCGTTTCCAGAGGTCCCCGACCCTGGAGATACCGATGAGGTCCCATTGATGGAATCCCTTGGTGGTGCGGAGCACCCCGAGCCGTTTCGTGTCCCAGAGGGGCGTAGCCTGTGTAATCCTTCCGGCCCAGCCCATTGCGCGCTGTGCCGTGAACCATATCCGGAGAGTGTGTGACGCGGGCCCCTCCGGAGGGTGACCTTTTTTGGGGTTGTATAGGGCTCCCAACACCCCCTCCCCCCCCAGCAGCTGCCTATCCATGCGGTAAGCAGGGTCATCTTGAGGCGCATGGAGCCATTGGTTTATGATCATAAGTTGCGACGCCCAATAATAGGTCTTGATATCAGGGAGGGCTATGCCGCCATCGTACCAGCCGCTGGTGAGCTTGTGTAGAGCTATTCGTGGTGCCTTGTCCTCCCATAGGAGGCTGGTAACCTCTGCGTTGATAGCCGCGAAATAGGAGGGTGCCACCGGGAAAGGGGTATTTTGTAGCATGTATAGGAATCTAGGGAGGGCCAGCATTTTGAAGAGCGAAGCCCTTCCCAGCAACGTCAGGGGCAAGGAGCGCCAGTGTTTGACGTCGGCACGTAGCCTTTGCAGGGGCTTCATTAGATTTTTAGCCATAAATTTGTCGCGATCCGCCGTCACATAAATGCCAAGATATTTGAAGCCATCAGGGGCCACTCGGATATTACAACTCCTCGGAAGGCGAGGCGGGGAGCCCTGGAGCATGTACAGGATGGATTTCTCCCAGTTGATCTCATAGCCTGACCTCCTCCCGTACGATGCACATATGTCGAGGAGACAGGTAATGGAGCGTGCCGGCGAGGCTAGGTACAGGAGGACATCATCGGCGTATAGGGAGATACGGTCCTCCCATCCCATCGTCCATTTGAGGCCCCATATCACAGGGTCCTGTCGTACCCATGCCGCCAAAGGCTCTAGTGCCAGCGCAAAAAGAAGCGGAGAAAGGGGGCACCCCTGTCTCGTCCCCCGGCCCAAAGGGAAGGCGTCCGAGACGTGGCCGTTAACTACTACCTGCGCAAGTGGCTGGGTGTAGAGAAGCTGGATCCATGCGCAAATCTTGGGGCCCAGTCCCATGTGACGAAGAGCAGCAAACAGGAAAGGCCATTCTACCCTGTCGAACGCCATCCGCACATCTAGTGACAGGATGGCCACGTCCTCCTCTATCGAGGAGCGGCACGCGACAATGCCATGTAGACGTCGTATGTTCAGGGCAGTGTTTCGGTGGGGCATGAATCCCGACTGGTCCGGGTGTATTAGGGTAGAGAGGTAAGGCTGTAGTCGTGTCGCCAGCACCTTGGCTAGGATCTTCGCCTCTGCATTCAGTAATGAGATCGGGCGGTAAGATGAGCAATCGTGCGTCGGTTTGTCAGGTTTCGGGATCGCCACTATCGTGGCCATCCTCTGATCGCGGGGGAGGATCCCGGTCGATAGCCCGTCCCTATACATAGCTAGCAGGTGTGGGACCAATAGGGAGGAGTTTTGTTTATAGTATTCAATCGGGATTCCATTAGGCCCCATCGCCTTCCCGGTGCGAAGGGCCAGAATAGCAAGTGTGAGCTCCTCAGCCGTCAAGTCCGCATCCAGGGCCGCTACGCCCGAAGGGGGCAGTCGAGGCATTGTGATGTCCCGAAGGAAGAGCTCATTGTCTGCGACGGTAAAGGAGGTCTCCGGAGTGTATATCGTTTTGTAGTGGGCCGCGAAAGCCCCAGCTATTTGCCTGGGCTCCGATGTAAAGTCCCCGGGTCCAAGCTGAATCCGGGCCACCCACCGCGCCGCACGTTCCCCTCTTTCCAGCCATGCCAGGAGTTTGCCGGCTTTGTCCCCTAGTTCGTAGATCGTATGGTGCGTTGCCACCTGTTTAGCGCGTGCTGCCTCCCAAAGATGGGATCTGTATTCCTGCTGCGCCATGCGGACTTTATGTGCGGAGTCCTCGTCGGCCTGCGTGGCAACCAATGTGTAATTTTGATTGTATTGGCAGCTATTAATCAATATATGTGTAAAGAATGTAAAGACTTTCATTTAGATAGAACTTACACACTAAACAGCAATTTGAGTCATGTGCCTTATTGTTTGTAAACTAATGATCCATATCTAGGCATCTGGAGATACGTTTGTGACATGTTAATGCACTAGTTGTAATTAATCTCAAACCCGACAGAACCACTTTTGGAATACTACCCATGGGATGTGAGCTGCCTTTTTTAGGGCCATGCGATCAATAGTTATACTTTTGGTGAGACCAAGCTCACCCGCTTGCCATAAATTTACCCAGAGCACAAGTGGAGCCAGCCCTAGTAGATCTTCTAAATAGGTCATGACAGCCTTAGGGTGACAAAAATGTAGATGTGCCTGAAGAATCTGAACTGAACCGCACAAACAATAGTCTACGCAACAAACTATTTTGTTGTTTCTGAAGGTTATTACTATTGCAATACCCCCACACGTCTATTTCTTTTGACAGATTAGGGCAAAGCCGCAAACTACTTGCACATGGGCGCCTCACCCCCAGTGGCGGACGCTAGAAAGAAAGGGTGGTGGGACAGGTCGGATTGTGCGGTAGGCATCGCGTGGAGGGTAGAAATACAATATTATAAAAAAGAGTTGCGTCGCGTCTCGTCGTGCCACTTCTCCTCTTCCTGCCTGGTCCCAGCAGCCCCTGGGACATACTCCCTGTCCAATTCCTGTGCTGCTCTCCAATCCCCGTTCTGCAGTGCAGCATGGGCATTGGCCTGAGTGGGCAAGAAAGACGCTCTGCTCAGCCAGGGAGTCTTTGGGGGCTTCTCCAGCATGGCTGCTCAATGCAGCGGGGCAGGAGAAAACCTAAGTGCGCATGTGTAAGAAAGTGGGTTTCTGTTGCAGTAACCCGCCCCTTTTTTTTGCCTAATAGCTGATGCACTTTTCCTTGTTGTGCCCTGGGCTCCTGCCAACCATGTGCCCAGGGCCTGTGTTCCTTCCCTAAAAACTGCCTAACAGCCAAAACCCAAATTGGCAATCCCTGGCCACATGTCAGCCCCTGGTAAATGGTACCCTAGGTACCCAGGGCCTTGTGACCAGGAAAGGCCTCTAAGGGCTGCAGCACTCATTGTGCCACCCTTAGAGGCCCTGTACCCTAACACACACACACTGCTATTGCAGGCTGAGTGTCTGGATACAAGACAAAATAGAGAGTCGACATGGCACACATCCCTGTGTGCCATGCCCACAACCTACACTGGCATACATCAGCCACCCCTCTAGCTGGGTGCCCTATGCCAGTGGTATGGGCACAAGAGGCAGGAGCCCTGTGCCCCTACAGTATCCAGGTCCATTCCTGGGTCCTGTAAGTGCAGTGCTGCCAGCTAAGAGTATATGGTGCTGGGAGCTTGTCAAAAACGAACTCCACAGCACCATAATGGCAACACTGAAGACTGAGAAGTTTGGTATCAAACTGCTCAGCACATTAAATCCACACTGTTGCCAGTGTGTGATTTAATGTACAAAGCACCACAGAGGGCATCTTAGAGAGGCCCCCTGAAACCTAAACCTACAATCATCGTCTGTTTTGAGGCTGCCTAGGCTGCCACACAGCAGACATGTTGCTGGACCCCTGGGTAGGAGAGCCCCTGCTCTCCTGGGTCTGCAACAATGCACATCCTGGGCGAGGTGCTAAATCTCCTCCCCCAGGATGAGCAGGGAGAAGCTTCAAAGGCATGCCGCCTCTGTGAGCTTCCCCAGGCCACTGCAACCCCCCACTCTGGCGGGAAGCTTGGCCGGAAACCCCAAATAAGGACAGGGGATGTGCCAGCCTGCCAACCCCACCCCTCAGGTGGGGGAGGCGAGGTGAAGCACATCTCCGGGCTCTCGCCATCTTGAAGATGGGAAGCCCTGCCCAATCAGGACTAGGCTCCTGCCCCCCTCCCACAGGAGAGAGGCAGGATAGGGGGTGTACCTACCTCAGGACAGGGACCCATTGGCCCCTGCCCTTCACCTACCTGTAACGCCCCTAAATCTAGTATTTAGGGGCACCCTGAACCTTCCTTCCCCAGATTCCAGATTCCAAACTACAAAGAAGAGAAAGAAGAAAGAAGACCTGCCCTGCAGCTGCTAAAAAGAGGAAGACACCAACTGCTTTGGCCCCAGCCCTGCCGGCCTGTCGACCCTCGAACCTGCTCCAACCCGGCATCTCTTGTGGCCAGCAACCTCACAAACCCCGGAGGACCTGGCTACCTCTTGGCTCTAAGCCCCTGGTACTCCCATGAGTAGAGGCTCTACTCAAAACATACCTCTAATCCCTGGCAGCAGCCCGGAACCGCGAACCCAGCACACTCTGCACCAGCCAAGCCTGGCCAGTGCCGGAGTGAACAAAGACCCTGAGGACGACCCCACGGCGACTGTGACCCCGAGTTCGGCACCCAAGGACCTCCCTTGACACTCCTGAAGAAGCCTGCAGCCTCAGAACAAGGTGCCTCCCCAACCGCGATCAACAGAGGGTAAGATTTCCCGACACCAAAAGGCACCTCTGCATGCGGCGCCCCACGGCCCCCTGTGCCCAATCCCGGGGTACCTACCTATCCTCCAACTACCCAACTTACCTCTCGAAGTGGTGGTGGCACCTGAAGAGTCCTCGTCCCCGAGCTTGCAGTCTTTTTCTAAACCGGAGATTTCCCATTGAAATCAATTGAGCGCCCGAAGGCTCAAAAGCACTCTGCACCCAGCCGCCCGAGTGGCCCTGGCAGTGAAAACTCTACACCTACCTACTTCCCCACTTGCCCTGAGTAAGTGACCAGGAGCCCAGCTTCCACAGCGGCGTGGATTGCCAGTCAGCAGCCACCAACCAAGGCCCCCCTATCCCTCATTGGATAACATTGGGCCTAACTCTCTCTGCACCCGGCCGCCCTAGAGCCGCTGAGGGTGAACCAACTGTACCTACCTGACCCTGGGGGACCCCTGAGTCTATGCCCAGAACCTCAACTCTGCCAGTCGAGTACTTACCCTTAAACCGCAAACTCTATTTTCCTCGTAGGGTAACATTGACTGGCTTTTTCCTGAAATTTCTTCTAAGTGTGGACTTTTCAAATCTTAAAATATTCACCAAAAATCAGCCGAGTAACGAAAACGAAATTACTCACCTGCTCTTAGGTGAGCTCCCAGTGCTGGATCCTGGTGCCCAGCACTGACTCCGAAAAATACTTACAACTGTACTTACCCTTAACTCAATTTTCTTCCATAGGAATCCATTGACTGTTTTTCTGTTAAATTTCTTCTGTCGATTTCTGCAATCTTTAAATATTCTTCAAAAATCGTATAATATCTGAAAACGTAATTACTTACCTGTTTTGGATAAAGGTCCCAGTACTGAGTCTAGGCACCCAGTACTGGATTACAAAAGTAACGAGAACCTACTGTACCTGTAACCTGAATTTTCTTCCATAGGGAATCATTGCATGTTTCCTTTGAAATATTTTTTAAGTGTCAACTTTTAAAATAGCTAAATATTGTTTAAAAATCATTACAGTAATTAAGTCGACTTGCATCACTTGATTCTGAGTACTGACCCAGGACTGAATCTAGGATCCAGTCCTGGAGTTCCAAAAGTAATCCTAAAAGTAATCTGTGGCAAATAACATGAAACTTCCATTGAACTCAATGCATAATTGTGTTTAAAATAGTGTTGCCTATTGCAACCACTTGTAACTGTTTACAAAAGTCAATTACATATTGCAAAAGTATTTATATAAAGAATCTCGTTCTGAGAAAGTATATTTTAATTCCAATTGTTGGTTCTAAAATAAAACAAGCATATATTTTTTTATATAAACCATTGGCCTAGAGTTCAGTTATTGAGTGTGTGAGACCATTTGCTGACTGAGTGTGTACAACAAATGCTTTACACTGTCCTCTGATACTGCCTTACTGCTCGACCAAGCTACCACTTTAGAGAGTAAGGTTACATCTAACTTTAGCCTCTGTCAAACCCTTGGGGACTGTGGACTCTGTACACCCTGTACCTATTTGGGAACAGTATATACAGAGCCACTTTCTCACAGCATGTGTGTTTTGGTCAGCCTGAGACAGCCGGACGGCCAAACACACAAGAGTACTTAGGGAGTGGAGTGCACTAGCTTTGCTCTTCCCCCTCCCATACCTCGGCCCGCCATTCCCAACATTGCTGGCTAAGAGCCGCCGAATGTAAAATAAAACGATGCAAGAACATTGTTTTATTTTACATTTGCTGGCTCTGAGCCAAGCAGTAGGGCGAAGCCACTGCTCATCCCTGAGTGTGACCCGGGTAGCCCACCCTCGAGCTACCCTTGCTCGATCAACAGATTGTACCAGCTGCAGTTCACCTTACTCACACTGCCCAAGGACTTGCTTGTAAAGTAAAAAACATCAGTATTCTTATGGGGTACAGAGAATGTAATCTATCCCTTCCATCTATAATTGGTCCTATTGTGCAACATTATAAACTCCTTTCCGGAGAACTGTGCACCCATAGTAGCACCCACAAGGGATATTGCATGCTTTTCATGTGGGTAAACTGTTGCTGTGCCTGACTATCTGCAACTAGTACTGCAGCTTCCTTAGAAAATTGTTGATCTTAGTTGAAGAGTATCTTTGCTAGATGGAAATTGAAGATTCTTGAGTTTGTACTGATCTTTTTCATTGTTCTCATTCTGATATTCGTGGATAATGACAATGACCAAGATATTTAGAAACCTTGTAATGTTTATTTGGAAGGTTATGTAAATGGACCTCTCAAGAAGTGAACATTGTTAAATATTGAAATGAGTTGAATTGCACAAATTAAATTGTGCAATAGGAGGGATTGTAAATGAAAATTTTGTTATTGTGGTTGTAATCACCACAACAATGTTTTCTTGGTTCTGCTGACTGTAGTTAAGCAGATATGGGCATCTATGATGGTTTAGCGCCTCTCTTGCACATCTTGGTTCTCTAGAGGAAAATGCTAGTTATATTATTCAGACAAAAGCAATATTCTTTCTATATGTGAAGTCCTTCTCTCAATTTTCCATGATCTCATATTGCTTCACCTGCAATTCACCCTTTGTTGTACAAGGTCAGGTGACCCTCTTTGAAAGTCTGTTTGTAAAATACTATGGGCCTTATTTATGAGAAGTGTTGCATCGCTGCGACAAAGCAGCGATGCGCCACTTCTCAGTGTGCCCTCCTTGCGACACCATGGATGCGCAGTATTTACAGTTAGGCGCATCATGTCGCAAGGAGTTACAGATACATCAGTATTACTGACGTATCTGTAGGTGTAAAAGTGACGCATTGCTGGGGTGTGTCTGAAAACAGACGCGACTCCAGCAATGGGTCCTTTCACATGGGGCTTGCGTCACCCTTAGACCTGCCATTAAGGCAGGTGTAAGGTTTTGACGCAATGTGGTCCTAGAAGTGGCTCACTGAAATCTTTTAGATTTCAATGCACCACTCCTACGTGGCTTTGATGCGGAAAAACACCCACCCTGCATACATTATACCTGATGCATGTAAAATGTAGCGCAGGGGTTTACAAAGTGACGCATCTGCCTAGATGCGCCACTTCGTAAATATAGAGAAACTTGGCGAACTATTTCTGCCACCGCAGCATCACAAAAAGTGACGAAACAGTGCTGTAAATGTGATGCAGAAGACACACAGATGATGCACAGAATGCAGAGCAAATCAAACATTCACCCCCAGTCAATAGATCTGGATTAAATCCATTGTTCATTTGCTTACCATGCCACCCCAGTTCAGACCAAGCCATATGCAAATCAGTCTTGAACCTGTGCCTCATGGAACAGTCCAAACCGAACTGCCAAGCCAGGTCCTATCTGGACCGATAACAGGCATCCTGGGACCCCTCATCAGCAGCCAGGTTAGCTTGAATCTAGTGGCACAGTGAGCCCATAAATGTGACACAGGACATCACAAATAAGGTCCTACAAATTCAGTTCATGCCTTTACTTAGGGAGTGCCTTCACCATTAGGGTTCAGGGGCACCCTCTGTCACCCTCTGTCCAGCTAAATCAGTGATTCACAGAAGTTGATTTTTATTTTTGTTAGTAAACCTTCTCAGACGTTGACTGGCACGTGCAAAATTGGGTGAAGTGATTTTCGACTAGGTGAGTGCTTGCTTAGGTGTTAAGATTAAACCTTGTTTGATTGTCAGTCTGGCAGGAACTTCAGAAAAACTCTCACAACTGAGAGTGCAGGTAATAAAATCTATTTTCATTACAATGTTAGAGGCTCGATCAATCATCTTTAAGTTTTGGAAAAAATGTTGATACTTGTGCTTGCAGACTATGGGGTGACAATATGGTATGTTTGAATATCCATGAATATCTACGGACAACACAAAATGCTGTAAAGAAACAATTTGAAATATGTAAAAATATTTTCCAGGCAATTCTGTGACACAGAGATCATTTGAAGTGGAAATAGAGTTGTAAACTATCCATAAAGTTATTGTCAATCTGCATTGTGGTATTTGTATTTATGTAATGTCCACACCATTCCATTATTTAGTTTAACTATTTATTTTTTTGCAGGGTACATTATTCCATTTGGCACCATTTTCAGTATCACTGCCAGTAGTGGAGGTTGCCATTTGGCAGAGTTCAGGTGGGAAAGCCCCTGGACCTGATGGGGTACCAATTGACTGCTCCGCCTTGCGCATGCAAAAAGAACAATTGTTGGACAGAATATTGAACGATGTCAAACATTCACCCCAGTACAGAGATCTAGACCTAAAGCCATCGTTTTTTTGCTCCATGCCAGTTTAAACCCAGACATATGCAAATCCGTTTTGAGCCTGCACCCCATGGAAACAGTCCAGCCCGAACTGCCAGACCAGGTCCTACCTGGACCTGAAACAAGCATCCAGGAGCAAGTTTCAGGGTTTCACCCCTCATCAGCAAGGCTAGCTTGAGTCTAGTGGCATGGAGAGCACGGGACCCACGTCTGGGCAGATCTGTCCCACTAGGGGTGACAAATGCAAAAAGAACAATTGATGGACAGAATGTTGAACAATGTCAAACCTTCACCTCAACTAGGCACACTGCCGCCCGTGGAAGTTCCTGCCTTTGCCACCCGCGGCCGCGCTGCAGAGTGTGTGGTTGGGGAGCAGGTGCTGGCGGTCCAACCCAAACTGCCCGGCCAGATTGTCGATGGACTGGAAACAAGCATGCTGGGACAAGTTTCGGTATTTCACTACTTATCAGCAGGGCCAGCTTGACTCCAGTGGCATGCAGAGCATGGACCCACGTCTGGGCATACCCATCCCACTCGGAGTGACAATGCAAAAAGGACAGTTGATGGACAGAATGTTGAACAATAGCAAACATTCACCCCAGTAAAGAGATCTTGGCCTAAATCCATCGCTTTTTTGCTCCCCATGCCATTCCAGTTTAAATCCAGCCATATGCAAATCAGTCATGACCCTGCTCTCCATGGGAACAGCCCACCCTGAACTGCCAGGCCAGGTCCTACCTGGACCTGAAACAAGCATCCTGAGACCAGTCTCGGGGTTTCACCCCTCATCAGCAACGCTAGCTTGACTCCAGTGACATGGATAGAATGGGACACACATCTGGGTATACCCTTCCCACTCGGGGTGATAAATGCAAAAAGAACAATTGATGGACAGAATGTTGAACAATGTCAAACATTCAACCCGTTACAGAGATCTGGGCCCAAGTCCATCGTTTTTTTGCTCCCCATGCCACTGCAGTGTAAACCCAGCCAGAGGCAAATCAGTCCTGATACTGTCCTGATACTGTTATGGGGAACAGTCCAGCCCGAACTGCCAGGCCATTTCCTACCCGGACCTGAAACAAGCATCCTGGGACCGATTTCTGGTTTCATCCCTCATCAGCAAGGCTAGCTTGACTCTAGTGGCATGGAGAGGACGGGACCCACGTCTGGACACACCTGTCCCACTCGGAGTGACAAATGCAAAAAGAACGACAGTTTGGCAGACAAAACCTTGTTACATTTTATGTTTTGTTATAAGATTTGTAATTCTGTTTTTCGGTGCTTTCTTAAACCCTTATTCATTTCTTTAGGGCTCTGGAAACATAGAGAAGAGCTATTTTAGCTCCACTTACTAAATAGCTGTGACGTTTGTCTCAGTTACAGTTGAATTTCTCTGAGCTGCAGAGAGATGTAGGTGATCTATGGAAAGTTAGACCCCTGGGTGTGGTTTGCTCTTTTATAATCTTACAATCATTTAGTATGGCTCACAAATACTATGTGTCAGTATGAAAGACTTCTGCTTTTTCGAATGTACTAACGTGTAAATACATTTTAAATTTCATTTTCAAGATGTCGTTATAGAGGCACAATATTAACACATGTATGAAATACAATCTATGAAAGTTTCATGAAGGCATCATTAATTAGGAATGTGTTACACCTACTTTTCTTTTGTCATTTTGGTGCAGACGTTTACACAGGAAAAATACATTTTAATTGAATTTGTCATCATATTCAGATTAAGTCTTGATGAATAACTAGTTTTTATTAGTTGTACATACATATAAATGATAATAAAGTGTGATTAGATATAAACTCCATAGCCATTAACACATTTTCTAGCACACGTTAATAGACTATATATAGTTCTTTTCTTTTAGTAAATTACAATCTATATTATTTACACGCATATCATCAAACTATACCATTTTCTGCATGCTTTTACGATGCAGTAACTAAAAATTCTGTTCAGTTCAGTTCATTAAACTTTATTCGGATAAACATTGTATCCATGAAAGTACATAGTAAAAATATAAATGACAAGGGAAGAGTAACAATAAGAGCAAGTAAAAATTAACAATTTGTAGAACACAATTTTACAAGCTCAGAAATAAAAACGGTAAATTGATTGGCAACAACTGTAAAATGTATCCATTCATACTTAAAAAGCTCAAGGATTAAACATTGACTTGCGTGCCCGAGTAGCAACCCTCAGAAATGTGCTAATACCAAAAACTAAAAGTTCTTATTTTTGTCATCTTTTTCTATAATCTGAAGTAGGTGGTTTATTAATTTTTCTCTCCGAAAATGTCATAATCGGTTCCCTCAGGTCTCTAAAGCTTAAATGAAATTTCCTCTCCATCGTAGCTTACATCAGTTGTAAAATGTTCAAATATAGGCAGTGATGAATTACAGTTAACATAGTCCAGAGGAATGTTTGATATTGATTTACAAAAAGATCAAAATATAAGTGCTAGGTGGTTTCATTTATGTAACTAGGCTTATAAACAATATCTTTACAAAGGGCCCCAACCACAATAACTATGTTTTATTAACATGCTGGAATAGAATGCCACCATCTAGCTTCTAGAACATGCACTTTTCTCCTTGTTGTGTTGCTTAGAAGTACCCCTTCTTTTGAGCCCTTCATTGCTATGGTATGTATTTTATATATGAGTTATTGGAGCAATAGTAGTAGAAAATAAGTCAACGATTGGTGCCATCACATCACAAAAGGACTCTATGTTCACCATATTTGAATTAATTAGATTAGGAATTGTAAGAGATAACCAATCAATTATATCATTATTAGGAACCTACTTCCAAGTGTACAAGTGATTGGAACTGCAACTACACTTAGTCAAAGCTGCTGTTGGAGCAACAAGACAGGAAAAAGCCCTTCGCATAAATAATACTAATTAAGAATTATCACTCAGATGAGATAACCTTATACTGAGAGTTTTTACTCCTTTCTTAGTAGGAAATAAATATTTATCAGTTAATAAAGGGATCCCCCTATTAGTCCAAGTGAATATGCCAACATGATTTTCATCACATCGGCCATAAACTCAGGTGAAATTTAACCTCAAGACCCAAAGCAACAATTTTGTGGCATACATAACACTATGCATGTTTGGCAAAAGCAGAGTATTCAAATGTTAAGCTTCATCCTGAGCAAAGAATCCACTAAATTTGTATAAGTAGATTATTATCAGAGTATTAAAGAATGCTACAATAAAAATGTCATAATTCAATTTCAATAGATTTTTCCTTAATAACTCTGGATTGCTAAATGTCTCACAAGAAGTCATAATGTATATGTTACTTATCAATAGTTGGTAAAAAGAGCCACTTAGACTGACATACGAAATAAATAAAACAAAAGCATATGTTTAATATGGTTGCAGACGAAAATCAATTCAGTTGAGAAAGTAACAAGATGCAATTTCCCCCTGTTGCATGGTCGTATGTCTAAGGCACAGCTGGGTTGGAAAACATCCACTAGTTGGGCATATCAAAGGCGTCAGTTAAACAAATTTCTTGCCAACATATTCTTTGTGACTCAGAAAAAATATAACTATGATGTTCAATGTTCAACCCTAGTATGTCCTGCTAGGAAGACTCCATCTTCTTTTATGAATGATAATCTTTAAAACATTTGTGTTCAAAGCTCTAGAAATGCATGACCAATTGCATCTAAAAAGTATCTCTTCTCAGATTCAGGGACAAGCACCATCATTTTGTGCATTCCCCTTTTGTTGGAAACAGCCACATTTGAAGTATTAGGGCCCGATTCACAGAACTAACTTAAGACAAAATCCTAAACTTACTACCATTTTCGTATTCACAGAAGGCACTTACTCATTTTGGTATTCACAGAAGATACTTACACACTTTGGTATTCACAGAAGTTAGGAGTCCTAACTTTAGGACTCCTAAATGCCTTCTGTGAATACCGAAAGTCTTAAAATTAGGATTTTTCTCAGTTTAGGAGTCCTAAAGTTAGGACTCCTAACTTTACTACTACTAAACTGAAAAAAATCCTAATTTTAAGGCTTTCGGTATTCACAGAAGGCATTTAGGAGTCCTAAAGTTAGGAGTCCTAACTTTACTACCAGTAAATTGAGAAAAATCCTAATTTTAAGACTTTCGGTCTTCACAGAAGGCATATAAGAGTCCTAAAGTTAGGACTCCTAACTTCTGTGAATACCGAAATGAGTAAGTGCCTTCTGTGAATACCAAAATGAGTAAGTGCCTTCTGTGAATACCAAAATGGTAGTAAGTTTAGGATTTTGTCTTAAGTTAGTTCTGTGAATCGGGCCCCAAGACTTTATATACATCAGAAGGTTACGTTGGTGTATGGATCAATGTTTATATCAGAATACAATCAATTTTTACCTTACACTAAAAACCATGGTGTTACATCAATAACCATTTTTTGAAGTATTCAGCCTTTTTCCATTTCAGTCAAGCCATAAAAGAAGAGTAAATATGCACCAGAGCTCATGATGGATCATACGCTCCATTATTTTACTGTAAGAATTGAACCAGCTGGCCATCATTTGAAGAAATTAACTGTCATTTATGCACACAATAACATATATTTAACAATGTTTAAAAATGTAGATAGTTAGCTTTCCCACAATTTGGAAAAGGAGCAGTAAAGATAGTGAATGGAACCATTCAGAAATTAAAAATTAACCATCAAAAGAAGAGAGAAACTTATTTTCAATTTGAATTGTATTCCTGACAGTAATTGGGGGTTCAAAAGAAACTGCATATAGATTTAGGGCTGTTTTTATTGTCTTTTACCTTTTTTGAAGAGACATTCCTTTATTAGTCTCCAATGTAGAACTGGAGTGATGAGTGAGATCTACCAGCGTTCAAAAATCTGATCTTATTCTTGGGGAGTGGGGGATGGCTATTTTACAAATGTTTGTTATTTTACCATTCTTAAGTTTTGAGTAGACCTGGTTAGCCTTAGTCGCTTGCTTTAATGATTTTTTAGTTATTTTTTTTTTTACCTTTAACTGTCTGATATACTATGATTCAGCTCAGATATTATATGAGACATTGTATTTGTATCATTCAATTATTTAGGCATTTGTTTAGAATCTCCTAATTATTTTCACAAAGTAACCCTGCAAAAAAGTAAAGGAAACACCCAACCAATGTAATATATATACGACTTGCTCTTTCCCTCATTGGCTATGCAACAATGGTGTCAGTCCTTTTCAAATCTTAGGATCTGAGTTAGACTTAAATTACCTCAAGAGCTCAGCCTAATCAGTCTAGGGAGCCAGATCCTCAGCAGTACATGAGACAATTATGGGCCATATATGCCAAAAACACCTGGCCTTGTTGGATGCCTATTTCATCCCGACAAAATCAATCTTCGAGTCATAATAGAAGGGGTCATCATTTAACAATATAATAATCTCTTGAATTCAGCCCACACTTCTCCCTATACTATCAGCTCTGGGCTTTCCATGCAACTAACTAGCCCAAGAGTAAGAGGTCTTTTAACACCTAGCAGTCTCTTCTAACACCATTGCATTTCAACATAAAAATAATGAAAGACAAAAACTCAAGGGATAAAACAATCAGCACTATGCGTTGTCTCTCTTAGAAACTAAGCCTTATTAAGATCAGAAATCTTCTAGGGGGCACCTTTTGTTGTGAGTCTGAATGGTAAAATGTGCATTGTTTGTAACTCAAAGGTAATATATGCAAACATTGGATCCTGTCAATCCTAATCCCAGTTCATTCAAGTCTGAAAATGTTTTTGAATAGGCTGATTACAATACTTCTAGTGTCAGATTCCTTTGAACCTTCCTCTATCCCCAACACTTGATGATTATTTCTGCATTGGCATTTTCCAAAATCTTCTAGTTTCCACAGACTGTCAAACACTGACTCTGGTGCCCCTCTTCTTGTTTACTTGTCTGTTCTGGGCCAGACCCTACCTCCAGGGTGCACTTGTCTACTTCTGTCAGCATCTTCATGATGTTGGGACACAGCTTTAAGATTTTTCTAACAGTACCCTGAACAATCCTAGTTGCTGTTTGAGTTAATTGGCTATCCATGCAAAGTTTCTATTCACTGGAACATAATTATTTGATAGATTGAGCTATAAGAGGATTCTGAAAGCTGTGTTGGACCTGTACATTGTGTAGCATGAGGGTTTGAAACAGGCCTTTTTATTCCCTGAGAGAAATAAGTTGTTGGCTAATCCCATTTTAGTTAATCTGCTTCTTGTGGCTCAAAACACTTACCAAAAGCTTTTTCAACATGTTTTAAAAGTTCCCCCCTAATCTTCAGAGGCCGAGACCTCTTCAGGGACATCGCCATCTGAATTGCAGACCTGCCAACTCACACAGTGCCATCGTGTGTCACACAATTTCGTCTTCCTTCACATGGTCACCCGGTGAGGAGCTGAAATCACACAGTAGAAGGCAAGACGAGATGGAAATCATGTCAGAGAGTGGATTTCCAGCTTGTCTTTTGATGTCACAAGCAGGAAATGCCCATTAAGGAGTTTGGAAACACCCCATGTCATCACCAGCAGCCTCAACTACCTTTTGATTTCATTGTTTTTGGTAGAAGGAGGAGGTTGATGAGAGCAGGGGACAGGGGCAGAAGGCCTTCTCTGGAAGTTCGGTTGCATAAGGGCACGCCCCCTCCAAGGCCTCTCCCTCTCTTCACATGGCCGATAATTTTCTCATGTTGGCAAGTCTGGAGTTGTTATTTAATTATTAGTCGATAAAGAAGTCAGACAGAGAATAGAATTGCTCATGATTGTCTGGTTCTCTAATAATACATTTATAATCCCATAATCTTTCTCCAATAAACAACAAGAATGCATTAGAATTGGTGCTAGGTTTCATGTCTTTAACACAGGCTCACCAACAGGCTCCTTACTTTTACTTTGGGGTGCTTTTTGATCAGCATCCTGGGAGCCGGTTTCCCGGGAACAAAAAAACATCCTTTCGTATCACAGTTATCCTGCTCTCGTGCTGGATTTGTTGGATACCCAAAATGTGTTGCAGAAAGTGGGCAGAGGCAGAGTCAGTTTGGGATGTGCAAGCAACCTCCAAATCACCTCATTGATACCTCATTCATTGAAATGATTAGGTAGTCTACAATCTTCTATTTGATGATTGAAGCTCAGAGAGTTGATGCGAGTCTCAGAGTTCTCAAGCTGATTATAGATTCCTCTGCCCTGCTCCTCCACACTGTTACCCCAGCATCCAGATCTGGGGGTGGTGACCAAACTCTCAACCCTTTTACAATGTCGCCAGACAGACTACTTGCTTAGAAATAAAGGGTTTTTTCATAGCAAAAGCCACCCCACTTCTAGATTCTGGAATACAGGTAGAGCTGACTGAAGTTGCAGCCTCTGACTTCTCAACTAATGAAGGAAGTGACCTGATTAGGGCCACCGGGTCACTTGCGACCACCTGTCAGCCTTCCTAACAAATGTAGAGTCGGTCAGACAGTATAATGCAAACCAAAGGTATTTATTAGAGGCACACTCGAGTGGAGTCTGGTCTGACCAGCCTCCTTAGATTGCTGCAGAGAGACTGACCTCTGCCAACGTGGTAACACATAATGTACATCTTCAGAACCACTAAAGACATGCCCGGACTGGAAATTTCCAGTTGGTAGCTGGTGAACAAAGGAGATACAGAAAGATGAGCTGCAATCCTGGGACCGGGTACATGCGATCTCAGCATCAAGGTTACTCTGCCTGTACCCACCGCTCTAAGGGTGAGAGCTGGCCTATCTGGAGCAGCAACAATTTAACCGTACAGTCTTTGCAAACCTTTTCAGTGTCAGAAGCAATGAGAAGGTCATCTACATATTGAAGCAATATGTTACCTGAGGGAAGCGTGAGGGAGTCCAATTGGGCTTCAAGGCTTGGCTATGTATACTAGGGCTCTCAGAATAGCCCTGAGGAGCTCGACAGAATCTAAAGCTTCTGCCAGCTAGTGTAAAACCAAACAAGTGCCTGCTGTCTGGATGGATCGGAATACTGAAAAATGCATTTTTCAGATCAATGACAGAAAAAAAATTAGCAGAGGAAGGAATCATTGTCAGCAGGGCAGTAATGTCAGGGACCACCAGGAACTGAGGGACCACTATTTCATTAATTTTGCGCAAGTCAATCACAAAACGATAAACGTCTGGATGATCATCAGAGGTGTCCGAAGGTGCCCTCTTAAGAATGGGAAGGGTGGGGCGTGGCAACGAAGATGGCCGCAGCCTGAAAGAGCAGTGCGATCAGAAATTCTTCTCCCGATAAATCCTGTAATAAATCCGGCAGCCAAAGTTATAAAAAGCGATGCCGAGGGTACAACTATGCCTGCTACATGTCGGTCCTGAATTTTGAGCTGATCGGAGCAGCCGGTGTTGTGCGGCGCCGAGTGAAGGGGCTGCGGCCTAGCTACATTGAAAGAGCCGGGGGCTAATGTGGAAGCGATACCGCAGAAAACGCCGACGGGAGCGGGCCAGCCACAGCGACTGCAGACGGTGATCCCACTGGTGCCACCACCCGTGGATGTTCCGGTTGCGTCCCCCTCCGGGGCACTGCATGAGTCACGAAACCCCGAGCCTGCGGCGGAACACCGAGACTGCACCCTCGGGCCCCGCGGAGGACTGCAATGGCGGCGGACGCCTGCGATCCCAACACTGCGATAGGAGCGTGCGTAGGGGCCAGGGGCCGACACTCACCACGCCACCTCCACAGCCGGGACAGCATACTAAAGGTACACAGTGACTCATCCCTTCCTCAGACGGACTCCCCCAACATCGCGCTGCCAGCTTCACTACAGTGCACGATTGACGCCGGGCGCCACATACCCCCCCAGGCCACATTGACTATGAAAGCGCCGTAATACTTAATTGTTGGACGATAGTGATCTTGCACCCACACTGCAATAAATACCGATCTTAGCACTGTACTGGCCCAACCACTAGTTCGTCTCTTGGGGCGGAGTGCCTGGACCCCGCTATCCCATTCAGCCAAAATACACCCGGGGCCTCACAGTACGAGATCGGGCACACTGTGGGGAGACCCAGAGACGCTGATAGGTCGAAAAGCCAACACTTCGAGGGGGGAGGCGAAACGCAGGAAAACCGGAAGGTCGCACGTGGTAGTATCTCCCGTGGTCAGGCAATGGCGATTACTGCGGGGGCCCCCCTCACCTTCTCAAAGACACCAGTGACATCGGCAATATGGGAGGTCGCTGCCCACGGACAGTTCAAACCAATAAGCTGGATAAATATGTATTCAGAAAAGACCACCCAGCTCCGCCAGATCCCACCTCTGGGGCTGCAGATGGCCCGCAGATCGACAAATCGAAGGAGATCACTTTACAAAACATTATGGCCACCCTACACCAAGTACAAACATCGATTGGTACAATATCTACAGAAATCACATTCCTACGGGCAGACATTTCAAAGATGAACTCTAGAATAACAGAGATGGAGACCATGACGGCGGGTCTCTCAACGGACACAGCCACACTGCAACAGCAAGTGCAACACCTGGAACAAGTTACAAAGCAAATGGCTGCCAAAAATCGATGACCAGGAAGGCCGGTCGAGGCGCAATAATATCCGCCTAGTTGGAGTACCTGAAAGCGTCAGGGGGCCCACTCTGGACCTGTTTATTGAGGACCTTGTTAAAACGCAATTGCAGCCACGGGGTCTCTCCAGCTTCTTCTTGGTGGAAAGGGCCCACAGAGTACCAAGGGGACGACCTAGGCCGGGAGCCCCCTCCAGACCAATCCTGGCACGACTATTCAATTACCGTGACCGAGATACGATTCTTCAGGCAGCACGAGTGGCACCCCCGCTATGGGTAGATAATAGCACGGTATCCTTGTACCCAGACTACACGGCGGGGGTCACCAACCAGCGTAGAAAATTCCTGGACATCAAAATAGCTGTGGAACCGAGAACTGAAGTACGCGATGATATTCCCGGCAAAGCTTCGGGTGGAAGCAGAAGGGAAAAGCTGGTTCTTCTCAACTCCGGAAGAGGCACCGGAGTGGCTGGAGGGATGGCGGCCGGCCACGGGCCATCATAGACAAGACCGACGACGACAAAACCACTCCATAATACCTGTAATGTCATCTCCGGTTCGGGAAATGGACTCGCCGGCCAGCACACAAAGACCCACGGAAGTCAACTCCGACTAGAACACCACCTGCCTGCTGGGCAAGCACAGCCAGCACACCGGACTAAAGACAACGACCTAGAGACACAATAGCCAAGAGAGAACGCATCACCACTCACCGATCCGGGACTTGGTTGCTCACCTATTATTATGGTGGCTCGGAGGACACACTTGCTTCACACGGTGCACTCGGCTGACACAGACTGAAAATCTCACAAGGGAGGGACGTATGACGATCGCTACGTAGCTCTACCCCCACAGCAAGTACAATGTTATGGGACGGAAGCACACTGCTATGTTGGGGTGGCGGGTAGTTTTAAATCCGCTAGGCAGGGGTGCAGGGTGGGGGAGGGGGAATTGGGGAAAGTTGAGGGGTTTATTGTTCACACCGGTACACAAAAGTGTCAAGATCAGGTATAATACACAGGCAGGCTTTACTGGACATGGCACACCGGACACGACACACACCTCTATGCAAGATGGCACATAGGGAGCTTCTTGAGATGTCAACAGTTGACCCTAAAACACGAGATGAGAGACACCGCAAGACATGCCCTCCCTTGACCATACTCTCATGGAATGTAAATGGTCTTGGGGATAAAATAAAAAGGGGACTGGTCCTACAATAGTTCAAACGTAAGGGCCCCGCGGTCGCTTTAATACAAGAATCACACTTGGTAGGCTCGACACGTAAAGCCATGGACAGATGGGGCTACAAAATGGTGGCACATTCGGACTTCACCTAAGGGTCCCGGGGAGTGGGAATCTTAATAAATAAACATTTTCCACTCATAGTACAGGACTCATGGACGGATGACCAGGGATGTTTCGCTGCCATTGCCTTTCCAATGGAAGGGGCGACCATATAATTTGGTTTCAGTGTATATCCCCCCGGCCTTGCATCTGACAACATTTCCGGCCCTGTTTCTCTTATCACTCCCACCAGGGGAACTCATAATAGGGGGCGACTTCAACACCACAATGGATGCATCACTGGATAGACAACCCCCTAGAGACCCTACTGGACTGAACCGATAGCTACACAGAATTGACTATATATTCACACTGGCAGCGGGGCTCAACAACACGCAAGAGATCACACACTTACCCCGGGGTGTTTCAGACCATTCACCCAGTGTTGCTCACCTACAGCTCACATACCACGGGGCAACGTCGTGTATTCCGGTTTCTTTAAAAAACCCAAAATCAGGAAGGGACAGGTCAAGACTACAAAACAGTATTTCAGTGAAAATGAACACACAGTCTCATCTTCGACAACGCTGTGGGAAGCCTACAAAACGGTGATCAGGGGACAGGCTATTTCCCTAGTAACAGAATACAAACGGGACAAAAGACACCAAATCGAGGCCCTAGAACAAGAAGTAGCTAAGGCAGAAACTGAGTGCAAAATATACCCTGGTGAATCAGAAAAGCAAAGGTTACAATTAGCCCAACAGGAATTTAGGGCATACACATGGGAAGAGGCAAAATCTAAGATATCCGGCACACAAAATGTCATCTACGAAATGGGAAATAAGGCCAGTAAACTCTTAGCATGGCTCGAGAAAAAGGAGAAGGCTGGCAGGTGGATGGCACAGCTCCGATTGGAGATGGGCGGGCTCACAACAAACCCGGAACAAATTGTGGAGGCCTTTGCGATACAGTTCCAGTGCATATACATGCCCCAGGCCATGACTACGATCACTGACAACTTAGCTTTTCTTAAAGACATACAAATGCCAGCACTGCGGCCATCAGATGCACAGGACGTGGAGACAGAGCTGACGAGCGATGGGTTGCTGGTAGCATTAGGGGCCTTACACACGGGGAAAGCAATGGGGCCAAACGGGCTCCCAGTAGAGCTCTACAAAAGAGCAGCGACTCACCTGGTACCACACATGCTCAATATGTTTACAGAGAGTCTGGACAGAAAAGAATTACCCAGGGACCAACTTCTCGCGACAATAGTAATGATACCCAAACCAGGCAAACCACCAGAGGAGTGCGGGTCGTATAGACCGATCTCGCTAATAAACGCTGAGGTGAAAGTGCTCGCCAAAGTGCTGGCCCTGCGGCTTCAGCCACACCTTCCGACACTAATCCACCCGGATCAATCCGGTTTTATGCAGAACCGTAACACCGCACTTAACCTGCGCAGAGTGCACAGTGTCATAGCTCGCAAAGACACGATCAAGGAAGACGCGGTCATCCTGTCCCTAGATGCCCGAGAGGCCTTTGACCTGGTTGAATGGCCCTTCCTCTTTGCAGTACTACACCGTATGGGGTTTGGTCCTAAATTCTGCGCCTGGATGGAGCTCCTCTACGCAAAACCCCTGGCACACGTGGTGGTTAATGGCCGCATCTCGGTGTATTTCCCTCTGGGCAGGGGAACTAGACAAGGATGCCCCCTATCCCCGCTACACTTCGCACTAGTGCTGGAGCCCTTGGCGGCATTGATCTGACAGGATCCGATATTCGTGGACTGAAATGGTTGAGGGTCTGGGAAGACCGTATTTCGCTTTATGCGGATGACATACTCCTTTACCTGGCGTCCCCAGCATGCTCCATAAACGTGCTACTAGATATATGTGCAAAAGGGGGTGGTGATGGACGGCGCATCAGAATCAATCACACACTCACACCCAGTCAACAGATCTGGGTTTGATCCATCACCGTTCTTTAGCCCACTCTGCCACCCCAGTTCAGACATGGCCATGTGCTGCATACGGGCGGGTCTCTGGCTAGACGATAAATTGGGAAAAGTCACTCCTATACGTTCTTAGCGGCCCCCCTCCAAGGCTCCCGCGTCACTGCACAATGCAAATGACGAGTGAAGGTTTCAAATACCTAGGTATATATGTCACGCATAACCATACACGCTTCATAGCAGAAAATCTCACACAACCCCTGACACGACTGCACAACGATGTCAACCACTGGCGTTCCTTGCCATTGACACTACTCGGGAGAGTGTCCCTCTTCAAGATGATGGCGCTCCCCAGATTCCTCAATGCCCTACAAAACACACCCTTCCCGGTTGCCCCCACATACTTCAAGGCAATAAACACGGAAATAACAAGCTTATTATGGGATGGAAAGACAGGTCGGATTGCCCTGCATAAACTAATGCTGGGAGGGTACGATGGTGGGAGTGCCCTCCCCAACATACTACAGTATTATTGGGCATCACACCTTCTGGTCATAAACCAGTGGCTTCATGTGCCACAGGATGAGCCTGCATTTTGTATGGATAGACACCTCCTCGACAGGGAAGGGATCATGGGGACACTATACAATAACATACGACGATTGACACTCACGGGCCCAAAGGCACATATGGTTCGGATATGGTTTGAGGCACAGCACAAGATGGGCTGGGAAGGAGTGTTAACACAGGCTACGCCACTATGGGACACACGGTGCCTAGGCAAACTGAAAAATACAAAGGGCTTCAGACAGTGGTACCTGATAGGCATCACCAAGGTCGGGAATCTTTGGAAAAAGGGTGAGGTTGTTCCACTGGCCCAATTGCAGACAACGTATGGGTTAACACAGACAGAGTCCTTTAGGTATTCCCAAATTAGACACGCGTTCATGGATGTCATCCCACATGGCACACAACTACCGGAAGCCTCGCCTCTAGAAGACAGACCCTCACAGACCATTTAAATAAAAAAGCCATCTTCCTGGTATACAAGAAAATCATAAATAACATGCCGGACCCCATGATTGCCCTTAAGGAATGATGGGAACAAGACCTGGGTACAATGGAGGAGGCAGACTGGCAGGAAGCGCTGTTGTCTCCCAGAGAGATAGCGATCCCCTCCAAACTGAGATTAATACATCTGAAAGTTCTACATTGAACATATTACTCACGAACGCTACTACTACACAAATTAGGAGGTGCTGACACACCACTCTGCCATCCGCAGTGCGGTCTACCGGGCACATAGGGTACTGGGTGGCGGTCATGACAGCAATCTCACGGGTCACGAGGGTGGAGGTTCTTCCAGAGCCCAAAAGATGCCTGATCAATATATAGGAACCAACAGATCTTAATCACATGCAGCAAGATTGGGTTACCCTGGGCATGGCGCTGGTGAAGGTGAACATAGCGCGCAACTGTGGATCGAGACAAACTCCCACACTACAACACTGGTGTTGAGATATGGACACTGCTATGGTCACAGAAAAGGCAGTTTACGTACATACGGGTTGCCCAAAATAATTGACCCGGATATGGGGTGGCTGGAACACCTTTCGCGGAAATATATGCGAACCCCCACAAGAGACAAAAACAACAGACGACAGCGACTAATGGTGTTCACGGTGACAATGGTCCACACTCTAAGACAATGTTTTGTAACTTTGTGCCCACGATTTAGTTCTCTGACCACTGAGGATGTGTATGAAACAGTAAGATACTATACGCCTGGTTGTGATCATTACTTGTATTGTCTACTGCAAAATAAGCATGTATCGCTGAATGTTTACTGCAAAATAAAAAATGTAAAAAAAAAAAAGAATGGGAAGGATAGGGCTATTACACACATTAGCAGTTGTCTCTTCGACAGTCTTGTATAATTTGCAACACAGCTCTCTCCCCTGCCTGCGGTATCTTGTACTGAGGAATACTAGGCAAAGTGGCATTATCCTTAATTTTTATGGAAACTGGAGGTATCTGAAATAGAACTACGTCCGTGTCATTAGTTGCCCACAATGTGGGTGGCACATCTTTAAATTCAGCAGGGAGGGGTGCATCTTTGGACAGACACTGCTTAGTGCGGACCACATTCGGATCCATTGTCATATAAACACCTTCCGGGGAACAATAAATTATTGTGTGCAACTTCTTTAATAAATCTAAGCCCATCAGATTTTCTCCGCAATTAGACGTCAACAAAAATGGCGAATCCACAGTGAAAGGACCTATAGTCAATGTAAGAGGCTTGGAGATGGGGCTCACAACCGGTAAACCAGAAAATCCTACCGAAACATTATTATGGCCAGATAGAGCTGCCCCGGGGACCAGTGAATGAGAAATAGAGCTATTCATTGCACCTGTATCCACAAAAAATTCCATAGCTGAGCCATGCAAATCTGCCGTAACGTAAGGACCACGCTGATCTATAGGTATCTGTACTGGTCCCTCAATCTGTCCCTGGCTCTCCTAGCTGTGAGACATCCCTGTCACCTCGTTTATATCATAGTCATCATGGTAATACTGTCCGCCCCTATTGTCATCAAAGTAGTTACTATTGGGACGGTCCTGTGAGGCTGCGCCATGCTGGGCTCTGTCTTGTCCACCAGCTCCATGACCCCGTCCATGAGAACCTCTTCCTCTCGGGCCACGACTTTCTGCAACAACACCGGACACTCGCTACTCCAATGTCCCTTCTCCTTACAATACGCACACTGATTGGGCCCTACAGGCGTAGTATTCTGACTAGAACGAGGTAGCTGTTGGGCCATACCACCACGTCCTCTACCATTCCCTCGTAAAGCTTGCTGCAACAACACTTTTGTCTTCAATTCTTTGTGCTTTTTCTCCACCTTTGCCTTCTCTTCATTTTCCCTGTGCTCATAATACTGTGCCATACTCAATATTTCAGAAGGGGATGAGCTGGTCCAAGTACTCTCCGAAGCCTGCAACCGAGTCGTGATCTCCGGAAGCAGGTTCGTAACAAATCTATTAACAGTTTCACTCAGTCAATCGTGCATGCTTCGTTTCTACAGAGTTACACAGAAATAGATAGATGGGCGTTTCAATAAAAAGGGTTTATTGAACAGTCTTATTTCTCATGCAAGAGATATGAACTGCTACAATCGTAAGACAGAATGCAAAGTATAATACGTACAGCGTTAGCAGTAAGAGAAAATAATACTGCAATAGTATGGTTTATAGCTATGACAGATATTCATAAAAATACATACATAAATAACACAGGCTAAAATGTTAATACTCATCTGATGCTTCTCGCTAGTTCTACCCCAGTGTACCTAACCTAAGTGTAGTACGAGGTAAGAAGAAGTAGGTGCTGTTTGTCTATAGTCTAGTTTAGCTATAGTTGCCAAGATTTGCCAAAAGTCCCTCTAGGTTCTAATCCGCTCCATACCTTAGAATGAGTGAGGTTGGAATCGCTTTCCGAGTCTCGATCTCTAACACCCCGCAAGGGGAGTCAGAAACACTGGAGCTGGATTCTCTGCGAGGAGGATGACAGCGTTTGGTCAGTGCATCAGGCGGGGACTTGACTTCCTTCCGAACTTGCCGTGGTGAGCCGCATCATGCAAGTAGGCAGCCGAACCATGGTTTGCCATGGTAAGTGAAGGTATATTTATACCTTGAAGGTGTTTAGGAATGCCAGTACTAATGTAAAAGTCTGGCAGAAGAACGTCATGAATGAACCCCTAAGGAATAGATGTTCATGCATAATAATGGGTTCTTGGAGACATCAATATCCAAGCAAGGGGAAGTCCTAAAGGCTTAAGAGTCTGGTTTTCCAAGAACTCATTGTGAAGTAGATGAAATGATGTAGGTGGCCATGCCTGTATTTGGTTAGCATGGATATTGCCTAAATAAGGGTAGGATTTCTATTCCTAAATATGGGCAATGCGAATTGTGCCTATATAAGGACATAAATCTATATACGGTATCTAAATCGACACACAACAACACATAAGGTACATCTTCAGAACCACTAAAGACACGCCCAGACTAGAATTTTCCAGTTGGTAGCTGGTGAACAAAGGAGAAACAGAAAGATGAGTTGCAACCCTGGGACCGGTTACATGCTATTTCAGCGTCAAGGTTACTCTGCCTGTACCCGCCGCTCTAAGGGTGGGAGCAGGCCTTTCTAGAGAAAAAGGTATGTGATGACAAAACAGTCTATTCATTAGTACAGCGAAGCTCAACCTTGGAGAAATACAAAAAAAATATCGCTTCTGCTTTCTGCTGAGGCGAAGAGAGTGAGACAGAAGTTAGTTTCAATCATGGCTCATAATGGTGGCTGAATCCAAAATAGTGCAGCGAATTCTAACTTAAGACATGCAATGCATAAAGAATTCGGTTAAAACATTTTATTTCAACACTATTGACATGAGCGCTATCCCTAGGTTCTCCGTTTCTGAGGGTGGCAGGGAGAGTTGCTTTGGTAGGGGCTCCACACCTCTTGCCTGATTTAGCACCAATCAACAGCTCAGCATTTTTATTCCTTGGGGACAGCCTCACTCAATGGCAGTACTTTGTGAGTTTGTGAGTTCAGGTAGAAAGCAGGCGCTCCACCAGTGAGGGAAGAATGGTAGAAGCAGATGATGGAGATTATTTTGAGCTTCATGAGCTATTTTACTACTTTGGGCGCCTTTACTTCAGCCAGTGCCCATTATGGGCCTCATGTAGGTAAATAAATTTTACCGTTTCTTAAATACCGAGCCGTACCGAATCGTTAAATTAGAATCGTTAAGTTATATGTAGGTAAAAATTCGGTAACAGTTACCGATTCGGTAACATTCGGTAATCACGAATCGGAATTCACCGAATCGGTAAATACCGAGGTGGTATTTACCGAATCGGAAAATACCGAGGTGGTATTTAGCGATTCGGAAAATACCGAGGATACTACCACCTTCCCTTAACTAAGTAGCTAATATCATAATTATGTTATAATAGAAGGTCTCTTAGGCTTGAATAGGGGACCCCATACCTCAAAAATCAGCTCAGTGAAATCACATCACAGGAGCATCAGGAGCCGTCTCGCAGGAAGGCTCGTCTTCGGTCTGAATAATAAACATGATGTCTGTGATATGAAAAGCACCAACTGTCAGGTATTTGCAGCTGCGCGTGTGTCATGGCTAAATAGTGGGTCGAACAACCTAGAGTGGAAAACTTGCATTGTGTAAAATTCCAGACTGTGTGTCACAGCATGTACAGACCAAGGTCGCTGCGCAGAGCTTGGGATGGGAACAACAGAATGCACTCGTCTGAAGGAAGTCTCGAGTCAGCAGTTTATTCAAGAAAGAACATGTAAACGCAGTGTCGTGTGCAAAGACAAAAAGATGGCTACATAACATTCAACGTGGTTATGCTAACTGAACAATGTATGTACGTATTCAGGGAGAACTCACTACACGCCCCCTTGAGCGAAGCAATATTTAATAGGCAAGAAAAGAGAGAACGCAGAGTTCAGTTTCGTCAGAGCAGAACAAGGCGTAACCAATGCAGCGCCAAAGTCCTAAAGTCCAATTAATTGCAGCATAAAATTCCAAAAAACACAATGCAAGTATAGTAAAAAACTCAAGCCGACCATCAGGAAGAGAAAAAAGAGAAATAAAAGAAATAAATGTTGCGCCAGGGTGCTGTCCAGTAGCACAGGCGCAATGGACGACAATCCAGTTAATCCATGAATGTATAGGCAGCATATGTGGCCACGGCTTCCAACAAAAAATCGTTTGCAGGGCCACTAAAAGTCTCAGCCATCCAATTAAGTAAAGAAAAGGAACATACGTGTTCTCCAACCAACGGAGCCTCTAGCACAATCAGAGGGCACCCGGAATGTTCCTCCAAATAGCTCATGGACAAGAAGTCGTAGGCTGCCGCTGAGATGTCCCAATTACCCAGGATACCATGCGCCGCACCACACGCCATGATCCGGACACCAGAACAGGACAACTCGTGAGACACTAAGGGCCTCATCAGTCGATCGAAATCCGGCACCGGAGACACCATGTTGGTCAAGCACAAATCCAGAGGCCATTCAAAGGGACAATCCAGGCAGTGTAATACAGGTTGTACGCAGGTGAAGTAGGAATACCTGAAGGATAATCCATAAGCCAGGCTCAAAGTCGCCAATGGCAGAGTACCATAAAAGTCAAGCATCCTATCACGAAGAAGATGCAGACGGGACAGGTGCTCGTGTGGCACAGAAGGAGCAGCCATTCCGGAGTATGAAAAGGAAAAGCAGCACACCTGCCACTAGCGCCAGGAGCAGCGGGACACCTCCAAAGATGCTCGAGAACAGTGAATGAACAAATGCCGGAATTACACCAAAAATAGGTTGGAAAGAGGTCACGAGACCCGAGCCCACATGTGTAAAAAAATGAGCCAGGCCGGTCGTGGACGAGGCATTGAAAATAGTTTGGATCAAAGAGCCGAAATGCAGGGGGAGGTCAGTATTCAGAGGCGCCTGTACCTCAGTGCGCGTATTAGCAACGTGAAGGACAAATGTTTCACGAGAGGAAGTCAAAGGCACCTCTTTGTGGGACAATAGCGCTCTATTCTGCTCAACTTGTTGAACTCTGCTTTCAAGGTTGGAATCGAAGGCCAGATGGAAACATCCAGCCGCACATGCGGGGGTGGAAGAAGAACAGTATTGCAGCAGACAACTTTATGCGAGACAGTTATGTACGGGATTCCCACTCACATCCCGCAGCAAGCTTCATTATTCAACATTAAATAAATACCGTTTGCAAGCAGAGTGAAAGGAGGTGTAATCACAGGCACTGGGATACCTCGTAGGACGCACGCCAAATTCGGGGCTTGTACATTGCATGCGCCGTGTACTTGCATGTGCCTATTGTCTCATGTATGAATCCTAGAAGAGAGAGTGCTGAAGCTATTATCTATAACGGCTAAAGCCTTCTCCATGTTTGCTTGGTCAATAGCTCTCAATCTGGAAGCCGCCTCACTGTGCGACAACTTGCAGACTTCGTTGTAAATAGCATACGCCCACCTTTTGGTTGTGCCACCCACAGGACCATTCACAAAATCATTCAATTCGGTATGCACATTGATGGAGTGGGTGGACTTCCTGATCCTGTAGATGTGCTCTGTGTCAGCTGGTGGACAGATTGGGATGTGTGTACCATCAATGCAGCCAATGAAATGGGGGAACTGTGCCATGTGAGAAATGTCTGTTTTTGTTTACTGCAGTGCAGCCTGTGTGTTGTGGAAGCTGATGTAGTGGTGCATTCTCTGCATCATGGCATCCAGGAAATTCCTGAAGGAACGGGACAGGCAACTCTGGGATACACCACCCACCGCAGCTGTCACCACCTGATAACTGCCGGATGCCAACAGATGTGGGCTGCAGAGCACCTGCACATGTGGGGGTATGGCGTGCGCCCTTCTTATTGGCTGGTCCAGGAGTGGGTGCAGGTCCCTGATTAAGGCCATGATGTTTTCGGGGTGTAGCCTGTACCTCTCATGTATCTCTGCATCAGTCAGCTGGAATAGTGTGATGCGCTGTCTGTAGATGCGTTCCTCCCGTCGCCAAACCCTCAGTCCTGCTGCCTGTAGATGTAGGCGCCTTGCAATGACGTACATAGCGGGCATGTTGTCCACGCTGTTGCATTTTGGGATTGCTTATCTGCACTGTTGATGGTTACCACCTGCTTTCAATCCGTGTTAATTACCGACTCTTATTTACCGATTTTCTTGGATTTCTTAATTACCGAGTGCTCCTACATGTCATTTTCATTTTTACCACTTCATATTTACCACTTCATATTTACCGATTCGTTAATTATGTATTCGGTAACTCTGATTCGGTATTTTGGAATTCGGTAAATATGAATCGGTATTTACCGCCTCATATTTACCGAAAAGTGGTTTTTGGACTCCTACATCTCACTTGTCTGTATACCGGTCGGTAACGGCATATTTACCGAAAATCGGCCGTTACCGACCGGTATTTGGCTACCTACATGAGGCCCTATATGCCAAGAGCTGCATAGTGCTGCAGGGTCCTCCTAAGCCATTGATAATAGGAGCAGGGAAACACCATAACACAAAAAGGGAAGGGTGCACAGCCTTCATCAGGTACTTTCAGGTGATGTTACTGATGTCACATCATTGTCCTAAAAAGGGAGACATAATTAGCCAAGAGAGAAAACATTGTAGGTCTGAAGGTTGGAGGTGAGGAGGAAAGAGCTCCTTGTGGCCTCTGTTAACTGGCTGCCATCTTTTTCCCTCTTACCCCATCTCTCAAACAATCCCACTTGCTAGCATTGGCATTGAGGACAAGGGCCAAAATACTTTGTTCATAATTCAAAATGTGCAATTTTTTTTCACACAAATACTGACAGAAATATACACTACCTTACATGCATTCTAGACATCTTAACTCAAGGGAAGCAAACTTGATCACACAAACAATATTCAACTGGGAGATGCTCGGGGGGGGGGGGCGATCCGCATCACTGCACTATTCTGGAATTTACTACATAGCATAACTAGTATTTGTAAAGTGCATGTTCACCCCAGTAGGCTTGTTGGTGCTAAATAAGATATTCTTACTATTTACCCAACACAGTGATAATTATTTTATGGACCATGGATGAATGAAAGTCTGAGTGCCATAGTCGAGATACAGGAGGTCAAACACACAGGTGCCTGCAGAGGATGCACTAGTCCACTGTGCCCCCATATCAGGCCTACCTACACCCATAACTGAAGGACGAAAGAAATCAAAAGTCCCCTCATGACTCTCATCTCAGCACTCTCTGAGGAAGAACTTATAGAATGGTCTGTCAAAGTCCTAGCACCGCGAACTGGCTGCTGTCCCAATTTAGCGTATCACTAATTATTCAAATAAATCAGTGAATCAATAAATATAATGTTAAATGAAAGTCAGTCTCACAGATTAGGCTGTGACTCCGAGGCCCAACATCAAACTCGGAATGAAGATTCATCCGTGACAGGGTACCTGATGGTACATGATGACCCTAAACTGGTTTCCTTCTGGCTTACATGAAATATAACAGTTTTTGTTTGCTCAAACAGAGCATTTTGTGAGAAACAATGCCACCCGTGGCGCCGGCTCTCTTTCTCAATGTAACATAAATCAAAACAAGGTGTTTTTTAAACGCAGCTGCTGAAGGCAACACTCCCCTATTGTGAAGTGAAGGGGCGCCATCTTGAGAGCGCCAAACCATTGTTTTCTCTGATTGCATTTGAAAGGCCGGCTGCTCCAATAGCAATATTACATGTACACCTAAGTGGACAAATATGGCCAGCTTTTTAACTTGGCAGAGTGCGTTGTGTTTTGTTGTCTGCCAGGCTCTGCTAGGCTGGCATCCAACTGATGGAAAATGTCTCCTAGCCTTTGATCGATTCAGCCTGCACAGCGGAAGGCGTCCATTTCCCCACACAGGGTTTTCTCAGGCCCAGTGCACAATATTCCTCTGAACTCAAGGCTTTCATGGTGGTGAGGTCTGCCTCACTCTGGCCTCCACACAAACAGAGTCATCCATCTCCCAGCCTCTGGTGGCATCATTCAGACTTCAGGAAGGCTGGTTCAGACAGGGTTTACAGAAGAAGCTGGAGGAAGTCCCTTTATCTCGACAGGGTCTATTCCCAGCGCCTGGAATGCATGGGGGGGCGGAATGTTTATGTCTTGGCTAGGCTTGAAGTGACGGCCATGCAGCCTCGGATGCTATGATGTAGCGAGGTGGCACGTCACACAGGGAGCACGGAGATGCTTTGATGCCCAGCCAGCAGCAGAAGTGTCCCATGGCTCCAGAGGTTCAAAGAGGCACACGTCATTGTCTACCCCATGCACAAACCCAATAACTCTCGCCAACCATAAGGGAGTTACTTAGCTTCCGAAGGGAGAGCAGACCAACTATGGTCGTTTCACCACTGTGCAGTGCAGAAAATGTACACACTCTTAATGAGTAACACATTTATTTCAGATCGTATTCCAGGCACTGTATAATGTTTGTACCAAATCACTGCATTCTTTGAGTGGAAATGCAAACTTTCATAGCAGGCTTGTGCAGAAGTGGTAAAAAGTGATTGAGCTTTTACAGGAACCAGGGGCGACTCCTCTGTTTGAGAGAAGGAGCGTCGCCCCACAGGCCAGAGCTGGAAAATAAAATGAAAATAAAGTTTATTCATTACCATTTTATTTTTCAGCAACCGAACCGTCCTGAACTGAGTGACAGGAAGGGGCGGGGTCAGTGCTGTCGAGTGTCAACAGGGAGCTCTGGGCTTTATAATGTGCATGATGACTCTTTGGCCGGCTGTTTTGCGACTACCAGCAAGACATGCGCATTTTAAACTTTACAAACCCTAAGACAGCTGGGTTAGGGAAAATGCAGGCCTCCAGTGCTCTTGAGAGCGCTGAATGAGGCTGCTCCAACCAATCCTGGTGCTGCTCTCATGCTGTTGAGATCAGCACCAGGATTGGTTAGGGGAGTTGGCTGGGTCCCATGGAAGAAAGAGGATTGGTGGAGGAAGACATCGTGCTGTGCCTCAAGGTGTTTTATTGTTATTTTTTTTGCGCCCACGCCATGCCGCCCTCGGTACCCTTTCATTTAAAACGGATGCAGTAAAACATGGAGTCCTCTTTCAAACATTCTTCCCTGAGAAGCATAAGTTGAATATTCTGAAAAGCCTAACTCAGAAATACTGTCTGATTTCCACCCACTGCAGCAGAAATGAAAGATTTACCCACACAGCAAAAGCCTTCCCCTGTTCGTTAACTGCTCTAAGGTCTCACTAAGGAAATACTGATAACACGCACTGACAAAGCAGTAGGTGGGACTTAGGTGTGTATGCAGAGCATTCTGTTTCTAGTAGTCGTTTACATATGAATTGCCATCACTAACGATGCACACCAGTCAGTGGATAAAGCATGCCGTCCCTTCATGCTGTATAATGTCATTGGCAGAAGCAAATGGGACTGACACCTGCGCCGACTAACGAATGAAAGGTCTGGCCGACAGCTTGTCCATGTAAGTATAAGTGTGCCTATTTTTATCATTTTTTTTAAGACATGAGGTTGAGAGAGTAAACAATACATTTGTCTCCACACCAGACCTACCAAAAAATTGTCAATGTCAATAGGTGTGGCTTATAACAAAGCAGATCGTCAGTGAGTGATGAGTTCAGCACTCAATAAGTTATCATACATGCACTCTGCTACTCACCTTTACACTTGTATATCCATTAATCTACCCAATGACTGATCCTTGCATTCACACATACAAACAACAAATGCAAGATAAATTAAAAGAATGAAAGTAAAGCAAGTGCACTGGGGAAAAAAACTGTGTGATGCTTTAAAAAAAGGAAACAAAGGTGGACAGAAATGAAAGGGGACCTATAAAAGTTTTTTTTTTAAAGTAAAAATGAACTGACTGGTCCACCGGCCATCCAAGGAGCACAGTTACTTTCAGAAAGATGTGTGCCTGCTATGAAGTACAATAAGGTCACTCGAAGGGCAGTAGGGCAAATAGCTGAAATAGGCTAGCCCTTTGTCCCATGCAGTATGCTGTCATAGGGAGAAGCAAAATATTAATGATACTCAAACAGACCGACAGACAGAAGAAGTCTGACCTAAAGAACATCTATGTATGTACATGTACAGTTTTATGCTGTTTTATTACAATGGTCTGGCAGATAACTACGGATGCCAAGCCCTCCTAAGAAATTCTACCAACAAGTATGTCACTACAGCTCCCAGCGTTAGCCAAAAGAGGTGACCAACACCACAATCCTTGCCTACTAAGGTCATCTGTGAAATTTCATGTAGCATAAGACCTATTTACAGGCTTTAATTCAGTGTAATAACAATTACCCTTTAAAATATTATCAGCAAAACACAGTTCTACAGCCTTGAACACTGTGTAATTACAACTCAACCTGAAGGCCTAAGAACTTTAATAAATACATTTCACAATAAATAAATCAGGTCTTCTAACTTTGTTATAGCTTTTAGTAATCAACAGATAAGAACAATGGCATCTGACGTAACCTTTCTCAACGCACCAATCACGCCTACAGCATTCATCGTTGGCTTGTAAGTGAAACCAAATGCGCATCAGCTGACAACTATCAGGTATAGTGTAATAAAATTACAAAGAACATATATACAAAATTACAGTTAGCAAATTAGTATACAAGCCCCTTGAAGGGGCCTAAAAGGGACTATCCGATTATAAATCTTCAACTCCATGTGTTTGTGGGACGGGGTAAGCAGCATCAAACTGTTTGCCTTCAGGAGTAAACTGTGAGATTCCATGTAAGAAAATATGGGTTTACAGCTGTTAACATAGAGTAACGAATATCAAACCTTTTAGGTCTATTGACTTAAACAAACACAATAAATTGGTCAGGCCTTCTGGTTTTGTCATAACTTTTCATGAAAAAGAAATCAGGCCTATGGCATTTGACGTAAAATTTGCTAACAAACAAATCAAGCCTCTATCCTTCAGCAGTGGCTTACCGCCGCAACCAGCCCAGGTCTACTGAATTCAGAATAAACTTTCTTACAAGGCTCAGACCCTCTCAGGCATACAGTGAAAACATTATAAATATACACAGAATTACAGCTGGGAAAACAATATTCAACCCTCATTAGAGGGTTAACAATAATTATTAAAGTGCAAATCATATACCCACAGGCTTTGTCAGAGGATAGAAGCCAGAGTGGGTAGCCAATCTGTCTTGCCTTTTACAGTAGTATGTGAAAACCCATATAATGCAATAACTGTCTACAGGCCTTAACAATGCCAGTGCAATAATAAACCACCCTTAAAAGCCTATTGACTTTAACAAATGATTTTCCCAATAAATAAGTCAGGCCCACTGTGCTTGTCCTCAAGTTTTATAATAAGAAGATTAGATCTATTTCCTCTGACATAACTTTTTTCAATGAACAAATCACAAGTATAGCCTTATAGACGTAATGTATTCCTCATAAGCTTAACCATAATTCGGATTTCGACAATATGCCAAGATGTCTCCATACATTTACATAATTACACTTGGCAAAACAATATGTAATATTTCCTAAATAGCTTAACATGGCTTCTCAAAGTGAACATCTTATACCCAAGGGTTCACCACAGCGGTTAGTAACCAATACCAAGTCCATTGCCTACTATGGTAATCTACGAGTGCAAAGTAGCAAGATACCTATGTAATAAAAATCAACCATGAAAAGACAATTGATTTATCTCATGCATTTCACAATAAATATGTCAGGCATACATCCCTTGTCATGACGTTTCATAATAAACAGATAAGGTCTATAGCCTTGCTCATTGGCTTATCACCGTAACCAACTCAGTACTGCTGCCTTGAGCAAGAGCTACCGCTCATAAGGCTAAAGTCCACCACCAAAACTCTTTTTTCTGTGGAAACGCAGACCTTCCACCCAATCAAAATCTGTCCTCAGAGAAATCATCATTTGGAGGCGCAAATGCTCCTGTCTCAGGAGTGCTTCTTAAAGCTCTTTTTTGATGATCACACAAGACTCAAACCGACCTGAAACAATGGAATACTACAAATGTACATAAGTGACAATAATGTAACATAAAATCCCTTCTTTACTTATTGACAATTATTTATTTTGAAGTTTTCAAATAGCAGAAGGAAGCAAGGGAAATCGATGTCATGGGGCTTTACACCTTTATACTCAGCAGAAATGTGTACAAATATTTTTAAAAGGAATTAGTTTAAACATTCAAGCAAATCTATGTTGTGGTGCCCGTTTGTAAAATGTATGGGGCCCTCTTGGCTTATTGTGGAATTACCAATTGTGGAAAATAACACTGCTCATGGTTGTGGATTGCCTCCAAAGAACACGTATTTCTTAATTATATAAACTTGAGGTGCACATTCTAAAGGGACAAGCACTGGCAAAACCAATGGGCCTGTCTTACAAATGAAAGAACCTGAAGAATTCCATACATCCAGCACCTCATTCATCCATACTGGCACTTACTCATCAGATGTGCATTCATTTGCTTATACTAGCACCCTTTCCATTTATCTACCCATTGACTTATTCTTGCATTTACCCATTCACCCATGCACAACATACAGGACTATTGTGTTATGCTTGTTGCAAACAATTCCCCAAATTACAGCACTGTGCATAATTATGCATAATTATGCACCATTCAGAGTAAACATTTCCAGTGAGTGCACAATTCATGGTAAAAATGGACTTAAATGCATTTGTTTAAATGTGTCCTCACGCCAAAAATTGATTACAGCCCAAAAATGATGGATTTAAATCCTTGTGCAATTAAGTGTATTTTCACTTAATTTCAAGTAATTATGCATAGGAATATCATGCAACTTTCACACACCTCTGCCCACACCTCACACACAAACGTACTATCACTAAAGAGGCACTTTCAGTTATCAGCCAGATCTATTGGCTTTGTTATTATTTTGTGAGGGTGCAGTTGATAGTGTGTGACTCCCATTCTGTGAAAGGTGTAAGATAATGTTGTATGTGGCATGAGACTGTTACTGTAGGGGCCATGGCTGGAATGGACAAGATGGCGGGCACGTTTTATCAATCTCCTGGACCTCCTCACAGTCCATCCACTTCCTGTCGCCAAACTGGACCAGACTTACCTCAGCCCCTCAAATTAATAAAAGTTGCACTCCTAGCATGATGCAACCCATACATTCGCAGTCTTGTTGGCCAGTCACTGGTGTATTACTGGACCGGATTACCTGACAACATGGTGCCCCGCTGTAAAGTGGCCTTGATGAAGCACCATGAATTCTCTTGTGTGCAGCTGAGCTGACTGTACCCGACTGGGGGGCACGGGCCGCAGTCCAACATTGGCGAGAACAAGAGCCCAGATGAGTGCACCCGTCGTGAAAAATCAGAGGCTGGGTGGAGATTCCATTCCCCGCTTTGCATTGACCCAATAGCAGGAGTGGGTGCTGCCTCATACACTAAGTATCGGCATATGTGGAGCAGCAAGACAGTGGGCAGTACCCGGAGACCGGTGCTGCTGCCAGAATAGTTCCTGCTCTGCTTTAGAGATTGATCACAGCTAGGGTTGAATCCAGCACCCATGCCTTGTGGTGCTGATGAGAGCCAGGGTGAGTGGGGCAGTGTTCTGCCATGGTGACTATCCCCTGGCTGCTCGTGCTGCCACCTTTCACCCGGTTTCGGAGGTGGACGGGCAGGGGTGGTGCGACCTTTGACCCTGAACCCCTGCGCTTAGCACTGAGGCCCTACAGAGGGGGCCCTACTTTCTTGAGGTTTTGACACATGTGTGAGGAGATCAAGTCATGACCCAGAGAGGCCCACCCTGGCTGAAGTATTTGGAGATCTTATGAGCAGCCCCTAGAAAAGCGCATATTACAACCTAATCGTCTCTGAAACCAACAATAGTGGTGTGCAGACCCTCGGTCACTCCTGTTGTCTCCTAAGCCTCTGTGAGGACATGGGGGAACACGCAGGCCGTCTCCATCCTTTTTCCGGGCACGCTCCTCCTCGGGGATTGGGGGACTAACCAATAAGGGACCGACAAGCAACTATGCCTCTGTAGCTGCCAGGCATCTCATAGGGAAAAAAATGCAGAACTTGCCGCACCGAGTCTGAGACTCAAGGGTGCGCCTGGGGCACACATGGGGAAAGGTAAGGTCCCTCCACTGCATGCCCAGTCCAAGATTGATAAATACACTATTAGCTCAGCAGAACCCCTGAAACAGCATGCCGAAACCCATCAGGCTACAAAACACATGGCAGCTGCAGAGGTCTTACAAAGCCTGCAAGCCATCCAAACTTCACAAAAAGTGGTCTAAACTAAAATTGCAAAAGTGGAAATCGATGCTGCTCTCCTTTGCAGGGATCTTTGCAAACTAAGGAATAGTATAATTTACTATTCCAACACCTTCCCTACTGTTGCACACGCTGGAGTTGAAGTAGTAAATTATTCTATTTCTAAGTCCAGCGCGCCCCCAACAGCAAGTCATAGAAACGACTTGCGATTTAATGGTTTGCATTGTAACAATGCGGTCGTTGTAACAACTGGTTTGTAATCGCATGCGATGTAGCGCATGCAATGTAACATCGCTTATTCCCCACCACTAGGTTGGAGGGGCGGTGACCCTGAGGTAAGCCTGACAGAGGTCAAAACACCACGTAAACTCTCATCTTAGGTGGAGCTGCAGGGGCGTCCACCAGAGTAACTAATCGATTTGTCAGTTTACTGCAATGCACACTGCTCACCTGCCTACTTCATGCACCTCTGCCACATTATTTTTGGACACAGCAGCCATTATAGGGCATCATGCCATGTCATACCAGCAATCCTGGACCATGTGGCATGAATTATTTTTGGTGTGAGTTCAGCAGTGACTGGCATTACAGCCTGTAGATCTTTCAGGGCAAGAGGAGGGGCCCCTAGGGGCAGCAACAGGGCTGTTTTCTGCTGGGGCCCGGGGAAATGACAAAATAACTCTTTCACTTGCAGCCATTTCAACTGGTTGTGGAAGACTCAGGGGGCAGCCTACTGGTGTCCAATTATGACAATTGGATTCTTTTTATCTCAGAGGTCCAGTGGCTGCCCTAATATTGGACCCAAACTGGGAACAATGTGCACACATTACTTCATTTGGAAAGTAATAAGTGCCGATGCCCAAAGCTCTGCTCAAAAGCCTATGGCCAGAGAAATTATTCCTGGATAGCCTTGAATCCACTTCAGACCTCCTTAACCAGTACCAGTATACCTCGACCACTCTGCTTTCTCCCTTTTTCATGTTTTTTTCCATCTTTCTCTATCTGTCTCCTTTATGTATTGTCTCTGCGTTGCTTTCGAGAAACGTCTGATGAAAAAACATAAGTGCATGTCCCCAAAATTCAGAGACAGCGATCCCCACAGGCAATTACTGGCTCAAATTAAGCACTGTCAGTGCACACTCTTAAACTTGAAAGTCGGGTTAGCCGTCCTAGGCCTACATGACGAGATGACCCATTCTTCAATACTCCCCTACTTAGGTACCATATGTGCAAGCTTTGTAAGTGCTTAGAAGCACGGTAGCCGTCACTTTTAATCACTGTATACGGACAGGACTTGCCACTTATGTGCTGACATGTTTTGGAAGCAAAACAGAGGAAATATGAGCACTACAAATACATGCCAATTTTGGAACATTTATTGTGCGTTGTTAACATTTGTTAAATAATCTGGCTTTTCTATAAATCAATATCTGAATCATGCAATCCTTGTTTCCTATTTTAATTTGTATCTTAGAGATTCTTTTTCTGTATTCCTGAAATAGTTAAGAGTATCCTGCTATAGATGTCACTCATTTTTATGAGCCTCAAATGAAATTGTTATGGACGAATTTAGGGTGTCGGGGTCAGTTCACAGAACAGGATTGTCAGTATTCTTGGGATGAAGCTAAGAGTGACCTGATTTTCAATACAAGTGATAGAGCACAGGGTGCTTCAGAACACAACTCATAAAATCTCATTTGCCTGGGGTTCTGAGTATAGTGGTACCTCACTGCTATGTCTTGTGGTTGTGATGTTCTACACTGGGGTATGCTCTATCCCTCCAGTGTGCCTCACCACAGAACACTCCTTAGTGCTGCAGAACGAAAAACCTAGATAGGGCAATATTTCACGTAGCATCAGTATTCTTTCTGAACTTTGCTACTGAATATATTAGTATCCTCACTGCAGGCTAAATTCTAAGTTCGAATATGCTTCTGCAGGTTTCAACTAGGCCTGGCGTAATTTATATTACGCTGAAGCAATCAGAGAAATTTTGGTAATTTGCATTACTCTTTGACGCAGAATTATGATAATAAAGTGACTACTCCCAATTGTGTAGTTAAGAGTAATATGTTCTGCTGCATTTAGAGCTACATTCTGGGAGTAAATTGGGGGAAAATCCTTACCTAGAGCACATTTAGAAAGCCGAGCTATTTATTAGCATAAAATGTGCTCTTGTTCGTATTTTGGATGTAAGGGGGCATTTTTGCATTTAGAAGTAGTGCTTAATGCAGAATTACACTTCTCACGTAATTATGCGTATTCTCGCGGAATTCTTAGTTACTGCAGTGTAATTATGCTACACTGAATTACCAGAGTTACAACCACCCTAATTTACACCTATATTTGGAGTAGATTACTGGCTTTTGGAGGATTCCCTTACATTGTCAAAATACTCTTGGAAAGATACAACAGTCACAGATTCCCTGGAGTACTCTTACTATCCCACATGAATTTATTCATATTTTGCACTGGGTGGAACATACACATGAGAAGGACAGGTGAAAATTTGCATTTGTAGATTTAAAGCTTTCCATTTTCTTTCTCAATTGGTAAAATCATTTCCTCTGGGGGCAAAAAAAACCTTCAACTACACCTTCTTAAAATTCGGAGCTGACCAATACATAATTCTGTTGATTAACACATTAGGTGTGGACCGCACCCGCACACCCTCCCCAGTGTGGGTGTTGGCCATTGGCCCCCACTGGAGAGAGCTTTAAGGAATCCTACAATGCTCGTACAGGAGTATGTCTTTTTTTATTTTTAAATGATGGGGGAGATGCGGAATCACTTCTGCGTCAGCTCCTGCCCATTTGTGATGTCAGTGTGACATAAGGTGGTGGCGCCGTAATCCACAGCCAAGAAACCCACTAGGGCACCAGGGACTACCAGTTAGGGGGGGAGGGCGCCATCGTTGTACCTGAGCCAACCCTCTTGGGGGGGGCAAAATATTTTTTACGTGTTTCTCCACGGCGATTGTTCCCCCAGGGGAATATAAAAAAATGAAAAAGAAATACAATTGTTTAGGGGGGGTGGACCCAGTGGTAAAGTGGCTGATTCCCCCCTTCCCCCTTGGGGGGGCAAAAATAAGAACAAAAAGTGTATTTTGCCCTGGGTGCATGATTGATTCTAGGGAAAGGTGATAATATACTTTAAAAAATTGAATTGTCAGGTCCTCCTCACATGTGGCTGACCCCCTGTTGGGCCAATACTTGTGAGGAATTGTGTGTTTTCCCTGATTCCCCAGAATACCGCAAAAAATTAAAATGTAAATGTAAATTGTAAATGTCAAGTTACTGAGTTTTCGCACTTTCAAAGCAAAGTAGAAGGGCTGGTGAATGAGTCCCACAGTACATTGGTTTGGCTTGTTACTTTAGGGAACTTAGACAGTATTCCCCTGCATGTTTGTCTTAGTTTCAAAGGTAGATGTGGTCAATTGGTTCGAGGAATGTAGGACACCCTCAACTTGCATCCACAACTGGAAGGAGTTGGATTTCGTAAAGTGAGTGAGCTGAAGGCACACAAAAGACACATTTTCTTGAGCTTCAAGTAGCTTGTGCCGGAAGGTGTTAACATAGGTTCACTTGACAGGAATTCGGGATAAGTCATTACTTTGATGAGGACAGAGACATAAACGAGTAGGAAAGTTCTAACAGGGATAATGCATAGGTAGAAGGCAGTTAGTAAAGGTAGTACAGATACAAATACCTTCAGTTCATCTTCACCTACGGATTCAAACCTATTGGTGCTGCACTCACCCAATACTGAATTGCTCCCTCACTCAACTAAGCAGATGACGCTAAACCATGCAGAGTGCAGCAGGCAGCCTCCTGCCTCAATATCACAACAAGCTAACACCCTGCACCTCAAATAACTTCACTGATTCTCCATCCACAGCTTTTTTCAGTCTCCTGAAACACAGTTTCAACGCATTACACAGCACTGGTCCAGCATACCTCAATCCCGCTTCAGATTTCAGAAACCTTCCAGAGACCTTTGATCAGCATTGACAGCACCAGAACACGGAGCATAGACTTCTAATTGGCTCCAATAGGGCAGAATGACCTGCCTCTACACACATGTGTGTCTCTAAAATTGGCGCATTCCGAATGAAGCTGAACATTTAGCTCTTTTACTAGGTTATTCCATGGACCAGCCCGACTGCTTTTGCGTCGGCGACAGGATACCTTCTTAAGTGACAGTGAGTTTCACACAAAAAATCATAACATTGCAGAGTAAGCTACCTGTATGGGTAAAATGTTTGTCCTGCTTGCCATGTTCATCCTCCGTCAGACCTTAGTATATGGTCTGTTTACTGTATGACACGTGCATTAAAGTCACAGCACTGCACATAACAGTGGAAGTGACATACTTGACATTCTCACTAACTACCCTGTTTGTTAAAAACTAACATACTTCATAGTTTATGACATTCTCCTTAGGGATCTTAGGCAGTATTCCCTTCATGCTTGCCTTAGTTTCAAAGGTGCATATGTTCCCTCAGTTCAAGCAATGTAAACCTCAGAAGGCATTCTCAGACACCCCTAACTTGCATCCACAAACTGGAAGGAGCTGCATCTACAACAGGGAGTGCACTAATGTCTTCCTGAGCCTCATATGGCTGTCATTGGAGCACTTGGTACTGGTTCACTAGGCATGCATTTGGTTACGTTCAGAATGGAATCGGTTACTTGACAAGTGGTAAAAATGTAGTCAAACTGTTTTTTGATTTGTGAAGGTTGTGGATGCATCAACTGTCAACATGCACCCCACTTGCCTTGGTGGGCCAAGAGGCCACTAAACAAAAGGCCCTAAAGCACTATGTTGAGAGATAAGGAATGGGGGTAGCTGCTATATTTGGGGCCATGCAGTGGCGCAACCCATGCAAACCTACGAACCATAGATATTTTTGTAAACTAGACAACCAGGGGAGGCCAGGGTGGTGTGCCTTGCATGGATAGGAAAAATGGGCTACCTCTTTGAAAAGTTCCAACGTTGTCATATAAAATTAGATTTTTTGATTCAGCTCTGCATGTTTCTGAAAGCTCGGAAGATGGTGACTTTAATATAGATAGTCATTCATTGATGCCATTTTTAGGTAACAAACAAGCTGTCACTTTTCTCTGGAGTACGTTTTTCAAAAAACTTAAAACTTTGCAAACGTTTACCTATTTTCTCAGGCCTCCGGCTCAGCACTGGAGGGAAAAGGCCCAGCAGATAAGGGAGTAAATACTGTAAAGGCTTCCCCCACTGAAACTCACTCTGTCATAGATGTATATTAGGAAATCTCTAGCAGTAAAATCACCCTACTATTAAAATTCTGCCACTTTATTAGTTACAAGTGCATCACCCAGAAACATATTACATTCATTTTGCCAAGCCTTTAACCCTCCCACTCCATTAATTCAACCCCTAACCTTTTTTTACTGTCACTTTTTTATTTTCAAATCATTTATTATACTTTTGCTGTCTGCAATTGCGATTGTAATCATGTAATCACTTTCCTTTTGCGCCTTTAATCTTTTGTTTAACATCCTTCTTTATAAATTTTGCAATGTTACAAGAATGGAGAAGAACAAAAAGAGAAAAAAAAGAAAGCGAAAGAGAGAATAAATACAGGGAAAAATAACCAAGTCCAACAAGCCACTTATAATATGCACCCAGCACCACCCATGGCACATAATGCGGTTAGTACAGATACAAAAATTACAGTAGTATGAACCAGGGCAGAAGCCCCATAGAATCCGACCCATGTTCTACAACTCCTGGGCTCCAAATCACTCCTATCCAATCTCCCCCGTTCCTCCCTCCTCAGTGCCATTGTCTGCATCTGACCCATCACCACTGTCTCCATAGCTCTGAAAATGTCCCAGTATCAATACCCATGTTTCGATATCCTCCTTGCTTTGGTGGGCCAAGAGGCCACGACACAAAAGGCCCTAAAGCACTATGTTGAGAGATAAGGAATGGGGGTAGCTGCTGTATTTGGGGCCATGCAGTGGTGCAACCCATGCAAACCTACGAACCATAGATATTTTTGTAAACTAGACAACCAGGGGAGGCCAGGGTGGTGTGCCTTGCATGGATAGGAAAAATGGGCTACCTCTTTGAAAAGTTCCAACGTTGTCATATAAAATTAGATTTTTTGATTCAGCTCTGCATGTTTCTGAAAGCTCGGAAGATGGTGACTTTAATATAGATAGTCATTCATTGATGCCATTTTTAGGTAACAAACAAGCTGTCACTTTTCTCTGGAGTACGTTTTTCAAAAAACTTAAAACTTTGCAAACGTTTACCTATTTTCTCAGGCCTACGGCTCAGCACTGGAGGGAAAAGGCCTAGCAGATAAGGGAGTAAATACTGTAAAGGCTTCCCCCACTGAAACTCACTCTGTCTTAGATGTATATTAGGAAATCTCTCGAAGTAAAATCACCCTACTATTAAAATTCTGCCACTTTATTAGTTACGAGTATATCACCCGAATAAATATTACATTCATTTTGCCAAGCCTTTAAACCCTCCCACTCCATTAATTCACCCCCTAACCTTTTTTACTGTCATTTTTTTATTTTCAAATCATTTATTATACTTTTGCTGTCTGCAATTGCGATTGTAATCATGTAATCACTTTCCTTTTGCGCCTTTAAGCTTTTGTTTAACATCTTTCTTTATAAATTTTGCAATGTTACAAGAATGCAGAAGAAAAAAAGAGAAAAATAAGAACGCGCAAGAGAGAATAAATACAGGGAAAAATAACCAAGTCCAACAAGCCACTTATAATATGCACCCAGCACCACCCACGGCACATAATGCGGTTAGTACAGATACAAAAATTACAGTAGTATGAACCAGGGCAGAAGCCCCATAGAATCCGACCCATGTTCTACAACTCCTGGGCTCCAAATCACTCCTATCCACTCTCCCCCATTCCTCCCTCCTCAGTGCCATTGTCTGCATCTGACCCATCACCACTGTCTCCATAGCTCTGAAAATGTCCCAGTATCAATACCCATGTTTCGATATCCTCCTGGACTTTGTCATCAAACCTAGTCAGCTTGATATGTTGTTCTTCAGACACCGACCACTCCAGATCATCACTGCCACGCAGGTCTACATAGGGTGTCCGAGTACCAATCCAATCAAAGGCCACCCTTCTTTTTGCCAAGATAAGAGCAAGTTGCATGAATTTATATGGCATTGTTCTGTCTTTAGATAGTGCCACCATACGGAGTAAACATGCCTTCGTTGTGACTGGTATTATAAACCTCGTGCCTATCTCAATCTGTGGCACTACCTCTCCCCAGTACGCCATCACCGCTCTGAATGTCCATGCCAAATGTAGGAAATAGGCTCTTTCCTCCCCACATCTGTGACACTTTGCCACCTTTTTGGTAGATTTTACTAAGGGCATAGGGAGTATATATGTCTGATTATGGTAGTTATAATATATAGGCTTGAACCTACTGTTACACAAAACCTAACGGCCCAACTCAGAGGCTAGATTCCAATCTACATCAGAAAACAGTTCAGCAAATTCTATCTCCCATGTCTGCCAAGCTTGTAGTGGTGTTTAGATAGATCTCCTTTGATGGCCCTGTGCAGGTGTGCTATCAAGTGCTTTCCCTCCCCATCTGACAATACCACCTAGTACCTGTGACTGTGATGGTGCAGCTGGAAATGAACTTAACACCTCCTCGCTGTATTCTCCAGTTTTGCATACTGTATGAACTGGCCAGTCCCTATCTCAAATATATCATGGGCATCCGAAAAAGTAATAAAGACCTCTCCAGGGGAAAAATCCCCAGGCAACAATTAATCTTTTGTTAATTCTTGAACTTAACCTAAATCTAACCTACACAAGTGTTGTAATTAATTAATATTTATTTTTGTATTTGATTTAGATTCCCAACTTTAAAAAGAAATGCATTTAATTTACAATGTATGTATGTATTATCCTAAAGCTAATATTTTTGTTTATTTAATGAAGTCATCATTTCATAATATTTTGCGTAAAAACATATTCCTGGTCTTTTACTCTTTTTATCTATTATTGAATAATTTACGTTATTAGTTTAAAACTTACCATACTATATTGTGTATGTATTTATTCGCAATGTTATTTATCCATTTTATTAAGGCATGTGTATTTGTAATTAACCTATCTCATGGGGATTACCCCCGAACCCGTATTTTGTCATTCTTATTGATAATATTTATTTCAATGGTATTGCATCTTACTCGATAAACCAATTTCTAAAATATTTTATACAAATTAAATTTGCCTTAACATTTCAAAATATGTATATATTATTAATATATTGTGAGGGATAAAGGGATATATGTAGTCCGGTGATGTAGGTCGTCAGCTTTGTAATGGAGTAGATGTAGTGGGGGCATGGTCTCATTCACTCTCTTACTTTACAACTCCTCCCCAGCAGTCCAAGATCCTAAAATAGAGTAAAATGTGCAGGTGGTATATTACCAGTGTCCTCTTGTGTTTCATAATATACACTCAAAGTCAAGCCATTTCCCTCATCAGACCAAAAGTAAAGACGGTCATCTATAGCAGCCAATGTGGCAACCGAAATAGCTCTACACTTGGGTAGCTTAGCCCAGGCCAACTTTGCACTGTGAGCACTTGGGTGGAACTCGTAGAGTTTCACTCTGCGTAATCCCAAAGAGTTACATAAAAACTCTGCAAGATTCTGCGGAGTTTCGCCTATGAGTGGAAAATATGGACATCGCGCTGCAATTTAGCACCAGTCGTGCAAGAGCACTGAAAAATCTGAGAGAAGGACACCACGTGGTGCGCTAACATGCATGGCCATTCGGGTTGATTTTTCTGCCGCTCGAGTAGGAAATCTACTTGAGCTGCAGCGAATTACTTGAGAACCATCTCGCTGAGCGCATTCGCTTACAACCGCTCATGTTAAAAAATCGCTCTTGAGTATGCCAAATCTCGCTTGCACTTGCATTTCTGGAGCCCAAATTAATGGATATTCTCGAATTGCCTGAATGTTTTGTGTGTCCTTACTTGGGCACCGGGCATCAGGCCGGGATTATGTATTTAGAGTACTTGTTTGACAATCATGGGCTAAAATCTTTTTTAGATCTACAGATGGATTTCTCTGTATATTGAAATGTGTTTTTTTTTATTTCTGCAGATAAGCACATTTCGACTCGTGGGCACTGTCAGTATAACACAACCATTGACTCTGTATGACTGTGCTCAAATGATTTTTAGCCCTCATCAGTGCACCATCTCTGATAAATACTGCTGTTTAAACAACACCAAAAGGATTACCTGGATTACGGACAGATAAATTACCAGAAACTTTTGGTGAGATAGAACAAGAGTTGGCTGATAGTCTTGCTCACGTTTGTAAAACCACTAAGCAAACTAGATTGCAGAGACAAGTATATTGGGCCCAATTTGATTTCTACATTGCCCTCTCTACACTTTGTAGAAGGTACGAAACATCTTACCAATGCCAACAATGTCTAACTGAGGCTGCTGATAATATTCACATGTTCGTTAGCTGTCAGAAACTCAATTAATTATGGGCCTTGATCTCACAGAAAATAACCTGTTTACAACAATCAAGTGTTTTGCTTACTCCTAAAATGATTTTACTGGGAGTTGGGGCAGAAGACTGTATTTTCTACGTATTAACTGTTGCCAGACTGATAATTGCAAAACAAAATGGACACCAGAGATTACACCTAGGTATGAAGAATGGTGGTGCGAAACCATAGAAGTATAAGGAGGAACTTGAGTTCCAGATAGCTAAATTGTAAGGATCAGTTGTCAAATTCCAGCATTTTTGGGGGGAAATAAGGGATCACCTAATGTAATGAATGATGTGATGATATCTATGTTGCTTTTTTGTGTATGCGCCTAAAAAAAAGAAAGTGCACACAAGATCTGGGGTAGCATAGGCACCAGTGAAGGCTTGCAAGGAACCAGAGGGATGTGGAAGAAGTGTCTTTGGATCACCAATTTCCCATGTCAGTAGGTTAGCTACCATGGTAACAGGAGCTCAAAAACTGTGTGATGTGGTCAATAAAAACATGGTACTTATATCAAAGGAATGTGTCCAAAGACACGTGATGCAATGCTGAATAACTGCAGAAGAGAGAAATTACCCTGGGTACCCTCTCTCCTTTCCCTATATCGGTGTCTGGCTTTATCTGCTTTGTTATTTTTCTATCATATCTTCTGATATTCTTCCCGAATCCCTTGCCAAACTCATACATCTCAATGATGGAAAAGCAGTGAGGTGGGGGTGTATTCCTTGGTGTGATAGGATCATAGGAAGTGGGATGGAGAGTTCTCAGATGCTGATTGGGGCTAGTTTGATGGGTGAATGGCCAGTCCTGTTTGAGATGAGTAAAATAAACATGGCAGACAGACTTAATGCCATACTGTTGTCCCTGTCCCAGAAGCAACTTCACATTGCTAGAAGAAACAAAGCAATCAGTATGAAAAGAGCATTGTTTAAGGATGCCATTTTGATCTGTAAAGAGTACATTTGTTGTGACACCGACACTCTGTATACTCTGGAAGCCATGTCACCACTTAAGGAAAAATCAGATGGAGTGGCAATACCAGATAAAATGCATAGATTAGTCTCACTACATGAAAACATATTGAAGTACAAAAACCTGCCATGTAGGACCAACCTGCTGGGGATGGGTGCCTGAATCCCTGCCCTCCAGAACTGCTGCTGCTCTACACCTCCTCATCCCACTTATCTCAAATATTACTGTAGATGTGGTTTATGAAGATCAGCATAAACATATGCAGGCAGCACAGTTCTGCATCCATCCTCAATTCAACCGGATTAAACTGGAACACACTTGATCGCCTCTCCATATTCCTCTTGCTCAGATTCATGTAGCTCACACCCCGCTAGATCTCACTTAGTCCAGTCACATGCCCACTTTTTACCTCCACACACTTCTCTTGTATGCTCAGATACCTCCCTTTCTATAACACTCCACATTTTCACGTTCCGTTTCGCAAATAGAAATCTTACAACCTCCCCATACCGCATTTCAGAGCATGATAGTTTAAATAAACATTTCAAGCTTCCTTTGTGTCCCTTTCATAGTGGCCGAGTACGAGTGTGTAAGCGAAAGGGAGTTTCCTGTCACCACGATCCCTGAGAGGGTCAGGAGTGTTGTGTTCTGAGGTGTCAATTCACTTGTTCAGCTGCTATTGAGTAGGAGGGAAAGTGAGACCCTATAGCTAGTCTAACTCATTGTACTGAGGTGGTATGGTGACTCAGTCCCTAATTATTAATGTTCTATGGTCCCGATCATAGGTCTGTTCCTGAGCAGAATCCCTGTATAGAACACCTGACACTACTCTACATTAGTTTTACATCCACCTCTAGCTAAGACCCAAAGCAATATTCCTGAAAGAAAGTCAGGGAAACTAGTAAGGAGACAGCCATACTTTAGGTGGATTGGGTCTTGCCGATGCTTAGGCCCGGCAGGAGTTAAAAACTGAATTTGAAATGGGTCACACCCAGGCACTATAGTCCTCTCCTTAATTGTACAAGCCAAATAAATGATCCATTTCTTAAAAATTACAGTAAAACCTTAAGGTAATCCATGTCGGCAAAGCAATACCTGTTTACATTTCACAATTTTTCTCTTCATTCTTCGTTCCCTAAGAAGATTTACTTTTTCCACATGTTGTGTTTCTGTAGATTCATTGTATGCAATGTAAGAATTGTATGGTGCATATTGTGAACTGAATTGCTGCTAGGTGTCTGGGTGAGGTCAGGTTGTGGCACTCGCAGCTGGTGCAGGTAAGCGCAGTGGGGCGGTGGGACGTGGAGCAGTGGAGCAAGAGCGGGGTGGGGGAGGAAGTTGACACACGACGGAAAAGGGAGACTAAAATAAATAAAACCATCTCTGGCGACTCCCCCACGCTTACCTGCACCAGCCGCGACTGGGTTGTGGGTGGATGCTCATGACGTGACATAGTTGGGAGCTCTGATGCATGTTTCTCTCAGTGACTATCAGTGGGTCATAAAGTTTTTCCGACTCATCCAGCCCTTGGCCACTTTGCACAGCTTGCAGATTGATGGTCATATACATGCTAGTGTGAAGGAGGTATACTCAGTTGTTTAGATATTGACAGTGTTAGAAAGATACGAACATGTATTGATTACAGATGAGGAGAGAGAAACAGAGAGAGATAGAGAGAGGGATAAAGAGAGAGAGAAAGAGACAGAGAGAGGGATAGAGAGAGAGAGAGAGAGAGAGAGAGAGAGAGAGAGAGAGAATGGTGAAGGGAATGTGATGCAAGGGTGTACAAGCAGAAAGACAGAGTGTAAAGACAGTGATGATGAGAAAGGAGATGACATGAGTTATTCAGATGCAGGATTTCAGAAAGATGGGAAAAGTAGCGGGTCTAACGGAGAGAGAGAGATTGCAGAGGAAAGTGGTAGAACGAGAGTGATTGAGGTACCCCGAAAACCACTCCCTCTTCTACGGATCTTTGTATTGTTTAATTCACAGTCTCATATTTTGAGAATTGAAACATCTATTTGCAATTCTATTTATTAACAATAATATCATTGCTGTTACTCACTTATCTGGTATTGCTAGCAAACAATGCTAAAGTCAACAGGTCTGAATTTTTCATGTGTTTGTTGTTGTGTGAGATGTCTGAATGCAAAAACTGGAAACCTGCATAGAAGCTTTTAAATACTGGTCAGATGGCATGCTATGTGAGGCACAGAATATTAGTTTGTTAGTCTTACACTATGCCCTAAATTACATAGACTATGCTTCTAATATAGAATTCCAAGTTATGCTTCGATGACTCACCCCTTTAGAAACCCCATCTTTTTCATCCCACTTAACACACTGGGGGACAAGGCAGTGGAACAGGAGGCAAGGGCACTCAAGTAAGGGCTGGCTGTACTGAGAGAGTGACAAGGGAGACATAAACGCACATACAAACACTAACACCTACACAGACAAACTCAAACACATCCACCCAGAGAAGCAAGCAAGTACATTAACACATACACACTGACAAGCACATAAATACATGTTCAAGAATGCATACATAGAAGCTAGTACACACAAATAAGTGCACACACACGCACACAAAAAGCATGTACCCAACACACACAAAAATGAGTACCACAGATCTATGTGCAATAATGCTCAGAATCCTTTATGACGTTTTGCATTGGACTAGGTATATGCCAGAATGGAAGGAACAGTGATCAGAATGACATACGGTTGAGATACATCATTCAGAAGGGCTTTTCAGTCAGATGTTTCTCTAGGACTTGAAAGGAGCAAAACGTCTGCCTATGTCAGTGATGCTATATAAGTAGCCGTGGTTAGTCTGAGAGAACCTTGAAGAGCTTGCTCACTGTTGGCATTCATTGAGGGAGATGGCCCAATCCCTCCAGGACTTCCTTGATCTATGTTTCTGCTACACCTTAAGGAGGTAACCTTGGAAAACCTGCTCACTTCATCTGAGGTGAAAGCCTTGCCAGCCAAGATACTGGAACGTGTAAATAGAGAAGGCGGCGTCACAAAGACGGTTTTCCTTGCCAACTTTTAATTGTTGAGCATGGCACCCTGCCCTCTTCCTTGCTGATCAGGTAGGCTCCCCCATAAACACAGCTCAGTGTCTCGCTTGGCATTCCAGAATGCAATAAAATATATTTAGATTCCTTGATTCCTATAGGTAACTAGTTGGTTTCGCCAAATAGCGTGCCACTGAGGTGAGAGCTGGTGCCCAATTTTCCCTGGCAGGTAACCATTTTCCACTTGTGGTTCCTGTGGCGTCAGAGCCTTACTCCCATGTTCCCACGCCTGTTGGCACCGGAGTACTCAGCAAGATCTCGCTTGGCACCTCTGGCAGAGCTTCGCCTCTAGTCCGGCCAAAGTTGTGTGTTACTGGTTTTGGGTTAACGACCTGTGGCGTGACATAAACATTGAATCCATGCAATTATGTTAAACATGCTTTTTTTTCCTTTTCAGCTTCTTTCATAGTGTAGTGAATCAGGTAAAGTGTGCTACCATCTGTCATAAGGCTCACTCTGTGCACATTAAGCAATGTGACCAGGATGCACCATCCCTCGAACAAAGACCATGCCCCACGCCTCTCATCTATTCGCATGCCAGTTCTCTGTTTGTAGTTTACACCCATAGGCATTAGTCCTCCAGAGGGCTTTGAGACTGTGTCCAACACACAGTTGTGGACAAGGTCTTGATGTGTGGACAGGACAGTCTATCTGCCGGCCTGGGTCATCAGAAGTAGTGCTGAGTACTTTGGGCATTCCAGCATGTGCCTTGCAGCTTGGCAACGCTTCAGGCAAAATAAGCAGCGAGACAAGGACCACTGCCAAGCAGACTGGCTGTCCCCTGTCTCCTCCACCATGAGACAGGGCACAGGGAGCACCTAGTATTAAGAGGCCCAGCACAATGAAGACAAACAGGATCTGTATAAGAAAGGCAGACTGGCCACGAGATGCGTAAACAAGCATCAGTCTAGCAAATGTCCATGTGCAGAGAGTAACACATTCCAAGCACTAAACAATTATAGTTGCTTATGCAAAGGAACTGAAAGGTACTTGGACTTCAAGACATTAACGCTGTCACTGAGGAGAAGGACTTGAAGTCAGGAACTTCTGAATTCCATTGCAGTTCCCGGACCTTTAGAAGTAACGCGATGCACAATCTTTCATGGGGAACACTGCCTGCCTTACTTATTTGTATCTGACAGAGGATTCAGTGATGTTCACCCACATAGTTGTGCATGTGATTGTGTGTGAGTATGTGCAGGATAAAAATTCTACATCTATCTGTAAAATGAGTCCCAGTTTGCCGGGTTTAGCTTTGACCTGTATGACGTTGGCACCACTCAAGGCAAACATATAGTATTCCATGTTTACTTTAAAGGGCTTTGGGTCAGTCTATTTTGATCATAGACATAATCCACTGTCAGTCACATCTTGGCTCAGCAGACCAGAGTCTCACTCTTTTTCTATTGGCTGTTTAGGTGTGTCCTTCCACTTCAATTGGAATTCCCGAGGGGCTATTTTATAGCCAGCGAGTGCCCCTGGTGCACTGGCTAGCAAACAGTGATAAAAGCATATCAAATTGGTTGGTGAAAAAAGCAACCTTTTTTCTTGTAGCATCCGTCTCACAGAAGCTTTCATTTGCACGTGATCATCAGTACACACACACACATTCATTGGCAAAGTCAATAGCACACTGTACAAAACGTCAAACCTATTAATTTTGCCAATCCTTGTTTTTTTAGTGTTCCTTAAAAGTAGCTTTTTTTGTATGGCATGTCCAAACACCCCCTTCTTTAAGTGACCACCTGTTCAACATTCCCATGTCCCGTAGCTCAACTCTTGACTTGTGCTGGGAAAAACTGTTGTTCTTGACGGGACACTTTCTCAACAACATACATTTAAGTTTTCTGACTTATGGCAATGAAATGATAATTTTAGCATGTAAATCACAGCTGCATCCCAGAGGCGATGTCTACTGATTTAAAAGTAGTAAATTGTATTGTGGAACAGGACTGGATGTGTAAGAAGACAGCTGAAGTATACATGATACAAAGTATCCCCCTTGTAACGGCAGCCTCCCTCTGTGGACTTGAGTTGTGTGTCAAGTTATTATATAGCTCCACCCCGGCAGCTGGGAGAACAATGTACACTTTCCATTGCCCCTTCCCTACTCCTTTTTCTGCTATCCTGACTAAGGGAAATAAAACATTTCCACCAAGGAAGCTCAACTGGGTATGAGCCTGTAACAGCAGGAAGGAAACTCTTCAAAGGATTTCTCCTGCCTGGCTTGAAGTGGGTCCCTTGCTTGCTATGCCACTGAATTCAAGCTGGCCTAACTGATGAGGGGTGCTATCCCAAAACCAGTCCCAGGATGCTTTGTTGCCGGTCCAGGGATGACCTGACCTGGCAGTTCGGACTGAACTGGTCCCACGGTGAGCAGGGTCAAGGCTGATTTGCATATGGCTGAGTCGAAACTGGGGTGGCATGTGAGCCAAAGAATGATGGATTTAACCCAGATCTGTGACTGAGGGTGAGTATTTGAAAAGTTTCAGCACTCCCTCCATTATCCGGTTGTGTTGCTAGGTTTGCCCTAAGTGGCCAGGATATGCCCAGACATTGGTTCCTTGCTCTACATGCCACTGGGTTCCAGCTTGACTGGCTGATGAAGGGTGCTAACCCGAAACCAGTCCCAGGATGCTTGTTTCTTGGTTAGGGAGGAGCTGGCCTGGCAATTCGGGCTGGACTGTTACCATGGGGAGCAGGGTCAAGATTTATTTGCATATGACTGAGTCCAAACTGGGGTGGAATGTGAGCCAAAGAACTATGGATTTAACCCAGATCTGTGACAGAGGGTGAGTATTTGAAAAGTTTCAGCACTCCGTCCATCATCTTGTTCTGTTGCTATGTTCACCCTAAGTGGCCAGGGTATGCCCAGACATGGGTCCATTGCTTACAGTGCCACTGGATTCAAGCTAGCCTGGCTGATGAGGAGTGATACCCCAAAACGTGTCCCAAGATGCTTGTTTCCATTCCAGGGAGGATCTTGCCTGGCAATTCGGGCTGGACTGTTCCCATGGAGAGCAGGGTCAAGACTTATTTGCATATGGCTGAGTCCCTCTGAGGTGGCTTGGTAAGCAAAAGAACGATGGATTTAACCCAGATCTGTGACTGGAGGTGAGTGAGTGTAAAGTTTCGGCACCTCGTCCCTCATCTTGTGTTGCTGGGTTCAGATTGCACATCATATTCAGTCCAAGCTAGACTGTGGAAAGCCAAAAGCGTGGAAAAATCGCCATAGATGAATTTCAACCTCAGTAAGTCATGCCTGCATCTTTGAATATTGTAAACAAACTGCGTGGCAGTGGCATGCTGCCCCATGGCAATTTCCCTCTGTACCTGAAGATCGTCCCTGAGCTAGGCTAGGGGCTAAAGTTGCCCTCTGTCCAATATCACAGCACAGCACTTGATTCAGTCAGTAAACCATGGAATAATCACCCTGCTGCAAAGATCTATTTGAACTTATTTCTTGCATGGGTAGAGCTGGAGCCTCTGGACTGCCACTGCTCTTCTATATTTTGATGGTCCCATATTTTGAAGGTGTTCAATGAAGTGTTTTTTCTTTCCATACAATAACGCTAACTAGACACACATATTTACTGAGCGTTTAATAATTGTTTTGTAACGTATCTGGCTTAATTGTCACGCCAGCACCCATGAGCTAGGCCTTGGCACCTCGGGCAAGCCTCTGAGGAGAATTAAAAATGGTTTAGAGGACAACATTTCTATCTGAGATCAATGCCAGGCATCTTGGTTAGTACGTAACAAGTGCAGTCTCACCTTACAATCAGTGTGTGTGTGTGTGTGTGTGCGTGCAAATGCATGCCTGTGTGTGTATGCAGTGGATCTGTGTTAGAAGTGTGTCCATAATGGAGTTTAAAACGTGCAGTGGGTAACCCATACTCAATGATAAGTGATTCTCATATTAGATCTCATAGATGCGTCAAAGAAAGGCACAGTGTCTTATGGTTTATACATAGGGTGTGATCTTGTAAATGAACAATAGGTCTTTGCAGCCAAGAATCCTGAAGTTAAGCCCTCAGCCAGTGTGAAGTTTAGCACCTCTCCTCCCCTGTTTATTTAAATACATGCAGCCTTCTTTTTCTCTCTTCGATCGACCCCCTCCACCCCTTCTCTTCTTCTTCTCACTCTAGACTTAATGTTTACCTTTTTAACAAGATCCACCAAATTGGATGACTGGGAGCCTATGTGACATATCCTCACCCTGTCAGCCAAGAATAATACTTCAATGTACTGTGGACCTGCTACAGATGGTCTTTGGCCTTACTGCACCTTATGGATGAGGATCAGAACGAGTGTTTACGAAGAGGGCGCTCTGTAACTACATCGATGCATAAACCTAACACTAAGGAAGACCAGGCAAACAACCACAAATGCGATATATGGAAAAGTTTGCCCCAATCCTTATTAATTATTTTTATGGATTGCATTTCAAGAGCAAAACTGGAGTTCGCCATAGTGTGCTTTGGGTAGGATGACATGGGGAATTGAAAGATTTCCTTCTGCCTGCTCTCAGTTATGCTTCCTGCTTCTCCAAATCCTCTGTAAGTCCTAGACCTCCTGATCCTACTGATGTTGTTAGAAGCCTTGTGGCAAGGGGATGATATTGCTGGAGGTCTGCCGGTCAGGTTTGTTCTCACTGAAAACTTGACAGTCGTGAATCCGGTCAGTCAGAATTTGATTTTGCTGGAAGCTTCCTAGCCAGTGTCTGATGACGCTGGAACCATGCCAGTCAGGGTCAGGTAAAGCTGGAAGTCTGCCAACCCGGACCTTGTTCTACTGGAATCCGCCAATCCAAGGCCTAATGTTACTGGAATTCTGTCAGAAGGGCCTGTTATTTGTGGATGTCAGCAAGCGATGGTGTCATAAGTACAGAGCATCTGTCAGCCATTGCCTTGAATTGAAAGAAGAACGCTTGTCAGGATATCGTTTTGCTGGAAGTCATCTTGTTGGGTCAGAAAATGCAGGACGCCTGCCATCCTCTGTCTAATAATAATGGAAGTCTGATAGCTCGAGTATGATGTTGCAGGAAAACAACTAATAAAGGCCAAAAACCGCTGGAAGCCTGCCAACCAGTGATCAATACTGCTCCAAGGTTGATTGCTTGGGTCTGAAATTGTTTAATGCCTGTTAACAGGGGTCTGTTTTGCTTACAGTGGAATTCTTTGAGCCAGGGTCTGTTTATGCTGGAATTCTGTTTTACGTTGTTTAATATTGTTGGGCGACTGATAGTTATGGACTGATATTACTAGAGACCAGTTAATCATGGTTTGATAATTCTGGAAGCTGCCCGCCAAAGTCTAATATTGTTGGAAGCCTGACAGCCAAGATATGATATTTCTGTAAGGTGGCAAGTAAGATTCAAATAATGCTAGATACCTGTCAGCTGCTCTCCAATATATCTGAAGACTGACCGCTAAGGCATTATAATGTCAAATGATTGACGCCTAGGATGTGTGTATGCTGGATGTTCACCAGTCAGTGTCTAATATTCCTGGAAGTACGCTAGAGATGGTATGATATTGCCAGAAGCCAGCTAGTCAGGGTATGATAATTCTGGAAGACTTATAAGAAGAGAAGGAACCAAGAGCTTTTTATCGAGGTCCTGCACAACGCTCCAAAAGTATACTAAAGACAGAAAGTGTGCAGTTCCTCAGGGGGGAGGGGAGGGGAAGGGGGGGAGAGACAAGTCTCTTATTGAGTGCCAATTATTGTTATGAATTCTCGCCAGCCATGGTCCAGTATCCCATGAAATGGGCTAGCTTTGCTTCCTGTTCTGAAAAGTATTCCTTATGACATAATGTATTAAACAGAAACAATTAGGTCCACGAACTAGGCAGCAAATGACCCCAGTAGAGAATAATTGATTTTTTGCTGTCATCATGGAGCAATGCATCTAAGAGTTTGACAAAATGTGGCTGCAATGAAGGAAAACAGCATTTCTGACAGTTTTAGCGAGTCCCAAAACTACAGAGCTCTCAGCTTTCATGGATAAAATAATGCCCCCAGCTGAGGCCAGCCAGATTTTAGGTGAGACAAGTGAGCCTTGGACAGCACTTAGCATATGCTGTTCGCATGTAGAGGCAGGGTTCTTTGACGGCACCTTTTTGCAAGACATGCTGACATATTCCCCAAGGCCGCGATGCAAACTGTCCCCGCAGGAATAAAAGGAGCAAAGATTAGAGACCCGGCTCTTGGTACGTCATTTCCGAGATTTGTTTCGCTCAAATTCAAAGCTGGTGGGGGTGGGTTAAAGTGTCCCCAGCGGACCACTGGAGAGGAGGTTTTAATTTCTCAGGGGCTCCTTTAAGCAGGTGCCCCTTGGCAGGTAGTCAATAGCAACTTCTGGCTGAACAGCAGAACCTTTATGAAGAGGTCAAATCCAAAGGTCAAAGGGCAGAGCTGCGGAGGTCTGGGAGGTCATGGGCCATCATGCTGACAGATGAACCTAATCATGTTTCATATGGCTGTTGTTTCTCTTTTTTTTCTGTCTAGTAAAAGAAGGCCCGGCTGTCTGTCTCCCGGGACTGGCCTGTGACAATGGGAGGCGGCCGGAGTCACCCCCGCCAGGCCCAAACCTCTCAACTGGTCTTCATTAGGCCGAGCGAGGGCCGCCTGCCCCCGCCCCCTCCCTCGGCCCCGCGCAGGGCCGCTGCTGGGCTCTGCCGCCGACTCCCCACCTCTCAACTGTTGCTCATTATAGTGAACAAGCCTCTATTATCCTCTCTCAAAAACCCCTTTGTTCTCCATACACCGGAGCTGAAAAACACGCTGAAATTCCCACAAAACAATAGAGGCCTATTAAGATGCCGGGAACATATATCCATTTCCACCCTCTTCCTCCCGGTGCCGCCATTCGTGCTGCTCAGATCCTGCTACGTTTGTGTGCGTTTGCATTTCTGGTAGTTCTTTCACTTTATGCTCTGAAGAACTGACCTTATGCATCTATTTCCTCAGCAAGAAGATAGATACCAGCGCACTGATAACATGCTGATGTGATTAAAATCCGGAAAATTGCCACGTTTTACTGTGTCTCCCGAACACAACCAGACATGCAATCCCCCGATCACTGGCCCGATCCCTGGCCTTTAGAAAACAGCCACAAGATGGTTGTCTACTTGAGCCTGAATTTACTTCCTTCACTTCCTCTATGCCAAAGTGTGGCTTCCACTCATACATGGAACACAACATGCCCCGAACAGCCAGAGGCCTTTTCTTCCTACCCTCTCATTTCCTCAAAACCCATTGATGAGAGCTGCCAGGTCAGCATTTCCTAAGGGAGTGCATCCCATGCATGACTTTTTATCAGCTCTGGAGAAAGAAAGATACGTGCCATTACATTTCACTACAAAATGGTGACACAGAGAGTGTGGGATTTTTAAAACATTATAAAAGGACAGATTTTCATGCATGAGTGCAAACTTCAATCTTTGTAAATAGAGAAAACAAGCATTGGCATAGCCAATAGGTCTCGCTTTTGGGACCTTATAAGTATTTAGTTATGCAACTGTTGCATGGCTCAATCAATCAATCAATCAAACACAGAAATTTGCAAAGCGCGCTACTCACCCGTAAGGGTCTCAAGGCGCTGGGGGGGGGGTCGCTACTGCTCGAACAGCCAGGTCTTGAGTTGTTTCCTGAAGGAGAGGTGATCCTGGGTCAGCCGTAGGTGAGTGGGGAGGGAGTTCCATGTCTTGGCTGCCAGGTAGGAGAAGGATCTTCCTCCGACAGTGGATTTGCGAATTCTTGTGACGGAGGCGAGGGCGAGGCTGGCGGAACGGAGGTGGCGGGTGGGTGTGTAGAACGTGAGGCGGCTGTTGAGGTACTTCGGTCCCAAGTCGTGGAGAGCCTTGTGTGCGTGTGTGAGGAGTCTGAACGTGATCCTCTTGTTGACGGGGAGCCAATGTAGGTCTTTCAGGTGGGCAGAGATGTGGCTGCGACGCGGGAGGTCCAGGATGAGTCGTGCTGAGGCGTTCTGGATGCGCTAGAGTCTTTTTTGGAGTTTGGCTGTGGTTCCAGCATAGAGGGTGTTCCCGTAGTCCAGACGGCTGGTGACGAGGGCCTGGGTGACTGTCTTCCTGGTTTCGGTGAGGATCCATTGGAAGATCTTTCGGAGCATGTGCAGGGTGTTGAAGCAGGATGATGATACTGCGTTTACTTGCTTGGTCACGTGAGAGAGGAGTCCAGGATGACGCCTAGGTTTCGTGCGTGGTCCGTTGGTTTGGGTGCGCTGCCCAGGGCAGGGGGCCACCAGGAGTCGTCCCAGTCAGAAGGGGATGGTACGAGGATGAGGACTTCCGTCTTGTCTGAGTTCAGTTTCAGACGGCTGATTCTCATCCATTCCGCGACGTCTTTCATTCCTTCCTGGAGGTTGGCTTTGGCGGTGGCGGGGTCGTTGGTGAGGGAGAGGATCAGCTGGGTGTCGTCGGCGTAGGAGATGATGTTGAGGTTGTGTTGGCGGGCGATGGCTGCGAGGGGGCTCATGTAGACGTTGAAGAGGGTGGGGCTGAGTGAGGATCCTTGCGGGACGCCGCAGATGAATTCGGTGGCCGCGGAGCGGGGGGAGGCGGATTCTCTGGGTTCTTCCGGCGAGGAACGAGATGATCCACTCCAGTGCTGCTCCTTGGATTCCGGTGTTCCTGAGGCGCTGTGTCAGGGTGCGGTGGCAGACGGTGTCGAAAGCTGCTGAGAGGTCCAGGAGGATGAGGGCCGCTGTTTCCCCGTTGTCGAGCAGGGACCTGATGTCGTCTGTGGCTGCGATGAGGGCGCTCTCGGTGCTGTGGTTTGCTCGGAAGCCGGACTGTGAGGGGTCGAGGGATCTGTTGGTTTCGAGGAAGGCGGAGAGTTGTCTGTTGACGATCTTCTCGATGACTTTGGCTGGAAAGGGGAGGAGCGAGATGGGGCGGAAGTTCTTCAGGTCCGTGGGGTCCGCGGTGGGTTTCTTGAGGAGGGCGCTCAGCTCGGCATGTTTCCAGCTCTCCGGGAAGGTGGCGGATGCAAAGGAGCTGTTGATGATGTTCCGGAGTTGGGGTACGATGGTGGAGTCGGCTTTGTTGAAGATGTGGTGTGGGCAGGGGTCGGTGGGGGAGCCTGAGTGGATGGTGTTCATCGTGCGGGTGGTGTCTTCGGCGCTGACAGGGGTCCAGGTGCAGAGGGTGGTGGTTGGGGGCGCTGGTTCGGCGGTTGGGTGCGTGGTTTGTGCACCGAAGCTGTTGTGAATGTCGGTGATCTTGCGGTGGAAGAACGAGGCAAGAGCGTCGCAGAGGTCTTGCGAGGGAGTGATGTCGGTGTTGCAGGCGCTGGGATTTGAGAGCTCTTTGACGATGTTAAAGAGCTCCTTGCTGTTGTGGGTGTTGTTGTCCAGTCTTTCTTTGAATGTGTTCTTCTTGGTGCTTCGGATCAGCTGGTGGTGTTTGCGGGTGGCGTTCTTGAGGGCGGTCATGTTCTCTGCTGTCTGGTCGTGGCGCCAGGCTTTCTCGAGGGTGCGGCAGGTTTTCTTGGAGTTTTTGAGGTCGATGGTAAACCACGAGGCTTTTCTGCTGCCGGGTCTGCTGGGAGGATTCTTCAGTGGTGCGAGTTCGTCGGCGCAGTTGGTGAGCCACTGTGTGAGGTTGCGGGTTGCTTCGTTGGGGTCCGTCGTGTTGGTGGGTGGGTTCTGGTTGAGGGCGGTGGTGAGCTGGTCGGCGGTGATCTTGCTCCAGCTTCTGCGGGGGACCTGTTGCGGGTGGTGGTGGGTCATGGTTCTCCTGAAGTTGAAGTGGACGCAGCTGCGGTCTGTCCAGTGTAGTCCGGTGGAGTGGCTGAAGGAGATGTGCTTGCTGGAGGAGAAGACGGGGTCAAGCGTGTGTCCGGCGTAGTGGGTGGGGGTGTTCACTAGTTGCTTGAGTCCGAGGTTGGCGAGGTTGTCCAGCAAGGCGGTGGTGTTGCAGTCCTTATAAGATCCCAAAGGCGAGACCTATTGGCTATGAAGAGGACTTAAAGAGAGGGCGAGCCACAATGGATGCAGAGTGGAGGAATAATACAAAGGAAAGGGGACAAACAGTACAGTAGAATGAAAAGATAGAGGAAGCGATAGGTAAATGCAGGAGATCAAGAGAGCCAGGATGAAAAAAGAGATTAGAAGCTGTGTAGGGAAATTGAGGACAGCAAGAGCGCAAGAAAACAGAGTACAATATGAAGGAAAGGGAGGAAGCCAGTCATAATGTAAGGAGAGAGGAACTGGAAGGCAAGAGGAGGGTGCGCAGGAATACGAAGGAAAGTACACCGGGAGGCGAAGAGGACCGAACTGCTCAAACATCAAAGCGGCCGCAAAAGTGATCGTAATTGCGATCAAGCGCGGCGTGCGCCCGCGCACATGCACTGTAGCTCTAGGCTGGCCATGGTAGCATTTTTTTTACGCCCTCACAAAAAGTCTCGCCAGTCCAGGCGAGAACTAAAAAGGGGGGGTTGGGGGGTTGCAGCAAATATGCAAAGGACATCTGAAAAAGCCTTTTCAACATCACACAACCCTACCCAGAATTCCCCAGGTGCACTGTCATGACATAGAATTAATAATATCTAATACCATTACTAAGCAAGCACTCCTACTCCTAGCTGCAAGTACTCATTGCAATCTTTGTAGCCCTGGTTGTACCATGTGATACTCTGTGGCAATCCATGCAAAGAGCAGTTAGTGACACCTTTGACCTCTTTGAATTTGTCTACTTATGTGGGGGCATATCACCAAGGAACGGCAATGAATAACGCAAAGCGCGCTTAGCGCTTTGTTATTCATCACCATCTATCTCTGTAATTTATCACCCTGGTAGCGCGTTATCAACAACGCGTTGCTCCAGGGCGATAAAAATTCCAGAGATAGCGGGGGGAAATCGCCGTTTTGCAGGGAACATCGCTGGTTTTCCAGCGATGTTCCCTGCAAAAGGGCGATAACCTTGCTACTACGACTCTGTGGTTGTAGCAGCATTATCCACCCCCTATGTTAGGGATGGGTAAGTCAGGATTTTAGCAGACGTTTGTTTTTGGAGAAAACAGCGGTTTTCTCCAAAAACTAACGTCTGCTAAAATGCTGGGGCAGCCTTGTAAATATCGTGATGTGCACATCAGCGATATTTGCAAGGCTGTACTGCCCAGTGACGCCCACTTTGCATCTCATTAGCAATGCAAAGGGAGGGGTCGGGAGAAAGGGTGCTAACATGCAATTATGCATGTTAGCACCCTCTTGTAAATAGAGCGATAGTTTTATCTCTGCTTTTTTGGCTTTTAAAGACAAAAAAGCAGATATAAAGCCCTTGTTAATATGCCCCTTAGTAGTTTGCATGAGTTCATACAAGACCCAAGATCCACTAGAAAGTTCATTTAGCATCACAGGAAACATAAAATTTGAGTTACACAATAAACATCATATTCACTGTTGTGCTAAATGTATGTCATTTGTTTTTGTCTAAATGTGCCAATCTGGATAATTAAGGGAAATTACAGGTAATTACAAGAAATGCAAACCAGGTGTTTGGTTTTTGGGACTATTTGGGACCTCAGTCTATTTTGGACTCCATGATGCATTTTGTGCTGAAAAAACGGTGCAAAAAACACAAGTGCCTCGCAAAGCAAACACTCGTGTTCTGGTTGTTCGTGTTACTGAGCTCCCCTGCTATGATTTCCTATGGATGAGGCACACTCACATGACATGGCGTAATTTGGGGAATTTTGCAAAAAAAAGTGCAATACAAAATTCTTAAAGTATTGCAAATTACGTTGCTTAATTTAATGTTCTCCCTGACTTAATCATAACACAAACATAAACAACTCGATGAATGAAGAGAAATCCTGTGGGTACATGAGGGGAAACAACTGTCATTCATAAAGCTTATATACCTTCCGAACAAAGACCAATTCTTTAATGGCAGAACACACACACACATACATACATATATATATATATATATAGATATACATGCCTATACACTTGCACACACAGTTCAATTGATGGAATGAGAGAGGCCTGTATAGAGATGGATTCATTAGCGTAGTAGTATAAGGCGAAGAGAAAAGTAACCTAAAACAAATTTGCTTTTTTTTTTCAATATTGGGTGCTGCCCATTCTATAGCAAAACATTTGAAATATATATAATGTATATCATCTTGAGAGCTGTAATGTCTGGAAATTATTAGCCAGTCATATGCCAGTATATCATTAGCAATATGGTCTGAGAGACATATTGTGTCCTAAATATCGCTTACAAAAATATTGTCCTAGTGGGTGTACATTGTACGTTATTAGCTCCAATGGGGTGACATTTTTGGAAACGATATTTAGGGTGCAATATTTCTGTCAAGAATGTTTTCTTTACGTTATTCTGCAACTCTCAAGCCTATTGCTGTGGACTGCAGGCCAAACCGTAGAGGTAGTGCTCCAGAAATGGTGTGGTCTCAATCCTGGCTAAAAGTATTTTTGGGGGAGGGGGGGTTTATATTGCACAAACTCGAGCCGAAGGTATCTGAGCCCTTTACATGACCACCAGTTGCATTACAGACTGACACATTTAGTTTTGTTAGGCACAGGGAGATTAAATGATTTGCCCAGAATCACAGGATGTTGAGTGCCCCTGGTGAGACTCAAACCCAGTTGCCCTGCTTCGAGGTCAATCGCTCTAGCCATTAGACCACATTCTGCTGACAGTTCTCATGTTGGTAAGGTGAAGGATGCGTTCAATATTGGATCACACCTCCTTCCACAAGTCAATGGCAGAACATCAACCCACTTGTGGGTTTTAAAAAGGTTTTTATATATGTTACATTCTTAGCCACACACACACACTCTTTGTGTTTGCATTCACAACAGAAAAGACCCTTAGGCCATGATTACACGTCCAGGGTTAAATTATGATCTCTGCAAAATGCAGCAGAACTAAGAGTTGGTTGATAATTATCACAAATTTGTGATTTTGGAAGGTCAGACCTGCTGAAATTTATCAGGGGAAAAATCACTAAAAAGGGAAAAAAATCAGAATTCAATGGTTTCGATCATGAGTGTATCAGATGAGTTGGTACAACTTATAGCACCCAGTAAAATTTAACTCTCCAGGGATCAGAATTTGTCAGGTGCGATAAATAGCACACATGCTAAGTTTTTGGTCAATAACATGCAGATTTTGGTGCTAACCGCACCAAGATCCACATGTAACAGTTAATTTAGTACTGTTTCCCATGATACATTCAAGTAGGTTTGACCACCTGAAATTGAATGAACTGTGGAGTATTTAATGCACTAAGTAATTACACAACCCGGAACTCTGAGTCCTATGCAAAGAGAGTGTTGCGCAGAGGTTGGAAAACACCAACCCACTCATAATTAATGCAGATGTGTTAAAGTTTGTTTCAGCAATGAAGACAAAACAACAGTTATTCATAGACAAACAGCAACTGGAAGGGGCTTGATTCAACAACAAACAGCGTCCACTGGGCTCCTTATAATGGGCGACATCTTTTGCTAGACCCAAAATGTTTTAGTCAATGGAATTGTTCATTAAATAGGAAGCACACAGTTTAAAGTCCTAGAATGCATTGTTCCATTGGCTAAAAGGCAGGAACTGGCAGAAACTGCCACACATGAAATGGGTGCCATTTGGCAGAAGTGAGTAACATCTGAAAATTGTATTTGTCATGTCACGTACTTAATGTACTTCTGCACTCTCCAGCAGAAACCTGAAGTGAGTTTCAGTACAACTTCCAGGATAGCACGAGGAAGTCACAGGCAGAAAAATCTTTGAGCTATGTGCATTGTCACAACTCAGTGGTTAAGTACAATATGCCAGATTCACTGATTATTTCAGTAATTCCACAATGTTCATCTGAGTGAAGTTTGAATCACACTGGCAAAATTCACATAATTTCCAATGTAAGTGATATTTGCAAAACTTCTCAAAATTTTGCAACGTGCAGTTTTTTTTAAATGCCAGAAGCTTTTTCGCACAGAAAATGTTTTTATGAGACATCCATCTGCACATGCAAGAATAATTTCATGGCATTGAAAAGAAAATTGACCTTGTAATTGAAATCAGCCACAACGGAAAATATAAAATATATGCAGACTTTTTCTATGCAAGTGTACATTTTTTGCAAGCAAAGTTTTCTATGCACAATGGCAAATACATGCAGAGCTTTTGTCTGCAAATTTACTGTTTGCGAATAAATTGTCACAAAATGCCAAGATTTTCCTCTAAATGCCTGAAAGGTGATGCTATGAAACAAACCTTCGTGATGAATTGCCTCAAAACTTTAAGGAGGTTGCAAAAATCACAATGTACAAGGTTTGCTCATTTATAGTTGAAATTACCTGGTAAAATATGTGGTAATTTACATTCCCCGCAGGAGTATTGACAATTTAGAGGCAACCATCTGATGCCTCTAAATTGTCAATAGGGCTGTGGCAAAGACAGTCACACGACACCCACGCTGCATGACACGCATCTGACTCTACCCCTACCCTCCCGACCTTTCAGAGACATGGACGTGCTGGGACCATCGTCTGTTTCCCTATAGGTCAGTCCGACTCTACTGCTACCCTCGTAAAAAATGCCTTTTTGTGAGGCTCTTCTTGGCGGTTTCAGCCTGAGGCTGAGTGAATTTATGACCTGGGTGGCGACAGACCTGTGCAGTGCTGTCTGTTGTAACACCAGCACCTTGCCAAAAAAAGAGATAAATATTTCTCACCTCTTAGATCCTTCACAACGGTTGCTAGGAGAATCCTGTTGCCAGAACTTTGCAGCCTGCACGCAAAGAAAGCTACGTTAAAGTGACGCTCAGCGCGTACCGATTGGCTGCCCGTCCTCTTGCCGTAATCAACGTGTACGCAAAACACGTATCACAACATCGTAAATCCAAGGAGGGAATTAATAGGGCCTAAAAATCTTTATTACTCTCTCGAAAGTTTAAGAAATGAATTACCCACATATCATTTCTTCATTTGTGGAGGTCTGGAATGCGCTTTGATATTTCATGGACTTGTCCACCTTCTCAGCAGCAGACCACGACCAACCACGCCGGTGAACAAAGACAGGGTGGCTAATGTGTCAAAATACAATACTGTTGTGGGTGTTGCCTAAAGTGTTATGCATGGTGATGGCCTCAGAAGTATAATTAAGCTAACTATTAAAACAGGTGTGGCCTTGGTAACTAAGTAACTGCTTAACATAGGAGGACGAGAGCGTAGTTCAATTGTTTAAAAAAAACATCATAATTAACTCTAAACGTATAGAATGACTACATCTGAAAGGAGCATAGAAACAAGTTATTTATCTACCATATGAAGCTATGAACAATAAAAATATATTAGGAAAGGTACATTAATGCAACTTTTCACCAGTAAATGCACCCCAGGGGACCCTATCACTGGCTGCGGTACAACTTTCTTCAGTGCTTAATTTGTACAAGAATAAGTGCCGGGCCAAATGTAATCAGATGCTAGGTGCTGGTTCGGTGGAGTGTCACTATTGCTGAATACCAAATCTGTCCAGTCTTGATTCCACCTCATGTCTCTTTATTCCTCCATTACCGGCTCCCTGCCGCTTGATCTCGCTCTTGCAGGTTCTTTTCCTCCCTCTTTTCCATTTGTTGCTGCTTTTCCATCTTTCTCTTCCTCCTTTTCACTTTTTTTTGCTTTTCTCTCTTTTGTTCTGGGTCAAAGTTAGATGTGCCAGTGAGCCCCACCTGCAACACCGCCTCAAAGTGAGCAGTACTCTCAACCGATCAGAGTATTAATGAGGAGTTGGCCTAACGGCTAGGGCGGTTGGCCTCGAATCTGGGGAACTGGGTTCGAGTCTTGGCAATGACGCTGAACATCCTGTGATTCTGGGCAAATCACGTAATCTCCCGGTGCCTAATAAAAAATGAATGTGTCCTCATGTAATGCAACTGGTGCTATGTAAAGCGCTCTGATAACCGAGTCAAGTCAAGTTCGCACTATATAAAACTCTGTAAAAAAAAAAAAAATGACTGTCCTCATTTATAATGTTAAAATGCTGCTTTTACTTGAACTTCTTTTGAAATACATCGGACTGAAGGGTAATTTTGGAGAGAGTTTTAGAAGGATTTTTTTAAAATATAAAACAAGTCCAAAATTGGGGCAGGCTCAGCATTGTATAATAAGCAAAATGTATAATCTTTCAGTTTTGCTTCTACAAATGATCCCTTCAGTACAGTGCACTTCTATCGCTGTAACATGCTGGTGGGATGTGGAGCTTGCCGGACTCCATGAATAATGCAACTGAAGTGAGCTTGGTGCAACCTAGGTCTAAGACCCTGCTGTGTCATCAGTAGCTTGTGGAAACACTGATGACTGTGGTAGAGGTGCACAGAGGAGGTCTCTCTGGTTCCCACTCTCTTTCAGAGAGCCACTTTTGTCCTGAGCCCTTCCACCTCCAAGGCATTCAAGAATGCACCGCCTATTTTGCACAGGAAGGAGGCCAAGGTGCATTAGCTATTCAAAACCCAGAGGAAAATCCACTCTGCTCTGATTGGACTGAATTTTGAGGGAGCGGCTGGAGTCTTTTGAGGGCAAATGAGAGCACAGTTTAATAATGAGGCAAGGAGAGACATGCAGCCCTAGAGGGGAGAGTGGAGTGCATGATGAGTGGGAGCTGGGCATAAGCACCTGCACTGATTAAAGGGCCTTACATCCGACAACCTGCCTTTACTCTGCCTATTAAAATTAGTGTTTACTGTGGGGCACACCGTGAACTCTATGGGTTTGTATTAACTGCCTCTAATGAATGCATAGACCAACATTTGAACTTTTTCAAACTCACAAAGGAGAAGTTTGTTTTTGGAAACATAAAGCTGGTGACTGCAACACCATGGGAGTTTTCTCCAATGGTGTGAGGGTCACTTTTATATTTTACCTGTCCCTCTCAACCAGGATATTAATGTGGTGATGGACTGTAAGAATAAGTCATCCTATCAAAGACTCTAAATATGGCAGATGGTGAGGCAGCTTACTGCAGATGGCCCATAATTGCTCGGGCAACACAAAAAGACGATGGACGGAATGCTGAACACTGTCAAACATTCATCCCCAGTACAGAGATCTGGGCATGAATCCATTGTTTTTTTGCTCACCATCCCATTTCGGTTGGAATCCAGCCATATGCAAATCAGTCTTGACCCTGCTCCCCATGGGAACAGTTAAGTCAGAACTGCCAGGCCCGGTCCACCCTGGACTAGAAACAAGCATCCTGGGACCAGTTTCAGGGTACATTCAAAAAGGAGCTTTAGAGGGAAGAAAAAACACAAGTCGCCCTCACTCAAAAATCAATCGAAAACAACAAGACCTGGTTTTTAAGGCACCTACTGTTGGCTACACAATTTCAAAACAGAGGCGGGGATTCAGTTTCAGGGTATCACCCCTCGTCAGCCAGGCTAGCTTGAACCCAACGGCATAGTAAGCATGGGACCCACATCAAGACATACCCTTCCCACCTGGGGTGACTATAGCAACACAAAAAGATGATGGACGGAATGCTGAACATTTTCATTCAGCCCAGTACAGAAATCTGGGCCTAAATCCATTGATTTTTTGCTCACCTGGCCACTCCAGTTTGAACCCAGCTATATGTAAATCAGTCTTGACCGTGCTCCCTATGGGAACGGTCCTGCCTGAACTTCCAGGCCAGATCCTCCCTGGACCGGAAACAAGCCTCCTGGGACTGGTTTCGGGGTATCACCCTTCATCATTCAGGCTAGCTTGAATCCAATGGCATAGTGAGCATGGGTCACCCTGATGTTTTTTACTAATTTTCTGTCTGCAAGACTGTGTTCTTTGAATAAAATAATATACAAGAAACATAGTGGCTGATTACAATGGCGGTGAAACCGCCACTGGAAGCCTGCTGGTGGGGGCTTTCACCGCTATCGTAAAGCACTTCTCTGCCCGCCAAATTACAATGGCGGGCGGTGTGCTGGCGGACACAAAGTCCGTCCACTAAGGGTCCGCCACAGGCAATCATTATGATTGCCTGGCGGACCAACCCTGCATCAACAATATGGTGGCGGTGCCTAGCAGGCACCGTCCGCCATATTACGATGCTGCCTCTCCAGCAGCCGGTGTATGGCGGGGATTGCATTTGGGGGCCTGTAGCGGCCCCCCTTGAGTTGGAGGAGGAAGTTATGCACTGTTAATGTTAATGTTAATTGGGATTTCTATAGCGCATTATCACCACTGGTCTCTAAGCGCTTGAGAAAATGCCCAACCTTGGTACCACAGTGGGAAAAATGCCCAGGATTGGCCTACATTGTGCCCTAATCTTCGATAAACAGAAGGGTTTTTAGTTTATTCCTAAATGGGAGGAGAGTGGGCTCCTTGCGGAGCTCTCCTGGCATCTCATTCCAGAGTTGAGGAATCAAAGAGGAGAAAGCTCTACCCCCCCTGGAGGAGGTCGAAAACGGGGGCAGACCAGTCGGCGGGCATCAGAGGAACGCAGGGACCGGCCTGGCCTATAATTTTCCAAGCGTTCCTTAATATATGCTGGAGCTTGACCATGGATGACTTTATGGGCAATACATAGCCCCTTGAATCTTGTTCTCTGCTTGATCGGAAGCCAATGCAGCTGCTGCAGTAAGGGGGTGGTGTGGACTTGTCTAGGGAGCCTAAACACCAGTCTGGCAGCATCATTCATGACTACCTGAAGTCTAGACAAGAGTCTTCCAGGGAGGCCCACATGCAGCGAATTCCCGTAGTCTAGACGGGAGATAATCAATGCCGACACTGCCATACGAAGTGCCGTAAAAGAGAGAAGGGGGGCGAGTTTCAGAAGCAATCTCAACACAACCACACATATCCCCACCACGGTCGTAACCTGGTGAGACATGGAGAGTTTGGCAGCAATTTTTATACCCAGACTCTTTACCACTGTGGAGGGCCCCAGATCTGGTGGCCAGAAGAGATCACTCGAAGGGTTGGCGTTCGTGGTGACAGCCAAAACCTCGGTTTTATCGGGATTGATTTTGATGTGGTTGGCTGTCATCCAGTTGACTGTAAATTTCAGGATACTCTGCATCCGTACATGTGCCGCAGGGGAGTTGTCAATCTGGAACAGGATTTGGGTGTCGTCAGCGTAGTTAAAGACCTGGCACTCCATACCAGCCAATGCTGTCACCAAGGGTTGAAGGTAAGCATTAAAGAGGAGGGGGATAGTGCCGATCCCTGAGGGACGCCACACGTTAGCTCACCTGCATCCGATACCTGGTCCGCAAGTAGAATCCTTTGAGATCGGCCTGACAAAAAGGACGCCAGCCATTGGAGTGCAACCCCTTGAACTCCCATCTCCCTGATCCTCGACAAGAGTAGGTCATGATTGACCGTATAAAATGCAGCGGACAGGTCTAGGCGAACCAGGGTGCAAGGCTTCTTTTTGTTGGCCATAAGTCTCAGTTCATTAAAGACAGCCAACATTACCACTTCTGTGCTGTGGTGCACCCTGAAACCAGCCTGTTTTATGTGAAAGAGCTGATTGCTCTCCAGGTGGTGGGATAGAGTTTTCAACACATGTTGCTCCAGCACTTTAGCTAAAAAAGGGAGCTGGGAGATGGGTCTAAAATTTTTGAAATTTGATGTGTCAGCCCCAGGTTTTTTCAGCAAGGGTATGACTCTCGCCTCTTTAAAATTGGTCGGAACTTGACCAGTGTCAAGGGACCGATTTAATAGGCTGAGAACCTCATTCTTCAATCCCGGTAGTGCCATGCGGAAAACCCTAGGTGGACAGGGGTCCACTGGTGACCCTTATTTAGTGCGGGCCACTATGACACTTAGAGAGTCGTGGTTTAATCTTGGGAAGGAAGAGAGGGGTTTGTCATAGACGAGTAGTTTAGGTGCACCCCTTGAGGGGATATGGGCAACGGGGGTATGGTGGATGACCGACAGGAAGTCAGTGACTTTTTGTAAAAAATAGGACTGAAGTTTATTACAGTCTTCCAGACAGACCGGGGGTTTTTGTACCTGTGGCTTTCTCAGTTCAGTTAGAATACAAAAGATCTCCTTCTGCTTATAATCTGCGGCCAGGAGCCTTAGTTCGTAGTATTCTGCCTTCCTGCCAACAAAGTCTATTTATATGTGGCAAGCATAATTTTGTATTCCGAGAGAGCACCAGGATCGTAAGCTTTACGCCAGGCTCTCTCTGCTTGATGCAGTATTTGTTTCTTCCCTCGCAACACCTCGTTAAACCAAGGGGCCCATTTACTTTTGTATCTTACTCTTTCCCTATGCGGTGGGGCGACTTTGTCGATGGCAGTCCTCAGCCTAATCGAAAGTACTTCGCTTTCCTGGTCGAGGTTGCCTGGTACTGGCCTTCCTATGGCTAAGTTGCGTAGGGTCTCCACAAGGTCGCATTCGTTGATTTACCTCCACCCACGCAGAACCTTCCATTCTGGGGGTGTGGGGAGTACCCACGTTTCGAGTGGGATCACACATTTAATCAGAAAATGGTCACACCAGGCACAAGGGCTGATATCAGGCCAGAGTAGCTGAGGGGTGAGTGGTCCAGACTAAGTCAAGGGTGTGACCCTTGTTATGAGTAGGTACATTGACAAGTTGGCTAAATTCCAAGGCAGTTAATGCGTCTTCTAGTTCTTGTGCATGCGTGTCTCTGGGTGTCTGGTCCCCATGTAAATTGAAATCCCCAGTCACCATGATGCAGTGATACCTGGATCGGAGGTCACTCACTAATTCGGTGAAGCGCTCAATAAATTTGGGGGAAGTGCGCGGGAGGCGGTAGACCGCAACTAGGGTCAGACAAGTAGCCTTAGTGGAGATCTTATCTCCCAGAATGTCTGCGCCCTCAATGTTTTCAGTGACATTCGTCTCTATCCCCAATTGCCGATTATATGGAATGGCTACTCACCCCCCCTCTCATATTTCCCTGCCTATTGTGCCATAGTGCCGCATAGTCTGGGGGCAGAGCCGTTACTATGTCTGGGGTGGAGGAATCCTCGAGCCAGGTTTCCGTAACCCCTAAAATATCTAGTGAGTCATCCTGGAGAAGTGAAAAGACCTCCATGTTGTGCTTCTGCAGGGAGCGGGTATTCAAGATTGCTGCCCGAAGTCCCTGTGTACTACCATGATTGTCCTATCTAGGGCGGTACGGTAGAGTACTTATAGTTCCTACTGCAGTTGGATGCCTTAGTAGCCCTTCCGTTATAAGGGTATCTGCTATGTTAGTGTGTAGGGAGGCAGAACCATGGGCTAAGGGTAAAAGAAAATCTGCTGGATAGACTCTGTGCGGGCCAGGGGTTCTGGCCCCTGGACTCGGCCGGGTGCGGCCAGGCTTGCCTTAGGCGCGCCTTCGGCGCACCTAAGGTGCGCGTGTGCTGCGCACTTGCTCCAGCGTGGTAGATATCGTGTTGGCTCCTCCCCCCGCTAATCAGCCCTGCTGTGCAGCAGCTGATCGCCCTAAGCGCTAGACCGCTACGTTGCAGCGGAAGTGCCTCTAAGGTAAGGGAAGTGAGGATAATGAGCTGCTCACGAAGCAAGTGCAGATTCAAATTCACAACACCGGTTAAAAAAACAGCACATCAATAATGCAAGTAAGTTTGCAAGTAATGTCACACAATAAGTTTAAAATAAGTTTTAAAACAATCGCTGGTTTCAGTTTCAGCACCCTTAAACAAACAACCTACAAGGAGGTTAGCACGAGTCTCTCTAACTGCGCGCTTGCTCCAGCGTGGTAGATATCATGTTGGCTTCCCCCCCGCTAATCAGACCTGCTGTGCAGCAGCTGATCACCCTAAGTGGGGGGCCATTTCCCTGCACCAGGTGGCAGGCACCACGTGGTGCCTGCCAAGTAGTGCAGGGAAATGCAAACACAGTATGTCTGACATTGTGGCGGGTGCTGCAGCCAGCAGCACTTGCCGCAATGTCAGAGATACGCGATGCAACTGCCACAGTGGAGGTCGCATCGTAATCTTGTGTGTGGGACTGCTGCAATCCAGGAGGACGGTCCCAAGCACCGGCACCATTGTAATGACCCCCATAGTTATCAACTTTCCATGAAACTTTGTTCACAACTCAATACAATTCTTCAGAACAGAATATTCAACTCAGAATAAATACTCGTTTCATTGAAAAATGATGTGAAAAATAAATGTGAATTCTATATTAATTATTCTTATTCACAGCTAAACGATTAACATGTTTAACCTAAACGGGGGATACCTAGCAGAGAAAACATAATAATCAAAACATGTCAATGGTCAGAAAGACAGTACAGCCCCAAGGTGACAACGACCACCGATAGCAAAAAGTGGAGGGATATGCACTCAACTTGATTATGCATCTAGAGAGCAAGGTGGAGCACCTGAAAAATGAGGCCTTAGGCACCAAAATCCATACCTTTGGGCTACTTGTCCATCAGATTCTGAGATCACACAACAGAAGGTACACCACATCTGGAGATAAATGGTTTTGGAGGGAGAAGTGGGGCCCACTGTGACAGTATTGAGAGCTGGCGATTGTCCTCCAAGAGTTCTTCAAGAAAGAGGTTGTGTTTGGAGGTTTTACTTGTTTTAACGCAAACACTTTAAATGTTTCCAATTTGTAGAACATGCACTATACTGTTAAAGGTAATGCTAACATATTGTTAAGCAATCTAGCCTATATCACTAACTCCAGCTCTATCACATACCTTAATCTGCATACTAAGGTTTATACTAAATCTTATTTGCAACTTAATCCTATCCCTAATTCTTAAACTAATCCTAGTAGAAGGCCCAATCCTAACATTATAACCAAGGCTTTTAGTGGGTCTCACCTGTGCTGAGCACTGGCAGTTTTTTTAATGGGAGCCTCGAACTGGGTCTCTATCGTGCTCTGTTTTGTGCCCTGGCACAGGCGGTCCGTTTTTTCCCAGACTGCAGTGACAGCAGGAACATTGATGTGCGTGTGCTCCCACTGCTCACTTCTCACTAGTGGAGACGTTATGGCATGACGTCATGCCGGGTGAGCATTGTAGGGTAAGGGAAATCCTTTATAGTCATTTTCTCTTTGGATTTCCCTTCTCTTTTTGAAACTCAGGAGCAGGAACATTGTTGTGGTGTCACCAGGGCTTTAAGTGGAAGCTTTTTCAATATTAAATACAAGCCATAGTAGCTGCTTATTTATCTTATGCAATTAACAACTATTGACAAAGCCAATAGTCCTGACTTGTTGTAGGTATGATGTTACTTGTTGTACATTATGTCTGGATGCAATGACATAAACAGCAAAATACAAGTCGGGCTGCACACTATGCTAACCCCAGATTTTTAGCTTATGTGTTTTTAAGTCAACCCCTTAATTACATTGGCCACACCCCTTTGAGAGACCCCCCCCCAGTTTTTTCATCCCACTGAAAGCCCTGATTATAACTATCCTTCACCTTAGCTTGAACACTCCCCCTAATTCTGATCCTAGTCTAACTCCTGAGGCACAGCCGGGAGACGTTAGCTGTTTGGCTTTTTTAAATCTTGAAAAATTTTGTCACTGTGTGATTTTACCTCTGTGTACTTCGAGCGACGCTCGCCAGGCACCCCCTTGACCTTTGACCCCCCCCGCGCAGCCGAGGTCAGCGCTGACGCGGGAGAGGGATACCAGGTGCAGGACACGCCCCTCCTTCAGAGACCACACCCCTATTCTCCCTATAAAATAATGTGCTTACACCGGACGCGCAGCGGACGGGTGCAGAGGGCGCGCCGTCTGCGCGCCGAAGGCGCGCCTAAGGCAAGCCCGTCTGGGCCCGTCCGGGCCCGGACGGCCCTAGGCCCGGGCACTATGCCCAATTGTCCTAGGCGCTGCCTTACTTATACCCGGGACATGCTTCTGGCACTGAATCCGCGTAAACACTCTACCTGTAATTACTTCTATATTGGAGATAACTCCTTTACCTGCTGTAGTCTCTGCAACCCGCCCCGCGCTGAGACAGAACGCCATGGCCCACAATTCGGCCTCCTCAACTGCAGGTCGCTCGTCAAACACGCCCACGAGATAAACCTCCTTATTTTAGATCACGCCATTGACATTCTGTTTCTCACAGAAACATGGCTTACTCCTAACAACGGCTCTGATATTGTTAATGCCCTCCCTCCCGGCTACCAAATTTGCTCATTGAATAGACCGTGTGGCAGAGGAGGTGGATTAGCCATAATATTCAAAGATCACCTCAGTTGCAGAATCGATGATGGCAATATTAAAGATTGCGAAAGTTGCCATTTCACCGTACAAATCTCGCCAGAAACGTCTCTGTCTGGGTTGCTTGTATACCGTCCCCAGGCCCGCTTGCCGAGTTCCCCAGCAGGCTCACTGATTATGTCACCCTTAAGGCAACAACTTCTTCGAACTTCCTATTATTAGGAGACTTCAATCTACACTATTTGGACCCAACCGACACCCCCGCAGCCGAACTGCTGCTGGACCTCTCTTCCATTGGCCTTTGCTTAATGAATTTACAGGCCACCCATGACAAAGGCCAGCTACTGGATCCGATTTTCACAAACATTCATGACCTTAAAACCCGCGTGCCCCTCCCTCTTCCTTGGACAGACCATTTCCTGATCCCCATTGACTGGCACCTTGATACTTCCCCACCCCAACTGCCTAAAATCAGAACCCTCATCAGGCGTTGGCACAAACTTGTACCAGAAGAATGGGCATCCAAACTCAGGGAATCTCCTCCTTCCCCCACTCATAACCCCATAACTGCCGATACTGAATTTAATGCCTGGCTCACCCAATCATTGGACTGCCTCCTACCTCGATCTAGCACCCTTAAACGAGCCAAGAGAGTCAACCCTTCCCCCTGGTACACCCCTGAACTGAATGTTCTACGGAAGGAATGCAAGAGGACGGAACGCACATGGAGGAAAGATAAGTCAGCAGATAAGAAAGACACGTTCCGGTCTTCCTTAAGAACCTACAAACTTGCACTTCATAAAACCAAGAGCTCATTTTACGAGGAAAGAATTAAAAACTCATCCTGCTCTGCTCAGGAAACTTTTACCATTCTAAAAGAACTTCTCCATGTCCCAGATCCCCCTGTGAAACCCCTGGACCCTAAATCCGTGGAATATAAATGTATCAAATTGGCAACATTCTTCGATGAGAAAATCCAAAACATTCTCGCTTCCCTACCATCTATCGATATCGGTTGCACAGGCGGTGACAGCCACAGCCCTCCCCCTTGCTGCAGTTTGTCCCCTGACACCCCTGCACCCTATCTTGACACCTTCGGTCCAGTAACCACAGAAGAGGTAGCCGCGATGTTTGCCACAATCAAAAGTGGCTCTCCCAGCGACCCGGTCCCCTTGCGCTTCCTCAAGAAAGTGGCTCCCACTGTTATCCCTCCGCTCACGGCCCTCATCAATGCCTCTCTACTGCAGGGAGAAGTCCCTCCTAGTTGGAAAGCAGCTGTTGTCAAAGGTCTTCTAAAAAAACCCTCATTGGACCCTCAGGACTTAGCCAATTATAGGCCAATCTCCCTCCTCCCAGGAAATAGCAAAATCACGGAGAAATTAGTGAACAAAAAGCTATCACTATTCCTAGAAACTAACAACTTGCTTAGGAGCTCTCAGACAGGCTTTCGTCCAGGCCAGGGCACTGACACCGCCCTCCTGGCGGCAGTGGAGAAGGCCAGAAGCATCTTAGATACAGGAGGATCAGTGGCAGTGATCCTCCTGGACCTCAGTGCGGCCTTCGACACTGTCAATCACCAGGTTTTAATCCAGCGTCTGAGAGACATTGGAGTGAAGGGCACGGCCCTGAAGTGGCTCGCGTCATTCCTCAATTGCCGTTCCTTCCAAGTTTGGGAGAATGACAGCCACTCCCCTGCGGTCCCCCTCCGCTGTGGAGTACCGCAGGGTTATTCACTTAGCCCGACGTTAGACAACGTTTACATGTCCCCGCTGGAGGAGTTGGTCACCCCGTTTGGAGTGACGATTATCAATTACGCCGACGACACCCAGCTGGTGGTGACCCTCTCCCACCCCAACCAAGAACCCTCCAATCTCCACAGCTGCCTTACTGAAATCCATGGTTGGATGAACACCTCAGCACTGAAACTTAACGGGTCCAAGACCGAAATCTTGCTGCTTGGTCAAAAAGGGCCCTCCCTGCCGCCCAACATCTGGCCCGCCTGTTTAGGTGATCCCCCTGTTCCCAAAGACGAGGTTAAGAGCCTGGGTGTATGGCTTGAGAAAGATCTGACCTTCAGAACCCAGGCAAAAAAAACGACGGGAGTCTGTTTTGGACTTCTTAGGGCATGCAGGAAGGTGCTTCCCCTGCTCCCCCCCACTTCCCGGAAACTGATGATCCAGGGCCTTATTTTGTCTAGGCTGGATTACAGCAATGCAATCTACCTGGGAGCCCCGGAAGCCACATTCAACACCTTACAGAGAATCCAGAACGTTGCTGCCCGACTTCTTACGAACACCCCGGCTAGATCATCAGCAAAGCCAGCCTTGAAGCAACTTCACTGGCTTTCAGTCAGAGAGAGGGTGGTTTTCAAGGCCCTCTGCCTGGCACATAAACTTCTTCACAACAAAGGTCCCCCCATTCTTAAAAACTTCATCATTCCTTACAAAGCTACCAGGTCACTCCGGTCAAACCACGAGAACTTCATCACCGTTCATAGAGTAAAAAAAGCCCGGTCTGGAGGCCGCCGCTTTTCTGTAAACACAGCAAAGCACTGGAATGGTCTCCCCCGGAAACTGAGAACAGAACCAAACCTCCACCATTTTAGAAAAGCTCTGAAAACCCTCCTCTTCCCCTGATCTTCCCGTCTTTTCCGCTACTGCTTCCTCCTGATTTTCTAGGTTCTAGCGCTGGGATGCTCACGGGTTACTACGCGCTCTACAAAAACCTTAAATAAATAAATAATTCAAACTTTCACCTTGAACCTTATTCAAAAGTTTACCATGACTCTAAATCCTATAGTAAACCAAACCCATCAGAATCTCTCATTACAAAAAAAGTATCATATAAATGTATTTCATGTTATTTAAACTTTTCAGGCTGCTGTTATTTTTTTCAAACTTTTTGCTTCTGACTTTATATTTTCAAACTGAACTTTTGGTATTCTCACAATTTCATTTAAACCTTTTGCCTAGTACCGCTGAAAACCAGGATATCACAAATAATAATCCAGAATAATCTCAAGACTTCTTACTTTATGTAGGATCCAAGAAAAGCTGCTTTTTGCGCCACACTCTCCGTGTTCAAAGACAAGAGCCAACTTCACGTGAAGGTGTTAGGATCAGAATTGTCACTCTCACTAACAACATTTGTCCTTTTGTGTCTGCACATTTGAGATGTTGTGGGAAGGTGCTAAGGACACAAAGCTATCTTTTGACATGAACACATTTTGGGCAATATTTATCAATTTTTCGCACAACGCACTACAGTAAGACACCTTGCTGCGCTGCATGAAAGGGAGAGGGCAGGAAAGCACTTAGGGGCATATGTATCAACCGATTTTGTATTCGCAAACGCTGCGAATCGCAAAAAACAGCGTTTGCGAATACAAAATAGCAAAAGGAGCTATATGAGGCATTTCAGCCTCGCAATCTTAAGGAATCGCTAAATTTGCGATTTCTTAAGTTTGCGTAAGCATTTAAGAAATCGCGAATTGCGATTTCTTAACTGCAATGTAACACGCACCCAAGTTGTGCGATTTCTCCTTAAGAGATCGCAAATTACTACCAACTTCAAGTTGGTGGTAAATTGCGATTTCTTTAAAATATGCACTTTTTTGCATATTTCAAAGTGCCATGTGGTGCACATACATGCCCTTAGGGCATGTATGTGCGCCATATGTGCACAGATGCTGATTTCAGGGGTGCATCAGGGTGTCATCATGACACCCTTGCACCTTTGAAATTATTCTCAATTTGCGATTAGCAAATAGCGAATCGCAAATTGAGAAGGACTTCCCATTCATTGCTATGGGCCTCCTTGCCCATAGGAATGAATGGGAAGGTATTCCTTAATTGCGATTTCGCAATTTGCTAATCGCAATTAAGGAATTTTAAGAAATCGCAAAAGTTGTGCTATTTTTTAAATGCATCCCGTTTTGCAATTCTCAAATAGCGATTCTCAAAAAATCGCTATTTGAGAATCGCAAATGGAGATGTTGATACATATGCCCCCATATGTATTAAGACATGGTGCATTGCTGCTCTCTCATTGCGCTGGCACGCTTTTGGCTGCCAAGTGCCAATGCAGGAACACTTGCACCATGGTGCAAGGGCGCCTGCATTGCAGGCAGGATTGCTTTTGTGTAGGGACAGACAACTTCCTGCACAAAAACAATCCCTTGTGGCTTATTCCTCTTTTTACGTGTGCTGCATTCTGCAGCACATGTAGAAAGAGGAATAAAAGAGGAGAAATAAAGATATTTCTCCTCAGTACGCCTCACCTGGGAAGGCATCCCATTTTGATGCATTCTCAGGTCTGCCACCCATGATAAATCTGGGAATGCGCCAAGACTCATGGGTGAATGTGTGGAAACACCCATGCTCCACTCATGGAAAGCCTCCCAGGGGCAGAGCAATGCAAGGCAACAACTTGCACTGCCTTGCGTTACTCCAGTTGGCCACACAAGGCCGCCTAAATCTCATTCTATTTGTCCGCACGGTCTGCGGAAAACCTTCAATCAATCAGGCCCTTTATGTATCTTTGCATACATGTAGTTGGAGCACATTTCTGATCCTCATGCACTAAATACAGTACTGGAGATGTGTGGTGATGCGTGCCTAGAACACTGCTCTGTCATGGAACCTGAATCCCTCGGTGATTCCAGGACAGGCAGTTACCTCTGGGCCCCTGTTAGAACTAACTGGTTTTCTCCCTCACCTCACGAATAAACCTCTACAAACTACTAAGAGCGTCCCGAGCCTTCTTCAAGTACTTCTCAAAAACACCACATTGGAACAGTACATCAATCCATTATTTGTAAAGCACAAACAATTGTCCCATGGTGTCAAGGCGCTGGGGGCCGTCAGGAAAATTAAGCAAGCTATTGCCCAGAGTCACATGGTGCTGGGCTGACCTGCCGCCGGGGATCAATCCGTGAGCTCCCGTGTCCCGGAGTCAACATTCAAAGCACCTCCCAGTTACCGGTCACCATCAAAGTGCTTCGGGGCAGATTTATAATAACTGGTGCATCCCTGCATATCAGCAGGGATGCGCCAGTTATTGTGCGCCACAGCTCCGCCACCATGGATGCGCCGCATTTACAATGCGGCGCACCATGGGGCAAAAACGGCACAGATGCGTGACGCATCTGTGCCGTAAAAGTGGCGCATTGCTGGAGTTGCGTCGCAAGCGCGACGCAGCTCCAGCAATGCTTTGGGGGGACCTATCTTCACAATGCTGCGTCAATCCTTACGCCTGCTTCAAGCAGGCGCAGGGTTTTGACGCAGCATGGGCTCAAAAGTGTACTGAGTGAAATCTTGTAGATTTCACTCAGCCACTTTTAGGAGGCGTTCCTGCGACGGAACGCCCCCCCCCTGCACAGGTACGCCTACTGCTGGCGCAGGGCTTTACAACGTGACGCATCTCCCAGATGCGTCACGTTGTAAATACCCTGCAACATGGCGTAGAATTTGCGCCGCCGCTGCGTCACAAAAGTGACACAACGGCGGCGTAAATGAGGCGCAAGGGCCTCATAAATCTGCCCCTTCGTGTCCATGTCAAGGATATGAAACACTATTGTAGTTCTGACATACAATGCGCCTCAGAGAGCATTCAGATAGATCGACTTCTCTCTCCACGTATGTTCTCGAAATTCCCATGCCGGGGAGCAGCCCCATGCATGAGCGCTCACAGACACCACCAGTTCTTTAGTTTCCGAAGGGAACGGAGATAAAAAGAATGAAAGAGTCCTAAATATGGTGGCAAAGGGAGATGTGACACTCTCCCCGGCTCATTCCAGCCCTTTCCTGGTTCTATTTTAATTCTGTTTGATGATAAAAATCACCCCCTCTGGCATTGCTCGGTCTCCCATGGAGGATGGTGCCCTGGGAACAAACAGAGGAAGCATTCCTCTGATTAGATAGGGCCCAGGCGGACGCGGGAGTGAAGAAAACAAAAACAAAATGACAAAATGATAGATAAAGGCGCGCGAGGGAAATGATATGCCATCTTGTCCCAGATATAAACGCATGTAAATAACAGTAGGAAGCCGAGCTCGGTGATGTTTGCATCTGGGGGAACAAAGGGGTCCCATCTGGAGGGCAGCCATACTGGGCCCGGCTTGATTTACAGCTAATCATTTTTCTATTTTTAGAACACCAAAAATCCAAGAATGCCAGTTTTCCGTGAGAAGTGAAGGCCTCTGACGTCAGTCCTCATTCTATTACACTGTCACCTAAGATTTTGAAGAACTCATCCTGCCACCAAACTGAAAGGTGAAATGACATTCACCGCCTGACATCGACCTCCTGGCTACGGGTACCAGTTGAAGTCAAAGGAACTGCTCAATTGAGAGAAAACCTATGGCTTCCTGAGTCAAATTCATATTGTCACTAAAACTGACACCATGATACGTGGCACACCAATCACCATTTTTTTTTGTTTGGTATTCGCTATGATAGACTTGGTAATCCTCCCCATTCCATTTTTAACTCAAAACTTTGGAGCACAGAATAAACCTCTCACGGTACCTTTACCTTCAAGTCTAGTCCATCAGTATCCTCCTATTAAGCACTGATATCTCTCTCCCTTTCTAATTAGTCTTCAACATGACTTGGTGATTTAAAGCTCATTGCTTGACATGAAAGGAACACTGCCAATTACTTCCTCCAACTGAGTTACTGCGTCACTTCCTGACCCAGCAACCTCTCTCATTTCAGTGATTTTGCATCGCTTCCCATTCCTTTAATGTATCTCTTTTGGCAGGCATTGCAGCCCTTTCTCCACAGAGAATCTTTGTATCCCCTCATATTCACGAATACAAGCACTGGGCTACCTATCATGTTGAAGCAGTTGCGTTGAGGTCATTACTGTTTAAAGTGCAGGACCTTTCTGCACAAAAAGTATCCTTTAAAGCAATTCTCTTTTGGTTTGTGTGTGGCAGAATGCAGCAAACATGCAAGAATCCTAATTCTGCCAGCCTGAGACAGGCACACTATTCTGGTGCAAATCCATGTCCACCTCTCTTTGGGAACATGAGTTTAGGTCAAAATATACGAGTAGGTGTATGGGGACATGCATGCACCACCTATGGAATGCCTACCTGATGCAAATTAATGCTTGCATTGCGTTGAGTTATTTATTCTTACAATGCTATGAAAATCGTCATTTGTGTGGCTTTGTAAACACCAAGCATTGGAAAAGCTAAGAGGTCTCGACTATGCAATAGCTATTGGCTTTGCCAAAATGTATTAGCCATGTTGCACACCAGCGTGGCTGCTGTTCAGCATGGCTAACAGTAAGTGGGGTAAACAAGAGTGATGTGGAGTAGAATGCTGTAAAGTGGACTAGAGTGGAGTATTATGGAGGGACATAGAGTAGAATTGAATGGTGTGGAGTGTTGTGGAGGGAGTAGAGTGTTGTAGAGTGGAAGGGCTTGGAGTTGATAAGAGATGAGTGGCGTAGAGTGGATTAGCATAGAATGTCGTGGAGTGGTGTAGAACAGAGTGGAGTGGCATCGAGGGTGTTGCGCAGAGTGGAGTAGATCATTGTAGAGTAGAGTAGTGTAGAGAGGAGTAGATTGTCATACAGTGGAATGGCATAGGTTGGAGTGGAGTAGAGTGGAGTGGCATAAAGTGTCAAAGAGTGGAGTGTGTCATAAAATAGAGTGGAGTAAAGTTGCATGGAGTGGCATAGAGGAAGTTACATAGAGCAGAGTAGTGTTGTAGAGTGGCATAGAGTGGAGTAGAGTGCAGTAGAGTGGAGTGGCTTAGAGTGGAGAAGAGAGTCAGAGATTGGAGTAGAGTTTAATGGAGTAGAGCATCATAGAGTGGAATATCGTCAAGTTTTGTGTCATAGAGTGGAGTAGAGTGGCCAGAGTGAAGTTACATATAGTACAGTGGTGCAGAGTAGATTGGCATAGAGTTGATTAGTTTTGAGTAAAGTGGTGTAGAGTGCATTAGTGTAGAGTGCAGTAACGTAGAGTAGAGTTGGTATAGAGTAAAGTGGTGCAGAGTAGAGTGCAGTGGCATAGAGTGCAGTGGCATAGAATAGATTGTTTCAGAGTAGAGTGAAGTGGCATAAACTGGAGAGTGAGGGAATAGTGGAGTGGTGCAGGGAAGACTGCAGAGGTGTAGAGCAGAGTGGCATAGAGTGCAGGTACGTAGAGTAGAGTGATTTAGAGTGCAGTGGCTTGAAGTGCAGTGGTGCCAAATAGACTAGAGTGGCTTGGAGGGATACAGACTGTAGTGGCGTAGGGTGCATTGGAGTCATTGGCCTAGAGTGTAGTAGAGTGGTGAAGAGTTGAGTGATGCAGAGTAGAGGACAGCGCCATAGAGTGCAGTGGTGTTTAATGCAGTGGAATAGAGAGCAGTGGTGAAGAGATCAATGGCATAAAGTGTAGTAGTGCAGAGTAGAAAGTAGTGGTGTAGAGTGCAGCGGCGTGAGTGCAATGGTGTGGAGTGGCATAGTATGCAGTGGCATAGAGTGCAGTGGTACAGAGTCAAGTGGCAGAGAGCTCAGTGGCAGAGAGTACAGGCTTGCAGAGTAGAGTTACGCAGAGCGCAGTGGCATAGAGTGCAAAGGCGCTGAGATCAGTGGTGTAGAGTACTGTGATGTAGAGTAGAATAGAGAGGCGTAGAGTGCAGTGACAGAGAGCACAATAGTGTTGAGCGGCTAAGCATTCAGTGGCATAAAATGCAGTGGTGTAGAGTGTTTGTAGGAGAATAGGATCTGTACTTATGTTGCCCCCACTTTTTGTTTTGATGTATACACTGGTTTCTGGCTATAGTCTGGCTGGGTCCCTGCTAATCAGGGCCCCAGTCTCTCTGTTCTCTCTAAACAACTTTGAGTGTATACTAGATGCACTAGTAATTGGATACTGTGGTACCTTATGAGCCCCTAGTATATGGTACCCTAGGTACAAAGGGCATAGGTACTTCACAGGCCTACCAGGGGCTGAAGCATGTATTATGCCACCCCTGGAAAGCAGACTAAATCTGACACGACAGTCCTGCTACTGCAGCCTGGGTGAGGTAGTGTTAGCATCTTGCAGAGTCCAGACTACAAAAAGAAGTTCATTGTTCAAACAGATGCTTCAGAGCTGGGTGTGGGAGCTGTACTGTCTCAACTTAATGATGAAGGTCAAGACCAGCCAGTAGCTTTCATAAGCAGAAGGCTGACCCCTAGAGAGAAATGTTGGTCAGCTATAGAGAGGGAGGCCTTTGCTGTGCTGTGGGCCCTGAAGAAGTTGAGGCCATACTTGTTTGGCACTCACTTCATAGTTCAGACTGACCACAAGCCCCTCCTATGGCTCAAACAGATGAAAGGTGAAAATCCTAAACTGCTAAGGTGGTCCATTTCCCTACAGGGGATGGACTATACAGTGGAACATAGACCTGGGACCCAACATGCCAATGCAGATGGACTCTCAAGGTATTTCCACTTAGAACACGAAGACTCAACTGGTCAAGGTTAGTTTAGTGTCTATGCGTTTGCGGGGGGGGGGTTGTAGGAGAGTAGGATCTGCACTTATGTTGCCCCGACTTTTTTTCTGATGTATACACTGGTTTCTGGCAATAGTCTGGCTGGGTCCCTGCTAATCAGGGCCCCACTCTCTCTGTTCTCTCTAAACAACTTTGAGTGCATACTAGGTCCAATAGTGATTGGATACTCTGGTACCTTATGAGCCCCTAGTATATGGTACCCTAGGTACCAAGGTCATAGGTACTTCACAGGCCTACCAGGGGCTGAAGCATGTATTATGCCACCCCTGGAAAGCAGACTAAATCTGACGCGACAGGCCTGCTACTGCAGCCTGGGTGAGGTAGTGTTAGCGCTCCTCACTGAGGTATAGGTTTCTATATCTCACCATACACACACATATAAACCTATCAGTCACCTCTATGGCAGGCCCTATCAATCCTGAGGGTAGGGTGCTTGGTTTACAAAGTGAGGGGGTGCCTCTGCATGAGCAGGACCCCTCTGCAGCTGGCAGGGTCTATTCCCTGTGGCTGTTTGTGGATGCGGTTAAACCATATACTCTTAAGTGCATTATAACCTCCCGGTTAATGCTAACTGATTGACTGCATCAAAACATGTCGTGTTTGGGGTCAAACAACTTGGAATCATACCCCCACACCAGTAGCTGGTGTGGGAGTATGATCCCACCCTTCTAGAGGGGACGACATGTACCTACTGTGGTAACATGGTAGAAATCTGAAAGAGCCCTGGCATCACAAAATGGATGCCACCAGCACAGACACTGGGCTGCCCTCCTGCTGCTGACTGAAACTCGCAGTGGAGGAGGCCCAACAATAGGCATCCTGTCACAGGGAGGTGTCACTACCTTCCAGACAGGATTTACTGTATTGGGGCGGGGTGGGTGCACTCCTAGAGTGCTTTGAAGTCCTGCACTGGGGGAGCAGTAGGCTCCTCTGTGCATATGCCAGCTCAAACCGGTTCAGGGGCTACCTGTCCCTGCTCTGGCGCGAAACTGGACAAAGGGAAGTGGGTGTAACCACCCCCTACCCTGACCCTCCCAGAGGAGTGATCATGAAGCTAGTCCCTCCCCTACCTTCAGTATAAGATAGGGAACCTTTGCCATTGCAAACTAGATATCCCTGGACGACACTTTACAAGAAGAATCCTGGCCCTTCGACTTTCCACTACCTTTGGAAGACAGAAGAATCTCCCTTGCAGTCAAGGAGTGACTCCCCTGCTTGGCAGGCACCAAAAACTTTAATCAACGGTCGCAAACTTTCCCGCACCCACTGGAGTCCGAAGTCCCTGCAGCCCCAGAAGTAGATTTCCTGACTTCTCGATCGCCATTGTGAGTCCCCAGCAAAGCTGAGGCGAGTGGACCCTACGAGCAATGAGGAACTGCAATACCCGGGAACCGTGCACTATTGTCAAGTGCAACCCCTTCACAACATTCTATGAACTTGTGCTTTGGCCCACTTGTGGCCCAATCCTCCAGCAGGGAGTGCAGTGAAAATCAGATGCCTACCCTGTCCCGAGTGACCGCGGGCTCCTGTGAAGCATTTCCTCAAGAGGCGTCTTTGTGATCCCTTGCCCGTTGGCTTGTGGGTCCCCGAAGGCTTTCTTATCAACTCAAAGGGCTCCCCTGGCTGCTCCAGGTCTGCCCTCAGTTACCTTTGCTGGGTGAGTCCCTCATTTCTTGCTGGTCTGCACCATTGACTAAATTCACTTTCCACAAGACTTGCTGTTGCCAAGGCTTGTTGGCTCCAATCCGGTTGCCGATACCGTAGTCAGCTGCAGACATTATGGGACACTCCGAATCCAGCTGCTGGTCATCGTCAATCCTTCCTGGACCTCGTGAGCGAAGAGTCAAAACAGCCCTTGATCACCTGAAATCAGCCGACATCTGTGGGCATCCATCTTCCTGGCCCCGGGTCACTGGCAAGTGACTGTGAACACTGTCCCTTCAATTTACAGGTCATCTGCATCTCGAATCCAGCCTTGGATTCCACCGGACACTTCTTAAGTCTTCGCAAGCAGTACATCTTTTTTGGTCTCCATAGAAAACAGCGACGCGACCCGACACCAAAAGACACCTATGCACCTGGCTTCCCTGGGTGAGGTAACTCGTGCACTCCGGTGCCCTAGTGTGTGTTGGCCCTCGAATTACTTACCTTGTAAGGGGCTTGCTTGTAGACTTCCTCGAAGTACCCTAAAACTTTAAAAATCAAACCACGACTTGCTCCTTTGTAATCAATAGGGAACCCGTGGCTGTATTCTCACATTGCATGTGTCTCCCGTGGGTCTGTTACTTACCTGCTTTTACTGCATTAGTGAAGCCCCAGCGATTCTACAGGCCCTAGGCCTTGTCATTCTGCAAGTCGACTTTCCTAAACCTCTTTTTTAGTATATGGTCTGGTACGCCCCCAGGGCCCCAGCCATATCTGTGCTTAACTTATTGTGAAACGTTGATATTTGAATGTGTTCCTGGCTTCTAATCTCATAAAGAGATTAGTAGAGTGTGTCTAGAAATACATACATATATATTTGATATACATACCTGTGTGGTGTCCTTTCATTTGGTAATTCAAGAGATTATAAGGTAAAACAAGCTGCTTTACATTCCTCCGAGACTTAGCCTGAAGGCTGCTCTCCACAGCTACCACTAGGATAGCTTTCTTTAAAAGGTTGTCTTAAACTTATCTATCATAAGAGTCGAATTGGACTGGTGCAAGGTGGCCACTATAACTAGTGACCAGCATATGCCAGGCCAACTTCTCACATTGGTGGCAGCGATGGGATTCCAGCTTGCCATTGTTTTACCAGAAAATCTCTATTTGAATTACTAACTAAAACCACTAAAGGTACTCAAGGTACATATAAAAGTCAAGCTTAGTATCAATATGTTCTACTGACCTTTGAGTTGTTTGTGAAGGGATAGCACACCCTTGCTGTTAAATGGTAGCGGCAGTTTCAGTCGATAACCTTTCAAGTATTTGCCCGGCGGTAATCGCCTCTCATACCACTCGATAATTTACCAATAAAAGAGGCAGGCGCCGGAGACTGGAAGGCAGGAAACAAAGTTTTATTCCGTCGGAGCAGAACACATCAGATCAGACAGCAAGGTATCGTCACGAGGTGCTCTAACTGCATCTCTGAGACCTGGTCTCTTATACACTGGTTTATTGCTTTATTATACATAGTACATTCTTGAGATTCCCTTGATGTGCGGGGAAATATCCCCTGAAGCCCCAGCTCAGATCCGATCTCACACATGGTTACAGTAGAGGTTCCCACCCTACCCGCAGTGGGAGATGGCTATCGCGCAGCAGGGAATTCCGCTAATTCCCGGGGGTGTGTGCAACCGGCCGGGTCTCAGGGGGTAGGGGCTTTGATTCTACTGTAGTCCCTTTGATGTGGGGTGTTTCCCTTACAGTAGGGGCAATAAACTGCATCCGCAGGGCTAGGCGATGGCCTGGGACCAGTTCAGACAATGGGGCGCAGAGGAAGGGGGTTATCAAAGGAGAGGCATGACCATGTATGGGTTGTCGGTCGGAAGTGGTTCCGTAGCAGGGTCGCGCAGAAGGAGAGGGTTTATGGCCTGTATGAGAGAGCGGGGGTGGCCAGCGCGCGGGGGATGCTTGCAGCGCCAGGGGAAAGCGCTGGCGGTCGAGAGTGAGCGGGGAGAGAGTGGGGTGCCTACAATGGCGGCCGTGCGTTCGCTTGTGCGTGGTGCTGGGGAGGGGCAAGATGGCGCAGATAATGTTCAGTTTGCGAGCTAAATTTCCACAGTCCTCCCTTTTAACATATCTCGCCAGCTTGTCCGGCCAATATTCGCCTTTGTTAGCCTTTCAGTTACAGTATCGTCAATGTTCGTCACACATTTTAAAGATACAGAGTCGTTTAGGGTAGGCAGGAGTAATCTGACACATTTGTACATTGTCTCATACAGTTTGATAAAGTAGGCGAGGAGGAAGTACATTCAAAGTTGCAGTATAGTCGTGTACATGGCTGGTGTTGTATGAATGTTACTATACAAAGTTACATTTTCTTAACTTCTCAGTGTACAGTCGGAAGTGATTGATGCAACATCATGAAAACTTGATAAGAAGATAGTTAATATAATAAGGTGGTTGGGAGAGGATTTTCAACTTTGACATGGGCTCTTCTTTCCAGTGTCCTTGTTTCATAAAGAGCTATCACTGGTAAGCTCTCATTGTTTGTTCTTCTTTCGTTGGCACTGTTGAGCACCGGCGGTGGAACTAAGGTCCGGCTCAAATCCGATTTCTTCACGTGGCAGGGTGCGACCACTCACTGTTCTTTGATTCCAGTCCTGTTCCTTAACACAGTTCACCACAGGTACTTTTGAGACAGGGTGCCGGCCTTTTGTTCCTCGGTAGTAGGTCAAAGTCATAGTCCAAATGAAAGAGGAAGAGAGAATGGGGTGGCATGGGACCGGATCAAAAATGCGGACCAAGGAGAGCAGAATCTTTTCAGCACTGGGCCCATCAATCGGGCCCGACGGGTTGAGACTTCAGGCACGCTGGTCAGTGAGCAGGGGCCTCGATGTAGCCCTTCGCGCTCATCGTTCTGATAACGGTGTCTCGTCTCACACCCTTGTTGCTTCGTCGCTTCCCCCTTGGTCGATGTCATAGATGTTTTATGATCCGCAGCCAGACTGTGCGTCACGTCCGACCCCTCTCTTCCGATGGCTGCAGGTTATCCTTGAATAGGTTATAAGAAACGAAAGTCTTAGAGATCTTGGCAGGGAAGACATTTACATACTTCATTCTCTCTCCCAACCACTGAGTAGTTGCGGAAATGCTCTTATCTGTTACTACATGATTGGTGCCTATTAACTCTGATGTTAATGTGCGTGTTACTAATCTATTAATTACTGCTGTGGTGCAGGGTTCTGTGGGTGTCCCTGTCCATCGTCTGGCCTTCTAGGTGTCGGTTTCTGCGCCTTATAATACAAGGTTTGGTAGTACCCGTAAGTGCGAGGTGCTACTGTCATGCGTTCATGAGTATCCTTTTCATACAGTAGGTGACCCTTTATCAGTTTAAAACAGGGCCATCAGTTGTTTCGTTCGGGATACGCTGAGACGGCTTAGTGTAGGGCTGGAGTTATCTCTGGGAGAACAGGGTGCTTTAGACATTCTATTTCGGGCTAATTGGTCAGGGGTAATTCTGGGTGGTGGAGATGGTGTCCTTTAAGAACAAAAACCACTGACATATAGTCCCCGTGTTGAGGGTCAGATTGGGAGACATCAGTCGTCTTACCTGTCCTTTCCTTCTCAGCCGATTTAGGCTTAACGTTCGCAGAAAGGAGAGGTAGTAATCGTGGTAAAGTATGGTCGTTTTTGTTTCTGTCAATTTTGTTCGAACACCACCGTGTTCGGGCCAATTATACACTTACCAAAGAGGTGTATGTCGTTAATTTATTCAAGAAGAAAGAGGACAAGAAAGAGCCTTTTGCGAGGGAGGGGGAGAGAGAGAGAGAGAGAGAGAGAGAGAGAGAGAGAGAGAGAGAGAGAGAGAGAGAGAGAGAGAGAGAGAGAGAGAGAGAGAGAGAGAGAGAGAGAGAGAGAGAGAGAGAGAGAGAGAGAGAGAGAGAGAGAGAGAGAGAGAGAGAGAGAGAGAGAGAGAGAGAGAGAGAGAGAGAGAGAGACGTGTGCATCAAGTAGGCTATTCTGGCGTACATACGACACAAAACGAGAGAGAGAGAGATGGGTAAGATAATAGGCCACTTGGTGCACACACAACATGGAGTAGCATGGGTCTGTTCCATGTAAGAAAACACAAGCGGGGAAAAGACATAAATTCGGTGATCACGTACACACAAATGCCGGATAGGGGGTGACAGTACATGCATCAAGATGGAGACTTAAGATGGAGACTCTGGGCTGCGTTGAGCACGGGGACCTCTCCTTTCCTGTCCCCTATTTCCTACGCATGTGGCGTACCTTTAGCACCTTGTAGTTTATCTTAGGGGGTGTCTGACCCTTTATTCTCCTCCCTTTGATCGGTGGACAAGCACTCCAATCATACAGTGACGCTCTCTTCAAGTGATCCAAACATGAAATGCATACACATTCATAGCGTATAATCGTAGTACACACGCACAATCATATCATACGGTTTTTCATGTTCCCAATGATGGTCTGTAATTTTACGCACTATCTCACAACGTTTGTCTATGTTTTCCCTGATATTGAACTCGGTGCGGTCCAGGTCCACTCCACTCTTCAGTCGGAACTTCGTCGTGACCTATAGAGGGGAAATAAGAGGGGAGGGGAGGTGCAGTATTCAAAATACCCCAGCGCGCGCAGACACAAAAGGTTCTACCTACCATGTACCAGGCTAGCCGCAGGGGTGGGTAATACCACGGACCCATTATTCTTTAGTTCGAGGCAAAGATGCTCTAGTTCATTCATCTCCTAAATTCGCGTTCCCTGGTCGTGCATGTATTTCTCAATTGGTCGTGTATTATGGTGCAGGATACCATACCTTGCATGCGACATATACCTTAAGTTATAGTTCATTATTGATTTGACAATTCTTGGAAAAAAAGGGCAGGCGTGATGGGTACAAATTCCGTTAAACAAAAAGATTTTTAGGCAAATTGTGTCTGTATTATCTGTATGCTTTCGCTTAGGAGTAACAATCATTTATTTAAAAGAAAAAACTTTCAACAACCCAGATGATTAGTCATGACACTGATTTCGTAATTCCTTTTTAAGAAGCCCTTTATTTAAAACAATGTCAGTATGGAAGTACGGGCCTACAGCCGCCATAGACCGGCTACGGTGTGAGAGGCGTCGAGCAACATGAGCAACACTGGATTAACATAAAAATCGGTTCCCCCCCTTTTCCCCACCACCATGTGTGTAAGCATCGCATATATATATATATAATATATATATAGCACTCTTTTTTAACACAAATGTCACGTGACTGGAACGCCACAAGGAGTTGTAGGCCACTCCTACATCAGCGCCATCTTGGGGCGGGGTCGGGCCAGTGCACAGTCTAAGTCTTTCCATGAATTAGCAGTTGAACCAGAATCCCTTTCGGTAGTTCGAGAACTTTCGTTAGCATCAACTTTGCGTCAGCATGGCGTCACTGCAACCTTGTAGCAATGCCACGGTTTGTTCTTAGGGCGGGGCAGCAGGCGGGTTCTTCCGCCGACGCTTTACTGTCTCACTGTATCAAGCGGAGGCAAGGTGGCTGCCGCCCGGGGGCAAAAGAGCAATGGCGGTGGTTTTGTCCTTACCGGAAGTCCGTAGGAGTCGAACGTCAAATGACTCCAACCAATTCTGCAAGGCTGAGGGGAGCGTTCTGTCAAGGGTGGGGCCCATGCCCTAGCAAACAAGCTTTCGAGTCCAGAATAGTCTCACGGTGGGCCAGGCCTGGAACCGGAGGGGTCAACCGCCGGAGTTCAAGGGCAGCAGTAGCAGCAGCTCTTCGGTACAGTCACCGGAGAGGAGCCAGCAGCAGTAACAGCGGCAGTTCGGATGGTACTGCCACCGGGGTGATTCCAGTAGCAGTGACGACAGCAGTTTGGATGGTATCACCACCGGGGTGGGTCCCCGATTACCTTGCTGCGGGGGCCCACTCCTCACGTCGGGTGCTAGCGGCAGTCCTGGTGAACCCGGTGCTTGGGTGGTTGCCTGGCGGCCGCGTGCAGGGGTGCCGGCTCAGCCGAACGGCGAATGAAGTGGCAAGGCGCAACTCAGCTGGCTGACGTGTGAAAGATGCGGTTTGGGGTGCCCTCATCTGCTGGCGAGCCTCCACCTGGGGAGGTGGGGGAGGCCCGTCCGCGTCGCCTCCCCCCGCCAGGGCACCCTCCGTTATTGAAGGAAGAAGTGACTGGGAAGATCCGCACAGCGTGCCAGGGTGAAATTCAGCAGGCCGATGAAAAAGATGGCTGGGTGCAGCTTAGCTGGCCGGTGAGTGAAAGACGGTTGGGTGCAGCTTAGCTGGTCGGCGAATTAAAGACGGTTGGGTGCAGCTAAGCTGGCCGGAGAGTCAAAGACGGTTGGGTGCAGCTTAGCTGGCCGGAGAGTCAAAGACGGTTGGGGTGCCCGGCGAGCCTCCACCTGGGGAGGTGGGGGAGGCCCGTCCGCGTCGCTTCCCCCCGCCAGGGCACCAGCCCTCATTAAAGAAAGAAGAAGAGAAAGCGGAAAGGCCCGCACAGCGTGGCGGGCTCCGCCTTGGTGTTGCCAGAACTTCGGTGCTTCGTATAGCCTCCGGCCTATTCGCACAATCGCTCGCCACTAATGTCAATGGATTTTTGCATGGCTTTTATAGCCCAAAGTCAACTAAGAGGGACCGCCCAAAACAGGCCAATGATGCAATTTCGAGGAAGGAGAGGCGAGGACGGTGTCACGTGGACGTTAAGGCTTTGGGATGGAGGTTGCAGCAGACTGTCATGTAAATAGTTGTTTTAAAACGTGTTTTAACCTGTTTACCCTGTTGGTGTGTTTGTTATATCTTATAAGTTATTAAAATGTTATAACTACATTACTTCGTTGGAGTGTTTGTACATATTTGTAGTCTGATGACGAGCACAAGGAGGTTACTGTGCAATCGGAAAAATAACATAGCCCAATTGTGCGCGATCTAGCCCTAGTTTGGTGACGTCGATGGTGGGTGTCAGCAGGCTTCCGTTTGTGCGGGATTTTGTCATGCTTATTGGGCGGGGTGGGCAGTAGGGCAGACATGTTTAGGTAGCGAGAGTAATGGAGTCGGGCTACCTCGCGGTCGTCTCGACCGTGAGCTTGACTCCTTCCCTTGGTTTCATATGTCCCACAAAGGGCTAACTCCTAGCGTTATTTTAGTTTTTGTAAGGTCAAAAAGGATCCTACCAGTGCCTTTACTATCTTGTCGATTCCTGTTCGTTCATCCTTAGTTAATCGATACATTCTGGTGGACTCTTTCTTTCCTATCTCATGGTCGTCTAGCGTTGTAGTCGACGTTGGGTTCGGCACAAGAGGCTCAGCCGGCGCGGAGGCCGTGAGGGCCGAGGCCCCTGTACTGCTTTCGCTCGTGTTCGGGGGTTGTGGGTGTTGCACTACTGATTGGGAGGGTGCATACGGAGGGGGCATGTAAATGATCGGGGGACCTAACAGTAATTCGTCATTCGTTCGCTGCTTGGAGGACAACTCAGGGTAGAGCAAAGAAGGGGTCCTAACAGCGTACTGGCCTGAGGTTTCGGGCTCCTGTCTTAGTTTAGTTTCCCTTCTCTCCTTTATGTCTTCTTCTAACTTTCTAGCGGCAAGGTGAGCTGCCTTTCGTAATTCCTTTTCTGCTTTTACTTCTTCCCTCTTTTTCCGTTGCGTCGCTTCTTTGCGCCACATGCCAATACTGTCAAGCATAGTAGGCGTCGTCTTATTGCTACGCAGAGCTACTTCTAGCGCTTCTATCTTGCGGTCGTCGAAGGATCCCATCAGTGGCCACTGACTTTCGGGGTCCTTCTTGGTATATTTATGCCACAGCTTACTATAAGCTACGGCGACTAGTCCATATTTAGTGAACATGTCCTTATTAGGGGTGCCTTCCAGTGGAGCCGGGTGGTTCACCTCTAATAAGCGGTCCGGGCAGAACCAACTACCAATCAGTGGGGAGAAGATAGGCATGACGGGTTTCAACGGGGACAAAAGTCAGCACTACCTATCTTTTCACTGCTTGCAAAGACTAGACAGAATATCTCTATTCTTCGTTATTTGTAAGCAGAGAATACCTCCAAAGAACCAATATCGAACAACTAGTGTTCGGACAATCAATCAATCAATCAATGGGGAGATAAAGATAGGCACGACGGGTTTCAACGGGGACAAAAGTCTGCGTTACCTACCCTTCACTATTTGCAAAGACTAGACAGAATATTCCTATTCTACGTTATTTGCAAACAGAGAATATCTCAAAAAGCACTATTCTTCAAAACAATCAATGTTCGGACAATCAATCAATGGGGAGATAAAGATAGGCACGACGGGTTTCAACGGGGACAAAAGTCTGCGTTACCTACCCTTCACTATCTGCAAAGGGAGAGAGAGAGAGTATTTCTACTCCTCCCCGTTTGTAGACAGCGAATATCTCAAAGAGAACAATCAATGAGCAATACTAGTATTCAAACAATCAATCAATTATTTCGCACTTTTGTCGTATATCACGACCTTACCCGGACCGCGTGGACAGTTTCTCGTCTTCCGCCTCCAGCGCCCGATCGTCCTCTATTCTCCGTATTTGCCGCGGCACTCCTGATGGTTCCCAGTCAGGACCGTAGATCACTCGAGATAGGTCTGCTCGGAACCAGTGAAGTTCGGATGATCGGCTGCCAGACGAGGGTCTATTGGGCAGGAGCTCTCCCGATCGTTGCAGTCGTTCACTCTGTCGTCGGGACCTCTCCCACTGGATCCACGTGTCGCTGATGGGCCCCACGTTTGGGACGCCAATTGTTAAATGGTAGCGGCAGTTTCAGTCGATAACCTTTCAAGTATTTGCCCGGCGGTAATCGCCTCTCATACCACTCGATAATTTACCAATAAAAGAGGCAGGCGCCGGAGACTGGAAGGCAGGAAACAAAGTTTTATTCCGTCGGAGCAGAACACATCAGATCAGACAGCAAGGTATCGTCACGAGGTGCTCTAACTGCATCTCTGAGACCTGGTCTCTTATACACTGGTTTATTGCTTTATTATACATAGTACATTCTTGAGATTCCCTTGATGTGCGGGGAAATATCCCCTGAAGCCCCGGCTCAGATCCGATCTCACACATGGTTACAGTAGAGGTTCCCACCCTACCCGCAGTGGGAGATGGCTATCGCGCAGCAGGGAATTCCGCTAATTCCCGGGGGTGTGTGCAACCGGCCGGGTCTCAGGGGGTAGGGGCTTTGATTCTACTGTAGTCCCTTTGATGTGGGGTGTTTCCCTTACAGTAGGGGCAATAAACTGCATCCGCAGGGCTAGGCGATGGCCTGGGACCAGTTCAGACAATGGGGCGCAGAGGAAGGGGGTTATCAAAGGAGAGGCATGACCATGTATGGGTTGTCGGTCGGAAGTGGTTCCGTAGCAGGGTCGCGCAGAAGGAGAGGGTTTATGGCCTGTATGAGAGAGCGGGGGTGGCCAGCGCGCGGGGGATGCTTGCAGCGCCAGGGGAAAGCGCTGGCGGTCGAGAGTGAGCGGGGAGAGAGTGGGGTGCCTAAAATGGCGGCCGTGCGTTCGCTTGTGCGTGGTGCTGGGGAGGGGCAAGATGGCGCAGATAATGTTCAGTTTGCGAGCTAAATTTCCACATTGCTACAGTTCAAGCTAGGATCAGTAGGCCACAAACTAGTGTAGGTAGTGCAACACTGCATAACACTAGAATGTCCTCAAGGGAATGGACCCAGTGGATCCACCCAACCTCAGTATAAGGACATGACCTTCTTTGACTTGAAGGCCATGTGTGTTGCAAGACACCTAGGGTTAGGACAGAGTCCCTCCACACTACACCTGATAAATCTACTGGTAGCAGATGATCTTAGACTAGCTATAGGAGGTAGTGGATCCAGATCAGGGGGTGGGTCAGCCATAGTCTCTGGGTCTGATGATGAAAATCAAGATGACCTGGAGTCTGTGATTAAAGGGCCAGACCCAGAAAGGTCTGAACAGGACAGAGGAATTCTCCCTAAGAGAGTTGACAGAGTGGAAGAGAGGCCTAGGTCCCCTTCAAGGGAATCTAAGCACTCGTATCACTCTGACAAGAATCTGTCCATCAGAGGAACTCATACTTTAATAGAGAGACCTCCTCTGAAAGAAGGTACAAGATGCTCCAGTATGAGGAAGCTAGGCTTGCCCTCAGAACCAATCAATTGGCCTTAGATAGAGAAGCCTTTGAGCTCCAGAGAGCTTCTAAAAAGGAGGGGTTAGACCCCCCTGGTGGCAGCAACAGTGTCCCTAGAGGCAGAGATTACATTCCAGACCATAGGAACCTGTCCAAGGTTGTTCCTCCCTACCAGAGTGGGGATGATATCCACAAATGGATAACTGCTATGGAGAGGGCCTGTAAAGTTCAAGAGGTCCCCCAGAAACAGTGGGCAGCAATCTTGTGGCTCTCATTTTCTGATAAAGGTAGAGACAAGCTCCTCACTGTTAGAGAAGAGGATGCTCATGACTATGAAGCCCTGAAGAGTGCATTAATAGATGGGTTTGGCTTAACCACTGAACAGTACAGGTTGAAGTTCAGAGATACCCAGAAAGCACAGACTCAGGATTGGACTGACTTTGTTGATTGTGCAACCAAGGCTCTGGAAGGTTGGCTGGTTGGTAGTAGAGTTACTGATTTTAAGAGATGGTATAATCGTATCATGAGAGAACAGATCCTTAATAATTGCCGAAACCAGTTGTTGCATCAGTACCTGGTGGACTCTGATCTGACCTCTCCCCAAGAATTAGGAAAGAAGGCAGACAAATGGGTCAGAACCAGGGTGAGGTAGAAAACCCAGAACCAAGGGGGTGACACTAAGAAGCAGGATCCTAAAGGCTCAGATAAAGGTGGGGATAAGTCAAAAGACCAGAAGTCTTCACAAGAGCCCCAAAAATCTGCATCTGGTAGGGATTCACAGTCTACAAAGGGAAAAGACCAAAAGAAGCCCTGGTGCAAATTATGTAAACAGAAAGGGCACTGGACTTCTGATTGTACCAAGTCCAAAGATCAAACCACCACCACTCCTGCCCCTAAGGCAACTGTTCCCCCTAGTGCAGTCATTGGTGGAGGTGGTAATCAGAATAAGGGTGTAGTAGGGTTGACCCTGGGTTCTGATGTGGACTCTGGCCTAGTCAGAGAAACCACACAGGCAAAGCTGGTTTGTGAGGGAGACACTGACATGTCCTTCCTAGTGAGCCCCAGTAGTCTGGGTAAATACAAACAGCAGCCTATAATAAATGGCAAACAGGCTTTGGCATTCAGGGACACAGGTGCTAGTGTCACCATGGTGACAGAGGACCTAGTGGACCCTGCACAGATCATCCTGGGTGAAATGTACCAGGTTACCAATGCAAGCAATGTCAGGACCAACCATAGTCTGGCAGTTGTGAATTTCTCCTGGGGAGGGGTAACTGGCCTCAAAAAGGTAGTAGTCAGTGCAGACCTCCCTGTTGAATGTTTGTTGGGCAATGATCTGGAGACTTCAGCTTGGCCTGAAGTGGAGTTATGGACTCATGCTGAGATGTTGGGCATACCTGCAGAGGTATTTGCTGTGACCAGGTCACAGGTCAAAATGCATAAAGCTGAACCAGCGATGGATCCTGAAACTATGGACCACATGCAACCCAAGAGGAGGAGCTGTAGGGTTAAGGCAGTGCCTTCCCCCTCTGTCTCAGATCTCAGATTCCCCTCCTGAGGGAGGTAAAGCAGAGCCTGAAGAAGAAACTGCCCCAGAGGAACTTGAGCCTGGTCAGGTTGAGTTCTTGGGGGCAAGGGGACCTTCCAGGGAAGATCTGAGTAAGGAGCAACAGTGCTGTCCCTCTCTTGAACCCCTCAGACAGCAGGCTGCTGCTGAGGCTGCTGGGAGTGCTAGTGGGTCCCATAAAGTTTATTGGGATGAGGGGCTCCTATATTCTGAGGCTAGAGATCCTACCCCTGGAGCCACCAGGAGGTTGGTAATACCTCAGAAGTTTAGGGGGTTCCTCTTAACCCTAGCACATGATATCCCATTGGCAGGACACTTGGGCCAAAACAAGACCTGGGACAGGCTTGTCCCTCATTTTCATTGGCCACACATGTCATGGGACACAAAGGAGTTTTGTCGCTCCTGTGTCACTTGCCAAGCCAGTGGCAAGTCAGGTGGCACAACAAAGGTCCCCCTGATACCACTACCTGTGGTGGGTGTTCCCTTTGAAAGGGTAGGGATTGACATTGTTGGTCCCCTTGACCCTCCAACAGCATCTGGGCACAGGTTTATCCTGGTGGTAGTGGATCATGCCACCAGGTACCCAGACGCAATTCTCCTCAGGACCACTACAGCCCCTGTAGTGGCAAGAGCCCTCATTGGAGTTTTCTCCAGAGTGGGTTTCCCCAAGGAGGTTATATCTGACAGAGAAACAAACTTTATGTCAGGGTATCTAAACACAATGTGGAAGGAGTGTGGTGTCAACTACAAATTCACTACTCCCTATCACCCACAATGCAATGGGTTAGTTGAAAGGTTCAACAAAACCCTAAAGGGAATGATTAAAGGCCTCCCAGAAAAGCTTAGGCGAAAATGGGACCTTTTACTTCCCTGCCTTCTGTTTGCATACAGGGAGGTCAAACAGAAGGGGGTTGGCTACAGCCCTTTTGAGCTTCTGTTTGGGCACCCTGTCAGAGGCCCATTACCTCCCAAACAGGATGTGATGGACTATGTACTTGGTCTCCGCTCCCGGATGGCAGAGTACATGAAGAAGGCAACCAAAAACCTGGAGGCTAGCCAAGAATTACAAAAAGCTTGGCATGACCAAAAGGCTGTCCTGACTGTTTATCAGCCAGGCCAGAAAGTGTGGGTGTTGGAGCCTGTTGCCCCAGCAGCCCTCCAAGACAAATGGAGTGGCCCCCATACCATTGTTGAGAAAAAGGGAGAAGTCACCTACTTGGTGGATCTTGGAACTCCCAGGAGCCCCCTTAGGGTGCTCCATGTCAACAGATTAAAGCCATATGTGGACAGGGCTGACATGGGCTTGCTCATGGCAACTGATGAGGACCAGGAGGAGGAGAGTGACCCTCTCCCTGACCTGCTCGCACAGAACCCTGATGATGGGTCAGTTAATGGTGTTGCTTTGGCAAGCAGCCTCACTGCTCATCAGCAAACTGAATGCAGACAAGTTCTGCAGCAGTTCAGACATATGTTTAGCCTGACCCCAAGCCAGACTTCCTGGTGCACCAATGAGGTGGACACTGGAGACAGTCTGCCTGTCAAGAGTAAGATCTACAGGTAACCTGACCATGTCAGGGACTGTATCAGGACTGAAGCCCAGAAAATGTTGGAACTAGGTGTTATTGAGCCTTCAGATAGCCCTTGGGCTAGTCCAGTAGTCCTTGTGCCTAAACCTCATACCCAGGGTGGTAAGAAAGAAATGAGGTTTTGTGTTGACTACAGAGGCCTCAATGCAGTCACCAGGACTGATGCCTATCCAATTCCCAGGGCAGATGAACTGATAGATACTTTGGCCTCAGCCAAGTACCTCAGTACATTTGACCTAACAGCTGGCTACTGGCAAATCAAGTTAGCTGAGGAAGCCAAGGCCAAAACAGCATTTTCAACCCCTGGTGGGCACTATCACTTTGTGGTAATGCCCTTTGGTTTGAAAAATGCACCTGCCACTTTTCAGAGGTTGGTGAATAAAGTTCTGACTGGTATGGAAACTTATTGCTCAGCTTATCTTGATGATATTGCTGTCTTTAGTTCCACCTGGCAGGATCACCTGGTCCACCTCAGAAATGTTTTGGAGGCCCTGCAAAAAGCAGGCCTCACTATCAAGGCCACTAAGTGCCAGATAGGGCAGACTCAGGTTGTGTACCTGGGCCACCTTGTAGGTGGAGGCCAGGTTCAACCATTGCAGAGCAAAATCCAGACCATAATGGAATGGGTAGCTCCAACAACCCAGACACAGGTTAGAGACTTTTTAGGCCCGACTGGGTACTGTAGGAGGTTTGTTAAGGGATAAGAATCTATAGTGACCCCCTTAAATGATCTAACCTCTAAGAAAATGCCAAAAAAGGTTCAGTGGACAGCTAGCTGTCAAAAGGCATTTGATGACCTAAAGCAGGCAATGTGCACTGCCCCCATCTTGCAGAGTCCAGACTACAAAAAGAAGTTCATTGTTCAAACAGATGCTTCAGAGCTGGGTGTGGGAGCTGTACTGTCTCAACTTAATGATGAAGGTCAAGACCAGCCAGTAGCTTTCATAAGCAGAAGGCTGACCCCTAGAGAGAAATGTTGGTCAGCTATAGAGAGGGAGGCCTTTGCTGTGCTGTGGGCCCTGAAGAAGTTGAGGCAATACTTGTTTGGCACTCACTTCATAGTTCAGACTGACCACAAGCCCCTCCTATGGCTCAAACAGATGAAAGGTGAAAATCCTAAACTGCTAAGGTGGTCCATTTCCCTACAGGGGATGGACTATACAGTGGAACATAGACCTGGGACCCAACATGCCAATGCAGATGGACTCTCAAGGTATTTCCACTTAGAACACAAAGACTCAACTGGTCAAGGTTAGTTTAGTGTCTCTGCGTTTGGGGGGGGGGGGGGTGTAGGAGAGTAGGATCTGCACTTATGTTGCCCCCACTTTTTTTCTGATGTGTACACTGGTTTCTGGCAATAGTCTGGCTGGGTCCCTGCTAATCAGGGCCCCAGTCTCTCTGTTCTCTCTAAACAACTTTGAGTGCATACTAGCTGCACTAGTGATTGGATACTCTGGTACCTTATGAGCCCCTAGTATATAGTACCCTAGGTACCAAGGTCATAGGTACTTCACAGGCCTACAAGGGGCTGAAGCATGTATTATGCCACCCCTGGAAAGCAGACTAAATCTGACACGACAGGCCTGCTACTGCAGCCTGGGTGAGGTAGTGTTAGCACTCCTCACTGAGGTATAGGTTTCTATATCTCACCATACACACACATATAAACCTATCAGTCACCTCTATGGCAGGCCCTATCAATCCTGAGGGTAGGGTGCTTGGTTTACAAGGTGCCTCTGCATGAGCAGGACCCCTTTGCAGCTGGCAGGGTCTATTCCCTGTGGCTGTTGGTGCATGCGGTTAAACCATATACTCTTAAGTGCATTATAACCTCCCGGTTAATGCTAACTTTAGAATGACTGCATCAAAACATGTCGTGTTTGGTGTCAAACAACTTGGAATTATACTCCCACACCAATAACTGGTGTGGGAGTATGATCCCACCCTTTTAGAGGGGACGACATGTACCTACATTAGAAATCTGAAAGAGCCCTGGCATCACAAAATGGACGGCACCAGCACAGACACTGGGCTGCCCTCCTGCTGCTGACTGAAACTCGCAGTGGAGGAGGCCCAACAATATGCATCCTGTCACAGGGAGGTGTCACTACCTTCCAGACAGGATTTAGTGTATTGGGGCTGGGGGGGTGCACTTCTAGAGTGCTTTGAAGTCCTGCACCGGGGGAGCAGTGGGCTCCTCTGTGCATATGCCAGCTCAAACCAGTTCAGCGGCTACCTGTCCCTGCTCTGGCACGAAACTGGACAAAAGGAAGTGGGTGTAACCACCCCCTACCCTGAGCCTCCCAGAGGAGTGGTCATAAAGCTAGTCCCTCCCCTACCTTCAGTATAAGATAGGGAACCCTTGCCATTGCAAACTAGATATCCCTGGACGACGCTTTTCAAGAAGAATCCTGGCCCGTCGATGTTCCACTATCTTTGGAAGACGTAAGAATCTCCCTTGGAGTCAAGGAGTGACTCCCCTGCTTGGCAGGCACCAAAAACTTGAATCAACGGTAGCAAACTTTCCTGCTCCTGCTAGAGTCCGAAGTACCTGCAGCCCCAGAAGTAGATTTCCTGACTTCTCGATGGCCATTGTGAGTCCCCAGCAAAGCTGAGGTGAGTGGACCCCACGAGTGACGAGGAACTGCAATACCTGGGAACCGTGCACTATTGTCAAGTGCAACCCCTTCACAACATTCTATGAACTTGTGCTTTGGCCCACTTGTGGCCCAATCCTCCAGCAGGTTGTGCAACGAAAATCAGAGGCCTACCCTGTCCCGAGTGACAATGGGCTCCTGTGAAGCATTTCCTCAAGAGGCGTCTTTGTGATCCCTTGCCCGTTGGCTTGTGGGTCCCCTGAAGACTTTCTTATCAACTCAAAGGGCTCGCCTAGTTGATCCAGGACTGCCCTCACTTACCCTTGCTGGGTGAGTCCCTCAGACCCTGCTGGTCTTCACAATTGACTAAATTCACTTTCCACAAGACTTGCTGTTGCCAAGGCTTGTTAGTTCCAATCTGGTTGCTGACACTGCAGTGAGCTTCAGACGTCATGGCGTACTTCGAATCCAGCTGCTGGTCATCTTTGATCCTTCCTGGACCTCGTGAGTGAAGAGTCAAAACACCCTTGCTCACCTGAAATCACCCGACATCCGTGGGCATCCATCTTCCTGGCCCCGGGTCACTGGCAAGTGACTCTGAACACTGTCCCTTCAATTTTCAGGTCATCTGCATCTTGAATCCAGCCTTGGATTCTACCGGATACTTCTTCAGTCTTCGCAAGCAGCAAATCTTCTTTGGTCTCCATAGAAAACAGCGACGCGACCCTACACCAAAATACACCTATGCACCCGGCTTCCCTGGGTGAGGTAACTCGTGCACTCTGGCGCCCTAGTGTGTGATGGCCCTCAAATTACTTACCTTGTAAGTGGCTTGCTTGTAGACTTTCTCGAAGTACCCTAAAACTTTAAAAATCAAACCGCGACTTGCTCCATAGTAATCAATAGGGAACCCGCGGCTGTGTTCTCACACTGCATGCATCTCCCGTGGGTCTGTTACTTACCTGCTTTTACTGCATTGGTGAAGCCCCAGCGATTCTACAGGCCCTAGGCCTTGTCATTCTGCAAGTCGACTTTCCTAAACCTCTTTTTTAGTATATGGTCTGGTACGCCCCTAGGGTCCCAGCCATATTGGTGCTTAACTTATTGTGAAACATTGATATTTGAATGTGTTCCTGGCTTCTAATCTCATAAAGAGATTAGTAGAGTGTGTCTAGAAATAAATACATATATATTTGATATATATACCTGTGTGGTGTCCTTCATTTGGTAATTCAAGAGATTATAAGGTAAAACAAGCTGCTTTATATTCCTCCGAGACTTAGCCTGAAGGCTGCTCTCCACAGCTACCACTAGGATAGCTTTCTTTAAAAGGTTGTCTTAAACCTATCTACCATAAGAGTCGAATTGGGCTGGTGCAAGGTGGCCACTATAACTAGTGACCAGCATATGCCAGGCCAACTTCTCACAGTGTTGCTGAGTAGAGTATACTGGCATAGACTGCTGTTGCACAGAGTATTTGGCGTAGAGTGCATTGGGGTAGAGTAGAGTGGTGTAGATGGCAGTGGTGCAGAATAGAGTAGAGTGGTGTAGATTAGCACAGTGTTGAGTACAGTGCCGTAGCGTTCAGTGGCTAAGACTGCACTGTTGTAGAGTAGACTGTCATAGAGTACAATGGTGTATAGTGCAGTGGTGCAGAGAAGATTGGCGTAGAGTGCAGTGGCGGAGAGTGGTGCAGAGTAGAGTGGCATAGAGAGCAGTGGCGTAGAGTATACAATAGTAAAGAGTAGAATAAAGTGGCATTGAGTGTAGCAACATAGAGTGCAGTTGCATAAAGTGTTGCACAGTAGAGTATAGTGGTGTAGAGTGCAGTGGTGCAGAGAAGATTGGCGTAGAGCGCAGTGGCATAGAGTGTATGGATGTTGAGTATAGGGGTGTAGAGTACATTGGTGTAGAGTGCAGTGATGCATAGTAGAGTGGAGCAGTGCAGAGTGGAGTGGCTCTGAGTGTAGTGACATAGAGTAAATTGTTTCAGAGTCGAGTGGAGTACTCAAATGTAGAGTACAGTGGTGTAGAGAAGAGTGGTGTAAAGTGCAGAGTACATTAGAGTGGTGTAGAATGGATTGGCATAGAGTGCACTGACATAGAGTATAGTAGTGCAGAGCAGAATATAGTGGCGCAGAGTGCAGTGATGCAAAGCGCAAAGGCTGTAGAGTGGTGTAGTTGTTCAGAGTGAAGAGATGTTGAGTTCTGTGGCAGAGAGGGCAGTCTTGAAGAGTAGAGTTACATAGAGTGCAGTTGTGCAGAGTAGAGTGGAGCACAGAGCAGTGGCATAGATTACAGTAATGCAGAGTAGAATGGTGAGGCGTAGAGTTCAGTGACATAGAGCGCAATGGTGTAGAGAGGCTAAGGGCTCAGTGGCATAAAATGCAGTGGTGTAGAGTGTTGCAAAGAAGAATATAGTCGCATAGACTGCAGTGGTGCAGAGTGGTTGGCATAGAGTCCATTGGCGTAGAGTACAGTGGTTTAGAGTAGAGTGGCATAGACAGCAGTGGCAAAGAGAAGAGTGGTGCAGAGTAGAGTACAGTGGCACAGCGTAGAGTACAGTGGCATATACTTAGGTGGAAAGGAGTGCGGTGTTGCAGAGTAGACTGTCGTAGAGTGCAGTGGTGTATAGTATATTGGCGTAGAGTGCATTGGTGTGGAGTGCAGTGGCGTAGAGTGGTGCTGAGTAGAGTGGCATAGAGAACAGTGGGGTAGAGTATACAATGGTAAAGAGTAGAACAAAGTGGCATAGAGTGCAGCAATGTAGTGTACAATGGCAAAGAGTGCAGTGGTGTAAAGTGTTGCAGAGTGCATTGGCATAGAGTGCAGTGATACAGAGTAGAGTAGAGTGGCTCATGGTAGAGTAGAGTGAGGCAGAGTGGAGTGGAAAGGAGCTGTGTGCAATGGCACTGAGTGCTGTTGTGCTGAGTGTAGTGGCATTGAGTAGAGTGGAGTGGTGCTCGGTAGAGTACAGTGATGCAGAATGGCATAGAGTGCAAAGTACATCAGAGAGGCATTGAGTGGATTGGCATAGAGTGAACTGGCATAGAATGGTACTGAGTAGAGTTTATTGGAGTAGAGTGCAGTGGCATAGAGTGCAGTGTTGCTGATTCGAGTAGTGTGGGTTAGAGACCATTGGCAGAGAGTAGAGTGGTGCAGAGTAGAGAAGCGTTGAGTGAAGTGACAGAGTGGAGTGGTGCAGAGTAAAGTGCAGTGACGCAGTGTGGCGTGGCGTAGTATGGAGTGTTGCAGAGTAGACTGCAATGGTGCGGAGTGGTGCAGGGTAAAGTGAAGTATGCATGGTGTGATAACACACTGCCATTACAGACAACAAATCTTCAATTCAACTGACCATTACTTTGCACAGACACAGTTTTACAGATAAACGTATACAGCACACAATTGATATTGGGCCTGATTACAAGTTTGGTGAACGGGTTACTTCATCACAAACGTGACGGATATCCTGGCTGCCATATTACAAACTCCACTATATCCAATCGCATATAATAAAACTCTAAATACGGCGGACGGGATATCCGTCATGGTTGTGATGGAGTAACCCGTCCGCCAAACTGGTAATCAGGCCCTTAGTATGGAAATGTCATCACCTAGTGTATTGATTTGTTTTGATGGTATTAAAATATTTGTGTCCACCACACTTCAGAATTACCTGAAATATGCTTAATTTGTGCACTTCTAATTCCAATATATTCTGAAATATCTGCACAGTTAATTTACAGACATTTACATTTTGTTGTGTGCTAGAAAGTTAAATAACGCCCTACAGCCTTCCTCAAGCACTCCCTTGGTAGCCAGCATGATTGCCCCATAAATGCTCTCACTTTGAAGTCTGGGAGTAACCACCAAGCTCCCTAGAACACAGAGGCTGGTATTTGACCTCTGTTTTTGAATGCACAGCAAATGTGATATGATAAGAACAAGATTTAAACGCCTGTTTACACTAATCCGTTACAATTACAAAATAGTCCCTGACAGGGGAGATTCACACAGAAAACATATAGTCCTGATCAGTGTCATATTAAAGCTGTCCAGCTGGACAGAAAATGTAATAATACATCAAATCACATAAAACACAAGAATAAAGTGGGACACAATCCTGCATCCAATGTAAGATATATAACGAAGACACATATGAAGAGAAATTCACAAATTCAAAAAAAGGCTCAGGCAAGACAAAAAATGCTTGTAACTTGTATAAAGAAATGCAACAAGCAAACAATATGTAAAGACACCGTTACACATCAGTAATTATTTCAATTGCGTTTACGGTGCATATAAGGCCGACATTGTTTCGATCCCATAGAAACAATATTGAGCTCACCATCAGGACGTAAAAATTACATGTCTGAGGGATTTTTAGCCAAGCGTAATAGCAGGGGGCAAGCAATTAGGCAATTGCGATAATTCCAGGAAGGGATTACTGTGGTCGCACGGAGGTACGTTAGATCACTCAAGCATCTTGGCGCATAGCAAAGGAGGTAGGGTGGGATTGGGGCAATTCCCAATTGAGGGTACTGGTATGGAGAGGCGCGGTAACCTAATTATCCTCGGGGCACACCGGAATACCGAAGGATACACAGGTCATTGTACCGGCTCAGGAGTACTCGCATCATTGTTGCATGACTCACAGCACCTTTCATATATTTCCAAATTGGATTGATTGCCACTATTTGTGTAATTAGGTTACCGCGTTGGATGCTGGATTGTGTCCCACTTTATTCTTGTGTTTTATGTGATTTAATACATTATTAAATTTTCTATCCGGCTGGACAGCTTTAATATAGCACTGATTTCAGGCCTATATTCATTGTTTTCTGTGTGAATCTCCCCTGTCAGGGACTATTTTGTAATTGTAACGTACTACTACCCAAGGTCCCTGACCATTACAATTAGGTTCCATTGTTAACCCCTTCAGTGCCACGCCCTTTCCCCCTCCTGTGCCGGGCGTTGCACTAGTGGGTGGGGTTCATGACGAGATAGTCTTGTCATGGGCACAGCGCAACCGTGCTCCATGACGAGACTATCTCGTCATGGGCACTGAAGAGGTTAATTAAACATGTTTACACTAGTCCAGCACTTGTGGAAGAATACAGTAAACAGGGCAGAGATGGGACCAACTCAAGCTGGGCATCCTAAAACAAACAGAGCCAGCAAATAGAAAGCAAACAAATGTGAGTTACAAACCACAAAGTCAATGGTAAGCACAGGGCCAAATGCATTTCCAGGGAAGTTTACAGAAAATCCCATGATATCGTTAGTAAACCAGGCAGCTGCGCTGTCCGGGAGACTTTGACCTAAAAATAATTTTGTATCAGGGCTGTGTCAAAAACCGACGCAGCCCTAAAGCAAAATCATTGTGAATCTGACTTTGCTACCTCTCCGCGAAATAACGTTATATGTGAACAAGGGAACCCAAGTCAGAGTAGGGTAGGGACCTTTGTGTACAATACAAGTATTTGATATAGACAATGGTCCCTCACAACACGGATGGAAAAATAAATTAATATAGAAATCCAGTGAGATCTATATGAGTCTTTAATATATCTTCAAATAAAACAAACAGTCAATATTCAAGTCGGAACACGTACTACATAAAAGGGGGAAAAGGCTCAGGGATTTACAAATGCTTGGGTTTAAGGTACATAATTTTCCAAGCAAATGCATAAAGTAACCCCGTAGCACATTACAATGAAAAAAACAATAATGATTGTTTCAAGGTGCACAAAGTCAACAATGTTTCGATCCGTAAGAACAAGGTACTGGGATCATCATCAGGACATAAGATTGTATGCCTGAGACTAATGCCTGTTGATCTCAATCAAGTCAGAGATCTCATGTCCAAAGTGGGACCCGGGATGAACTGACTCTGCAGGCGCTGGGGTGTTCCATAAAGAGAACCCCAAGGAAGGTCCGGTAGACCCAGAAGCGGGTGGAACACCTTCACAGTAAGTAAAATTTCAGGTTAGTAGGTACTGTAATATATAGATAATGAACCATCTAAGTGCCACGGTCGGTCCGACGGGTGTGTCCGACAGCACGCGAGTGACCGGGAAATCGCTAGATGTTTACCAGATCGGGGCTCCGATTATCTATATATTATGGTACCTGCTAATCTGAAATTTCACTACGGCGTAGGTGTGCCACCCGCTTCTCTGCTACTTCCACTGAAAATGTAATTGTTCGAGGCTCCGAAGAGCACTGCAGTCCCTTTAAATGGCACTGCTAAAGAACCACAAAAAACTATTGCATCACTTCCCACTGCTATCTCATATACCTTGCTTTTAGATTCTTTCCAATCTGATCCTAATCTGCTCCGAGGCACCTTGATGTCAATGAATACACTACATTCCTTGTGAATAAAATAAAATGAAATCAGTGAAGCACTGGCAACTGCATATGCTACTACCAATTACCAGCCGAATACTGAGTCACTCCCTGTTCCATCACTACTGGTTACCTATTGGGAGACACTACATTAATTCCCATGAAAGACTTCACCATTTCCCAGTTAATCCCTCCTATCAGAGAGTCGCAGCAATCTCTATTCCATCGCTACACTTCCCCAGGCGAATTTACCACTTCCTTTCACAACATAAGATCTCATCTGACACCCTGCATCCCTTTTGATACTTTACTGCGTTCTGCTGAGTGGTGCTGTATAACTTACTGTTGCATCACAGCCTCCTGATTGAAAGATGAAACTTCACTTCCTGCTCTCTCTTCGCCTCCCACCTCCTGCTTTGTATTATTTCTGATTCAATCACTGCTTTTCACATTTAGCATTGCATCACTTCCATTTCCATCTTTGCGCTTATTCCTGGCCTGCCACAATCTACAATCTCACTGGCACAGCTCAACTTCCTATTTCTCTGTTTACCTTTACTACAATCTGGTTGAGATATTGTGCTTGGCAGGGTTTCTCTCATAATGCATAAATGTTTCATACAAGTCAGCCCTTGATTGCATGCCAACATGAAAACCCTAATTCTTTAGAGTATGTGTGTGTGTGACAGGATTAAGGCGTAGACAATTCATATTCTGAGTGATAATGCTAACACTGTGCGAGATCGCCATATCAATTTCAGAGCTGTAAGTTGACATAAGTCACATTAACAAAACAGAGAATTGACAATGCTCTGCTGGCTGAAAGCTGCAGAGGTGTGTGCAGTGATCAAAGCTACAACAGCTATCCTGCCTCATACAAATCAGACTTGGGCGAAATTAGAGATGGCTACATTTGCCTGCCTTCCGTGTGCTCTGGATCAGAGGCACTTTTAGTGTACCGGGGCGAGGATACGAGAGACTGTGCAGGAGTTCCAACCCACTTCCCTATAGAGAATCATTGGAGGAGAAAGTGTAAATGGATAGAAGGATTTAGGAAGGTCAGACATAAGGTCTTTTCTGAGGGACCATACTGAGGTGCCAAGGTCCAACAGTGGACTCAATGCTAATACAAGGTGTGCAGGGATACTTACGCATCTGTTGGTCTGGGCTATCAAATCATTTTTATTTTTTTTGCAGAGTTTTATATAGCGCGAACTTGACCCGAATTGGGTATCAGAGCACTTTACATAGCACCAGTTACGTTACATGAGGACACATTCATTCATTTTCTAGCAAGTTCTGATGTGTGCTGCAGGGTTAGGTGACCTCTCAGCTAAAGGTTGCACTTTAAATAAACAGATATTTCCCAATTAAAAGCTTTTAAAAATATAAATCAAAAACGAAAGCATATCCTTGAGTGGAGGCAGATGAGATTACAGTGTTCCTTGGATGAACTGCACTTCAATTCATACGGCCTTATTATGAGTTTGCTGGTGCGGTAGCGAGAACCTTGTTTGAACAGCCCGCCAGATTAGAAGTTTTATCCTGTATGGCGGGCTGTTTTTTGGCATTCCCACAGTGGTGCCTATAGAATAGGCACCACAATGGGAATGTCAAAATCTGTACCAGCACGGCATTGATTGCTGCAGTCCGTGTCGTGTAGGTACTGGGGTGCATGCACACATTTTGTGCCCCCCTATGTGCTTCCACATGGCGTGAGGCACCAGGGTGCCCTGTAGGGATCCCTTAGTTTCCTCACTGCCACACTTTTCATGGTGGTCGCACCGACAGGGATCTCTGGTTGCGATGCTCCCAGGGCAGCTCGACCCCCCTGATGATAATATGGCGGTTTGAAGACCACTACTGCCGTGCTCCTGAGAGTCTGGCAGTCTGTGGACCAGGAGACTCGTCATAAGGCCCTTAGTAAGAAATTATTAAAACAACACTGTACGCACAACTGCTAGCCCCATCTGTTAGACCTCAATCGTATTCAGAGTAAGACTGCTGTTACTTTGTTTGGCAAGTATTATACACATCATAATGGAGACTTGCTTTGTCCTAGAGTGATCAGTACTAACGGTTAACTTTTCTATGGTGTTGTTTCCTCTATGCTCAGACAGCAATGTTTTATCTCACTCTCTCCTGAGTCAAAAACACCTTATTTAATTTTCTTCCATTTTGGAAACCTTTGAAAACTTTTCCAATTTTTCACCTGGAGCTTTATCGTTGGGTCATCACATGACCATGTATAGCCCAGGCACTCAAGTGTGCCCAGAAGTTCAGGTTTTAACAGCCTTTTTCATAATATGTTTCCCCTCCTTGTTGAAGAAGAAAGGATGACCAGGACATTGTGTAAAGTCACAGATGACAGTATCCTAGACGTATGAGCCAAGAAACACTGTTGGACATGACAATTTTTCTACCAGCATTGCATGGCCTCTGGTTTGCATTTCAATATACTGTTATCTCCATTTTAGATTTTGCACAATATGGGGCCAATTAAGAAACTAGATTTTGCAGTATATTAGTACTGCTACAAGAGTACAACTAATGCACTATAAAATGCTATCCACAAACTCACTTGTGGATGTAATAATTTTAGTTAAATTTATTATATTCCAAATAATTTAACTTTAAATTTGATTTAATTGGTTAATTCTGTAATATTTTATATTGTTTTCAAAATTAACATAAATATGAATGTTATATACAATTGCTATTTTAAATTCAAATCTTTGTTCTAATTTTGGTTCAAGTTTTAATAAGCTGGTATGCTTTTCCCTGTACCTTACCTTACAGAGATATCCGAGGGTATGTGAAACATTTCTGGTAGTAGTTTCAAACTATGAACTCATTAATTTACATATTAAATAAATTCACTTCAATATATTAAATAAAATTAAATATAACATTTAAAGATTTATTTAAAAACAGTCCCTCCTAAATTAAAACATCTGTATTTACTTAATATGTTTAAAAAAACGAAGAAATGTAATGTGCAGATTTAATTGAAATGTATTTTAATTTTCTTCTCAAAAAATAAAAGTTACATTTATGTGATAGGTAAAAAATTATTGAAGCATTTTAGCATTAATCATTTTTTATTTTTAAGATATATGTTTATTTAAACATTCAATTACATTTATGTTCTCTTAAAAAGTCAAAATAAATGATTTAAATTTAACATGATTTTTCTATGATTTTCTATTTTAAGTCCCTGACTCCATTATATTCTATGTGAGGGTATTGCAGTATCAGTGGTTGGTCAGGCCTGCACGCTTGAGTAACTTTACATTCATAAATGGTGAATACTTAAAAGTAGTGAAGTTACTTAAAAGTGTAAGACTACACTAACACATGTAGGTTTACTCACATGTAAGTTTACCTTTGAAAAAAAGGCCACTACGTTTTTAACTTTGCTCAATCCATTTTATTTGTGATATAAACTTGCGTCTGGTACTCTAAGACCAAACTTTTAAATGCCCAATGGTGCTTTCCCAAAATATATATTTGTTTATATTAATCTGTGCTTACATTGGCTGTACAATATCTATCTAATACCTAGGTATTATCAAGTAAGAAGATGTGGAGTTAAGAGTAGTAAATGCATACTTCCAAAGGTATGCTTATCTTAATGCTATGTTTGTTGTTAAGATTATAGACTCATTATACATTCAAGTTGATGCTATTCACCTCAATATTTTGCCATGTAACCCTCCCAATTAATTAACTATATTTTCAAGCACTCTAAGAACTAGTGCCACACAATTACCTGTACTGTAGATTGTTTTTGTCTGCCTGAGATCTCAGTCTGCCTTATGTCGGTAACCATTTTCACATTTGTGGTGGAGTCTCCCCCTTGTAATTTGTGATATATATATAATTTATATGTATTAAGGATTAGGCAAAGGGTGTTTCTAGGGTTAATGGTGGGTTAGGGATTAGGGTGGGTAGGGTGTTTTTAGGGTTTAGGGGTGTGTGAGGGAATTGGGTAATAGGGGTGTTTTTAGGGTTTAAGGGTAGATACGTTATACCCTTATAGGTAGGGACATTTTAGGGCTTAGGGGCTTAAGGGTGGGTGAGGGCATTGGATGGCAAGGGTGTTTTTAGGATTTGGTGTGGCTAAGGGAACTGGGGATAAGAGTGTTTTTAGGGGTTATGGGGTAGGTGAGGGTATATGGTGATAATGGTGTTTTTAGGGTTTAAGGTTGAGTAACTATGAGTGTGAGTATAACTGTGATTTTTTTCTTCAACAATAACCAATACCAATATCACACCTTTAAACCAACCCCAGCTCATCTCCTCACCTGGTCATAACCCCACATCTAGCATAACCCCTGGCCCTAACCCAAAGCCCTAATGGTAAGCATGATGCAGACCACTAACTGTTAATTTCACCAAGCCCTGACTTGGATCCCAAACCAAACCATGAACCTTAAAATTCCAAAGATGGTTAGTATTTTTTAAAATTGCTTGAACTTTTGTCTTTTAAACCTTCATTTATTCAAAGGTTAATTTTTAAACGTGTAACTTTAAGACAGTTATTTTAAAGCTTCCCTCCAGCAGAACACTCCTTTTAACATGTATTAGGACCACTTTCATTGACATGCAGTCTGTATTTCTTGAGTGAAATTGTCCAGTTATTCTGCAAAAACTCATTATCTTATTCATTGGAATTCAGGTAACCTGCAAAGGTAGCCAAGTGGGGCTCACAAATGCTGCCAGAAACCTTGACGAGATTTTTGAGCCCAGCCCAAATTTGCCATTTTTACAGGTTGTATGGATATAGGGTTCACCTCATAGTTCAGGGGAATATTTTTGTTCATGCCTCCTTAAACCCTGTTTGCCCCTGCAATGCAATATGATTAATGTTCTATAAATACTTTTATTTACCTAGCCACTGCCTCTCTCAGTGACTCCACATTGACCTCTTCGCATTCTACTCATGGTGTTCATAGTAAACAGACTATTGTTTGTTCCAATATTGATACAGCAAAACACAGTACTCTGTTTATTTTGCATATTATGATCAAAAATAAAACTCCAACCTATAGAAATTCCTACTTCACCACTGGAGCCTGCCATTTACTACTGGCATTTAAGAAACAAAATAAGTGTTGCAGTGTCCTGCTGTTCCATGTCATACCCCCCAAAGACCTTAAATACACAGCTTTGCCAGGCAGGATATTTGCCCCACCTGTCAAAAGGTGCTTTGCACTTTGCTCCCATTCTCTAAGGTCTTAACAAAAATACATATGTTCACTGCCGCAACCTGCATGACAACTCTAAGTATGTAATTAGAATGGATTTGGAAGATTGTACAAAGTCAAAATCACTAGCAAATTTGAAGGATTTAGGGTGCAGTTCAAATATTTTGCCCATGACTTTTTTTCAGTTTTAATGGCTAAAAAGCTGAATGAAGTAGCCAAGTAATAGCTTAACCTTTCCAGGAAAAGAAAGCACTTTGAATAAGGATAGATGATGTTGTTTTGAAATGGTTGCCAAAAGGTGTATTAGATGACAAGGAAGAATATAGTGTTTCATCTCTAATATGTAACCAATGTTGATGACAGTTGTGGAACAAACAGCACCTGTAAAGTATATGTTAGGCAAAGAAAGTTTTCCTAGAGGATCAACTGTTTTCAGGAAATCCACAAAAATAAAAATGAATCTTCTCGAAGAACAATTGTTGCATCATTTGGTTCTTAGTTGAATAAAATGCCTCAATATGTGAATCATTGTTTCTCCAATTACTAAGAGCTTTGTAACAATGAAAGAAGTCTCGTGGACAGCTCTTGTAGTTGGTAGTTTATTCATCAAGCTACAGCTTAACAAGTTTCAATATACGCCCCACCAGGAGCAGCCTCCTGGCTGCTCAGCCCATCTTCTCCAACTGCTATCTCACCAGTCAAACATTATTTAGCAAGCAGATTACTACACATCTTCCCCCTTAAAATGATTAAACAAAATCAAACAATATACACATGTATAAACATAGGAAAAGAAAATAAACATTCCAGAAATAAACGTACTAGAACACAGTACTAATAAGGGAAGAAACTCTCCTCATGTAATAATAATAATAATAATAATAATGTAAAATAGTCCAATGTCTTTTATAATATTAGTACCTTAAGTCCCAGTAGCCGTCAAATAGCCTTCTTTTCTCCACGCGTAAGTTTTATTCCTTTTAAATCGTTGCCAATGTAACAATCAAAGAAGTTTCGTGGACAGCTCTTGTAGTTGGTAGTTTATTTATAATGCTTAACAAGTTTCAATATACGCCCCAACAGGAGCAACCTACTGGCTGCTCAGCCCATCTTCTCCAACTGCTATCTCACCAGTCAAACATTCCTCACATTCCAAATGACATCATATTGTTAGAGTATCAGGGAGAGAACAAGGGCAGGGAAAGGTGCATTGTTTAACAAGCAGATTACTACAAGCTTGTGCTCTTTGCTTTGGGATCTAACAGATTTATTAAGCCAATATTCATTTGAATGAAAAATACCAGTCTCAGTATCAGTATAAATACTCTATTTCGGTCGCAGACCATAAAAGCAATTAACACAATAAAATACATCATACAATTCATTAAACCATGTTATATCTCCAATATAAACTCACATCTCATGGCCGCCCCAATTGGTGCCATGAAACAACCTAATTTGTGAATCATTTTTATCCCCCATTATTAAGAATTTGTGCTCCTTCCTTAGGGAAATAAACAGATTTATTATGCCAATATTCATTTGAATGAAAGGAACTATTTACTTACAATGGATGATGTTGTTGTAGCCATGTTAGCTAAACATAAACTCGGAGGGGAGTATGGCTGGCCTGGGATGCATGGAGTTGTCTGTGTAGTTGCAGAGTGACTGTGGCCCGCGAGAGCACAATGACCCTGTCTCTCACCCCGGGTCTCCTGAGACCAAAGGTAGTAGAAGGAGACTCGGGGTATAATGAATGGCTGCGAGGTTGTGGTGGCCTCTCGGGAAGTCCCACACCCGGAGACTGAGGGGTCGGGTAGCTGATTGGCCGAGAGCTACAACATGGTGTCGGCCTGAAATGGGTGCTGGAGCACTGAGGTGACCAATGGAAGTAGGTGGGCTACCCCCTCGGGACACTTGGACAGATGGCGATGGGCCGGGCGACACCCCCCTGCAGGACCTAAAAAGTACAGGGAAGACCAGCTCCCCCTCGCCCAGGGGACACAGGAGTAATAGGGGGCAAATGGGGAGCAAGCAGATGGAAAGTGCGACCTGTGCTGGGATAGGACGCTACTTTCAAACAGAGCTGGAGAATCCCAGTGGGCATCGGGCCCATTTGGACACCTGCAAGGAAGAGGCAAAGTAGGGGACCCCACCTTGCATACCCCCTTGAGCTGGTACTGAACGGCTTGGTGGGGTAATCTACTAAACTGAAATTCCTCCCCCTCACAGGACGTTCCGTCAGTACAGCACAGGTGAGACCTGTAGCAACCGGGAGAGTCCAAAGGGGTGGCGTGGATAGTGTGATGGGACTGCTGCTGCCCGCCTGATTGTTACACTAGGCATCCCAGGGGCACCGGTCAGGAGAGTGTCCACGGGGGACCCAGGGTGTGGACCAGGATACCATCAATGGGGGGCACTCGTGCCCAGGGTGCTGCAGGTATCTGATCGAATCATCCAGAAATGGCAGGGATGGTGAGACACATCAAGGTAGAGGTGGCCACGGTTGTAGTGGCAACTCTTACAGGACCCTCTTGGAGATAAACAACCAGCAGAACATGATGAGCTGGCCATTGAGGTCCTTGCATAGGAGAGTATCGGGCCAAAACATGGTGTGTCCTTAGCCTTACAGATCGACACAGCTGGAAGAGACAACCCACCATGCAGAGGACCAGCAGCCACAGCTACCCCAGACCTGGGTCTAGAGGCACACACAATGGCTATATTGGCAGCTATTAAAGACACAAAGCTGGCCCTGGATTAAAAGATTGAGGTGGTATCACAAGAAGAGACCCTACTATGAGCTCACCACAGGAAACTTGTTGAAAGCCTAGCAGGAAGTGAACCCAACCTAGACCACATGATGCCGACATCGCTTGAGCGTCCGGCTTGCAGGTGGAAGGACCTAGCATGGAACTGTTTCGGAGGACTAGTTGTCTTCGGTGGAGCTGGGGAGGAATACCTTCAAATGGTTCACAACAGAGCGTGCGCACATAGTTAATGGAAAGCCTCTGATACCGGGTGCTCTGCACCGGGCACTGGTGGCCAGATTATTCAATTTCAGGGACAGAGATGCTATAGTGCAACAGGTATGGGCCCACGGCCTCTGGCAGATAGAGAGAGCGACTGTTAACATTTATCCGGATTAAACTAGACTGGTACAATGTCAAAGAGATGCCTTTAGAAGAGTTAAATGGCACATGAGACAGATGGAGATCAGATACACTTTAATTTAACCAGCAAAACTCAGAATACCACTAAAGGGGGTTTCTAATTTCTTTACATTGGTGGAAGAGGTTTGGGAATGACTGGAGAAACAAGGATACCCGCTACTCACAGACAGGGGAATGACCTGACACTCGGGTGGCAAGAACGAAAAAGACACTGTATGCCCAGGCGACACCCACTGGCAACTCCGTCATGGGACCAGGCTGAACTGCAGAAAGTGCCTGCCACCTCTGAGGGAGAGAACTTCTACCTGGGGATAAATGGTTTCAAAATACTCATGTCAGTGGTCATGGCAATGACCTCATAGGAAATCATATGAGGCATGGGCAGTGAACTAAAAGCAATTGCTTGGCCTGCTGAGACCTCCAATACCCTGGGGGTGAGGACAGAGAAAAATGGAATAGCGCAGCCCAGTTATGCTTTTGGCGAGCCGGTCCCTCATATGGAAATCAACAGTTTTCTTCCTTTTTTGATTGTTCCATATGCACAATTCAGAACAAGGGGGTAACTTGTGGTGGCAGTCAGTACCAAGACCGTGGCACTGTAAAGTAGGGAGGGATGTGAGTTGGAACTAAGTTGACAGTTGAAGAAGTTCTTATGGGGGAAAGGAATTACAGTGGGGACATGCAACCCAGCTGTGGGGACGGAGGAGCAAGGAAGGAGTACGATCCATTAGCCATGGTAGTACACACGCTTAAATTCTCTACATGGAATGTTAACAGACTGGGGCAAAAAATGAAACAAGGATAAGTGATGCAGGCCCCGGCCAAGTATGTCACGGATATAGAATATCTGCAAGAAACGCATCTGAGAGGTACTGTTTGAATGATACTGGGCAGAGGGAAATACACAGTAGCCTGTCACTCGGGTTATAACACAAGATCTAGAGGGGTGGTGATCTTAGTAAAAAAGATAGCGGCATTTATGGTGACCAAGGTATGGACAAACATGCTAGGAAGGTACATAGCATCCTTGGGAGACAGGAGGAGAGGGGAAAGCTGGTACTTAGTAATGCCGAGATCCTGCTGGGGTCACAAACTGACACGTGGCAGAGTTGACACAGGCCACAACTGCATTAGGTGGAGAGTTTATTATGGTTCTACATGCACATTGAGATAGGTCCCAGTCAAGAAAGACAAACCATACCGGTATGGGGAAGCTGGGTAGTTTAATTAATGAAGTTGGTATGGGAGATATATGGAAGTCAATACAAGGCCAGCGCAGAGACTATTGCTACTACTCTGGAGCAAAAAACTACCTCTCTCGCATAGTTCTTTTCTTCACACCGCTCCCGACGATGCATAGCTTCGCAGAGGAAGAATATAAAGCACTGGGGATTTCAGATCATGCCCCTTTGACTGAAATACTAGGGACGTCAAAATCAAGAGGAAGAGGCGAATGGAGGATTTGCTACATGGAGACAAGAAAACCAGGGGGAGGTGGCTTGCCTCAAGGCGGCAGCAGAACAATGCTTCAGGGAAAACACAGACAGTGACAGAGGCGGCTGCTCCATGGGAGTCCTATAAAACTATCATATTGGATTCTTAATCCCAGGAGAAGTTGGGGAAAAGATACAGAGAAATAAAATCTGCATGGACTTGGAGGAGGACATCAGGGCATTGGAGACAGAGTTTGACAGGCAACCAGCAGAAGGCACCAAAATGCAGATGATCCACAAACTGGAGAAATGTAGATCTCTTATAACTAATTAAATCAAACAGACCTATCTAGCTCAACAGAGGTGTATATATGAAGTGGATGATAAGGCGAGCAAGCTGCTGGCAAGGGTCCACCATAGAGAACTAGGGAGGAAGCACATAAGGGAGATACTGGGCCCTAACGGTGAAGATATTACAGGCAATGAGACGATAGCAACACCCATGGCAGGCAACATGCAGGAATTCTATGCAGAAAAAGAGTCCCCCCCTGGACTCAGACCTGCAGGTCTTCGTTAGGGACTGCCCATGCTGGTGGCTGACACGGGATAGAGACATCAATCTAGAGGCAGACTTGACAGAAGAAGAAATAGAGAGGGCTGTATTACACAGCTGAAAACCAGGAATGCCCCATGCCCAAATGATCTCCCAACTGAATTCCTAAAGAAAATGTCAAGTAAGATTGTAACACCATTACGCAAATTATAGATGGAGGCACACCAAAAAGGTGAACTCCCAGGAGACCTCCACATGTCAACAGCTATACACCTATTCCCAAAGCTGGGAAACATAAGACAGATGGGATTTCTACCACCTAGTCTCACTGCTTAACTCTGGTGCCAAATAACTGGCCAATGTCTTGGCTAATCAACTAAGGATGCTGATCCTGGACTTGGTGCATCCAGGCCAGATCAGATTCATGCTACACAGATTGATGAAACTGAACCTCCGCAGACTGTACAATAATATGGCAATGTTAAGGGAGGGGCGACAATATCATTGCCTGTGATATCCCTTGATGTCGATAAGGCATTTGACTCAATGGAATGGTCCTTCCTCTTTGCTAATATGGAGAAAATAGTATTCGGGCCCACTTTTCTGGCCTGGATTAAGTTGTACGGGAATACAAGGGCATGGCTAAAAGTGAATGGAGTTCCCTATAAAGAGAGGCACACGACAGAGCTGCCCCATTCTGATTTGCCTTAGTAGTAGCGTCCCTGGTGGAATGGATTAGGGTAGATGCCTAGATATGGGGCTGGTGGTGGGAAATGATTTGGGAAGAATGGATATCCCTCTATGTGAATGACATTTTACTATACCTGGCGAACCCAGACATATCCTTAAAGAGAACAGGGGAGATCTGTGACAAATACCGGAGGTATTCAGAGCTACGAGTAAATTGGGAGAAGTCTCGGCAAGTTCCACAGAGTAGCTGGGTAGTGTCTGGATGCCTTCTCATACCACTGACAGTAGCAGATCGACATTTTAAGTACCCGGGGCTCTGGATTTCTAGAGAAGAAGAGGCGCACTATGCAGACAATTTGCAATTTGTCTCCATTGCACCGTTGGTTGGAGATGGATGTGAACCACTGTAGGGCACCACCACTTTCCATTATGGGACGGACAATGATCTTTTAAATAATAGCTCTGCCAAGATTTATGAATGCAAGTTCCTCCAGATGGTTAACAGGCTCCTAAGGACCCTACTGTGTCAGGATGGCCTACTGAGAATCATCTTATCCACCCTCTTCTGCTCCACATAAGATGAGGGTATAGCATTGCCGAACGTCAACAAATATTATGAAGCCACAAGAATAAGTGTAAAGAACGACTGAATGGCACACGCATCACTAGATGACCCGGCATAGAGGCTGGATCGAATGGCACTGGGAGATTGTGGCTAGTTACGTGCGTTGTATGGTGGTAAGGTAGAGACTGATGTTCCACCAACTACAGAACAGTGATAGCTATTTGGCACAAACTCAATAGAGAAATGGGCTGAGATAAGAAACTGACACCCAAAAAACCCCATATGGATGAGGTCAAACTCAGCCCAGTGCCAAGGTTACCCCGGTTTAAATGATGGGACATCATAGGACTCTCCTTGCACGGAGATGTCTCGAATGTCAATGTTGTTGTACCATTTGAACACATAAGAGCAGAATATGAAATGGTGCTCACCCAAATATTTAAATAACTGCAATTGCCTCATGCACTACACGCTTCGATACTACTGGGTAAGAAAACCAAGAAAGAATCTCCCCTCGAAAGTAGACTTCTGGAGGGCCTCTTGACCAAGAGGGTGAACTCCCTCACATATAGCACAGTGATGAGCAACACCCAGGGTGAGTTGGAATGGTTAAGAATGTGCTGACAAGCGGACATAGGGAAGTACGTTGGGGAGGATTAGAGAGAGGCCCTGCATTTCCCAAGGTTGGTGGCAATTAAGGCAAGATGATGTCTGATCCAACTGAAAATACTTCACCGAAAATACTACACCAGAGCACTGTTTTATAAAATAGGCACCACTAGTGATGAGTCATGCTTGTGGGCAAAGATGCACCTTCATGCTTACATTGTGGACTTGCCCGCACTGCAATCATTCTGCGAGGGAGCAATACAAAGATTAAAAGAAGCCACAGCTATACAAATAGAGTCACAGGCCCCCATGATGGCATTAGAAATCATGAGGCAGTGAGATGTAGCCTCCTACCAGAAACTCCTTATTAACTTGGGTCTACTGACCAAAAGAGGAGTGACATTGCACTGGGGAAATTGAATAAGGCCAAAGCTGGATGAGTTGGAGAGATATATGAGTATTTGCCGTGCCAGGAAAAAGGTGATTTACAAGGTACAGGGTGCCCCAGAAAGTCTGGGGGGGAGGGTGGTACAAAAAGGAGTAAGGATAGCAGATGCGAGGACAAGGGTTACGGAGCTCAGAGAGTGTGGAAGAACATAAGACAATGTGTGGCTTTGATGGACTACCCTGAGGAGACTGAGCCAGTAACTGAGACTGAATGGTTCCTTTGCGTTTTTACAAACAGTTCTCGGTATCATTGCAGGACTGGACTACGGAGGTGTCCCTGTGGGTGAGATGGAGGGGGGAAAGGGTGTGGGGAAGGTTATTTGCTAGATTTACAGAGTTCATAATGGTTACAGTTTTGTTTCTTGCAACTTACTTAAAATGCTAATAAAGTGTTTCATACAAATAAAAAAAAACATAAACTATATAATATATATATATAAATATATTTCACAAATAGCATTTTCTCTGTCGTAGAGCAGTTTATCAGGCAGTCTGTGACATAGCTATAGGAAAGCCTTCACTCTCAGCTGTGAAAACATGTGCAAGTGGTGGCGGCAGAAGGGCTTTGCCTGCTTGGGTTACGAACCACAAGAACATTCCCAAAAAGATTGTTCTCTGAATTCAATTCATTGATGATGTGCTGGTAATCTCGGATGGAACAGGAAAGGAGTTTCCCTAATATTTTGTGAGTCTCAATAGAAATGGACATTGAACTCACAAAATGTAGCAGTAAATGTAGTGTATAATTCCTGGACACAGTAATATAAATATCAGATGGAAAAATATATCCTGCTTTATTTAGAAAGAAGACTGCTACCAATGATGTAGAGCAAGCCATCATGACAAGGACTTGAAATGGAAAGTCCCTTATGGGGAAATGTTGAGAGCTTAATAAATTGCTTCATATAACTTGAAATGTAAGCCATGAGTGGCTAAACTGAACATGTGACCCGGAGAGCACACAAAAGTGCTAGAAGAAAACATATAGAAAATCTACTGATTACCAAGAATCAATAAGATTGAGGGAAGGGTGATGAAGACAAGATCAGATTAATTACTACATACAACAAAGTGGTACCAAGATACATAGGATGACCCGGATATTAGAAAAAACATAGGAGAACGGTCTTCAATATCATTCTGGAAATTACCATCAATTGTGACCATGAAAACAACAAGCCACTTTCAGATTGATAAAATCAGTTTTATGAACACAATACAACAAATATTTTAGAAATGCAGTGCTTTGCTTGCAAGGCAGGTACACTTGGGCAATATATATAAGAAATATGAAGCAGTTGGCAGGATCTAAAACATAAACAAGCTAAGTAAATGTAAAACAAGTTTTGCAGTTTACTTATTGTAGTGGTCCTGTAATCTTAGAAACACATTGGCACAAAAGTGACTCTTCTTAAAAACGAAAACTGGAGCTCATATCTGCAATTAACAACAAGGATCAGAATGATTCATTATCAAATGAAACATGATGAAGATTCAGCATCCCTAAAATACTAAGGAATTAATGTCATATGAAGTCATGAAAGAGGTGGAGACAGGATCAGTAAACTCAAATCCAAATATGTAGTCATACACTGTGCTATGTTTCTGTAGAGACATAATCAAGACGAAGAGCTGTATGTACATCTTGAAAGAGGTTAAACCATGAAACTGCAATGAGGGAAGTGCGGAAGGAACCGCATAGGAGCACCAACAGGGATCAAAGTGAAAATTTAGTTGGTGATCTGCTTAATTGAATATTAACCAATAAGTCAATTTCGACAGATTGATTGTAAAAGATAAAAATGGAGAAACTAAGATGCCAGATTATGCCCATTGGAGGGTTTAAAGTAGACTAGAAGTGATGTTGCCAATATTGGCTTTAAACATATTAAACATATGCAATGAACTGCAAAAATATTTTAACTGATTACTGAGTATTAAACTGCTTGTCCCACGAGCCATTGTGGTAGGTTACATACAAAAGAATCTGAAAGGGGCTACTATATCAAAAAAGGTTATGAAAATAAAAGAAGGGATACGTTTGTTTTGGTCAAGACTTACCCCAGTAGAAGCGTGACCAAGCCTCAAATTCACTGTTTGTGTTATTGTTTGATCAAAACATTGGAAACTGCTGACTCAGTGTTGCCTCACCTGTATGCATGTAAACTGCTTTTTATATTGTGGTTCCTACTAAATTCTGTAAAACAGTTTTTGTGTGTGGTCAGAGCACTAGCTCTTCCAATGGAACTAAGAAGTTTTACACATCTCACTATATAGGAAAGTGTGTTTGTGTGTGTGTGTGTCTCTCTCTCTCTCTCTCTCTCTCTCTCTCTCTCTATATATATATATATATATATATATATATATATATATATATTCACAGAAAAAACCATAGGTTTCAGGCACGTTATAGTTAGGAATTAGCATTTTAAAAACCTCAGAAATTCACTGAAAAAACCATAGGTTTCAGGGGTGTTATAGTTAGCTGGACTTTTCACTTGTACAAAACCATTGAAATTCCCCCGTTATAGTTAGTTCAGCTAACTATAACTCGCGCGCCCGCAACGCACTTCTGATGACATCACATATTACATCACTCATGACATGGTCAGTGACATCACTCATGACATCACTGATGACATCTCAAATGACATCACTGATGACATCATCCAGTGAATGTGTGTTTTTCTGAAAATTAAATATGTTTTATATATGTATATCTCAAGGTCGATGGAAGAATAAATGGGTATATAAGTGTCTAAATGGATGATTTGTTTTTGAAAAATTGATTGTGTAACTGACTGATTAAGTGTATCATAGTGAATACATGGCTTAGTGAGTAATGTTTAAATATGTAAATATCTGTATCAGTCTCTCACTTTGTGTATAAGTGGCTGCATGGGTTGGTGAGTAGCTACATGGGTGTCTATATAGGTTATTAGTTGGTTTTTTGGGTATCAGTCTGTGTGTCTGCATGGTTCAGTGGGGGGTAGTACGTAGTGCATAGGTGCATGAATGAGTGACTCACTGTTTGTATGTGTTGAAGACAGCATGTGTGCAGGACTGTATGGGTGGATGAGTGTGTGTATGGGTGTGTTAGTGAGTGATAGACTGTCTCAATAGTGTCTTTATGAGTAACTACATATGTTTTAAACTAGTATATGTGACTATTGGTGTATATAAGTGAGTATATGTGAGAGTGAGAGATTGAAAGAGTTCCTGTATGAATAAGTATGTGTTTCTATAAGTGATTGTTTAAAAGACTAAGTATGTGTAAGTTTCCTTAGAAGTAAGTGTGGTGGTGTGTGTATAACTGTATATGCAAGTAAATGTATGTTTGATTCTTTATTAGCATGAGTGACTATGTGTGTGAGTAACTCTATGGATGAGTGGCATTGTGTAACAGGATGTATAGGTGTATGAGTACATATGATGAGTGAGTACATGTATGAGTGACTGTATAGGACTGTTGGTGAATGAGTAGATGTGTATGTGGATCTTAGAATTACTGAAGAGGTTGTTGTAACTGGTATTGGTATGTCCATTGTTTTGAAAATGTTAGTCTCTATTTTTTAATGTGTGTATCAAAGGTTATATTAGGGTGAGAGAAGGTCTGCCACTCTATCACAAGGATGATGTCATCAGTGATGTCATTTGAGATGTCATCAGTGATGTCATGAGTGATGTCACTGACCATGTCATGAGTGATGTAATATGTGACGTCATCAGCAGTGCATTGCGGGCGCGCGAGTTATAGTTAGCTGAACTAACTATAACGGGGGAATTTCAATGGTTTTGTACAAGTGAAAAGTCCAGCTAACTATAACACCCCTGAAACCTATGGTTTTTTCAGTGAATTTCTGAGGTTTTTTAAATGCTAGTTCCTAACTATAACGTGCCTGAAACCTAGGTTTTTTTCTTTGAATTTCAAAGGTTTTTTAAATGCTAATTTCTAACTATGCCTACAGAGATAGGACATGTGAAGAAAGAAGAAAAAATGCACAGACAGAAAAAAAAGAAGTGCAGAAAGAAGCAACAGAAGTCCTCAAAGACGAAGAAAAGTGCAGGAAGAAGGATAACGTGCAGAAAGAACAAAAAGAAGAGCAGAAAAGAGCCTTGTTTCAAAATCATCCTGTACCCTCAACTTTTTCAGACGGATACTGGTGGTAACTGAGTCTGACTAACCAGTCCTAGAGCCAGTGCTATGTTAAAAGACACTTAAAATACAGTGAAAACACCTACATACACTAGGGAACATTATGCGTTGGGGTCCCCCTGTGATTATCATGACCTCCTCTGTAAGCCCCTAGTATATAATAGGGCAGGGGATTATAACTACCTCTTAAAACAGGCCACAGGGCGTTTTTGCACATGTTAACTCAGGCCCCGTCCCCTCCCTTCACCACTGTGTAAACACGCCCTGTGTCCGTTTTTAGTTGGGAGATTAAGTTCATTTGAATCCTGAGGGTCCCTAGGGTCCAACTAGCCCACTAGGTACCTCCAGTAAGTGCCACAGAGCTGCGTTGCAGAGAGGTGTAAAAAGTGGCACGGCCTGGACCACCTCTCTGAAATGCAGCTCAGTGGCGCTTACTGGAAGCACTTGGTGGGCTAGTTAGCCCCCAGGGGCCCTCAGTATTGAAGGGAAATTATATCCCCAATTTAAAACGTGCCATAGTGCGTGTTTGCACACGTCACCTCAGGCCCCGTCCCCTCCCTTCACCACTGTGTAAACGCACCCTGTGGCTGTTCTAAGTTGAGAGATTAAGTCCCCTTGAATCCTAAGGGTCCCTAGGGTCAAACTAGACCACTAGGTACCTCCAGTAAGCGCCACAGAGCTGCGTTGCAGAGAGGTGTAAAAAGGGGCTTGGCCTCAGAACACCTGTCTGCAGCGCAGCTCCCTGGCGCATACTGGAGATGCCTGTTGGGCTAGTTGGTCCTCAGGGACCCTCAGTATTGAAGAGGAATTAATTCCCCAACTTACAACTCGCCAGGGGGAGCGTTTGCAGAGTGCTGCAAGGAGGGGGCGTGGCCTCCGGCACGATACCAGTCTTTTATTAATTTTAATTTTTTAAGAAGGGGGGCTGTGTGGTTCCCCTTCGTATTCTAATTTATTGGCCCTGATGACCCCATCCCCCAGGGCCTATCTCCTAATTATATTTTTTTTACCCCAATCCCCAGGGCCGGCCACTGTTTTTTATTATTTTAAAAAAATATATATTTATAGACACACCTAGGACATGCTGGACAAACCGTACGTACCTATCACCATGACGATTTGCGTGATATTCATTAAAAGGTGACTATGCATACAATGAATCCACGTGGAATGTATTTACACCACTAGTGAAGCTCTGACATGTCTGATGCCCTACCGTGCCTAATCCCGGTAGACATCCTTGTCGTTTATTTATACAAACATGGGTAGCTATTGACGGGCACATTTAATACACATGCACACCAAGCCATTCAAAGGGGATTTGACAAAAATTCAACCAAAACTATGCAAGAAACCCCCCTCACAGTTAATAAAACACACATCCATGCCGGATGTGTAATACTTTTTATTTTACTCTCTGGAAAGGGGACGAACATCACTTGAGAGTCACAGCGCGCTCCTGGCAGAGCCCAATGCTGTGTTACACCCACCATTGCCTGCTGAGTGCCACACACCTCTGTGTTGTATTCCGCTAGCTAGTGCATATGCTATGACACTCTCTAGCCCATGTGCACTGTAACACCACCCCGTGAATATGTCATGCCACACTTGTTATCGCACGGGTTATATTGCCCCATCTAACGTGCCTTCCTCGACGCCTATGTTATAACGCACAGTGCTATGCCAAACATATTACAATCTGGGATCCATATCTTTGTCACAGTGCATATGCAACGTTACACTCCCCAGCACATATTTTATATTACAACTTTAGAGACTAGTTAGGTTACACAACACTGCCCTGTGCATATTACACTCCAAGGCGCATATCGCATAGCACGCGCTAGTGCCTGTCCTATCTCGTGCTCTCCAATGAATCTGTCATTGCGCACAATGTATTGCATATTATATTTCACGCCCGGTTCATCTTATATCACACTTTTTGGTGCATAGTTTATACCATACACTATATCTAGTTTTAATTTTCAATCGTGCTCTCAGGACTATGCTCTATATAACACTGTGTTCACCTACCCTTTTCACGGGCATTACATTTTGCAATAGGGGGTGGAGGGTCAGGGGTTGTTTCTGCCAAGTGAGCCCGGAGTCACAGTCACAAACGTCCTCTTCTTCCTGAATACAAGTGAGATTATGCTGCATACTTGTTCATATTTTAAGTAGTTCGCACAGACACACGTTTTAAAAACAATAAAGCTCCTAATACCCGCCTTCTCTGAACAGTTAGCTTGCTGCCCCATCCCCCTCCTCCCTATCCTCTGTTGTGTGAATCCATGGACTAGCCTCCTCCCTCCTGCCATGCATGGTCTGATGTGCTGCCACTGCCCTCAATTTAGTATGATGTACCAGTCCACTCCTCCTGCCCTCCATTGCCCAATTCTATGCCCCATCATTGACCTCCTGCTTAAACTCTGTGTTTAGCTTTCTGCCCCTATTCTCCTTCCCCCTGCCCTCCAATGTCTTTGTGCATGCCCCTGCTCCATCCTTTTTGCCCACCATGTTCCATGGACCTGCCACTCCTATCTACTCTGAGTGTTCTGTTGAGCTGCCACTCCCCTCCCACCTGCCTAGCATTGTCAGATGACTGTAACCTGTCCCTGCCACCTCCACCCTGCCTGTCCACATGCCATGCCCCTATCCTCTTCCTCCTGTCCTACATGGTCCATTGTACTGCCACACCCTTCTGCCCTCCCTGGGTGCTGCAACTGCTCCTCCTGCCTGCCCCGTGCGGTCTGTTGTGAGGCCCCTTCCCCTGAAATTTCTTGTCTGTGCACAGGTCCTGACCCTCCCTTCTATCCTCCATCGTCCTTTGTGCATGCCCCTGCACCCTCCTTCTTGCCCATCATAGCCATTGTGCTGCCACTAACCCTCCCACTTGCCATGCATGGTCTTCTGTGCTGCCATGGCCCCTCCCACCTTCCCTGTGTGGTCAGTTAGCTGCCCCTGACCCCCTCCCACCTTCCCTCCATGGTCTGTGTGTATGCCATCACAGTCTCACTGTTGCTCTTCATGGTGTCTTGCTTCTAGTGCCCATCCTGCCTGACCTCTATGGCTATCCTGCTGCTCCTGCCCTGCCCCCTTGCCCCCAGCCCTCTGTTTATATGTGCAGACCCCTACTCCCACCCTCCTGGCTTGTCTGTTCCATTGTAATGCCTCTGATCCGTCCCTCCTGCCCTTTATGGTCTGTTATGCTGCAGCTTTCTCTCCTGTCTGTCCATTATGGTCAGCTAGCTACCATGCCTCTTGCCCCTCTGTTCTCTGTTGTCCATGTGCATGGTCCTGTCCCCTCCCTCTTGCTTTCTATGGATTGTTGTGCTGCACTCCCTTCCCGCATGCCCTGTGTGGTGTATTGTGCTGCTGCAAACCCTGATGCCTGCCCTGCAGGGTCAGTTTGGTGCACCTCTCCATGTCCCTCCTGTCCTCTGTTATCCAAGTCCATGTCCCTACCCCATTTCCTTCCATGATCCAATGTAACAAACTTGCGAACATTTTGAGCTTGGTAAGAGGGAGATTTTGAAAAAAAACTGGGGTATTGATTTTCCCCTTTGAGTTACATTGAAAAAGAGGAGATTGTAGACAGGAGACAGATCAAATAAAGCCCATTTGAGCTTAAAAACATTGGACGTTTCCTGGCTGAATCGGGTCTGTTGGCATGTATGGTTGTACTACCATTACCTCCTCCTTCTGCCCACAATGGTCTATTACATTGCCACAGCCTCTCTTGCAAGTCCTGTATTGTTGGTTTGTTGCCCCTGCCCCCCTTTCCACTGCCCTCCATAGTCTGTTGTGCTGCCACGGCCCTTCCTGCCTGCTCAGTGTAGTTAAATTGTTGCCTTTGCACCCTCCTACCTGCCTTCAATTTTCAGAGTCCATGGCCCTGGCCTCTGCCTCTCAACAGTATCCTAATGAACAACTAGATTGCTAACATTCTATATTTATTACAAAAGTGTGGAATGCCTGACGTCATCTTGATGTAATCAAAACTGTAATACCTAGAGCATTTCCTGTAGAAATTACATATATGAGAGGGTCTTATTGGCATCAAAATTATGGTTAGTGCTCTAAGAGACTAAAATAAGGACATGTTTTCTGAGTTTTCAAATAGCGACAAAGCACTTTTAAATTATTTGTTATCTTTATGTTTTTTTTATCCAGTTGACCACTTGATTAAATGTTGCACTTAGGGGAGAGGATGTGGTGTTACTTCCAGAACTGCAGACTTTGCAACTGGGGAACCAGGTTGGAGTTTCTGCTTCAGCTCGACATTCTGTGATTCTGGTCAAATTACTTAGTCTCCCCATGTCTACAACCAAAATGAATTTGTTCTTGTTTGATGTAACCCATGCTCATGTAAAGCACTCCAATACCTGACAAGTCTGCACTATATAACACTGCAAAAACACAATATAATAAGTGTTTTGCACACTTCTGTCATTGGGCTATATTTGGGCTACATCTGGGTGATTTTGGGCTAAATTTGGGCTCTTTTGTCTCCGGTGGCCATCTTGGGAGATTTATTTGTTATGAAGTTTCCTAATTTCCTCATGTACTGCAGTCTCCTCAGTAGGAAATGCGTTCAGTTTTTTACTTTGATTCCATCATGAAGGTATTCAGATATGTCACACATTTGCCATAAATTCTGAATGTTAGCACTCTAGTTGCTCATTAGATCACTGTAGGTGAACTACTGTTCACCATGGAAGTCTGCTCCTGGTATTAAAAGTGCATGTTTCAGTCTGCATGTCAGAATTTTTTAATGAAATAGAAGAGGATTTGAGAAGTCACTCAAAATGTGCCCTCATTTTCTTTCTTCAGCATTAATCATAATTTCTATGGCAAAATGAACCCCCTCATTGTGTTCCTTTTTAAATTAAATGTTTTAAGTGTTTCCAGTTTATTCCAATCAATATGGCTTCAGGTGTGCCATACTTTTGTCATAATGAAGACAGTAAGCGCTCTAGTTGTTTTTAAGAACACTCTGGGACATTCTGTCATTGGGCTATACTTGGGCTACATCTGGGTGATATTTGGGCTACATTTGGGCTCTTTTGTCTCTGGTGGCCATCTTGGGAGACTTATTTGTTATGAAGTTTCCTAATTTCCTAATTTACTGCAGTCTCCTCAGTAGGAAATACTTTCAGTTTTTTACTTTGATTCCATCAAGAAGGCATTCAGATGTGTCACACATTTGCCATAAATTCAGAATGTTAGCCTCTTTTTGCTCATTAGATCACTGTAGTAAAGCTACTGCTCACCAGGGAAAACTGCTGCTGGTATTGAAAGTGCATGTTTCAGTCTGCATGTCAGAATTTTTTTATGAAGTAGAAGAGGATTTGAGAAGTCACTCAAAATGTGCCCTAATTTTTCTTTCTGCAGCACTAATCATACTTTTTATGGAAAAATGAACCCCCTCATTTTGTTCCTTTTTAAATTAAATGTTTTAAGAGTTACCACTTTAATCCAAGCAAGATGGCTTCAGGTGTGCCATACGTTTATCATAAGTAGGACTGTTAGCGCTCTAGTTGTTCTTTGGAACACTCTGGGAAGCTGCAGCAGAACACAAAGGAATCAACTGACAGTCTCTGCCCTAGTTGGATGTACATGTTTTACTGAGAATGTCAGACTTCATTCTCACATGACTGAGAAAGATAATGTGAATTTACAGAAAATAAGCTCTCAGTTTAGTTTATAGATCACCTTCCAAACCTCTGTGGGAAAAGCATGAGAAAATATTTTTCTCTCAATCATGATATCCCAGCAGAAGGCTTTTTCACATGGTGAAATCACCTTAGAACATACCACAATTCCTAAAATGAGTATGGTACCATCAACAAATGATTTATAATGTAACTAAAGTCTTAAAACCTTCTTTTAACTGCAATGCTTTTTAATGAGGTGCTATCATGTATATTGGTCCCAAGATGGCTGCCAACACTTCTTGGATGAAGTGCTGACAGCCAATCAGATCTCAGGATGAGATGTGTGGTTAGGCTCCGCCCACATATATATATGATTTTACTTTTGATTTTCTCAGGAACTACTGAACAGATTGACACCAGACCTGCAAAAGGCACTTCCCTGACCTGAGGACTACCTCTCTGCCAAATTTCAAGCAATTCTGTTCAGCCGTTCGGGCTGTACCTTGGACTAAAGGTCCCTATGGAAAAATGCATGGGGAAAATGCGTTTTGGGACCCCCCTTTTTTCTCGGCCCCCGCTTGACGAATCACCCCGAGACTTTCAGGGTAGGAGCGGAGCGGAGCGCCCCACCTATTTTGAAAAGTTTGCGAGGATTCGTCAACCGGCGCCAAAGTTATTCCAAATAGAATGTTGCGGATTTCCTATGGAAACACGGTCCTAACTATAACTATCTACTGGCGGCCGCTATATATATATATATATATATATTTCCCAAAGTTGCCCCTGAGCTTGAAGACGCCACTCCACAGAAGAATAGGTAAAACCTTTTATTTGAAGAAACCGTCTCACTTTCCCAACTGGTTCACCGTCCCTAACGCGTTTCAATGCTCCTGCATCTTAATCATAGGGAAGGGGAAGGCAAAGACACGGAACAGACTGCAATGTCATTTTCCCTTCTTAAATGCATCCACACTCCAGTGCGCGGTATGCGTGAGTTATAGTTGCCTGCACTAACTATAACGGGGTAATTTCAATGGTTTTTTATCAGTAAAATGTCCGCTAACTATAACTTGTGTGAAACCTATGGTTTTTTCAGTGAATATATATATATATATATGATACCAGCCTGACAGCGTCCAAACAAACAGGCACCGACTCCGTGAGTAGTTTCAGCAAAGAAAAGGCTTTATTCCAACGTTAAAGGCACAGACGCGTTTCGACGGGCACAGCCGCCTTGTTCACTGCATCCAGTTCGTAATGTAATTGACATGTTTAAATACTCTTATGGTTTACACTTTTTCTAATTGATTGTCATGGTAACCAACATTAGAAAAAAAGAAGGAAAAGAATAGACATAGTGAAAAGCCTATTGAGTTTGGTTGTCATAGCAACCAAACAAAACGACTACCATTCGTTATCTATGCAACATTTCAGGTATAATATAATGGGGATAAATGTAAAATACATTTGAAAGTAAACAAATATACTAGGGTTATATTGTCACCCATAGTTGCAAAGGAAAAGACAAAAATGAGTGAAAGAGAATTTTTAGACATATTACAATCATATGTTGCATCTCCGGGTTTTTAACATTGCGTTGGTTACCTGAATACATAACAAATGTGAAATAGGCCCACAATTAGTGTTTGTAAGTACAGTACTGTAATTAATGTGCACAAAAACGGGCTATGTACATACGAGTTTTATGGTCAAATATCATGAAATGCTCAAAGACAAAATTTTTTTTAAAAATGAGCAAAAGTGCTAGTGTCAGTAAAATAACTCAGTTGTTCATAAATGTGATAGAGCCCATGTGGGCATTTTTAGAACTGACCAATCAGACCCATTGTGCATAAATTACTCGAAGAGTTTCATTGTGGGCCAGTGATCACAATAGAGAAGAAAAAGTGAATGGTTGTGCCAACGTTATTAAAAGAAGGGAGCGTGCAAGAACTGGACGCTAGGAGGAATGGATCATGAGGAGACAAAGAGGGTGTTTGGCAAAAGTTTACAAATGAACACTGAGAGCTTCATCGGCATTCATCCCATGTGGGATTTTGGAATTGAGGAGAAGGATATACCTCGATTCCAATCTCCTTAAAGCCAGTTGCCTATTTCCTCCCCTAGGATTTTTGGGGACATTGTCAATGACAAAATAGGAAAGTTCTTGGGCTCTGCCTGCATGTAGTGAATTTATATGTCTGGCAACAGGATAAGTTTGGTCATTGTGCACGATGGCTCTCAGATGTTGCAGTATTCGGACATGTGCTGGATGGATGGTGCTGCCTACATAGTTTTTACCACAGGTGCAAGACAGGACATACACGGCAAAGTCAGTTTTGCAGTTAAAGCTCCCTCTTATTTCAAAAGGTGTGTTTCTGAAAGGCATGTGGACCAGTCTGGTGTTTTTTCCATGTTTGCATGCTTTGCATTTACTGCATTTCGTAAATCCCTTGGGTGTTTGGAACCAGTTAGGTTTTTTAGTGATGACAGGTGCGTTACGCACTAGTTCTTGACGCATAGATTTTGCACGTCTAAAACTGATTAGAGGGGTTTTGGAACATGTAGGTCCTAAAATAGGGTCATTCTTTATATTGTTCCAATGTTTGTACAGGATTTTGCGTAGTGAAGTGTGGTATGCATTAAACCCTGTGATTAGTCTGGGCATGTCTGTTTTTATGGTTTCAGGCTTGGCCTGATTTTTGTTTTTGATTTTCTTTGTTTTAGCAAAAAGGAGTTCTTCTCTAGTGATTTTCTCACTCCTAGTTCTGGCATTGTTAAGGGTTTGTGTGTCATATCCCCTACTTTTCAGTCTGTTGAAAAGTTCATTAGTCGATTTGTTTAGACTCTCTTCAGTGCTGCAGTTACGCTTCATTCTCAAGCATTCTGCATAGGGGATGCCTTTTTTGACACTGTCATAATGGAAACTATTAGCATGCAGAATTGCGTTGCCTGATGTAGGTTTCCTATATGTTCTTGTCTGAATCTTGCCATGGTTAACATACAATTCTATGTCCAAGAATTGTATGGATTCCTTACTTGTATGGCAGGTAAACGAAAGGTTCAGGGTGTTATTGTCTAAGTCTTGTGCAAACTTAGCCGCACTTTCCTGTGTACCTTGCCATAACACAAAAATGTCGTCTATATACCTAGTATAGATGACGACATTTTCTTCCATTTCAAGGCTGTGAGTTGACATGAGTACTTGCTCCTCCCACCAGCCCATATGCAAATTCGCATAGCTGGGGGCGAAGCAAGTACCCATGGCTGTGCCCTGTAATTGTCTGTAAAACAATTTGTCAAATATAAAGACATTGTTCTCCAGGCACCACTCGGCCATTTGGAGTAGCATGGATGTGTGTTTGTGTAAGTGTATAGGTCTTTTGTTAAGGTAATGCTCCAGTGCATGTAAACCGTCCCTATGTCTAATGCTTGTGTATAACGAGCATACATCCATAGTCATGAAGACATAATTGTCATGCCATTTTACATTGTACAGTTTAGACAAGAAATCCCCTGTGTCTTTGGTGTAAGAGGGTAAATCACATACAAAAGGCTGGAGAAAAAAGTCAATGAAACGAGAGGTGTTTTCAAACAGTCCGCCAATGGCAGATATAATTGGTCTGCCGGGTGGATCGGTGGCGTTTTTGTGTATTTTAGGTATTAAATAAAGTTGTGGTGTGGTTGGGTAGTCGTTCTTAATAAAATCGAATTCCTGTTTGGTGAGGAGACCTTGACTTCTCCATTCGTAAAGTGCTCTATGGTATCTTTCTTGTATACCTACGATGATAGTTGGTGTAATACGGCTATAGCACTCTCGGTCACTCAGTTGTTTTTGAGCCTCCATATTGTATTGGGTTAGTGGCCAAAGGACCACATTGCCGCCCTTGTCTGACCACCGTACTACAATGTCATCCCTTTCTTTGATTTTGTTCATGACGGTGTTATATTCCCTCCTGCCTGCATTATAAGTTCGATTAAATTCTTGGCTACTTTTGAGCGCCAAGGACTTGAGGTCTCTGACAACATTATCTACAAAAACGTCAAGGCCATCTCTCGGCATTATGGGAGTAAACACTGATTTGGGTCTGAAAGGAGTTGGTTCACAAGGAAAAGTGTCAATGATATTTTCGGTTGGGTTAGTCGTGGCTGATGTTAGAACGCCTCGCTCTTCATTTTGCAAATACATCATATCCTGTAAGAGTCCCATGTCAGCCACTGTGAGACCACTATTCGTTTCTCCACCATAACTTTCGTTGGCATCATTTTTGGAGATAGAGAAAAAGTGTTTTTTTAATTTGAGTTTCCTGACGAAATGAAAAAGGTCAATCCGGGTCTGAGGATAGTCAAAATTGGTTTTATCACAAAAAGATAGTCCTAATGCAAGGATATTTTGTTCTTGATCTGTAAGTTCCATATTGGTAAGGTTAATTACTGTGTTTGCGTTTTCTTTGGTGATGCTTATCTGCGTTTGTTTCTTCTGTATTGCTGTTTGTTTGTGCTTTGCGTTTTTCTGGCCCCATCTTCTGTTTTTTCGCCGCCTTTTTCTCATTGTTCCATGTTTATATTGCTGTTTTCCTGGCGTGAGGGGCGCGGGCGTAGATTCATTGTTCTCTCTATGCGTAAAAAACCCAATTCCTGAATTACGGTTGGAGTCATTCTTGGTTGCGATATATTGGTGATGGATTCTGTTTCGGATTCTAATTCAGAACTAAGTTCTGATGCACTTGGTTCTGTGATTTTCGTTTGTGAATCTGCTGCAGTAGACAGTTGTTGTCTTCGTATATTATCGAATTTTTTGGAGAAAGTATATATTCTTCCTTGCATACATATATATATAATAAAATGCATGCCAGAAGAGGACCCCCAGATAATATCATACTGAGTTATCCATATGATGAGTTATTAATTGCCAGATATATTTGTAACACCACAAAAGGTTTTCAGATAGAAAATGGGAAATGTTATAATGGCTCAGATAAAGCGGTTACCCTGATAAGGTACCGAATCAGGCACTACATAGAATGGAAGAGATTGCACAAGAGAGAGTAAAATTTAATATGAGAAATAAGAACACAAGCTCGGAACCTAGTATTAGATTGAGCTCCACATACAACCAACAGGGCAGTAAACTGAAGTGATGTTTCCGAAAATACTCTGAACATGCTTAAAAGTGGCAATGTTGTAAGCGTTGTTTAAAATGAATTTACCCAAGCTACTTTTAAGAAAGCAGGATCATTGAAGGATCGTTTCATTTAGAGTCGCTGAGAGGCTGAAAAAGACAAGAATTGTCTACATAGAAGGGTAGAGAGACATTTATCAGAACATCATGATAACAACAGTAATTTATTACAGTTTTACGGAATTGAAAGAATTAAATGACATCCAAGACGTGGTGACAGGTTTAGAGATATTAGAAATTTAGAATCCTGTTATTACATAATGAAATATCTTCAGATAATAATTCCAAAGGGCCTTAACATTGATGAGGAAGTGGCAGTTCACCTTTGAATGTGTAGCATTACATTAGTATAAGAATGTAATATTTTAAAACACAGTGTCCAAAATCTGTTTGTGTTCCCCTTTTTAGGTCTCGCCTTGCTATCGCGTAAGCGATCGCAAAGCGAGACTATAGAATACGGGTTTCAAAAGTGCTCCCAAAAAGCGGATTGCATGGCTAGCACGCGCACAATCACGCGCATCGTGCCGCCATGCAATCCGCCTTTTGGGAGCACTTCAAAGGGTCCGCTCCCCCGCCCCCAAGCGCGCGCGCGCCACTCTCCGCCGACCTTTTCTTTTTTTTTTGTAACTTAAAGCGCGAGGCGCGCGTGCGGCCAATGCTTGTTCTCATTGACACTGCATGAGTTGAGCTGCTTGTGTGCTTGCTTATAATAACCATCACCTGTGTATGGAGTAGCGTGGCTAGACCTTTCTCTTCTGATCTTTATATACGAGGTGACTGACTCTCCCACCTACACGCGATTAGTTGATTCACCTTCTATTTTCGGGTGTCCGGGTCCCCCATACAGGTCCACTCACTTTCATTTGGTGGGTGTCATCCTATTTTCAACTTACATTAACCCGCCGAAATATTAACATGACTCCGTAGACTTCAATAAGAGCACCCCCTTTGCAAACCTGCGTCAACCACCAAAAAGTGTTTCTCTGTTTGCTTTTATGGGGCTTCTTCTTGAACATCCAGTTTCACCCTCATTACAGCTATCAGATTGACAGATAGGTCCCTCCCATCCTCCCGCTTTCCCATTTTAGCAGTCCGCTCCTACTCACAGAGACTAAACACGATCTGCGTGACTGTGCCTGGTCCCACGGCTGCCCCCTTCGCCATGGTCCAGCGCGCCGCCTGGAAGACGTACCCCGCTGCCGCATACAGCCCTGCGGCTCCCAACCATCGACAGCTCCAACATTTACTAAGGGACGACCTGCGAGGCTCGCTTTCAGTCGCAACCGGGCTAGCCATGGCGACCTTCATATATTGCCGACTTTTCACTCTTGATACATGAACGCGTCCATATTGGAACAGTTGACGTTGTATTCGTTAGCGTAACAGCAGCCATTTCAGAACGGGAACCTTTAATTTACCAACAAACTTGCGCCATGATGGATGGGTTTTCAATTCAATGCACGGGTGGCGAACACCTTAAAATAAATGGCGAATACATACATCGCACGAGCCAACTGGATTTTCGATAAACCATTGACAAATTACAATTCCCTCTGTATTTGGATCGTTGCCGTTTTACTGAGTCTTTGAGCTCCACTTTTCTCTTTTTCTCACCCCTTGTCCTTCTTCTCTTCCGTCCATATTTTAGTCACAAACCATGGCTGGGTAGTGTTGTCAATCTCTAACTTAGTCTTATACAACAGTCCACTCATTTTGTAAACAGGCTTTTTCAAAGTGCTGCCGTGGCCTAAAGCTATAGTGCACGTGAACGAGCACGCGCGCCCTCCGTTGCACGTGATCGTAATCGCGATTGCGATCACTTTCACTTTCGGCCGCGTTGCCAAAGCTTGTTGGATTTGTCAACCTGCCGTGTTTTGATATTGTCTTGTCTTGTCCTCGTTGTCTCCACTGAAGGCTGTCCCCCTAAGTGTCCACCTACTTCACAGGAACGATAACAGACTTATTCTATTCTAAATGTTTGCTTCCAAACAATATATTCCCACCTAAACATATCTACAAACATCACTGCATTACAAACTGCACACACAATACACACCATGCAAAGGCCCACAACGTTGAAATCTCTGGTCATCCTTTGCAGCAGCCTAGACTCCTTACAAAAAGATTTGTTTATCCCAACTCTGAAGCCACAAGTTGTAATATGCCTTTATAAAATGTTAGCTACATAGCGGAGCTTTATGGGAGACTGTCTCCTGCCTAAAATCAGGAAGCAGGCATACCGAACCGGCACCTCCTCACCAGTTCCCGTCAGCCAACAGCAACCCCCATGCCTGGCGTGCACACAGGACTACACTGCCAGGCACAGCACTACCGACTGCCTGCCTTCCTGGCCACGCACTGTTACCCCATGGTGCTGCCACAGGACAGTGGCTACATTCCCTGCATCTGCTCCACAACACGTTGTTCCCGCCATGGGGGTTTCCCACAGCCGGGTGCAGTTAATAAGTACAGGGACCCAAAGGCATGTGGCATCGCAGAATGGACGTGGTACAGGTAGGCTTTTATTTATTTATTTATTCGTTTTCACTTTACCCAAAGGTATCAGAGCGCTTTAAATCAGCACCAATTGCATTACAGTTAGACATAAGCTTAGCATGAAAGAGAGTAGGCATGCACAGTGGGGAAGAGGGGGGAGCGCCGGCGTTTATAAAGTATGTAAACCACAGTGCGTGTTTGGTGAATTACATAAGAGGAAACAAGTTTGCTCACACCGTAAAATGTATTGTTTATCACGTTTTAAAACAACAGCAATCTACAGAAAAGTACACTTGAGCCCATTTTTAGTGTGCCAGTCAGTGCTTAATTTGTGCCGGTTAGGTTTCCGGTGCTCAGCACCCCCACTTAATTGTGATAATAGCTGTCTGCTACATGGTGGCACTGTGTGTGTGATTCAGAGATGAGCACAACAACAATTGTTTATTAATTCAAAAGACATTATAAATTACTAATACCTTGCGTACCGGCTATTCTTGTAGCTTTGGGGCATGTAAGAGTCTGATTTGTCACACTTGTAGGAGTGCGATTTCTAGAAGTTGTGTTGTTACTATTATTGGCAGCACTGGCAGGGGTAGTGCGAGCTATGGTAGTCTCATTAAGAGAGCCCTGGCACATATTGTTTTGCAAATTAAGCACTGGTGCCAGTGGTAGCTTGATGCACAGCAGGGCATTCTATTTACTATTCAGCTATTTTGCATTGGAAAGGGGCACATTTCACAGAGTAAAAAATGGAAGGCCCTGCTTTGTGTCAAGGGGCAAACAGTGACAGATTTTGACTCCAGGCCCGACTACGAAAATAGCCAGACCAGGCTTTATATTAGCAATGTCTACTTAAAGCAAGTGCAAACAACGGGGAATGTGTTAATTTCTCCGAAAAATGACAGTGTATGTGTGCTACAGTGCACAGCACACATCCAATGTGTGGCAACCTTTTGAGTTTGTCTACGCATAGAATTTTGTGGTGGAAATTTGTGCCTCAAGTACAATGCTATGCTAGAAGCTTACACTCCCCTGTGCACCCTGGTGTGAAGCTACCTGCCTCACAGGGCAGCCCTGTTTGTGTGACAGTGCAGGGGATGAACTGTATTTTTCTCCTTGCACAAATTCATTTGGATGCTGCACTGTGTGAAAAAAAAGAAAATTTGGGCCTTGTTTCCAATGATCACGAAAGTAAAAGTGTGTAGTTTCGGTTACAGTGCTAACATGTATGTAAAACTCTCTCCTCTCGTTCTACTATGACATATATACACTGACTGGCTGCATAACAATTACACTTGCCACATCCGTTACTACCCCTCTCTCATCTTCTTTCTTTCTCTCTCTCTCCATCTCACTCTCTCTTTCTCTCTGTTATTTTTGTCCTCTTTTCCTTTTCTTACTTATCCTCTTTGTTGTCTTCTGTTTTCTCCCTTTCCACTCTTCCTTGGCTCTCTCTTTCATTTTGGTCTCCACAGCATTACTTATCTCACTGTCTTTCTGTGGCGCACACAGTGCTTTTATCTTCCCTTGTCCCTAAAGCAAAGACAAAACCATTGCTCAGTTTAACAAGCATTTGCAATGCAGTAGGTCTCGCAATTATGTGAGTTTCAGCTATTGGCATTGTAAATAACAATCCCTTTTATTTATTTGTTTTAAAAACCAAAACATAAATAAAAGGCATTGTTATTTATAATGCCAATAGCTCAAACTCAAGTAAATGCGAGACCTATTGCATTGCAAATGCTTGTTCTTCTTTTTCTTTCCACTTTAATTTAAAAATCTGTTTCAGGTTCAATTGTGTTGACATTATTGGATGTTTACAGATGAACTAGGAATCTTTGATTGGCATATTGGAGCTACTGTCCACTGGAGCCTTACATTGCATATAACTTGTGTATATAAATTTATATTGCACTCTGTTTTCATTGCTCATACAAATTACACAACTTACTTTTACTACTTTTTCCTCCTAAAGTAAAGATGGCAGTTTTTCTTAGTTTAGTGCACTCAAAATTGAAATAGAAGATGCACTCTGTTGTGACCAACTAAGTATGCTCATTATATTTTTCATCCAAAATACTTTAAAAACTATATCCCTGTATTGCCTGATCTCCAATTGCGATCGTTAGTCATCATGCTGGTGTTCTTTTTCTGTGCTGGCTCAAATTATTTAAAACAAACAGCTGTCCTCGTCAATGTAAATTTCAGACTTAGAATTAAGTGGTGTGGATTTATTTTCCCTGCCTGCCTCTGTCCTCAGAGTTTCTGAGGGTGCCTTATGCATACCGTGCAATGTCTCTGTTTACACCGTGGTGCACCTTTAACTAGGTGTGCTAGGTGCAAAGTGAGACAGTGCACCCTATTATAGATAATGCACTGTCCACAAACTTGGCGTGCTCTGGGGGGCAGAACATTAGTGAAGAAAGACTGGCTCTGTGAGCAGTCGATCCAACTTTAACAGTGCAGGTGGCATCCACCTACAAGGGAATGTCTGGTTGGTCCATTGGAGCTTTCGTCCTTGCAGGGGACGCCCTTCGGGGTGCTTTGACTGTGCGCCATGTGTTTATGAAGCAGTTACTGCGCCTCCTGGCTGCCTTTTTGTCCACAATGCAGTGTGGGTGCAGAGGCAAAGTGTTTCCCTCATTAACATGGAGCCCCTCCACCTTGCTAATGAGGAAACGTCCATTTATGATGGCGCCAGCATGATCTGTATTACAGTAGGGGCTAAACAAGTGTCTGCACCCCCTTCTGTATTGCTAGGAGATACAGAAAGTGGGTGCACATTCCCATTTCGCCTAAGGGCTCTTTATGTAATATGGACCCTCGTGCACAACTACAGTCATAGATTTTGTTCAAAATCAAGGTTCCAGTGCTCACTTTTGTGGGGAGATCTTTAAATAGGCTAATGGTTTCTTTATAACAAGTAAAGGACAAAAACTGTGACAAACTATTGCTATTTCTGGGAAGGAAATTGTCAGTGGAAACAAGTAACCTTCCATCTTGGCTTTTTTGGCATTTTTAAAGTACACATACACGCTCAGGTTTCATAATGTCCTAAAAAGTAGAACCGATCTATAATGTTAAGAGGATGATTTCCAAGTTTCTCCTAAAATAAAGATATTCTCCTTCACTTAACTAGTGTGGCCATGAGATCCTATAAGGTCAGCATTGTAACAGAAATAAACCCATTCATTGCATCGCCAGTGATAATGAGTGGGGATGAGGGAGAGGATGTGATCTCAAATCTGGGGAACCGGGTTTGAGTCTCAGCAATGAAGCTCAACATCCTGTGATTCTGGGCAAATCACTAAGGGGCAGATGTATGACTGATCTTTGCGGTCCCAAACAGGAATTTGGCCAGTTTGCGACTGCAAAATAGGTCAGCCCCATGTACAAACCATATTTTGCAAGCCGCTAACCTATTTGGGACTCGCAAAATATGGTTTGCGACTCGCTATTAGGAATGGGCGTGCCAAGGGTGTCCCTTCCTAATAGCGAGTCTCACAAAGCGGTGGCAAAACGCTCACAGTTTACCACTCTTTTCAAAAGGGTGGTAAGCCACTCACAAAACAGGAAGGGGTTCCTTTGTGAATGGGTGCGAAAATATTTTTTAAGGGCAGGCAGTGGTCCCAGGGACCACTGCTTGCCCTTAAAAAATAAAACTGAAAAGTGTAATTTTTTTTTTTTTTATGCATCCCATTTTTCTTTAACCCCTTGCATGCCTGCCCCTTTCCCCGCCCAGTGCCGCGCCTTCCATTAGCGGGCGGAGTTCATGACGAGCTGGACTCGTCATGGGCACAGCGCCACCGCAGCCCATGACGAGTCCAGCTCGTCATGGGCACTGAAGGGGTTAAGGAAAACGGGCAGCATTTAAAAAAAAACTGTTTTATTGAAAAAGCAGTCCCAGACATGGTGGTCTGCTGACCCCAGCAGCCCGCTATCCCTGGGAGCGCTTGCCATTCCCACTGGGTTTCCAAATTGCGCTTGCCTCATGAATATTGATGAGGCATGCAATTTGCAACCCCATTGGGAATCACAGTGTCTGAGACACTGTTGTACATTGCATTTAGCGAGTCGAAAATTGCGAGTCGCAATTTGACGCAATTTGCTACTCACTAAATGCAAGCATCGTACATCTGGCCCTTAACCTCCCCATGCCCAACAAAAAAGGGTGTGTCCTTGTGTAACGCAACTGGTGCTCATGTAAAGCACTCTGATAACTGATATCTTCGGGTTAAGTTTGCGCTATATAAAACTCCAGGGGAAAAAACGAGTACAAGGCGCTAACATAATGACACGAGTCTGGCCAAATTCCACTGCTGATAGGCCTTAAATTACATTTTCGAAGAAACATAAGTTCTTTCAGCACATTGTTTTGTAGCTGGCAGGCAGTGCTGCTTTTGAATATGATGGCTTGGATGTCATTTAGGGGTTACCAGGGGTTGCAGCCGAGAACTCTGGCTTGCCCCTTGTGACCCCTGGCACTGCCTGTGGAGACCCCTGATATCGGAGGTGGCAAAATCTGTGCCAGGAACACAGGAACAGCTCGTAATATGCACATGGGTTGGGGCTTCACTTTCATTTTTTTCTGTCAATTTTTTTTATTACACTAATAGTGAATAATAGTTTATTATTCACTATTAGTGTAATAAAGAATTGATTATAATTAACTGGAATTTGACCCTCCTTGGCAGCAGAGGTAAGTCAAATATGCAAAGTTTACAGATTGGCTATATAATACTTTACCAGATACACTGTGTCACAGAGATGCATCAGAAATTGAGTCCTTTGATTAAAGGCAAAAGGAAAGAACTCCACATTTTTTTAACTTAATGAAATTACTAACACCAACATAATCTGTTGAAACATACTTATATGTTTGCAATGTGCAAAATAAAAAAATAGATAAAAATGAATATAATTTGTAATAAGTATGATCAGCGGGATGGAAGAATGAACAGGAGGATTTAACTACACTTATGAAAGATGGGGCGAAGTACATGAGTGCTGGAATAAATGATGGACATGGGAGTGAAGTGTGCTAATACCAATGGGTAGCGTGACAGATGAGGATGGTGCGGGGGTGGAATGAGACAGGAGAAATATGCAACAAGGAGGCAGGAGCGAAACAATAACATTTCCTGGTGGCAACATCTATTTTCGATCCTTCCAAGGAAAGCAATGACATTTTTCTGTGGTTTGACTGACATTTTCCATGTGTTATTGTGGTTGAGATCTTTGGGCTGCAATGTGCTGTTGTTGTCTTTGGCAGAAGAGGGTGTCTTGAAATAAGTCGCACCGCCTACTCTGTCTGTTTGTTTCAAACAAAAGAGTATAGTGGTCAAATTGCCAAATGTAAATCTATTGATAGGCTCTACATTCACCAACTCACTCACTCAGTTAGCCAGTCACTCACTATCTAACCTACACACACACTCCCTAATTCAGTCACATCATCTTTTCCATGCCACGTATCTCTTTCTTCTTTCCTCTGATATGTCTTTTTTTCTTCTTTTCCATCCGTTACTATGTTACTTTCCCCGTTGTGGTATCGTGGGCCCTAGGCCCACATGCTAAGCAATGATGACACGCAGACACAGTATTAGGATACTGGTAACTGGCCCTCGGCATGTGTGCCCGGCCCCTTTTATTAGCAGTGTCACCTGACCAGTGACGCCTGTGACGGGTGGATGTACAGTGTGGGTGCAACACAAGGCAGAACACTAGAACGTGTTCAGCAGGACACTACATCCCTCCCAAACTTTAATGGAAAAAAAACAAACAAAAGTCCAACCTATGGGAAAAACAAACAACAATACACAGCACCAATGAGTCTCTTCAGGCCATCTGCCAGGCAGTGCTGGAGCTCTGGACCACACGGTAAGGAGGCTTTGGCCCACCTCGGTGATGTTGTTCAGACCGGCCTTGTCTCACAGTGTTGGAGTCTATTTACACAGTTCAAATAGCGCTGCATCTGGAGTGGTGACGGAGTCCGCTTTGGGGATCTTCTTGCAGACACTCAGCCTCCGGTGGACGGCCAACCTGAAAATACTGAGGATGACCTTGGTGGATGAGAGCCTTCCTTGGAGGCGATCATGCTTTCCAGTTCCTGCTGGCTGAGCAGAGTCAGTCTTGCCTCTCCTACCTGGACTCCCCTCTCACAGGACTCTCCTAGAGGGCCTTCCTGCCGGGCTGCCATGGGACCGTGTGACTGTGCGGGCCTCTTGTAGGCCGCACGAAGGCGTTGCTGAGGAACAGCAAACAGGACCACAGCCAAGTCGCTCAGCAGCCACAAAGGGTGGTGTCTCAGAGTCTGTTTGCTCTGGCTGTCAGGACTCAGGTTCATATGCCTTCATCAGATGGTTTTTAGGTGACCGGTCTCAGTCTATGACCTCCATGCTCCATGGTGCCTATCATGGAGCTGCTGCCGACTCATCTCTCCGGTTGGGATTCCCCTCTCACAGGAACTCAGTTAAGGCCCTTGCCCCTGGATTGCCACGTGACTGTGTGGGCTGTGCGGGCCTCTCGTAGGCCGCGCTGAGGGGTCTCTGCGCAACTCCCAACAGGGCCATGGCCAAGCCTTGTGTAACCCCAAGGGTGAATAGTCCAATGGTCGGTTATGCTCTTCTTCGGCAGGCCTAAGGTTTACGGGGGCATACAGAAGGTTCCTGGGTGGCTAGCCTCCCAAGGCGCCAGGAGTGTCTCTTTGAACTCTGGCTGTCTTGAGCATTTGAATCCACTCTGGTGGTGCGATGCTCCTTAGATGTTCTTCGTGGTGATGCACCTAGATAATGAATATGATAATTTTCTTACTGTTGGGCAACAGGCGACGATCTCTTGCTTTAGGTGACACAGTGGAGTGAGGAGGACTGGGGGGACTTCGTGGACACTTACGGTTACCTTCTGGTAGGTGCACTTGCTAGACGTGATGCCATCGATGCCAAGCAGCCGGTAACAGGTGAGTGGACGGTCGCACAGTGACGTCTCTGCACCCCAGTGGCTGGCTTGTGTTGATGAACACCTTCTCCAGTGCTGGCTCGATTCCTCTCTCTTATTGCACATCTCCCTTTTCCTTTGCACGTCTCTGGTGGTTCTTCACCCTGTGGCATTGTGCCACTATCTTTCTCTTTCTTTGCGGTGTGGCGTCCTGCCACTAGTCTCATGTTTGCGCCACATGGACATCTCGCTGGTCGTGTCCAGTTCTTAGAACGGTGTCCTTCTTTGCTGTGGACCTGTTGCAGGTCTTTCCTGTAGCTAGGAGATGCTTCTTCTCCTTGTGGACTTTTTGCAGGCCTCATCCCCTCCTCAAGGAGTTTCGCTGTGCTCCTCTGCCACGTGCCAGGTTACCTTCTTAGCTTGAAGGGCATCATGCTTGTGCCTCGAGCCTACACCATCATGGCGCCTGCTCCTGCCTCCATTCAGGCATGCTTGGCGGGGTCCGTCACTTTGTGTGATGTGCTCCTTGCTTGCTGTGCAATGTGGAGTTGGGCCACGTCTCGCTCGCTGTCAGAGCACATGTTGCGGTGGCGGCTGGCCACTTGGAGTGTGCGACTCCCCTCTTGCCTGCCTGGGGCCACCGGCGACTCTGGGCCAGATTTATGTTCCCTGGCGCATCCCTGCAAATCAGCATGGATGCGCCAGGGTAGATGCGTCACGCAAGTTTGCCCTTGCGCCACCGCAGATGCGCCGCATTTACAATGCGGTGCATCGTGGTGCAAGGACAAGCAGATGAGTGACGGATCTGCCGGCGTAAGGTTGGCGCAGTGCTGAAGTCGTGTCGCAAGCGCAACGCAACTCCAGCACGGTTCCAACCAACCCTATCCCTAACATGGTGCGTCAAGCCTTACGCCTGACGCATCAGCGTTGGGAAAGTGACTCAGTGAAATCTTATAGATTTCACTGAGTCACTTTTCAGGGGCGTTCCTGCGACGGAACGCCCCCCCTGTGTCGCAACGCCCACATGAAACCTGACGCAGGTTTCACGTGGCGCAGGGCTTTACACCGTGACGCATCTCCATAGATGCGTCACGATGTAATTCGGGCGCAACGTGGCGCAGGGTTTACGCTGCCGCTGTGTCACAAAAGTGACACAACGGCGGCGTAAAAGGGGCGCAAGTCCTACATAAATCTGCCCCTCTGTCTTTAGGCAGTGTGAGGGATGACACTTGGCTGTCTTTGGCCCACTGTGGGGCCTCGCTGGTGCAGGTGTGATGTGGAGGTTCTCCCTGATGCCTTCAGCATTGCTCCATTTCTTCAGGGAGGTTTCTCTCTCTTCGGGGTGCCTACTCCAAGACGCCCTCTTCTGGGACCTGGTGTGCCTGTTCTGTTGCTTGTGGTTGTGTCCGTTCACCACTGAGGGTGGGTGGTGCAAACTCCTTACCTGTGGTGGTGGCAGACAGCCAGTGGGGGCTGCGCTCGCTGTACACATTCTCCTTGTGCTTTTATGGGGCTCGGCTGCTTTCGGTCCTCTTCCCTTCACTGGACTCTTGGCAGATTCCCTGGCTGGGCAGCTTTGGGCTTCTTGGTTCTCTCTGTTAGGGGGAGAGGGGGGGTACACATTCACCCTACCTTTTAACTGGACAGGAAGACACACGGGGTGTCACAGTTCTCACTCCTTCAAGACACTTGGCATCCCACCAGGGGCATGTGGTGTCCTCTGCCCAGTCTCTTGCTGTTTAAAGCGTGGGGCACATCAGGCCCTCCTTTCCTTCTGGTGTGAGTCCCTCAGGCATGTGGCAGTCACTGGAGCAGACTGTTCTGCAGGGCTTGTCCCCTCTTGGAGGGCTGTTGGCTTCGGGCTTTTTGGGGAAGATTGATATTCTAGTGCAATTCCTGAAAGTGTTCAGAGGACCGTTGACGTGCCTGACATGCTCCCACCCTGGAAGATGATTGCAAGAGAGTCTGCCGGTCTCTGTCAGGACCAGGTAGCCTTTTACTTGTTGGGTGAGGACTTGCATCCTTCTGTGCGGGACACAACCGGCACTCTACTCCGCCATGGGCACGTGAGTAGTGGCTAACCTGTCCTTTCTTCCCTCGTTGTGTCTGCAATCTCTCGAGCCGGGTGTGGTCTGGCAAGGGGCCCGCCAGGTGGCGCTGAAGGTATCCACTAGATGGTGCTCCATGCACTCGCCCTTGATTCTCACTTTCCTTGCGGGTGTCAGGCAGTGCTGTGTGGCTGCCACGGGAGGCCAAAACGGTCTTCACTCCTCCCGCACTAGTGGTGACCTCCCACTAGGGGGCCTAAGGTGCATGTGTGTGACCTGGCCCTTCATGCCTACATTCAGCGGGGCCTTTACTTGAGCTGCATGCTCTCGCAGCAATCTTCCCGGGCCTCGGCGTGGTGAGCGACCACTCTGTGGTGCTGTGGGTGCATTCACCAGGCACAGGAGTGATGGCAACAGTGCAGCCCTGAGCAAATAGAGGGGAAAACATCCCCGCCGGGCAGGTAATGGCCTACAGGGGGCAGCACTATCGCAGGCAACTGATGCAGGTTGCCTTTCTTTCTTCATCCAGGCCGCTTTAATCTTCAGGATCCTTTGGTGCTGGAGGGCTGGCGCAGTCGTCTTGCCCATGCAGGCACTGCATAGAATGGTGGCGGGGGGAATCGGTGCAGCCGCGGTCTCCCGTTTGTCCTGTCAGGGCTGCTGCCTTGTGTCCAGTGCCCAGTGTTGCAGCAGCTTCCTGATGCTGCTGGCGAGTCACCCCTCACAGGGGGCAGCAAGAGAAGGTGCAAAAGGGGGTCGGCTGCAGAGGCATTACCGCTGGACTATGAGGTGCTTGATGGGTTGTCTTCTGCCCTGACTATCCTTAATCGTGCTGGCAGTAGGTGCGGGAGAGGGTGATTTCAGCTTGCAGATTGCAGCTATCCATGCAGGCCACTGAAGCCTTCCTAGCGCCCTCGGCAATCCACTTGCTGGCCCGTTTGCTGTGACGCTTCTCCCCTTGGCACGGCTCTCAGTCTCTGTTACGCTGGTGGCAGGTCTAGGCGGTTATTATCTGTATACTATAGCTACACAGAGAAGAAGAGACTTCTCCAGAGCCAAAAGGGCGGAGAGGTGTTCCTGGTGGGGATAGGTCCTCCTGTACTTAACTCTGTGCCACTGTAAGTACCCCACAAATTTTAAACAAAACGGTTGGGAATTTAGAAAGAATGAAGAAGCCTTTCGGTTATCAACCACTCAGTCGTGGGAAAGGAAGCAATTCCTTTTTATAATGTAACCCTCACACACTTTGGTAGTGTCATGCTTCATCATCGGGTTCACCCTGACTCCTAAAGGTCAGGGTGGGCTCGACCGTATTTTAGGGAGCACTTAGAAGAATATGGCCAGGGGGTATAAAGATTAAAACTCCTACTGCAGGTCCAGATATCCCTTTATTAGTGGAACTGCAGGGGATATTCAAATTTAAAAAAAGGTATATGTGGGTCATAAGGAGGTCATAAGGAGGTTTATGGTCCTATGACCCTAGTGCCTACATGTTTCAGCTGTAAAATAGTGGCCGGACTTTCTTCAGGGCAAAAAATGTGTTGTCCTCCCTGGTTGTATTATCATCGGAATAGCTGCTCCTCTGTTAAAATACGTGAAACAGATAACTGGTAACTGACCCTGGGCACTTGCGCCTGGTCCCTTAATTAGCAGGTTCACCGGACCAGTGACACCTGTGATGGGTGGGTGTACAGTGTGGGTGCAACACAAGGCTGAACACCTGATGGTGTCCAGCAGGACACTACATGCGTCACACACTGTCCAACTTACCTTTCCATTCTCCTCACCTGTTTCATTACTGACGCTCATTTTAATTGCTGCAGTCGCTGTTGACCTGCCATGTCATGTTCGAAAGTGGTTCTTCACAAATACGAGCCTTGAATTGCACCAATTGAAAAAAAAATTTTTAAAGTGTGTCCAAACATTGCATGTTACAACACAATTTTCACCAAACTTTGCTTAAAAGAGATAGGGTTTTAAAGTTGTTATAAAATATTCCACTACTGCTGGGCAAACCTCGACCTCCGACGTAAGAGAAGATGGTGGCCAAATTATGCATTTTTCTCCAAAATGTGTAATTAGCCAGAACAGTTAATGAATTTTCATAGCTTATTTCTTCACTGCTATTTTTCTTTCCTTAGCTTGTTCTATCTTGCTTCTTCCAAGCAGTATCTCAGCCATACCTCACAGTAGCTCATGCTAGTCCCGGACTTTCTTCAGGGCAAAAGATTTGTTGTCCTCCCTGGTTGTATTATCACCAGAATCATCCTATATTTATGTATGTAAAGCCAGATAGCTGCTCCTATGTTAAAATACGGGAAACAGATAACTTATCTTTTCTCGTATGGTTTTTGTGTTTTACTCCATCTGTAAAGAAAAACAACAAAAAGAAAGAAAGGATATTTGCATTTTAAAATACCCATATGTGACATGTTCTGTACACCCATGCTTGTCATTCATGAGAGGTGTGTAGGAGCCGTCAGAATCCATACCAATTTTGCGATGCAGCGCGCTCTACGAAATTCGTTTTATTTATTTTATTGTTTACTTACCTGCAATTATCCATATTCCGGTTTTTAGAACCCCCCACCCTGCCCCTCCCCCGCCCCGCCTTACCGCCCCACGGAACTCCCTCCACGGGCCGCGGCTGGTAGTAAGGAATCTATGCTCCATTGTGCCATGTACTTACTGCATCAAGGGTCCTGTCCTGCTTGTTTACCCATTTGGTCTTCATCTTCGGGCTTGCGCCCTGATCAGTGTCCGCTCCTGGTATTTATCTTTTAGATCTGAAAGCCGTGCCGAGTGGACCGAGTGCCTGGCCCCGCCAACAGTGACGCGTCGTGATGACGTACCGCATGATGATGTACGGCGCCGTTCATGTGAACAATTGCGTTTCAAGAGGAAACTTGGGATAAGTAGTTCAAAAGGCCTGATTAAGATTTGTTTGTCGTAATACTGTAACCATTATCATAAACATTTGCAGCCGCATCGCTCTATATGTGTGAAGATGAAAGAGGTGATTGTTTTTCCTGGCCATATTCTTCTAAGATCTCCCTGAAATACGGTCGAGCCCACCCTGACCTTTAAGAGTCAGGGTGAACCCGATGATGAAGCATGGCACTACTAGAGTGTGTGAGGGTTACATTATAAAAAGGAATTGCTTCCTTTCCCACGACTGAGTGGTTGATAACCGAAAGGCTTCTTCATTCTTTCTAAATTCCCATCCCTTTTGTTTAAAATATGTGGGGTACTTACAGTGGCACAGAGTAGGGGGTTCTTAGACATGGGCCCACATTCCCCTTAGGAAGAACAGCAGCGATGCTGTCAGCAAAAGCAGGGTCAGACCCGCACTCATCGCCATTGTGGTGTCGTGGACCCTAGGCCCACATGCTAAGCAATGATGGCACACAGACACTATTAGGATACTGGTAACTGACCCTGGGCACTTGCGCCCGGCCCCTTTCATTAGCAGGGTCACCGGACCGGTGACACCTGTGATGGATGGGCGTACAGTGTGGGTGCAACACAAGGCTGAACACCTGAACGTGTCCAGCAGGACACTACACCAGTCACACACTGTCCAACTCACCTTTCCATTCTCCTCACCTGTTTCATTACTGACGCTCATTTTAATTGCTGCAGTCGCTGTTGGCCTGGCATGTCATGTTCGAAAGTGGTCCTTCACAAATACGAGCCTTGAATTGCACCAATTGGAAAACATTTTGAAAAAGTGTGTCCAAATAGTGCATGTTACAACACAATTTTCACCAAACTTTGCTTAAAAGCGATAGGATTCTCAAGGAGTTGTTATAAAATATTCCACTACTGCTGGGCAAACCTCGACCTCCGACGTAAGAGGAGATGATGACCAAATTATGCATTTTTCTGCAAAATGTGTAATTAGCCAGAACAGTTAATTAATTTTCATAGATTATTTCTTCACTGCTATTTTTCTTTCCTTAGCTTTTTTCTATCTTGCTTCTTCCAAGCAGTATCTCAGCCATACCTTACACTAGCTCATACAATTGGTGCTCCACAATGTCAAAGAACTTCCATCATTGTGCCCGGACAATCAATATACTAGGAGGGTATGCACATCACACCATCACCCATATACCCACTCAGATACTTTTGAGCACAGAGATTTAAGAAAAGTGCACGCACGCACAAGTATGTGAGCATTTCTTCTAAATCGGTGCCACGGCGCACTTTCCAGCCCTCACCTCCATACGTTTCTGTACTTTCTCCTCTCACACACTTTCTACACAAACACGGGGCTGAGCTATGATAAATCCCATAAGATTACAATGTAATATAGAATGGTGTGATGGCATGTACAATAGATTCAGCAAAAGACTGCAAGCTTGCAATGAGTTGACACAATAAATATATATGGTATGCTTTCAGTTTTAGTAGAGGACTCAAATGTAATTATTTACTTGAAAATATCTTATTTTGGTATATTTAAAATGTGACAAGCCATGATGCCAATTTGGCTGTGTCATATTTTCAAAAAGCTTCCAGATTATTCTACATTGCCGTTGTATAAGATATATTATTTTTGCCATGTTTGTATGTGCTCATATTTTTTGTCTTAGCCACAGGTATCTGCGACTACAGGGACACAGGAGAATCATTGGAGTGCACAAAACGTGCTAGAATGCCACTGTGGTTGATGGTGGTTAAATTAAACAATCTCTCATTGAAACCGTGTGAGGTTTATTTAGCAATCTCCATTTTGACGTAACTTTAAATTCTTTCTTTTTTATTTTTTATATTTTTTTATTTCCATGACAGTTCCAATGATATATACCACACATACATATCTTAGCCATAAAAAGTAAAATTAAAAATCAGAATACATAAATCAGTTAAAAAGAAAAGAAGAAAAAGGACCTAATCTCAAATACTGCGGTATTCATCCACCTCCAAGAAATTTGTAAGCGCTCCCCAGATTAACAATCCAATACGTTTCTTCCGAGCCCCCTTCAGAGCATACAAATTCGATTCAATTTCATAAATACGATACAGCTTGGCTCTCCAGAATTCAAAAGTCGGGGGCTCAGGTGATAGCCATTCCGTAGCGATACATAAACGAGCAACAGTCATTGCAAGGAATAGGAAGTACCTATGTTCTTTTAAAACAGAATGACTATATGTTTTTTGACAAATTCCCAATAACATAAGTGTAGAGGAGATCTTAAAAGGGCATAGCAATACCAGTGACATAAATATTTCAACATTATTCAAAAAATGCAACAATTTTGTACAATTGAAAAAAATATGCACCATATCAGCTTCCGGATCCCCACATCGAAAGCATTTCCCATTATGTTTATCTCCCCAGGTTGCCATACGTTTAGGAGTATAGTATAGCCTGAAGACCGTTTTATAAACTTGAGCTTTTAAATTAGCGGCCAAGCAAATCTTTTTAGCAAAAGATAAAGATTCCAAAATATCGATTTGGGGGTCTCCTAGCTGATTTATCCAATACTGATTATATTTTTGAATATCATCATGTCTATATTCCATCAAAATCGAATAGAGTGGGCCAATCCTTTTTTGAAGACGGATCCCCTCTATTAAATTATTAGGGAGAGCCTCAATCTGATTTTTCAGGCAAAAATCTCGAACTTGAAGATATTTAAAAAACGACGCCTGTGGCAACTGATATTTGTCTACCAATTCTGCATATGTTACCAACGTTGCTTTATTATCATATAAATCACCAATTTTTGAGATCCCTTTTCTAATCCATAACTTTGCATTATTGTCCCAGAAAACAGAAGGGAGTATTTTATCAGCCTCAAAAGGGGTATAATATGTAATTTTACCCAATTTAATCAATTTCTTAACGTTTCTCCATACTTTGAATGCTGAGGCCAATACCTTAAATCGGGTACGCTTGTAATAATTGCCCTCAAGTTCCTTTAATAAACAGCCTTTTGCCTGTTCTCCCATTAGTAGAAAAAAAATAGATGGGGCATCCACTTCATTTTTTGGAGGCTCCCCTGTCAATATATAACTCATTTTTTGTAAAAAACATATATAATAATAACTTAAAAAGTCAGGCAGGCCACGACCTCCTCTTTCTTCCGGTAGCATCAACCATTTCATAGCTCTTCGAACTTTACCCGGAGCCCAAAAACATTTCTCACAAATATCTTGTAATTGCTGTATATGTTTGAATGAAAATTCCAATGGGATACTTCGAAATAAATATAGAATCTTGGCAAGGACAATCATCTTAATGATATTCCCCCTTCCTATTATTGATAGTTGAAGTCTGCTCCATCTATCTAGTGAGTGCTTAATTTGAAATATAATCTCCTTCCAATTACTATCAATGATCTCTTGCATTTGAGTTTTAATTTTAATACCTAAATAAGTAACCTCCTCTGTAACCCGAAAATCATTAAATTGTATATTCTTTGTGCACAAAACTTGGGTTTTTGCAGAATTTAATTTATACCCAGACATAGCTCCAAAATCTCTAGCTAATAATTCAATCTCCCCTATTGCCTCCCTAGGATCAATTGTCACTATAGCTATGTCATCCGCATATGCAAATACTGTCTATGAAATACCTGTAACAAACAAAGGTTTAATATGAGGAGAGTTCTGTAAACTAATAATAAAAGGATGAATATATAACGCAAAAAGCAGAGGAGAACAGGGACACCCTTGTCGTGTGCCACTGGTTATATTAATCTTTTCAGATTTTAGACCCATAGCAGCGATCCTGGCATTTGGAGCATTATATAAAACCTGGATTGCCGTTAAAAAAGCTTTTCCAAAACCCATCCTTCTCATCACTTCCCATAAATAGACCCACTCTACGCGGTCAAAAGCTTTTTCTGCATCAAGCAGTATCAATGCTAAGTCCCTCTTTTCCGCGTCTGCAAAATCAAATAAAGTAATAACTTTGTTAATATGAGAGACCGTACCTCTTTTTGGTATGAAACCATGCTGACTTGTTGTTACTAATGAAGATATAACCTTAGATAAACGATTCGCAATCATTTTGGAGTATAGCTTACTATCGCAATTAAGCAAAGATATTGGCCGGTAGGATCCAGGTAGCTCCGGGGGCTTCCCTTTTTTACTAAATACAACAATAGAGGCGTCATTCCATGTATTTGGAGCTGTTCCAGTTTGTGCCACCCTGAACGTTTCTAACATCACATTCTTCAATGGCTCAAAGAAACATTTGTAAACTTCCCCAGGAATAAAATCAGGACCAGCTGCTTTTCCATTCGGTGTATTTCTGACAGCACTCTCTAATTCTTCCATAGTGAAAGGACTATCCAAAACATCTACCTCGATATCAGTTAATTGATTTAATATGGTGGCTATGGCGGCATCCGGTATCTGAACTGTGGTAGAATTTAATTGCTGAGTGTAACGTTCCGAGTAAAATTGCTGAAATATTTCTAAAATTGCTGACAGAGCTTCCCGGACCACCCCAGATTGATCCTGTAATTTCGGAATCAATCGAGAAGTCGCCTTTATTTTCAATCTTAATGCCAGAGAACGGCCAATAGATTCTCCATATTCATGAATATGTCTTCTATTTACAAGATATTTCCGAGCAATCTCTTCAGCCCACACCCCTGTTATAGTCGCCTTACAGTGTGCAATTTTAGCTTTCATTACAGATATCTGGATTGAGTTATCCTTTTTTGTTAATGCTTTAGCAAGCCCTACTTCCGCTACCTTTAATTGCTCATAAAGCTCCCCCATTTGAGACCGTAATTTATTTTGATGGTATAAACCGAATTTTATCGCTTCTCCTCTGAAGCAGGCATTGAATGTGTCCCAAACTATTACAATATTGGCCGTACCTAAATTAATATTAAAGAACTCTGTCATCCACTCCGTCATGTGAATTCTATATTGTTCATCAAGACAGAGCTTCCTATCAAACGGAAAACTTCTTAAAGTACTTATCTCCTTTAAAATTGAGCATTCAATTAAAATAGGAGAATGATCCGATGTGACTCTAGGGAAAGTCTGTATCCTTATCTGGCTGTGAATGGTTAAGGACGTAAAAGAATAGTCTAGCCGAACAATTTTCTTATGTGGTGCAGAGTAGTAGGTATATCCTGGAAGGGTAGGGTAATTTTTACTCCAAATATCAACCAGGCCATGATCATTGACTAAATTGAATAGGGCCTTAAAGACTCGCGGTTTCCGTCCCTGATAATGTTCTAAACCTGCCATTAGTTCCATAGTATTCAAGTTAATATTCAAATCTCCACATAAAATTAACGGAACTCCCCAATTAGCAAGCTCTATATTTAATGATTCCAGGACTTCAGCCTCATCTGCATTAGATCCATATATTGAGCAGATTGTAAAAACCCTACCTCGTACTATGAACTCTGATATAGCCCATCTACCCCATTTATCAGCTAATTTACGGACCGCTATACAATATCCGGGTCTAGAAAGAATCATAACCCCTCTGGTGTTATTAGTTTGTTGTGAAGCGACATTCAACGTATAGCCCAAGTCTGCTACAAGTGACCTATTATCCCAAGACAAATGTGTTTCTTGCAGACATAAAATATCTGGTTGGATAAAACGAATTTCTGCAGCTATTCTCTGTCTTTTATTGCCGCAATTAAGCCCAGATACATTGAAAGAACAAATTTTAATGCTGCGAGACATAGAAAATTAATCTCAAAATCAAGATCTCAGATCGATATTAGCACTGCCTAAATGGTAATTCAACAAAATTGAATTCTTAATAACATAAATACACCAGACAAAAATATCCTTTGCATTTCTGTCACTTGGAACCACCATGGAGTTTCTTCCTTTACTCCGAGCCCTACCCCTAACCCACCACCTTCCCCAGCACCTCTTACCCCTGCCCAACCTCGTGTCCCCACCCCCACCCCCCAAAAACCCCTTCCCCCCTCCCTTAATCAAGGCTTTAGGACACAAGTCCTATAGATGGAAATGAGCGTCGACCCCCTCTGTCAGCTCCCACAGCTCTATCTCAAAAAAAATAATAAAATATAGAAGAAACCCCTCCCTGCCATGCAGAACCTGAGTTTATCTTAATCATTGACCTTCAGTCCTCAATCCTGAACAAAGGATGAAAAAAAAAAAGATAAATAATAATATAATAGAGATGAGCTAGCACATATCAATGATCCTGTGGCTAAGCTCAGCGACCGCTGACTAATGTACAAATGTTTTATGTTTTATGTGAACATGAAAAAAAAAATCCATTTAAGAATCCTTCAGAAGTTGTAAATACTCCTTAGCAGGCACAACGTTAGTGAAAAATCTCGATTTTTCTTTATATATCACTTTAAGTTTTGCAGGATTCATAATATACACCTGAGCGCCTTTTTTTTAAAATTGATCCACCAGTTGTCGCAACTGCCAGCGAATATCCATTGTATGTTTAGAATAATCAGGTATGGTAAAAAAAGTGAATCCTTCAGCCATAGATTGACTATTTGGGCGTGTTTGCAAATAGACATCTTCTCTGGCACGAAAACTGTTGAAAGCTACAAGAATCGGTCTAGGTCTAGATCTAGTTAAATTCTGTCCAAAACGAGATTGAGTATTGAACAGGAATCTATGAGCCCTTTCAATTTCCCGCTCCCAATCCCATTTACTCAAACTTGGAAATGCTTTCTGAAAAAGGTCCACTACAAATTTCCGTGGATCTTGTCCTTCGTTGCCTTCAGGAATCTGCATTATTCTTAAATTGTTGCGTCGAGAGCGATTTTCCATATCGGCCAGTCGCCAAAGTACATCCTCTTTATTACTACTCAAAGTCTCGGTGGCCGTTTTTTGTTTAATCAGTTCATCCTCAATATTGGAAATTCTAGTTTCAGCTTCCGTAAATCGTTCTCCAAAATCCGACTGTGCTTTTACCAACCTTCTGATCGATCCCTGTAACTTCCGACAAGAGTTTTGAATTTTTTGGCTCTCTAATGCCGTCTTGTCCATGTGGCTCAAGATAGTCTGATATATTGTAGCAAGAGTAATATTCCCCACTTGATCATCTTGAGCACCAATAGCACCCTCTACCTTAGATGTATCTCCTCGACCTCTTACAGTGGCCGGGGTATCCTCCTCCCCAAGCTCACCGCTGACATTCACTTCATCTTCATATGAATCACACTCACCCTCAATGAGCATTTGTTTCGAATATTGCGCAGCCAACTCTTCACATGAAGAGGCAGAATTCTCTGAGACTGAATAAAAATCCCCAGACTCGAACTCCGAAGGTATATCCATAGCAGACTTTTCAGGGATCAGGCTTTCATTCACCATTTCTGCCTCAGAAGATATTAACCGGCTGCCTTCCTTTTCCTTTAGTTCAATATGAGACAGCGTTTTTGATACATTGTCATCTCCTGTTCCCTTCTCATTTAATAAGTTAACTGCAGCCAAAGCATCAGACCGTGGTGTTATAAAAGCGTTATCTAGTTGGAGCTCACTGGTCATCATACCTTGACGTTTTTGCTCTGAAGTAGAGAACAAAGTCACTATGGTTTGTTTAGTTTTCCCGGCAGAAACCCCAGCTTTAGGGTTTGCAACAGTATCCTTCTCACCTTCTTTAGTTGCAGCGATAGTATGCCCGGTCTTTACTTCTTGGCCGCGAGTTTTCCGTAAATGCTTCGGGGCCATTGCTGCTCTCTTCGGCTGGTCAGAATCAGTACTGGCAAAGCGCTCGCCGCGTAGCCGAGTCGCAGCACCTGTGAAGGTTACCGCCCACCAAGCTCTCCGCAGTTTCAGCAGCGCGGCCACTACCTCCAGCATCAGCGTCGGCGTCGATGTCAGCGTTTCGGCGTGTCGGGATCAAAAGGTAAGGCGAGGGGGCTAATTTTCTCCTAAATCCATTCAAAAACGTCCGTTCTCGAAATCAGGTAGCACACAGCAGCATATCGTAGAGCTGTGGGTCAGAGGAGGATCAGCTCAAGCAGCCGACACGAACGCTCACGCAGGCGCCATCTTGCCTCAACTGTATCTTTCCAGTGCTCATAACATAGTAGGAGTGCTTCCGTAACTTAAATTCTTATTCACCTTCTAGTTTCACATTTTTTAACAGTATTTATGTATCTTTTCACTCACATTTGTCAAAGCACTCCAATGCCCCTTCTGCACTGGAGCGTTTTAACTCCGTGATCACTACTGGTTGTCATTGTGAGTAATGATAATTTAATGCGAGGCCTTATGGAAGCCCAAAGGTTGCATGTTCCCTATGTTGTATCCACATGGGCTCCTTTGGCGTCTTTGTCTTGAATGAGCAAAGCCCATTTCAATATGGATTCTTGCTTGAAAACCAGATCAGAGAGATCCCATCCTCTGTTCTTCAGTGTTTACCATGCCTTCAACGAGAAGTTATAGAGTATAAATAATTTCACCATCATAGTCAGAGGGTGGATGATTGTTGGTATATTTATAGATCATTGCAACACCGACATAAATATTAATAGAGCCCATTGTTCAGGAAGAAGGTGTGTGCATAGACACCTGAGCAGAGTCATGCCGGTGACCCATAAAAGATTTTTACCTTATTTTCGACTAAATATGTTCCCGCAGCTTGTAGCAGGATGGCATAGGCCCCAAGACCCTCCTGTATGTTCCTGTGATGAGTCGTCTGCACTGGACACATCACACATCGTGCTAATTTGCCCTAAATGGGCTAATTTGCATCAAAAGTATATACACCCACTATTTTCACACCTGAATTTCAATCAAGCGAGACCTGCCCTTTTATATCCACAATTTTTAGAAAAATGTACTGTTTGTTGGTATGTGTCGAGATTTTTAATAGCTGTGTGTTATGCTTATGCTTGACATTGAATTGTATAGCACTCACTTAACAACATTAATTGATGTGCTTAATATTTTTGTATGATTGTTTTTACTGTACTTTTATGATGGCCAAAGTCAATCGAATAAAGTAATAATTGAATTGAATAGAATTGAGTCATGTGGCCAGTCTCAGCACATGCAAACAAGGTCAGAAGTCCCCAAGCTGGAATGGATTCAAAGGCACTTTTTTATAACAGACAAAACAGAAATTTCTCAACCTGTCTGTGCAGCAGACAGATAACATGTTTCAGCAGCTATCTGCCAAACAATCAAACTGAAAGGAATTTAGTGCAGCTAGTCTAATCTTCACTAACAAGCACAAACATTTGACCTTAAATGTTGAAAAATGACTTTTCTGAAAAATACTTACTTTCCCCAAAACATAAGTTACAACAAGCATTGGCAAATCCAATCCCTTCGCCTATGCAATAGCTATTGGCTTTGGGGGTAGATTGGCAAAGAGTGGAGTGGGGTAGAATGAATTGGAGAGAATTGAGGTAGATTGGGATAGATTGAAGTGGGGTTGAGTGGGGTAGATTGGGGTAGGTTGGAGTCGGGTGGATTGGAGTGGGGGAGGAGGGTAGATTAGCGTGGTAGATTTTGGAGTGGGGTAGATTTAATTGTGATAGATTGGGGTTGAGTGGGGTAGATTCGAAAGGAGCGGGGTTGACTGAGGGAGGTAGATTGGAGCTTTGTAGATTGGGGTAGAGTAGGGTGGGATATATTGGGGTAGCTTGAAATGGAGTGAGGTAGATTGGGGAAGAGTGGAGGGGGTGGATTGGTTTAGATTGGAGTGGGGTAGCCTGGAGTGGGGTTGGGAAGATTAGGGTGGGGTAGATTGGTTGGATTATGGTTGGGTAGAATAGAATTGAGTGGGGTAGATTCGGGTAGAGTGGTGTGGAGTGGTGTAGATTTGGGATGGGGTGAGGTAGATTGGAGTGGGGTGACCTGAAGTGAAGTAGATTGGGGAAGAGTGGGGTAGATTGGGGTGGAGAAGATTGGTTAGATTGGAGTGGGGGAGTGGGGTAGATTGAACTAGGGTAGATTGGGGTGAAGTGGAGTAGATTGGGGTGGACTAGGGTAGATTGGAGTGGGGTAGGTTGGAGTGGAGTGGGGTAGTTTGAGGTACAGTGCAGTGGGATATATTTAGGTAGATTGAAGTGTAGTGGGGTAGATTGGGTCGAGTGAGGTAGAGTGGGGTAGGGTAGATTGCAATGGGGTGGGGTGGAATGGAGTGGGTTGGGGTAGATTGCAGTGGGGTGATGGGGTAGAGTGGAGTAGATAGGAGTGGAGTCGATAAGGGTAGATTTGAGTGGGGCAGATTGGAGTGGGGTAGATTGTGTAAGGGTAGATTGGAGTAGGGTAGGTTGCGGTGGAGTGGGGTGGGGTAGATTAAAGTGGGGTGGAATCGGGTGGAGTGGGTTGCATTGATGTGGAGTGGGGTCGATTTGATTGGAGTGTGGTAGATTGGAGTGGGTTAGAGTGGAGTGTTGTAGATTTGGGTAGAGTGGAGTGTAGTAGAATGGAGTCGGGTAGGTTGGGTGGATTGGAGTGTGGTAGATAGGAGTGGAGTGGGATAGATTAGAGTGGAGAGTAGTTGGAGATACTGCAGTGGAGTTTGGAGTGGAGTGGGTACATTGAAATGGAGTGGGATAAAATGGACTGTAGTAGATTGGAGTGGAGTGGAATAGAGTAGGGTAGGTTGGAATGGAGTCAGGTAGATTGGAGTGGAGTGAGTTGGAGGGGGTACATCATAATGGGGTGGTTTGGAGTAGATTGGAGTGGGGTATATTGGACCAGAGTGGGGTAGACTGGGGTAGATTGTAGCAGAGTGGGGTAGATTTGAGTGGAGTGAGTTAGATTGGGGTGGAGTGAGGTAGATTGGAGTTGGGTGGGGTTGACTGGGTTAGTTAGATTGAGTGGAATGGGTAGATTAAAGTGAAGCAGAATGGAGTGGAGTAGAGTGAGGTAGATTGAGGTGTAGTGGGGTAGATTGTGGTGGAGTGGGGTAGACTAGTATTTCTAAAAATATGTATTTCTTATATAATACTCTCTAGTACATTCTAATATCTACAACACAAAGATAAACACAATGCACACAATACTTCAGCAAAGTAACACAGTAAATAGCACGAAATACACAGTGGCCCCGGGGGGTGGGGGGGACAAACTATATACTAAGAAAGTGGTATAAGTACCATGACTCAAGTCAGGATGATGTCGAGAGGACATAGAATTGCTGGGGACCCACAGAACCACCCAAAGTAAGTAGATAGGGACCCAAAGGAAAGCATGTGCAGTGTGTGAATACGACCGAGTGCTCCGTACAAGTCCATGTGCAAGTCACGGTTGGATTTTTAAAGGTTAAGGACCCTTCCCAACGGACCCTGGAGAAACCCCTTGGAAGACAGAAGGTTGGAGAGCCACCCCACCCGTGGATACCCTAGTACCCACGTTACCTAAACCAGGGAAGCCAGGTGCACCCGTGTGAAGTGGTGCCGGAAACCGCCGTCGAACCCAATGGAGGACTTCAGGAAAGTACTGCTGCTGGAAGAGGAGAAAGTGTCCGTGGGAATCCAAATGTGGATTATTGAAGAGGAGTACCTGAAAGCAGAGGAGACAGAGTCTATGCCACTCAGGAGTGACCAGGAGACTTGGAAGATGCATACCCTCCGATGTCGGATGCTTCAGGGAAGATGATGGTGACCTTGACTCTGCAGCTGTGAGGACCAGGCAATGCTGATGAAGACCTAGACCTGGATATGCGCTGTCCCACGAAGGTTGTTGAGTGCTGAGCGGTCGGTGTCTGGTGGGAGTACCAACAAGCCTTGGTAAATGCAACCCACACAGGAAGTCAAGAATGTGCAAATTTGGGACCACCAAGGTCCAGGGACTCACCACCAGCAGGGGAGTCAGGGCCGGCACGAGAAATCAGGGGAGCCCAAAAGAAACAACAGTGACCCTCAAGTGGACCCACAGGCCGGAGGCACTGGAGTCGCGAGAGGCCCACAAGCAGCTCACCAAAAGATGCAGGCCCCTATGCACACAATGTGGTGTGGCTGAAGATTCTGGTCACTAGAGGTGCTCAAGGTTGGGGCTACTTGAAGCCAGAAGATTTTCTTGCAAAGAAGCCAACAAGCCTTTGCAACTGTAAGTTAGACGTGGTGCACAGGGGTTTGATTATTGCAACCCCCGTGAGGATACTGGCCTCAAACTTGGTGAGAGGGAAGGACAGGCCTCAGAAACTGTGGAAAACCATGACCTGTGTTGCAGAGCCCACGGAGTCCGGATGGGCTCTGGATCTGCAGACCGGTCATCTTAGTTGCTGTGCCTGCAAATGCAGGGGAGTGACTCCTTCACTCCAAGGGAGATTACTTCAGGCGTCTTTGATGCTTCACAGGCCTTGGAACATTCCTGTATGATGCATAGGCACAGACGTTGCAGCAGAATGGAAGGGAGATGAAGTCAGGCCCAAACGAAGTTCAGCAAAGTCCAGAGTGCCCAGACAGTTGAAGTGCAATGGTGTCTTATCCCATGGTGAATCCAAAGACCTACACCCAGGTAAGCAAGGGTTGGGAAGATTCAGGGGCCCCTCCCAGGGGAGGGTCTGGACAGGGGCGGGTTACTCCCATGTACTTAGTCCAGTGTCACGCCAGAGCGGGAGCCAACGGCTCCCAGAACTGGTTTGAACTCAACTATGCACAGGGACACCAAGTGTGCCCCTCATGCAGACTTTCTGGCGCTGGAAAGCGCACCCACCCGGTCCCAATACACTAAATTCTGTCTGGGAGGTGGTCACACCTCCCTGTGACAGGATGCCTATTGTTCCACTTTCCTCTGCTCAAGCTTGGCTTAGCAGTAGGAGAGCAGAAATGTGTCTCTGGTCGGCAGCAACCATTTTGTGCTGTCCGGGTCTAGAAGACTGATACCGGGAACACTGAGAGCCTAACGGAGGGCTCTTCCAGTGCTTGGAATCATACCTCCCACACCGTTTGATACCAAACATGATAGGATTCGTTACAGCCGTTTTCGAGATGGTCATCGCGTAATTACGCGGTGCCCCTCTTTATAGTATATGGCTGGTTCACTGCTGACCCGGGAGAATGAACTCCGTAGGCTGCAGGGGTGTCCTGCTCATGCAGGGGCACCCTCTTACTTAGAACCATGCACCCTGCCACCCTGCCTTCAGGATTGCAAAGGCCTGCTTTAGGGATGACTTATAGGTTTTAAGTACAAGGACCCTTAGATTTAGTAAACCCATATCTTTAGTAAGTGGTGCATACACCAACTCACACAGGCTGCAATGGCAGGCCTGTAGTTCCATTTTGCATGGCCTCTCATGGGTGGCATAATACATGCTTCAGCCCATGGGAGACCTCTGGGGTACCTATGCCCTGGGTACCTTAGTACCATATACTAGGGACTGATAAGGGTACCTCAGTATCCAATCTTGAGTGTACCTAAGTACTCAACACAACAATTTAGGGAGAAAGCAGATAGACTGGGGTCCTGATTAGCAGAATCCCAGTCAGACTACTCATAATACAGCTTAGCACCAGACAAAAAGTGGGGGTAACCATGCAGAAGGATCCTACCTTCCTACAGTGTTCCATTATGAGAAAAAATTGGTCCATAGAGCATAATCCTAGAATGTAGGGCAACTCTCTCAGGCAGGCCCACGTAACCCTTAAATATGGCGCTACGGAGTTGACCACATTCATATCATCTGATTTTAATACATAACGCCATTGCTGGTTTTTACAGATCTGACCCCATAGTATTTAAAAAGGGGGAAGAGCCACCTCCACCAGGCGGCTACATATTTTTTACAAAACAGCATAAAATTGTTTAGATTGTCTAGACCACCAACGCTTCAATCACAACAACCATACCTACCATCAAGTATATGTATACGTATAAGGAAATCCCTGGTCAGAAGGATACATAGCCGGATTCATAAGTACAATTTTCGCTTCAATTCAGAGTATAGCATGTCTAGATATTCTGGACACAAAAGCCGTAGGTGTTACTGAAATAATTGCTTGTAAGAGATCCCGGCTTTAGCTCCCAGCATTTGTTTTTGTTCTCTGCGTTTGTTCATGATACCGTTCTCTAATCAAATCTGCAGTATCCTTTCTAATACTACCAGGAGCTTCCCACAAAGACATTAACTGTAGCACCTTTAAAAAAAATTGTACATGTGACGACCATCTATGGCCTTCGGCAGGAGCAGCTAGCTGTGACTTCCTCTAGAGTTTCTAAATAAACTGTGGTCTTAGGGTTTCTTAACAGTCTACCCAGTAAAGAATTGGCCTGAGAATGATAGTTTCTGATAGAGGAGTAAAACTAAGCTCTGCACAATGCCGCTAGAGGGGTACGTGGCCCAAGCCCCAGCAAATTTAGTAGGAAATTATTCTCAACTAATTGGAGTGGGAGGACATTCCCAAATCCCCATAGTCTTCACCATAAAGTGTGGCCGCCACTGCCCTTTGCTTATATATTTGTAAAATAATACTGATACTTCTGGCACAAGCCTTATGTCTAAACGTTAAAACTGCTCCAGTCAATTGTCTCAAAACTAGTGTAGCCTTCTGTATTTGACTGCCCCATTGCAAATTCTCTGCAAATCGAATTCCCAAATAGTTGAACTGCTTAACAGTTTCCAGGGGTATACCTTCAACTGACGGCTTTCGCTTAAAACAGGGGGTCGGCCTCAATACAATACACTTTGTTTTGCTGCCATTAATGGTTAGCGAATTCTTGTCACAATACTCCACAAAGCATGTTAGTAGCCTATGGGTGGCATTTTCTGTTCATGTCATCAATACCCCATCATCCACGTATAATAATATTAGCACCTGCTTCCCGGCTACAGTTGGAAATCTATGGGGTCCTTCATCAACTAGTGAACTACATCATTTAAAAAAAGGCTAAATAACAAAGGGAGCCAGCACGCACCATTACCGGACACCTTTTTAGACTGGGAAGGGTACAGTACACCCCCTGCCCTGCCCATAACGTACTTTGGATGTGTTACTAGTATGTAGGACCTGTACGGCCATCACTAGCAAGGAGTCAACACCCAGGTACACCAGGGATCTCCACAGCTTCTCTCTGTCGACTTAATCAAAAGCTGCTTTCAAGTCCACAAATATTAGGTACAGCGAAGACTTCCTCACCACCATAAACATATAGGAGATCACATATAACTGGAGAGCCTGGTCAATGGTCCCAATGCTTGGCCTAAATACAGCTTGCACTTCCGTCAAAATGTTAGGGTCCTCGACCCACCCTTGGAGGCGGTTGAGCAGGACTTTCTCCAAACTTTTTCCTGCACCATCCAGAAGGGAGATCAGACGATAGTTGGATGGGATGGATCGATCCCCTTTCTTATGGATTGGCACAATAATAGCCGAGCACCATGAAGGGGGTACAGCATTTCCAGTAAGTGCTGAATTGAACACTCTAGTAAGAATGCTGGCTCACAAATACAACTCTTCACAATATGTATCAATAGGCACCATATTGGGGCCTAGTGCTTTATGTTTCTTTGCATCAGTCAGGGCTGTCAGCACCTCTGGTTCTAAGATGTCAATTACACAAGGCCCAGAGCAAATGTTCTCTCGGGCTGACAGGGGGATGTAGGGTTGGCACTATATAAATTACTAAAGTGGCTAGTCCAAACAGATGGCCCAATATACGTTTCTATAATGTGCAGTGAGCCCCTCTCCACCCGTGATACCAATGCCCAGAATTTGGGGGATTTTTTCCCTGTTCAGCCTCCTTCAATTCCTCCCAGAGAGTCAGTTGGTGCAGCAGTTTCTTGGTTCTCATAAGGCATTTATATTCAGCCATACACTCTCTAAATAGTAATTTGCGTTGTGGGCTGTGGTGTCATTGTACTAGAGCAGATGATACAACTCCCTTCATTCTACGACATTTCTCATCATACCAAGTAAGCTGTATATTCTTTTTCCCACCATCCAACAAGGAGTCTGCGGGCCCAATGGGCTTAGACTACAGGGACTTCAGCTTCTCTGCTAACTTATTGTAGGCTGCTAGGGTTGCACCTTTGTCATCACAAGGAAAGTTAAAAATTCCAGAACCATACTTGATCAATATACTCTATAGCAATGTCAGTTTTTGTAAATATTTTCCCTACTACATCTTCTCCTCTTTATACAGTTCGATACCACAGTCATATATCTATGGCTCCTTTCCACTGGGCTATTTTCGCCAGCTCCCTGCCTTGGGCATAATTCCAGGTAGAGTACCACAGGATCCTGATCACTCCTGACAACTGTCATATCTTGCACACATTTCCCTCCCTCTATAGTCATTGAAAAATCAATTATTGATGCACTTCTCCCAGTATTAAATGTTGCCCTAACAGTGCTATCTGAGTGAGTACGACCATTAATAAAGCGCAGGTAGTAGTTTATCAGAAGTTCAGAGAATGTGCCTCCCTTCTTGGTGGATTTAAAATTAGTCAAGGCAGACTCGGGAATACCCAAACTACGATCTTCCAATATGGTTTAATTGATGATAACAACATCCGATGGCTGTGTATTAAATTCTCCACAAATCAATAACACATACGTCGCCCCTTTACCCTCCTCAAATAACTTGAGAATAGTCTCATCCTCTCTAATACTATCACTACAAGTTACTAAATTCCTCCAGATCCCCTGTACCTCCGGAGACCACCCAAGTGGAATATAAACATTCTCTATATCAATCAAACCACCTTCTGGGCCTGTAAGCCAAATTCTCACATGTTGAACATTAGAGGACAGTTTAGCTGCCCCAAATTGCTCTAGCCTACATTCCAGCTTACAGGACACCCAGAGAGTAAGCCCACCCGAGGGCAGACCCCTCCGAGAGCAGGTGGCTTGGTTTCTGCAATCTAGAAAACCATTTACTCTAATACCCTCCAGGGCCCATGTTTCTTGGAAGCAGCATATGTCATATTGCGCAACAAACTTCAACAATCCTCATCCTCTATTTCACTAACCAGGCTTGCTATATTCCATGATAATACGTACAAATTGTCTTTATTAAAGTGTTCGTAATAATGGCCCTGGATTGCCTAGTAGGACGCAAAGTAGTAGACTCGTGTGACAGACTCTTCCATACTCAATCAAAGTCGCATATAGGATGGTTTCCAAACTTAGTTGCCAGCGTCGCTGCTATCCTATTTAAATTAGAAGAGGAACCAAAACTGTGCACTATTTCTGACAGTCCTGATAATGCCCTCAGGCACCTAAGAGGTTAACTCTCTGTGCTCCTGTTGCGGAGGACAGCAAGGGTGTTCCAGAAGGAACCACAGTGAGATGCTCCAAACAAGTGTCATGTACTCCAGAAACTCACGGTCCACAAATATTGAATGATGCAAAATTGAATCCCACTGTGAAACCGACGAAGAGGGGTGATAAAAAAGGTAACACCAAAGAAAGAAAGGGAATGATCCTGCTTTCCCTGTCTATTCATTAAAGGGTCTTTTCTCCAAAACCAAGGGGCGCAAGATAGTCCGAGCCCCAAGCGAGAGCCTGGTCATTACAAAAACAATGGAGTGGGATGCTCAAGAACCAATGTCTACCTGCCCCCCTGGAGGACCAAACAATGCAATTAACATTACCTCCCTGGAAGTAGACAAGCCTACACAGAATGACAATGAACAAGGTCCAATCATTATGTTACAAGCAAAAAAGCACTCTGTCCGATCTAACAAAAAAGATTTCTAAATGGAGATGTTGGCCCCCAAAAGGAGCTGTTGAGGTGTTCCAGCAGGGAAGGGCTTAAAGCTCTGGAATCCCAGTGCCCCCATTACAAAGTTTGGATGTTGATCAGCCGGGGACTGCTGGAATTGGTTACACAGGGGATGTAAGACTAATGTCCAGCCTTAAACTCCTGGCCCCAATTTATACAAGAGCAGGAGAAAACAAGGGAGGTCTAGCTGAAGGGAAAAATAATTCCTTTGCAGCCAGAGACATTAAAGCCATTAGAGAAAAAAATGAATGCTGCCTGGAATTTATTGACCTCCTAGTGGATATCAACAATATTTCTAAACAGAGCAAGATTACTAGCCCTTTTCTATGCCATTTCAGAGTTAGGAGTTGTTTTGTCAAGCGACATGAGGGCAGTGCAATTGATGAATCAGTCACTTGGGCCAGGTTTAAGTAGGAATAGTGCCTTCTCTTCTAGGGTCGAATTTGCACTTTTCAGTATTGCTAGATTGGTTTTCAGCCAAATAGATGATTTCTGCATCATGGGGGTTGATGTACTACACTGTCCAAGCTTAGTCCGGAAAGTCATCTCATCATCAGGGCAATATCAGCCACAAATTCCTCCTTTCGACGCCGAGTGCCCCCCAATCACAAATCATTTGAGAGGGCATCAATGAGTGAGCCATTGCGCATAAATGATGCAGCTTATGAGAATTTGCATATTACTGCTTGTAAGTATTCCAGGTCAATCAGGCTCTTGAACTTTGGGAACAAAGAAATCAAGGTTGACCACAATGACTGGACATGGATAGCAGTGACGCTGGCAACTAAGTCTGGAAACCATCCTGGATTTAACTTCTCAAAAGTCAAACCACCCATCTAGCGATCATGGCCCATCGATTCCTGATACATGGATTATGTCACCTGGATCCTAGAGACTCTCTTTCCTGCCAACTTGAAATTTGTGTTTGGCTCTGGGGTACACGTGCATGTCTCTGCACAAAAATATGGAAGTCCATGCACAACCAGTGAAATCCAGGTCGTCGACTCATAACGTCTTTTTTTCTGTGATCATGCCTTTGTGAGATACGGTTAGGAGGGCATACTTGAAGAGAAAGACAGAACAGACAGAGTTTTGTAACAATAGGGCTAGTAAATGCACATGATGTTGCATTATGGATGATGTAGTCAAAGAATTGTGTAAGCTTATGTTCTTCTGTCATGGGTCTGCCCGATTCCATTTTGTTGGTAGCTCCTGTGTGATCATCTTCAGGCGAAGGCAATAATTATATCAGAGTTTGGTGGACACGTCTATATTACATCATATATATTTTTGTTTTATATAGTGTGGACAAGACCTGCAAGGACAGCAAAATGCTTTACAAATCTGTACATTTCCTAGAAACAGAAGAAGCAGCATTAAATCGTTACTAGGATATCACAATAAACAATATAAGAGGAGTGAATATAAATTAAGAAAACACGAAGACCTAATTTGAATAGTTAAACAAATGTTGCTACTTAAGGAATAATCTACTGTTTGGCCAGTGGCCCGTCTGGTACCTTGCCTCTGTCTCTATCGCACAGTAGAGAACTGGCAAATTTATTTAGACTTCCATGCCTTGAAGGGGTCTCTGTTATGAAAATTCATCCGTTGGTGGAAAGAATTGAGAGGAATTATGCTGTTTCTTAAATACCAATACTTCAAGGAGAGAATCTCAGATCTTCTGAAAAATGGACACCAGGCAAGAATTGTAGCTCCTGAAACATAAAATGGGATGAGCTAGATTGAAGGATTTTGTGTACTTGACAGTCTATTCTGAAGATGCATCTTGCTTCAATGCGTAGTCATTGCAGAGGGAGCGGACCTAGATGCTTTGTAAAGGGGGAAGAAGCATTTTCAGTATAGCAGAAAAATAAATTGCTGCAATCTTGACTTGGTAGGACAAATGATTGGACTACAGTTTTGATGTCTTCTGTGATGAATGATTTTAAGCTTATCAGTAGTCTTAGTTGGCATTGAGCAATCGTGGACAGGTTATTAATACAAGAATACTGGTTTATTTCCTTGTTTAGAAGGAAATTCAAAGATGTACTACACTCTATACTCTTGGGCGTGCAATAAATACATTTTATGAAGTGCTACCAGTTTAGAATTGGAATGTCAAAATGAGGAGAAAAGATGAGCAGACACTCAGTTTTGAAAGGGTTAGGCTTGATCTAGAGTAAGTCATCTAGGCAATTATGACATTCAAAATCACAGCAAGGCCGTACATCATCAGCAGAGGAACCTTTATGATAAATCAGAGAGATTTAAAATAGAGGATGAAGGAAGAGTAAACTCGTATGAAGTGTTGAGGAACCCCTTGTGAGAAGGGGACATGGCTAGGGATTGATGTGCTCAGTTTAATCTGTTTAGAAGTATTGGATACGTATGATGCCAATCATTTGATAATTGTGCAGAACAGATTTTGTGAAATTAAATAATGAAATGAAATAACTATATAAAGCGCATTATGCCCACAGGCATCAAAGTGCTAACACCAGTCTAGAAAACAGCTGTGATAAAAACCAAAGCACTGCAATCACGGGAGAGAGAAGAGTCAGGTTTTCAGTTGCATGCGGAACCCTACATAGGAGTTCAAACTCACAATGTGTATGGGCAAGGTATTCCACAATTAAGCCACTGCTACCAAAAAGGAGCTACCGCCCCACCTGGCTTTCCTGAATCTGGAAATGGTCACCCTCCTAAGAGATGATGATCTAAGCTGTCCTTTGGGGTATACCATGAAATGCTGTTCTCAGAGGCATCACTACCCTTGATGGTGAAGAGGCAAATGGACCATGCAAAGCACTTTAAAAAACAAACGTGTCCAAACTGGCAGCCAGTGAAGGAAGCGCATGCCTTCCCTGAATGAGCCGGCAGCCAGTGAAGGAAGCGCATGCCTTCCCTGACTGAGAGGTGTTTAGGTACATCCAGTACCAGGTGGGCTGCCGCATCTGAATGACCTGCAGTCTGTTAAGCGAGAACTTACTGATGTCTAATTATAAAGTGTTGCAATAGTCAAGAAGCAATGTAATGATCACAAGAACCACTGCTGCTCTGAGTTCAACAGGTATACGAGGGAAAATATTTTTCACGTTTTTGATAATGTAAAAGAAAGAACTCACAGTCCTATTGACCTGAGTGTCAAAAGTGAGGGTGTTATCAAAGATAACCCCTAGATTTTCGCAGAGGCAACTGGTGAAGGTAAAAGACCACACGTCTCTGGCCACCAAAGTTCTGACCACTCGTAGTGTTATGTCCCAAAAACCAAGATCTCTGTCTTTTTGGCATTCAATTTCATGCAGTTCAACTCTATCCAGATGCTATCAATCATACTGAGTCTGATATATGGCCCATTTGCACACAACAGAGTAACAAACAATGCATGTTGTCCTAGGGAGAGGAGGAAGTGTATAGGCTCTCTAGGCTTGATGTGGGTTTCTACTAGGGAATACAACTTCTATTGACCCAGGAGTGGAGTACTGACCTACAGCAATCCCCTCAAACATATCCAGTATATGCTACAAATAACAGGGGCCATTAAGGTTTGTGATCAGACCTATGTATGTTGCTTTCTCATGTCCACCCTGTGGAAAAATAATATGGCTTAGTAGGCTGTATGCATTTTATATAAGTTGCTATTAAACCCCATAACACCGGTAATATGACCATTCTAAACCCCTTATCCCTGGCAGTCCCTGTGATAGGTTCCTATTTCCCATCCCATCACATATCTGATGGTTTAAGGAGCTGTCCAAGGTGTGTTCTCCTTGAGTATGCCTCTAAACTGGGTCCCCACGTACTAACTGTTTGCAATATGTGCAAACTGCACATCAAGTGGTTTGCAATTAGTTATGCAAATTGAGATACAATCATATTGCATATTGTCCAGATCGCAAAGCCACTTACCTAATTAATATTAATTTAACAGTACTGTTTGCTACTATTTACTTTTCGCGACCCCTTGTGATTGACCGCGAATGCATGATTGACCGCGAATGCAGGGATAGCAGAGCACCATCCCTACCTTTGCATTCCCAAACTGGAAATATTTTTTAAAAGCAGCCAGCGTCCATTCAAGGAACAGCTGCTGTTTTTTTAATTTAAAAATGTGTTTTCATTTGCGAAGACAACAGAAGACCCATGCAGTGTACCACAAGGCTGCCCACACAATTTCCAAAGGAGAAGCTGTCTGAAACCTGCTAACTTAAAAGAAGATTTCACTGTGTGAGGAGAGGTGTGGCCTTAGAGGGGTGTAGTCTGGTACTGAGAACTACCTAAGAAGCACTTTTCCCACCTCCCCACACCAAACCCCATCCTCTAAAAACATAAAGGCTATGAGACAGGTACAGAGATTCTGAGATGTTTTCACACCCTTAATTGCAAAAACAACAGTTGATGGACAGAATGCAGAACAATGTCATACATTCACCCCAGTACAGAGATCTGGGCCTAAATCCATCGTTTTTTTGCTCACCATGCCATTCCAGTTTGAACCCAGCCATATGCAAATCAGTCTTGACCCTGTGCCTCATGGGAACAGTCCAGCCTGAACTGCCAAGCCAGGTCCTCCCTGGACTGAAAACAAGCATCCCAGGACCGGTTTTGGGGTTTCACCCCTCTTCAGCCAGGACAGCTTGATTCCAGTGGCATGGAGAGCACGGGACTCACGTCTGAGCATACCCGTCCCACTCGGGGTGACAAATGCAAAAACAACAGTTGATGGACAGAATGCAGAACAATGTCAGACATTCACCCCAGTACAGAGATCTGGGCCTAAATCCATCGTTTTTTTGCTCACCATGAAATTCCAGTTTGAACCCAACCATATGCAAATCAGTCTTGACCCTGTGCCTCATGGGAACAGTCCAGCCCGAACTGCCAAGCCAGGTCCTCCCTGGACTGGAAACAAGCATCCCAGGACGGGTTTCGGGGTTTCACCACACTTCAGCCAGGACAGCTTGATTCCAGTGGCATGGAGAGCACGGGACTCACGTCTGAGCATACCCGTCCCACTCGGGGTGACAAATGCAAAAACAACAGTTGATGGACAGAATGCAGAACAATGTCAGACATTCACCCCAGTACAGAGATCTGGGCCTAAATCCATCGTTTTTTTGCTCACCATGAAATTCCAGTTTGAACCCAACCATATGCAAATCAGTCTTGACCCTGTGCCTCATGGGAACAGTCCAGCCTGAACTGCCAAGTCAGGTCCTTCCTGGACTGGAAACAAGCATCGGGGTCAAGACTGATTTGCATATAGCCAGGTCTAAACTGGGGTGGCATGGTCAGCAAAAGAATGACGGATTTTCCCCAGATCTCTTGACTGGGGGGGAATGTTTTGATTTGTTCTACATTCCGTCCATCAATTGTGTGTCTTTCGCTTTCTCGCCCTAAGTACGCCAGGTATGCTCAGACGTGAGTCCAGGGCTCACTGTGCCACTGGAATCAAGCTATCCTGGCTGAAGAGGGGTGAAACCCCAAAACCGGTCCTAGGATGCTTGTTTCCGGTCCAGGGAGGACCCGGCTTTGCAGTTCGGGCTGGACTGTTCCCATGAGGCACAGGGTCAAGACTGATTTGCATATAGCCAGGTCTAAACTGGGGTGGCATGGTCAGCAAAAGAATGATGGATTTTCCCCAGATCTCTTGACTGGGGGTGAATGTTTTGATTTGTTCTGCATTCCGTCCATCAATTCTGTGTCTTTTACTTTCTCGCCCTAAGTGCGCCAGGTATGCTCAGACGTGAGTCCTGGGCTCACTGTGCCACTGGAATCAAGCTATCCAGGCATGAAGATGGGTGAAACCATGAAACCGGTCCTAGGATGCTTGTTTCCGGTCCAGGGAGGACCTGGCTTGGCAGTTTGGGCTGGACTGTTCCCATGAGGCACAGGGGCAAGACTGATTTGCATATAGCCACGTCTAAACTGGGGTGGCATAGTCAGCAAAAGAATGATGGATTTTCCCCAGATCTCTTGACTAGGGGTGAATGTTTTGATTTGTTCTGCATTCTGTCCATCAATTGTGTGCCTTTTGCTTTCTCACCCTAAGTGCGCCAGGTATGCTCAGACGTGAGTCCTGGGCTCACTGTGCCACTGGAATCAAGCTATCCAGGCATGAAGATGGCTGAAACCATGAAACCGGTCCTAGGATGCTTGTTTCCGGTCCAGGGAGGACCTGGCTTTGCAGTTCGGGCTGGACTGTTCCCATGAGGCACAGGGTCAAGACTGATTTGCATATAGCCAGGTCTAAACTGGGGTGGCATGGTCAGCAAAAGAATGAAGGGTTTTCCCCAGATCTCTAGACTGGGGGTGAATGTTTTGATTTGTTCTGCATTCCGTCCATCAATTGTGTCTTTTGCTTTCTCACCCTTAATTGACATAAGCTTTTATAAGCCTCCAAAAACAAGTCTGGAAATCCACTCTGTGCAGTGGTATCCAGCTTGTCTCCCCTATCACCCTGTGATATGGACTGCTCACCGGGTGACCATGTGAAGGGAGCCGATATTGTGTAGCATACGGTGGCACCTTGTGATTTGGCAGGTCTGCTGTCCCATTAGGAAACCAATTGCTACATCCTGTTGTCACTCACAAGTAGGAGGAGAAAATCAATTTCTTGCTCACTCCTAGCTGGGATTCGGAATGAGTAGCAGAACGCCTTTTGTGAGTCGTAAACGCTTTACCTACTGTACAAAAGGTTTTGTAGCTCACACTGTCACAATACTTTTTTGTAGGCACAATCGGGGACATGCATCTACATCTGAATTTGCGATTACCAAATATAGATTTTTAAGGAATTTCTATTTGGTAATCGCAAATGCCTATGCATGTAGGAATCGCATAAAAAAATCGGACTCCTTAACATTGCGTAGTAGCGATTCTGTAAATAGCGAATCGCTATTAGGTAATGTGACTCCCTTCATTCCTATGGACCTGCAGGCCCATAGGAACGAATGGTAATGCATTTGCAAATTGCGATTACCAAATTGGTAATCGTACATTGCGAATGCCAAGCCAAGGGTGCCCAGGGGCCTAAGGCCCTCCTGAAGCACCCCCCAAAAAATGCAAGTGTGCACATGTAAAGCACATGGCACTTTGAAAAATGCTTTTTTGTGCATTTTTGAAAGTATGCACATATCACCACCAACTTGAAATTGTTGGCAATTAGTGTTTCCTAAATGCAGAGTTCGCATTTAGGAAAGGCTTCTTTCATCTGCATTAGGGCATCACAATTTGCGATTTCCTAGTTGCATTTGCAATTAAGGGAATCGCAAAATGCGATTCCTTTAATTGCGAATTGCCAAAAAGGTACATGCATCAGAAAAAGCCATTTTGCAGTCGCAAACGGCCGATTTTTACAAATTCCACTGTTTGCCATCGCAAACTGGTTTGATGCATGTGCCCCAATGCTTGTTGTTTGTGACTCGCAGACTTTCTGACCTCAAGAATGTTTTGAAATGGAGGCAGTGCTTTAAGAGAGTCGGTACTGTCAGGTACTGAGTACCTGCACTTCATTATTTTGAGAGGGAGAGGTGCAATACTTTCAACTTGAGAGTACCGGCACTTCTCAGAGACAAGCAGGTACTCTGGCATTGAGTATCTGCACTTATATTTCTCCATTTGAAGCACTGAGTGGAGGGCCATATTGCTTTGCTACTGCCAATCACATCTTGACCTTCATTCATGCCACCTGTGGCGTGTTCACACAATGAACTCAGTCTTAAAATGATTGCATTGTTTATCATTTGAGGAAATGATCATTATGTTTAGACTCGCCTAGACTCGATTTTAAGTTCTCTATAAAGAGAAACCTACAGATCCAACAGGAACATAGTGATTCTTGCAGGAGTGCAGCACACCTTCTGTACATCGTTCCACTGTTGTAAAAAAAAATGTAAAAAAAGAGCAAACACAAAGTCACAGACATTATAACAAGGGAACCCTAAGGCTAGCGTCAGCATTTGGAAGAGCACCCAACAGAATTGCGAGCATTTTCACTTCTCCTATCTCTCAAGAAGTTTTTAAAACACAGAACTCTTTCACAACATTTACATTAAAGTCTTCAGGATTGTAAAACCGTACATAAATCCCTGTATTTGTACCTTATCTTATTTTGCATTTCTAATTTTGCAGTACATGGTTTCATAAATGGCCCATTTATGAAAGCTGATTGCTTGGATCGGCGAATAACAACTTAATAGTAAAGTTTGCTTTGTTTGCTCTATAAAATACTTGAACTTGAAGGCATACATATCTTAAGAAAACACTTGCAGAATACAATTGATGTATTATTATGTTTCAAGTCAGTAAAAATAATAGTTTAAAAAATCTGAATTCGAGGATGTTTTAAAAGGCGAAATTCCATTGTCTTGCATTCCTCCACTGTCACAGAGGGTAACAACACAGTCTTAACATGAGGCAGAGGGAGAACATGCAATGTTATGTTTTTTAACTTATTTTTGTAGTTGTTGATTTAAAATACTGCCTTGTAGTTTCAAGCAAGACTTCAGAACTGCTTTCAGCTCCAGGCAGTGGACACGAACGCCATTTGAAGCAGTGCAAACGAATTAAATTATAACACACATTGCAAAATCTATATTTCCTTGGACCAGAGTTCAAAGGTGAGCAGGTCCTAATGAACAAACATGACCAGAGTGCACAGGGTCACAGACTCCATAGACACAGGCCATGAGCTAAATATAGCACTGTCCTGGCAGCAGCACTGACCTGCTGATACCCACATCCTTGTTTTCCTTCTTCAGGATGTTGATTTTCCTCACAAATTAGAACAAGGCATCTGTCAAAAACGTGGAATCAGTTAAACAAAAAAAAAGGCTGGGATGACACGCCGTTACACCGGTGATTTTGAGGTCAGCCTTCGGGTCTACAACGTACCCAAACAAAAGGAACTGGAGTCCCTTACTCATTGGTGGGGAGAAAATCCATAGGACGCAGTTAAATTATAGCAAATACTACTCTGTGATTTTATGGGGTATATTTGCTGGCTCTGTGGGACCCGAGTGAGGGTTAGGAATGTCAGGACCGGCTTTAGCGCTGATTGTCGCCCAGGCCGACAATCATTTTTGGTGCCCCCACACCCCATGACCACCTCCTCGGATTCTCTCACTACCACCGGGGCATAAGTGCCCCATATCTCTCCAATCCTTAATTATTGCTAAACGCAGCCCCCCCACCACCCCCTCAGGACAGCAACCCTTCCAAAGGTCGGCGCCCAGTGCGGCCGCACCAGTCGCTCTGCCCTAAAGCCGGCCATGCGGGATGTTTAGTGCCCACAGGGCTTCCAAGCTTGTGCTGAGTGGAGGGAAAGCGCAGTCAAGTCTCTTTGAAGAGGTGGCCGTACATCAAGCGCCGATCCCACGGAGCCAAGCAGCACGTTTCCAAACTGACTGCCAGCCAAGCTGGAATCACACAGGGGCAAAATGGCCGAGACGTGCCCCTCCCAGGCCTGCAACATGAAAGATGAAAACCGCACGCGCTAATTGGAACACAGTCAGTGGCGCCCTTTGGTTTTGCAGAGCTTCAGCCACATTCCTGTGACTTAAATCACTTAGATGGCATTTTCCTACAACCCATTAGACTATTATGTACTTTCCAAGTATTGGGCTATTATTGTTGATTGTTGAGGGTTTGTGTGTGCAACGGAAACTTGGAATGAGCCAACCAGCGAGATGTTACCGTCTTCTTCAGCACTCCCCTCCCAGGTCGGGGTGGGATGGCTCGATTCTGCCTAAGGAAACGCAGCTCCTCTTGGGTCTGGTTTTCATTACCACAAGTTCAAGGCACATTCGGGGAAAAAAAAGAAATCCGCAAATGTTTAAAGAAAAAAAAACGCGTGCAAGTTTCTCATTGTAGTTATTTGTGAAGTGGAGCCCAGCTGATGACTGTACGGGACCTGTTTACACCCTGACACCTCGCAAACATTTGGCCACGTCCTCAAGTGGTTGCAGACCTTTTAGAAATCTGAGAAGCTGGCTCTAGTCAAATCAAGCCTTTAATCTACCCAAGGCGGGCCATCACTCACGGAGTCATGTGGGGTCCTGTAGACACCTATAGAGTTCTGTTCGATTGCCTGCACATGGGCCCTCTTTTGAAATATCAGGGTCAAGTTATTATTAAAATGTAGGAGGGGTGTGGAGATTTGCTTAAGTGTGATGTGCCCTGCCTTGTGCACAAATTCCAAGCCCACAGTACAGGTCCATGAAAACAAGAGCTTTCACATGTGCACTCTCAGGGGGATATTCTTAAGAACGTGTGATAACCATCGCAAAAGTACCTAACGCAACTTCCAACATCGCAGTCTATCGCAGGAAAATTACGGCATGTTAACAAAGCATTGTCAACACGGCGGCTCCATGCGATATTCTCCAGATAAAGCATCAAATGTCCGCGTTAAAATCAATGCCACGCCGCAATAATGCGAAACACGAAAGCCAAAAAAAGCGGCGATGAGGCCAATCGCGATACAAAAAAGCAGTGAATACCAGCAGCAGGCCTGCAAATCCCACGCATCTGGCGGGAAAATGCCCTATAAAAGCAACAAAAACAACACACCAGAAACAATCCAAAGTGCATAGCATCATGGATGCACCCTGACCGAGCGCAGAGGCCAAAATGAACCCCACAAGCCCCACAGACCACCAGCAAGGACCAACAGGGTCGGGAAGGCCAAGGAGAAGAGGGAGAGGAAGACGGGGTGCAGTCCGCAGGAAAACAAGACCAGCGTCATGGAGGTGACAAAACAATACCAGCAACTGACCCACAATCAGACTACCTTGAATGTAGTCGGAGTGTTGAGGAGGCCAATGGAGGAGGCCAAGAGGCGCTGGCATGACGTGGAAACCTAAACCAGGCCCAAATCCACTGCCAACAGGAAGGCAGCAACTGCGACAGGAGGTGGCAGTCCTGCACCACAGGAGGAGCTGGAGGAAATGGAGGCCAGTCATCATTGTGGAGATGGTGCAAGGAGGTGGGAGTACGGACACAGCTCGGGAGGACCTGACACAACAACAACGGGGTGAGTAATGACCTGGGACTGGGGGACGGGGAGAGATGGGCACAATGGCACATATGCACAACGATGTGTGGCACACTGCACACCCAAAATTACCCAGGGTCATGTACCCCATCCCTGTGGCACACTGCAGCACACACACATACCAATCACAGCACATCCCATGACAATCTGGCACAAAGTGCAACACCAATTCTGCAGAACAGGGGACACAACTGGGTCCGCCCATGCACAAAAACAGGCCAATCACATTTGACAGAGCAGGGAACTGTGAGATGCACATGTACCGGTACAACCTCACATCAGTCATGTAGTCCAAATGTCCACTGTCCCCCCTCAAATTGCCAGCACCGCCCAAACAGTCACAATGTACATTGTCACACAGTCTGCATGTCTACAAGAACAATGCGCCAACATAAATGTCAACACAATATCAACATGCATCTCCCCTTCTCATTGCAGAGGGACAAATAACACCTCCAGCAGGTCAGACCAGACAACCCATCAGTGATGCCGGAGACGACCACCACACCTTCGACACCGACACCCTACAACAGCCCATGGACATACCACGCAACCCACCACCAGGACCAGGGCAGACAAGCTACTTAGAGGAGAACCCAGCCCCTGCAACAGACCACACAGCAGGAAGCACCCGCAAGCACGGCTGGCCCACAACACCTCACCGACCCACAAAGGGCACCCCAATGCCAGGTGTCAGAACGCCAAAAGGAGGTGGCCGAACAGATGCGGGTGTGGTCCGAACCCATGGAAGGCGAACTAGATCACATACGTGGGTGTCCATTACCCTTCATTGGCCACCTACACCCCACAAAGGAGACCAACACTGCCATAGACACACATGCAGATGCACATTCCCAGTACAGAACCACGCACATATCAGTCACACACCTACATTGGCTCTGCATACGACGGCCCAGTCCACTCCCGTAACGAATTGGGTGGGTGACGACAAAGCTACATGTCCAAGCTCTAACCCGCTGCCTGCGGTGACATGTCTGCGTCTGCTCTACACAGCACAATGTAATGTCGTAGGGCCCAGGGTCCTCATGCATACAACAAGACCACAGGGACACACGCAGATATTATGTTGAACTGTCTACCACGTGCGCCCGGCCCCTTTATTGGCATGGCCACATGTACAGTGACGCCTGTGCTGGATGTGTGTGGGGTGAGTTCAAGCCAGCCCGCAAGGAGTTGTTGGTGCTGGCAACAAATACAACAGTGAACATTACGAATATGGAAACAGACAACACCAGCATTACAGGGATAACTGCGTAGCATCATGGAGGTAGCCGGAGCAAGTGCAGAGGTCACACAATGAGCAAACAGAAGTATCCGTGAGTTGCAGTGCACTGAGTTTGGGGAACTAGGGCTGAGCACGCTCATGTGAATAAAATGTCTAGGATTGTGCCCCTTCGGGACATTCCTGATGCAGCTGCATTGGTGGGGTGTCACACCTGCATCATCTTCCTCATCGTCGTCCCCGGTCTCCCACACTGCCTGAAGTGACATTGCTGCGTGAACTCTCCACAGCACATAACAAAAACAGTAATGGACGATGATTCATGGTGCACTGAGTTAGTGGCACCTGGAGTGCTGAGCAGGGGACCAGGCAGAAGATGGCATCCACGACAGGTGTGAGCAGCTCCATCAGTCTGCCAGTACGACTGTTTCTACACTGGCAGTTGGTGGCTGGTGGTGGTGGCATGTGCCTCCTGCAGTGATGCAACGTCCGGGTCAGTCAGGACTCGATTTGATGTGTAAGCCCTAATGGGCCGCAGTTGAGGCCGGAGGCAGTGGACAGCGCAGGGCCACAGCAGGTGGCGTTGACCCCAAAGCCATCGCCTCAGAGGCTATCAAATATCTCAGAAGAAGGGGTCCCTGACCTGACCAGCACAGAGTTAGTGGCCCCGGATGCACAGCGGCCCGCACAGGCCCCGCCACAGGATGGTGACTTGCGGTCCACTGAGGTAGGGCCACGCAAACTGAGCGAGTCCTCGTCGATGTCGAAGGTGAATGTGGCGGAGGGTTGTGGGGGACAGTGTAAGGTGTCCTTCAGGGCATGATGCAGAGGGCAGAAGCTATCCGGAAAGAGCAAATGGAGGAGTGGAAAGTGACTGCCTCGTTGCCACCACCAATTCGGTATCAGCTGCATGAGGATGAAAACTACCCCCTAGACCATAGACTCAGACGCCACCAATGTACGACCAGAGAGTGTCCATGAATGTCGGGGAACAGACTTAGTGGCACCGGGGCTGAGAGGGGATGCAGTCTACGATGATGCCAGTACACTGATATGAACTCCGGCATTACCAAATCAAGACTCTGTGACCTACTGGACCGCAGTGGAGGCCGGAGGCAATGGTCAGCAGTGAGCCACGACCATGTGTCGTAGGCTCGCGATGCACAGAGTTAGTGACATCGGGGCAGTTGTCGGTAGTGTTCGATCACCTCCGTAACGATGATCCTCTTTTCCTCCCACATGCAACACGTCATCCTCTTATGCTTCTCATTGCATGCAAAGATTCGTACTCTGCCTTTGAATAATCGATGTTCAATTCCAATTCTGTGACCTACTTGAGCGCAGCATAGGCCAAGAGCAGTAGTCTGCGTGGGCCCACAGAATCTTGCGGCTGTTATGTAACACTAAGACGTGTTGGCACCACATCGAAGGGTGTATAGTGACATACACACAGCCATGATTTATGTGCTCTGCCATGTGTAATCAAGACTCAATTCCAGAAGTGCGACTTATTTGGCCGCAGTGTCGGCCGGAGGCAGCGGTCAGCGCAGGCCAACCGCTGTCCAGCCATCTCCTCCTGGATCTCTCACACACGACGTTGGAATGGCATTTGTATTAGTGTTGTGGCTGACAGGTAGTGGCACCAGAGCTGAGCAGGTGTGCAGCAGGCGAGGAGGCCGTGTCCTGCCTGTGACGGACTGCATTGAATTGGTGTGAGGTCTGCAGGACCACAGTGCAGACCGAAGGCCGGAGTCAGCAAGGGCCCACAGACACGTTTGGTGGGCGTCCCATGCACAGACTTGGTGGCACCACATGAGAGGGAGTATAGTGACCTGAACTAGGGAGTTGGATAGCCCAAAACTGCCTTAAATTGAACTCTGGGAAAACTGAGGTGGTACGTTTTGGCAATGATCCGAATATTTGGACCCCGGAATGGTGTTAGTCAGAAAACAGAGCCTCCTTGTCATCAATACAAAGCAATCAATACATAACAGTCAACGTACCTTTCACACTGCAAGGGCGATAATGGACAGCACAGATGTGGTCACAATAATTGAGAGAAAAAAATAGTTACATCAAGATAATTTATTATCAATTTCATACATAAAAGCTGTAAACACAGTACTATATATTGTCATATAGCTATTTTAGGAAGCAGTGACAGTATAGACATATCAATACACAATAAAAAGCATCATCAAAGAAAACGAAACAAAAAATATCGTAAAATGTGAGGTTAGGGACACCATAAAAAGGACAAAAATAGTCCTATTGGTAGAGGAAAATCACCAAACCAAAAACTAATTAATTGTGACCCTAGTCAATACTACTTCCCATTCAAAATGTCACAAAGAATTATAATCAGAGATTTTGTGTGGTTTCCTCGTATTAGAGCATCGACGCGTTTCGGTGGGCTATTAGTTCTCGGCCAACACCTTCATCAGGAAAGATTAACATAAAGTCCCAATTGTAGTTACATTAAAATCAACGATCTGAAAAAAACATAACATAACAAATTTTTAGTTACTTATAGAATCTATTTGTTCTCTCAATACATAGACACACATACGGCTGTCCAACAACTCCACAATTGCATCAAACAGACCAACAGCCAAGCAAATTTAATATGCAATTCTATTTGTGCTTGTAGTGGAAACTCCACTTCGTGATGCTATACAAGATCTTTGTTAATAGCATATGGTGCTTATGTGAGCGCTACCAGGTCAAAGTGTTTTTGCACAATACTTTAAATATATTCGTGGAAACCCAATTTAGCTATACTATAGATAAGCCAACTAATTTGTCTTTGAAGTCTGTGGTGGCACTGAGTAAGAATCCTTACATAAGCATCTTGTCAGTTGGGTATCTATGCACTGAACTTTAGCTTCAGTACCATTGCTTGTATTCTATATCAAGTTGTAATTCATTTACATTCATAGAGGACCAACTACCTTATTAATATGAGAGGCTGTCTCCATGCAAATATCGCCACTGAGTCCTTCTCTCTCAATCGGCGGTTAGGATCAGTCAATCACGGTGGGTTTATAAGCACCTAGTAAGTGAAGACATGACAACTTCCAATATTCCGTTTTAAACAAAAGTCACACTATAAGGAAAGATTAGTTCCACTTAGAATTACCTTGGATGTATCTGCAATGAGTCTAAAAAGACTTCACGACACAAAAGTTTCTCTATTTAGGTAATATCCTTATATCTCCCACGCAAACGTTTTGGCACCTATTCAATGAAAATGAGTTCCAAGTTAAATTGATACATTATCGTACATGTTATAAGTAGTCATTTTGCGTACCATTTAAATCTCATAGGATTTTAATGGAAGATTCTTTTTATACATTTTCAGATTCGTAGTCTTTGAGAAACCGGATGCTTCTTGATTATTCAGAGCATTAGGCATTCATATATGGTTCTTTCCCGGGTAATTTCATTACTACCCCAACTATGTCAGAACACACCATATTCGAGACTTTATTTGTCTCTCACTGCATAGGAATCCCTATCAATAATATCTGATAGAATCTATCAGATATAGTCAACAGCGCCTGCTGTAAAAAAATGTTTTTTTTTCTTATTAAACATTGCTCATTTACCTTAGGCAGCTTTCTTCTATTTATTCCCTGCTGCACCATCCAATGTTGGTAAAAGTTATATGTTCATGCAAGGGTTCGATGCACGATAACAGCACTACGGAGAAAACAATTATGTTTCAGTTTCAATCGAAATGAACCTTGCTATAGCAAAACAGATTCTGGCCCTTAGCTCAAAATTACAACTCAGGCTACCTCTCGTCATAACTGACCACCGTTTTACTGTTATGATGCGTACACACAGCCTTCTGTGCCAATGCAACCAAACTTAATTGGAACTCGAGGATTATATATACTGTATGGCTCTTAACGAGAACATTACTTCCGAGGTATCACAGACACATTACCCACTCTGGCCAGACCTTCGTGAATGTCACCGCCATCTTGGAGGTGTCAAAAAAAGGATCAATACCCTATATTTTAAGCGGGTGATGTTTTTATCAAGAGCAGAAAGAAGACCATTAGACCTGCAATCGCCGCTGTTTAAGCGAAAAAGTTTTTTAGCATTGCTCATTTACCTTTGAAAGCTTTTTGCTATTTGCTCCCTGCTTCACCATCCAATGTGGTTAAAAATTATATTCAAGCCAGGGTTCGGTGCAAGATAACGGCTCTACGGAGAAAACAATTATATTTAAGTTCGAATCGAAATGAGCTCTGCTTTAGCGATACAGATTCTAGCCTTCACTTCAAATTGCAGCTAAGGCTATCTCTCATCAAAGCTTACCTCCGTTCGCCTGTTACGGTACGTATAAACAGCCTTCTGTGCCTATACAGCTAAACTTCATTACAACTCGAGGAGTATATATATGGTATGGCTCTTAATGGAAACAGGTGGAAGTAAAAACACTACTTCCGGGGCACCACGTACACGCCACCCACTCTGCTCGGACCCCCGCGAACGTCGCCGCCATCTTGGAGGTATCAAAAAAGGTTCAATACCCTATTTATAAAGAAGATAATGTCTCAACCACAACGGAACGGAGACCGATAGGCCTTCAATCGCCATCATTTTATAATAAAAAGGTATTCTTCTAGTAAAGATTATTGTCATTTGTTTCTTGACATATACCAGAACCTATAACTGCTATAGTGTCATTCAAAAGCAAGCCATAGGATACGCGAGAATTGTTGAAATGGCTAATCCTTGATCCTTCATGTCTTAAGGATCATGCCAATGGAAAAGACGTACCCACCGAATTTTATTAGGTCATATTTATGCGGGAACAGGAACCCTACAAAATAGCCACAACAGAATGTAGCGTAATTACTATTAAATTCATTCCTATCTACTCAGAGCCAACCTAAGCCAAATATTAAATTCGTTTGGCTTGAAAATGAATTAAACATGTGCCATTTGGCCTATGGTCTTAGCTCTGAGAGGATATAATACAGCCAACAGTTCAAAGATGAGCAATTTTTCTTACTCCTATGTCCCAGAACAGCAAGGGAAGTAAGACCAAATTTATTCCCGCAAGATTTTGCATACAGTGTGCTAGATATATCTCATCTTGTTGCCAGTAAATGTTCCCATTCCTCTCTACAATTTAATCCTTTATGTGCAGTGTTTAAATGGGAGATATACCATTGTTCACGTACCTTTCGCTTGTTGGTGATATTACCACCTCTCCTATCAATTTTAATTTTTTCTAGGATGAACCACATAAAATCGTTTTCTCCGTGTCCATACTCAAGAAAGTGTGGCACCAATGGCGCAGTTATTTTTCTTGTTTTTATCGCTGATCTGTGCTCTTGTAACCTAATCCGTAGTTCTCTGCCTGTCTCTCCCACATATCCAAGCCCACGAGGGCACTGGAGGAAGTAGACCACATTCTTACTTCTACAATTATTAAGAGTATTAGCTCTGACTGTGTATCCATTATGCCTCATCTCTTTAGATTGCAGGCACTGGGGGCAAATGTTACAGGTACCACACCTGTAATTGCCGCATGCACGGTCGTTTACAATGGTTTGCTGACTATCGGATCTATCTTCACGATAGGTATGCACTAAAATGTCTCGCAGGTTGTTATTTTTCTTGAACGCAAACAGTGGTTTGTCTAGTTTGACCTCTTCCTCATAGTTTAAGATATGCCAGTTTCTATTGACAACATTTTTAATTTGGTTGCTCATGTTGCAAAATTTACTTACAAAGACCACTTTGCTGGGTAACTCTTTACTTGCTGCAGGTTTGTGAATCAGAGCATCTCGATCATAAAACCTGGCGCGTTTTAGAGAGTGGGACAAGAGTTTTTTTGGGTATCCTCTATCACTAAATTTGCGCTTAAGGTCATTGGCATGTTTGTAAAAATCTTGTAAGTCCGAACAGTTCCTCCGAAGGCGGAGAAACTGGCTAAAAGGGATACTATCCCTCTGAGATTTGGGGTGAAAACTTGAAAAGTGAAGAAGAGTGTTCTTGGCCATAGGTTTAGTAAACAGTTCAACTCCCAGAACTCCATTGACATCTTTGATTGTAATGTCCAAACCTGAGATTCACGTTCCACTTTAGTAGAACCAAGATTGACTTTCTGGACATTACAATCAAAGATGTCAATGGAGTTCTGGGAGTTGAACTGTTTACTAAACCTATGGCCAAGAACACTCTTCTTCGGAGGAACTGTTCGGACTTACAAGATTTTTACAAACATGCCAATGACCTTAAGCGCAAATTTAGTGATAGAGGATACCCAAAAAAACTCTTGTCCCACTCTCTAAAACGCGCCAGGTTTTATGATCGAGATGCTCTGATTCACAAACCTGCAGCAAGTAAAGAGTTACCCAGCAAAGTGGTCTTTGTAAGTAAATTTTGCAACATGAGCAACCAAATTAAAAATGTTGTCAATAGAAACTGGCATATCTTAAACTATGAGGAAGAGGTCAAACTAGACAAACCACTGTTTGCGTTCAAGAAAAATAACAACCTGCGAGACATTTTAGTGCATACCTATCGTGAAGATGGATCCGATAGTCAGCAAACCATTGTAAACGACCGTGCATGCGGCAATTACAGGTGTGGTACCTGTAACATTTGCCCCCAGTGCCTGCAATCTAAAGAGATGAGGCATAATGGATACACAGTCAGAGCTAATACTCTTAATAATTGTAGAAGTAAGAATGTGGTCTACTTCCTCCAGTGCCCTTGTGGGCTTGGATATGTGGGAGAGACAGGCAGAGAACTACGGATTAGGTTACAAGAGCACAGATCAGCGATAAAAACAAGAAAAATAACTGCGCCATTGGTGCCACACTTTCTTGAGTATGGACACGGAGAAAACGATTTTATGTGGTTCATCCTAGAAAAAATTTAAATTGATAGGAGAGGTGGTAATATCACCAACAAGCGAAAGGTACGTGAACAATGGTATATCTCCCATTTAAACACTGCACATAAAGGATTAAATTGTAGAGAGGAATGGGAACATTTACTGGCAACAAGATAAGATATATCTAGCACACTGTATGCAAAATCTTGCGGGAATAAATTTGGTCTTACTTCCCTTGCTGTTCTGGGACATAGGAGTAAGAAAAATTGCTCATCTTTGAACTGTTGGCTGTATTATATCCTCTCAGAGCTAAGACCATAGGCCAAATGGCACATGTTTAATTCATTTTCAAGCCAAACGAATTTAATATTTGGCTTAGGTTGGCTCTGAGTAGATAGGAATGAATTTAATAGTAATTACGCTACATTCTGTTGTGGCTATTTTGTAGGGTTCCTGTTCCCGCATAAATATGACCTAATAAAATTCGGTGGGTACGTCTTTTCCATTGGCATGATCCTTAAGACATGAAGGATCAAGGATTAGCCATTTCAACAATTCTCGCGTATCCTATGGCTTGCTTTTGAATGACACTATAGCAGTTATAGGTTCTGGTATATGTCAAGAAACAAATGACAATAACCTTTACTAGAAGAATACCTTTTTATTATAAAATGATGGCGATTGAAGGCCTATCGGTCTCCGTTCCGTTGTGGTTGAGACATTATCTTCTTTATAAATAGGGTATTGAACCTTTTTTGATACCTCCAAGATGGCGGCGACGTTCGCGGGGGTCCAAGCAGAGTGGGTGGCGTGTACGTGGTGCCCCGGAAGTAGTGTTTTTACTTCCACCTGTTTCCATTAAGAGCCATACCATATATATACTCCTCGAGTTGTAATGAAGTTTAGCTGTATTGGCACAGAAGGCTGTTTATACGTACCGTAACAGGCGAACGGAGGTAAGCTTTGATGAGAGATAGCCTTAGCTGCAATTTGAAGTGAAGGCTAGAATCTGTATCGCTAAAGCAGAGCTCATTTCGATTCGAACTTAAATATAATTGTTTTCTCCGTAGAGCCGTTATCTTGCACCGAACCCTGGCTTGAATATAATTTTTAACCACATTGGATGGTGAAGCAGGGAGCGAATAGCAAAAAGCTTTCAAAGGTAAATGAGCAATGCTAAAAAACTTTTTCGCTTAAACAGCGGCGATTGCAGGTCTAATGGTCTTCTTTCTGCTCTTGATAAAAACATCACCCGCTTAAAATATAGGGTATTGATCCTTTTTTTGACACCTCCAAGATGGCGGTGACATTCACGAAGGTCTGGCCAGAGTGGGTAATGTGTCTGTGATACCTCGGAAGTAATGTTCTCGTTAAGAGCCATACAGTATATATAATCCTCGAGTTCCAATTAAGTTTGGTTGCATTGGCACAGAAGGCTGTGTGTACGCATCATAACAGTAAAACGGTGGTCAGTTATGACGAGAGGTAGCCTGAGTTGTAATTTTGAGCTAAGGGCCAGAATCTGTTTTGCTATAGCAAGGTTCATTTCGATTGAAACTGAAACATAATTGTTTTCTCCGTAGTGCTGTTATCGTGCATCGAACCCTTGCATGAACATATAACTTTTACCAACATTGGATGGTGCAGCAGGGAATAAATAGAAGAAAGCTGCCTAAGGTAAATGAGCAATGTTTAATAAGAAAAAAAAAATTTTTTTTACAGCAGGCGCTGTTGACTATATCTGATAGATTCTATCAGATATTATTGATAGGGATTCCTATGCAGTGAGAGACAAATAAAGTCTCGAATATGGTGTGTTCTGACATAGTTGGGGTAGTAATGAAATTACCCGGGAAAGAACCATATATGAATGCCTAATGCTCTGAATAATCAAGAAGCATCCGGTTTCTCAAAGACTACGAATCTGAAAATGTATAAAAAGAATCTTCCAATAAAATCCTATGAGATTTAAATGGTACGCAAAATGACTACTTATAACATGTACGATAATGTATCAATTTAACTTGGAACTCATTTTCATTGAATAGGTGCCAAAACGTTTGCGTGGGAGATATAAGGATATTACCTAAATAGAGAAACTTTTGTGTCGTGAAGTCTTTTTAGACTCATTGCAGATACATCCAAGGTAATTCTAAGTGGAACTAATCTTTCCTTATAGTGTGACTTTTGTTTAAAACGGAATATTGGAAGTTGTCATGTCTTCACCTACTAGGTGCTTATAAACCCACCGTGATTGACTGATCCTAACCGCCGATTGAGAGAGAAGGACTCAGTGGCGATATTTGCATGGATACAGCCTCTCATATTAATAAGGTAGTTGGTCCTCTATGAATGTAAATGAATTACAACTTGATATAGAATACAAGCAATGGTACTGAAGCTAAAGTTCAGTGCATAGATACCCAACTGACAAGATGCTTATGTAAGGATTCTTACTCAGTGCCACCACAGACTTCAAAGACAAATTAGTTGGCTTATCTATAGTATAGCTAAATTGGGTTTCCACGAATATATTTAAAGTATTGTGCAAAAACACTTTGACCTGGTAGCGCTCACATAAGCACCATATGCTATTAACAAAGATCTTGTATAGCATCACGAAGTGGAGTTTCCACTACAAGCACAAATAGAATTGCATATTAAATTTGCTTGGCTGTTGGTCTGTTTGATGCAATTGTGGAGTTGTTGGACAGCCGTATGTGTGTCTATGTATTGAGAGAACAAATAGATTCTATAAGTAACTAAAAATTTGTTATGTTATGTTTTTTTCAGATCGTTGATTTTAATGTAACTACAATTGGGACTTTATGTTAATCTTTCCTGATGAAGGTGTTGGCCGAGAACTAATAGCCCACCGAAACGCGTCGATGCTCTAATACGAGGAAACCACACAAAATCTCTGATTATAATTCTTTGTGACATTTTGAATGGGAAGTAATATTGACTAGGGTCACAATTAATTAGTTTTTGGTTTGGTGATTTTCCTCTACCAATAGGACTATTTTTGTCCTTTTTATGGTGTCCCTAACCTCACATTTTACGATATTTTTTGTTTCGTTTTCTTTGATGATGCTTTTTATTGTGTATTGATATGTCTATACTGTCACTGCTTCCTAAAATAGCTATATGACAATATATAGTACTGTGTTTACAGCTTTTATGTATGAAATTGATAATAAATTATCTTGATGTAACTATTTTTTTCTCTCAATTATTGTGACCACATCTGTGCTGTCCATTATCGCCCTTGCAGTGTGAAAGGTACGTTGACTGTTATGTATTGATTGCTTTGTATTGATGACAAGGAGGCTCTGTTTTCTGACTAAGGTCATATTTGGTACCCCTCTCCTTTGTCTTTGGGGTCCCTCTCTCCTCTTTTGAGACATTTTGTACAGCCCCGGAATGGTGGCCAGACACCTTGGGTCCTCTCCTCTCACCTAGCAGGAAGGTAAAAAACCTGGGAGTGTGGGTGGACCAGAAGCTTAGCTTTGGAGACCAAGGGCCTCATGTAGGTACCTCAATACCGGTCGGTAACGGCTGAAAATCGGTAAATATCCCGTTACCGACCGGTATTGATGCACTTGAGATGTGGGTGGCTGATTTCTGGATTCGGTATTTACCGAATCGGAATTTTAAGGAATCGGTAAAATACCGATTCGGTAAATACCGAATCCAGAAATGCAATGTAGGGGGCACTCAAGTGAGTGCATTATTGGTGTCTGGATTTGTTATTTACCACCAACTACAAGTTGATGGTAAATGACGAATACCTTACAAAAAGCATTTTTCTGCTATTTGTAAAGTGCCATGTGGCAGACATACATGCCCTTAGGGCATGTATGTGCGCCACATGTGCACACATGCACGAATCAGGGGTGCAACAGAGTGTCAATGTGACACCCTGCCACCCATGATAATGCCTCCCCTATTACCGATTCGGTATTTACCGAATCGGTAATAGTAACTGGCTTCCCATTCATTCCTATGGGCCTCCAGGCCCATAGGAATGAATGGGAAGGGATGCATTATTACCGATTCGGTAAATACCGATTCATAATTACCGATATTTACCGAATCGGTAATAATTACCGATTATTTACCTACATACTATTTACCGATTCATAAATACCGAATCGGTAAAATTCGATATTTATGAATCGGTAAATAGTATGTTACCTGCATGAGGCCCCAAGTGAATTCAGTGACCTCTGCTACGTCCTTTGCTCTCAGGTCCTGCAAGAAAATCTTGCCTCTTTTACCTAAAGAGTGTCATCAAACAGTCATCACAGCTCTTGCCATGTCTAGGCTTGATTATTGTAACAGTTTGTACTTTAATATCCAGGAAGGAATAATGCAAAAGTTGCAACTCCTGCAGAATGCTGCTGCTAGACTGGTGTCGGGCATCCCAAAATACGTACTAATCTCGGAGGAAATACAGAAGCTTCATTGGTTGCCAGTTAGCAAGCGTACCCAGTTTAAAGCATTGTGTTTGGTCCACAAAGCGCTTCATGGGATGGGACCAGCTTACTTAATAGAGCGGCTGTATTGGTATATACCAATCAGATCACTGTGCTCATCTGATGCTAAGCTGGTTTATGTGCCATTTGTGAAAAAGGCCACCTGGGGTGGAAGAAGTTTAGAAGTAATGCACCCAAGGCTTGGAATAATCTTTCACTATACCTCAGAGGTACGACCAGCTTACTGGTTTTTCGAAAAGCTTTAAAAACTTGGCTGTTTACAGGATAATCTGACCTCCGCTTTGAGCCTTGGGTAAGATCTCACATAGCGCCAGGACACCTACGGGTAACAGTAGCGCTTAATAAATGTTATAATAATAATAATAATAATTCAGCCTTAAATCATGTACTCTGCCGTGGTGTAATCAAGACTCAGTTCCAATTGTATGTCCAACTTGTCCGCTGTCTATGCCGGTGGAGTGCGTCAACGGGAAAGGAGTTCCGTGGACCTGTGTTGCAGAGGCCGTGATGGTCCGAGGAGTCTGCCAAGGTCGGGTGCCTCAGGCTTGGAGCTTGCACCGGCACGTGGAGGGTCCTCTTTGACACACACCGGTGTTGGCAGGTGAGCAGTGATGCCTGGATGCGTAGGGGTGGCCATGACGGCTTTGGGGACCAGTGGCCCAGGGTGCAGCAGGCGCACAGAATGCCAGGCAACACCGCTCACGGTGAAGGCCTCGTAGCGGGGTGAGAGGCACTGCCCTGGCAGGGACGTTGGGCATTCCGGAAGAGGACCACGCCCAGAGTTACGTGCCTTTTATTCACACCCCTACGCTGGCCTGGCGTACGCCGGGCCAGCCCACTCCGTTCGGTCTTACGGGGGGACGTCACAAGCTACATTTCTGCGATCTTCCCCACTGGCTGGGGTGACATGGTTGCGTCCACTGTCCACTACACTCCAAAGGCCAGCGGTGTGTGTCGACGTGGATATGTGTGTGGTCTGCATACTGCAGTCTGGCCAGCACATCCACGGCACACTTGGCATTGTGTACATTCTCATTCATCGATCCGTTGCCTCTTTCGCACATGCCTGGTCCCTACCTCTGCTGACATTCTCCTATTGTGTGTCCGAGGTGCCATACCGTTGATGGCTCATGTGCATGGCTGGCCCAGGTTCCCACAGTGAGTTGTGCTGTCGTGTCTGGTGGGTGTGCAAATTGTATGTGAGCTTGTGACATGTGCATTTCTTGTGTTGTGTGTTGCATGATTGTGGAGTTGAGGTGTGTGGTGTGTGCATTTCGTATTGGCCAACGGGCAGTGCATTTCCGTGGGTGCCATCCTGGTGGCGCAGGTTGATGATGGACTGTCGGGAGGTGCATGTATCATGCACACTGCCTGGGTGGTTGGCTGCGGCCTTGGCGGAAATACGGGTCCTCTTGGGTGTCCTGCACGCATGTCCAGTGGCTCCATGGCATCTGTTGTTCTTCAGGTGTGGCTCTGGGCTGGGCTCCCTTTTGTGGTGCAGGCTGCCATCCGCCTTTACACCAGGCCAGAGCAGGTGTTAATTTTCTGCTGCTAACGCACCTTATCACATGTTTCGTGGTCTTTTCGCCGATCTGGCTGGTCGTTGAGAATGTTGTGGAGTGGTGTTGTCGCGGCTTTTTGCTCGCGAACGCCTACTCTGCATCTCATTAGTGATAGTTGCCGGGGTCATCTGTGGCGATGTTTTTTGCGGCTGCTATCACAGGTAAACTGGTGCTATGGGCTGTTAGCACCAGCTTGTGAATGGGGTGATACATTTATCGCGACTTTGGCTGCTATAAAGTGCCGTTAACTCAGCGATAGCTCCTTGAGAATATGCCCCTCAGAGTCTTGCTTCACGATTCATTTAAAGCATGGGCATATTTCTTATCTCCTCCATTCCTGTCATGAAAAAGGTTCCTTTGCTTGCATAGTCTTTCACTCTTGTAGGACTGACCTTGGTGGCGATGTACAGTGTGGGGTGACCAACAAACATCAACATTTTGCTGAATGTGATGAGGTCGGAAATAGTTAGGTCTCACTATGTTTTTTTCTTCTAAGACACGACCAACACCCCCAAACATCTACAAGGTGCCAGTGTCATGGATTTTAGATGTTAAAAAGCCACAGCCCTTTGCAACATCTCTTCCCACTCTGCCGTTTATTTACTTTTTCATCTGAAATGTCCCTGTTTCGCGTGTCCATTGGCCACTAATCTCAAGCACCACCTGAACCCCAGCACCCGTGCTTTCTCAGCCGAGAGCCTTGCACAACTGCTGGGAGAAAGGGAGCCATTAAGGATATCCCGCAATAGTCCTGCTTTTTTCCGAACAGAGAGCCCAGCACTTCTGCGGGGAGAAAGGTAACTCCCAAAGCCACCCCCTACGCACTTACCCTGTGTGTTCCCAGCAAATAGCCCAGCACTGCTACTGTGAGAAAGGTACCCACCAAAGATCCGTCTCCAGTCGTCTTGTGCTTTTCCAACAGGAGCCCTGGACTGCTGCCAGGAGAAAGGGAAGCCCCAAAATCCCCCATGCCATTGGCTCGGAGGCGGAGCCCCATTCTTCACTCAAATACTAGGAGGCTGCTGGCTTGTGGAAGTGATTTGTAGATTTCGGAGTATGCTGCATGAATGCACCCCTGGAGAGAGATTGGCTGACCTGTTTTGTGAACGCAGTAATCATTCAAATGTGTGGGTAGAATATGTACGTTTTGTGCAACTGAGCCATCCGAACTCGGAGCTGAGTGTTTGTAATGGAGGATTTGCACATGCTAATACAGGAATTTAGACACCCCAATCACCCATTCCCGCAGTCTCTGTCCACCTCATCTATTCTGTCTGGGAGAAATCTTCCTAACCGCCCCCCAAGAGAGGAAGCTCTAAACTCTCTCTTACTTTAGGAGAAAGAATGGTAAGATGAGGAGTAAACACAACATCTTCTCCAAACTGGTAGCTTGAATCTCCAGATGGAAGAAAAACAACAGACCCAGTTTGAAGTAAAGGCCTGTGCATTGAACACAAGCCGAGCATCACAGGGCACTTGCACACCTTACTGAAAGGTGGGGCGACTCTAGCCTCATGCTAGCATCAGCAGACCCATTTGCATCTAATCTGCCAAACTTATCGCCGCTTTTGCGGCAGAAAACTGCAGCTAAAGCGGCGATAATGGGCTTGATAATATTCCCTTGGGAATTCCAATAGAAGCCCATGTTGACACCAGAAAATGGGCTTCTATTGGAATTCTAAAGGGCATATTATCAAGCCCATTATCACCGCTTTAGCGGCAGTTTTCTGCCGCTAAAGCGGTGATAATTTTAACGCCGTTTCTTGATAATATGCCCCAAAGGCAGTCTGGGTAATATTGCTCTACTTTCAAGTTTTCACCTAGCGGAACTCACCAACTCTCAACCTACAAATTGAGGTTTTCCTGAGAATTATGAAAGGGCAGAAGACATACTTGTTCTTGACGGCCATTCCCAACATTACACAATGATGTGACATTGTACTTACTGTGTTGCCCTGTACCTCATCATAGTATACATGTACAGGGTCTGCCGCACACCTTTTCAACCCATTCCTCCATCAGCGCATTGAAACTCCTGTCTCATGGCACTGAGCTCTGGCAAATGTCTCAAAATTAATAAATGTAATACTTATTCCACATTTTCTTTTCACATGTTATGGCAACGAAAAACACATTTGACATGCCAGACTATTACTTGAAAAAAAAAAAAACTCACACAAAACAAAGAGCCCAAAAATTATGCCAAGCACCAGCATTTATTTGCAACAGCATTAATGTTCTGTAGATGCAATCATCATTTGCTCTTGTCTTTTTTCTTTTATGTCAATCTATCTATCATTCACTTGACGTGTTACACTATTGTCAATTTATGATATTAATAATTATAATAACCGCTAATGTTTGTTATATGATGGGGGCAAGGGTCGCGTAGCATTAATTCCCATTTCTAATACAACTGTGATTGCTTCAAAACAGGCCAAACCTGAGTAGTATGGGACAGAGGATACACAGCTTCATCTAAATGTAATTCCCAAATTCAACTTCAACAAGCATTGGCAAAGTAAATAGATCTCTCCTATGGAGTGGGGAAAACAACAACCAGAGGGGCAAGCAACGGTGATGGAACAAGCAACAGAAAAAGTGCTATGATGAGGCCAGTGCTGGCCTTGTCTTAGCACTTTTTTCTGGTGGAAGAAGATCAAAAGTTGGGACAGGCAACTGCAGCAAGAGGCAGGTGGGTCAGAAAGCTGCTCTCTATCAAGGTTATAGAAAAAGATGGAAAACTCAGAAATACAGTATAGCCCGTTGAAATAGAAATATGCTTTTATTTCCAAGCGCATTACTAAAAGGAACCTGTTGATTTCTTCTTACAACCACTGCGGCCTAATAAGTGATTTGCTTGGAATTTCTAGACCAAAACGTCCTAGCACTGAAAAATGATCAGATAGTGAAGGTGGTGAAATGCCAGGCCTTCTTACATAATCACAAGGAAAATACACATGATGGCTACTGTGGGTGTCTATCACTGCTAGCACACAGGAGAGCTGTCAAATGCTAGGCTGGACTGTGAAAGCACAACACATACAATGACCTGCATATTAAGGGGCCCTGTTGGTCTTAAAGCACTTGGATATGGCTGTTGGATTCAGGAAGATAAGGCCATGCCATAAAGATTAAGAAGGGGAGCCCATTGCCCCTAGAGTTGCAGGGAATGGGGAAATGATGCAGTAATATGCACCACACAAACCTCAAAATACCTGATTTTGAATTTTTACAGCAATTGAGGAACAAACAAGCAACGATGTTGGGGTGACCAAACACATGCACTGCTGGAAGTTAATGCAAAAAAAGTACCCCAGAAAGCACAAGCGGTGGAAGGACACACACAAGAAACAGGAGCTAGTACTTGGTTCAAGCTCCAGAGGAGGGACAAAGTCACAAAGAGGAAGTGAAGTCGGCACGATCTGACATAAGAGAAACAAGGAATTGAGAGTGTTGATGAAGCCAACCAATGATAAGCAATAGGTGGGCATAAGCCACCTGTAAACTTACAAAATGTTTTGCAAGCGACAGTGCATGAGCTGTCTCAGGTGAGACCTAAAAACAAAGAACCCATGTTTGCAGTTGCTAATCTGAAAAGAATAAGTGCCAGGGCCCAAAGGTTTGCTAAAAATCCCACAGACCACGCAACTGAAAATCAGGCTGCCAAACACAAGGCTTCATAATCTTCATTCCACCGCATGCCTCTTTAATCCCTCACCAGACACTCCCTACCCCTTTATTGCACTGTTACAGTTTCTTTTTCATCCGTGCTTTCTCCCTTTGTCATGATTTTTCCGTCTTTCTCTTCCTTCTTCTTTCCTCATTGTTTTTTTTTCTCTCTCTCTTGCTCTGGGTCAAAGTCTAATAATGAAAAATAAGTGCTGGTGGGCTGCGTCTGTAACCACCGGCTAAAATTAAGCACAGCATATCAGAGTGTGTGTACCTAATAAAAACATCTCAATGTTTCACAGACACCCTCACGTGACAATGCACAACTGATATAGGGCCACCTAACTGTATGCCAGCTACAGGATTCAGCACATGACACAGCACTGAGAGCAGGCTGTGAGTACAACACAGTCATTGTGGTCCCAAGAGAAATGTAAATGTAAAACATATTTAAAAACCACATAAAATTCGACTGATATACATCCCAACCAGTCCTGAATGTCCACAAGGAAACATGATACAACAGGCACCAGTACCCCATGAGATGCATTCACAAAAAGAGAAAACAGGGATCATGGCACACTGCCACCCGCACCCAAGTAGTACTTTCAAGTGCATATCTAGCCAATACCCCACAACTATGATAAAAATACTACCACAATACTTACAAAATTGTTAACAACCTACCCATAATCACATCATGGCATGACTTGGTAACTGCTCCCCCTGCAAACAATTCTCATGCTACTGCAGAAGGACCACTATAAGTAATACATTGTTTTCAAATGAGTACTATAACAACGATCAAAGACATGCAACTGCCCCAGTGTCGCTATTGGGAAGGCAGTATCGCATGCATGGTCTACAGTGCAAATTCCCTTCCCTGCATGACCAACTGAAAGTATCTGGCATCTCAGTTTCTGGAATTTGTGACCGTTACCTCACACTAACCTAGTGTGTGCATGAAATCCTAGGCCTGCATTTGACCTGTGACTTGTCCTGAACCTAGAATGGCACACCAAGCAAGCCCTCAGCAGTGACAGAGAACTAATCTCCCTGTCACGGGTTCACAGGCATATCAAGGTTGTGGCAGCATACTGTGTTTTGTGGTGATCCTAGTGTTTCCAGGTCTTTTTACCTGCACAACATGAGTGAGAGTTTACAGGCCCACTTATAAATTTGCTATGGTGAAACTGAAATCCTACCGCTGAGATCCTGAGTACCTGGATGAATCCATGTGTATTAGAAGCATCCTATACACTACATGTGTGCCCGAGTGAACCAGTGTGACACAGGCACGTGGGTTCCATTTTGGAACTCCTGGCTTGTTCATGTGCTCAATATGGAGGCAAGGTTGTTTTCCCAGACAGTGGAAGTGTATTGCTGACATTCCTATGACAGGAAAGAGAGAAACAAGACACTGAAGTGGGAAGAGAAAAGACAGACTTTCCCTTGGAAAGTTTTATAGGTCTTTTCTGATGCAGAGGGCTGCTGATTACTGTTCCTGAAAGTACTGTTTGGTGGATGGCAGGGGTAAATGGCAGGACTGCAGTTCCTGTTGTTAGTGTGAAGGGTGTTTTAGAAGAAGAGCACCCCTTTGTCTCTTCCAGATCACTCTCAGGCTTGGCTTTTGATAGTAATGTGCAGACTGCTCAGACTTTTTGTGCTTGTGTTGTGGGTGCTCCGACCTCTAAAATTACCCTGTTGTGAAGAGCATCTATGCAGTAAAAGAGTCTGGAAGATAGTCTGAGAGGGATACATGAAAAGAGAATCAACCCAAACAGGTTCTGAAAGTGAAGACAGAAAATCCACATTTCTGCCATCCCTGTATAAGAGTGGGAGATGTTGACTCACTTGTAGTTTCAGTTCAAAATTCTTTGTCACCAAGGAGGGGATGCTCCACAGAAAACCCAGAGCATGACTGCACAATCAGAGCTCGTGTTTGTCTGACAGACAGCCTCCCAGAGTTAAGAGGACATCACTTGGAGTTTGGCCTGGAAGAAGAACTTCCTCTCTTTCCTGGAAGCCTAAGGGGTCCCGTCTAAGTGAGGGGAAAGGAACAAGTCAGCCCTGTGGGAGGAGTGGGTTATGAATGTTGACAGATTTGGTTGGCCATCACCCAGAGATTCACATCTCCTCTAACTGGTGTGCAGAAGTCAGGGAGCCAATTCCCGAACTTCTCGGAGGAACCACTGCACTTGTGAAGTGTTCCTGAGCAGTCTCAACTGATGTCCTCATCATAACAGCCGTTTCATGGGCCATGTGTGCCCAGGCAGTGTTCCTGACAGAAATTGGGATCGAAGTTGCCCTGTGGCACATGCAATGTGCCAGTGATTTAGGTCAGTGTGTCTGTAGCCCTATCTGCCCTGCGCCCAAGTGGTCCCCTTAGCTTCAGAAAAAGAGGCCTTCAAACCAAACTGGCAACCTGTGGTGCCCACCTCAAAGTAACCAATTAACCATCCTGAGTGGCTAGCCTGGCACTGATCCAAGGTGTGTCAAACTTACTATGCCACTCTAAAGTATAAAGATTCTGTTTTGCGGCCCTCTGGGACGAGGAACTACTAGTCTGCTGTGGTGCAAAAGTCCTAAGGTGTTAAGTCATCGCCAAAGCCCCACGCCTGCAGAAGAAAACTTTGAGATCATCACATCCCAGAGAGGTCCTAGTGCTACTGCCAATATGATTCACAAGAATAGAGGAATGAGGCTCGCTGAGATTGTGAGGCACATGTTCTGGCGACACTATTAGAGCACAGAAGAAACCCACACTGTCTAAAGCCAGCTGCTACTGCCACTGCCTTCAGGATCTTGCTGAGCATCTTGCATCTGTTCAGCCAAAGTGAATCTGCTGAATGACCTGGCTGTGTCCCAGCACAACTCCAATGAGCCAGACTACAAGTGGAAGGCTTACTATGGTCCTCCACCTCCCAGAGGAGCATGTGAGAGATTATTTATCTGTCCCAAGCCACAAAGAAACTATATGCTAACACGGTGGAGATGAACCGGCACTAGTAACCATGCCACCGCACCCTACACTATCAGAAAAGTGGAGAAGAGAGCATGGGGCCATGCATGCACCCATACATAATTTCTAAAGGAGAATCACTCGGTTGTTTAATCACGCTGTTGGGCTTCTGGAGGTGTTGTTTAGTTCTGAGTCTGCCGTACCCTCCACACTACACCTCCCTGATGCTTGCTGCCAGGGCCGGACCGGGAACCACAACCGGCCCTGGCAAAATGCTCAGCCGGCCCCCTCGGGTGCCGCCGAGCTCTGTGCCAGGGCCGGTTTTCGGCCGATTTTGTTACAGGGCCGATTTTGCAGCTATGCTGCAAGAACGGCCCTGTAACAAAAACGGCCCCCAGGGGCACAAAACCGGCCCCCACCTGTGCGGCACACCGGGGGATTGCCCGGTGCCCGCTACGGCCAGTCCGGGCCTGCTTGCTGCTCTCTATCACTACCACTGAGAATCAAGCGTAGAAGGGATTACACTTGACACTGTTTTTCAGAGCCATAGTAGGATGGAGCCTGGGACAAAAGACGCAAACAACTCCACCGCTCGCGGCTGTTGCCCAGTAGCCCCTTTCTGGTCCATGGCCACTCAAATGTGGTCAGTCAGTAAAAGCACGCTTATCTACCTGAAAACCTCTTCACCTCATGAAGGGTATGACTGCAAGCCTTGACAATGTAGGATCCACAAGCAGCCAGCAAGGTATAACCTAAATTTGCACCAAAGTCAACAGGAATACCAACTAATCTTCAAATTGTCCAAAGCCTGCAGCAATGGCCGGCCAGATAATATTTCAGCCAACATGTGTGTCTTTAAGACATGTGGAGGATACCCTCTAAGAAAGAGCAACAGATGTCCAATGGGATAGTGGAATGGATCACTGACATAATATCGACTACAAAAATATAGACTTACAAAAATATCGATGCCAAAATATAGAATGCCAAAATATCGAAGTCCTATCTCCAAACAGGAAATTACAAAAATATCGAATCCAAAATATCGTTGTAAATAATATAGTTAGTCAAAATATCGAATTTTTTAAATGTTTTAAAAGTAATGTTAAATAAATGAAATAATACATATAATTAACTCACACATACTTATAAATACTTAAATAACACTAAACTTAATGAATAATTAAAGTAAGTAAAAAAAAAAAATTAATACATATATCTTAACGTGATATTAATTAAAAATATTCAATATTTTCTGTGTAGGATAGCGGGCGCGTAAAATTTACTATTACCACTCCAGTAAGTGCAATAGTAGGGAAAGCGTTGGATAGCGGGAGGGTAAAAATTACTATTCCCACTCCAGAGAATGCAACAGTAGGGAAAGCGTTGGATAGCGGGAGGGTAAAAATGACTATTCCCACTCCAGAGAGTGCAATAATAGGGAAAACATTGGATAGCGTAGGGGTAAAAATTACTATTCCCACTCCAGAGAGTGCAACAGTAGGGAAAGCATTGGATAGCGGGAGGGTAACATTTACTATTCCCACTCCAGTGAGTGCAACAGTAGGGAAAGCGTTGGATAGCGTAGGGGTAAAAATTACTATTCCCACTCCAGAGAGTGCAACAGTAGGGAAAGCGTTGGATAGCGGGAGGGTAACATTTACTATTCCCACTCCAGTGAGTGCAACAGTAGGGAAAGCGTTGGATAGCGTAGGGGTAAAAATGACTATTCCCACTCCAGAGAGTGCAACAGTAGGGAAAACGTTGGATAGCGGGAGGGTAAAAATTACTATTCCCACTCCAGAGAGTGCAATAATAGGGAAAACATTGGATAGCGTAGGGGTAAAAATTACTATTCCCACTCCAGAGAGTGCAACAGTAGGGAAAGCGTTGGATAGCGGGAGGGTAACATTTACTATTCCCACTCCAGTGAGTGCAACAGTAGGGAAAGCGTTGGATAGCGTAGGGGTAAAAATTACTATTCCCACTCCAGAGAGTGCAACAGTAGGGAAAACGTTGGATAGCGGGAGGGTAACATTTACTATTCCCACTCCAGTGAGTGCAACAGTAGGGAAAGCGTTGGATAGCGTAGGGGTAAAAATGACTATTCCCACTCCAGAGAGTGCAACAGTAGGGAAAGCGTTGGATAGCGGGAGGGTAAAAATTACTATTCCCACTCCAGTGAGTGCAACAGTAGGGAAAGCGTTGGATAGCGGGAGGGTAAAAATTACTATTCACACTCCAGAGAGTGCAATAATAGGGAAAGCATTGGATAGCGTAGGGGTAAAAATTACTATTCCCACTCAAGTAAGTGCAATAGTAGAGAAAATAATAAATGTATTTTTATTTTTAAATTAATTAATTATTAATACAAAAACAAGTATTACAATTAATTACCAATCACAAAAGAATTGATTATTTATAAATACCAATACATTTTTGTTTAATTAATTAACAATTAATAATTAATTAACAAACAATTGTTTTTCAATAACAAACATTAATAAATGCAAATAATACCAATTAATAATTAATTTATAATATATTAATTAAGGATATACACAAATTATTTAAATAATTATTTTTTTCCAATTATATTACTTCCCACCATATTCCCGTATAAACACAATACCCGCTACAAATATTAATTGAATACAATTAACATAATTATCAATTTACCTATTAATACTAATTAATTACCAATTAATACTAATTATTTACAAATTAATAATTAATCAACAACCAATTAATTTGCAATACCAATTAATAATTAACTAATAACAATTAAATTACTTCCCACCCTATTCCCCTATAAACCCACAACCCGCTACAGAAGTAAAATGCAAAATTAAATTAAAGATATATTAATTAACAATATACACAAATAAATTAAATAATTATTTATTTACAATTATATTACTTGCCACCATATTCCCCTATAAACACACTGCCCGCTACAAATATTAAATGAATACAATTAACATAATTATCAATTAAACAATTAATACAAATTAATTACCAATTAATACTAATTATTTACCAATTAATAATTAATCAACAACCAATTAATTTGCAATACCAATTAATAATTAACTAATAACAATTAAATTACTTCCCACCCTATTCCCCTATAAACCCACAACCCGTTACAGAAGTAAAACGCAAAATTAAATTAAAAATAATTAATAATTCCTATAAATTATTAATTAATAATCTATAATTAAATTACTTCCCACCCTATTCCCCTATAAACCCACAACCCGCTACAGAAGTAAAACGCTAAATTAAATTAAAAATAATTAATACTTCCTATAAATTATTATTTAATGTACTATAATTAAATTACTTCCCACCCTATTCCCCTATAAACCCACAACCCGCTACAGAAGTAAAACGCAAAATTAAATTAAAAATAATTAATAATTCCTATAAATTATTATTTAATGTACTATAATTAAATTACTTCCCACCCTACTCCCCTATAAACCCACAACCCGCTACGGAATTAAATTACAAAAAAATAAAAAAACATAAAATTCAATAATTTAAAAATATTCTAACATACATTCCAATATTAATACATACTTTTAACACATATACTAACACTTAAAACACTATAAAAAATTCGATATTTTTAACAACTATATTATGACTGTCGATATTACTTACTTCTATATTATTGCAATCGATATTTCTTACCTGTTTTTCGATTTTCTTCACCACTATATTTTTGCAAGTCGATATTCTGTCCATTCGATATTAAAAACTCGATATTCTTGCTACTCGATATTTTTTTTTCGATATTATGTCTAGTTACCAGTGGAATGTATTAAGAAGATATTGTGACCATAGTATTCACAAAAGGCACAAACCAAAGTGGTAAAATGTATGAATAAGGTAAAGACATAGTATTCAATCAACTAAGTACTGTGAAGGAAAATGAGTTGCGGCCACAAGCTAATGTTGTAACAAAGGTATTGTCGTAACACACAAAGTGAACTGATGTGATTGCTCAACACAGAGGATATGCCAGATGACACAACGATGGCTGGCTCACTTAATTCCCTTAACAGTGGATGGTTATTGGGAATGCTGGGTAGGGTGGTGTTTGGATATGTTTCTGTTTGCATGCGATGTGCATAGAAGGGTTATTGCCCGTGTGTAAGGCCACATGGAGGAAGAGTCTCTTCCCTGGAGAACATTGTAAGGGCACTCTGGGGTGCCCAAGGGGCAAGGGATTGTGGTGCATGACTTACATGTGAGGCAAGATAGCAGTGTCTGCAGAACTAAGGACATATGTTTACATACACAAGTATCAGCAGACCTGTGCCAAGCACACCAAATGAAATCAGAGCTTTTGGAAAAGGAGATAAGTTGCATGACTGTTTGCAATTTGCTCTCATGTCAATGACTCTGTTTCTTCATATTGCCCCTGAGGTGAAGGGCATGGTGTTTACCAATCAGTTCACAAGACCGTGAAACCGATTCTTGAATGCCAAAAGGCCGCCTCTGTAAGCTGAATGCTGGTAGCTGACATATGTGGCGTTTTTGAGGTTACTAGTTTGAATGTGTCAAGGCAGGATCGAACTTTCATTCTTCCAAGGTGGGTTAATTGAGTACCATGAATTGGGTAAAGTTAACATTTGTTATTTAGAGCTCATAGAAATTGCAAAGGTTCAGCATTTAGTACTATATAAGCAGTTGTTAAGTTTTTATAAATTCTCTTAGTTTTTCACCTGCCTTTTGGGCAACAAGTATCTGTGACCAAGTACCAGATACTAATTGTGGACATTTTTTACTCTTTCCCTGATCATGTCACTCCTCGGCAATGGACATGTGCACCAGATTGCCTCATGATTTTTCATTTTTCTAAATTCTAATATTGGCAAACTGCAGAAAAATACCGAGGCATCTGCAAACACTATCTCAAAGACAGAACACAAACAACTATGTCTAAAAGGGAGTTATTAGTTAGACATTGTACTGTCGAGTTTGTGGGGCACTGACCATGTAATCCGAGAAACAGAATGGAATATATCTGTTATGCACACGGGTTGCATTTTCACTGGGTGCTAGGGACATATTCACGAGCCCTTTGCCCTGCCAGAACGTTGCTTTTTGTGATGGTCCAGAGGCGGAATCCCAATATCATATCTATGAGGCCACGCAAAGCCACTATGCTTGGCTTTGAATGGCCTTACAGGCAAGGCAGCGCAATCGCTGTGTTGCCTTACTCTTCGCTTGGGAGGTTCTCCATTGGTGCTGCGGTGGACTTTCGCATGCAGCACCCATGGATTTTGACACTTCCCCAGATTCATAAGAGCATGTAAAACTGAGGAAACGCCAAACCTTACGCCTCTCGAGGTGAGGCGTAACAAGGAGAAATAACTTTATTTCTCCTGCAGAACATATAGAAAAAGGTAAACGCCTCCCAAGATTGTTTTTGTGCAAAACAAACCTGGCTACAACACATGCACCCTTGCACCATGGTGCAAGTTTGCCTGCTTTGGTGCTAGGCTGCACTGTATTGCATAAATACAGTGCATTTCTGCCATTTCACTTTGGCAGAGGGCAGCGCCCCTATGTCAAATCCCCATAAATGAAGGCATTGGTGTCATCGTCATCCAAGGAGTGTGGTAGAAACAGGGGCCACCTAAAGATCTGGTGGGACATGGTCATGAGGGATAAAAAATTGCAAGTTCAGGCATGGGTTGGGGAAGGCTCATATGACAAGTGCCCGATGGGGCTCCAACAGTCCCAACACAGGTGGAATTAAGTATAGCTCCTGACTGATGTCACAGATTGACAGGGTGATGCGTGAGGTCACAACTAGCAGCATGAGCTTTGCGACTGGCAGCAGGTAGTAGTGGAAAGAGTGGACACGAGTACTCAGCAGAGCACTGCTTGAATTACTGCATCCCGAATGGAGGAAAATGTGGTGGACATACCAGAAAGTGACTTCTGACACATAATTCATGAACATGCTGTTGGACGTACACGAAAGGAGTGGTGGTTCTGAACATTTTTAAAGAACCACTTGAGCCGGATGGGAGTATACAGCAGTTTTGTTGAAATGGGACATTTGTCAGAATAATGATACTAGGGGCAGCAGTAGTTGTCAATTTGTATGTGGAGGTGCACCTTATTTCTCCTTCCAAACGTACCTATAATATTTGGGGGTCCCTGGTGCAGAAAGTTGGGTATGTTTTTTCCTCTTGTCTCAATGTCATATCAATTTTAAGCATCCCGGGCTCCTCAGGATCATCTACTGTGCCTGCTTTAGAAAGCCACAACAGCCCTGCAGAAACTGAATCTGCCATCTCCAGCCAATCTCTGTTCTGGCAGCAGTGGATTGCCAAGTGAATTAATTATTGGTCAGAAAGTCTGCTGTAGGGGCAATAGGTTTGGGTGTATATCTGAAGGCAGTAGCTAGGAGACTTCCAAAGTTTCAGATGGTTTTCTGTACTTTTCTTTCTACTTTATAGTTTGCTAACAGTTTAGAAAAACATACAATTATGTATATATACACATAAGATGAAAATGTAATTTGATAAAAAAATTAGATCCTATAATTAAGGTGTAAAAAATTATGATTCACATTATGTACGAAGTTGGATTCTTTGGATCAATCAATCAACTCCTAATGTTGGCAAATGCCGCTAAGAAAACAGGCCAATTCACCCTAAATGTTAAATCACGTATATATTCAGTGACAGCATAATGAGCACTTCCATTTGGTGTCTTATGATTGGACATATAACAATGTATGTTGTTGCCTTTATTATTATACACCATCAACAAATCCTTTGATATCCGCACTGGAATCCGTGATCTACAGAAACTGCAGTATTCGTGGAATGATCATCATGTGTATATGCCTTGCTTTGGGTGGTACGCTCTATAACAGAGCCATATCTGCATGCCTGCAACACAGGTCATAGCTTGCAGCAGTTTAGCCTAATACGTCTTTCTGTAGGTCGTGTTTGATCAACCCCAGTGTTCACGGTTAAATTCCATAAGGCCAACAGTCAATATCTTCACATGATCGACTCTCTGTGCAAAACATGGATCCCCTGCTTAGACTGTGATTACATTCCAGGACTAGTTACTTGTAAGAACTAACCATCACCAGTGTTCCTGAACCCAACAACCACTGACATGCGTCAGTGCTACAGCCTAAGCACAGGACCTTTTCTTTTTCTGTATTGACCCTTAGGTAATGAATCTTCTAATAGTCCTCCAAAAATTTCACGTCTTGCTCCAGGTCCATCAGAGATTTATCCATGCCTACCATATCTTCTGTCCAGAACATCGATGCTACATGCTTCCCCCAGTTTCAGGAGGAATCTTGAGCAGTCCGCCTACTTTACCATATAGCTTCTATAGGAGAAGGGGATAGCACATAGCCTTCACTTCCTCCAGATAGGAGAGCCACGGGCTGGGAGAAGACATGTGGCAAGACAGCAAACTTCAAAATGGCGTAAGTATCTTTACGCATGTCACTGATGATTAGTGTAAATGTATACCAGCTGGTAGCATCACAATTAATCATTTTTCTCCACAGAATGTTTCGGTTTATGTTGCAGATGGCTGTGGAAAAAGCACAAAAGCACAAAACAACGAATCTTCAGTACAAACTTCTCCTTTCTTGTGTTTCCCTTATAAGTACATGCATCAGCAGTGTATCCCCCACTTTTTGATGCTGGTGGGTCTGTGGTTGCATGACGGGACAACACATGTTTGTCTTTTTATATATTCTTTAAAAAAATATGTATCTTCTCTTTACTTCTAGGACTTCTTGATGAAGACAGGTTACTGTCGCATATTTCCATCTTTCCTGTGTAGCCAGCTCCTTTTTATGCCATTCTATTTTTGCCTCTTTCTTCTTTCAAATCTTTTTTAGGCCCTTCTTCTTTCTTATTCAAGTGGCGCCGATTTGATTAAATGAGACAGATGGCCCTGCATTGACTTCTACACTTCTCTAACTGTTGTGAAAATTGAGAGCTCACTTACTCTCCACCATTGATCGCTCAATACTACTGTCATGACGTGTTAGGGTTTGCATTTTGTTCAGATGGTGCTCCAAGTACCCGCCCATATTTCTTTTATTTATTTTTTTTTTTTTTATATAAAGAATACAATCACGACCACTGTTGCAGGGTTAGCCAAGAGTGGTAGTCGTTTGTACAATGGTGAATATATAGCTAGCCCCTCCTGCTTGTACTTTGAGAGTGAAAGAGAGGTAAGAAGGAAAGGACAGAAAAATTAGTGGTGAAACAAAAGAGGAATAGGACAGGCTTGTAGAGAGGTACAGTCGCTTAACATAACATTGGCATCATCTGTACATACTGCATTACATCTGACACTCTCTCAGAGTGCTTGAGTCCAATTACTCCTTTTCATTTCTTCTGAATCTGGTTTTCTCTTTAGTTTTTCTGCGCATTAGCAATAATTATATTTATTTTACGTATTTATACAATTTAAGTGAAGAGCTGATGCAGGTGAAAGCAATTGCTAAGAGCTTAAACAAGAAAAGCAGGTCTAAAGTAGAGGTTTGGATGAGATATTGTGGAGTGTTAAAGCTCAGCTTGTGTTTTAACAACTCTTCTTACAAATGCAACTATAAAAAGTCTTCAGTTTATTCTGCAGCGTGGCATACTGAGATCTGCACCAGATGCTTTATCTTGTTGTACTATTTAAGATTCCAGCCCTTCTGGGCATCAAGGGCTCCCAGCAGTTATGCAATCCACTACTTAGGCTTTCGAACATATGTCTTTTCCAGTTTCCCTGTTTGACTACTTCGCAGCTGTCATCTTCAGCCTTCAGTTTATTTATGCATATTCATTCTGTGATTGGCCCTTGACCTTTCCCTGCAGGTGCATTTGTGGCTTTTAGTCCTTGGAATGCTGTTTTTACCTAACCTTGGGTTTACTGTGAGAGCAGATGTAGGGGTGTCCTGGATTGTCCTGTCTTCTATCTAGTATCCATGGCCACCTTCTTTGTTGCGTTGGAACGGAACTAAATGTTACTTCTCTTAAATGTCTGCCTCTACATCTCTCTCCTTTCCTATTTTATTGATTGAGTTTCTTAAATCCTTTATTCCCGTTGTTGCGTGTCTTTATTTGTTCCCCATCATCTTTATGTTCTAGTTTGCTGTTTCACATCTGAAACATTTTCCTGCCTGTTTGCCTCCTATTCCCCCCCCCCACACACACACACACAGTATATCCTGCTCCTGTGGATTTGTTCGGATTTGCAACGTCTTCTGCCTCATTTCTACGGCGACCCCATGTTTTTACAATGCATCAGAGTTTATTTCACTGCTGTGTCTCGAAAGGCAACACTATTCCACCGGTCCAGGGACGCTCCCATGTACAGCTAACCTGGGCTTTTGTAGCTGTCTGAAATCGTAATTTAGTTCCCACCTCTCCCCTGCTTTCCCTCCCATTAAACCCTATTAAATTCCTCATCTCCTCCATGACAAGGGCGACTGTTTGTACGCAGAGAGCAGTCAGTTTCTGTTGGTGGGCCCACGGCGACGGAGATCCCACCCAGGCAGCAGGAGGTGGAATGTCGGCGGCATCGCTGGGTGCCAGAGCCCTGTTTGACTCTCTACTCGGAATGTGAAATGTATGTGCCAAAATGGCAGCCCCGTCACAGGAGGGTCGCGTGGAGTTTCATTGCTTGGTTGTGTCTGGGACAGCCGAAAGCCGTGCTCCTGGGGCCCAAGCTGGACATGGGAGGGTTCAGGTCATTCTTCATGTCCAGAATGAGTTCGTAGATTTGCCACCTTGCAGCCCACACTACCTCGAGTGTCAACCCCCACCATTTTCCTATCATGGTACGACCTACAGAACATCAACGATTGTTCACCTAACCAAGGAATTAACAACATTGGGGCATATTTACAATAACTGGCGCATCCCTGCATATCAGCAGGGATGCGCCAGTTATTGTGCGCCACAGCTCCGCCACCATGGATGCGCCGCATTTACAATGCGGCGCACCATGGGGCAAAAACGGCATAGATGCGTGACGCATCTGTGCCGTAAAAATGGCGCATTGCTGGAGTTGCGTCGCAAGCGCGACGCAGCACCAGCAATGCTCTGGGGGGCCCTATCTTGTTAATGCTGTGTCAATCCTCACGCCTGCTTCAGGCAGGCGCAGGGTTTTGACGCAGCATGGGCCTAAAAGTGACTGAGTGAAAGCTCGTAGATTTCACCCAGCCACTTTAAGGAGGCATTCCTGCGCCGGAACGCCCCCCGCGCAGGAACGCCTACATGTGGCGCAGGGCTTTACAACGTGACGCATCTCCCAGATGTGTCACGTTGTAAGTACCCCGCACCATGGCGCAGGATCTGCGCCGCCGCTGCGTCACAAAAGTGACGCAACGGCGGCAGTCAGAAACATCCATTTTACAATTGTAGCTTGTGCGGTGGGCAGAAAAGGTCTACATCACAAACTACAATTGTAAAATAAATATTCTTTAACATCCCTCCACCGTGTGGCCACACAGTGCAGGGATGTTTAGCCTCCAAGCCCCATAGCGGATGGCCAGGGGAAAGGGAGTCCTGTTAAGGGCCCCCAAATTCACTTTCTGACAGTCTTTCTGTGGGAAAGTGACATCATAATTTCGACACTGGAGTGGAGGCTGGCTCCGTTGTCACTATGGGATTATGAGTCATTCCGACACCTGACGCCTCCCTGAGACCATCAAAAGTGCAGCAGAAGCCCCCCACGGGCTGCCCTCTGACCGCTGGTATTGTGATACGGCAGTTGGAGGGAAACCATCGATGTTGGGCAGAAAGCCTCAGACAAGCTGTCGGATTGCTTTCTGCCCGACATTGTAATCGGGCCCTAAGGGATTTGTCCAGAATCACAGGATGTTGAGCCGATGCCGAGACTCTAACCCAGTTCCCCAGTTGAAAGTTGTGGCCATTGCCCCAAATACTCTCCCCAGAGAAGGGGTTACTTGCTACCACTCAAGCCCCCTGTGCAGATTTAAGGCATATTACACAGTGGCACGAGCTGCTGTGCAACAATGCTTAAAGTAAACAAAAAAAAGGAAATGATGACGTCAACCCTGGCTGCACTATACCGCTCCGTTTTTATTTACTTTGTGTCATGTTGCACAGTAGCTTGGGCTGTTGTGCAACATGTTAAAATACATTGACAACGCCAATAGATCTTGCATAGGTGAAATCTACTGGCTTTGCCAATGCTTGTTTAAAGTGGGAGCAGGGAAGCAACTCAGGTGGGCGTGTGGCGGGTGGAAGTGACACCGAGGCATGGGAAAGGGCAGGTTTTTAAAGTGGGTTGTGGAAGCAATATGGGGTCAGAAACACCGTGCAGGGCACTTAAGGAGGTGAATCAGCACAGAGGACATGGTCCAGAAAAAAACACAGGGCCGCAGGTGAGGAAAAACAACACAGGGATAGGGTTGGGGGGACCAAACAGGTGAGGGAGAGCAACGTGGAGCTGGAAGAGAGACAGCACAGGGGCAAGAAGGCAACGCGTTGGAGTGCTGAAGAAGCACATTGACGAGTGAGAGGAACACAGGGCGGCAGGAGAAGCACACAAGTCAGACTGCGGTAGGCACATGCCCTCCTAGTGTTTAAACAAAAAGAAAAAATCTACCTCCTGAAAAAGTTAGGATGGGTTTGACTTTTTTCTAGGGAATTCTGTACAAGAGTCAACTGGATATAGAGAAGGACCCAGGTGATTTCAATTACCTCTAGGTACACCTAAATACATTTATTTTTATCCAGGGTACTGTAAGTAAGATTAACATTATGTGTATTGAGTGATCATGACTCACACATCCATTGAGGTACCGCCATGGTTCAGCCTAATTTAAACTCATGCGGGTCAAAGTCTTTCATCAGGGCTATTATAGATCCCTTTTGACGGACTACACATACACATTTATATATGTCATTCAGTGATGTTTCCATACACTACTAGAATGAATCCAAAGTGACCCTAAGATAAATATTTCTTCTGGTCTTAATGGAGGAGACCCTCTCTGTATTCACACATTTATCAAGAGATTGTGCCCAAATTCTGTACCTGTTTAGCCCGCTGTCCGCCATAATGCTTTTTTAGCTATATCAGTTCGCTAAAGGGGGGCAATTTTTTTTAGGGCCTGGGCCTACTTTTTGTCCTAGCCCAACCCTGCTCATCTCTATCATGACCCTGATCATGGGGCCATTCAAGATAATTGGGTTCGTTTCATGACCACCATCTCCTTCCTGTTGCATGTTGCTTGAAAGGATGCAGGTCCTAAGCATCCTAATGTTATCCTTTTCCTCATACCCTTCCTCTCACTTCATATTTGCTTGGAAGCATTCATTGATGCCAGGTGTCTGCCCCAGACCAAGTACATGGATCCATGCAGCACCCACAATTCACTCTCCTTGGCTCCTTCACCATCCCATGAGTGCTACCATGTATCTACTCACATGGAAACAGCCCCCTCTTGTTGTCTCCTGCTCCTCATCATTGTTCACTATTCTGATTGTTATCCGTCCTAGGACTCATGGGATTGGTAGAGCCACTCCACTTGTTGACCTTCCCCTGATGTAGAAAGCCACACTCCCAAATCTTCTTTTCTGGTGTCAATTAAAAAAAAATAGAAAATAGAAGCAAGGCTTGTAGTGCAAGATGAACCACTCCCCTAAGTCATTCAACCAGTGAGTAAACTCCTACTTAAAAACGAAATGTTCCCTAGTGTCACTGTCAATAGCCCATTGCTGAGTCCAAGTCCCAGTGCTAGAACTGCCCCCAAAATCAAGCATCAGCTATTAACTCACCTGCACACTCTTTTCGGTCCCAGGATCATTTCAAATGACACACCTGTGGCCTGGGGGGTACAACACCTGTCTGTTACAGCACATGACTACAATTGTCCTGGACCACCACCACAAAAATCTTGCCTTGAAAAGGCCAGACCAAGTGAAAGTACCAAGTGGCATAGCAAGTGACAAAACTTAGAAAACTAATATACTTGAATACAATAAAGTTAGGTAGTATAATTAATGCAGTGCACAAGCCTTCTTATCCTCAATCCCATTGGCAAGCCTGCAACATGCAGCTCAATGTTACTCTACCCAAGGCAACACAGATTGCAACAGCCTGTTTCCCTGTAGAACCATAGAAATAAGGCGGTAGCTGGGAGGGAGGGGGGGGGGGCTCAGTGTCTACTTTAATGACCTGTGTGTAACCTGGAAACTGCAGTTCCAGTACCTGCAAAAATAGCTGAGCACTTCTGCACAAGTGATAATGTCTCCTTCTCTCTCTATCCCTCTCTCCCTACCTCCCTCTCTCACACACTCTCTCTTTGTCTCTCTTTCTCTCTCTCTCTCTTTGTCTTACTCTCCCTCTCCTCTAGGTAATTTTGTTATGCTATTTATTTGATATAGCAAAATCTCTAAAGAGACTACATAGAAAACACTTTCTTGTCGGCGGGGTCATCTCTGATTTGAGGTGTGCTACATAGAACAGTATTACAATAAAAACTGAATCTGATGAGAAAGTGGGTGGTAGAAAATGAACCTGAAATATTGCTAGACACCATAATGTACAGTTAAAAGCAACATTAAACATACTTTCACATTAGACAAACGCCTAACTTGAGGCACTGGGAGATTTGCCCACAAATTCATGATTTTGGTCACATGCCTAATCCGGGTTTAGAGTGCAGGTTTCACTGGTTCTAAGGTCAAAATGAGGACATTTGAAAAGGGAAAAATGAAAAGCTGTCCGTCAGATTGGGAGGTTGGTTGATGGAGCATGTGGGCAGCTGTCATCTTACCAGTGCAGTCACTCCGCTGTCAAATGATAAAAGTGCTTTACAATGTTTGACTGTATTTAAAGAATTAAAAACGTATCAAACATATTTAAGCATTTGTCAAAGATAGGTCTGAAATTCAGAATTTTGGGGCATATCAGCAACACCCGGCGATAATTATCGCTCAGCGCTCTTAGCGTGAGGATAATTATCGCTGGGTAACGTGGATTTTTATCGCTGAGATAGCGTGGTATTAGCAGCACTTATCTCCTCAGCGATAAAAATCCTCACGCTAACTGCCGAACGTGAGATTATCGCTGGAAACCCAGCGATAATCTCACGCAATGTGGCGTTAGCTTGTGGACTCACAAACTTAGCCATGATATCCACCTTCCATAGGATATCATGGCTAATTCAGTCCTGAAACAGGCGTAAGGAAAGTAGCGATAACAGGGGTTATTGCTACTTTTCCTGCCGCTATGCTTCATAGCGTGGGGCTTGATGATAGGAGAAATGTCGCTCAGCCATGTTAGGTCAGGAACGCCCACTTTGCATCTCATTAGAGATGCAAAACTGGGCGTTAGGAATCCCCACGCTAGAGCAAGGTTTCACGCGTTAGCGTGGCCTTGCAAATTAGGCAATAAAATTAATAATTGATAAAAAAAATTTGCCAGCTTGTAAATATGCCCCTTTGTTTCTAACGTGTCCTCAATGGGAGCTTTATAGGCTTTGCCAATTTCTTTAGCCATGTTGCATAGCAGCGTGGCACCTGTGCAACATGGCTGAAAGTTAGAAAAAAAGCGCTATGATGCGGCCAGCACTGACTGTGAGGAGCAGTGATCTGTTTTTTTTAGTATGATATTATTCTCTACCTTCACAAAAATGTCTAATTATCCTACATCCAAGTTGAAGTACACCATGTTGGCCCCGCATTAAAAGAGAACAAAAAACGAAATGCAGTGCAAGGAGCCAAATACTGTCAGCATCTTTGTAGCATCTTGAAACCCATTTGACAGGATATTTGGGGGCTTTTTTCCTGGTGGAACTGGCGGGGCTAGGAAAGAACGAGGAGGAGATGAGGGGTGGATGGAGCAGGCAACAACAGGGAAGGGGTGGGGCAGACAGGACAAGCCAAAAGACAGCAGAGGTGGGGGGCAGGGCAAGCACAAATGCAGGAGGATCGAAGGGGGTGCAAGTAAAATTAAAAAAAAGAAACTGTGCAAAGTACGCAGAACATAGGCCGTGCTGCAGGGTAGGGACAAACACACAAAGAGGAAGTGAAGCTATGCTGATGAAGGAGAAGCAAGGAAATGAAACTGATGATGAAGCCAACCAATGGTAAGCAATTGGCGGACTTTCAGCCCCCTGTAAGGAGGCAAAATGTTTCACAAGTGACGGCACATGTGCTGTCTCAAGTGAGACCTAAAGCATAGGGTATGAAAGGGGAGATGGAGGGGCAACCTGTCAATGAGGTGAAGGTGCCTGCCAAACATATTGAAGGGTGCAAAACAACTGACAGTGCCTCCAAAACATTTAGTGGCACCAGGGTGAAGGCAGGAGAGTGTGTAAGAAAGGGATGTATTCTGCTTGAGGGGAAACAGCCAAGACCATGTATCCTTTGCCATGCAGGTAAGTACCACACATGTATGTATTTGCCCTTTTACCATGCTGTATTTTACCTTGCAGGTAAGTATTATTTTTAACAATAACATACTTTTTTGTATTATTAAAAAAAACGAATTTAGGGTTAAGGGATGGGTAGAGGTAAATAAAGGTAAGTGTGACTTGAGGGTTCAGGGGTGAGTAGAGGTAAATGGAGGCGAGGGTGACTTTAGGGATCAAGGGTGGGTAGAAGTAAAGGGAGGTGAAGGTGACCTGAGGGCTCAGGGGTGGTTAGGGGTAAAGGGAGGTGACGGTGACTTGAGGGTTCAGGTGTAGGTAGAGGTAAAGGGAGGTGAGGGTGACTTCAGGGCTCAGGTGTAGTTAGAGGTAAATGGAGGTGACTTGTATGCTCAGGGTGGGTAAAGGTAAAGAGAGGGGAGGTTGACTTGAGGGTTCATGGGTGGGTAGAGGTAAAGGGAAGAAAGGTTGACTTTAGGGCTCAGGGGAGGTAGAGGTAAAGGCGGTAGAGTGTGACTTAAGAGCTCAGGGGTGGGTAGTGGTAAAGGGAGGTGAGGATAACTTGAGGGTTCAAGGGTTGGTAGATTAAAGCGAGTGGAGGTTGACTTGAGCGTTCAGGGGTGGGTAGAAGTAAAGGGAGGTGAGTATGGCTCGAGAGCTTAGGGGTGGGTGGAGGTAAAGGGGGTGAGGATTGAGGGCTCAGGGATGAGTAGAGGAAAAGGGAGGTAAGGGTGACTTGAGTGTGACTTGAGGGTGAGTTGAGGGCTCAGTGGTGGGGAAGGGTAAAAGGAGGTGAGGCTGACTTGAGGGTTCAGAGGTGAGCAGAGGTAAAGGAAAGTGAGGGTGACTGGTGAGTGTGACTTGGTGGGTAGAGATAAACAGAGGTAAATGGGAATTTATGGTTTGGGTGGTAGAGGTAAAGGGAGGTGAGGGTAACTTGAGGGTCCAGGGGTGGGTAGAGCTAAAGGGAGGTGAGGGTGACTTGAGGGCATAGGTGTGGGTAGAGGTAAAGGGAGGTGAGGGTGACTTGAGGGTTCATGGGTGGGTAGAGGTAAAGAGAGCGAAGGTTGACTTGAGGGTATAGAGGTGGGTAGCAGTATAGAGAGATGAGTGTGGCTTGGGGGCTTAGAGGTACGTAAAGGGGGTGAGGATGACTTGAGGGCTCAGGGATGGGTAGAGGTAAAGGGTGGTGAGGGAGACTTGAGTGCGCAGTAAAGGAAGGAGGGTGCGCAGTAAAGGAAGGAGGGTGACTTGAGGGTTCAGAGGTGTGCAGAGATAAAGGGAAGTTAGGGTGACTGTTGAGTGTGAATTTGGGGTTTAAAGTGTGGGTAGAGGTAAAGTGAGGGAAGGGTGAATATAGGGTTTGGGTGGATAGCAGTTTAGTGAGGTATGGGTGAATTTAGGGTTATGGGGTGGGTAGCAGTAATTGGAGTTGAGAGTGACCTGAGGGTTCAGGGGTTGTTAGAGGTGAAGAAAGGTGAATGTGACAATGGCTCAGGGGTGGGTAGACTTAAAGGGAGGTGAGGGTGGTTTGAGGGCTCAGGGGTGAGTCGTGGTGAAGGAAGTTGAGAGTGACTTATGGGCTCAGGTGAGGGTAGCAGTAAAAGTTGAGGTTGACTTGCGGGTTCAGGAGTGGGTAGAGTGGGTAGAGGTTCAGGGTGGTAAGGGTGAATTTAGAGTTTGGGTGGGTAGAGGTAAAGGGAGGTAAGGGTGTTTTTAGAGGGCAAGGGTGAGTAGAGTTAAAAGTGAAACATAAACCTTTTGAAATCCCTGCATGTTTGAAGATGAATAAAACTTCCTCTAAATGCTAAAAGAGGTAATCTACAAATAAGTAAATGTGACAGTGGCAAATACGCAAATAAAGTATGGCAACTGTCTTAAATGAAGAGAATATGTTTACAGCTTTACCATCAATAAAAAAGTGACAGGCGTTCAAAATGTTTCTTTTGGAAATTGGTCACATTCCACAAAGTTGCATTATTGCCAGCTATTTTTGCTCACCTCTTGGAAAGCATGAGATTCAACCTTGATAGTTTCAAGTTGTATCACAAGCAAAAAAAAAGTACAAAATGCTAGCAAAAGTGATGCAGAAGAACACTAATTAAGAAATCAATCAATTCGTGGTCCATGCCCCAGGGAATACAAGGAGCACATGGAGACAAAGTGAAGCCGACAGGCACTGACAGGCACTCACAAATGCAAAGGAAGAAAAGTATGATTGACAACAAAACCAACCAATTGTAAGTGATGAGTTGGCTAAAATATCCTTTTTAGATTTTTTGGGGAAAAAGTAGATCGTCACAAGCAACAGCACATTCGCTGTCACAGATGAGAAGTATGAATGGGTAAATTGAAGTCTTTAAGCACTTTCCTTTCTCTCTATCTATGACATATAAAGGTACAAGGGGTGTTGTGTATTTCGTCTTGCTGTGATGCTTCATCACACGCGTGCACCCCTTAAAAAAAGGCAAAATAGGAGCTGCTGAACGGGGCTCATTGGCATTTTCCCAACACCAGCTTCCCATTCTGGAAAACATATATAGACATGTAGGTCTTGGAGCCTTTATACCAACTAGGTGAGCAAAAACTAGAAAACCTTGTTAGGGGCATGTTTAATTGCGTCGTTTTGGATAGTTTTAAAAGCGGAGAGTCTGGATGTTTGGTCTAGTCTAAAAAGGAACACTTTCATGGTTTAGAGCGACAGATTACTATTTTGCAGATAAAGACCCTTTAAAAACAGTGTTACAAACAAACTTGAAAGATCTAGATCCAACTACCAGAGTAAGAAGTCATCTATTGGGGGGGGGGGGGGTGACACCCCCACATACTCACGCCCTCATCTCACACCAGCACAGCAATCCACAAGGTCTATGTCCATGATTTTGAGCCTGCTTTGGAATCTCTCAGTCAGCATGGAATATTTTCACTTAAATGACTCTCAACTTTACATTCTTTTTCTAATGCATTCAAGCTCCAGAAGCAACGAAGTTATTTAAATGCCAAGTAATGACAAAGTGGAGGATGATAGCAAACTACAAAGGTCAACAGCTCACAACAAATGCTAACACTTAATCAACAAAACATCAGATGCATCTACATCACCCTCTCAAGCAACTGACCAGCACAGCATGCAAGTCATATTTAAAAACGTTGCCCTGTAATTAGGACCATATCTAGCCACAAACCTCAACCCCCTACATTAATCACGACACTATCCCTAATCTCTACAAATACGGCAGGCAATGCAACATTATTTACAGAACCTACAACTTCTCATTCAACTTAACAAAAGGGCAGCTGATAACTCTTCCCATATATGGCGAGATACCTACTGGTACAATCCTACTGCTAAACCACCCAAACACAAAAGCACACATCAGACAATTCAGCCTAGGTCATGCATAACATGACACACAGTAGACCGCCATTACACCAAGTTAGACTTTCACAACCCAATAACCTTCCACTTAGAGTGAACACAATAGACACAGCAGACACACCACTCATAAAACTCAATCATTATTACACGTTCACTGCATTCCAGTCATAATAATCTAATGTGATACTGACTGGTCAGCAGAAAGCTCAGAGCCAAACAACGATGTTGTGAAGGAATACGAACGGTATACAAATCTGTGCAACATATTAACATAACATAAGAGAGCATAACATAAAAGAGCATAACATAACATAATGGTGAATGCATTCACTTAACCATGTTTTATACGATTGGCAATGGTGTAGTTCTGGTAGGAATGGGTTATGTTAAGTGGTACTTTACTATACAACTCAAACAATCAGAAAACAGATTCTGAAAGCACAACACTACGGCTTAACCCCTTCGCCGTGGCGCAAATTCTGCCGCGGCGCTGGGTGGGTGCGGGGTGAGCGCGGCGCCCCCATGCTCGTGACAGAACCACGTCGTCATGAGTCACGGGCGAGCTGTGCTCATGACGGCGTGGTTCCGTCACGACTCTGCCCACTCGTTATTTCGCCCGCACAGGCGGGGAATCAGTGACGCGTGGGCAGAGCGGCCACAGCATGACGGAACCACGCCATCATGAGCACACGCCGCCCGTGGCTCATGACGGCGTGGTTCCGTCATGCGCACACAAGGGGTTAATGTTCACCAAACAACTGTACTGTGCAGCAATACTATTGTAAATACGGTAGTATACAAATCTGTGTAACATAACATAACATAACAAAACATAACATGCATTAATAGTAACCATGGAGCATATTTACATGAAAATTGTGCAGTGCTGTGCCACAAGCAGTTTTGCTGTGCCAAACTGCATCATTTTCAAAGCATAGGGATGCACCGTGTTAACAAGAATACAGTGCATCCCAGTGCTCACCATTGTTCCAGCACTAACAATGCTGCCTAACACCAACGCAGGCACCCAAGGGTGCCTGCATTGCAGGGATGCTTGTGTTTGTGCAGGAAGGGACACCTTCCTACGCAAAAACAATCATTAATGGCATTTTGCTCCTTTTTTCTGCAGCACACATAGAAAGAGCAAAGAACGAGGAGAAAAAAAAGTATTTCTCCACGTTGCGCCACATTATCACCTCTTTTTGAAAGGCGTTCGTTTTTTGCACTGCCTCAGATTACAGATCCTTGAAAATCTAAAGCAGTGTCAAAAAGCCATGGGCGTTGCTGGGAACACCCACAGCAACACATATTGCACGTCCCTTTGCCGCAGAAAACCCGCTTGCAGAGGACCATAATTACAAGGCTGTGCTAAGGCACACAAAGATGCTTAGCGCAGCCTTGTAAATAGGGGCATTCACAGAGCGCCACCAGAGCGTCAAAAAAAGTGCCGCTCCGGTGGCGCTTGTAAATATGCCCCCTTGTTAAGTACGATTAACAAGGGTGTAACTGTGGTAGGGACGGGTTATGTCACATGTTATTTTACTATACCTACACAAACTCAGAAGAATGCCACAACATTTTTATACCCATGTAACATTATAGCACACATTGCATTGAAGACAGTGAGAGAGAGGGACACTTCAAAAGACGTTCACATAAACTATTCTGATATAACGTTGCTTCCTGGGACATCTGCATTGGGTGACGGCTTCTCGGTGTGCGGCCATCGTCTGAAGGATCCTCTGTGTGCTCTGGAAGTGGGGCCTTGGGCCCCTCGGTGTCAAGTGAGTCACAATGCATTAGATCCAAGCACTTCCCCCCATGGGTTTACTGTCTCTGCAAAACAAAGCTAATTCAGATGTGACTTAGCTCCTAATATGCTGCATTGCTGAGACTCTTAATGAACGCCACATGTCACAGTCAGCTGTCACAGTGAATAAATGTTTACACAGCTATTAGCGTTGTGCATTTGTACATCGCTGGAGCATCTCTCAGAAATCATGTGGTATGCATTTCCCCCACCCAAAAGATGGAAATGTTTCAAGGAAAATAAATATGTTTTGTTTGCAGGGGATTGGAAGGAATGCGTTCGGGAATGTTTGAAAGCCACTTCAACAACATTGTTTGAAACTTTATTGAATGAACATAAACCCTGTCAGCCCCTGGGCTCTTTCCTTCTTGGGTTAGTGGCATGCAGGGAAGGAGTGAGTTGTTCAAGCAAAAGCCTGAGTGCTCCCATCTGCTGGCTACTTGCGTTGACGCAGGTGGCCGAGCGGTACCATCCTCTGTCCTTTGTTCCACCACTGGTTGCTGGTTGTGGGTGGTGTTTTCATGGGTTTCATTTAGGGTAGCAGATCAGCAAAGCTCTTCTTTTTAAGTGTCCTTTTATCTGATACGCTTACATTCTTGCTTGGGATTTCTTGACGCAGTGGACAATCGGTGGTTGTGGTTGATTAGTGTTGGGTCTCAGGTCATAGACTTTTTTCAAGTTATTTTGTGATTTCTAGGTCCTTAACTGCTTGCGGGTGGTTTTCTCGTTCATTCAATTTCGGGGGATTTATAGAAGCAGAACAATGTAACCATGTCTCTCATCATTCTCTTTGGTTTGTGGTATTAACATACATACTTGCTTCTGATTGCTAGGAACGTGTGGTCAATGGATGGTCATGGTGTATCAGTAGTTGGGCTCATGACAAGGACTTCTTTTACAGTTAATTAATGCTGGTTCCTAAAATAGCAGAAACATGGCTTTTTCCACAAACCACCGAGAAGGTCATATTTGTAGAGAATATTTTTTGTATATCCCTCAGACTTTCATGTTGGACTCCATAGAGCGCATTAACCAATACAAGGGACCCACAAACTCTTTTTTTCCAAGTTCCTAATTTTCATGCATTGAGCAGTTTGCAAAGTTTCTTACTTTACCTTTGTTATGTTTTTTCCATGCAGACTTTTTTGCTAAAAGTTTTCCTTTGCCGAGTCCCATCAATAATTTCCACTTTAACTTTGCTTACTAACGGCAGTGATCTTATTTTGAACAACCAAAACTGCTGTGGTTTACGGGCAGGAATCCCGTATTTAGTAACAGTTTCACAGTGTGTAACTTGTTGTAGCAATGGGCTTTTTCCGCCCCCGCATGGGAGTGTAGATAGTTCCATTTGGCCTTCCATTCCCACTTTGAAAACAGATTTCAACAAATTGAGCAGGCTCAAAGCACTATTATTCCAAAAAGAGGTGGCTCTCACTTCGGCTCGAGAGACCTTCGTATTACAGGTGGCTAGGACATCAAGGGCAAATTCTGAGTTTCTCTATTTCAATTCATCTTTTGCTAAGCTTTTCTGTGCACGGTGACACTTCGCTGGACAATAAACCCTGCAGCTACCTGCAAACTAGGGGTCAAATGTATCAAGGGCTTGCATTGACTTTGCGTCACCCAAGTAAATCTGGAGTAATATATGGCAGCGCAAGTTCCTGCCTTGCGTTACTCTGCCCTGGGAAGGCATTCCATGGGTGCCGCATGGATACTCCAACGAACCAGGCATTCTTGTGCCATGGTGCAAGGGTGCCTACATTGGTGCTTGGCAGCCACAGGGGCGCCAGCACAGAGGGAGAGCAGGAATGCACAATATCTTAATAGATATGGTGTATTCCTGCCCTCTCCATTTGACTCAGCACAGCAAGTTGTCGTGCTATGTTGCACCAAATAATAGTAAATATGCCCCATGGTCTCATGTAGATCCATTTTGTTAGTGTAAAATGAGAATAGGAGCAACATAAATTGATGGGCACATCATGATTTTTATTCAGTTGTGGAAAGTGAATCACTTTGCATCCTTTGAATAGTTGCAAAATTGCCATAGAACTTGATGAAGATTGTAGGGAAGAAACGATGCACGTTTGCACACCTCTGTCCAATGCTTTCATCTGGGTGTAGATCAGGGGAATCAAGGCAGCAATGACTGGGCATGTTATTGAAATGGCACTTGCTAGACATCTAGTCTATGACCCTAATTCCGAACAGTGGGACAAATTATGATCCTGCACAAACAGGCGTTTCTGAGCTTCGTCATATACTGTTTGCACCTCTGCAACTCTCCCCTGATACGTTTTGACATGTCATCATGCTAAATTTAGGAAAACTCCAACACATGTAAAAAGGCTCGATGAGCAGCCCAGAGTTTGGTTAGTCTGTTTGGTTCCCTCTTGAAATGATGACACCATTGAATTTGTGTGAGGACTGCTTCCTGGTGCCCACCTAAGAAGTACACAGAATATCTCAGACAGTGCAGTGTAGTGGAAACAAACGCCACAGGTTTCAAGGAATAGGTTTAAGTGCGATTTTTATCGCTGCAGAACCTGAAGTGCAAGTAAACTTTCTTGTATTCTACTTCTTGTATACTTGTACATAGGCCTACTGACTTTCTAAAAACTTGTGCTTTCAGGGCTCTGAGAAAGAATGAGAACTTCATCATACACAAAAGTTGTTCATTAAAAGAAGCATTACTTAGGGGCATAGTTACCATTATATCATGCAGAGCAGAAAGCCACCTTGCTGTGCGACAGGACAGGAATGCACCGTATTTAACATAATGCAGCTCATTCCTGCCTTTTCCCAGTGCTGGCACACAATGTGCTGCCTAGCGCCAATAAAGGCGCTCTTGCACCATGGTGCAAGTGAGAGTGCGTTGTAAGCAGGATTGCTTTTGTGCTGGAAGGAGCATCTTCTTGCACAAAAACAATCCCCTAGGCATTCTCCTCTTTCCATGTGTGTGCAGAATGGGCATACATGGACAGAGGAAAAAATGATGAGAATTAAACATATTCCCCTCGTTACGCCTCACCTGGGGAGAGATGCAGTTTTGGCGCATTCCCAGGCGGAAACAACCATTACAACGCAGTCATTACAATGCACTACCTTTACAACGCAGTCATTCAACGCAACATCCTTTACATCGCATGCCATTTACCCTACTGTTGCACTCACTGGAGTGGGAATAGTAATTTTTACCCCTACACTAGCCAACACTTACCCTACTGTTGCACTCACTGGAGTTGGAATAGTAATTTTTACCCCTACACTATCCAACACTTACATTACTGTTGCCCTAAAAGTATTATGCGTTGTAATGGTATGCATTGCAATGGAATGTGTTGTAAGTGTGGTTTGTAATGGATGTTGCGATGTAAAAAACGCATTGTAAAGGCATGCGTTGTAAATGTTTGCATTGTAACGTGTCCTATTCATTCCCAGGTCTACCATTTATGGTAAATCTGGGGATGCATCAAAATCCATGAGTGTTGCTTGGTAACACACATGCACCACCTAAGGAACACCACTCTGGGGCTGAGCAATGAATCACAGTAATTTGCACTGCGTTGCGTTATTTTGAATTTGTCAAGCCACTCAGGTCCACTAAAGGTGGCCTTGCGTGGCTTGAAAAATCGCACTTAAGGGTTGTGTTGTGCTAGCACCCTGTTGCGTGGTGTAGAAGCAACACAACCCTTTGATAAATGTGTCCCTTAGTTCACTAGGCCTCTTATGGTGTTTTACACTATCCTAGTGTCTCAGGCCATCTGCTAACCATGACTCACTGAGGGCAGTCCGGGAGACACTTAGGCATTCTAAATAATAGGCCTTCTCTTTCTTTAAATCATTTGTGATTTTTAGCAAAATGGCCAGTTAATAGTTATTCTAACTGCACCATGCTTTTGTTTTTTATCCACTTTAATTAAACATTTAGCTGTTTATTATCCATACTGGACATATTTGCACTCTCTTTTTTATTCTTTTGATATTAGGAGAAATGAAAATATAATGAAATGAAAAAAGACAAAATAGAGAATACATTATAAACATCCATTTAGTTAATAAAAACACATATAATTCTTCCTGACAAATGCAGCACACCCAATTCCTAAATCTATTAAGAGAGATAGCTCACAAATGGATATATTCTCCATTAGAACCCTATAATTAAAAAAAAGTAATAAACAGGTGCCATTTATAGATGAAAGATTCAAAGCTATGGATCCCAATCACAGCAGCCAGTTAGGAATAAAATCACGAAATAAAATCCTGCCACAGACGTCCTGTCCTGCCAAGCCATACCAAGAATGAAAGAGAAACTCAAATGGCATTAAATAACTGGAAAGTATAGATACCTCAGGATCCCAACCAAAAAGATAGGAGGTGAGTAAGACCTATATCTGAATGGACCAACAGATTTGATTGTGAAAAAGATCTCTTTGCAAAATTTAAAACCTAGCAATTGAAAAACATAAGGGAAAAACTGCCTTCAGTCTTCCACATCTGATACAGGATTCCAAAGGTTTTAAAGAAAACTAGGGGTGCAATAGATCAGGATAAGTGTGCAAAAGGTCTCAATGCAAAGCTTTGTAGATTACTTAGACTCAGCAGGTGCGAGACTGATTATTTCACTGTTGGCATTTATTCTTAGGTCTTTAGACAAGGATAAAGCTAATGTATCAAAATCTGATTGCTTACTCTCTCATTAAACTCATTAAAATCAGTAATGCGGTAACATTCAATAAAATATTGAATTACAGGATTAGTTTCCATAAAAAAACACTCTAAAAATGCTGCATAGCCACTCCATCAAATGTAGATATTTAAACCTTTCATTAGTTCCAATTTTATAGCGTAATCTTATCTCTGTAAGGTTTCCTAAATCAGATTATCAACCCAGGTCACACCATTATCGATCCAATGGTATCTTGCCTGACGTTTTTGACATGATAGCACAATTCGGGTAAAAAAGTCTTGCGAGATGCAATCAAGAGACGAGCTCCAGAATAAAATGCCTCCTGGTGAGATATTTTCTATGTGGACGAGTTTCTCACATGCAAAGATTGTGCAAAATTGTGCAAGACGAAATTTCAAGTCCAGTCGGGAATTTTGGGTAACACAGACTTTGGGAAGTATGCAAATTTCGCAAACATAAAAATTTCTCCCATGCCTAGTTTTTAGTTTGACTTCCTTAAAAAATATAGGTATGCAACTTTTTCACAAAGGGACCAAATGCTCATCTTCAAGGAGAAAATACGTTTTTTTTAATGAGTATGGAATCCCTACAGTTTCTCTACTCTTAACTCAAGGTGTCTTTGGATGATCATACTTCTGTACAGGACCATGTTCCAAGGCTTACATCTCAGGATAGGGGACAAGCTTCCCAGAAGTCTTTTTTATGATACTCCAACCTGGCTCAATCTGAGCCTAATTCCAGGTGGATTCTTAAACCACAGTGAATCCATATATTAGTCCACATAGGCGGCATAGAAGCCCAAATTCATGGAGGCACTGTCAAGCCACAAACAATATTTTAGATGGAAACCACAATATAATCCTAGCATCACCAACACTGTATTCTCTTGATAGCAAGTTTATCTCCTTAGGGGTTCAGCTAGGATACTCAGAGGTAGAAAGGGTGGATTAACAGAAAAAAGGGAGAGAAGATGGGAAAGCGCTAAGGACAGCGGTATGGAAGAAAGGGCGGGGCTTTAGTTCGAGGTCCTGCTTGGCCAAGCAGCGAAGTCAGCCTTATGTCTCCTTTGCTATGATGCCCCAGGATGAAAGGGGGATAGTGGGCATTTTTTAAGTAAATGGCAGTGACAGTGCAGAAGCTGGCCCATGTGAGGAGCTCTACTAGCCTGAAAATGAGGGTGAGGTGGAAGGTTATGGTATGGGCACAGAACCAGCTGGGAGAAATCTACAAGGAGAAAACACAAAAACACCAGCCAACGCCCTAATAGAATTTCCCTCCAAACAAGAAAAAGACAGAAATAACTCAACTTTTCCAGCATACACACAAAGCTTCAACTTATACTTGTGACCAGGGATATTTTTTAATAAAATGCCCTTTGTGCAAACTTTTGTTACAGCGTTTGCCTAACACTTTGCATTAACAAATGAACGTAGACTGAAGTCAGGAATGGGTGTGGATTACCATATATAACATGTGGGCAGTCGAGAATGTAGGGTCTCTAGTGCCTCAAAAGCACAGATATCTCTTAGCCAAAATAGCCTGTGTCAGCGTCCAAAGGTCATGTCTCATCTGATCATTTGTACTATACCACACTACTTGTTAGATGCCAGAACAGGGTGAGCATGGCTTTGGTCCATCCAGGCTGAAGATTTGTGGCTGAACCATTAATCTGGTGCCTCATTTCCACTCTACATTGATAGTTCCTGTTTGGGACTGTACATATTTGTGGGTATAAAGAGACTAGGATGTTAGACTAGGTAAATGACAGCCATTGTACTAATTCCTTCATTTATTTTCTCAGCCTCGCCACTCATGTACCCCCACACTCAACCCTGTAGACTCTGTCCGCACTGAAACAGACTTTCTTTTAGAGAATAAGGTGACAGAAGCTGGGTTGTGCATGAAAAGTAGAGTTTGGAAAAGCCTGAAAGCAGCCCTCCCTTAGATTTCTGGCAGCTTAGATTCCTAAACTCTGAAACCTGCTCTCCAGGACCAGCCCTGATGAAAGCAACTGCATGGGGTGGATGCTGTTGGTAAAGTTTAGAGTGGCAGGCTTTCCAGTTTTTATGAATCAGGGTGCTGAACTGCTAAGATACAGTAGGCATAATGGTGAACATGTATTAAAACTTACTACAAGCTACTTACAATACATAGTATTGTAGCCTAAGACCCTCCTATTCTACGCTAATGCAGTATTCCTGCCTTTAAGGGAATGTTCCAGGGGGATGCTGCACAGTAAATGTCTGCCTCACACGAATTTGAAGACCTTACACATGTGCAGCTTGTCATGTGGTCCAACATGCTTACTGATGCCAGACCACCAGTCCATATGCTCCAGCCAAACAATCAAGATCACACTTTGCAGGAGGCTTACATAGAGGAACATGGACCATTGCCTAGATGTATGAGTCGCTATGGTTAATAACTTGTACAGACTGCTACAGGCATGTCCATTTCCCTCCATGGATAGGGGAAAATTGATCAATATATCTGAACACCTTGACAGGAGCTAGCATGATGACCAAATTAAAGACCTAGCGAAAGAAAATCGTTAAGTGCGGTTTGACCAAACTGAGTATTCAATTAAGAACTACCGGCCAAAGCAAAATGCTTGCGGAGTGAGCGTCTGTGCAGCTTTAGAAATGGGAAGTAGGGATACATGTCACTTGTACACAGAAGGAAATGTCTCAGCCCTGAATGTGTACACACAAGATGCCTTTAAAAGGCAGCAGATGTATGACTCAGTATTGTTCCATTGATGACAGAGACCACCCGAAGAGCTGAGAGTTTGGAGAAGGAAACAGTGCTTGGGTACTGTGGAGCCTTTTCATGGGTTCCCGGGAACCATGTGGTTACGTGGCAAAATCCTTTATAAATGGGAAGGTGCCAGAAATGGGAAGGTGCCAGAATATCATTGTCAGAATATTATTTGACTTAAATATCATGTCCTAAATAGTGTGTACAAAAATATTGCTCAATTGTAGTTAATAATGGAAAAACTAGACCCAATGAAATAATATTTTGTAAACAATATTTAGGACACAATTTTAACGTGAGACCTTATTTCTGTGTGCAATATTCTAACATACATCTGCGTGAGTACTCTTGTTCACCAATGGTGTCTAAGCGGCTAAGAAGTCAGATAGAGCATGAGACCGTAAACACTCAAACTTAATGTCCATTCAAGTGCAATCAAAAAGAGAAGGGCATATTCACAAGTAAGAAATATAGGGCAGTTAATGCACACAAAATACACAGAAAGGCAAACGGTATACCAACAAACTTATCGCAGCGTCCATGCGTGTTCACTAAACCTTCGTGGATAATTCTGCAGTATTCCACTAAACATTGTTTAAAAATATTGTACGGCACTACTATAATGTCAAAAGTATCATAAGGTCAACTATTATGGGACAGATTTTAAGTCTTTTCCATATATGTAGAACTGTAAGAGGTGGCAACAGAGACTGCTTATTTGTGGTTAGATTTGACTTTCCATTTAACTTTTACGCTGTTCAAGCTCATTTGCGTTCAGCGTGGCATGTTTCATACAGAGCTGATCCTTGTGGGTGTCTGGGGGGGGGGGGGGGGCAAAATAATCCCATGGGACTCTTTGCTCTCCAATACAGAAAAACACCGCTGAAAGGAACTACTTGTAGAGAGGGAGAGCTTTCTGTTCCATCCTTTAGTCTTTGCACCGCACCCCTCCTCTTCTTCCTTCAGTGTCTGCTCACTCTTTGCACTTTCTTTTTTTGGCCTTTCTCGCATCCTTTGTGCTTCTTCCCTCGCCGCTCTCTTCTCCCTGGCTCTCTCAGTGTCCGTCTCCCTCTCAATCCCACCCAGACGTGCATCCTCTGTCACTGGTCCTCCTGCTGCCATCAGCCACTTAATAATATTACTGTTGATGTCTTTTCATTCCCTGTGCCAAACCTGATTTGGAGCTGGCCACACTGAGGGCCCGAACGAGAGCGCATGCAGACAGCCTTCTGCAGTCCTAAGTGACTGCAGCCCTCAGACAATGTAATTGTTATCGACATGCGCGTCTGAGTGTTCATCAAGGGGGACTTGACTCCTGGGCCAAATCATTCTATTACTCGGGCTCCGCTCTGGCTCCGCCAACAAACGACAAGTCAGCAGGAGGGAATCAATTGTAATATATTTTTTTGTCATTTGTTTGTTTGTGGAAGTGGCCGGGGGAGGAGGGGTCGAAAAGGTCGGGGGAAACGTTCTTCACTGGATTAGAAATGAAAGCTGCAACGCAGGACAGAGAAAAGAGATCTTATTTCCAGCAGAATGTGAATTAATTTGTGTTGAAAGGAGGTAGCAAGAAGGGAGCATCTTACTTTGCAGAAATCATTCCCACCCTTTAGGTGTTTTGTGTGTGTTGGAGGATTGGAATTGTTATCCAATCACTTGGATACTTGAGGCAATCCCTGCTCGTGTACTCTGATGATCAAACACTCGCATCTTTTGTACTTTGCATGTTTGGACTCACATGAGGGGACCTGATGACCAGTATACCAGTGTCATTCGCAAGGACATGTAGCATCTGGCACAATATTTGGTTGGCCTTCACGGCAGAAGACCTTTCAGGTGTCCCTGTTCATGGAGCAGGCCCGTGAGTCACGCCTCAGATGACCCACTGCTATCTCTCACCTTTCTGGTTTCTGGCTGCAATATATATTTGATTTGAACATTTCTTGAACATAAAGCACTCACCAGAACCAGTACAGGAAGAGATCTGCCCAGAAACAGGTATCTAGAAGGGGTGTGACTTACCATCGAAGAAGACAAAAAAGGTGGAATAGTGATTGGTGTGAATAGAGTTGCCTCTTGACCATTAGGACATGAAGCATGACATAATGGACAGAAGATTTTGAGGACGTTATCTCAGATAAACGAGCCACCCAGAAGCCATGAGGGTCTTTGCAGCCCAGCAGGTTGGAACCACTCTGAAGAAATCTGATTTAACGCAGCATTGAGGGCTGGTTAAAGCCATTCCATGACTCTGTTCGAGCTGAGCCTATATTTGCCTAAGCCATCTGTACAATACACTGACTTTATATCACCCGCCAGAGAGGGACACAAGGGTTCTCCTCTTTCACCCTTGGTCTTATGGTATTATTTCATTGGCTGACAAAAGAAGAGTGGGTGGCTCTTAGCATTCAGCTGGGATTAACGCCTTCTCCGTTACACAGTCACTAAGTCCCATATAGGAAAACAATAACATAAGGAGGCGGGGAATCTATGCATTGAGGTTTTGGTACTCCTTAGCCGCATGTTCCAGTCTGCAGTCAACAACAATATTCCCTTGATTTTTGACACATCTTGAGGCAGGAAACAAGCCCAGTCGTTATTCATGGCCTCTCTGGCCTCCAAACTTGGCAGGGATACAGAAACCAAGATGGGGTTACAAGAAACCACAAGGGATTACAAGGAGCTACGTAGTACTAAAAAAAACCTACCAAACATACTGTAGATAAAAAGATATTGTATGTCATCTCACAGTTCTAAACATCATAAAGACACTGGTATGTGATCGTATGCCTCCTTTACACTGTGCAGATTCATAGCTGTGCCCTCACAATACTGTGCTTAGTCCGGAGCAGGATCTGGTAACGCGCACTGTACCTCTGCTGTGCATTGGTAATTAAAGCGACTAGAAGACCTGTTCCCTTGGGGTGGCTTACAATGGCTAGGAAATACTATTTTGCTGCCAAGCAGCAGCAGTGGCGCACTCTTGGTTTTGCACTAGTTGGGGCATTTCCTGTGGATTTCAGGGCCCACTTTGTGCTCCTTTTAAGGTTTCACCTAATGCGCTATCGCTTGTGAGAGATATTGTTTCCTGCAAGGTCTTGGAGCCCGCTCATTTCATCCCATTCTTTTGCTTCATTGTCACTTTTATTTGCTGCCTCCTAATCGGTCAGCATGTGCCAGTTTCACTTCCTTTTCTTTTGACCAAGTACTGATTGATTGATTTTTATTAGTGCCCTTTTGCTGCTTGAGCTGTGATTCAGATACTATTTTTCTTTCTCCTTACTTGTTGTCCCTGTTGGTTTTTCCATGTTGCTTCTTTCCTCCCACCCCCCACTGTACTTGTTGCTTTTTCTCTCGCACACCCTATTGCCCATATTTCTTCTTCCTTCCTTCCCACCCCTCCTTTTTTGTGTTGTTTTTTCCATTCCACCTTTCACCCTCTCATTGTTTGTGCTGCTTCTTCCATCCCACCTCCCACCCTCCCATTGTCTGTGTTGCCTATTTCTTTCCTCCCATTGTTTATGTGAGCCATTCCATCCTACTTTCCAATTGACAATACCGCCCATCCCCGCTAGAAAAAAAAAGCGCAATGGCATGGCCAATGCTGGTCACGTCATAATGCTTTCCCCCTAACTTTTGGCCATGCAGCACAGCAGCCACACTGCTCTACAATGTGGTTAAAAGACATTAGCAAAATCGATAACTCTTGCATACGTGTAACCTATTGGCTTTACCAATGCTTGTTTTAAAGTGGGTTGGGGAAGCAATATGGGGCAAGTGTGGGGCAGAAGTAACATAGTGAATGATGGGAGGAAGCAACACAGGGGTTCAGGTGGGGGTGAGATTTTAAAGCAGGTATGGAAGCAACATGGGACAGAAACAACGCTTTGTTAGGGGTAATAAGCACTATTTAAATGCAATAGGTGAGGCCTATTGGATTTCCGCGTTTTTTTTTTAAACTTCATCAGCTTTGATATTTACAAAGACGACACGATGTTCTCCAAAAATGCCAGAAGTTGCAAGACACTCACCTTTGTAATGTCACATCCTGTAGTCTCTATATTGATAATGAAATCATCAGTGATTCGCCATGTTATTAAAATCCAAAATTGATTGCACTTATCAATTAATTCTAATGTTGAATCCCTTCTTTGGCCTAAGAGGTGACCTTCACTGCAGAGAAGGTGGTATTGAATTGCCAATTATGCTCAAATACCAGTCTTTAAGGTGTGATCCTGCCATGAAGGGTGTAGTATTTGGGGAAGAGCTGGTGGTGCAATAGAATTTGAATAGTTTCCTTCAAATCTTTGTTTTTGCTCTAGGAAAACTCGAGTTCATTGGAATACCAATATGTACTGCATGCTCCAAACCTAAGCCTGGAGCAAACATTGTTATGTGTCATGATACAGGAAGGCCGGACAAAATTGAAGTGAACCACTACCCAATTTATATCTAATTTAACATTATGAATCTCTGTTCAGACCTTGCACAGAACTCTGACTGTTTCCTATTTTCTCTTTATGGGGTCCTCAAGGCTAACTTGCTTGCTCCAGAACATGGAGACCTAGGCTCTAAACTCAGCTTTGGCAACTAAGCTTAAATATTGTTTACATAGGTCAGTCACTTTATCTATCTGTGCATTCTTCCCTTTAAGAGCACAAATAAAGAACACAATCAACTTTAGTGCTAAAACTGGTACTGCAGTAAAAACGTGATGCTATCAACGTCACATAGCCCAGAAACTTCTGCCTATGCTTTCCGAGCAATTTAAGTAATCAAAGCCATCTTGCTAATTGTTTTGAATTATGCAGCTCCATGCCCCCACTTTGACCAGCAGGCCAAGATCTGCTGGTGGACACCACTTGCATAAGGTTAGATTGGGTGAGGGAACTTTGGCGGTCTAGTTAGCCTTACTGTGGAACCATTTTCGACCAAGCAGCAGTAACTTGTAAACAGTTAAGGATGTGGCATATTGGCAAGCACAGTTCTAGATCTTGCATAGTTGGACGCTTTTGTTGTTAGTCAGTGCCAGGACGCTTTAGCTGGTGGGAACGAGCTTTACAAAATAATTAAGTAAATGCAACCCATAAATAGATTGAGGAACGTGCAACTATGTGTGATGTAAAACAGACTATACAGTGTGCTGTTTAGCACTGCCCTATTTACATAATCCCCCCTTCCAGTCACACCTTCATTCCTGTGATCTAATTTTAACCAGAAACCCACAAACAAATCTTTTATTTAATATGATCCAGCTGGAATAAAATTGTTCATTGTACAGCAGTCTGCTGCCTCGTAGAGCCATTGACGTCATAAGAAATGGCGTTAGAGACCTGCGCACTCAATGCAGTTGATCACGTGGTCTTGTGCTCTTGCAATACAAAGTCACAGGAAGGGGGAAAGTTCTCAACAGTTTATTTCAGCTGTCTCAGCCCATCATTTTTTCATTTTTTTCCTGAAGCTCCACACCATTTTGAATTTTTGGTTATGCATGAGGGGGCTCTGCTCTGAAGGACCTAATAAACTTTAACTCTTGGGATACTGGAGACCTTAAAATCCACATTTAAATATCTTGAAGTTACATATGACAATAAGGTACATATATGTGGAGTTAAATATAGTACATACGTATACTACCCTTAACCATATTGTAACAGTCGATAATTCGATCACAATATTTTGGTTGAGAAATAATCCTCAATATTCCGGTAGAAACCAACATAATAAGCAGTCTAGCTCAGATTAATGGTGAAAATACTTATGGCCTCACTTATGGATTGGTTGCTTGGCCACAAAACCCCTGCAGCACCTCAGCCTCACCAGCTGTGATGTTTAGCATTATCTGTAATTCAGGTGGACCTCCTTCTCCTTGTGCTAGGGAGCCGCTTTGAGACAAAAAAAAACACAGTGACATAAATGTTGCGCCCTCTCTCATCACCTTGGTGGTAGTTTTGTCACCTATCTGGTTCCTAGTGATAGACTACCACCAGGAAGGGGGTCCATCTTCTTCAGTCCCATATCTAATCCCTTCCACATCCAAGGAGTTGCCTCCCTGCACGTGGGCAAAGTAAAGGTTTGCTATGCATAGGACTGACATGGTTTCACTGGTAATCCTAGAAGACTCACAGTATAAAACACTCCATCTCCATTCCTGTCTGTGCAAAGACTGTATAGAGGGTGTGCCTAATGGTGGGTCTGGGGGCACTTCAGACATCAGGAATAAAGTCTTCCCTCACACTCTCCATGAGGCACAGGAACATAGAGGTGTCCAACCGGACATTGGTCAATGTTTGACAGGTGTCACCTGCAGGTCTTTTTTGGTTTGCAGAGCTTCATCTGTGCACCCCACAGATTTTTGGAGCTTGGAAGAAAGAAAGGTGCATGTGGAAAAAGCAGTAGGTAGCGGCAACTCTAACTCCTCTCCTGTCGGAATGTGTGCCACGCCTTGAAATACAGAATAAGGATCTTTGTTTGGAGTCCTTATGTTCTACCTGAGATGGCACTGATCCAGCACGTAACTGGAGAAAAAGAGGAATTTATATATATATATATACACAACTATCCTCCCTGCGTCGCAGACCCAACGTCACACTAGCTCATTCACACATGCAGTCATTGGTGGGGCCCATAACACCAACACTCACACGTCTCCACTCACGAGTCTGCACACAGGAGGGATGAAGATATCGCGCTGGACATGTGGGGGGGTACCTTATAACCTATAGGGAAGAAACAGTTATTTTACAGAATATACATTAACATTCGCCACCTATAGATTCCTAATCGCAAACATCAAGGCAGTCCACCCACTTGGTCGATGGACCAATCAGTTGGATTGGTTGATGGTGATTTAGATCCAGCTAAAACACATTTAAAGACTCAGAATCCTTTATTCTCTTTAACTCAAAACCACAAACTCATAATTTCTGTTAATCAATATTTGTTTATCTAAACTTTGTTTGCAATTAATATTAGCATTTGTTTCATCAAAAGTTTTAAAATTTCTAGATCAATTCTATTTACCTATTCTTGCTATCTGGATTTTCTCTAATTCATTGGCTCTGCATAACCGAATTAGCCGTTAAATTGTCCAAATAAAGCAGGCCAAAGCTCAAAGTTTGAAAGTTCTTTGCTTAGCACTTTACAGTCCCAAAGATCTCCATAGGACCAGAAATTGTGCAAGCATCTGTCATCGCCAGCATAGACATCAGGAAATCGGAACAATCCGGAACAACACCAACTAGACTCCTCCCTATTCTACTACCCTTTTTATAATAAATTTCGGGATAACATGAAACATTTTTAGGTGGAGAAAGTCTGTGATTGGTTGATTGAAACCGTCCGATTTTTACTTATTTAAGTTCTCATGGATTTTGCTGGTTCACTTCCGTAGATAACATAGTCCTTACGTTACAATGTTTTGAGTTTACCTGTATGATCCAATTGTTCGTTTTAAACCAGTTTTTACTGTCAGGTTTGGCAGTCCACCAAGATTCTATCCTTGACCGAGGACATTGGGTGCTCGGGTCTTCAGGAAGTTCACGGAGCCATCCGAGTCTGCGCAGTAGGTGTCGCGCTCACGAGACGGTGGCCACTTCTGAACTCGATTTTTGACTCCATTTTGGGGGAGGCACAAATGCTAACTTAAGTGAAACAAACACAAAAGAATAATTAATACAAAGAAATGATAATTCTAATGTTATACTCTCACTAATCCCTTTAAGTATTAGTATTTTCATAGCATATAGCGACATTTAAAGCGATAATATTCACCTTTAGGATCCAATCAGGAATGCAAACATCACATAAGCAACATAAATCATGCGATATCTAACTATCACATGTACTACTATTAATATGCGTACATATTTTAGTTATTTTAGTTATTTTGCCATGCAAACAGCAATTTCCCACGTGTAATTTGTGTATGCAAAAGGTTAAATTAGTATAACACACCAAACCGTTAGTAAAATTATAATCAGTAGGTTATATAGTTAGTCTTTTCGTGCAAAATAGAGGAGGTATACAAATTTTTGTTCTACCTGCTCCATCAATGGCACGATTGGCTAAAGTTCTAGTTTGAACTTTTTGAAGTCACAAGCAGTACGCTTGCAGCTTGTTTTAATTTGGTGCTTCCTTGATAGCAAGGTTTTCTTTTAAGGCAACATATTGAAGGAGTATGTGGTTAGTATGAGCTGCAAAAATATAGTGGTTTGATTTAAATAGCATTACATGATTATAGCATACTATAGAAGCTGCATCATGTGGATTGGAGCTAGGTTACATGGCAGACGAAGGTCTAAGCAGTGACATTATTTCAGACCTCACCTGACTGACTTCAGTATAGTTTAGACTTGTCCTGATAATCGCTCCAATGTTTGCGGAAATAAGACGTTCCATCTTTGGCGAGTGCAAGGCACCGATAGATGCAAACAATAAAAGTTTTACAGTAAATATTTAGATTTTCTAAAATGGCCAATGTGTGAGAGATGTTTATGGAGGGGATCCAGCTCATTAACCCCTTCGATGCTCATGATGGAGCGGTTCCGTCATGAGCATCGGTTGAGCTGTGCTCATGACGGAACCGCTCCGTCATGAGCACAGCCCCTGGGGGAAGCGCTAGCGCTCCCCCCCTGGGGCATCGATCGCGCCCCCACAGAGGGGGATGGCAGCGGAAGAGTTTCCGCTGCCACCCCCGAGCCCCCCCACGCTTCCTGATGACGTCAGCGCGCACAGCGCGCGCCGGCGTCATCAGGAAGTGTTGGACGCGCTGGAATTCATTTCTTCCAGCGCGTCCAACGGGGAGGGTGAGTATTTTGCTGCGGTATGGCGGGTGGGGGCGGAATTCAAAGGCCTTGAGGCATCGGGGGAGAGGAAAGAGTATTTCCTCTCCCCTGATGTCTCAATGCTGGGCATTCCTGTCCCACGATCGCGCACAGCGTCGCGATCGTGCAGCAGGGATGCCCCACTAGACACCAGGGATGTCCTTTTGGTGATTTGTGAAGCGACCCCTTGGGTAAGGGTCGCTTCCCTAGGTGGCTGATATTTACACAGACATTTCTGCCCCCCCCCGGGGGCAGATCGGTCCACTTTCGGTCCGTTTCTGCCCCCAGGGGGGGCAGAAAAGCCCACTAGACACCAGGGATGTGTTTTTATTTATATGGGAAACGACCCCTTGGGTAAGGGTCGCTTCCCTGGGTGGCTAATATATGCACAGACTTTTCTGCCCCCCCCCCCCGGGGGCAGATCGGTCCACTTTCGGTCCGTTTCTGCCCCCAGGGGGTGGCAGAAAAGCCCACTAGACACTAGGGACGTGTTTTTATTTATATGGGAAGGGGCCCCTTGGTTAAGGTTCGCTTCCCTGGGTGGCTAATATTTACACAGACTTTTCTGCCCCCCACGGGTGCAGATCGGTCCACTTTCGGTCCGTTTCTGCCCCCAGGGGGGGGCAGAAAAGCCCACTAGACACCAGGGATGTGTTTTTATTTATATGGGAAGCGACCCCTTGGGCAAGGGTCGCTTCCCTGGGTGGATAATATTTGCACAGACTTTTCTGCCCCCCCGGGGGCAGATCGGTCCACTTTCGGTCCGTTTCTGCCCCCAGGGGGGGCAGAAAAGCCCACTAGACACCAGGGACGTGTTTTTATTTATATGGGAAGCGGCCCCTTGGTCAAGGGTCGCTTCCCTTGGGGAATAATTTTTGCTAAGACTTTTCTGTCCCCCCTGGGGGCAGATCGGTCCACTTTCGGTCCGTTTCTGCCCCCACGGGGGGCAGAAAAGCCCACTAGACACCAGGGATGTGGTTTTATTGATATGGGAAGCGACCCCTTGGGCAAGGGTCGCTTCCCTTGGGGAATAATTATTGCACAGACTTTTCTGCCCCCCCCTGGGGGCAGATCGGTCCACTTTCGGTCCGTTTCTGCCCCCAGGGGGGGGGGGGGGGCAGAAAAGCAGAAAAGCCCACTAGACACCAAGGATGTCGTTTTGTTCATTTGGGAAGCGACCCCTTGGGCAAGGGTCGCTTCCTTGGGGGCATAATTTTCTGGAAGACTTTTCTGCTCCCCCTGGGGGCAGATCGGTCGACTTTCGGTCCGTCCGCAGGGGGGGCAGAAAAGGCCACTAGACACCAGGGAATTAGTGTAAATAAAAATGGAAGTGACCCCTTTGGCAAGTGTCGCTTCCAGGGGGAAATTTTTATAATATGTATTTGGCCCACCCGCCCCGGGACAGAGTAGCCTTTTTTTTTCCTGCTGTTTTCTGCCCCACCTGGCACATAACCCGATTGACCATTTGGGTAGTAACATAGCATGTTATAATGTTTATTGTTATATTTTTTGAGAATTGCAATAGTAATGTTTTTTTTTTTACTTTTTTGTTCTAGGTGAAGGCTTTTGCTCTTTTCAGTTTGCCGAGTTACTTGGGTTCTGCTGTTTGTGTAGTTTGGTAAGAGACTCTTTTTTGTACAATGTAAATGTGTTTGATTTCTCTGCATGAATTTTGTTTAGCAAATGGTGTAATAATAGCAGTATGTTTGTTTTTGAGTGTCAAAAACTTTTTGCATTGGTGCTTGATGTGTATTTTGTTGTCTTGTGAGTAATTGTTTTTTTTTCCTTCTTTCTAGTTTGATATCGTTGGTTTTTGCTGTGTCACTGCAGAGTTGGTTTCTGGTGAGTGCAGCTGTCTCTTGTAATTGGATTGTATAGTTTTTGAGTACATTGATCTTTGTGATAAAGGTACACATTTCTTTACTTACTTGGTTTGCACATTGTTGGTTGTTGTTGACTTGTTTGTGCAGTCTTCTATCTTAGTAAGTATAATGGCTAGTCGCAGGATTACTGCTCAGCAGGTTGTTGGTTTGCTGTTTGAGTCTTCCTCTGATATTGGTTCAGAGACTGACTCTGCATCTGAGGGAGAGGAGGCAGGGGACTATTCTGGCAGTGAGTTGTCTCTCCGTATGGAGTCATCGGATGATGAAGATACTCTTAGTGTGGATGAAGTGCCTGTGTTAGAGGCGGAGACTGATGTGCCGATAGTGTGGCAAGAGGCATCTGGGCTGCAGCCTGGGGCTGCAAGGCTTCCCGTTGGTGTAGTGCGGCAAGAGGCATCTGGGCTGCAGGCTGGGGCTGCAAGGCTTCCCTTTGAAAGTGATGACCTCTGGGTTGCCCCTGGCATGGTGCAGCCGGCATTGCCAGAGTTTACTGGTGTTCCAGGGTCTAGAGTGAATACTGAGAACTTTTTGCCGGTCAATTTTTTTCAGTTGTTTATGGACGATGTGTTTTTGGCAGAGATTGTTGAGCAGACTAATTTGTATGCCGAGCAGTTTTTGAGGGACAACAGTGCCAGTCTTAAGCCACACTCTAGAGCTACCCGGTGGACTCCCACAAATGTTGAAGAGATGAAGAAGTTCTTGGGTTTAACTTTTTTGATGGGCTTGCTAAGGAAGCCATCAATGAATTCATATTGGTCTAGCAGTCCCTTGATGGCAACGTCTATTTTTCCGGCAGTCATGAGTCGTGACAGGTATTTGCTTCTGCTTCGGATGATGCATTTTGTTGATAATGGTTTAGCGTTGCCACGAGATCACCCTGACTGTGACCGTGTTTTTAAGATTAGGCCTGTCCTTGATCACTTTGTTGATCGATTTTCTGAGATTTATGCCCCTGGAAAAGAAATTGCAGTGGATGAGTCTTTGGTGTTGTTCAAGGGCCGCTTGGTTTTTAGGCAATACATTCCTAGTAAGAGGGCACGCTATGGAATAAAGCTGTATATGCTGTGTGACAATAGGACTGGATATGTCTCTAATTTCAGGGTGTACACCGGTAAGGAATCTAGGTTTAACCTCCCTGGTTGTCCGTCCACTTTTGGAGTGACTGAGGAAATTGTTTGGGAACTTGGTAGAGGATTTTTTAACAAATGCCACCATTTATATGTAGATAACTTCTACAGTGGTGTGCGGTTGTTCAGGGAATTGGCCAAAGTGGACACTCTTGCTTGTGGCACAATCCGCTCTAACCGTAAAGGTTTCCCGAAAGAACTTGTTTGTCAAAAGCTTGTGCGGGGACAGTGCAGTGCGTTGCGTTGCCAGGAGCTTCTTGCTGTGAAGTTTACAGACAGGAGAGATGTCTACATGCTGACTACCATCCATGATGAAAGCACTGTACCTGTGACTGTTTGGGGTCAGGTCGCTGAAGCGCGCAAACCTGTGTGCATTTTAGACTATAATAGGCACATGGGTGGTGTTGACAGAGTAGATCAGAGGTTGGAACCTTACACTGCTCTTCGTAAGGCTTACATTTGGTACAAGAAGTTGGCTATCCATCTTTTCCACTTGGCAATGATTAATGCTTTTGTTGTGTTCCAGGATTCTTGCCCTGAGTCAAAGATGACTTTTGCTAAGTTTCAGGAGTCTGTAATAGGCAGCCTTGTTGTAGTGGAACAGGCAAGTGTTCCTAGAGTTGGAGTGGTGGAGGATGTTGCTAGATTGAAAGAACGCCACTTTCCAGATCACATTCCTCCCACACCCGCAAAAGATTTTCCCAGTAGGAGATGTAGAGTCTGTTGGCGAAGAGGTTCGCGGAAGGAGAGTCGTATGTACTGCCCCGACTGTCCTTCTCATCCTGCACTGTGTCTCCCTGCTTGTTTCAGAGAGTACCACACGCGAAATAATTTTTGGGAGCATTCATGAGTGGTAAAGTGAACTGCCTGGTCTGTATTCTTTGGATAATTTGATTCTGTTTCAAGGTTGGTGTTAGTGCAATGTATTTAGTTGCTGATTTTCTGTTAGAAGATTTGTATCTATTTGCAATTTGTTTGTGTTTTTATTTTTTTCTAAAAAAATCCTAAATGTGATGGCGGTGTGTGTAGGCTTGCGCTTGGCTGTTGGTGTGTGTGGACTGGCACTTGGTTGGTGGTGTGCGTGGAATGGTGCTTGGCTGGCGGTGTGCGTGGACTGGAGCTTGGCTGGCGGTGTGCGTGGACTGGTGGTGTGTGTGGACTGGTGTTTGGCTGGTGGTGTCCGTGGACTGGAGCTTGGCTGGTGGTGTGCGTGGACTGGAGCTTGGCTGGCAGTGTGCGTGGAATGGTGCTTGGCTGGCGGTGTGCGTGGACTGGTACTTGGCTGGCGGTGTGCGTGGACTGGTGGTGTGTGCGGACTGGTGCTTGGCTGGTGGTGTCCGTGGACTGGAGCGTGGCTGGCGGTGTGGGTGGATTGGCGATTGACTGGCGGTGTGCCTGGACTGGCGATTGGCTGGCGGTGTGCCTGGACTGGCGATTGGCTGGCGGTGTGCCTGGACTGGTGCTTGGCTAGCGGTATGCGTGGACTGGCGCTTGGCTAGCGGTGTGTGTGGACTGGTGCTCGGCTGGCTGTGTGTGAGTAGTGACTTTCTGCTGGTCACTACACACACTGCTAGCTGAGTGCCACTCCACGCAATCCATCAGCCTGTGTAGTTGCTGTGTCTGGATTGTGGGCGTGTGAAAGTGATGGGCCCTTGAATGGCGCTGTGTGCTGGTGTGAGTTTTGTTATGTGATGGGCCCGCGGCTGGCGGTGTGAATGGTTTTTTATGTCTCACACGTATGAAAGGTGTATGAATGGCCTGTAAAGAGGTTGGTGCCTTGTCGTGGCTTTACAGCTCACGAGCTGTGAGTCAATGGTTCAGTTTCTCGCCCTTTCAATTATTGCCAGTGCATTTCATTTCTGTGAAATCACTTGCTAATACAATTGTATCTACTGAACCATCACTCACCCTCATGCCAAATCCAACCAGTATGTGTGTGTGCTTGCGGATTAGATGGCTGTGCCGTAATATTTGTCTTTCTGAAGCAGGGTGTACCTAGTCCCTTTTTGGTGAATTATGAAATGTGTTGCTTTTGTGCCTGGTGGTGCAAATGGTCTTGTTTGTATCACGTATGAAAGGTGTGTGAATGGCCTGTAAAGTGGTTGGTGCCTTGACGTGGCTTTACAGCTCACGAGCTGCGAGTCATTGGTTTGGTTTTTTGTGAATTTAATTATTGACAGTGCATTTCATTTTTGTGAAGCCTCTTGTTAATAAAATTTAATACACTGAACCATGACTCGCCCTCGTGCCAAATCCAACCAGTATGTGTGTGTGTTTGAGGAATAGATGGTTGTGCAGGAATCTTTGTCTTTAGTTTCTCTGCCAAGGTACACTCTCCATGCAAGAATAACCCACCAACTGTAGATATTGTCGAAAACCCATGGGAGTTCATGGTGATGTCTCTCTTGTGAATTCAATTTTTTTTTTTATCCCCAATGTCCTGTAAACCTCAAAATGTCTGCCACATTTTCTTTGCAATATTATTCCAAAATTCTCACGCTGTAGGAACAATAGTTAATCTGGTTTTACAAGGGGGGTCACTTTGGTTTTTGGCCCGGTGCTCGGCGGCCATCTAGGGAAACCTACCAAACCCACACATTTCTGAAAACTAGACACCCGGCGGCTTCCAGGGAGGTATGGCTTGCGTGGATCCCCCAACGTTTCCTTACCCAGAATCCCCTGCAAACCTCAATTTTTGCTGAAAAAATCACTTTTTTCACATATTTTGGGGTGGGAAAGTTGTGGCATCACCGGGCTCACACAAATTTACCACCACTCAGCTTCCCCCCAGGTCTCCCGGTAAAAATGGTGCCTCACTTGTGTGGAAGGCCCAAGTACTCGCGGCAGGCAAGGGCCCAAAACGTAGTGATGCGACATCAAAATGGCCTATTGCAAAACCACCTGGTTTTGCAAGGGGGGTCACTTTGGTTTTTGGCCCGGTTCTCGGCGGCCATCTAGGGAAACCTACCAAACCCATGCATTTCTGAAAACTAGACACCCGGCGGCTTCCAGGGAGGTATGGCTTGCGTGGATCCCCCAAAGTTTCCTTACCCAGAATCCCCTGCAAACCTCAATTTTAGCTGAAAAAATCACTTTTTTCACACATTTTGGGGTGGAAAAGTTGTGGCATCACCGGGCTCACACAAATTTACCACCACCCAGCGTTCCCCCAGGTCTCCCGGTAAAAATGGCGCCTCACTTGTGTGGGAGGCCCAAGTACCCGCAGCAGGCAAGGACCCAAAACGTAGTGAGGCGACATACAAATGGCCTATTGCAAAACCACCTGGTTTTGCAAGGGGGATCACTTTGGTTTTTGGCCTGGTGCTCGGCGGCCATCAAGGGAAACCTACCAAACCCACGCATTTCTGAAAACTAGACACCCGGTGGCTTCCAGGGAGGTATGGCTTGCGTGGATCCCCCGACGTTTCCTTACCCAGAATCCCCTGCAAACCTCAATTTTTGCTGAAAAAATCACTTTTTTCACACATTTTGGGGTGGGAAAGTTGTGGCATCACCGGGCTCACACAAATTTACCACCACCCAGCGCTCCCCCAAGTCTCCCGGTAAAAATGGTGCCTCACTTGTGTGGGAGGCCCAAGTACCCGCGGCAGGCAAGGGCCCAAAACGTAGTGAGGCGTCATCCAAATGGCCTATCGCAAAACCACCTGGTTTTGCAAGGGGGGTCACTTTGGTTTTTGACCCGGTGCTCGGCGGCCATTAGGGAAACCTACCAAATCCACGCATTTCTGAAAACTAGACACCCAGCGGCTTCCAGGGAGGTATGGCTTGCGTGGATCCCCCAACGTTTCCTTATCCAGAATCCCGTGCAAACCTCAATTTTTGTTGAAAAAAATCACTTTTTTCACACATTTTGGGGTGGGAAAGTTGTGGCATCACCGGGCTCACACAAATTTACCACCACTCAGCTTCCCCCCAGGTCTCCCGGTAAAAATGGTGCCTCACTTGTGTGGAAGGCCCAAGTACTCGCGGCAGGCAAGGGCCCAAAACGTAGTGATGCGACATCAAAATGGCCTATTGCAAAACCACCTGGTTTTGCAAGGGGGGTCACTTTGGTTTTTGGCCCGGTTCTCGGCGGCCATCTAGGGAAACCTACCAAACCCATGCATTTCTGAAAACTAGACACCCGGCGGCTTCCAGGGAGGTATGGCTTGCGTGGATCCCCCAAAGTTTCCTTACCCAGAATCCCCTGCAAACCTCAATTTTTGCTGAAAAAATCACTTTTTTCACACATTTTGGGGTGGAAAAGTTGTGGCATCACCGGGCTCACACAAATTTACCACCACCCAGCGTTCCCCCAGGTCTCCCGGTAAAAATGGCGCCTCACTTGTGTGGGAGGCCCAAGTACCAGCAGCAGGCAAGGGCCCAAAACGTAGTGAGGCGACATACAAATGGCCTATGAGGGGGGTCACTTTGGTTTTTGGCCTGGTGCTCGGCGGCCATCAAGGGAAACCTACCAAACCCACGCATTTCTGAAAACTAGACACCCGGCGGCTTCCAGGGAGGTATGGCTTGCGTGGATCCCCCAACGTTTCCTTACCCAGAATCCCCTGCAAACCTCAATTTTTGCTGAAAAAATCACTTTTTTCACACATTTTGGGGTGGGAAAGTTGTGGCATCACCGGGCTCACACAAATTTACCACCACCCAGCGCTCCCCCAGGTCTCCCGGTAAAAATGGTGCCTCACTTGTGTGGGAGGCCCAAGTACCCGCGGCAGGCAAGGGCCCAAAACGTAGTGAGGCGTCATCCAAATGGCCTATCGCAAAACCACCTGGTTTTGCAAGGGGGGTCACTTTGGTTTTTGACCCGGTGCTCGGCGGCCATTAGGGAAACCTACCAAATCCACGCATTTCTGAAAACTAGACACCCGGCGGCTTCCAGGGAGGTATGGCTTGCGTGGATCCCCCAACGTTTCCTTATCCAGAATCCCGTGCAAACCTCAATTTTTGTTGAAAAATTCACTTTTTCACACATTTTGGGGTGGGAAAGTTGTGGCATCACCGGGCTCACACAAATTTACCACCACCCAGCGTTCCCCCAGGTCTCCCGGTAAAAATGGTGCCTCACTTGTGTGGGAGGCCCAAGTACCCACGGCAGGCAAGGGCCCAAAACGTAGTGAGGCGACATCAAAATGGCCTATCGCAAAACCACCTGGTTTTGCAAGGGGGGGTCACTTTGGTTTTTGACCCGGTGCTCGGCGGCCATCTAGGGAAACCGACGAAACCCATGCATTTCTGAAAACTATACAACCGGCGGCTTCCAGGGAGGTATGGCTTGCGTGGATCCCCCAACGTTTCCTTACCCAGAATCCCCTGCAAACCTCAATTTTTGTTGAAAAATTCACTTTTTTCACACATTTTGGGGTGGGAAAGTTGTGGCATCACCGGGCTCACACAAATTTACCACCACCCAGCGTTCCCCCAGGTCTCCCGGTAAAAATGGTGCCTCACTTGTGTGGGAGGCCCAAGTACCCGCGGCAGGCAAGGGCCCAAAACGTAGTGAGGCGACATCAAAATGGCCTATCGCAAAACCACCTGGTTTTGCAAGGGGGGTCACTTTGGTTTTTGACCCGGTGCTCGGCGGCCATCTAAGGAAACCTACCAAACCCACGCATTTCTGAAAACTAGACACCCGGCGGCTTCCAGGGAGGTATGGCTTGCGTGGATCCCCCAACCTTTCCTTACCCAGAATCCCCTGCAAACCTCAATTTTTGTTGAAAAATTCACTTTTTTCACACATTTTGGGGTGGGAAAGTTGTGGCATCACCGGGCTCACACAAATTTACCACCACCCAGCGTTCCCCCAGGTCTCCCGGTAAAAATGGTGCCTCACTTGTGTGGGAGGCCCAAGTACCCGCGGCAGGCAAGGGCCCAAAACGTAGTGAGGCGACATCAAAATGGCCTATCGCAAAACCACCTGGTTTTGCAAGGGGGGTCACTTTGGTTTTTGACCCGGTGCTCGGCGGCCATCTAGGGAAACCTACCAAACCCATGCATTTCTGAAAACTAGACACCCAGCGGCTTCCAGGGAGGTATGGCTTGCGTGGATCCCCCAACGTTTCCTTACCCAGAATCCCCTGCAAACCTCAATTTTTGTTGAAAAATTCACTTTTTTCACACATTTTGGGGTGGGAAAGTTGTGGCAACACCGGGCTCACACAAATTTACCACCACCCAGCGTTCCCCCAGGTCTCCCGGTAAAAATGGTGCCTCACTTGTGTGGGAGGCCCAAGTACCCGCGGCAGGCAAGGGCCCAAAACGTAGTGAGGCGACATCAAAATGGCCTATCGCAAAATCACCTGGTTTTGCAAGGGGGGTCACTTTGGTTTTTGACCCGGTGCTCGGCGGCCATCTAGGGAAACCTACCAAACCCATGCATTACTGAAAACTAGACACCCGGCGGCTTCCAGGGAGGTATGGCTTGCGTGGATCCCCCAACGTTTCCTTACCCAGAATCCGCTGCAAACCTCAATTTTTGTTGAAAAATTCACTTTTTTCACACATTTTGGGGTGGGAAAGTTGTGGCATCACCGGGCTCACACAAATTTACCACCACCCAGCGTTCCCCCAGGTCTCCCGGTAAAAATGGTGCCTCACTTGTGTGGGAGGCCCAAGTACCCGCGGCAGGCAAGGGCCCAAAACGTAGTGAGGCGACATCAAAATGGCCTATCGCAAAACCACCTGGTTTTGCAAGGGGGGTCACTTTGGTTTTTGACCCGGTGCTCGGCGGCCATCTAAGGAAACCTACCAAACCCACGCATTTCTGAAAACTAGACACCCGGCGGCTTCCAGGGAGGTATGGCTTGCGTGGATCCCCCAACCTTTCCTTACCCAGAATCCCCTGCAAACCTCAATTTTTGTTGAAAAATTCACTTTTTTCACACATTTTGGGGTGGGAAAGTTGTGGCATCACCGGGCTCACACAAATTTACCACCACCCAGCGTTCCCCCAGGTCTCCCGGTAAAAATGGTGCCTCACTTGTGTGGGAGGCCCAAGTACCCGCGGCAGGCAAGGGCCCAAAACGTAGTGAGGCGACATCAAAATGGCCTATCGCAAAACCACCTGGTTTTGCAAGGGGGGTCACTTTGGTTTTTGACCCGGTGCTCGGCGGCCATCTAGGGAAACCTACCAAACCCACGCATTTCTGAAAACTAGACACCCGGCGGCTTCCAGGGAGGTATGGCTTGCGTGGATCCCCCAAAGTTTCCTTACCCAGAATCCCCTGCAAACCTCAATTTTAGCTGAAAAAATCACTTTTTTCACACATTTTGGGGTGGAAAAGTTGTGGCATCACCGGGCTCACACAAATTTACCACCACCCAGCGTTCCCCCACGTCTCCCGGTAAAAATGGTGCCTCACTTGTGTGGGAGGCCCAAGTACCCGCGGCAGGCAAGGGCCCAAAACGTAGTGAGGCGACATCAAAATGGCCTATCGCAAAACCACCTGGTTTTGCAAGGGGGGTCACTTTGGTTTTTGACCCGGTGCTCGGCGGCCATCTAGGGAAACCTACCAAACCCATGCATTTCTGAAAACTAGACACCCGGCGGCTTCCAGGGAGGTATGGCTTGCGTGGATCCCCCAACGTTTCCTTACCCAGAATCCCCCGCAATCCTCAATTTTTGTTGAAAAAATCACTTTTTTCACACATTTTGGGGTGGGAAAGTTGTGGCATCACCGGGCTCACACAAATTTACCACCACCCAGCGTTCCCCCAGGTCTCCCGGTAAAAATGGTGCCTCACTTGTGTGGGAGGCCCAAGTACCCGCGGCAGGCAAGGGCCCAAAACGTAGTGAGGCGACATCAAAATGGCCTATCGCAAAACCACCTGGTTTTGCAAGGGGGGTCACTTTGGTTTTTGACCCGGTCCCACCCCAAAATATGTGAAAAAAGTGATTTTTTCAGCAAAAATTGAGGTTTGCAGGGGATTCTGGGTAAGGAAACGTTGGGGGATCCACGCAAGCCATACCTCCCTGGAAGCCGCCGGGTGTCTAGTTTTCAGAAATGCGTGGGTTTGGTAGGTTTCCCTATATGGCCGCCGAGCACCGGGTCAAAAACCAAAGTGACCCCCCTTGCCATTTTGATGTTGCCTCACTACGTTTTGGGCCCTTGCCTGCCGCGGGTACTTGGGCCTCCCACACAAGTGAGGCACCATTTTTACCGGGAGACCTGGGGGAACGCTGGGTGGTGGTAAATTTGTGTGAGCCCGGTGATGCCACAACTTTCCCACCCCAAAATGTGTGAAAAAAGTGATTTTTTCAGCAAAAATTGAGGTTTGCGGGTGATTCTGGGTAAGGAAACGTTGGGGGATCCACGCAAGCCATACCTCCCTGGAAGATGCCGGGTGTCTAATTTTCAGAAATGTGTGGGTTTGGTAGGTTTCCCTATGTGCCGGCAGAACTAGGGTTCAAAAACTACAGCTAGTCACTTTGCCAAAAAAGGGTCATTTTTCACTGCAAAATTGAGGTGTGACCACGTTGCGTTTTGCGCCGTTTCCTGTCGCGGGCACTAAGCCCACCCACACAAGTGAGGTACCATTTTTCTCGTAGGACTGTGGGGAACGCGGGGTGGGTGGAAATTTGTGGATCCACGCAGATTCCAGAACTTTCCATCCCAGAAATTTGGGGAAAATGTTTTTTTTTTGTCATTTTTTTACGTTTGCAAGGGATTCTGGGTAACAGACCATGGTGGGAGGCAGTCAAGTCACCCCATCCTGGATTCCCCTGGGTGTCTAGTTTTCAAAAATGTATAGGTTTGCTAGGTTTCCCTAGGTGCCGGCAGGGCTAGGGTTCAAAAACTACAGCTAGTCACTTTGCCAAAAAAGGGTCATTTTTCACTGCAGAATTGAGGTGTGACCACGTTGCGTTTTGCGCCGTTTCCTGTCGCGGGCACTAGGCCGACCCGCACAAGTGAGGTACCATTTTTCTCGTAGGACTTTGGGGAACGCGGGGTGGGTGGAAATTTGTGGATCCACGCAGATTCCAGAACTTTCCATCCCAGAAATGTGGGGAAAATGTGTTTTTTTTGTCATTTTTTTATGTTTGCAAGGTATTCTGGGTAACAGACCATGGTGGGAGGCAGTCAAGTCACCCCATCCTGGATTCCCCTGGGTGTCTAGTTTTCAAAAATGTATAGGTTTGCTAGGTTTCCCTAGGTGCCGGCAGGGCTAGGGTTCAAAAACTACAGCTAGTCACTTTGCCAAAAAAGGGTCATTTTTCACTGCAAAATTGAGGTGTGACCACGTTGCGTTTTGCGCCGTTTCCTGTCGCGGGCGCTAGGCCGACCCACACAAGTGAGTTACCATTTTTCTCGTAGGACTTTGGGGAACGTGGGGTGGGTGGAAATTTGTGGATCCACGCAGATTCCAGAACTTTCCATCCCAGAAATGTGGGGAAAATGTGTTTTTTTTGTCATTTATTTACGTTTGCAAGGGATTCTGGGTAACAGACCATGGTGGGAGGCAGTCAAGTCACCCCATCCTGGATTCCCCTGGGTGTCTAGTTTTCAAAAATGTATAGGTTTGCTAGGTTTCCCTAGGTGCCGGCAGGGCTAGGGTTCAAAAACTACAGCTAGTCACTTTGCCAAAAAAGGGTCATTTTTCACTGCAAAATTGAGGTGTGACCACGTTGCGTTTTGCGCCGTTTCCTGTCGCGGGCACTAGGCCGACCCGCACAAGTGAGGTACCATTTTTCTCGTAGGACTTTGGGGAACGCGGGGTGAGTGGAAATTTGTGGATCCACGCAGATTCCAGAACTTTCCATCCCAGAAATTTGGGGAAAATGTTTTTTTTTTGTCATTTTTTTACGTTTGCAAGGGATTCTGGGTAACAGACCATGGTGGGAGGCAGTCAAGTCACCCCATCCTGGATTCCCCTGGGTGTCTAGTTTTCAAAAATGTATAGGTTTGCTAGGTTTCCCTAGGTGCCGGCAGGGCTAGGGTTCAAAAACTACAGCTAGTCACTTTGCCAAAAAAGGGTCATTTTTCACTGCAGAATTGAGGTGTGACCACGTTGCGTTTTGCGCCGTTTCCTGTCGCGGGCACTAGGCCGACCCGCACAAGTGAGGTACCATTTTTCTCGTAGGACTTTGGGGAACGCGGGGTGGGTGGAAATTTGTGGATCCACGCAGATTCCAGAACTTTCCATCCCAGAAATGTGGGGAAAATGTGTTTTTTTTGTCATTTTTTTACGTTTGCAAGGTATTCTGGGTAACAGACCATGGTGGGAGGCAGTCAAGTCACCCCATCCTGGATTCCCCTGGGTGTCTAGTTTTCAAAAATGTATAGGTTTGCTAGGTTTCCCTAGGTGCCGGCAGGGCTAGGGTTCAAAAACTACAGCTAGTCACTTTGCCAAAAAAGGGTCATTTTTCACTGCAAAATTGAGGTGTGACCACGTTGCGTTTTGCGCCGTTTCCTGTCGCGGGCGCTAGGCCGACCCACACAAGTGAGTTACCATTTTTCTCGTAGGACTTTGGGGAACGTGGGGTGGGTGGAAATTTGTGGATCCACGCAGATTCCAGAACTTTCCATCCCAGAAATGTGGGGAAAATGTGTTTTTTTTGTCATTTATTTACGTTTGCAAGGGATTCTGGGTAACAGACCATGGTGGGAGGCAGTCAAGTCACCCCATCCTGGATTCCCCTGGGTGTCTAGTTTTCAAAAATGTATAGGTTTGCTAGGTTTCCCTAGGTGCCGGCAGGGCTAGGGTTCAAAAACTACAGCTAGTCACTTTGCCAAAAAAGGGTCATTTTTCACTGCAAAATTGAGGTGTGACCACGTTGCGTTTTGCGCCGTTTCCTGTCGCGGGCACTAGGCCGACCCGCACAAGTGAGGTACCATTTTTCTCGTAGGACTTTGGGGAACGCGGGGTGAGTGGAAATTTGTGGATCCACACAGATTCCAGAACTTTCCATCCCAGAAATGTGGGGAAAATGTGTATTTTTTTGTCATTTTTTTACGTTTGCAAGGGATTCTGGGTAACAGACCATGGTGGGAGGCAGTCAAGTCACCCCATCCTGGATTCCCCTGGGTGTCTAGTTTTCAAAAATGTATCTGTTTGCTAGGTTTCCCTAGGTGCCGGCAGGGCGAGGGTTCAAAAACTACAGCTAGTCACTTTGCCAAAAAAGGGTCATTTTTCACTGCAAAATTGAGGTGTAACCACGTTGCGTTTTGCGCCGTTTCCTGTCGCGGGCACTAGGCCGACCCGCACAAGTGAGGTACCATTTTTCTCGTAGGACTTTGGGGAACGCGGGGTGGGTGGAAATTTGTGGATCCACGCAGATTCCAGAACTTTCCATCCCAGAAATGTGGGGAAAATGTGTTTTTTTTGTCATTTATTTACGTTTGCAAGGGATTCTGGGTAACAGACCATGGTGGGAGGCAGTCAAGTCACCCCATCCTGGATTCCCCTGGGTGTCTAGTTTTCAAAAATGTATAGGTTTGCTAGGTTTCCCTAGGTGCCGGCAGGGCTAGGGTTCAAAAACTACAGCTAGTCACTTTGCCAAAAAAGGGTCATTTTTCACTGCAAAATTGAGGTGTGACCACGTTGCGTTTTGCGCCGTTTCCTGTCGCGGGCACTAGGCCGACCCGCACAAGTGAGGTACCATTTTTCTCGTAGGACTTTGGGGAACGCGGGGTGAGTGGAAATTTGTGGATCCACACAGATTCCAGAACTTTCCATCCCAGAAATGTGGGGAAAATGTGTATTTTTTTGTCATTTTTTTACGTTTGCAAGGGATTCTGGGTAACAGACCATGGTGGGAGGCAGTCAAGTCACCCCATCCTGGATTCCCCTGGGTGTCTAGTTTTCAAAAATGTATCGGTTTGCTAGGTTTCCCTAGGTGCCGGCAGGGCGAGGGTTCCAAAACTACAGCTAGTCACTTTGCCAAAAAAGGGTCATTTTTCACTGCAAAATTGAGGTGTAACCACGTTGCGTTTTGCGCCGTTTCCTGTCGCGGGCACTAGGCCGACCCGCACAAGTGAGGTACCATTTTTCTCGTAGGACTTTGGGGAACGCGGGGTGGGTGGAAATTTGTGGATCCACGCAGATTCCAGAACTTTCCATCCCAGAAATGTGGGGAAAATGTTTTTTTTGTGTGATTTATTTACGTTTGCAAGGGATTCTGGGTAACAGACCATGGTGGGAGGCAGTCAAGTCACCCCATCCTGGATTCCCCTTGGTGTCTAGTTTACAAAAATGTATAGGTTTGCTAGGTTTCCCTAGGTGCCGGCAGGGCCAGGGTTCAAAAACTACAGCTAGACTCTTCGCAAAAAAAGTGTAAATTTTCAGTGTGAAAATGTGGTGCGTTCACCTTAGGTTTTGAGCCACTTCCTGTCGTGGGCACTATGCCTACCCACACAAGTGAGGTACCATTTTTATCGGGAGACTTAGGGTAGTTCAGATTTGTAAAGCAACTGTTATTACCTATTGATTTTTGATGCATTTCTCCCTTCCAAATGAAAGACATGGTGTAAAAAAAAAGTCCTTTTGAAAAATGACCAATAATTGTCATGCAAGTATGAGTATTCCCAATTTCGAAAATGTGCAAATATGCACTGTTTCTAAACTCTGTAATTTGTTCCCATTTCAGAAATACATAGGTGTCTTTCATACCGATTTTTCCATGTATACATTTTCCCACAATAATTGCTATATACCCGGAACAAAAAAAAAAAAATTACTAAATGCTGCTCAATTTGTTACTCTGGGTTCGTTGGGCTCTTGGTGAACCTACAAGTCCTATATATCCCCACAACCAGGAAAGTCCACCAGATGTAACGGTACATTGCTTTCAAAGAGATGTCATAATTCGAAGAAGTTACAGGTGAAAACGTTGAATCCAAAGGCTGCTTTTTTCAACAAATGTTTAATTTTTCCTATATTTACCTGTAAGTTACTATAAAGAAACCTTGATGGATCTACACAAATGACCCCTTGCTGAATTCAGGATTTTGTCTACTTTTCAAAAATGTATAGCTTTCCAGGATCCATTATTGCTTTTCTACCCATTTTTACCATTATCTGGAAGGAGGTTCAAAGCACAAAAAATAGCAAAAATAGGGTATGTCCCGGAAAAATGTCAAAACTGTGTAAAAAATGTTGGATTTCTGACAAAAAACTGTCATTCCCTAAAAGTTGGAGAAATTGTGATTTCAGCCCCACAAACCCTTTTTTGATATCATTTGCAGAGAAAAACCCAGATGCTTTCATTTGCAGCCACTTTTCCCCATTTTTCACAAAAAAACCAAAATTTTGCTGTATTTTGGCTAATTTCTGGGAACCCTCTAGGAGAATCCACAAACCCTGGGTACCTTTAGAATCCCCATGATGTTGGAAGAAAAGGACGCAAATTTGGCGTGGATACCTAATGTGGTCAAAAAGTTACAGGGGCCTAAGCGCGCACTACCCCAAATAGCCCAAAAAAGGCTTAGCACAGGAGGGGAAAAGGCCTAGCAGCGAAGAGGTTAAAGGGCACCAAGGTCCATCTAAGGCTCACACCGACCTGATCTTGTAACCCAGCGTTAAAGAAGACACTGTAGCCGTACAATGAAATTACAGCAGTTTTTTCACATTTAAGAGGCAGGTAGATCCTGGTGAAAACATTGGTGTGACCTACACTGCTGATGAGATTAAGCAGGATTTGATGTAGCAGGCTTTGGTAATAAGGGCTTCTTGGAAATGCCTTGTCTGATTCCCATTTAAAGTATGGATTAAACTTTTACCGTGCTGACCAGGGCCGGTGGAGGTTGTATGCTGCGTAAATGGTTTCCTTCCTAAGTGAAAACAGCCGCCATTGACAGCATGTACAGGTGGCCAAGCACTGTCTGAATGTAGAATGATATTCCTCTTTAAAAATAACATCAGTCTGTTGCTGAGGCTGTCTGGAGGACTAGACACCATTAGGTCACAGGATGGCTACTGATGAAAAGGATGTATCAAATCAGAAGACTGGGCAAAGTTTCTCATTGGAGGCAGGGACTCTCATGTTGGGGATGCATCCGACGGCATTGGGTAAATTGCATGGAACAGTGAGACGGTCAAGTTTAATTTAATTCCATTCAGCTCTTGCCTTGAATGAATCAGAACATAATTATAGAATACAAAAGCATAATATCTCACAAATAACTGCCATGAACACAGTATTCTCAATGCCACTCCACAAAAGCAGTGCTCCCCGATGAAGCTTTTCGAAAGATTTAACAGCACATACATAGAGATTTTGTTAGAAGCAAGTAAAAACTTGATATTAGGGAATCAGAGAGTATAATTGGATTTGGGGAAGGGGGGCTGAATGAGATAGTGGACTGGAAATCAGACAGACATGATCCGTATGTAACCAGCATCAGGAAAACCAATAGATCTCACCTATATAAAAGCTATTGGCATGGCAAATGTGTTTTAGCCATGTTGTACATCAACATTGCTGCTCTTATGCATGGATAAAGGTTAGTGGTGTAGAGGAGAGTGGCACGGAGTGGAGTATTGTGGAGTGGCGAAGAGCGCATTAGAGTGTTGTGGAGTACAGTGAAGAAGAGTGGAGTGTCGTAAAGCAGAGTGGTATAGAGTAGCGTATAGTGGAGTGGAATATAATGGAGTAAGTGGTTTACAGAGAATTGTGTAGACTGGTGTAGACTGTCATAGAGTGGAGTGGCATAGAGTGGAGTAGAGTGTCACAGAGTGGCACAGAGAGGAGTACAGTGTCTTAGAGTAGAGTGGCATCCAATGGAGTAGAGTGGCATAGAGTGGAGTGGCATAGAGTGGAGCAAAGTGGCATAGAGTAGAGTGGATTGCCCTAGTACAGAGTGAAGTGGCACAGAGTGTTGTGTAGTGGAGTGGAATAGAGTGGAGTTGCGTAGAGTGATGTACAGTGCAGCGGAGTGTCAAAGAGTAGAGTGGACTGGTATAGAGTGCATTGGTGTAGAGTGTAGTGGTGCAGAGTAGACTGATGTTGAGTGCAGTGGTGTAGAGTGCAGTGACTTAGAGTGCAGTGGCATAGAGTTCAGTGGTGTAGAATGCAGTTGCATCGAATGCAGAAGCGTACAATGCAGCTTTGTTAACAGCTGTAGCAGAAGTTAGAGTGGTGCAGAGTAGAGTGGCCTAGAGTGCTTTGGCATAGAGTGCAGTGGTGTAGAGTGCTATTGTGCAGAGTAGAGTAGAGTGACATTGAGTTTAGTGGCATAGAGTAGTGCATAGTAGAGTTGCGCAGAATGCAGTTTCTTTGAGTGCAGTGGCATAGTGTAGAGTGGTGTAGAGTAGAGTAGCATAGAATGTAGTGGCTTAGAGTAGAGTGCAGTAGCATAGAGTGGAGTGCTGTAGAGTAGAGTGGTGCAAAGCGCAGTGGTGTAGAGTTGAGGGATGTATTGTAGAGTGGCGTACAGTCCATTGGAGTAGACTGCATTAGAGTTGTGTAGAGTGGTGCACAGTATAGTGCAATGGCATACAGTGAAGTTGCAGAGAGTGCAGTAGTGCAAAGTAAAGTGGAATTCAGTTGCAGAAAGTGCAGTGTTGTAGAGTAGAGTGTTGTAGAACGTAGTGGTATAGAGTGGCAAAGGGTGCTTTGGCATAGAGTAGAAGAGCAGAGTACAGAAGATTGGCATAGAGAACTATGGTATAGAGTACAGTGGTGCAGAGTAGAATAGTGTCATAGAGTGCAGTGACATAGGATGCTGTGGCATAGTGGAGAGTGTTGCAGAAAAGAATATAGTGGGTAGAGCGAAGTGGTGCAAAGTAGATCGGCAGAGTAGAGTGCCATGGAGACAAGCGGTTTAAAGTAGAGTGGTGTAGAGTGCAGTGACTCAGAGTGCAGTAGCGTAGAGTGGTGCAGAGTAGAGTGACAGAGTTCAGTGGTGTATATTGGAGTGGTGCAGCATATATTCCAGTGGCAGAGAGTGGATTGGCATAGAGTGGAGTGACGCAGAGTGAAGAAGACTGGAGTACAGTGCAGTGGTGTAGAGTTTATTGTTTCAGATTAGATTGAAGTAGCATAGAGTGCAGTGGTGCACAGTAGACTGAAGTGGTGAAGAGTAGAGTGGCATGGAGTGCAGTGGTGTAGAGTACAGTGGCATAGAGTGAAATAGTGCAGAGTAGATTAGAGTGGCGTTGAGTTTACCAGAGCATAATGCAGTGGGACAAGGTAGATTAGAGTGGCGTGGAGTGGATTGGTGTAAAGTGAAGTGGTGCAGAATACAGTGTATTGGCATAGAGTGCAGTGGTGTAAAGTGCAGTGGCATGGAGTGCAGTGGTGCAGAGTAGAATAGTGCAGCACAGTGTGCAATGGCATAAAGTGCTGTGGTGTAGAGTAGAGTGTTGCAGAATAGAGTACAGTAGAGTACAATGCAGCAGTGCAGCGTAGCTTGGCATAAAGTAGAGTGGTGTAGAGTGCACTGGTTTAAAGTAGAATGGTGTAGAGGTCGGTGGCATGGAGTGGTGCAGAGAAGATTAGAGTGGCATAGAGTGGAATGGCATGCAGGAGAGTTTTTGCAGCATAGAGTGGAGTGGCACAGAGTGGAGTAGAATGCCACAGAGTGCAGGGGCATAGAGTAGATTGTTTCACAGTAGAGTGAAGCGGCATAGAGTGGAGTGGTGCAGGGTAGGGTGGAATGGTGCAGGGTAGAGTGCAGTGGGGTAGAGTAGAATGGCATAGAGTGCGGGGGTGTAGAGTAGTGTGGTGTAGAGAGCAGTGGCTTTGAGTTCAACAGTAGATTAGACTGGCATATAGTGGATTGACATGGAGTGGAGTGGCTTAGAGTGCAGTAGCATAGTGTACAGTGGTGCAAAGTAGAATATAGTGGCACAGTGTGCAGTGACATAGAGTGCTGTGGCATAGAGTAGTGTTGCAGAATAAAGTATAGTGGTATAGAGAGCAGTGGTGCTGAGTAGATTGGTGTAGAATGAAGTGGTTTAAGGTAGAGTGGCGCAGAGTGCAGTTGCACAGAGTGGGGCAGAGTGTAGTAGAGTGCAGTGACATAGCGTATATTGTTTCAAGGGAGACTGAAGTGGCTTAGAGTGGAGAATGGTAGAGTAAAGTGGCGTGGAGTAGAGTGGCATAGAGTGCTGTGAAATAGAAAACAGTGATACAGAGTAGATTAGAGTGGCGTAGAGTTGATTGACAAGAGTGAAGTGGTGTGGAATGGTACAGAGTAGAGTGTATTAGCGCAGAGTGCATTGGCATAGAATGCAGTGGTGTAGAGTGCAGTGTTCTAGAGCAGAGTGGCATAAAGTAGAACGGTGCAGTGTAAAGTAGAGTGGCGTAGAGTGCAGGGCCATAGAGTGAATTTTTATAGCATAGTGTGGAGTAGCACAGAGTGGAATGGCGCAGTGAAGAGTGGAGTGGTGCCGAGTAGAGTGCAGTGGTGGAGAGCAGAGTGGCATAGGGTGCAGTGGTATAGAGTAGAGTGGTATAGAGTTGTAGGATGTCTTCAGCAAACCAGACAGCTGCACTGTCTGGGAGGCTTTGACCTAAAAATTGTTGTATAAACCTTTGTATGCAATCAAGAGCAATAGCTGAGTACTGAGAGAGGTGGAGATCAAAATGGATATGTTGTTAGAGTAGTCGAATAAGGCTACTGGGATAGGAGAGCATTATTATAAAAGTGGGAGAAAGTCTTGATTCTGAAGTTATGGAATAAAAGCAGAATACTGGAAGAAGGCTGTGGATAGGAGGAGGTGGGAGTCAAACAACTTTTTCAAGAGAAAGTGAAGCTGCATTCAGAAGACAATATAATAACAACAAGAAAGTTAGAAAGGTTTGCATAGATGAGGAGGGGGAGTGGTATTGAAGTATTAGGAGAAGCCTCAGTGTAGGTTAGAAAGGACAGAGAGACATTAGTTTAGTGAGAGAATGCAGCATTTATGAAGTGAAAGAATCCTAGCCAGTAGTGGCTGCTACTGGGCAGTAGTGGTAGGGCAGGGGGAGTTTAAAAAAAAGAAAAGGGAAAAAAGGAAAGAAAATCACGCTTGCCTTCCTGGTGGCCACCTCTCCTCTTCTTCTTTGGTCGATGAAGCAGGAAGCACCCAGGCTCCCATATTCCCCTAACCAATCATGACGTTGCTGTCACCATGACAGCAGTGTGTGATTGATCTGAGCGCTGTGGTTCTGTGCTCAGACAGCGGCTGAGAGGCTGTGCATGTTCTCTACCCAGCCTGTGCCATACAGCCTCGTAGAGAACATGCTAATGACGGCCAGCCAAACCATCATGCACATTTAAGAGAGTGCCTACCACTCCTCCCCCTGCTCTGTGGGCAGCACAGCCTCACCCCGCCCTGCACCTTTACAAAGCAATAGTGAAAAATAAAATGATAATAACATTGTTGTTATTATTTTATTTTTCCTGTGGGGCAAAGCTTCTCCACCTTAGCAGAAGAGCCACCACTACTCACATCAGAATATTGGGATGAGGTTGTAGGTAAGAGGAGTTGGAATTAGAGGATTGCTGCAGGAAGTGTAGGAGATGGTTGCAGACATGAGAGAGGAACTCACGTCAGAATAGTGGGAGGACGCTGCAGATATGAGTGAGCCTGGGTGGAGTTCGTGTAGCGGTGCTACATGGAACTCCCCGAAGCGTTAAAAAACCTCCGCCGTGCTACGCCGAGTTCCCCCAGCAGGCGGAGTTAATTTCTTCCACGTGGCCACGCATGGGCATGGCCATCTTGTTTTCTTCTCTCTCTTATGGTGCTGGGGCCTACTTCAATCCTGCCTTAATTTTTTTAATCCTTCTTTCTCAAAACTTTAAAAAAAATATTTTTTATGTATTATCTTTCTCTGTGTCTTTTAAAGTGTGTATTTTGTGTTGTTTTCTACTTTCTGTGCTTTATATAAAGCGTTTTGTGCTGTTTTTCTATGTTACTTGCTTTCAATTTTTTTTACTTCCCTTCTGCTTCTCCTCCCTTAATGTTTTACTTTCTACATTTTCTTTTCCGGAAGGGGAGCAGCCCCGGGCCATGTTTTCAGAGGTGGAGGTGGCAGTGCTTGTGTTTTTGTGCAGTGCCATCTCCCCTCCACCCTGGCAGCAGGTGGCAGGTCTGGGTCTGGGTACGGTATCTGGGGGCATCACCAGCGGTGGGCGAGGGTGCGCCGAGCAGTGTATTGCTGCGCTGGGATCCAGCGCACCCATAACCAACTGACGTATCGGTGGTCCGATATCCTGGACCGAGAGCAGGACCTGGTGGACCTGCTAGGTGCTAGGTGTTGAGGTTGCAGGGATTGGTAAGTAGCTAATTATAATTATTATTTTGTGTTCTATGTTATTGCGAATATTATTTTTTTCCCCAAATAGCAAGAATGCTGCTGCTCACATGCAGGTAAGTTACGTATAAAAATCTTATATTATGTCACATGATTTATTCTAGACAGGTGCTCAGCACTACCTAATCGTAATTGTTTGCAACTTTGCGCTCGCTATTGCTGATTATGTAAGAGAACTTAAGTTAGGTAATGCACACTAGAGAGACTCCCTTACTTTGCCCTGTCACTAAGATAGTGGTAATTAGTTAGTTTACTTGTTATGTTATGTTATGTTACTGGGTATTTGTTGAGCGCACGGCTACTCCCAAGAGTGTCCCGGCGCTGGTCATAGGACCCGTAACAAAAGCACTCAGCAATCGCATACCACAGACACAGATGAGAGGAACAGCAATGTTTTTAGTTTGTGACGAAAGCACAAAAGATCATTTTCCTGGCGCAGTGTAATAGGAAGATTATTCCATAGTGCGGACACAAGTACCTGAAAGGAATGACCTCCCCGTCGTGTGAAGTAGAACCTGGGAGTGTGGAGCAGTTGGGCGGATGAAGACCGTAGCGTGCGTGAAGGTACGTACTGTTGGCAGCGAGCACTTAAATAGGGGGCGCCGATGTTATGAGATGCCTTAAAGGCCAGTACCAGTGCTTTAAAGAGTATCCTCTTGCGTACTGGAAGCCAGTGAAGTGATCTCAGGAGGGTGGTCGTGTGGGAACGCCGATCCGCTAGAAAAATCGCTCGGGCAGCGGCATTCTGAGCCACCTGGAGACGATTGAGAAGATATTCTGGGAGACCTAGATATAGAACATTCACATAGTCGAGGCGAGAGAGAATCAGAGCCTGCACAACTATCCTTCTGTGGGACTGGGAGAGCAGAGGAAGAAAGTTTCGCATTATCCTGAGCAGGCCGAAGCATGTGTGTGGTGTTTTGCTGAATCTAGAATCTGGAACACTGACTGTGTGCCAGATTCTAGAGGAGACGGTTAGACCCAGGTTTACATGTATGGATGATTTCTTTGAAGCTCTGTACAAATAAAGCTTCCTATATCAACTAAGGCGTGCGTGGAGACATCATTATTGCATTGGCGACGATTGGAGAACAAGTGGAGAAGAAATGGAAAAGTAAACCTGGAGTCCTGCGAGCTGCAGATCAAGCGACCGTCAATCTTCGAAGTGAGTGAGCCGGTACCGTGTCTGATGCAAGAGAAGTATAGCGGAAGGCATTTGTCGAAAATCCGGTGTTCACAAGATCTTCGGTGAGGCACATAGTTATTTTTAACTATTTCGCTCGAGTTCACGGCTGGAGTGAAGCTCTGCGCAAGCGCGCGTTCTGGCGTGATGAGGTCATAAAGTGGCGGCCATACTTTGGGACACATGCACGCAACGTGTCGGCCATTTTAAGGCATACTACGAGTGAAATCGTACGTGTACATCGCTGATGTGCACAGCAACTGTATTAGAAACAAGATTTTGTGAAAATACGAGCGTAACATTACATGTACATCGCTGATGTGCACAGCAATTGGATTTGAGTTAAAATGTTGCGAAGAAAATAGTTAAGGTGCAAAATTTTAACTGGTGTTGGCATTAATGACAGTGACACATATATATACATAAAAAAAAAAAAAAAAAGGTTGATATTCAGTATAAACGAAGCACCAGTGAATTCTTGGCTAAATTATATTTAATTTTGTATAAATGGAGGGTTTTAGTACTCCCACTCCATTTTTGACATCTCCTGGTGAACCAGTGTTGGAATGGAAACGCTGGAAAGAAGGTTTTGAGGCATATCTTGAAGCCATAGGCGGTGAAGCCTATACTGATAAAAGGAAACTGGCCATATTAAAACATTGTTTGGGTGCTGAGGGAAGATATGTGTTAAGCCATCTCCCACCCTGTTCTAATAGCATTTCATCATCAGAAGAGGATGTTGATGTTTATGAAGAAGCCATTTCCAAATTGGATAAACGTTACATAAAAAAAATCAACGAAGTAGTGTCACGTCATAAATTTCTTAGCAGAGGTCAGCTGGTAAATGAATCTATAGACACATTTGTAAATGACTTAAGAATTTTGGCATCCAAATGTAACTATGCTTCATTTCATGATCAAATGCTGCGAGATCAAATGGTGCATAAAGTTGCCAATGTGAAACTTCAAGAAAAATTACTTGCTGCTGAAGACTTGACCTTGGATAAGGCTATGGATATTGCTCATCGCTTCGAAGATATGGAGTTGGGTTTAAAAGAACTTGCTGAGCAAAAAGCATCACAAGTCAATGCGGTCAAGGTTATGAATGCTGCGGATTCGACAGCTAGCAAAGACAAATTTAAAACTCAAGTTACGCAAGAGAAAAAAGAGTATATATGCTTTAAATGTGGTATATCAGGTCACTTGGCTAACGACAAAAGGTGTCCTGCTATAGGTCAAGTGTGTAGATATTGCAGATTAAAAGGGCATTATACTAGGATGTGCAGAAACAAAAATAAGATACGAAATAAAAGTTTTGAACATAAGACTCAGAAGGATGAGCATATAAAAGAAGTTGAGGATGCCATTAATGATGATGAATTCATGTTAGCGGTTTATGAAATTAATAGCAATTTGAAAGATGCCCCATTATGTACGGTGTCCATTGGAGGAAAAGATGTGAGGGTAATGGCTGACTCTGGTGCTAGACACACACTTATAGGAGATGAATGGATTAAAGAATTTCCTGATGTGTGTCTATCACCTCCTGATATCAAATTGGTTGGCTATGGAAAGAAACCCATTGATGTAATTGGTTATTTTACTTCCACTCTTACATTCAAAGGTAAAACCATTACTTCAAAAATCTATGTTGCCAAGGAAGGTTCGTGCCTTTTGGGATGGCCTCAGCAAAGAGATCTGATGATTAGGTTAGACCCTAATCATCCGGATCAGGTTCGGAGTTATTCGGATTTGATTGGGCAGATCGACATTGATCTTGCGTCTGAGTGGGAGAAAAGATTTCCTAGTGTGTTTTCAACAACAAAGTTGGGGCTTTTAAAAAATTTTGTGCATAAAATATTGTTAAAACATGATGCTGTACCTAAGGTCCATAAAGTTAGGAATGTTCCGTTACATTTAAGAGAGGCTGTTAAGCTGGAGCTTAAAAGGCTCTGTGATTTGGATATCATAGAAGAGATAGAATCATCTTTGTGGTTAAGTCCAGTGGTAGTCGTGCACAAACCTAATGGCAAAGTCAGATTATGTGTGGACTTGAGGGATCTAAATGACAGTGTATGGGTGGATAGACATCCGTTACCAAATATCAGTGAGATGTTCACCAAATTGAAGGGTGCAACGATATTTTCTACTTTGGATTTGTCTAATGCTTACCACCAGATTGCATTACATGAGGAAAGTAAACATCTAACGTCCTTCATTACATCCGAAGGTGCGTTTAGATACAAGAGGATGCCTTTCGGGCTAATTTTGGCATCCTCTGTATTTCAAAGATTGATGCACAAGTTGTTTAAGGACATGGATAATGTGTTGTATTTCCAAGACGACATTTTAATTTTTGCTGCCAATTCCACTGAACATACGGATATATTACATAAGGTTTTGTGCATTCTCCAAGATAATGGGTTAACTTTGACTAAAGAAAAGTGTAAATTTGGTGTAGAGTCAGTTGATTATTTAGGGCATTCAATTGACAAACGTGGGGTGTCGCCCAAACAAAATTTAATCAGGGCTATTGAACAAGCTCCTGATCCACAGAACAAAGATCAGTTAAGATCCTTTTTAGAGTTAGCTGAGTACTATGCTAAATTTATACCATTGTTTGCTGACAAAACGGAGCATATGAGAAATTTATTTAAAAAAAATGTTTTTTTTGTTTGGGATGACAATTGTAAAAATGAGTTTAAAATGTTAAAAAGGGATATTTCATCTGCACCTGCTCTAGCCACATTCAATACTGCGTACGATTCAATAATTGTTTCTGATGCTAGCAATGTTGGGTTAGGTGCAGTGTTGATGCAAGATCAGAATGGGCATTTAGTCAACATTGGGTTTGCATCAAGACCATTGAAGGGTGCAGAATGCAAGTATTCTACTTTGGAAAAAGAAACACTTGCTTGTTGGTGGGGGATAGAATATTTTCGGAAGTATGTCTATGGTACTACATTTAAAGTCAGATCTGATCATCGTCCGTTGGTAGATCTTTTCACAACAAGAGGTTGTGGTAAAGCTACGTCTAGGATTGCCAGATGGCAATATAAATTACAAGATTTTCATTTTCATGTCGAATATATTCCAGGCGTTAGGAATATTTTGGCAGATTGTTTGTCAAGGTTGCCAGTTGTGGATGACAATGTTGTAGAAGAGGATAGCGATCTGGAGAAGTTGGTTTCTATTTGTGAGGTGTCTAATGGTTGTATTCAAGAGAAGGAGTGGAAAGTTGCGTGTGGGAAAGATGTTGTTCTTGGGGAAGTGATTAAATACGTCAAATCCAGGTGGCCAAAGAAAGCCGAGGTGTCGGAATGGGTGCGTCCATTTTGGCAAGTTTCTCATGAGTTGTCTCTTAAAGAGGATATTTTAATGAGGGGTCTACAGTTAGTGGTCCCGGTTGAGTTACAACAAACAATTTTAGACATGGCCCATGAAGGTCATCCGGGAATGACAAGCATGAAACATAGAATTAGGAGTGAATTCTGGTGGCCAGCCATGGACAAAGCCTTTGAGCGCAAGGTTAGGGATTGTGTAGAATGTAGTGTAAGTGATAAATCACAAAAAGGTTTGACATATGATCATCTACCAGTGTCTAGGCCAACTAGAGTTTGGCAGTGTGTGTCTTTGGATATTGCTGGCCCTATTTGTTTAGGTCACAATCCAGTGTATGCTATTGTGTTAATTGATCAATTATCACAATGGCCAGAAATTAAAATTGTGCCTCAGGTGACTTCTAGTGTGGTTATTAAATTTTTGAATGAGGTATTTGAAAGGGAGAGTTTTCCAGAATTTCTGGTGACAGATAATGGGGTACAGTTGATTTCTATGGAAATGAAAAGTTTTCTTGAGAGACATGGGATTAATCACAAACGTGCTTCTGTATATTATCCCCAAAGTAATGGGATTGTTGAGAGGTGGATCAAAGTTTTTAAGGAAGGGTTACAATTGGCAATTTCTAATGGAAAAAATTGTAGTCAAGCTATCAGTGAAGTCTTGTGGAGTTACAGGAATACACCTAGGAGCACGGGTGATGTGTCACCTTTTGAGAAGATGAGGGGGAGGAAGTGTATATCTAATTTGACTCAAGGCTGGATGAGAGATATAGGTACTTACAAGGATGACAGGGTTGGAATGGATAAAAGTGGTTTGAATAAAGATGTTATCTCTCCAGTTAGAATCAACGATTGGGTTCGTGTGAAGAAAGGGAGGTTGGTTAAAGCTGGTGAATCGCGTTATTCTCATCCACTAAGAGTACTTCGGGTTGGTCGTCAGGTGGTTGAGTTATCTGATGGAAATGTGTGGAGTCTATCCAAAGTGATTAAAGTACCACAATTCTTGTGGCCTGATAAAGAGGCATCTCGTTCAGATGATATTGTATTACCCAAATTGTCTGACAATATCACCAATTGGAGAAGGGGTGTTTCACCAAAAGTCAGTGGTTTGGTAAAAGACCATGTGCACAGGTCAAGACAAATGCCTGTTAGATATAGGGATTATTTTGTAAGTAAGAAAGAATTATTTTCATGTTATTGTGTTAATTGATGTAGGTTATTTTGGTGCAGTGTAAATATTGATCAAATTGTTTGCATAATGGGTGTGTAATAATATATTTAAAAATGTTTGTTTTTTTATTTTTGTTTTGTATTTCTAAAGGAGGGAAATGTGTGGTGTTTTGCTGAATCTAGAATCTGGAACACTGACTGTGTGCCAGATTCTAGAGGAGACGGTTAGACCCAGGTTTACATGTATGGATGATTTCTTTGAAGCTCTGTACAAATAAAGCTTCCTATATCAACTAAGGCGTGCGTGGAGACATCATTATTGCAATGTGCCCACCACTGATTGGACCTGGGCATTCATGGAGAGCTTACTATCCAGTTTCACCCCTAGGTTTTTAACCGTAGTAGCCAGGTCAGTGGGCGGAGGCATATTTAATGGCCATCAATCGTGCCAATTATCATCCGGTGCATCACCGAAGAAAATCATTTCTGATTTATCCGAGTTACATCTCAGGTGGTTGGCATTAAACCAGTTAAAAACCGCAGAGAGGCAGAGCTTGATCTTCTTCCCGTCCAGGACTTCACCCTTAGCACATGTGAATAGCAGTTGTGTATCGTCTGCATAAGAGACGATTCTGGCGCCGAAAGATTCAACCAACAGTGCCAGAGGAGCCACATACACATTAAACAATGTGGGGCTCAGGATGGAGCCTTGGGGGACCCCTACATTCATTGCTTGAATGGAGGCCTCAAATGGGGGGGACCAGACAGTTTGCTGTCGATTGGTTAGATAGGACCGAAACCATTGTAGGGCATTGTGTCCGATGCCGCACCTCCAGAGACGCTCGAGAAGAAGGTCGTGGGGTACGAATATCGAAGGCTGCCGATAAATCGAGCCGTACCAACACAGCTCGCCCGCCATTATCCAAAGTGCCTTTTATTGATTCCGATACCTCAAGGAGAGCGGTTTCGGTGCTGAAATTAGCCCGGAAACCAGACTGACTGGGATGGAGAATATTTTTCGATTCTACAAACTCTCCGAGAATTTGGTTAACATATTTCTCTAGAGTTTTGGATAGGGCAGGAAGCAATGAGATGGGTCTGTAGTTGCTAGCTGTCCAAGGGTCCGGGGAAGGTTTTTTTAACAGGGGAAGAATTTTACCCAGTTTCCAATGCTCTGGAACTGTCCCTGTGGATAGAGAGAGATTCAGTACCCTATTGACTGCCGGATTAATTACCTCAGCAATCAAGGCCATGATTTTTGCAGGGCAGGGGTCTGCTGGGAAGCCTGACTTAAGGGAGTGGAGAAGGTGAAGAGATTTCTCTAAAGGAATTGCAGGGAAATGTAGTAGGCAGTTTACCGTAGGAGGTGGTTGCTGGAGAAGTCAATCCAAATTTGTATCACAATTAGGGCTAGCTACTTCAAAAGAGGTTTGTAGAGAGGAAATTTTATTGAAGAAAAATAGGGCAATGCCATCAGTCCAAGCTTTGGTAGGAGTGAAGGGATTTTTTAAGGCATTAGGGGACGTAAAATCTTTTACAACCCTAAAGAGTTCTTCACTTTTGTTGCCTGCTTTCTCAATTTTTGTGTTAAGGAAATTCATTTTTCCCGAGCGAATCTTATTATAGTATGCTTTTAATGCAATCTTATAAGTTTGCTTAGCGCATGTATCGTTGTCCTGTCTCCATATCCTTTCTAGATGTTTGCAGTGGCTCTTGTTCTTCCTAAGGTCTTCAGTAAACGAGGGCGCAGTTGGTCTGCCTCTATTGGCCACTCGCGTTTGTAAGGGGGCGATATTGTCCACACAAGATTCAAGCCAATTGTCAAGTGAAGATAAATCAGCTGCAAGGTTGTCCTTAAATGAGAAAGGGTGTGTTTTCAGAAAGGTTCCTACAACAGCCGGGGTCATTGATTTGAATGACCTAAAGCTGCTAGATCTTGGTACATAAGACTTGGATGCTGTAGCGAGTGTTTCTTTAATGCTAAAGGTAAGTAGATAGTGATCAGACCAGGCTACAGGAAAGGGTGTGTTCATTTCAATAAATTTATTAGAAAAGACTTGGTCTAATATGTGTCCCTTATCGTGAGTAGAGTGGGTGACATATGGAGAGAGCTGAAGCATATTTAGAGAATCGTACAGCTTTGTCGAGTCCAGATTATGGGGCACATCCATGTGAATGTTAAAGTCACCTAAGATTAAACAGTGTTCATATTTGGCAGCCAGGGGAGAAATGGCAAAGTTCAGACCTTCCAGAAAACCTTTAGCCTGCCCAGGCGGCCGGTAGACCAAGGCCCCAGCAATAGAATGCTGTGGAGACGTTTTTAGAAGGAACCTTATGCTTTCCGTATTCTCTAAATCCAAGTTCGGGAGAGTGGAGCAAGTGAGTGTATTTTTATAAATGATCGCCACTTCTCCTCCACGCCCCCTACCCGACCATTCCTTAAAATCAGGTAGTCAGTTGGAATGGCATTGGCAATAGTGGGGTTAGAACCTTCGTGCAGCCAAGTTTCGGTAAGAAATAACACGTCCGGTTTAAAGTCGGAAAGGAGATCTAAAAGTTGGAATTCATGTTGTTTCACAGAGCGAGTATTCAAAAGCATAAGTTTTAGATCAATGTTAGTATACTGACTCACTGACGCGGATTGAGTGGATAAACGTTCCCCTAGAGAGGAGTGATCCGCAGTGGTCTGGGGCAGGGGGAGAGCCCAGTGGCACAGTATTAGTTAGTAATTTAGTGGCCCGCATCCTCTCACTTCAGTCCTTGACTCCTTAGTAGAACCTTTTTTGTAGTTAGTATAGTGAGTGAAAAGGAACCAACCAATTTGGTGTAGTTACATGCAATATGCATGCGTCCATCTATGCATTTATGACTGAATGCAGACTTAGTGAATTGGCCCATCAAAGGGGGTTGATATGATTGCCAATGAGATAGGAAATTAGAAGCAAATATAATTTTTTTGCAATTCATTCCAAAGTCTTTGGAATAGGCGTGCTAGGTAGGTTTGGGATTCAGGAATCGGAATGGACCTGTGGAATAATAAAGATAGGACAATATGCGACTGTGATAAAAGTCTACTACTAGTCGATCTGATTTAGGAAAGGTCAATGTTGTTGCAATTGCCGTTTCCTATCAAAAACTCTTTTTGGAGCGATTATTTAATATTTTTTTAACATCAACCATTTTTTGTATCTTTAATTATGTCTTACATGATCATCAGCATCCAGGGCCAGGAACGCTCCTCATTTGATGGTTCTGCTGGCCCCAGTAACTCCTTCTATTGTTAATATTAATATATATATCCCTAACTTTTACCACTCCTTATTTTGAACTATTTCAGTTTCCTAATTTTATTTTTTACCAAATCATCTTCGATCTATCTGTTTCTAAATTCTTGTTATCCCTGCATTATCTACTAACTTAGTTATTTATATTTCTTGTGTCTTTTTTAACCTCAAACTGCCACTGACTCTGTGTTAGTCTGTCTGTAGCTTGCTTTCTTCTGGTTTTTCAGTAAGCTTTCCCTCTCCCCTTATATATGTTTTGAACTGCCTAGTGGTGGTACTGTAAGACTCAGACAACCCTTACTACTACTAGTGCTAGTGCTACTACACTGCTGTGCAGATTGTATGCCCAAGTAAGGTATTCTATGCATGTTTGTTGAGATGAGAAGGCTTTCTTTTATTTTCTCATGCTCAATCAGTGAATTATGGTCAGGTTAGATACTCCAAAGTTGTGTCTTCATCACGTCTAGGCCTAGTATTTTTAGCAGCAGTTGATGGTGAACTGATTACCGTGCACCTTGGCTGGAAGGAAGTATGAGGAGAATGACACTATTACATTTTCCAACAAAGGACCTTATATCCGATTGTCCGCCCAGTTGGCCACTCTTTTTCTTTTCAAAAACTCTGATATTACCAATAGCTCCAGCCACTGAGTCTAGTCCTTTGGGTTGTCCTCTTCTTGAGAGGCTTTTCAAAAATTGCAACCAACAAAATGCCTAACCTGATTTTTTCTTGTTTTTGATAGGATATACTGTCTACTCTAATCGTCGGTACCCGAATTGTAGTGATGTGTGTGGTGTATGTATTGTATTTTCAATCTTGTTAGTGAAAACAATAAGTAGGGGGAGGCGTATATGGCATCTAAAAAATGTGTAATGTTTTTACTAGGCGTACCGACCACCAGTGCGGGGCCAGCAGGGAAGGCAACGCCAGCCACCTGGGAGTAGATGCAGCAGCTTCAGGGTATGAACCAGCACCAGTGGCGCGCGGTGGTAAGTCATATTCCTTGCTTATTGACAATCAAATTTATACACTTGCTGCAAGGGTGTACACTGTACGCTATATTGTTGAGACTAAGTTGTGAACAGTTGAAGACAACACCCTTTACTTAGCATTACCTTTAGTGGGAGTTGAGTAACTAATGGCCTCTTCTCTTCAACTGAAGAAGACTGAGAGTCAGACCTTGGTGGGTTGATGGAAAATGGAAAGAAGGATGGAAGGAGGAAGGACGGGTGACATGTAATATTTGACTGGCAGAGAAGAATGCGTGGGTGAAGGGTGCCCGGGATGCATATAGGTGGCTGATAGGATGAATGGGTAGTTGAAGGATGGGTAAAAGGTGAAAGGAAGGATGCCTGCCTGGGTGGGTAAAACTGTATGGGTGAATGGAATCCTCCGGGGGAGTTCGATAGGTCAAACTTAAAGGCAAGCAAGGACACATGGGTGGTTAAATAACAAATGTATGCTGGTGAAAGGTTTGTTGAGAATAACAGCCATTTTTGAATGGATGGATGCCTGGATGGTATTCAATCATAGATGAAGACTGGATGGAGAAAATTTAAAAGAAAATTAAACCACAGAGTAGCAAAGCCAAGGGTGAAGAATACAAATAATGCTACAAGAACAATGCAATGATAAATGTAAAAATCGCTGGGAAGAAGAATGAACAAGGAATGTTTTTTTTTTCAAGGTTTTTGATTCAAAGGTTTGAGATTGTATTTCAGACTACTTCCTTGACTCACAGTAGTTTGCAAGCACAACATATATATATATTATATATGTACCCACCGATCATCAATCGCCTCCCTCTGACTCTGAGGCCCACTCACTCCCTACCTATGTCATCATTTCGACAGTGTAAGCCATGGGGGGCCTATAGGCTGAATGGTTACAATAGTAGTACCGGACATCACATGACGTTGTGCCGTATATCATCATTCATATTAGAAATCATAACTTCTGCCTTGTAGTAGTCAGGGTGAAAGTGAAATTGAGCATTTGCCATTTATTTAACAGAGTATGGCCATAATAGAAAAAGAGATAATTGTGTAGTACCGCTGCCCCACCTGCAGACAGTAGTAAAGTAACACGAGTCTGCGACACAAATATGTCTGTCTAGGGCACAAGCTGAGCTGGCATGCCTACAAGATTAATTTAGCTAACCAAGAGAGAGAAGAATAATACTTGTCTACTCCATAGTGCCTAATGCCTGAAACTCTAATCTCATCCAAATCTTAGGGGCCGAGGCATCGAGGATACCGCAAATGTTACGTACTGCTAGTGCTACTGTGCCACTATATAATAATTTTATGTGTTACTCCTTTGTTAAGAGTACAGGTTACAGTTTGTCTTTTTTCTTTCATGATATAGCTACTCCTGCCAATCCAACATCTGACAGGTGGGAGAGTGCAGCCAGGACCCAGCAAATAAAGCTGGAGGCCATAAAAGACGAATATCTGCGGCAGGTGGTCCCGGAGAAGGAGGAGGAGGAGGCAGCAGCAGCCTGCAATGTCCAGGGCCCCAGTCAGGCCCCAGTAGTGCCTCCGGTGGTACGGCGCCATGGTCCGGCAGCCGCCCGCCACCACTCTTCATCTTCTACTGCTGCTACCCCCTTGACAGTGACAGAGCATTTCAGCACTGCATGCTCCTTAGGATTGCTCACCTTGAAAGCCGGATAGAGGAGCGTTTTGACAGCCCAGAGAGGAAGAACCGACTCCTAGCCCGCTGCTAGGCCTCTCTCTTGCCTCTTTTTCAATGTTTTGTTTTGTGGGTGGGACCTGTTGGAGAGAGGGTGTGATGTGGGAGTTGGGGAAATTGGATTGGGGTTTTACGGACATTTGGACAATTTCGTTGGACATTGATTGAGGTTAGTGAGGGGGTGGGCCAGGTGTTCTGGGCTTTTCTAGTTTTATATTTGTTAGGAGAATACATTTTTTGTTTTACAATACATATGATGTAAACTTTTTCTAGGGGTTTTACTCTTTTACTTTGCACTGTTTCCTTTGCAGCAGGGCCGCAGCCAGTTTTTGAAATCTTCTGATATTGTGTAACACACCAACAGATAGATGCGGTATCCTCACTTGTCCTACTACTATCTCCTCCTAGTCTATGCAGTCTGCAACTATACATTTACCCCTATGGACTAAGAAGGGGTATGGGTGTGTGAGTTAATTAATTTCCATTGTATATAGATTACTGCATCTTCAATGAATCTGCCATACTTCTTCTCTTACCTGTGATTTATTAGGCGAAGCGATGGCTGCATGGTGATGGTTTGGTTTCCCAAGGGGCCATGGTAGTGATGGTAGTAGACAGTAGCAGTTGCAAAATAAAAGAAAATGAGGCAGTCTCCTGAGGGAGACTAGAGAACGACTAGTAGAAGTATAGTACACAAGAAGAAGACTGCCAAACGAGAAACCATGATAAGCAATGCTAAAGTAAAATAAAACAGAATGGTGCGCTAGCCTAGCACAAGTTACAAACTGAAGTTAACTCGAGCTATGAAGTGGACAAGCATATCCTTTAGTCCCGGAAGGATGATGATGCTGGCATTTAATTATGATGGATTATGTTCCTCTGGAAAAAAAGTGAATATCAAATACTGTGCATGGGTGGGCAATCTAATATATCTATTGCCAGTGTGGGCTATATATACTTAGAGCAGAAAAAGATCCTCACCCTGCCTTGAGTTGGTGTTGCTTTCACCACATCCGCCCCAGCAAGTGTGTGATCAATTAATGGTATACATTTAATTTAGTCACACCTCAATAAATCACACAGCCTTTGGGAAGAGGGTTAGGGGTTCAATGAATGGATGGGAAGGGGAATTGATGGAAAGGTTTGACTAAGACAAGTACTACACATGGACAACACATCTATCTTGGCAGCCGACCATCATAAATCTGTTATGGGAAGAAAAGGAAATGCATGGATGGTGATGATTAGTACTAGACTAGTAAAGGGCAGTATATTAAATATGCAATTGTCTGTCTGCCACCTGGGAGACCCAAGTTACATACATTATGTTCTGTTATACCGGGCTTTGAAAGATAGCAAATAAAATTAAAATATCTGTAGGAGTCAAATAAGCAAACATAAATAACAAACACAGTCCTAATGATTGAAGGGGAAAACTGATACTGTATTGCCAAATTGGGAGTGGCATCTCTGAATTCCTCTTGGACTGTCCGTCCGTCAAGCCTGGGTGCCCGGCGGTAGCAGTTTGGTAAGGTAAGTGTGCTTTGTTGTTGCAGTATGGCACAGGGTAAAGGGCCTATAGATGGACAAACAAAAAAGATATTGAAAAATCAAGGAAATAAGTTAAACTGCATAAGGAGTGCAACAAGAAGACTTTCAGAGGCGGCAGGGCTAAATCATGTCTGTTTCCGGCAGTTACCTCCAACAACAGGCCCCTCACCCAACCTTCACCCAGCTTTGAATTTGAGCCAGACAGCACTGAACACACACACAAACACAGCAACATATCATTTTCCAAATGAAGTAAAAAATCAATGCACCGCTGTCAGTCACACACCACACTCGTCGTCACCACCACCATTACACAGACATGTATGTCTGGTCTGGTGTTGTTGTTTACATTTAGGCCACTTCAAAGTCCTCATCAACCAAATCGGATGGCTTCAGTAAATTTGAAAACTTCCATCTTCTTCTGGTGGCATTTCTCGAAGTAGTCACGCTCACACCCACACCCTGAGTCATTCCATCAATCATCTCTGATCCTCCTGACTCTGACTAAGAGTATGGTGTAGCCTGTAGTAGAACTATTTTGTTATTGAACAGCAAGAAAGGAAAGATTGACTTGAGTCACTTTTTTGTGTGTAGAATAGTAGACATCATTCACAACAAACAAAAATCACTCAACTTGCAATGCATGCCATCATTTACCTGTTTTTCCGGGGCAGTCCCTCTAGGCTAGGAAAGGATAGATAGATAATCAGGGCCCAGGGTTGGAGGCAAGTTGGAGGCATGCACACATTTGTTTGTATTCTCCATCCCATGTCTGGCATGATTGAAATGGCTTTAGGGCGAGTTGGGGGTCGGGACTTACTTCTTCACTGACTGCACACAGTTGCGACTCCAATCCGGCAATAAAAGAGTAAGAAAGTGGGGATGGATTTGTGAACCAGACAGACACACAGAAATAATAATCAGGTAAATAATGTTCCTTAGCTATATCTTTTTGGGGGGGATTTGGGGCATCAAAGAAAGAAAGAAAGTAACTAGAAAGCCTAGTTGTCAGGGAAGTAGAGCTCATCCTCACACTCTGCTGGTTCGCCCAGAAGTAGGTTACCTAACACACTGCTTCTATGACCTGAGTCGCTGTCATCTTCCTTCTGTGGTACTTCAAGTATGGTGTAATCCGGTGGTGTAAAGTGCTGATTCATTTTGATCATGGTAAACCCTCCACGTTTTAGGGCAAGAGACTGGTCCTTCTCACTGTCAGAACGGCACCAGCAGCACTGAAAACATGCTCAGCAGAGACACTTGATACGGGGCAAGCCAGATAGTTTATCGCCAGCCTGCTGAGCACTGGCCATTGGGGCCTTTTCCCATTCCAATACAGCAATGGGTTTTGATCAAAGTAAACCTCTGTTGGGTCATCAGATAGGCCTGAACCTTCCGCTCAATGGTCAAGTGTGCTCCACTTTGCTCAGCCTCTTTTGCCTTTGCCTCAGCACTGGATTTAAGCCCTGCCATTAGAAAGCATTCCTTTGCCGATTTTGGTGCTGATGCTCCTGGTCTTGTTGGTGATTTTTTTCTTGCTGCTGTTGGTGGTTTTGGCTGCTGTGAGTCAACCGCACTGCCCTCAGGCTCTGAAGTTGAACTTGAAGGCTACCCTGCACTGCTTGTTGTGCCATGGATGAGCAGGCCTCTAATTCCCAGCCGTTTATTATCTAGCTGACTGGCTTGCACAGCTATCCAAGTTTTGTAGTTGGCGACATCCCCGTCTGAAAAACAAATGAAAGTGTGCAGTAATGGTTTGTACCGTGGATCAAGAATTGGCGCACAAATGTAATGATTGGATGACACAATGCCTCATTGCACCCTTGTATTTTCAGATAAGCAAAGGATTAAGCTCTGCACCAACTCATATGCTTCTTTTTTTTCTTTCACACCTGCATACATTGCGGACACCTCCTTTAGCTGTTACTGTAGCATGTGCAACAATGGGTATCTTGGCCTGTGGTACAGTCCTCCTTGCTGATTTCACGTGTAAATGTATGTAAATGTATGTGTCTTGTAAAGCGCACTGCTGCCCTGAGGCGTCCTGGCGCTGTAGACCGCTGGGGAACCCGTCCTGGCTATCCCTGTGAGATGGTACCTCCAGGGTATCTCCAAGGTGAAACCAGGCATCCCTGGCGAATGTGGGGGGCCGTTGTGGAGATGAGGCAAGCTAATGCCCAGAGTTGCCGAGTGTGTTCCTGGTTAGAGTAGGTACCGAGGCGAGAATTATCGAGTCCGTTTTGACCCTGGTCCACGACCCTGCCGCGTCGGGAATTGAACCCTGGTCCCTGGCCGATTCTCTGCTTGCGGGTCTGCCGCCTCTAACCAGTGAGCCACACCTCTCCACACCTCCACACCTCTCTGAAGACCTTTAAAGGAAGCAGCATCTCTGTCAGGCATTTAACTAGGCCCCATTAGTCCATCTCAATGATCATACCTTTCACAGTTGCATCCCCTCTTTGCATGACATATTCATTGATTGGTCTGTACTTCTCAAACAGACGTTCAAGCATGTAATAAGTTGAGTACCAACGTGTTGGCACCTCCTGGATGAGTGCTTTAACTAGCATTCTATTATCACGTTGAATGATCCTCAGCTGCTTCCGGGCTTTAAAAGAATGGCTGAAATGTGTGCTGATTCTTCTTCAGGTGGTCAGTAATTTGCTTGACTCTGTCTTCTTTTTTCAGAAAGTCTTGACTCTTGAACAATGATGTTAATGCAGTGTGCCAAACACAGGACCCTGAAATAGCCATTATCGACCATGCCCTTAACTATGTTACTGCCATTGTCCTTGGCAACAAAACCAATGTCAAGCCTTCTTGGTCACAACCATTCAAAAACCCAAGTGTTAAAGTCTTCCAAAATGTTTGCAGCAGTACGGGATTTCTCTATGGCGAACATAGCTACAGTAGCATGCTTCTGAGCGCCATTTAAAATGTCAGCAGTGTCAACACCAGCAGATATCTTTTCTATAACCACCACAAAAGAGGTCCAGTGTGGAGTGATACACATGTAATCAATGGCTTGGCAACTTTTCCACATGTCTGTCATCAGGTGGATAGTGTGAACAGCACTCTGCTGCAAAGCTTGTCCAAGCAATTCCAGCACATCATGATGTAGTGCTGAAACAGCAACTCGTGCAAGATAGGACAGGCTGGGACCTTTCATTTCAGGCAGATGGCTACCACAAATTCAAGAAAACCCACCCCTTCCACAAAGAACAAGCATTTACAATGCAATGGTCTCGGCATTGTTAAAGTTAGAGCTATTGGCATTGCTCATGACATTATTTTTATTTATGTTTTTGTTTTTAAAATATTTAAAGAAACGGCATTGTTATTTACAATGTCAATAGCTTAATCTCTCTCAAATGCGATACCTATTGCATTTGCACCCACACACAGAGCCACACACAAAGCCACCCACACACACAGAGCCACCCACACAGAGAGTTCCGGGCAACAAAGGAAACCTGTAGATAAGGACAAGCTCTCCCACCCCACTGTAAAAGTACCCCATTGCACCCCTGCTGTTATTACACTCGGTGCTTAATTTGTGCCGGTGTTTGCAAGTAGTGAGCACTGGCACTGACTGGACCAGAGCAGAAGCGAGATATAAAGTGGTGAAAGGAGATAGGGAAAGGGAAATAGTGTGAGGGAGAGACAGCAGGGATGGAAAATAACGTACAAGTATGAGGTAAACACATAGGACAAGAAGGGTGGTGGAAGAACGACCAATGTGGAGAAATAAAGACTAGGCAACCGTGGGAATGGGCAGCAGCAAATTCACAGCAACACTACTGTTTTGCTCTAGGGAGTCTCCATAACCCGCCCTTCCACAGTTCTGTACAGTCACTCTCTCATGCCCTGTGTGCCCTCTCGCGCCACAGGATCGCTCGGCACCGCAGCACGAACTCTTCTCTTGATTCGATGGGAAATGTTCTGCTCGCTTCTCCTGTGTGTGCCTCTTAGTCATCAGCACGCCTGGCCTCTCTCTCTCCCCCTCGCAGGCCCGGCGTTTCCAGTAAGAGAGCGTGCTCTCCTGCGTGAAGCGCCCCACGCTGCAGTGCAGCAGACTTCTTTCAGCCATTGTGAGTGGATGTCTCTGTGAGGCATGCTGAGTGAGTGGGAGCGCCGAGGGAGGGGTAAACAAATGCATGGCGGAGGAGGGGGCCGGCGATGACAAGGAGGAAAAGAAGCGGAGGGAACAGAGAGAGGCGAGGCATAGGTAACTGGAATGAGGCACACATAGGACAAGAAGGGTGGTGGAAGAACGACCAATGTAGAGAAATCAAGACTAGGCAGCCGTGGGAATGGGCAGCGGCAAATTCACAGCAACCCTACTGTTTGGCTCTAGGGAGTCTCCGTAACCCGCCCTTCCACAGTTCTGTCCAGTCACTCTCTCATGCCCTGTGTGCCCTCTCGCGCCACAGGATCGCTCGGCACCGCAGCACGAACTCTTCTCTTGATTCGATGGGAAATGTTCTGCTCGCTTCTCCTGTGTGTGCCTCTTAGTCATCAGCACGCCTGGCCTCTCTCTCTCCCCCTCGCAGGCCCGGCGTTTCCAGCAAGAGAGCGTGCTCTCCCGCGTGAAGCGCCCCGCGCTGCAGTGCAGCAGGCTTCTTTCAGCCATTGTGAGTGGATGTCTCTGTGAGGCATGCTGAGTGAGTGGGAGCACCGAGGGAGGGGTAAACAAAGGCATGGCGGAGGAGGGGGCCGGCGATGACAAGGAGGAACAGAAGCGGAGGGAACAGAGAGAGGAGAGGCATAGGTAACTGGAATGAGGCTTCCAGACATGAACAAAACGAGAGAGGCAGACATGAATGGAAGCGCGGAACGAGAGAGACAAAGTCAAGTCAATAATGACCGCGAAGTCTACTGATCGCAGCAGAGTGTGGGCGAACCACGGCTTCAGTCCCCGTGAGGCACGACCAGGGGGCAGGTGGGTAGGCAGAAAGTTGGCAGAGGTGGGCAGAGGTGTCGAGAGTAATTCTTACTAGCATTCAAGGCCTTTCATTGATAACATGCCCACGAACTGAACCAGCACACCACCGCCTTTCTCCAAGGCGAAGCAGAAATGCCTCGGAGAAAGGCAGCGGCGTTTCCGGATTCGGGCGTGTTTTGCTTTTATCTCCTCTTGCCATTGGCTGGAGGAGATAATTAGAAAAGTTGCAAAAAACACGCCCCCGAATCCGAAAAGGACGGGGCCTGTTCGGAGTGACGGACCTCTTCTCCAATGGCTGGCCAGCATTCAAGAGGCCAGCCACTGGAGAAGAGGGGAGAAGAGGGGCGGGTTCAAGCCCCTCTTTTCCAAGTCATTATATCTCGCGAGCGAGACTGCGCAAGCGCAGCCTTCGCTAGCCGAGACCTAAAAAGGGAGGAGGTCCAGCGCATACATTTTAGCCAGCTTCGCTATGGACAAACGGGCCATTAAATGGTTGCATTTGTACTGCCCCGCTGGCCTAAACATGCTGAGAATGGTAGCTTGGATTCTTTTCTTTTCTGGTGCCACTGATTCAGGTGACTTCTAGAGACCAGATATTGTTAGGCTCAATGAGTGTTTTTTTGTTGAAGTACTCTCTTGCCTTGGAGCCCTTGATGTCTCGACCTGACTCTTGTGTTGTTGCGATGTTGCTGATGATGATGTGAGAAGTACCACTGCACTGCTGGGGACAGGGCTGCTTTGTGTTCTGGAGAAAATGTCTCCCTCTGTTTCACCTTCCACTGTGATCGGATCTTCATCCCCTCCACCAACAACACTTGCAGTTTTTTGGCCGCCAAGGTGTGCCTACCACTGGATCAAGTGGTGTTTTCTCAGATGGGTTGTTTGGCCTCCGGTACCATAGTTTGTACCAAGCTTACCCAGACTAACACCTACTCCACAAATGGAGCATATATCTATGTTCACCACCTTCTGGCTAACCGAAAAGAAGTCACAAACCGGGGAGGTCAACTTTCTGTTGCTTCTGGTGCCACTCGGCAATGTCAGATGAACTGGTAGGTGGGTGTGATATTTGACTCTCTACAGTACCTATTTCTACTAAGGTGGTTGTGGTGGATGTAGGTCGCTGCTGGTACTTTGTCAAATGCTGGAGGTGGTGTTGGTGGTATCTGTGTTGGTGGTATCCATACCACATCCCTCATTTTGGGATGGGGTAATGTCGGTCTCCACTGCAGCGAGCCTAACGTCCATGATGACTGGCTCGTCATCATCCTCCTCTTCTACATCTATCTCCATAACTCTAAGGCTTTCGGATCCTTCCTTTTCCCTAGCCTTGTCTCATGGGCATGACGTGTCTCATTCTCAGATTGAGGCGGGATCCAAGTGGTGTCTAGATCATCGGAAGGGGGGGGCTTGGAAAAGAAGTTGATGGACTAACCCTCCTTTTCCTTGCTTGGGATCTGTAAGACAACAGATCTTCTGAAAGAGTGGCATGCTCTTCTTCTTCAGCAGAAAGCTTGATCTCCTGAACTGCCCCTACTTTGTGAGAAACAACTACTATTGGTGGTGGTTGCAACTGTTGTTGCCCACTTATCTGCGTTTCTTGCAGTGATTGGATACTACTTTGCGATAACAATAAGTCAATTTCAACCTCACTGCCCATCGGCGTTGTCATGATTAAACTGGCTGCCTCTGCGACAGACATGGGCTTGGGCCTAGATTGGTGGGGTTGGTCCGCTGATGCAGGGGTGCTGCTCCCAGCTTTCTCCCCGGACACCGCTTCTGCAGATGCAATTTTTGGTTTACCAAAAAACGTACTGGGCGACATACCGGTGATGGTAAGTGGCAGTGCCTTCTTCTTCTCACTGGCAACTTTAACTTTCTTGGTACTGGTGCTGGAGCAGAGTTTTCTGTTTGAAAATTTGCTGGTTTTTGAAGCTCTGGCATGTCTATTTGTCATATTAATTTTATTAATTACTAGCAATTAATTATTTGTCTTGTGCAAGTGCGTTTATATTAATCAATCCGTTTGTTCTAACAAGAGAGAGTTACACGTGGGTGTGCATAAATGTGCTGTTTAAAAATAACGTGCGTGTTTTCATGTTTAAACGTTGCTATGTGCTGTTTATTTTTGAGCACAAAATGCTTTCCGAATTAATGCTTTTCTATGTTGCAAGTGCTAGATAGATGCATACACATAAGGGTATTAGTGGGGTTAACACTGTTTAATCACTATGCTGTGGTAACGTTGTTTTTGTTTCTTTTAATTAAGATGGTCTATTGTGGCCTATGGCGGCCTGGTTAAAGATGGCCGATTTTGTAAGCCTGGCCTCAAATTGAAAATAGAAAACTGTGATGGAAGAGAGCCCTGCTGAATATGGTCCTGAAGTCAGCTGACCACAGTCCTTGCTTGCCGTATAAAATTTTCCGTGAGGACATCAGCAGCCGGGGTAATCTTCGAGTGAAATGGAACGTCCTTGGCAGCCTTGGGAAAACAAAGGAGCCTTAGAGAAAGACTCTGAGCATTGGTCTCATTGCCGAGGAGAAGTAGAACTAACAGATACATTTAAAATTCTTGGTTCCTGTTCTGTAGTCTTTATTTTGTGATTTTTCCTGAGCGGAGATTTTTGAATGTTGCAATGTTACATCCTTTCCTTCTCGCTCTGCTCAGCGGTCCAGCGGACATTACGACATTTCTTTGTATCTTTCTTTTGTTCAATTTAGTATAAAAATTGTTAGCCTAGGGAGGGTTGCCCCCACTCCTTTTGCCACTTGCCATTTGCCTTTGCCGCGTACCGAATCTACGTTGCTGAGGATTGATGCTGAAGGGACTTCGTCTTGAGAGACTTTACCGAGAGACTTGTCCTGACCCGTTCTGACATTTAGCTAGAATAGGTAACTATGAGAAAAATGATTTATGCTGCTTGATTTCCATTTGACTAATTTAGATAAAGCAATATAACTTGAACATGGTGTTGGATATTATTTCTTGTCAATTATTGTGTATTATATTTTGATTATTCGTATAAGTTGTATAGATTATGTTTAAGGACAGTCACAATAACCAGGTCTTATCGACCTCGATATAGATGCAGGGTGACTAGGAGTTTTCTTTCCACAGGTTCATTGCTGCTGGTAGAGTATTTGAGCGTATGTTAGTGAAATGGGCCCTAGCGTATGATGAATGTATGTGCGTGTAACTGTGAGATTACTCTATCTGTGGTAGTGGGAATATTATGCACACCCTGATCTCTATCAATTTCCTGGTAGCAGAGTAGGATGGTTATTGATGATTGTCTTGATCTGATAAGATTGCATGTACATTAGCTTATTGATTATTGATTATTGATTGATGTTGGTATATATACTAATACTATATGTTGGAGTCGTAATGTTGAGTTATATGTAGTGCTTCTGGAACTTGGGAGCTGGTAGCAGTTCCGTAGTAGGGCAGAGGGAAGTATATGCTGCTCTCGGGAAAGACGGAATTGTAAGGAATAACGTGTGACAATTGAAGTTGCGCGTCACATTGTCTGGGTTCGGAATAAGTGACATCGTCGTATGTTACTATTAGATATTTCTGGTATATAAGAAGTGTGTATGATAGTGAAGGTTATCTGTGAAACTCTGGTCTTAAGTCCCAGGGATCCGTAAGGATTACCGTTAAAGCTTATCGCGGGAGAAGTAATAGGTATTCTCTGAGCTTATTTGGGAAACTGAACAGAGGAAAGCTGTTTAGTTGATGTATGTTATAATTCTGTAGTGGAGCAGATTGTCTGTTCTCGGGAAGCAGGATTCTGTGTGTATGTACTATATTTCTTTGTATGAATGTGCGTGAATGTTTGTACATTTAGTTGATTGTAAGACTCTTTGGACAAGTCCTAGAGGAAACAGTTAATGAATGTATGTTAGTAGGGCAGAGTAGAGGAAATGCTACTGGGTCAATGAGAGGTTTCTTGTGAAATAGACTTTCTTTTACTATTCTGTGGTTAGCGAAGCAGACAATGGAGATGTTTTTATGTTGTAACTAATAGATTTTGTAGAAATTTTGACACGAAGTCTACTGAAAAGATTTTGTAAAGGAGGGGTAGACGAGTGACAGAAGACAGGAGACAAGCAACTGCACCGACTGTTGACGTCAGAAAGACCGCGCTCTGATTGGATAATAGATCAGAATAGTGCTCGCGCTAGGATTGGTGCGTCAGTGTGAGCCGCGCAAGATATGGAAGGGCTATATAGTGACGTAGACGTTCCAGGATTGGTGCGTTAGTGTGAGTCGCGCTGCTATTGGTTGAAAAATTCGTATTGTATATTTATAATACGGAAAGAGTAGAGAGTTTTTTGTAAACGCTAAAATGTATTACCAAGAAAAGAAAAAGAAGAAAACATTTTTTGGTAAAATTAAAAAGTGGTTTAGCAAGGATAAAGATGTTAAAACGAGAGAGGGCGAGTTGTTACCTCCACCGAAAACACCTGCATCTTTCATGGCTGCAAGACATGGGTTTCATACCTGTATATGGTTGGAGAATTGGGTTAGGTATACTAAAGAAGATGGTGTTCTAGCATTTCCAGAACATGGTTCATTTAATCTGGCCGTGTTGAGAAATTTACGGGAAAAGATGTTATGTCTGGACCCGAAACCGAGACCTACACAGTTCGAGGCTTTAGTGGAATGGGAAGAGGAAGTACATGAGAGAGAAAAACAGAGATCTGGAGGGTACTACAGGTACATGTTTGGGAGAAGACATGATCGTGAGACTCATCATGATCGAATGAAAAGGTGGCGAGATGTTAGTATGTCAGAGGGATTATATCCGATGAGAACAGTTGAAGGAGGAGCAGAAAGGGTTCCTGAGTCAGAAATGAGAAAATATGGAGTTAATGAGTATGAGGATGAGGTCTTGAATGACATGATTTACAAAAGACCACCTCCATATAGACCAGAACCGGATAAAAGTACACCAGTTGTTTCTCCGATAAGAGATACAGTTTGTGTTAGTGACACAGAAAATGAGACACCTGAGGTAAGAAGTGATCATTACCTTGATGAGAGTGCCAGACAATTAGCCAGAACTACAACAGAGCTGACTGAGAAGATTAGGGAGTTAACGAAGAATCTAGAAGCTGTTACGGTGCCTGTAACAATAGGTCCGGTTATGCCTGTGTTTGACAAACAGAGGACAGGTGAGAATGGACTAGTGATTCCATATGTTGGGAATAATTTAACAAATTCAGTTGGTCCTTCAGGAGATTCAGGCAAAAGAGCAGAAAGAAGTGACCTGAGACAATCAAGACATGACACATGTAGTGAAATATTGGATGCTAGTGAAGCTAGTTGTTCAGGGATGCCAATTTTAGAACCGCAGAAGAGAGTGGTTCCAGTGAGAAAAACTGCTGAAATAACAGTTGAGGATTTGAATGATTGGATGAAAGTTCTACAGAAAAAGGATAAAGATTCACAAGTAATTGACGTGGCTAGGTTGCGTGTAGAACTAGAAGAGCTTGTTACAGGAACAGTTCCAACAGAAATTCTGAAGAGTCATCATGATGGTGAGCTAATGTTTATGTGCAAGAGCATTACCTGGAGAGCAAGAAATACACATGACAGGCTAAGAGCAATAGCGAATGAGCAGGGAGTTGACATTGATAAAGTGAAAGCTTTACAAAGAACCTATAGAATGGATTTTACAGAGAAGGATATTGAGAATTTGAATGCTACTGGTAGAACAGGACAGATTAAGGAAATGGTAGCATTATTACGAAGATGGGGTGATGTAGAAAAGTGGAAGGATAGGTGGTACAAGAAAAGAGATGAGGCTGAAGATAGAACAACTTATTCAGCATTTCCAGTGAGAGAAAAAGAGAAACCAGTGGATAATTATCCTATGAGAGAAATACCTGGAGGAGGATATGTACATGTTCCATGGACCAGACAGGATATTTTATCATTCACGAATGATTTCCCTAGTTTGAGAGAAAAGCCCGTCGAGTGGTATAGGCAGGTAGATAGGTTTGTGAAATTGTCAAAAGTGCTGTGGGTTGACCTGAATAGTCTGTTTGATATAATTGTTCCAGCAGACTTGTGGACTGAGTGTAAAATAGTTGTGAGTTGGCCTACTGAGGAATATCCAAGAGACCCAAGAACAGGGGCACCAGATCCAGAAGTAATGAGAAAGTATGATCAGGTGATGGTATACCTGCAAAAGAAACAGATTGGGTAAAGATAGATCGAACACAACAGGAAGCGAAAGAATCAGTTCATGCTTTTTATGAAAGGCTGATACTGGCATTCAAACAATTCAGTGGAGATGAACACCTGGGTGACAAAGATTTGAGTCATTTTGTATACAGATTTGTATATGGCCTTAGACCTGAAATTGGTGAGAGAATTCGTGAGCATACAGTGGATTGGCAGAGTAAGAAAGTAGATGAGATTCTGAGACATGCAAAATACTTCAGTGATGAAATTGAAGCAAAGCAAAGAAAGCTGAAAGAGAAAGCAATGTGGGCACAAGTGAAAGTTGCGGAGAGACAGGAAGCACAGTTAGTGGAACAGGCAAATAATCCAGGAAACAATGCAGGGAATAGACCTAGATATGCAGAGAAAGGAAAAGGAAGTCTTGAGGAAGCGAAAAAAAAGTTTCCTTGTCACAACTGTGGCCAATTGGGGCATTGGAGATCGGAGTGTCCTAATCCACCATTAGTGAGTAATGAGAATAAATCCTTAAATCAACAGGTGCAGAATGAAGGAAATAATCAACAGCAGCAACAACAGAAAGTTGTGAGACAACAGAGTCAAGAGCCAAAACCGCCCTTGCCGCAGAATAAGGGGTTACAAAAGTATAATCAGGATTCAGGATTCTACAATGATGAACAGGTAAACAAACCGAGACGTTCAAACAAGGTACAACAGTACTTGTTAAAGAGTGAAGGGAGTGAATCTGAGGGTGATTATTGACGGTGCCGAGGAGAGGAAGAAGAGTGCATACTTGGTGCAACTCTAGAAATAGACCAGGCAGGACCATTTGTGGATGGGAAAATTAATGAGGAGAGTGTTACTTTTTTGGTAGACACAGGTGCGACAAGATCAACTGTCAGGTCAACAAATGTTAGAAATCTTCCTCTCTCGGATGAAGCAATCCAAGTAGTTGGTGTAGCCAATACGCAAATCAGAACACGTCTTACTGAACCTGTAAGAGTACAGATAGGGAAATTTTCAGACATGCACAGATTCATTGTCTGTGACACGAGTCCAGTGAACCTATTGGGTAGGGACTTGTTGTGCAAGATGAACTGCACAATTTTTTGTACACCGGATGGGATAGCCTTTGAGACACCAGATGAAGATGTTTTGTACCGAGTGACTCTAGAGAATAGAGAGAGTGAGTTAATTGGTGCATTTGCTGTGTTTAATCCGGAGGATTTGCCTCGAGAGCTGAGAGACACAGTGAAAAGGACAGTTTGGGATTTTACTGGAGAGGATGTGGGATTGATGAATAATGTAGATCCAGTGAAAATTGCAGTAAAAGAGGGGATTACATATCCTAACATTCCTCAATACAAAATGACACCAGAAATAATTGAAGGGATAACTCCTATAATTGAGAAAATGATTCAGCAGGGAGTCCTGAGAGAACTACTGAGTAGTCTGTGTAATTCACCGATAATGGGACTGAAAAAGCCTAATGGGAAATTTAGGATTGTACAGGATTTGAGAAAAGTTAATCAAATTGTGGTGGCATGTTGTCCTATTGTACCAAATCCATCAGTGATCCTGTATCAAATTCCACATGATGCCGAGTGGTATACAGTAATTGATTTGTGTCATGCGTTCTTTTCAATTCCGTTACATCATGATAGCCAGTCGATTTTTGCATTTAGGTTTGGCCAGCGTATCTTAGCATGGTGTCGAATCCCACAGGGGTATACGGAGAGTCCTTCGATATTCAATCAGTTATTGAAGAAATCGTTGGAGAGTTTGATCATGCCTGAGAGCTCAGTACTAGTGCAATACATTGATGACCTACTTGTGGCATCAAAGACACGTGAAGCTTGCGAAATAGATACCATAGCTTTATTGAATCATCTGGCAGATGGAGGGTTAAAGGTATCTCCAGCCAAATTGCAATTTTGCAAGAAAGAGGTGCATTATCTTGGACACAATATTGAAAGAGGTCTGAGAAAAGTGACGGATGACAGGATCAGAATAATCAGAGAAATGAAAGCTCTAAAAACTCAGAGAGAAGTGAGAATGTTCCTGGGTATGGTGGGTTATTGCCGTCAGTGGATAATTAATTTTTCCTTGATAGCAAAGCCACTGATTAAACTGACAAAAAGTGAGATGACTGATCCATTGGATCTAGATGCAGAACAAATGGCAGCATTTGAAGAGCTCAAAAATAAAATGTGTGAGGCTCCAGCTTTGGGTATGCCTGACTATGAAAAGGAGTTTGAGTTGTACTGCAGTGAGAGAAATGGATGTGCACTTTCAGTGTTAATTCAGAAACATGGATTACTGAGAAGGCCTATTGCGTACTTCTCATCGACACTTGACCCTGTAGCTGTGGGTTTACCAGGTTGTCTGAAATCTGTGGCTGCAACATGCAGGAGTCTGGAACAAAGTGAGGGAATCATAATGGGATATCCTGTAAGGGTATTCGTACCTCACAATGTGGCAATTCTTTTGACAAGAAGCAGAACTCAGTACATGTCACATAGTCGATTGACTAAATATGAAAAAGTGATTCTGGGAGCATCAAATGTGACTCTTGAGAGATGTGTGAATGTGAATCCAGCGACACTCTTGCCGGATATTGAAAACGTGGGTGTGAAAATGGAAGATGATCATGATTGTTTGGATGTGCTTGAGTACTGTACAAAACCGAGACCAGACATAAGGGATCTACCCTTGCATGAAAGTGATCATGTGTTGTTTGTGGATGGTTCATGCCTGAGAAATGATGATGGTGTGCTATGTGCAGCATATGCAGTGTGTAAAGTTTCAGAGGTCATGGAAGCATCACCATTGAAAGGAGTGAAATCTGCGCAAGTTGCTGAATTGATAGCATTGACAAAAGCTTGCAAAATTGGGAAAGATTTGAGGACGACTGTGTTGACTGATAGTCAGTATGGATTTGGAGTTGTGCATGACTTTGGCCAGCTTTGGCTACAAAGAGGTTTCTTGACAACGAGTGGAACTCCAATAAAGAATGCTGAAATGATTGGTAAATTGCTTGAGGCGATACAGCTGCCTAAAGAGTTAGCAGTTGTAAAATGTGCTGCCCATGGACCAGGAGAGGATTTTATCACGGTTGGAAACCGTTATGCTAATGATGTTGCGCAATACTGTGCCAAGACAAATCAGTCCATAAATCGGGACCGAGAGGGGGAAATGTCTTTTCTCTCTGTGATGTTTACTAATGTCTTAGAAACCTGGGATGAAGTGAAACAGTTGCAAGATGAGGCAGGAGAGGAAGAGAAAAAAGATTGGATTAAGGCAGGATGTGCTCCAAGAGAAACAGACCATGTTTGGGTCTACAGAGATGGCAGACCAGTAATGCCTAACTCCATTTTGTCGTCAATGGCAAGAATGTATCATGGCCAGGGACATTTGGGGAGGGATGCGATGGTAAGGTCATTTAAACAGACCTGGTACAATGCAAAGTTCAGGACAATTGCAGAAAGCATCTGTCAGAGGTGTTTGGTTTGTCAGCAATTTAACACTGGGAAAAAGACAGTGGTGAGTCTGGGAACAATAGGCAGAGAAGGAGGTCCTTTTACAAGAATGCAGATTGATTTCATTGAGATGCCCCAAGTAAACAGACTGAGGTATGTTCTAGTGGTAGTCTGTTTGTTTTCAAGGTGGGTGGAAGCTTACCCGACTAGAAGAAATGATGGAATAACAGTGGCAAAGTTACTGTTAAGAGAGTTGATTCCTAGGTACGGGTTTCCAGTAACAGTTGAGTCTGATAGAGGTGGACACTTTCAAAATGAACTTATGGGTTTGATTTGTGAAGCATTGAAAATACAGCAGAAGCTACATTGTGCATACTGACCAGAGGCTTCTGGTGTGGTTGAGCTGATTAATGGCACAATAAAGAACAGGATTGGAAAATGTGCTTAGCCACTGGCATGAAATGGCCAGATGTTTTACCTTTAGTGCTGATGACTATTAGATCTACTCCAGATAGAACTACTGGTTTGAGTCCGCACGAGATAATCATGGGACGTGCAATGCGCCATGCATTCGTGCCTGTCAATAAGTTGGTGACAATAACTGATGACATGATTTTGGATTACTGTAAAGGCCTGGCTGACGCAGTTCATTCTGTGTTTCACCAGGTTGGAGAAGAAGCTACCACACTTGAGAAGAAGCAAGCCCATGATCTGAGTCCAGGAGACTGGGTGAGGATAAAAGTTCACAGAAGAAGAAATTGCTTGGTTCCAAGGTGGGGAAGGCCAAGACAAGTTATTCTGACTACGACGACTGCAGTAAAGTGTGCTGGAGTAAGACACTGGGTACATGCAAGTCATACTCTGAGAGTTCCAAACCCAAAAGAAGGGACTGGTAAAGAGTATTTTGAAGAGTCAGATTCCAGTGATGATGAAGATACAGAATCAGTGGGGAAAGAAGTAGGAAAAGCTTCGAATGAACCACTGCGAGTATCAGAGAAGAGATCAAATTCTGTAAGAGAGCCTGAAGTTTCAAAAAGCAGTGAAGGAAAAAGAAAAGAAAAGAGAAATTTCACAGAGACTACTCCTGAATCAGAAGAGGAGGAGATCGAAGAACCACTTGAGATTATACTTAAAGAAATAGGGTCAGAAGAAGATAGAGAGGGAAAGATTGCGTAAGACCCCCGAGGAGGTGTAGGGAACATTCTTGATGAGCCAGGTGAAGGGACAAGTAGACAGCAAGAAGATTGCGTGTCGGAGACTCGAGGAGGGACAAAAGTAGGGAGATCTCAAACAGTGGTGGGAAAATCTGTGGAAAAGAAGAAAGCTGCTGGAAAACGGAAACAAGAGGCACTTGAAACAGATGATGAGAATGAACAAACTGAAGGTCGAGTTCTGAGAAAGAGAACTTGGATTGGAGAAAGAAGTAATAAAGAAATAAAGCCGAAAAAGGTGTTAAGAGGAGATCGTTGGCCTAACAACAGAGTTAAGAGGCTGAGATACAAAATAATAAGAGCAAGTACATCGAAAGCTGAACAAGTGAATGAAGTTTCGAGTCAAAGTTCAAAAGCCGAAGGAGAAGAATCAAAGGAGTCAAAAGAACCAGTGGAAATAAAAAGAGTAAGAAGACCCAACCAAAAGTACAGATCACCGGAATGGTCTTATGTGGCACTGTCTGAAGGAGGAAAAGAAGAAACAGTGACTCGAGATAATCCGGAAGAGATCTTGAGAGAAGTGGTTGAGGAAGATACTGGTGAAATTCTGAAAGTACTCTTGACTGACATTGGAGAAGAGTCGAGTACCGAGGATTTTGATGTTGGAGATCTAATACAATTTGATGTTGAAGAAACTGAAGTGAAGAATGACAAGTATCCAAACTGAATAAAGGAAGGATTCACTTGGATTAAGTGAACGAAGAGATCATTTGGAAAAACTGAAAGCTGAAGAATTACTGAAGAATTGAAGAGTTCCAACAGTAGTGGAGTAGTAGAGACTAAACTAAAGTAGTAAAATGGCTAACATAGAGGATAATAGAAATAGATGTGCCTTCTTTAAAAGGTGGTGTAGAATGTGCTGCTGCTGTACTGGATTATTAATGCTTCTATGGGGTTTTTTAGTTTTATTAGTTACTTTTAAAGTAGAGTTTGAGATGCATACAGAGAATATGACAAATGTAGAGAAGAATTCGCAAAAAGTAGTTCCAATTAGAATTAGTAATACTTACATACACAAAGATAGGTCAATTAATAACTTTTCTAGTAATGTTTTTTCAAAATTGTTATATGAATATGTGAAAACAATGGAAGTAAGGGATTGCTACGTCTGTATGCAATTACCTGCATCCGTTTCAGAGGGTGTTACTTATCATCATTTACCAGCTATATATGGTATTTCTTGTAGTATTTTAAGTAGTGTTTTTTATTTGTTAGGGAAAGTAGATTATAAGATGTCTAACAGAGATAGTATTTTTGGGCACTTGCCAATGAACAAAGAGCTGAATCCAGCTAAAGAAGCTAACACTTTTGGTGAAATTTTTATTGAAGAAAAAGGATTAACATTAGATTACATTTTTAAGAATAATTTAACTTGCAGTTTGAAAGGAGAGGAGAAAGCTTTCCTGGATATGGTAGAAGAAAGGAGATTGAACATGCAGGAAAAAGCAGGAAAATATAAAGTGAGTGAGACAATTTGGGACATTGAGATGGGAAAAGAGTTGAAGAATGGGGCTAGTCCAACTTTAGCTTTAGATGCACCACAGAAAGGTAAACTTTGCATTACAAGAAGGAAATCCCAATATGATACATATTTTGTTGGGACTAGTGAGTGCCATGATACATACTTCATTGCAACAGGTTGGGGTTTCAGAGGTGGAGAAGATACAATTTTTCCAGGAGTATATTATGTTTGTGGGAACAAGGCTTATTACAAGTTGCCTGACCATTGGTATGGCACGTGTTATGTGGGTCTGGTTTTTCCAAAGATTTTTCATATAGATAAAATAACAGATGTAGAACATATTAATTTACTAATGCGTTTTAAGAGAGAAACTTGGTCTGAAATAGTGGGTGACATTTTTGGGGTTTTGATTCCAGCAGTGGGAATTTCTTTGAATGCTTATGGAATTCGGAAACTGTCTACAGTGGTTGATCGCTTATCGACAAATACCGCTGGAGGGTTTCTTTTGGTGAATACGGAATTAAGTGCCGTACGTGCCATGTCTATGCAAAATCGACTTGCCCTTGATATTCTATTGGCCAAGGAGGGTGGAGTCTGTGGAATGCTGAAAGTTTAACATTGTTGCACTTACATTCCAGACGAAAGCAAAGACTTGAAGGTCTATATCAAAAATATTACTGATTTGCATGAAGAATTAGTACCACTTGAAGCTGAGAATTTATGGACTAAAATAGCTAATAAAATGATAGCTGTTAAGGATTTTATTGCAAAAATAGGTAGTACTATTATAGGTAGAATATTGTTTCCTTTAACTTGTATAATTGTTGCTTTATTGATAATAAGATTGGTGTGTGTGTGTTGTAAAAACAGGGGAGGGAGGAAGAAATTGAATAAAGAAAAGAAAAACAAGAGGTTGAAAAGAGAACCTCAAGAAATTGAATTAGAAGAATTGAGGGAGAGTGTTTACTTAGAGACAAAAAGGGATGATGAAAGAGTGACTGGTGTGTAATGTTGTGTAAGGGGAAAAAGACATTTCCGATTTCTCCTAAAATGGGACTAGATTTTCACTATTTTTTTGGGGGTATATTTGGTGATAAAATCACCAAAGGGGGGATTGCTGGAGCAGAGTTTTCTGTTTGAAAATTTGCTGGTTTTTGAAGCTCTGGCATGTCTATTTGTCATATTAATTTTATTAATTACTAGCAATTAATTATTTGTCTTGTGCAAGTGCGTTTATATTAATCAATCCGTTTGTTCTAACAAGAGAGAGTTACACGTGGGTGCGCATAAATGTGCTGTTTAAAAATAACGTGCGTGTTTTCATGTTTAAACGTTGCTATGTGCTGTTTATTTTTGAGCACAAAATGCTTTCCGAATTAATGCTTTTCTATGTTGCAAGTGCTAGATAGATGCATACACATAAGGGTATTAGTGGGGTTAACACTGTTTAATCACTATGCTGTGGTAACGTTGTTTTTGTTTCTTTTAATTAAGATGGTCTATTGTGGCCTATGGCGGCCTGGTTAAAGATGGCCGATTTTGTAAGCCTGGCCTCAAATTGAAAATAGAAAACTGTGATGGAAGAGAGCCCTGCTGAATATGGTCCTGAAGTCAGCTGACCACAGTCCTTGCTTGCCGTATAAAATTTTCCGTGAGGACATCAGCAGCCGGGGTAATCTTCGAGTGAAATGGAACGTCCTTGGCAGCCTTGGGAAAACAAAGGAGCCTTAGAGAAAGACTCTGAGCATTGGTCTCATTGCCGAGGAGAAGTAGAACTAACAGATACATTTAAAATTCTTGGTTCCTGTTCTGTAGTCTTTATTTTGTGATTTTTCCTGAGCGGAGATTTTTGAATGTTGCAATGTTACATCCTTTCCTTCTCGCTCTGCTCAGCGGTCCAGCGGATATTACGACATTTCTTTGTATCTTTCTTTTGTTCAATTTAGTATAAAAATTGTTAGCCTAGGGAGGGTTGCCCCCACTCCTTTTGCCACTTGCCATTTGCCTTTGCCGCGTACCGAATCTACGTTGCTGAGGATTGATGCTGAAGGGACTTCGTCTTGAGAGACTTTACCGAGAGACTTGTCCTGACCCGTTCTGACATTTAGCTAGAATAGGTAACTATGAGAAAAATGATTTATGCGGCTTGATTTCCATTTGACTAATTTAGATAAAGCAATATAACTTGAACATGGTGTTGGATATTATTTCTTGTCAATTATTGTGTATTATATTTTGATTATTCGTATAAGTTGTATAGATTATGTTTAAGGACAGTCACAATAACCAGGTCTTATCGACCTCGATATAGATGCAGGGTGACTAGGACTTTTCTTTCCACAGGTTCATTGCTGCTGGTAGAGTATTTGAGCGTATGTTAGTGAAATGGGCCCTAGCGTATGATGAATGTATGTGCGTGTAACTGTGAGATTACTCTATCTGTGGTAGTGGGAATATTATGCACACCCTGATCTCTATCACTGGTACCTTTCTTTGGGGCCATCTTGAAGCTGTCATTTAGCATGCAGCGGAACTTGTTTTAAATACACAAGTTAAAGAGATGTCTGTGGTCACACACAATGTGACGTCGTGCGCAGGCCTTCTGTCTGGGAGTACAATGGGTGATGTCTCCTACTCTTGTGCACCTAAAAGCAAAGAAGCAAGAAAAACATCAGTGGAATGTGACATTGTTGTAGTTCAATAATTACTAGTACAAATAAATATTATAATATATAATTTAGTGTTGGTCACACTTGTTGGTGTTAACTGCGTTATTAAAAAAATTAACACTACAGTGTAACCATTTGTGAAACTTTACAAGAACACTCAGGAAGAATAGGAAAGAAAAAGAACAGCAACAAAAATACAAATGTAACGATTTGGTATTGTGCATCACGTGGCTGGGATGTGGCACTCAGGAAGCTGCAGCTGACAAATGACAATGGAATGGAATGGAACAATCCCTAGACAATGATTACTGTTGAGCCCGTCATATGGCAGACATGGGATTAATGTTAATGGTTCAGTACTGTCAAATCATGTTACTTTGAAACTGAAAAAATAATTTGAAATAGAAATTGCTTTTTTTTCCAAACTTCGAAAAATTGAACAAATTGTAACATTGAAAATATAAAAAAAGAAAAAATTCAACAATTTGGAAAAATAAAACATAAACATGAAAAAAAAGAAATGAAAATAAGGAAATAATTATAAAAAAGTAACAAATAAAAATTACCTTCAGGCGTCCAATTATTAATTTAATAAGCTGCTTAACTCATTAATCAACCATCCATGCAAGCATGTGGCAAAGGGGCACACTGGCTGAACGCACAAAATGGCTGCCAACCACATGGCCAGGCCACAACAAGAAGCAATAAGGGGAACAAACGGAAGACATGCAGGCCTATGGCAAAAACACACTGACTGCCTTCACAAAATGGCCACCAGCCACATGGGCACATCACAACAACAACAAGCAGGAGGACAAGAAAACAATGAACACAAGCAGGTCTAAGGAGGATACAGACTTTACAAAATGGCCCCCACCACATGGCCCGGTGTAACCAAGGCAAATGTATTGCTGGTGTACTTGCAAACACACTCACACACTTGCCAGACAAACGAGGCATGCTTGCTAAACAACACATCTTTAATGCAACAATGCCAAAAACGAAAATTAACAGGGCTAAAAAGGTTTGCAAGTTACAACCACACACATCCAACAAAGGCAATCAATTAATTTAACACACATGAAAAAAGTGACATACCACAAAAGCAAACCATATTTTGTATTTTAATCCAATGCCATCCTTGGCAAAATGATGTTTAAATTAAACAGACGCTACAGAAACATTTATTTCATGCACCCATGAGTACCTCTGGGTCTATTGGCTGGAAAACCCATTGGCAGACTAGGCCACATAGTTAACCAAATCAAAACAATATTGCAAATTTATTAAAAACATGGATAAAATGTAGTGAACTGTGCAACATGTTTCCTTCATAAAAGAAGAAAAATTACTTACATAGAAACAACTAGGGCACTACGGAAACTACAGGCCATTCACTGGAATAAATTTAAAAAAATCAATGAAAACTACAAATAAATCTAGATCTTTGGCCCCAATCAAACAAACAACACCAGTTTTCCAACTTACTTGTGAAATCTCAAATCCAAAGTCCTCAAATCCAATGATATATTAGGCAACAGACACAAGGAATGATCCTTTCAGCTCCAAATCCAAATGAAAAGTGACCAGGAGAAGGACAAAGCAATGGGAGGAGCCTGCTGGACAGGCACAGAAAGTTGGGGGCTCTGGGCATTTCCTTCCTCTTGAAAAAAAAAGAAAAAAAAGAAAAAGGACGCCTTGCACAAAAAAGTATAGCCAAATGTCGATTTGAGGAGTTTTTTTTACTCCAGATCATCATTTCAAGAAGGATTTGGTGCTGCTCAGGAAGAGAACCTTCTCTAGCACATAGCAGCAGTTGTGTTACATGAGGACACATTAATTTTTGTTAGGCACCGGGAGATTAAGTGATTTTCCCAGAATCACAGGATGTTCAGCGTCATTGCCGAGACTCGAACCCGGTTCCCCAGATTCGAGGTCGACTGCCCTAGCCGTTAGGCCAACTCCTCTCCCCAACAGTTAGTAGATATACCTACTTACAGGAAGACAGGAAATTTGATAAATATTTCACAATGATGCTAACAATTGATTCCATTTACTGATTCTATTGTAGCTTAATTGGAAACGTGACATAACAATATCTCATAATGTTCTGCAATGAAGGCCCCTGCTGCCCCTGCCTGGTAGGGGACCTCACCCTTCAGAGGTCCCCATTAACCCCCTGGGCCAATGAATATGTGTGTGACATGGGAATCAGGTGCCCTCACAACATTCTGGGCGGAGGCGACAATAAGCATTACGCCACTGATGTCAAAAATATTTTTCACTGTTTTTTATGGTATGCCGTCAGGTCAAAAAATAAATCACTTGTTCATTCAAAGGTTACATACATATACACTCTCACAATTGTCATACATCCACCATAATCCTGATTAAGCCAGATGTTGAACAACTCAGTAAAGAAGATTGTATTAAAAATGTAATCCAAAAGTCTCCTAGTGAATAATCAATACAGACTTAGGCGGCGCGCTGTTAGTGTGCCTCCTGACAGCTTCTTTGCCTCTGCACCCGCATCTATAATATTGTTCAGGTGCACAGAGTCAAAGGGATTCCCTCATTTGCATCAGACCACACCTCCATGCAAATGAGGGAACGCCCTCTGAAGATAGAGCTGGCGATATATGTGTGCCAGCGCTATTGGTATTACAGGAGGGGATTCACAGGCATCTGTGGTCCCTTCTGTAATACCAAAGTGCTCTGGGGGCATGCAAAGCGGGCACAAATGCCTGCTGCACCCCTGGGGCACTTCCATAATACGGTTCCAGTTAGCAAAGGGACAACACAAAGGTGTTATGCTTCAAAAATTCAACCTAACATAAGAAATTGAAATGACCACATTCTCTGTTGCATTTGTAGGATTAATTACCTAACCAGTGATGTCAGTGGTGGGCTCCGTTTTGAATAATCATCGCAACCTTCATAAACGACCCTAATATATAGCAATAACATCTCCAATGAATCCCATATTGTATTGCTGCAGCCCTTCCTTCCTGTGGGTAACACCAATAAACAACCATTACAGCTGTTAGTAAACTGCTGGGTTTACACCGGTTGGAGGGCTGGTTTAAGGCTAATGGCATTTTGAGCGGGGTCCACCTATATAACCAAGTTCCCTGGGTGCCTAAATTACCCTGGCTCTCTATCTGCTATCACCAAGCACAGACCCACAGCTTATTATATTTGGCAGCTAGAACTGTGATCAAATTCTATTTGGCAGATAGAACTGTGATCAAATTCTAGGCCCTACAGATGTATTTACCAAACTCCTCTTTAGGCCATCACCTGGTACCAACATGATGGAGTCATGGGCATGTTCCATTTTTGAAATTCAAAAGCTAGTATTTTGTACAAGTTTGTATATAATCTGAAAAAGTTAAAAGAGCCATATCTTCTCAGTGAAGTGGTACACCTGTGCTGATGAACTTGTCTTGTGAGTATGTCATTCCGGAGTCTTAGTTTGGCATGAGACTACATGCCTCTTTTGATGATCGTAGACAAATTTTGGGTCATTTCTCAAAGCACTCAAGCTCTTTAACTTGTCAGGGTGCATCGGGAATGGCAATGAGATGACATAGATTTTGGACACTTAGGTGCATATTTAGCAACAGTTTTCCATTGCTCTTGCCCCACGTAGGGGGGTGCATGGTAACACAAAACATAAAATGAGATTTACTAAGCCATGCAAGGCCACCTTGCGTAGCCCTGCATCGTTTGGTAAATCTGGAGTGATCAAAGGCATTACTCCTTCCCAGGGAGGCTTTCTATGGGTAGAGTGTGAGCGTTCCCATGCATCCACCCATGGATTCTGAAGTAATCGCAGACTTACCAATATTGGTAGACCAGGGAATGCATCAAATTGCGACGCCTTCCCAGATGAGGTGTAACAAGGAGAAATATATTTATTTTGCTTAGTGTTTTCCTCTTTCCACGTGTGCTGCATTCTGTAGCACATGTAGAAAGAGGAGAAAGCCTTAGAGGATTGTTTTTGTGCAGGAAGGTGTCCCTTCCAGCACAAAAACAATCGTGCCTGTAACACAATCTCCCTTGCACGTGGTGCAAGGGTGCCTGCATAGGCACTAGGCAGCAGTTTATGCGCCACCGCAGGCAGGGAGCAGGAATGCACCATATCTTGATAGATATGGCACTTTCCTCACTCTCCATTTCACGCAGCACAGCGCAGCACAGCGCAGCAAGTTGTCTTGCTGATTGCATTGTGTGAAATAATTATACATATGCCCCTCAGTGTTTCTTGCATGCTACCAAACAACTCTCAAGTTGTTTCAGTCTTATTTCAGCAATCAATGGCAGCGAGCAATTTCCCTTGGGCCTTCATCTTCTTTACTTGCTGACCTTCACTCACTATGGTGATCTTTCCATGGACAACTAGGGTAAAGGGGTCCTGATAAATTTGAAGGAAACATAAAGAACACATTTACACTATGCTTGTTGCGTGTGTGGATTAGGAACAATGTGAGTTTTGGCTGTTGTGCTTTCCTGTTAAATGAAGGAGCAAAACAGATGACCATTAGAAGTGTAGTGACAGTTTATTTATTTATTTATTTAGAGTTTGCGGCCCCTTTATCTTTCACCCTATCCCAGAGGTATTACCATAGAGAATTGTGTGCAAGCAGAGTGCTGAGTGGGAAGGCCTCCTCCTCTTTTGTGACTTTGTCTCAGATTCCTCTCTCAGGGCGCAACCAGAAACACTCCCCCTTCCTGCCACGTTTGAGTGGTACAACATTTAAGCCTGGCCATCTGGGGCTAATAAAGAAAACGTCGGGAACTGTCTGCAACCTGCTACATGACACAACAGTGTGGATGAGAAATACCTGAGCGCCAGAGTTAGGATGCATGCTTACTGCTTCCTTCCCAGGTGGAGACAAACTGGATAAGAACTCTGCAATGAAAGAGGTAGATTCCTTAGAAAATGTGGAACAGACTTCTGGAGAAAGGGGATTGCTGGACAGCATCCCTTAGAGGACTACCTGCCTTGTGGAGTCATCTACCGAGCGTCCTGGTGACTAAGACTCAGCAATGTCCTAACCCGGCTGGAGGAAGGCATCTGCTTTGATGGAAGAGGCTGACTTTCTGTGAGAGGAGTGCTAGAAATGTGACCCTGCAGGAGGACACTCTCTCTATGTATACAGCTTTGCAGGAAGGACAAAGGCATTTGACTATCTGGAGTGACCTCTAAGAGGGGGACTTCTCTACTGCATGAAGCAATTCACACAGAGTGGAAAATGGTGGTGTGCTTGTGGAGAAATACTGAAATACAAGTGTGATGCCCCCGATTGACTAAGGAACCCACACCAACCTCTCAGGTGGACTCATCGAATGCAGTGGAATGGACCAAATATCACCACTTTAAGTCTCCCAGTAGGGGGAAGGCAGGTGCCCAGGACAACTGTTGCAACTGTCTCCTGGGCCCTCACTACTGGTAAGTCCTTAGGTCAGAGGGCTATTTTAATTGTTGCGCGACAACCAGTCAACAAAGAAGAAGCCACAAAGAATTCTCTGCTCTCTTTGAAGTAAAATTGAGTTTGGATGCAAATATGTGTTGTCGCTTGATGGTGAAACTGTTTGTCAACCACGTAAGTTGTCAACCACGTAAGCTGTCAACCTCAATGTCTGATATGAAGATGACTAGTTTCTCTGCTAGGGGAATATTATGTTACTATTTTATGGAATATTAGGGTTATCTACATTTTGTTTTTTCCTCTTTAGTGAGAGCTGTAATGTTAATTATTGTGTTATTGCACAGTTATTCCCCATTCCATTGGGTTTGACTTTTTATAGAAAGACTGATATTTGGCGATTTCATCTGGTACTGCAAAATCCAGGTGCCCAGAATGTCCTCACTTAATTCCTCCCCACTTCTAATCGGGTCATATGTGGAGAACATTTTCTTCTAAGGCACTAAGTTGATTGCACAAGACTTTCAGGCCACAAAGCAAAGTAATACCCACTATCCAGCAGATATCCCCGTGGATACCCAGCAGGGAGTTCGCCGTCCCACAGGTGAGCGATCCATATTCGTGCTTGAATGCACTGTACTTAACACCTCGTAAGCCTTGGTGATAGCAAAATGTAACCATTCGGTCAGGGACATAGCTTCCATTGGTGCAGCAGGTGCAGTGGCACCGGGGCCCAGAGGTCTGAGGGGCTGACTGACCCCTGATTATTGCTGTAATGTTACAGTTTAAACAGAGGGCATATCCTTCTTTGCACTACGGCCCATGACATACTGGCTATGCCCCTGCACTAGATCAGAGTAGAGGTGGATTGCTTTTCTTTTGGTCTTGCGAGTCACAAGGCACCACAATGTGGATGTGGGGAGTCATGCAATTCTAGCTTATGACATGGTGAATTTCATTTTGCAATCGCAAAGTATGCCAATCTACAGTTTGTGCATCTGGCCCACATTCAGTGGAAGGTTGCCTAAATTCTGCTCACATTATCAACTTAGATACAATATCCAGGGCTTTAAGTGGGCCGGGTCTCAACGGGTCTGAGCACCGGCAGTTTTTTAAAGGGGGTCTCGAACCGGGTCTCTATCGGGCTCTGTTTTGTGCCCTGGCACAGGCGGTCCGTGTTTTTTTCCGGACTGCAGTGACAGTAGGCACCTCGATGTGCGCGTGGTGAGCCTTGTAACGGAAGGGAAATCCTTTAAAGAGTCATTTTCTCTCTGGATTTCCCTTCTTGAAATTCAGGTGCAGCAACATTGTCGTGGTCGTGCAGCAACATTGTCGTGGTCTCACCAGGGCTTAAGTGGAAGTGTTTTCAATATTATATACAAGGCATAGTTGCTGCTTATTTATCTTATGAAACTAGCAAGCATTGACAAAGCCAATAGTCCTGACTTGTAGGTATGATGTGACTTATTGTATCATATATCTGGACGCAATGACAGGAACAGCAAAATACAAGTCGGGCGGCACACTGTGCTAAACACAGATTTTTAGCTTACGTGCTTTTTATGCCACGCCCTTAATTACATTGACCACGCCCCTTTGAGAGACCCCCCCAGTTTTTTCATCCCACTTAAAGCCCTGACAATATCATTAGTTACTGCGCTCATGGCAGCGTGTCGCTCTCTACCACAAAAACTGCACAGGACCAGCGATAGGTAGTCACACGTTCTTCATTCTAAAACACCCAATGCTACACTTGACATACTCGTTTCCTTTTCTTTACTTGATTCCTCATCCTTACAACGTTTCCTTTTCTCCCTTTTCCTTTTCTGATTTACCTTCCTCCGTATTGCCATGCTGTCCTTGTTTCCTTCTTTACTTTCACTCCTTACTGTCTCTCTTGCTACGTGCTTTTTGTCATTTGTCCTCCTTCTGCTTCTTCCTCTTTTCCTTCTCTCTTTCCTGTTTTTAATTTTTCCCATTTCCTGATTAATTTCTTTCCCCAATTTTATCCTATTCCTTTCCCCGTTCCTTTCTATTTCCATTGTTTGTTCGCGTTGAACATCATTTTGCTACCGGTGTATTTCCATCTCATTTCTCATTTGTAAGTCCCCTCGATTCATTTACTTCGAGTTCTTCTCCGTCCTTCCCATATCCCTCTTTCCGTTTTCCCTGCGAAAGAACAAAGGCCCTGTGCGCGGCCCTGTGTTAGGAGAGGTGACCACCTCTGACCTTCGCCCTCCCCGAGCGGGAAGCAGTGACTTGGTGTCTCTGTTCTACAGGACAGCAGCTGATGTAATGAGAGTGGTAAGGGCAAAGGGCCCCGTTGATTCACATGGCCTCCATCTTGTTATTATCAGGGAGAGCACTCAAAAAGCCCGGGGTTAAGAATCACTAATTAATTATGAAATGAAATGTAGCTTTTGGAGCGTGGGCCGCCCCGCCCGATGACAACCCCCGGCCCCCGCCTCCTTTTCAGTCCCTTTACAACGTGCGGAGCAGCCGGAGTGGCGAAACCGTAAACAGATACATTAGGTGGGTGGTTTGTACTCTGCAATCAGCGGCCGGCTATTTAAAATCACATCTGTCATCTGCTTCGCCACACTGTTGATGGGTGCCTCTAAAAGTCGGATTTAGCGGCCCCGACAACACCGTACTTTCAAGTGATGTCTTTATTGCTTACGTTACCAATTTAGCTCACTATCGAAATGTGATTTCATGTCCCCTATGAAGTTCACTCCCCTCATCTTGACAATATCCAAATCTGATGTCAAAAACTCCTTCAGGACTAAACGGTTTTGTTTAAAGCAACCCTCTCAGTTTATTTGTTTTTGCCTGGCAGTCTCTGTACCAGAGGACACCAAAATTCCATCAGTGGATTGTAGAGTTACCAATGTGCATAATTTACATATATATATATACATGCCAGCATTTGGACCACTCATGAGGGAGGATTTATAGCGGAGAGTGCACAAAGGCTCTGGTCTCAAACTCCTAGATTATATTAATAAACTGAAATCTAAATGGTGTATTTGATAAATTAGATTTCTGGATTTTGTGGTAAAGATTTGCTGTGTTGAGGAGACAAAGGGGTTCCAAACAAGATGGCTACTTAGATGTTCCAAGCCCAAACTCTTACGGTTGGAATCCTACCACTATCTTGTTGCCCCAGAGTTTGTTTCCCTGACCCAGGGACATTTTAAGGATTTCGGGGGCGCTGGGCCCAACGTTTGTTTTGTGCCCCTGTTTGGAACAGCTTTGAATTTTTGATTCAGTTCCCAGCTCTTTCGTGCCGCCCTTGGCCAGACCACTGACAGTGGACAGACGCACTCATCCAAACTTTAAACGTGTTTGCATCTAATGTTCAAGGATAGTGTATTGTAACCCAGCAGCATCTCACTAATATTACTGCAAGTAATCTCTGTGACACCCTACCATTCTCATACGTGAGGGTCCTATTGTGATCTAAAAGAAACAATTTTTTATGGATTTTGCATGAACGTTAAACACAACATCTCTCTGCAAAATGTCTGCAATAGACTCACACAGCACTCACGTTAAAAATAAATTAAAGGAAAATGGCACTGTTAGTGCATCCCCTGATGGCAGCCCTCTAGAGGGGGTCCCATGGACGCCTCAGACATCACGTTGCAGGCGGGTTCAGTCACTCACTGCATCCTCCTACTAGGGGATCACTAATCCCCCTTAAAAATGCAGGCGGGTTGTCACCTGCACTGTGAAACACGGAGCGGTTTCAAAGAAGCCGCTCTGTTTTTCACATGAATGCTCTGCTCAGGGCCAGAGTGAGTTTGAGGCTGCCCTGGGGGAAGCACATTCCATGTAATATGGTGCACTTTCCGTGTTTGTGCCTGATGCACCTGCTTTAAAGTGCGCCCTTTAAATAATAAGGCCACAGGTATGTAACTCTGTCGCTCTTTCTAGGCTCTAATATCAATTTGCTGGGTTCAAGTGCAGTACTTTGTGCAGTGTTGGTGCTACAATTTAGCTTTTGTTTAGTGATAGATGTTCCAATTCAAGCGGCTGCTGAATAAATAAATGACTATATATATATTTTATTTTTATTTTAACCTCTTCTGTGCCCATGACGAGATAGTCTCGTCATGGAGAACGGTCGCGCTGTGCCCATGACGAGACTATCTCGTCATGAACCCCACCCACTAATGAAACGCCCGGCACAGGAGGGGGAAAGGGCGTGGCACTGAAGGGGTTAAAAGTTTTATATAGCGCTAGCTTGACCCGTAGGTATCAGAGCTCTTTACATACATACTGTAAAGAAAAACAGATGGAAATTGCATTACATAGTAGGCAGGCAGTAAGGAAGCAAAACCAGGGATTAAAAAAAAAACAGCATGGAAGATAAGGTGGTTAACAAAGTCCGGCCGCCAACTATCCTTGATTGTCAAGAGAGAGGAGTAAACTCTGATATTAAAGTCTAGGTTAGTTGACGTTGGTCAGGAAAGTTTTTGTTAAGGAGATGGATTTTAAGGTCCCTTTTGAAACAGGAGAATGAGGGGTTGCATCTGAGGACTCTAGGGAGAGCATTCCACATCCTGGGAGCGTTGCCAGTTTCGGAGGAATAAGAAGGAGTGAGTTGGAACTTCTCAGCGATCTGGATTGACCTGCTCTTACCAGTTTGTTGTTCAGGTAGTTAGGGGCCGGAGAGTGAAGGGTTTTGTGTGTGATGCAGGCCAGTTTGTAAATACACCTCCCTTCCATGGGTAGCCAGTTTAGGGAGTTGAGAGCTGGAGTGATGTGATCAAATCTTTTTACTCCAGATGCGAGCCGAGCGGCCATGTTCAACACTGCCTTTAGAGGGGCTAGGTGAGCTTTTGGAGTCCCTGTTAGGATGGCGTTCCCGTAATCGATTTTAGAGAGAACTAGAGATTGGACTACTGTCTTGAGGTCATCATGGGGAAGAAAACGTTTCAATTTCTTGAGGTGTTTTAGAGAGAAAAGAGCACTTTTTGCAGAGTTTTTGATGTGGGCCTCCAAAGATAAGTTCTTGTCAAGGGTGATGCCTAGAGACTTAACTGAGTCGGATAGGACGATGGGGCAGTTTAGGGCGACCAGATTCTTGAGCCACTCTTGGATTGGACGATGGTTGCTTTTTGGAGAGAATAGGATTAGTTCTGTTTTATCTGGATTGAGTTTTAAGTGGTTAGCGTTGAACCAAGTTTGGATCTACGTTAGAGTGGCATTGAGGTGTTGGATGTCGCTGGGAGACTTGATTTTGAAATAGATTTGGGTGTCATCAGCGTAAAGGTGGTAATTCACTCCAGCTTTTTTCAAGATGATTGTGAGGGGCTCCATGAAAAGATTGAAGAGGGCCGGGGAGAGGATTGAGCCTTGCGGGACCCCAAGAGTGACTTTTGTTGGCTTCGAGAGACAGGAGTTGATTTTAATTTGTTGCGAGCGGTGTTGAAGGAAGGAGGTGAACCATTTTAGTACTGTGCCATTGATGCCGGAGCACTTCGACATGGTCTCCAGAAGCGCTAATGGGGCGTCCTTAAGTTCAAGGTAGAAACTGGCAGTAAAGGAGACACAACCAATTGAGTCAGGCAGGAAACAAGAAGGTATTGAGGGATTTGAAGAAGAGCAGATGATTAGAGATGAAATGTAGCTCTGAGGGGAAGGGAGTCCTGATATTTCGCTCCCAGAGAGGAGAAGGACTGACCTCTTGCTTCAGCTTTCTTGACTTTTGGAATCCGAAGAAGGTTAGGGGAGGCAGAGTACAATGGTCTTGCAGAAGAGCAATGAAAGAAGAAATGCTGAAGATAGAGAGTTGCTTGTCCAAAAAAAGCTCAGTGGCACAGGTATAGAACCTTAAAGATGGAACGTGTAGTCACAGGAAGGAAGGCAAAGACCTAAGATGCATGAGAGATGGATGCACATACTGGAAGACCAGAATGATGCAGGCAGTAGAATTCCAAACCATTTAAACATGATGAGAAAAATAAGCAGGGAGATTGAGGTAGAATCTGACTGTGAGAAGATTTAAGGTTGCACAACATTTTTGTGGCAGTCAACATAAATTACAGTAAAACCGAGTAAAAAAAAGCAAGACGTTACCACTTTGTTTAACTGTTTAGAAAAAAGCAGAGAATCATCAGACATTATCCCTAAATTGCGTGCTTCAGTGATAGGTAGAGTAAAGAATCCAATTTCATCAGGTCACCAAGTAGAGGACCAAAACGTTGGTGTGTCCAACAAAGATAAGGACCTCCATGTTATCACTACTGAGTTTGAGTGAATTTTGCTGCCTCCGCTTAGTGACATTATATACACAGGGTTTAAAATTCAACAAGGTGCTGCCAAAATATTCTTTAACCATAAAACAGTCTGCGTGTAACCTAATGAGGAGATGAGAGATGGAACAAATTATTTAATTAGACTTGCAAGAGGGATCACATAAATATTATCAGAATGATTCCCAGACAATTCTGTCTTACCAATATTTTGCGTAAGGATTCGTGAATCCTTGTATAAAGCTACAAATACCAAGATGGAGGCTTGCATTGGACATCAGTCCTCCATCTTTGCATTCGTTAGCACCATGTGCCAGCATTATGACTCTTTTCAGGGCTTGCAATCCCAAAATGAAGGGTACATCAAGATGCAGACAACAGGGGAGCACTAGATGATCTGTAAAGTTAAACAGGACACTATATGACTCAATGGATGAATAATTTCTAATATCCTCTGATATCAGTATTATCATCATTTGGTAATAGCTTGCCTTTTTACACAGCACTTCAGATGGCACTTGTTATTCCTAAGGGCTGTACATAACTGGTGCTACACTTACTTAATTGAATATTAGTCAATTCACCAATTTTGAAATATGAAAGGATAAGTCAGCCTTCCCAGGATTAAAATGAATGATCTTGACATAACTGCAAGCATCAGAGCCAAGCATTACCTCTATGAGCCATCGTGATTGCACACAAGTGCTTGGAACCTTCTTCACGTACCAACTAACTGAGCTGGTTATTGCCAAGAGTTTCATATTCCCATCTGTAGCGTTGCATTCTGAGGACTGTCAGTACCACACCTCCTATAGTACAGGAGTACTTCTGCTCCCAGCAGTGTGTGGAGCAATGCCATCAAATTGGTGAACTCTGTCCCTGTGTTTTTCCTATGCCTCTGCATTCCCCAGGGCCTATCAAGCAGAAGACTCCCTGCAAAGGCTTATCTTTTATTGCCGGTTATTCTCTCCTAAGGGAATTCATTGAGTAAACTGTGGAAAGTGGAACACAAATATGTTTGCTGATAGATGTTTCATGCTGTAAGTGAGGAATGGGAGGAAAGGAGCAGAGGAGGTTGGGGTTTGTTCTCTACCATAGCCTCTCCATCTCTACATCTTTCTCAGCACACCCATGTGGCTCTGCATTCATTCCTCCCTACTCGCTCTCTCTCCCACTTATTTCCTTCTGCCTCTCTCCACGGTTTATTTTTTCGGATAGTGCCTCTTGCATCCACTGTTCTCTAATCTTGGGATCCAGGCGCTCTTTCTGTATTATTTGCCTCAAATCACCAACTTTTCGACTTTCAGCACATTTCTGTCATTCTTTCTCTTCTACATCAATTTCCAACTTTCAGCCATCCACTATCTGATGTTTGTTTCCATCACATCAGGGCCCGAGTCCAAAAAACAGAAGTGGAGGACTAACGGAGTTGGGCAGCATGCAAGTGCCATCACGGAGCGTTACATCACGTGTGATATCACAGGAAGTGGCATCATGGCCCATGATCTCACAGAAAGTGACATCACAAGAAGTGACATAAGATCTTAAGACCTCCAACATATGCGTAGCAGGTCTATCATGAGTACATTTGGGCGTGTTACAAGCTTTAACAAATGAAAGCTGACCAGTACTTAAGTCTGTTACTTGAGTTACCTGCCTGAAGAAATTAACAGCGCAAATGTGGATGACATTTGGTGACTAATTAACTACAGTAGACAAGCCACTAAGTGCTACAAGCTAGGCATCCTAAATATGGCACCAAGAACAAACCTCAGTTTGTGCATTGCAATAAATAATCAAACCTTTTATAAATCCGGATGCATGTTCTCTAGAATTAAATGTGTTGCAATCACTCTGCGAGGCTTTAGCATCACTGACACTGACAATTTTAGCCCGCGTTGACCATTATCCCAAAAAATGCAGGGTGAACACTGTATTTGGGGTTCCAACCCACCCCAAAAATCCGTTTGGCCGCACTCTGCTAGTCCTACCAGCGTGTTACCCCAAAGAATTGTGGTCCATGAAGTAGCGTCGGCGGGTACGCCTATGCCAAAAGTTTAAAATGAAAATGAGTGTCGCGTTAGCCATCCCTGGAAACGTGTTTCGAGGTAGTTGCCTCTCATCAGCAGGGAGTAGGTATGTGTGTAGGGTTGCTGCGTAGGCTGCCAAAAAATATTCTCAGGTAAAGTACCACTCAAGGCGCGCAGGTGCGTAGCCATGGGCTCGTCAGCCCCACCGGCTCAAGGGAGCCTGAATATAAACAAAAATCTGTTTGGCCGCACTCTGCTAGTCCTACCAGCGTGTTACCCCAAAGAATTGTGGTCCATGAAGTAGCGTCGGCGGGTACGCCTATGCCAAAAGTTTAAAATGAAAATGAGTGTCGCGTTAGCCATCCCTGGACACGTGTTTTGAGGTAGTTGCCTCTCGTCAGCAGGGAGTGGGTATGTGTGTAGGGTTGCTGCGTAGGCGCCAAAAAATATTCTCAGGTAAAGTACCACTCAAGGCGCGCAGGTGCGTAGCCATGGGCTCGTCAGCCCCACCGGCTCAAGGGAGCCTGAATATAAACAAAAATCTGTTTGGCCGCACTCTGCTAGTCCTACCAGCGTGTTACCCCAAAGAATTGTGGTCCATGAAGTAGCGTCGGCGGGTACGCCTATGCCAAAAGTTTAAAATGAAAATGAGTGTCGCGTTAGCCATCCCTGGACACGTGTTTCGAGGTAGTTGCCTCTCGTCAGCAGGGAGTAGGTATGTGTGTAGGGTTGCTGCGTAGGCTGCCAAAAAATATTCTCAGGTAAAGTACCACTCAAGGCGCGCAGGTGCGTAGCCATGGGCTCGTCAGCCCCACCGGCTCAAGGGAGCCTGAATATAAACAAAAATCCGTTTGGCCGCACTCTGCTAGTCCTACCAGCGTGTTACCCCAAAGAATTGTGGTCCATGAAGTAGCGTCGGCGGGTACGCCTATGCCAAAAGTTTAAAATGAAAATGAGTGTCGCGTTAGCCATCCCTGGACACGTGTTTCGAGGTAGTTGCCTCTCGTCAGCAAAGGATTATCTTTTATTGCCGGTTATTCTCTCCTAAGGGAATTCATTGAGTAAACTGTGGAAAGTGGAACACAAATATGTTTGCTGATAGATGTTTCATGCTGTAAGTGAGGAATGGGAGGAAAGGAGCAGAGGAGGTTGGGGTTTGTTCTCTACCATAGCCTCTCCATCTCTACATCTTTCTCAGCACACCCATGTGGCTCTGCATTCCTTCCTCCCTACTCGCTCTCCCTCCCACTTATTTCCTTCTGCTTCTCTCCATGGTTTATTTTTTCGGATAGTGCCTCTTGCATCCACTGTTCTCTAATCTTGGGATCCAGGCGCTCTTTCTGTATTATTTGCCTCAAATCACCAACTTTTCGACTTTCAGCACATTTCTGTCATTCTTTCTCTTCTACATCAATTTCCAACTTTCAGCCATCCACTATCTGATGTTTGTTTCCATCACATCAGGGCCCGAGTCCAAAAAACAGAAGCGGAGGACTAACGGAGTTGGGCAGCATGCAAGTGCCATCACGGAGCTGTTACATCACGTGTGATATCACAGGAAGTGGCATCATGGCCCATGATCTCATAGGAAGTGACATCACAAGAAGTGACATAAGATCTTAAGACCTCCAACATATGCGTAGCAGGTCTATCATGAGTACATTTGGGCGTGTTACAAGCTTTAACAAATGAAAGCTGACCAGTACTTAAGTCTGTTACTTGAGTTACCTGCCTGAAGAAATTAACAGCGCAAATGTGGATGACATTTGGTGACTAATTAACTACAGTAGACAAGCCACTAAGTGCTACAAGCTAGGCATCCTAAATATGGCACCAAGAACAAACCTCAGTTTGTGCATTGCAATAAATAATCAAACCTTTTATAAATCCGGATGCATGTTCTCTAGAATTAAATGTGTTGCAATCACTCTGCGAGGCTTTAGCATCACTGACACTGACAATTTTAGCCCGCGTTGACCATTATCCCAAAAAATGCAGGGTGAACACTGTATTTGGGGTTCCAACCCACCCCACCAGATATACATTTCCATCAATCTAAACCAAAAATAGGTTGCACATGAGAATGTACTGGCATGAGGCTTCCTCCTGCCACCTATGCTTCACCCTCTTGTGCCAAGAGTTAAAGACAGAGCATTAACTTTTAATGTACAACAGATGAAGTACAAATAACTCATAAAGTAGCATAGAAGATTAATATGTGTTCTGCAAAGCACATCCTGTAACATGCAGTTGAGATATTTTTAATTTATGTAGATAGGTACGTGCTTTTAACACTGCGATCCTTTTGTACTTGCAGTTCATACACTGCAGTCCTAATACACCACAATGAGCTATGAACCAGCCTCAAGGACCTGCATGCAAACTGCAAAGCATAGGTTTAGCAAGGGCCACTGGATTTTTGTGATTGCACAGCTGCAGCATTTCCTATATAATTATGGGTTTGCCACACTTTCCTCATAATCCATCATCTGCTGCATATTCTCTGCAGATTTTAACAAAAAACAGTTTCTAGTGGAAACGGATCGCAAGTTACTACAAACGTGGCTCCATCTGTCCTTGTGCAGTGGAAGGCCCTTTGCAATGGTTGACTGTCATCTTTCAGGGCCTCATGTAGGAAGCCCAATACCGGTCGGTAACGGCCGATTTTCGATAAATATACCGTTACCGACCGGTATTTGGGCTTTTGAGATGTAGGGGGCTCATTTCATGATTCGGTATTTACCGAATCGGTAAAATTACCGAATCGGTAATTTTACCGATTCGGTAAATACCGAATCATGAAATGAGATGTAGGGGGAGTGTGTCGTGGGTGTGGAGATTCGTTATTTACCACCAACTAAAGGTTGGTGGTAAATGACGAATAGGTGAAAAAAAGCATTTTTGTGCACGTTTAAGTGTGCAATGTGGCAGACATACATGCCCTCAGGGCATGTATGTGTGCCACATGTGCACACATGCAGGAATCAGGGGTGCAACAGGGTGTCAATGTGACACCCTGCCACCCTTGAATGTGCTCCCCCCATTACCGAATCGGTATTTACCGATTCGGTAATGAGGCATACCATCCCATTGAGAAATCAATGGGAAGGTATGCCTCATTACCGAATCGGTAAATACCGATTCGGTAATTACCGAATTTTTCCGAATCAGTAATATTTACTGACTTTTTACCTACATTGCATTTACCACTTCATAAATACCGATTCGGTATGATTCGGTATTTATGAAGTGGTAAATGTAATTTACCTACATGAGGCCCTCAGTCTCTTATTGTTGTTTTAAGGTGTTAATCTCGGACTAATAGGGTGAAATATTTTCCTAGACAATGTTAGCAGTGTAAAAATTACAAAATAATGAAGTACTGCCAATGCTATCACAAAATGTGTCATATTACTCTGCAGAATTTGCATTTTCTTGCTGCATAATTTAGTCAACCCTGCTGCATAGTTTGGACCTCCACTGCTGCATAATTCCAGTGCCCTTTGTATTTGATCTTATTGTTTTTTTCGATCTGTTGTTATTATAAGGCTGCTAAAAAGGGGTTCTCTGGGTAGTAATTCTTATTAGCAAAGACAACCCCAAGCACTGCGTTACATTTGAAACCCTGACTTTGTTCTCAGGGCCAAGCACTCTAACAGGTAATGCCCAAGGGTGGTATCTAACCCCGACATCTTGTAACCCTCATTGGTGAATGTAAAGCATCCTGTACATTGATTTACAAACTTGTATGATGAATGATCAATGCATAATGTGTATGTAATGTAAAGCATTCTCACACGCTAAAATGAGACTTGTGAATTATAAAATGATACAATTATAGAAATAGTGGTTTTAAAATTGATATTCGTGAAATACTCAAACAGACTGATACAGCTGACATTCATGCAGTGTATGCATATCAGTTGTATGCAGGGGCTGAATACAAAATAAAAACATGCCTCCAGATAGAGTTCCTGTTAAGTACCTGTAAAGGGATAAGTTGTGTGCCTTTCTTTCCCCTCCATTGCATAGGCATCTAGGTATTAGGCCCACAGATAGCCCCCAGTATAGACCCCAGTCAGGTTACTACTGGAGCAAAAGGAGGGCTGGTGGCCTCTTAAACTGCGCCTTTGTCATGGCCCAGCACCTGGAGTCTCTGATAAGCAAGCCAGTGGCAGGTGTTTCGGAATGGGGTGGTTTGGGCGGGGGCAGGGAGAATTGGATTAAAAAAATTAAACTTACCTTCTTCGCCACCTCACGCCTCTCCTCCATCTACAGCACCGGAGGCACCGAGGCTCCCAGACGATCACGATGCCGCATGAGCAGCGTCGTGATTGGTCTGAGCGGCCTGTTTGGCCGCTCAGGCAGTTACTGGGAGCCTGGGCATGTTCTTCACGGGGCTGCGCAACACAGCCCCATGGAGAACATGCTAAGTGTTTGGAAGTGCAAAAAACACTCCTCACTGTGCACAGCCATGCCCCTACCCAATCTGGCTCCAATTCCTCGCAGAAAAATAAAATGATAATAACTGCTTGTTATTATGTTTGTATTTTTCTTTGTTGCACTGCTCAATTAGCAGTGAGGCGATGCTCCTCCGCCTTAGTGGAAGAGCCGCCACCGTAGAAAGCTCCCTGGCCACTTGCACTTTGATGCTTTGAATGTAAAGCAGACAACATGCAGGTGCTGCCGAATGTGTCTGCAAATTACACCGGGGCACATTCAGCATGTTTCACTGGGACCCAACTTTGTGAGAGGGAGGAGGGATTCCACCCTGTGAAAATAGTGGGTGGATGCCGTCCACCCATGTGTACCCCCGACTTGTGCCCAGCATCGCATACATTCTCTCACATTTACTTGTCATGTTGAATTCGCTTGTGAGGGAACTTAGGAGTGAGTTAACAACTGAGCATGCAAGTGACTGGGTGAGTGAGGGGATACCTGAGTGACTTTTTGTGTAAAACACACTGGAAACTGAAACACCATCAGATCCTTGAGTGACTTAAAGATGGGAATTTGTGCCACTGGGAATGCCCTACAAATTGGGGTCTTCATGCAGCAGTGAATCCTCTCACACCTCTGTCGCCCATCATTTGACTTTAAGCTACTCCAAAGGCATAATACAGGCTCCAGCAGGACCTGCGCGACAGGGTGGGGGGCCCAATCAGCCCATGACCTATGAATATCTGTAGGACACAGGAGTCTCAAGGAGCCAGGGGGGCTAATTATTTCTCGTTTCATCACTGGACTGCTCATGGGGGTAACAGGACAGTTCAGCCTCAATTCTCACGCTTCCCTTGGTATTTGTCTAAGACTGCCAAACTGGGTGCAAATTTTGTGCAGTGACTGAAATGTGTGAGGCCTACCAGAGCTGCCTTTGTGGTAGGGGTGTGTGGGGCTTTTAACCATGTTCAACCTACATGGAATTCTTCTTTGCCTGTTCTAGGCACACCGAGCACCCTGTCAACTCTATCTCCTCTGCTACTCCATGATAGGCCAGCAAGACACTGCTTTCTCGAGTTATTTGGTAAGCTGGTTGTTACTTGTTAGCAGATGAAATAGAGGAGCAGTTCTCATTCCGCCCCAATGTACTTTTCACATCGTTGTGCGTAAAAACAAACCCTATGGCTTGATGAAGACGAACCATCATCTTATTTATCAAGGGCCATACCACTTCAGGTGGCTCCTTTTTGCTGACGGAATTTTACATTAAAACAATAATTGCAGCCATTCCAGAGAAGAAGTGGGTGCCATTGACACAATGGACAAATACCTCACAAGGATGCATGGACCCCGAAGGCAGAGATCAGCATTAGCTCCGAATAAGTTCAGTGTGGCCTAAAATTAGGCAGCACCCCCTGAATTGGGACTCTGTGTAAAAACTCTCATGTCCAGAACGATGCAAAATTTGGTGTCTTCCTTAAATGCTTTTACCGTAAACATAAGTCTTTCTCCGTTTTCACGTGTTTTTTCTAAAATAATGTCGTCGGATTTGAAGAGGAATGCTGTTTAGGAGAACTACGAAAACAAGAGCGGTAGAGCAAAAATAGACACAGGAACCATCGCTGGAAGTTTAGTACTGACAGGCAGTCACTCACTCCTATGTTAAGTGTAGGCTACAAGGGCAGGTGTAAAGCAAGACATTTGCAATAATCTCCTCAGCTGTGATAAATGTTCTATGAAGGATGGCGGCCAGCGCCGGAGTTTACAGACACTGTGACCGAAAGCTGAATTAAAGCGTGGATTCTGTGAAATTCTTCGCACTTTCCAGGCGCTGGAGGGCAAGTTGTAAACCAGTCATGGGTTCGATGCCATGGCCTCGTCGATGGGCCACACTGCTGAACCTCTCGCGCTCGCACAGTCATGGGACCAGCGGTCGCAGGAAATGATTCTCAGCTGATGACTTCACACTGGTGTCGAACCCGCCCGCATGCTGGCGGCGGGAGAAGAGAAAGGATTTCTGTTTTCTTCTGTTCTGGCCCGGGAGTGGGCCCCGCGAGCAGTGGACTGGGCACGGGGTGAGACGCCGGGGCATGCTGTCTGGCTGTCAGAGGTCAGAGTGGCAGAAGCCGCCAGATCAAAGGTCACTATCCATCAGGGGTACTTTATAGCTGGTCAAGATAAACAGAGAGCAACCTTGCCTGACCTTGGCCCCCAAGGCTCAGAAAAGAAGGGAGGTGCCAGTCAGGCTGGCCAATTCCTAGAAGCAGGCGGGAATGGTTGCATCTCCTTGGGGTAGGCGTTTGCAGGGTCTACTTTATCCACCTGAGTGTGTACAGCTCGCAGGTTTTGTATAGCGCACTATTCGCTAATTGCTTAACTTCTTGGGTCTGATGGGTGGTGTTAGTGGCATCCATCAGTGGCAAGTGGCAGAGTTGACCATTGGAGCGCGTTAATTTACTTTCTGCTTTCTGTGTACTTACTCTCTGTGCATTGTGCGTAGCCCCGGCTGGGAAGCTTCTTAGGGAAGAGAGGAGTTTTAATCCAGCTATAAAAAAAAGACTGGAGTTAAGGTTGCAGAAGGAGACACGTGTTACTTCTGGCGGTATATAAGTAACACCGACACTGGATTGACCTGATATTTTAGCAGAGCTTTAAGTGGGCCGGGTCCCTCCGGTGCTCAAGCCGTGCAGTAACTAAAAACAGTCATTGAAACAGAGCCCTACCGAGCCCTACATTCATATCGTTAATTTTACAGGCAAAACACTGGTCGATTTCTGAACAATTAACTTAAAAAACATTACGGTAATCCATGTCAGAGATTTAGCTCCGGTTTATATTTTACATTTTACTTAAAGTAGCCTTCCCTAAGAGTGTATACTATTTTCAGGATGTTGTGTTTCTGTCATGTTTTTTCGTGTAGCATACTTCTCTTGTTTAGTGCATACTTTGAAGTGAGTCGCCTCCTGGTGTTTATAAAAGTACACATCAGAGAGCTCTGGAGTTGAGGCTTAAGACAGTGCGACTCACATTACCTTTCAGTGGCTCACAAGGGCATATATGATCATCCCATTCTTGGCCTCTATGCAGAGCGCACAAAGCAAGGGTCATGTTTTCTAGTTGCAATAGTGATTATGTGCAAATGTGTAAGAAAGGTACTCAGTTGTCAAACTATTGACTAGGCACAAGTATTATAAAATACAGTGCTTACAGGTGAGTGGGGGCATTGTCTATTTCGGGGAGTCAGCGAAGTGAAAGAGATGCGAGGATGTGCATTCAGGACACAGTGAAAAGAGTGTGCTGAAGATTGAAGATTTTGAGGCATAAAATATGCAGATTGAGGAGATGTAGAGGGAAAAAGGGCATACATGTCTAACTTAAAAGTGAGCATAACAGAAGTTATAAAAAAAAGACTCCAGAGACCACTACCCTTTCCACAGGCCTCAGTAATGTTTTATTCCGTCTCATACTTTCAGAATTAAAACGTTTACTATATTACTTATTTACAATGAAATCAATGCTGTTACTCCTTTATCTTAAACAGCTAACACCCATTAACAAATCCAATAGTTCTGGCTGCTTTTGTGTCTAAGTCAGTTAAGCTCAGAGACACACCACCATGGAAACCACAGAAATGTAATTTACATGTTTAAGCCCTGTCTTTAATTACATGGGCCATGCCCCTTTTAGAGACCCCTCACATTTTCATCTCACTTGAAGTCATGAGTATAAGTGATTCACAGTGTTCATTCTGGCCTGCTCCAGGCCCCAGGATCAGCTGCCATCTAACACCTCTAAGCACCCTCTGCTGCTTCAGCCATGAGCACAAGAAATGAGATCAGGAGATCACCGGAGAGAATAAATCCATTACCTGCCTCATCTTCCTCATCACAGTCCTTACAAGCATGAGCTTTGTCTCTGACAAGGTACAGATTTCACCCATATTTAGAAACAAAGAAAGATCTAACACCTACTAATATGGCCGGTCAGGATCACTTCCTGTGACATGACCCATAAAGGTGGGGTTGACCCAGAAAACCTTCTTCTCTTTTTCTGTCATTTGGGATATACGTGTTCATTTTTTAAATAAGTATATATTATTTCCTTTTTAATTTTTTATTTTGAATGTGGTTTGGCCTGCTTTAGTGGCCTACTGGAATATAAGTATCATAAATTATGAGGGCCGTCTTCAGTGGCCTCATTATTTGTTGAAAACATCTCTTTATTTGTTATCAAAGCTTGCCCTAGAAGTTTTATGTAATTTTTCCATGTCTCCTATCAAGCAGGATGATAGTGATTTGCGCGGTGCCACCTCTGCAATGCAATTAGGGGTGCTGCATACACTGTAATTCTGATCTGCCCATTTGTTTTTTCCCTGGGTGCACCTGGTCTAGAAAGGCCATACCTAGCATAATTTGTGTTAGTTTGTGTTTCGAGGTTGGGTTGCTATAGAAACTGAGAAGTGGGAAGTTCTAGTTGGGCTTTTAGCAACCTGACCTTGAATAGCTGTCTTCTACTGTATTGCCTTTTTGAGTCTGGCCAGAAGAAAGGAGTTGGATGGACATAGAAGATTTTAGAATGGAGCAGAGGAAAAGGTCCAGCAAAAGGAGACATACAGACTCTCTCTCTTCTGGGGAAGAAGCTCTCCATTTGCATTACAAAGCTGATCAAGCTATTCAGCCTCCTCTAGAGCTTCTCCAGTCCATGATCAATAAGGCTGTTGAAGTTGATTTTTTATCAGGGACGGGCCCAGGTGAAAAATCCCAGAGTGGGCCCCTCCCCTCCAATGTCTGGACTCAGATTCTGATACCAATGAGGAAGAGGTGGATCACAGAGGGATGCACATTCAAGGAGCCGAACTATCAGAGACGGTTCAGTTTCTACAAAAGAGTTTGTCCCTACCAGATCCAGAAATTCAGGATCAACAAGAATTATTGCAATACAAGTGCGTGCAACATGGATCTCTTCCTGTACATAAAGTCATCAAGGGGTGCCTTCTCGTAAATGGTCGGACATTGAGAAGTCTAGGTTCCCAAGGTTACTGTCCAGAAAATATCTTTTGGAAGGATTTCAGAATGAGTTTCCTGCTCAGTTAAAGTTGACTCTCTAATGGCAGGCCTTTCTTTTCAAGGGACCATCATTTCAGAGGAAGCTAGCCCGTCTGTGATGTCACTGATAAGAAAGTTGAAGGAGCTCTTAAAAGATCTTATGCGGCTTCTAACTTCACACTGATGGTAGAAAGCTATGCTTCTCATGCTCAACAATCCCCTTTAGTGGACTTTCAGTCTTTAGTAGATGATATGAAAAGACGTATGTACATTCCATGATGGAACAGCAGGTTAGGTTCATTTTGGATGCCTCTTTTGACGGGTAGTGTACCGCAGCCTCAGAAGCAGGCCCAGAAAAATCAGCAAGACTTCATATCTGGATATGGCCATGGAAGGCTGAGAATTTGGAGAAAGCTTTATTGAGTCATCTTCCTTTCTCTTGGCCAAAATTGTTTGGGACTCAGTTGGAGGAGCACGTACTGAAGTCAGAGGAGTCAGTAAAGGGTCGTAAATTGCTGAGCTGGGTACAACCACTTCAAAGAGGTAGAGGTTTTGTTTTTCAATGTGCCTTTGGTCCTTACAAGAATGAGCTCCAACTCTGACAGGGTACAGATTTCACCCATAATACAAACAAAAAAAGTCTAACCCCTACCAATATGGCCATTTAGGTTCACTTTCTGTGTCATTACCCATAAAGGTGGGGCTGCCCAGAACACTTCTGATTACTTAGCTAAAAAAGCTAAATCTAAATACAGGGCTGTGGTAATGAAGATCCCTGATGCCATGCCGCATGGCTAAAGAATGTCAAAACAAAGCTTTTGATGTGAGCCTACAAATTGATGCAGAAACCTTTATTTAGAAAAAGGGGTATGAGAGGCAATATATTATGACGCGTAACATGGAGTATGTACAACAGAAATAGAGTAAAAAGTGAGTCCACGTCGTCGCTTGTATTTTTTGAGTTGTGCTTTATTCGTGTTGTTGGTGAGGTTCAATACAGCCAACGTGTTTCACCCAAGCATGGGCTTCTTCAGGGCAAAATAAGTGTAAGACGGATCATCTATGATGACAGAGGATAAAGTCCGATCTGTACTGTCGCTTGAAGAGTGCGAGGTAGAAAAACCTCTCATGAGTTTGTCTGAAATATGTTCCAGGTGTCGGAGAACAAAAAGGGGTATAATTGCCTCCTATGGGTGAGTCCTTGTGTAAGGATTAAAGGTTCTTGTATCGAGTCATAGCGGTCCGTGTGTGGAAAGCCTCGGCGACGGTATCTCCAGTACGCGAACACAAGGACTCACCCATAGGAGGCAATTATACCCCTTTTTGTTCTCCGACACCTGGAACATATTTCAGACAAACTCATGAGAGGTTTTTCTACCTCGCACTCTTCAAGCGACAGTACAGATCGGACTTTATCCTCTGTCATCATAGATGATCCGTCTTACACTTATTTTGCCCTGAAGAAGCCCATGCTTGGGCGAAACGCGTTGGCTGTATTGAGCCTCACCAACAACACGAAAAAAGCACATCTCGAAAAATACAAGCGACGACGTAGACTCACTTTTTACTCTATTTCTGTTGTACATACTCCATGTTACGCGCCATAATATATTGCCTCTCATACCCCTTTTTCTAAATTCTCTATTCCATGATCATATAGCAGCTGGCCATCTGAGGTGGGCAATATTTTAAATACGTTACTGTGACTTGTCTAGGCAGTGCAGTGGTCTACGACTCGGCTGCTAGTTTTCTTATATAAGAAACCTTTATTTGTCTTTTTAGTTACTGATCCGAGTTGGATCTGTAACTAAAAAGAAAAAAATGCACAAAAGCGTTTTTTTTTTTAAAGGGGGTCGGTCAAGCAACACAGAAGGAAGGGACAAAGGGGTGTGGTTGGTGGTGGAAGCAATATGGGGATGAGGGGTGAGGCAACGCAGGGGCACACGTGAGATAAGCCTCACAGGGTGGAAGTAAAACACGTGAGACATGGGTGGGAAGTGTGTGAGAAGTGGAAACAACACAGGGGATGTTGGTGAGGGGATGCAACATGGAGGTACATGTGGGGGTATCAAATGGGCAAAAGAGAGCAAAGTGGAACTGGCGGGGAGAAAACACATGGGTGAAAAGGTAAAGAAGCATATGGGCAAGAGAGAGAGAGGAACATGGAGCATGGTAGAGAAGGGACGAGAAGCACATGAGTGAGATAGTAGATAAACACATAAACTCTTATAGAGTGCTTAACCAAAAAGAAAAAGTAATGTCTTAAAAAGCAAGTAGTGGAATGGACAGAGTAATGTGTCTTTTGTCCAGGGGGTGGACCAACACAAGAAGAGGAAGGAAAGCCCACACAACTAATGAAGAAGAAGCAAGAAAATAAGAGTGACAATTAAGACAACAAACGGTTAGCAATAGGTGGGTTCTAAGCCCACTGTAATATAACAATATGTCTCGCAACAGACAGCACATGCGCTGTACTAGGCAAGACTGAAAAATGTAAAATGTAGGAAAAAAAAGAGGAAAGGGAAGATAGGATACGATGACAACGGGAGAAAGCAGGGAGGGAAAAGAGCCTAAATGAGTGAGATAAAAACATAGGAAATGTAAGGTGGTAGAAAATAGAGATATGAGGGAGAATCAAAAATATGAATTCAGCCTTGTTATTAGTAATTGTGACATTCGAAGGACTCATCAGAAAAACATTATATCCCAGCCCTATTGTTTTTAAATATGTACTAAGCTCTGATTTCAAAGCATATTTTATCACAGGCATATATAAAAATGTAATCTGTTTTAAAGTGAGATGTACAAATGCATTGTCACAGATGTAGTGCATGCACAGACATGAGCATTAAATATAAGCATGGACATTCATACTTATGGTCAAGTAGCAATTTGGAGCTACATCTTGCTACTGAAGTGGAGGCCCTTAATGTACAGTCAACAGAACAGGAAGATAAGATATACATAGCTGGGATACACTTCTTGGTAGAGAATGAGCCGCACCCATTGATGCTAATAGTGAGTGGTGATGCCACAGATGGAAGTTCAGACCCCAAATTATGTGCTGGATCTCTCTTTGTGGCTTCCTGTGCTCCAATTCTTGTTTTGCTGAGCAAGTATCACTCAGTACAGTTCAAATTGCGAAGAATGCCCACCACTCATTGTAAGACAAATCTTTGCTTTCTGTAGGCCTAGCATACGTCACATCTTTAGAAGGCACCCCATTACATAGCACACACACACACACACACACACACACACACACACACACACACACACACACACACACACACACACACTCACCCACACAAACAAAACACACCCACCCGCACACACCCCTAAAAGACACCCCATCTTCGCGCAATAGTCGAAAATGGAAACTAAGTACTCTGTGGGGGATATTCACAAGGAGCTATCGCCGAGTTAAAAGCACTTTATTGCAGCCAAAGTTGCGATAAATGTATCCCCCCATTCACAAGCTGGTGTTAACAGCCCACAGCACCAGTTCACCCATGATAGCAGCAGCAAAAAACATCGCCACAGAAGACCCCGCAACCATCGCAAATGAGATGCAGAGTAGACATTCCCGTGCCCAAAGCCGTGACAACACCACTCCACAACATTCACAACGACCAGCCAGAAATGTGATAAGAACACAAAACAGGCGATAAGGCACGTTAGCAGCAGGAAAATAACATCTGCTCTGACCTGGTGCTAAGTCGGACCACAGCCTGCACCACAAAAGGGAGCACAGCCACATCGGAAGGGCAACAGATGCCATGGAGCCACTAGTCATGCGACCCGGACAAGCAAGAGGGCCACAACACCCACTGCCACCACCCCAGGACCCCAACACCCACCCGGAACACCCCCTCCAGACCACCACAGAGGCAGCGCAGAAAAAGACAGTGGACCCCAGGAAATGCACCAGCCACACAGACCCAACACCTGACAATTTCATTGCCCACTAAAGGCTCAAAAGCACAACTGTTAGAACTGGGGGTCTCTAGTTGGCAGAGGTAGGTACCTTTGACCAAATAGGGACCCTTGCTTCTAGTCAGGGTAAGGGGGTACACTTCTAAAATAACCCCTGCTCACCCCCTTGGTAGCTTGGCACGACCAGACAGGCTTCTCTCAGAGGCAGTGTGTAAAGCATTTGTGAACACATACATTAAACCAGTGACAACACTACAGATGGACACCACACAGGTTTTATATAAAAAATAAGTATGCTTTATATAGACTTATGACAAGACCACAAACGACAAAAGTGAACAATACTGTACTTTAAAAATGGTAGAATATAGCTTAGTTCTCTTAAGTTGTAAAATGTGTTCAATGTACCTTAGGGTGCGTAAAGTTATACAATGAAAGTGGTGCAGGGAAGGTGATGCGTCGGTTCCTTACACGCAAGAATGGTGATGTGTCGGGTCCCTACTGATGCGTAGGGGATGCATCAGTTCTTCTCTGCGAGGGGAGGTGATGCATCGGTTTCTTACTGCGCTTTCGTGGCGATGCGACCCTCAACGCCGTGATGCAATGAAGATCCGGTGCGATGAAACAAAGATGACGTCTTTTTCTTGATGTGTCACGATGCGTGCACGCCCGACGGCCGTGTGGCGACTCAACGATTCTTCTGTGCCGCGACAGGCCCTGCGGCATGCTTCCCGATGATGCAGTGGCATCTGATGCGACGTCGATCCTCTTCTCCGGCGATGCGAGTCGCTTCGGCAACGATGCGACAACTGCAGCGGCGACACGCTTTCCCAGCAATGCGACAACAGCGGCTGCGGCTGTGCCACGCTTCTCCGGTGATGCGATGGTGTCTGATGCGACGTCGATCCTCTTCTCCGGTGATGCGAGGTGCTTTCGCGTTGTGAAGCGACAGCAGCAGTTCGGCGACATGCTTCTTCTTCGTGCTTTGTGCTTCCAGCTCCTTGCGACACGCAGTCCCTCATAAAGCCCAACACAACTGCGGGCACTTCCAAAGAACTCTTGGGGAGCTGGTGGGTGAAGTCTGTTGTCCCTGAGACTTCAGCAGAAGGCAAGCTCTTTCTCAAGCCCTTGGAGATCCTTCACAAGTTGAATAAAGTACACACAAAGTTCCTTTCTTCTCTCTCTGGCAGTCAGGCAACCACTGCAGGCCAATCCCTCATGCTTAGGGAGAGAGTCTCCTCAGTCTCTCTGGTTCCTCTCCTCAGCAAAGGTTTCTTCTTGTTTCCCAAAAGTGATCTAAAGTTCTGGGGTCTGGGTCCCCTCTTTAACACTAATTTTCCCTTTGCTCTCTGAAGGCAGAGAGGCCTTTGCCTAGTCCAAACCAGTTCTGGTCAGTCCTGGAGTACTTTGTTGACAAGACTCTTTCACAGTGCAGGCCAGGGACATCAGACACACCACAGGAGATGGAGCCAGCCTTGTGGAGGGAAGGCACAGCCCTATTCAGGTCCCAGGAGCAACTCCTCCCACCCATCTACATACAGATCTCTCTATTCAGCCCTGTGCTGACTCACCCTGTCTCCTGGAATCCCCCAGCCCCTGTCACTCAAACTCCAGACAAGGAATACACAACCTAGCAGAGGCAGGCTTTGGATAGTTAGGCAAGAAAATACCTACTTTCTAAAAGTGGTATTTTCAAACACAGAATGTTAAAACCAACTTCACTAAAAGATGTATTTTATCATTCTGAGTTCAGGCATACTAAACTCGAATTTTTACCTAGTTCCCTGAGACAGTGAGGGTTATAAGATGTACTAATCAAACTGCCCATTCTGACCTATGGGAAACAGGTAGCCTTGCAATAGTGAAAAACTAAAATGGCTGTAATTCACTATTAGGACATGCCACACACATCAGGGCTTGTCCTACCTTTTACCTACAATGAACCCTGCCCTTGGCCCTACCATTGGGTGACTAATATGCAGAAAAGGGAAGGTTTAGGGATGGCAAGTGGGTGCACTTGCCCAGTCAACATGGCACACAGTCTCTGCAAGGGCAGACCTGAGACACACTTTTACAGGCTGCGCCTGTGGGTGGCACAACCAGTGCTGTAAGCCCACCATCGGCAATTTGTTTACAAGCCCTGGGCACACTCAGTGCACTGTACTAGGGTCTGACAAGTAAACCAAACCAGCCAATCATGGAATCACTAATCCATACATCAATTTACCATTGGGAGAGCATATGCACTTTAGCACTGATCAGCAGTGGTAAAGTGCCCAGAGTCATAAAACCAACCAAAACAGGTCAGACAAAATACAGGAGGAAGGCAAAAAGTTCAGGGATGACCCTGCAAAAAGGGCCAAGCCCAACAACAACCATCCTACGCATCCTGACCAGCAACGCCCAACAGGCCGACGGCACTAACACAGCGGAAAACCAACATACCACCCCACACAAAGCTGCTTACTGTTCTGCACCTGTTGGTCCCTGGTACCCCCAACCAACACCCGCCACAGTCGGAGGAGTCACACAGCCAGCCACATCCAAATCCCTCACACCTGACCTGGACATCACCATCAGCCTGGTACCCCAGTCCCTATACGTCCAACACAATGTGCAGGATCTGCTGGACACCAAGCAAGGCCCATATGCCATAGCTGGATGCACGCACGTGTTTGGGGCAATCCACAGCACACATGTCATACCTGTGCCCCTTGCCGACACAGCACACAATCACCGCAACAGAAAGCAAACGTCTCACATCAATGTGCAGCCAACAACCGAACACCGTGGAACCTCCACCAATCTCGTCTCCGAATACCCAGCCAGTGTGCATGATTCCTCCATCCTCCGACATCCATCAGCAACCAGCGTCCCTAGGATGGCACTAAGGGAAATGCACAGTCCCTTGGCAAGTTCCATATGAACACCCCACTCACCTCAACTCCACAACCATGCAACCACAACTCTGGCAATGCACACGTCACAAAATCAAAACCAAGATGCTAAACAGCATGCCCACCCACCAGACACGAAAGAACAACTCACAATGGTAACCTGGGCAAGCCGTGAACATGAGCCATCAACAGCATGGCACCTCAGCCACACACTAGCCCAATGTGGAGAGAGGTGGCAACCATGCATGTGTGAAGGAGGCAGGAGAACCATGACTAGGAAATCACACAATGCCAAGAGTGGCTAAGATGTGCTGGACAGACCGCAGCACGCAGAACACACCCATATCCATGGCGACATACACCTCTGGTGTATGGAGTGTAGTGGACAGTGGACGCAACCATGTCACCCCAGCCAGCGGGGGAGTTCGTGGAAATGTTGCCTGTTATGCTCCCCTGGAAACATGAGCGGAGTGGGATGGTACGGCGTATGCAAGGCCAGCGTAGGGGTGTGAATAAAAAGCACGTAGCCCTGGGCGCGGTCCTCTTCCGGAAAGTCCAACGTCTCTGCCAGGGCGGCGCCTCTCACCACGCCATGAGGCCGACGCCGTCCTCCTGAGCAGAGTTTCCTGCAATACTGTGCACCTGCTGTACCCCGGCCCGCTGGACCCCAAAACCCGTCAGGCCTGCCTCTGCGCAGCCAGGCCACATTGATCACCTTCCGACACCGGTGTGTGTCAAGGAGGGCACTCCATGTGCCTGCGAAAGCTCCAAGCCAGAGGCCTGCGACCTTGGCAGCCTATCAGACCATCACGGCCTCCACTACACAGGCCCTCATTAGACCTTTCTCATTGACGTACTCTACTGCCACCTGCGGCCTACACTATGGTCAAGTAGGTCACACATTTGGAACTGAGTCTTGATTACACCATGGCAGTGAACATTATTTAAGACAGAGTTTATGTCCCTATACTCCCTTCGATGTGGTGTTGCCAAGTCTGTGCATAGCATTACAACCACACGTGTCTGTGGGCCTACGCGGACTACTGCCCTCGGCCAACGCTGCTCAAGAGTAGGTCACAGAATTGGAACTGAACATCGATTATCCAAAGGCAGAAAACATATCATCACACGCAAGGCGATGCGTAAGGGGACGACGCGTTGCAGTCCGGAGGGAATAGGATCATCGTTATGGAGGTGATTGAACACTACCCACAACTGCCCTGATGTCACTAACTCTGTGCATCGAGAGCCAACGACAGGTAGGTGTGGACCACTGCTGACCGCTGCCTCTGGCCTACACTGCAGTCCAGTAGGTCACAGAGTCTTGATTTAGCGATGGCGGAGTTCATATCAGTGTACCGGCATCATCGCAGACTGCATTTCTCTCAGCACCGGTGCCACTAAGTCTGTTCCCCGACATTCATGGACACTCTGGCTGTACACAGCACAAGGTAATGTCGCAGGGCCCTGGGCCCCCATGCATACAACAAGACCACAGGGACACACGCAGACAGGATGTTGAACTGGCTACTGGCACGTGCGCCCAGCCCTTTTATTGGCAGGGCCACATTGCAGTGACACCTGTGCTGGATGTGTGTGGGGTGGGTCCAAGCCATCCCTCAGGGAGTTGTTGGTGCTGGCAACAAATACAACAGTTAACACAATGAATATGTAAGCAGACAACACCAGCATCACAGAGACAACTCCGAAAGCATCATGGAGGTAGCCTGAGCAAGTCCAGAGGGCAATCAATGAGCAAACAGAAGTGTCCGTGATTTGCAGTGCACTGAGGTCTGGGCACTACAGTTGAGCGCGCCCATGTGAAGAAAAAGTCTTGGATTGTGTCCCTTCGAGATATTCCTGAGGCAGATGCAGTGGGGTGTGTTACACCTGCATCATCTTCCTCATCAACATCCACGGTCCTCCACTCTGCTTGTGATGACATTGCTGCGCAACCTCTCCACAGCACAAAACTCAATCAGTAACGGACGATGGCTTGTGGTGCACTGAGTCAAGGGCACCTGCAGTGCCTAGCAGGGTATGAGTCTGATAATGACATCCACGACAGGTGTGAGCAACTCCGTAAGTCGGTCAGGACCATCATTTCGACTCTGGCAGATAGTGGTTGGAGGTGGTCCTGGCGGTGGTGGCATGTGCCTCCTGCAGTGATGCGACGTCCGGGCTGGTCAGGACTCGATTTGGTGTGTGAGCCCTGGTGGACCACAGTTAAGGCCGGAGGCAGCGGACAGCGCAAGGCCACAGACACATGGCGTCGATGACCCTAAGGCCATCGTCTCAGAGGCCATCCAATATCTCAGAAGGAGGGGTACCGGACCTGACCAGCCCAGAGTTAGTGCACAGTGGCTGGCATAGGCACCCTGCCACGGGACGGTGACTTCCAGTGCACTGAGGTAGGTCCATGCTCAGTGAGCGGGTCCTCATCGATGTCAAAGGTGAATGTGGCGTAGGCTTGCGGGGGACAGAGGAAGGTGTCCTCCAGGGCGTGATGCGGGAGGTCTGTTGTTATCCGGCAGCAGCAAATGGTGGAGTGGAAAGTAACAGCCTCATTTTCACCACCAATTTTGTATCAGCTATATGAGGATGAAAACAAGCCCCTAGTCCATAGACTCAGACGCCACAAAGAGTAGCTTTGCTGCCCGGGTCCTGGTGGTGGGTTGCGTGGTCCTCTCCGGCATCACAGATGTGTTGTCTTCTGTGCTCTGCTGGAGGTGTTTTGTGCCTCTCTGCAATGTGAACGGGAGATGCATGTTGACATTGTGTTGACATTATGTTGGTGCATTGTTCTGGGTTACATGCAGACTCAGACTGTATGACAATGTACATTGTGACTGTTTGGGAGGTGCTGACTACTGCTGCAGGACAGTGTACATTTGGACTACATGACGGATATGAGGTTGTACGCGTACATTTCCATTTCACGATTTCCTGCTCTGTCAGATGTAGTAGGCATGTTTCTGTGCATGTGCGGAGCCAGTTGTGTCCTCTGTTCTGCAGTGTCGGCTTTTCGCATTGTACCATGTTGTCAATGTGGCTGTGCTGTTCTTGCTATGTGTGTGTGCTGCAGTGTGCCAAGGGGATGAGGGACATGATCCAGGGTGTGCAGTGTGCTACACCCCGTTGTGCATGTGTGCCCAGCTCCCCCTGTCCCCCCAGTCCCTGGTTGTTACTCACCCTGTTGATGTTTGTCAGGTCCTTTCGAGCTGTGTCCGTAATCCATACTCCTTGCACCATCTCCACACTGATGACTGTGGCCTCAGTTTCCTCCAGCTCCTCCTGTGGCGCAGGATGTCACCTCCTGTCGCCATTGCAGCCTTCCTTTTGGCAGTGGGTTTGTGCCTGGTTTAGGTTGTCACATCATGCCAGCGCCTCTTGGCCTTCTTGATTGGCCTCCTTGGCACTCCAACTGCATTCCAGGTGGTCTACTTGTGGGTCAGTTGCTGGTAGTTTTCTGTCACCTCTGTGACGCTGATCTGGTTTTGCTGCGGACTGCACCCCGTCTTCCTCTCCCTCTTCTCTTCGGCCGTTCCCGTCCCCGTCCCTGTTGTTCCTTGCTGGCGGTCTGTGGGGGTTGTGGGGTCTGCGTTGGCCTCTGCGCTGGGTCAGGGTGCATCCATGTTGCTACGTGCTTTGGCTTGTTTCTGGTGTGTTGTTTCTGTGGTTTATATGGTGCTTTTTTCCGCCAGACGCGTGGGATTTGCAAGCCCGTGACTTGTTTTCGCTACTTTTTGTACCGTGATTGGCCTCATTGCATGTTTTTTTGCATTCGCGTTTCGCATTTTTGTGGCGTGGCGTTTATTTTTGCGCTGTCATTTGACACATTATCTGGTGACTATCGCATGCTACTGCCTCGTTGTGAATACTTGGTTAGCACGGCGTCCTTTTCCCGCGATAGGCTGCGATGTTGAGAGTTGCGTTAAGCTACTCTTGCGGTAGTTATCACACGTTCTTGTGAATATACCCCTATGAGCTTACCATAGATGAGGAAGGGCTAACATTTGTGTGAGGCTGACGCTTCAGAGCATCAGACATCTGATGGCTGTCTCGGTGAAATTTAATTTATCAAACCATCAATTAATCATCATGTTATCTCAAACACTTCTCAGCAGAGCTACAGAAATGTGAATGGGACACAACAAATGTTCTGTTGGCTAGATGAATGGCACTGGCTGAGGTTGACTCCCATGAGACAGGGCTGCTTACAGCTCCAGATGGATAAAGGCAGAGTAGGGTCATTGCATGTCTACATTGTCAACTGGCTCTGCAAAACAGGCACTATCTGAGCTCTGGGGAAAAATCTTGTCAATATCTCGGCTTCAGTGTTTATACTCACATCAATATCTGCATGTCAGTATTGCTGCCACAGCGTCAGTGTCAGAGTTCTAATCTTGGAACTTCTGTATCTATGTTCTATGAACAGTATTGTTTTTTATGTGTCACTGTATGTGTCTCAGTGTCACTGTCCGAGTTTCCCTGCTTCAGTGTGTGTCCCCATGTCAGTGTTGATGCGTTTGGGTCAGCACCCTAGTGTCCATGTTTGTACTTCAGTGTCACTGCCCTAGTGCCAGTTTCTGTGCCATTGGCAATGTTACAGTGTTAGTGATCCTATGCCAGTGACCTACTACTAGTGCCTTTATGTCAGGTTTAATGCCCCAGTATCACTGTCAATGTGCTAATTGGAAATACGGTATTGTTCACTGCCTTAAGTCCCAGCAGCAAAAGGGACTAGAAAAGGAAGCAGGGATAGATGTATAAAGGATAAAAAAGGGATTTCGTAATAAAGTAAATGGAAATGAGTAGGGAAGTCATATGCGTTTTGAGGGGTATTTTCTGCTGTGGAAGTAAGTACTGAGCATAAGGCCTTGCTAGTGCTAACAGTGCTTCATGTGTGACAAGTGAGGATATTTGTGTTTTCCTCAAAAAGGCGCATTTGGAGAGATCTTGGAGATTTTCATTTGGTGAGGGCGAAGTCATGATGGTCGAGATTTTGTTGGAAGCGAAAGAAATTCTCAGATTCTGTGGTTCTATAGTTTTCTTTTAGTTGAGCAGACAAGTTGTTTTACTTTGTTTTTTTAGAAAATTTGGGAAGACGACAACGAATTTGTGAAGGGAGGGTCAGTCGCAGTGAAGAGTTAAACTGACATCACCAGGTGCCGCTCTGGTATTGGTTGGTTGGAGAGAAGCCGCGCCCGCGCTGGTATTGGTCAGCGTGAATGGCTTTGATTAGAGGTAGAGAATCATAATTCGGAAAAGAAATTGTTTAAGATTGTCTCATAAAGGTTTTGATTTAGTGTAAAAGAATAATGAAGCTTTTTAAATTGTTGAAAACTTTGTTTCGCAAAGATGAGCTGATAGCAATTAGGGAAGGAATTCCCGTGGATCCAGAAGGAACCTTGGCTTTGTTTATGTTCATTAGAGAGGGGATATCATACGTGTACTTGGTTGAAGAACTGGATGAAATACACGGAGTGAGATGGTAACTGAGCATTTTCCGAATATGGAACATTTGTCCTGAATTTTGGAAAATCTAAGGAAACAGATGAATGATTTGAGACCAAATCCTAGACCTATGCAGTATGAAGCTCTTGAAGAGTGAGAACATGAAGCCTAACAAAAAGAAAAAGAGAAAAGAATCAGAATAGGTACAGGAATACTGTGAGTCATTATGCTGAAGCAAAGTGGGATGCACAGAAGAAAATGTGGAGAAAAGATATAGCTGAGGGAGAATTAATGTTTCCAGTCGTGGTAGCTTAGACCAGAGAATGTGAGCAATGCAAAGAAAAGAAGCATGTTGAAGAGTCAAAGTCTAGAAACACTGACTTAGCTATTGAAGGAGTTGAGGATGTAGATGATGAATTTTGGAGTGAATTATTATTGGATAGACCTCCACCTTATCATAAAGAGCAGAACGATGTAGAGACAAGACTCTGTGGAGTACAACCAAGTGCACCAATAGTAGATTTAGGTTCAGCACATGAGAAGACATCATTAGTTCAGAATCAGACTCCAGTTAGAGAAGGGTTGCCGAAAATAATGATTCCAACTAATCCAGATGCTTTATCCGTCCCAGTAACTATAGGTCCTATTGTTCCATTATGTAATGATGGACAAGGAGTTCCACAAGTTCATGCTTTAACAGCCCCCAATAGAACTATGAGTGGAGTTCACACAATTTCAGAGAGAATGGGTGTGAGGAAACAGGGAATCGCAGCAAGGAATGGAAATAATAAGAGTGGGTCAAGTGAGAATAGTGGAGGAAATTCTACTATGGAAGAGGGGTTGGAGCCATTGATTAGTATTTCAGACAGGTCAGTTGAAACCTTGAAAAGTGGTTCACAAATAGATCCGAGAAGGATGTTGCAGATGGAGAGGTGGAAGACACCATCATCAGTGTCAAAGACAGGTGGAAATAGCGAGGAAATTCAGAGATCAGGACAGGGTACATCCTTAGGACCTTCCCCAGAAGAACTAGATGATTGGATAAAAGAATTTGCACCTGGTTGCAGCATTCAGAGTAATTATTCTTCTCAAGATTTGGGTATAGATGTGAGCAAATTAAAAGTTTAAATAGAAGAAATGATACTGGGAACCATAAGTCCAGAAAGGTTAGCTAAATATCCGGACGAAGAATTACTTTTTATGTGTAAGTGTATTACCTGCAAAGCAAAAAACACACATGAGAGATTTGGTGAGAACGCACAAAAATATGGAGTTGACATAGAGAAGTCCAAGGTTTTACAAAAGACATATTGACTGGATTTTACTGACAAAGATTTAGAGAGTTTAAATGTTTCAGGAAAACGTTTACAGATCAAGGAGTTGATTAACACTCTAAGGCACTGGGGTGGAGTGGATCGGTGGGAAGGCAGATGGGCAAAAAAGAAGGCGGACACAATGGCACCTTTCCCTTTGTATCCTGTGAGGGAGGAAACACTGGAGAAGTGAATGCAACAGTACATCCTATGAAAGAGGAACCAGGTGGTGGGTTTGTTCATGTTCCATGGTCTAGGTAGGATATATTGTCATTTACAAATGATTTTCCTAGGATGAGAGATAAAACTGTTGAGTGGTACAAGCAAGTGGAAAGTTTGTTAAGGTTTCACAAGCTTTGTTGAAAGATTTAGATGCTTTGTTTGACATTGTAGTCCCAACTGATTTGTTGGCTTGAGTGTAAATTTGCTGTAGATTGACTGAAAGAAGAATATCCGAGAGATCCGAAAACATGAGCTCCATCAGATGAAAGCATGAAAAAAATATAATCAGGGTATTACCTATCTGAAAGGGCAAATTTTGTCAAAGGAGACAGATTGGGTGAAAATAGATAGGACTACTCAAGAGTTGAAGGAGTCAGTTCATGCGTATTATGAGAGGTTTTTACAGGCATTCAAACAGTATAGTGGAATTGAGGATGTCTCTGACCAGAAATAAGTGCCATGATTCAGCAACATTTGATTTGTTGGCAGAGCAAATTGATTGACGAGATTCTTCGTTATGCAAAATATTGTGGGGATGACATTGATTCACGTCACAAAAAGTTAAAAGGGAAATTGATGTTGTCTCAGATGAAAGCAGCACAGAAAGGAGGATTTATGAATATAAATACGGATTTTACAGGAGCATTTCAGAGAATGGTCTGACTACTACTGGAATGAGATGTGCAGTGACAAATCTTGTGCCAAACTTGATACCACAAGGGAGAGGTCGAGGAGGTAATTTAGAGGAAATGAAGAAGTTGTTTCCGTGTCATGGGCGCGGCAAGTTCGGGCATTGGAAACGTGAGTGTAGAAATGTTCAGATGAATATAGGAGGCATACAGTTGATAGAACAGGAATAGATGGAATGAGGCAGTCATAAATGAGTAATGAAATAATGAATCAACAGAATCAGAATCAGCAGATGACTGTTGACGGTTGTGCACTTCTAGTTCTGACGCAAATGCACGGAACAGCACGCCGTCCAATGGCATATTTTTCAACTACATTGGACCCTGTGGCTGCTGCCTTACCTGGTTGTTGTAAAGCAGTTGCTGCCACATGTGTGAGTTTGGAACAGAGTGAGACAATTGTAATGGGACAGCCATTGGCAGTGTATGTGCCTCATTCAGTTGAAATAACGCAAACTCGTAAACAGCACCTTACAAGCAGTTGCTTAACAAAATATGAGCAACAGATTTTGGGGGCGTAAAACGTGACTGTGACAAGATACACAAGACTCAATCAAGCTACCTTGTTGCCGCTTCCAAGTTGTGAAGTGGTGGTGGATGAAGCAGATCATGATTGTCTTGATGTGACTGAGTTGTGTACAAAGCAGAGACCTGATATACAGGACACTCCATTAACAGAATTCGACCATGTTTTGTTTGTGGATGCATCATGCTTGAGGGACACTGAAGGTACCTTGCGAGCTACATATGCGATCTGTACGGTAATGGGGGTCATTGAAGCATCATGGTTGAAAGGAATTGATTGCACTCACTAGGGCATGTTGCATTACAGAGCAGATGTGAATTACCATATTTATGGACAGTCAATATGGTTTTGGGTTGGTCCACGATTTTGGCCAGTTGTATTCTCAGCGTGGGTTCATGACTTCTTCGGGTTCACCCATACGATATGGAGAGTGAGTGAAGGACCTATTGATGCACTATAGCTGTCAGCCCAAATTGAAGTGGCAAAATATTCAGCTCATAAATCTGGTCATAATTATGTGACAGTTGGCAATAGATATGCTGATAAAATTGTGCGCTATTGTGCTCTAAATTCACATGCGATCAATGGGGAATCCTTGAGAGAACAATCTGATGAATCTGAATGCAGACTAATGTTTTCAATTGTTGAAACATGGGAAGAAATTAGAGAGTTACAAGATTCAGTTACAGAGGCAGAAATAGAAGGGTGGATCAAGGCAGGATGTATAGGCAGACCAGAAGATGAAGTGCTGGTCTATACAGACGGAAGACCTGTGTTGCAAGGTAGTTTGATGTCACCGATGACAAGGTCTGCCATGGCCTGAATCATGTAGGCAGAGATGCTATGATTTTTTAAACAGACATGGCATAACACCAAATTCAGAGCCATTGCAGAGAGTCTGTGCTAAAGATGTGTAATGTGTCAGCAGCAAAATGCAGGAAGTAAAACAGTGGCTAGCTTGGGTCAAATTGGAAGGGCAGGTGGGCCATTTACTCGCATGCAAATGGACTTCATAGAAATGCCTCCTTGTAATGGATTAAAATATGTCTTTGTGATAGTGTGTCTATTCTCACGTTGGTTTGAGGCATACCCTATGTGATGAAATGACAGCCTAACTGTTGCTAAACTGTTGCTCAGAGAGTTAATTCTGAGGTTTGGATTTCCAGTCTCGTTGGAATCAGATAGAGGAACACACTTTAATAATGAAGTAGTGAGGATGCTTTGTGCCGCGTTACAAATTGAGCAAAAGTTGTATTGTGCTTATCGACCAGAAGTGTCAGGCGTGGTCGAACAAGTAAATGGCACAATAAAATCATGATTGGCAAAGGTTTGTGCTTCCATGTTACCGAAATGGCCTGATGCATTGCCACTGGTGTTGATGAGTTTGAGAAGTGTCCCAGAAAGAAGAAAAGGACTGTCCCCCCATGAAATCATTATGGGGAGGACTATGAGACAGCTGACAGTCCCAGCAAATCAGCTTTTGAACACATCTGTTGATTTAGTGCTCGATTATTGTAAAGGATTCTGACGTAGTGCGTTCTGTGTCTTACCAGGTTGGAGAAGTCACCACTACTGTCCAACAGGAGCAAACACACGACTTATGCCCAGGTGACTGGGTGCTCATTAAGAAACACATGAGACAGTCCTGTTTGGAACCTCATTGGCATGGGCTTTACCAAATGATTCTTGTTGCAACAACTGCAGTTAAATGTGGTGGTCTACCTAATTGGGTTCATGCAGCCCATACTCGTCGAGTCCCATGTCTGCTTGAAAGTACAGAGTCAGTTGCAGGTGAACTGGTGGTCACAGTGAGACAGCCTGAACAGACTGAGCATCAAGTAGAGTGGGCGCCAGCTACTGGGCCTGGCAACACTTTTGTAACTGAAAGAGAGTTGATCCCTGAAGGTTATGAGGGTCGGAAAGAAAGGGAATCAGCTAAGCGAAGTATTGAAACAAGTGAAATAGACAATGTACCAGAAAAACAAGTGTGAAAAGGTGACCGTTGATGCAGAAGAACTGAATGATTAAAAGATGCTCTAACCATGGGAAGAATCCCAAACACTGTAGCTGAAGTCTCCAGTCAGTCTGAGCAAAGTGATACAAACATAGAGGAAAATACAGTGCGCAAAACAAAAAGAGCATGAGTTCCAAGCCAAAGGTACACAGCACCTGAATGGACATATCTAGCTGCCATAAGGGATTGGGAGAAATAATTCATTGCATTTTGTTTCAAAGACAATATACCGTATGAGCCACCCTAATTGAACTGTGCGAGAAAAAGAGGATGCCGAAAAAAAAGAGAGAGGCTGAAGAAATAAGCTGTGACCAGACACTGGTAAAGTGTTCAATCAAATAAACAAACCTTGCTGCTAATCCTAGAATTATTAACAAGAATATTTGTTTAAATGTATAGCAATGGTTCTGAGACTTAAAATCCAAATAGGTATTTGCTTTATATGTATTCTTGTTCTAATACTTGTTCTGTTGGTGACCATACTAATTGTACCTCATTTTGTTTATCCGGTTAAAACTACTAATGAATATGTGAGCACGACCTGAATTAACAAAGGTCCCTCGAGAAGATATAGATATTAGAAAACTAACAGGAATGACTTACCCCAAGATAAATCAACGAATGATTTTCCGTTAAATGTTTTTACTAAACTCTTGTATGAGTACGTTGACACTATGGATGAGAGAGATTGTTATGCGTGCATGCAATTACTCACGTCTGTGTCTGAAGGGGTGACTTATCATCATCCTCCTTTAACTTATGGAATCTCTTGTAGTGTGCTAACCAGTATATTCTGTGACAAGGAGCAGTTTCAATATTACTATTCTAACTACGATCTGGTGTTTTCTTAAGTGCCTATTAAGAAGAATATGAATATTGTGAGAAGTGCATAATATGCTGAGATAATGGGTGAATTTTTTCATACTACAAAGCCTATTGATGCTGTATATGCACATAGAAATAATTTGACGTGTGTTTTACACAGCATAGAAATAGAGTTTATTAACACCGTAGAAGAGAGATGAGAAGAAATTAAAAGAAAGGCTGTTGATAAGAAATCTAGGACACCTCCATGGGCTAATAGTGAGGGTGCTACAAAAAGGATGAGACTTATGCTGCAATGACTCTGGACTGGCATCACAAGGGAAAGCTTTGCAAACTAAGACAAAAGACTGAATCTACTAATAATTTCATTGGTTCCAGTGAGTGTGAACATACCTTCCTAATAACGGGAGATTGGGGATTAAAAGATGGTACTGATCCAGTTTTTGCAGGAGAGTATTTTGTGTGCGGTAGAAACACTTATTATGAATTGCCTAAACATTGGTATGGATGCTGTGATGTGGGTATTGTCTTTCCTGAGATATACCATGTGGATGATCATCATGGAACGGATGAAAAGAAACTAACACGTATTAAAAGAGGAATAAGTGCTGCAGAAATTGTGGGTGATATATTTTGGTGCGATAATATCTTCAGTAGGGGTGATTTAGAACTCGCATAAAAATAGAAAACTTTCTGCAGTGCTTGATCGATTATTGACAGATACCGCTGGTGTGTTCTTAGTGATTGATACTGAAGTGGTTGCTATTAGATCGATGGTTTTATAGAACTGGCTTGCCTTGAATGCATTATTGGCAAAAGAGGGCGGAGTCTGTCACATGCTGAAAATTCAACAATGTTGCACTTATATCACTGACAAAAGCAGAGTCTTACAGGGATATATAAGTGACATTACTAAACTGAGTAATGATTTAGCAGAACTAAAAGTTGAGGATGCATGAGAGAAACTTGAAAAAGGTTTTCCTCAGTGGAAAATTGGCTTGCAGCACTAGGGAGTAGCTTAGTGGGGCAAATACTAACACCATTAATGGATGTTGCTATTGGTATAATATTTATAGTACTGATATACAGATGTTGTAAACGCAAAGTAGAAACACAACAAAGAAGAGGTAGAAAAAGAAAAAGGTCTGAAATAGAGTTAGAAAACAGAAACGGTATATATTATTAAGTGCTGAAAGACGTAGAAGGTGTTAGGCTGAAACAGATGATTTCTAAGAATAATCAGACTGTAATCAGATTATTAGAGATTGTGTGATGGCTTAATTCACCATCAGAGGGGGATTGATGGAGCGTGATTATTTTAGTATGTTTTGCCTCGATCGATTCCTGCTCATTGCATGTGATACTAATTGTTAGAAGGTGGTTCTGACACTATGGGCTGCCTGGATTTTTCGCTTTTTGAGCACCTAATTGTTGAGCTTTTACTGTGGGGGAGCCTCATAAATTGGGACTCACCCACAGTGAACTCAGGATGTAAGAGACTGCATGGGGATTTTACTGGTGTTCCCCTGGCTTGACCAGGCCACTGCGCAGCAGCTGGAGTAAGGGACACCGGGCTGGTTACATGCAGACACGTGTGTACATGGAATAGGCTTTATAGGCTGCAAAGAAACATGACAGGGAAAGTCAGTGTGTTTTACTGTGTTTTCACTTCCTTATTCCCCTATGGGAATGTGGAGTCAGGGGCTAGATTAACTTCAATTAGGCCTACAGATTCCAGACACGCACTTAAGTCCAATGTAGCAAATGTGAACAGAAGTATTCTGCAGAGTCCAAAGTCATATTTTTACTGCTTTTGGGTCATCCAGAACTGTCATATTTCTCTGAGCCAGCCATGACCAGACCCAGGCTGAGGGCTGACCTCAGCTGGATGGATTGATAACCTTTCTTCCACAAGCGAGGGCCTCCTCTCCATGAAGAGAAGATGGGTGGGGCTACAGGCCAATCCATCAACCGCTGTCGCTGGGTGCCAGGCACCAGGCTGCACCAAGGAGGGAAGGCAGCTTGGGGGGAAGGTGCTTCCGAGACATGTGGCAGAAACCCTGCACAACGCCATTTTGAACAAGCTCAGAGGCTGGACAAGAAGGAGGGAGCAGGGGCAGGGACGTGATGTGTCGCTGTTTGATAGGACCAACAGAGACTTCCTGCCAGCCCCCTACGGAACTTTTAAAAAGTGCTTGCACAGGAAGAGAAGGTCTCTCTGGGGTGTGGTCTGCTCAGGGTAAAGGTGGTGGAGCCTGGCGCAACGGGCAGTTGGAAGGAGAGACCCCCTGACTGCCCCCAGGACCCTATCAGCACCAGAAGAAGAGCCAGGACTGGTGCACAGAAGCAGGGGCCTCTGCGCAGGGAGAGAGGCCCAGAAGGCGAGCCTGGCGAAAGGCTGGCACAGGGAGCCAGTGAAGACAGCACACTGCTGAATCTACCCTCTCAGAGACCCAGAGGGCAGAGGAGAGTGTTCCCATGTGGCTGGTAAAGAGGAGCATGAAGCGCCCCATAATGCCTCGCCAGGCATTTGGAAATCTGCCGTTTTGGTGCTTTGTGGCCCCCAGAGGAGGGGGGTCACCCTCACGTGTGAAAAGGGGTGCTGATGGGCTGCAGGAGCACCGCAGTCTCCCCCAGCATAAAGAAAAACAGTCCACCCCTAAGTTTCATGGGGCATCTGAAAGAATAACCCCTCAAGGGCTAAGCCAGCCTTTAACACCTTCTAGGCTGGAATTTATGTTCTACAGCTGAGGGTGTACTATGAAGTGCATCATGGAGTGAAGGGCTGAGTTGGGGATGTCTGGAGAAGGTCATCCCCTGGAGGTGAAGTGGTGTAATTGCACCGAAATGCATTTACTATTGGTTATTTCTTTTTAGGTGGACTGAAATTCACATGTGTAAAGTGAAGTACCTGTGTAAGGTGATGTTAAGCTAAATGGAGTTATGTTGCTGGACCTTCCTGCTAGGGGGTCTGGCTGTATTTACGTAATCCCATGCTTTTACCTGTGATTCCTTTTAAAGTGAAGAGGCGCACTGCAGGAGAAGTGTAGTTGCCAGGAGTACTTATTTTGAAGGGACTGTAAGTCACATGTGTAAGGAGATGTCATAAGCCAAGTGGGGCTATGTTGCCAGACAGTCCTGCTAGGGTGTCTGGCTGTATATGCGCAATCCTGTGATTTAATCTGTGATGCCCTTAGGGGCTGTAATTGCAATGCATTCAAATGATCAACCAAGGTGATGAGTACTGTCATTCTAAAGTGTGCGTAAACATGGATTCTTGCTGCTGCGCTTAGGTGAAGACCCCAGACTGCTAGCCCTTAAGATATTAAGGTGCATACCTTATGGTCAGTAGGAGATGCTCAGTCAGGGTCATGTGTCACCAAGGCAGGTTTACCCCTTTTTAATGCTTGTTGAGGTAATGGGGTGGGTCGCCACTGGGATGGTGCCAGTGCGCAGGGCCCTCGCTCCAGGTTATGTTCAACTAACTGCATTGGGGGCAAGTTGATGTGCATACATGGGAGTGGTGGTACTAGACCCCACCCCCCCTGCGGGAGAGGTGGAGATGTTATGCAATGTCACAAAGTAATTCCGACAGCTTATGTCTATTTGTAAATTGGTGCATAGTATTGAGTGGTGTGTGTGTTTAATAAATGTACTCTTACTTTTATAAAGCAAAGTACAAACCGGACAATCAATTATTGAGTGTTATTTTTGTGCACCTGCAAATGGCGATTACTAGCCCACACCACCTCCCTTGAGTAAACCTCAGACTGCTCTGCAACGCTACCCTCTGAGAGTCAGGCGCTACAATTGGGTGTTTGGTTCCCAGTGAATGACAAATGTAGTCATGTTATTTGTGCAGGCCTCACAGATGCTGCCTCGTTTTCCAACACTAATACATACTTAAGAAACATGACTAACGTGTGAAACACGTGAGAGTTAAAACTGCATCATAAAAGCATGCTGAAGGGTCCCAAACTGGATTGAGATAAAATCATTCATGAAAAAGAGACACTAATATGTGCTATGAAAACCTATAAGTACAATAATGTGAAATGTAATAATATGTGTAGTCATTAGCAAAATACGATTATGAAAATGCTCAAGTAAAATTATTCCTGGTCATGTTTTCACTGTCATCTAAATCCGAGCTAACTAGGCTTGCTCATTTTTAGTGAATTTGCAATAAGTTGATGCTTTAGAGTATATAAAATGGTGTTCATATATTAATTTCTATGCATCTTTATTTTTCTAAAATGTTTGAAAAGTTAGCATGTTTTCAGAACAAAATAATGTCCTGGTAGGCTCATGTAGGCCTCAAAATGCATCTTGTCCTGCATTATTTCCTTCGAATAGACTAGAATGCTGACCTGACTGCACTGTTAGCTACGAGTATTATCGCTGAAGTTTCTTTTCTACAGTTTGAATAATAGACATCCTCTCTGCTATTAAAAAACTGTGTCAACCTTGATGCAAGCTCAGAAGAGAGCGAATGGAGCGGACATGATAAGTTCTTCTTATTTCCGAGGAGAAATGATATTGAAAATTTTAGTAAAACAGTGAACACTGGACAATGGTATTATGTATGAATTCTGGACGATTTTGGTGAGGATTACACAACGATCAGACCATGGCTTTTGACCAATAGAAATCATGCAAACTGTTTAAAAGCTAATTTGTGGGCAGGAACTGTGAACATTTGGAAGAATAATTGCCCCGTGGGAAAAAAGGACATGCGTTTCTATTTTCTTGCAATTCTTTGGGCCTGACATGCTGTCAGTTTGAACTCTGATTTCCCTGAAAGGAACTCTCCTGCTTCCCCTGTGCTTCGACAGCTGGTGAGGTAGAGCAGGCTAACACCTTTCGGCTGAAGGGTTAATGACTCTGACTATTGCACGCTGTGCTCAAGCATCTTACTGGGCTCTCCTCATATCTCAGTCCTGATAAATCTGAATCTTTGGATTGTATGATTCTTAATCGCATTCTGTAATATTGCAATGTTTCTCTCTCTCTCTCTCTCTCTCTCTCTCTCTCTCTATATATATATACGTGCACCTGTGGACTGAAGTACGTTGGCAGTACTAAGTTGCAGGTGCATGTCAGGATATTGCAACATTTACGCGCTATTGTTAACAACGACTCCTCATACCCGGTGGCACGTCATTTTAAATCTACTCACAACAATGACCTTAGTTGTTTAACTTATTTTGTGGCAGCAGCCATTCCAAAACTTCGCCGAGGTGGAGATCGAGAGAAAGCCCTGAGACAGTTGGAATCTAAATTAATTCTTGAGCTCGATACCAAGTTCCCATCTGGCCTTAATAATACTGAGGATTTGCATAACTTCTTATAGACTAGCATCATTAAATTAGATCTTTCAAATCTGTTTTAAGTCCGGTTCTTTTTATGTATCTTATCCTTATGTCTATATATATATTTTTAGATATGATACATGTATATTTACTATTGCCACATACATATTTGCCTAGTGAAATATAAATTAATTGAAATATATTTTATTGTTATTTGTGGCTGAAATGTTTTTAGGGATACATGTACCATGGGTATCACACTACTGTGAGTTACACAGTTACACTTTTACTATACTTTGCACATTATAGTTACATTTTAGGTGTTTTATACTGAGGAAATGGCCTGTTAATTAGAAAAGCAAGTTCTGCCCGCACTTTGGGTCTAGAAGTACAGTAATTGGCATGGCTATCATATGATGGTCATTTACTGGCATTTATGCAGTATTATTAGCATTTCAGGTTCCTTATCTAAGAGTTGCAGATTGAAAGGATGGCGATTTTGCACACAAATATTATTAATAATATTATTGTATAATATTTTAATATTTTCAAATATATTTATATATTTATATATTTTATATTTTCATTTTTTCAGATGAAATTAATTTTGCATGATTGCAATGTACCATCCTCACTACTGCACACCATGAGATTTATCTCAGGATCTGATGTTTCCGGCCATTTGAGGAAATCCAATATGATCTCTTAAGGACTTTGTTTTGCATATTACATTTTAAATGCATCTATTTTGGTTTTCACCTCAATTAGAATAAGAGGTTAATTCAATACAGCAATAGTATTGAATTAAGGGACATGTGTTTGAAATGTAAAACAATATTAACATTGCAAAAAGACCATGATATCCTTTTAGATATATACCTGACATCCAAATGTGCAAAGTATTTTGTTTATGTTTATTCACGATGTGTGGTCACATGGGTGTAGCATCACAATTTAAAAATGGCAAGTTTACCTCTTTTCGTTGATGTGATCAAGGGCGAGTGACGCCCGAAACGCGTCTTCAAAGGATTCAACAGCTTAAATAAACTTATTGCTGCTTTAAATCCGTGGTTCGTGATTCCTTGGTGACTGGGTCGGCGAAAAAGCAAGCTGTAAGTCTACTAAGGACCAGGTGTGTTTCTATATATATATATATATATATATATATCCTCGTCTCACCAGGTATTATTTGTGATGTATTGTGCTCTGAACGGTGATGTATTGTGATTGATCTGTTTTCAATTGAATAACCAACATTAAATGATTCTAATGTATTTTTGTGCTTGGACCATTCAATTGGAAGTCTAGGTAAAGTATTTCTTGACATAACTATACCACGTGTATATCATTACTTATTGATGAATCTATTAACTTGTGTGTATGTTGTTGTTAGATAGGCACATCTTTATTCCAGATCCTCATGAAGGAGAGGGCATCCGTGTCTAATTATCTGAGCCCCTATCAGCTCGATCAAAAGATCTATCAGGGGACCATATGATCTGTGATTGATGTAGAGTTTAATTGGACCAAACTCTGAGATTTGTGATTTTTTTTAGCTAAGTATGGGTTTATGGTGTAGTGGGAAACCCCATGAGAAGCCCACAATTGTACACCGCTTCTGCTGGATCACCATAGAGGACCATATTTATTTATTTATTTATTCATTCATTTATAGAAGTGTTTTGTTTACTTCCTAAATTCTTTTATAAGAGGGTATGAACAAAATGTGTTGAGCGGCAGACATTTGTGAAGATAGAAAGGGTAGGGCATCATCCAGGTAGAGGAAAATACAAGTGAAAGATGGTACACTATGTTATTCGAATATACCTCACAGGTGCACATAAAAAACACACAGACAGCATGGTTACAGATTACATTAATATGCAAACTCAAACATTTCCCCCCCTTTATGAACTTATAGATTACAGTCTATGCCATTGTTTTATCACACTTTCACGGAAGGGGCATACAACTCACTGTCTCCCAAAGCTCTCATTGAAACAAAGCCTTTCGTAATTCATTGACTCAACTATTTGTCAACCAAACATAGTTCAATGATATATCACTACCTTGAAACAACTCTATTGGCTGCCTCTCCCTGCCGGTAACCCCTTAAAGTGTGTTGAGGGATCTATATGGTACTCCACAGTGGCATAGCTTACAACTTTGCCTCCAAATCCAGGATGCCTTCTGGTGCACATTCTACCACTACACCAGTAGGAACACATTGTTAACTACTCTTCTGAAGAGCTTTAGTTAGAGCGCAATATGTATATAAAAGTGAGTACAATTGTATTGATATAAAAAACTACTGTTTTGGCAGACAAAAATTGCCTGACATAAACTACTCATCCAAGAAATTGTTGTAAATTTAAAATGATTTGTATCATACCCAACCTCATAGTCAAAAACAAAGAGAGAAACAGGCTGGTCAATAAAAGCAACTGATAGATTACTGCTAATGGAATGCCCCCACTTGATGTGTTTTCTACTTGGGTTTTTCTTTATTACTTTTGTTTTCTTGCTCTTGTGGTGTGAGCAGCACTTTCCAGGGTGAATCGGTCTAACAACCATGTGCCCTAGCAGACCATAAAGTATGGTTTCTGGAGGAGATCAGTCTTACTTCAAACCATATAAAAAAATTGAGGAATCAATAAGTAAATCCAGCCCTCAGTACAATGTAGCTCTAAGCATTTCCATGACCAAATCTGCAAACAACCAACACTGCAATGAAACTGGGTATTAGGAACAACGATGTAATACTAGGACTTAGGTTTTCTTATCAGGAGAAATTGTGCTCATGCAAGCCAACCTTAGGCTATGTGAGATGTTGTGCGTAGGGTATTACCTTCCACGATTCAATATAGATACTACCTAAATAAATCAAGGTGATTATTCATTTATATTCATTTATATTCATTAAATTAGAAGCTTTACTAGTGAATGATCTAGCATATTCTTTGCACCGGATGTTGCCAGAAGATGCTGCAATGTGGAGTTTTATTAAAAGTTATGAAGAAACACCTTGTTGTCCAATAATGATGGCATTCCTTGTGATGAATTTTCAAGAGACTTTGGAGTCGATGGCTGTCAACATTTCTTCCTGTTACTCGAATAGATACCCTTCGACAAAGGCATTGTAGGAAATTGGGTTTTTTCATGGAGATGTCACCAGAACCAGGCCCAGGCAATGACTAATAAAATCCAAATTAGTCAAATGACAAAATAGTCGATTGCTGGAAGGTGTGAACACATCCAGGTACAGACCCAACAGGAAAATGGCCTTAAGACAGCTGAATGAGTGATGGGCCAAGTACTTGATGTGGCTTTAGAGCAGATGGCTGATTGCTCCCATGCCAGAATAAAAGTATTTAGAGATCTCACAAAGGGGGCTTGTACAGGTTGCGACCAGAGCTTTTGGATGGGGTAAAATATTTGGCTTGGCAGTTCGGGCTGGACTGTTCCCATGAGGCACAGGGTTAAGTCTGAACTGGGCTGGCGAAGTGAGCTAAAGAATGATGCTAGATTCCACCCAGATCCTTGACCGAGGATGAGTGTCTGAAAAGTTTCAGCGCTCCGTTCATCATCTCCTTGTGTTTGCTTTGTTAGCCCTAAGTTGGCTGGGTATGCGACAACGTGGGTCCCTTGCTCACTTTGCCACTGGATTCAAGCTAACCTGGCTGATTAGAGGTGTTACCCCATAACTGGTCCCAGGATGCTTGTTTCTGGTCCAGGGATGACCAGGCTTGGCAGTTCAGGCTGGACTGTTCCCATTAGGCAAGAATGATTTGCATATACCTGGGTCCGAACTGGGGTGGCAAAGTGAGCTAAAGAATGATGATGGATTCAACCCAGATATGTGACTGTGGGTGAGTGTCTGAAAAGTTTCAACGCTCCGTCCATCATCTCCTTGTGTTTGTTTTGTTTGCTGTAAGTTAGCAGGGTATGCCCAGACGTGGGTCCCTTGCTCACTTTGCCACTGGATTCAAGCTAGCCTGGCTGATGAGGGATGTTACTCCGAAATTGGTCCCAGGATGCTTGTTTCTGGTCCAGGGAAGACCTGGCTTGGCAGTTCGGGCTGGACTGTTCCCATGAGGCATAGGGTCAAGATTGGGGTGGCAAAGTGAGCTAAAGAATGATGATGGATTCAATCCAGATCTGTGATTGGGGTGAGTGTCTGAAAAGTTTCGGCACTCTGACCATCATCTCTTTGTGTTTGCTATGTTAACCACATCACAAGTTTGTTTCCCATCTGAGTTCATATCAGAAGGAACTCTTATCATCAGTTGAATCCTGTCTCTTTGGTTTCGGCCCCCCACATTTCAGTGATTTCATGTAATCATCATTCATTATTCCCCTTAAACCAAAATCCATCTCATATAACTTGCTCTACATTCTTTCCTGACTTTTGCGTAAGATACATCTGCAACTCACATAGAAATGTAAAAGAAATATTAAGCTAAACCCTATTATTATTATCCGCATTAATATAGCCTTTAAAATCCCCTAAAAAAGTTACCTTCTCAAACTCTTCAGGATTTCACAAGAGTAGCTCAACTGATGCCAAGGTTCCAGGACTTGGGGAGGCACCGCTTTGGGATCAGGACTCACTCCAGCAGAGGGCAGAAGAGCTCAGGCAGCTACAGTTGCAGGTCCTGTTGCAGCAGGTCAGCTGGGCCAGTTGCAGCAGGTCAGCTGGACAGTTGCAGGGAAGCCTCTGGAGCTTTTTATGTGCCTGTAGCTCAGAAAAGGAAACCAGTCAACTGACCCTTGTAATCACACTGGTAGTCCTGGGTTAAAGGAGATGGTCCTTTTTTGTTTGAGCACAAGGCAGGCCTCAAGCAGCAGGGCAGACCTCTGCAGCATCAGGGCAGTCCTCTGAGAAACAAGGCGGGCCTCAAGCAGCAGGGCAGTCCTCTGAAGTACAAGGCAGTCCTTCTGAAGTTTTCCACATGTCCAGGAGCGTACTGATGAGTGGCTCCTGGCACCTGGAGCTACCGTTTGAAGTGATGGAAACGTCTAGTTCTCTCTCACATCTGGTTCTGGTTAGTTCCTTCCTTCCCCTTTCTTCTTTCACTCAGGCTCCAAGAGGTCTAGGGTGATGAAATGCTGGTGCTAAGTTCATTTGTGATTGTGCTGTAGGCAGCCATTTCAAATGCAAGTGAAGCAAGGAACAGCCCCCTCCCATTCTGCCATGATGGCCCTCTTCCAGCTACACCAAGGTCCTATTGTTCACTGTACAGATCCAATACGCACTCCTGATTGGGGAGCGATTAACAGGCTGAGGTAGCTGGAAACTACTAGAAGATCTCAGAAAGTTTAGGGCAGAAAAGTGGTGGAGCAGCGTAATTTTAGCTCTGCCCTTACATGTCAGAGAAGCGCAATAGTTACGTGAAATTCCCACCATATATTCTGTGTACCTAACTTTCTTAATTATAAGAGAAGCATTTCAATGTAGTACTGAATTACATTCACTGTAGAAAATAGAGATCATTGACCTGTGTGATTCTTGTTCAAAACAATCAATTGTACATATATTATATTTCTGTCATTTTTATGAAAAGGAGAGAAAAAGATTTATTATTCCACTTTTGCAGAAATGTTGCTTGCGTAACCACATCACTGCATTGACTGTTATGTTAGAACTGGAGACACCCTATGTATGCTTTTTGATAGCCTCATTTTTATGTGCAGCCTTAAAAACTTGTAGTTTAGCGAACATGTGACAACATTTTTATCCGCATGTAATACATTTAGGAAAACTAGATCTCATGGTGCAATAATATAAATGAATTATCTAGATGAAATATGCTGCTATCAGGATTTTATGGAAAAGATTTTAAGACATGTCTTTTATGTTAATTTATTGAAATGTTTGTTATTCTGTGTTTGTACTTTTTATGCATTTGATTTTAAATGCGAAATAAAGTGTTGATTGATTGATTGATGTGTGCACATTAATCTTTAGATTAGCCATGAAGAAATTTAGGGGCATATTAGCAAGACCGACGATAAAATTATAGCCATTTTAGCGGCAGGAAATTGCCGCTAAAACGGCGATAATGGGCTTGCTAATATGCGTTATAGAATTCCAATAGAAGCCCAGGTTAGATGTGCAGGGCATCTAACCTGGGCTTCTATTGGAATTCTATAACACATATTAGCAAGCCCATTATCGCTGTTTTAGCGGCAGTTTCCTGCCGCTAAAACGGCGATAATTTTATCGCCGGTCTTGCTAATATGCCCCTCGGTTTTCATACATATTTACAACTATGGTTCAAGTTATGTTGCATTTCTTGAGAAGTGTTTCATTCAATGTAAGCATGAACTCATTTACATTTATATCGCTACATTTATCTTGAAGTTATACGTGCACATATAATCATATAATTGAAGTGCACATTTTAGTGTTTAACAATGCTAATTTTACTAGGCCTGAATTTGAATTGCATTTGGTTGCTTGCATGTATTGTTCTCTGCAGATGCGGTGCCAAACTTCATTAGCTAGTGAAAGGAGTATTATCCATTAGTGATAGCAAGGCCTGAGAAGAAATTCTTGGCAGAGATGTGAAGAACTAATGAACTCAAGAAGGTGTCTATTCATTGTATATCAGCAAGGTGTTCTATCCAAATCGTGTGAATGTCCAGGTTGCGTGAGATGGGAAAGTTTGATGATGTTGCAAATGTGCACATGAAGTACAGTTCTACTGGTACCTGGAAGGGTGGTTTGAAGAGAGAACTATGAGAATGTATCTGTATGTTTTTAGTAATGTATGCATTGTTAGAGTTCAGAGCAGATCCTTTTAGACTTTGAGAGGTACAGACCTCTCTGCTTGTCCTATCATTGAGAGTGTAAAGCTATATGGTGATAACTTGCTCCCTTTTGAGATTTTCTTCTGAAATCCCAACCATGCTGACACCTTCCTACCTCACCGTCCAATTTCTTAAATTTCTTTCAGACTTTTCATTCTAAAACATCCCATATCTGAACTTAGATCCCAGTTTAGATGACTTTAAGGCTTTTGCCATTTGTACTCTTGTGGCTGCGCTGTCACATATTGATATTATTGAACTGGATTTACTTTTTAGACGAACGCTTCTTTTTTAATTCTGCATCTTAGCGATGCTTAATTTGCATTGATTTAAATTTACTATTGATTGTAATAAACCCACTTGACTTTAGCTACTGATTTGTGGTCCTTATTTTGTGGCCAAATTGGTTACATGAAATTGAATTGTTTTGTTGAATGCTAACTCCCTTTACTCCTCAGTCAACCACAAAGGTCTGTCACATTGAAACTGTAACCTTGTGCCAGCGTGCCGTAAATGACAACTTTCTAAATGTGGCATTTTCAAAATTGTAATCTAAAATGTTACTTTACCACTAAAGAGGATTTTAAATTACAATCCATTTGAGCCCAAATATGACATTTCTAGCTGCTCCCAATGAAAAGTTTCCACTTATAAAAAGGTAACCAATAGTATGCTATGGAAGAGGTAGGCTGTACAGTTGTAAAAAATGTATTTTAACTACCAGGACAGGTAAAACTTTAAAAAAAGCATGTACTATTTTTTAAATACAATATACCCTTCCCAACAGGCTGTTTAGGGACTACTTTAGGAGTGGCTTAAATGTCTAAAAAAGGAATGTTTAGGACTGGCAAAAGTTTTTTTTGCCAGGTCGAATTGGCATTTTAAAATATACTACAAGCTGCAATTACAGACCTGAGACATGTATTAAAAGGCTACTTTTAGTGGTTGGCACAATGAGTGCCGGTGCCCTCTTGTATCATTTAATTGACAGACTAAGGTTAATGATGGTACCATTTACAAGGGGCTTAAAAGTGAATTAGATTTACCAATTATGTGTAACGCAATTGTGCCACATTTTAGGGGGCAAGGACAAGCACTTTAGCACTGATTAGCAGTGGTAAAGTGCACAGAGTCCTAATGTCAACAAAAATGAATTTAAGAAAACAGGAGGGTAGAAGGCAAAAAGTTTGGGGATGACCCTGCTGGGAGGATCAAATCTAAAAACACCCCACTGTCCAATGCAGAAAAGTGCAAGACTTCTGTGGCACACCTACTCATGAAAATGGAATGCTATAAAGATTTATTTAGATTTAACACAATTTACCTTCAGAGTAACCTACACAAACCACTTATAAACACAATATCAAACACACTCAATACTAATCTCACACAAGTAATACACAAAGAACAGACACAGTTGATTAGTGGTCATTCCTGTTCTGTGCGAAAGGAGGTCAAGTGATAATGTGCTACATTTCCATGGAAATGGCCTTTAGCACTATCAAATATGTACAAGAGAACATAACATGCCTTATACAAAGAGAACTTCAGGGCATCTGGGGGATCAGAGGTCAGTTCTTTCGGTAGTGTATATACAATGTACAGTCAGGTGTTTGCAAACCCATACTTCAACAACTACAAACATTCTGACTATATGACACTGACCAAGACCCAAAGCAACCCAGCCAGGGTAAGTGAGTGCAGAAGAAATGGGCTGCCTCAGGTGCTCTTAAGTCAAGTCGCAGGGGAAAATTCATAGGGGCTCATTTATGAGCCCCTGCGTCACTTTTGCGCCGCCGGTGCGTCACTTTTTGTGACGCACCAGTGGCGTAAAACATGTGCCATGTTGCGCCATATTTACAAAGTGACGCATCTAGGTAGATGCGTCACTTTGTAAACCCCTGCGCCACATTATACCTGCGCCAGGTATAATGTATGCAAGGGGGGCGTTTTGACGCAACAAAGGGTCGTAGAAGTGACGCAGTGAAATCTACGAGATTTCACTGCGCCACTTCTAGGGTGCAAATGCGTCAATTTCTTGCGCCTGCCTCACAGCAGGCGTAAGACTGACGCAGGCCCTTTCACATGGGGCTTGCCCCATGTGAATGGACACATTGCTGGAGTTGCGTCACTTTTGTGACACACTCCAGCGATGCGTCACTTTTGCGCCTACAGATACGTCAGAAATACTGACGTATCTGTGACTCCTTGCGACATGATGCGTCATACTGTAAATATGACGCATCACTGGATTCGCAGGGAGGACGCAGTGAAAAGTGGCGCATCACTGTTTTCACGCAGTGATGCGTCACTTTTCATAAATGAGGCCCATAGTGTGTATGCCACATACTATTACCCTTTTTAAACTTATTTAGTACACTCAGCTACATAGTTAGTTAAGTTTATTGTAAAGTTAATTAAAACATTACAATTTATGCTAAAAGCTTAAAGTAAAACTATATAAAAACAAATCTATCTGTTTGCTCATTGTGCCATGTATATATTCACCAAAATATTCAGTTCATATGCAAAGAGTTCTCTATTGGATACTAATTCTGCCAGGTTGTGATTATGCCAAGGGTTCCAAGCCTATCCTAGATTTATTAGCAGAAAGAGGATATCAATTTCTTCAGATGATGCAATGCCTGCAAAATAGTTTTACCCAATTTACAACGTACTGTCATCAAGTGCCTATTGCTTTAATCTGATCTAAGCAATCTAGTCAGTATAACTTGCATTGTGCACTCATCTACCTAGCACAAACCTTCCCAATTGACTACAGGAGTCTTTTATTTATTTATTTATTTTTATTCAAAGTATTTATTTAATCCATCTAAAAGGTCCAAGAGCATCATTGCACATTACAAAAGGGATGCTGTTTATACAAGGATAACATAGGAATTAACAAGTGGTAGAAAGACTAAGGTAGCACACCCGTACCACGGTGGGGGATCCACAGCTCATCTATATGCACACATTCTATTTTGCCCACAGTCTCTCATAATTGGCATGCTTGTCCCTGACCCTGAAGACTCGCCTCCTCTTTGGGTACACCAGCACCATGATGCATTATATAATGCGTAGCAGGTGGCCTTTACCATGCTCTTATCTCTCCTTGAGGACCATGAACAGATCTATTATAGAAGCTACATTGAACAAGTGGAAATATTTAGACTACTGGTTAGGCACTGATCTAAAATTTGCAAAGTAGCACATCATTGTAGCATAATGCCGCCACTGGGATAGGTGGTAAACCGATACACTGGGTCAGATGGGAATCGAAAGTCATCAACTATGTGGAATCGAAAGTCATCAACTGTGTGGATCAATTATTCACAGACGGGAGTCTAAAGTCTCATATCGATGCAAGCAGAATTTGAGTTAGATACCTTGGGGCTTATTTATGAGCCCTTGTGGCACTTTTGCGCCGCCGGTGCGTCACTTTTTATGACACACCAGCGGTGTAAAAATAGTGCCAAGTTGCGCCATGTTTACAAAGTAATGCATCTAGGTAGTTGCGTCACTTTGTAAATCCCTGCGCCACATTATACCTGCGCCAGTTATAATGTATGCCGGCGGGGCGTTCCGACGCAAGAAAGGGTCGTAGAAGTGACGCAGTGAAATTTTTAAGATTTCACTGCGCCACTTCTAGGACGCAAATGTGTCAATATCTTATGCCTGCCTCATGGCAGGCGTAAGACTAACGCAGGCACACTAACATGGGACTTGCCCATGTGTAATGACCCATTGCTGGAGTTGCATAACTTTTGTGACACACTCCAGCAATGTGTCATTTTTGCGCCTACAGATACGTCAGAAATGCTGACGTATCTGTGACTCCTTCCAACATGATGCGTCATACTGTAAATATGACACATCATTGGTGTCGCAAGGAGGGGGCAATGAAAAGTGATGCATCGCTGTTTTCTGGCAGCTATGCGTCATGTTTTATAAATGAGGGTCCTTGTGCTGGTGCAAATGTATATATATATGTAAATAATATAACTCATATAGTGAATATGCACCCAAACAGGTCCTCCTAAAGTTGCCACATCCCTGTTGGACTGCCCAGTTCTTAAACACATCATGATACAAATGCAAATGAGTGGTTTCTGGCTTCTACAGTGTACTCATGGAACAAAATTGTGCAAGAGACTGGGAGTAGGCCCTAATAAAATGCTGATCCTATGAGGACTGAACCCTTTTGTTTGTCAAACTTCTTAGAGAACAGAGTTCTAATTCGTATTCTTCATTATATTCCATCATTGGTATTGGACCCCAGATGAATTGCACAATGCCAAGCTAAAATGAATCCCCTCTCACAGTGCTGGCTCTTTGCCCAACTGAGTTGTGACCTACAATGCGTACTGTGGTGCTGCTCAAACGTGGATCACTATTGTATGGATATCTGAGGCTAGCTTTCATCAGCCTCTGAAGTACTTTACCTGAGCACATTTAAGCATCTTGCAGAATATGATGGATATACAGAACTTACAGGTCCCAGATGCAGATGACTAGCAACCTCATTGGGTACAGCCAAACTCCGCCACTGGAAAAATTAAAACTAGCCCAAGCATTGTAGAATGGTCAGCGGAGCTGTTTCACAATGCATCACATATGAACAAGTGTGCTACAAAGTCAATGACCAGATGGTGGTGTTGAACCTGATCCTGGGCCACTTATTGGTTAATGTAGAGGCTTCCAACAATTTATACTTCTCCACTTGTCTCCTGGTGCCTAAGGTAGACTCACAAATTGAGTACTGTGGCCTTACATTTATACCTCTAGAGTGATTTGATGGTAACACATCTATAGATTCAATATGAGCATAAACAATACAATGGTCAATGCACCACTTCTACTCCAGGAACCTCCCCCTCAGTGTTAGTCTACTGATGAGAATGCAACATTTCCTAGCTAACGTGCAGGAAAGTTTTAATTCTATTAAGGAGGCGGAGGCGAGGATTAGGCTTTTCTTTCTCCAATTTATTACTCCAGCAGCTCTTTTACAACATCATTCATAAACTGAACTACATTTCCCATGAACACAGGGGAAATAAAAAGTGAAAATGTCCAAATCAACATCATCCAATCCCATGTCAGATTGTCTCATATCCTCCCCTGCGGGTGCTCTACCCTCCTCTTTGTTCCTGCGACTCTTTCATGGTAGTCCTCCTCTCACTCCTGTTTACCAGAATCTGAACCTACGGAAGAAGAGACTAATTAAGCGTATGGAAGCTACCTTTCAATACAACAATACATAGTAAAGTTTTTCTTCAAAGGAGGGGAGAAAGGCCCCTATCCCTTACTCGCCAGGTATTAAGCGTTGGTCGAGAGGTACTGGTTCTTGCCCAATGACAGGGGGAAACCCCTATCCCCCTAATTTTAGCAAAAGTTCTGATGGGTTGTCTAGGCAAGATTGGTATATTCTGATTCTTGGAGGAACAAATTCCAATTCAAAACAAGTTGATCTAAACGTGAACTAGTCCTTTATTCGCACTCACACATAGGAGTGGGTATGAGAAAAAAAACCAAGGGGTGGCACAGCCAACACGTGTTTCGCCCCCTACATGGCCTATAGGCCTGGGGCTTCTTCAGGGCTGTACATTTTGATGGTAGGTAAAAAACATTTGGGATATGCGAATGCATGTGAGATGTTGAGCACAAAAGTTAAAGAGAAAACAGGCCAGTGAGTCAAAATGTGGAAACGTATCGGGAGAAGAAAGCAGAAAGAACAGTGTGATAGACATTTTAGAAGTAATGGTTGACAGCGGGGAATTAGTAGGGAAAAGGATAGTGCGTTTGCCTAGACAACCCATCAGAACAATACATAGTAAGCCATCAATGCACAGTACCGAAACAATAACGTTAACAGTATCATAGACTGTAACAAAAGATTCCCATAAAGAGTTTACTTACCATCGGAATGTAGATTTCTGGGAGGTTTAGAATGAATATTGGGTGGGCTAATCCTCGCTTCCGCGTCCTTAAAAGAATTGAAACATTCCTGCACGTTAGCTAGGAAATTTGGAATTCTATGGCAGGAGTGGAGGCTTCTGATTAGGGTAGTTTAAAGCTTATCCACCACTAAAGAACCCAGGGACACCACAGGTTTAAAGTAGAATCTTTTGAAGGTGGAGTCTGAGGACCAGTCCGCGGTATTTAAAATATCCTTCAGTCGTGCTCACAGGGTAAACGCCTTTGACGCCATTTCACCCCTGACAGAATGTGCTCCAAACCGGGATATATCGATACCAGCTTCCTGCATAATCCAGCGCACCCATCGTGCAATAGTAGGGGACGACACCGCCCCGTGTGGTTTTGTAAGAGCAATAAACAGTTGTTTGATACCCTGAGGGTGTACATCAACCGTTGCCACCTCATAGGCTTTGAGAGCTCGAACCACAAAAAGTTTAGGATCGTCGGGAAATGCAGGATAGGACACCGAGCGTGAATTGCACTTAGTTCGTCTGGAAATGTAAAAGGTAACTCCTTCCGGAGTAAAAACCCAACCTGAGGGGTCTAGAGCTCTCACATCTGAAACCCTTCGACAAGAAATCAAACACAGCAACATGGTTAGCTTGGCTGACATCTGTTTGCGTGATAGATACTTGTTAGAGGGAGCGAAACAGGATCAAAACTTTGTTCACATCCCATAATTCTGAGTAACGTAGTTCTGGGGGAATTGACAACCTAATACCACGTAACAATTGCTAGATTAAAGGATGCTCCCCCACCGGGCGATTGTTCAATGGAACATGGCCCGCCGAGATCGCAGAGCGAAAGGTGTTAACTGACCGATAGGCTAACCCCTCTCTTGCGAGGGAGGCTAGAAAATTAAGGATGTGGACAACATCCGCCCCCACCGATTCCACCTGTTGTTGCATACACCAACCACTCCATCGAGACCAGGCTGAACGGTACCTCTTATTGGTGCTGTCAGCCCAGGATCTTGCGAGCAACAGGGCAGCGTGCTGTGAAAGGCCTGGGACTTTCCAACGTTGCCTGTAACCCGCCATGCCATCAGACGTAGACTGCCCGTGGTCAGAAGATGGTGAGGATTCCCTTGGGGATCTTTGAGGCGATGCGGACTGAGGGGTAGAGGGATTAGAAAATACCAGGAAAGTTCCATCAGAACCGGAAACCAGGCTTGCGACCTCCATGTCGGGGAAATCAGTACTAGGTCCGCCTGCTGTCTTCTCACCTGGGTGGATACTCTCATGATCATCGCAAAGGGGAGAAACGCATAGCCCCGCTCCTTGCTCCAATCCTGAAGAAACGCATCCACCGCTAATGCCTGCGGATCCGGCTGCCAACTGTAATACCTCGGCAGTTGTATGTCCAACCGAGACGCGAAGAGGTCTACTGAGAACGGATTTCTCTGAAGACACTGGGGTGGAGTTGCCAGAGGCTGGTGTCCTTCCAGTGGCGAGAGCACCAGTCCGCCACCTGTTTGGACGATCCCAGAAGATGCTCCGCCGACAGGGAAATCTGATTGGCCAGACAATACTCCCAGAGTTCGCAGGCGAGATTGGACAGTGCAGTCGATCGAGTCCCCCCGAGATGGTTGATGTAGCGCACCGCAGCCACATTGTCCATCTTGAGTAGAACGCAAGTTTGGATCTTGTCCTTCGTCCAGCACTTTACCGCAAACGAACCTGCCATCAACTCCAAACAGGTGATGTGGAGGGCCCTCTCCGACGAAGTCCATCGTCCGCCTGTAGACACCTAGCCGCAACGAGTGCCCCATCTCGAGCCACTGGCGTCGGATTAGATTACAAGATCCGGTTTGGAACCAAAAATCGCTCTGCCGTTCCAAGCCTCCATATGCTCGACCCACCATTGCAACTCCGTCCGCGCTTCCTCCGTGATAACTACCGCCTGTGAGTAGGTGAGACCTTTGCGCAAGTGGAAAGCTTTGAGGCGCTGTAGGGCTCTGTAGTGCAAAGGGCCCGGAAATATCGCCTGAATTGATGATGAAAGAAGGCCCCCCACTCTGGCCAGATGTCGAAGCAGAATTGTGGGCCTCGCCAGAGTGCGCTTCAATTCGTGTCTGATCTTGGACAGCTTCCGGGAGGGCAGAGATAAGGTGGCCGTCACTGAGTCTATCGTGATTCCCAGAAACTGCATCCTTTGGGAAGGACCAAGATCCAATTTGGCCTAGTTGATAACGAACCCCAGTGATTCCAAGAGGGAGACTGCCTGGTTTAGGTGAGAAACCAGCCTTCGCGGACATTGACTCATAATGAGTATGTCGTCCATGTAAATTATTAACCGCATGCCCTCTGAATGGAGACGCTCCACCACCGGCTTCATCAACTTGGTGAAACACCACGGAGTGGAAGACAGACCAAAAGGAAGGGAGGTGAATTCGAAGATCTGTGGGCCCCACTGGAAATGAAGAAACCGTCTGTGAGGCGCAAAAATTGGGATCGTAAGATACGCATCCTTCAGGTCCAAGCGGACCATCCAGTCCCCTTCCTGTAGCAAATCCCGTATGAGGTGGATGCCCGTTGAATTCTTTGAGATTTATCACTGGCCGATAGCCCTCATCCCATTTCTCCACTAGAAAAATGTTGCTGTGAAACCCCTGGGGGTGTAAAGTGGAAGGGACGATCGCACCTTTCATTAGTAGGTCCGATATCTCGTTGTCTATCAACACTCTCTAATCCGGGGAAAAGGCTATAGGCATGGGTCGGAGGGGTTGGATAGGGGTGTCGGAGTACTCGATTTGAAAGCCTTTTACGGTTTGTAAGACCCAAGCGTCGGAGGTAAGTAAAGACCATCTGGGAAGAAAATATTGGAGTCTGCCCCCCAACCGCACACCCTTTGCAGGTTGAACTCTCACCTTTTGGATAGTTGTGACCTCCGTCTCCTCTGCCTCTGCCACCTCGGCGACTGGGAAAGCTCCTAGTCGGGTAGAAGTTCCCGAACTTGTCAGGATCTTGATACTGCCCTCCGTGGGATTCGCCCTGTCTGAAGGAAGCTCTATTATGGGGTCGGCCGGCCGAGCGCCCCCTACCACGACCGGCTGCGCCAAAAACACGTGGGGAAAAAATGCATTTGATCGATGACTGGGCTTTGTCCAAGGAATTAAAAGTATTTACAAACTTGCCAAGTTCTTTGACGAAGGGATCTCCAAAGAGATTACCCTCCGCGACTGGTCCTGCCTCCGAAGTGGCCAACTCCCCTAACTTGGGATCAATTTTAATAAGAATGGATATGCGGTGCTCCGTAGAGATGGCCACGTTCGCATTCCCCAGGAATATTATCGCTCTCTGAGCCCATCCGGAGAGTGTGCCGGGGAAATTAAGGACCCGGAGGCTTTGGCGTCCTCAGCCATGTCTAAAATTTTTGCCGAAGGCCCAGCCGTATCCAATAGTTTATCTTGGCACGCTCTCCACGAGCGATCGATCCCTTTCTTGGGGTCCTTTTGAAATTTTGACAAATAGGTGGTTATTTTAGCATCTGTTTCAGGGGTAACCGCGACCTTACCCTCCAGGGTAGGACGCGGACACTCCGCTCGCAGACAGCTCCGCACTTCCTGATCTAGGGGTTTACGTAACCTGGCCGCCATGTAGGCCACCACCTTGGGAGCCGGAACCCACTGCGATGAACGAGGATGTAAGAGTTCGTCTGGGTTGAGCATGTCTGCACTGAGCCCTGAAGGTGTGGGCTGATCAGGATGCGAAGGGCGCCATGGGTGATCCGGTTCCCCCTCCCCATCAGAAGACTGAGGGGAGTCACCCGGATCCAGTATAGATTCATCCTCAGGAACCTTAGAGGGGCCAGCCGGACTTTCCGCCGGAGCGCTAGGAATGACAGGGGCCTTGGTTTCTAGGAAAGCCTTCTTAAGGCACGAAAAAGCGTCCACATCTACTCCCCCAGCTCCAGAACGCTTCAGTTTGGGCAGAATGACACTAGCGGCAGGTTGGCCCGGAGGTAAGGGGGCTGAGGACCCCATGAGACTTCCCCTCTGTGCGAGGGGTTGACATTGAGTCTGAAGCATGTCTATCCTCTTCTCCAGAGGCGCAACCACTTGCGAGACTGCTTTAAAAATAGAGGAATCCATAACATGGCAGAAATGGTCATCCACAGGTAAGTACATTACTTCCTCTGCCTCCTCATAATATTCATCATACTCCATCATGAGTGTATAATCCAGCTCTAACACAAGACAGGGGATAAAACAAGGGCAGTACCCTTAAACACTCATCCCACACGGGATGGGAATACTGTAGAAAGCAGGACCAAGCACCCTCTATATTCTGAGGGAAGAAAAACCTTGTAGCCTGCCTGGGCCAGTCCTGATAGCAATATAATCCCTTACACGCAACGCGTGTGTTCAACATCAATGTAAATACTACTGGGGTCTTACACGCAGCGCGTGTGTTCAGGCTCCAGGCAGGGGCTCTTGAAACAAAACCTCAGCCCAAGAGCTCAAAAAAACGATCAAACGTATCTTCCTCCGCGGCGCGCGAATCCGTCTAAACCGCCGGTACCCTCAGAGCAGAACTAGACGACGCGCGGCTGCCTGGGGGGTAAGCTCGCACCGCACAAAGAGCCTGACTGAAACTCGGCACCGCGAAAGGAGCGATGAGACGTTCCCGCGGTGCCTTACAAGAAAAACGGGTAAATAACCAGCACAAACATTCGCCTGATAGCGAGACAAAGGGCTAGAAGATCGAAAAACCTGGCACAATCACCACTAGATCATTGAAACATAGAGAAATAAGAGAGCACTCATCTGAATGCTGCTGGAGCAGCAAAGAAAGAGGAGGGTAGAGCGCCCACAGGGGAGGATATGAGGCAACCTGACACGGGATTGGATGATGTTGTTTTGGACATTTTCACTTTTCATTTTCCCTGTGTTCATGGGAAATGTAGTTCAGTTTATGAATGATATTGTTGTAAAAAAGCTGCTGGAGTATTAAATTGGAGAAAGAAAAGCCTAATCAGAAGCATCCGCTCCTGCCATAGAATCCCCATTCTCCTCACCCCACATATGGACATCTGATAGCAACACAAATCTCCCTTACAGTACCATTAATCTACATACCAAGTAACACACCTATGATTTCCATCATGATGTTCACTCCTCAACCCCACAATCTCAATCAATAAAGATCACCTCTAAGCCATTGTGCCAGTTCTTTGAAAATCAATAAAAAGGTATTGTAAAGCAAAGAAATCAATTCAGATCAATTTTTGTTTTACTATCCAACACATATAATACTCAGTTGCTGCTGGACCTTAGGTAGCAGCCCTTGCAAGAAATTGGCTCCTAATGCTTCTTGAGCCACCTTGACAGCATTCACAATACCAGAATAGCTGTCATTCACTACCAGAAAAATGTTTACATAGCCTGCTCTTGGGCAAAGCAAGTCCTCTCAGCGTGTGAGGTAGGAAAGGATGATAAGAATGGGATCCTTTGCCCTTCCCGAGCTTTCTGCCCTAATTCAATGAACTTAATTCCTTTCTGGTTTCATCCAGTAGTCCCCTACTCAGATGTCAAATCCTGTAAGTATGCAACAAAAATGTACCCCGTGTAGACATTAAACGCAATCTGACTTATATTTGAAATGTAAATAGTTTTGGCTTGTCTGACCTAATCTGTGAAGGCTGCCAGCCATCCTCAACTAAAATTCTCAGTCTTACCTTTGGAGTCTGAGGCTGTTGTGTGGAGGCATGGGCGGAGTTCGTGGAGTTCTACTCTGCGGAACTCCATGAAGTGCTTCAAAAACTCTGCTTCGTATTTAGAAAGGTACAGAAAACTTGGCTTTTTTACGTATAGAATTTACCACTAATAATTTCCCCAGAAATCTTGAACTCAGAAGAGTTAGCTATTTGGCACCAAGACACCCCTGGTTCCACCAGTGGTGGAGTCTATTAAGTCGGGCTGGTTTTAAATGCTGGGAGGTTGCTGTTGCTTTCTGCCGCTCAAGTAGACATTTTGTTCGAGCAGCAGCTTCATCAACGTGACCACCCGTGTTGAGAAATCTTGCCAGTAGGATGTCTAGCGCGCAATTTGTTCTTATGAGTGCTCGCCAACTTAACATTAGCGAGCCGCGCAATAGAAAAAACTCCACTCCGTGTCACTCCGCGGAGTTTTGCAGAACTCTGCGAATTCCGTCAGCGGATTTCTTTGCCCACCCCTAGTTGTGTGGAGGTTAGACTAGCTCAGACCACCAGCGCAAGAGCTCCTGATAGCACCAGTTTCTTTTTGAAAAAATCTCCTTCTACACCAAGTTCAGAGTCAGAAAGGGTCTAATGAAAAGCAAAATACTAATAGGTCTGTTGGGGGAGACAAGGTAAATAAGGAAAGGCAAGACTCAAATCTTTACCCTTACATATACATTTTTCTAGTCGCATGATACAATTCTCACAAAGAATAGAAGCAGGTTCCCAGCTGATATCATGAGTAGCAGAGAATGACCTTGACTAGTACCAAAATTTAAATATCTAAGATTGGCACTAACTTTGGGCAAAGTTAACCTGAGTAAGAAAACATGGCTTACATAGCTTAAAGTTACGTTAATTTGAGTAAGTACTTTTCTTAAGTTTTCTACCTCCGTCAGGTAACATGATAACATCGCTCTTGCCATCTTTCTCGCCGTTATGTCACATTGTGTAATTACATGTCTGTTAGGGTAAAATAAAATTATTGTGGTACCACGGGAACAAAATGAACAAACAGAACGCATGTGGCTGTTATTGTGGCCATAGTGCTTTTTTACTCAAGTTACAAAAAAATATACTTTTAAAAGCCAGATTTGCATTTCATATAATTTCACATCATGTTTCTCATTCATCCCATATGAATGATTTCACAAGTTTGCCGAAGACATAGTTGAATTGTGGTGCAATAATAATTTTCACCAACAGGATCCAGTCATATGGGAAAAGATTGAGATGTTTCCAACAAGCCACATCATTAAGGACTTTGATAAGTAGAGGGATTATATTGGACATAAACATTATTTAAAGGCCTCAGTTGAACAATATGACCAGGTACTTAAGACTTTCAGTATACAACACTACCTGTGAGTTGGCCAACACAGGTCTCTGTTATATATTTGGACATGGGGTGGGTGCTACCATTACATCACAGTCATTACATCATTATACCCATATCACAATGTAATTAGTTTGCAGTAACTTCAACATAAATGTACATCACACTACTTCACAACCCTAATCATTACATTTTTTTTAGGTTTTAGGGATGGTTGTGGTAAGAAGAAATAAGGGGTTTTTTAGCGCTAAGTTGGGGTAAGTATCAGCAAGGGATTTTAGGACTTTGAGTCGGATTTTACTATGGGGCTGTATAATGTTTCTAGGACACGGGCATTGTGTTTTTGTAGGGTTGGGATAAGGGGTAGCAAGTGCTTTTTAGGTCTCGCCTAGGCAGCGCGCATGCGCTGCCCTAGGAGGGCCTTTAACCATCAGTCTTCACTTTTCAAGCACTGCACTCGTGCTTGTGGCGGCATCCACCTTGCGGGAGCGAGCAGCAGCGTGCCACAAGCACGAGTGCAGTGCTTGAAAAGTGAAGACTGATTGTTTTTTAATGATGTGGACTTCCCTTTGACCACTTCACTGCCATCTAGTGGTCACTTCCATGAATAGACGGTGAAGACATTGAAGACTGCTTCCATTAGTTTCCTGCTCGTGTCAGCGCCCGTCGCTGCTCACAATTTACTTAATCTCCCGATTCAGTGCCGCCCCCCCACCCCATCCAGCCCGTCGCTGCTTATTCTATTTGTTATGGATATTTTCTGGCTTTATTGTGAAGCGCTCTGATACCTAAGGGCCATTTCTGTGCTACATAAAAGCACAAAAAGAAAGCATATAAATACGCCTCATTACCCTTTAACCACACACAGAACATGGTTGCAGAATGCATTTGTCACACAAAAACTAAGCACAAGTGTTGTAGGGACTAGCCACTATCATTTTCGTGGTGCCAGAGGCTGTCTCTTCTGGGAGGCTTGCTTTTAACACTTCCAGAATTACTGATTTGCCCGTTCTCAAGGCTGCTCCTTTTCTTTCTAACCAACGGCTGATAAGGTAACTCCAAAAAACAGCAGAGTGCCAGTACTGATGACCAATTCACCCTTAACAACAGCACATTGAAATAAAACAATGTAACCTCAGGACCTCTATTTCCATATGAATTAATCAAAATGTATTTGTCAACTCCACCGCCACGTCCATGGGCAATCCAGTGAAAACAAGGTAGAGTAGTTTGAATTAATTACGTGGCGAAGTCTCTCCGCCTTTACTTAAAATCATAGTTGCTTTAATAGGTGGGTTTCTTGTGTCCCCTTGGTTATAGGCAGGGCTCCTAAAGGAATTAATACCCCGTTCACCACACAGGGGGAGTGCACTTCTTGCAGTGGACCCAGTCTGTCCGCCATTAATGTAATGTTTTTTCTGGCATTTTAGAGCTTTGATTTCTTTTAACCCTGTAAGATCTAGACATTTATTAGACATATATTGTCGTTGCAGAAAGAGTATGTTGTTACCTGAAGCATAGATCGGCTGATCTAGTGACTTGACTTAGGTAAGTTGTCTGTGGTGCTCTGGGCAGGGCATTAGAGAGGGGCCATTGATATCTTCTGAAAATCCAAATACATGTTGTTTTTGTTTTGTTGCAGCTTGTCATTACTGAGGAGAACCCCGGACGTTGGGGGTTCGAAATGCGTCGACCTGTGTATAGGCCAATTGCGTGTACATAACATGTGCAAAATTTAAAAATTGGTGTATCTGTTTGAATTGATTTTTCTTTGGCCTGTATTGTAATTGCATTTTCTAATTCGTAATTGTTTTGTATTTGTTTAAAGTGGGTTGGGTGGTAGGTTGCTGGCATGTATGTTGAGTGTGATTTGTGAATGACTCTGAAGGTATGTGGGTAATGAATGGACAGATCATGGATGAAAGTGAACTGACGGTGGGTGCAGGTATGTTAAAAAGAAGTATCAGTGTGAGTGTGGTGAATACATGTTTTTAATGCTTCTCAATTAAATTCATGAAGTCATGGAAATGATGTTGACAAATTAATTTTGATTAATTCATATGGAAACAGAAGTCCTGAGATTACATTGTTTTATTTCAATGTGCTGTTGTTAAAAGGTGAATTGGTCATCATTACTGGCACTCTGCTGTGTTTTGGTGTATTGGTGCTCAGCCTTACTGATTAGAGTCCAGACCCTTCGTTGTTGTGTGATAAGGTAACTCGGCACCTCCTTCTACAGCCACCAGTCTGTCAGTCACTATGAGCAAGCATTTCCATTAGCTCTCCCTGATTTCTGTTTTTCCTGTCATATTTTTAGAGTCGGAAGTAAAACAGAGGCAATAGGATTCATATATCTCCGTAAGAAGACAGGAAGTAAGTCCTGCGCCTGGGAAGCTGGCAACGTATCTTTCAAGTGCTCACTTGCATAGCAAATGTCTTCTTTAAGTACGTATATTTTTTTGCGTTGATGGGGACTCTTTTGTTTAAAGAAAGACATGAATGCCACCGGCTGATGTGAGGATCGGACGTTTGCTGGAAGAGCAGTCCCTTAGGGGTACCATGCTAGCTGCACTTCCAGCAAATAAGGATCTCTATGTATCGACCTCTTTGGGAGATCTACACAAGGCAGAAGTGAAGCTCGACAAACCAAACACTAAAAGGTACTGCCTTTTCTTTTTTCCTCTAACATTTGTTTGACCGTTGTCTAACATTAAATCACCTATTTGTTCGGTAATGGTTTGTGAATACGCGTGTAAGTGTATAACAGATGGCTTGACAACAAAGGCTTTCTATTAATAACAAGCAATGGCATAGCCAAAAGGTCTCGCTTTTGGGACCTTATAAGTATTTAGTTATGCAGCACAATATCCTTGGTGCAACAACATCAACTGTTGCATGGCTAAAAACTTATAAGGTCCCAAAGTCAAGACCTATTGGCTATGCCAATGCTTGTTATTTTAGGCCTTTGGATTGGATTGTTGTAAGAAGTATGAGGAGGCTTTTAGGCCTTAGTGTAAGGCTGTAGTAAGGGGCTGTGAGAGTGTTTTAGGTTTATGGGATAGATGTTTTTTTGGGTTGGGCTTGCGTAAGGAGTTGAAAGGCTTTTTTAGGCCTTAGGGATAGGTTGTGCTAAGGAGTATTAAGGGTTTTTTAGGCTTTAGAGTTGAATTGGGGTAAGAAGTGAGGGAGGGGTTGGGGTAGGGAGATTTGTATGCCTTTTGAATGGTTTGGCATGATAGCAATAATGAGGTCTTTAGGCCTCGGGAATGGGTTGAGTTAAGCTGATGTAAGGGTTTTTCTGTCCTTAGGGATGGGTTTTGATGAGGGTAATAATGAGGTTAGGGGCAAGGGTTAGAAGAGGGTTATTTTGTATGTGTTGGGGAATTTTTTATTTGGGGTCCAGGCCAGTTTTAGGGACGAGATATAAGGGTGATAGTTGCCCAGTGTGGGGAGTATATTTGTTTTTGTGTAACTGTGTAAGGGGAGAGGGGTCGGTTCAATGTTGAAATGTTAGGGTGTTTTGATTTTTGGGTTCAAGGTGGATATTTATTTTTGGTGCTCAAGCTTTTTATATATTGTTTCAAATTTTAGCCACATGTTGTAAAAGTTATAGGGTCACAAAGTGGCAGTGTATAATTTTTGTGTAACCATTTTAGGTGAATAGTACTGTTTGTAAGCTTCTGGGTAATTTATTTTTACAGCCTGTAGTGAGCATTTTTTGGCGATGTAGGTATTTGTTTATTTAGTAAGTAAATTTTTAGGGACACGATCTACAAGTGATAGTGTCCTAGGTGGGGAGTGCATTCTAGTTTCATTATAGATCTATATATAAATATATACATATATATATAGATTCACTGAAAAAACCACAGGTTTTACAGACGTTATTGTTAGGAATTAGCATTTAAAACACCTTTGAAATTCACTAAAAAAACATAGGATTCAGGGACGTTATAGTTAGTTGGACATTTGTCTCATATAAAACCAGAGAAATTTGCCTGTTATAGTTAGTTGAGCTAACTATAACTTGCGCGCCTGCAATGCACGGCTGATGATGTCACATATTACATCACTCATGACATTGTCAGTGACATCACTGATGACATCACTGATGACATCTCAAATGACATCACTGATTACATCACTGATGACATCATCCAGTGAATGTGTGTTTCTGTTAAGTTTAAATATTTTTCATGTATATCTATGCCCAGGTGTATTGAAGAATGAATGCATTTACAAGTGCCTGAAAGGATTATTTAGTAAGTGTGTGACTGACTGTATAAGTGAGTGATTGAAAGTGTCTTACTGAATGTATGGGTTAGGGACTACACTGTGTGAAAGTCTGTATTAGTCTCTCAGTTGGTGTGTGAGCAACTGCATGGGTTGCTGTATAGCTACATGAGCATCTATATGGGTAATTGATTTGTTGTCTTAGTATCTGTATGCGTCCCTAAGTGTCTGTATGGATGGGTGTATGACTCTGTGCATAGATGTCTGAGTAGATGATTCACTGATTGTATGGATTTAAAAGCGCATCTGGGAAGGGCTGTATGGATGAGTTACTGTGTGTATGGGTGTGTTGGTGAGTGAATGAATGTCTCAGTGGTATATGTGTGACTAACTACATATGTTTTAAGGCACTATGGGCCATATGTAGGTAGCCTAACATTTACCGCTTCATAAATACCGAATTTTGCCGATTCGGTAAATTACCGAATCCTGAAATGTGCCCCCTACATAGCAAAAGCCTAAATACCTGTTGGTAACGGGATATTTACCGAAAATCGGCCGTTACCGACCGGTATTAGGCTTCCTACATATGGCCCTATATGTGAGTGTTGGAGTAGATAAATGACTATACATGAGAGTAAGTTATTTGAAGAGTTTGTGTATAAATGAGTGTCTGCTTGTATCAGTAATTGTATAAGACAGTAAATATGTGTCAGTATCTCTATAAATAAGTGATATGGTATGTCTATAAATAATTGGACTTGGTGTGTATAACTGTATACATGAGTAAATGGATGTGTGATTGATTCTTTGCATTACTGACTAGGTGTGTGAGTAACTCTATGGATGAGCGGTGGAGTGTGACTGCATGTATAGATGTATGAGTTCATATTATACTACTGTATTGATGAGTGACTACAAGTATACGTGACAGGATGTGTGTGTAGACCTAGGAAACAGTGAGTGGTATGTAGCCCCAGTAACCCCGGAACAGTCGAGCGGTTAGCGCTCTAACAACACTCCACACAGGGCTATTTAGGCGGCGAGGATGCCTGGTCATTTGCGGTAAGGCGAGGACAGTGGCAGTGTCTCCCGACCCCGCTTGGCGTCAGGTAAACCTTTGTTAGAGCGGAGCACTTGAGCAGTCAGCATATGAAGTGTGTTACTGTGGATTAGTTTAATACGATTTTAAAGTCACTTGCGGTGTAAATTTTAATTTGCTCGCTCAATTACAACCGCTTTTACTCTGGGTTGTATTATATCAAAGTTGACTGCCTATTTGATCGTACCTGCACTGTAAGGGGCTCTGAGGGCCAGATTCTGTCTCAGCTCGGTGTTTCAGCCTGCCCGCCCTGGTCCGACTCGGTATCCAATACCGTTGAGCGGAAGGCGGGCAGACAAGAGCAAGACACGCCCAGTAACCCCTGAACAGTCGAGCGGTTAGCGCTCTAACAACACTCCACACAGGGCTATTTAGGCGGCGAGGAGGCCTGGTCATTTGCGGTAAGGGGAGGACAGTGGCAGTGTCTCCCGACCCCGCTTGGCGTCAGGTAAACCTTTGTTAGAGCGGAGCACTTGAGCAGTCAGCATATGAAGTGTGTTACTGTGGATTAGTTTAATACGATTTTAAAGTCACTTGCGGTGTAAATTTTAATTTGCTCGCTCAATTACAACCACTTTTACTCTGGGTTGTATTATATCAAAGTTGACTGCCTATTTGATCGTACCTGCACTGTAAGGGGCTCTGAGGGCCAGATTCTGTCTCAGCTCGGTGTTTCAGCCTGCCCGCCCTGGTCCGACTCGGTATCCAATACCGTTGAGCGGAGGGCGGGCAGACAAGAGCAAGACACGCCCAGTAACCCCGGAACAGTCGAGCGGTTAGCGCTCTAACAACACTCCACACAGGGCTATTTAGCCCCTCGTAGGCCATAGCGCGCAGCGGTTGCGCGCAGAGGGGCGCCATTGACGGCGCCGAAGACAAGCCAAAGACCTGCCCGTCTGCGCCCGTCCGCGACAGGACGGGGCCAGGGGCCATGGGGCCCACCATCATCGACCATCCACCATTGCCTAGTTTAAGGATGACCTATTCAGCACAGGTACTTTATGATATAGGCGGAAAACAACATCAATTACGAGAGTGTATGAAGGGAAGGTGTCTCCTACTAGATAGCCCATTTTCTTGCCGTTACTGTCGAGCTCAGTTCGGCATACCTATTCATGAGACTTGTTCTAAAAAGAGTACTAGTATTCATACCCACTCTGCCAACGCTAGTACGAATAGAAGTAAAACTTTCATTGGAAGTAAAAATTTACTTTGTAATATAAGGTCTCTTCCCAAACACACATCAGAAGTATGGGGCTTAATTTCTACTAGTGAACCGGATTTCTGTTTCCTTACAGAAACCTGGCTCAAACCCCATTCTACTCCAGCCATTACATTAGCAATTCCTTCGGGCTATAAAATAATCAGGCTGGATCGCCCTATAAAAACAGGAGGAGGGATAGCAATTGTCCATAAACAAGAAATTCATTGTACCATCTTGGCTGAACTGAGCACTCCAGCTATCGAATTATTGGTTTTCAAATTCTATTATTCCCCTAAAAATATACAGATGGGTGCCTTAGTATATCGCCCCCCGGGTCCATGTATTCATTTCGCCAATATGTTAATTGAGATCCTTGCCCCATACATTAGTATTGACAGGGACTTCTTAATGGTAGGGGATTTTAACATACACAGTGACCAGAAAGACTGCAAAGAGGTACAGTCTGTACTAAACGATCTATCTGTACTTGGGCTAACTCAAATGAATTCTGGACCAACACACCAGGCAGGGCACACATTAGATTTGATTTTAACAAATTTTCCTACAGTCACATGTTCACCCCCCATTCAAGTAAGTTGGACTGATCATTTTATTATTGAATTCTATACCTCACACCCTAATAATACTCTGCATAGACCAATTTCTCTTCCTTGTCATCGACGGCAATGGCATAAAGTTAATAAAGAAGTTTTCACTAGTAATTTCACAGAGCCCTCTGTTACAATGTCAGAGAATGTTGAAAGTGCCCTAAAGAAGCTGGAAACAGCAACCAGATTGGCCATAGATAACATAGCCCCTATAAAAAATTTAAATCTCGGCCCGCCAATAAACAGGAAATCTGGTTCTCTAAAGACCTTAAAACGCTAAAACAAGCAGCTAGGAAGCTAGAGAAAAGATGGAGAACCTCCCATCTGGCGAGTGACAGAAAGCACTATTGGGACTCACTATCCATCTATCATAAAGCTATCCGTAGTGCGAGAAAAATTCATATAACATCTCAAATTACGGCTGCAGGGAATTCTCCCAGGGTCCTCTATCAGGTGCTCCAATCGTTTGTCAAACCTGTAGCATGTGAAAGCTCCGAGCTGGCGTCTCAACAGCTCTGTGATGGAATATCATCTTTTTTCTCTAATAAAATCGATACTATTTATGAGAAAATTGTGGAGTCTAATAATGCCATGGCTACTGATACAGTTCTTGCTTTCCAAAACACGGAATTCAATCATGATATACATACCTTGGACACCTTTCCTCCCATCACTCATAAGGATCTATCTGTATTGGCCATGCAGATTAAAAGTGGCAGCCCGGATGATATTATTCCAGCCAGATTAATGCCCACCTTATTTGAAACACTATGTCCTACGATTAAAAAACTTGTCAATTTGTCTCTTAGCACAGGGTCTGTCCCCAGAGAATGGAAACGTGCATTAGTTAGGCCTATTAGGAAAAATACCTCCATTGCTTGGACCGAATTATCTAACCTAAGGCCAATCTCACTGCTACCTTTTCTGGGAAAACTTACAGAAAAGTATGTCAATAGACTCCTTTCCAGCTTTATCGAAACTGCTGGCGGCCTGGACCATTCTCAATCTGGGTTCAGGCCAAAACACAGCACTGAGTCTACCTTACTGTCTGTTATGGACGACCTGCATATGCTCCAAGACAAAGGCTACTCCGTGATCTTAGTGTTATTAGATCTGTCGGCAGCGTTCGACACCGTGTCACACAACATTCTTATTAACCGGTTGTCGAACGTAGGAATTAAGAACAAAGCCCTTGCCTGGCTGAGGAGCTTCCTTTCCGATCGCACCCAGACTGTCACCATGGGTACGTATCGGTCAGCGGAGGTAGAAGTTATGAAAGGGGTACCACAGGGCTCTTGTCTAAGCCCAACGCTTTTTAACATCTATGTGGCCCCCCTGGCAAGAGTGATGCGTAAATTTGGTTTCATCCCCGTGTCATATGCTGATGACACGCAGCTCCTCTTCCCTTTCAAGACTCTTACCACGGAATTGAGGAGCTCCTTCTCTGCAGGCATGGAAGCTGTAGCGTGTTGGATGTCTACTAATTACTTACAGTGTAACGTCAACAAAACGGAGGTCATGTTGTTCGGAGAAGCCAAAATACTCTGGACACCAGACTGGTAGCCACCTGATCTAGGCGCAGTACCTGAGCCCAAACAGATCGTTAAAAACTTGGGGATTCGCCTTGACCAGGATTTGTCATTAAAACAACATACAAATTATGTCGCAGGCGTATGCTTTCATGCTATCAGCCTGCTACGTAAAGTCTTTCCATTACTGCCGGACCTTTTCAGGAAGACTCTGGTGCAGGCCCTTGTCCTGAGTCGGATCGACTATTGCAACGGCCTGTTGCTTTCTGCAAATGAGGGAGTGTTGGACAGACTCCAGGTGATACAAAACACGGCGGCTCGCCTTGTCCTCAATGCCCTTCCAAGAACAGCATCAAAGCCACTTTTAGATAAATTACACTGGCTCTCAATCCGCCAAAGGATAAAATTTAAAACCTGCTGTCTGATACATAAGAGCATAAATAGACAAGGTCCACTATACCTGGAAAAGAAATTCATTCCGTACACTCCCTCCAGAACGCTCAGATCCAGTAATGGGCATCTACTGGTAGTGCCGCGTGCCAAGAAGGCCAGGCACGGAAATAAAGCTCTATCAGTATTGGGACCCAAACTGTGGAATTGCCTCCCTGTAACTATTCGTTCATGCTCTGAACACTTGATGTTTAGGAAACAACTTAAAACCTTGTTGTTCAAAAATGCGATTTAGTGACTCCCTCTTATTTCACTCGTGATAAAGGTTTAATTTGCCAAAAGCGCAGAGATACTCCAGCTGGAGTCGATTCTAGCGCTATAAAAACCTGCAAATAAATAAAATAAATGTAGTATATGGCATTGTTGTGTGTATAAATTCAAAAATTGTAGTCTGAATTTTAAAATGGGTGTATCAAAGTTTATATTAGGGCATCAGTATGTGCATCAGATTATCACGTGGATGACGTCATCAGTGATGTCATCAGTGATGTCATTTGATATGTCATCAGTGATGTCATCAGTGATGTCATCAGTGATGTCACTGACCATGTCATGAGTGATGTAATATGTGACATCATCAGCAGTGCATCGCGGGTGCGCGAGTTATAGTTAGCTCAACTAACTATAACAGGCGAATTTCTCTGGTTTTATATGACTCAAATGTCCAACTAACTATAACGTCCCTGAAACCTATGTTTTTTTTAGTGAATTTCAAAGGTTTTGTAAGTGCTAATTCCTAACTATAACGTCTGTAATACCTATGGTTTTTTAGTGAATTTCGAAGGTTTTTTAACTGTTAATTTCATATTTTAATGTGTATAAAACCTATATTTTTTCTATTTTTTTGTAGTAATATTTTGGAACTCTATTATACTTCTTTTTTTTAAATTTAAAAATTAAGTAATGTTTTATATCTTTCCCAAAAAATTTGATATCTTTTTTTTTTGTTGAGAAAACTGCACTCCCATACCGGTAGTGTACCAAGCTCCATCACCACGCGAATCCTATCCGCCATATTGCTAAACTTGTAAAGGCTGCGCATTTCGTATCCGACGGATTCGTGGCACCGCGTCCCGCGTAACATCATATATGTAAGAGTTCGCACCAGCTGCTACATAGGTATCCGACGGGTAAGCAGTACCAAGACACGTGTTACGTCATGTACGTATGGGGTCGCGCCCACTGCGCATTGCGTATGCGACGAGTGCACACTGCCAGGCCCTGTGTTACATCATAGACGTATGGTGTCGCGCTGGGTACGCCATTCCCTCATGTTTTTATGTCTCAAAACTTTATCTAAATAACTTTAAACTGTATATGAGAGCAAGCGATAATCTAAAATATTTTAAACATTTATATATTTCTAACTGTAATAAACTTATATTATGATAAATATATTTTCTCAAAATCTTGTCGGGTGCGCCCTCCTTGCGCCCTCGATGCCATGTGACCTTAAAAAAAAAAGCATTTGATTAGTTCATAACATTTCCCATTGTAACAGTTGGAGGACCCCAACTATTTTAGTCATTCTGTCTACAGCGTTTGATGAGACACCCATTCTGCTTAGAGAGCTTTTTTGAAAAGTTTTTTTGCTGTGTACACATATCTTCTACTACACACAACATGCAAGGATCATCTTGATCAATATTCATGGTCTGTACATTAGCCTTCCACGTGTGATGGCCATGCATCTCAAATGTTACATCAAAAATCAAATGTGTGTTACACGATGCCCCTGGTGTTTGTGTGTGCACATTATTGTGCTGCCTTTCGGCCTGGGTATTGCTGGCCCGAAGGGATATCATCAGTCACGGGCAGAGTGCACATCCTAGATCACATTTGACAAACAGTAAACAGTAATGTGTACATTTGTATTGCTGTATTCTCTGTTGTCAGGCTTTACCAGTATAGTAGTGTGTCATATGTGAGACTTTCAGATTCACGTTTGGCATGCATTGCTTGACTATAATGAACGTTATCACTATTTATGACGTAGCCTCACTGCTGATCCTCCCTCCATCAGAGCACATTCACATGTGTGCGCTTCGCGATAGCAACACTTTCAATAATACCGCACACCATTGACATGAGTGTCTGCGCATATCCACAACCTTGACAACGACATGTGATGTTGGCTATTCAATGTTTTCTAACAGCATCTCATTAGCGATAGTTGCCGCCCTCCCGGTACATGCTACATTAATGTAAATTGCGCATTCTGCGACATCAAAACTGCAACAGAAACACACATAAGTACACATCCTGGTCAGGCAGGAACTGAACAACGCCCAGGTCCCCGGAACTATTATTCACACCACTACGCTCGCCTGGCGTACTCAAGCCCAGCCCACTTTGCGTACGTATGAATAGGATAACAACGATGCCACATGTCCCAGTTCTTCTACACTGTCTCAGGTGATATGGCCGCATTCACCTCGCATATCACAATGCGCAATACAAAAAGGGATCCATAAGGCGTACACCATCGTCGCAATCAACACTGCACCTCAATTGTGAACACTGCTGCCCCTCGTGTTTGGAAACACAACAGTGACAGCAGGTGAGCAGTGGGGCCTGGGTAAACAGGGGCTGCAATTGAGCGCAATGTTGCGGGAGGGGTGGGGTGCATCAGCCTGGGTGCGCAGGTACAAACAAGCGATATTGCCCTGGTTAATAATGTGTTCTCTGACCTCATTCAGTCACATGTCTGTCTCATTTTAAGGACCTGCTGGACCGTAATGTAGGCCAGAGCCAGCAGGCAGCGCTGCCCTACAGACACATGGCGTTGGCTTTTGGGGCACTGTAGTGAGCTGATTACTAAGTGTACATGCAAACAGGCTTGCACCACGGCATTACACGCGCACAATATGCTTCTACCATGCGCTCTGTTCCTTTGTATGTGAACGATGGCATAACATATTATTTAGCCTTGTGTATTCTCGTGCACTCCAACTCCTCTTTGAACCACGATTACCACTAACAGTTCGAAGATCGTACTTCAAGAAGGAAGGATGCACTCAACTGGTGTTCTCTATTAACATTGAAAGAAACCTTCATTTACCTCAAGACGTTTCCAACGTTATATTTTTTCCCCCTTTTCAGACACTGGGTTAGTGGAGCCAAAATGGGAGGAGCGGGTGCTCACCTCGTGATGATGCCCTGGGCATTCTGACGCCTTCCACCGTGGTATCAAGACACCGTCTCCGACCGGAGACCTGCTGGGCCACCCTGATAGCGGCACCCCAGAGTTGGAGCTCGCACTGGTACGTCCTTGGACACACCGGTTGTGGCAGGTGAGCAGTCAAGCCTCGGCGCGCAGGAGCTGCAATTGAGCACAGAGCGGAGAAAGGGGCTGGGGTGCAGCAGCCTGGGTGCACAGGTGCAGGCAAGCGATGTTGCCATAGATAATAATGTAATCTCTGGCCTCATTCATATCTCTGTTTCATTTTAAGGACTTGCTGGACCACACTCTTTCTCATGGACCCCAGCGTCCCAGACACACAGGTTACAGGAGGTGAACAATGAGGGCTGGGTGCAGTAGGCCGGCGCTCTGTCTCCTCCCTCTGTTCTTTTCACTCTCCCTCCGCTTCTCCCTTCCACCCACTTTCTCTCTGTCCCATTGTCACTTTCCTGCATTCATTCTCACTACCTTTCTTTTTCTCTTAGACATGGCACACATACTTATGTTTCTTTTTGTCTTGCAGGTTTTGTACGCTGCTTCCGGAGGAGTCCCAGCCACTTCTTTCATGTTTTACTGTTGTTCGAATAAAGTAACATTTCCATTTATTTGTATTGTGTTAATAAAAGTTATTTTTTTTTACCAATTAATAACTGAGTGTATGGGTCTTCTTTTTCTGACAGCACTTGTCTGTAGTTTATTGTGAAAATCGGCGGTTGATAGTAGGTCATAAGGGAAATTTTGTTTAATTTTCCGCTGCACCTACCAAATATAAACCAACAGACTATTACATATATGAAGCCTGGGTAATTGTACAACTGCAAGATTTGTATGAGTGTATCACTTTATAACACCATGAGTACTGCCTGTGTGATTTCAGAACCAATAAGGCACTGCCTAGGGCCACCGAGGCTTCAAGAACTGTCGAGGCCCACCCTGCATATTTAAATAAAGCCCAGGAGGTTGCCCATCCCCGGTCTTGAGTTGGCCTCGAAGCCCCCTGAACAATTTGTAAACAATAACCAGGGAGGTGTCGATCCCCTAGTCTGCGAAACGTCTCTGTGCCCTCCCGCACCTAATTTACATGTGAGATTAAGATCCCCAGTGCTGCAGAGACCCCGCAATATAATAATAGGATTGGCCCCGGAACATTACCCACCAGTGGGCTCATTTAAATGAACGGGTGAGACCCCGCTTCATTTTTTGTTTTGAATTTTGACCATCCGGTTCCGCTTTATTGAAACGGTACGAGGTTTTCCTCCTCTCGCTTCAACGAGGCAAACAAGAATTTACTATCACAGGGTGCAAGCAATGCTCCGGCCCTGTAATAGCAGACATAAATGTTGCACGCTTGCACACCCCGGGATATTGTATGACCTGTGCCTGGGAGGTGGTGCTCCATGGGACCACAATGCTTTGTTTAATGCATAACTACAGAATTAGTATAAACGCATACTAACACTACTTGCACACGTGTGGTACAGCAACCAGAGTGTAGTGAAGAGACAGAGGAAGCCCAAAATCAAAAAATATAAATCCTACCAGAGGTAGGATCACATAGTTCGATCAGTCGACGACCCTGGGATGAGTAGAAACAGATTCACCAAGAAAACGGGTTTTTAGCACACGACCCTGGGATGAGTAGAAACAGATTCACCAAGAAAACGGGTCTTCAGCACAACACAAGCAAGTGCAAAATCTTGGTGAGTGCTGCCTTCTTTTCACCTTCTCCTGCTCATCGCCAAATTTATGTAGTGAACAGGAAGACAGCAGTGGATCCGATAAGTAGATTTATTGCGGGAAAAGAAGACAACTTAAACATCCAACAACAGAACCAGACACCAAGGCATCCGTCTTCTCCAGCACCGTGTACAAACTCCCCAAGATTCCCCTCATGACAGCCCTACATTCTAACATTACATATTTACATTATAATATCATTACATACTAACATTGTACTATGACTTACATTGAGATAGTACATAGAGCACATCACTTTACAGCAATGAGCTCACAGTTTAATCCCCGAGTCTTCAGACCAGTAGGGTGAGTAGTTTGCTTCCCACTCCCTGTATAGTATAAACTCATACTAACACTACTTACAGTTATACTACAGCAGCCAGTAAGCTACAGCTCCCACAGCCCATCACTTTACAACAATCAGCTCGGTTTGATCCCCGAGTCTTCACACCGGTAGGCGTAGTACATCGCTTCCTACTTCCGGTATAGTATAAACGCACGGTAGAGCTCAGTAGTTCGCTTCCCACTCCCTGTATGGTATAAACGCCTACTAACACTACTTCCACAGTATCCTACAAACACCAGAGCACATCACTTTACAGCAATGACCTCCCGGTTTAGGCTCTAGGTTTCATACCCGACTGTAGCAGCATCTCATCTCAGCACCATGTCACTCTGAGCAACACCGCACTTTCAGACAGGTAGGTTTGACTACTTCGCTTTGCACTCCCCCACAGAGGTTACAGTGCTCCTATCCTCCTGTTTCCTACTCTTTCCGCCCTTTTTCCCCCTTACTCGCTTCAATGGAATCACAAAATGGCGGCCAACATTTCCTAGTTGCATCCGCTCGCAGCGCTCACAACCAATAAGCAGCAAGCCCGTGCTCATAACGCCTCAGATGGCAGAATTCCCAAATATCAATATCTGTAAATTTCGATACATCTCCAAAACTACTGAACATATTTACACCAAATAAACAAAAGCATGCTTTCTACACCAAGACCCTTCTCCCTGCCAAACTTGGGGCAATTCCATTCACCCGTTCGACCTGTAGCCTTGTCTAAAGTTTCCTATGGAAATTTACATGGAGAAAACACAATTTGGGACCCCCCTTTTTTCTCGGCCCCCCCTTGACGAATCACCCCTATAACAACAAATAGAAAAAATACAATATTTACTATAGATATATAAAAAGTTCCATATATATTATCCTCTTTTATTAAGTCAGGAGTGCTGATGTCGGCGGTACCGGTGCTGCGATTCTGTCATGGGCTGTGAGTCATTCACTTCATGATGCAGCGTCTATGCCTTTGGTGCAGGCAGTGGCGTGGTGTTTGTCGACCCAGGTTACAGTGTCATTGCGGTTAGTGTCTCCTTCTCCTCATGAGGTGGTGGCCGTGGCTTTGGTGCAGGCAGCCGCATCGGGTGACGATGTCGGAGTCGATGGTGCTGTCATCAGTAGATCAGGAGCTCCAGTGTCGTTGAGGGGGTGACCACAGCTACGGTTCAGGTTGTGGAGTCGGTGATGGAGTGAAGTATCATCGTCGGTGAGACCAGGGCTGCGGTGTTGATGAAGTCGGTGTCCACAGCCATGGTTCAGGCAGCGGCGTTGAGACCAAGGATGCGCTGTCGTCAAGGTAAGTGCTGCCCACACCCAGCAAGCAGTGACCATGGAGTCAATGCAGGCAGCAGCATCGCTGATGGGCATCGGGAAGCCTTATCTTGAAGTTACAGCACCTTAAACACCTCCAGTGGCCCAGAAACGGAATTGACACCACTTGGCAGGTGCAGGACTCCCAGCAATGAGGTCCAGGTACTGTAGATGAAGTCTTTGATGGCCCTAAGACTTCCAACAGGAGGCAAGCACACACAATCACTTGGAGAAACTTGGAAAGCAGGATCAAGACAGCAAAGTCCAGTTCCTTCACTGCCTACACACAGAAGGTGTAACTGTAGGCCAACCCAGCAAAGCAACACACAGCAAAGGGGCAGTACTCCTCCTGACAGCTCTTCCGTTCCTCTTCTCATTAGAGTCCTCAATCCAGAAGTTTTCTAAAAGTCTGGGGTTTTGGATGCAATACTTATACCCCATTTGGCCTTTGAAGTAGGCATCCTTCAAAGGATTGTTTTTGTAGTGCACACGTTCTTGCCCGGTCTTGGCTCCAGACACACTCTAAGGGGGTGGAGACAGCTTTGTGAGAGGCCAGACACAGCCCTATTCAGGTGTTTGTGACAACTCTTCCCACCCCTCTAGCTCAGCAAGGCCCATCAGCCTGGTGATTTGGCCACCAGGATATTCAGGGTACACCTCAACTCCCTTTGTGTGACTGTCTAAAGTGAATGCACAAACAGACCACTGTCAGTCAAAACCAGGCATTGATTCCATAGGGAGAGGCACAAGATGGTTAAGCAAGAAAATTTCCACTTTCTAAAAGTGGCATTTTCAAACACATAATTTAAAAACCACCTTTACTAAAAGAACTGATTTTAAAATTCTGAGCTCAGGGAGCCCAATCTCCAAATCTCTAGGCCTTCCCAATCGAAAGTTACACATGTAAAATGTTACAAGGCAGCTACAAAAGATAGCCTATAGGAGAGATGGTCCTTATAATAGTGAAAAACTAAATTGGCAGTATTTCACAATCAGGACATGTAAAACACACCAGTACATGCCCTACCTTTCACATACACTGCACCCTGCCCATGTGGGTACCTTTGGCATACCTTAGGGGTGTCTTACATGTAGTAAAAGGGATGGTTTGGGGCCTGATAAGTGGGTGCGCTTGACAGTTTAAAACTGCACTCACAGACAATGCAAAGGCAGGCTTGAAACAAGTTTACATGACTACTCATGTGGGTGGCAAAATCAGTGCTGCAGGCCTACTAGTAGCATTTGATTTACAGGCCCTGGTCCCACACAGTGCACTTAACTAGGGACTTACCAGTAAATCAAATATGAATCACATTTTAATTGGGGAGCACTTGCACTTTAGCGCTGTTCAGCAGTGATAAAGTGCCCAGAGTACCTAAACCAGCAAAAACGAAGTCCAGCATAACATCAAAAATACAGGGGGTTGAGGCAAAAAGACAGAGGAACCCACACCAAGGATGCCAGGTCTAACAGTTGATTGTTTGTAAATCACTATGCGTTGCCCTTTGGTTTGTTCCGAAATAGAAACAAGGAAACCCTATTGATCAGAAGGGACCAAGGGTAGAAAGTTATTTTTAAGAAACAAGGTCCCATTCAATTTAAAGATAGGTATAATCTCACAATTTTCCAATCAAAAATTGGATTATATGTTTTATTCAAAAAATGATTCAGATATAATACAATTGCTACGAACCAAAATACATGTGGTGAAATAAGTGAGCAGCCCGTGAGTTGTAAAAGGAAATCAGCCGATTTCCTAGCCGCAGGCAAGTGACTTAAAATGTGACTTTTTGTGTTTGTGAGAATAAAGGTTATTGAAAGTCACAATTGAACAACATCTCGTACTCAAATAAAATTTACAATGTATTATTAGGAGATTAGAGATGTGAGTCGACGACGTTTCGATCCCCAAAGTAGTGGTGGGATCTCTTCAGGACTAACCGATTGATGAAATGCCTGGGAAAGTATGCTGTGCAATATACCGCTGGAGAGCGAGAGTTACAGCAGGTGAATGAGCTAAAAGGATCTCCTGTGCCACAAGGGAATTTCTGGAATTAGCGTAATAGGACTATAGGAACCGTCAAGATTGAGGATGGTGGAGAGTTAAGTCTACGAGCACTCATTCCGTGTGGTCGGACAGCGGAAATCCAGTCTTAGGTAGTGGAGCAGTGGAATTCCTGGGAATTAAGCCAGGAACTGGATAGGTCCTGGTACGGGAAAAGCGGCAGAAAATTCGCCGCGAGTAAAGAATCCTTCGTGCTGGAAAACGGAGAGCCAAGACTGTTCACGCCAATGGTGGGTAATCTGAAGGGTCAGCTGGTTCTCCGTAGCGAGACTGGGCTCGAGTAGAAGTTCCCGGGTCTGCAGCCCGGGAACTTCTACTCGGCGAATTTTCTGCCGCTTTTCCCGTACCAGGACCTATCCAGTTCCTGGCTTAATTCCCAGGAATTCCACTGCTCCACTACCTAAGACTGGATTTCCGCTGTCCGACCACACGGAATGAGTGCTCGTAGACTTAACTCTCCACCATCCTCAATCTTGACGGTTCCTATAGTCCTATTACGCTAATTCCAGAAATTCCCTTGTGGCACAGGAGATCCTTTTAGCTCATTCACCTGCTGTAACTCTCGCTCTCCAGCGGTATATTGCACAGCATACTTTCCCAGGCATTTCATCAATCGGTTAGTCCTGAAGAGATCCCACCACTACTTTGGGGATCGAAACGTCGTCGACTCACATCTCTAATCTCCTAATAATACATTGTAAATTTTATTTGAGTACGAGATGTTGTTCAATTGTGACTTTCAATAACCTTTATTCTCACAAACACAAAAAGTCACATTTTAAGTCACTTGCCTGCGGCTAGGAAATCGGCTGATTTCCTTTTACAACTCACGGGCTGCTCACTTATTTCACCACATGTATTTTGGTTCGTAGCAATTGTATTATATCTGAATCATTTTTTGAATAAAACATATAATCCAATTTTTGATTGGAAAATTGTGAGATTATACCTATCTTTAAATTGAATGGGACCTTGTTTCTTAAAAATAACTTTGGTTTGTTCCGAGCACTAGATAAGCTAACTTCTGTGATGGGTAGTGGGGGAATTTAGAGTCTAAGAAGCGAAGAATGTTCCCCAAGACTTAAGTCAGTGCCCCATTTCTGTGGTATTCTGCTGCACATGTTCCAGAACAGTTCAATCAGTGGCGGCTCCTCCATAGGGGTGTTTGGGCGTCGCCCCACTGCTGTCTCGCAGTGCGAGAAGCAGAAACATAAAAAGGTCAAAACTACCATTTTATGTTTCTGCTTCTCGCACTGCGAGAAAGCAGAAGTGCCTGGTTGGGGGCGGGAGAGTGGGCGGTCCTGCTCGAGGGCAGGGGGGAGTGGCTTACCCACTGTTGTGGGTACTGACTGTTTGGCCGGCCCCTGGAGCCAAATGAACAGTCATTACCCACAACAGTGGGTAAGCCACTCCCCCCCTGCCCTCGAGCAGGACCGCCCACTCTCCCTTTCTCTCAATGTTGGAGAAAATGGCGCAGCTCTCCCCTGCGCCTTCAGCGATCTGATTGGCGAAGGGGAGGGAGGGAGGGAGGGAGGCTGCCTTTCCGGATCACGAGGAGAGCTGCAGGGCGGCGGGAGTCGGACCTATCTAGAAGCAGTCTGCTTGGCTCTGAAAGACTTTGAAATGTCCCTCGTGACATCATGCCATGCTTTTAAGAAGTTTGCTCCACGCGCTTAGGGCCAGGGTTAAAGACCTAAACCGGCGCACTACAGCATTTCACACACTGGTGAGTTCGACTCACTGAAACATAAACTTCTGTCGTTTGCCAGCGCATTCAGATTAGCTTCTAACTGAAAAGCTGGAAGCCACCCTAGGACTCTCCAGGTCAGCTGTCTGCCTCAATTTTCAAAACGTCTGCCCCTGTTCCTCCCGTGATCGAAAGTCCGTGGACAAATGTGACGAGCGCCAAACTTTGTAACAGCACACATGTATAGTCGCGCAGCTCCGGCGGTGTAGGAGCACCCTACTACAGCACCCATCATGTGCACCCCGCATCCCCTGCTTCCCCCATGAGGCTCACCTCAGCACAAGCGGGTCCGATCAGAGGCTCCGCGGCCCAGAGTCCCCCCAGGCAGTCCTCACTGCGGAGCTGTGCTTTGTTGTGCAGGGGAGATCACCCCGCACCAAAACAACACGGCGGAGCGATGGCAACAACGAGGAGGTGCACAGCTCCTACTGAAGGCCCGGAGGAGCAGAGTAAGTTATTTTATATTTTTTTTAATGAAACCCCGTCCGCTTCCCCGTGACGATCCCAGACTCATCAGCTGGAGGGGCAGGAAACTTAACTACTGGGTGCAGAAATCGGCACTTCAGGAGTAGCAAGAGTCATCCCATATGTAGTAGTAAAAGAAATGGGACACAGTTACCAAATAGCCTCATGAAATGTGCGACGCTAAACCAAGGACACTTTGCATGATGGTATTTTAAAGCCCATAAACCTAGTACTAAAAAAATTAAGAATGCCTATAAGAAATGTGCGTTTTGGTTAATTAATTATAAAATTGAGCTGGAAAATGCACCTATTTACACCACTTTTCAAAAAAGGTTCTCTGGAGGTGAAACTTTCCTAAAACGAATTCCAGCTTGCTCACATGTGCACCAAAGTTCACTAATTGCTCTTACGCCTCACTAGTTTCAAATTCCACCAGCCGCCACTGAGTTCAATGTTCAGATCTTTTGTCAAGCGCACGTATTTAGATTTAGACTTGGGTTAATTGCAGTCTACATCCTGGGATTTGTGGACTCTCCAGGTCTTACCCCCATGCTCAAGCCATTTAGGGGATGAGATATTACAGAGCTGACTACAAGTTTCTATTGGGCACATTATGTGGGCTAGTTTTGCATATATCCTGGTCCTGTACCTCAGTAGTCCTCATTTGTGATGCAGAAGATTTTGAATGTGATCCTCACTCCAACCAGGAGATCACGCAGAGCTTTCAAAGCAGCTTTAATGTGACCATGCATCCATAGGTTTAAACATACTCTTGCCAACAAATTTTGAACCACAAATATCCAGTCAATTACAGTGGTGGCAGCCAGTAAGGAAAAGTGGTGGGGCAGCCCAGAAGACAATAACAAATACATTAAAATGAAAACTTACCTCCCTCCTGGCTGCCTCGGTGCTCTTCTGCTCCTGATCACAGGCTCCCTGACTCCACTGCGCCAATCTAGATGCTGCTCTCATGCTGGTAATACTATTACCCAGCATGAGAGCAGCTTTTGGGATTGGACAGAGCAAACTGATTTTATGCTCCCAGAGGGAGCCTCAGTGCCTCCTGTGCCTCCTGTTCTCCATGCTGTTCTCCATGCTATAACCTGGAGATATCTAAGTGTGCATGAAGGTTTGGTCATCCTAAGACAGCAGGCCAAATCGTCACTTGCACTTGCAGTGCCCTGTGCACACCTCTCCTCCTGCTGCTGTCAGAGGATGGCCCCGTCCTTCAGACTTGGCTCCGGCTGACACTCCATCATGTAAAACAAAATGATAATAAAACTACTTTATTGTCATATTATTTTACATGTTTTTAAATGCTGGCTGAGGCAGTGAAGCGACGCTCCTCTGCCATAACGGATGCACAGGTCAATTAGTTTATTTTTGAGCCTAGAGTAAAAATGCAACAGTACATCACCTGTTTGTGTGTACTAAATAAGTTGAAATGCTTCTATTTTCCAATGCTCTTCTCTATTTCATTATAAGTTTAGCCTGCTAGTGCCAAGAAGCCGCATCTAATGCTGGCTTGTTTTATAAGGGCCCAAAACGATAACAGATTTACAAGCCCCTTGCGCCACTTTTGCCTCACTTTTAACATGGGAAAAGTGACGCAAAAGTGGCGCAAGAAGCTTGTAAATCTGCCCCAATGTGTGTTAAATCGAGAATTGGTCAACGCATAATCTGTAACATGCCCAGTATTCATCAGCATCAATACTGTTTATTTTCCCAGCTCTAGGCACTCTTTCCCACACCCACATGAATTGCATAAACCACATCTACAGTCATTCTGTCTGTGTTAGATATCACATGTGCAGCTTGTGACACCAGATAATTAAATAATGGGTCACAAATTTCAGACAGAGTGGTTTCTGCACCAGACATCTCTGAATACGTGTCTGATGTAACATTGCAATACACTAATTCAAACATCTTGCTGAGATGGAAAAAGTGTCCTGCATGGCTTGGAGGAGCGTGCAGCCCTGACTAGAGTTCCCAATAGTGAGTTCTGGATTTTATTTTTGGTGATTCTGTGCACATGAGACACAAGCATGTAAGGTTGGGGGCCCATTGTGACGTGGCTTGTGTCATTCCTTTATTGCGTTTGACTGTCATGAGCTTAACTGACAGTAGAGGATGGAAAGTAGTGCCAGCATGTTGAGCTCAGTAGCCGGAAAAGTTTTTAACCTGTTGTAGGGATGACACGTAGGTTTGAAGAAGGTATATATATTACCAAAAGCCCCAACATATCCAATAAAAGAGCTGGCTGGCTGGAAACTGACAAGCCTCACATATGCAACAGACAAGTTTGGAAAGTGGGGATTGGGGTGACAAATGGTGCCAATGGGAAGGTAGCATGAGGGTTACATCATAATGAACACTGGCTCTGACTATCATACGTCATCACAACACATCTTCCTCCTCTACAATAAAGATTAATAAATAGGATTAACGAAACTAAATGGTAGCAAGAGTTGTGGGAACAGGGAAGATGGGTGGGGATAATAAACAACGTCAAAAGAGATATAGTCATTGAATTTCTTTGGTTTGTTAATGGGTCTTCCAAATCTGCCTGTGGCACCTTGGTTACCCACCAAGTTCTAATTTTCTGAAGGTGTGATGTTCTCACCCCTATGAACAGACCTGTGACTGGTAGACGGTTTGGCTGAAGATGTAAGTTCATCAACAACAGTACTACTTCTACTATCAACATTTCCAGTATCACAATGTGACCCTTGGGACATATTTTCAGCATAGTCAAAGTCCAACCACAAATCACTGTTGCCTCTAACATTACTATGCAATTCACCATCCTGCGATTTCCCAACGGATACCCATTTGGTTAGCCTACTCTGTACCAGACTTTCCCATCACTTAGTTTTGCTGAATTCTGATACAGTGTGCAAATTCTTAAAGGACAAGAGAATCTACTCTTACCCTTTCCATTCTTTTTTTCCAAGCGAACTTTGACCATATCACCACATTTGTATGTTAACCGTTTCACACCATGATTTTTATCATACCACTCTTTGTAACATTCTAGTGCTAATTTGACCTTTTTCCTCACTGTTTCCGGGGACCACTCTCTTTGTTTAGACACAGGCATCCAACAGAGATCTTAACTCAAAGCCTGTCTACCCCTCATCAGGATGAATGGAGGACATGACCTGTGTGCTATTGTCAGTTATAATACATTTGGTTAACCCTTCACACATGAATATTTTATCCAAGAAGAAGATTACACCGAAACAATCTGCATTCTGCACAATTTCAATTTCCGCCATGTAAAAAAATGGTCCACAAGGACCAAGATATATTTGCAAGTGCTATCATGACCTCCCACAAATCCAACTATGTCCTATCCAACCCTCTCCCAAGACATTCTGGGACATTCAATGGGGCTCAAGGGTAGCTTAAAGGTTTTTAAGCTTTTGTCAGAATCATTGCAAAAGACACACTCTCTGATTAATAGCTTAATTAGTCTATCTAGACTTGGCCACCAATAATTACTCTTAAACCTTTGTTTTGGAAATCCCAAGATGTCCCTCGTGGCAAAGTCCAAGTACTTGTTTCCTTAAGTTGATAGGGGGAATTACCATACCAGATCTAAAAAGTAAGCCATTCTCAACACATAATTAACTCCTGACTTCCCAATAAAATATTTCATCCATATTAAGATTTCTTTTGTTATGCCATTCATTGAAATGAATTCACAAATCCGCTGTAAATTACTATCATTGCACATGTGATTTTTCCACTCAGAAAGAGCCACTTTGTCATCTTCATCCTGAAACTAACCATTTCCTTCCTCCACAAGGTAATAGTAATCTGCTAAGGAAGTCTGCAACGTGATTCTTGACTCCACGTCAGTACTCTACATCGTACGTGTAGTCCAGTATTTTCATGGATATCTGACTGATTCTTGGTAAAGCATTTTGTAAACCAGCAGTGGTCAAGATTTGTGTGAGAGGTTTATGATCTGATCGTAGGAGTACATGGAGCCCCCATATGTATAAGCCAGTCAGTCAGTCAAAAGGTCTTTATTTCGATTTACATCATAAAAGACATGCTATCCATATAAAACACAATCCATAATAAATTGTCCTAGTATAGTCCATAAAATCCATAAATAAATACATACTAAAAACAAAATAAAAAGTTATTAAATACAATACAAAGACTCACGACTGATACAATCAATAGCCGCTAAAAAAAAAAAATAAGAACAAATTTCATAATATAATGAACAATAATAATGAACAATATGCTAAACCACCTGCAACATTATGTGTACTACTGAATTATAGACTCAAATTCCGGGTCCTAATTGACGAAACCCAACTAACAAATTTAGATACCCCTATGTCAATATACTTAGTGGTGTCAGATTTTAGGATTCGACTGGCAACCTGTGCTGATCTTGTTCCCAGTGAACGGCATACAGGCTTTAGCCACACACATCTAGGTTGAGTGTATATTGGACAACAAAAAAGGAAGTGATCAGCAGTTTCTACCTACTCCACACAAAAGGGACATTTATCACTGCCACATAGATTCCATGAACTCGTTACCCCACGAAGAGGGAGGGAGCCAACTATTAACTGATGATACAATTTGCGATCAGATGGCTTTGTTATGATGTCCCAATATTCATCATAAGTGGGGACATCCTTGATGACAAGGAATAATACTGTCATGGGGCCACCCAGAGCAGCTGCTAATCTCTTTTCCTTAATCTTACACCAATAGATTTCTTTAAAAAGCTTCTTTGAGGGGAAAACAGCAGCAACAGGATCAACCCATAAGGACACTAACCCCATATCAATCAGGGAAGCTTTTATTGCTGATAACCAAGGAATCCCCGATGAACCCCGTAGCCCTTTTACTTCCAAGAGGGCCTCGGCATACATAGACAGTTCCGGTGTAGTCCACAGGCGCCGCCAAAATGCAAGTGGTCTATACCGTACCATGTCCTCCACCGGCTTACAGCCTAGGTCATACAATAGGGGAACACGAGGAGTTGATTACGGTAACCCTATTACTGACCTAAGGAATTTGTTCTGAGCAACCTTAAGTTTGGACATATCACTAAAGCCCCACAACTCCACCCCATACATAATGACTGGAAGAATTTTGGAACCAGAGATTTTAATCAGTGGAGCCAATGGTTTTGGTAGCGAGTTTCTATGTTCCTTCAACAGAGCTCCGCCAAGTTGGGCGTGCTTAAGGGTAAGGACATCTATCTGGGGTTTCCAACTCAAATGTTTACTAAATGTGACTCCCAAATAAGTAAAAACAGCTGTCTGGTCAAGGATAACCCCACCCATTTTAACCCTTGATTTAACTGATCTTGGACCACGAAGGACCATAAATTTGGTCTTCCCTACGTTAACTTCCAGCTCATGGTCGCGGCAGAAAAGCTCAAAGCGAGACAGAGCAAACTGTAACCCCTGTCTCGTCTTAGAAATTAAGAGCGTATCGTCCGCGAACATTAGCAAGGGGACTTTCTTGCCAGCAAGGGAAGGTGCATCAGTGGGGAAGTTAGTAAAGTAGTCCATAACCCCGTTAATGAACAGGGAAAACACGGTGGGAGCCAAAACACACCCTTGTCTAACCCCTTTAGAAACCTCAAACCTATCCGTCACCTCCCCGGGTTTACCCCATCGAACTTTAGCATACGTATGTTCATGCAATTTAATAAGAAGAACCACCAGCTCTTTGGGCATGCCCATCCCCAATAAAACATCCCGCAACTTAATCCTTGGAACAAGATCAAATGCGGACCTTAGGTCCACAAATGCCGCAAAAAGCATGCCACCACCAAGGATAACCTCTTTCCAATACAGGAGCATAACCCTGGACGCTTGGTCTAGGGTTCCAATATGCGACCGAAAACCCGCCTGGAGTGGTGTTAATATATCAAAATCGGCAATCCAGCCCTGTATACGACCCAAAAGTAGGTGGGCAACAAACTTTTGTATCGCATCTATAAGGCTAATTGGACGATAATTGGCCGGGGCAGAGCGATCGCCCTTCTTATAGATTGGCAATATCTCTGCCCCTAACCAAGAATCAGGAACTGAAGCTCCATTAGCAAGAGCATTGGCTAGCATGGTCAAATATGGGACCCATAGGTCTTGCTCATGTTTAAATAGGTCTGCGGGGATACAATCGGGCCCCGGTGCTTTGCCACTCGGGGTGGCCTTTAAAATAGACTTCACCTCACAGGGGACAAATACCAAGGGTTCCTCACACATAAGAGACGGTGTCGCAGCTGTAGTCATACTCTTAAGTTTGCACTGGTTTTCAAAATACGAAAGCCACTGCTGTGGCTCCACGTGGGTGGTAGATACCATATCTTGTGGGTGGTTACCCCACTTAAGGAGATACCAAAATTCAGTCATATTCCGCCCATCGCACGCCTGTAGTAACCCGTTCCAGCGATCCTCGTCCCAATTCCTTTTAGCTGATAATTGGGCACGTTTATAAATAGCCCTACAGCTACAAATAACATCTGGTAATCAAGATTTAATGGCAACAAGCAAGGCTCTTTGAGCCTGTCTACAACCATTGTCGTACCAGGATCGGGATCTCAACTCTTTGTTCTTGGAGTTATGGGGTAAACTCTTAACAAAGAAGGATTTAAGCTCCGAGAATAACCCAATATGAATACCGGGAAATTTTCCATTTATCTCAACCTGGGACTCAGAACAATTGAGTTTGTTTAATGTATTAATAAGCAAAATCCTAATCATGGACATAAAACCCTCATTAATAACTATTTTAGGCCAGCGTACCCTTCTTTCATCATTAGTTAAGAATACTTTTGCCTGAACAGTAGGGACATCATCCATAACAATATCAATAAAACTGTTATCAAGCATGGACAAAACTAGGGGGTTACGGTCGCTTTCTGGTCAACATACAACCACCATATCATCAATCATCGACCACAACTCCACATTAACCAGTATATAATCAATACGGGACCCAGATCTTCCATTGTCAAAGGTCACTACCCCAGATCTATCAGACTTCGATCTACCATTAACAGCCTGCATACCCTTTTCGAGACACAAGCCCTTAATAAACAAAGCCGCTTGCGTCCATTTTTTAATGGGTATCAGCTCCAACTGAGGTATGCCCCACATAGAGTCTTCAGCATATGTAAGCTTCCCATCATCCACTCCAAGAGGCTCAAAACAGGTGTTGAAGTCCCCAACAACAACACTGTTAACTTTTTTAGTTATGGTTCCTAAGAAATCCTCTAATATAAGGGCTGTTGGAGAACATCTACCACCTGGGAGCCCCCTTAAATAAATATTAATAATAATGATGTTAAGCCCCTTAGTGGAGCAGACTCTAATAGCCATAATGTCTGGGCTATCTATCGGAATCTCCACAACTGACACACCCTCTCGTTGGCGTACCCAGATCGACAAACCGCCCACAGTTCTACCCCTAGTCTCCTTAGCTGCTGGTTTAAAAAAGTTCAAGTAGCCTGAACGAAAAAGTGGAGCTATTGCCCAAGTTTCCTGAAAGGACCAGATATCAGTCTTATCAATAAAACTAGCCCAGTCTGGTAGATGTAGTTTGGATTCCAGCCCCGCAATATTCCATGACGCTACCTTCGCAGAAGGAGTAACGGGGCTAGAAGTAGCCGCCTGACTATCCACCATATTACAAGAGGCAGTACTCCCCATCACAACATTATTGAAGATAGGAGGAGAGAACTGGAGCGAGAGGGAGTCATGAGGCGGTGATACTGAACTACAACCATTTACCCCAGAGGTTTGAAACTGGCACCCATATAGCGATAACCTATCCAGATCCTTTCCATCCCCATGTCAATCATTTTCCTCAAGGGTGTACAAGGGGGCAAATTGGTTATAGGTAGAAATAGGGTGATTAAATAAGGTATCACAATGGTGGGCCCGAGGGAGGTGACTCTCTACCCTAAAAGCAAGATTAGAATGTCTATAGGGTGTTTCAAACCTATTCCATGTAAGCAGAGGGGTACCTGAAGTTGATCGAGGATAAAAGTGACTTAGAGTAAGCGTTTGGATCCCACCCCCTCCTCTAGAGTCCCTCCCTTCACAGATAAACCTTACTGCTCTGCGATCTCTAAAATTTACAATAAAACAATACCCTACCTTGTCCTTACATCTACTGCCCAACCAGCTCACCCTCCTTACATGAAGTATTTCACCATTAATGTGGCCAGGGAGTGGTCTATTGTTACTAAGCCAAAAAATGACTTTATTGTTCAGCTCCCTGTGATTTTCCAGTTTCTCCTCTTCGATCTCTGGTACCCCTGCCAATATCACAGTGTACGGCACTGAATCGGGGGGGAGATCGATACAGGGATGTTTCCTTTTCCTGACAACAGTTCCTATAACCTCCTTCTCCTTATGGATAACCTCTACTGCCAGTTTGGCATGTTCAGACTCTTTCCTACCCTCCCACCCTGGCACAACAACTCTCGTACTATTGTGGTGACTATTATTGATTACCCCTGTAGTGTCCCTACTATCATGATGTCTTGGATGCATGGGGTTTTGGATATTATTGGAGCTGACAGCAATAAAACCATCCAACTCCGACGCTGGTCCTCCTTCTGCTACACAATTAGGGACTATAGTGCAACCCACAACCTTTTCTAATGCAATAGTATTCGCCATAACTATTTTTCCCAATTTCCCCAAATTTTCAAGAATTAGTTTAATTCTTTCGAATAGGGGGAGCATTAACGACTTCATCAAATGCTCTATCTGGTCAAAGAAGCTATCAGTATACTGTGCTTTCAAAGGCCAGCGCTTAGGCAGCTCAGTAGACTGTTTGCCCAAAACTTCAGGATTGGGCAGAGTATTCTCAATTACCAAATGAGGCGCTATGACTGAGGCCCCTCCATATTTACTGGTTTTAATTATTTTGGGACACCTGCCCTTATGAGCCCCACCCCCTCTCTTCCTTTTCCCGCATTTGAAAGGTAAAACAGTAGCTTGTATGGAGCTGTCCCCTGGTAATGAATTCAAGATCATAGGAGCTACTGAAGAACAAGCGTCAGATACATCGGTAGCCTCCAAATCTCTGCTAATAACCTGCCTGGTATCATCGCGGGGTGAATCGGTGACCAACTGCACTGGGGTAACAGCATCCCTAATAGTACCCAGTGAGGAGCGCTTGGAGAAGATGGGATCTAACGACAGTCTCTTCTCGGTTAGCGCTATCTCTCGTTCCAGCACGACCGCAGCCCTTGTAAAATTCTGGTCCATAGTCCTTGAAATAGACCCTTCAGTGCTACTAGTCGTGCTTTTTTTCTCTTTCACTTTCCCTTTCCCCATAGTAGGCGACAAACCTCAGGTGGGCCAGGAGATACAACAAAATTTGCAGTAGGTCAGTACAGGTCAGTACAATAAAACAACCAGAAAAATGAACAGCCAGAACAAATATAACTACAAATATATTTAACGAACCTAGATTCCCGAAGATAACAAAGTCCACTGTTCAATTAACCCGGCGCCGCCCGCGACGCAAGGGAGGCGCCGGTATTTTGTGCGCCTCCGGGCGTGGAAGTGGTGAAGAACCAGAAACCTTATGGCCTGGCAGCGCAGGGTACACCTTAATCTCCTGGGTTCTCCTGCTTCAGCTAACAGAGACACGGGGACACTCTGTCGGCGTAAAAGATCAGATTTTATTAGCTGCAGCTAGTACAGTTGTCCTAGAAGTACACACGGTATGTTCTCAGGAGACTGCCACTTCACTCCGTGGGGCACAATCTTTTATAGTACATAGGTGACATATACATTAACGAAGGACACACCTAAAACATACATGAAAAACCAATAAGAATAGTCTGAAAGTAAGTCAGAGCCAATAGAAAGAATTGGAAAACAAAAGTATCGAGTAACCCGAAGAAGCCTCTCCTCCAACTGTGTTTGCCACCCCTCCCCACAGGTTAAGGTATTAACGTGTCTGTAACTGACTTGCAGGTGGCGAGATACGTTTGTGTGTTTTGGAGGACAGTTGTGAAACGAGAGAATACGAGCAGAGGACAGCGAAGGCCAGAAGATGAGATAAAGTCAGAAGAGAATAGTGTGAACCAACAGATAGTTGAGACAGGGATTAGAAAAACCAGACAGGGATTAGTGTACTCGGCCAGTCTCTAACACCAGCTTTGTAAACAGAGGCAGAAGGCTATTTTGACACAATACTGCAGGAAAAGCAGAAAAGACTTCGTTCATCGTGCTGCCTGAGTGAGGGCAACACAAAATGGCGGCGGAGCACAAAATGGAGGCTCAATACGATCGTGATCGAAAATCGAATTTCCTCAGACCCTCCTTTTGCCAGAACTCAGGCAAGATACACAGACTCACGTTAATCTGAGTCGATGTCGATAGCCATGAGGTCATCGAGCTGTTGCTGTAACATCATTCTAACATTCTCTGTTCTTTGTGTCTTAGGTTTTGGGATGCACACAGTAGCACAAAGGTCGCAGTTGGCGGGACCACAGTGCATACAAAGACAACAAGAGAAAACGATGGCTAAAACCATACCAAGGAATGTTAGCACTTTCAACCCCATTTGGACAGTAGTCCCCAAAACCATCCCAATAACGACCAATCTCCTTCGTCTTGATGAATCGTCTCGGAGATTATATGTAATTTAGAGATGGCCTGGTATACTGTCGGAGCATCATCAGGTATATAAATACAGCAACTTGATTTGATCAATTTACAGACTCCTCCACGATCTGCAAGAATAACTTCTAAGGCAACTCGGTTCTGCAAAGTCATAAGACGATCCGCCTGTAGTTCCGCTGTAATATTACTCAAAGCTCCTACAGTGATGTCTATGGTAGTCTCTACAACACAAACCAGTTGTCTCATATTCCTGCTGTTTGCCATAGGACCCCAAAAAGGAAGAAATCCTTTTAGGAAGTCTCCTCCCTCTTGTCCTGCTGTGTCTTTGGAATCAATAATTCCTCTGCCATATCTGTTTTTATGAAAATTTGAAGAAGCAGTGTATGTAGGGGGAAGAAGAAAAGCTATATAGCAAGTTTCAGAAAAATCAGTCGGCAACCACGTATAGGCTCTATCGTGACAGATAAAATACGTGCCCTGAGATGGCACTAACGGCGGCGAATTCTGAGATGAGTGGATGTATGTATGGGAACAAAAACTTTTTCTCTGTTCGATGTCAGTATTCTGGCCATTTATTTGCAAACAGAAATTGCCTTGATGAGGTACAGTCCAAATTGGTGGAGATTTTCCCTGTTTAACCTTATCACTAAGGCTAGTGATATAATGAGTGATGTTTCAATTAGTATATGCTTTTCTCTCATCAGCAGAAATTTTACTATTTTCCATGATTTTAGCCATAGCTACCATTCCCTTTATCAATGAACTATGACTGAAATCTGGTCCACCAATATAAGAACTGACAGGTCGTTTAAATCGGCTCTGATATGCGTTAGAGAAAATTACAAAATAAGCCCAAGCAGAACCTTCATAAGCGAACAGAAGGACTAAATATGGCATCCCTTTTTCTGTGGTATGAGGCATTAGTCCACACACCCAACAATTGGTTGTATCAATTACTAATTGGTGTTGGTGTAATAACTGGATAAATGAATTATTGAAATATTCAATTCTTCTAACGAGTTCATGTTGAGGAAGTGTATGAAATAGATGCGGAGAGATAGTAGAATAAGAAGTCACAGTCATAGAAGAAGGGACAACTTTTTGCTGCATAGCATGAACAATCCAACCTATACACGCCAACAAAATACACAATAATATAAAAACACATAAAGTTATACCACAACGACTGTACATTATTTTACAATAATTGTCTTTCATTTTGTTCTTTCTCTCTCTTTTGCCTAATGTAGTTTCCATCTTCTAAATGGATGCTCACGGCAATCTTCCTTAATCACTTGGTCACGATTGTCTGCCGTCCTATGACACTGCACGTCCTGCAGGCCTATTGCCACTACTCAGGTCACAACCAAGACTCCTACCGTGACCCTGCAACCGGGATAGAAATTACATAGAAGAGAGAGAATCTCAAGTTTTCTTCTTCAATCTAGGTCTTAAATCGTAATGAGCCTTATCAGGTACAGTCTGATCCTGAAACAATGTTCGTAGATTTGTGGTATTCAGACGAAAATGTGGTGGTACAGCTTCTTGGAGAATGTCGTCGTTTTCTTTTTCTGACAGTGTTCCATTCAAGCGTGCATCACTAAAAGGTATAAATGGGGGAACCTTCTCGCTTTCAGAGTCACTTATACCCTTACGGACCCACTGATCAAAGGGTAAAGGCAAAGGAACCTTCTTGCAGTGCACGCCGTGAATCCAGTTCTTCTTTCCTTCAACCTTTACTGCTGCACGAGTGGTCAAGAGAACCTGACGGGGTTCTCTCCAGCGAGGCTCCAAATTCTTCGTCCTTTGGAAATTCTTCACACAAACCCAGTCACCTGGTTGGATGGAATGACCTGAGTCTGTGGAGGCCTCTGGCAAAGCGCTCTGAACCTGTTGATGGAGAACACACAATCGCATGTGTGCCCCATCGGATATGGTATATCAGAGTACTTTTTAGGGCGAGGGACTCCCCATACATTAGCTGGGCGTCCGAAAACTATCTCATAAGGGCTAAGTCCCAAACGAGAATGCACAGCCGTTCTGGTGGATAGAAGAGCCAAAGGTAGGGCATTGGGCCAACTAAGGCCTGTACTAGCCTGCACTTTCGCAAGCTTAAGCTTTAAAGTACCATTGTAGCATTCCACTAGACCCGCTGACTGTGGATGGTTTGCCGCATGGAACTTCTGTTTTATACCAAGACCTGCACAAACTTTTTGCATGACTTGGCCCACAAATTCGCTCCCATTGTCACTCCAGACAATGCGCGGCAAACCAAATCTAGGAAAAAACTCTTTTAGAAGTACTTTGGCTGTAGATAAAGCAGTATTGTCTTTCAGGGGGTAAGCCTCTATCCATCTAGAAAAGGCACATACCACCACTAGAACATATTTGAGATTGTTGCATCGTTCCATGTGAATGTAATCGATTTGCAACACCTCAAATGGATAGGTCGGAGGAGCAAAATGACCTGCTGGAGTTGGGGTTCCCTTTCCCGGATTGTACATTAAGCAAATAATGCAATGTTTTACTACATTTTCTGCACACTTTGGGATTCCTTCGTTTTGCCACACTGGAGCCAGAAGCTTGCATATTCCTTTCGCACTTAGGTGGGCTGGACCATGCGCCATAGTAACTACAGGTAGTACATAAGCGTCTGGTAACAGCCAACGTTGGTGCTCGGACAATTCCACCCAACATCCCATCTCGTCTAACATTCCTGTACTTTCTTTCCACTTTCTCAACTCTTTCTCTGTAGCATCTTGTATTGATTTCACACTTTCTACTGTGTCCTCATACATTCCTTTTTCTCTGACCCAATTTGCAGGCCCGCAACATACATGCGACTTGTAGCATCTCTGGCTGTCTTTTTCGCTACCTCATCCGCAAATGCATTCCCGTGACCAACATCGTCAGTAATCTTCTTATGTGCGCTACACTTCACAATTGCTATCTGGGTAGGCAAAGCAAGTGACTCAAGAAGGTCAGACACCAACTGACCATGTTGTATCTTAGTGCCGTGGGAAGTAGGAATCTCCTTTCTTTCCACAAACGTCCAAAATTGAACGCCACACCAAAAGCGTACTGGCTATCGGTATACACGTTCACTCTTTTTCCTTTGGATAACACACACGCTCTGGTTAAGGCTATCAGTTCAGCTGCCTGAGCTGAATTATGTCTGATGCGTGCTGTTTCCACGACTGTATGCAAGGTAGTAACAGCATAGGCTGAAGTTGTCTCTCCATTAGGAAGCTTAAAACAAGAATCATCTACCCATAGCGTTCCATCCGGATTCACTAATGGCGTATCTGTTAAGTCAATTCTACCTTTTGTCTCTTCCTCAGTACGGAAGAAACAATCATGTTGTTCTTGAACACCTTTCTCTTCTGGAAGAGGCAACAAAGTAGCTGGATTTAAAGTATTACATCATTTGATATGCACGTGACTAGCCAAGAGCGTCAGCTCATATCCAGACAAACGAGCACTCGTAAGATGCTGTGTTTTTGTTCTGTTTAACAAAGTATCCACTGCATGTGGCACCATAACAATGAGAGTATTATCTAGCACCACTCCAGCAGACTGTCGAATGGAAATTGCTGCTGCTGCTGTTGCTTTAAGACAACTAGGCAATGCTTTAGCTACTGGATCTAACGTAGCCGAAAAATAGGCACATGGTCGCTGTTTCTCTACAAATCGCTGTGTTAAGACTGACAACGCACAACCTTCTTTTTCATGAACATAGAGCGTAAAAGGCTTACTTTAATCAGGAGTACCTAATACAGGAGCGGAACACAGAGCAGCACGTAAGTCAGTAAAACTCCTCTGACATTCGTCAGTCCATGGAAGGGGTTGAGGCGTATCTTTCAAAGTGAGTGCCAACAAAGGTTTGGCCAACAAAGAGAAGTTAGGGATCCACTGCCTACAATAGGAAGTAATGCCCAGAAAGGCACGTACCTCTCTTTGTGTAGATGGCACAGACATTTGCACAATTGCTTGGATTCTTTCTGGGGTTAATCGACTTCCCTCCTTTGATAAGAGATGACCCAAATAGGTAACTGTAAAGATCTTCCCCAACACAGAAATTGTAGTTGGTAATCTTTATTCGTGGTACATAAGGTAGATACCTCCAGCTTGCTCTTCCAGCTTTGCAATACTAACTCTCCCCTTCAAACATCAACATTCTACCCTAGCAACAAGCCTTACATTCTACACATGCAATGAGCTCTACACATCTTCCCCCTTACATATTTTACATATATAAATTGAATGAGAAATTAATACTTTATATATTAACATACTAACACTTGTGGAATGGAGTTAATCATGCACAATTTGATCAGGAGCACGACACTTGGAAACATTTCCCGTACTCCAAGAGGAACCATCCATCAAAATAAGAATGTTCTTTTTCACCGCCCTAACTTGTACAGGTTGAGAAAACTTGCTTTCTCCTTTGATAACATTTTCCCCTCGCTTAACAGCCACCCAATCTCCAACATTTATGTCATGATCCTTAACACCTTTCCTGACATTATAATGCCAGGCTACAGTCTTCTGTTGTTCCATAACATCGTTCTTGACCGCACTACGATCAACCCACACACACTCTTTACTCTTAAGCCAACCTGGAATCTCCTTCACACCCGGTTCTCGTCCCTTAAGAGAGATAAAAGGGGAAACACCTGTCACTGAGTGTGGTGTAACTCTATATGACCACACTAATTTTTTCAACTCGTCTAACCACGACAAACCATTGGAAATAGAGAGTTGGATATTCTCCATTATCAACCTATTGTGCCTTTCTACTAAACCATTGGCTTGTGGTCTAAATAATGCAACTTTCTCATGCGTGATTCCCATTCTGGTGAGAAACTCCTTCATTTTGTTGGAAATCAATTGAACCCTGTTGTCTGACACAAGCGTTTTTGGCATGCCTTCATTTATGAACACCCTTTCCATAAAACCAATCACTTTCTCTGTTTCAATGCAGTCTGTACTCTCAACCACAAACCATTTAGAGTGGTAATCCACCAGAACCATTAAAAATTTACTTCGAGAACCAAGCTTCATAATGGGACCCAAAAAATCAATTGCCAGTCTTTCCCACGGACGACTGGGAAACTCCGGACATGCAAGTGGTGGTTGCCTCACAATTTTTGTCTTATCACTCCTAGCACACGCATAACAGTCCTTGACCAACCCCTCAACCTCACTGTCCATGCCTGGCCACCAAAACGACTGCCGGACACGTCTTTTGGTCATATTCCTACCCAAGTGACCTTCGTGAGCTATATTTATTATCTTGGGTCTGAGACCATCTGGCGGCACTAATTTATTTCTCCGCCACAACTTTCCCTCATTTACACTCAACTCCGTCCCTACATTCCAATAACTTTTGAAACGAGTGACCTGACCGTAACTCTCTTTCCATCCTGCCGACACGCATACCATTACTTCTTGTAACACCTTATCCTGTAACATCGCATCCTCCCATTGCTCCTTATCAAATGCTTGCTCTTCACTACACTTTATCACATTTACACCATCAACATTCTACCCTAGCAACAAGCCTTACATTCTACACATGCAATGAGCTCTACAGTAACCTCTCGACGAACATATTGTAGCTTAGAAGGTGAAAACGTATGATTAAGATTGGATAAGTGTCGCAACAATGCAACCGTCACATTCTTACATATATCCTCTGAATCAGCAGCGATTAACAAGTCGTCCATGTACTGAATGAGAGCAGCACCAGACGGCAAAGAAAAAGCATCAAGATGACATTTCAGAGCTTGACTATAAATAGAGGGACTTTCACAATAGCCTTGAGGTGCGCGCTTGAACCGGAAGCTTCGGCCTCCAAGAGAGAAGCCAAAAACATCCCTACTCTCTTCGGCAATGGGAATACTAAAGAAAGCATTTTTCAGATCGATAACAGAAAACCAAACCGCTGTAGAGGGTATCATCGTCAACAACGCAGTGATATCTGGGACAACAGGAAACTGTGGTACAACAATTTTGTTTACCTCCCGAAGATCAATTACAAAGCGATAAACAGGAGGCTGAGAAGGATCAGTGCGTTTAAGAACAGGAAGAATAGGGCTATTACATATGTTACCTCTCGTTTCCTCAACCACATCCTTCTGAATCAAATCATGAATGATTTCCAAAAGCGCTCTTTCACCTTCAGTGGAAATTCTATATTGAGGAACGCGTGGCAATTCAGCATTGGGCTTGAGAGTAACAACATAAGGTGGAATTTCAAGACAACCAACATCATTTGGACCCGTGGCCCAAAGCGTTGTAGGAAGAGAGAGCAATTCAGGTGGAAATTGATCTTTTGACAAATACATTGGAGAAGTCAGTTTCTGTCCTAAAGTAAGATATATATCAGAAGGAGAGCAATATATCGTTGCATGCAATCTTTTCAATAGATCCAAGCCCAATAGATTCTCGCCGCAACCATTCGTTAAGAGAAGCGGAACTTCTAAATCATAAGGGCCAATTGAAATAGGCAAAGGGCAAGAAACCAGATTACGAACTGGAGCGCCAGAAAAACCTACAGATACATTTGTTAAGCCAGACAAAGGTGCCCCAGGGAGTTTTGAATGAATGATAGAACTTCTCATTGCACCAGTATCTAAAAGAAATGGCTCTGAAACACCCATTGTAGTGACATTAACATAAGGTCCATTCTGATCTACTGGAATCGACACAACTCCCTTACTTTGTCCATGGCTGTCCTAGTTAGCATGAAGACTTTCATTCCCGCCTTCAAAATAACAATCCTCATTGTAATACTGCGTAGACCGAGCGTTTTGCTGATCAAAGTAGTTCACGGAATTAGAAGGAGGAAGGGAACGCTGTTCTTGGGTCAACATACCTCTACCTCTGTTTGCTGACTGGAGGCCACCACGACCTCGTGGAGCAGATAGTGTCCCATTGCGCTGTAATAAAACCGGACAACTATTCTTAAAATGGCCTTCCTCCCTACAATAGGCACATTGATTAAGACCTAAAAAGGTCGCGGAGTATATGGCTCAGGCTTTTGATACAACCTCTGAAACTGTGGAGGCTGTTGAAACTGGGGCTGAGCATAAGAAGGTGGATAAGCCTATTGCAAGAGAACCTTAGTTTTCAATTCTTTAGTCTTTTTCTCTTGCTTATCTTTTTCTTCTTTATCTCTATTTTCATAATATTGAGCAGTAGCCAATATCTGGGCTGAAGAGGAAACAGCCCATGAACTTTCGGAGTCTTTCAACTTATGCGACAGCTCGGGTAGCAAATTAAATACGAACTTATCTACAAATAATCGCTGTCCACCCTCCGTAGTCATGTCCTGACCACTGTGATCAATGAATGTCTCCTCGAAACGAGTGAAGAAATCGGAGACACTCTCATCTTTCTTCTGTTTACACGCAGCTAGTTTGTCCCAGTTAACTCTCAAGGCAGGCATCATCGTTTTCATTAATGTAATAATCCTACCAGGGAGTGCTAAAATCAAAGCATCAGGCTTCGCACCACCCACTTGGGCTCTATCTGCGGCAATTATAGCATCCCAGTCTCCACCTAATTCTTGGGCATGATTCTCCTTACGAATCCTAGCTCATAACGCTTGTGGGACTACATTCCCCATCAACATATCAATATCTGCTAAATTCATAATACAGGCATCAACAGTCTGTGACAACTCTTTATAATAACCTGCAGGGTTCTTACGAGCATCTGGTAGAGACTGTTTAAGAGCCTAAACTTCAGATCTTTTCCAGGGGACATGTACCCATATTCGCTGGAAGTGAGCAGGAATAGCTTGATTAGCACCTGCTGCTGCAACCTCTTCTCTCCATACCGGAGGAACCTCTCTCATTGGGTAATTTTTCAGTGTCAACCTAACTGAGGGATCGGAGTCAAGAAAAGTCTGTGAGGTAAATAAGGTTCTAAAGGTAACAAGTGTCTTTACAGCGTCCTCAACATTAGAACCCACAATGAGTCCCTTATCAAAATTAGCCTGAATATCTAACAGACCCTGAGGAACCGAACCCAAGTCCATATCCTCCCAACCTTTAACGAGAGTATCACGCATAACATTGAAAACATATCTCTGCGTAGGAGCATTCCACTGTGAGAAGTTAGGCATAATGTCAGGTACACTATACTGAGGAACCTTCTCAATCCATTTGCGAGCGAGAGAGTCCAACCTTTCTCGTTCTTCGGAAGCTGGGAGCTGACTACGAGACTGTCTTCGAGAAAATGCCGGAGACACATTTAACGCCTCACAGAAAGGAGATAAAAGACCAGAGACCGTATCTGTGAGTCGTTTACGCATAGACGGAGAATTGGACATAAGGAGAGGGGACAAGGTATTAGGCGAACTAACTAAAGAGGAATCAGTAATAACCGGGGGAGCAGAGGGCAAAGAAGATGAAGGAAAAGGAGTCGAAGGCAAAGCTGGCAGAGGTGGCAATACTTGAGGGGGCAAATGTGGAAGAGCCGGAGCAAGCGGAGACGCAACTGGCGGCTGAACAGGCTGTAACAATGGGGGTGCATTAGCACCTTGTACATAGGGCGGAGGCAATCTCAATAGGTGAGACATCAAGGGATCTTCCTCTAGATCCTTTCTTTTATCAGAAGGGGAAGCTGGCAACATCGGATAGCATTTATCTATCGCCATACGATGCTGTCTCTCTGAAATTTCCATCGCATTATCAACTTCATTATCATTAAGTTGCTGAGCAGCCTGTATAATTGTCATACCCTGTGCTTTCCTATCTCGTTTTTCTTGCCTTTGGCTTCCTTACGCCAAAGGCGGAAAGAGTCAAACATTGCCGGCCGGGCTTTTCTTTTAAATAAAATAGTTTCCAAATTATCTAGTATGTCAGGCTCAAAACTACCATTTTCTGGCCATTTTAAAACACCATCATTCTTCGTGTATTGGATCCATGTCTCGTTAAAGGCAATGGGGCCAACACCATGTTTAGAATAGAGCTCATAAGTGGGAGTTCCAACCGAAGGAATCGGACAAGAGTCCTCCAGCCGGGAATCCCTATTACAACCAAAGCAGCAAAGTTTCCTAAACTTAGTCAGACCAGGCATCGTTATTTCACTGGACTGTTCACAGACATCAAGGGGGTTAAATCAATTAATACAGCACAAAGGTACTTACCCCTCGGCTTAGGTTATTGCAATACCCGAATCAAAGACCCAAAGACCCAAAGAACCAAAGAACCAAAGAACCTAAGAACCAAAGAACCAAATGTGGGACTGACCCACCAATACTTAACTAAGATGTCTCCTTACACCAACAGAGGCCCGTCTATCGTCTCGCTTTACCATACATCACCAAAAAGAGGGCCAAGGCAGGGCGGCAGTCAGGGCAGCAGTCATCAGTAGCCGTCAGGAAGGAGTAACCACACTGCAAAAGACCTTCGGACCACTTTCGACATACAGGGGTCGCTTGATGTGGTTCGCGATTCCTACAGAATTTTCTTGCGGGGTTCCTCACGACCTTCAGGCAGAACCACTACCTCTGAAGCCGCCCCACGTTGGGCGCCATTTGAAGAACCAGAAACCTTATGGGCCTGGCGGCGCAGGGTACGCCTTAATCTCCTGGGTTCTCCTGCTTCAGCTAACAGAGACACGGGGACACTCTGTCGGCGTAAAAGATCAGATTTTATTAGCTGCAGCTAGTACAGTTGTCCTAGAAGTACACACGGTATGTTCTAAGGAGACTGCCACTTTACTCCGTGGCGCACAATCTTTTATAGTACATAGGTGACATATACATTAACGAAGGACACACCTAAAACATACATGAAAAACCAATAAGAATAGTCTGAAAGTAAGTCAGAGCCAATAGAAAGAATTGGAAAACAAAAGTATCGAGTAACCCGAAGAAGCCTCTCCTCCAACTGTGTTTGCCACCCCTCCCCACAGGTTAAGGTATTAACGTGTCTGTAACTGACTTGCAGGTGGCGAGATACGTTTGTGTGTTTTGGAGGACAGTTGTGAAATGAGAGAATACGAGCAGAGGACAGCGAAGGCCAGAAGATGAGATACAGTCAGAAGAGAATAGTGTGAACCAACAGATAGTTGAGACAGGGATTAGAAAAACCAGAGAGGGATTAGTGTACTCGGCCAGTCTCTAACACCAGCTTTGTAAACAGAGGCAGAAGGCTATTCTGACACAATACTGCAGGAAATGCAGAAAAGACTTCGTTCGTCGTGCTGCCTGAGTGAGGGCAACACAAAATGGCGGTGGAGCACAAAATGGAGGCTCAATACGATCGTGATCGAAAATCGAATTTCCTCAGTGGGCGCGATTGAGCGGGGATGTCCTGCAATGGCTTCTGGGGGCTTCCAGCCAACAGGAATCTCCTCGCGCTCCAAACAACAGAGCAACAAGACAAAGAACCAAATAACAAATAACTGAGGGCAAATTTTACAAGTGGCCCCTCTTATCGCTCTTATCGATCTCGGAGTAAACAGCCGGCAAGCTCTCCTCTCCCTGTCCGGCGTATCTTCTTGATCGGGCGTTACAGCCCCAGTACGACCTTCCAGCTTTTGGCGCCGCCAAGCAATTCCACTAGCGTTGAGCCGGGCAGGCGTTGCAGGGGCACCTCTCCTTCCCCTTCCTCTCTGGGACCTCCTTTCTCTTTCCTCTCCGGGACCTCCTTCCGGGTCGTGCCTCCGTGCTCCGTGCTCCCTTAATTAAACGAGAAAACGTTAAGCAAAGCGTCCACCATGTTATCGCACCTCCTGTTTAGATACGTATAAGCAATCTATCACTGAATATTTTTCTTCAGCTGTGGTCAGAGAGTGTGATCGCAACCACCCACTAGTTATTCTCCTTGTCACGTCGTGACAAACTGCCCCTAAAACTTTGTTGCTGACATCTGTAGTTAAGATGATTTGTGCCGTAGGGTCAAAACCTTTAAGAAAAGGTGCATTGCTAATCTCTCTTCTCAAAAGGTTACTGGCACATCATGGACCATTCAAATTTCACTTTGTTTTTGAGAAGTTGACCAATGTAAAATGTCTTTTCTGAGAAATTACGAATACATTTAGAATAGTATTCTGCTAATCCCAGGAAATCCCTGACATCATCTTTACACGTAGGGCAGGATGCTTTGACTATAGCATCAACTAGGCCTTGTTTGGGTTTGACACCATCCTTGCTTATGCCGTGACTCAAATACATGACGTCACTATGAGCAAATTTGCACTTGTTGAGTTCTATAGTCAAGCTTTTGTTTTTTAAGATCTCAAAAACTTGCTTCAACCGTAGATCGTGTTCTGTCTCATTGCTACCCATAACCAAGAGTTTGTCTTTGAAAAACTACAAACCAACTGCTCCTTCGAAAATCTTAGACATTATTCTCTGGAAGAGAGCAGCAGTGGATGCTAATCCAAATGGTACTCTGGTGAAACGATAGCAACCAAACGGTATTATAAACGTCGTGTATTTGTTGCTGACAGCATGTAACAGCACTTGGTGGTATGCTGACGTTAAATTGATTGTGGAGAACCAACACATGCCCTTGGTGACTGTAAACATCTCATTTATGTGAGGTAGGGGCTACTGATCCCCAAGTATGTGTTTATTGAGGTCCCTAAGGTCAATAGATAATCTGACCTTACCATTAAAGCATTTAACGACTACTAAAGCGGAAACCCATTCAGCAGACTCCACCTGTACTATGATGCCATCAGATACCAATCTTTGTAGCTCTCTATATACTTCATCCCTGATGGAGATAGATAAATGTCTGACTTTATGGATGCAAGGTTTCGCATTGTCTTTCATTTCAGTTCTGTGTTTGAAATAATTTAATAGACCAACTTTACCAGAAAACACTTCTGGGAACTCCTTAATCAATCTTGAGAGACTCCTGTCTACTTCATTGATTGAAAGAACAGGATCTACGCAATTAGGATTAAGGACGATGCCTAGTTCACCTTTATCGCTGCAGTCAAAGATAGAGGGCCCCTTCTTTGCCACAAATAATTTACAATTGGCTATCCTATCATTACATTTGAATTCAAGATTCCTAGATCCTATAAAATCTATGGTGTCACCAGTTTAACTTTTTGCAATGACATTGGATTTGTCAAGATGTTTCTCGATGAAGATCTGTTTCCAGATGTCCTCACTAACAATGGTAAACGGTGACCCGGAATCAGCAACAACATTCACCAGCACACCACCCATGTTCACTTCAAACATTGGCTTCTTAACCTTTATGAAATTGACATCAAGAATGTCATAATCAATGAAAAACACAGAGTTTACATTAAAGGAATCTGAATCCTTTGATGCCTCTGAGTTCACTTCATTACCCTCTAGTACATGCTGCGCAATTTTACCACGCTTAGTACTTTTCTTTCTACAAACCTTTGCGAAATGCCCCACCATGCCACAAAGTGCACACTTCTGATATTTCGCAGGACACTTTTTGTAGTTAGCTAAATGCTCACTAGAGACACAACGATAGCATTTGCTGGCAGTTTGATTATCACTAATAGACTTCCCAGTGCTCCTCCTTTTCTCACATACATGCTTCCCATGAGATACCTCAGTGGAATTTAAGCCTTTGTTATCTGCCATTTTTGCATTTGCCAGAATTACACTTGCAGGTGAGTTTGATTTCATTTGACTCATCCAGTACTGCTTTCGCACATCTCCCAGTAAGTTTGGCTTTCTTGACTAATGTGACTACTTTTTTTAAAGGAGATTCACCATTTACGTAGCTTATCCTGTATGTTAGGGTTGCTAGTATGCATAATAATTTGATCTCGGATGAATTCCTCTTGCAAATTTCCAAAGCTGCATGTTAGTGCCAACGCCCTTAAAGCAGCCACATATTCATCAACACTTTCATTTTTCCCTTGTTTGCGCTGGAAAAACTTAAACCTGTTTACAGCCACGCATACTATTGGTGAGAAATGTGCATCAAGATCCTCTAGAGCATGCATGACGACACCATCTACCTCACATGTTTTTTTCTCAATTTGATTATAAGTTTAAGACCTCGTGGACCTAAGCAATACAATAATACTTTCTTTTTCTTCTGCTGAGTGAAATCCTCTTTGTCAAAAGTGTCCATATAATTACAAAAATACTCCTTGCATTCCTTCCATGGCATACATGTTTTACCCTTGGAAATAAGAAACATTTGGGATTTGTCATATTCATTAGATTTAACACACACATGGGTGATGCTAACACAAATTGTGTAAAACACACGGGGATTGTAGTGTAATAATCTGAGTTGCTAATACCCAGGAAAGCTTCCCTGCTGATGGTTAAATCACAGCAATCTATTTCTGAACTACATTAAGTATTCAGTTACTTGTAATCACACTTTAGGTAAGTATAGATTCTGCATTTCCAATATCATTACATTCACACTCATGTATTTTCAAAATAAGACTAAGCAAAATATCCCCATTAACAGCAGCCACTGTGAATTATATTTTGGCTAATGGCACCAGTTCCAGTAGGTTTTCTCACATAGAACTCACAGATTGTCCTTTAAGAACCATGCGAAGAGGATCAATGCAAAAGCCTCCAGTGGTCACAGTTGTTCTCGATGAATCCGACAGCACGATGAGCCTAGCCGGACGTTGCATGTTGCGATGCCAGCAATGCGTCCAGATTTCCTCAACTGCACATCTGATGAGCTAATCATGTACAGACAGCTGCATAGACTCCTACACACACACCAAAGATGGCTGACTCACGTTGCTTGACACAGCTTTCAGCAGTCGGTTGGGCGCATAAACAAAAGTACCAAGTAAGTCCTCCGTCTTCCATCAATGACGTAAGGTTCACTGCATCATCATTTTATCACGGAGCTCACCGCATGCACATCTGTGCTGGTGCCCAGGAGCTCTGCCACGGCTCTCAATGCCTCCTGGATTCTTTGCAAATCAAATTTACTGAGGGGTACACATTGTAAACACCTTCACAGCAAGGCAGAGAGCCATTCCCTCGCAGACTCTTCTCCACGCTTCTTCCCAAATCTCCTTCTGTACACTGTCGAGGAGGTGCCGCAAATTCTCACAGTGCCTTCCTAAATGGAGACCACCAGGACTTTGTGTGGGGCTGTCAATCCGCTAGTCACCACATTGTAGGGATGACACGTACGTTTGCGAAAGGTAAGTTTAGTACGGTAAGCCCCAACACGTCTAATACAAGAGCTGGCTGGCTTGAAAATGCTGAGCCTCACAAATGCAACAGACAAGTTTGGAATGTGGGGAATGGGGTGACATAGGGTGCCAATGGGAAGGGAGCATGAGGGTTTCATAATGAACACTGGCTCTGACCATCCTATGTCATCGCAACACCTGTCCCTTGCACTTGGAAAGTGCATTTTTGACCCTACATATTTAAATTGGTCCATAAATCCCCAGCAGCATAATTGATGGTTAGACAATCTGGATATTTCATGGTTGATTAATATGTACCTGCCTGAAAGAGTAAGAGTGGAGTTCATCTACTGTGTTTAACTTTGATAAACAGTAATCAATTTTGAATTGCCTGGGCAAGAATGGATGTTGGAGAGAGACTACCAGACACCAGCATGGCTTGAAGGACTTCCCCAGAGCATTCCTGAGGTACTGTATGTGGACTAGACGATAACATGTGAAGCCTAGGTGACAGAGGGCTAGCTATTTTGTAGTACAGACAACAACCTGGAAACTTTCCTGTTTCATTGCACCTGAAAGGTTTACCGCCCCAAAATGTTTTTGGTTGGATTGACTTTATTCATTTTTCAAAAAAAGAATACAAAAAGAAGAAGCGAAGCATGGGGAGAGGGTCCATATACCCCGTACCATAACATTTTGACAAAATTATGTGCAACCGCATACAATAGAAAAGACAAATAAAGGACAGCTGCAACATTAATAAAACAACATGCAATCATGATCACATTAAATTTACATCAGGTTTGGTATTCTGAATCATAAGTATATTATCTCCAACATCATTAACAAAATACATAAAGGAAAAAACAAATGTATAAAGAATAAAGAACGTGTCTTATGTTATCTGTATATGTGCCATGCGTGCCTATACTGGGGTCCCATCAGGGCACCACCAGCGTGCTTGTTTATGGATGTATGTCAGGGGGAACGCAAAGGAGGGGGGGCTCTGCGACCTGCATGGTTATATGTTGCTTTGCTTTTATCCTACAAGGAGTGTGTCAGTGTGGGTAAGAGATATCTGGTATTGATATATATTTCATGCAATCTCAGTAACATTGCAGGAGTACTAAAAGTGAAGTAAAAGTCATGGTGTGTGGGGATCCATGTCCTGTAGCTTCAGACCTACGGCCGCTAAGTGTCCCTGCTATTGTATGCGATTTATTATAGTCAATGTCAGAAGGTGGCGTACAATATTGTCCTGTTGGGTTATGTACTCCACAAAAACCAAAGGAAATGATGGACGGAGTGTTGAACATTGCAAGCACTCACCCCCAGTCAACTGATCTGGGTTTAATCCATCACCGTTCTTTAGCCCACTCTGCCACCCCAGTTCAGACATGGCCATATGCAAATCAGTCTGACCCTGTGCCTCATGGGAACAGTCCAGCCCGAACTGCCAAGCCATGTCTTCCCTGGACCGGAAACAAGCTTCCTAGGACCGGATTCTGGCATTTCAGCCGTCTTCAGCCAGGCTTGCTTGAATCCAGTGGCAAAGTGAGCAAGGGACTCACGTCTGAGCATACCCTGCCAACTTATGGCGAACAAAGCAAAAACCAAAGGAAATGATGGACGGAGTGTTGAACATTGCAAGCACTCACCCCCAGTCAACTGATCTGGGTTTAATCCATCACCGTTCTTTAGCCCACTCTGCCACCCCAGTTCAGACATGGCCATATGCAAATCAGTCTGACCCTGTGCCTCATGGGAACAGTCCAGCCCGAACTGCCAAGCCATGTCATCCCTGGACCGGAAACAAGCTTCCTAGGACCGGTTTCTGGCATTTCAGCCGTCTTCAGCCAGGCTTGCTTGAATCCAGTGGCAAAGTGAGCAAGTGACTCACGTCTGAGCATACCCCGCCAACTTATGGCGAACAAAGCAAAAACCAAAGGAAATGATGGACGGAGTGTTGAACATTGCAAGCACTCACCCCCAGTCAACTGATCTGGGTTTAATCCATCACCGTTCTTTAGCCCACTCTGCCACCTCAGTTCAGACATGGCCATATGCAAATCAGTCTGACCCTGTGCCTCATGGGAACAGTCCAGCCCGAATTGCCAAGCCATGTCTTCCCTGGACCGGAAACAAGCTTCCTAGGACCGGTTTCTGGCATTTCAGCCGTCTTCAGCCAGTCTTGCTTGAATCCAGTGGCAAAGTGAGCAAGGGACTCAGTCTGAGCATATCCTGCCAACTTATGGTGAACAAAGCAAAAACCAAAGGAAGAGGGGTGGCAGAGTGGGCTTAAGAACATTGATGGATTAAACCCAGATCAGTTGACTGGGGGTGAGTGCTTGCAATGTTCAACACTCCGTCCATCATTTCCTTTGGTTTTTGCTTTGTTCGCCATAAGTTGGCAGGGTATGCTCAGACGTGAGTCCCTTGCTCACTTTGCCACTGGATTCAAGCAAGCCTGGCTGAAGACGCTGAAATGCCAGAAACCGGTCCTAGGAAGCTTGTTTCCGGTCCAGGGAAAACATGGCTTGGCAGTTCGGGCTGGACTGTTCCCATGAGGCACAGGGTCAGACTGATTTGCATATGGCCATGTCTGAACTGGGGTGGCAGAGTGGGCTAAAGAACGGTGATGGATTAAACCCAGATCAGTTGACTGGGGCTGAGTGCTTGCAATGTTCAACACTCCGTCCATCATTCCCTTTGGTTTTTGATTTATGTACTCCGCCATCAGCGATCTGCGAAGATCCAGTAGCCAGGCACGGATAGCCGGGCCCATGAATGACTTCCAGGACATAGCCAGTCTGTGCTTGGCCAGTCTTAGCGCCAGATCCAAGATTCTTTTGTGGTGTTTTCTGCGCGTGTTTCGCTTAGTGACTCCAAGGATGAAGTGTATCACATGCGGCACTACTGGGGACCCTGGCATCTCTGTAAGTATCTAAGCCATGCCATTCAAATATGGCTCAAGTCGTGGGCACGACCAGACCATATGGGGAACTGTGGCGTCTGGGGACTGACATCTAGGGCACCTGTCAGAAACATACCGGACAGCTTGTGTGGAGTTAAATATGTATGGTGGAGAAAATTGAACTGTGTGTATTTCAGTCGGGCGTTGGTTGATATTTGCTTAGGGTAACCTATGCACTGTGCCCATTGTTTATCAGTGAGGTCTGTTTCTAGGGCACTATTCCAATATTCCTGCAGAGATAACAATAGTGGAGTAGCTTTGGGCCTGAGAGAGCTGTATAACGTAGTAATCGCTTTTTTGCCCGACCATGGGTCAGTAATGTTTGCAAGACCTCAGACGTATCTGGTTCAGTATATGTGCTTCCCCATTCCTGGGGAATATGTTGTTTCAGTATGACATAAAATAAGAAAGTTCCTGGTGGTAACCTGTAGTCACCCATCAGGTCTTTGAAGTCTTTGAAGTCACATATTTTTGAGTCTATATATAAATCTCCCCACGTGCTAAGACCAGCAGTCCGGTGCATACGGCAGTGACCACTGGTTAGTCAGAACGTATTCAGCACACTGTCTCGGTCCGCTTGCATCAGCAGGTTGCCCCGCTTTTTCTGTAGCAGAGTTTTAGTGCCAGTCTGCCACTCAAGTATGGCTGGTCCCTGTAGCATCACTGCCCAGGGATCAAGCTCTGTTAAATTGCTGTTTGAGAGCCATCTCATAGACCATTGGAGTTGTGCCACGGCATAATACAGCTCGTAGGTAGCTGCCCCTAAACCCCCTTCCGAGAGGGGTAGTTATAAATTCTGGAGAGCTGCCCTCGCCTGAGCTCTACCCCAAATTAGCGCTATCAATAGTGTCTCTCCGCGGGAGCTTGTAGGGAATGGTTGTAAAGAAATACAGGAGTCTGGGGAGTAGTAGCATCTTGGCAATTGCCACTCTACCCATTGGGGATAGAGGCAATCCAGTCCAAAATGATAGTATGGAACGGGCACAGACAAGAACCCTGCCCGGGTTGCCCTCTATTAAGTCCGTCCTAGAGTGATAAATTTGGACCCCTAAGTATTTGAAAGAATTAAAAGCCAGTGGTGTTTCTGGTAGGAGCGCCCTCTGTGCAGTTGTTAGGGGCTGCACTGGTAACACCACTGATTTAGTCCAAATTACTTTCAGACCAGAAAACTGGGCATGCTCATCCAGAACCCCCATTAAACCCAGAAGGCTCTTGCCTCCTCCCCGCATATAGACCAGCGCATCGTCCGCATAGAGAGAGACAATGTGCCACTGAGAGCTTGTATGCCCCAGTCTATGACGTGGCAGCGAAGCACGCTCGCCAAGGGTTCCATAGCCTATGCGAAAATAATGTGTGACAGGCCCTCTGTCACCCATTATTTACGCATTCCGTGCCCTCTATTGAAAGATTGGGAGACATTACGTCCTGTCTTTACCCTAGCCTGTGGGTTAGTATATAGAATTTGGACCCAGCGGAGAAAATGAGGGCCTAAGCCAACCTTTGAGAGGACAGTCATTAAGTAATCCCAGCCCAAGCTATCAAAAGCTTTTTCAATATCTAGGGAGGTAATCCAGGGTACCTCTCCCTCAGTTCTCGCCCATTCCAATAATTTAATAAGCCGGCGCAAGTTTAGCCCAGTGTTTCCCCCTGGGATAAAGTAATTCTGATCACTATGAACTAAAAGCTGTACCACGTCTATTAACCTGTCAGCCAATATTTTGCCCACATTTTTTAGTAGCAATAGAGGGCGGTAGAAGCCCATTTGTAGTGTATCCCTCCCGGGATTTGGCAGTGCCACTAGTACGGCCTCTCGAAGAGATGGTGGGAGCATACCATGCTCGAATGCCTCTTCATACATTGCGCTCAAGCAGGGTGTTAGGAGGTCTGTATGTGCCAGATAGAACTCCGAAGGCCAGCCTTATTTTGTGCTAGTTGTTTAATCGTATCTGAGATCTCAGTTTCAGTGATAGGGGCCTCCAGTGATTCATACTGGGGTTGTGTTATCTGTGGTAGCATTGCACGCAACAGAAATTGCTGGATTGCCTGTGGTGTTTTAGGTTCCGGGGCTATAAACAGAGAGACATAGTACTTGTAGAAGTAGTCGTTAATCTGTTCCTGAGTGTTCACTAGTTGCCCATCTAGGGTGTATATAGCCGTAATGGGGGGTTGTGAGGAGTTGGACTTAAGTAACTACGCCAGTGTCCTGCCTGCTTTGTCACCGTCAGCATGTTGTCGTGCTAGGTATTGCTTATAGGGCACAAAGTTTATCTTGCGTCTCCCTGAAAGCCAGGCGGGCCCTAGCCAACACTGGTGCCACCTCCGCGACAATCGGGGTACGGCACTCGCAGCGACTAATTTCGTTTTCTTGGTCTCGCAACTCCTTCAGAAGCGACAAGTGAGAGCCATAGACGGCCTTGATCAAATCTTCGTTCAAATCATCAGGAGTTACTGGTGATTCCACATTTTAAGAAATCTAGGATTGGTGGCAGGGCCTTCTCGGTAAAAACAACCATGTTATGGAACTCTATACCTGAACATCTGCGGAAGTCCTCATCAGAACGTGTTTTCAGGAAAACGCTGAAAACATGGCTGTTTGACTGGACTTAGCACTTTCCAGCGCCTCAACTACATTTCTGCTCATGCTGCTAGTGCCGGGACAACTCCGTTGGAGGTAGCTGCACGCTCTATAAATTACAGTAATAATAATAATAATAATCATTGATCCACGCAAGACCACCTTAAATGCATCCCACTCTGTGCCCGTAGAAGTAGCAGTGCCTGCGTTTTCATGGATGTATGAGGTAATAGACTGTGTCATGGTTGCGCGCAATGGTATATCTTTAAGTGCCTCCAAAGGGAGTTGCCATGTAGGAATGCTGGTACTATGTCTGCCCCACGCCAAGTGTATTAGAAGGGGGCTGTGGTCCGACAATGTGCAGGCTAGATATTCTGCACGTCACATCTTAGATAGGGCTTCTGTTGAACAATAGATTGCATCTATTTTAGTATATAAATTGTGTAGCAATGAGTAGTGTGAATAGGTGTGCACCATGGGGTGCTTACTGCGCCAAACTTCCCCAAACTGCATGTCCCTAGCCCAATCCCGCATATGTTGTGCCAATCCCATAGATTGTGCCCCCAGTAGTGGCGGGCGTGACCTATCTAAATCCAGGTCGAGTACGCAATTATAGTCACCAACGCTGGAGGGGTGCCAGCAAACCCATTCTGCTCCACCGAGGCCCAGGCTTCCTCATGGGAGTGACAGAGGGTGGTTGGTCATTGTGTCAAATTCCTAGAGTGGCAGGGTACTGTAATGCATATTGCACTTCGTGTGTCCACAGGCAGCGTTTTGCATCCATGTAAGAGGATCTGCGATGCTGAACCTCCAGACTGTAGTCGGGGTATATGTGCACCATGGCATTTTCCACCTGCCAGGGGCCACGAGCCTGTGTAACCTGCAGGATATGATCCCTGTCCCGGTAGTTGAATAAATGGGCAACCACTGGTTGAGGAGGAGCACACGGTCAGGAGAGGCCACTTGGCACCCTGTGTGCGAGCTCAACTAAGAATAATTTTGAGTGCTTGCTTTTGAGAATATCTTCCGCAAACCATGCCTCCAAATAGAGTTACATGCTTTGTCCCTCTAGTCGTTCCGGCAGCCCAACTATACGCACATTGTTTCTGCGTGATCTGCCTTACTAATCCTCTGCCCTGTTCATTAAGTAGTCCACCTCTTTTTGGAACAGTTTGATCTGTTTTGTTGCCGCTACCACCGCAGGGCCGAGACTGGCTAATGAAGATTCCGTTTCCTCCACTCGACCCTTCAGCTTCTTGTGATCTTCCCGCAGAAATTTTACATCTACACAAAGCGTGTCTATTTTAGATACAAGCATGGTCTTAATGTCCAGTACTGCCGCCAAGTTCATCAAAACGACAGGCTAGGTCTGTGTGGTCAGTGGACTGGGAAGTCGTCGTTTGCGTATCTTTGTCCGTGGGAGAGGTCTAAACTACTCCGTCCCCCGGCTGCCTCTGCACCCTATCTGCTCTGGGCTTACCCATTGTGTTGAAGCATTCGGGTATAATTTTGTGTATTCGTGAATACAGTTCGGGGAAGTATGGGAGTAGCCAAGTTTCTTTCCCCCGATGGATGGTAGGTTTTTTGGGGGGGTTTGGCGGATCAGATGCGCACATGTGAGTGCCCCAAGTCCTCGCCGTGCCTTGTGTCGGAGGAGCCGGGAAGTGGAGCAGTGCTGGACCTGCAAGGTGAGTGTAGTCAAACAGGCATTCGATGTGTATTCAACTCGTCCGCAGTTGTGCCACACGTCTGTGGGGGTGTTCCACAGCAGACCCCCACAATTGTGCCTCTTCATACTCCTGAACACCTCAACGGGTAGCGCACTGCATATGTCTGGTCAGCGTCATGATACAGGGCATGGAGATCAGATCCAGCACACGCCTGAAGCCCACCAAGCACACTTCTTTATCACATGCGAGAGCCAATTGCGAGTCAAACACATGCAGTGAATATATAAGCAGTCTGGTGATATTGTCTCCCAGTAGTGGCCGGTTATATGTGATCAAAGTATGATAGGGGGTTTGTATAGCCCTGGCTCAAGTGCATAGTCTCCCAGAGTATGAATGCACAATGCAGAGTGAAATGGAAGGCCCCGTCTGATTCTTGATAAAGTTCACCGGACACTACGGTGTTCCTTCGGGTGTCCGCACTATAATGGTGTGGCGCCCTTTGCACTTATGTCCCGAATGCTGCAGGGGAAGACGAGACCTGATGGCGTAGGGTTGTACAAGCGAAGCAGGCCGCCGAGCGCCAATTTGCCGCGTTCCACACACCTAAGGCCCGCCGCATCTATCAGTGGTAGTCATACAATGCGGGGCGCGTAGCTCTCACCCGGGTGTCCAAGCGAGCCTCACCGGATTTCTTCTGGGGCGGGTATCCACCGCATTCTGCACAGCTGTCACTGCGATCCTTTGTTCCGGGCTTCCAAGCTGTGTCGCCGATGTCTGCAGCAGAGATCAGAGGACTGTGTTGGCGCCTGCAGGCCTTTGCCGCGCCGTATCATCATCCATGTATTCCCGCCTGCCAGCCGCTAGGGTGATCGATGCTGACTGGCCAGAGGCACTGCGTTGTCTGTTGGGCCCGCGGCACAATTACAGGATAAACAGGCAGATCGACCAATAGGCAACAGGATTTTGATGCGGCCGGTAACGGAGCTCTTTACTACGTGTCCGCACTCACCGCCATCTTGGCCACGCACCTACCTCCAAAAGTTAAGTGGTAGTTAGGTGGGGAAGCATAGCCTTCTTTTATACTTTTGTTTTGTAATTTCCTGATGCAAACTCTCAGCCCACCCTTTATTACTGCAGACACTATGAGATAAAGGCTGGGGCAGGTCAAGTCTGGGGAGAAAGATCTGTCTGAAACCAGTCCCAGAGCTGGACAAAACGCATCCACCAATAATGATGAGCTGAAAACCCCAATCACTATGGCCAACACTGTAGAGTTTGTCAATTTTTTGAAATTTAAAAAGGTTTTAAAGAGTCCTTCAAGAAACAGCTACACTTTGACCCTAGTCCTCTTTAGTATTCTCTCTACTTGTCTCTAGTCTAGGATGAATAGCTGGTGTGGGAAATGGTAAATGGGTTTCTAGGGCAGTCAGGGGTTACTGGAATTCAATTGTGTTATTACAGACATTTACCTCTGGTGTCTTGGTGACACCCTACTCTTAGACTCAGAGCTGGAAACCAAGTGCACCCCTATGCTACTAAAAGCAGAGGTACTTTAGCAATACACTGGTAAAAACTACACATGAAAATATAAATGAATATGGAGCAGTGAATGCATCCACTACACAATACACAAGCCTCTACCTATTAGCTTTCTCAAAGGATTTTAACAATCTATACTGTCCTATACCTATGGGTTTGAACAACAAGTTTATAATGCTTTACATTGTGAAATCAAAAGGCTGGTGAAAGACAGGAGCAAGACCAGTGGATTGGACTACTTTAAAATGATCCATGATACGCACCATTAATATATAGCGAAAGGCTACAAGGGGCACATGCATCAAGCTAATTATCGGTCCCAAATGGGCTAATTCGCAGAATCGGTCCCTTTGCGACCGGTAATTAGCCTTTTGGGATGCATCAAGCCCAAAGCCATTTGCAAAGTAGGTATTCCCAAAATTTGCGATGACCTATTTTGTGAATGTAGTTAGGGAATTGCAATTTGCGATTCCCTAAATGCAATGCAAGAAGCATTCTCAGAATGCGACTTTGCATTAAGGAATTGCAAATTACCATCAACTTCAAGTTGATGGTGATTTGCAATTCCTTAGAAAATACCACAAAATTGCATTTTTCTAAGTGCCATGTGTGGGCATGCCAATTTTGGAGGTGCATCAGGGTGGCCTTTTGGCCCCCTAGCACCCTTCAAATTGCATGCGCAATTTGCGATCACCTTTTGGTCATCGCAAATTATGAAAGGTTTCCCATTCATTCCTATAGGCCTCTGGCCCATAGGAATGAATGGGAAGGCATTCCCTATTAGCAAATCGCAATTTGCGATTTGCTAATAAGGAATGTGTAGGAATCGCAATTTATTTAGCGATTCCTACATGCATAAGGAATTGCGAGCCCTAAATAACAATTCCTTAATAATCGCTATTAAGGAATCGCAATTCCTTATGTTGATGCATGTGCCACCTAAGTCTTTACAGCTGTGCCCCCTGAGTATCGAAAACCCCAATATTGATGGGACATAATATCGGGAATAGAATATTGAAAATAATATATTGACATGTAAGTAAGTCTAAATTTTCTAAACCTAACTTTACGTGTACTTATGTGGTACATATATCGCCAAGGTACGTAGAGGTAGAGTTAGCAATAGTAAATCTATACTTCACTATATGCACTTACCTTTTGATATTTTGTACCCTGATATTCTGTCCTCAACATTCTTATACCACAACATTGTTGTCAGTGCAACAATTGGCTTTACAGTATCCAATCGTAGTGACAAATGGTGAAACACTTTGCATTTTGGTGTCCTGTCCTCTTAGTTGTGTGTGTGATTGGTTTAGGAAGGTCGATGGTTGCTATTTGAATATAGGCGTGCCCAGTGCTTTAAATGGGCCGGTACTCGCCGGTACGGAGTACCGGCACTTCCGAATTTTTCTAACGTCAGTACCGGCACTTCTCTGTAGCCATGGAGAGTACCGGTATCATGATCGGCGGCATGGCAGGCTCAGGTTAGTTTTCTCCTCCAGTGCAGGGCAGTAATTAACTCGGCTGAAGCAGCCTTTGCAGATTTGCTGGCAAAGATTCAAGCAGCGCCCATTTGAATGTCCCCAAACTGCAGGGGGGTTAGAGGGCTTGTGTCACGCTGTGATTAACAGGACAGGGTCTCCAGACAGACCCTGCACTGTCAATCAGGTGAGCAGTGACCATTCGGGTGAAAGTGCCATCATGACTTTCATTTTGTGTAATGAGTTAATCTGTTGTTTGACAGAAACACATTTCTCATGTGTTTTAATATGTGCTGCAACTGGTACAGAAGTAATTATGTATGATCATATTTTGCCCTTAGCCCCACCCATAGCCCCGCCCATTTGCCACACCTCTATTTGAATGAGTACCTGCACTTATTTTTCCCCATTTAAAGCTCTGTCCTTAAGAGGATAATGTACTATTACTCCAGCCAGACCCCACACAAATGTGTGTAATTGTTTGTGCAGTTTTCAATAGCGCGAAGGAGGCCCCCAAACATTAGAGTGCTTAGCACTGAACCAAACTGGAAAGTATAACTTACTAAAACGAAAGCAAATGAATAGAACGAGTAATATATAGCAGACATTCGGATAAATCATAAATCAACCATAAAACCGAAGCACTAATTTATGCATCTCTCTGCAGGGCAGATAGCCAATGAAAACTAGACATAAACCAAGAAAAATCAAGGAACCAAGGAGTGAGGCTTTTGTGGTGTACCATATAACATACAGATATGAAAGCTCAGATAGTGAAGACAGCAGTGAGTAGAGCCAAGACGAAGGGTAAGCATGGTAGGCAGCGAATACATAGAGGCCAGTGCAGAGGCATGAGATAACTGAAGTGTGGAGATTCGTAGATAATCCTGACCACAATCAATATGCCTTTGGAACAGGAGAAATTTCAGCTTCGTTTTGAATGTTATTAGACAGAGAGCGGTGGGCAAAAACTAGTGGAAGGGAATTTCATTACTCTACCTAAAACAAGTGAGTCAAAGACTGTTTTGAATACTGGAGGCCCTAGGAGGTGAACATTTCACTTCTTCCTCCAAGTTACTAGGAATTCATAAGTGCAGTCGTTTGTGGGTGATGCAAGCAGCCTTGAGTTTTGGCTTCCATTTGAAACCATTGTAACATTATACGTACTGTATTGTATTGTATTAAACACTTATAAAGCGCACCGTCGCCCAAAGGGTATCCTGGTGCTGTCGAACATGTGCCCAAGTCAGCAGTAGATGAATAAGCGGCCATGAGCAGATTGATCGAAGCGGGCTGATTATGGGAAAGTTTATTCCCTGGGAAAGAGCCAAGCTTTTCCTAAACTGCATCAGATCTTCTGACTGTCTGATATTGGTGGGGAGTTTATTCCAAAGCTTTGCTGCTGCAATGCTGAAAGCTCTACCGCCTGATGTTATCTTTCTGAATATGGGCACCTTCACCAAATTAGCCGAAGATGAGCGTAAACTCCGGGAGGGGACATACTATGCAAATATATACTGCACGGGTTTGGGTCCAACACCCTGCAGAGCTTTGAATACAAGGCAGAGGGACTTAAACGTTATCCTTTCTGACACTGGGAGCCAATGTAGCTCTGTCAGCGTTTGCGATGGGATGAATATCTTGTTCTTGCCAGAGCCATCTTGGCCGCTATTATCTGAACCCTCTGCAGTCTCTCAATCAGGTATTTTGGAGACTCTAGCAGCAGTGCATTACAGTAGTCTAGTCTACTCAAGATAACGCTTCTAACTACCAGGGCTCTGGCCTGTGAGGGTAGCATCGGTAGAATTTTTCAGAGCACCCTGATGAGAGCAAAACAGCATCCAGCAGTTTTGTTGACCTGGGTTTCTAGGCTCAGTTTGTCGTAGAACATCACTCCTAAATTACACATCATCTCTGAAGATCTTAGAGGAATATCGGTCGGTATAGGCCAGAAATCATTTTGTAGTAGACGAGAAACTTTGCGTGCTGCGCAGCACAGGATCTCTGTCTTGTCTGGGGAAATGTGGTCAAATATCTCGCATCTACATGCAAAGATTGCAACCAAGTGTAAATTTGCTCCAAGTGGTGCGAGAGAGACTTTTGCTAGGCCAGTGGGGTGTGAGTTACTGTGACACAGTCTAGTACAGTTTATCTATTTTGTCACTGTTGGTCTACTTATGTTATATTGAATGGACCAGGATGTACATTTACAAGGAATTGCATGGGGCAGCATTGCAAAACATTTTGCTGTGCTCGCCTACACCAATTCGAAAGGGCAGGAATGCACCTCATTTACAAGATACAGTGCATTCCTGTCTTTTCAGCCAGCTCCGGTGCACAATTTGCAGCCATGTGCCAACACACTCTCACTTTCACCATGATGCAAGGATGTCTGTGTTGTTGGTACAATTGTATTTGAGCAGGAAGGAAGACCATTCTGCACAAAACCAATCAAAGGAGGTTTCCCCTTTCTACACATGGAAAGAGGAAAAAACAAGGAGAAAAGCTTTCCATTTCTCCTCGTTATGCCTTCCCTAGTTTTACCTGATGTTGTAAATCTGGGACAGCTTCAAATTCCATGAGTGTTGAGTGGAACCACCCACAGCAACACCCATGGAGTCCCTCTTTCATGCAGAGTAAGGCAAGGCAGCGACTTCCGCTGCGTTGACTTACTCCATATCTACAAGGCCATTAACGCAAGGTGGCTTTATGTGGCCTTGAATATATGGCTAAGCCCTGTGTGCCACCAGAACGTCACAAAAAGTGATGTTCCGCTGGCACACAGGGCTTGTAAATATGCCCCCAGGGGTACTAAAATTAGAGGTGTATCCAGCAAGAGTTTGTATACAGAATCTTCGGGTCAAGCCATGCAGCTAGCAGGCATGGCCAGGAGAGTTGGAGACAAAATAATAGTAAAATGTGCTTTTATTTGTAAATCAGTACCGTAACACTAATCAACTCTTGCAGGCGTTAAGATTTGTTAAAATGTAGGTTTAGATTCTCCCTCAAGGATTTTCTTTTATAGAAATGTAGTGTTGAATGGTGACATCTTACAGGGGTAAGACCTGGGTGTTTACAAGGATGCTCTGTTATCCAAGCACTGACATTGTTGAGAAACGAAACTATAAAAAGAGCAATGATCTGAACTTCCCACCCTTAAAAAGTGTTCAAACAATGGAGGAATATGAAGATTTTAATAGGCTTGTATCTCACAAATCAGAACGTATTTTATAGTTTAGGACTCATACAGAAAGTGTGTGTCTCACAGGCTGCAAACACCTATCAGTCTTAGGCCTTAGACAATAGAATGACAAAAAATATCCAGAACAAAAATGTTGTATTACCTAAATATTGTGAAAAAAAATATTAAGACCCAAAATATTGTGTTGAAATACTTTGGGGGATATTCTCAAGAACGTCTGTTAATTATCGCAAAACTAGCTTAACACAACTTTACACATCGCAGTCTATTGCGGGAAAATAACACTGTGTTAATGTTGTATTCTCAACACGGCGGCACCATGCGATAGTCACACGATAACGCGCCAACTGACTGCGTTAAAATGAACGCGATGGCAAACAAAATGCGAAACCCCAACGCGACAAAATTGACGATGTGGCCAACCGCGATACAAAAATGAGTGATAAGCAGCGAGAGGCCTGCAATTCTCACGCATCATGCGGGAAAATGCACCATAAAAGCCGAAAAAATAAAGCAAAAAATAAATAAACTATGTAGTAACATAGATGTACCCAGACCAAGTGCAGAGGACAACGCAAACCCCACAAGCCCCACAGACGACCAGCAAGGAACATCGGGGTCAGGTAAGGCCAAGAGGAAGAGGAAGACGTGGTTCAGTCCGCAGGAAAACACGATCACCGTTACGCAGGTGACAGAACACTACCAGCAACTGTTCGTCACCTCCAACGTGTCAATGGCAACAAAGACGCAAATATGGCAGACTATCTTGGACCCTGTGTATGCAGATGCAGCGTTGAAGAGGACGATGGAAGAGCTCAAGATGCGCTGGAAGGATGTGAAGGCAAAAACCAAGAAGAAACTCGATGCCAACCATCAGGCAGCAATGCAGACTGGAAGTGGCAGTCCAGCGGAACACCAGGAGCTGGATGAGATGAAGGAACTGGTCTCCACAGTCATCAGTGGGGAGACGGTGGCAGGAGTCGGGGGTCCGGGCACTGCTCGATGTGACCGGACACAACAGCACCAGGGTGAGTACCGAACAGGGACTGGGGGACGGGGGGAGATGGGCACAATGGCACACATGCACAATTAAGTACAGCACACCCACAATGACTCTGGACCATGTCCCTGATCCCCTAGGCACACTGCAGCACACACACATAGCAAACACAGCACATCAACATCGACGACAATGTGGTACAAAGTGCAACACTTTCACCACAGAACAGAGGACACATCTGGTCCCGCTTGTGTGTAGAAACTGGCCAATCACATCTGGCATAGCAGGAAACTGTGTAATGAAAATGTACGTGTACAAACTCACATCCGTCATGTAGTACAAATGTCCACTGTCCCTCATCAAACAGTTGGCCCCTCCCAAACAGTCACAATGTACATTGTCATGCAGTCCCGATGTAAACATGAACAATGCATCAACATACATGTCAACACAATTTTAAAATGTATCTCCCATTCACATAGCAGAGGGACAATCAACACCACCTGCAGAGCAGAGCAGACAACTCATCAGTGATGATGAAGAGGACCTCCACACCTTTGACACGGATGCCCTACAACAGCTCATGGACATCTTAGGCAACCCACCTCCAGGAGCAGGGCAGCTCAGCTGCATCCAGGAGACCCCACCCCCTGCACAGACCACACAGTAGGAAGCACCCACCACCACGGCTGGCTCCCAGCACCTCACCGAAGCACACATCACATTCCACGGCCAGGTATCAGACTGCCAGAAGGAGGTGTCTGAACAGGTGCGGGTGGTGATCAAAATCATGGCAGCTGAACTCGATTGCATACGTAGTTGTCTAATTTCCATCAGGGACCACTTACACTCACCAACGGACACACACATACTGCGACAGAGACACACGCATTTGCACAGTTCCAGTACTGAACCACGCTCAGAGCCCCAGGACAATCATTCACACCCCTATGCTGGACTTGCATACGCTGGGCCAGCCCACTCTTCTTACATATGAAGGGGGGACGACAGAGCTACATGTACAAGGTCTTACCCACTGCCTGGGGTGACATTGTTGCGTCCACTGTTCACTACACTCCAGACACCAGCAGTGAATGGGTCAAATTTACCCTCGCCACTCCAACATAAGCAACAGATATGAAATTGTTGGACTTTGGAGGGGTCAGATTTACTATTCTCACTCCAATGGAAGAAAAAGAAGGGAAAGTACAATGTTTTAAATAAATCATTTAAATATAGACCATAGAAATGTAAAACGTATTTAAACTAATACATGTACTTATTAAATGTAAAACAAATAAAATGTAATTAAGAAATGCTAATTTTCATTAGAAATCAAAAAATTCAAACTAATATTACAAATATTTTACATTGAAACCCTCCCTAAACATTGAATGCTGAAAAACAATTAAAATTGATAAAAACAATAAATATTAGAAAAACTGAAACATTATTACGTGAATTATGAAATAAATTGAATAAAACAAAAACAATTAATCAATATAACAATAATTAACACAATTTAATAATTAAATTATATGATCAACCAACAATTAATTAAAAATCTTCAATAAAAATAAAAATAGTTCAAAACATTTTGTAAAAACAATAATTTACATTCTAATAAACTTCCCACCTTAATCTCCTACAAACTATACTAAAACAATTTAAATGTAGACATTGTTATAATATCAATTACTTATAATAGTAAAATCACAAATATTTATCAAAGTAGTTTAAAACGATATGTTATACCCTTATATTAAATAAAACATTATTGTATCCAGCTACATATAAAAAAAAGATACGGAAATAATATTCTTACCTTTGATATAAAGTTCAACGATATTCTGACCACTATATTTGTGAGCCACAATAATTTTGATTCAATTTTTTGGTAAAACACCCCTCAGACAACGGGGTGCTCCTTCAGGATTCCTTGTTTCTTAAACATGCCCCGTATCAAACTGAGACGAGCAAAAACCTGGAAGCTACTTTCTTTGAATTCAAACAGTACATTGCTTCTCTACATTCTGAACCACACTCTGCATTCTCTGATGGATGTAACATCAGGGATTTGCAACAGGAGACGTTCACTTTGGTCATTATGGGCACCTGTATTAATTTTAGTTATGCAGATTATTTTGCACAGCACATTAAAAATAAGGGGCATATGTACAAGCCGCTATCGCCATCACAATGTCACTTTCAATGATGTTGTGGTGGCGATAAGGGCCTCGCCTTATTTACAAGGCAGCGTTAAGCCACTTAACATGGCTTAACGCTGCCTTGTAAATAAGGCCCCCTATCATGCAGGGGGACCTTCCTGTACATAAACAATCTTTCCCCTGCGTGCAGAAACCCTTGCACTATGGTGCAAGGGCAGGCAGCGCGGGGGGGAATGCAAGGCTGTACCGTATTGTTGTAAATATGGTGCAGCCTTGCGTTTCAGAAGGGGCGGAGTGAGGCGTTAAGCCATAACGGCTAACGCCTCACTTCGCCACTTCCTTGAACATATGCCCCTAAGTGTATATGCAATTCTCATCAGTGACTCTTTTCATTTTTCTATGCTCCCTCATTCTCTCAGGTATTATCATTCTTCTATTTTGCTATCATTTGCTTTAACTCTCGCTCTCTTCTTTACTGTCTCAGTAATCTCAAACTGATCTGTAAAAGGAGGTTACTTTGCACCCCCCCGCCCCCCAATATCATCTCAAGTAACTTATTGCTTTAGTGACTGAAAAGAGTGCCAGTATGAATTAACAGAGTCAGAATGGCATTTTGACTAATGCATTTCAAGGCTGTGTATTTGTGTCATACGTTCCAAAGTGGTTAATCACTACACCGATTTTAAAAAGTATTAGTTTCCCACTATTTTACAAACTTTAAAATGTTACACGTCGGGTTTTGTAGTGTATATTCTCTGGTACAGACTTCAACAGTATGGAAGAATGAATACTAATATTTACTGAGTAATTTATTTGCTCTGTCATTTTAGGAAATCGTCAGTAAAGAGACCATCAGATGATATGCAGGCAAAACTATAATTGTAGGTAATGTTATATAACTAGGAAATTGGCAAAAATAAAGGCGCGATTTCCATAGTCGGAGCTGTTTATTGAGTTCCCTGTAGTTGAACTAATTGCATTATTAATAGAGCAATGAGACGGACATGACAATGAACTATAACCAGCTGCATAACTACCCATAAGGCTGGTTTAGAGCCCCTCGCTGCAGGTGCCCACTTTCCTGCCCGATCTAACTCCATTACTTACAGTAATTGAGATCTGAAGCAAGGGCTGTTTACCTTTACTGAACCAAGCACAGGGTATGGCAAACAGGTTTACATATATTATGTACATTTCTTTTTTCTAAACACAAAATATAGAAAATCATAAATGGTCATCATTAGCTCCCTATTTAGCATGAATCACTAGTATGAAGGTAAATGGACACTTACCGCCGCTCAGTCCATAGCCACAGCATTTTCTGTGTTTTTTCTGGCTCACGGTACATAGTATAGCCTCCATTTCACCTATCACCTGTCTACGAACCACTACTCTCTATCCTGTCCCTCCCGCTCACTGAACACATTCTCAGGCATTTCCTCCTACCTCCAACTAAATGAACTTTGGACATCCCTTGACGCTCTAAAAATGAATATGTGAGAACCTCAAGTATTGTTGTTGGCAGGCAATCACAGCTTGCACCCTCTAAATCCGAGAACACCAAATTCATAGGACACTCTTTAACCCCCTTGAAGTCCGCCTGTTACCTGGGTATCGTCAGTGACCTGACACTATCCCTGCACCCTCACATCCATCAACTCAGCTAGTCTTACAGACGCTATCTTCCCGACATCTTGCACTGCCACGCATTCCTCACACCAGGCATTAGCAGGGACCTCATTCATACCAATTTTAGGTGTTGTTTCATCTTACTGACTCATCAGCAAAATCGACATGTACCAATAAGTACTGGTCATAAGGTGTCCTTGTCACCCCATTGGTGACTTTCCTCCAAATATCATAATACATTGAAACCCATCATTAACATCACTAACATACTTGTCTCCAATTGCATTGTAGGTTATATTCAGGTTATCCTTAGCGGTGGGAACATTTTTATTGGGTCAGGAGAGAAAGGCGATTTTGAGGAATTTCACTCTTTGCAAACAAGCATGCAGTTCCTTGAATTAGCCCGATGTTGGCACTGAGCATAAACATAGGGGCATATTTACAAGGCGGCGCTATAAAATAATCGCCGCTTTTGCGTCCGTTTTCGGCCAAAAAGCGGCGATAATTTTATCACCCTATCAGCAAAGACACGCTATTGCGTGTTTTGCTGACTTAGCGCCCGTTTCCAGCATGCCTAACTTTGCATCGCTAATGAGATGCAAAGTAGACGTGGCTGTGAAACCAACCAGGGAAAATATCGCGAAGGCAGCTTCGTGATATTAACAAGGAAGGGTAGCGATTATTTAAATCGCGTTAAGTATGCCTTAACGCAGGAATTTAACGTCTGTTAAATTCCTTACTAAGGCATACTTAACATGGGTGGGTGGAGACTGTGGCTAGGACCACAGGCCCTATCATCTAGGATATCGCCGTTTTCCACCATGGAAAACGGCGATATCCACCGTATGTTAGCGTTTTGTTGATAACGCGCTAACCAGGCGATAAATTCTAGAGATAGCCGGCGATAAATATGCAAGCGCTAAGCGCGCTTTGCGATATTTATCGCCTGCCCTTGTTAATATGCCCCATAGTCCTCTGCTCGGCCATCCTTGAAAATGTATGCTATAACACTGGCAAATGTATTGTTCATTTACTGCATTGCCAATTAACTAAAAGGAAATGGATTTGTGTGCGTGAATTATTGGTATTGTCTACAGGTTGAGAGTGTACAGAATAAAATCAGTACCTCACTTTCTAATTTTAAGGTCTGACCTTTGAGACAGCTGTAGCTGTTTGGCCAGGCTATTATTTTTCCCAAAAAGATCATACATAATGTACATATGAAGAGGGGCTTTTGATCAGCGGGCTTCAGCCTTTGGTCTGTTAAATTGTCACTCACATTTTGCTTCCACCCACCGCATTATACTGCCTGCGGCAATGGGTCAGCCCACTTTGCCCATCGGCTCCCTTCACTTGAGTGTCTCCACATTAATCACCTCTGCATAACGTTGTTTCTTTCCCTTTTGTTGCAAAGCTGGTTCAAAGCCTACAACTTCCACATAATTGCCTTTGTGAATTGGGCCCATTATCGCAGTTTTCTGCACATTAGGGGGCTCATTTATGAGCCCCTGCGTCACTATTGAGCTACCGGTGCATCACTTTTTGTGACCCACCAGTGGCGTAAAACATGCGCCATGTTGCGCCATTTTTACGAAGGGACGCATCAAGGTAGATGCGTCACTTCGTAAACCCCTGCGCTACATTACACCTGCGCCAGGTATAATGTATGCAGGGTGGGCGTACCCCCAGCAAGACAGGGTCGTAGGAGGTGCAGCGAAATCTATGAGATGTCGCTGCGCCACTACTAGGACGCCAATGCGTCAAAACCTTCGCCTGCCTCATGGCAGGCGTAAGGGTGACGCAGGCCCTTTCACATGGGGCTTGCCCCATGTGAAAGGAACATTGCTGGAGTTTCGTCAGGCTTCCGACACAACTCCAGCAATGAGCCACTTTTTGCGCCGACAGATACGTCAGTCATACTGACGTAGCTGTCCTTCCTTGTGACATTATGCGTCATATTATAAATATGATGCATCATTGGTGTCGCAAGGAGGGCGCACTGAGAAGTGACGCATCGCTGCTTTCACGCAGCGATGCGGTACTTCTCATAAATGAGGCACTAGGATTTTAATATCCTTCAAGATCATTTCATATGTATAATGTAGTTCAAAGACGAATTTCTAGTCAAAACAGAGCAATGTGGTTTAACACTGGTTTTGATAATTGTGCACTAAAAATGGGACAAACAACTGCATACAAATATAATAAGTGGCAGATATAGTTGCCCACCAGAGCAGTTAACACCCCTCTGATCTCTGGTGCAGCTATATTTCTGAGTTGTGCATTGACACCGCTGAGATTAAGGCGGCTGAAAACGGCGCGCCCATGGATGGCAGAAGCAGCAGCCACCCGGGGGTCCGGTCTCCAAGAATGGGGACAAGAATTGTCTTATAGTTTTCGTGAGGGTTTCAGCCTCCCAGCAAGTGCACCCAAAAAGGTGGGCGGATAGCACTGAAACTGGGGTCATACTGTGTTCCTGTCTCCACTGGCAGTTTTAGCCCTCTCCAGAGTAAGAGAGAGAGAAGGAGGCCACTGCTGACACTGATGAGCGGCCCACAATGAATGCAATGAGAAGGGATCTCTGACTGGGACCTGATGAGTCTGCCCTGGAGGTAAATGACTCAGGGACTTTTTCAAGTCCTACAAGGTGGTTACTCTCATGCCCCACAGAAAAGTTACATCTTTCCCTCAGTTAGATGATACTTCATTCACAGCAACCTGAGGTCTCAAAATTAAAATAAACAACAAGCATTGGCAAAACCTTTAGTTCTGGTTTAATGTGTTGTCGCATGCACCATTAGCACATCAGACCACAATTTACAGGTGGGAGATAGCAAGCACAGAGAATGCATGCAGTCGAGTGGAGACAGGAAGATACACACAGACAGCCAATAGCATTAAGTGAGGGATGAATGATACACTGGGCTGAGCCAAGAAGTGATAGACAAAGTCTTAAGCCAATGGCTGATAGAGGCAGATTGAAGAAAGCCGATGGTTGTAAGGAGAGAAGACAAACTACACTATATCTATATTGTAAGCAAAGCAACTGCTCTGTTTACAGCTATCCTTTCTATACCCAGACCTAAAAAGAGACAAGGGAGAAATATGCCCTGGAAGCCCTGCTGAGGTCCAAGAAGAGGTCTCTAATGCAGCTGGCTCTGGTGACTCTGTTTCAAGGAAAGGGATAATCCATGCTAATGGGCATGCTGACATGCTTACAGAAGTAAGGTGAAGGCTAGAGAGAACATAAAACGGCACATCACAAAGAATTAAACTGAGGTGGGTCAGCGAGAATATCAAACACACAAAATAGACTGGGTGAGTCAAGGGTTAGAAGATAAGTTCCAGATGCTGAGATTCCATGACAATAGTTTAGCAACCTTGGTTTCATGGCTCCATAGCGTAGTTGAATTTTTGTAAAATGGGCCTCGTACCCATGAGTTTTGCTAGAAACATACCCGTCAGGCAAAGATTATGTAAAATTGATAATCCAGAGTTTATTGAACACAGTCACTCAGTAGACATAGAGATTGCTGGTGGGGGGGGGGTGTGCTTCTGGCAAAGACAGCTAATCCTCAACAACTAATGAAAATATTGTTAGTGGTTTTAAATCTATAAATGCATGGAGAGAAAATTAATATTTGCTCAGATCTTAGCTGCAGTAGAAGAGGCAATATTTCAAGCCATCCAAAAAGACTTAGAGCCTGATTACGAGTTTGGCGGTGCAGGAGCGGGGCGTCACGACACCGCCCGCTATCCGCACAACCGAACTCGACCACCAGCTGCCCCCAGATTATGACTTTCCTAGTAGTCTGGTGAGTGGTCCTTTGGTGTTCCCACGGCAGTGCCTTTCAAAAACGCACTGCAATAGGAACTTCAAAGCCCATTCCTGACTTTGAAGTCCATGCCGTGCAGGAAAGGGGGATGCATGCACACAGGGGGGCACAACATGTTCTCATCTGCATGCATCCCAGGGGCCTGAGGCACCAGGGGGACCTGTAGGGCCCTCCAATGTTTCCTGACCGCCACCCTTTCCAATGCAGTTCTCACCGCTGTGGTTAGGGTTTCAGTGAGGACATTTTTAATATGCTTGGCGGTGCTGCAGTGGCACCGCCAAGCACATTGTGGTCTCAAGACCACCGGCATCAGGGATCCTGGATCCTTGGTGGCTGTAGCTGTCCTCTGCCGGTCCGAAAGTCGTACTCTTAATATGGTGGTTAGACCGCTGGTGCTATGGTCCCCGACTGCCACCGCGAGTTTGGCGGCCCTACGGACCACCAAACTCATAATTAGGCCCTTAATCCATGGCAGAATTGAGGCCTCATTACATTTACCTGCTCAATTGAAGGTCAAAAGAGAATGGCAGGTTTACACAGTCCTGTGCGGCTCTTCAGTTTTTTAAACCTTTGCAGAACATGCAGGACAAGCTAAAGGAAGGAGGTAACCGTGACGTTCCCTCCTTGATACTAACAGGTAGTTCTGTTGTGTTTTTTATGTTCTTGAAACTCATTCCTTAGGGTGGACGGCTGTCCTGCCGATTTTACACCTTGAAGTGTGGGCGTCCCCTTATGATATTTTTGTGTTTATGAATATTATCTCTCTCGTCACTGTTATGGTCTAAACGTGGCATTCTGGGGCCCCAAGTTTCTTTTTAAAGTCTTTTAATCATGTATTTTTTTTAAATACATTACTGAATAGGACCCTTTTTGACATAAACAGCTCCTTTACAGCTGGCACCAGGAACGAGCTCTCTCTCAATGATTGACGATGCTGGTTTGACTTATTTTAAATAAAAAAATTAAACCCAAAAATCTCATCTATAATCGGAAAAATCATTTTGATCCATGTTTGCCCTGGCACAAAAAGTTTAGTGTGGAGGAATTTGTTCCATTTACTGTTTCACAAACACCAACAATGGTGCGAACGGGCTTGCACTCGCTTTTTTTGCACAAGTACACAATTTCAAGGCTTCACAGTCGAACGAACGCGTTCTGCTAGGTTTCTCTTTTATTATTAATATCTGTGATATTCTTAATGATTTCCACTGGACTGTACACTTGTAGGGGCTGGTGAGGCCATGTATAGGAGCCAGAGGCAGTACTTCCCCTACTCCTGTCCATTTGGCTGGGAGGGCGACGTTTGCTCTTTTCTCACTACAGTCCCTCTTTCCCACACAGCCCACCTCCTGTCAGGCAGGGGGCTGCACAGCTGGATTCTCTCACAGGCCCAGGCTATTGTGCTGTTATTTCATGCAATAAAGGGAAAAGCTGAGCGGGGGAGTAGGAAAATCACCTAATCTGTTTCTGAGACATCGCAGAGACATGTGTGCACACAAGAATCAAACGCTTTCCCATTCCGAGCCATCAGCACTTCTGCGGTGCCCTGTGCTCCAATAAACAGCCTGGGTGTCTGTGCATGTGTGTGATTGCAGCGGGGTAGGAGGGAGCAATGCTGGGGACCTCAACAGCAAATGTCTTCTCCCCTCCTACACTCAGCCTTGAGACTTCATTGTCAGTTAGCATACTTCCGATATGTTCCTGGTTCCAGCATCCTTTTCATTTTGGTAGTTGTAAAATAAAGGACTGACTTGCTTCTGGATATATATATATATATGTGTGTATGTGTGTGTGTGTGTATGTATATATATATTCACTTAAAAAACCATAGGTTTCACACACGTTATAGTTAGGAATTAGCATTTAAAAAACCTTGCAAATTCCCTTAAAAAACCATAGGTTTCACACATGTTATAGTTAGTTGGACATTTCACTCGTAAAAAACCATTGAAATTCCCCCGTTATAGTTAGTTCAGATAACTATAACTCGCGCGCCCGCAATCCACTGCTGATGACATCACATATTACATCACTCATGACATGATCAGTGACATCACTGATGACATCACTGATGACATCATCCTTGTGATAGAGTGGCGGTCGCGCGAGTTATAGTTATCTGAACTAACTATAACGGGGGAATTTCAATGGTTTTTTATGAGTGAAATGTCCAGCTAACTATAACATGTGTGAAACCTATGGTTTTTTAAGTGAATTTGCAAGGTTTTTTAAATGCTAATTCCAAACTATAACGTGTGTGAAACCTATGGTTTTTTAAGTGAATTTGTAAGGTATTTTAAATGCTAATTTATGTATGTATTATTATATTTTTTATATATTTATTTTACAATAAACTACCTATGTATATAGTTATAGATTGACTGTATCCTGTAATATGGAATGGCTCAGCTCTTTTTTTTTGTATTTGGATAAAGTTGAACAGCATAGTTAATATCTTCTATAGACTTATAAACAGTTTAAAATGTTTTTTTTTCTTTTTAAGGGTTTTTCACCGTGCATGCACGGTGCGCGCATGGTGCGCGCACTCCGCGATTTTATGAAAAAAAAAAATGTTTTTTTCACCCTTCGGGGTCCTTCAGGGACCCCCTGACAAAGGCTAGGGGGTCAGGAACTCTCTACCCTGCCCCCTTTTCACGTTCTCCACCTTTGTTTTTCACTGTCACACACAAAATGGCGGCCGACACTTCCTGATTTCGACCGATTCGAATGTTGACTGACATGTAACCACCAATCAGAATTACGCTAGCGCACGTTAAGTTGGGCGCACCGTGCGCGCACCGTGCGCGCACGGTGCACGCCTATAGATATTTATGTACTTTTGACTGCAATTTTCTCAGGAACTACTGAACAGATTGACACCATATATGCAAAAGACACATGCCTGACCTGAGGACTACCTCTTTGCCAAATTTCAAGTAATTCTGTTCAGCCGTTCGGGCTGTACCTTCGACTAAAGATCCTATGGGAAAATGCATGGGGAAAATTCGTTTGGGACCCCCCTTTTTTCTCAGCCCCCGCTTGACGAATCACCCCGAGACTTTCAGGGTAGGAGCTGAGCGGAGCGCCCCATTAGTTTTGAAAATTTCGCGAGGATTCGTCAACCGGCGCCAAAGTTATTCAAAATAGAATTTTCAGATTTCCTATGGGAACTCGGTCCTAACTATAACTATGTACTGGCGACCGCCAGTAGATAATATATATATATATATATATTTATTTATTTATATATGTATATATATAAATATATTGATAATTTGTTATCATCACTACTAACAGCCATTAGGTAGCCTGAGAGAACTATGAAAGGGTAGCTACGAGAAGGAGTGACGTGACAATCAAGATCATTTACAAATGCTAGAGGTGGGAACCATCAAACAACCAGCAGAGGTGACAATGACTGAAGGCATACAGCCATTAAACATGACTCCAATTAGGTGGCAAAGCCTTAAGCACAAGAGTTCTTGAAAGCCTGTATAAAAAGGATTACCCAGTCTTGGGCGTCTGACCAGGAAACAGAAATGATGGGTCTCAGGGAGAAGTTTGAAAAAAGCAAATGTCAGGGTGAAGGGTTGAATCTTTAAGGATCTTCTGACCATGTAGTGCTCAGTTTCCATTTTCAGATAACAAGGCACATGATTTCACAGAGAGAAGCCCTAGATGTGGAGCTTTCGACCTTCCAGTCTGGGGTCAATAAAATGCAGTTGTTGAAAGACTTAAGGTTTCTCATTAGTTGCAAAGGGATGAACAATTATGCAGGTCAGTTCAGTGTATTTGCAGTGGAACGCACTGTGGACTATGCAAATTGTTTTATTAGGAGCTTGTGGAGCATTTGATGGGAGGGGTAATGTGGTCCTATCGTTTAAGACCAAATACCCAGCAATCTGCGTGGAATTGTACTCTTTGGGGTATATTCACAAGAACGTGTGATAAATACCGCAAGAGTAGCTTAACGCAACTCTCAACATCTCAGCCTATCGCGGGAATATTTCGCCGTGCCAACCAAGTATTCACAACGCGGCGGTAGCATGCGATAGTCACTGGATAAACCGTCAAATGACAGCGTTAAAATCAACGCCACGCCGCAAAAATGCGAAACGCGAACGCAAAAAATCATGCGATGAGGCCAATTGTGGTACAAAAATCAGCGAAAACCAGCCACAGGCTTGCAAATCCCACATGTCTGGCGGGAAAATGCACCATAAAAGAAAGAAAAAAAACCACCAAAACCAATTCAAACTGCGTAGCACCATGGATGCACCCGGACCGAGTGCAGAGGACAAGCCAAACTCCACAAGCCGCACGGCGGACCAGCTAGGAACCCCGTGTTCAGGGAAGGGCAAGGAGAAGAGGAAGACGGGGTTAAGTCCGCAGGAAGACCGGATCATCGTCACGGAGGTGATAGAACACCATCAACAACTGTTCGGCACCTCCACTGCGGCACTGGCAACCCAAACGGAAATATGGCAGGCCATCGTCACCAACGTCAATGCAGTCTGAGTGGTGAGGAGGTCACTGGAGGAGGTCAAGTGGCACTGGCATGAAGTGCACAGCCAAACCAAACTGAAACTCACCGCCAACATGAAGGCAGCAACGGCGACTGGAGGTCCAGCGACACAGGAGGAGCTGGATGAGCTGGAGGAAATGGGGGCCATAGTCAGCAGTGTGGAGACGGTGGCAGGATTTGGGGGCCTGGACACAGCTCGATACGACCTGACCCAACAGCAACAGGGTGAGTAACGACCAGGGACTGGGGGAATGGGGGGTGATGGACACAATGGCACACATGCACAATTATGTGTAGCACACTGCACACCCACAATTATCATGGAACACGTCCCTGATAGCCTTGGCACACTGCAGCACACATAGAAACACCAAGTAGGCCCCCGTCCAAAATGTGCACATAGGGGGCCCCCTCCCTAACACCAATATCACATACGACCCATGCACATGTGCTGAATCCAGCAAAGCAGCAGCTCTGTGACCCACACTGACTATGCAAGTAACACTGCATGCCCGATAGCATGGCAGCAGCCAAAAAACATGACATGGCCCACGAATCTTGTATATGGATGGACCTGCACACCAGTTTAATAGTTGTTTGTGTTAAACTAAGATTTGTGATGTAATTGAATAGATTATGCTGTGTCGGCGTGCAATCTCACTACGGGGTACAGCCCTAACCCCTGTTGAACAATAATAAATATCAAGGCTTGGGGTAACCCAAACCTTCGCAATGCACAGCCTTAGTCCCTAAGGTTTCAAGTTTCATTTCATATTACACATTTTTTGTTAATTTAAAGACACTATAACACCAGTGAAGTGCGAAAGCTTATATTGCTTGCAATTTCAGTAATACAATGTAAGTAACAACAACATAAAACTATATCTTTGATCTGAAAATAACATATGCAACATTTTTGTTACATAGTGCTGTGTTTTACAAACACAAGATTCAAGTATATCCAAAAACTTCAAAATATGTCCCAATGCATTTCGTGTTAAATTAACCCTTCTTCAGGGGAACTTCATGTCAACGATGTGGTGATTTAGAAGGCAGTGTTATTGATTTATCCTTTGTGCGGAACTACAAACAAAATGGGAATATGATGAGATTTCAAAGAGTAAAGGTACATATTAGCAGAGGAATAGGATTTGCACATGACTATAAAAGAAAGTGCTCCAAGAATCTATGTGCAAGAAAGTGCTCCAAAAATCTATGTGCATGAAACGGAAGGTGAAGGTGTGTTTGTGAAAACAACTATCGGTGATGCTGCAAGAAGGACTAAAGATTCTAAATTGTGATTAAAAGTGCCAAAAATGAGCGTGTGCGTCACCCAGTGTGTAAAAGCCAATGCGGGGCATGGTCTTACCCTCGCCGAAGTGTGCTTAAACAGCGATGACACCACTAATAGAAAAACGGGATATAAAAAAACATGAAAATCCCGAAGCAGTCGGGTATTGTGCATATCAACAAGTGTATATATTTGCTGGGCTGAGGCTTACAGAGATCTGGAAAATCAATCTCGTTGCTACAAAAGAGAAGAAGACCACGCGTAAACAATCTGTCCTGTGTCTAAAAAGTTTAAATTTGTAGAGTTAAGTAAACCGCAGATAGGTAAACGATAAGGAACCGCTCACCTCCGAGTGTAAGTAACCGCCCGACACAACGCCAGAACCTCGCCGTTCAAAATGTGCGTCTCAACGTATTCATGTATGCCGTGCGTTTAAAAAGAGGAGGACCTAGCAACAAAAAGAAGGTGATACCTGGCAACAACAAAACTTTATTGCTGTGCTGTGCGCTTTAACCTATGATTAAACATAACATCAGTCACTATACAGCATCCTATTCTAAAACTTGAAGTTTGAAAAATGATTAAAGTCATGTGACGTAGCGTGATCTGTACGAGTGCATACTTTTACAGAAAGTACAGGTTCTGAAAAATTAAAGTCTGACAACGCATGACAATTAAAAAGATGAGTTTTCCGGCTAATGAAGCCAAAAATGCAGCTTATAAAGCGTGTTGAGGCCATATATATTCGCTACGTGGAACTTTTCTTCCCCTCTTGACAGGTTTGTAATCAGAAGTCTGCCCTCCTTATCTTGGGAGTGGGAGTCTATCCTAATCCTAGACTTCTTGGACACTAGAGTCAACACACCGCGCTTCTTTTTGTCAGCTGATGAGCAGGCCGTGTCTGCTATCCAGTTGGCTCTGATGAATTTTAAGTCATCCTCATCAAGTTTAGTTTCCTGTAGTAGGATTATATCGCCTTTAGTCTTTTCTAGGTATCTTACTATCTTCCTACGTTTGATGGGGTGATTCAGGCCTTTGATGTTTAGGGAAACTACGCTAAGGCCTGCGGCTAGGGTGAGTGTTTTGTTACCCGTCATCTGGTGGTATGTTTTGTGTTAGTCTCATGAAAATAGGCTTTTGCTGCATGCGGGTTCGAGTGTGTTCTGGAGTCTCGGTGTGTCTTTCTGGTAAAGCTTGGGGTGCTATGGGTGATGCACACTGGTGTGCATCTAGTTGTGTGTACATTGTGACGAAAAGTTTGGAAGAAATAAAAAATAGAGAAAGAGAAAAATAGAGAAACATATCGCAGATCTGGCTGGCCGTTGAGAATGTTGTGGAGTGGTGTTGTCAAGGATTTTTGCTCAGGAACGCCTACTCTGCATCTCATTAGCGATAGTTGCCGGGGTCATCCGTGCCGATGTTTGATGCGGATGCTGACGCAGGAAAAGTGGTGCTGTAGCCTGTCTGCTTCTGAATGGAGAGGTAAATTTATCACGACTTTGGCTGCGCTAAAGTGTCGTTAAATCAGAGATAGCTCCTTGAGAATATGGCCCCTTGTAGCTTTAAGAGAAGAGTATTGGGGAAAACAGTAACTAGGCTGTTGCGATAGTCCAAGCATGACACAACCATAGCTAGGACTAGGAATATTTCCAGGGAATACTGTAATAGCAATAGAAGTTTAGAACCCCTTTCTGCAGAGGAAGGTGAAGGTAATAATGCCGTTTCGGAAACCTCATTAATCTCCAGCATAAATGAGAGATCATCAACAAAGATCACACCAGAGTGAGTGATTTAGCTACTGCATTGGAGGAAGGGTGTGCCAAGTTACTCTGGCTAGGGCAGAAGGACAGTATCTGAATCTACATGGTTTAGTAGCAGGATTTTAATTTTTTTCATTGTATAGGCACTTCAAATAAGTGAACCTGAGAGGGGCTGTGTAAAAGCTTGGCAAGATTGCCAGAGTCTTCTTTAAGTGTTAAGATGGAACTGTGCATCATAAGCATACGTGTGATAATCTATCATGTGAGACTCTGAGGTTTCATCAATGGGGATATGTAAACAAAAAAACAAATGTCAGGGATAAGGCAGAGCCTTAGGATACATGTTGGTGATGTTAGCTGCATGCAACAGAAATATGCCCAGTTAGAGTTGATGGTTCTTTTTATACAGGAAGGAGGTGAGCCATGGCAAAGCTCTTCCGATAATGTCAGCTGAGACAATCAGTAGCCTGTGGTCAATGGTGTTAAGGGCAGCGGGAAGATCGGGAAGGATATGTGTTAGAGGTGGCTCTGGTCAAGGAAACTGTGTAATATCTCCATTATTTAACATACTGTTCATAATTCCCTTGCAAGGATGAGGAGTAAAAGGAAGTCACTAAGTAAGCCATTGACCTCCGGATAAGCAGACAGCAAGGGACAACAGTTTCAAGTACTTTTGAACCACAGGGGAGGCCAGAGATGCTACTGTAGTTTACTAGATTGTTTGAGTTTCTTTAGAATGGGCAAATTTCTCCATGTTTAATGGCCTGGAGAACAGCACCACGGATGTATCTTAATGCAATTTTGCTTATAGATATCTGTAATTATTTACATGTTGGATATTTAGGCATTTGTTCATTGTGCATAGTATTGCCTACTTTATTCAAAATGTAAGCTGTGATTAGGCTTTCCTGTTTTCAGTTTCAATCTTTGGTCAATTCTGGTGTTTTTTTCCGTGTTTTCAAGTGATTTCAATACCTTTAAAAATAGAGTGGTTATCAGAGGCTACACATTTTTGTGCCATTAAAAACAACAGAAACAGTGTTATTCCGGTGTTTATGGAACTATTTGCTTTTATTATTCCTTGCTTTCTGCACTGATAGTGCATGGTATAGAGACAGTGTACGTACAGTGTATATGAGATCCAAATACATTTTTACAATGAAAATTATTGTAGTACACCATACAATACTTCTTCAGTGAGTCTTTGGTCATGCGTGCTCGGTCATTCCTTCCCATGTAAACCTTTATCTGCGAAAAGGCACTCTCAACATTGAAACTTGAGACGGACAATGGCAAAACAGCCAGTACACAATTTCCTAACTCAGGCCCCTGAAAGCTTTCAATGCCAGTACTGGTGAACCTTAAGATTGCGATTCTCTGGGACAGGTTCTGCAATAAATATGTTGAACTGGGCGCATATGCCCTAAGAGTTATTCAAGTGGTCACAAATGAAGCAACACTTTTGAAAGTCTGGAGGAAATTCTCTTTTCCGGAAGGGATCTAGAACTTGTGCAGAGTACCACATGAGTCTTCATTGGCTTCAAATGCCATGGTGAAGGGACATTTATATGCATCATTGCAAGCCATTTCTCATACATTGTAAAATTAAATTTCCTGAATTTCTCCTCTACATTTCTTTGCTTACCAAGTGGCAAGCGCTCTAACATGGAACATGTTGCAGTGCCTGAGTCACTAAAAGTGTGGCCCAGCCTATTTTCAAGGAGATGTTTCACACCTACACTAATTATGTTGATTACTTGGTAGACAAGGGTGTTTTGAGACACTAGTTTTTTTATTATGTCCACTACAGCAGTCACGCTTTTCTGTAAACATCTAATCGTGCAGTAGAGTGTTCTTTTTTTCACAACACTATCAATATGCGACCGAAGATCCCCACATTTCTTGCCTTTGGAATCATCACTCAGCAAAAATTCTGTAAACAGTTCCCACATGGATAATATAGCATTCATGGCCTCTAGGACTGAGAAACACCAGCTAAAGGACACAGTTGGGATGACTCTTTCTTTGATGCCATACAAAGCACAAAATTATAAATATTTGTGTTTTAGTTCCCGGGCATACCAACACTGTACACCAGAATGGACTAAAAGGTCAATAGCATTCTTCTTTATCTGTGAAGACTGTAAAGATGCTTTCAGGGTACCAGCTAGCAAGTGGCAAGGATCTCTTCCAGGGAAGCCCTTCAGCTCAGGTATCGATTTCGCCAGATCATCACACAACATTTACATATACGTAGCCGAATCTCTGCAAATACAAACAATATCACTCAAATCTTTGTTGAACTTTGTAAGAACGTTTTGAAAAAGTCTTATGAAACCAGCCATTTTACCTATGAGTGAAAGAATCAAACATAGCCAAAATATCAAATATGATGTTGATATTTTCTGTTTCTCTACAGTTTATAAAATAATTAAACAAGACCTGAAACATGCTTCTAAACCTTGCATCTTTAGACCAAGTACCACAAAACTGGAAAAAGCTCAAGGAAGAAGAAACAATATTTTAGTGACATCCCTAAACAACAAAACTCAAGCAGAATAATGTTAGTCCAGACTTTCTTTCTGCTACCTTGAATAATGTTACAGTGTATCAGCCCCTTCAGGAAGAAATACAAATGACTCTTTCACTCTCTTTTTCCTTTCTGTGAATGACATTTAGTTTGTGGTTGTGCAGGTGTTTTTTCAGTCTTTATATGTTTACACTGGTGAGAGCTCTTGGTGGGGTTTTATCAGTTATTATGGATTTAAACCTAAAACAGGATTGCTTAGCTATGATATAGTAATCTTTTTAAATTAAATGCACATTTACAGAACCTGGATGGTGACAGGCACTCTGGAGAAAAGGGAATGACCAGAGAGCAAAAAACTGCCTCAAGTGAAATCAACCAAACTTTCCATCATTTTCCATCATTTTCTAAATATTAAGTGATTGGAGCAATTTTTCAGGCCTCACTTAAAGGTGTGTAGGAAAAGGATAGCCACCAAAAAATGTGAATGCCCCCAATTGCCCACATATGCCTTTCCTTCCTCATCAAGGCCTACATATGAGACCTCATTACGATGGCGGTCAGACAAGCGTCCGACCACAATCGTATCGGCAGGTGTCCGACCGACTGCATGTTGGTGGTTTCACCTGCCCGATTACAATGCAGCCGCCATGCAGGGGGTCAGAAAACTGCTCTTTTCCATTGTGGTTTGTGCTGTGGCCCTAGAAAAGGTCTGCAGCACAAGGCGCAGTGGAAATAGACAGTTTTTAAACATAGGATGTTTGTAGGGGCACCACAGGTGCCCCAAAGGCCACATAGCCGAGGCCCACAGGGGACAGGGCCCTGCTAGGGGCCCCCAAAGTCTTTTTATTACAGTTCTTCCATGACGGTCGCACTACCCCTGAAAGGCTGTCGGAAAGGGATAAAGGGATATCGTAATCCCGATAGCAGTGCCTGCGCAGGTAGTGCCCCCATTTGTAGGGAATTAAGCTCCCATCAATGGTCCTACGGGATCCTTGAGCCTGTAGGAGGTGTCAGCCGGTCCCTCCACCCACTGCGTTCCGACCGACCACATCATTATGCGGCGGTCGGACAGCAGCCACAGATGTTGAATGGTCCACCACAGATGGCCTGCCGGTGGCGATCTGCTCGACATCATAATTGGGCCCTAAGATAGGAACAAGGAGTAACTGTGGGCCTCTCATGTTTCCCTCCTATATTTTGGCTGCTGAAAGCAGGCCAAATCACAGGGGGAAATTGTGGTGAAAAATGAGAAATTATAAAGGGGTCAGACCAAGCATTACTGGATTCCCCAGTAAATCCTCATTCCTCATGAGATTCTCAAGGTTCAACTCAGAATCCACGTTAATGTTTGTAAGGGCACTGCAGGTGCCCCGAGGGACACATAGTTGAGGGCTACAGGAGCAGGGGCCATGTTAGGAGCCCCCATTTCCCTTTCTGACAGCCTTTTCATGGCGGTGTCACTGCCCCGGAAAGGCTGTCAGAAAGGGACATCGTAATCCCTACGGCGGTGCCTCAGCAGGCAGTGCCCCCTTTGTAGTGAATTACACTCCCACCAATGGTCCTACGGGATCCTTCAGCCTGTTGGAGGTGTTGGATTAGTCCCTCTGCTCACTGGGCTCCGACCGCCTGCATCATTATGTGGTAGTCGAACCGCAGCCACAGATGTCGGATGGTCTGCCACCGACGTCCTGCCGGTGACGAGCTGCCCGACATCATAATTGGGCCCTAAGATGAGCACAAGGAGTAACTGTGGGCCTTTCATGTTTCCGTCGTATATTCTGGCTGCTGAAAACAGGCCAAATCACAGGGGGGAATTGTGCTGAAAAATGAGGAATTATAAAGGGACCAGGTTCCCCAGTAAATCCTCATAGGATTCTCAAGGTTCAACTCAGAATCCACATTAATTGGAACCCCTGGTATTGCTAAGATCATGACTGTGGAATTAACACCACTGAATCTGGGCCCTTCATAAGGAGGACTTTAGAGTGTAGGGGTAAGGGATATTCCCAATGGTGCAGCCCTCACTGGCTCAACCACTTAAAATCCCTTTTGGTGTACTCAACAGTTATAGAAACAACATCAAAAGGGGTCAGCTTAGTAAGGCAGCCCCTCTGACATCCTTTTCACTGCAGTATTTCTATCTAGGACTAGCATAAAAACCCTGCTATCCCCAGACAGAAAAAGTCCTGATATGTCCCCCATGTTCTGATTGAAAGCAACAAGCCTGTGGGGGACATTAGCTGCATTATTTCCGGCACAAATGTCCTACCCCACAGCGTACCCTTGAGTCTCCTGAGTAAAATGATACCTCACATGTGTGGGTGGGGCAAGGGCCTGTGACTGGGAAGAGCCCAAAACATAGGGAATAAGGGTATAGCACCAAGAATTCTAAGTGCTACATTTTATTTAAAATACGTTTTTAGCCAATTCTGCATTGGACAGCCACACAAGTGAGGTATCATTTTACTTGGGACACTAAGGAGAACGCTGTGACATTTGTGCCGGCACGGTGATTCCACACAAAAATATGTGGGAATGTGGTTTTTTCAGCTAAATTTGCGGTTTGCATGGCATTCTGGGTAGGAAAACGTTGGGGGATCCACGCAAGCCATACCTCATTGTCCTCCTCCGGGTGTCTAGTTTTCAGAAATGTTTGGGTTTGGTACTTTCCCAAGATGGCTGCTGAGCCCGGGGCCAAAATCTCAGGTGACCCCCCCAAAACCATGTAGTTTTCTTATAGGTAATTTTGAAGTCTCCACAGTACGATTTGGGCCATTTCCTGTTGCAGCCACTATGCCTACCCACACAAGTGAGGTATTATTTTTATCGGGAGACCTGAGGGAATGCTGGGTGGGAGGAAATTTGTGAATCCATGCAGATTCCAGAGCTTTCCCACACAGAAATTTGAGAAAAAAGTGATTTTTTCAGCGCAATTTGAGGATTGCAGGGGATTCTGTGTAGAAGAATGTTGGGGGACCCACTCAAGCCATACCTTGCTGGACTCCCCCGGGTGTCTAGTTTCCAGAAATGTGTGGGTATGGTAGGTTTCCCTAGATCGCCGCCGAGACTTGGGCCAAAAACTCATGGGACCCCCCTGACAAAACCAGGTTGGTTTGTGATAGGTAATTTTGATGTCGCCTCAATAGGTTTTGGGCCCTTGCCTGTCGTGGGTCCTTGACCCACCCATGCAAGTGAATTACCATTTTTATCGGGAGACCTGGGGGAACACTGGGTGGGAGGAAATTTGTGAATCCACGCAGATTCCAGAACTTTCCTACACAGACATTTGAGAAAAAAGTGATTTTTTCAGTGAAATTTGAGGTTTGCAGGGGATTCTGGGTAAGAGAATGTTGGGGGACCCACACAAGCCATACCTCGCTGGACTCTCCCGGGTGTCTAGTTTCCAGAAACATGTGGGTTTGGTAGGTTTCCCTAGATGGCCGCCGAGCCTCGGGCCAAAAACTCATGGGACCCTCTTTGCAAAACCAGGTTGGTTTGTGATAGGTAATTTTGATGTTGCATCAATAGGTTTTGGGCCCTTCCCTGCCGCGGGTACTTGGACCACGCATACAAGTGAGGTACCGTTTCTATTGGGATACTTGGAGAAATGCTGGGGGGTTGGAAATGTGTTGTTACTTTCTGTAGCAAGAAAATTTGAGCACAATAATGCAAGGAAAATGTCACAGTCATATTTTGAGATTTGCAGGACATTGTGGGTAAGATAACTTGTTGGGATCCACAAGAGAGACATCACCATGTACTCCCATGGGTGTTTAGTTTATGACAAAATCTACAGTTGGTAGGTTATTCTTAGATGAAATGTACACCTTGGCAGAGAGACAAAAAAGACAAAGATTACTGCACAGCCATCTATTCCTCAAGCACACACACATACTGGTTGGATTTGGCACGAGGGTGGGTGATGGTTCAGTATATAAAATTTTATTAACAAGAGATTTCACAAAAATGAAATGCACTGTCAATAATTGAGCGGACAAAAAACTGAACCAGTGACTCGCAGCTCGTGAGCTGTAAAGCCACGTCAAGGCACCAACCGCTTTACAGGCCATTCACACACCTTTCATACATGTGACACATACAAAACCATTCACACCACCAGCAGCGGGCCCAATACATTACAACACTCACACTAGCAGACAGCACCATTCAAGGGCCCATCACTTTCACACGCCCACATTCCTGACACAGCAACCACACCAGCTCACGGATTGCGTGGACTGGTGTTTGGCTTGCAGTGTGTGTAGTGACCAGCAGCAAGTCACTACTCACACACCGCCAGCCAAGCGCCAGTCCATGTACACCGCCAGCCGAGCGCCAGTCCACCCAACTGCCAGTCAAGCGCCAGTCCACACACACCACAAGCCAAGCGCCAGTCCACGCACACCACCAGCCAAGTGCCAGTCCAAACACACCGCCAGCTAAGCGCCAGTATAAACACACCGCCAGCCAAGCGCCAGTCCATGCACACCGCCAGCCAAGCGCCAATCCAAACACACTGCCAGCCAAGCGCCAGTCCACGCACACCGCCAGACAAGTGCCACTCCATGCACACTGCCATCACATTTAGGATTTTTCATACAAATAAGAAAACACAAACAAATTGCAAATAGATACAAATCTACTTACACAAAATCTGAAACTAAATACACTACACAAATGCCAACCTTGAAACTGAACAAAAAATATGAAACAATAGAGGACAGGCAGTTCACTTTACCACTCATGGATGCTCCCAAAAATTCTTTTGCGTAGGGTACATTCTAAAACAAGCAGGCATACACAGCCCAGGGTTAGAAGGACACTCGGGGCAGTACATACGAGTCTCCTTCCGCGTACCTCTTCGCCAACAGACTCTACATCTCCTACTTGGAAAGTCTTTTGATGGAGTGGTAGAAATGTGATGAGGAAAATGGTGATCTTTCAATCTAGCAACATCCTCCACCACTCCAATTCTAGGAACACTTGCTTGTTCCACTAAAACAAGGCTGCCTATTACAGACTCCTGAAACTTAGCAAAAGTCATCTTTGACTCACAACAAGAATCCTTGAATACAACAAAAGCATTAAAGGTTGCCAAGTGGAAAAGATGGATAGCCAACTTCTTAAACCAAATGTAAGCCTTACGAAGAGCAGCGTAAGGTTCCAACCTCTGATCTACTCTGTCAACAGCACCCATGTGCCTATTATAGTCTAAAATGCACACAGGTTTGCGCGCTTCAGCACCCTGACCCCAAACAGTCACAGGTGAAGTGCTTTCATCATGGATGGTAGTCAGTATGTAGACATCTCTCCTGTCTGAAAACTTCACAGCTAGAAGTTCCTCGCAATGCCACGCACTGCACTGTCCCCGCGCAAGCTTTTGACAAACTAGGTCTTTAGGGAAACCTTTACGGTTAGAGCGGATTGTGTCACAAGCAACAGTGTCCACTTTGGCCAATTCCCTGAACAACCGCACACCAGTGTAGGAGTTATCTACATATAAATGGTGACCTTTGCTAAAAAGTCCTCTACCAAGTTCCCACACAATTTTCTCAGTCACTCCAAAAGTGGACGGACAACCAGGGGGGGTTAATCCTGGATTCCTTACCGGTGTACATCCTGAAATTAGAGACATATCCAGTCCTACTGTCACACAGCATATACAGCTTAACTCCATAGCGTGCCCTCTCTTTCAGGAATGTATTGCCTAAAAACCAAGCAGCCCTTGAACAAGACCAAAGACTCATCCACTGCTATTTCTTTCACTGGAGCATAGATCTCCAAAGTGACCAATGACAGACCGAATCTTAAAAGTAGTCACACTCAGGGTGATCTCGTGGCAACGCTAAACCATTATTGACAAAATGCAGCATCCGTAGCAGAAGCAAATACCTATCACGACTCATGACTGCCGGAAATATAGCCGATGCCATCAACGGACTAGTAGACCAATATGAAGACATTGATGGCTTCCTTAGCAAGCCCATCAAAAAAGTTAAACCCAAGAACTTCTTCAACTTTTCCAGATTTGTGGGAGTCCACCAGGTGGCTCTAGAATGGGGCTTAAGGCTGGCACCGTTGTCCCTCAAAAACTGCTCGGCATACAAATTAGTCTGCTCAACAATCTCTGCCAAAAACACATCGTCCATAAACAGCTGAAAAAAAATTATCGGCAAAATGTTTTCTGTATTCACTCTACACCCTGGAACACCAGTAAAGTCTGGCAATGCCAGCTGCTCCATGCCTGGCACAACCCAGAGGTCAGCACTTTCAACGGGAAGCTTTGCAGCCCCAGGCTGCAGCCCAGATGCCTCTTGCCACACTATACCAACAGGAAGCCTTGCAGCCCCAGGCTGCAGCCCTGATGCCTCTTGCCGCACTATCGGCACATCAATGTCCTCCTCTAACAGAGGCACTTCATCCGCACTAAGAGTAGCTTCATCCGCACTGAGAGTAGCTTCATCATCCGATGATTCCATGTGGAGGTAAAACTCATTGCCTGATCCCCTCCCTCCTCTGCCTCAGATGCAGAGTCAGTCTCTGAACCATGGTCAGAGGAAGACTCAAAAGCATATCAACAACCTGCTGAGCAGTAATTCTGCGGATAGCCATTATCCTTACTACCACAGGAGACTGCACAAACAAGTCAACAACAACCAACACTGTGCAAAATAAGTAAGTAAAGAAAATGTGTGCTTTTATCACAAACATCTATATACTCAAAAACTATATGATTCACTTGCAAGAGACAGCTACACTCACCAGCGCCTACTCTGAAGAGACACAGCAAAAACCAACGATATCCCCCAAGAAAGAAAAAAACAAAATCAATTACTCACAAGACAACAAAATACACATCGAGCATAAATGCAAAAGGTTTTTGACACTCAAAAAACAAAAGCCAAACATACTGCTATAATTACACTATTTGCAAAAAACACATTCATGCAGAGAAATGAAACTCATTTACATAGTACAAAAAAGGTCGCTTACCAAACACATGAAACTACACAAACAGCAGAACCACCAGTAACGAAACCGCAACCTGGAACAGTCTAAACAGCAAAAGCCTTGAACTAGAACAAAAAGGGAGAAATAAAGCATTACAATTGCAATTCCCAAGAAATAAAACAATTAACATTATAACACACTATGTCACTACCCAAATGGTCAATCGGCCAGATGGGCCTTCAAATAGGGCTGAGAAAAATGGGGGGTGATCTTGCCCAAGGGATGAGGTTGTCTGCCAGGCCAATCTGTCCCCCAGGTGGGGAAGAAAACAGCAGGCAGAAATGTGCCCCCCTTGCAAAAGTAATAAATCCCTAGTGCCTAGTAGGGTTTTCTGCCTCCCCCCTCCCACCTAGGGCAGAAAGGCCCAAAAAAGTGGCAGATCTGTCTCCAGGAGGGGCAGTAAAATCATTAACCAAATGTTACCTCCTTGGAAGCAACCAGGTGGCTTCCATTACACAAAAAACAAACTCCCTGGTGCCTAGTGGGGTTTACTGCCCCCCCCCACCCCCCCCGAGGCAGAAAGGGCAAAAAAATGGGCCGATCTGCCCCCGTGGGCAGAATACACATATAAAATAATCTGTCCCCTGGAAGTGACCCTTGCCCAAGGGGTCGCTTCCATTTAAATTTGACATAACACCCTGGTGTCTAGTGGGGGTTTCCGGGCCGATCTGCCCTCGGGGGGGGGGGGGCAGAAATCCCATTACAAAAAAATTGGCCCCCTGGAAACGCCCCTTGCCCAAGGGGTCGCTTCCATTTCAATTTAAACTAACTCCCTGGTGTCTAGTGGGGGTAACGGGCCGATCTGCCCCCAGGGGGGGCAGAATTCCCAAAGTAAAATAATTGACCCCCTGGAAGCGACCCTTGCCCAAGGGTTCGCTTCTATTTTACATTTTTTTAACAATCCCTGGCTCTAGTGGGCTTTTCTGCCCCTCCTGGGGCCAAAAACGCCAACAAATTCGGGCGATCTGTCCCCATGGGGAGCAGAAAAGTCTTAAAATAAGTTTGCCCCCTAAGGAAGCGACCCTTGCCCAGGGGGTCGCTTCCTTTAACTAAATAAGGGATCCTTGGTTCCTAGTGGGGGCATTCCTGCAGCACGATCGCGACGCTGTGCGCAATCGTGCTGCAGGAATGCCCTGCATTGAGACATCAGGGGAAGGGAAATGGTCTTTCCTCTCCCCCGATGCCTCAATACAATGAAAAAGCCCCCCCCCCCCCCACCCCACCGGAGCACACAAACTTGCCCTCCTGTTTCTAGCGCATCCAGCGCTTCCTGATGACGTCGGCGCGCGCTGTGCGCGCTGATGTCATTGGATTGCGTGGGGTGGGGGGTCGGGGGTGGCAGCGGAAGCTCTTTCGCTGCCATCCCCCTTTGTGGCAACATCTTGGGCTGCCCCCCCAATTGGTGGGTGCCATGACGGAGTGGTTCCGTCATGAGCACAGCCCAACCGATGCGCATGACGGAACCGCTCCGTCATGAGCATCGAAGGGGTTAATAAATAGTAACAAACACAAATCAGTTGACTACATACAGAAAAGTTGAAAATGGTTATTTATTGGTGTGAAAGTTTTGTATAGCACAAATATGTAACCAAGGTGTTTGCAGGGCTGAGTTCAAGGTGTTAGTCTGGTTCTAGGGATCGAAGGGACATCATGTTTGAGTGACATGCTCCTATATATTTTTCCAGGTTGGGCCATGGCGGGGCTGGCCCACAGCTGATTATCCCCCTTTAAAAAAGGCTTCTTTGACTAGGAGAGTGTTAATGGTTTGCTCGAAAGTAAGGAGGCTGGTCCAACAAAGTGTTCTTCAAAACGTTCAGGAGTGCTTTTCTTTTGGGATCTATATGAACTGTTTTCTTTTTGTTAATGTAGGGTGGTTTTTCCCTTCTTTGCACCCAATGATGGCTGAAAACAATTGCTGATGTAATTGAAAACAGTGCTACATTCTTTAGGATACGTGTAAGATAAGGCTCAGGAAGTACATCCATTAATAAAAGGAACACACAAATGTATTATCACAACAACCACCCCTTACAAAAGGGGCTTTTTAGAGTTTGGTACATTCGTGGCTTAGGCAAAATAAAGCAGTGGAAGCCCTGTCTGCCAAGATCAGAGTTTGTCTGCCCACTTAGTTGGGTAAAGCACCAGATTTCTGGGACAAAGCACCAGGTGTCTGCCACTTGTGCCTCTTCTGGTATGCTGAGTAAACCTTTGACCAATGGCCCATCCACCAAAACTCCATCAGTCAGTTCTTCAGTGGTTTGTTTCTGCTAAACAAAAAAATAAATAAACTGACTGCCTGCCATGAATGATATCTGGCTGGCATTACAGTTTTGATGAAACGGCTTCAGCCGCACTAGAAGCTTTTTCGGAAAAATGATCACTGCTATGTTGGTGGGCATCTCCAAGTATGGCAAGTGTTCCTCAGGTCAGAAGGCAGAAGGATGATCTTCACCATCCTAGTCGCCAGGAGGTCCACGTGTGATACTGTAAATAACCCCCCAAAACATCAATCAATGTGAACATCTAACTAAACAAAGGATACCTCTGACATCACACACCCCAACCTCTTAACATATCACAAAGCCAGATGGATTCCCAAATGATTTCGTATAGCACTGAAATCAACATTATGTAAACAGAATAAAATTTCATGGAAATGTGATATTTGAAACTCAACAAGTGCTCGCTAGATATATTTATGTTAATGCAATTTGAGGTACAAAGCAATACAACAATTCAGTCGAAATTTGTCAGAAAGGCTAAAGGTACATGAAGACATGAACAACTGATGGATGGAAATCGAGATCCAAGAGAAGTAATCCAAAGCAAATACATTCGATTATAAAAATGATAAAATATACTTGTGGACAGAGATGCAAGCCTACCATCGTAGAAAACAGGCGCCAAGTCTGTTGTTTCCCCCGGGCACTTTTAGTAAATGGTCCTTGGAAGGCAAGGATACTTACATAAAATTGGGAGCTGACCCAATCATTGAGTGCAACATCATCTTGCAAACCACATTAAAATAAGCATCTGAGTTGGGCTGAATTAAAGGAAAACAGAATGGTCAAATCCAATAGGTCAGCCTTTTGGATTTTTTAAAATATTGTTTTTTCATGGTTTTTGAAAAACCTTAAGGTGAGGGGTGCTGTCAGGCCCATCATCAATCGAACACAAAAAGCATTGACTAAAAGCAAAAAAAAAATTTTGTTCTCAAAAAGGACACATTACCATAGCAGTCCCTGGCGTTTAAGGAAAGTGCTTTGGTTTGGATGTTCCCCTTGTGAAAGGACAGACAGCCATCACTCACAGTGAGGTGTGCAAACTCATTGCCCTATGCTGTATACTGTAGTGGGTGGAACAAAAACGTGAATGACACAATAACAGAGCAGTGGATTGAGAGGCCTGCCTGAAAGCACCTATAAGCAAGTACATTAGAAATATAATTTTAAAATCATACGGTCTTGGCTACTGCCAGATTCTAAAAGAAGACTTTACTGAGACAAATGCACAAAGATGTCTCAAAATCTACATGCTGTGGAAAATGCATACGAATCCGAAGACCCTCCGTTCTGCCAGTGGCAGCTAGTGTCGAGTCTATACAACAATTATCTTGCAAATATATAGATGTCTTTCTTCATTTTCATTTGAGAAAAGCACAAATTAGAACAGACTTACATCACATCACAAGATATTTTGTTGTTGTCTACTCTTAATGGTTATTTTCTGTACTCATTCCTGTTTAGATGCAGTTGAATGGGCCACATATCAATAAATTTGTTTTGGAGTTGCCACATTTTATGCTACATTTTTTTGCTATTTTAATTATTTTATGCCACTGAGTACGCATTTTCTACAACTGAACAGACATTTGAGGTATTAGTTTGCAGACTTGTGCTACATCGCCCTTTTTAGTATGAAATTGGAACAAGAGTACATTTTTGGCAGTTGTCGGTATATCTGAGTCTTATTGAAGCTATCACAATTAAGAGGAAAGGTGCGGCATCTGCTCTCGTTATAAAACGAACTGTCAAAACGTTTGCTCATCATAACATGTAATGTGTGTAATATGTTAAATAACAATATACATGAAATTACAACATTAGTTGTTGATGTGCAGGTGACAGTAACAAGTGCAAACCTCACCACTAATTTGCATGCAAAGTCCACTGAAAAAAACATGTTGCATTACTAATTCCATGAAAGCCAATATAACATTGTTTCAATTAACAAGGATTAAAAGGTGTGTTTCTATACCACATCTTACACACACAGAAAACTTCAAATGTGCCAGAAATTCAAAAAGATCACGTATCCCTCAAGAGTAAACTAAATGGAGCAAATAATTGCATAGCAGCTCTAATGTGGGAGGACCTTTTTCTTACAAGTGAGAAAAGTAATACTAATCATATGGTTTAATTTCTAAATCTTCACTGCCAAGTCACATTATCTAACAATAGATTCTCAAACACTGAAGATTATTTCAAGCGTAACTGTGTATAAAAGATTAGTTTAAAAATCCTTTGCTTGTTGCTTGCAATAGCGTTACAACATTAAGGGGCATATATATGACCCCAGTTGCGTTGCGCTTACACCACGCAACATGGTACACACGCAACACAACTTTAAAATGAGATTTATTGCATGCTCCTGAGTGGCTTCATAAATCTCGAGTAAAGCAATGTAGGGCAAATCGCAGTGTTGCCTTTCTCTGCTCTAGGGTGGCGTTCCATGGGCGTTGCGTGGGCGTTCCCACACAACTCCCATGGTTTTTGACGCATTTCCAGATTTTCCAGAGCTGGTAAACCTGGGAATGAGCCAAAAGAGACGCCTTCCCAGGAAAGGTGTAATGAAGAGAAATATCTTTATTTCTCCTAGTCACTTCCTCTTTCTATGTGTGCTGTGTTTTGTGGCACACATATGTGGAGGAATGTGCCTCTCAGGAATGTTTTTGTGTAGGAAGCTGCCCCTTCCTGCACAAAAATAATACTGCATGCAACACAGGCACACTTGCACCATGATGCAAGGTGCCTAAGTTGGCGCTAGGCAGCCAAAGCGGCACCAGAGCAGAGGAAAAGGCAAGAATGCTCTATATTCTTTTAAATGCGGCTCCTTCCTGCCCTGTCACTGTCAGGCAGTGCAGCACAACAAGGTCACTAGCTGCTTTGCACTGGATGATAAATCTCATAAATATGTCCCCAAGCATATTGTATCAGAATGTAGACCAAAAATGACAAACACCAAAAGAATAATTACTCCTGGGAATAACAATACCTTTCCATGTCTGGACTGTCTAAAATGTGACAATATCTGCCATTTTTTATGGGAAATGATGTGCATCATCAGAAAAAAAGAGCAAAATGTTTTTGATGATGCTGTGCAGCATAGTCAATTTAAAAATCGACAATTTATTTTAAAAAAGCAGAAAAAATACTTGATTTATTGCGCGCATGTGCATGCAGGCAGCAACAACATTCAGGAGGCCTGTGCACGCACAATTACGTAAGAGCGCATGCATCACCATGCATGTGCGCACCTGCTGAATGATGCAGATGGAGTTTACTTTTTTTTTTATCATTGATCAATTCAGGGTAGTGAAAGCCACTTGCAGTAGTAAACAAAAAAAAAACCACGGCGCGAAGGCATTTTTTTAAAGTGAAGTTGGCGAGCAGCAAATAGCAGCTGTTGGGCACTCCAAAAAATTTTAAATATGTATTTTTTTAAAGTCTTTAATGGGCAAAGGTGTAATGAAGGCGAGGGTGGAGGAAGCAATAGAAAGAAATATAAAATAATTAAAAACCCACAGAGGTGGAAGCAAGTGACATGATGGGAGGAGGAATAGGCAAAATGGAGAGCGTGGGGTAAGAGGTATTGGGCAGTTATGGAATGAAAAGCAGCGCATAAGGCAGAGAGAAAGTGTGGAAGGAGGGAGCAACATGGACTACGCAGGGTGGTTGTGGAGTGAGAGCAGCACATGAGAGAGAGCTTGAAAACACATGCACACTCATGAAGTGTTTAAAGAAAAAGTCAAAAAATACTTCCCCTAAATGTGAGCAGCAGGAGGATTCACGTTAGCCATAAATATGGATGAGAAAGAAACTATGCTCTAGGGAAGGGATAAAAACAAGGAAAGGAAGTCAAGCCATCGAATAAGAAGCAGGCATAGGAGAGGGTCAATAAACCACACCAATTGTAAACACTGTACGGGCTCTAACCCCACTTTAATGTTTTAATTTTGTCACATAAGAGGTCTATCGCAAAGGGAGAGAGAGCTAAGAGCTGACTAAAGGCAAGAGCTAAAAATGAAAATACTACTTAACAAACACAAAAGCAGTATTAAAAATAAAAATCCCTAATCAACAGAAGAACTACATCCCGATTTGAATTAACACCAGTCAATTGAAATTTCAGATTTTGGAAGCATAATAAAGACATTTTCAAGGATAGAAGACAAAATGTTATTTTTAACTCAAAATAGACAAACTGTATGTATTTGATGTATGGAATAACCCCGAAAAAATTATCACAATATTTAAATAAATTGTACATATATCAAAATAGTAGATTAGAACGCACATTGAAACTCCCAGTTTCATTCATATAACAATCATTTCTCTAGCTGAACAAATGGAGTTGGTCGGACTTTAAAAAAAGTTATCCTCCTCTGGACATTTTTGCAAGGTTATGATGTTCATTTGCCCCTTCTAAGCCATTTTGCCCAAATCAACCGCAGTTACCAATGGCCTTCCTCAAGACATTAAAGAATATAGGCTACTTGCATTAAACGTATAGCCATATCACGTACATTCAATACATTTTACAAAATAAATCTGTATATGGGGCTGTGAATCCTCCTTCATGCTTCCTTTTTTTGAGAGAGACTTAAATTCTTCTTTGCCTTGGATGCTGGCAGGATCTTTCACTATGAAAGCCCCCATTGTTCAGAGACTTCATTGGTTTCAACCATGTCATTAGCATTGTCTGTCTAATCCAATGGATCACATAGTTGTAACTCCTTTGTAATGATATCAGTTTTTCAATGAAGTTTGAACTTGTCCTTTCCAATAAATGAGGATACAATCTTTCACTATTTATAGTGGGAAAGATCCCCTTTGGTCAGTCACATTTTAATTTTCAAAATTACTAATGTGACGTAACCCATATATCCGCTCATGCAGCTCTAGCCGAATGGGCATGTCCTGTCATGTGTAGGCTTGGTCCAAGTCCACAAACCAGGTTGTACTATAAATGATAACGTGAACATTCTGAAGCTTTTGAATAGTGCTTTGATGCCATACTAATGCCACACTGTGCCCTGTACAAATGCACAGTATTTCATAACAATGGCAATATTAATAGGGAAAGGAAGTGTATTTTTGGATTAAAAATAGTGAAAGGTGGTCTGATTAGCACTACAATGTTTATGCAATTGTGGAACTCCTTCATATACACTCACTATCTGTCGCTTTTAGTTTTCTAATGTCCCTACAGACCTGGATGCAGGTACACTCCATATCAGAAGACCGCGTTCTTATCTTCCAGTATCAAATTCTTATTCAAACCTCCTTTTTGGGGTGAGAAATACCACATATAGATTTCAGCAAACAAATCATTCTAATAGTAATCATGTCACGAAGAACGAATTATAAAGTGATGCAAAAGTTGTGACATGGGTTACAATTTGTGCGTCTGTTACCTCATAGGCAATATTGTGGTAAGTCATGAATGTGTGTACCTGGATAAATCAGAGAAGTTAAAGGGTCACCTGATAGTATCTAAGCTGAACCTACACATGTTCCTTACTGACAAGGATGCTGAGTAGTTGTTCCTAAACAGAAAACAACTTGGTCGAGCAGTCAAGGCCAGTCTCATAGAAGGTGGTCTTATTGGGACAAGTAAATTATAACAGAATTATTGTAAACATAATTAACATGAAAGACCAGCCTGAGTTATCAATTGAACAGAAACACGACTTTAATAAATATCATTATATTCTAGTTTACATCAAGAACAATGGTGGGACTATCACATCTCTGGTCTTAGCTGATATTGACCTTGGGGTTAGTGGGCAGTCCTGCAGTACACTTGCAAGCTGTGGCCACACAAAGCTGGTATGTCGAATTGTTAGGGTTAGTCCCTGTTTAAACGTTTGAAGTGATAGCCATGCAGGACAGATGATTCTAGATTCTTAGAAGTGTTGAAAGTTTGTCAACTACAAAGCAGGGTAATTTGGCCCAGGGTGGGCCGGTGAATTTCAAATCAGCCTCTTGATCTACACCACAAACTCTGGATTTTGTGCAAACGACTTGCCAGTTGCTGGACCTCTGCTTGGGCCTGGAATGGTCAGTGAGCACCTCTACCGTAGCTTTTAGAAGTCATCTACCCTAAATGGCTAGGGCATCATCAAATGTGCGTCCTGAGCTCCCAGTGCCATAGGTCTCAAGAAGCAAGTCATTAAGAAGGCCTAATAAGGTGGAAACATGTCTGAGATTGTTTGTGTTCCCATTCAGAGGTGATGTGATCTAGCATTTTGGACTGGACTGTCTATGTTTAGGGGCACTGAAAGTAATTTGAATACAGCTGGTAGCTGCCTGTAGTTCACAGATGAGCAAAAGAGATACAGAATGAAATAAGGACAGATAGATTTCAAGTGGCTTAGATGAAGGCAGCCATTTTCATCCATCACTTTTTTGGTGTGGAACTCCAAAACATTCTAAGAACTGAGTGACTATTTCATTTGGAACATAAAGTTTACAAGATCACAGTGTTTGACCTGGGTTACTAAATGACTTGGGTTTCTAAGAGAAATTGGGCCATGCAATTGAGGATGAGGATTACTCTTGCTACTTCATTTATAAATGTACATAACCGAAGCTTGAGACACTATCCATAAGGAAGGAACAGAAGTATTATTTATTTCAAAAAACATTTCAATAAAATCAATATTAAATCCAGTCAGATTTTAAAAATGGTTTGGTCACTTTCCTATCATATGTGTGGTAGGCATGAAAAGCATGTGGCAGAGACTGAACAGCAGGAATAAATGAGTTGGAAGGAAGTTGTGGGCAATCAGAAAGTTAAAGTGAGACAGCGAAGGAGAAAGAATGAAAACGGGGGTCTAAGATTTTACTTTTACGTTTACTTGTATGCATTAGAATAGCTCCAACTGCCATTTGGTTGATGCTGTGGCACTTTGAGAATCTGGGTGCACTTTCCAGTTTTTAGCTGTCCATGGGTATGTGGACATTGTATGTTGTGTTTTTATTTAAAGTGGGTCATGCCTGATCAAGGTCAGTGAGGTAGGATTAGACTTTTACATTAGGTAGTGCTGGGTTATATTGAAAAGTGTCCTGTACATCGTATTATGGACCTGTGCAGAACATTATTGTGCAAGGACGTGTGTGCCAAAGTACATAGGAATCACTTTTTGTTCTGATGGTGTCTACATTTGTTCACTGCTTAGCTTCAAATCGTCCTTATATTTGAAGTATATTTGCCAATGATATAACTGAGATGCAATTCATGAGCATGTAGGTGTGGTATATGTAGACGGGTGAGGGAGTGTGGATGTGTTGTTGAGGAGACAAATGTTTGTATGGATTGGACCTGTGCACATGATGGTTCCGGGGTAGTGTCTTATATGTACGTTTGGTGTATGGTGAAGTCTGGGTATTATTTTATTGCATATGCCCTTGATTTGCAAATAATTACCAAGCAATATTCTTGGAGTTGTGCTGCGCGTCTCGTGATGCAAGAGGTTGTGTTTATGTATACTACTGGTGTAGAGCAAAGTGTGAGTATAACTTAATATAGATGCCATGTTGAGGTGACATTTTTAGCCAACTGTGTACTGAACTTATGCTATAAGTGTATACATATTTATGAGAGAGGTTGTATAATAAACACGGTCAAAGTAGGATACTAACCCAGATGATTGAGGGAGTCTAAGAAAACGTAGTAGCAAAAAATACATTGTGTAAATTAAAACTAAATGGCATAGGGGCCTGAATGGCGTGTATCAGACTACAGCTAATTTAAATGTGTCCTGTTTTTCCAGCCAAGAGCGCAAAGCATGGTAGGTCTCCTTTAATTCATCCTGATAATGGATACTAGAATGTACAAGCGTGGTGCTTTCACTTGAAACCAGTGCCTGATTTTTAAAAGAATGAGTGCCGGTGCCGAAAGCTCTGCTCAGAAAACCACAACTGCTGCAATTAAATGTCGGCATGCCCAGTCCTAAAACTGCTAGTCTTTAATCCACCTTATGCCTCCTTAATACACTACCAGACACTCCCTGCCCCAGTAGCATTTAATTTACAGGTACTGGGTACAGGCAGTATCCCTTTATTGGGGACTTTCAAGTAAATTAAATTTGCCAATTGGGTGTAAGCCAATGTTACCATGTTTTATCAGGAGAGCACAAGCACGTAGCATTTGCTAGTAGTGGTAAAGTGTGCAGAGTACTAAGGCCAGCAAAAACAAATTCAGCATAAACAAGCTGATTGAAGGTAAAAAGTTGGGGAAACCACACTAAAGATATCAGTTGCAACAAACTGGAAGTAAGAAAGGGATCCTATTTTCAAGGAATGTGGCCCACTTATCCATCTAGACAGAGGACAAATCTGTGGTCCTTATCTGTATGTATAAATTATTTTCATTTAAATATCTTTAAAAAACTTAAATCCTTTCCTTCTTTCCCATCCCTCCTTCCTCTCTCTAATCCCAAAATGTCAGACTATTGTTAAATCTCAAACATCCATATCAAACTTTTACCTCTCCTTTTTTAGCCATGCCACTCAACAAGCACACACAACCACTAATTACAAAATCTTACTATTTCCCCTTTTAAATCCATTCTTCTCATTCTATCCCTACTCCAAAGTCTCGCTTTCAAGTCCATTCCTACCTCTCTATCCCTACTCTAAGACATATGAAATCAAGAGCGCAAACCTAACACAACTAATGCGCAAGAAAAAGAAAAGAAATTCATACTTACCTACTAACTACTAATGTTGGGTTCTGGATTAGTGTGCTACTCGCTGAAAAAGCGATTCAGTGCGTCATTAGTGCTATATACATACATTTACAATTACAATTCACGTCACACTTTCAGGTTCCTGCTTTCTCTCTTTGTGTCGTTTTTTCTGTCCTTCTCTTTGTCTTTCTGATGTTTTTGCTTTTCCCTCTCTTGCTCTTGATAAATATCTGAGGCAGAAACATAAGTGCCGATCCCGACAGGCTCAAATTAAGCACTGCTTGAATCCTTCACAGGGGGCTTTAAAGTAACTCTGGCAGTTTGGGGCCAGATGATAGGAATGCCTTTGCAATTAATCTTTAAGCATGTATGAGCGTATGCGTACGTGTGCATGCATGAGTGTGTGTGTGCGTGTGCATGTATGTGTGTGGTAAATCTTCTTAACTGAGTCATAAAATCTAGTTATTTCCTAACTGTGACAACAAGACAGGAGCAAAAAGATGTGTTATAATTTGCAGTTTCTGAAAGGGTGAATAAGAACCCTGTCCACCGATTGCTAAAAAACGCCGGTAGATAAGCCTGCTACAGACAGAGATCTGCAGACAGTCGGAAAGTGCACTATTTCCCACTGTGCTAGGAACTAACTGCTCCGAAATATTCACTCACCAAAGGCATTTCATTGAGCGTGACATGATGTCATAACAATGGAGTCTATACAAAAGAGAAAGGCAGCGGCAATAGATGGGTAATTAATTCTTGTGTGGAGCGCAAAGGAGGCCTGCTTCAGGCATTGTCTACTTTACAAAAACTGTGAGCATTTTACTTACAAGCAACATTGTCAAAGGTTCAAATCCGAAGAATGGTAAGTGCTGATTTGTAATTTAACCTCTATTCAGCAGCTTTGTGACCAAATGTACCACACTGTGTGACTACTGGCACTGCTTCAGAAAAATATTACAATCATCTCCACACGCATCGTGCAAGCATAGTACAGGCATGTGACCCTGGAACATAGCTAGGGTTCTTGATCCAAAGAATATTTTAGAAAATGGAGTCCAACACGTGAGCACGATTTTCAATATTTTGGCTAAAAGCATTTAATACTGGATCATGGCTACCATCAGCCCCAAAGGCAGCACCCTGGCTGTCTCCGACCGGGAAATGCCAGAAAGCCAGAGTGGTCTTGCGTCTCATACTCAAACAAGCCATTTAGAATGAATGTTTAATCCGTTCTGGTTCACAAAAGCAGCAATAAAGAGTGGCATAAAGCTTCCATGGAACGTAGACCTGGAAAAGCAGGTACACGCATGTACCGTAAAGATACACAACTCAGTCTTACAAATAGGCAGGTGGCCATCCCTTCATCAGATAGATTCCTTCTCTAACCACAAAGCCATTCCCCACCCAAAGAGGTGTATCAGAGTAGAAGGCTTATGTGAATTCAGATCTCCTTAATCAAAGACTTGTCACAGTGATTTTCTGTCACATAAGGCATTAGCCCTGACATTACTAACTGCAGATAAGAATTCTGAGGCAGTGTGACCGAAAACCTACTCGCCACTGTTGAATATTTGCATCATGTAAATGTTCCTGAAGAAGAAAAAAAAACGAGTTAGTAACTGTTGGTCTTTGGGGTAGGTGATTTGATCTTGACAGAAAAAAATCATTGGGGCGTTCAGTTCATCTGTATTTGATTCAATTAGTGTAGTCTGGAGACAGTAATTTTTACCAAAAGCTATAATTCTCTAAATCTAATATTAGCTCTGTTCTTCTTGAAACAGAATTGCAGGTCTGTTCATGTCATTATTATTATTATATTGACTTTATTTCGGATATATTTCAATCCACAAAAGTACACAAAAATTAGCAATACATATTAAAACATCACAAGATCACAATTAATTACAAAGTCAATCACAAATACATACAACGCATAAAATTTCTAGAAGAGTGCATATTCAAAATCAATACAGAAAAAGTGCGTTAATGCATTGGCCTGCGGATGCTACATAATAATTTACAGTTACTCATCTAAACATTTTCTTAGTCTCATAGCCAGTTTTAGGAATTCTAGCACCTGGAGAACACTATCCGGGTGCAACAGCTGTAGATACATAAGGGCAGGTCTAATTTGTTTAAAATTTAATTTCTTTAAAAGTGTAACAAGATAACGCCTGCGGGGATATTCATAAAAAGTACATAAAAACATAAAATGCAGCAGGTCCTGTGGAGACTTCCCGTCGCAGCCACAGGGTGCTGCAGGTTTCTTAAAAATGTACGACTTAGGTCTAATTAAAAGATGATGGAGGATGTTAAACCTAAAACGGGTCAACAAAAATTTCTCATGAGAGGTAAAGGAGCATGTTAGATACTTTTCCATGGTATCACAAGTACTCAACATGATATACTTTCTAACATTAGGTTTCAAAAGCTCGACTTCATCTCTAAGAGCATTACAATCCAAAATAAAAGCTCTCTTAATTGCTGTAACATCACCTTTAACTATATCCCTAGGATTCACAAACAGATTCAGGCGACCCAGCCTCTGAAATTGGGACTTTAAATATTTAAGCCAAGGTACACACATTGCATGATCAAGTGATACGAGGTCTTCCACTATCAAATGTGTTAAGGGAATCTCATCGTTTGACCATAATTTTAACCAGCATAACAATGGTTTCAGTCCAACAGTGTCGGATAGATACGGGCAGCCAAGTTCTTCATGTACAATTAGATTCGGTGTGCTACCTGGGACACATAACAGACGCTTTAAAAAGTTATTTTCAACAATTTGTAGTTGTTCGCCATTTATGTAGCCCCATATCTCGCTGCCATATGCTGCAGTGGCAATGGTTTTGGCATTATATAATTTCATCAAGTCCACATTTGGCTTTTTCCCCAGTTTAGAGGCGAAATTGAAAATGGAGGCATTAACTCTAATCATTTCCCCCTTTTTCTTAGCCAAGTGTGGGACCCAGCTGAGCTTTGTGTCAAATAGGACACCCAGATAAGAGAATGTCTGGGTGATGGGGATCAAAACATCATTTAGTTTAAAAATGAACTTCTTTATAGGTTGACGGCCAACATGCATTATGTAGGATTTCGAATTATTGACCATGAGGTCCCTATCAGACATGAATTTGTTAAAAGCGTTCAAAAGTGCCTGTAGACCTAATTCTGTACGTGAAATTAAAACCGCGTCGTCGGCATATAAAAGTACAGGAATACCCCTTACACCGGCTCTAGGGCAATCTGATTTTACCTCTAGTAAATCAGCCTCTAAATCATTTATATAAAAGTTAAAAAGAAAGGGGGCCAAAATACATCCCTGTCGCACTCCTTTGTTAATACTAAAATTTCCTGTAGATTCCCCGGTCGATGAAAACCTCACATTTGCTCTTGTATCATTATGCAAATCCGCTAGGAACTCCACAATCCCCCCATCAATGCCTTTATCCTTCATGGTCCGCCACAGCCTCCCTCTGTTAACACAGTCAAAGGCTGAGGACAGATCCATGAAGGCAAGGTGAATTGTTCCCTTCTGTACAACAGTATATTTATTCAGAATAAGAAACAAATTGAGGCACTGGGTTATAGTGGAACGCCCTTCGCAGAAACCGTATTGGGAGGTAGACATAATGTTATTTTCATTCGTCCAACTTGTTAGGCGTTGAAGTATAACTCTCCCCATGATCTTAACCATCGAGTCGATGAGGGAAATTGGTCGATAACAAAGGGCACTTCCCCTATCTCCCTTCTTAAAGACAGGAACTATAGTTGACATGCCCCATGTTCCGGGACAACCCACTAAGGCCGCTGCGTTAAAAACAGCAGCCAAGATGGGAGCCCAGAAGTCTGGATCAGATTTATAAAGGTCCGGTGGGATCCCATCAGGACCCGGCGCTTTATTTGCAGTAAGACCCCTTATAGCAGCCAGGACCTCCCTTGTGTCACAGATAATGGCAGTACTATCCCTATCATGGGGAACTGTGACCATAATTCCATCGGCAACGGAATAGTACAGGCTTTTAAAATGACTTTCCCATTCCTCTTTGGTTATACAACAAACAAGTCCGTCTCCGGGGTCCTCTGTGAGAAAGGGTTTCTTCACCAGAGTCCAAAATTTGGTACTACTATTCAGGGTGGAGGGCTCAAGCAGTTCCTCCCAAACCTCTTTCCTCAAAAACTCCTTACGTGCAGCAATAATAGCCTTATATTCCTTTCTACAGAGTTTTATCACCTCCCTATTCCTCGGAGTTGCTGACAAGGCAACCCTCAATTTGCGTGCAGCTAAGGTGCAATCGTGGCTGAACCATCTTGGGGCAATATTAGCCCGAGTTTTATTAGGGACCGATAACAACACTGAGACCTTCTCCGTGATATTTTGATAAGCCTCTAAGACCAGCCTAGGTTCATACCCATCATTAATACAGACTTTTATGTCATTACACATTTCCCCTTCCTTTGTGTGCTCCATATGAAGACAGTCAGCACGATCACAAATCATTTCTGGGAGACACTTGTTCAATGGGTCTGTACAAAGATGCAGATTAAAATCCCCCATAATCATGAGGTTATGGCCCACATTTCCCATAAAATTAGAAACAAAAGAATTTAAAAAATAAATATGATTCCTGCCAGTACTATCATAAACAGCATTATAAAAGTTCACCAAACCAGCAGAGACATTACCTCCTTTTAGAATTAGGCCCATTACACCTGTATGGTGAGCTTCAATTCTTCAAATTTCACAAGATATTAATATGGAAACGAAAATTACGAGGCCCCCCTTGGGCGTACCCCGCAAAGATGGCAAGGCTGGCACAAAGAAGGCCTTATACCCTTCTAAGAAGAGGTTACAATCCAGTTCCCAAGTCTCTTGTAGACAGACAATCGAGAATTGCTTAATGAAGGTCACCCAGTTTTCATCAGCCATTTTGGCGGCAAGACCCGCAATATTCCAGGAGACAACACGGCATCCTGGCGTTATAGCCACCTGGTTATCTGAGTTTATAGATTCACCTGTAGCCCTAGTGTCCTGAGCTGCAGGTGCTCCCTGTCAATCACACAACTCAAGTCCAGATAACACCTCATACCTGTTCTGTAGGTTTAAATTCGACCCATATTGATAGTGTCCTGTACTGGCGCCCCTATTATGGGTACCAATGGGACCACCTAAGCCACAGGAATTAATGATGTTATGAAGTTGTTGGGGCTCTTGCACGGGTGTATAAGATTCGGGCCCCCGCCTGGTTTAGCTCTGTTGCGATGGTGGTTTACACAGGTGCGCATAAAAGTATCCCAGGGGGCGTACGCAAATACTGTTCGTATTATATACAAGTGTGGAGGCTCTCAGAAGGACAGTTGCCACATGCTGGGGATATTTAAAATTTACAACTATGCAATCCCCCGACCCAGACTTTTTGGACGGACCCACCCAGTTTACACGCCTTACTGTTAATATCTGATCAAAATATGAGGTCGGAAAACCACAATTTTTGTTAAGCCAAGCCGCTGTCTTGTTTTTCAGAGAGATATGAGATTCATCATGAGAAGATGCAGGGTGGGTGCCGCAGGGAGGCACATTAGTCAATACGGCCACATACGGGGCACAATCTGGTGGTAAATTAAGATAGCGGTTATGCCTCAAGGGTCTGGGAGATATACTGCTATGAGGGTTTATGGATGATTGGTGCAGCAGAGTGGTTACCACTGGAATATCCGGTCGAGTAGATTTTATAGGTCCTGTCACAACTGCAGCAATGGAGTCCCCCCTCCCTTTATTTTGTGAATCATTAGATTCAGCGATATCACTCCCTTTGCCGCCAAAGTGTACATTTCCACTAGGAGTTATAATTTCCTGAGACAATAACAAACCACCCAGCCTTGTCACTTCCTTAACTAGGTTGTCAATTTTAGTGGACAATGGTTTAATTAGCTCCTCTATTTTTGCTGTAAGAGAAGCCTCTAAGTTTTTTATAAGTGAAGCAAGCAGATCCGAGTTTAAGTTTGCTCCATTACCATTCCCATTACCATTGACATTACCACTGACATTACCGTTAGTGGCCGTAAATACAAAAGGGGTTGTTATAGCAGGGCTACTAGTAGCCTTACCAACCTTTTTTTTTTACTTAGACTTCAAATTATTATATTTCCCATTCTCCCTTTGAGACCGCGTTCTGCAGGATCTCAAATGCCTGAATTCAGGTTCGATCTCATTCAACACTCCAGTGTCTCCACTGACTGGACTCAACAAAGCCCGGGAATCAGAATAAACCTCCACATCCACGGAGGTGGGGACTGGGCGGTCAGTAGAGTTAACATCACTCGTATTAATTTCACAGTCTTGGGTCTGACTAATAGGGAAATTTTCTGATGATATTTCGTCTATCACAGTATCTTTCCCCAAAGATACACGTCTGTCTTTATTAATCTGGGTTACTTTCCTTACCAAGAAGTTATCTAAAGTAGCAGGACCTACCATCACTTTATCTGTTTTCGATTTCACCATTATGTAGAATAATACAATATAACTTCCACAGGTACCCTATACTCAACGCACTCGCAAACAAATTAAAAGGAAAGAGAGAACAAAAACACTACTCATACACGGATATTAAATAGCTTACGAGCTCAGAGGCGCGGTTGGGGCAGTTAGGGACATATAAAGTACCTGGCCCAGTCCAGTCTCCTCAGGCCTCTGAGCCCACGGGCTCAGCCCGGCGCCGCCCGCGCGCGTCCCGTGACGCGGAGGGAGCCGTCTGTTTTAGCGCCTCCGGGCGCGGAAGTGCCTGTGGGTGGGGGCGGAGTCTCCAAGAAACCTGGGAGCCGTAGTCCAGCGCACCCGTCGTATGCCAGGTAAGGAGTATGCCCCTCGCTCCTCTCGCGCTCTCTCTCCCCCGCTCCACCGAGGGAGCCGTCTGTTTTAGCGCCTCCGGGCACGGAAGTGCCTGTGGGTGGGGGCGGAGTCTCCAAGAAACCTGGGAGCCGTAGTCTGTTAAATGGTAGCGGCAGTTTCAGTCGATAACCTTTCAAGTATTTGCCCGGCGGTAATCGCCTCTTATACCACTCGATAATTTACCAATGAAAGAGGCAGGCGCCGGAGACTGGAAGGCAGGAAACAAAGTTTTATTCCGTCGGAGCAGAACACATCAGATCAGACAGCAAGGTATCGTCACAAGGTGCTCTAACCACATCTCTGAGACCTGGGGCCTCATGTAGGTAGCGAAATACCGGTCGGTAACGGCCGATTTTCGGTAAATATGCCGTTACCGACCGGTATCCAGACAAGTGAGATGTAGGAGTCCAAAAACCACTTTTCGGTAAATATGAGGCGGTAAATACCGATTCATAGTTACCGAATTCTAAAATACCGATTCATATTTACCGAATACATAATTAACGAATCGGTAAATATGAAGTGGTAAATATGAAGTGGTAAAAATTTAAAATGACATGTAGGAGCAGTCGGTAATTAAGAAATCCAGGAAAATCGGTAAATAAGAGTCGGTAATTAACACGGATTGAAAGCAGGTGGTAACCATCAACAATGCACATAAGCAATCCCAAAATGCAACAGCGTGGACAACATGGCCGCCATGTACGTCATTGCAAGGCGCCTACGTCTACAGGCAGCAGGACTGAGGGTGTGGCGACGGGAGGAACAAATCTACAGACAGCGCATCACACTACTCCAGCTGACTGATGCAGAGATACATGAGAGGTACAGGCTACACCCCGAAACCATCATGGACCTGATAAGGGACCTGCACCCACTCCTGGACCAGCCAACAAGAAGGGCGCACGCCATACCACCACATGTGCAGGTGCTCTGCAGCCTACATCTACTGGCATCCGGCAGTTATCAGGTGGTGATAGCTGCGGTGGGTGGTGTATCCCAGAGTTGCCTGTCCCGTTTCTTCAGGAAGTTCCTGGATGCCATGATGCAGAGAATGCACCACTACATAAGCTTCCCAAACACACAGGCTGCACTGCAGAAAACAAAAACAGACTTTTATCACATGGCACAGTTCCCCCATGTCATCGGCTGTATTGATGGTACACACATCCCAATCTGTCCACCAGCTGATACAGAGCACATCTACAGGAACAGGAAGTCCACCCACTCCATCAATGTGCAGGTGATCTGTGATGCAGGGAACATCATCACAGATATTGTTGCAAAGTTTCCTGGGAGCACCCACGACTCTTACATCTTCCAGAATAGTGGGATCTACACACGACTGAGTGCCGGAGAATTCGGAGAGGGATACCTGCTGGGTAAGTAACAGTGACGCCCCTTGAAACCTGCAAATCAGAGTGTATAGAGGCATGTAACTGATGGTCCCCTTTTACTCATCCAGGCGACAGTGCATATGCATGCCGTTCATTCATCCTCACTCCCTACCTACACCCAGCAACCCAGAGTGAGAGACGATACAACGTGGCCCACAAAACAACACGCAATGTGGTGGAGCGCACGTTTGGACTACTGAAGAGCAGGTTCCGCTGCCTCCACAAGAGCGGAGGCGCACGCCAGTACAAACCCATCACCTGCTGCAAGATTATTGCCACTTGTGCAATGCTGCACAACCTTGCCACGAAAAAAGGTACAGATGTGGAACTAACATATTTTGAGGACAACGAGGATGAGTCAGGCCAGCCAGAGGGCAGCGCAGCTAGAGTGCCAACTGCAATCGATGGGAGAGAGAGACGGGCAGAGATCACATGCAACTATTTCTGAGTAAGTGAGGGGACACAGCGAGTTGTGAGAAGTCATGACGTAGTTTAATGTGGCACCACGCCATGAACACATGAACAGGCCAATCTGGCAATATACCATCTATACAAGGAGTATGTCCAGGGTTACGTCACCCAATGGGAAGTGGCTAAGCAGGGCCACATCAATGTTTGCGCATACGCGCTGCAGTGGTGGATTGCACGGCCTGTGCATCCTCACTAGAGCCAACCCCAAGCCGCCTGCTGCTCCTGCGTGCTTCGGGGACGGGGGGTGTGATGCTGCTGCTGGTGTCGATGCTCTCCGCAGCATCCCCTGCAGCAGTTGTCGACGCCTGACTAGTCAATAGCACCCCTAGTGCACTTGTCACCTGCACCATCCCCCGAGACAGGTCGCTGCAGCACTGTGTTAGGCCCTCCTGCATCGTCACAGAGCGCCGGCAAAGTAGGGAAGTCGCAGTTGCCAGACGGTTGAGTGCCCTGCTGGTAGTGTCCCTTCTCTGGCGTTCCCGGCGCCGTGCTTCGATGTCAGCATCTAATTTGCTGCACAACTGCTGGATTGACTGGGACATGTCCCGAATGCCCGCAGCCATGCCGCCAATGTTTGTGTCCATGTTGACTAAGCTTGTCTTCATCACCCGCATGTGCCTCTGGACTGACATAACTGCCTTTGATTGCAGGCGCTGTTGCTTCAACATTTGGCCCTCGAGCCCCAAGAAGACACCATGGCCGTCAGTGGGTGCTGGTGGACTCTGGACACGCGACCTGCGGCGCCCTCTTGCTCCCGTCTGTGCTGCCTGTGAGGTGTGGGGCACAGTGGGATGGCTCTCTTCCTGGGGCCCGGTGCGGTCTTCTGGGCCCATGCTGTCGTCTGACGAGGTGTCGAAGGCTCGTAGCCTGGCTGCTGGACGCCTCCTCATTCTCACACCTGCAAGCGGAGATGTGGCCGGTGATTCGAACATGAGTGGCGATGCTGGCTGTGGTTGTGGTGATGCTGGCTCTCGGTGAGGTGATGCTGGCTCTCGGTGAGGTGATGCTGGCTCTGTGTGCGGCGAGGCTGGCTGTGTTGGTGGTGCGGCTGCAAGTGGGCCTGCTCCCTGGTCTGAACTCGTGCTGGCTAGAGGTGATTTTTGTGGCCGGTGTGCCGTCTCCCCTGCAGCATGCCCTGTACTGCATGATGTCACATCTGTGGACAGAAAAACAACATTGGCTCAGTGTCCCCGAAGGGCTGCATTGCAAGCGTCACAATAAATCATTTCACATTCCAATCTGTCCTCTGTCTCCTTGTGCCTCGAGTGCGTGACATGCCTTGTTGCCCTGTAACATTTACGTCATGGTTAGTGTTGCCCTGACTACATCTCCCGGAATGCAATGCCTGTCTGCACTGACACGTGTGGACTGCAGTGTGATTCTCGTTTCACAATGGGGAATGTGGGATAGGGGTAGGGGAGGCTACATTGCTGTGCTTTCGTCTTACCTTGGTGTGTTGCGGCTCTGGCAGAGCTGTCGGCATCCCCAAGACCCACGACGCTCTCTTGCTCGATTGTGGCCGCCACCAGCTCCTCCAGTTCGGTGAGGGCAGGTGCCCTGTTGGTTCCACCTCCGGTCTGGCTGGCCTCCTTCTGGATGTCGCCCATCTTCCTCTTGGTCACAATCCTCAGGTCATACCAGCGCTTTTTGAGGACCTCAATGTCCCTGTGGGTCACTCCCACAGCATTGACCTGCGCCTGGATGGCCAGCCATATGTTGCGCTTTTCGGCCTCAGGCACTTGCAGGGATTGCCTCCCAAACAGCTTCTGGTGCTGCTTCACCACCTCCTCCACCAGCACCTGGAGTTCCTTGGGGCTGAATTTGAGCTTCCTCCTCCTTTCCCCTCCGTCTTTCTGTGTTCTCTGGCTGGACATGCTGTTCGTTTCCCGCTCGCACATGCAACTGCTCCCTGCCTCTCCTCTGCACTCCAAGCCTCTCCAGGGTCGGCTAATTATGTACACCTGCCTGGGTGTGGCCACTTCGGCTAATTGTGTACACCTGCCTGGGTGTGGGCAGTTCCTGGTTGGGTGGGCTGTCGTTGCACAGGATTAGCTGTTTCGTCAAGTCATGTGATGTTATTTACCGAATCCGTACATACCGATTCGGTATTTTCCGATTCGGTAGATACCACCTCGGTATTTTCGGATTCGGTAGATACCACCTCGGTATTTTCCGAATCGGTAATTATCACCTCGGTATTTACCGAATCGGTGAATTCCGATTCGTATTTACCGAATGTTACCGAATCGGTAACTGTTACCGAATTTTTACCTACATATAACTTACCGATTCTAATTTACCGATTCGGTACGGCTCGGTATTTAAGAACCGGTAAAATTTATTTACCTACATGAGGCCCCTGGTCTCTTATACACCGGTTTATTGCTTTATTACATATAGTACATTCTTGAGATTCTCTTGATGCCTGAAAGAACATCCCCTGAAGCCCCGGCTCAGATCCGATCCCACACATAGTTACAGTAGAGGTTCCCACCCTACCCGCAGTGGGAGATGGCTATCGCGCAGCAGGGAATTCCGCTAATTCCCGGGGGTGTGTGCAACCGGCCGGGTCTCAGGGGGTAGGGGCTTTGATCTACTGTAATCCCTTTGATGCGGGGTGTTTCCCTTACAGTAGGGGCAATAAACTGCATCCGCAGGGCTAGGTGATGGCCTGGGACCAGTTCGGACAATGGGGCGCAGAGGAAGGGGGTTATCAAAGGAGAGGCATGACCATGTATGGGATGTCGGTCGGATGTGGTTCCGTAGCAGGGTCGCGCAGAAGGAGAGGGTTTATGGCCTGTATGAGAGAGCGGGGGTGGCCGGCGCGCGGGGGGGGTGCTCGCAGCGCCGGGGGAAAGCGCTGGCGATCGAGAGTGAGCGGGGAGAGAGAGTGGGGTGCCTAAAATGGCGGCCGTGCATTTGCTATGCGTGGCGCTGGGGAGAGGCAAGATGGCGCAGATAATGTTCAGTTTGCACGCTAAATTTCCACAGTCCTCCCTTTTAACATGTCTCGCCAGCTTGCCTAGTTTGGATCTATCCCCATAATACCCCGTACCTCCACCTCATTCAGAGCTTTCATCCGCTCTGTTTCAAAGTCCAAAGTCTTAGGGCAGATGCAGTTCATAAAAAGCGAACATAAAGGTGGCAGACACTGAATCCCCAAGCAACATCCACATAGTATCACGATTGGTATGAGGATAAATGAAAACAGCCTCCATCCCCAACCTTTAATAGTGTCCCAAAACCAACTCCCCAGTGACCATTCTTCTTGCTCTTGATGGACCTCTGTGGACAGTCTGTGGAGGTGTTCAATTGCTTTGTAGACTGAGGGTGAGTTATCCGGTACGTAGGTACAACAGCTGGACCCAATGATGCGGCATGCTCCTCCGCGATCAGCCAGAACCACATCTAGAACAAGGCGGTTCTGGAGAGCCACCAGGCGGACGGCCTGAAGCTCAGCGGTGTTGTTGGCGAGGGCGCCAGCTGTAATGTTCATTGCTGTTTCGACTGCCTGGGTTAAGTGGCGGATGGCACGGCTGTTTGCCATCGGACCCCAGAGCGGAACAAGACCCTTTACTGCGTCCATGAACTGTGCTCCGGTGGAGTCGGCTTGTACAATGTCTTTGGCACGTTTCTGTCGGTGATGGTTTGCTGGAGCCACATACGTCGGAGGAAGGACAAAGGCGATGTAGCAGGTGCCTCCCCAACCTTTCGGGAGCCAGGTGTAGGCCTTAGTACCACAGACGAAGTACATATTCGGGGAGGCAACAAAGGAGGGTGGGTCAACTGAGTCCAATGTTCGGGTGATGAGGCAGGAGCTGTGGCCCACCAGCTGTGCCCCCAGGCCTTCGAGGCATACAGATCCAGTGATGTTGATGACGGACAGGGCCACTGTTAGGGTGGCGGCTGTCCGTTTTCGGAGGTAAGAGAAGGTGGGTCTGGCTGGATTGTTGAACACTTGCATTTCAATTCGTTCTTTGGCGGGGATGTCCATGTGAAAGGAAGTGTTCGATCTCAGAGGGCAGAAGAGGGCGGAGGTTCTACCAGTTTTGTTCAGCCAGAACCCATGGTAGAAGTGTGACATGGTTCTGCCGGAAGTGGTATTGTCCTTGTAGCTCTCCTGCAGGAGGATCAGCCAGGCGAGGCAGGAACCATGGACAGAAAAAGGTGAAGGGATGAAAGGGATTGAGTGCCCAGTGGCATGGGGCAGCAATCCACAGATCCAGCAGTTAGTGGCGTTGGTGGCAAGATTGTGTTGGTGGAGCAACTGCACAAAAGAGTTATTCCAGAACTCCTTACGCCTTTCTCGGAGTTGGGGTGAAAGTGAGATCAGATGGTGTTCTTTCGTGGTGGCAGGTTGAACGGTGGTCAGCAATGTCTTATGAGCGGGTGTGCTCTCCTCCATGATCCAGAAGGTGACCACGAGGAGAAGGCAAAAGAGAAGGGAAATGAAAAGTGCTATTGTCTTAAAGCTGTGCATTCGGTCAGTCTTTGGGTTTTTGTAGTGGATCTTCGGACGTCCGGTTGCTTCCATCATCTTCATGTCGGGCGCTTCCATCACCTTCAAGAGACTCGGTAGCGGGCAGAACCACAGACTTTGTTTTAGTTTCTCTCCTGGTGGCCTTTGAGGTGACTAGGCTACCGTTCTGAGATTTCCACTTAGCCTGTGGTCTGCTTAGCCGAAGTTCTCTCTTTTCGTCGCAAGTTATACCCTTCTTTGGATGGCACAGTGGGATCGGGATATTCAATCAATTCAAGTGTCTCTGTATCCGGGCAGCGGCTCAGGGATGGTCGGTCTTTGTCCAGAAGTTCCTCTTGGGCGGTGATGTTCTCCGTGGTTGTCAGGGTCGGTGATACCTTCTTGCAGTGGTGTGCATGCAGCCAATTGCGTTTCCCCTCCACTCGAAGAGCTGTTCGGGTGGTGATCAGGACTTGCAGGGGGCCCGTCCACCGGGGCTCCAGACTCTTGGTGCGCTGGAAGTTACGCACTAAGACGAAGTCACCGGGTTGGATGTCGTGTCCCGGGCCCCTGGAAACATCGGGAATGGCGTGCAGCACCTGCTGATGGATAACAGACAACGTCTTAGTTAGGTTATACAAATAGTCAGACATGAGGACGTCCGGGACGTCGTGGATGGATGTTGGTTTTGGTGCAGTCCAAAGGTTCATGGGCCGCCCAAAGACGACCTCGTAGGGGGTTAAGTGGTGTTTGGTGGGGGTGGAACGCATTGATAGCAATGCTAGTGGGAGAGCGTCTGGCCATCTTAGTCCTGTGGTGGCGACTATTTTTGCTATCTTAAGCTTCAATGTGGCATTGTGTCGCTCAACCAGGCCTGCAGATTGGGGATGGAAGACCGCATGGAATTTCTGTTTTACACCCAACCCCTTTAAGATGAGTTGGATAACTTCGGCTACGAAGTGGGGGCCGTTGTCGCTCCACAAAATTCGACAAAGGCCGTATCGGGGGAAGAATTCCTTCAGTAGTACTTTTGCGGTAGTCATAGCGGTGTTGTCATGGGTTGGGTAGGCTTCCACCCACTTGCTGAAGGCACACACAACGACAAGTACATACTTTAAACCTTGGCACCTTTCTAGCTGGACATAGTCCATTTGTAGGACTTCAAAGGGGTGATTGGGGACCCCAAACCCTCCCCGGGGTACAGCAGTTCCTTTCCCAGGGTTGTGTTGGAGGCATACTAGGCATTGTTGGACCAGACGTTTGGCTAAGTCTGGTATTCTGTCGTTGTGCCAGACTTTGGAGATGAGTTCGATCATGGGGGCAGACCCTATGTGTGCGGGGGAGTGTGCCATGGTCAGCATGGGGATCAAGTATGAGTCGGGTAGCAACCATTTGTTCGAGTCTTTAGTTCGCCAACAACCGTCATCGTCCTTCAATCCCACCCGGGCCCATTCAGTTAATTCGTGTGGTGTGCTGGCTAGTTGGATATCCCTAATCGTTTCCCTAGCATCCTTCCATTTCTCAGTTTGTGACCTGGTCACGTACATGCGGGTCGTGGACCTATTCTCGGCTGTGGTTCGGGCAGTAATGTCAGCTAGTGCATTTCCCTGACCTATAATGTCTGTCACCTTCTTGTGTGCCTGGCATTTGATCACAGCTAACCGTGTGGGGAGGAGGACTGCTTCGGTCAGGGCAGAGACTAGATCTCCATGCAGGATGGGTGTGCCATGAGAAGTCAAGAATCCCCTCTCTTTCCATAAGAGCCCAAAGTGGTGAACTACCCCAAAGGCATACTGACTGTCGGTGTAAATGTTTGCGGTTGTCCCTGCTGCCAGGATGCAGGCTCGTGTGAGGGCAATTAGTTCCGCCGCCTGTGAGGATCGCTGTGTGATGCGGGCTGTCTCAACAACTGTTCGAGCTGTGGTGACTGCATAGGCAGCTGAGGTGGTGCCATCAGGGAGCTTGATGCATGAGCCATCCACCCACAGTTCTCCGTCAGGGTCCGGGAAGGCAGTATCCCGGAGGTCAACCCTACTCTTGGTTTGTTCGTCGGTGAGGGTCACGCAATCATGTATAGGGGATGCATTGGGGTCAGCGTCAGGGAGAGGTAGTAGAGTAGCTGGATTCAGAGTGGTGCATCGTTTCAATGTGATATGGGGTGCAAGCAGAGTCAGTTCATAACCAGTCAGTCGTGCGCTAGTCAGGTGTTGAGTCTTGGTTTGGTTCAGGAGGGTATCAACAGCATGGGGTACCAATACTGTGAGGGGGTTCGAGAGCACGATCCCCTCACTTTGCCGGATAGAGACAGCAGCGGCGGCTACTGCTCGAAGGCAGGCGGGCAAAGCTCTGGCTACGGGGTCAAGAGTGGCAGAGAAGTAGGCACAAGGGCGTTGCTTAGGGCCTATGGACTGGGTTAGGACAGACAACGCACATCCCTCCCTTTCGTGGGTGTAGAGGGAGAAAGGTTTAGTGTAGTCGGGGGTTCCTAGGACTGGGGCCGAGCAGAGGGCGTCTCGTAATTCTTTGAAGGAGGATTGGCATTCGGGTGTCCAGGGGAGGGGGAAGGGGGTATCTTTAGCCAGCAGGGAAAGCAGAGGTTTTACGATAAGACTGAAATTTGGCAACCACTGTCGACAAAAGGAGGTGAGGCCCACTAGGGACCGCACTTGCTTCTGAGTTTTGGGAACAGGGGTTTCTAGAATGGTTTGAATTCGGTCAGGGGTAAGTTTCCTCCCGTCTTTGGATAGTAGGTGGCCTAGATACGTTACTTGGGGCTGGCAGAATTGCAATTTCTTTCTGGAGACCTTGTGACCGTTCTCCGCAAGGAAGCGGAGGAGGTGAATGGTGGCTGTGACGGCAAGTGGAGCGGTGTCGGCCGCCAAAAGAATGTCATCGACGTACTGTATCAACACCACTCCATCGGGTAGTTGGACTGCATCCAGTTGCCTCTTGAGGGCTTGGCTGTAAATACTGGGACTCTCAGTGTAGCCTTGGGGTGCCCTGCAGAATCTGTATGAACGGGCTTTTAAAGTGAATCCGAACAGGGAGCGGCTGTCTGGGTGGATGGGGATGGAAAAGAATGCGTTCTTGAGATCAATAACAGTAAAGATGGTGGCAGTGGATGGAATCAGGGTGAGGATGGCGGTGATGTCTGAGACCACGGGGTACTGGGGTATGACTACTTTGTTAACCTCTCGTAAGTCAACAATGAAACGGTAGGCTTTCTCATCCCCCTCGCCTTGCTTCTTTACAATGGGTAGGATAGGGCTGTTGCAAACATTACTCACTACTTCTTCTACCACTCCTGCCTCGACCAGGGACTCGATGATTTCCACCAATGCCTTCTCGCCTTCGGGTGATATCCGATACTGTGGAAGCTTTGGGAGCACTGCGTCCGGTCGGACGGTTATGTGTACCGGGTCGATCACCATGCGCCCTACATCTGAGTCGGTTTTAGCCCATAGATGTGAAGGTAATGTGTCGAGTAGGGACATGTCAGCATCGGTTATAGAGAGCATACGCCGTGTGTGACAGGGTCTGGACAGATCTGGGTTATCGTGTAGGATGACTCGAACTCCGTCTGGGGAGCATCTGATGGTAGCTCGAAAATGTTTTAGCAAATCAAGTCCCATAATAGCATCGGGGGTGTTGGAGGAGAGCAGAAAGGTCGTGTCAGTGGTGTTATCTTCTAAGTCAAAGGAGATTGGTGCTGATAAGGGGTTAGTGGAGGGCGTTCCATCGAAGCCTATTGAGGTTACATGTGAGCCAGACAAGGGTGCCCTAGGGATCAGTCGTTTGGATAACGCACTACGTGTCGCCCCAGTGTCTACCAGGAATGGGGATTTTGTGCCCAAGACCTTAGCAGTGACGTAAGGGCCTTGCTGGTCAACACGGAGTTCGACTGGATCCCTCCCTTGCCCCTGGCGGTCCTATGCGAAGTCATGGGTGCTTTCATAGTCGGACTGCTGACACTGGTTTTGTCGGGGGCGGTCAAAGGTGTTTGGTTTGCCTGGCCTGACGTTGGTTGCGTCGTTCGTGTGCCCTCGTCCCTGTCCTCTGTTTCTGGGGTCATATGCTGTGTCTCTGGGATCCCTATTTTTGTTTAGTTCCAGAAGGACCGGGCACTGGGATTTCCAGTGTCCGAACCCTCTACAGAACGCACATTGGTTCCCATCTAAGTCTCTCCGTCCGTTGTAGGGTGCAGGTGTATGGTCTCTAGGGGGTAGCTTTCTAGGGGCGGTTGGGTGGTAATTCTCTTTCGGGGGTTCCCTTCCTATGGTCACCCCTTGCAACTGTGCTATCATTACCCTCTCCTTCAGTTCCTTTTTCTTCTTCTCTGATGCCCTATCGTTCTCGTTTTTCTGATTTTCGTAGTATTGGGCCATCTGGAGAATCGCTGCGGGTTTGGAGGCTGCCCAGCTACTCTCGCTGGTCTGTAGTTTCTGGGAAATTTCTTGTGTCAGACCCTTCACATAATTCTGGACAAAGAGGTGATGTCCGGTTGCGGTGGTCATGTCTTGGCCACTGTAATCGGAAAACACAGTCTCGAATCGGGAGAAGTATTCAGACACATCCTCCTGGGGTTTCTGGCGGCAAGCCGTTACTATAGACCAATCTACCTTTCTTTCTGGGATTAGAGTCTTCAGTTTTAGTACAATCTTGTCTGGGAGCTCTAATATGGCTTTTGGGGGTTTCTGTCCTGGTTCTCGCTGCTTATCTATGGTATCGAGTTGTACCCAGGTATATCCGAACGGCTCAGCGTGGTCAACTTTCCGGATTTGTTTCCACACATCAGCCGGCAGACATAGCCCAAAGAACAAGTCGATATCTGCTAAAGTCATAATCGTAGAACCTAAGGCTGTACCCAGTTCAGTGTAGAAGGCAGTCGGGTTCTTTCTTAAGTCGGGTAGAGTTTTTCTAAAGGTCAAAATGTCTTGCCGGTCCCACGGCTGGTAGACCCAGTTATATACAACCCTTCCCTTCGCATCTTGGTGGTTGATGTCGTCATGTGTTCCCAGACCTCGTGGGGGGACCCAGTAGGGGGCAGCTTCTTTAATGGGCATCATGGCATCAGCCCTCCCTTCCTGGGGCTTAGTCGCTATGGGGGTTTCTGCTTTGGTGGTCTGTCCATGTTCTTTAAGGTGTCGGTAGACTTCGAGTGTACGAGTGAAGAGGTTCGTAACGTCGCCCTCTCTTTCCTCTCCGATGTCTACCTTCCTATATAGAGCTGCTAAGCCTTCGGGACCTTTATCGTGGTATCTTTCCTCATACGCATTTAGGGCGTGATAACAGAGCCGTACGACGAAGTGTCGTCTGCGGCTGTCGGCATACGAGTTATACACGTCTGTTATATACTCCTCACTTTCTTTTCGCTCCACCAGTGTCCCTACTATCTTATCAATTCCTGCTCGTTCATCCTTCGTTAATCGATTCAGTCTGGTGGACTCTTTCTTTCCCATCTCATGGTCATCTAGCGTTGTAACCGACATTGGGTTCAGTACAAGAGGCTCAGCCGGCGCGGAGGCCGTGAGGACCGAGGCCCCTGTACTGCTTTCGCTCGTGTTCGGGGGTTGTAGGTGTTGCACTACTGACTGGGAGGGTGCATATGGAGGGGGCATGTAAATGATCGGGGGACCTAACAGTAGTTCGTCATTCGTTCGCTGCTTGGAGGACAACTCAGGGTAGAGCAAAGAAGGGGTCCTAACAGCGTACTGTCCTGATGTTTCGGGCTCCTGTCTTAATTTAGTTTCCCTTCTCTCCTTTATGTCTTCTTCTAACCTTCTAGCGGCAAGGTGAGCTGCCTTTCGTAATTCCTTTTCTGCTTTTACTTCTTCCCTCTTTTTCCGTTGCGTTGCTTCTTTGCGCCACATGCCGATACTGTCAAGCATAGTAGGCGTCGTCTTATTGCTACGCAGAGCTATTTCTAGCGCTTCTATCTTATGGTCGTCGAAGGATCCCATCAGTGGCCACTGACTCTCGGGGTCCTTCTTTGTATATTTATGCCATAGCTTGGTATAAGCTACGGCGACTAGTCCATATTTAGTGAACATGTCCTTATTAGGGGTGCCCTCCAGTGGAGCCGGATGGTTCACCTCTAATAAGCGGTCCGGGCAGAACCAACTACCAATCAGTGGGGAGAAGATAGGCATGACGGGTTTCAACGGGGACAAAAGTCAGCACTACCTATCTTTTCACTGCTTGCAAAGACTAGACAGAATATCTCTATTCTTCGTTATTTGCAAGCAGAGAATACCTCCAAAGAACCAATATCGAACAACTAGTGTTCGGACAATCAATCAATCAATCAATCAATGGGAGATAAAGATAGGCATGACGGGTTTCAACGGGGACAAAAGTCAGCATTACCTACCCTTCACTATTTGCAAAGACTAGACAGAAGATTCCTATTCTACGTTATTTGCAAACAGAGAATATCTCAAAAAGCACTATTCTCCAAAACAATCAATGTTCGGACAATCAATCAATGGGGAGATAAAGATAGGCACGACGGGTTTCAACGGGGACAAAAGTCTGCGTTACCTACCCTTCACTATCTGCAAAGGGAGAGAGAGAGAGAGTATTTCTACTCCTCCCCGTTTGTAGACAGCGAATATCTCAAAGAGAACAATCAATGAGCACAATCAATGAGCAATACTAGTATTTCCAAAGCTTTAAACAATCAATCAATTATTTCGCATTTTGTCGTGTATCACGACCTTACCCGGACCGCGTGGACAGTTTCTCGTCTTCCGCCTCCAGCGCCCGATCGTCCTCTACTCTCCGTATTTGCCGCGGCACTCCTGATGGTTCCCAGTCAGGACCGTAGATCACTCGAGAGAGGTCTGCTCGGAACCAGTGAAGTTCGGATGATCGGCTGCCAGACGAGGGTCTATTGGGCAGGAGCTCTCCCGATCGTTGCAGTCGTTCACTCTGTCGTCGGGACCTCTCCCACTGGATCCACGTGTCGCTGATGGGCCCCACGTTTGGGACGCCAATTGTTAAATGGTAGCGGCAGTTTCAGTCGATAACCTTTCAAGTATTTGCCCGGCGGTAATCGCCTCTTATACCACTCGATAATTTACCAATGAAAGAGGCAGGCGCCGGAGACTGGAAGGCAGGAAACAAAGTTTTATTCCGTCGGAGCAGAACACATCAGATCAGACAGCAAGGTATCGTCACGAGGTGCTCTAACCGCATCTCTGAGACCTGGTCTCTTATACACCGGTTTATTGCTTTATTACATATAGTACATTCTTGAGATTCTCTTGATGCCTGAAAGAACATCCCCTGAAGCCCCGGCTCAGATCCGATCCCACACATAGTTACAGTAGAGGTTCCCACCCTACCCGCAGTGGGAGATGGCTATCGCGCAGCAGGGAATTCCGCTAATTCCCGGGGGTGTGTGCAACCGGCCGGGTCTCAGGGGGTAGGGGCTTTGATCTACTGTAATCCCTTTGATGCGGGGTGTTTCCCTTACAGTAGGGGCAATAAACTGCATCCGCAGGGCTAGGTGATGGCCTGGGACCAGTTCGGACAATGGGGCGCAGAGGAAGGGGGTTATCAAAGGAGAGGCATGACCATGTATGGGATGTCGGTCGGATGTGGTTCCGTAGCAGGGTCGCGCAGAAGGAGAGGGTTTATGGCCTGTATGAGAGAGCGGGGGTGGCCGGCGCGCGGGGGGGTGCTCGCAGCGCCGGGGGAAAGCGCTGGCGATCGAGAGTGAGCGGGGAGAGAGAGTGGGGTGCCTAAAATGGCGGCCGTGCATTTGCTATGCGTGGCGCTGGGGAGAGGCAAGATGGCGCAGATAATGTTCAGTTTGCACGCTAAATTTCCACAAGTCCAGCGCTCCCGTCGTATGCCAGGTAAGGAGTATGCCCCTCGCTCCTCTCGCGCTCTCTCTCCCCCGCTCCACCGAGGGAGCTGTCTGTTTTAGCGCCTCCGGGCGCGGAAGTGCCTGTGGGTGGGGGCGGAGTCTCCAAGAAACCTGGGAGCCGTAGTCCAGCGCTCCCGTCGTATGCCAGGTAAGGAGTATGCCCCTCGCTCCTCTCGCGCTCTCTCTCCCCCGCTCCACCGAGGGAGCCGTCTGTTTTAGCGCCTCCGGGCGCGGAAGTGCCTGTGGGTGGGGGCGGAGTCTCCAAGAAACCTGGGAGCCGTAGTCCAGCGCTCCCGTCGTATGCCAGGTAAGGAGTATGCCCCTCGCTCCTCTCGCGCTCTCTCTCCCCCGCTCCACCGAGGGAGCCGTCTGTTTTAGCGCCTCCGGGCGCGGAAGTGCCTGTGGGTGGGGGCGGAGTCTCCAAGAAACCTGGGAGCCGTAGTCCAGCGCTCCCGTCGTATGCCAGGTAAGGAGTATGCCCCTCGCTCCTCTCGCGCTCTCTCTCCCCCTTGACAGAAAAAAATCATTGGGGCGTTCAGTTCATCTGTATTTGATTCAATTAGTGTAGTCTGGAGACAGTAATTTTTACCAAAAGCTATAATTCTCTAAATCTAATATTAGCTCTGTTCTTCTTGAAACAGAATTGCAGGTCTGTTCATGTCATCGAGTTTGTGAAGGATTACCTCAGCAAGGGAGATTTGAACAAAAAGACTAGGGGAAAGGTATCTGATTCTTTTAGATGGAAATCTGAAGCCCGGTGAACAATCGAGCTGGTGCAATGCTTTGTTCTCAAGGAAAGTAACATAAGGGGTGTTGCTGTTAACATAGTTGAAGAATAAAACCGAAGTGCTTAAAGGGATATTAAACCCCTAGCTTGTGTGACACCAGCAGCTCAAGCATGAAAAATGGCTAAAACAACCAGCGTCCCCTTGTATAAAATATCCATGAGCCATGCACTAAGCTGCTTAGAAAGAAGGGTTAGCAAAGGCAAATCCAAACGCCGGGGATCATTGTTCCGCCATGCTACAAGTTCATGTGGAAGTAGGCTGAGACAACTGGCCTCTAGGCACACTACACAATACTTGAAGCTTTTTGGAACTGGTTCAGAAGGCTGTTCCAGCTTTAGGGCACTCAGAATGCCCTAAGACATTCATACTGAGAAGGCAGTCTTCTTCACGTGGTGTCGAGTCCAATGAACACCTTGAAAACGTGCACAGCGCAAGCTAGTGTGGAAAAGAGTGCAGCGCCCTACATTGTGGAAACAGGCTTCTGCAAAGCCTGATTAACTGTTCTGGTGGTAGGCCGAGAATGAAGACGGTACTGTCCAGTGGCAGCTGGGAGGGAACTGTGGCAGGAGGCGGAGGTGGGGGCGGAGGAAGGGGGTTTCGGAAAAAAAAGAAGACTTACTTTGTTGTCGCGGGTCGACAGCTGCAGCCTCTTCTCCATCCTCACTGTTCTCCTGGCTCCCAGCAGCATCCAGGCTCCCCTAAGCCAATCACGACACTGCTGTCATGATGACAGCAGCATGATTATTGGTCTGAGCACCGTGGTTCGGGGCTCAGTCGGAAACTGGGACGCTGTGCATGTTCTCCACCCAGGCTGTACAATACAGTCAGTGGAGAACATACTAAGTGTGCTTGATGGTGTGGCCGGCCCAAGACGGCCGGCCAAAACCCTCATGCGCGCTTGGTGCAACAACAACCACTCCTCCTCCCTCTCCCTGTGACAAGCCCGGCCCTGCCCAATCTGGCTTGCTCCTTACAGAAGAAGAAAATGATAACATAACATTATTAATGCTGCGTTATAAGCATTTTCTTTTTATTTTCACACTTAGTGGGGCGACACTCCTCCGCCTCAGCGGAGGAGCCGCCCCTGATATTGTCACTCCAATTCCTCTAATGGTTCAGATTTACATAGAGGAGAGACGTCACTTTCTTCTTTAAAGTGGATGTACACATGAATCTCAATAATTAGTTGGACTAGATGTAACTGATGGGTAATGCCATAGCTTTAGGTTACACCGATTTGGCATCAAAGTACAAATTATGCATAATAATCAGTGGCCATATTGGAATAGTGTTGCGAGTAAGCATATCGTGAGCATATCTTTTCTCCATTTCAAAATGGCCAAGTTTCTTAATATGCATACTTCTAAATACGATGCATAAAATTACACATCTGCACAAATTTATAGTTGGCGGAGCACTATAAAATTCTTCATAGGCGGCCTTGCAAGGATTATTACACTGATGATCTTATACATTTAGGATATTTTTGGAGGGGATAACCTGCACCAAAACCCTTGCCTACCATGGTAATCTGTGTGATTCAATTTAACAAAATACATATCTATTTTGTAGTATGGACGATACTACTGAAGTAGACTCACTTTCTTACTACAAAATGCAGTTCATAATCTTCCGGCCTTACGCTCCTGGTCTTCTATCTTTTCTGTACAGATGATCTCCACCCACGTAAGTATACTTTTCATAGTAAATTGGGAGGGATCAGGGAAAAATGGGAAATAGTTGCTCAAAATTGTGTGGGCTTTATGTAAATTTAGAGGGTGGTTTGGGAGGGACATGTTGATACAAAACACTCACCAACCACCACACCATATATATATATGTATATATATATATATATATATATCCACATTTTCGTTGTTTGCGAAAAAACTGCCAGGACACCTTGGAACTGCAGTGCAAATAATACTGACTGCACCAGCAACGCATTTCAGCTTTCGCTTTGGTCACGCTGAGGGTCACGCAGTAATAGTATCTTTTTTATTTCTTTAGTGCAATAAACATAGTGAAAGGACAAATATATTTTACATTGAATTTCACTCCAAAACATTTCGGCCATCTTAGTACTATCAAATATTCATTGATAATGCTTGTGAACATCCGTATTTATGAATACAAAGCAAGACAAAACAAGACAAAATACAATGTTAGCCCCAGTTGGCCAATATATCTTGTATGTATACTTCTCATACACATGCTCAACAAACGATTCAGCCCCAGTGGGCATTAATTTCCCCGTTACTGTTTTCAAATGTCTGGCCTGAATTTAGAGAGAAATACACCTCACCTAAAATGTGAAAAAAATTTTTTTAGTGATAATAAAAACTGTTAAAAAGCAGACACTTTTCAGCAATAATTACAGTAACAATACAAATAATAATAAAAAAAGAGGGCTATTTCTTTCCTTTTTGCTTTACAATTCATTTGCCATATTAGTCTACAGAAAGATGGCCTCATACCAATTTATTTAATAACGGAGATGCACCGCTAGCTCTTCACTTGAATTCAATCCCAATGGGGTCATAGTTTCCAGATCAATGATATATCTAGATTCCAGCTAGCGCAATGCCAGTTGTCTGTTTCCACCCCTTGCCTTGATTGGAACCGCATCAATGACCACCATTCTCAAAAGTTTTTCATCTTGAAAATGATGTTCAAAGAAATGTTGTGCGACTGGATATTGCCTGTTGTTATGTCATATCGCTCTGACATGTTCCAATATTAATAAACTCCGAGCTCAGGGCAGGTGCTATCTCCCTTCAGTGAGGGTGGGACCTCACTCTTGCTACACAGCAACTCCGATACGATTTGGGGCACTCGCAGTCTCATTTCAGGCTTTATTTGTTAACAGCAGATGCGTTTCAGCGTTCATCGCCTTTTCAATGCTGTGAAGCTTGTCCATGGTACACAGTATGATGTTGGACAATTACACTGTGTCCACTTTAGCCATTGGATAATACCGGGCCAATTGGAGGGCTCTGATGTTCCGTTCGGCCAATATCCAATTGCTTTCATCGCCATTTCCATTGCCCATGTCCTTCGCCACGGCTGCCGGATTTGATATGATATTTTCCCAGCAGGTGTCAGATAAATAACTGGCATCCCCAAGTTTGAATAACTTGCGACTCCTTCGTCGACTGGAAAAACTCATCGGCGGCGGTTCAATAGTTCGACCAAAATTCACCATACGACTCCCACCTCAAACTCCGAACTCAGGGCGGGTGCTATCTCCCTTCAGTGAGGGTGGGACCTCACTCTTGCTACACAGCAACTCCGATACGATTTGGGGCACTCGCAGGCTCATTTCAGGCTTTATTTGTTAACAGCAGACACGTTTCGGCGTTCATCGCCTTTTCAATGCTGTTAAGCTTGTCCATGGTACACAGTATGAGATTAGACAATTATACTGTGCCCACTTCAGCCATTGGATAATACCGGGCCAGTTGGAGGGCTCTGATGTTCTGTCCGGTCAATGTCCAATTGCTTTCATCGCCATTTCTATTGCCCATGTCCTTCGCCGCGGCCGCCGGATTTGATATGATATTTTCCCAGCAGGTGTCAGATAAATAACTGGCATCCCCAAGTTTGAATAACTTGCGACTCCTTCGTCGACTGGAAAAACTCATCGGCGGCGGTTCAGGAGTTCGACCAAAATTCACCATACGACTCGCACCTCAAACTCCGAACTCAGGGCGGGTGCTATCTCCCTTCAGTGAGGGTGGGACCTCACTCTTGCTACACAGCAACTCCAATACGATTTGGGGCACTCGCAGGCTCATTTCAGGCTTTATTTGTTAACAGCAGACGCGTTTCGGCGTTCATCGCCTTTTCAGTGCTGTGAAGCTTGTCCATGGTATATTAATATTAAATCACTCGTTCACTCAATATGCTCCTTCCGCCCCCACGCATGCCCGTAGATAGTTGGTGCCTGGCAACCGGATAGTGTGTATCCTTGTTACTTATCGCTCTAATGTGCTCTAGCACTCTTTTTTTGGCCGCAAATGTCGTGCTCCCCACGTATTTCAGATTGCACGGGCACTCAAGAGCATGCAGTAACAGTCACATGAAGAAAACCTATGAGACACCTAGCGGTGAAAAAAGTATAAAGCAATTCCTCATGTGCACCACCAATTTTGTTGTTTATGCTCTTGAGTGCCCGTGCAATCTGAAATACGTGGGGAGCACAACATTTGCGGTCAAAAAAAGAGTGCTAGAGCACATGAGAGTGATAAATAACAAGGATACACACTTTCCGGTTGCCAGGCACTTCGACGAATACCATCTATCGAATAGCTCCCTCTTGAAATACTACATACTGGAGCAGATCAAACAGAACCCTAGAGGAGGAAACAGAACTTTACAACTTAGGTAACGGGAATCATGACCTGCAAACAAAGAGTCCCATGGGCCACAACCAAGACAAAGAGTTAGGGATCCATCTTCACTCGAACTAGGGCAAGAGAGTACTTGGTTCTCCAGTTTTACTCGAAGGTCTGTCACACATATAAAGAGTGAGTCTAGATCGACATAGAACTTGTTTCTATCATACAATTGACATGAAGATAACCTGTATCATGAATAATGCTTGTGTTTAACCCTGAAATTGAATTTTAAGAGCACTATTTGTTGTTTTTTCTATTGTAGGAGGAAAGGGAGGGACCTAATCCAGGATGGCAAGGACGATCTTGGTTCCCTACCCTTTTTTTCATGATGTCACGTCGTTGTGATTGAAACACAGCATGAGAAAAGACTGTTGAATTTCATTATTTTTATATGTTTTCGTAGTGGAATGAGCTATCTGTGTAGGTTGTATACACATTTAGAACAACACGGATGTATGCACAAGGGACAGGGGAACACAAGGTGTTGATTTGGTAACGTTTCAGTGCACCTATACAATGAATCATAATATGGACATTTTACCACTCTCATTGAGAGTACATGGGACAGGATGGGTGTATCTCTGAAAACTGGCCACTTGGCAAATAGAAATGTACAGAGATACCAATATGAACATATCACTTAGACACATACAATTATATGTATGACCATGCAAGGTCAACTCGAGAACTAAATAAGTCACTAGGCGCTATAATATGAATACATATACTTTATTAAGTATACAGCTTTGGTCCATTGACTATGAATCACTCTCGAGAGTTTGGGGATGTTAATCGAGAACCCATATGCCACCTGATGTAAACACTAATCACATACATCCTACAGAATGCACTGATTCACGCAGCCCAATCACTCCAGGTCCTGTAAAAATACATAAAGAGAGCTCTATTGATTAACACTAGTATACAATAAATAAGCCAATAGCAAAGCATATCAGGTTCCATCTCATTCGAATGTGCATGCAATTTGCTGAATGTATAGTAACATGTAGTTTCAATGACAATGTGAAACATTTAGTACGTTTGATGCAAAATTCACTATTACAAAATGGATGCCATCACAACCTGTGACTTGAAAGCACAACCAATTTTTCCATTTTTCCATTGTCTATGTTCATCAACTGGCATGAAATACACAAAGTGAACTTAATTGATATAAATGAGTAAACAACCTTTGCTGGATACAACTGAACAGGCCTAAAGTATAAGCTATCATATTCTTGAATATGTGTGCAATTTACTAATTGTGAAGCAACATAAAGCTTCTGTGACTATGTGGAACAATCCAGTAGATTTCAATGCTAAATACACCATTACAAAATGGATGCCTTTATAGTTCTGTAACTAGAAGGCACAACTGAGTTGTCCGTTGTTCATGTTCATGACCATTGTATTTAAAGTATGCGCTGACCATAAGCACCAATGTGTGATCAAGACTGCCTTGACAGTCGAAACGTATTACTGGCAATAAAATCTGTGGAATTGCAGGTATCCTGAGTGTGCGCCTACTTGGTTTTTGTAAACATATATATATATATATACCTTTTCAGGCATAGGGTAGCGCATAAATTATGCAAAAAGAAGCAGGGAACTCTGGATAGTTCTCAAGTTTAGATGGGGACCAGTTCCTGTATACGCACCCTCAACACCAGCGACACTCTAAATTGCCCACCTCAAATGACTGCTTTTCTATCAAAGTATTTAAGAATAGGATTAGCACAGTGCCATCCATGCCAAGATATAAAGGGACGAAGGGACTTATTTATGACGGCCTTGCAACACTTTTGCACCACCATTGCATCACTTTTTATGACGCAGCGGCGGAGTAAATAATTCCTGCTGTTGCATCATGCATGCAACACAACTCCAGCAATGCATGACTTTTGTACCAACAGATACGTCAGGATTCCTGATGTATCTGTCATTCCTTGTGACATGGAGCGCCATACATTAAATACGGCACGTCCATCTTGTCGCAAGGAGGGTGCACTGAAAACTGTTGCATCGCTGTTTTATCTCAGAGACGCAACAGTTCTCATAAATGAGGCCCAAAGTCTTTTGCCATTTCTACAGCAAAGGTTTTAAATATAGGATTAGCACAGTGCCATCCATGCTGAGCTATAAAATGACAAAAGGCTTTTGCCACTTCAGGCACAGTATTACAGCTTTGAATTGATAAAATACCAATCAAGCCAACCTTAAATGAACTAAAGTAACCCCATACACATGCTTCGCTCTCATTAGAGCTCTTTAGAGAGGTATAGCTTTGTCCAGGGACAAAGCACACAGTATCAGTCAAAAGAATAACGTTTCAAGCATAGAGTGACGCATAAATTATGAAAAAAGGATGCAGAGAACTCTGGGTAGTTCTCAAGTTTGGGTAGAAAACAGCTCCAGTATAGAGCAGCCTCAACACCAGCTACACTCTAGACTTGTTCACCTTAAATGTCTGCTTTTCTATCAAAGTCTTTAAGCATAGGATTAGAACAGTGCAATCCACGCAGAGATAGAAAGGGACAAAGTCTTTTGCCATTTCTACAGAAACAAATGTAAGCATAGGACTAGCACAGCGCCATCCATGCAGAGCTGTAAAATGACAAAAGCCTTTTATCACTCCAGGCACAGTATTACAGCTTTGAATTGGTAAAATACCAAACAAGCCAACCTGAAACGAACAAAAGCAACCCCTGACACATGTTTCACTCTCATTAGAGCTCTTCAGAGAGGTATAGCTTTGTTCAGACACAATGGAGCACCCAGTATAGGTCAAAACAATACATTTTAAGGCATAAAGTGACACATACATTATTCAAAAAAGAAGCAGAGAACTCTGGGTAGTTCTCAAGTTTAGGTGGAAAGTAGCTCCTGTATAGAGCACCCTCAACACCAGCGACACTCTAGATTAGCCCACCTCAAATGTCTGCTTTTCTATCAAAGTCTTTTAGCATAGGATTAGCACAGTGCCATATACGTTGAGGTAGAAAGAGACAAAGGGGGATATTCTCAAGAACGTGCGATAACTCCCGCAAAAGTAGCTTAATGCAACTCTTCACATCGCAGTCTGTCGCGGGAAAATAACTCTGTGTTAACGTGGTATTCTCAAGCCGGCGGCACCATGCGATAGTCCCACAACAATGCGTCAAATGACCGCATTCCAACCAACACAATGCCGCAAAAATACGAAACAAGAAAAAAGTTGCGATGAGGTCAAGCGCAATACCAAAATCACCAATAAGCAGCGACAGGCCTGCAAATTCCACGCGTTATGCGGGAAAATGCACTATAAAAGCAGAACTAGAAAAACACACCAAAAACAAAATAAACTGCATAGCAACATGGATGCCCCCGGACAGAGTGCAGAGGCCAACGCAAAGCCCACAAGCCCCACAGACAACCAGCAAGGAACCCCGGGGTCGGGGTAGGGCAAGTAGAAGGGGTGCACTCCGCCGGAAAACCAGATCAGCTTCACGGAGGTGACAGAACACTACCATCAACTGAACGCCAATTTGATAAACGTGAATGCAGTTGGATAGTCAAGAAGGTCAATGGAGGAGGCCAAGAGGCGCTGGCATGATGTGAAAAGCCAAGCCAAGCACAAACCAGCTGCCAACAGGAAGGCAGCAACGGCGACTGGAGGTAGGAGCCCTGCGCCACAGGAGTAGCTGGAGGAAATGGAGGCCACAGTCATAAGTGTGGAGACAGTGCAAGGAGTCGGGAGTACGGACACAGCACGATAGGACCTGACACAATATCGACAGGGTGAGCAATGACCAGGGACTGGGGGGACGGGAGGAGATGGGCACAATTGCACACATGCACAACGATGTGTTGCACACTGCACACCCACAATGACCCAGGATCAAGTCCCTGATCCCCGTGGCACACCGCAGCACACACACATAGCAATCACAGCACATCTCACGACGATGTGTTAGAAAGTGCAACCCCGACACTGCAGAACAGAAGACACAACTGGGTCCGTCCATGCGCAGAAACAGGCCGATCGCATCTAACATAGCAGGAAACTGTGAGATTGAAATGGACATGTACAAACTAACATACGTCATGTAGTCCAAATGTCCACTGTCCCGCCTCAAATATCAGCACCTCCCAAACAGTCACAATGTACATTGTCATAAAGTCTGCATGTAAATAAGAACAAGGCGCCAACATACATGTCAACACAATGTCAACATGCATCTCCTCTTCACATTGCACAGGGATAAACAACACCTCCAGCAGGGCAGACTAGACAACTCATCAGTGATGCAGGAGAGGACCACCACACCACTGACACCGATGCCCCACAACAGCTCATGGACATCTTAGGCAACCCACCCCCAGGAGCAGGGCTGTCAAGCGACATAGAGGAGACCCCAGCCCCTGCACAGACCACACAGCAGGAAGCACCCGCCACCACGGCTGGCTCCCAACACTCCACGAGGCACCCATAGCACTCCAATGGCAGGTGTCAGAATGCCAAAAGGAGGTGGCCGAACATGTGCGGGTGGGGTCAGAGCTCATGGAAGCTGATCTGGACCACATACATGGGTGTCTAAGTCCCATCAGGGACCACATACACCCCACAAAGGAGACCTACACTGCGACAGAGACACATGCATTTGCACATGTCCTGTAACGAACCACGCCCAGAGCACTGGAATTATCATTCACACACCCACGCCGGACCTCCGCCCGACGGCCCAGTCCACTTCTCTTACGTATTGAGTGGGTGACAACAAAGCTGCATGTCCAAGGTCTTACCTGCTGCCAGCGGGGCCATGGTTGCGTCCGCTGTACTCAGCACAATGTAATGTTGTAAGGCCCGGGGCCCTCATGCATACATTATGACCACACGGAAACACGCAGATAGTTTGTGGGACTGGCTACAAGCACGTGCGCCCGGCCCCTTTATTGGCAGGGTCACATGTACAGTGACGCCTGTGCTGGATGTGTGTGGGGTGAGTGTAAGCCAGCCCTCATGGAGTCGCTGGTGCTGGCAACAACTTGAACAGTGATCACAATTAAAGCAGAAACAGAAAACACCAGCATAACAGAAACAACTTTGAAGCATCATGGTGGTAGCCGGAGAAAGTACAGTGTTCACCCAATATGCAACCAGAATGGTCCATGAGTTGTGGTGCACTGAGTTAGTGGCACCTGAAGAGCTGAGCAAGGTATCAGGTTGATGATGGCACCCACGACAGGTGTGAGCATCTCTGATAGTCTGGAAGTAAGACACCTCTGACTCTGGCACCTGTTGTTTGGAGTTGGTCCTGGCGGTGGTGACGCGTGCATCCTGCGGTGATGCGACGGCCGAGCCGATCTGGACTCGATTTGATGTGTGAGCCCTGTTGGACCGCAGCTGAGGCCAGAGGCAGCTGACAGCGCAGGGCCACATACAGATGGCGTTGATGACCCAAGGCCATCTTCTCAGAGGCCATCCAATATCTCAGCAGACATGGTCCCTGAACTGAGCTGCACAGAGTTAGTGGCACCGGATGCACTGCTGCCGCTACAGGCACAGCGCCACGGGACAGTGACTTGCGGTGCAGTGAGATAGGGCCACGCTAGCTGAGCGGGTCCTCAGCGATGTCCAAGATGAATATGGCAGAGGGTTGCGGGTGACAGTGGAAGGTGTCTTCCAGGGCATGATGCAAAGGGTAGAAGCCGCCCGGAAGCCGCGAATGGAGGAGTGGAATGCTACTGCCTCGTTTTTGCCACCAAGTCAGTATCACTGACATGATGACGACAACCCCCAGTCCATAGACTCAGTCACCACCAAAGTTCAACCAGAAAGTGTCCATGGATGTCGGGAATCAGACTTAGTGGCACCGGAGCTGAAAGTGTATGCAGTCTGCGATGAGGCCTGTGCAATTATATGAAATCTGCCATAAATAAATCAAGACTGAGTTTCACATGTATGACCTACTCGACCACAGTGTAGGCCCGAGAGAGCGGTCAGTGCCGGCCAACCGCTGTTCAGCAAGCTCCTCCAGGAACTCTAAGACACGACGTTGAAATGGCATGTGGGGGTGACTTGTGGTTGATGGAGGTAGGAGCACAAGAGCTGAGCGGGTGTTCAGTCAGCGACGATGCCGTGTCCAGCCTGGCACGGACTGGATTGGATTGGTGTGAGGACTGCTGGACCGCAGTGTAGGCCAAAGGCGTAGTCATCAAGGGCCCACAGACACGTGTGGTGGGGATGCTATGCACAAACTTGCTGGCACCACATCGAATGGGAGTATAGTGATTTAAACTCTGCATTAATGTGTGTACTCAGACATTGTATGATTAAGACTCAGTCCCAAATGTGTGACCTACTCGACCGCAGTGTATGCGCAGTGGCAGCAGTCAGCAGGGGCCCACAAGCATGTGTCATCGGCTTGAGATGCACAGAGTTGGTGACACCTGGGCAGTTGTTGGTTGTGCCTGATCAACTCCGTAACGATGATCCTTTTTACCTCCGGACTGAAACGCGTCTTCCTCTTACACCTCTCCTTGCGTGCAATGATATGAACTCTGCCATGATGAAATCAAGACTCAGTTCCAAATGTGTGACCTACTCGAGTGCAGTGTATGCCGAGGGCAGTAGTCCGCGAGGGCCCACGGACACTTGTGGTTGTAATGCCATACACAGACTTGGTGGCACCACATTGAAGGGAGTATAGTGACATAAAATCAGCCATAGTGTAATCAAGACTCAGTTCCAAATGTGTGACCTACTTGACAGCAGTGTAGGCCCGTGGAGTACATAAACGAGAAAGGAGTACTGCTGGTCTGTGTCGCGGAGGGCGTGATGGTCTAAGCAGGCTGCCAAGGTCATGGGCCTCGAGCTTGGAGGTTGCATAGGCACGTGGTGGGCCCTCTTTGACACACGCCGGTGTAGGCAAGTGAGCAGTGAGGCCTGGGTGTGTAGGGACGGGCTGTTCGGGTTCCGGGACCAGCGGCCCAGGGTACAGGAGGCACACAGGATCGAAGGCAACTCTGCTCACAATGACAGCGTCGGCCTCATGGCGGGGTGAGAGGTGCCGCCCTAGCAGAGACATTGGGCATCCCGGAAGAGAACCACGCCCAGAGTTATGTGCTTTTTATTCACACCCCTATGCTTTCCTGGCGTACACCGGGCCAGCCCACTCCGCTCACGCTTACAGGGGAGGATGTAACAAGCTCCATTTTTGTGATCTTCCCCACTGGCTGGGTCGACATGGCTGTGTCCACTGTCCGCTACACTCCATACACCAGCGGCGTATGTCGACCTGGATATGTGTGTACTGCAGTCTTGCCATCATATCCGCGCCACACTTGGCATTGTGTACCTTCTCATTCATGGGTCACTTGCCTTCTTCGCACATGCCTGGTTCCCACCTCTCCCCACAATCTCCTATTATGTGGCGGAGGTGCCATGCCGTTGATGGCTTATGTACATGGCTGGCCTAGGTGACCGCAGTAAGTTGTGCTGTCGTGTCTGGTGGGTGGATGTTTTGTTGGGCATGTTGTATGTGAGTTTGGTATGTGTGCATTCCCAGTGTTGTGAGTTGCATGATTGTGGTGTCGAGGTGTGTTGTGTGTTCAGTTGGTACTTACCAACGGGCAGTGCATTTCCATGGGTGCCATCCTGGTAGCGCTGGTTGATGATGGACTGCCTCGGTAGTTGGCGACGACGTTGGTGGCGATTCCCCAGTGGTCCACTATTGCTTGCACATTGGTGGAATGCGTGTGTTTTGAGGTAATTGTGTGCAGTGTCACAAGGGGGCACAGGTAGGCCATGTGTGCAGTCAATTGCCCCCTAACACGTGCGGGAAGCCAGCTATGGCGTAGACGCCTTGCTTGGTTCTCAGCTGTTCCTGTGCAGTGGGGGGGTATAGGTACTGGGGTACCAAGCTGATGATGGCATCCAGGACAGTTGTGATGAACTTGGAAAGGGCTTGCTGTTAGACTCCTCTGACTCTGGCGGATGGTGGTTGGGAGGTACCAGAGGCCAACAAGTGCAGTACAGCCAGCAGCTTTGTCTGAGGTGGGATGTTGCTGTCCACTGTGTTGGTCCCGTCAGCCTGTGGGCAATGATGTTCAGGATGCGGAGGATGGTTGTCCTTTTGAGTCTGCAGAGGGCAATGACATTATCTGGTGTCGGGGCTGTGAGGTTGGTGCGTTTTTTGAGGGTCCGCTGTCTTTGTCTGCGTTGCCTCTGGGGTGGTCCGGGGGAGAGGCGGGGGCAGACCTGGGGATGGTGGCGGTGGGTGTTGTTGCCCTATTGGGGCTCCGGGCTGCATGATAGGTAGCTCCATGGCATCTTTTGTTCTTCATGTGTGGCTCTGGGCTGTGCTCCCTTGTCTGGTGCCGGTTGTCGTCCGACTTTACACCAGGTCAGAGCAGGTGTTAATTTCCTGCAGCTAACGCGCCTTATCGCATGTTTTGTGATCTTATCGCCGATCTGGTTGGTCATTGAGAGTGTTGCGGAGTGGTCTTGTTGCGGCTTTTTGCTCGGGAACGCCTACTCTGCATCTCATTAGCGTTAGTTGCTGGAGTCATCTGTAGCGATGTTTTTTGCGGCTGCTATCGCAGGTAAACTTGTGATATGGACTGTTAGCACCAGCTTGTGAATGGGGCGATGAATTTATCGTGACTTTGGCTGTGCTAAAGTGCCGATAACTCGGCGATAGATCCTTGAGAATATGCCCCAAAGTCTTTCAGCATTTTTACAGTAAAGTTTTTAAGCATAGGATTATCAGGGTGCTCTATACCGGAGCGCAATGTCAGTGCTTTTCTGTTTTTTTAATCTAATTTTCCCTCGTCATCTTTCGACCCCCCCCTTGTCCCTCTACCCCACCACTTTTACCTGCACCGACCGTCACGAAGCGGCAAACTCAGGGACCGCCCCAGGTGGCAAAAGCTCTAGCTGCACCACTGCTTTCTCTTTCTCACTCTTAACTTTCTCTACTATTCTTCGTCTCTTCTTTTTTCTTGTTTCTTTTTTTTCACTCATATTATGGAGTTCACACTTGGGTCTATATGCCTCCCTCTGTGTTCTTCTGATTACTCTCTGTGGTCATCATATCTCTGTATTGTTCTCCATTGCTGAATGTACTTTTGGATACTCTCTTATAATTCTATGAACACACTGTCAGTTTGGCATCTTATTTTAGGTATTAGGCATAATTCCTGTTGCTTTCTCAGGCTCATCCCTAAAACAATAATTCTCTCTCTTAGGCAGGTGGGTAGTAATTTATAAATTTATGTATGAGCCTTGACCGTGACCGCGACAGAAGGAAATACCGTCTGCCGATTTTCCGCCCGGTCGACCTGTCAACTGGGCGGAAAAGGGTTGCATATGGTGGCGGTGTTTGCTAGACACCGCCAGCCATATTAGGATGCCAGCGGGAAGCAGCCTGTCATGGAAAGGTATGCGGATTCCTGAGTTGGGGGCCGGTTGCGGGCCCCCTAGATGTTGGGGGGGCACATGAGGGTACCTATGTTACCCCCCTGCATTTGCATGGACGACATGGAAGGCACCGGCGGTGCCTGCCACGTTGTGCATGCAAATGCACACAGTGCTGCCATAGCATTGTAGCAGGCGGTGCACCACTGGCGGCCGGTCCCAGCACCGCTAGGGTGGTGGGCAGACTAAAGTCCACCCGCCATCCTAATAGTAAATAATATATCTATCTGGACAGACGGACAGAGAGACAGATAGATAGATAGAGACTGTTCATTTTTTAACATGTATAATAATAAACATAAATTTTTAAAAAACATTAGGAAATGGTATTGAATGTGGATAATATATACATAAAACAATATTTACAAACTAAAATAATACATTTCTATTATTTTACAATTTTAGACAAATTTAGTTTGGGGAGTTAATGTGCTGTATCTTTTCATTTTATTTTTTCCAAATTAATGATGGTTATTTTAAATGAGTTAACATTTATATTTTACATCAAAATATATTTTTTTTAGATAAATAATGTTGACTAATTTTCCTTGGTTTCCCATTGGGCAACCACACCCTTGTGGCAAAGATCTCCACTAAAAGGTGAAAGGTTACCTGTAATAACTTTACAGACATGGATTTTGCTGTAGAATGCTCTTCATTGGAGAAGTCGAAGAAATGTAAGTCTGTACCTAGAAGTAAATCTCCACCAGCAAATGGTGAAGAGCAAAAACGTGGAGAGTTATAGCTTGTTACAGGAAAAAATGTACAGATAAGTAGATCTACCCATATATATCGTACCTTTGTGAGTAGGCCCATATTTTTCATCACCTTCTCATACATATTAGTAAAATAATAAAAGTAGAAAGAAAGAAATGAAAGGAGACCTGTAACTAGAGAAAAGTGAGAAATAAAGGGAAGGGGAACTTAGAGACACTCGTTCTCAGGCAGAAGTGCACGTGATCAGGCCCAAACACTTGTGCACTTACATTTTGGTGGGTGTGCAAATGTGATCAGTAAAAATGCTGTCAAGTACAAAGCAAGTGAAATCGACTGGTCCATAATCTGATGCCTTATGCTGTCTTGGGAAGAAGCAAAATGTGCATGTCATTTGAACAGATCAATGGCTAAAAGGGTTAACCCAAATCCCCTCCAATGTGTACATATCTATTTTTTTTTTTTTTTTTTTTTTTATTAAACCGTTTTTATTGCAGAATCACAGGATCATCACTGTACATACATTACGGGACTGCGTCTCAATCTCCTGTGCTAGATTTCTGTCAGGTCAGGATATCTTCGTACACAGCTTATTAGCCCACATCCCGGAGGCCGGGCAGCGTCAACAGGATGGACAGTGTCCCCGAACGATCTCAGTGGCTAATGACTTTAGTTTACTCCCAGGACGTCCATGTTCTGCTTTGGAATGTTTTCTCCCCCCCCTCCTCCCCAACTAAACCCAGTCCCCAATCCGAGCCCCGATTGCCCTCGCCCCCCCTCCCCGCCCCCCACAGTGCTATCATCGACGCCTGGCAGATGCTTGAGTAAATGAATTTGGGTACTTTGTGTCGCAGTTACCTATCTACTGTGTGTGTGCGACTGGAGTAGCCCGGGGGCTGCCCTCCCCGTCCGATGGGACCCCTCCGTCTTCAGTCTCACTGTTGCCCAGGGCCTGCACCATCACCTCCCACGCTGTGGCCGCCTCCAATGCCTTATCATCCTCTCTACGGCTCGCTAGCTGGTACCTAAGTGTACTTTCGCTCGCCGCCCACCTCTGCAACTCCTTAAGCCATCTCTTATGCGTGGGGCCCAGCTTTGATTTCCATAGTCTCGTCACTTCCCTTTTTGCTAAGAGGAGGCCCATATCAATAAATTTACTCGTGGTTTTGTTCTTGGGCGTGTGCGGGAACCAGTGCAGAACGCAGACTGCTTTACTACATTGCAACTCCCTGTCTGTCGCCTCAGTCAGTGTCTCGCACACAGCCTTCCAATAATCACTCAGGCGGGGGCAATCCCACAACATGTGGCCGAGCTCCGCTCCAATCGCCCCGCACCTAGGGCACGCCGCCTCCTCCGCCACGAAATATTTCCGAATTTTGCCCGGCGTAAGGTAAGCCCTGTGGAGAACATAGAAGTGGATCAGTTGGAAGCGGGCATTTCTCGTACTCTTTCTGGCCCTTCGAACCAGGCCCGCCCACGTTGCATCGGGAATCTCTGTTTGGAGATCTTCTTCCCATTTGTCTTTCAGGGCTGTCAGCGGTTGTAAAGTTTCGCTCAACATTCTGGAGTAGAGACAGGTGACAGCCTTGCGGGTGCCCGCCGACATCATAGCGTATTGGCACGCCGCGGACGTAGGAGGCTCGCGGAGCCCCTCCCTCCAGTACTCTCGCATCGCCCCAGTCACCGCCGCGTGCAGCAGGTAGTCCCCGCGCGGGAGATCGAACCGCTCTCGCAGCGCCTGATAAGGGAGCAATTCTCCCTCCTCGTATAAATTGCCCAGCATTTGGAGACCCGCCTCCTCCCAGACCTGTAGGCTCGACCAATCTCCCCCGTGCGGGAGCGCTGTCACCATACCCAACGGGATCTCCGGCGCATATGGACGCCGCCCCCCCGCCCTACGCTGCGCTCGATTCCAGCATTGTCGGAACGTCTGTTTCTCCATAGTCAAGTCCCGAAGGACCAGCCGCTGCTGCAGAGTAATATATGCCAGCACATGGCGGGGAGTGCCCCCCTCCCTGTCCTGCTCCGGGCCCCGGTACACCCGGGCTACCTCTTGCGTAAAGATCTGAAGCTGCGCCGCCAGGTAATAAAATTCGAAGTCCGGGACTGCCAGGCCTCCCTCGTCTTTCGGCCTGGTCAGAGTTGCCAACGCAATCCTGCGTCGACCCGAGCCCCATAGGAACGAAACCAACAAGGAGCGCAGCTGCCTGAAAACCGGACTCGGTATCCACACCGGAAGCGTGCGAAAGTAATATAATAGGCGCGGCAAGGCGATCATTTTCAATAACGAGACGCATCCTGCATGTGTACATATCTATGCACTTCTTTTTCTAAATAGTTTGATTACAAGACGGTGCCAGACGGCTAGAGTTGCCAGGCCAGGCTTAAAAATTGCTCATAAATAAAAAAGGTTTAGGAAGACCTAAGTAGCAGTCCAGATTTCTACACAGACATGCTCATGAATTCACAAAGAGCACACTTTTCTGTTTTCTTGTTCAAAATATTTGATTTTTTTGCTTCAGTGAAAAAGTCTAGTTATAGCGTAAGAATGACCATAAGGGCCTCACCCACGGACCTGGAGTAAAAGACAGACTTCATCCATTGTGCAGTCCCAGGTGTTCCATTCACAAATAGAGCGCCAAAAACACATGAAAAAGAATGACTAAGTTACTTTCTGATGAATCAGTAATAGTGACGATTCTCTAAATCCCGATTTTTGATCGCAAAAGCAAGCACAGAACACAGGAAAAGGTTGCTGAAGTAGCATTGGAAAGGATTTAAAGCCCAAACAGGGCTCCCACTGGACCACGGATGTGTATAGCATCAGGTAGACCCTGTAAAAAATAAACAGGTTGACAGTGTAAGGTAACATTCTCTTTGCAGATGGATATTCATCACGACCATAAAACACCTCAATGGATTTAGTGCCTCCTGAAGACAGTCACAGGTACAGATTCCAAACCAAGGGAGGATAACCGTCAATCCTCCTCAAGTTTATGAAATGTGCTCTACTTGCCTAGTTAAATAATAACTACTGTTTTTTAAGTAGCACACAATACTGAGTTAAGGGATGTATGATGGAACCCCCACATGCATTTACACCGCATGCCTGTACAGCTCAGTCACTCCCATGACTGTGACGTTGCCACGCTTTATTTTACCACGCATGTCGTTACAACGACTTGCTTTGGGGATGCTGGACTCTAGAACAGCATAAAATACTATTCCAACTGCACTCCACGCAACAGTAGGGAAGGTGTTGGACTTAAAAATGCAACACCAGTCCAACAATGCGCCCACTAGAGCAAGTCATGGTCGTGACTTGCAGGTTAAAGTGACTGTGCTGTAAATATTGGTCGTTGTTGAGACTGCGGCGTAAAGGATATTTCCTGAGTTAAGTAATATCACTTGTTTCTTAAAGTGCCAAAATCACAATTTCATTAGAAGTGGCTATGACTCTCAAGTGTCTCTACTGGCTTAGGTACACTCACCTGGTACTTCCCTTGCCCGTGATATCGCCCTTGCTTTGGTGATATCCACTCTTGCTAACCGTTAGCATTAATTCTAAAATACCCTCATTGTAAGATGTCACTTTGGTTGCTATTTGCGAGAGGCTTCACGTTTATCTTGACATATGTCTTTTCGTAGCATTATGGGAAGAAGAGGAGGTGCCCTGGACCCTCCTTGACACTGAAGAACATAAGCCCGTAATTATATTGAGTATGGTCAAGCGTCTTTTGCAGGTGGTTGGTTTCTGTCTATGGAGGCACAATAAGCAACAGTGATGGACTTGAATGCTCCTTTGAGTAATGATCGGTGGCTTGATTCATGCATTAAAGCCATTACGTCTTGTCTTACTCAGCGAGCTGTCATATATTGTACGGGTGAGCCTAGGTGGGGTTCTCATAGCTCACAGTGCCTTAGGATGTAAGTTGCACCTCAATCGTGAGGCCCAGTATGATTGAAATATCTGGTGTTACTTGGGTTCCTGTACAGATGTGTGTATTGCACAGTTGGGGACAGTGTCAAGATAGATTTGCATATTGTTAACCACTGTCAATGGAGGAACCGTAAACAAAGAAGTGGACAGTAATGTGGCCCAGAGGAATGACCAGTGACAGATTAATTTTAGCCTTTAAGGAATCACTCAATGTGTCATCCCAGGTGGAATGGGCATGCCAAGACCTGGGTCCATTAGCTCACTGTATGATAGGGTCGATGCTGCATCCCATTGATAAAGCCCCAATAGGCTGAAACATGTCTGGTGCTACTTGCGTCCCTATATAGAGGAAGTGTGGCCTTGTAGATTGGACTTGACTAAGCCTTTTGGTACCCGGCCAAGGAAGATTTGCATATGGTTAGCCCCTGCATGTAGTGGCACACTGACCAAAATATAATTGACTATAATATGACCTGAACTAATCACCAGTAGTTGGGAGTAATTCAGGCATTCTGCCCATCTTTGGGGCATATCAACAACAACCGGCGATAATTATCGCTGAGCGCACTTAGCGCTCGGATAATTATCGCCGGCTAGCGCCGATTTTTATCGCTGAGATAGCGTGCTATTAGCAACGCTTATCTAATCAGCGATAAAAATCCTAGTGCTAACTGACTAACGTGAGATTATCGCTGGAAACCCAGCGATAATCTCACGTTAGCTAGTTGATAGGGACTCTCAAACTTAGCCATGATATCCACCTTCCATAGGATATCATGGCTAAGTCAGTCCTGAAGCAGGCGTAAGGAAAGTAGCGATAACAGGGGTTATCGCTACTTTTCCTGACGCTATGCTTCATAGCGTTAGGCTTGCTGATAGGAGAAATGTCGCTTAGCGACATTTCTCCTGTCATGCCAGGTCAGGAACGCCCACTTTGCATCTCATTAGAGATGCAAAGCTGGGCGTTAGGAATCCTCACGCTAAAGGAAGGTTTCACGCGTTAGCGTGACCTTGCTGATTAGGCGATAAAATTATCGCCGCTTTTCGGCCAAAAACGGCCGCAATATCGGCGATAATTTTTTATCGCCTTCTTGTTGATATGCCCCTTTGTTTTATACGTCAGGGTGATGCTAACATAATGGAAACAACTGCCTAGCAAAACAATGTAACTTTGAGTTTATTTAGGCGTGTCTGCTGAGTAGTAAAGGATGAACACGGTTTGTAAAGTACAACAGAACTGTGGTCAATTTTGGCAAATTAAATAACGCAGTTGAAAATATAAACCTTTGCATGGTATGAATGAGCCCCTGATTCTAGAATCTGAATTCTACGAACTGATTGTGAACCCCACGTCATGATTTAAAGCATGTTCTCTGAATGCAAAAATGTGAATATTACATTTTCCACTTCATATGGCCTAACGTTAACGACCTTATTGTAAAAAAAAAAAAAAATCTGGGTTCACGTGTGTGCTGCATTGCAGATATCAGGGTTGACAACTTTTTCAGGTGATGACTTTTCTTGGAATAGTGACCGTCTTTCTCACATATTTAGACAATAAATGCTATTTTTTTACCAATCTCTAAACTAAGCAGCATTGACTGATTAACAATAGCATGGCATTTGTGGATTTGCTTTTTTCTAAGGTGTTTTAAGCAGAGTTTCTGTTCATGTATGTTAGCAGGTTTGTCGTGATTGCTATTACAAGAGTATTTTTCAGATTACATTTGTTCCAGACTGTGTCGCCGTGGGAGGAAACATAATGGAGGGACCAGAAACAGGAGGGCCCGCTACAAAATAGGATGGGAAGTAGTGAAGCGACCATCAGCTTCCCATGCACGGTGAGAATACTAAATAGGGGTACACTGCGCTGGAGAGGATGCAGTCTTGAAAAAGAGAATGTTATGTTACCGAGGTCTTTTCATAGAACAATGTCCCCCATCCCCATTGGACCCTGGCTGCTAGGCGCCTCGTCTGGCCCAAAAGGAAAGTGCTCAGAGAGAGGTAAAGTGGTGCAGACTTTAGCCTTAGTCCCACTGTGTTTGCACCCAGAATTAAAACTAAAACTTCTGCAGACACTTTTCTACATTTGTATCTTTATAGAAAGCGTGTGAAAAAGTCTTAAAAAGCACACTTGATATATTGTTTGCAAAGCAGTTTTTGATATAAGTATATAGTTAAACCGGCGGTGATGGCCCACAGGGACTATCAGATCCATGTGATCTGCCACTTTTCCTGCCTGCTGTAACCCAAAAGGTGCTGGTTTAGCTCTTACACTATAAATGATGGTTCCAACCAAGCACAAACATAATCAGGGTAGTAAAAATCCGATTGGCCGCACTCTGGTAGTCCTACCAGCGTGTTACCCCAAAGAATTGTGGTCCATGAAGTAGCGTCGGCGGGTACGCCTATGCCAAAAGTTTAAAATGAAAATGAGTGTCGCGTTAGCCATCCCTGGACACGTGTTTCGAGGTAGTTGCCTCTCGTCAGCAGGGAGTAGGTGTGTGTGTAGGGTTGCTGTGTAGGCTGCCAAAAAATATTCTCAGGTAAAGTACCACTCAAGGCGCGCAGGTGCGTAGCCATGGGCTCGTCAGCCCCACCGGCTCAAGGTAGCCTGAATATAAACAAAAATCCGATTGGCCGCACTCTGCTAGTCCTACCAGCGTGTTACCCCAAAGAATTGTGGTCCATGAAGTAGCGTCGGCGGGTACGCCTATGCCAAAAGTTTAAAATGAAAATGAGTGTCGCGTTAGCCATCCCTGGACACGTGTTTCGAGGTAGTTGCCTCTCGTCAGCAGGGAGTAGGTGTGTGTGTAGCGTTGCTGTGTAGGCTGCCAAAAAATATTCTCAGGTAAAGTACCACTCAAGGCGCGCAGGTGCGTAGCCATGGGCTCGTCAGCCCCACCGGCTCAAGGTAGCCTGAATATAAACAAAAATCCGATTGGCCGCACTCTGCTAGTCCTACCAGCGTGTTACCCCAAAGAATTGTGGTCCATGAAGTAGCGTCGGCGGGTACGCCTATGCCAAAAGTTTAAAATGAAAATGAGTGTCGCGTTAGCCATCCCTGGACACGTGTTTCGAGGTAGTTGCCTCTCGTCAGCAGGGAGTAGGTGTGTGTGTAGGGTTGCTGAGTAGGCTGCCAAAAAATATTCTCAGGTAAAGTACCACTCAAGGCGCGCAGGTGCGTAGCCATGGGCTCGTCAGCCCCACCGGCTCAAGGTAGCCTGAATATAAACAAAAATCCGATTGGCCGCACTCTGGTAGTCCTACCAGCGTGTTACCCCAAAGAATTGTGGTCCATGAAGTAGCGTCGGCGGGTACGCCTATGCCAAAAGTTTAAAATGAAAATGAGTGTCGCGTTAGCCATCCCTGGACACGTGTTTCGAGGTAGTTGCCTCTCGTCAGCAGGGAGTAGGTGTGTGTGTAGGGTTGCTGTGTAGGCTGCCAAAAAATATTCTCAGGTAAAGTACCACTCAAGGCGCGCAGGTGCGTAGCCATGGGCTTGTCAGCCCCACCGGCTCAAGGTAGCCTGAATATAAACAAAAATCCGATTGGCCGCACTCTGCTAGTCCTACCAGCGTGTTACCCCAAAGAATTGTGGTCCATGAAGTAGCGTCGGCGGGTACGCCTATGCCTGAGCTATGGGTTGACGAGCCCGGATCCCGCACCCGCGCGCCGTGAGAGGTACTATACCTGATAATTTTTGGCAGTCTACAGCACCCCGCATACGTACCTGCTCCCTGCTGACGAGAGGCAATTACCTCGAAACACGTGTCCAGGGATGGCATTTTAAACTTTTTACTCGTGGCATAGGTGTACCCGCCGCTGTCACTACATCCTCCAGAATCCTATGGGGCTATTTGCTAGTATGACGAGCGGTGTGCGACCCACTTCGCATTTTGTATTTAAAGCTCCCTGAGCTATGGGTTGACGAGCCCGGATCCCGCACCCGCGCGCCGTGAGAGGTACTATACCTGATAATTTTTGGCAGTCTACAGCACCCCGCATACGTACCTGCTCCCTGCTGACGAGAGGCAATTACCTCGAAACACGTGTCCAGGGATGGCATTTTAAACGTTTTACTCGTGGCATAGGTGTACCCGCCGCTGTCACTACATCCTCCAGAATCCTATGGGGCTATTTGCTAGTATGACGAGCGGTGTGCGACCCACTTCGCATTTTGTATTTAAAGCTCCCTGAGCTATGGGTTGACGAGCCCGGATCCCGCACCCGCGCGCCGTGAGAGGTACTATACCTGATAATTTTTGGCAGTCTACAGCACCCCGCATACGTACCTGCTCCCTGCTGACGAGAGGCAATTACCTCGAAACACGTGTCCAGGGATGGCATTTTAAACTTTTTACTCGTGGCATAGGTGTACCCGCCGCTGTCACTACATCCTCCAGAATCCTATGGGGCTATTTGCTAGTATGACGAGCGGTGTGCGACCCACTTCGCATTTTGTATTTAAAGCTCCCTGAGCTATGGGTTGACGAGCCCGGATCCCGCACCCGCGCGCCGTGAGAGGTACTATACCTGATAATTTTTGGCAGTCTACAGCACCCCGCATACGTACCTGCTCCCTGCTGACGAGAGGCAATTACCTCGAAACACGTGTCCAGGGATGGCATTTTAAACTTTTTACTCGTGGCATAGGTGTACCCGCCGCTGTCACTACATCCTCCAGAATCCTATGGGGCTATTTGCTAGTATGACGAGCGGTGTGCGACCCACTTCGCATAATCAGGGTAGTAGGTTATGAAATTCTCAAATGAGACATAAAGAAAAGGTAAATTGGTGAACTTATTGAGCGAGCGTTTAAGGAAGAAGGGATTACTCACTAATTACCAAGTAACAAAAAATATGTGCATCTGCCAAACAAAATCGTCCATCAAAGCAAAACAAAGTGGTCAACAGCAGCAAGTGCAAATCAACTAGGCCTGGGCGTGAATTCCACTCTGCTTGTTGAGTTTGTGGAGTTTTTCCCAATCTGCGCTCTGGTTAGTGTGCAGAGTTCCGAAAAACTACGCAGAGTGGAGTTTTTTCCTCGCTGGCGCTCACCAACATTAAGATGGTGAGTGCGAGCAAGGAAAATCTTACTACAGACCACATCCCGGTGAGATTTCTCAATGCGGGCGGTCACAGATGGCTGATGCCGCTCGTGTTGAGAAACATTCCATTCGCGTTGAGAAATCTGCCGCTTGAGTAGAACATCTATTTGAGTGGCGGAAAGAAGCAGCGCCCTCTTGCGCTGTGCATCGTGCCGTTCGCACTGATTTTCCGGCACGGGACACACACCCAGTGCTAAAAATCACAGCTAACCACTTGACCCAATGCACTCCGCTGCTTGCGGAACTCCACATAGCTTGGTAGAGTTTTTCGGTAACTTCACGGACTTTTGCATAGTGGAACTCTGCGAACTACGCCCCGGCCTAAATTCAACTTGGCCATCAAGTGAACTGGAGAAAATCTACATTGCAAATTACAAGAAAACTTTTGAAACACGGTAATCATGGCAAGAATCATGTCACAAAAATCCACTTCAAATTTCCCAAAAACAGAGAATGAGGCACACACATCACAAAGGCAGACAGTTCCTCATTCTGTTTTTTGCTGTGAGATAAACTGACCAGCATGCACCCACAGTTGGTGTAAATGTTCATTGCCTATATCTCCAGAGAGCAGAATGTAAATGGGATGACTGGATTCTATTGAAGGAGGAAAGAGCACCACTAGACTAAGCAGGAAAGTTATCACAAACCTACTACGCCTAACCAAACATGGATTCAGTTCCAGCTAAGTGAAGGCAAAGTTGCAGTGTTTACTCGGCTGATTAGATACTGGCTCTTTCCAGAGGTACACAGAAGACATAAGTAAGGTTCCTGGTTTTCAGGTAAATCAATTATAACCAATAAAACCCACCAAAGAAAATATTTGTTTTTCAATGAAAACCTGGAAACACTGAGGGGAATATTAACAAGGGAAGTGGTGGAGCATAGCATTAGCCTTCTTGGTTTAACAACGTGCTCTGCCACTCTGGAAACACAGGGTTGCACGTATTAACAATAATACAGTGCAGCCCTGTGTTTCCCCCTGCACTGGCGCTAATTACGGCTGCCTAGCGCCAACGCAGGCACCCTTGCACCATTGCGTTGTGATAATGATTGTTTATGTGCAGGAAGGTCTCCCTTCCTGTACATAAACAATTTTAAATGGTGATTTGTAACTTCTACATGTGCTGTTTTGTGCTACACACATAGAAATTACAACTTGTCAGTTTTACAATTATTGTTTATGTGCAAGAATGGACACCTTCCTGCACATAAACAATCATGCATTGCCCTTTGCTGTTTCTGTTTGTGCTGCACAATGCAGCACACAAAGAAAGAGCAAAAATGAGGAGAAACAAAGCATTTCTCCTCATCGCGCCATGTTAAGACCAGGTTTTTTTTGGTCTTAATTTTAGCGCTGCCCCATATTTATGCCGCCCTTGTAAATATGGGGAAGCGTCAAAATCAATGGGTGTTGCGGCAGGAAAACCCACCGCAACACTCATTGCCCTCTCCTTTCGCGCTAAGTATAGTGTGAAAGGGTGCCTTATTTACAGGGCAGCATTAAGCCACGTTAAGTGGCTTAACACTGCCTTGTAAATAAGGCAAAGCCTATATATCTACGGGAATGTAAAAAAAAGTGACGTTCCTGTGCCGATAGGGGCTTGTAAATATGCCCCTGAATTTTGACCCGGATACATTGCTGTGGCACCATGTGTTGCCAAAGCAGTATAAGGGCAGCACCTATTCTATGCACTTTTTCTGTGATGCATGCTCCTGCTATGCCATACCCTGGGTCTATGGTAAGCCATTTCATATGTTCTTGATCTTCAGAAACGTCTTCCAACACCATGTCTCTGCCATCCTGGGAGCATGACTTGGCTTATCTGGATTCAGATTGACGTTCTCTTTATCCTGCTGTGCTGCAACTACCTGCAACTTATCTAGCTTTTCTTGTTGATTCTGAAAAAGATGGAAAAGATGGAAAATGCACAAAAACAGTGTATGTGGCAAACCTCTCCGTAGAACTCAGTGATAAACTACTTTATACAGCTCATGCATAAGCCTGATAGGACCACAGTACTCCTGGCACCGCTCTCAAATATGCAATCGCACAGGAGAGAGAGAGAGAAGAAAAGACATCTTAGCAAAACCTCCTTAACAACACAAGAACTCTATAAAGATGCCTAGGTTATGTGAGAGGCTAGCCGAATAAACCTAAAGGAATCAAAAATATTTTGGGGAAGACACCTAACCCACAACTTATCGCGGCATGCTTCATCATTGGTGGTTCTCAACACCTCAGTAGGTAAATAACTCGGTGGACTCAACCATTGCTGGGAGTTCTTATATACATTTTTGCCAGATTAATTGAAGGCATCCAGATAAATGTTAAAAATACTTGAAGGTAGACCCAAGGATTTCCCTTTATTGTTGGGTACCTTTGGTAAGATTAAAAGGAAGCATGTTGAGCCTGTAATGTGTTTTTATGATTTATAGAGCACTATTTTTTTGTAAACATGTTTTGGTCATCTAAAACACGGGCAGGTCTTTGGCCTTCTTCAGGGCTCCCATTCTCCTTGCCTGTCTATGCATTCATTGCATGCAGCAATCATCTGGTCACCTGGGGTAGGCACCCCTCTGTAGTCACACATTCATCAAGAGGAAATGCCTTTTGATACACCTACTGGTTCCCCCATCGCTGGCCGCCATGACCAGAAAAACTCTAAACCCACTCATAAATTAGGGTGTTGATCAAACGTCATTAGACAATAAAAGGTACGAGAACATTAGGCCTCATGGCTGCCTTTCGGTGTTTTTAACAACACTCTCAAATAAACACATGCCCATATACCTGGCAGAAATCAGTGCTTAGAAGTTCTCCTGCTGACTTCATAATAAATAAACACAAGATCCATTACATATGACACAAGCAAGACACAACAATTTAGAAAAAAACACAAGGAAATAAAAGTGTCACAAAAAGTATGTAAACCTTGATTTTTCATGTTCACACATTTAGCACTTCACCCGTATGTCATGCTAGCTGACTTCATTCTCAGTGTGACCTACACAGACAAATAGGTACTTTTACTTTACTTTTTTTTAAAACACAGAAATTCACTGAAAAAACAAATGTTAAAGTGATGCTTTAGTTAGGTGTAGTAATAATATCTAACTTTACTTTTTTTTTAAAAACCTAAAACTTCACTGAAAAAACAAAGGTTAAAGTGAAGTTATAATTAGCTGAATTAATCGGCTTGATAATACGCCCTTGAGAATTCCAATAGAAGCCCATGTTCACACTGGAACCTGGGTTTCTATATGAATTCACAAGGGCATATTATCAAGGCCATTATCGCCGCTTTAGCGCCAGTTTTCTGCCGCTACAGTGGCAATAATTTTTTTAACTCCGTCCTTAATAATATGCCCCACTATCTAAATTTTTTTTAAAAACATCAATTAGTGCAAAAATAATATAGTTTGTAAATACAATTAAAATAATATCTAACATTGAAAACCCAGCAGCCTAAACAATACAATAATAACCTGCAAAAAACCCATAAAACCCAAACTATAAGTAGCATCATTCTATTTTTTTCATTCTAAAATTATTAAATTCACATACATATTGATTCAATGTTAAATATATAATGTAATAAATTATCCACCTAAAAGCCTAAAAGAAATAATGTGTTGCCACCCTAATCACCTACAATACCCACCACCCTAAAACAAAAAAATACATTTAAAAATATCACATTAATAATTTATATTAATATTAAAACAACGAAAAGCAACTTAAAGTAAATGTGTGTATGTATGTGTGTGTGTGTGTGTATGGATATACACACACATTTATATATATCCAAGCTTCACATCGTAGCTCCTGCTGGAGAGACTCCAACCCATGGGAAGTGGCGCAGCCACTGGCGGAGCAAGCCAGTAATCAAAATCCAAAATTAGCAAAAAAGAAGCATGCGCTCTCAGGTGAGGTGGAAAATGCAAAGTAGATTTTTATTACATCATAAATCTTATCATTACGTGTTTCAGCCGTCTAGATATATATATATATACACTCAAATTCAAATTCAAAATAAGCTTTATTCACTCAGGGCCCAAAAGACAGGTTTATTGAAAACAACCATCTCCTGACATAGCTGTGATCAGGGCCTTTTTTTGGCTGAAATACTTCAAAAGATGCAATAAAAAAAGAAATGTTCACTGCATTTTGGGCCTTGATGAGCATGCACTTTTTTTATTTGGACTTTTTCTCTTGTATAGCTGGTGGGCTTCTCCGGCAAGACACTCCTTGCATTGCAGAAGCACTTTTGTGCAAAACGTTTTAGTTCTAACTCGGAACATAGCTCTTTGCATTTATCCTTTGAATTTATTTACCTTTCCCAAGGTACAAATAGAATTTGGGTCTCATGTACAACGATTCCAAATAATTAATCTTGAATTGAGACTAATAATGCTTTGCAATTAGTGATTTCATATTTAGAATGCACTAAAATTGATTCAGAAAAGTGGACTTCCACTGATTACATTGATGTTTTGCAAACAGACCTAAGTACTAATAAGTCAATGCACATAATACAGAATCATATTAGCAATTCAACATAATATATTAATATGCATGAGGTAGGTTTCACAATGCGACTAAGAGTGACTACAATCACAGGGATAGTGGCCTGCTGGTGTCAGTAGACCACCATATCTGTGATTAGTTTTAAATAAAGCAATGTTTTTAAATGCAACCACTTTTCCTAATAGGAATAAGGAGGCTCTAAAAAAACTGAAAAGGTTAACAAACTTTTTTAGGAGTACTACTGCCTGCTCCTAAAAATGTTTTTGTTAACATTCACATATGGGAAGGGGTACGTTAGGGACCTCTTCCCGTTTGCAAACAGGTTACCACTTGCTTTGCAACCGCTAAAACCCTTTGTACATGATGCCCTATGTCTTGCCCTGGCAGGAGTGAAGTTCTGGTAGTTTCGAAAGTAGATAAGTGTCATGGATGAGTTTAGGTATACCAACAAACTCATATATTTGTGGATAATCGAAATCTTTCCAGACATTTCCCGACTTCGAACACTCACTCCCCAACCCTCAAGTGGGGATTTTTCATGCACAATATTATCCAATCCTTCTGTATTATGGCACTTGAGTAAAAGGACAAAGGACTGCAAAGTCACCTTTTTAATTTTGCTTGCATTCCTAAATGCAACCTTTTATTTGTGTAAGTCATATTTGTGATTTGCAATTACCTTTGTGAATAGGACAGAGTATGTGGACAACATGAAAAACGCATTTAATACAGTGTTGTATTTATGACATTCCAGCTTTACAGATCAATAACACTATAGATTGGTAATAGCACAAAAAGTGTAAATATTACAAATCAACATATATCAACAAGGACCCCCATGTATTGCTCCCAATGTCTGTACTTCCCACTGTGTCTTGAATGCACCTCAAAGCCATGCTTACACGTTTCACTCCCATAGCCTCATCAGCACGTTCAAGCAGCATGTTAGGTTGCATAAGCACCACACAACCTATTGGAAAGTATTCAGTACATGGTATCACCAACGTGGGGAAGGGAGGGGAGACACACTGGACAATTGATTATTTTCTGGTGTCTCTGGGCCCAGAATTACTGGGCCTACAACTACTGGGTTAGTAATCCTTCACCCAGAGAGACCAAATCTGACGGAGTATCTGTTTAGGATGATGGCAGATTTGTGCTTGCCCCCCATCTGCCCTAATCCTGCAGTTTAGGGAGACCAAGCAATGCACCCAGCTCTCAACTCTACTCTCCTGTCTCCCCCACAGCACCCCCGCTGCATCATCACCTGCACCGCAGGCCAAAACAAAGCCCCCATATCCATTTAGCACCTGCTACAGGCATGTGGTGAATGGATGTGAATGTAAACCTGTTATATTCCCTGGAATGTGAAACAACAAGGACATGGTCCACATATTATTCCCTAATCCGTGGGAAATAACAGATAATCCCTACATTATGGTGCACGGATACATGCCATAATTGGTGATTCTGTATCCGCGCACCAAAGAATGAGGGAACCATAATATAGGCCTTAGTTTCAGTAGAGTCTCTTTCCTCCATACCTAATTGCCTTTTTACCCCAAGCTCTTTATCAATTCATCATCCGTTCATGACATTCACACCCTCTGTCACTGCCCTGTCGAACTTCAGTCCTAGACATTGTACAATTACTTGGAGTTTAATTCCATTGAAAAATAGGAGTTCATTCTTTTCACCCACAGAAATACATTCAATTTAGCAGTGATTGACGAATTTAAAAGGATAAGCTTCGCTCATTTACTAGCAGCATCAGTACGAACGTTGGGGTTTCCATTTTACACTTGATCCCACAATGCCTAAACCATTCTGTCCTATAGTTGAAAGGTTCTGTAAATCAGCAGTAACCTTTAAACCGCTCTGTTCTATTCTTCATTTGATGCTTTCTTCTTATAAAAGCTTTTAAATAGTCCAGTACCACAGATGAGAAGCTCCATGTTCAGACATTTACCCTTATACAGTCTGGTCCTGAAGGCAGTGGCTAACATAAGGCCCCACAACCTTTGCTGTGCAGGGGGGCCCGATCTCCAGGGGGCCCCTCAGCAAAAGTGCTAGATGGTGTAGAGAGCCACTCAGGCACTCCCCTACAGTGTATCCACATTCATGCATGCATACACCCCTCAGGGTGGGCTCGACCCGAGGGGATAAATAAACGTCCGGAGACCGCTCGGGGTCGTCCGGCCAAGAAAGTAAAACTAACGTGTCGTACCTTTTCCTGAAGCGCTGCTGCGGCCTACTCTCCACGTGGCCCCGCCGCGCTATGTTGGCGACGAGTCCGGTCGCACCCCACGTGTGCTTAGCCTCACGCTCAGCAACCCTCAGAGAGCTTGCGGAGCCTACCCGCATCGCTCTGCTCCCATCTGTGGTCAGAAGCTGCCCGGTGCCTCTGTGCGCCTCCACCGGCGTTTGCGGCCTGCATCGCCTGCCCCTGCTGTGACTGCCAGTCCCGTGTCTGCGAGGCCCAGCTCCAGGTTATGTTATGTTATGTTATGTTATGTTATGTTATGTTATGTTATGTTATGTTATGTTATTTAGGATTTCTATAGCGCACGGCTACTCCATTGGAGTGTCCCGGCGCTTTTTATTGGCAGCTTGAAAACATAAAATCATAACACAGAGAGACAAAAAAAAGACAGCAAAACTGAGTAAGAAAGCATGCTAAGAGGCAAAGAGCCAAGTTTTAAGGCCCTTCCTAAAGGTCAGCAAATTAGACGTGCTACGTACAGACAATGGCAAAGCATTCCAAAGCTGCGATGCCTTCAGCTTGAAGGAACGACCCCCTACGCGGGCCCTCTTTACTCGAGGGACCACCGCAAGGAAGAGAGATTCGGATCGCAAAGATCGAGCCGGGCAATAAAAAGTAACCCTCCTTTGCAGATATTTCGCGCCCGAGGCATAGAGTGCCTTATGAGCCAGCGTCAACGCCTTGAAAACTATCCGCTTCCGGATAGGCAGCCAGTGCAGCGACTGCAGAAGGCCAGACACTCTGGCTCGCCTATGAAGGCCGAAGATAGCCCGAGCAGCCGAGTTCTGGACCACCTGAAGGCGCTGTAACAGATACTCCGGAAGACCCAGATATAGGACATTAGAATAGTCCAATCTGGAGCCAATTAAGGCCTGCACAGTAATCCTCCTGTGCTCTTCTGAAAGCAAAGGAAGAAACTTCCGGAGCATCTTCAGGAGGCCAAAACAAGTACCCGTAAGACCGAGGATCTGAGATCTCAGCGTCAGACCATTGTCGATCTTAATTCCCAAATTTTTTGCCTGCTGGGAGGAATGTGCAGGAGGAAACATATTAGTCGGCCACCATTCCTGCCAATCTGGATCAGATGTACAACCAAAAAAGAGTACCTCAGACTTATCTGAGTTGCATTTGAGGCTGTTCAGCTGGAAACATTTGAAAACAGCCCCAAGGCACTCACGAATACTCTCTCCGTCAAACTCCTCACCTTTCCCACACGTAAAGAGGAGCTGAGTATCATCGGCATAGGATACGATCTGGGCCCCTAAGGACTCCGCCAGTGCCGCTGTGCCTGCGCCCGCCCACGCGTCTCCCTGACAAGCGGGAGAGCGTTCAGCTGGCAGCGCTCGCTGCGGCCGAAATCATCTGGGGTGAGTGCCTGCCGCCCGAGGGTCTTTCCCGCTGTGTGCCTCGTGGTAGTGCGGGCACCCCTCCTGTTCACCGCGTGTGGCTGCACCTGCACAGTGCATCTCGCTCCTGTCTCCAGCCCCCCCAGCGCTGCATACCAGCGTCTGGGCCCGTTGCTAGGCCTCAACTACCACGGTGGCCCAACCTGCTACAAGGCCCCGATTCATCGCTGCCCAGCCTGCTGCCTGCACCCACCAAGGAGACAGGGAGGAGAAGGGGGAGTGAGAAGACGATTCCTCAGACATTAAAAAAAAGGGAAGAGAGAAAAAAGGAAACCACACTGGGATCTCAGCAAGGCTTACCAGCACAGACAAGGGTCTGGTGCCTGCTCTGTTCCCCTGCCAGTCAGCGCCAATGAGCAAAGACGCCTCTTCTGCGCCAGGAAGGCCACAGAACAATCCGTCGCGCGTGGCCACGCACTAGCACGCACGCCCACCCACGGATTCTCAGCACCAAAGCCACACCTTCACACCTGCGCGCGGACGCAGGGTCACAATGAGCAACCTACCAACGACTGGCGCTGCCAGCCAGCCAGCAGATAGGGGTGCCAATGCACCACCCCCAGGGCACAGCCATTCGGCCGTTGAACCTCTACCACCTTTCAGTGAAGCCTCAGACCATGCCACGACTGCGCCACAATGGAAAGCGTGGGTTGGACGCCTCAACCATTACTTCAAAGGTACAAGAGAGACCAATGGCACCGTAAAACGGTCGCTTCTCATCTACTACGGAGGCTCAGAAATCTATGACCTCTTTGAAACGCTCCCCAACACAGGCAACGACGATGACTACGATGCAGCGGTCGCCACGCTCAACAGTCACTTTGACCCCCAATTCAACCCCGACTTCGAGAAGTTCAAGTTCAGAAGAGCATCGCAGTTGGACACGGAGTCTGTTGACATGTTTTACGCGTGGCTGCGCCGGCTGGCAAGCACGTGCACCTTCACGGATCACAGGGAGGAGATACGAGACCAGATCATCCTTAGATGCCACTCCAAACACCTCCGGAGGTATAAGAGACTCAGCTTTGGGATATCGTCGGCAGCCGAAGTCTTCCAAAATGCGATCAGAGAAGCACTGTCGGGTCTGCAAGGTGTGATTAGCTCAGCGATGACATCCTGGTGTTCTCTGACACGTTGGAAGATCATCACACTCATCTCCGAGCTACCCTGAAGAGACTAGAAGACTGCGGGCTAACCCTTCACAAGTCAAAGTGCTCCTTCTACCAAGAATCTGTCAATTTCTTCGGGTACACCTTCACCAGAGAGGGACTCCTAGTGGACCCCAAGAAGGCTGCGGCCATCCGAGCAGCCAGCACCCCGAAGAACCCCACAGAAGTAAGAAGCTTTCTTGGCATGGCCACATACTGTGGAAGATTAACCCAAATCTCGCTGCCATGTCAGAGCCGCTCCGGGCGCTCACACGCAATGATCAAAAGTGGGAGAGGACTGGGGCTGCCAATAAAGCATTCAACGACATCAAGGCAGCACTGCTGGATAAAATGGTATGGCTTACTTCCATCCGGGGCGGCGCACTGAACTGATTGTTGACGCCAGCCCAGTTGGCCTGGGAGCGGTCCTTCTTCAGGAGCATAGCCCTGAAGTCTGGAGGCCGGTGGCCTATGCAAGCAAGGCCCTCACTGACCCGGAAACAAGATATGCACAAATCGAGAGGAAGGCCCTGGCCATTAAATGGGCATGTCAATATTTTCACCTCTACTTGTGCGGCCAGGAGTTCCACGTGGTGACCGACCACAAGCCTTTACTCCTGCTCTTCTCAGGATCATCCAGACTGACGCCCCCGAGGATTGAGCGATGGGCGGTGCAGCTGCAGTCATACAATTTCAAAGTCATGTTTCAGCCCGGGGCTCACAACCCGGCCAACTACCTGTCATGCCACCCTGAGTCCATGTCACCTCCAGAGTCCTCATCGGATGCATGCCACGCAGAGGACTTCGTGAAGATGGTGTCGCAAGGAGCGTGCCCCACAGCCATGACACTCGAGGAGATCGGCCGTGTCACTGGCGAAGATGAGACACTGTCCCGTGTGAACACCGCACTGGTGAACAATGGCTGGGCACACTTCATGGATGGAACCCGCACTCCAGGACAGAGGTCAACCACGCTCGACAACAGCTCTGGCAAGTGCGCCACAAACTCAGTGTGGGGGAGCAAGGGGTCATCTTGAGAGGACATCTGATCGTAATTCCAGAAAGGCTGCAGAAACGGATTCTCACGCTGGCGCATGTCGGACACCAGGGGATGGCCAAGACAAAGGCCAGGCTGCCAAACAAAGTCTGGTTCCTGGCAATGGACTCCATGGTGGAAGAAATTGTGAGACAGTGCCATGCCTGCACAATCACAGGGGGAATCCGGCGCCGGCACCAGTGATCACCGAAGAACCCAGTGAGACACCCAGGGCAAAAGTCAGCCTTGACTTCAGGAGTTTCCCCGACAGGTGTCACATGCTGGTAATGGTCGACTCTTTTTCGTAGTTCCCTGTGGTGGAGGTGGTGGCGTCAACAGCGTTCATGCATGTAAAGAGAGTTCTGAACAAGACATTCGCAATGATGGGGCTGCCAGAGGAAATCAAGTCAGACAATGGGCCTCCGTTCCAGGGCCGGGAATTCCAAGAATACCTCGAAAACAAAGCGATTCATCGCAGAAAGATTACCCCGTTGTGGGCTCAAGCCAATTGGGAAGTGGAACGTTTGATGCGAACACTTAACCGAGCACTGCCCATTGCTGTAGACCAATGTGAAGACAACGAGGCGGCACTGGACCAGTTCCTTGGTGCCTATCGACAGACTCCCCACAGCACCACCAAGTGTGCGCCATCTCACCTGCTGTTCAAGCAGCCCCCGCAAGACAGTATCCCGTCAGACCTGACGTGGAAGCCCTCAGAACGAGACAACGAAGCGGTTCAGGCAAGGAGGAAGACGACGAACTGCAAGGCCAGTGAGGCCCGCCGGGCGCAGGAGCCCCAGCTAAGAGTGGGAGACCGGGTAGTGATCAAGGACAGGCAACCTGGCTGGAAGTTCCGGACACCCTATTAGCTGGAGGAGTGGACCGTCATGGGCATTCAAGGGACCATGGTCACTGCCCAGGAGGGACAGCAGTCCGTCATGAAAAATGTGTCCAGTTTCAAGAAGATCTGCGAGAATGACTCTGGACATGAAGTGTCGGACTATCCGGAGACTACCCCGAGTCTCTCCCCACCAGTCTCGCCAGGAACATTAAGTCCGTCACCGAGGGGATCAAGAAGGGTGAGCGAAGGTGCTGTTCCCATGGCTGGGTCAGCCCGTTCTGACGAAGCACCTGAGTCGCCCCTGGATACCCCATCCAGCGCAGTGGTCAGTTTCAGCTCCCAGAGCCATAGAGCCCGGACCCCCCAAGTAGTCCCCCACCCCAACCCCTGTACTCCCACAATCAATATTGCCAACCATGAGTGTGGGTAGATAAATGGTCATGTTTAATAACTAAAACATATTCATAAACATGACAAAACATTTTAAATTCACATTTATACGTTCAATATTTAAATTTTTAATATTTACAAGTGTAATTGTTGATCATAACCACCGGTTATGAACTATCTACTTACTCCAGCACCAAGGGGCCCTCTGGCTCGCCCCTCCTATCTGAGAACCACGCAAGGCGCAACCCACCTGCGTCCTTGAGTGGTGAGCCCCCAGCCCTCGGTCCTTGTCCGTCCTTTCCGGGGCCCACCCCTCTACCACCAGCCTGCCAAGGAGGCGCTTGTGACCTGGCGCCCTTGCCTCCCCAACCGGTGTCCCCATTCTCTCTGCGGGGAGCTTACCGTCTCTCCCCTCAGTGCTGGCCTCGGAAGTGTATAAGCAGGCCTGGAAATCAATGTTGTGTGGTCACTTTTCCGCCAAGCCCTACCCCTATCCTGCCCCTGAACTACTAATCTTAGGGACGGGTGGGTGGGAGATAAAAGACATCCGTGATCCCGGGATAAAGGTGAAAGAGAAGGCTCTAAGGTGAGCCCAGGGCCTAAATAGCACCCGCCTTGGCTCCACCTCTTCCGGACCAGGCACCCGCCGGACATACGTCACGGCCTGACCCGGAAGTACTTCCTCCAGCCAGTATCCCATCGGGCTACTGGACCGGACTAAGGGGGGTGTGGCTTGGGGCCTGGGGGGCCGGGCCCTAAGGGCGCGCACACCAAGGTTTGCGCTGGTCAGATGTATGGTCTCCGGCCAAACCCTGTGCCAAGTCAAAAACTGAAAGCCTTTGTATGCACCTCTCCATGAACCTGGGGAACCTGTTGGTCTGGTACCGAAAGAATGGAGGGATGTAGAGAGCCACCCGGGCTCTCCCCTACAGTGTACCCACATTCACGCATGCATACACCCCTCGGGCGGGCTCGACCCGAGGGAACAAATAAATGGCTGGAAACCACGTGGGGTCGTCCAGCCAAGAAAGTAAAACTAACGTGTCATACCTTTTCCTGAAGAGCTGCTGCGGCCTACTCTCCATGTGGCCGCGCCGCACTGCAGATGGTGGGCCAGGGAGGGGGGCCTCATGTTTTGTTATGCCGCTGCCTGAATGTGAAGGTTCTGTTCCGTCACCCAACCCACAGAGTTCTGTGGTTAAATGCTTCTCTGCATCTATACTAACCTCTAAACTGTCTAGTTCTATAGTTGAAAGTTTCAGTACATCTGTGCCAGCCGTTGAACGGTCCACACCTCAGGTGAAATGGGATTTTGCCCCTGTAATACGTCCTGTTTCGGCCATCTTTGAACGGGCTGAGCCATCGACCATTTCGAACACAGCACTGTTAAAGGGAAACTAAAGAAGACTGATCGTCACTATCAACTCTGTCAAACAAACAGACACAACAGAGAGTCGTCTGTGCTTTAACAATGGAACTAATTGGCAGGCCGGCACAATGCACAGTTTTACCCCTGCCGAGAGCTAATCCCTCCTGCCCCTGTTATCCCTCCCGCTGACTTCCAAGGAGGACACTTTGAACGTAATCCCTGCCCGCCCTCTGATTCCTTCACTCCCGCTGCTCATTTCAGTGTGAAACTCTAATCCCCAGATTATTTACCATGTCACAAGTTTGCCCAGAGTGACTCTCGTGTTAGTTACAGGACTCATCATTTCGGCAGTTTCGTAGCTGGCAGTAATGTGCACAATTTAGGCGGTGTTTAGCTGTGCATTATTGTTATTGTGAATATTCTGCATATCTAAAATCTCAGCTGAATTGGACTGTAAACTGAAACCAACCTTGTACATTCAAAAAAACACAACCTACAGATAGGCAGCAAACCTTCTGTTGCCTGCCTCTTGCAAACAATCTTAAATCGTGCCCTGGGTCTCTCTCACCCGTTGTTCATCCTGTGACTGCTGTGCAGCAAGCTAGGTTTGAGCTGTACAAGTACATCACACACGCTCGCACGCACACACACACACACACTTTCTCTCTCTCATATTTGGATAGATCCGTTGCCATTTAACTCAGTCGCCTTACTTTGGAAGCAATTTTTCTGGTTATCAAAACTGGAGGGTCATTATTAGCAAAGCATGTTTCTTTCATATTTTTTTTCTATAACGTGTTTATCTGCTTTTACAACAGAAAGAGATGTTGCATGCTTGCATCGTAGTAAATACCCGTGCTTTGAGAAGCCACCTTTTACACTGATTTAATTTGACTACAGTGTGTAGTCACACCACAAACTGCCCAAAGCAACCCCAGAACTTGAAAGTTCTCACCAATAATAATTAATTGTGTACGTTTTATTTGTCTGTAAAGTAAAATAACGAATACACGGTCTCAAATGAACAGTGAATAAAAATAGACCCTGATACACATTTTATCAAATGAAACAACTCATGAAAATGTCATGTTATGCATTGCTATGCTATGTTATGTTATACTGTGCTATGTTAGTTGTAGTGCGCCCAACACAGACTGATTTGTTTTTAGACATACGACAATATACGGAGAGTGGACCTTGTGAGGTTAGAGAATTTTGCTTAATAGTTTTCTGATGGCTATATGTGAAAGGGAGGATGTGATCAAGAAAAAGGGGGTTTTGGTAGAGTCGGTGCATGGTCCATGAAGCATTAAATCCTGTGAGACTGCTATAGGGGATGACGATTAGGTCAAAAGAGGCGTGTTGCAGAGATCTCTGAGTTGAGGAGAGCTCACTACAGAGGTATTGTGGGATGAAGAATTTGTAAATCCGGGTGTAGCGTAGGATGGGTTGGAAAAGGTCTTCAGTGTTTTCTAACACAACAATAAGATAGGCGGGTGCATTCTGTACTTTTTCAGGCAGTCCAGTTCCAATTCATGGTAATCAGCTGATAGGGTTTTTTGTTGACTTGTTTTAAATTAATGAGAGTCATTCCCACCACGACTCGCAGTTCAGAATTTAGATATGCTGCATTCTGGGAAGGTATCTGAGGAAAAATGATACAACATTATCCACTGCTCGAATTTGTGAGGTCAGTTCCTTGTTGTTAGGGGACTTGTAATCTTGTCAAAAGCGACACTGTGCCTGTTACACCTTTTCTCTGGGTGCTAATGTGGATGTGGAGTACTGAGAAGTATCTGTGGTTGGCGTGGTCATTTCTCCTCACTGTCCCAGGGTCCTACAAACATTTTCTTGCGTTGTTTAGCCAAGGTTCACAGGTTTCTATGACTCTCCAGCGTTAGGTGTAGTTGAAAGTTAAGGTTTTCCCTAGTGGGTAGTTAGGGATTTCTGCTTTAAAAATAATACACTTAAAACACATTTATATCAGTAGAACAATCTACAGAGATCACTATGGTTCAAACCCAACGTGCCTAACCCTAATGGTGGGTGTATTATTACCCCAAACCTGTCCCACTTTGTTTCTAATGGTAATCGGTCCAAAATAAATTACTGTTGGCAAAGGGGCTTCTATTCTCAAAGGGACAGGGCTCAAGGGGTCTCAAAAGGTCTTTAATAATTACTCTTTTAGGTCCCGTCAACAAATAAAATCTATAGACATTGGGGTTTACCCAGTCTCATTCTAGTGCTGGGAGAAATTTTAAACTTTACCCACGAAGTGAGCAAGGTTGAATAATATCACTCTTCACAAAGATGGGCAGAGTTTCTTGACTTTGTCAAAAGAGAATTTTAGGCCTCCCAGCCCACTCTGGGTGGCGATTTTCTGCTGTCAGATATACGACTCAGCAAAGGCAGTATGTCCATCTTCAGGGAAACATTCCACATATGCCTATGGCCAGTGACCGGTGACAAGATAGACCAATGAATGCAAAAACGTACATGCAACCTCGAAAGGGATACCCTTATCCCAAATCAGCAGTGGGTAAAGGAGTCATTATTTGCTAGCTAGACACCCACATATCCCTGCTACTGTAAATCCCATGCCTTATAGGCTTTTAGTTTCTGATGTGTGTGCAGTTCACTTTTTTCTGGAGTAAGCGTCGGGACACTTTGAGTAGCCGTGTGCTTTATAAATTAAACATAACATAACATCTCCTGCAGTGGGGAGTCCTAATGCTTGAAGCCGGGCAGCAGTGATTTACCCTTGTTCGCTCACAGCCCTGTCAGCTGTGGAAAAATGTTAACTCTGTCAAGATGCAAGGCGCTGTTCCCTTATCCTTTATTTAGTTTTTTAACCTTAGCCATCTTCGGGCTTCGTCAGGCCTCATCATAGGTTCAACCAATGTGTCGCTGCTTGGTCATGCATGCCTCCTAGAAAGTGGCGCAAATGCACTGGTTCCTTAAGGTGTACATTGTCAGCTTCACCTAAAGGGTAGACCCCTGCTTTAGGAACGTATCTACGCACTTTTCACCTTTTCTATCCCAGGACTAAATCTTGTAGTTATTTTTAATGAGAATATATATTCTCTGATTTACAGTGCAAACACTTTTCACATAATTATATTCATTTTTCCACTTCTTACGTGCATAACACATCTACAAATAAAATGTACTTTAAAGACCATCAGAATTATTCCATGCACCCTGTTTTATTCACATTCTAACAAGATAAGCAGTAATGAATTGTCCCATAATGTCTTCTTCTCTGCGTGATATATCTTTTTCATCCTGAATTAATCTTCTTTCTACTGAGGTTGTCTCCCAACTATCGTTTTACTTCTTTTGTCCATATGTTTTGTGTTTATCCAACGACCCTTAATCTTTTCGTATTATTCCTGTCTATTAGTTTCACTTCATTTTTAAGGTATTTGGATATTTGTTATTAATTATTTTATGTGGCTTAATTCTTAGGGCTCTGCACTTTCAAAAGCTATGTTAACTTCAATATCATCTATGTTTCACATCTCAAATGGGTAGGATGGAATTTACCTTTTCCTTGTCAGTGGTAGCAAGGGTGACAATGCATTACTTCATGAATTAGTGATATAATGGCATTGTGCCAGGCAACGCATACGAACAATACCTTTTTTGGTAGGTACATTTCTGGATTGGTTTCCAGAGGTGTTTCTGAAAAACGAAGCATGCTCTTTTGAACATTTTCACAAACAGCATAGAGAGTGACTTTCTTTAAGTATACAATGTTATGTTATGTTGTAAAGCTCACTAATCACCCTACGCAAGGTCACGCCGGTAAGGGAGGTGGGGACCTAGCTGGATCAGGATCTGGGACCTCCAGTCATTGACCTTTTCTGTAGGCTCTAACAGGGTTACACAGAAAGTTAATATCTTCATCACTTAGATTACGATAGGATTGGCATTGTATTAGAAACATGTTAAGGTTAACCAATTGACATCACGTACCTATCAATGTATTAGACATTCTGAATTGTACATAATGTAAATAAAATGATTATTCATGTTTTAAGATTTTATGTAATGAAATACGGCCGGGTTACTACGACCCCTGATCCAAACAGTTGTGGTGTTTTCATGGTTTTGCCTTGGGGGAAAGTAACGGGCGGCGAGCCTCCAAGGGAGTGGGGAGGGTCCCTAAGTCCACCAAGGGTATATGTCCTATGGAAGGAAGGGGATTTTAGGCAGCACCTGACCATACTCCCACTCAATTCCTTTTTAAGGAGCAAGGCTGGAAGAGTGGAGGAGTAGTTTAGAGAACAAATGGAAATAAAAATGAAGATGCTTCTCTAGAGACAAAGAGAAAAGAAACTAAGGGATTTTTGTACAAAGCATTTTTCCGTTTGCAAACGGCCTGATTCACAAAAATGCTTTATGGAATTTACAAAGCCCAAATTGGGCATCAGCGACTTGTTACCGAATTGCAATTTGGGTGTTGTGATCCGGTATTAGGAAGGGGCGTGTTGAGGGTGTCCCTTCCTAATACCGAATTGGAATGGTATGTACGATTGTTTTGTAACTGAAATTTGATAGCAAAACATTCACAATTTAACACCAATTTGAAGCCAAACGCACATGACAAGTGTTCCCCAAAGGACCCCTTCCCCTTTTCGAGTGGACCTACCTCATTAAAATTCAGGAGGTAGGTCTACTTGCAACCCACTACAAATCCCTAACAAATGTCAAAAGAGTTTCATACGTTAGGAATAGCGATTCCCAAATTGTGATACGCAAAAAAACACAATTAGGAAAACACTATTACCTAACATATCATAATTATGAATGTTGAAATAAATATTACACCCTGGATTAATTTTGGCAGGTCAAATATGACACTATTCATTGACGGATAATGCCAGGTAAATTTCCAGACACGCTGATTTTCATGTGCTAAGCACCAAATTCCTGGTATTCCTCATAAATGAAGAAAAAGGTTTCATTGGGTGGGAATTATTGCATTTTGCGATGCAGCGCGCGCAACGAAATTCGTTTTATTTATTTAATAGTTTACATACCTCCTTTCATCCATATTCCGGTGTTTACTACCCCCGGCCCCGCCTCACCGCCCCACGGAACTCCCTCCACGAGCAGAGCCGCTACTGAATCACACCAGTTAATTGCCAACTCATAATTAGTGCCTGGTGTGAAAAAAAAAACGCATCCTGCACTAAATTTCTGCAGGTCAAACCAGCCAGATTTAAAGGGAGACAAGTCTCCGAAAATCTTGGTGCGGGAAGCACCAGATCCCTCATTATATAAGCCCCATTTTAGGGGGAAAACTGGTGCTATTTATCGCACCCGATAAACACTGTTAAACACCATACCTTTCGGTATCGGTGTTTATCGGGTACAGTAAATATCGCACCTAAACACTGGAGCACTCCTAGGGGCAGATTTACAAACCCCTTGCGACACTTTTGCGTCACTTTTCCCATGTTAAAAGTGACCAAGGGGCTTGTAAATCTGCCCCCTAGTACAGGGAAATGTGTCCCTGGAGTGATCAAAGAGGACGCCGCCTATTACAAGTAGTGAGAAAATGGATCCACCGAACAGTCGAGTGACAGATAATAGCCTCATGCTTCAAAAGTTTCCCAGCGATAAGAGTCAAACAGTGAGGCGTTGAAGAGAAGGAATGTTTGAAGCTTTTGAAAAGATCCGTAAAGTGGCAGATTGAGCGATGGGAGTTTATGACAACTCCGTCACATCCACCCGAGAAGGTAAGGAGCACGAGCCCGGGGCGCATCTTGCAAAATATGATAGTTTACCACGAGGCTCTTCAGATGTCATGAACTTCTGTGGTATTTCCTGCCCCAGCACTTCAGATGCAAAGCTGGACCCTGGACGTCAATAATCCTACCTTGTGCAGTCACCAGACTTTTTTTGATCAAACGTCATCGCTTAAAAATAAACTTGCTGACTCTCCCTTGCAAATTAATGCACTGTGCATCCCCGAAGTCTTCATTTCCCAATCCAATGGAAACACTTTTATCGACCCAGAAAAGATGGGCGGCGGAGCTGGCCCTGCAACAATTATCTCTGAAATTGCCCCTTAAGCCTCTGAGTTGTTTTAGTGACACATTTCAACGCACGAGTTAATAAAAAGTGCTATACGTCAAATAGTGAATGAATCAATCAAACAGTACACGTATTCAGCGCATTTGGGGAATCAACAGCTTCAAAGCGCTAGAATGAAAACTCTTGATTTGGAGCTGTGACAAAACCATGTCTTCCAAAGAAAAGGAAAGACGTTCATTGTCGTTTTGCTCATTCCTACAGACGCATAATATTTCCACTGCCGAATCTATCCCTGGGGCTACAAGCTACAGACCTACGTTTTGACACGTTTTCATAGGCGTATGTCATGTTATTGACTGATGCTACACTTTGTTTCATTCCCCCTTACTTCAGTTCTGCATTTCCATTCCCGTACACCCGCAACCCCTATTTCCTGTGCGTGCTCGTTTCTCTGCCGTGTAACATGCACCATGCCAGCAAGGCAGCCACAGAGTCCGTAGAGCCCAGTAATTATTGAACGAATGTAACTAAAGACTTGCCCGCCAAGCGCAGTGCAAACGATGCAAAGAGCGCTTGGAGGAGAGCGAATGTGAAGAACGGCCAGGAGGAGCCATCAGTAAGCCGTCTAATTCAGCGCTAATGACAGGATGCAGAGCCTCATTGTCAGAAGCGCTGCAGTGTCCAACCAGAGTCTAATAACTCTACTTCCGCAAAGATGGCCTTGTCCTGTTGTCTGCTAAGATTCTCTCTGTTCTTCTAGCTTCCTTTTTTTGTAGCGCAAACTCGACCGAAGGTATTGGAGCGCTTTACATGAGCACCAGTTACGTTACACAAGGACACATTAATGTTTTTTTGGTTGGCACAGGAAGATTAGGTGATTTGCCCAGAATCACAGGATGTGGAGTCGACCCGAGGCTTGGTTCCCCAGCTCTAAAGTCAGCAGTCTGGCCATGAGACCACATCCTCTCCTTTTTTCCTGGATTCTGTCCCCTGCCAAGCTACATACTCTTCTTCGAGGCCATTTTCATTGCGAACCTTCATATTATACAAATAGTTCCTTGAAGGTATTGGTATGTTATAGTATTGTAGTATATATTGGGTCGCAAGGAGCTATACCTGGAGACGGTGAGGGAGTGAGTGTTGCATTTGTTGTGATCCTATGTGGGTAGCATTTCAGTGTCATGGATGAGTGACCACAGAGGTGCTTTTATCTTTTCATGGATGTGAACGGAAAGGGGTTGGGCCCTCATGTGGCTAGGCCACCAATACAATGTATACCATAAAATGCAAACGTTTTGCATGTTTTCTGGGATGTAGTTCACATGTTGCATAGGGACAATTTCACACTTAAAAATGTATGTTATTTCTTTTATAACAGCATAATTCAATGATTTATCAACAAATAGTTCAGAGCACCTTGTGGTATAAAATCAAACGCTGCATATATTTTTTCACAAGTTGAGCGCAAATGTTCCCCCAATGGTGCAATAGGAGTAACTCCAAAGCATTCGAAAGCCCCAAAGTGAATAGATGTGCATAAGTGGTACACAAAACGACATGGCAGTTTGCAACAACAGTAGAGAAATCAATCCGTAGAGAATGTAGAGAAATCAATCCGTAATTTACAAATAGTTTACATGGGGCTGAATTATCAATTATTTAGAACCCCACTTTGGATAGACTGTGGTCAGGGTGTAGACCAAATGCGGATCAGTGTGTCCTCTAGTGAAAAGGATGAAGCCATCGGTAAGCATCTTTAATAACATCTTTTGGTCCAGTCCCATTGATCATCTAGGTTTTGTCGTGTTTCAGCCTCATCCTCTTTTGAAGTCTCCTCAGGACATGGGCTGGTGATATTTTTCCTCGCTTCTAAATGGAGGACCTTCATTACAAAAACAGTTCTGGTAGTATGTGTTTGTTGCAGTATCTTGACACAATGGATAGTAACAGGATGACTTTTAGGTATTTTTTTATATATGCTTCAGTTGTCTGCTTTATTTCAAGGAGGCTGTTCCAGGCACTTGCTGAGCAGGACACAGGGTTCTGTGCAGAATATATCTGGTCAGGACTGACAACTACTCTCCTCTGGGCAATTGCCCCCTCCCATTCTAGGGATACCAGACCACAGGGCAGCCAGGTTCCTGCTATGGGCATTCCGGACCCTGAAAACCTCTTCTGGAAGATACTGATGTGGGAAAACCTGCCTTTTCAAGACCATGGTCTTACTGGCACCTGCATCCCTCAGAGCAATGACAGGGACTCCATTCACGGGAAACAACCATTACAACGCAGTAATTACAATGCACTACCTTTACAACACAGTCATTACAACGCAGCATCCTTTACGTCGCATGCCATTACAACGCAGCCATTACAACACATGCCTCTACAACGCATGCCACTACAACGCATGACACTACAACGCATTATAAGGTAAGTAATGGGAAATAGTCATTTTTATCCCAACACTATCCAGCACTTACCCTACTGTTGCACTCACTGGAGTGGGAATAGTCACTTTTAACCCCTACACTATCCAACCTTACCCTACTGTTGCCCTAAAAGTATTATGCATTGTAATGGTATGCGTTGTAAGTGTAGTTTCTAAAAATGCGTTTTCATGGCATGCGTTGTAAAATCATGCATTGTAATGGATGTTGCGATGTAAAAACAGCGTTGTAAAGGCATGCATTGTAAAAGTTTGCATTGTAACGTGTCCTATTCCCATTCACTGTGATCCTATGGAAGTTATTCCTACCACCCTCAGGGATCCTCATCTTACCTTCTGGGTCCACTTTCCAACTGAAGGCTATAAAGGATTCCTCTTGGTACTCCCCAAACAAAGCTAATCTCGTCACTCCAGTGGAGTGCTCACCAGTGTTAGTTTTCAGTCTGAGGCATGATACACCCCCCTACTTTCTGTTCCCTGTCTGCTAGCAGTCATAGCACGTATCCTTCTCAAAGGGTTCCTTCCCTTGAGTACCCACTTTCCAGCTTGTCAGGAGTGGGCTGGGAATCTTTCCCCTGGTCAGTAGTTTGGGGCCCTAAAGAGTTTTCTTGTTGAGGGTTGCTCCTCCACTCCTTTCCCTTGTGTGGGCCTGGCACCTCTTTGTTGGCACCCCTAGCCAGGGACTTTCTGGGTACACGTGTGTGCACCCACTCAACAACTGTCCTACTCAGCACCCTGGAGTTAAACAACTTTGAATCCACTAGATGATGGTGTAGCAAATCTGTAGAACAGTTACTTAAAATGTACTCATTGACATCAAATGACACAGCCCATAATGTCATAACTTTATTATCTTTTACCCAGCCTTCTAGTGCCTTCACTGAGATGTCTAAAAAATCAACCCAGGCTCAATGTGCATCTTTATGCATGTCTCTAAAATATGCCTATACTGGTAAGGCATGAGCCAGAAAATTAAAATACCCCTCGTTTTGAATCAAAGCTCTTATGGCACCAAGCAAGCAAAGCAAGTTATTGCGACTCTCCCTAGGAGAGCTTGCTCACTTCTTCCATCAGAGCATCTATCCATTCATCCTTCCATCCACCGCTGATTTCCAGCATTTAATTTTTACATTCTGTCATCCATTGTCTTTTATCTATCATTCTGTCTGTCACCATACCCTCCGCTCGTCCATCCATCCACCCATCCATATCCAAACCGATCCATTCATCTTCACACCTGTCCATCAAACCTATCCATACATACTTTCACCTATCCATCCTCCTTTCATCCATTCATTCATCCATCCATCTTTTCAATCATCCATCCATCCAACCTTCCTCTCATCCATTCCCCCTTTCACTCCATCCATCTCACCCATCATCCCTTTTACTCATCCGTCCATTCACCCTTTTATGCAGCCATCCTTCTACCCTCCCTTTCATTCTTCCATATATTCTTACACTTATCCACCCTTACATCCATCCTTTCACTCCCCTCTCCACCCTTTGACCCATTGTCCCGCTCATTCATCCATTTACCATCTCACTCATCCATCCATCCTTTCACTCACTCACTCATCCATCCACCCTTTCATTAATCTCCTCATGCATTCACCCTTTCACTCATCCATCTATCCACCCTTTTACCCAGCTATCCATCTACCTTCCCTTTAATTCTTCTATCCACTCTTCCCCTCATCCATCCTTACATCCATCCTTTCACTAATCCACTTATCCATCCATCCAACCTTTCACTCAGTCCAACCATTCAGCCTTAAAATCCATCCATCCATTCATCCATTCAACCATCCATCCATCCATCCTCCCTCCCTCCCTTTCACTCATCCATTCTTATATCCATCCTTATTCATCCACCATTCCATCCATCCATCCTTCCTTCCTCTCAATCGCCCACCCTTTCACGATAATAATGAGCCTTTGACTACTGAGTAACAGACAGAAGAGGCCCATCAAGAACCCCACCCCTGATGTAGCTGCTAAAGCTGGGGGTTGACGAAACCCCTGATTCAGCTACCTACTCTTCTAGAGTCAGAAGACTATACCTTCCCGTACAGAGACAAGTTCACACATTTAAGGAACCCCAGTGTTGTGGACCCACCTTGTACATTCTACAAGCTCTTTTAAAAGAGGCAAACCATTTATCAAGGTCATCCACCACTATTAAGCTAGGCACAATGCCCTTGTGTAGACAAGGGTTGTATGACACCCCTCCCCCTACAGATACCTAGTTTTCACTGCCATAATTTCCAATGTGCCTCAGACCCAGTCTGACCTTCTTCTCTTCCAAGTTCAGTCTTTTTTCTTCAAGGGCAATCTTCTTTTTTCCTCCAGTGCTATGGTTGCCAGACTGGACTCCATCAAAATGCTCAGATGAAATACTTAATGCCAATTAAATATAATTTTATTTTTACATTCTGTGAATTTAGTGATTTTTAACTTTCTTTTTTTTTTTTTTTTGTACTCATTAGCCGCCAATCTCCCTTTAAGTGCACAATCGAGGAGTCCGCGCCCACACTCAGCAATCTGAGCGGCATAGGCAATAAGCGCTTAAAATCGCCCACCTACCGGCACTGAGACTTACCGAAACGCACACCAAAAGCATCCACTGAGATAACTCTATATTTCTAGCTTCTAGAGCTCGAAGGTCATGTCCTAAGACCTCAGCCTCTCACCAAGGAGGAGGGATCTAGACCTGGACCTTAGAGTATTCAGGCAGCATTAATCATAGGACCCGAGGGAGGAAAAGGAAAACAAAAAAAACAAAAAAAACCACACCTCAACTACGGGTCCCATTTCCTTCCAGAATCTTCCAGAACGTTCTCCTCTTTTTGCTGCCTGTTCTCATTAGGTCCATCTTAGAGGTCGCCAAAACAGAGGATTGCCAATCAAAAAAGGAAGGAGGGATGTGGTCGGTCCATTTCATGCATATTTGTCTCCTAGCCAGGAGCACGGCATAAAAAAGTAGCGATCTTGCAGGGCCTCTAACATTATCTTGAAGTCCAAAAAATCCATAGTGACCATAGTCCCTAAAATGTCCGACAGAAATTTACCTACACTGTCCCAAAATGAAAACAGCGCTGGGCACTCTTTAAACATGTGTATGTCGGAAGCCATGACCAGACTACATTTTTTACAACAGACAGGCTGCTCTTTATTGATTTTAGAGAGCTTCAGCGGAGTAAAGTATGCCCTGTGAATGGTAAACAGGTGATTTCTTTTCAGCCATGCCGGCTTTACTATATCATACAGGAGTTTACATGAGGATTGCCATAAAGAGTCACATTCTCGATCCAACAGTACACTACCCCATAATTCCTCTGCCAAGGTAAACTCTCCGTCCACTGCCTCCAAAATTGCTTGGTACCAAAAGGAAACTTCTTTCTTCCCATAGGGTTTAGTCACAAGATTGTACTCTAGATCGTTGCCTTTCCCTAATAAGTCCCCCTTGGGTGTCCGTAACTCAGCCTGGACCCAGCTCATCAGCTGCCAATATTTAAATCTAGAAAGGCATGGCCCCACCCTCTCACTGAGTTGTTCCCATGTTGCCAAAGTGCCATCTGAGATCAGATCCCCCCAAACCACCATGCCAGAATCCCTTAACGGGATCGCCAACCTATCTCTTAGGCACTCTGGACTACCAGGAGAGTCCCATATAGGGGCCATGCTAGAAAAGTAGCCAAGAGTTATCGACCTCCAAAAGTTTGTCCACGTTTTAGCCAGACCCTGCAAAACCTTGAGCCTAACTTTTTTGAAAAACTTAACATCTCCAAATTTAAACAAAAATCCCTCCACCGGTAAATGTGCGCCCTGTAACATTGCTAAAAACATCCCACCTGCACCAACCTTAGTCGGCATTTTTAATAGCATACGAGCGTGGGAAAGTTGAAACGCCCAGGCATAGAGCTGAAGATCAGGCAGAGCAAGGCCTCCCTTCTCCCTTCGGCGTCTCAGCTTTTTCCAAGCCAATCGCGAAAATTTATACCCCCAAACAAAGGAGTTGATGTCCCTCTGGATTTTCTCGATTTGTAACTTTTCAAAATAAAGTGGAATGCAATTAAAAAGGAAAGTAATTTTTTGGAAGTATCGACATTTTTGCCAAATTAGTCCTACCGATAATAGAGAGAGGGAGTGAAGCACAGATCTTCATAAGCTTCTCACATTCTCTCGCCACTTCAGTCAAGTTTAACTCAGCGATCTTAGCAATATCTTGCACTATATTAACACCAAGATACCTCATTTTAGAGCTTAGCAGATGCCGACATTCGTAAACCACTTGGTTCCAAACCATCACCTCTGTTTAAGCGGCGTTGATTTCGTACCCTGAAACTGCTCCAAACTCCTGAGCTTGACTGATGACTGCTGGGAATGCCTTATCCAAGTCGGCAGTAAAAATCAAGATGTCATCTGCATATAGGGCTACCTTCCTCTCCCACTCTCCATACCTAAAGGGTTGGATGTTAAAGTCCTCTCTAAGCTGTTGGGCAAATGGCTCAATGTATAGGTCAAAAAGGAGAGGGGAGAGTGGGCAGCCCTGTCTAATTGCCCCTAGATATATTAAAGGGTGCTGTAACACTGACGTTTACCAGAAGTCTGGCTGTAGGGCTCCTATATATAGTTTGTATTGTATGAAGGAACTTCTTGCCAAGATTACATTTTTCAAAAACCTCCGACAGGTATACCCAGTTAACCCTGTCGAAGGCCTTGGTGGCGTCCAAAGTCATAACCGCTAAAGGGATAGAATATGTGGATGCCAGATCTATTGCACCGATTAAATCATAAGTTAGTTGAGTTATCTGGCGCCCTCTCACGAAGACCTTCTGGTCTGGATGCAGAATGTCTCCCACCATACCCAAACATGCTGCCAGTATAGAGGTAAAGGTTTTATAGTCGGCATTCAATAAAGATATGGGTCTATAAGACCCACAATTGAATGCTGCCTTCCCTGGTTTCAAAATCAAAACTATAGTGGCCTCGTTCCATGAGTCTGGGGGGTTCAGACCTTCTTGTAGGATCTGGTTAAAGAGTTTAATCACGATATGGGCCAACCTTATCTCCTATTGCTTTATATATCTCAGAAGGCAAACCATCTGGGCCTGCAGCCTTACTATTCTTGCTATTAACGATAGCCTCATTTACTTCATCATATGAGAATTCTGCATCTATAAATGTTTGTTGTTCGGGACTGAGGGAGGGGAGCGAAAATCTTTGACCCAATTCTGAACGCTCCGACTATCTACATTACCATCTTCCTGATAGATGGATTGGAAGAAGGCCTGAAAGGCGTCCCGGATTTCATCATCCGTAGCTAAGATGCCCCTCTCATTTCTTATCTCCTTAATATAACTCCTTGCTCGGTCTGATTTACTCTTCCAAGCAAGGAGTTTACCTGCTCCTTCCCCATACTCAAAATGGGAGATCTTGCTAGCTTCCCACCTACGGATAAGTCTAGCATTCAGAATACTCTCAAGCTGGGCCTTCAAACTACTAATCTTATTTTGCTTGTCCTGTAAAATTTCTGGGGAAGCAGCAGCTGAGAGATCCACCTCTGCATCTTTTAACGTAGCTTCAATCCCGGTGATCTCTTCCTTATATTTTTTATTCCTGTAACAGGATCTATTAGTGATTTGACCCCAAATAAAAGCTTTCATTGTATCACAAACTGAGGGTTTTGATGCAGTACCAACATTCACCTCCAAAAACCAATCCACCTCCTGGGAGTGAAAAGAAACTTCTTCCTCAACCAAGAGTATGGCACGGCTGAAGGACCAAGTTCTGCTTGGTCTAAGTGCTTGGCACTCCAAAGCCATCAGAACACCAGAGTGATCCGAGAGATGGGGAGCCAAATAGGTTATATTTTTAACCCTACTCCTTAGTGAATAGCTGATCAGCACAAAATCAATCCTTGACTGATGTCTATATTTGTAATTTCGGTAAGACACTCCTGGCTGCTGCCCTGATCTATCTCGCCAAATGTCTGACAGAGTGAACTGTCTCATGGCCCCAAGCAGATATTCTCGAGATTTGGACAGGACCGCAGCCCTAGTGGCTGGGGTCCTGTCCAATATAGGGTTTAAGACGATATTGAAATCCCCTGCCAAGACAAATGGCTCTGGAATGTCCAATAAGTGCAAGAACATAGCCTTCAAACTAGTAGGGTCATCTTGGTTAGGACCATAGTAGCCAATTAAGGACAACAATGTGTCCATTATTGAAACTTTGACTATCACCCATCTACCATTGGGGTCCTTTATGTAAGAGGAAATATGGGCACCTACTGACCTCTTAAAAATAATTGAGACCCCTCTTATATTCACTGATTGATTTGTACTTACATGGGAGCTAACCCAACTTTGCGATTTTAACAGGGAATTCATTTCATCTTCCATTAGATGTGTTTCCTGGAGGACAATGACCTGCGCTGAAGAGTCCCGCAAATACTGCAATATCTTGTCTCTCCTTGGTCTAGTGCGCAGACCATTGACGTTCCAGGAAAGAATCTGAAAAGAGGTCATGGAGGTTCCCTTTCCTCTACCCTACCTAAGCAAGGAGTGTCAACTTTCAACAGCATCAGCCCCTTGCCTACGCCCTTTATCTCAACTTTAAAACTGTACCTATTTAGGGTGGCGAAAAATGAGGATTTTTCTTTTATACCACCCCCCCCCCTTCTCCCTCCCCCACCCCATTGCCATCTACCCTAAGGGTGGGCGTAGTGGGCGTAGTGGGGCTACGTGAAGCCGCGCGTAGTGTGCCCAAATCTACGCACACTATGTGCTCCGCGTAGCCCCACTACGCGCCACCCGCCTCCCGCCCGCCCTCCTTTTAAAACATACCCTAATTGTAAATTAAATAAAAGTAAAGACACTTACCTGAAGCGCGGCGTCTCCGGGGCTCCCTCTTCCTGGTTTCCAACTTCTTCTGACAAATGCACATGCGCGGACGCCCGCGTATGCGCATTTCTTGCGAGAAATGCGCATGCGCGGGCGTCATAGGGGTCCAGATACTCGTCCAGCAGTTTCCACAACCCCCCTAGTAGCTGGTCTCCAGGGTAAGTTTTGTAGTGCAATGCTATCAGCGCCCCTGAGGTATGTCACCCAATTGAGCCAGCCCTTGAAAGATGTCTTTGCTGTTTTCTTCCAATTGGATAGGACCATTTTCACAGCCGCGGTCAGTAGTAGGTCTAGCAGGTCCCTGTCGTGTTGCGAGTCGAGTGTCGCTGTAATGAATGCGGTGGTAAGGGTAGAGAACTCTGGCTTCAGTGTGCACCCCTTCGCTTTTCTTATGAAGACGAAGATTTTTTCCCAGAAGATTTTAATTTTGGGGCAGTAGAAGATGAGGTGGGCTAGGTCGCCCTTTTCCCTATTGCAGTTCCATCATGTGTCGTTTTCCCTAAGGCCTATCGCAGCTAGCCGTGCCGGTGTCCAGTAAATCTTGCGAAGTAGCCAAAATTTGGTCTGGGATAGCACTGGGGAGATTTTGTTATGTGAGGGGGAGGCCCAGAGTTGAGCCAGGTCCTGTTCGCTTAGTGGGGTGTTGAGTTGGTTTGCCCAGTAGTTGGATGGTTTATGGTTAATTTTTGTGGTGCTCGGGCGTAGAAGTGCTGGAGCGGGTAGTACAAAATTTTGTATACCCCCCCCCCATTTCTGCATGTTTATATTAATTAGAATAATCTATTAATGGTAATATTATTAATCTGTTTGAAGTGATAACTCACCAATTATATTAACAAAAGAATTACACGTGGGATTTGCATTTGCATGGCTAAACTAACTGTATACTAATATATGTACGCATACTAATGGTATAAAATTAGAATATTGCATGATAAATGTTGCTTTTTTGACGTAATTGTAAGTTGCACCAGATGACATCGTTGGGTGAATATAAACGCTTTGAATGTTGCAATCATGCAAGATAATTACTTACACATAGGGGAATTAGTGAGGGTTTAACATTTTATAAGCCATTTCAATGTTTTAATTACGTTTTGTATTTGTTTTGCTTAAGTTGACCATTTGGGCCTAAGAAAAGATGGCTGACTGAGACACACGACGCGACTACTACCGTTTCACGAGGTTTCGAGTGAAGTGAGCCCGCGCCACCACCAGCAACAGTGGCCTCGTCCTGACCCCAGACAAGATGTACCCATGAAGGTCACACTGGGAGAATCGCCAAATTCACGAAACAAAGGACTGTCTTTAAAACCGAAACCAGCAAGTGTGATGACTTAACCTAACGGACTATGTGAGAACTTTACCGAATGACCCCAAACCAGCCAATCAGGACTGCCTAAAACTGATTTTTGTTACATTTTGACGTTAGTTTCATTATAAAAGTGGGTAAACAAAGCAAATTAGGATCTGCCTTCTCTTGGAGCGAACATTTCTATGCCTGACGTTATGCTGACGGAGAGGACGGTGACACTACTGGACAGCTGTTAGACTGAATTGCTGCCTGACTTTGATGATTTAAAGACTTTTCCACGACTTGATTGATTTAGAGGACGTCTAATAGCCAGATTAGGTAAATATGATGTTCGGTGATTTGCTTTATGACTTATTGAAATTGAAATTGATTAGATAAACGAAATTGTTATTCTAAGGAACAAATGTGTCGGGTTATTTATTTAGAGAAATTAAAATAAGATTAAATGTAGATTAAAGAATTGTGTCACCAAATATCCAAAATCAGCTAACTGATTCATCGATTAAATGGAGGGAATATCTCGAGGTTCTGAGTTTAATAAAGGTACTTAATGTAGGTTCAGGTAAATTAGGTTCATTAGTTGAAAAGGTATTCCTTTCATGTCAGCGTTTGGACAATTTATCTCTCCCGTGAGAACGGATCAATGTTAGTGTGAGTGTTGGTGTTATGGGCCCCACCGATGAATGTATTGAGTGAATGTGCTAGTGTGATATTTGATCTGTGACGAAGGGAGGATTTAAAATTCCATGCAGCATCAGAAGCTTATATAGATGTGACACCTGGAGTCCTAATCTGTTGAGTTTCGCCATATATTGGATCATTGATGGCGTATGCTGCGCCAGTTTGGCTTTTGTGAGTGCTGTTCTTATTTTCAAAAAGTTGTAGAATTCTATGTCTGGTAGCCCATGTCTGTCTTTTAGCGTTGCGAAAGTAACAGGGTTGCCTTTCTCCTCCAGATCAGCTGAGTAGGAGATGCCTTCCCTTTCCCATGCATCCATGGACAGGCACTTCCCCTTGTATTTAATCTTGCTGTTGTCCCACAGGGATTCCCATTTCGAGCTCTTTACACTGACTTCCATTTTCTTGTCTATTTTGAGTAGTGCAATTTTTGTGTTTTTGAATATTGGGTTGTGTTTGTTAGCTGTTAGTAGAGTCAGTGGGTTTTTGATGTTTATGATGGCTCACTCGATTGTTAGCCATACCGGTCTGTACACCTTGGAGGACGTCAGCCAGTACGCTCCCTGTTTGGCTAGGAAGGCGGTTTGGTAGGTTCTGTAGTCAGCTAAGTTTAATACTCCCATGTATTTATCTAGCCTTAGTTTTTTAATACTTACATGCGCTTTTTTCCCTCGCCATATCATTTCTTGATCTGGTTATCTATTTTACGGTGGAAATCGTCTGTGAGGAACAGTGGTAACATGCTGAGCAAGTAGTTGATCATTGGGGTGATCATCATCTTGATCGTTTCTATTCTGCCCCACCAGGTTATGAACTTGGGGGACCAGGACTCCAGAAGAGTCTTTGTTTTCTCTAGCAGTAGTTTCTCATTTTGATCTAGTGTGGATCTAAGGTCATTTCCAAATTGGACCCCTAGGTATTTGATGAACCCTGTTTGCCATGCCAGGCCCGAGTTCCCTAGGGTGTCTCTGGTGGTGTGGATGTTGAGGGGTTTAAACTTTACATTCTGATTTGTCCCTATTGAGTTTGTATCCTGAGTGAGTTGAGTATGTGTCTATTTTGTCTTTGAGGCCCTCTATGGAGGTCCCAGATTGTTCTGTCACAATGAGGATATCATCCGCAGAGGCGGCTAACTTGATTTCCACATCAATAATTCTGACCCCCTTCACTCCTTCGTTAGCCTTGATATCTCTAATAATGTGCTCCAAGGCTAGGAGGAATTGTGAGGGGGATAAAGGACAGCCCTGTCTAGTTCCGCGTGGTAGTGTGAAGGGTTCGGAAAGTGACCCATTAACGGCAATGCTTGCTCTGGGGTCTTCGTACAGAGTCAGTACCATCCTTATGTATGCTTCTCCAAGGTTGAATGAGTGCATGCACTGTTCCAGGAAGGCCCATGAGACTCTGTCGAATGCCTTCTCGGCATCTAGGGTGATAGCCACCGCCGGTTCTGTTAGTGTGTTGGAATGCTCCAGTATGTGGCACAGGAGTCTAGTGTTATCGCTTGACATGTGGGTCTTTAGGAAGCCTACCTGCGAGTTACTTATTAAATTTGGCAAAATGGGGTTTCGTCTTGCTGCCAGAATTTTTGCGTATATTTTACAGTCCACATTAATTAAAGATATGAGTCTGTAGTTTTTGGGCAATAGTGCGTCTTTACCCTCTTTTGGAATTACAATTATGTTAGCTTCTGACATGATTTTTGATACTATTCTATTCTCTGCACAATGGTTGAATACCTTTTTCATGGTGGGTTCTAGGTGAGGGAGAAGGGCTTTATAAAAGGTGGCTGTGTATCCATCAGTGCCTGGTGCTTTGTTGTCCTTCAATGATTTGACCGCCATCTCAATTTGGGCCGTGTTGATCTCTTGGCCTAGTTTCGTGCTTCCTTATTCGTTAGTTTTGGTAGGTCAAGTCTAGCAAGGTATTTTGTGCATTCCCCCAGGTTTAAGGTCTGATCATTAGTATAGAGTTCTTGGTAGAACTCTTTGAATGTGCGTAGGATTTCTTTATATCTTGTTTGTGTTTTGTTGTGGAAGTCTGTGATGGATGCTATGTTGAATTGCCTCTGTTTGCGCTTTAGATATGAAGCTAGGAGCTTGCCCGCTCTGTTAGCCTCGCAAAGATTGATGGCCTTGTATTTATTGCCCCACAATCCGGCTCTCTCGCTCAGTTTTTTATTATACTCGTACTTTTTCCTGGTGATGTCTATTAGGAAGCTAGAGGTCTGTATTGCACTGGCGTGTGCTGATTCTAGTCTTTTGATGTCCCTTTCAAGTTGGTTCAGTCGCTGGTTTGCGCTTGTTAATTTTGGCCTTGATGTCGATTATTGTGCCCCTGACTGTCGCCTTGAGTGCATCCCATAATGTAGTGGGGTCTGTGTCTTGTGTGTTGTTGAATGTGAGGTATTCCTTAATGGCTTCCACTATCTTTGTTTTGTTTATTGGGTCGGTCAAGACGTCACTGTTGAAGCGCCATCTTTTGGAGATGTCTTCATTGTGAATCCCGCTCAGCTTGAGGCTTACGCACGAGTGATCTGAGAGTAGCCTCGGGGCTATGTCTGTGTGTTTGATTAAATGTGTGTGTGTGGTCCCGTAATTAGTATGTAATCTATCCTGCTGTATGAGTTGTGCGGGTTGGAGTAGGAGGTGTAATCTCTAGTGTCCGGGTGTTGGAGTCGCCATGGGTCTTTGGGGTTGAATCTAGGACATTCTTTAATGTGGTGTGTGAGCTTGAGGGTTGGGAGTGGCAGTCCCATAGGGCTATGTCCAAGCACACCTACTTCTACTTCCTGAGGTAGTTATGAAGTAGTTATGAGGTCAATATAGTTATGAGGTAGATCTGGTTGTATCATAGTACGTTACCCACGTTGGTCTGCAAGGGTTCGGTGTATCGCTCATTCCACTCTCTGTTCCAGTGATGCCCTTCTCTTGCTGCTGCCTGACTGGGAGATCTCCATTCCTTCTTGTGTTGGGCCCTCCAGGTATCTGTTTTGTTCTCTTGGGTCTTCGAAGACTTGTGTCCATCTGTTGTCATTTATCCGGAATCTTGTCGGGCCGGTGAAAGAGAATAGGATGCTTTTCTTCCTCAACTTGTCACGTAGGGCCAGGAAGCCCTTTCTTATGTCCACTGTTGGCTTTGAGTAATCTTGCGTTATTATTATCTTTTGTCAATTCCACGCGATGTGCTGGTTTTTCCATGCGTAGGCGAAGATGGCGTCTGTGTTCTGTGATCTTAGGGGTTTGCATATTATTGGGCGCGCCACTGGTTTTGCAGCTGACCTGAATGTGAGGACTCTATAGGCTCTGTCTTGCTTGACGGATTGGTCAAATTTGAGGTTTGTGACTTTGAGTAACATGTCCTCTATGAAGGCCAGGCAGGATCCTGCCTTGTCTTCCACTCCCTCCGGCACGCCTAGGATTCTTATGTTTCCCCTTCTGTTCGTTCTTCTAGCTCCGCTGTTTGTCTTTGGAGTGCTGCCGTAGCTTTGGTTAGAGCCTTTAGGTCTTTGTTTACCTGCTGGTCCGCATCTTCAATGTCACTTATTCTCTGCTCCGCGGCTGTGAGCCTGTTGTTCGTGGCATGCATATCAGCCCTTACTGCCGCAAGTTCTAGTTGGATAGCGTCGGTAGACTGCTTGGTGGATTTGGCCAGGTCGTGGACATCCGCTAGCTTTTTCAGGATCATCGCCAGTGTGCCATTCATGTCAGGTTTGTGTTTGATTGGTGAGTTTGTTATTGTTGGTTCTACCTTGTTCTTTTTTAATTGCTGTTGCAGTCGTGCTTCACTTCCCGCCATGCTTGCAAGCCCTCTCTTCTCCTGTTGCAGGACAAGTCTTTTTCCTCTTCTAGGAGCAGCGTCGAGTGGTATGTGCTCCATAGCTGATTTCCGTTGAGATCGCGTGGGCTCTACGGTTAGGTCGCACCTGTGGGGCTGATCTGGTTGGTATGGTTGGTATTGTTGCTGCGTTTCTGTCCGCCTTGGTAGTAGCTTGGTAGTAGATGGTTGTATATTTTGTCTTCTCTTGCTCTAGTAACGGCTGCTCCCTTCTTTGTTGCAAGAGTGCTTGAGCGCTGTGTTGTGCGTGGTAGTTTGAGCGCTATGTTGTGCGCAGATAGATCGGTTAGCACGGTTCCTTGTGACCCCCTCTTCCCATTGGTGCGCGTTTCACTCTGCACGTTTAGTTAGGTTGTGCTCCCGCTTTGCTGTGTCACTTGGTTATATCCTGTGGGTAAGTGGAGGTTTTGAGGGGATTTGGGGGGGGTCCGTTTTTGTGGTGGATCTCTTTTTCTTGTCTACTCACAGCTCGCTCTTTGTGCCCTCTGCGCCACTCCTCTCACCTTGTCGAGGGTCTTTTGTTTCTCTTTGCTCCACAGTTTCTCCCCTCGGTTCCACTTGCGTCTCTGTGGTCGGGCGGCCGCCGTAGTCTGTGGTGAGCTCCTGCGGCCTGTGGTGAGCCCGTGTTAAGGCTTTGCGGGCGGTTTTGCTGCTTTCTCGTGCGGCGGTTGATCTTTATTTTCCCCAGATCTTGCCCTGCTTCTTTCGTGCGTTGAATCTTAGCGTTTTCGCTGCCCTTTGTCCTCCTGCTGCCTTGCTGCTTCCGTGATTCCAGTTGAGGTATGCTCGATTGCCGCTTACTCTCACCTAACCTTACCTAAGATGGCGGCTGATGGCGACTGATCGATGCGCACCTCCTTTTGGTTTTGGTTTCGGCTTGCGTGAGTTCCCGCTTTGTCTCCATTCCCTCTCGCCGGCTCTTGGCGCTTAGTTTTCCCCTTTTCCATCGGTCGGCTTACTTCTCTGTCTTGCTTGGCTTGTCTCGCCGGCTGCCTCTCGTTCTTCGCCTTTATGACGGACCAGTTTGCTTTGCCGACTTGCTCTGCCCATATGTTCGCGCGTCCTCCTTGTTTGTCCGCTACTCGCTGCTCACCGTCTTTAGGGCCGTACCTCACTGTGTCGCTGTGGCTCGCTCAAGGATGCGGGGCTGAGTCTGTCACGGCTTTTCAGTGCTGTGCCCGACTCCCTTAGTCACGTTGTTAGGAGTTTTGGTTTCGATCTTGTGGCACCATTTTATCTCCTCCGCGCCGCCTCCAGCTCACAGACTCAGATGGCCCTTTCCTTCCTTTCTCCGCCACAGTTGCACACAAGATTGTTACCCTCTTCTAGGGCTGGTGTTCCGACATCCGTGGTTGTTCTTTTTTCTTCTGCTCGTCCGGTGAAAACTCATGGGATCGCTGTTTTTCCTCCCGGTCTGACGGAGAGGCCGATTTAGGCAAGCCGTCCAAGCCACGCCCTCCTATCTGCAGTTTTAAAACTGCACACTGCAGAGGACTGAAGACATGGTTTCTAGTGTCACTCTACTGATAACACAATAAGTGCTACAATCAACTAGTGGCATTTAACTTGCAGGCCCTGGGCACACTGGGCACTATACTTGGGACTTATTGGTAAGTTATATGTGCCAATCAGAGTTTTTAACCATTTTGACAAGTTTATAAGGGAAAAGCACATGCACTGGTGCCTGGATAGCAGGGTTCTAGAGTCCATACAAGCCAACTCATCAAGGTGTGAATTTGTAATTGGAATGTTGCACAAATGTCTACATCGCACCCTTCTAAGTTATCAGTGAGGCATAGCAAAAGCAATGTTTTTTCCTGTAAAGTATTCTTGGCTCACCTTTGGTAACATGACTGGAGCAGCAAAGGTACACTTTGGGAGAAAGTACATGGGATACATCTGCCAATATTTACACAGCTCTATCAATAGAGATGAAGGACATCAAGGTTCAAATCACATTTAGATGAGGAGAAAAAAGTTTTAATAACACTTCAAAAGTGAAAAGAAGTACAATGTCATCAATAGATGAAGATCATCTTTTAAAGTGTGGAAAAGGCAATTGGTTAAAAAGCAACAACTAGAGTCTGCCCAAATGTTTGTAACCTACACTAGACAGACCACTAAATAAGAAATCTCCTCAAGCAAAGTACTGGAGTTAAAGTAATTGGTCTGAAGGTGCAGTTTGTAACTGTCAACAGTGTATACGGCTGCATCTGAATCCGCAATGTGACCTGGATGTGAACCTCAGTGATGCAGCATTGAAAAATGGGACGCAGCTTAAATTGAAAACAAGCTGCTAAAGTGTTCTTATTTCTCATATATTTTCAGATCAATCTCCAAAGACATGGACGACTTGGTATTCAGTATCACGGAACCCCCCGCTCGGGCAGCTTGACTTTCTTCAACACCCTTGGGTCATCAGAAATGAAGTCCCACAGGTGAGACAGGACTTCAAGGTCAGTTACTCCAAATGTCCACTGGTCTCTTTCATGTGATTGGCATCTCAATCAGGTTACATGGGAGTCCAAAAATCAGAGTGAGGTCTTGGGTAGTGATTCTTCCTTCGTCTTCCTAGTTTAACATTTTTAAGAAACAATGGGGCAGATTTATGTTCCCTGGCGCATCCCTGCAAATCAGCATGGATGCGCCAGGGAAGATGCGTCACAAAAGTTTACCCTTGCGCCACAATAGATGCGCCGCATTTACAATGCAGCGCATCGTGGCGCAAGGATAAACAGATGCGTGACGCATCTGATGGCGGAAGGTTGGCGCATTGCTGGAGTTGCGTCGCAAGCGCGACGCAGCTCCAGCAAGGCTCGGGGGTGCCCTATCGTTACAATGCTGCGTCAATCCTTACGCCTGCTTCAAGCAGGCGCAGGGTTTTGACGCAGCATGGCCGGAAAAGTGACTGAGTGAAATCTTGTAGATTTCACTCAGCCACTTTTCGGAGGCGTTCCTGCGCCGGAACGCTGCCCCCCCCGTGCAGGTACGCCCACATGTGGCGCAGGCTTTACAACGTGACGCATCTCCCTAGATGTGGCACGTTGTAAATGGGGCGCAACATGGCGCAGGGTTTATGCCGCCGCTGCATCACAAAAGTGACGCAACGGCGGCGTAAAAGTGGCGCAAGTCTGTTATAAATCTGCCCCAGTGACTGTAGTAGGTGTATTAGAAGGGTGCACACAAACACCTTGGGTAAAACATTACCAGTTATTCACCCCAAAATTCCAACATCCAAACACACCTGTCTCGGGACAGTGCCTTGCTATTGAGAAACTCCTAGAGGTCTTGCACAGAGAAAGTCTAGCATGGCAGAGACCATGCTTTCTATTTGCTTATCCCAGAAATCTGGAGAGGAAAAGTGAACCATAGCATTTCAGTGCCACAAATGCAGCATCCATACTCTGGTAGAAGAATCACAAGGTAGGGCTTTGGCCTCCAGCATGAACAGAACAAGCTTGAGGGCAGACCTAATACATACAGAAACAAATCAGTTACTGGGATCACTTGTGCTTCCCTTGATGGACCTTTAGCCGTAAGGGGTCGTTCTTGGATATACCAAACAGTCCACTTGGGGCATTAGCATTCTGTTGTCGGGCCAGGTTGTGCGTTTCCACTATGTACGAGAGTTACCTGACAGACCAGTATCCGATTTCTCATGTGATGAGGTATTATTAGGAGCTGGTCTATCCTTAAGACTGTTTTGACTATAGGATGCAGTTGAAGTAGGACCGAAAGTGTTCAAATTAAAGGCTCGGGTGGCAATGTTTTATGTAATTGAGCTGGAAGTGTATTAGTACACTCTGGCGCATTCCTGCATATCAGCAGGGATGCGCCATTTATTGTGCGCCACAGCTCCGCCACCATGGATGCGCCACATCTACAATGCGCGACGTAGCTCCAGCAATGCTCTGGGGGGCCCTATCTTGTTAATGCTGCATCAATCCTTACGCCTGCTTCAGGCAGGCGCAGGGTTTTGACGCAGCATGGGCCTAAAAGTGACTGAGTGAAATCTTGTAGATTTCACTCAGCCACTTTTAGGAGGCGTTCCTGCGCTGGAACGCCCCCCCACTGCGCAAGAACGCCTACATGTGGCCCAGGGCTTTACAACATGACGCATCTCCCAGATGCGTCTGTTGTAAGTACCCCGCACCATGGCGCAGGATTTGCGCCGCCGCTGCGTCACAAAAGTGACGCAACGGCGGCGTAAATGAGGCACAAGGGGCTTGTAAATCTGCCCCTCTGTATGTATTAGTATACTATGGGAGAGCTTTGGCCGGAGGTTTTTATTGTTTCTTAAGGAGTCCCTCGGCTCAATGCAAAGCTGGGTGCGAAGCAGTAAGATTTATTTTGTTTGTGGTGTTCCTCCCTATGTGGCATGTCAGAGCTCTATTGGGGATGAATGCAGTGTTTTATTCAATGTGTAACACTTTATTTGTTACCTGGTTGACTCTTTAATGTTTAGTGCATTTGAAAGAATCATTATAGCATGAGAATCTGCAAATCTAACATTTTGTATATAAGTGCCATATATAGTGTAAATTCTTCTTCACATCAAGTCATTGAAGGCTTCAGTAGTGTGATGGCACATGCTGCGTCCTGGTAACTGGCCTTGGTGTAATTTGAAAGGTGGCTATATGGTGTATCTGAGATGTTTTGAACATATGTGAAATATTCGGTCTGATGTGTTTTTAGGCATTTGTGTGCAGTGGCTAGTGCTGAAGGGAGAATTAGAACAAATAGGATGATATGTCGGTGCTGTGTTGACTATATGAGCTATATTATAACGTATGTTCTGTTGTGGCTGTGTGTTGCTAGCCGTGATAATAAATACTGCTGGGAGGACCATGATAGGCAGCCATACATTGTGTCTGTGCAGGACTGGTATGAGATGTTTTACTCTAAATGCACCCTTTTTACTTTTTGGGAGGACTTTTAGAAGTTAGTGTGAATGGGGGCCCCCTTACTGCCGACTCTGTTCTAAGTTTGTGTTATGTTGGACGCTTGCTTGATGTACTGTGCAATGCCACCTGCTGCGTTTGTGTGAGGGGACAATTAGTGGCTACTGCAGTTGGGAGCCACATGATTGTTGCCTGCTTGAAAATCTGTTGTGTGTTGAATGTATGTGATTTGTATAGTCTTCTGGTTCATTTGTGAGTGGGGCATTTTCTTGAATGGTTCTTTCGAAACCAAAGTAATTGCTGCATATATAGCAAACCTGGTCTCAGGTGTGTGGCATGGATGATAGTCAGTCATGTGTGAACAAAACAAACTATATAAACAATGCAAACCTTGTGTTACTTAGATTGTATGTCTATCATTTATCTTTTCCAAAAGATTTCTAAAAAATTGTTAATTCATTACCAGTCTTTTTGCTTGAAGAACGGGGAAATCAACAGGGATTTCTCCCTAGAGAGTGATGATACTTAATTACTGATGTACTGGAAGAGTGGCAGATCTCTACACATCTTACATTCAGAGGTGGCCAAGGGAACTCAGATTGGAAGAAGCTGTCACAGGCTACGAAGGAAAGCATAGTTACTGTTGAACAAATATACTCCGTGAGCAAGGAAGGAGGTGGAACTGCAATCAAGGCTAGCAACCTGAAACTACATAGTCTTTAAAAGACCCAGATTTCCCTTACTCCTCCTAGGCCAAATGAAGTAAAAAGAAAAAGAGAAACGTTTTATGCCCCAAGCCCTTTCAAACTACCACAGGGGAGGTATGCATGTGTCGAGGGAGCCCTGGTCAGGTTGTGGCCAGGGCATTGCCCGACTGGCATTTGGTACACATAAGGGTGAGAGACAACGCTCTTGGTTGGCTGCCCTTCTGAACGTGAAAGAGCAGATCGGCCTGCCTCGTGTTAACCCTTCTGTCATCACCCCTCTTGTGAGCCTAAAACTTTCGCTAGATGCCATAGAACTTTGCTTTTTCTTATTCATATAAGGAGGCATTCCACTGGCCAGATATATAATTTCCTCCCAGACAACTTCCTTTTTCATTATTAACAGTGAAAGACAATGGAGAAAAGATACAATGGGTGAAATTTCTTCCATTATCTTGGATAGGTCAGCAGCATGTTTGGTAGGTTTTCTGTCCTGTACTACTGCTCAATTCCTCGGCTTGTCCTTTGGAACTTTGAATGTCATTGGCAAATTCCTCTGTCCCCAGTGGCGCTGGATTCCTACAAGTTAGCAATTTGCTCTATAACATTTGGTCCCAATATCTTACTATGAGTTATGTTAATGTTCATGTTATGTTATGTTCATACTTGTGTTAAACAGTAACATAAACATAACAAAAACATAACATAACATAAACATGAAGTTAATGTTATGTCTACGTTATGTTATGTAGATTTGCAGAGCGCAGTATCACACAGGAGGGTTTCCTGGGGCTGAGAAGGTGTGAGCTTAGCCAAACCTAGGGCCTAATAGGACTGCTCAAAAAGCCTCTTGTGGAATTCTAAAAGTGAAAAGGAGAGGCTCTTATATTTAATGGCAGGTCCTTCCACGCTATAAGGTTGAGGACTTCAACGTCTTCACTGCCCACCCATATGGCAGATAGCTGGACCCATGTGCACCATCATGATTGGGGGCATGGCAGGGCCTGCTCTGATCAACACCGGGTCATCTGTCAACATCATGGACTTCGAACAGTATGAGAAATTACGACTGTGGCCCCCGCTGAAGGCATCCAAGGCCAAAATCTTTGCATACAGCAGCCAGCGCCCACAGCGCTTGGCAGGAGCCATCGAGCTGACCATCGAAGAGGGCGGCCAGAAGCTAACCACCCGCTTCCACATTACCAAAGAAGGGATCAACACTCTATTGAGCTGCTATGCTGTGGAGAATTTCTGCTTTATCTCATTTGTATGGCAAGTCCACACTAACCAAGCAAGCTTAATCATGAAGGAATTCCTAAGCCTCTTCCTGGTCATTGGCCGACCAGTGGCTCTACATCACCAACGCGTCCCGCTCCACCTCTAGCCATGGATGGAAGTAGAACTGAAGAAACTGGAGCAGCTGGACGTTATAGAGAAGGTGACATGGCCCACCAGCTGGGTGTCCCTGCTGGTCGTTGCACCCAAGCGGAGACAACCTAGAACAGTGCACCTTTGTGTCAACATGCACCTCCCAAACGCAGCAATTCACTCAAAAGACATCCAACACGACGATGGATGACATCATCCTCAGTGCTTGAAATTGAAAAATAAAAGACCAGGTACTCCGTACCAGAGGACTTGCTTGTTTCTGAGAAGTGCCGGTACTCTCCAATTAAAAGTATTACGTTCTCTTGAGAAGTGCAGGTACTCTCCTTCTTAAAATAAAAAAATGCCAGTACTCAGTACAGGACAGTACCCGCACATTTAAAGCACTGATCATCCCAGATCTCAACGAACTAGATCCTGCGTGCCAGTACATCACCACCTTCTCCACTCATTTTGATATAAACGCCCCATCTTCAGCATCTCATCCACTATGGAGGTCTTCTAGACACCTTCCGGGAGGTGCTGTCCATCCTCGCAGGTGTGCTGAACATTAGCGATGACATCCTCCTACATTCCAGTGCAGTTTTGGAGAACCACAAGCCCCTTTGTGCCACTCTCCTGATTTTGTCTCACAGATGGACTGCTGATGGACATGGGTGGTACTCTTCAGTTGCAACACAGCATGCTCTTCAATTACTTAGTTGGAAAATAAAGTAATAAGTGCTGAAGCGAAACTCCAGTAGTTGTAACTAGCAATGCAGAATCATCGGAGGATTTGGCTGTGAGCCCTTAAACCACTTGTTGATAATGTTAAGGCGTGTGCCTCAATAAGTAAATAAGCAAGTATTTTGTTAGTGCCCATAGCACAGGAAGAAATGTTAGGTCCTTACAGTGCCTATTTACGTGAACTAACGACATAAAAATCCCTTCTGCCTCTTTGCAGTCACTACAAGTATATGCATAGCTTTCCTGAAAATCCTTTACTGAGGGGAGATAAAACATTACAGCCAGATTTTTTTTAAATTGTTATAAATCCCTTAGCTTGTTTAAGGTTCCTAGTGGCCCTTACACAGCCTCCTAAAACACATTTTTTTTCATTATTCTCTAACAAAATTACATAATTAGGTTGTCTTCCTTTCTTCTCTTCCCAGGCATCTCTTTAACTGGAAATCTCAGCAGAGTGCCTTGGCCTTTGTCCTTACCTTCATTTTGGTTTAGATCTTCTGTCAAACATATCTTTTAAATATCACATTTGTGATGTGTGCTTTTGTTTAAGTTTGTTTTAATAGCGATTATCACGTGTGCATGAGCATTAAACTATAACTATATTTCGAATAATTATTTTCTCGATATTGGTGAATTTATCTTTAAGCACAGGATTAGCATGTGAACCGCATCCCGTGCCCTTAAACCGAAGTCACACTTTTTTCTGAGGTTTTACATGGCGATCCCTGATTATTTCAGAAACCCTACCTGAACTGGGAACCCTAGACTAGTAAATTCCCCCATCTGGCGCTGGTTTAGACACCTCCTGATATGGATACATACTTCTGTTTGTGAAAATTCCATTTTTATAGATGCTTTCAAATCAGAATTCTCAAATCAAATTAAAAGCCAGTACCATGGAATTTTCAGTTTCGTCATCCAGTGAAGACCATGTCACTTAGTTGTGCCTGCGTTTATCTAATACTGGTAAAGCGTTTGCTTTGCATCTTTTCATATTTAGAATTCAGATTAAATATTAGTTCAGAGTCTGCTATTGGAAATGTACTTGCTTGTCTGTGATTTTTTTTTTTTTCATAGAGAAAAGTGTATTTCCAAACTTTGGCCCTATAAAGCCGAAAGCTTTGCCGCTTGTTTGTGTTTCTGGTCAGAAGGTGCATTGCCTACTAGTTCAGTATAAACTATCGCTTTAAGGGGAGTACAAAGATTGATTTGTGTATTTTGATCCCTCTTTGTGATAGTTCACACGAGCCACACAAGCCAAAATAAATGATGGAATATAATGTGCTTCAAAGCAATTACTAGTGTCTGTGATTGATTTAAGCATTACACCTATGTATTTTTGTGCTAAGTCTCCATAAGTGAGGGGGTGTTAACAAACATAGGGGGATATTCACAAGGATCTATCTCCGATTTAACGGCACTTTAGCACAGCCAAAGTCGTGATAAATTTCCCTCCCCATTCACAAGCCGGTGCAAACAGCCCACATCAGCAGTTTACCCGGGATAGCAGCGCAAAAAACATCGCCACCGATGACCCCCGCAACTATCGCTAATGAGATACAGAGTGGGCGTTACTGTGCTAAAAGCCGCGACAACACCACTCCGCAACATTCACAACGACCAGACAGAACTGCGATAAGGACACAAAACAGGCAATAAGGCGCGTTAGCAGCATGAAAATAACACCTGCTCTGACTTGGTGCAAAGTCGGACCACAGCCTGCACCACAAAAGGGAGCACAGCCCACAGCCACATCGGAAGGGCAACAGATGCACCCGGGCAACTGAACACGCAGCCCGGAGGCCCGAAAGCGCAACAACACCCGCCACCACAACCCCCAGGATCCCCCCCTTCACGGCACCCCCGACAAAAGACATGCCACGTCAGCTACACCTAAACACGTCCAAAATAATCCGCTTAATGTCGCACAATCACAACTGGTGACATGCATGTGTCGTCACAAAAATGAGCATCACACATTCACTTTCGAAGCAACAAATGAAACTTTATTAACATGAACACTGAAATGAAGACACATGGCGGCTCCCCGAGGGACAATCCGTAGGACACAGCCTGCAAGACAAAATCATGATGAGAAGGTGTGTCCTGCGCACATCAAAGGTCAGAGAGACAGCGAAGGAGAGAGAGAGGAAGAGAGGGAGAGAGAGAAGAAGAGAGGGAGAGAGAGAGAGAGAGAGGGAAGAAGAGGGGGTGAGAGAGAGAAAGAAGAAGAGGGGAGAGAGAGAAGAAGAGGGGGAGAGAGAGAGAAGAAGAGGGGGAGAGAAAGAGAAGAAGAGAGGGACAGAGAGAGAGAAGAAGAGGGATAGAGAGAGAAGAAGAGGGGGGAGAGAGAAGAAGAGGGGGAGAGACAGAGAGAGAGAGAGAGAAGAAGAGGGGGAGAGAGAGAAGAAGAGGGAGAGAGAGAGAGAAGAGAGGGGGAGAGAGACAGATGAAGAGAGAGAGAGATAAGAAGAGGGGGAGAGAGAGAGAATAAGAGGGGGAGAGAGAGAGAAGAAGAGAGGGGGAGAGAAAGAGAAGCAGAGAGGGGGAGAGAGAGAGAGAGTGCTGCCCCTGCGCACCCAGGCCACACTGCTCACCTGCTGCCACCGGTGTGTCTCCAACCACTTGCCGGTATGTATAGCAGTACACCAGGTCACACATCTGAGACAGACCCGTCATCTGAAACAGAGTCCAGATACACATTTGGCACAGTACACACAATTGCACAAGACAAAATCGCCTGCCGCCCATGCACACCTAGGCAGAGGCACCCCAGCAACTCCCGCAACCCATCGGAGCATGCTCGCCCATGCACCCCCAGGCCTCACTGCTCACCTTCCACCACCGGCGCGTAGACAGGAGGTCCCACAATGTGCCGCTGCAAGCCACAAGCCGGGACTCGCGGACATGGCACCCTCAACACTATGCAAAACCGCTCTACAGGCCACCAGGTCTCACGTTTAGTGCTGGGTCTTGATTACTCCATGGCATAGGACAAACCAGTGCACCCGGCATCATTGCAGGCTGCACACCCGCTCAGCCCAATGGGTGCCACTAACTCTGGGAACCCGGAACCGACGCCACGTGGAAGTAGGCCTGTGCTGCCCCCTGGCTCTGGCCTACACTGTGGTCCAGCAGGGCACACAAAACCTGAGCTGCCCGGACCGCCGGGACGGGGCATCATCGCAGGCTACCCACCCGCTCAGCAACTTAAGGTGCCACTGACTCAGCGCACACAAAGTCACCGTCCCGTGGCGGGGTACCTGTGCCGGCCAGCCGCAGTCAGCTCCACGTGGTGGTAGGCACATGCAGGCCGCAAGGCCTCGGGTGCTACTAACCCTGTGCAATGCCAGTCAGCGTCACGTAGTGGTAGGCCCATGACGGCCGCAAGGCCTCGGGTGCCACTAACCCTGTGTGCAACAACTCATGTGGCCTTTATGATAGAGAACCGTAGCGCGTCCGTCATCCAGTCACCACCAGCAGAGGGGAATGTGACGTCGTCTGCCCCTTATGTTGGCGGAGTCAAATGGCCTGTGACGCCTGTTCTGCAAGGGAAATCACTGTCCCTACATTCATCCACACATTCATACGTAAATGATGAAAGACATGACACAGCAAAGCATCACTGGATGTTTAACTGCCTTGTAAAAGTATTTCTGTGTATTTTTGCCAGAGTTGCGGTTTGAAGGATAAGTTGCAACTTTACCTTATCAATGTGTTGATCCCACCTCAATGTGGGAGCTAAACGAATGCTTAGATAATCAAAAAATTCCACATGCTCTAGCTTGCTACAGCCAGCGAGGACCTGTCTTTTGTTTAGTTTGTCCTTACCCTTCCTAAAAATCATATATTTTGTTTTAGTTTCATTTAACTCCAAGCCTCGTTCCTCGCAAAAGAGAATAAAATCATTTAAAAGCTGCTGGAGACCTTGGGGAGATTTTGCAATTAAAACAGTGTCGTCAGCGAAGAGGAGAGCTGGAACTCTTCGGCTGCCCATCTTTGGAGCATCGCACCCGTCCCTATCTAGCCACTTTATAACATCATTAATAAAAAGAGTAGGGGCAAGGACACATCCCTGTCTCACACCACAGTCCACAGGGAAAGTGTCCGTAACTTGGTTGTTCTCGCCCCATCTGACCTGTGCTGTATTAGATGTGTGGAGTCTAATTAAAATGTCTAAAAGATTAAGTGGCATGCCTAATTCTTTGAGAACCCTCCATACTTTTGCCTGGGGAACTAGATCAAAGGCAGACCGCAGGTCTACGAAGGCCACATAAACTTCCCCTCCCTTGATATACACTTCCTTCCAATATAAGCATAGCAAACGGAAGGTTTGGCTATTGTTACCATTCAGAGGGGACATTACTTAGTATTCCGGTTGGACTGTCCCTTAAGCAGTCCACCAATGCTTTCTGCTGTCTAAGCGAATCTATCTAATTTGGAGGCATACACCCATACGTAGAGCCCACAATTGCAGTGCAATAGTGCTCAAAATACACCGCACTGACGAGGCCAGAAAAAAGTTAAACCAGTCTGAGTTTACATGGTAAATCACTTTGGTCTAGATTATCCCTTTTAGGCTAGAACAGATTTTCATCTCTAATTAAGACTCACTAAGTTGCCCGGGTTGCTGGGGTATGGGATCCTGGCTTTCTCTACTCTAAGACCCAAGATGTACTTCACAGATGAGACACACTAAAGGATTAAATCAGCCTGGGGTTGCTTGTTTTCCTGTTCCCAGATGATCTGGGCCAAAGATAATCCTGATTTCTGTATGGTTAGTATTTGTTTGAAATGGCACAGGCAACCTAAAAAAATATTGACCTAAAAAGTGGTGGCTCTACTGGAATGCTCCCCAGAGTGATTATCAGTGGGTAAAATTATTCCAAGCACTCGACCCCTCACTATTTGGTCTGCTTGTATGGCTGTATTTAATTTAGAGGGGTGGGCTAAAAGTTGTTTGTGCCACATTACTCAGACTGCGCCTCATTGATGAGTCAAAAAAGGTCTAGAGCGGCTGTGTTACAGTTCAGAGGGGACTTACCCTAGCGGTTCAGTCTGGTTATATGGTTAGATTAGTCCTTGTAAGCAATGGCACAGCACAGGAAAAGCTAAAAACCATGGACTGGAATGCAGTCGAGAATGATTACCAATGGTTGAGATTCATTCAAACATTCTACCTTCTGTGCTGCCTAAATATTGTAAATCACTTCCACTGAAAGTACATCATATTGTCATGCACGCTATTGGAGCTACAATTCTCACCTGCATGACTCTGGAGAGTGTGAATCTCTTCCTTGAGTTCCCCATTGCTAGTTTCTATTGATTTTTGTATTTTTTGTTGACTCTTAACACATGACAATCATGTGGTGTGCACAGAGGTCTGATGTGATATGTAATGAGACCCAGAGTTGGGTTCTGTTGTCAGGAGGAACACATCATGTGCATCCACATTTTCAGAGACTGAGTACCGTCAACTCACTGAGCAGTAGAAGCATGAGAGTGGTGGCAACAACGAACCATAGTGGAAAAAAGGGAAGGTCTTTCTACCTGTCGCCTGCCAGGGAGAGCTGTCTACTGGTCTCGACAATATTGTAAATTAATCTATAAGTACTTTACAACCAGGTCTTTCATTCAGTCCATGTGGGACATGGATGGCACAAGTGTGTCTAGTTTATATATGAGCTGTAGAATGTGGGTGCTCAGTTGGTGCTGCATGTGACGGCGGTACCCCGGGAATTCATTTTGATTCCATGAATTAGAGTGCCACGTTAGGTTGACGTTGTAGAGAGCCAAGACAGAAATGTGAATGACAGAAGTTCACCAAAGCATTTCTGAGGTACCATAGGTGTAAAGGATAGGCAACAGATGGCTCTTTTGAAGTGTGTGTATGTATATATATATTCACTGAAAAAACCATAGGTTTCACACACGTTATAGTTAGGAATTAGCATTTAAAAAACCTTGCAAATTCAGTGAAAAAACCATAGGTTTCACACATGTTATAGTTAGCGGAAATTTTAATCATAAAAAACCATTGAAATTCCCCCGTTATAGTTAGTGCAGGCAACTATAACTCACGCGACCGCAATCCTCTGCTGATGCTAATACTGTATTTAGACACTTATATGCCCATGTCTTCTTCCATTAAATTTTAGCTATACATATATTACAAATATTTTTTTTTCATAAAGACACATATGTCATCAGCAGAGGATTGCGGTCACGTGAGTTATAGTTGCCTGCACTAACTATAACGGGGGAATTTCAATGGTTTTTTATGATTAAAATTTCCGCTAACTATAACATGTGTGAAACCTATGGTTTTTTCACTGAATTTGCAAGGTTTTTTAAATGCTAATTCCTAACTATAACGTGTGTGAAACCTATGGTTTTTTCAGTGAATTTGTACGGTTTTTTAAATGCTAAGTTACTTTACGCCATTCGTGGCGTGCGCGCCCACTTTACGCAGTTAGTGCCGTGCACGCACGGTGGGCACGCGGTGCGCATAGCGCACCGCGTGCCCACGTTACGCTAGATGGGCCATGTACGCACGATGCGCTTCGCGCACCGTGCGCACATGGAGGACATATTATGCGCTTCGTTGTGAAAGGTAATCTTTTAATTTTTGTGTGAGATTATATGCCATGCCCAAATGGTGACCTTCGGGCACCATTTGCGCCCGGGGTGGGGAGAGTGTGGATGATTGGTTTTTTTTTAGAAATTTTTCCCGTACGCGTACGGTAAGCGTAATCAGCGAAATTTTCAAAAAAATTAAAATTGCCTTTTTGGCCTTGGGGGATCTTTGGGGACTCTTTCGTCATGGCTATGTGCTTAGGAGCTGTCTAAACAGCCCCTTTACATGTTTTTGGGCTTTGTTTTTCAACCCCCCCTCAGAGTGCGAGAGAGAAAATGGCGGCCGCCGCTTCCTGGTTTCGACCGATTCGAATGTTTACTAAGATCTAACAGCCAATCAGATTCGCGCTCGCGCACGGCACCGTACGCGTACGGTAAGCTTACCGTAAGCTTACCGTAAGCGCACCGTAAGCTGCCACAGATATATATATTGATTTAAATGCTATTTTCTCAGGAACTACTGAACAGATTTACACCAGACCTACAAAAGGCACTTCCTTGACCTGAGGACTACATCTCTGCCAAATTTCAAGTAACTCTGTTCAACCGTTCGGGCTGTAGCTGTGTCTAAAGGTCCTATGGAAAAATGCATGGGAAAAACGCGATTTGGGACCCCCCATTTTTCTCAGCCCCCGCTTGACGAATCCCCCCGAGACTTTCAGGGTAGGAGCGGAGCGTAGCGCCCCATTAGTTTTGAAAATTTCGCGAGGATTCGTCGACCGGCGCCAAAGTTATTCCAAATAGAATGTTGCGGTTTTCCTATGGAAACAGGGTCCTAACTATAACTACCTACTGGCGACCGCCAGTAGGTAATATATAACATGACATATAATATATGACATGTCATGCCGTTGCTGACTTCTGAATAAATCTTTGTGAAGCACGCTTGGTGTCCGTGTGCTTTCCTCCTCGCCTGCTGGAAAGTGGAAGAATGCGCCAGGCATTTGCATATATATATATATATATATATATATATATATATATATATATATATATATATATATTCACTGAAAAAACATAGGTTTCAGGGGTGTTATAGTTAGCTGGACTTTTCACTCGTACGAAACCATTCAAATTCCCCCGTTATAGTTAGTTCAGCTAACTATAACTCGCGCGCCTGCAATGCACTGCTGATGACGTCACATAATACATCACTCATGACATGGTCAGTGACATCACTCATGACATCACTGATGACATCTCAAATGACATCACTGATGACATCATCCAGTGAGTGTGTGTTTTTCTGAAAATTACATATGTTTTATATATGTATATCTCAAGGTCGATGGAAGAATAAATGGGTATATAAGTGTCTAAATGGATGATTTGTTTTTGAAAAATTGATTGTATAACTGACTGATTAAGTGTATCTTAGTGAATACATGGCTCAGTGAGTAATGTTTAAATATGTAAATATCTGTATCAGTCTCTCACTTTGTGTATAAGTGGCTGCATGGGTTGGTGAGTAGCTACATGAGTGTCTATATAGGTTATTAGTTGGTTTTTTGAGTATCAGTATGAGTGTCTGAGTGTCTGTATGGTTCGGTGGGGGGTATTACGTAGTGCATAGGTGCATGAATTAGTGACTCACTGTTTGTATGTGTTGAAGACAGCATGTGTGCAGGACTGTATGGGTGGATGAGTGTGTGCATGGGTGTGTTAGTGAGTGAATGACTGTCTCAATAGTGTCTTTATGAGTAACTACATATGTTTTAAACTAGTATATGTGACTATTGGTGTATATAAGTGAGTATATGTGAGAGTGAGAGATTGAACGAGTTCCTGTATGAATAAGTATGTGTTTCTATAAGTGATTGTTTAAAAGACTAAGTATTTGTAAGTTTCTGTAGAAGTAAGTGTGGTGGTGTGTGTATAACTGTATATGCAAGTAAATGGATGTTTGATTCTTTATTAGCATGAGTGACTATGTGTGTGAGTAACTCTATGGATGAGTGGTGTTGTGTAACAGGATGTATAGGAGTATGAGTACATATGATGAGTGAGTACATGTATGAGTGACTGTATAGGACTGTTGCTGATTGAGTGGATGTGTATGTGGATCTTAGAATTGCTGAATAGGTTGTTGTAACTGGTATTGGTATGTCCATTGTTTTGAAAATTTTAGTTTCTATTTTTGAATGTGTGTATCAAAGGTTATATTAGGGGGAGAGGAGGTATGCCACTCTATCACAAGGATTATGTCATCAGTGATGTCATTTGAGATGTCATCAGTGATGTCATGAGTGATGTCACTGACCATGTCATGAGTGATGTAATATGTGACGTCATCAGCAGTGCATTACGGGCGCGCGAGTTATAGTTAGCTGAACTAACTATAACGGGTGAATTTCAATGGTTTTGTACGAGTGAAAAGTCCAGCTAACTATAACGCCCCTGAAACCTATAGTTTTTTCAGTGAATTTCTAAGGTTTTTTAAATGCTAATTCCTAAATATAACGTGCCTGAAACCTATGGTTATTTCAGTGAATTTCAAAGATTTTTTAAATGCTAATTTCTAACTATGCCTACAGAGATAGGACATGTGAAGAAAGAAGAAAAAACGCACAGAAAGAAAAAAAAGAAATGCAGAAAGAAGCAACAGAAGTCCTCAAAGACGAAGAAAAGTGCAGGAAGAAGGATAACGTGCAGAAAGAACAAACAGAAGAGCAGAAAGAAGCCTTGTTGCAAAATCATCCTGTACCCTCAACTTTTTCAGACGGATACTGGTGGTAACTGAGTCTGACTAACCAGTCCTAGAGCCAGTGCTATGTTAAAAGACACTCAGAATACAGTGAAAACACCTACATACACTAGGGAACACTATGCGTTGGGGTCCCCCTGTGATTAGCATGACCTCCTCTGTAAGCCCCTAGTATATAATAGGGCAGGGGATTAAAACTACCTCTTAAAACGCGCCACAGGGCGTGTTTGCACACGTCACCTCAGGCCCTGTCCCCTCCCTTCCCCACTGTGTAAACACGCCCTGTGGCCATTTTTAGTTGGGAAATTAAGTCCCCTTGAATCCTGAGGGTCCCTAGGGTCCAACTAGACCATCAGGTACCTCCAGTAAGCGCCACAGAGCTGCGTTGCAGAGAGATGTAAAAAGGGGCACGGCCTAGACCACCTCTCTGCAACGCAGCGCAGTGGCGCTTACTGGAAGCACCTGGTGGGCTAGTTGGCCCCCAGGGTCCCTCAGGATTGAAGGGGAATTATTTCCCCAACTTAAAACGCGCCAGAGGGCGTGTTTGCACACGTTAACTCAGGCCCCGTCCCCTCCCTTCCCCACTGTGTAAACACGCCCTGTGGGCGTTTTTTAAGTTGGGAGATTAAGTCCCCTTGAATCCTGAGGGTCCCTAGGGGAAAAATATCCCACTAGGTACGTCCAGTAAGCGCCATTGGAGAGAGGTGTAAAAAGGGGCACGGCCTGCACCACCTCTCTGCAACGCAGAGCAGTGGCGCTTACTGGAAGCACCTGGTGGGTCAAACTAGCCCACTAGGTACCTCCAGTAAGCGCCACAGAGCTGCGTTGCATAGAGGTGTAAAAAGGGGCGTGGCCTCAGAACACCTGTTTGCAACGCAGCTCCCTGGCGCATACTGGAGATACCTGTTGGGCTAGTTGGCCCTCAGGGACCCTCAGTATTGAAGGGGAATTAATTCCCCAACTTACAACTGGCCAGGCGGTGCGTTTGCAGAGTGCTGCAAGGAGGGGGCGTGGCCTCCGGCGCGATGCCGGTCTTTTATTTATTTAATTTTTTTAAGAAGGAGGGCTGTGTGGCCCCCCTTCTTTTTCTAATTTCTTGGCCCTGGGGACCCCATCCCCCAGGGCCTGCACCCTAAATTTTTGTTGAAAAAAATACATTTGGCCCTCCCAAGGCCTTAATCGGCCCCGGGACCCCAACTCCCGCGTCATGGCCTTTTTAAAATTTAATTCTTTAGGAGGGGGCTGCGTTTCCCCCCTCCTCTGGCCACTTATGGCCCCGGGGACCCCATCCGCTGGGACCGGCCTTTGTTTTTTATTATTTAAAAAAAATATATATTTATAGAAACACCTAGGACATGCTGGACAAACCGTATGTACCTATCACCATGACGATTTGCGTGATATTCATTAAAAGGCGACTATGCATACAATGAATCCACGTGGAATGTATTTACACCGCTAGTGAAGCTCTGACGTGTCTGACGCCCTACCGTGCCTAATCCCGGCGCCCCCGCCGGTGGGTTCTCTCCAAGTAGACACCCTTGTCGTTTATTTATACAAACATGGGTATCTATTGACGGGCACATTTAATACACACGCACACCAAGCCATTCAAAGGGGATTCGACAAAAATTCGACCAAACCATGCAAGAAACCCCCCTCACGGTTAATAAAACACACATCCACCGCCGGATGTGTAATACTTTTTATTTTACTCTCTGGAAAGGAGACAAACCTCACTTGAGAGTCACAGCGTGCTCCTGGCTGAGCCCAATGCTGTGTTACACCCACCAGTGCCCGCCGAGTGCCACACACCTCTGTGTTGTATTCCACCAGCTAGTGCGTATGCTATGACACTCTCTAGCCCATGTGCACTGTAACACCACCCCGTGAATATGTCATGCCACACTTGCCTTCGCACGGGTTATATTGCCCCATCTAACGTGCCTTCCTCGATGCCTATGTTATAACGCACAGCGCTATGCCATACATATTACAATCTGGGATCCATATCTTTGTCACAGTGCATATGCAACGTTACACTCCCCAGCACATATTTTATATTACAACTTTAGAGACTAGTTAGGTTACACAACACTGCCCTGTGCATATTACACTCCAAGGCGCATATCGCATAGCACGCGCTAGTGCCTGTGCTATCTCGCTCTCTACAATGAATCTGTCATTGCGCACAATGTATTGCATATTATATTTCACGCCCGGTTCATCTTATATCACACATTTTGGTGCATAGTTTATACCATATACTATATCTAGTTTTCATTTACAATCGTGCTCTCAGGACTATGTTCTATATAACACTGCGTCCACCTACCCTTTTCACGGGCATTACATTTTGCGATGGGGGTGGAGGGTCAGGGGGTGTCTCTGCCAAGTGAGCCCAGAGTCACAGTCACAAACGTCCTCTTCTTCCTGAATAAAAGTGATATTATGCTGCATACTTGTTCATATTTTAAGTAGGATTATGTCATCAGTGATGTCATCAGTGATGTCATTTGAGATGTCATCAGTGATGTCATGAGTGATGTCACTGACCATGTCATGAGTGATGTAATATGTGACGTCATCAGCAGTGCATTGCGGGCGCGCGAGTTATATTTAGCTGAACTAACTATAACGGGGGAATTTCAATGATTTTGTATGAGTGAAAAGTCCAGCTAACTATAACGCCCCTGAAACCTATAGTTTTTTCAGTGAATTTCTAAGGTTTTTTAAATGCTGATTCCTAAATATAACGTGCCTGAAACCTATGGTTATTTCAGTGAATTTCAAAGTTTTTTTAAATGCTAATTTCTAACTATGCCTACAGAGATAGGACATGTGAAGAAAGGAGAAAAAACGCACAGAAAGAAAAAAAAGAAATGCAGAAAGAAGCAACAGAAGTCCTCAAGACGAAGAAAAGTGCAGGAAGAAGGATAACGTGCAGAAAGAACAAACAGAAGAGCAGAAAGAAGCCTTGTTGCAAAATCATCCTGTACCCTCAACTTTTTCAGACGGATACTGGTGGTAACTGAGTCTGACTAATCAGTCCTAGAGCCAGTGCTATGTTAAAAGACACTCAGAATACAGTGAAAACACCTACATACACTAGGGAACACTATGCGTTGGGGTCCCCCTGTGATTATCATGACCTCCACCGTAAGCTGCCACAGATATATATATTGATTTAAATGCTATTTTCTCAGGAACTACTGAACAGATTTACACCAGACCTACAAAAGGCACTTCCTTGACCTGAGGACTACATCTCTGCCAAATTTCAAGTAACTCTGTTCAACCGTTCGGGCTGTAGCTGTGTCTAAAGGTCCTATGGAAAAATGCATGGGAAAAACGCGATTTGGGACCCCCCATTTTTCTCAGCCCCCGCTTGACGAATCCCCCCGAGACTTTCAGGGTAGGAGCGGAGCGTAGCGCCCCATTAGTTTTGAAAATTTCGCGAGGATTCGTCGACCGGCGCCAAAGTTATTCCAAATAGAATGTTGCGGTTTTCCTATGGAAACAGGGTCCTAACTATAACTACCTACTGGCGACCGCCAGTAGGTAATATATAACATGACATATAATATATGACATGTCATGCCGTTGCTGACTTCTGAATAAATCTTTGTGAAGCACGCTTGGTGTCCGTGTGCTTTCCTCCTCGCCTGCTGGAAAGTGGAAGAATGCGCCAGGCATTTGCATATATATATATATATATATATATATATATATATATATTCACTGAAAAAACATAGGTTTCAGGGGTGTTATAGTTAGCTGGACTTTTCACTCGTACGAAACCATTCAAATTCCCCCGTTATAGTTAGTTCAGCTAACTATAACTCGCGCGCCTGCAATGCACTGCTGATGACGTCACATAATACATCACTCATGACATGGTCAGTGACATCACTCATGACATCACTGATGACATCTCAAATGACATCACTGATGACATCATCCAGTGAATGTGTGTTTTTCTGAAAATTACATATGTTTTATATATGTATATCTCAAGGTCGATGGAAGAATAAATGGGTATATAAGTGTCTAAATGGATGATTTGTTTTTGAAAAATTGATTGTATAACTGACTGATTAAGTGTATCTTAGTGAATACATGGCTCAGTGAGTAATGTTTAAATATGTAAATATCTGTATCAGTCTCTCACTTTGTGTATAAGTGGCTGCATGGGTTGGTGAGTAGCTACATGAGTGTCTATATAGGTTATTAGTTGGTTTTTTGAGTATCAGTATGAGTGTCTGAGTGTCTGTATGGTTCGGTGGGGGGTATTACGTAGTGCATAGGTGCATGAATTAGTGACTCACTGTTTGTATGTGTTGAAGACAGCATGTGTGCAGGACTGTATGGGTGGATGAGTGTGTGCATGGGTGTGTTAGTGAGTGAATGACTGTCTCAATAGTGTCTTTATGAGTAACTACATATGTTTTAAACTAGTATATGTGACTATTGGTGTATATAAGTGAGTATATGTGAGAGTGAGAGATTGAACGAGTTCCTGTATGAATAAGTATGTGTTTCTATAAGTGATTGTTTAAAAGACTAAGTATTTGTAAGTTTCTGTAGAAGTAAGTGTGGTGGTGTGTGTATAACTGTATATGCAAGTAAATGGATGTTTGATTCTTTATTAGCATGAGTGACTATGTGTGTGAGTAACTCTATGGATGAGTGGTGTTGTGTAACAGGATGTATAGGAGTATGAGTACATATGATGAGTGAGTACATGTATGAGTGACTGTATAGGACTGTTGCTGATTGAGTGGATGTGTATGTGGATCTTAGAATTGCTGAATAGGTTGTTGTAACTGGTATTGGTATGTCCATTGTTTTGAAAATTTTAGTTTCTATTTTTGAATGTGTGTATCAAAGGTTATATTAGGGGGAGAGGAGGTATGCCACTCTATCACAAGGATTATGTCATCAGTGATGTCATTTGAGATGTCATCAGTGATGTCATGAGTGATGTCACTGACCATGTCATGAGTGATGTAATATGTGACGTCATCAGCAGTGCATTACGGGCGCGCGAGTTATAGTTAGCTGAACTAACTATAACGGGGGAATTTCAATGGTTTTGTACGAGTGAAAAGTCCAGCTAACTATAACGCCCCTGAAACCTATAGTTTTTTCAGTGAATTTCTAAGGTTTTTTAAATGCTAATTCCTAAATATAACGTGCCTGAAACCTATGGTTATTTCAGTGAATTTCAAAGATTTTTTAAATGCTAATTTCTAACTATGCCTACAGAGATAGGACATGTGAAGAAAGAAGAAAAAACGCACAGAAAGAAAAAAAAGAAATGCAGAAAGAAGCAACAGAAGTCCTCAAAGACGAAGAAAAGTGCAGGAAGAAGGATAACGTGCAGAAAGAACAAACAGAAGAGCAGAAAGAAGCCTTGTTGCAAAATCATCCTGTACCCTCAACTTTTTCAGACGGATACTGGTGGTAACTGAGTCTGACTAACCAGTCCTAGAGCCAGTGCTATGTTAAAAGACACTCAGAATACAGTGAAAACACCTACATACACTAGGGAACACTATGCGTTGGGGTCCCCCTGTGATTAGCATGACCTCCTCTGTAAGCCCCTAGTATATAATAGGGCAGGGGATTAAAACTACCTCTTAAAACGCGCCACAGGGCGTGTTTGCACACGTCACCTCAGGCCCTGTCCCCTCCCTTCCCCACTGTGTAAACACGCCCTGTGGCCATTTTTAGTTGGGAAATTAAGTCCCCTTGAATCCTGAGGGTCCCTAGGGTCCAACTAGACCATCAGGTACCTCCAGTAAGCGCCACAGAGCTGCGTTGCAGAGAGATGTAAAAAGGGGCACGGCCTAGACCACCTCTCTGCAACGCAGCGCAGTGGCGCTTACTGGAAGCACCTGGTGGGCTAGTTGGCCCCCAGGGTCCCTCAGGATTGAAGGGGAATTATTTCCCCAACTTAAAACGCGCCAGAGGGCGTGTTTGCACACGTTAACTCAGGCCCCGTCCCCTCCCTTCCCCACTGTGTAAACACGCCCTGTGGGCGTTTTTTAAGTTGGGAGATTAAGTCCCCTTGAATCCTGAGGGTCCCTAGGGGAAAAATATCCCACTAGGTACGTCCAGTAAGCGCCATTGGAGAGAGGTGTAAAAAGGGGCACGGCCTGCACCACCTCTCTGCAACGCAGAGCAGTGGCGCTTACTGGAAGCACCTGGTGGGTCAAACTAGCCCACTAGGTACCTCCAGTAAGCGCCACAGAGCTGCGTTGCATAGAGGTGTAAAAAGGGGCGTGGCCTCAGAACACCTGTTTGCAACGCAGCTCCCTGGCGCATACTGGAGATACCTGTTGGGCTAGTTGGCCCTCAGGGACCCTCAGTATTGAAGGGGAATTAATTCCCCAACTTACAACTGGCCAGGCGGTGCGTTTGCAGAGTGCTGCAAGGAGGGGGCGTGGCCTCCGGCGCGATGCCGGTCTTTTATTTATTTAATTTTTTTAAGAAGGAGGGCTGTGTGGCCCCCCTTCTTTTTCTAATTTCTTGGCCCTGGGGACCCCATCCCCCAGGGCCTGCACCCTAAATTTTTGTTGAAAAAAATACATTTGGCCCTCCCAAGGCCTTAATCGGCCCCGGGACCCCAACTCCCGCGTCATGGCCTTTTTAAAATTTAATTCTTTAGGAGGGGGCTGCGTTTCCCCCCTCCTCTGGCCACTTATGGCCCCGGGGACCCCATCCGCTGGGACCGGCCTTTGTTTTTTATTATTTAAAAAAAAAATATATTTATAGAAACACCTAGGACATGCTGGACAAACCGTATGTACCTATCACCATGACGATTTGCGTGATATTCATTAAAAGGCGACTATGCATACAATGAATCCACGTGGAATGTATTTACACCGCTAGTGAAGCTCTGACGTGTCTGACGCCCTACCGTGCCTAATCCCGGCGCCCCCGCCGGTGGGTTCTCTCCAAGTAGACACCCTTGTCGTTTATTTATACAAACATGGGTATCTATTGACGGGCACATTTAATACACACGCACACCAAGCCATTCAAAGGGGATTCGACAAAAATTCGACCAAACCATGCAAGAAACCCCCCTCACGGTTAATAAAACACACATCCACCGCCGGATGTGTAATACTTTTTATTTTACTCTCTGGAAAGGAGACAAACCTCACTTGAGAGTCACAGCGTGCTCCTGGCTGAGCCCAATGCTGTGTTACACCCACCAGTGCCCGCCGAGTGCCACACACCTCTGTGTTGTATTCCACCAGCTAGTGCGTATGCTATGACACTCTCTAGCCCATGTGCACTGTAACACCACCCCGTGAATATGTCATGCCACACTTGCCTTCGCACGGGTTATATTGCCCCATCTAACGTGCCTTCCTCGATGCCTATGTTATAACGCACAGCGCTATGCCATACATATTACAATCTGGGATCCATATCTTTGTCACAGTGCATATGCAACGTTACACTCCCCAGCACATATTTTATATTACAACTTTAGAGACTAGTTAGGTTACACAACACTGCCCTGTGCATATTACACTCCAAGGCGCATATCGCATAGCACGCGCTAGTGCCTGTGCTATCTCGCTCTCTACAATGAATCTGTCATTGCGCACAATGTATTGCATATTATATTTCACGCCCGGTTCATCTTATATCACACATTTTGGTGCATAGTTTATACCATATACTATATCTAGTTTTCATTTACAATCGTGCTCTCAGGACTATGTTCTATATAACACTGCGTCCACCTACCCTTTTCACGGGCATTACATTTTGCGATGGGGGTGGAGGGTCAGGGGGTGTCTCTGCCAAGTGAGCCCAGAGTCACAGTCACAAACGTCCTCTTCTTCCTGAATAAAAGTGATATTATGCTGCATACTTGTTCATATTTTAAGTAGGATTATGTCATCAGTGATGTCATCAGTGATGTCATTTGAGATGTCATCAGTGATGTCATGAGTGATGTCACTGACCATGTCATGAGTGATGTAATATGTGACGTCATCAGCAGTGCATTGCGGGCGCGCGAGTTATATTTAGCTGAACTAACTATAACGGGGGAATTTCAATGATTTTGTATGAGTGAAAAGTCCAGCTAACTATAACGCCCCTGAAACCTATAGTTTTTTCAGTGAATTTCTAAGGTTTTTTAAATGCTGATTCCTAAATATAACGTGCCTGAAACCTATGGTTATTTCAGTGAATTTCAAAGTTTTTTTAAATGCTAATTTCTAACTATGCCTACAGAGATAGGACATGTGAAGAAAGGAGAAAAAACGCACAGAAAGAAAAAAAAGAAATGCAGAAAGAAGCAACAGAAGTCCTCAAGACGAAGAAAAGTGCAGGAAGAAGGATAACGTGCAGAAAGAACAAACAGAAGAGCAGAAAGAAGCCTTGTTGCAAAATCATCCTGTACCCTCAACTTTTTCAGACGGATACTGGTGGTAACTGAGTCTGACTAATCAGTCCTAGAGCCAGTGCTATGTTAAAAGACACTCAGAATACAGTGAAAACACCTACATACACTAGGGAACACTATGCGTTGGGGTCCCCCTGTGATTATCATGACCTCCTCTGTAAGCCCCTAGTATATAATAGGGCAGGTGATTAAAACTACCTCTTAAAACGTGCCAAAGGGCGTGTTTGCACAAGTCACCTCAGGCCCTGTCTCCTCCCTTCCCCACTGTGTAAACACGCCCTGTGGCCGTTTTTAGTTGGGAGATTAAGTCCCCTTGAATCCTGAGGGTCCCTAGGGTCCAACTAGACCACCAGGTACCTCCAGTAAGCGCCACAGAGCTGCGTTGCAGAGAGGTGTAAAAAGTGGCACGGCCTGGACCACCTCTCTGCAACGCAGCTCAGTGGCGCTTACTGGAAGCACCTGGTGGGCTAGTTAGCTCCCAGGGGCCCTCAGGATTGAAGGGGATTTTTTCCCCAACTTAAAACGCACCCTAGGGCGTGTTTGCACACGTCACCTCAGACCCCGTCCGCTCCCTTCCCCACTGTGTAAACACGCCCTGTGGCCGTTTTTTAAGTTGGGAGATTAAGTCCCCTTGAATCCTGAGGGTCCCTTGGGGAAAAATAGCCCACTAGGTACGTCCAGTATGCGCCATTGCAGAGAGGTGGAAAAAGGGGCACGGCCTGCACCACCTCTCTGCAACACAGAGCAGTGGCGCTTACTGGAAGCACCTGGTGGGTCAAACTAGCCCACTAGGTACCTCCAGTAAGCGCCACAGAGTTGCGTTGCATAGAGGTGTAAAAAGGGGCGTGGCCTCAGAACACCTGTCTGCAACGCAGCTCCCTGGCGCATACTGGAGATACCTGTTGGGCTAGTTGGCCCTCAGGGACCCTCAGTATTGAAGGGGAATTAATTCCCCAACTTACAACTGGCCAGGGGGCGCATTTGCAGAGTGCTGCAAGGAGGGGGCGTGGCCTCCGGCGCGATGCCGGTCTTTTATTTATTTAATTTTTTTAAGAAGGAGGGCTGTGTGGCCCCCCTTCTTTTTCTAATTTATTGGCCCTGGGGACCCCATCCCCCAGGGCCTGCACCCTAATTTTTTTTGTTGAAAAAAATACATTTGGCCCTCCCAAGGCCTTAATCGGCCCCGGGACCCCAACTCCCGGGTCATGGCCTTTTTTTAAATTTAATTCTTTTGGAGGGGTCTGCGTTTCCCCCCTCCTCAGGCCATTTATGGCCCCGGGGACCCCATTCGCCGGGGCCTGCCTTTGTTTTTTAATTTAAAAAATATATATATATTTATAGAAACACCTAGGACATGCTGGACAAACCGTATGTACCTATCTCCATGACGATTTGCATGATATTCATTAAAAGGCGACTATGCATACAATGAATCCACGTGGAATGTATTTACACCGCTGGTGAAGCTCTGACGTGTCTGACGCCCTACTGTGCCTAAACCCGGCGCCCCCGCCGGTGGGTTCTCTCGAAGTAGACACCCTTGTCGTTTATTTATACAAACATGGGTATCTATTGACGGGCACATTTAATACACACGCACACCAAGCCATTCAAAGGGGATTCGACAAAAATTCGACCAAACCATGCAAGAAACCCCCCTCACGGTTAATAAAACACACATCCACCGCCGGATGTGTAATACTTTTTATTTTACTCTCTGGAAAGGAGACAAACCTCACTTGAGAGTCACAGCGTGCTCCTGGCTGAGCCCAATGCTGTGTTACACCCACCAGTGCCCGCCGAGTGCCACACACCTCTGTGTTGTATTCCACCAGCTAGTGCGTATGCTATGACACTCTCTAGCCCATGTGCACTGTAACACCACCCCGTGAATATGTCATGCCACACTTGCCTTCGCACGGGTTATATTGCCCCATCTAACGTGCCTTCCTCGATGCCTATGTTATAACGCACAGCGCTATGCCATACATATTACAATCTGGGATCCATATCTTTGTCACAGTGCAAATGCAATGTTACACTCCCCAGCACATACTTTATGTTACAACTTTAGAGACTAGTTAGGTTACACAACACTGCCCTGTGCATATTACACTCCAAGGCGCATATCGCATAGCACAAGCTAGTGCCTGTGCTATCTCGTGCTCTCCAATGAATCTGTCATTGCGCACAATGTATTGCATATTATATTTCATGCCCCGGTTCATCTTATATCACACTTTTTGGTGCATAGTTTATACCATATACTATATCTAGTTTTCATTTTCAATCGTGCTCTCAGGACTATGTTCTATATAACACTGCGTCCAACTACCCTTTTCACGGGCATTACATTTTGCGATGGGGGGTGGAGGGTTAGGGGGTGTTTCTGCCAAGTGAGCCCAGAGTCACAGTCACAAACGTCCTCTTCTTCCTGAATAAAAGTGAGATTATGCTGCATACTTGTTCATATTTTAAGTAGTTCGCATAGACACACATTTTAAAAACAATAAAGTTCGTCATACCCACCTTCTCTGAACAGCTAGCTTGCTGCCCCATCCACCTCCTCCCTATCCTCTGCTGTCTGAATCCATGGACTAGCCTCCTCCTTCCTGCCATGCATGGTCTGATGTGCTGCCACTGCCCTCCATTTAGCATGATGTACCAGTCCACTCCTCCTGCCCTCCATTGCCCAATTCTTTGGCCCTTTATTGACCTCCTGCTTAGCCTCTGTGCTTAGCTTGCTGCCCCTATTCTCCTTCCCCCTGCCCTCCGATGTCTTTGTGCATGCCCCTGCTCCATCCTTTTTGCCCACCATGTTGCATGGACCTGCCACTCCTATCTACTCTGAGTGTTCTGTTGAGCTGCCACTCCCCTCTCACCTGCCTAGCTTTGTCAGATGACTGTAACCTGTCCCTGCCACCTCCACCCTGCCTGTCAACATGCCATGCCCCTATCCCCTTCCTCCTGTCCTCCATGGTCCATTTTACTGCCACACCCTTCTGCCCTCCCTGGTCTGTTGTGCTGCAACTGCTCCTCCTGCCTGCCCCGCGCGGTCTGTTGTGGGTCCCCTTCCCCTGAATTCTCTTGTCTGTGCCCAAGTCCTGACCCTCCCTTCTATCCTCCATGGTCCTTTGTGCATGCCCCTGCACCCTCCTTCTTGCCCATCATAGCCATTGTGCTGCCACTAACCCTCCCGCTTGCCATGCATGGTCTTCTGTGCTGCCATGGCCCCTCCCACCTTCCCTGTGTGGTCAGCTAGCTGCCCCTGACCCCTTGACCCCCCTCCCACCTTCCCTCCATGGTCTGTGTGTATCCCATCATAGTCTCATTGTTGCTCTCCATGGTGTGTCTTGTTTCTAGTGGCCATCCTGCCTGACCTCCATGGTCATCTTGCTGCTCCTGCCCTTCCCCCTTGCCCCAGCCCTCTGTTTCCATGTGCAGACCCCTATTCCCTCTCTCCTGGCTTGTCTGTTCCATTGTAATGCCCCTGATCCTGATCCGTCCCTCCTGCCCTTTATGGTCTGTTATGCTGCAGCTTTCTCTCCTGTGTGTCCATTATGGTCAGCTAGCTACCATTGCCTCTTTCCCCTCTGTTATCTGTTGTCCATGTGCATGGTCCTTTCCCCTCCCTATTGCTTTCTATGGATTGTTGTGCTGCACTCCCGTCCCGCATGCCCTGTGTGGTGTATTGTGCTGCTGCAAACCCTGATGCCTGCCCTGTAGGGTCAGTTTGGTGCACCTCTCCATGTCCCTCCTGTCCTCTGTTATCTGAGTCCATGTCTCTACCCCAATTCCTCCTGCCTACCATGATCCAATGTACCATACTTGCGAACATTTTGAACTTGGTAAGAGGGAGATTTTGAAAAAAAACTGGGGTATTGATTTTCCCCTTTGAATTACATTGAAAAAGAGGAGATTGTAGACAGGAGACAGATCAAATAAAGCCCATTTGAGCTTAAAAACGTTGGACGTTTCCTGGCTGAAACGGGTCTGTTGGCATGTATGGTTGTACTACCACTGCCTCTTCCTTCTGCTCACAATGGTCTATTATATTGCCACAGCCTCTCTTGCCAGTCCTGTATTGTTGGTTTGTTGCCCCTGCCCCCCCTTTGCACTGCCCTCCATAGTCTGTTGTGCTGCCACTGCCCTTCCTGCCTGCCCAGTGTGGTCAAATTGTTGCTTCTGCACTCTCCTACCTGCCTTCAATTTTCAGAGTCCGTGCCCCTGGCCTCTGCCTCTCAACAGTATCCCAATGAACAACTAGATTGCTAACATTCTATATTTATTACAAAAGTGTGGAACGCCTGACGTCATCTTGATGTAATCAAAACTGTACTACCTAGAGCATTTCCTTTAGAAATTACATATATGAGAGGGTCTTATAGTTTTCAAATAACGACATCTTTATGTTTTTTATCCAGTTGACCACTTGATTAAATGTTGCACCTAGGGGAGAGGATGTGGTGTTACTTCCAGAGCTGCAGACTTTGCAACTGGGGAACCAGGTTGGAGTGTCTGCTTCAGCTCAACATTCTGTGATTCTGGTCAAATCACTTAATCTCTCCATGTCTACAACCAAAATGAATTTGATCTTGTGTGATGTAACCAATGCTCATGTAAAGCACTCCAATACCTGACAAGTCTGCACTATATAAAACTGCAAATACACAAAAAATAAGTGTTTTGCACACTTCTGTCATTGGGCTACATGTGGGCTACATCTGGGTGATATTTGTGCTGCATTTGGGCTCTTTTGTCTCTGGTGGCCATCTTGGGAGATTTATTTGTTATGAAGTTTCCTAATTTCCTCATTTACTGCAGTCTGCTCAGTAGGAAATGCTTTCAGTTTTTTACTTTGATTCTATCAGGAAGGTATTCAGATATGTCATACATTTGCCATAAATTCTGAATGTTAGCACTCTAGTTGCTCATTAGATCACTGTAGTAAAGCTACTGCTCACCACGGAAGTCTGCTGCTGGTATTAAAAGTGCATGTTTCAGTCTGCATATCAGAATTTTTTAATGAAATAGAAGAGGATTTGAGAAGTCACTCAAAATGTGCCCTAATTTTTCTTTCTGCAGCACTAATCATACTTTCTATGGCAAAAAGAACCCCCTCATTTTGTTCCTTTTTAAATTAAATGTTTTAAGAGTTACCACTTTATTCCAATCAAGATGGCTTAAGGTTTGCCATATGTTTGTCATAAGTAGGACTGTTAGCGCTCTAGTTGTTCTTTGGAACACTCTGGGAAGCTGCAGTAGAACACAAAGGAATCAACTGACAGTCTCTGCCCTTGTTGGATGTGCATGTTTTACTGAGAATGTCAGACTTCATTCTCACATGACTGAGAAAGATAATGCGAATTTACAGAAAATATGCTCTCCGTTTAGCTTATAGATCACCTTCCAAACCTCTGTGGGAAAAGCATGAGGAAATAGTTTTCTCTCAAACATGATTCATGATATCACAGCAGAAGGCTTTTTCACATGGTAAAATCATCTCAGAACACACCACAATTCCTAAAATGAGTATGGTACCATCAACAAATGATTTATAATGTAACTAAAGTCTTAAAACCTTCTATTAACTGCAATGCTTTTTAATGAGGTGCTATCATGTATATTGGTCCCAAGTTGGCTGCCAACACGTCTTGGATGAAGTACTGACAGTCAATCAGACCTCACAACGAGATGTGTTGTTAGGCTCCGCCCAGATATATCTATCTTTTTAACTCTAATTTTCTCAGGAACTACTGAACGGATTTACACCATTTAAGCAAAAGGCACAAGTCTGAACTGAGGACTACCTCTTTGCCAAATTTGGTGTAATTCTGTTCAGCAGTTCGGGCTGTAGCTGCGTCAACAGGTCCTATGGGAAAATGCATGGGGAAAACGCGTTTTGGGACCCCCCTTTTTTCTCGGCCCCCGCTTGACGAATCACCATGAAATTTTCAGGATAGGAGCGGACCGGAGCTGGCCAAAAGTTTGGAAGATTTCGCGAAGATTCGTCAATCGGCGCCAACGTTATTCCAAATAGAATGTTGTGGATTTCCTATGGAAAATAGGTCCTAACTATAACTACCTACTGGCGACTGCCAGTAGGTAATATATATATATACATATATTACCTACTGGCGGTCACCAGTAGGTAGTTATAGTTAGGACCTAGTTTCCATAGGAAAAAACATTTTTTCTTTTCCCAATAACCCAATAACTTTGGTGCCGTTTGACGAATCTTTGGGAAATTTCACATCTAGTGGGGCGCCCCCGTCAACTCCTATCTTGAAAGTTTCAAAGGTGATTCGTCAAGTGGGGGACAGGAAAAAAGGGGGGTCCCAAAATGCGTTTTCTCCATGTAATTTTCCATAGGAAACTTTAGCCAAGGCTACAGCCCGAACTGCTGTACGGAATCACACCAAATTTGGCAACAAGGTAGACCTAAATGGTGTAAATCGTTCCCCCAACTTAAAATGTGCCAGGGGGTGCGTTTGCACAGTGGTGCAGGGTGGGGGCGTGGCCTGATGTGACAAATGTGTAAATTCGCCCTGTGGCATGTTTTAAGTTGGAGGATTAAGTCCCCTTGAATCCTGAGGGTCCCTGGGGGGAAACTAGCCCACCAGGTACGTCCAGTAAGCACCACATAGCTGCTTTGCAGTGAGGTGGTCCGAGGCCACACCCCTTTTTACACCACTCTGCAAATGCGGCTTCTGGTGCACTGCTGGTAGGACCATGAGGTCCTCTTGTGTCCTGAGGACCTTAGGACACAAGTGGACTTCAGCGCCCGAACAGCATTGCACCAGAAGCCGCATTTGCAGTGTGGTGTAAAAAGGTGCATGGCCTAGGAACACGTCTCTGCAATGCAGCTCTGTGGCACTTACTGGAGGCACCTGGTGGGCTACTCGGCCACCAAAGACCTTCAGGATTCAAGGGGACTTTATAGGGATTTTATAGCTAGAAATGAGCATTTATAAAACCTTAGAAATTCACTGTAAAAAGCATAGGATTGAGGCACATTATAATTAGAAATTTTCGCTTAAAAAACCATTGAAATTCACTGAAAAAAGCATAGGTTTCAGGGACGTTATAGTTAGAAATTAGCATTTAAAATACAATTGAAATTCACTGAAAAAACCATAGGTTTCAGGCACGTTATAGTTAGAAATTAGCATTTAAAAAACCTTAGAAATTCACTGAAAAAACCATAGGTTTCATTGACGTTATAGTTAATTGGACATTCCACTCCTCCAAAACCAGAGAAATTCCGCCGTTATAGTTAGTTCAGCTAACTATAACTTGCAATGCACTGCTGATGACGGCACATAGTACATCATTCATGACATGGTCAGTGACATCACTGATAACATCTCAAATGACATCACTGATGACATCACTGATGACATCATCCACATGAAAATCTAATGCACCTCCTCACACTCTAATATAACCTTTGATACACCCACTGTAAAATACAGACTACCATTTACGAAACCATTGACAAACCAATACCAGTTACTAAATACGCACTCACTGATTCCTAGGTCTGCACATACATCCACTCAGTTTTCTGCCGCTAAAGCGGTGATAATTTTAACGCCGTCCTTGATAATATGCCCCTAATATACTCTAACTCTCACATACACTGCCTTTTACATATGTAGTTACTTGGACATGTACCACTAAGACATCCATTCACTCACCAACACACCCATACACACACTCACCCACCCATTCAGCTGTGTCCACATGCACTCTTTAACCCATACACCCAGTGAATCAACCACTCACACATCTATGCACAGAGTCACACACCTCCCACCCACCCACACACACACTCAGTCTCCCATACAAGTACTCAGGCAACCAATCAATAACCCATATAGACACTCGTGTAGCTATTGACCAACCCATGCAGCAGCTTACACAACAACAGACAGACTGATACAGACATTCACACAGTTTAGTCATTAACCCATGCATTCAGATAGACATTTAATCACTTACTCATACAGTCAGTCACGCACTTACTAAATCTTCCATCCAGACACTTATACACACACTCATTCTTCAATACACCTTGGCATATATATAAAACATATTTAAACTTTAAACAAACACACAGTTACTGGATGATGTCATCAGTGATGCCATCAGTGATGTCATTTGAGATGTCATCAGTGATGTCACTGACCATGTCATGAATGATGTAATATGTGACGTCATCAGCAGTGCATTGCGGAGGCACGAGTTATAGTTAGCTGAACTAACTATAACGGCAAAATTTCTCTGGTTTTGTACAAGTGAAACTAACTATAACGTAAATGAAACCTATGGTTTTTTTCTGTGAATTTCTAAGGTTTTTTAAATGCAAATTTCTAACTATAACGTGCCTGAAATCTATGTTTTTTTTCCAGTTAATATATATATATATATATATATATATATATATATATATATATATATATATATATATATATATATATATATATATATTTATATATTTATATATATACATCCACAAAGAAATTACCAGCACTCACGGTTGTTTAAATCCACCTAAGGATTAATTTAGCACACAAAATCCAACAAACGCGTTGCTTTCCTTGCGAGAAATGGCATTAAAGGCTTTGAAAAGAGAGGATACTGTAAGGGCACACTGAAGTGAGCTAGTGAGAGGGTCCCTGAGAAAACCAGGAGTGTTTTATTGAAAGAGGGGCCTAAGGAAGCTAAACCAGACATTAACAGCAAATTCAGATTGACAACAGAATTTTCCAGTGCCGCTAGTGAGGTGAGGAGGATTATGCAGGTGAACTGGCGTATATTGAAGTCAGACTCTGTTATAGGAAGAGATGTGCCAACCTACCCTTCTCTAACATTTACCAAGACACGTTCAATTAAAGGTGAGCTGGTTGAGAGTAACTTGCCGCCACCAAAAATTCAGAGATGTATACACAATATTACGGGTTTCTTCACTTGCGGGAGATGCGAAGCATGAGCCAACAGCAAGAAGGTGAGTGCATATAAAGGTGTGGGCCTCAAAGACCCGGTATGCATCAAAAAAATCATGAATTGTAATACACCATTTGTGGTGTATTGCCTGACATGCCCGTGTGACCTACAATATGTAGGAAGAACAATACATCCAGCGAAGATTCACATTTTAGAACATCAGAGGGCAATTCAGAACAGAGACTCCAGCTATCCTGTCGCGAGGCATTTTCATGCACACCACAATAGCAACAGGCTTCTCCTAAGATATTTCTGCCTTGATCATGTAGCACGAGATTCGTGGGGGTGACAGAGAGAAGAGGCTGAGGAGACTAGAGTTGCAGTATATTCTTCATATGGTGATTAGATCACCATGGGGCCTGAATATGGGTGAGGAACTTGGGGCGCATTTGTAAATATGTATAATTGTATGAAATTGTCCAGAGAAGGGAAAAGGGGGAAGCAGAGTGAGGAGTCATCTGGGAGAATCCGTGTAGAAGAATAAAGGGCACAGGGAGTGAACTACGAGCACGCATGATTAGGATCATGCAGGGTTTTAGTCATATTCATGTACATACATAATGATTCACCAGTAAAGTGCAGGCATATGGTGAAAGTGGGCCCACTCAGAAATGTGGAGGGTATGACCCATTGTTAGTATCTGGCAGTATACGCCCATGCAGGGCATGAGCGGAGTCAATGACTATACGTATGTGTAACAACGTAACCTCACCTCAGGCGGACCAGATACATTTTATCACGTCTGCACATTTGTGCTGGGGAATAATGTATCGCTTGCAGTTGGCAGGAGTAGTTCTCTTTCGCTCATGTAGAGTGCGCAAGGTGAAAGTATTTTGTCATGTCGTTACACTGTCATCTTGCCAACTTCTGCTTAAATGTGAGTCAAATATGTAAGCCCATTCAGGGCAGTATTTTACGCACCGAGAATAGGCTGCACCGCTTGCCGCAATGTTGCAATGTTTGAATGTTAAATCTGTACTTTGAACGAGCAATCGCTTAAAATTGTATTTAACCACTTACTAATGGTGCGCGCTATGTCCTGCCTGACCCTGGGAGTGTTTAACTCTGCCTGACTCTCATTCAATGATGGACTGCTTTTTTAATAAAACGAGGCGCGAACGCAGCGGCCGCCAACACTGAGGAAGGCGAGCCGCTGAAATGCGTTTGTTGGATTTTGTGTGCTAAATAAATCCTTAGTTGGATTTAACCCCACGTGAGTGTTGGTAATTTCTTTGTGGATGGATGTAACATGCGAGACTACCCTCACCACTGTGCACCCACTTACGAGTGCGATAACACTGGCAGGATACAGCGTGGACTAAAAACATCAAAGTTCAATGCTGCCAGACGCGTTGCGGGAACAGCGGTTCCCTTCCTCAATGGCTTGCACTCTGTGTAATGTCAGATGCCGTTCCCCGCACCTTGTAGCTTCCAGGGTCTGGCCCATGTGGGCGTGGCCATCCAGGCCTTCTGGTACCTGTAGTCCGGAAGAAATATTCTCAAATGAGTCCATCTTGCATACCAGAGAATTGTGCAAGTATATACAATCATCCTTGAAACACCCCTAAAAACCCTAAACACAAGACATTCATGACCATGAACCCTTAAAACGCATGCCTTGAATCTTATTAAAATATGCTTATTTTGTAAATAACATATACCTATATATTAAATTAAATGCATTTATATTGACGATTTTAGAGGCTGATTACGATCCGCCCGCCATCGTAGTGGTGTTTGGGACCGCCCGCCAGACAAGCGGCGGTCCCACCAGTGCGATTAGGATGTGCCCGCCATACTGGGCTTTTCACATTGCGGGCGGTGCTGCTGGCTGCAGCACCATCCGCAATGTGAAAAGTGCGTGCACAGCATTTCCCTGAACTACATGACAGGCACCACACGGTGCCTGCCACTTGGTGCATGGAAATGAGGGGGTGTACCATGAGTACCCTCCAGTGCAGCGACACCCCCCCCACATGGAAAGGCCTTCCTAAACCCTCATCCTGATCTGGTGGACGGTGCCTGCTAGGCACCGCCACCATTTCAGGGGCCCTGCACCGTCCACCTGGCAATCGCTGAGATTGCCTTTGGCGGAAAAGCGGCAGACGAACTTTGCATCCACCGCGATACCCACCGCCATCCTAATGTGGCAGTGGGTAATGAGCTTGGTGGTGGTCCTTCCGCCATCATAATCATCTTCTTAATTCTTAGTGACTTTTAATATTCTCTCTTTACCATATATGTTGTTTATTAAATCACATCCATTAATTTTATTTACAATAATCTTTTCAACTTAAATAAATATATTAAATTAAGGCTCTTAAATTAACTATTTTTAAATAAATTAATTCAATCTTATATATTTGTATATGTTTATGAGGGTATGAGGGTATGTGTATATATAGCTTTGTATACATAGTTAAACAAATATATACGTACATAATGCATTTACCTGCAACGTAAATACCTACGGAAAAAAACAATTAATTGCGATGTAAATATTCCTGACGTACTAACCTGCAATGTAGTGTCCTTCCCCATGTACCTACCTGCGATATGACGAGCTCGGAAGAAAAGGCTGCGAGGTAATGGCAGTTTTCAGCTCCCTCTTCACTCACCATGCACTATGGAGGATTCTTTCCACTCTTCAGATTTTACACTTGGACCACAAGTAGCTAGCAACCCCAGGGTCATTAGGTGGAGCATTTGCGTGGAACTCTGTAATAAATCCGTCTGAAGTCAAGCCATTATCAGCAAGGAAAGGAATGCTGAGAGTGTGCTAGCCTGGGGGAAATTACCCTTCCTGGTTTGTATCACTCAGTAAAGTTACTTGTACATCACGGAACCAGTTTTTTAACAGGAACAATTACAGCTAAAATTCCCGGGGCAAGAAGAGCCAATGCAACTTGCCCAAGATCACTGAAAGTGCCATTAAGATCCGTGACTTCAACTGAGAACTCTTGATGTGCTGCCATTTGCCTTCTCTTGTTGCATTTTCATCAGATAAAGACATAAGACATGTCTACCTAAATTTTTGAAGGCGTCATTCAGGTTACAGAAAAGTAGCCGCTGCTAGAGTCCCCCCTGCCCCAAGCTCATACCGCCCCCCCTCCCCCTACCACCCCCTGCCCTGACTCTTTTTTTGAGGGTGAGCTCTTAACCATAAAACAAATCTGAATGCAAGTCTGAAACTTCCATCTTTTTCAGAAAGGCACCCATAGACATATTTACATTTACAATGTAGGATGGCATGGCAGTGTGAATTGATCACATGTAATCTTTTGTAGTATAAGAGGCAGGCTGATGTTTGTTCAAACTCACCTTCAAGTTTCACAACTGAAATATCAGAGTCAACCTAAGTTTACTTTTAAGTAGAACCAAACGCGAGCTATTAATCTTCAGGTAGCATGTCTTGACACATTGATTCAACATAGATTGAATCAAAACAATGTGCGTTTAAGAGGAGACTTCTTGTCTGACTTAGGCATTACAGGAGGCACACTGCACAAAGTTAGAGACTTTTGGAGAAAGGAAAGGCCCTTTGCTCAACAGCTAAATACACCTTTCCTTATGTCAGACATCAGAGTTCACTTTTTAGCCGGGATTCTCTTACATTCAACAGATGAAGGCAGACAAGAGTGAAAACATTAGATTTCCTAACAGGCTACTTGCTGGAAGGGTCATGGCAGAGTAAGTGAACGAACACTGGCAAAGCCAACAGGATTTTTTTTACATTCAAGCAACTGGAGCACCAATGGAGAACAAGTCAAGCCATCAGATAAAGACTAGGCATGGGTGGAGTTTGTGGAGTTCTACTCCGCAGAACTCCATGAAGTGGCAGAAAAACTCTGCCGCGCTCCATAGAGTTCTGCCAGCGGTGGAGTCCGTTAATTCGCACTACTCGCTCTGATTTTTAGCACTGGGAGTTTTTCCCGTGCTGTAAAATCTGTGCGAACGGCACTAGGCGAGAGGGTGCTGCTGCTTTTTGTTGCTCAAGTAGATAGGCAGCTTCCTCATTGCGAGCAGCAGATTTCTCAATGTGAGCGATCGCAACTGCCTGCGTTGAGAAATATCAGTGAGAGGAGGTCTAGTGCATGTTTTTTTCTCACAAGCGCTCACCAACTTAACATTGGCGAACAGGGAAGGAGGAGCCAAGATGGCGGACGGACAGGACGTCTGAGCTCCCGGCTCCGCAGCCCGTCTGCTGTTTGCATGATATCCTGATCTTTAATCCTGCCTACGGCGCGAGCAATTGTCACCACGGATGCGCTGATACCTTCCGCATTCCTCCGATGTTCCCGCCGGCTTTTTTGGTCGAGGAATCATAGAGTTTGCCGACTTTGGACTTTGCCCACGCAATCTGGCCCGACCACCGCCACCGGACGCCGCTTATCACGTACGGTGAGACGACCTGGGGCTGGACCGGCGACTGGGGAAATGTGACTGGACGTGGAGTGGGCGGCCCGGCGGAGCCTTCTTCGCGACGGAGAGAATTCCGGTACGATTGGGTCCTGGCCGGTGTATTTTCCTTTGTCCTCCCGCCAGCGGTCAGAGCGGTGTCCGTTCGAGGGCGCCCACCACCCGCATTGCAACACAGCCTAGGGCTCTCCCATCGTGGGAGCCCCGTCTAGCAAGCAGTAACCCCTCTTGCCGTAACTACTGTCCCTCCATCCCGTGGTGTCGCCCTCACCCCTCCGAGGTGGGCTAACGGCAAAACTGGTACCGGTGCCGGTCTACCTCGCCGGATAGGCGGAAGCCGCCATATCCCTGACGCAAGCTTCCCTGCCTACTGTCGAGCTGGAGGGTGTCCCGGTGGCGCCTCTACATACTGTCGGCATGCTGAAGCAGGGGGCAGACCTAACCTATGGTGATATCCTTCTAGCCCTGGGGGACTTGCGGGCGACATGGTGCCAACGCACTCGAGAACTGGAGCGGAAGTTCGATACCGCTATGCCACCCAGGGAGCTGCAGCGGTTGTCTGACCCCCCAAGGCCTCTCATTCCCTTCGAGGCGGATACAAATCGGCGACAGGGGGATACTGTGGAACGTCCTCTCCCTGGTAACAGTGTCGAGGGTTCTTTTAAGGACAAAGTTGCAGATACAAAGCTCCCTTCCACTTTCCAAGCCGAGACTCTGCATCTGCAAGTGTTGCCATGTCTGCCTCAACATCGCCGAAGTGTGAGCCGTTCTGTGGGGAAAACTGTGTTTGTCACTATCGATGTGGTGATGGTCTCTGACTGGGAACTCTCGCTTCTTCCCCCTCTGTGTCATCGTTGCCGGGAGCGGCCATCTTGCTCCTTTGTTCTGCCTGAGGTACACTCCCAGCGGCGGCCATGTTTGGTGGGGTCTCCGCGTTCAGGCCAGGGTTGAAGTTGCCACCCTTGATGATCCTGCCTGACCGCCTGGCATGACCCGGACTAGAATATCTGTTTATGTATCGGTTGTGCCGCACGTGTGTAATTTGCTACTGTTTCTTGCGGGGGTGGATCTGTGGGGCCGCTTAGGATCGGGCCGGGTCTGGGCGATTCCCTTTAGTTTACTGTACGTATTGGCGGGCGGGGACTAGGACGGGACTGCTAATTGTTTGCTTTACTCACACATTTGGAATGGAGTCTCCCCACCTGCCGTCTTGCTTGCTATTTCAGTAGTGCTGACGATATACAGGGTGGGGGACGCTTAAGGGGCTGTGGTGACCGGGAGTATGTGAAAATTCCTCCTCCTGCTTTCTCTGGGAGTCGGCGGCTGGGAGGTTCTTTCCCACTCTCCAGACTCCCTTTCCTACTTGGGGTTCATCTGGGGCGACAGGCATGCCTATTGGGGGGGGGTGGGCCGTGGCCTTCCGCTGGTATGCAGGGTGGGGGGACGGGATGTGTTCTATGTCTTCTTTGTCTCTATGGCCCTCTTTCTCTTCTGATCTCTCTGCCTCTTTGGTTTCTTTCTTTTTTTTTTTATGTTTCTTTGTTTCTTCGGAGTCGGGGCTCAGTGTTAGTAGGGAGTTTCTTGAGTTCTATCATTCTGTGATATAGTGTATGCTCTTAGTTCCTGGATGGTGGCCACCTGCTCTCTTACTAATGCCTTCCTATATAACGCCACCTTCTGGGTGCTCCTTGAACAGTGATGTCTCTCCTGGTCAGTGATTAGCTTCGACTCCTTTCGATGTTCACTACATCGTACTCGACTACACCATAAAATTAAACCTTTTCTTATCCTGACATTATTGTTCTATGTTTACGAATGTCATTGCAGCCGGCCCCGAGGGGTTGTAGGCAGACGCTGTGTATTTTGCATCTACCGAAATAAAGGTTTTTAAAAAAAAAAAAAAAAAACATTGGCGAACAGCCTGAGAAAAAAAACTCACCTCTGTGTCACCTTGAAGAGTTTTGTGGCACGCCACACTCTGAGCAGAGTGGGAAAAACTCTGTGAACTCCACCAACAGGGCGGGATTCTTTCCTCACACCTAATAAAGACATCTTCAAATCATACACTACAACCAGCATATACAGAACACCATATTGAATTGACAATGGCAATAACAGCAGCAAGAAAATCTTCGCATCATTAAAGATTTCTCCACGGCTCCTGCCACCTCCATCAACATCAACCTCTCACAAGACCTTTGCAACAAGCTCTTGTTATTCTTCTGTAACAAAATCACCTCCATAACCGGTAACTTTGACCCTCACCTGCACCTCATCACAGTCGCATCTCAACTTCCCATGATGGCTGAAGAATGAAGCTTGACCTCATGGCTCACCATCACCATTGTCAAAATCGCTGTTACCATGAAGATCATCCACTCAGTGCCCCATCTGGTCCTTGCCTCCACCACACCTTTATGAAAGAACTACTACTGATCTTGAACCTCTAACACCCATTAACTCAGCCACATTTCCTGACACCTGGAAACATGCCACCATCACTCCCCTGCTCAAAAAGCCATCCACTGACCCAACCACACTTTTTAACTACAGACCCATCTTCCTCCTATCATTCCGTGCAAAGGTCTTAGAGAAACTAAACAACTAACATCTCAACTCCTCACTGACCACTTCAGCAACCACCAGCTCCTAGACATCATGCAGTCCGTATACAGAAACAACCACCATGCAGAAATAGCACTCACCGCCGCCACAGACAACTTTCACATGATCCTTGACAGAGGAGATATGGCAGTCCTCATTTGTCTGGTATAATGTGCAGCATTTAAAACGGTTTCACATCCCATCCTCATCAGGCACATGCACGAGACTGGCATCCAAGGACCCACTCTCTTCTGCACCTGCTCCTTCTTAACAGATGGGACACAAGCTATCAGCCCGGCACCTTACTCCTTAGAAGCCTGGAAATTTATCTGTACAGTCCTTCAAGGGCCATCGCTCAGCCCCACACTCTTCAACGCTAATTACGACAGTAACATTCTCTCCTACGCTGATGACATGCAACTCATACTTTTCACGGACAAGACCCTCAACCCAAGAATAGTGTTCACTTCCTGCATGACTGAAGTGCATGAAAGGCAATTGTCTCAAGCTCAACAGCAACAAGACAGAAGTAGTGGTCTTGGGCAAGAGCACCTCACCATGGTACTACAACTGGTGGCTGGCTGAACTGAGACCCATACCCAGCACCCACTCCAGGAACCTCAGAATAATCATCAAGAGCAAACTGGACATGACCCCCAAAGTCAACGCTGCCACTGCATCCTGCTTCCAGACCCTGAAGATGCTGAGGAAGATTTTCGAATGGCTCCCAAGCAACACTGGAAAAACTGTCACTCACGTTTTATTCACCAGCAAGTTGGTCTAAGGGAACACCCTCTACACTGGGATCACTAAGCAGCTCACTAGAAGGCTACAAACCATCAGAAAATTGGAAAGTTGAGTGCTCCATTGAAGACAATGGAGTGCTCGGGGTTTCTAATGACTGATACAAGTCTGGTGCAGCAATGTTCCATAGTTTTTTTCATTTCACAGCTATTGCTGTGAACAAAGGACTCTGGGAGCTGGAAAGAGATTTAAACCCCCTCGGGCTCCGTGATGCCTTTGTTTTACTACTTAGAACATCCTGCCCTCTAGGGGCAGAATGTTTTAATTACCTTAAAGCCCTTCGGCTCAGGTGTTTAATGCTGGAGCGGGTTTTTAATGACTAGGCTATATGAGCAGCCACCTCATCCTCAACATCCTGAATAAAGCACACATCACACCACACCTCATGGAGGGCTGGGCACACAATGCTTATTGAAAAGATACCCTCACGGGTGATAGTGCCCTTTACAAACACATATAACATAACATTATACAGATGTGCACATTGTGGAAGAGCGAATGCTGTGACCGTGAAGTAAGCCAATGTGATTGCTATTTCGTTATCATGGAATGCACTGGTTCCGAAAGGGCTGGACTGACTAATATGTACTCCTCTAAGCTTCCTCTTTTTGAGGCTCTGAAGCAGCTTAACCTACAAGACTAACTCTTCTTACATAAGTTAGTTTCAAGCTTCAATTTTCAATACAAGTAATGAGCTAGGGGCTACACAATGCTGAAAACGGGCTGGACGAGTAAGAGTAGGACACTGGCTGGAGACTTAACACTCAACAGCAAGTTACTCCACTACCTCTTACGACTGTTTATACATAGAGGCAGGACAAGGCATACTTGAAGCACATCTGTTTTAATTATAAAGGTAGCACAGATTGAGTTCAACATTATCTCCGCTACAGTCACTCGGCATTTGCAAGAATTAAAAAGCACATCTGCATTACAGTTAAAAAACTTGCAAGTTAAAAACCAAATAAGTGAAGTTATAAAATCTTGGCAAAATTTTGCAACACTGCTTCAATCTCGTATGATTTCCAGCATTTCAAGTCATGCTTGCTATGTAAAATGATTGAAATTATGCCATTACACCACATCACATCATTTTTATATTTTTGCGAAAAATACTATCATAGGAACACAGGAGCTACAAGAACATACAGAATGTGAGCAGCTGTTCACAAGATGTGCAATTTAGCACTATTTTATAGCAAACTACGCACCCTCGCACCAAAATATAGCGCTAATTGCCGGGTGTTGTGGCTGATGTAATTTTGCATAATCTTTCCAAAATGTCATGTGATTATGCATAAGAACTTATGTGAATATTGTACACCCCAACCAAGCACCCTCTTGGGCGTTCTAAAAGGAAAAACCATCAATGGGCAGACCAAGTTATGAGTGGACTCTGCTGACCTCATGAAAGGGATTGGGAATATGGCAGAGTTTGCCATGGGACTTTAAAAAAGTGTGACGCTCAAATCATCCAAATGGGAAGTGGTGACAGATAAGTTCAACAGTTTGAGATAAAGGTGTTGTGAGCCTCTCTGAAATAGTTTGTGGTGAAGAAAATGCTTCAGGTGATATTAGATATTTTTGGTCTGAACTTGGTATAAAACTACCGGATCCATGCAATGTAATTCATGTGGTAGGTTCACAGACACGTAAACTTCAGGGAGGATTTTCCTAGGGTGGGTTTGGGTTGCAGGACCTTGGAATGTAGCTTTGGAAATTCATCTTTCTGGATTCTGGAGAAATTAAGCTACTACTGGTGAGACAGCCATTTGGTAGAGGATAAAGGTGGATTTATTTTCCTTGAATTAACACAGCCCTATGCTCTGCTTGTTTTTGTTTTGCCTTAGTACAAGGCTCTTGGATTGTGATAGCTAAAGAGTGTATCTGATAGGGTTGCAATGTGGTTAGGAGGGTTTGTGTTTTCTCAGGTACACCAGAGGCTCTCAGCAACTCATTTTTGACTTTGCTTACTTTATGATTCCAGAATCAGACAATGGAGGTCCAGCACTACAGCTGCCCTCTAAGAACCTGCTTGATACACCAATCCCCAGATCCTTGCATGTTGTGTCAAGAGCTGCAGGTAACTTTTTAGGGTCTCTGCATTAGGTCCTGTGTGTTGTCCTATAAAATGCATCCATGCTATCTTGGCTACAGGGACTGGGCACCACAGGTCTCAGGATATGAACACAGAGCATCTAGGTAATTGGGCACAACATAAGATGCTTCAGGCATCAGTAGATAAATGGATAGCCCCATTTGTCTATGAGATTGACCCGGAAAAAAGCTTTACTAGTTCTGGTAATAATATTCAGCCCAGCAGGGACACAGTAAATTGGAACAACTCTTCTTCTGCTAGGCACTGAGACAAGGTGCTACCCAAAAGATTGAAAACTCTACAGCTAGCAGATTCACATGATGTAAGAAACCTTGTCCTAGGAATGCTGTAACTTTCAACCATATTGGTTTACTGATAATAACTGTCCTGTGTCTTGTGTTCCTTCAACATTTACAACAAAGTTGTAATGGGCAACTGTCACTGCAGTTGCTTCGAATTATCAGTGATCGAGTATTTGCTTTTCTGTATGGATAAAAAGGCTACTGAGAGGATTTCTTAAACGAACCCACAGTTATAAAGAGCACACTATTCTACAACAATGGCATGGGGCAGGTGTCTGGGGATGCACCCAAAATCGATTTCTCTCTCTATAATGAAAACTCATCTTTACAGTAAAGTTTGGTAAAGTTTGGAGAAAACATGGTAATCTCGATGTGTTTCAATTGAGAATCAAATAAGACTAAAGGAAGAGTAAAAGGTGGTTCATTGGGATGTGGGAACTCTGGCTAAGAAGTAAAGTAAACATCTTCTGATTTCTTTGATATTGCACTTGCTCAAGCATAATAGTAGTACTTTGGAAATGTGAAATGCTGGTTACAATAGTAGTCATTATGTAAGCAAGATATTAGTTGTAGCCTCTTTTATGGTTGAGAAGATCAATGACCCATGAATATAGTACAGTTGCAGACAACGGCGGATACAATGACCGCACTCCCCTGCTATGTTCCCTTGGTGTTTATTTCTACAGTCAATCCGGTTGAGTGTGCACAAGCTACTCCGGCATCTGCCGTCGTTGGGTGCCAACTGCTACGCAGATAATTGAAGAACCCGAACATTTGGAGTGGTGCACCACTCGATATTGAAAAGAATGATGGTCAAATGAGTCAATAAGTCATAAGGCTTTTGTTAAAGTTGTCTTAAACAATCCTTTATTTCCATGGGTGTCCATATACAAAATACCAGCCAACGCATTTCGTTCATGAGAATGAACTTCTTCAGGGCATAATATCACGATCCTAGGTAGGGAAATGGAAGTGGACGTGTGCAGTCAGAGCTGCATGGGCCACCTTGATAAGGGCCGGCATGTGCTTGGTGTGAGAGCCAAGGAAGTGATGAGCCGTCCACTTCGGAAATGCAAGTTGCAAATTTAACAAAAACCTTATGACTTATTGTCTCATTTGACTATCATTCTTTTCACCATCGAGTGGTGCACCACTCCAAAAGTTACGGACCCATGAATGTAGGTAGCCACGTTTAAAATATTAAATTCTGTATCTTGCATTGACTGGACACAGTCAAGGCACTTTTGAAAAACAAAACAGGCTATGTGTGTGTGTGTGTGTGTGTGTCTGTCTATATATACATCTATCTATATATAAATCTATCTATCTATCTATCTATCTATCTATCTATCTATCTATCTATCTATCTATCTATCTATCTATCTATCTATCTATCTATCTATCTATCTATCTATCTATCTATCTATCTATCTATCTATCTATCTATCTATCTATCTCTCTCTCTCTCTCTCTCTCTCTCTCTATATATATATATACATATTATAGTAAATTTAAGGTGGTGCGTAAATTATTACTTTAAGTTGTAACTATGCCCCATATATATGTGTGTGTGTGCATGTTTTATAGTAAATTTAGGGTGGTTGGTAAATTATTACTTTAAGTTGTAATTATGCCATATCTATCTATCTATCTATCTATCTATCTATCTATCTATCTATCTATCTATCTATCTATCTATCTATCTATCTATCTATCTATCTATCTATCTATCTATCTATCTATCTATCTATCTATCTATCTATCTATCTATCTATCTATCTATCTATCTATCTATCTATCTATCTATCAATCTATCTATCTATCTATCTATCTATCTATCTACATACATACATATATACATATATATTAATATAAGGCATAGTTACAACTTAAAGTAATAATTTACTAGCCACCTTAAATTTACTATAATATGTGTATCTCCGTACACAGTGTTTTCAATTCGCTAGCAACACTGCATTAACTATAACTTGACACGCTACTATGCAGAGTGTTGTCATAAATAAAATGTGTATCATCGTATACTTGAACATACAATAGTTTGAGACCAAAGTCTCAACTGAGCTCAATGAGTGGAGTTTTCAAGAAATTGAATCTGGAAGTAATACACAGAGTAATTGATCGCTTAACTCAAAGGTTGCAATAGCTCTGAAATGTAATCACCTTGGATAAAAAAAGGTGATTTCAATTTGCAAACATAGATTTGAGGCAATTAAACAACCGAAAGAAAGGCACAGGAATCATGAACAGATCTGAAAAATATAGAACAAATATAAAGAAACTTAAAGTACACAAGACCCCTTATTTCCACCATTATTATGTGTAATCTCATCATAGATCAGGAAACATTTCAAAACAGATACTTTTTAAAAAGCTGTGAGAAAAACCAGCACCTCATGTGTCACAATATTACGTTATGTTATGTTATAGGAAACTTATAGGGCGCCCGTACACCATAAGGTTTCTTGGCGCTAAACTACCTGGAACGCTTTTCTGTTCATGTTCTGAACCCTTGCATCAGGGTGCACCTTGCTCAGCATTTCTGACCAGGTTCAAGCCTATAAATCCATCATGCAAGTTAAAAAACGATACACTTCCTAGTGAGACACTAATCTGAATTAGTATTTCAATACTTATTCTGAATACCAACATAAAGAACAACTCGTGACAAAATAGTTATCCACTTAGTCGAAGATAAATCAAAACAGACCCTTACCAATTCCTTCTCATACTAATCTTTTACACAAATATTCATTTTAAGTACTCTAGCTAAGATTTTTGTGTCACTAATTTATAGGAATATCCGAAACCACATGGAAACTCACTATTATTATCACACGTCATGTTCTTACAAGTATCAAATGTTAGCCAAATTCATCGTTGACTTACCGAAAACAAAACTCCAGAAAATCTCATATGAATAATTATGATATCAAAATTTGCCATATGCCCATATTATTTGAAACAAAATAAACACATTCAATGGTCACCTATAAATGAATCCCTTCCATTCTTATATAATTTATTCTAAACAAGAACTCCCTCTGTTAGAAATTGGGTCTCTAGTTGGCAGCGGTATGCACCCTGTCGAAGTAGGGACCACAGTCCTAGTCCGGGCAAATAATTTACACATACTAAATTAACCTGTGCTCACCCCCTGGTAGCTTGGCACAGAGCAATAAGGCAAAACTTAAGAGGTAAAATTTATTGAACAAAGCATGACCAAAATGACAAAAATCCAAGAAGTAGAACCGGAGTTATGAATTTATAAAGAATGTATTGAAATATAATGCTTAGAATCTTATAACACCAACTGGTGCTATCTGATCACGCTGGACCGGGTTACGTCTGTAAAGATGAGCGAACTGCAATGGCAATGGCACTGCAGTGGGACAGAAGCCATGCAGGTCCCACTGAAAACTGTTTGTTCACTGAGGAAGCATCAACATTGAGGATCAAGCTGTGGAGAGCGATCAGAGTCGATGCGTCAGCGTCAATCCGTAGGATTGTAGGCAATGCATTGGTAAGAGTCATACAGTTGGGGGATGTATCGGCCTCGAACCCCTGGTGATGAAGGTAATGTGTCGCTGTTGAGCCGTGCTGTTGTTGCTATGGTGTCCTTGTAGCGGCAATACACCAGTGTGGAAGAGAATGCGTCGGTTCTGACTAGCACAAAGTGAGCATAGTGTAGATTTTGCAGAAACAGCCAAAACAAACGCACTTCCACAGGCCCAGGACTGGATTGACACCACTTGACAGGGCAGGACTCGTAGCTAGCAGGGTCCATAGGCTGTAGCAGGATTAAATGAAGTCTTTGATGTTCCTGAGACTTTAGAACAGGAAGCAAGCCAGCAAGCCCTTGGGGTCACTGGGTTCTGGGGATGTAGAGATGCAGGTCCATTCCTTCTCAGTGTACCAGGAAAGAAGGGCAGCAGGCAGCAGAACAGGCATAGCAGAACAGGAGCCAGCAAAGTCCAGAACAGTACAGCAGAGTGACAGTCCTTCAGCAGCACAGCAGTCCTTCTTCTTAGCAGAGTGTCTTCATGTCCAGAAGTGTACTGAGTTGGTGGTGTCAGGGGTCCAGAACGTATACCTGGTTGTGCCTTTGAATTGGGGCAGACTTCAAAGAGAGGCCTTTGAAGTGCACACAGTCCCTGACCTTCATATCCTGGCTCCAGACACACTACAGGGGGGTATGCAGCTCTCTGTATGGGGACAGGCACACTCATATTCAGGTGCACGTGTCAGTTCTTCCCTCCCATCTTGCCCAGGATGACTCATCAGCATGTTAATGGCCTATCAGGATGTGAATGGCCCATCAGGCACACCTCAGCTCCCTTTGTGTGTGACTGTCTAGAGGGAATGCACAACACCCAGCTGTCACCCACCCCAGCCATACATTCAGAGACAGGCAGAGGAATAGAATGGTTAAAGTGAGAAAATGCAAACTTTCTAAAAGTGGCATTTTCAGACTTGCACCTTAAAATCCAACTTTACCGTAAGTTATGATTTTAAATTGTGAGTCCAAAGACACCAAACTCGAAATATCTAATTCCAATGTTCACTTACATGAGAGATAGGCCTTGCAGTAATGATAAATGAATATCAGAGTTTTTCGCTACCTGGATATGTGAAACTTAAAACTACATGTTTTTAAATACACTGCATCCTGCTTAGGGGCTAACCAGGGTCTACCTTAGGGATGATTTATATGTATTAGAAAGGAAGGTTTGGCCTGGCAAGAGGGTTAAGTTGCAGGTCAAAATGGCAGTTTTAAACTGCACACGCAGGCTCTGCAATGGCAGGCCTGAAGCATGTTTAAAAGGCTGCTTAAGTGGGTGGCACAATCAGTGCTGCAGCCCCACTAGTAGCATTTAATTTACAGGCCCTGGGCATGTGTAGTGCACTTTACTAGGGACTTATAACCAAATTAAATATGCTAATTGTGGATGTGCCAATGTTGACATGTTTTAGGGGAACAACACATGCACTTTAGCACTTATTACCAGTGATTAAGTGCTCAGAAAACTAAGGCCACCAAAACTGAAGTCAGTAAAACCGTAGGTCAGAAGGCAAAAATGTCAGGGGAAACCACACCTAGGAAGCCAGGTCTAACACTCTCTTTCTTACCCAATGCAGAAGCGTCCACCTACACTGAACACTTGTGGGTTTGACGTTCTCCATGGGCCCCATATTATTCCTTGTTTAGAACTAAACTCTAGAAAATGGACTACTCAAACTGTCCCATCATCTTCGACGGTATTCGTATGCCATCTTGAAGCACTATGAAAACACTGTTCATGATAATGATAATCAAGAAATGTTTTCCATACAGAGTATCATGCTCCACATACAGGGCAGCCAATATATGAACTCAAAACTTCAGCACAATAAATGTGCTTTCAGGGGAGTTTGCAAGAAACGTAAGATATTGATGTTGAAGATTAGCAAAGCATGCTATGTAATTTGAATGAGGTTCGCTCTTATCAAGGTATGCATGCAAAGCACATCCTAACACCGGATGTATGTTGTTACAACGCACACTTTTACAACGCATGCACTTACAACGCATTTTTACAACGCAAAATCCATTACAACGCACTACACTTACAACGCATGACACTACAACGCATTTTTAAAAACTACCTTTACAACGCATACCATTACAACACATAATATTAAATTGCATTTAAGGTAAGTAATAGATAGTATAGGGGTAAAAAATACTTTTCTAACTCCAGGGGGTGCAACAGTAGGGTAAGTGTTGGATAGTATAGGGGTAAAAATTACTATTCTAACTCCAGGGGGTGCAACAGTAGGGTAAGTGTTGGATAGTATAGGGGTAAAAATTACTATTCTAACTCCAGGGGGTGCAACAGTAGGGTAAGTGTTGGATAGTATAGGGGTAAAAATTACTATCCTAACTCCAGGGGGTGCAACAGTAGGGTAAGTGTTGGATAGTATAGGGGTAAAAATTACTATTCTAACTCCAGGGGGTGCAACAGTAGGGTAAGTGTTGGATAGTATAGGGGTAAAAATTACTATTCTAACTCCAGGGGGTGCAACAGTAGGGTAAGTGTTGGATAGTATAGGGGTAAAAATTACTATTCTAACTCCAGGGGGTGCAACAGTAGGGTAAGTGTTGGATAGTATAGGGGTAAAAATTACTATTCTAATTCCAGTGGAATGCGTTGTAAAGGTAGTTTTTAAAAATGCGTTGTAGTGTCATGCGTTGTAAGTGTAGTGCGTTGTAATGGATTTTGCGTTGTAAAAAATGCGTTGTAAGTGTAGTGCGTTGTAAAAGTTGCGTTGTAAAGGTTGTTCCCCCCTAACACCCCTTAAAACACAAGATTGGTTGCCTCATTGCAAAGCCCTCATTCTTATTTTCAAATCTATGGGCCAGACTATTCAGCTTTCAAACCTAGCAAAATGCATGTTCCCCTATACACTGAGCGGAACCTGTACCGGAAGAGCAACCCTTGCCTTATAGAAACTCAGCCCTCCACACCCCATACTGATTGTATAATAATTTACTCACACCTAATCCATTAAGCCCTCAATCTAAGGGATTCAGTTCCCATGGAGCATTCCCAAAAAATGTAAGAATTCACCAGCAACATCTTGAAGATCCCTCCCTCTGACGTCACTACCTCTAGTCCTATCAAGTCGTTATCAGAGGTCCTGAATGTAACACTTTTGTTTGTAATATTATATACTGCCTTGTAAATGTAAAATTTCCTGTTATTCCCACCCTTCTTTCTTTCCTTGATGAATCCACCCTCCCTCCTTTCTCTCTCTTTCTCCGTTTCTTTCCCTTCCTTCCTCCCTCACTTCCTTATTTCCTAATTACTTGCTTCCTTCCCCATCACCACGAGATTACTTTTGTTAAACTCCTCTGGTCTGCCTGTGAAAAGTTTTCACCATAGCAGTGTTTTACAGCTTTGTTGCTGTTAGGGACTCCTCTTGTAACACTGCCACGAATTCAATCCTTGTTGGAAAGTTTATTGCAGCAGCTGTGAAGGCAAAGGCGTCCAAACAATGCAGGAACATGTATTTAACACACTTCCACTGGGAAGATATCTGGTTACCAGGGACTGCTCTCAACTCGTATTCCATGTGATCTTATAAAGTTGCATGTGGACTGAAATACACTTCTAGTCCAGAGCACACTGCATCACTGAATGTGTTTTATTGTGAAGTATACCTTGAGTTAAACGACTGTGTGGGCAGCTGCTGGCATGTACAAATTGTGGTGCAATGTAAAAGAGTTTTTATAAAGAGCACAACCACCCCTGGGTCTCTCAGCTCTAGGTTTAGTGTTGCAGAAGTTGAATCATGTTTATGTGTTGGTATTCTGCATGTGCATATCTATGAGTTCCATTTGCCAATTTCTCCTCAGGGGCCAATGATTTGCACTTTCAATTTTTGCTTCGAAGCTTGTGCATGCGCTGATGTAGATGTTTATGTAGCGCTGTGTTGCTGTGCATGTGCATGTTATGTAATGTATGCTGATGTGTGCGATATATAGTAATGATTTGCTTTCATATAGCACATCACACCCAGCCACAGGCCATGCAGATAAGAGCGGTGGGGCCGGGTGGGGAGGATTTCGACAGATGACGATGAGGAAAAATTAATTCACTGACCCACCACTCTTACCCTCATGGGCCGCGGATGGTCACACCACACGTCGTTCGTTTCTACGAGTTTTAATGACACAGGTTACTATTACCAAAGTTAATGGACCTAAATTTACTGACCACTGAACGAGACATGAGTGAGCTGAGCTAGCTGGGATTCAAACTCATGACCTGCAGACCAGAGCAAATGCTGGTAATTGAATGATTACGAACATTTATATAGTGCCCACCACCCCAAGAGGTTTCTTGCTGCTGCTGGTCCAGTCTGTAGCTTAACTGTGTGGTGGAAGACTTGATGTTGATTGACAGGAAACCAGCAGTACAGAAAAAAGAGCAACCTCTCCATGCACTGAGACTGTATCTAGGAACCACCAGTATGGCAGTGTGGTTGCTGCACAAGTCTTGATCCTACACACACTGAGGGACTTTGGTGGAAGCTGAAGTAAGCTGATGTAAGCTGCCAAATGCAAGGCAATAGGCTTTGAAAGTAATGAAATCAGTGACTGGGAGTCAATGCAGATCACTAGAAGCCAGTAATATTGGGGTCGGATCACAAAACGTTTTTGGTGCCATTTAATGTCCTTGGTGGAAAGATAAGACAGTGCTTGCTCCAAACACCATTTATCACCATATTATGAAAAGAGGATTTTGGAGGTGGCAATACTTCACAAGGATGTTTGTGCACATTTGCTGTTGGAAATGTTGTAGTGATAATGACTCTGGCGTAACGAAACTTGAGGGGGCCTCCTTACAAGATACGTGGAGGGGCCCCCTCCAGGCTCAATCAGTAGTTCTCCAGCCAGAGTGCTGTGCTGAGTGGGCCACCTGGAGCTTGGGGGCCCCCCTGCACTGCCTGAGGTGCGTGAGCCTGTGTTATGTCCCTGGATAATGAGTGCTGTGTATTTTTGTGTGCTGTTGTTTTTTTGTTCTGCGTTCTTGCAAAGTGATTTTGTTGTTGTTAATATTGATAAAATCGATGCCAATGTTTCTAATGATACACTCACTTATAAGAGCGAAATCGCATCATTATTAACAAACTCACCCATCAAGAACTCTTCATCAACCCCAACTCAGAAATACATGGTCGGGCAGGCTCTATGACCTAGGCCTGAGGATACTGATTGACAGATCACAGGTGGGGTGGCACATAGCCCGCAGACAAACGTGAACAGGAAACTCAGGTCAATCCCCCAGATAAGTGCTGTGACACCACAATTCTCCAGGGAGATTGGCCCCAAAAAGGCACACATGGCCTGAGGCTTGCATGCATTTCCAAACATCATAAAGTCAGATGCCATGCCAATCAGGTCACAGCACACACAGTACACACAGTGATCATGCGCTCCTCAGGCTGGACATCTGGACACTTTTCCCACTGGACCCCATTGTGTGCACGCAAGTTTGAGGCCCACCTGCATTTGTTATCAGGGGACTTATTTATGACTCCACAGACAAGGCCCACATTCTTTTACCAAAAAAGGATCGTCAGAGGTACTTCATGACACCAAAAAACTGTTTAAAGACTTGTTCAGATTGACTGTACTATGAGACAGTTCTCAGACCCATTTCAGTGCTCCCAGCCAATGTGTTTAATTAAACCAGCTGTTCCTGTTTTGCCAAATACCTCTGTCTTTTGTTTTGTCAAGGTAAATTCATATGTGAGCAACATTTTGGCGATCCACTGTCAGAGGGTAAGAGGCAACATCTGATCCTAGTCCCCAGCATTTGGTGTATGGCAACTAGAAAGAAGAGCAAAATGTAACCGGAGCGTCCTGCCACTGACAGAAATCTGGTATGTTACCTAATATATGTGTCCGAACTAGGTAGTCACAAGGAGGACTCAGGCATTCCCACAGAGGTCACTTTTTTTTGACAGTCGGCACACTAGAAAGGGTGAATATTGGTTGTAGCTTGGACGTGACACAGATGCTATGCTTGGCCCCTGGGTGTTATACAGGGTTCAGACCTCACCGCTTGGACCACTGGGTGTGATACAGACGGTACGCCTGGGCCCTGGGTGTGATATAGGGCCCACGCCTCAATCTTATTTTTCAGTCTAAAGTAAGCCTGGACGGAGTTAGCTGAATGCCACTACGCCGAGTTCCACGAAGTTGGAAAAAAACTCGGTGGAACTCGGCTCCACTCCCCTCCACCCTCTCTAATTCAATTATAACAAAAAAAAGGCACTTACCTGTTGTGGCGTCTTAGGGCTGTCCTCCTTCTCGCCGTGATCTCTCACCTCCTCACCCTCCTCGTCCTTCCCATCCTTGTCCACGCAAACCCCTACATTGCACATCTTGCATGCAACCTAGGGGTCTGCGTGGACGAGGACGGGGAGGAGAGAGAGACCACGGCGGAGGAGGTACCTTTGTTTTGTTATAATTAAATTAGGGAGGGTGGAAGGGCTGGCTTACTCCGCCCCCCTGCTGCAGAGTCAGAGTTTTGCCTGAAATCCGCGTTCTTAACATTGTGCAGAGGAGGCAAAACTCTGTAAACTCCGCTGGCAGAGTGGAGTTCTCTGCCCGGGTTTATTCTAAAGGGCTTTCTAATGCTACTTGTTTCTTAACACCGTTGGTATCTGAAAGAAGTGAGGGGTGTTGTTAGCTTGGGCATGACACAAATGGTACACTCAGTCCCTAGGTTTGAAACAGGGTTCAATTCGGGCATTAGGAAAAAAGATTTGGACTTGGGAGAGCAGGTGTAGCTTGTGTTTGGCCAAGAGTAGCCTGTGGTTCTTTGAGTTATTTCTTTTCTCTGTGAAGAAATTGTCATTTTCTTGATCCCGGAGCGAATATTGGCAGACTATCAGGCTCACTTAGTGACGTATACCGCACAGGGCTTCCCCTTGTCAGGAGTGGGCTAAGGTATTTTTAACAAAGTCAACATTTTGTCTCTGTCAAGTTTTTTTTTTTATTGTAGTATTGAAATTGATGCAAGATATATTGGATGTTGACTAATGCTGTGCTGCTGGTAAATTAATGCAACTGTATTTTGTCTTGAGTATTGTGTTTTGTCGATGTCTTAATATGCTATATAAAGGCATTGCTATGTCTCACAATTGTTATAACATTTCACAGTAAAGTCTGCTATTTTGCTGACAAATTTCATGACAAATTTCATGACGTTTTAACAATTGCACATTCTTCTAGGTTGTGAACCTTCATATGCATTGCTATTTTGTTTGTGAAATGCTCCTTTTGATTAATCTGTAAATAGTTTTGAGCTCATGAGCAGTTAGAACCAGCACTCCCCATGTTTAATATTTCCCCACGACCAGAGCAGAACTTAAACATTACCTAAACCCAGGAAAAGTAGAGTGCATCTGTCCCTTAACAGGTACCCAACTTATCATGGAGTTGCCACTAAAACACATGCAAACCAGGTTCCCCACAGTCTAAAACACGTAACAAGTACTACCACAAATGGTATGCACACACTAAGGTACACACATTTCCCTAGCCAAAGGAGGGAACCTCCGATACTAACATAATAGAACACATGAGGACACACATATGGACCAAATATACAGGACAGAAGAAGGACAGGAGAGAGGTACTATTAGAGCTGAGGAGGCCCAGACTGAGAATCCTATCCCACAGACTTCTGCACCATACCTGCCATATGCAGGTATGGAGGGGCTCTCCCCAATGCCAGCTATTCCCACATTAGAATATACCAACATCCAGTTGAGGGATCCGGAAGGTCCCCTACCGAACAACTAACGGTTAGGTCAAGACATGAGAATCTAGCAGGCCAGAAGGCCCAGGCAATCCCAGCCCCACCCCCAATATAGTGCTAGAGCTCCCTGAATTTCAACCCCCTGTCTATCGCGTTTAGTCCGCCGAACCCCAATAGCATGAAGAACGTGCACTCCCATTGGATCAAGTGAACACACCTGAGTGACAAGGAGATTCATAGCAGTTCTGGACTGTGATACAACTAGTGGGGGTGAGGAAAGGGATCCCAGTGCTCCGGGATCCGGCGATGAGGCGGAAGCCACATGGTTTGCTCAGGTAGCTGAAGAAATCACAAGAAGTGAGTTTGAAGGCAAGTTCCAACCAAAAAGAGCAGTGCATAGCACAGAGCGAAGGAAGCAATCTAGGTGGGATGCAGAGGAAAGACGTGAACTAAGGAGGGAGAGAGTGCTCGCATCCTGGAAGCACAGAAAGAACGCAGAGCAGCACGCCCGCCACCTGAGGAGAGTGGGCCTAGGTGCAGAGCTTCGTTCGGGATAGAGTCTGAGGCAGAACTGGAGGAGAGGCTTTCGATAGGGATCCGAGCTTCACCATATCATCAACACAGGAGTGGGGATGACCAGGAAATGTATTTATTTATTTATTTGCAAGTTTGTACCGCGCTGGAATCGACTCCCTGAGGAGTATCTCCGCGCCCTTTAGCACCATCAATAAACAAAAGAACAGACACTAGCCGTGTACCATTATAACATTGAAGTGGTATCCTAATTCTGAAAAAGGAAGGTTTTTAATTGTTTCCTGAACGGAAAATGTTCTCTGTACAGTCTGATAGCTATGGGGAGGCTGTTCCACAACATAGGACCTGCCACAGATAAAGCTCTGGACCCCTGTCTTGCTTTCCTAGCTCTGGGGACCCATAGCAAGGCCTGTTCACTAGATCTGAGAGAGCGTGTGGGAACATACGGAGTAAATTTGTTGGCCAGGTAGGCCGGGCCTCTCCCAGTCAGGCATTTCTGTATGATACAGCATATGTTAAACTTCACCCTCTGTTTCACTGGTAACCAATGAAGTTTGACCAACAAGGGTTTGGAAGTTATTCGAGGGGGTGCGTTTAGTACAAGGCGAGCAGCAGTGTTCTGAACCACCTGCAATCTTGAGATGACTCCTTCGTTTGCTGATAGTAACAGACCGTTGCAATAGTCTAGTCTGCTTAAAACTAGCGCTTGCACCAAGGTCTTTCTTGTGGCATCTGGAAGTAAAGGAAACACTTTCCGAACCAGCCCAATGATATGAAAGCATTAGCCCACCACTTGATTACCATGTTGTTTTAAGGAAAGCTCCTGGTCCAGCCTGACACCCAAGTCCTTCACTACCAGTTTAGGCTCAGGGACTGGCCCAAGATCTTGAGGCCACCAGTCCGGAGTCCACAGGAGTTTGGCCTCACCGAATAACATCACCTCTGTTTTAGCAACATTACATTGCAAATAGTTGGACGCCATCCAGTGTGCCACTGCTTTCATTCCCTGGGCAAAAGAGTTCCTGATCTCTGTAGTGAGGGTTTTAAATGGAAAGAGGAGTTGGGTATCATCCGCGTATGACACCGGGATGAACCCATGGGATCTCATGATGTTGGCCAAGGGGGCCACATAGATGTTAAAAAGCGTGGGGCTCAAACAAGAGCCCTGTGGCACCCCTTTAGAGGTCCCCAGCTCCTCTGACCGATATGTATCCAAGGTGACACTTTGGGTACGATCTGTTAGGAAACTCCTCAGCCAAGCCAGCGCCTTATCTTCCAGGCCAATGTCAGCTAGCCTGGAGATCAGGATGTTGTGCGACACGGTGTCAAACGCCGCAGACAGATCCAACAGCACCAGGATAACGGAATAACCCCTATCCTGGAACATATGTAGATCGTCTGCGACAGACTGCAAGGTGGTCTCGGTGCTGTGTCTAGGCCTAAACCCTGACTGGGAAGAATCCAGCCCCCCTGCTTTTTCGATGTAAGTAGACAGGTGGCGGTTTACAAACTTCTCAATTAGTTTACCCAAAAAGGGAAGAAGAGAGATAGGTCTCAAATTAGACAGTTCTGTCCAGGGAATGGCATTGTTTTTCCTCAAAGGTCTTACCAGCGCCCGTTTCCAGCCTAGGGGAACCTCCCCTGTACTCAGGGACAGATTGACTAATCGCTGATTTCCCGGGCCTAGATCGTTAGCCAACATAGGCATGATACGTGCAGGGATGGTATCCAAAGGACAAACACTCTTTATTTGCATGATTAATGAAATTACCTCCTCTATAGATATGGGAGGGAAATCAGTGAGGCACAGGGCGGAGTGAGAATGGACTCCTGTAGTCAGTGGAGGGATGTTATCTACTATGGCAGTTCTGTTGGAATACATTATTTTGTCATAGATCCCATCTATCTTCCTTGTAAAGAATAGTGAGATCTCGTCGCAGAGTTCTTGGGATGCTATTTCTGCCGTTTCACAGGCTGCTGGCTTGATGAAAGTTTGTAAGATTTGATATAGCACTTTCGGGTTTTTACCAGCTGCTGATAATTGTGCTGCAATATAGTTTTTCCGTGCAGCACAAATGGCCTTGTGATATGTCTTAAGTGAGATCCTATGGTGTTCCTTGTCTTCAGTCCTCCGCGATAATCTCCATATCTTTTCTAGTTTTCTTGTATTTAGTTTAAGGGATCTTAATTCATCGGAAAACCAGACCTCTTGCTTATGTGCTACACGAGGTTTAAACACTCTCAGAGGAATGGTAGCATTTATAGCCTCGGCAACCGCTTCCTCAAACATATTTAATTCAATTGCGATATCATCTGCAGGGTTATTAGCTATGGGTTCCTTATATTTTTCCCTAAAACCCTCCGAAGTGAGTTTGTGCCAGGGTCTCCTTGTGCTGGCTAGCGCAATCTGTCTAGCCCGGGGCTTGTAGTTAGCAAAGGTGTAAAATTTAAGGAGGAAGTGGTCCGTCCAGTCCACTTGAGTAGGTGGCATACATTTGATCAAGGGCGAATTGGACATGACTAAGTCCAAAGTATGGCCTGCTTGATGAGTGGGCCCATGATTGATCTTTTTTAGTCCCAGTAAGTCTAAGTCCGTAAGTAAGGTTTTTGCCTCCGTACAGTTTCCTAACTCACTGTGGACATTAAAGTCCCCTAAAAGAAGAAAATCAGGTTTCTCTTGCACATGAGGAGCTAAAGCCTCAATGAGAAGAACAGAAAAGTTCTCGCATGGACCAGGGGGGCGGTACACCAAAGCTCCCTTCCTGTGTTCCTTAGATGCTGAATTGATTTTAAAAATCAATAATTCTATCTGAGGCGTGCAAAGTTCCTCGATAATAATGACGTTCATGTCTTGTTTGTATACGTTAGCTACCCCCCCTGTTTTATTTGGGCGATCCAGCCTGGTTATTTTGTAGCCTATCGGTATACCCAAGGTAATGGCCGGGATTGAGTGAGGCTTGAGCCATGTTTCTGTTAGGAAACATAAATCTGGTTCCTCAGATGATATAAGGTCCCATACCTCAGTGGCATGTTTGGCTAATGAACGAATGTTGCACAGCAAGTTCTTTCTCCCCAATGATAAATTGCACATAGGATTGTTTGTCGATGTAATATGTTGTACTTGTAGCCCCAAATCCGGGGGGTGCTCCAAGTGTTGCCTAACTTCAGTGGAAATATTAAACTGCACATGACATCCCCGACAGGCAAACGGGCCCTCTAGGTTGGTTTCCACCTCATGTGTGCATACCCTAGGAACATGTGTGCCAATCTCTATTAATACCTGAGAGGTGTATGTTATCCTGCTGCTAGGAGGTATCCCTGAGCTGGATGTAAAATCCTCCATAGCCCCCTGCCCCTAGCCCCGACCTGTCGCGGACGGGCGCAGACGGGCTGGTCTTCGGCTCGTCTTAGGCGCAGGAGTAGGCGCCACACTGCGCGCAAACACTGCGCCCTCGAGGCGACGAGTGGCTAAATAGCCCTCGAATGTAGAAGAGCTAGAGCGCTAACCGCTCGCCTTCCTGTGTGGGCCTGGCTCTGCCCCGCCCTCTGCACCCGGGATTGGCTGCTGGGTCGGAACGGGCGTGCAGGCACAGTTCAAGCTCTGGAACAATACTAAAGCACCTAGCCCCTCAGTGAGTGCGAGGATGCGGTAATATTACAGCGTGCCAGTAAAATTATAACATCATGTGGTCACTACCATTAAAGTAAGATACAAAAAAAAGGTGACGAAATATTTTAAAAGAGTTTCAGCTCAAGAGACTTCTAAATTTAAAATAAACACAGCGATGCAACTTTGATCAGTAATGGCGCCAAGCGGGGTCGGGAGAGGCTGCCACCGTTGTCCCTACCACAAAAGTCAGTGCCTCCTCGCAGCCTAAATAGCCCTCGAATGTAGAAGAGCTAGAGCGCTAACCGCTCGCCTTCCTGTGTGGGCCTGGCTCTGCCCCGCCCTCCGCACCCGGGATTGGCTGCTGGGTCGGAACGGGCGTGCAGGCACAGTTCAAGCTCTGGAACAATACTAAAGCACCTAGCCCCTCAGTGAGTGCGAGAAAGTGGTAATATTACAGCGTGCCAGTAAAATTATAACATCATTTGGTCACTACCATTAACCTCTTGAGTGCCCATGACGAGCTGGTCTCGTCATGGGCCGCGGTTGCGCTGTGCCCATGACGAGACCAGCTCGTCATAAACCCCGCCCGCTAATGCAACGGCCGGCACAGGGCGGGGAAAGGGGCGGGCACTCAAGGGGTTAAAGTAAGATACAAAAAAAAAGGTGATAACATTTTTTAAAAGAGTTTCAGCTCAAGAGACTTCTAAATTTAAAATAAACACAGCGATGCAACTTTGATCAGTAATGGCGCCAAGCGGGGTCGGGAGATGCTGCCACCGTCGTCCCTACCGCAAAAGTCGGTGCCTCCTCGCAGCCTAAATAGCCCTCGAATGTAGAAGAGCTAGAGCGCTAACCGCTCGCCTTCCTGTGTGGGCCTGGCTCTGCCCCGCCCTCCGCACCCGGGATTGGCTGCTGGGTCGGAACGGGCGTGCAGGCACAGTTCAAGCTCTGGAACAATACTAAAGCACCTAGCCCCTCAGTGAGTGCGAGAAAGCGGTAATATTACAGCGTGCCAGTAAAATTATAACATCATGTGGTCACTACCATTAAAGTAAGATACAAAAAAAAAGTGACGAAATATTTTAAAAGAGTTTCAGCTCAAGAGACTTCTAAATTTAAAATAAACACAGCGATGCAACTTTGATCAGTAATGGCGCCAAGCGGGGTCGGGAGATGCTGCCACCGTCGTCCCTACCGCAAAAGTCGGTGCCTCCTCGCAGCCTAAATAGCCCTCGAATGTAGAAGAGCTAGAGCGCTAACCGCTCGCCTTCCTGTGTGGGCCTGGCTCTGCCCCGCCCTCCACACCCGGGATTGGCTGCTGGGTCGGAACGGGCGTGCAGGCACAGTTCAAGCTCTGGAACAATACTAAAGCACCTAGCCCCTCAGTGAGTGCGAGAATGCGGTAATATTACAGCGTGCCAGTAAAATTATAACATCATGTGGTCACTACCATTAAAGTAAGATACAAAAAAAAAGGTGACAACATTTTTTAAAAGAGTTTCAGCTCAAGAGACTTCTAAATTTAAAATAAACACAGCGATGCAACTTTGATCAGTAATGGCGCCAAGCGGGGTCGGGAGATGCTGCCACCGTCGTCCCTACCGCCTACCTAACATGCCCTTTTGTACTAGAGGGTACATTTTGGCTTGGGCACCACTGGTCTTTCCCTAATATAGCGTTCCCAGCTTCTAAGGCAATCTTGCATGTAGGGGAAGTTCCACGTGGGATCTTCCCCTCCGTGCCGGATTCAGTCCTCCACAAAGGCCATGTCCTCTGGTTTGAAGTATCCCCCCTCTGGCCAGGGTCTATTGTGCTGGTTCTTTCCCTCGATCCAGCAGGCTGGCAGGTGGCAAAATGGTAATGCGAAGATCTCGCCTTGCTCTCTGGCCAGAGGAATTAGAGACCAATGTAGCCTGGTGCAAACTCATATAAGATGTAGGGGAAGTAAGATGGCACCTTTGCAGGTGCAGGAGGGGAGCAGCAACGAAGACATCCGCTGCTCCTCCAAAACGCACGGGACAGACAGAGTGACCCCCAAGGGAGATAGTGGCCAGAGAGGAAGGCGAGATCTTCGCATTACCATTTTGCCACCTGCCAGCCTGCTGGATCGAGGGAAAGAACCAGCACAATAGACCCTGGCCAGAGGGGGGATACTTCAAACCAGAGGACATGGCCTTTGTGGAGGACTGAATCCGGCACGAAGGGGAAGATCCCACTTGGAACTTCCCCTACATGCAAGATTGCCTTAGAAGCTGGGAACGCTATATTAGGGAAAGACCAGTGGTGCCCAAGCCAAAATGTACCCTCTAGTACAAAAGGGCATGTTAGGGACCATCTATGTGCCCTGGGCTCAGATGGATAAAGTAGGACTAAGGACCAAAGTGCCGTTCTTGCTGGATGGAGAGTGGGAATGGAGCTCATGTTTTCAGAAGAACATCACAGGAGTCAATCTAGCAAAAGGTGATCTCAAAAGTCTGCTAAGTAGCCTCATCGGAGAGCAGACTTACACTATGTTTGCCCAAGATCAAATCCCAGCAGTCACACTGACAAACACTAAGGATGATGGGGCCACATTAAATTGATACAGGCACCAAATATGGACGGCCCTGAGAGAAATGTTTGTGGGCCGCCCTGATGTAGGAGGGTTAATGGTGGAAACTGTGAAACCTGGGAGACCATTACTGAATTCTGGATAGTGTGAGGGAACAATGGAGACAAGAGACAGGACAGCCACGGACTGATACGGTCCCGCAAGTCACATTATTTTATAATATCCTCACAAAGGGGCTGCCCACCAAGATACAGAGCAGTTTGGACAGCGGAGTGGGGTTAGACACCAAACCCTAGTGGGAGATACAGGTCCACATATTGCACTATTACAAAAAGAAACAAGAAAACGACAGGGAAAAACCGGAGCAAAACCCAGAGAGACATCACTAAGTTGGTCCAACACAAGTTGAAAAAGACCGCCCTTGACTGCCCTCGAGGGGGCCGCGCTGGCCTTGAGCATGCAAATTGAACCAATCTTGAAGGTTGCCCCACCACCAAATGCGAGAGGGTTTCAACCCAGCTATAACACCAGAAGTAAGGGAGGTTGGCAGCTGTCAGCCCTTCAAGAATATTACTATTGCCACAGAATGGGCCACATGGTCAACTGATACTGGTTAAAGGCATATCATGAAAAGAGGTTGATAAACCTGGGCCAGTCCCCGCAAAAATTCTATCCATAAAACCAAGCCCAAGGGTACCCGAATGCACTCTACACACAGCCTCAGGGACGTCAGTCAGCTACTACACCACCTCAACAGTTGGACAAACGTGTGGCAACAGCAACAACAGACAGGAAACCCAGCCTAACAGGAACCAGGGCTACAACCGTGGGAGGGAGGGGTAACTGTCTGGGGAGACAAAGAACCCAAATGTGCAGTAAGTCAAAAACCCCAATGCAAAGCATCCATTTCATGCACACCTAACAATTCACTGTACCAAAACAAAAAGGAAGGACCAATGAGACAACATTAGGAATTCAACTCTTTCCCTGCGTTCGGGAATGCCCGGGACCAAAATTACTTCATGGCGTGAGGCCCCAACAGCGCCCCCAAAAAGCTAGCAGCTTTCGAGTTCCAAAACACAGCTGTCCTTTAGTGTAGGGAGCCAAGTTTCCCATATGCTTGGGATAGTAAAGACCCCATAACCTCCACCACATAAGATCTGACTGGTTGCGAAGTGCCGCATGGCTCCAAGTCAGTTGGGTGGGGAGGTCCTCCCTTATAACCAATGGCCCCAGTCCATCACATTCATTAGACAAATTTCAACAAGTTCTCAACCTTAATCTCCGGATTTTCCATGCCACAATATTTTTCATCTCTTCTCTCTCAAACTTTCCAAGTGTCCAAACCATGTTTGCTGGGTCATGCCCCTCCAAAATAATGACAGAAGCATGTCGCCGGTTAGAAACCCCTAGTCACAGGTAGGAACCACTGATCCAAATACCCAGGAAAATACATGGTCCGAGGGAGAGGGGGATGCATGTCTATCACAGCTCTGTGCAAGGTTGCAACACAAGAATGTGCTCGTCCCCTATCAGGCCTAGCAATCAGCCAATACACCATGCCTTACACCCACCATCTGAAGGAAACAATAAGACTCCACAATATAAGAAGCAAACAGAGGCCACGGGACAGCTTTCCAACCACCTCCATTTTTCCTGGTAAAACAGGATAGCAGATCAAGTGAGTTCTAGGAAAGGTGCCCGAAAGACGAATAAAAAGAAGCCCAAAGCCATCCCAAAAATGAAGGTTCTAGAAATTGGGCATAGTGAAGATACCTGGTGCCACTACGGATGGTCACATTGCAGGCCGCACACCGGGACTAGAGGGGTACACATATGACCTCAGGGCACACGTTGCGATCTGCAGCAACATGCAATTGCAACACAGCCCCTCTTTATACATCACCCCGTGCACTTGTCAGTCAAAAGACACAACCCGCACCTATAGCATCCCCCTTGTACACATTGGAGAGAGGGTCTGAAGACGCCCATGGAACTATAGCTAAAATTTATACCATACCATGTTCACGAGATTATCCCATAAAAGTGTTGCACCAGTCTCACTCCCAGCTAGAGACAGAGAAGGGTGAGGCCCAACAACCAATAAAAATTAATGCATCTAATGAACAACAATCTGCTTTCAAAAATAGATACCCCAACTGGGGGCAACCTTCTGGTGCCTCACTAAAATTGCGTGAATAGAATGTGGAGAGCACATCCTTAAAAGGAGAGCACAGGAACCCCGAAGGAGAGCGACAGCACATTAAATAATGCAGTGTGTTCTGAAATAACCATATAAATGTAGCTCTTATTAAACAGGTTGGCCACATCAACACCCCAATGAGATCTAGTGTGTGAATAGAGAACTACGAACTGTATCTTGAACTTTTTGTTTCGAACTTTCAAATCAATAACCCCCAATCATCATAGGACTAAATGACATCTCCCCTGAACTCAGCTCAAAGATCTGCAATGTTCAATAAGCTATGTATTGTTGCACTTCTATGTACCCTCTGTATACTGTGGGTGTTTCTGCATCCATTCCTCATCAAAGTGCTACCTCATCAAATGGAGTCTATCTAAAAGCTATCACCATGATTGCGTATGGACATCTCCCATATCACTTATAATTACACCTAACCCAACACTGGCATTCCACATGCACTACAGAGCACCCTCTTACACAACACATGGTACCAGTGCATGATTGCCATAGGCTCAAAGACAACAGCCAGGTCCTGTTACGTCTCTTCACTGCACTTGCACTTTACTTACCCACCTCGCGACACTGAAGGGCTGGGCTGTCTGTTTGGGATTGCCACCATCTTGGGTGGAACAAACACGCAGCGGACTAGCTTTCAGGTCCCATACAGTATAAATGAAGCAGCTTGCGTGCACGCGCAGCGGACGCACGCAGCGGGTGTGCCGTGGGCGCGCCAAAGGCAAGCCCAAGGCAAGCCCGTCTGCGCCTGTCCGCGCCCATACAAGCCCTAAGCCACGAAGGGCTGCACAATTTATGAGCGCCCCCTCCATTACCCCCCTTATAACGTACTCCGCTACTGACCTATTAGATATTAGCTCCAGGGCTGTCCGCCTGTCACCTTCCATGACTTGCTGCCCTAACACCTTTCCTTGCAATCTGGAAGGACCAGTATCCTGTTATATCTGTCGCTCTGGCAGTAAAACAAACATACCGGCAGAAGCTGATCAACTTGAGTCAGACCAGCCCACTCCAAAATACATTCTTTGCAATGTCAGGTCTCTGGCTAAACATGCCATTGAAATTTGGGACATGATCCACACTATCTCCCAAGATGTATGCTTTCTGACCGAAACTTGGTTAAATCCCACCAACCTCCCTCAGATTAACCTAGCCATACCTGATGGATATAAATGTATCCATCTAGACAGACAGGGAAAACAGGGGGGTGGTATCGCTATTGCTTTTAAAGATCATCTTAACATCAAATGGACGGAGCCACACAGTACGAATGGCCTGGAGCTTGGCTTTTTCAAAGTTACTAAGTCGCATTCGGACTGCTGGGATGGGGCCCTGATCTATCGCCCTCCAGGACCCAGGTCCCACTTCGCTAGCGACCTAATCGAACTGATTGCTACGAAAGCTTTAGCCTCCAGCAACTTTATGCTGCTCGGAGATTTTAATTTTCACGGCGAAGATCTGCTGAACCCTGAGGTGATCCACCTCCTAAGCAGCTTATCGCAAATTGGCCTCTCACTACTGTCTACCGACCCCACACATAAGGCAGGGCACGCTCTAGACCTGATTTTTTCCAACATCAGGCACTTATTCGTCCTTCCTCCTCTCCCCCTAACATGGTCCGACCATTTTATGGTCTCTTTCTCCACTCAACGACAATTCACAGGAGTCCCTACCTGATCTGAACCTCAACCCAAGCAATTTCGCCGACCCTGGAACAACCTCTCCCCAGAGGCTTTTGAAGCCGCCTATCAGGCCCACCCTCATACAGCTCCTATGCCAGGCTCTTCGGTCCCTGACCTCCTGAGGAACTTTAACTCCAGATTAACTCAGGTTTTTGATACAGTGATCCTTGGGAAAAAATTCTCCCCCGCTAAACAACGGCCATCAGCCCCATGGTACACTGTCGAACTCGCTAGGGAAAAGACTAAATGTAAGGCCCTGGAGAGACGCTGGAGATATAGCAAATCATCCCCAGATAGACATACTTTCAAACTGTCTCAATCCGAATATCATCTAAATATAAAGAAAGCAAGGAAATGGTTCATTTTAAATCAAATAGACCAGGCCACAAATGCATCAAAAACATTATTTAATATAGTTAGAGACATCGTCTCACCTCAAGCATGCAGGGCAGCTAAACTGGAATCGCAGGAGCTTTGTAACTCCCTTGCTATGCATTTTCAAGATAAAATATCTCGGATCTACGATAATTTCCCTCCTGCACCAACCTGGTCTACAACGTCCGGTAGGAGTTTTGAGGAAAATCAACGACCAGTTTCCACTAATCTCACTGAATTTCAAGCTCTCTCCTCTACGGAAGTCCTTCAACTTATATCTTTAGCCAAATCTGGCTCCCCGAGCGATCCGTGCCCGGCCAGAATCATGGCCTTGTTAGCTCCTAGTTGCGCCTTAGAAATACAAGAAATCTTCAACTCTTCCATTAGATCAGGTATCATTCCCCAAGCGTGGAAGGAAGCGCTTGTCCGCCCCATTCTTAAGAAACCAGCTGCTGACCCTCTCATACTGGACAATTACCGTCCTATGTCTCTGCTACCCCTACTAGGCAAACTCCTGGAATCAGCTATCAACAAACAGCTAAGTCTCCACCTAGAGTCCAACAATCATCTAGACCCATCACAATCAGGTTTCCGTCCAGGATTCAGTACTGAAACTGCAATCCTAGCAGTGACGGATTCATTGAGATTGGTAATGGACGCTGGAGGATCAGCTATTCTGGTCCTCCTAGATTTATCTGCAGCATTCGATACCATCTCTCATGTTAAACTATTGGAGAGATTGTACTCATGTGGGATCCGAGAGCAGGCCCTGAAATGGATACAAAACATCCTTTCGGACAGGACCCAGACTATCATACTAGGACCACACCACTCTTATAAGTACTCTGTGGACAAAGGGGTTCCGCAGGGATCCTGCCTCAGCCCCACACTATTTAATCTATATATGGCCCCCCCTAGCAAAGATTGCTGAATCATCAGGCTTTGAGATAATCTCGTACGCAGATGATTCGCAGCTCATTTTTAAGATCAACCCTGCAGAAAAATCTGAACACCTGCGCTTTGCAGCAGGAATGCGTAACATCGCAAATTGCATGCCAGGAAATTACCTCCAATTAAATCCCAGTAAAACGGAAATCATGCTTATCGGGAAAGCTTCGGTATGCTGGTCACAGGGCTGCTGGCCCACCGACCTAGGGTCCCCCCCTGTCGTCAAACAAGTGGTAAAAAATCTGAGTTTTAAACTTGATCAAGTGCTTTCTATGAAGGACCATATTGCAGCAACGACTAGTTCATGCTACTACTGCCTCCGGCTTCTACAGAGAATCCTTCCCTACTTACCCATCACAGACCGGAAAACCCTGGTTCAGGCCATGGTAATTTCCCATCTTGATTACGGCAATGCACTATTGGCTGAACTGGGCCCGACTTTGGTTAGGAAACTGCAGACCATCCAAAATACAGCGGCACGTATGATAATGAACCGCCCTCCGGGCACAGCATCAGCCCCCTTACTATCTGACCTTCATTGGCTCCCGATAAAGAAACGGTCATAAACTCACGAAACAAAGTTCAATCCGACACCTTAGGTCAAACTCCTTAGGACTCCTGCAGATCCCACGTATCCGCCTTGTCCATGCAGGGGGAAGATCCTTTTCATATCTTGCCCACCGCTACTGGAATATGCTCCCTACATCCATACGCTCCTCCCCCTCTCTCATCCTTTTCAGAAAAAATCTGAAAACTTTTCTATTTTAAACCATCTATGACCGGTTATCCATATGGCACTGATCATCGTGGGCCTTGCTACCTCTTTTTTGCCCACTTCCCTTCTCCTCACCCCTTCAGGACTCGACAAGGCATAGCGCCGAGATGCCCCCGGGTGATTAGTTGCGCTCTATAAGTATCCGAAATAAATAAATAAATAAATTCACTGATACCACACACAGTAGGCAAAGACAGGCTTTACATGTCCCAAGAGTTAACCCCCGAAAAAGCAAAATGCCTTCTCGACCTATACCTATGTAGGTTTAGGGCCAATATACAACCCAACAGAGTAAAACACCATAGAGTAGTAGTGAATCGGACCCAATACGAGACAAATCCCACAGCATTGTACCTTTTCACCGAGCCTAGAGACAGTCAGACGGAGCTGTATAGCATGCGCTTGAGGGGCACCATAGGGGAGGATTCTGTTTGACCCCAAGACTTTCCAGAGAAGAGATTCTTGGAGGTAGCAAAACCACCACACCAATGCAGGAACATGTCGGCTCCCGCTTCCATCCGTGGTTTCAGGGTGGTCCTTAGCATATCTGGGGAAGTTTTCTTTAATAACAAATGGGTCCTAGACATAAAGTTCCAGTGAACGGCCATCCACCTCAATGATACAAATGCAAAGAAGTCTCATAGGGGAGGGGGGACAACAGAAAAGATACCCCATGTCAGTAAATCTAGGATACAGAAGTGAATAGATGTCCATGGTTAGAAGGAAAGGGGCAACACCTAATTGTACGGAAACTTACACTGTTTCCTTGTGTTTAACTGGCAAAGAAACCATTCCACTGGGAACAAATGAAAACTGTGGCACAGAACAGCACATTCCGGACATGCAGTGGGGCACCTCCATACTGATGGATACCTACTGGTAATTTAGCGAGTTTGTCTAAACTCTGCTCATCCACGGATGGCGTGGCCTCTGCTCCCTCATCACCACACACACCCGACCCTGGTTATTCCTGGAGAAGATCTGTCAGAGTTGCACCAACATCAGCTAAAGAAGAAGGTGACTCTGTTGCATCAGGGTCAAGAAAAAATAACTTCTGAGTATTTTGGCTAGCCTCAGTAGAAGGACATTCTGGAAGAATTCAGACTGTTTCCTGCCAAACAGGTAAACACAGGAGAGTCCATACCCTTCTTCACAGTGCAGAAGAAAGCAAACGCCCGTTGGTTGCAAATAACTATGTGGCAATTGCTCAAGATGATGAACAGCACTGAACTTGACCTTAATGCAATCAAGAAAGAACTAAGAGCCATCCGCCTCAAGGGGATGCAACATCGATATGTGTTGGACTTAATGACAGCAATGGAGAGAGGGGTATGTGCCAAGATCAGAGCGTCCTGTCTCACGTTTTTCCCAGGCAATGATATAGACAATGGGACTTTAACTCTCACCATTCAAACACTGCACTGTTTACAAAGAGAGATGAGTGAGGAGGAAGGTGCACCTGAGCAGGAATTTTACATGAGCTGGTTTTCCTAGTTCCCCCGGTGGCTGACCGGACTGTGCACATCCTTATTCCCCGTTTTCATCTTTTTGTTGTTATTGTGTGGTTTCCTGAAATTGGGGATTTCCTGCTGTAAAAGCGCAGTCCTAAAATTGAGAAAAATGCAATTAACTGTGAAAATAGTAATAGTTAAAGCTGAAGAACAACAGGTCCCAAACAATATGATTGTCATGGAGTATAGGTTAGATAATGTAGTTGAAAATGCAACTAGAGGGGGGGAATGTTAATGCTGATAAACTCAATTTCAATTTTTATAATAATACTCTCTCATATAAGACAGAAATCGCATCACTGTTAACAAACTGCCCATCATAAACTCTCCATCATCCCCGACTCAGAAATATGTGGTCAGACAGGCATTCGACCTAGGTCTGTGGTTACTGATTGACAGATCACAGGTGTGGTGGCACATAGCCAGAAGACAGATGCACAAACAGGATTCTCAGGTCAGTCCCCCAGATAAGTGCAATGACACCACAATTGTCCAGGAAGATTGGCCCGAGTAAAGCACTCATGGCCAGAGGGGTGCACGCATTCCCAAACATCATAAAGTGAGATGTCACACGAAGGTAGGAACACATAGCCAATCAGGACATAGCACACACAGTACATGCAGTGATCACGCTCCCCTCGTCCCGGACATCTGGACACGTTACTCACTGGCCCCCATAGTGTCTATGCCGCGTCAAGGCCCACTTGCATTTGTTTTCAGAGGCTTTATTCATGACTACACAGACAAGGCCCACATAGTGTCTATGCACGGTTGAGGCACACTTGCATTTGTTATCAGAGGTCTTATTCATGACTACACAGACAAGGCCAATATTCCTTTACTAAAAAAGGATCATCAGAAGTACTTTATAACACCCAAAAACTGTGTAAAGACTCATTCAGATTGATTGTACTTTGAGATAGTCCTCAGACCCATTTCTGTAACTGTGCTCCAGGCCAGAGTGTTTAATTAAGGCAACTGTTCCTGTTTTGCCAAACGCCTCTGTCTTTTGTTTTTTCAAGGTGAATTCATATTCGAGCAACATTTTGGCAAGACAGATAAGTGAGAGTGGTACCTTGAACCCAACTGCAGCAAAAGGAAAGGGACCCCACCCGGACAGATTCATATTTGTACAGCGAAGGGGACGCCACAATTGTCTTTTGTTTTTTCAAGGTTAATTCATATTTGAGCAACATTGCATTGTGGTTATTGTGTTGTTGTTGTTTTTAAAACTATTTTGTTGTGATATGCTAAGTGGGTTGTTTTGTTGCTTTGTGTGTGGTATTGTGTTATGTTCTGCTACTCACTTTAAATATGTCAACATATGCTGCTATATTTCCAACTGAAAACTTCACATACCTTGAAAATGTATGTGACAAGCAACCATTTACCACTGTGTAATACTGACAGTAACCGTTTACCACTGTCTGTAAAATAGTGCTGCTGCAGGTCTTCAACTATTTAAGAAAACAGTCAGCCAAAACTGCAACATATACTGTATCTTAACTTAGAGCTCCCGGTGCTAATTTTCTGTGATACGTCTGCTGGCCACTCCTATTTAAGACTAAACGCATTTTTTGTCTACCTATTATCAGCACATCTGTTTATTGTGGTTTTGTTTGAGGCCTGTGTCTGCCCCTCTAAGTATATTTATGAAAAATGTGTTTGTGGTCATGTTTATGCGTGTTATATTAACATGTACTGTTTTGTTCTCATTCACCATTGATTATAGTCATATTTCTGCGTGTATTTTTATGAGCTCAAGTGTACCTAGGAGTGGTCATGTGTATGTTCCAGTATATATATAAGTTGTCATTTGTAATTGTATGGTGTATCTATGTTGCTGCGCATGTACGTTTGTTTGAGGATATGCAGTTTTTTGTCTGCATGTTTTTTGTTTAGTTTGTGTTTTTATGTTTTCTATTTGCCAAATATATTTGTGTGTACAATACATGTTTGTTTTTCTATGCTTGTGCAGGTGTATAATGTGTGTTTTAATGTGTATGTGCCTGTAAACATACATTGTTTATTTGCATATGTGTTCATACATGTTTAAATGGTATGCATTCTTTCATGTGTCCATGTAAATTTGTGTTTAAGTATGGTTCCGGTCATGCACGTTCCTGTTTTTTATTCATGTATGTATTTTCCTATAAGTATGTGCATGCAGACTTCTATATGTTTATTTACTTCATTTGTGGTTTATTTATATTTTCTTAGTTATGTTGACTTGTGTTTATATTTGTTTGAAAGTGTTCATGTGTGTCTTTGTCTGCTCACTTGTGTGTTTGCATGTGCCCCTGGTTATGTCCACGTAGACGGGATGACGTGCATCTTTGTTTTCTATGCCAGTGTGGGTGTATAATTGTGTGTTATCTCAGTCGTGTTTATTAAAACATTTTTAACTACAACCCTTTAGGTGCTAAACAAAATAGTTATAGACAGAGTCTACTATATTGCACTTTAAAATGTGGCATAAAACATAATTACATTAAACGTTAAAAGAGATATTGGAAGCCAATCATGAGATGAAAAAGCAAGACCATTTCCCAAAATCATGAGCGTTGTTCCTAATAGCTGTATCCAAGGAACAGGGTACAATTCATGGGGCGAAATGAACAAGTTTTGGATTATGGAAGATACTTGACATGATGTGTAAACAAATCTAGCAAGTTTTTGGTTTGTGTACAGCATAATAGGTTTTTGATTCAGGGTTACAAAACAAACTAGCCATTATTAGTATTTGCCAAATGTATTAAGGCTTGGAGGCACTATAATACAGAAGGAAGAGGGATCAGCATGGTGTTTGCTCATGAGGGGAATGATGGGGGTCACAATTCAGAATGATGAGAATACTCTATCAGGTTCTTGCTAGTTTGTTGTTTTTTCTCCCGCATCTCTGATTGGTTGACTAGACGGCAACAAATGATAAAACAGGGACTCCATTTTTCTGTGGGACCCTTTTTGACATCCACGATTCAGAAAGATGGGATGCACCTGGTCTAATTTTCTCTCTTAAGCAAGTCAACATCTTATTTTTTATTGCCTCCCTTGGTTCTTGAAATGTCACTTCTAAATGCTTGTCAAAATTGTGTTCTATTGGTTTTCTTCCAATATTTTCAGGGTCTGTTCCTTGTTGGTATTTGGGGTCACGTGGAATTTGGGGACCATTCTTGGTGTGGGCTTTTCCCCTTGTCTTTGAATTAACCTTGTGTTAATGTTGACCTAGTGGGCAATACAATTACTGGTGTATTCTGGTTGCTCTTGCAGTTGCCAGGGTAGTAGTGGGGATCTAAATACATGGTAGACCTCTGTGACTTCATCAAAGGTGAGTTTAGTTTTCTGAAAAAGGGTTAAAGTTGTCTGAGTGGGACGACTAATGCAGCAAGGCCCTGCATTCTGGGTGGAGCAGTTGTTTTGTGACAAAGTAATCCTTGCTAATCTTTGTGCTTATGTGCAATTTGATACATTTATTCAATTCCCTACGAGGTGTATTTGTTTCTCCACTGTGAATTCAGTTTCAGCCCCAACACATGAATTCTGAATAACTATGTAAAGCTCAATACCGCATAGACACAGATAATGACCTGCAGACAATTGCAAAAGTACCAACCTACTGCCATATGGCCTAAGGAACTTGAAGCCCATCCAAAAATATCTAAAGAAGTTAGAAACCTAGGGGTAGCCATGGATTCAGACATATTCTTGATATCGTATGTTAACAACATCACAAAGAGTGCCTTCTACACAACATAAACGGCACGCCATCCTCACGCTTGTAATCTCCAATTTTGGCTATGCCAACGGCCTATGCCTTGGACCACCCACATTCATCATATGCAGAATACAATGAATCCATTTTATGCTACAACAAGGCTTCTTGTCCACGGTCCCCTAAGTGAATGTACGACTTCAGTCCTGCAATCGCTCCATGGGCTACCTATAGCTAGAAAGAAAATGTTCAAGGCACTCTGCCACAGATCCTAACAAGGAAAAGGACCGCTAACCTACAAGTTAAATTCAAGCAATACAAACAAAACCAAATATTGAGTTCCAGGCTTGTGCCATTTATCTTCATACCACCTCACCATAAGAAATCCACAGGAGGCACTGTTTCCCAGTACAAGCCGCAAGCTCTGGAACTCACTACCAGCCAGCATCAGAAGCACTCAGCACATACACTTTGGAAGACAGTTGAAAGCATGGCTGATTTCTAGATAACTGCACCCTCCCACCCCCAGATCCCAGCAACATAGCCCAGAAAACAGTTGCACCCTCAACTGCAATTATCAGCTTACAAACCACTTATTGGAGAAAACATAATCAGCAGAATGCTTTCGATATGCAGGTAAGCTAGGAAGGGCTGATCCATGGTTTGACATGTCATTATATAGTGATCTACTTGCTTTTATAACATTTATGGCCCACAATAATACGAAGACCATAATATGCAGTAGTCACATGCAAATTGCAACTTATACCTCTTACATTCGTACACAATATATCTGCTATAAGAGTTGTGCATCACCAGTACAAACTAAAATCCACACATCACCAAATGAACAGGCATAGAATAACTGAGGAGACCTGTCACACACTGCTGGACACTTTGGAGGATTTAGTCCACCACATGAGGTCTCAAATACCTATACACTCATCTTTTCTGTACATCTCACAAAGGCAAGCAGATATGCCCATACCAACAGATTTCTCCACTTCTCTCTACCCCAAACCATGCCAGCTAAGGACCACAACTGTGCACACAATCTTAGATTGGATAACCCAGTGCAGTAACAAGCTAAGCAGACTGTAAACATAAGAAATACCATAAAGGGACCTGCCAAACTCTTCAAAGCTACCAGCATACTGAAAACCATGAAACTGAATGCCTGTCTCTCAGACTTGATCATGCACAATACTGCCATGTGCTGCATACGGTAACTTGATAACCACACCTTGGTGTTCATCACGTTCAACATGGAAACAGTTCCCACATAAGATCAAAACAAAGACAACATCCTTCTAACCATTCACGCTACACAGTGTAGTGTGCTACCCATGTAGACAAGAACTCCACATAGGGATTGTAAGTGCTATATAAATGATGCAATGAAATACCAAGTGTCTTGAGAAGAGCATCCAGCTTAAATTGTTTTTGCCTTAACACCTCCCACCCCATCCACACCTTTGGCATGCAAGGGGACACTGGATTCACCACAGGAAAAGGCTGTCTTATCCTTACTAGATCCCATCAGGTAATTCATTTCAGGCTGAAGTTGTAATTCAAAACATATTGCTACTATTCCAATCTAGGAGAAGGTTGGCCTGGCTTTGATCAGTAGAAGCCATCCCACGCGGAGTCCTTTATGTAAAGGTTACCTCATTGTCTGGTAGCCTGTAAGTTTCATCAGCTCTCTCTAGAATGAACCACATTTTATGAAATTACTTTTTATTTGGGAAGGGGGGGGGGCAGCCCATCCCTTGCCCCCCTCCCTTCTTCAGAGACAGAGCAGTTGTTTTCAGCTTCCTTTTCTGTTTGTAACCACCTTCTCCTTCCTGTGCTCAAGTCAAGGATAGCATTGGTGTAGCAAGGGTGCCTTGGACTCTAATATAAGAATGAAAAATGGCTCCACAGTTCCTGGTTTCATGGTAAACAGCCGCTATAATTTGGGTGCAATGTTAGCCATAGACTCTTTGGGCCCAAGTGCCACTACACCTACCGCGTCATTGATAGCTATGTCCCAAGTAGACTGCATTGGATTGGGCCATTCTGAGGGAGCACAGCAGCAGGTACTCAGATTTATGTGCACTGTTGAGGAATCTGAAGACCGTGCACCCAATTCTTCCTGCTGCCCACTATAAGGAGGTCAAAGGCATCACAGTTTCTTTTAGCATGATGTGCCAATAACCTCAACCAGCCTGTCTAAATATTTCTTAAGAGCTCTTCCTGAGATTCAATTTTCCTGGGGCTTGCCTGGTTAAACCAGCACTAACACACGTCATTGTCACTGGCAAGATAGTTCTTTTGGCTCTGGTGCCAAATCTACTTAATAAGAGAGGGGAGGGGCAAACTTTCACCATCTAAATTATGTATTCGGTCTTTAAGAGAGAACTGGAACAAAAATGCAAGGGAGATAGCTAAGGGGAAGATGGGAAGCTCCAAAGGGACAATGTGAAAACAGGGTTGAGCAACTGACTGCATCAGTGCAGTGCGGCTCAGATAGGTGACAGAACTGTAACCAACCCCTTGAGCAGATTCCAGCCTTGAGTCTATATTGTGTTCCTTTTAATTCGATGAGGCTCTTTAGTGCACCTTGCTAAGAAGTGGTAGCATTTTAAAGGGATTTTAGAAGTTTATGCACGCCAAGAACAAATGCAACGAAATGCAAGTGTGTGCGGCTCCTAACAGCGACTCTGACATCATCACGTAGCAGAGCAGAGCAGAGCACTCCCTAACTCTAGCATTAGTGGCCTTCTTAGCTTTGTCCCCAGCATCCCAGCTTTTTGTACATGTTCATGTTTGTGCTGATATATATTCTTGCATACATTACATCCTCATTTTCAATTGTTTACTTAAATATCTCAGCAGAACCACATAGATCATATTCACACATTTTTGTGTGAGAATGAAGGGTTGTCCTCCTTCCCTTTGATAGAATGGTTGTCCCCAGGGGTATGTGCATTAAGACAACAGTGGGGTTTAAACAAGTCCTAACTCGGAACCTTTTGCGTCTTGAATCAGCATTGCGCAAAGCAGAACTACTTCCTATAGACCCAAATAAGGTTGAAGATTTACGTTCCCTGAAGTCCACCTACCTTGCTAGCCGAGAAATGCTGAGATGCTTCAATTACTCTGCATATCAAGTTAAGATACACTAAGATGGTAATAAAGCAGGTTGTTGACTTGCCCATTTACTTAACCTGACCGTCAAAAACTGTGCCCCGATGAATATATGTTTACCTTCTGGAGAGAAAGCCTTACTCAATTAAATATTGATAATGCCTATGCTCCATTTTATAGTGGTCTGTACCGTGCTCCAGAGGCTACTTCTTAAGAGACTATTGAATCCTTCCTTTTTGAAACCTGGTTCACAAATGTTCCAACTGATGATGTGTAGGGAGAGGATGTGGCCTAAGAGCTAGAGCGGTCGAGCGGTCGACCTTGAAGTTGGGGAACTGGGTTCGAGTCTCGGCAGGGACGCTCAACACCTGTGATGCTGGGCAAATAGCCTAATATTCCCGTGCCTAACAAAAAGTAATGTGTCTGTCGGTAACGCAACTGGTGCTCATGTAAAGCTATACCTTTGGGTCAAGTTCGTGCTATATAAAATTCCAATTAAAAAAAAAAACTCTTGAGTCACCCTTTACATTGAAAGCAAACAGAGCAGTCCTACAGGATCTCTCCACATGACAGAACTCCTGGGTCGGGTGGGTTCCCATCTGAATTTTGCGTGTTGGTCTCTTCACAATTAGCGCCTTGACTCCTTACACCATGGTCCTCCAACTCTGCTCTGAGCTCCCTTCCTTCATCATTGAATGACGCCATTATCTCCACAATGTTAAAACCCTGTAAAGATCCTAGCGATATGTTCTCCGATCGCCCGCTTTCTATTCTTAAAATGGATTTTAAGATCCTGTGTAGGTTACTGGTCCATGACCATACATTCTGACCAATCCAGTTTTATACCAGGTCAGAATATCTCACTTAAATGACATAGATTCTGGAATGTCATGGAAAGCACAGTAACACTGTTTCCTAATGCGAGGTGTTGCCCTAGAACTCGAGGAGGCCTTTGACCCCCTTCACTGGGACTACATGTATGAAGTGTTGGAGCAGTTTGGGTTAGGCCCGACCTGGCGCGAATGGGAGCATTCTCATCTCCCATCAACGGGATAAAGACGGGTCAATGCATCCCGACTCTTTTAAGGTGAGAAGCGGCATAAGGCAGGGTTGCCCTTTATCACCATCACTGTTTTCACTGTGAATCTCTAGCAGCTAGGCTGAGAAATTCAGGTACACAATGGGGAATATCGAGTGCTTTAAATTGGCCGGTTCTCACCAGTCCTGAGTACCGGCACTTCTCAGTGTCCTCCCCTTGAGTACCAGAATGTCTCCTTCTGCTAGGAGAGTACCGGTAATCTGAGTGGCAACTGGACTCAGACTCTGAGGTATGGGTACTGTAGTGCAGGTACATGCAGCACAAGTGCTGCTGAAAATGACGATCAACGAGTGAAAGCTGTCTATGAGCCGCTCTGACTATCAATAGTCAGTGTTAATTGGCAGTGCACCAGGAATGTGGAGATGTGTCCTAACGACAAGAGCTCCGGACATTCAAACTGTCACGCTGTCAGAGTGTAAGGCTGCAGCTGCAACCCAGCGCTTGAATACACCGCGTTTGCCCCTTTGCCCAAGTTTGAGTCATATGTGGAGTGTGTAGTTGGTACTTTTTTTGTAGTTTTTTTTCGCATGAACTTAACCTGATAGCATTAAAGCGTATTACATGAGAAGCACATTTTCTACATTAGAGCATTTGTGTTTTTATGGCATGAGGAAGTCAAATCCCAGCATCGGGTGAACATCCTGTGGTTCTGGGCAAATCACTTAATTTCCCTGTGCCATAAAAACAAAAAAAGTATGCTCTCGTTTAAAACTTCAACTTCTCGTGTAAAGTGCTTTCATGCCCTCGGGCCAAGTTTGCAATATATAAAGCTGCAAAAACCATACCAAGTGTGTCCTGCACATATAAGCCAATCTTGCCGAAGATCACTACAGCGCTTTACCTGGTAGAAGAAAATGATGATATTTGTAATATATCAGAGATGTGCAAGCAGACCTTTCCCTATTGCACAGATGACTACTAAATGCCGTTGCTATATCTCTGGAATATGGGCCAGCTGGTTAAAGTCCTGCATCTTTCCCCTTATCTCGGGATATGCCCTCCCTATATCCATACAATTAGAAGCAAGATTGACCCACAGATCCACTACGTTTAAATACCTGGGTATAAATATTTATCACTGAACAGATGATCTCCACAATGGCAATCAGGGCAGAGCTTTTCGAGCATTTGGAACTCAGTTTACATTTTGGTCTTCGTTACCCTTAGCGGTTATGGGCCAGGTCGACTGGTCAAAATGGTAGCACTTCCAAATTACCTGTACTTTTCCACTGATCTTCCCCTGATTTTATTTTGTTCTTTTTTTAAAGACTTGGAAAAACTGCTTGGGGAATTCACTAAGACAGACAGTCACCTTCGGGTTGCTATTTCTATTCTAAAACTCCCAGTAGAAGCCAGAGGTCTTGGACTTCTGGACTTCAAGCAATACTGCTTAGCTGCACAGTAGCTGGCCAAGTTGCTAGTGGGCCATCAAATCTTGGAGGCAGGTATCAACTCAGTCAATTTCAAATATGGATCTTTGCATTCCTTATCAATATCCACCAGACGTCCGCTGTTCAACTACCTTATTAGGTACAGCGATGGCATGCCTCAGGGGCTCCCAGACTCTTCCATCTCAAGTCATTTTGTATGCCCCTTTTGCTTCTCTCCTTGATCGTCCTACCTAGACGTCCTGCACAGATGAACCCCCGGACCGACAAGAGCTTATTGAAGGTATCTGACTTTTTTACCAACGGCAAATTGTTTTTGCGATGCTAATGACTGACTATGGGATTGCCCCAGGACACTTCCTCCTTTATGGTACACAAGGGTTTGAGGCCCTATACTTTCCATAAATCTTTGAAATTGCATATCTCTGGTTCTACTGATTGGATTTTTGTTGTTTTGCTGTCAAATAATTTATTACATTTACTCAATTTTTCTAAATTGGTGTGGGATTTTTCTTGTGTTTTGTTTTCACCTAATTACTGTTTTTGTGTTGCATAAAGTAATCATTGGAGCCACCCACATATGAGGTGTATCAGACTTTATAGACTATTGAGGATGGCAGTACACTGATTAAGTGGTTTTACTGAGTGCATCAGCACCATTGGGATCCTTACGTAGGAGTTGGAACTCAGATTTACCGTATTCGCTTCACAATGCTGAGGGGCGAGCGGTCTGAAATATCCACATAAATCCTTGCACAACACACAGTTTAAATATATTCAGTTCTGAATCCTGAGCACAGCCTACATGACACCTCAGCAAACTAATAAAATCTACCACTGCGAGTTGTCCCCATTGCCAACCACCAGACGCTGGTCTTTCTCACATGCTCTTGTCTAGGGGTCTTTAAACTTATACTGGGTTATAATTATTGCAATTTTATCTCAGGTGCCTGGTCACACAGTAATTAACACTTTGGAGCTCATAGATTTGAGCCTCTTCCTTGGATTTCAGAATGATAGGGCTTCCACTAAATTACTTGGCAATGTTCTCGGCAAAAAGAAACATCATAATTAACTGGAAGATCTCCCCTCCAACAGTCATAACATGAAGTAAAGTCTTAGGGCCTGATTTATATCTTTGCAGTAAAGATACTCCTCACAATGGCGATGGAGTATCCTTACTGACAAGAAGATGGTCCACCTGCCCAATTTAATGTGGGAGGACGATAGTTTGGCCAGGGCGGAGACTACTCCGTCTCCGCCATGGTCAATCTTCTTCTAGGGCCTAATGAAGCAAGGGCCATTGGAGAATTGGCTATTTGTCCCCCCACCTAATTTAGATAGGAGAATATATAGAGAATTTTTATTCCAAATTTAGAGTTTGTTTTTATTGAATAAAAAAACAATAGACCTGACAAACTGTGAGTAAAGTACACTGGAGCGTCCACCATAAATAGGGCAAATGATCAAAGATAAATAAACTGACAGCCTGATGATCATGGGACCATTCTTCTAAGGTTTTCACCGGCAGAGTTAACTGGAGATCCACCAGTGGAAACATGACCATTTCCTCAACTATTAGAGCGGGCGGTACTTCATTTTGGTGGACAGGGTGTGGTAAATAAAATAAATATTACCGGACTGAATTTCATGCGGAATCTTAAATTAAAGTAAATAGCTCAAAATAACAAGAGGCAGAATCCGTGGTATAAGAGGTTTTCTAATGGGCTTTATTCCATTCAAAATGGCCGACTCGAGTCGCGGCCCTCAGGTTCCGTCACCACGAGGGTTCAGGAAGTGAAGTACAATAATTTATTAACAGACATGTATTTTTATAATAAGTGCATTACAATGAAACGAATGTAGAAGGCGTAACATTTGATAAGAAAAGTGACAAAACAGTGACATAATCGAAACTAGGCGTAATAAGGAATAAAAGAAACATGATTGGTTAGAATTATCAGACATAGGTGGATCTATAAGATAATACTTGGCATAGATGCGCGCGCGGCAGCATGACGTGTAATTGACGTGCAACTAGGGGGTGAAGGGGACTTGACATTTAGCTCTACATGTGGAGACGAGAAGTCTGGGGTCAAGTCATCCTAATCCCAAATCATATCTAACATCCTATGTTTAAAGAACTATGTTATCCACAAGGAAGGACTCTCGGACAGAATCTATTCTATACTGACTGTGTGCGTGTACAAGCGTCTAAGTGTCTATATGAGATGCGAGGGATAGAAAACTTTCCATGGCAACAGGGCTATGAATCACTTGCAGGAGGACGGAAAGGCTGAGTCCTCTGCTTGTGAGCTAAAGGAAATGTTTACCTAAATCACTGGACAGGAATGCATCGGCTGGAGAGTAAAATAGATAATTCGAAGGTGAAATACAACTTCTTGGCAGACAGGCGAAAACTGGCCGAGGCAGGCACCGTTAGCTGCACAGGGAGTAGGACAAAGTTCATGGATACAGATGCGAGCTCAAGCTGAAGCTGTCAGAGACAGAGAGCAGGGAAAGGCTTGAGGACAGAATCGGGCCTACTCGCCTGAACTGTAAAAATGGAGTAACTTAGCCATATAAAGTCGGTGGCCTTTCATACTTAGGAATCGAATATCCAGCCCATTGACGGCGGATCTGACAGAGAACATGTTGACGGTAGACACACATATGTTTGCGTCTTAGAAACTGGAACTGGAGGGAACATACATGTACTTGTAACATGCATATAGAACCGTTGGGGTCCAAGATAGGGGACATAACTGATCAGGAAAATCCACATTTCCACATTCCCTCCTTGTCCCCTTCTTGCCCTTCACGAGACATCAATCTTCATCATTCCATTGATTTGCTCATGGAGCATCATTTCTTCTTCCTTCCGGCATTCTGAACGGGACCTGTGATGTGGAATGCATGATGTGGCACACAGACCACAAATCGCTGGTCCACCTTGCAGGCATAAACAACAACTGAAGAGTATAAGAAGGCCAATACCTAGGAAGGATAGAACTCTCCATCCCCAGGCTGATATCACACTCCAAAACCACCCGGACCACGTCCAAGTGCCTGGATTTTCGTGTATCTGGCTTACAATCTTATGAAGGCGTGTTATAGCTTTATATACAGATGGCGAATTTTCTGGTATGAATATGCAGCAGCTGGATCCGATGACCCTGCAAGCTCCGCCCCTATCGGCCAGGATGACGTCAAGGACAAGACGATTCTGGAGAACAACAATTCTCATCACTGATTGTTCCTCTGTCAGATTGCCTAGGGCGGCTATAGTCTCGTTTACTACAGCTTCAAGAGTCTTGGTGAGTCTGCGTATCAGCTTACTATTTGATATTGTACCTATATAGGGAAAGATACCTTTATTGAAATCTACATACTTGTCCCATGCCGTCTCAGTATAATCGACAACTGGGAGATCTCTTTGCTCTCTATTGTGTACTAAATGAACATTTCGATAATAATCAGGGGGAGCTAGGAAAACAGGTGGCAAAAGGAATGCTATGTAACAGGTACCATCCCAATCTAGAGGCAGACGCATATATGCCGTCTGACCACATATGAAGTAAGAATGGCGAGAAGCTCTAAATGAAGATTTACCTTGATCACTATATTCTACTGTAGTAACGCATTGGCTATGGCCCATGTGTATGGAACCAACTTTTCTTACACATAATTCACCCTTAACTGGAAATACTGACATAGTGGGCAGAATTAGTTCAACTTCGGATTTGACATTCAAAATCATAAGATTAGGCGTAAAATTACCTAATTTATACACTTCATTTTCTAAATCAGTTCCTGTTCTACTGGGGTGACCCTCCTTATTAGGGTGACAGACTTTGAATAAAACTAGATTCAGATTTCCCCATATCCAATGTTGTTGATAAACTGCTGTGTCTGGGTCTATGGAATTTAATAAACTAAACCATGCTCCACAGGAGCCATTGTGTGTGAATGGATGTGGAAAGAAAGGCAGAACTCCTTTGTTATTCTGATAGGGAGGGAGTCGGCCACACACCCAACAATTGGTCGCATTACTAGTCTGATGGGAATGATGTAACATACTAATGAATGTGTTATTGCGCAGCGCAAGTCTATAAGATAATTCATGTGGCGGTAGGTCACTAAAAGAATGTTCATCAGTTATATTGAAAACACGTTTAGAAACAGGATAATACATATGCAACAATATACTTGCAGTAACTATTAAAAAACTCAAGGAAGACAAAATTAATAAAGTCACAATACAGTGGTTACGCAGTAATTTACAATAAGCATGTCGTTTCATTATGATTCTGGACTCTACGTGATTCAGACCTAAGGGGTACATGTCGGGACAGATTCAACCGCTTCACCTTGGAGAGGACTTAAACAATCAAATCGTCCGACAGTTTAGATCTGGACCTGAGTTTCTGTTTATAGAGTTCGGTGCTACTGGCCTCAGCCAAAGGTAGCTTTGAGTCAATGGGGGAAAACACACGGGCAGTACTGTCTGTGTCAGGAGGAAGTCCATGAAATTTTTTGACGTGACTTGAATGAATCCACCCTTTTCGTCCCTCGATCTTCACGGCTGTTCTTGTGGTCAACAGGACCAACTTGGGTGCTTTCCACCTGGGCTCCAATTGACTTTTCCTGTCGAAGTTTCTCACAAAGACAAGATTACCCGGAACAACGTCATGGGGTTTCGCCTCAGTGTTGTCGGGAAAGGCTGCAGCTACCTGTGAACGAGAAGATTGTAGTGCAGACATCAAGGAAGCCAAGTAATCTGTCAGCATATTACAGTCGACATCAGTTATTTTACGTGGTATAGGCGTCCCCCACATATTCGGCGGTCTACCGAAGATCACCTCATACGGGGATAGCCCTGTTCTAGAGTGTGCTACCATTCTCATGTAAAAGAGTGCAACTGGTAATGCTACTATCCAGTCGACACCTTTCTCTCTACATATTTTGGACAGTCTGATTTTCAGTGTCTGGTTATGTCTTTCTACGAGACCTGCTGCCTCGGGGTGTCGGACACAGTGGAATTTCCACTGATATCCCAACAAGAGTGAGACATGTTTCATTAATTCGGATGAGAAAGGCTGGCCGTTATCTGAATATACAACACGTGGTAAACCGTACCGTGGGAAGAATTCTCGAACTAGCTGCTTGGCGGTAGTCGGGGCAGTGTAATCTGATACGGGATACGCCTCTGTCCAACGGGAGAGAGCGCAGACAACTACGAGGACATATTTGAATCCTCGACAACGTTCCATCTGAATATAATCCATCTGGAGGACTTCAAAAGGATGGTCAGGAGGCTGAAATCCACCCTGCTCTACGGGAACACTCTTTCCTGGATTAAACTGACAACATATCATACAGGTACGAACCTTTTGTTTAGCTGCTGCTCGTAAATGTTTGTTGAACCAAATGTGCTGAATGCTGTCTAGCATAGCCTTCTCTCCTAAATGTGCTGGACTGTGAACTGTAGCTATAATGGCTTGAACCATGGAATCAGGGAGAAACCATACAGATTTCTCCTTCGTCATCCATCCTTGATCTGTCTGGATCCCTCCTAGTTCAGTCCACTTCTTTATTTCTTCTGCTGTGGCATGTGTCTGTATGTCAATTACGTCAAGTGCGGGATCCTTAATTGTCATACACTGTGTTGGGGTCTGAACTATTGGCTTTGTCATGTCTAATGTGCGATTCTGAGCAGTCTGTTTAGCTGTTCTGTCAGCTAAATCATTGCCTTGAGAAATGGTATCAGTAACCTTCGTGTGTGCTTTACATTTCATAATCGATATAGCAGTGGGTAGATGTATTGCGTCTAACAAAGCATGAATGAGGGGCCCGTGCTGAATGTGGGCACCATGGGACGTTAGATAACCTCTCTCTCGCCACAGCACGCCGAAGTCGTGTACAACTCCGAATGCATAACGTGAGTCAGTGTATACATTAACTTTCTTATTTGTGGCTTGAATACAGGCTTGCGTTAGAGCAATAAGTTCTGCTGCTTGGGCTGACAGAGTATCTATACAATGTGTCTCAATAACTTCAGTGTCTGTTGTGACTGCATACGCGGCCACTAAATCTCCTGTACTTGCTCTCATGCATGATCCGTCTACATACAACGTCAGGTCTGGATCTAACAATGGAACGTCTGTCAAGTCTTGTCTAGGTTTCGTCTTTATTTCAATGATTTCAACACAATCATGAGCTAGTGGGTCTGTTCCAATTACAGGTAATAGTGTAGCAGGATTCAATGTATTACACCGTCGGATCTCTATGTGTGGTTGAAACAATGTCAGTTCATAACCGGTAAGTCTTGCTATGGTCAAGTGTTGTGTTTGTGTTCGGTTCACAAGAACCTCTACTGCATGTGGTACTTGAACTGTCAATGGGTGTCCTAATACTATGGCATCGCTTTGTCTGATTGCTAAAGCTGTCGCTGCCACTGATTTCAGGCACGCAGGCAAAGCCTGAGCTACGGGATCTAATGTACTGGAAAAATAAGCACATGGCTTGCGTGATCCTGCTTGATCCTGAGTGAGTACTGACAAGGCAGTACCTTCGCGTTCTGTAACAAAGAGTGTAAAAGGTTTGCTATAACATGGTGTTGCTAAAACAGGTGCTTGACATAAAGCTTCTTTTAGGCTGTCAAAAGCTTGTGTATGTTCCTGAGTCCAAGGGAGAACAGTCGATGTGGCTGCCTCCTGTGTGGTTAACTGAATGAGTGGTTTTGCTAGAAATGCGTACTGAGGGATCCACTGCCTACAATATGAAGTGAGGCCTATGAAAGCCCGCACCTCCTTTTGTGTCTGGGGTATTGACATGTTAGCAATTAACTGGATGCGATCTGGTGTAAGCTGCCTTCCCTCCTTGGACAGCGAGTGACCAAGATAAATAACTCGCTGAACACAGAATTGCAGCTTAGAAGGGGACACCTTGTGCCCCTTGTCGGCTAGGAAATGTAAAACTGTCAGAGAAGCTTTTTCACATTCTGGCTCGCTTCTCGCGGTGATCAGCAGATCATCGACATATTGAAGCAGTGCAGTATTGACTGGCATGTGGATACTGTCAAGTTCTCGTTTCAATGCTTGGCTGTAGATGCTGGGGCTTTCTGTAAATCCTTGAGGAGCGCGTGAGAATTTAAAACTGCGCCCATTTAAACTGAATCCGAACAAGTATTGGCTTTCCGGATCTATTGGGACGCTGAAAAAGGCATTCTTGAGATCAATTACAGTAAAAAATGTTGCTTCGGAATCAATTGCTGTCAACAATGATGATATATCAGGGACCACAGGGAATTGTGGTACAATACACTTGTTTAGTTCACGCAAATCAATAACCAATCGGTACACTGGTGGAGCAGTAGGATCAGTTCGTTTAAGAATCGGAATTATCGGTGAATTACATACATTGGAGTCTGTTTCTACAACTACTCCCTGGGCAATTAGCTCATCAATGATTTTCAACAAAGCCACTACAGCATCATGCGGTAACTTGTATTGTCGCATTCGTGGTAGTACCACTCCTGCTTTCAATGTAACTCGATAGGGTGTAATGTTCATGCAGCCAACATCCGTAGGGCCTTGTGCCCATAGATGTACTGGTAAAGTCTGTAGTCGGGGATCCATGTCTCTAGACACATAGTGACCTTTAAAATCACGCAAAAACAACCTTACTCCTTCCGGAGAACAACATATTATGGCTCCTAGTGCTTTCAGAGTCTTAATTCCTAACAGATTTTCTGGGCATGATTTAGTAAGCAATAAATCTGTAGTTCGTGTCAAAGGTCCTATCGTAAGTGGTAGAGGCTGTGATACTTCATTAACAATAGGTTTTCCTGAAAAACCAAGGGAAACATTTTGAGAGCCTGAGAGGGGTGCCCCTGGAACTTCACTACGTTTTATGGTTGTTCGACTTGCCCCTGTATCGAGTAAGAATTTTCTATCTTGACCTAATAATTCACTATGTACATAAGGTCCTTCTTGATCTACCGGAATCTCGATAAGCGGTAAGTCAACTTCCCTCTCTAGGCTGGTTCATGCGTAACGCTGATACTCAGGGTATTCATACTGTGCAGTCTGATACATTTGTCGTGTTGTGGTTTGTGTGGCAGTAGCAGGCAACGGTGGTGCAGCTGGCACAAACTGTATGGGTTGCTGTGAGGCTGGCATAGACTGTTGCTGAACTGGCATGGACTGTCCATGCTGCATAGCTCCTTGTTCATTCTGTTCTTGTCTAACTAATCGTGGTCTCTCTTTTGCAATACCTGTAGCTATATTACGTTTCAGGACTTGACAATCATGTACATAATGGCCTAGTTGTTTACAGTAATTGCAGGTTCCCTTTACAGGAACTGCAGAATCACCAGAATGTGCCACACCCTTTTTGTGACCATCTGCTGGTACTGTCTGAGAAACTAGCATTTTCATTTTTGTATCCTTCATGCGTTTATGCTCGTGTTCTTGTTCATCCCTAATTCTATTGTGATGATACTGTAACATTTGTAGCATTTGCGACGGAGTGTTACTTTGCCAGGTACTCTCGAATTTCAATATTCTATTCTTCACTGGAGGCAATGCATTTTCCACTAATTTTGTCACAAATAAATGTGGATATGAATCACTACTTGCTTTTATACCACTATTTATACCAAAACATTTTTCAAATCGAGCATAATAATCGCTTGTGTCTTCATCTTGCTTTTGTTTACAGGCTGTGATTGCACCCCAATCTTCCTTTTTTGTAGTTAATAAACGTGGCAGTACCTGTACTAGTAAACCTGGCAATAGTTTAACTTTATCCCCGAGCCCTGAACCTGCGGCTCGGCCCCTTTCTTCCTCTGCTAATGCTGTCCAGTCTATCTTTTGGTCTCCCACTTCCCACTCTTTTTCTTTCAGTTTTTCATATATGCCAGCAGGCAAAAGCACCTTTAATATCGTCATAATATCAGGAAAGGTGTACTCTCCCATCAGTAACATGTCTTTAATTTCTCGGTGGAAACCCGCTGGGTCTTTGTCATGACTAGGTACTACTTTTTTCATTTCTAATAATTCCATTTTTGATATGGGTGTGTAAACAAATACACGGTGAAACTCATTGTCTTCGCCTTTTATTGGGTGCACTTCCCGTAAAGGATTTTGTCTATCCATGTAGTACGGTGCTCTTTCTCTGGGGGGCAAGGAGAGAGAATCCGGACTTACAAAAAGGACATACTGCTTACGTGACACTAATATCTCTTTAATTAGCTTGTTACTAGAACCTCTCCATCTGTTCGTGAGTAGTTCCGTTAATATATCAGGTAAAGGACCAGGGTCAGCATGTTGGCTCTTATATAATATGAGGAGTTGCTGAATCATATAGATTCCAGCTAAACGTTGTTCATCTGTACTGAGGTTGAGAAACGTGTGTGCTACGGTCTCATCACCGTATTTTTCAGGACTAACAATCCAGTGAACGGCTGATCTGGCTAATTCTTGCTCATCCATGGAATCGAGGAGGTGGTAACCTCTTCGTTCTCGTAGTATTTTATCTGCGGCTTGAAACGAATGTTCAGGAGATTTCAGATTTATTACAGGCGTCGGATACGTTCTGCTATTATTTGGACATACAGAGTGTATGGGATCAGAAAAACATCTAGTATTTTCACAGTATCTTCCTTTGCCTACATAGGCTATGGTCTCTGACTGTCTTGCGGAATTCCCTGATTCGGACACTTCATCTTGCTCAAACTCGTCTGTTCTCAATCTTTCTTCATGAATACGCTCTATTTCTTTACGGATTTTTCGGCACATGGCTATTATACAATTTTGCTTATCGTGTCTCCCTTCTGATATATTCTGACTCCATCTTGTAAGAATAAGCATTGCATTCGGGTCTACCCCCGGACGATCTTGATTTCTGATCACACAGTTTATGAGGAAACGTAACAGTTCCCCCTGTATCTCTACTTTCTGGAATTCCATAGCTCTGTTAATACATCCTGGATCTCGTCCTGTTTGAACAAAATGATATATGTTATCTAGATGCGTAGTCATCCCTGGTAACCTTGCTAAATACTCTGCGGCTCGCCTGATACGTAATGATGCCAGGACCATTTCGTCCTCTTTACCAACCACTGGGTCATATCTACAATTTACAAGGAGTTCCTTAAGCGTACGTTCACTTACGAATTTAGGTGTACGTGAATGCGCTGACTCTTGAAAAACAAGTTTATTTATTCTAGGTGGTGTAAAAGTACTGCTAGCACCTCCCGTGGCCCCATCTGGGGCGTCGGGTGTGAATGGATTCGTTGAACGTGACACAGCAACTATGGGTGTCGATACCCCTGTAGAGTCGACTGCGGAGACAGATGCGGAAACAGATGTGCTTGCCGAAGCTTGTATCGGGACTTGCTGTTGCACGGGGACAGATACCTGATCCTGACGTTGAACCCCTCCGCCAGACGGTCTATGTGGTGCAGCGTTAGCATACTCGGGAGCTGCGTCATCTAGATATGAGGAAAGAAAAACATCTTCTGCGGTTCTGGGATGCCCCTTTGGATGTACCTTAATTGGAAATAATGGGGGTGGCAAGTCTTTTGGCATCTCCGTAACAGCCTTAGGCAGTCCTTCGGCTAGAAGGGGATACATACCATTCATAAGAGCATTCCTTTGCCTATTCACTTGTTCTGATTTCACTCGGATACCTTCCTCAATTAATAGATTTTCTTGAACTTTATTTGAACTTTCTTTACTCCTCTCTTCTTGTCTACGTGCTTTTTCTGTTCGTCTATGAGATTCTTTACGCCATAACTCAACAGCGTCTTTCTGTGACTGTCTGACCTTTCTTTTCCATAACTCTTCCTCCACTTTCATGATGCACTCTGCATCCCAGGTTCCCGCTATGGGCCACCTTTGACTTTCCGGTAATCCTTTGGTATAATCTACCCATAGATCAAGAAATAATATGGCATCTAAGCCATGTTTATGGTACATAAAATGTCCTGGAGTGTCTCTAGGAGGAATAGGAACTGCTTCTTCAAGCACCCCTTTTCTGGTAGTAATTTGTCTTAACTTCGAGAAGAGCGGCATATTGACAACTGATCTGATACTTACTCTTGAACTTGCTTAATACGAGAAACACCATAAATGAACAGTGAACAATGAACAGTCATTCATACCACAATATGCAAGACATTTCTGAATACTTTAAACATTAAACATTAAACATTATAACAATGATCGACAATGATGACAGTCTGCTTAACTAATCACCACGCTGAATTCTTGACAATAACTGAATACTTCGGAATACTTGATATACTGCTAAACAGTACATATACACTGCTAAACAGTGCAGACCGGATTTGTGTACCCAAATCCGTCTTGACCGGCACAACCTATGTGCGCGTCAACACGCCTCCCCGGCGATGGTACTCACCGAGTAGCTCCTTGAAACGGAAGGCCTCAGAGAATGGACAGGACTCGATAACTGCGGACATCGGACCCTCTGGACGTCGGGATTTCGGAAAACCTGGTGGGCCTCTGTATACCTCGGATCTTGCTCTCTCAGCTAGGCTCTGGTCGGGATACTTCGCACTTCTCACCGCCTCGTCTGGGTTGATCGCAGCCTCAGTCGCCCCCGCTTGACCGGAGGGAGCTTACAGGAAATCCTGCTGGTACGCGTTTATGGTCCGTCCAGCTGTGGCAGGAGACCGGGCCTGCAACGCACCGCCGGCGCGTGAGATGAGAAAGTGTCCCTGTTCGGGCGCCATTATGTGGTAAATAAAATAAATATTACCGGACTGAATTTCATGCGGAATCTTAAATTAAAGTAAATAGCTCAAAATAACAAGAGGCAGAATCCGTGGTATAAGAGGTTTTCTAATGGGCTTTATTCCATTCAAAATGGCCGACTCGAGTCGCGGCCCTCAGGTTCCGTCACCACGAGGGTTCAGGAAGTGAAGTACAATAATTTATTAACAGACATGTATTTTTATAATAAGTGCATTACAATGAAACGAATGTAGAAGGCGTAACATTTGATAAGAAAAGTGACAAAACAGTGACATAATCGAAACTAGGCGTAATAAGGAATAAAAGAAACATGATTGGTTAGAATTATCAGACATAGGTGGATCTATAAGATAATACTTGGCATAGATGCGCGCGCGGCAGCATGACGTGTAATTGACGTGCAACTAGGGGGTGAAGGGGACTTGACATTTAGCTCTACATGTGGAGACGAGAAGTCTGGGGTCAAGTCATCCTAATCCCAAATCATATCTAACATCCTATGTTTAAAGAACTATGTTATCCACAAGGAAGGACTCTCGGACAGAATCTATTCTATACTGACTGTGTGCGTGTACAAGCGTCTAAGTGTCTATATGAGATGCGAGGGATAGAAAACTTTCCATGGCAACAGGGCTATGAATCACTTGCAGGAGGACGGAAAGGCTGAGTCCTCTGCTTGTGAGCTAAAGGAAATGTTTACCTAAATCACTGGACAGGAATGCATCGGCTGGAGAGTAAAATAGATAATTCGAAGGTGAAATACAACTTCTTGGCAGACAGGCGAAAACTGGCCGAGGCAGGCACCGTTAGCTGCACAGGGAGTAGGACAAAGTTCATGGATACAGATGCGAGCTCAAGCTGAAGCTGTCAGAGACAGAGAGCAGGGAAAGGCTTGAGGACAGAATCGGGCCTACTCGCCTGAACTGTAAAAATGGAGTAACTTAGCCATATAAAGTCGGTGGCCTTTCATACTTAGGAATCGAATATCCAGCCCATTGACGGCGGATCTGACAGAGAACATGTTGACGGTAGACACACATATGTTTGCGTCTTAGAAACTGGAACTGGAGGGAACATACATGTACTTGTAACATGCATATAGAACCGTTGGGGTCCAAGATAGGGGACATAACTGATCAGGAAAATCCACATTTCCACAAGGGTATGCCACCACATCCATAGCAAAGTAAATTGTCTGCCAAACTCTAACTAACCCCCTAAGTCTGTTCTTTTTACTGTTGAATTTCTCTGTAAGAGCTTGTAGGCACATACAGTGTTAGATGAGAACTTGCAGATAACTGAAACAGCTAAGCTGAAGAGTTGTAATTGCATACTGCTTTATTGCGTTAGTGTATGTGATTTATACTCTAGTTATCTAAGAGGCCCCTTTTAGGAGATGCTTGCAATCGTTATGCCCATGAAGACCTTGTGTATGATTCGACATACTGTTCATACATTTGTAATTTTATGCAGGGTATTTAGCTTTGTGTGCATTACAGCACGTCATTTTAAAAGTAAAAGCTATGACTAAACAATGTATTATTGATTGCTATTTTATGTGTTCTTAGATCTTATTTTTCAGCTCATATCGCTTCCCTTTAGGAAGCTTGGTCTGCTCAGCTGCCACTACCTCGAGAGTCAAGTGGTGAAGAAGTGTACTTTGTTCTCTGTTTGGGGTGACAAATGTAGTGGCATTCTCGGACACCAGCATTATTTGAGAAGACTTGATGCTACTGAAGTCCAGCAGGGGCAGCTGGCACTTATATGCACTGGTGGGGCGGCAGGCAACTAAGTGGTGGGAGGGTGTGTGCATGCAGTCAAGGCGAGTGGTAAATAATAATAAAATAAAGTCAAATACCTTGCCTGCTGCATGTCTGACGCCCTCCTCAGTCCCTCTGTCAGATCCATGGGCTCCAGCCTCCAGGAAATTACACTAACCAATTCTGGCACTGCTCTCACCAGCATGAGAGCAGTGTGTAGTATCTTGTATATGTATTTATGCTTCTCCACAGTTGCTTTGCCCCTGGCTGCTCAGCCAGTGTGAATGTGCTGCTTGGAATGTTGGAGTGGTGATGATGAATGGAATTTTGGCGTGCCTGTAGGTGAAGTGTGACAGTTGGAGTATGGGCTGAGCAGCAGGCAGGCTGCTCCTGGTGGGGCTGCTCTACATGCAACTAAGGCTAAATAAATCTTCTTAAACTACACTTCGGTTACCTGAACTTCATTACTACACAGTGCCATGATTGGATTGAACGTTTTGGCTGGACGCTCCTTCAAGCCTTTAAGCCTGTGCTTGGTCTCCACCCAGCCGTATAAGACAGCTGAGTGGAGAACTTAAAAGTGTGCATGAAACTTTGGCTGGCTAAAGAGAGCCGGGCCAATGTGACATGCGTAGTTTGGAGGGTTCACCTTGCTCCTCCAGTCCTCTATGCTGCCAAACAGCAGCAGAGGAGGATACACCCCAATTATCTTGGCTGGAGGCTGGCGCCCACTAAACGTCATTCAATTGCCATTTTGTTTTTCACATTTAGCGCTGCTGCAGTGGGCGAGGGGCAACACCTCCTCGCAATCACAAAGAAACCGCCACTGAAGTCCAGTAACCCCTGGATGTCCTTGGGTTTACCGCAACCAGTGCACACGTGTTCCTTTTATTATAGGGGATAGGAGTTGGCCTAACGGCTAGGGCGGTCGTCCTCGAATCTGGGGAACTGGGTTTGAGTCTCGGCAGGGACACACAACATCCTGTGATTCTGGCTAAAGAGAGCTGGCCAATGTGACATGCGTACTTTGGAGGGTTCACCTTGCTCCTCCAGTCCTCTATGCTGCCAAACAGCAGCAGAGGAGGATACACCCCCAATTATCTTGGCTGGAGGCTGGCGCCCACTAAACGTCATTCAATTGCCATTTTGTTTTTCACGTTTAGCGCTGCTGCAGTGGGCGAGGGGCAACACCTCCTCGCAATCACAAAGAAACCGCTATTGAAGTCCAGTAACCCCTGGATGTCCTTGGGTTTACCGCAACTAGTGCACACGTGTTCCTTTTATTATAGGGGATAGGAGTTAGCCTAACGGCTAGGGCGGTCGTCCTCGAATCTGGGGAACTGGGTTCGAGTCTCAGCAGGGACACACAACATCCTGTGATTCTGGGCAAATCACTTCATCTCCCCGTGCCTAACAAAAATGAATGTGTAATGCAACTGGTGCTATGCAAAGCGCTCTGATCTTCAATTCGGGGCAAGTTCGCCCTATATAAAACTCTGTAAAATAAAAAAAATAAAAAAATTATAAGATGCTGGAATTACATGGTACAAATGGCAGACCGCGCTCATGGCGTAAATCAATTCCAAAACACCCAAAACAATAAATATTTGCCAGCACCCAAAACATCACAGGATAGGGATGGTGTGCAAGCAGGATAGGATTCTGAAATTGTGAACTGGAGCTGGCGCCTGTGCCATAGCTTATATCAAGGACTTTCTAGAAACACTCGAATATTATATGGGAACTTGAATATGACAACTTGGCTTTTCGTTACTACAGACTTGCAGACATTGGTTCCATTGACAGAAAATAAGACCAGCCTTTCTTCCTTATACAGTTGTAAGCCACTAAATATGCCTCTCGCTATTGGCACCAGTTTGAAAACAAACTTCTGAAACAAGGACAGAGGATCAGCTATTACTTTAGCTATTACTGTAGCCACCACTGTTGTTGCCAGCCTGCTGAGACTCTGCACTGTGAAAAGTTTGGAGCTTTGTTCTTTTTCTCGGTACCTGGGTTTGCCAATGTGGTCTTTTGTTTGAATATTTGATGTTTTTTCGCATGCGTTTACAACGCATGCCATAACCACACAGTCGTTAGAACGACCGCGTTGTTATTTTGCATACCGTTACAACGCAAGTCGGAACAACGACTTGCTTTTAGGGGGCGCTGGATGCTGGAATAGTATAATTTACAATTCCAACTCCAGTCTGTGTGGGCACTAAGGAAGGTGTTGGATTTTAAATCCAACACCTTCTGCCCCCTAACGCAAGTGGTTGTTCCGACTTGCGAATTAACGGTATGGGAAATAGCAACGCGGTCGTTGTCACAACCACGTTGTTATGGCATGCGTTGTTTAGCATGCGAACTAAACGCTGTTTACCCTTTTGTTTGTTTTAAGTGTGTGTTTTAAGTGTGTTTTAATGTGGCTGATTCTGGCCATTCATTCATATTTGTGGTCCTTGCTGACAACCATGGTGTATTGTCTCTAGTTTATTGTGCCTGCCATCTTAATACCTCCTCTTGTGTACTGTGCCAGACATCTGAATACCTCCTTTCGAGGCTGGGCGTTGGTTGCTTTACCAATTCTGCCTCCTTGAGGTCAGTAACACTAAGGAAGCCTTGTCTGAACTCTGCATTTGTAATGCCCAGTCTTCAGATAAGTAGGACGAACACATGAGGTCCCCTTCTGACCCTTCTAAGGAACCTTTCATTGCTTCCAAGATATATACCTCGAAATCACAACAGCACACAGAACAATCACCAAAACACCAGAAAGAACACGAGGGGGTCAGTAGGTTGCACAGTGTCATGAATCTTGGTGATGTTCATGGAAATTTTACTACAGAGATTTTCGACTTTTAAAAGCTGACAAGGGTAGAGCCTCACACTATCTGTACCTCCCTTGCAATTGTTGTATGCTACTGTTAGTGGATGTGAGCAGTAAGCAGTTCTTATGTAGATTATTTCAGGATATATTGTACTCTTCTCTCAGCAAGGATGTTATCATTTGGTGGACTGTGGGAGACAATAGACCTTCTCTGGTCCTCTGACACTTTGACATTGAGAACCTAATATTGCTCTTTGCCAAAGCTCTCACTGCCACAAAAAAGACTTACCCAACCACAACAGATCCGGGGGACAGGACAGCAAGTTTAGGAGGAAGTTCTGTTTTTAGTTCTCTGCCCACTAATTCCCTTCCTTGGACTTGGACCTCTCTGCAGGATCACTCCCAAACATTTTGCCTTCACTCCTCCTGTTTTGCTGAATTTATTTCTGTTGGCCATACTGCTCTGCACACTTTATCACTGCTAACCAGTGCTAAAGTTCTAGTACTCCCTCCTTCAAACATGGTGAAATTGGCCGGCACCCAATTGCCACATTTAATTTACATGTAAATCCCTAGAGAAGTCGTATTCCATGTACCTAGAGCCTGTACATTGAATGCTATTAGTGAGCCTGCAGCACTCATTGTACCACCTATGTAAGTAGCCTTTTCAAAGTTATTCAACATTATGAGAAGCCATTCATCTCTTTGATAAAAACTTGATTATTTATGTGGATGATACGTAGTTGATTCTGTCTCTCAACAATAATCAGCCAGGTGCTGTAAAATCATTTCATACCTGCTTAGTCGACATTGTACAATGGATGAGTGCAAACTTCATTAAACTAAATGAGATAAGAAAGAATGTTTCTGCTGCTCAGCGAATAAGATCTCAATTTCACTACCCCCAAATCTCTGGCCATTACCTACTGATACCGAGCTGTCCTCCTCAAAGGCAGTATGCAATCTTGGAAGTATGTTTGACGATCATCTATCTTTAGAGAAGCATGTTAACAAAGTGGCTGGAGTTTGCTTTGCAGTGCTTCCGGGCCTTCGAAAGCTGTTCTCTGTCCTACCTGCTCATGATAAGGCCTTAACTGCGTGGAGTGTTATCCTCAGTAGACTGGATGATTGTAATGCTCTCCTTTTAGGAGCCCCTGATTCTCTGTTTAAGAGACTGTACAGAGCCAGTCATCTGCAGACAAACTGATGCTTAATAGATCATGGAGATCCTCTGTTTCCAATGCTCTTAGGGAACTTCATTTGCTCCCTGTGGAGCAAAATATTTTCTTTAAGTTTATGTGCATTGTGTTTCAAGCTCTCCAGAAGAAGGGCCCTGCACTACTGCAGTGTAGACTGAGAAGACATGCCCCGGGGAGGGTTCTTTGGTCAAAAGTTGCTAATCTTACGCAGGAACACAGGTTCCAGAAGGTTCGATAAGGGGGTTGCGCCTTCACAGTGAAAGCTAACCAGCTTTGGAACAGGTTGCCATCTGATCTGAGAGCTTTGATTTACTTGCTGAAATTCAAGAAAGCCTTGAGGATCTGGTTGTTCCTTAAATAATGAATGCTCATGATGTTACACTGTTCTTTGTTTCTCCTCTCCCCTGTAGACAATTGTTGCTCTAGCACAAGAATACCGAGTCACAGTGCGCTCTATAAATAATATAAATAAATAAACATGCCACAGGCCTGCAATTGCAGCCTGTTTGTGCAGTTTTACAGCTGCCATTTCGATCTAGCAAAATAAACCTTATTATCAGGCCTACACCTTCCTTTTTAATACATGTAATTCAACCCTAGGGTAGGCCCTAAAGAGCCCCTAGGGCAGGCTGCATTGTATTTAAAAAATATTTGACAAGTTTTTCAAGTCCTGGTAGTGAAATCTCCTGAATTAGTTTTTTAAAACTGCAAATCCTACCTCTTCCATAGAATAACTTTGGGTTACATTATTACATTTAATAAGTGAGACCTTTTGTGTGGGAGCAGGTGGGAATGTCATGTTTGATACCTGCGAAATTGTAATTTAAATTCCTCTTTAATGAATTATAAGTCACAATTCAGAAAATACTATTCTCCTTTGGAAAACCTTCACTGACTACTTTCAACATGCAGAGTGATGCCCATAAAGGTAATTGTCAGAAAGAAGCAGCATGCAAGATCCTCAACAGCACAAAAGTCCAAGTCACTGGAAAATGTTGTGCTACAGAAAGCTACTGCACACCATAGAACATAAACATAACACAGCATAGCAATACAACATGGCATAGGGTAACATAAAAACTGATTCAATGCTATAATATAAATGGGTGGAAAGTCCCAAAATCAGAGCCTCTGTGGGGACAAGCATGAAGAGAGCCAACAACTCAAAGAGTTAAAGGACAAGGTCAAAGCTAGAACACTTAGGGGCTCATTTGAAGCTCAGCGGAGCAGAGCATCTGCATAAATAGGTGGAGCTCCATCCTTGTCAAGCTCACAGTTACTTCTCCTCATTTAGAGGTGGGGCAATTCTGCACGGCAGGTAGGGAAAACAGCCTCCTACACCCACTTTGTGAGCTTTTTTCTGAAAAGCAAAGTGAAATGCGAGGTTAAAAACTGAAAAAAACATGGCGCTCACTTAGCACACATATGTCTGCTGAGGAAGGCATGGATCCCTAAATAGGACTGCCCTCCACTGAGGCAGCAAAGACTGTGACCTCTGCAAATAAGGCTGTCTAATGGTCACCGACCAAGCTTAAAATCTGCCTATTAGTCTATCTCTATAAGAAAACAGGGACATGGGAGGCAAAACGGCACACAACACACGTTGGATAAGAGTAAAAACCTGTGTCGGACAACACTAAGGAAGAAATTGGTTTGGTGGAAGGCCACAAGGCCACACCCTCGTGAGAAACTGTCTTTAGTATGATAACTTATTTCCAGGTACAGTGAGACACAAAATATCACCAAATGTCTGTGGAAAGGGCATACAAGGACTTTTATGTAAAACATATGTCGCAATAAAAATCATGCAATATACTATCTTTTCTTCTTTCTTGCTTTTAAAGTCAACTGTTCATATGGCTTTGTAACCTTATGATAATTTGCATATTGTTTCCCTCTGCATTAGTACCGCTATTTTTTACTACTGTCATTTTTTTTGTTTTTGTCTTTGACATTTTTCATGTGCTTAAAGACCCTTATGGGCCTGGTTCATAGCATACAAAACCTCCAATATGAAATTAAAATGCAGCATAAAATAATACAGTTCTATAGTTTTACATGTCAACCTGATACATTATACACTTACCTAAAATGCTACACACTCCCTGCAATTTTGAATATCTTACTGAAATGTCACGCTTACACAAATGGGGGCCTGATTTAGAGTGCGAGTACTCCATCAGGGCGACTGAGTATTTTACCCTATGGCCCTAACAGAGTAACAACAATCCAATTTTAGAGCCCTCCACTGCCCCAGCATACATCTCGTACAGTGGCAGGAACTACCGTCACAATGTTTCCTGTCAATGCGTTGAAAGTCTGCTGTATGGCTCCGTCATCATGATGGAGCCATAAAGCACATTTTCAATGTTTTTTTTTATTTTTAAAAGGAAAATGTCAAAGCAGTTTTTTTTTGTTTTTTTATTAAAAAACAAATCATTAATCCCCTTGGTGTGGGAGTTTTTCACATGGCGTAGGGGTGAAATGTTTTTACTGTCACTTGCCACTATGTTTTAGGTGGTGATAAACTAAAGTTAAAACTTAGCATTTCTTCACACCATCTAAATAGGGCGGGCGGACAAAAGGCAAAAACTCAGATGCCCTTACTCCGTTGACTATCGGAGGTGTATGTCAGAAGCAGAGACTGAGTATTTTCCACCACTGACATACTGAAGTTCCGCCTAATTCTAAATTACACAGGCAGACTTTACTATGATGGAAAGGGTACTCCGTCGCCAGTGGCATAGCTAGCCCTCTGGCCGCCCGTGGCAGTCCCTACGTTTGCCGCGGCGGCTGCAGTGAAGAGTGGGGGGGTGCTTGCGAGAGTTTTCTCAGTTTGCCGCCCTGTGGCAAACACATTAAGGAGCGGGAGGGTTGCTATTGCCGCCCCAAAATGGCATGTAAGAGCAGGGAGAGGCTGCTGCCCCCAAAACTCGTGCCGCCCGGGCTGAACTGCCCACTCCACCCCCCCTACGCCATTGTCCGTCGCTGGTGCAATGCTCACTCTCTGCTGCACTCAAATCAGACCCAAAGTTTTTCACACCCCGTGTTCAAATGTTACACTTACTCAATAGCACACTCACACACTGCAACCTTACAGGTCAGCCAAAAACGTCAGACAGTTGACTAAAACTGTGTCCACACCATTAACACTTTAAGAGCCTCCTTGAAATGTCACACAACTAAACCTACAGTCTGATTCTGAAACCGGAAACAGCGTTTGTTTGCTGTTCAGTACATTGCACGGCTGTGCCTGTTGCACATTTCCACGAAATTAGACACATTTTCTTCCCACTTTACACACTTAATTCCATACTCACTCTCAGGCAGCTTTACAAATACAACATCAGCAAACTTTATTAAGCTCTAGAAAACAACATGCCCTGACAAGTTCGAACTTCTATTTGCAACTTCAGATCCTTTCATAAGCATGCACATTTCTCAGAATAATGATCCCACTATCTGGCACACATTCCCCTGAAAGTTAGTAAAATAGGGTAATGCTCATTTCCGTTGCTGCTTAATAGCACCATCCCCCAATATAAGGTACTATGTTATATGAACATAGCACTGTACTTGACCATTGCTTTTAAAAAAGATATACCTGAAAGTTTAGTGTTGCACAGGCAAATCCTTTGAGTGCATTCACAAGAACCATCATAAAAGGCTAAAGAGAAACGAGAACACCTAATAAAGTACAAAGACTATTTTATCGATTTAGAAAAGTAGCATAGATTTATGAATTGAAACAATATTTGCTTTCATTTTATGAGGTGTGTCCTCTCTTCCACGTGCATAATGATTTCGTGCCATCCCTCTTTTCCCATTTGATGTGCATGTTCCCCATTGCAAAGGTTTCTTAACAATAAGGGCGGAGGCAAACATCTTGACTGCAGTGGGGTGAAATGCACTGCTGAGCCTGTTCTTATGGTAGTGCTCTGCCCTGATGACCCTGTTTCTCTACGTTAGCTTCTATACTCCTGACTTTCTTTCTCAATGGTAGAGCGAGGCACTGCTGAACCTGTGTCTCCTTCGAATTTTTAGGTCTCGCCTGAGACAGCGCTTTAGCGCTGCCCTGGCGAGACTTATAGTAAGGGACTTTTGGAAGTGGAAACGAGTGCATTTCAGGCCGCCAACTACAGTGCATGTGCTCCGGGCGTGCGCACCATTTGGCAGCCTGAAGGCATTCGTTTCCTTTCATGTTTGATCGCGATTGCGATCACTTTCACTTTCGCGGCCGCTTGTTCTTGTTTAAATTGCACTCTGACATCTGCTGGGGGGTGTGTGTGTTTTTTTTCTTCCACATCGGGATGGTTCAACCGGCTCCCATGGCTTCAGGCTTACACCTTATACATCCAGGCAATCCTCAACTCAAAGTTGACCCTGCTCCAAAGCCTTCTCCCTTTCATTACTTTAACTTCAGAACCCTACTGCCGCCTTCACATCCAAACGGGCGTAGCTGGTCAGTAAAATTGGGGAGCATGTGAGCCTGAGATTTCCTAACACTCACCATGGCATATCTAAATAAGGTCTACTTTCCTATCTTTAACTTGGGAGCTTGCGTGACAACACCGTACAGCAAATTCGTTTTGCGGCTGAAACCTGACGTGACCAAAGCACAAAATGAATTTTTAACATGACGCATCAATGCCACCTATTATCTGCTGCGATCGCTACAAAAGTAAATAAATAAAAAAGAAATATGGCAGGCGCACAACTTTTATTTTCTATTTAGTGACTTGTGGCAATGGCGGCACGCCGCCCTTTAGCTTTAAACATCTAAAGCAAAAGCGCGGCATGCCGTCATTGCTTCAAAAGTCAATAAATAGAAAAACAAAGGCGGGAGGAAGGTGCATTGTTTTCCGTTGATATACTTTTATAGCAATCACGGCACGCATTGCTTTACACATATTAAGCTAAAGCGCAGCGTCTCAGGATTGCTACAATAGTAAATAAATAGAAAAAAATACGGCAGCCACAAACCTTCTTTCGATTTAGTAACTTTTTTAGCAATGGCAACACACCACGCTTTAGCGTTTAACATCTAAATCGAAGCCGTGCCGCGATTGCTACAAGAGTCAATACATTTCAAAACAAAACCAGGCGGATTGCACATTTCTATCCCATTTGCAAAGCCAATAGCGCTCCATTTTTTTTTTTTTACCACACTCCTGGCGTCCCTGAAATTATTCCTGAATCACGCCTGTGGGTATCGCTGCCGCGTGTGAAGGGTTCCCAACCCTGCCGCACATGAAACACGACGGTCGGTGTCGTATTGACCCAATTAACTGTCTCTTGCTCTGTGGCTCTTGCAGGCTTACAATGGCTCTTGCAGGCTTCCAATGGGCCCTGCAGTTTCCCGCCTTAGGGCTTGGGCGGCGACCGCTCTGCTGAGGTGTGCGGGGCTGGGGCAGGCCATTAACATTCTTGCGGCCCTCTTGACCTGAGTAAACACGCCCCGGGCAGGCTCTGGCCTGAGGAGTTCTGGGGAAATCCCAGCAGCAAGGCCCGCACTACTGAGCACACAAAAGAGGCAATGTATTCCGGAAAGACCACCAACTTATTCCAAAGAATGGACGCCAGAGGGGGCTTGAAGATAGAGCATGCCTGCAGCGCTTAATTTGTAAATCAGTTCACCACAGGGGCCCAGGGCTTTGGGTTTGTACACCAAGCCTCGTTCTTCATTGTAACCCAATCATTGCTTCTAAATTCAACACAAAAATAAACTACGCAGTTTATGGATTGGAAGAAAGTGACGCAAGTTTATCAATCCTATTGACACACAAGTGGGGTTAATTTACGGGCGATCCGAGTGTTCAGCGCAGTGTTACAATCTAATCGCTGACACCCCATCCTGACCACCAAGCCAGAGCAGCGGGAATACAATACTTCAGTGCACGGCATCCGGTACTCGCTGTGCTGGGCTACGGCCTCCTTGTAGAATACTTAAGTAGCGGCACCCGCGAGACACGGAGCGATTAAAAGCATATTCCCCAGTTGTCATTATACCAACTGGCCCTTAATCGATAAAGGGGTCAACATCGATTCCTTCTCAGGGCCCCCTATGGCCTGAGGACATGAAGTGTGTGGCCCCATTTCCATTAATTGGATCCTTTTACATGTCTTGCCTTAGGATGGCCCTGTAACTCCGCTTGTGACACTGAAAAACAGAAACCTCACTTAATAGCTTCTTGTTCTCCAAGCCGGGCGGGCGGATTTTACTGCAGCCACGAGGAGGAAAGAGGGCGAGCAGCAGCTGTGAGCCCTCGCCAATGCCCCCATCCCAAGCCTCGCGGAGCCGCCCAGGTTGGACTACCGCCATGCCCCTCCGGGCAGCAGTTCCCGCACCCGCCGAAATGACCTTGTGGTAGCCACAGAAGACACACGTCACCGGCTGATGGTAAACACTGAGGCTGGGCGCTCTATTGTCATCCTGCGGGCGGCGTGGCCACCCCCTTCCTTACTGCCCTCGGCAGCACTGCTGGATGCCAGGGTTGCTGAATACCAAAGCTGCTGGTGCAGAATCCCAAGGCTGCCAACTCTTGGTTCCACCTTATGAGTCCCACCACCCTCTCTTCCTGTCTCTTTATCTCTTACAAGTTCTTTTCCATCTGCCGTTGTCACTGTTTCCTTTATTTCCTTTCCTTCTCTCTTCTGTTTTTTCTGCCCTTCTCTCTCTTGCTCTGAGAGAGTCTGATGGAAAAGTGAAGTTCAGGTTTCCAATTCTGGGTCAGTGTGCTAAAGAGAGAAACCGACTTGACGTATGTTATTGAAACAGGCGCAGTGCCATCTTTTGGGAGGGTTTTCCCTGGAGTAGCCTCAAGCAGTATATCGTTTAAAAAAAAAAAAATCTTGGAGTGAGAGTATCAAACTGGTTAAACCCCTCCCCGCCTGTCTGCCTGATCACTTCGCGGCCCCTTTGATGTCCTCAGTGAGCCGCGCGGCCACTGAGGACATCAAAGTGCACACCATTTGCACTGTGCCCGCCCACACTCCCCCCTCCCACTCCCTCCTCGTCAACTTCAGTGCGCGCTTGTTTTTTTTTTTACCACACTCCTGGCGTCCCTGAAATTATTCCTGAATCACGCCTGTGGGTATCGCTGCCACGTGTGAAGGGTTCCCAACCCTGCCACACATGAGACACGACGGTCGGTGTCGTATTGACCCAATTAACTGTCTCTTGCTCTGTGATCCGGTTAAGAAACCACACAGAATGCGCATTTAGCCCCATAATAATGTTACCATAGACGCAACATGCTCTCCTTCCTAACCCTGGAAATGGCCGCCGACACACCCAGTGAGCTAGTTTTTTCTTGTCTCTGGGGACCCGCGGTAGCGGATGTAATATATGATCACGTTTTATATAATTGTTGCATACATGCCTAGAGACCCGATTCAGGAGGCATACACCCGATTTTTTTACGCCAAACATGTCTATATTGGTGTCTACATTGCTTCTGATTCGATACAAATCAATGAAGAAAATACATTCTCCCGATTATCGTTTTTTTAAGGATCCCAGCTTTTCCTCTTCCAAAATGCTGGCACGTACGTGGTTTCATTCCTTGCTCGTTCAGTGTTTCCACCACTCAGTGACATGGCCGAACAGGAGGTGATTAGATATACGTAAAACAAAGTGAAATGACTAAAGTCACACACATCCTTTGCTTACGTTAGGCCAGTGTGCGCTGTTTTGTTTTATGTTAATTAGATGCTTTTTATTTCTGTGCATGTGCAGTTTCAGTGAGAGTTTTTTTCCGTTGCTTTTTGTTTGTTTAAACGATTGTGCGCAAGAAAGAATCATGGTAACAGCTTGTTTATTTTTACCTTTTGTCAATCACATGGATTGATGCTCAAATCAGTGATTTAGCAAGCACTTGTTTGGGCGTGATGTTTTGTGCAACTACTATTTAGCGCACGCGGATGTAAACAAGGGCCAATTGCTTTTGAGTTTATGCTTTATTTTGCTATGTTTGGATAAGTCTAATAATGCAAAGAACAAACACGATTAGAATACAATTCCTTGGAGTTTAGCCAACATGCGAAATCAGTGGCAGCACATGTAATGTTTGCCCCTTTTTTGCCGGCTTGTGATTGCACCTGGAAATCCGCCCTTGTGTGTTCACCCGTGACGACTTTGCGAATTGGAGCCTACAGTTATTATTATTATTATTTTTCTTTAAGATTGGTGACAAACATTTGCCGGGAGCGGAAGAGGAATAGAGAGGACATGGAATAGCAGACATTAGGTAGTGGATACTGCGAACTGTATGGAATGCAGTGGCACAGTCATTCGACCAATGAAACAGGAGTGAGGCTTTAGGAGAACTGGCCTCGCAACATCTGTGGGAAACACACTTAACGCATCACACTTCTAAACTCTCAGTAAAAAAACAAAGAAGGCTATTATCCTGGGCACAAGATAAGGAACGCTTTCACAAGCGCAGACACTCGTGGCTATGCATCAACACATACAAATCGCCGACACAGAGGTATCTCTTCAAAAGAGAGAGAGAGGCGTGGTGCAGTGGTCAGAGTGGTGGACTCCGGACTTCAGAGCCTGTGGTTCGATCCCGGCGACAGCGGCCTCACTTCCTGCATCCCCTCTTACAACAATTAACTTTCGTTATAACTCACACCCCATATGCTCGTTCCCTCCCACCCTTCCTTTGATGTCCGCTTTTCTTGTTGTTTACAAACCACACCACACTGCTGCACGCCACACACTGCTGCACGCCGCACACTACCGCACGCCGCACACTGCTGCATTACACACTGCTGCATTACACACTGCTGCACGCCGCACACTGCTGCACGCCGCACACTGCTGCACGCCGCACACTGCTGCACGCCTCACACTGCTGCACGCCTCACACTGCTGCACGCCGCACACTGCTGCACGCCTCATGCTGCCGCACGCTGCTGCACGCCACACGCTGCTGCATGCCGCTGCATGCCACACACTGCTGCACACCACACACTGCTGCACGCAGCACACTGCTGCACGCTGCTGCATACCACACACTGCTGCATTACTCACTGCTCCATGCTGCACGCAGCTGCTGCACGCCGCACACTGCTGCACGCCGCACACTGCTGCACGCCTCACATTGCTGCACGCCTCACACTGCTGCACGCCTCACACTGCTGCACGCCTCACACTGCTGCACGCCGCATACTGCTGCACTCCACACACTGCTTTTATGCGAGTTTATGCTACTGACATTGTAAATGACAATGCCTTTTATTTGTTTTAAAAACAAAACATAAATAAAAGGCATTGTAATTTTACAATGCCAATAGCTCAAACTCTTATAAATGCGAGACCTATTGCATTGCAAATGCTTGTTGAGCCTGCTGCCAATTTCTAGAGAAGTACTGTGCACTGCAACCCTCGTTCTCTACGCTAGAGCTGTGTATATTTGGTATTCCGTTTTCAAACCAGTGTTTGCCCTGACAGCTCCGTGATTTAATGTTTGCGCTGAGCATCTCTTAATGTGGCTATATAAAAAGCCTGTCTGAAATTTCAAAATTATATTTTGTAAAATTTCAAGAACATTTTAGAAAATGAATCAAATTTGGTGAAATTCAGCTTGCGCAATTTACAGTGAAATTGGAACACAAGGACATGCCTCGTTCAAATGCCACGTAAGAAATCGTCAATGGATCTGGTTCGAGTATTAAATGCATCCATCAAGACGTCTTTGTTTAATGTAACTGGTGCTCACGTAAAGTGTTCCAATACCATGGGTTCGAGTTTACTTTATATTAAATTGCACACACAAAAAAAAAAAAATATATATATATATATATATATATTGCTCAAACCAGTCTCCCGCTAGACAAACCTACACATCAAAAAAAAAATTGAAATGTTGGACTCTTGAAAGTCATGGAATTTCAGAAATGATACCTAACGCAAGATTTTGCAAATTTCGAAGTTGTAGGTGAAACTTTGCAGTGCCTAGATAACATAAGACTCAGTCAAATTCACAAAATCTCTGTATACTTGCGCCCAGAGATTTTCGCTTCTGCATGGACTACTTCTTCACATTAAAAAAATTCTTCAACCTTTCCTACTTTCCCATGTTGCCCCTAGTAAAATGTGCCAATTTAAGCTTTACAGTTGTATTCCTGGGAAAATCAGTTGAATTAACTTTTTTGCCATTGCCACTTCCACAGAGCAGAACAGCAATACTAATGTAATTCTGCAAGTAGAAAATTAACACCTTTCTGCAATAACACAATATGTTTCTTTAGTTGTTTTTTCCAAACAGAAAGTATATTTCTCCATGTGGAAATCCCTTCCCTACCTCTTCTGCAAAGTGTGTGAGTATACCATTCCACTTCCCACACGGAAAAAGTATTTGCCTCAGCCCTTGAATGGAGATATCTGACCTTTCCAAAGTGGAAAACAGTCCAAGAGAATTTCTGGAATTGCCACAAAATGAAGTGTTGGAGTGTGTTCACAAACTCTAGAGGCAAACCATGCATTGATCCACCACTCCCTGCCCTTACATGAGATTTACTCTGTGCATAATATTTCCAGTTTTGACCGAATATTCTCACGTAAAAGAATGTGAGACAGTAAGGTCACCCTTTGAGAATTTCTAATTTTTGTACATTCAACCATTTGTTCTTATAAATATGGTTAATAGCCACAGGTGGTTTTGTGAAGAAGGCCCTCAATGCCTTGGTAATAGGCCCATGGCTCAGCATTAGTAATATCCACCGATTGCTCCTGTGTTTTAAGGTAATCTTTTGTGCTGTGAACCATGTGTATCTGAGTACACTGAAGTGGTGACTGTGCATTGAAATGTTGGCTCTTGGCGGTGAATTGTATGATCCTATCTTTATTTTGGTTCTTTCTGCTCTCAGTAACCTGGTATCACATTGCTTTCAGCAAAATGGTGAGGCTAGCCAACAAAGCAGTGCTTCATGAAGGCTGCTTGCTGTTCAGTTCCTGGGGTTTGCTCAACTGTCCCATGCAGTGAGGTAGCATTGGATGATGCGGACAGCAGGGACCAGGCATAAGGAATGCTACAAACTGTCATGAGTGTGCAATCCTTGGGCAAAGCGAAAATAGAGAGCCTGTTAGGGCAAATATGAGGAGGGCAGGAGAGGACAGGTAGGGGACATGAAGCATGGTCGATATGACTGATGGCCCAGTGAGCAGAGAGTTGCAGACCCTCGGAGCAGCTGCGTGGAGATGTTAACTGACAGCAGGGATTGGGCTATTGGCATACACTGGCAGGTCCTGCAAACCTAGAATCAGGTGTGTGGCTGATAGCACTGGTAGTACTTGGGGGATGAGCTTGTGGGAATCCGTGAGGAAAATGACGCAAGGCCATTCAGATTTGAATATCCAGCAGAAGAACATAATTACAGGATTGACAGATTGCGTTGGAGCTGTTCAGTTAAGCATCTCAAGGAACTGAATTTCAAAGGAAAGGGTTCTGTTTGGCCAGGGGTGTTGAATGAGAGGTTGGCTTGCATCCTAGATGGCGTCATTGGAATCCAGTTGGTCTTAGTATTTTACCAGTGTTTAGAACACAATGAGTCATACATCAGGTGTTAGGGTAAAAGATACTATCTGGCAGAGAACACATCTGAAGGGCCTGCAAGGAAGGACACCAAAACTGAGCAGCATGATGGGTCAGAGCAATTAGGTTTTACGGATGGTGGTGTTATTTATTGATGTGCTGGTATCTTGGTCTAAGTCTGTACTACATGCCTCTTTCATTAGGGTGAAGATGTAGATACACCCATGTCTCCCACACCTTCCCATTACCCCTCCCCCCCTCTCTCTCTCTCTCTCTCTCTCTCTCTCTCTCCCTCCCTCTCTCTCTCTCTCTCCCTCCCTTTCCCTCTCTTTTTCAGAGTAGCCACAAGCATAACACCAGGCTTCTCCTAGTGGCCCTAAACAGGGCAGATGGTCCAAGGTGCTTAGACTGGAGGTCCATTGTCTTTGGGGTCGCCAGTCCAAGGCTTCCGCTGCTGTAGAAAGAGGAGGCTCCCTGTCAGAAACATGACGGCTTGCCCAAATCTATAGCAGGTGGACAGAGAGTTTGGTGGACAGTACACACCACTTACTCTGGTCTTAAACACACATTATGTCCCATTACATTTAGAATATAAAATTAAAATGCATAAATACAGGAGAGATTAAAGCGAACATGGATGGCAACGTGGTCTACATGCCTCGTGTTTAAGGTGAGTCACTGACCATCGAAAACCAGGGGCTCTTTCAACCTGGCTTACCTGTTGTCTATTCTTACCCCTATGCCTGAATGTTGGCTGATAACACCTTCTGAAACCTGCTGATCATGAATTTTAATCCACAGAAGGCCAAATCAGCCTTTTTTTAGATCAGTAAATTCACTGCCATTTAATTGACTAACAATAAAACCTGTTATTTACAGCCTTGTCAAAAAGTTCACACTGCTCCTGTTCCAGGTTTTCATTTAGCAATATAATGCATTTTGGGAGTAGTTCACTTCAGTTGACCCAATTGAGCTACCACACCTGAAAACCATGATTTGTAAAAAAAAAAAAACAGTACTGGAGCATGGCGCCTTGGTGACTTGACGTTTTCTGGAAACCATATTTACAGCCATTTTACGCAGAAATATGCAGGATGATGAATTGATAAATAAAAACACAAATTGTAATATTGCACTTACTTGTGAGACTGGCTAGAGAGTTCCTGTTGTGCGCCGGTAAACAGGCTCTGCCATTGTTGGCCTGACTGATCCAACCGTGGGCGCCAACCCTCTGAAGCCGCCAGTCTCATTCATCAAAGTAGCACTTTTTTGCAACCTCTTCTGATCTTTCTCTGCACAGTGCACTTGTTTGTGATCCCGGCACTTTCTAGTCGGAAGGTGTGGATGGTGTTGCCGCGGCGGAGGAGACATATTAAGTGTGCGTGAAGGGGAGTCTGAGGGACTAATACCCCGTTTAGCAATTCCTTTGAAGAAGGTCATGTTTTCTGGAGGAGTGAAAGGAAAACGGAAATAGTTCAGTGTCTGGGCTTCAGGACACAACAATTTGTATTTATGTCATATTCTCTTTTTTCTTTCATGACTATCCGCACTAATTTACATTTTTTGGTCCCCCCTCCCCCAAGTTAAAAAAAAAAATCCCAAAAGATTAAAATTCAGATTTGTTCCCACTATAAATGCACAACATTTCAAAACATTGCGAACGACAACCTATTACATACTGTGGTGGTGTCCTTGGTCACCACGCACTTGGGAAAAAGGCTGTCGGGTTTAGTCTGCAGAGTGGCTGAGTGAGGCCGAGTTCACACTGTCAGACCCTCATGTGTCCTGGGCATACCTTCGGCCTCTCCTCTTCAACAGGCTTCTCCCTTTTACAGCGGGTTCCTCTTTGTATTTCATGTCTCTGTTTTTCCGTGGGGGGTCTCGGTGTTCTTGTATTTCCTGTCATCATTCGATGCTCTGTTTGAGATCCCATGTCGCGTTCCTCATCCGACGTCACATTACTCACCATCTTCTTATGACAGTTGTTTAGTATTTTGCATGTTTTATTTTGGAGATGTTATGTGACTAGCCTGAACGTAGTCCTGCAGCCCAAAGGTTGTATACTTTTCAAAGGACCCTTCTGACACCTTGGTCATGATGACAGGTGACTCCCCATTGGCGCGTTCCTGTGTTGAGGTTACATTCATTTGAATCAAAAGAGCACCCTCTAATGCCGACGTGCCCAATCTGCTTTTTGTGTAAGCGTGTCTGGCAGTCTATTCCCTGGTATTGGTCTCTCAACCTAAATAATTTAACCTGCCCAGTTCACCACCACACGGCGCCTTCCCTCACAAGCACAAGCCCTTGCAGTCCAGAGTAGCTCTTTCCTTGCATGTGCTGGTTTACATGGAGATTGTCAATGGCCCCAACCAGCCACCCGCCAGTATCGCCACCTGGAAGTCTCAGCTCACTGGTGGGCATGCCCTCAGCCCAGGATGGCAAAGTTGCAGCCTCTGCAGCTTGGTCCTTACCGAAGCCTGGACCAGTCATAGCATTGCTCCCTCTAGCCCCTGAAGGATGTGCGGACAAAGGTAACCTTCGGATCTGCCAGCTCACACAGTGCCCCTGTGTGTCACAGGATATCTGCTCCTTTCACACGGTCACTCAGTGAGGACACATCACACGATGGGCACACAATTAGCTGGAAACCCATGCAGAGAGTAGGTTTCCAGCTAATTGTTTGGAGTATTAGCTCAACTGATGCCCACAACGAGATGTGAAACTTCCCCAAGACATCGGCAGTAGCCTCAAAAGCTTTGTTTTTGATTTTTGGTATGGGGGCAGGGAGGTACGTTGTGGGAGGGGTGGGAGGTTGAAGCTTGTTGTGAGATGGGTGGACCGTGCACTGGTAAGTGTCTTGGGCAGTGCTCTGCACTAAGCCCAGCCCAGCCCCCGCTTCATGACCAGGCCCCCTCCTCACACGGCAAATCAAAATGTCACAAGTTGGCAGGTCTGAATCTTCAAACACCCTGCACAAGACACAATAAATGACACCGACTACATTTTGTGGATAGAATTGTGTTGCAGGTGTATTGATTACGCAGGTTGGGTAAGCTTACTGGTCATCCAAGTGTCAGTAGTGAGTTTACTGAACAGCTGTCACCCATCCAGAGAAAGCTGGAGCTGTTCACAGCTCGCTCACATAACATGGGTTGCCACCTAATTCTTTCCTTTTGGGGCATTCACCTGACGAGTCTGATCAAGACCCCAACCAATCTCCACAGTTGCTCAGGATTTCACCAGTCGCTTGAGGGATTGAGGAGCGCCGTTGCGTCATCTCAGGCCCCGCCGTAATGACTCCCAATGACCTGAAGAATTCCGTTTTGGCTCCACGATACACTATCTGGAGGCCTTTGTAGTTGCCTTAAGTTGCTTTAAGATACCCTTGTAACTCTGCCGTGTGATGCTGAAAGAAAACCATTCACAACAAACTTTTCAGGTTTTTTTACAGATATATATATATATATACATGTATATATATATACACATATATATGTATATATATATGCGATTTTTTATGCATTATATATATATGCATATATATATTCACAAAAAAAAACCATAGGTTTTAGGGAAAGTTATGGTTAGTTGGACATTTCACTCGTAGAAAACCATAGAAATTCCCCCGTTATAGTTAGTTCAGCTAACTATAACTCGCGCCCCCGCAATGCGCTGCTGATGATGTCACATATTACATCACTCATGACATGGCCAGTGACATCACTGATGACATCACTGATGACATCTCAAATGACATTACTGATGACATCACTGATGACATCATCCAGTGACTGTGTGTTTCTGTAAAGTTTAAATATGTTTAATATATATTAAGCCTGGGCAAAGCACTACGCTACGCTCGCGTAGTTTGCGAAGTTCGCGCTACTTCGCACTACGCGAACTGCACGTAGCACAGTGCGAACACGCGTAGCGTAGTGTTGCATAGTGCTGCGGTCATTTTTTGCTTGCTCGCGGTCCTCAATGTCCAGTTGGCAACCGCGAGCAAGCAAAATGACATCCCGACGAGACTTTTTCCTTGTTCGCGATCAGCAACATCAAGTTGGCGATCGCGAGCATGGAAAATAAACCTCCAGGCGAGATTCCCAACGCGAGGATGTCAGGTTTCTCATTGCGAGTGGTCGCGTATGCTCGAGACCGCTCGCGATGAGAAACTACCAGTTCACGTTGAGAAAGCTGCTGCTCGAGTAAAAATCTACTCGAGCAGCAGAAAACTACAGCTCGCACTGTGCAAGATGCCATTTTCAATGATTGCACAGTGCCGGTTGCTTGTCCGCACTGTGCAATCATTGAAAACGACATCTGGCACAGTGCGAACAAGGTACTATGCAGTTCGCGAAGTGCTACGCGTAGCTCGCGTAGTGCGAACTGCACTTTGCGTAGCTTCGCGAAGTGCTACTTCGCAAACTACGCCCAGGGTTAATATATATAGATTAAGGCGTATTGAAGAATGAGTGGGTGTATAAGTGTCTGAATGGATGATTTAGTAGGTGCGTGACTGACTCTATAAGTGAGTGATTAAACTTATCTTACTGAATGCATGGGTTAGTTAGTAAACTGTGTGAATGTCTGTATCCGTCTGTCTGTTGGTGAGTAAGTGGCTGCATGGGTTTACGAATAGCTACATGAGTGTTTATATGGGTTATTGATTGGTTGTCTGAATATCTGTATGGGCGCCTGAGTGTTTGTGTAGGTGGGGTGTGTGTGACTCTGTGCATAGATGTGTGAGTGGGTGATTCACTGGGTGCATGGTTTCAAGAGTGCATCTGTGATGGACTGTATGGGTGGGTGAGTGTGTGTATGGGTGTGTTAGTGAGTGAATGAATATTTCAGTTGTATTTGTGTGGGTAACTATATATGTGAAAAGCAGTATATATGTTTGTTGGAGTATATAAATGGCTATAAGTGAGAGTGTGTGATTGTGAGAGTGGCTGTATGGATGAGTCTGTGCTTGTATCAGTGATTGTATAAGAGCATAAGTATGTCCAAATAACTATAACTTTCCCTAAAACCTATGTTTTTTTCAGTGAATTTCTAAGGTTTTTTAATTGCTAATTTCTAACTATAACGTGCCTATAACCTATGGTTTTTTCAGTGAATATATATATATAGATGGGGGGTGCTTGTGATTCCTGCAGCCACCGCCCCACGACGGCCACAGGTAAGAGTAGAGCGCACCGACCGCCACCCCCAAAACATGTGCCACCTGGGGCAGACCGCACCCCCTTGCTACGCCACTGAGTCATACTAAATAAAGGAGGGCACACATGGTGTGCATCTCGGGACTAGAGAGCCATTTTCACGGGCTCAATTATGTCACTATGAGCACTGAGCATACACCATTCAGAACTCGCTATGGAAACAGTTTTTATGCTATACAGGGGACTGTTTCTGTCCCAAAAACGTCCCCCTTCAGGTCTAAATTGCCCTACAATTAATCCACTATTGGAGAAACTTGGTAATCTGTCCATCTGATTAGTCCATCTGCTTTCCTAAGCTGCTACCCTGTCTTGTGCACCAATGTAAAGTTCAGTCCCTGTAAAGAGATTAACCACCAGAGCAACTTGGAAGTCTCTCCTTTGATACCCATCAGTGACTCGAAGGGCTTTTGATCTTTCTGAACTACAAACCTGATACCAAAAAAAAGAAAGGCCTGAATGGATAAAGGGCTTACCGTTTGGCAAACACTCTTTTTAAATTGCAGTCCAGTTCTGCTCTCTAGGACATCAACCTTCTGCTGGTAAAGGCAACTTGTTGATCCCTCCCCTACACATTAAGTTTGCTAAATATGTCTCCAAATCCCTAGCCAAAAGCATCTTGCACACTGAAGGCTGACAATAGTCAGAGTTGTTAAACACTGGAGAATTGCACAGTTTTAGCCTTGAGGTCATTAAAAGCCTTCTGGCATTCCTCAGTGCAGATAACCTCCCTGGGCTTCCTTGAGGCCTGGGATTTTAAAGGCATACCTATTATCCCACAGTTAGTCACACAGGTCTGGTAATATTTGGTGTGGCCTTGAAAAGCTTTCAGTGGTGGCAACCTACCAATCAAGTCATGCTTATGATTTCCCCTCCAAGAATAAATAGTTGATTTCCTCATGTGGTTTCTGTAACAGAGCACATAGGTCTGGTCCACCTGGCTCTCTGAAGCCTAATGGTCAGTTTGCACCCTTTGCTTCCTCACCAAAACCTGCTCTGTGTTTCAGTTGGTCCTCTTAGGTCGTCCTCTCATGAGCAATGCCTTTCTACCTGGGCATGCAGAACAGTTCCAGGCCAGACAACACATAGTAGAGCAACTGCTGAAAAGTAATGACTTCAATCTATTGGAAGCCCTCACGGATGGAGAATGATTTCCTCTCCATGGCAGCAGGTGTCATTGCAGTCTGCCATTAGGCACTGGTTAAATCACAGTATTGAGATACTTGTTGGTGCCCAATCTGTTCACACATTTTTCAGGTATATGATGGTCATCTGTCTTTGTAACAGTACTGAGGACCTCCATGTCTGCACAAACGTGAGGGTGCATTGAACCATGTATAGATACCAGTACCACAAGGCTAGACTGCAAACTATGGGTTTGATTGATCACTCCCAGGAACAACAGCTTGGCCACTTCTGCATTGGTGAACTCCTAGATGCAGCCTGACATCCTGTAGAGCTTGCTTTTATTTTGCAAGTTGTCCTCAGTGTCTATGTCATGGAGACAGACTGGAGTCAATCATTAAGTGTGTGATTGAAGGTGTGCAAAATGTCTCAATTTGTTTGTATGATAGAGGCACGCATGGCTAAACCACGTGTGCCTACACAATGTGGCCCGAACAACGAATGCATCTTAACAATGCATTTGTTTACCATGCATGTCTTTAACACGCATGCCTTTACCATGCAATTTCATGGTAAAGGCATGTTTGGTAAAGGGATGTGTGGTAAAGATTACATCCGAGCCCCTCAGCCCTGAGCCCTAAAACCTGGCCCGCGTCCTTAAATCTACCCTGACCTCAGACCCACCCTTGAACCCTAAACTGCCCCAGCCCTGAAATCTGTCCATTCCCCCTACCCGCCCTGAGTCCTAAAATTGACCCTAATTTCCTGAAAAGTACCCTGATCCCCCACCCGCACTGAGCCCTAAAGACTGACCCTCACCCCTGAAAACTACCCTGAGCCCTAAAACCTGGTCCCCTGCCCTATAAACAACCCTGACCCCCTGAACTTTAAAAAACTACCCCATCCCTAAAAACTACCCCACGCCCCCAAAACCCGGCCCCAGCCCGACTTACCAGAGCGCATTCTTTCTCGATTCTTCCTCTTCTTCTATCCTCCCATCCGCTCATCTAGACCGCTCACTGCCTTAACCATGCATAAGCGTGGTTAAGGCATATGCGTGGTTAAGGCAAGCGTGGTTCAACTTGCAGGGAAATGGCAAGCGTGGCTCAGCTCGCTTTGTAAAGGCTGTTTCCCTTCAATTCCTCTCTGTTGCTGAGAAAAGTCAGACTAGTTGCGAGTTTTTACCCCAAGTACTGAGCTATCCTTTTCATTGCTGTGCAATGAGTGTGGGAGGAGCTCACTCTCCTCCTTGGCATCTTCCACCATTGCCAGGTTCGTGACCATGTAATCTCTGCAGAATTACAGCTTTAGACAGTTCATATGGAACTACTGTTGGGGTTTCTGAGTGGGTGAAATATTCTCTTGGTTGCCTCGGTCCCTGTATTAATACTCCAACTAGAGGTACATCCAAGTGTCATCCCACACATCTGAAAGTGTTCTTATTCTTCAATAATCAAGACCTGGGAGGAAATTTTATGAAAGAATGGTAAAGATTCTGAATATAAAGTTTGGAATATTGATGATGCATAACATTGAAGTAAAAATATAATGACTGCAAAATATCAGCGTAAGGAATATCACGGGCCAGTATATAGTGTTTTTTCTTTGGAAATCTTCAAATATTGATAGCTAAATATTTTGGTATTTAAAACCTTTTTTACAAGCTATTTGTTTTTTTTGTTAAAGTTATATTGTTATTAACAATACAAATTAAATGTTTTTATTTTTTTCTGGTTCTTACTCTTTATTGGGGCATTGTGGTGGTTTCATTCAACAATGCCTTATGTGTATTGTTTTCAATGTTTTAATAATTATGTATGCTAACTATTTATTAATATATATATATATATATTTTTTTTTTTACAGAGTTTTATATAGCGCGAACTTGACCCGAATCGGGTATCAGAGCACTTTACATAGCACCAGTGGATACATTAATTTTTTTAGGCATGGGGAGATTAAGTGATTTGCACAGAATCATAGGATGTTCAGCGTCATTGCCGAGACTCCACCTCGGTTCCCCAGATTCGAGGTTGATTGCCATAGCTGTTAGGCCAACTCCTATAATTATTTTTTTATTTACAGGGTTGTCACTTTAATTGGGAGATAGGATGGGTAGGGCATTAAATAATAAATAAGTCATAGTAAATGTTTTGATTTTTATAATAAAAATGATTTTTACTTATATTTGATAACAATGATTCGGAATATATTAAAATAGACAAATATTTTACTTATATTTCCAAAACTATTAAAATAATTCTGGATTATTTACAATAATTAATACAATTCTGATTTTTATAGTACTTGTAATTTAATATGCAATGTATAATTATTAATATTTATATATATTTTATAAACATGGGTTATATTTTAATAATACTTAGAAATTAGCAATGTGTATTGGCCTGGATTTTGAATTTTAAATGCAACGTTTTTTTTAAAAGTAGTGTTTTTGGAAATTTAGATTTACTATTAATTGAACACCCTGTACTTACCCCAATGGTTCTTGGACTTGATTTAGAATAGTAAAGGTGACCACCCTCCCCCCCCCCCCAATTATATGTGTACTTACTCCAATGTCTGTTGGACTGTAGTTAGAGTAATACATATTCTCCCAATGAAATACACATATCCCTTTTTTTGTTGGACTGGAGGTTGAATAATAAAACCGGTTGGTTTGATGGGAGTTAGAATAGAAATCTGACACAAACTAAATGTATGCACATTTTCAAATTTTAGCTTGAGTGGACTTGGAATAGTTAATTTTACCCCTCTCCAAATATGTGTCTTTTCCGCAATGTTATTCAGACTTGAATTAGAATAGTAAATTTGATCCTCTAAATATATGCACCGTACCCAAAGCTAGTTGAATTGGATTTAGAATAGTAAATCTGACTCCATCCCAAATAGATGCACTTTCCCCAGTTTTAAAAGGACTTGATTTATAATGGTGAGCCTGGCCCTCCAATTAAATGCATTTTCCACAATGTTAGCTGAAAAATAAATCTGCCCCTCCCCCCAATTATATGCAGTTGGATTGGAGTTAGAACTTGCCCATCTACCACAAAATAGATGCACTTGCCCCAATTTTACTTAGACTGGTGTCAAAATAGTAAATACGACCCCACAAATATATCCATTTTCCCACATTAGATGGACTGGAATTAGAACGATACTTGTAATTTTCACAAGTAAAGTTGAAATGCGGAGTCCCACAGGGACCGTCTCTCAGCCCCACCCTTTTCAACAAATACATGACACCGCTCGACGAACATCATCCATTCACAAGTCAGCACCATTACCTCCTACATCAATGACACCCAAAGCATCCACTCCCTGACTGTAGGAATGTGCCCCTTTTTGACATGGTTACCTGCACTTTTTAGTCTGGAAGTGCAGTGTGTTCCTGCTAACCAGGACTCCAGTGCCATACCTCTTTCCCAAAACTGTACAATTGTTTCCCCAATTGGCAATACCTTTGGTATTCCCTGTAAGTCCCTGGTAAAAGGTACTTTTTGTACCTAGGGCAAGGAAGCTAACGATCAATAATTTCAGCATTTATAAAGCATGGCACTGTCACCACTAGGGGTATCTGGACAATGAGGATGCTGTGTCTCCGTCAAAAATCCAGGTCTTGAGACTCTTTCTGGAGTTTGTTCCAGGTCTTTGGCAGCGATGTAGGAGAAGGAGCGCCCCCTGTTATGGCTTCGATGGATGCAGAGGTGCGAGTGAGGAGGAGGGCAGGTGTTTGGAGCGTTAATGGAATTTCAGTCTATGGTTAATGCAGGGTAGTCCTTGATCGTGGAGTGCTTTGTAAGCATGCATGAGGATCTTGAACTGGCATCTCTTCTGGATGGGGAGCCAGTGGAGGCTTCTGAGGTGGTGGATGATGTGTAACTGCTTGGGAAGGTCGAGGATGAGTCTAGCTGCCGCCTTCTGTGTGGTCTGTGGTCTTCTGAGGAGCTGGGTGGAGATGTCGACGTAGAGAGTGTTGCTGTAGTCGAGGCGGCTAGTGACTAGGACTTGGGTCTTTCTGGTGTTGATAGGGATTCATCTGAAGATTTTGCAGAACATGCAAGGAGTGTGGAATGCATCGACCTGTCGTCTCATGGTCAGTAGACTGTCGACGATGAACCCTAGGTTGCGTACATGGTCTGTTGGTGTGGGAGTTGGTCCGAGTTCAGCTTGCCACCAGCTGTGGTCGTAGGTGCAGGTTTTGTTCCCGGCAGTAAGTACTTCTGTCTTTTCAGAGTTCAGTCTGAGGCAGTTATCTCTCATCCAGTTGACTATGTTGGTCATGGTGAAGGAGAAGTTGATTTTGGAGTTGGTGGTGTCCTAGGTGAGCGCGAGGATACGTTGAGTGTCATCCGCGTAGGAGACTATGTTTAGGCCGCGGGATCTGACGATGTCTGTGAGGGGGGTCATGTAGGTGTTGAATAAGGTGGGGCTGAGTGATGATCCTTTGGGTACACCGCATATGATATCATTGGGTGTGGAGGTGAAGGGAGGTAGCCAGATGCTCTGTGTGCATACTGTATTGAAGGAGGGGATCCACTGAAGGGCGTCTTGCTGTATTCCTATGTTGTAGAGTTTGTTGATGAGGGTGTTGTGGGAATTGGTGGCAAAAGCTGTGGAGCGGTCAAGGAGAATCAGGTTCTTTCGTGGTCGAGGAGAGTTCTGATGTCATGTGTGGTAGCAATTAGCAGGGTCTCAGTGATCTGGTTGCTGAGCAATCCTTACTGTGAGGCGTCCAGTCAGTGGATTTGTTGTAGGAACGCGGTGAGCTGTTGGTTGATGGGAACTTTGGCCGGGTAGGGCAGCAGGAAGATTGGTTGATAATTTTTGAGATTGATGGGGTCGGCAGATGGTTTCTTTAGGAGGGGCCTGGCTTCTGCATGTTTCCATTTGTCCGGAAAGGATGCTATGTTGATGGAGGTGTTGAGGATACTGGAGAGTTCCTTGCTGATTGGATGGTTCTGAGGTTGAAGAGGTGGTAGGGGCAGGGATCAGTGGGTGCCCTGGAGTGGATGGAAGACATGAAGGCTGTATTCGACTGGATGGTGAGCGGCAACTAGGCAGTAATATTTTGGCTGGTGTTCGCTGGGTGGTTGTGGGTTGAGGGTGTTGGGTTGGGGGTGGAAGTTGTTGTAGATACCAGCAATCTTGCTGTGCAAGTAGTCAGAGAGGGTGTTGCAGAGGTGGTGGTGAGTGCTTGTGTCCATTGAGATTCGGTGACCTTGCTTCAGCTGCAGTGGGACTCGGTGTGATCCTTAGTGATGGTGTGATAGGCATCGAAGATGGTGAAGTGTACAATGGTGTAGTCAGTTCGGATGAGTTCTGTGGTGTTGCTGAATTTGATTCTGTCACTGGAAGTGAAAAGGGTGTGAAGTTTATGTCCAGCCTTGTGCGCGGGTTCAGTGATCAACTGGGTGAGACCAACGTTCTTCGGGTTTTCCAGGAGGATGTGGAAGTTGAGGTCGTCGAGTAAGAAGTAGTGGTGGGAGTTGATGGCTAGGGGGGAAATGAGGTTGGAGCTGGAGTTGTAGAAATTTGGTCGAGGTTCCAGGGGTCTGTAGGTGAAGGTTGCATCCGTCTGTATTAGGAACTTTATGTGTTCCATGAGGGACATGGGGTTGTTGTTGGTGATGGTGCATATGATAGTATCATATAAGATGATGGTGATGTCTCCCCCTTGTTTGTTGGTGTGGTCTTGGTGTACCATCTTGTAACTGTCAGGTTGGGGATGCCACTGTCGGGTTTGCGGTTGGGTTAAGCATTGTCTCTGTGATGAAGGCGACATCAGCGGAGAGGGTGGTGATGGTGTCCCATATTTCCATGGCATGTTTGCAGAGGGGGCAGGAATTCAGCAGGATGCATTAGAGCAGTTCTGGGTTGATTTTGGTATTTTGGGCAGGAGTGGCGTGGGGTCATTCATAGGTTGTGTTGCAGGAGAAGCAGCAGTGTCGGCTGATGAATGGCCCTTTGGTTGAATGAGGTGCGGAGGTGAAGCAGCTGTTGCATCATTGTCCAAGGTCCATCTTCAGGAGTTCTTAGGTGGTGTAACAGAGAGTGGCGGGGGCCAGGGTTCCAGGCACTGGGCGCAGTTAAGGCACGGATGGCCTTGCTTTGGCACGCTATTGGCACAGTGTGGCCGCACAGTGTGGCCGCACAGCGGCCTCCATTTGTAGTCTGGGAGTTGGGAGGAGCTAGCTAGGAGGAGGGAAGATGGGGACTGAGGAAAGTGGGAGTGGGAAAAAACACCCGGAGGGGGGTAGTGACTGCAGCAAGTCACCCAGGCAAAGTACCAAAATGGCATCACAATACCTAGGGCACTAGTGAATAAATAGCGAAGGAGGGCACAAAATAAGGGCCCAGGTGGAAGCAGGACTTCAGGCGTCAAGAGAACAAGGCTGCAAGTCGCAGTCCCCTGTATCGAACCTTCATCAGGACGAAAGCAACGTGATGATGGCCTGTAAAGAGTGAATTAACTAGAATCAGATGTGTCACGGGAAGACTAACACTTATGCTTAATTAAGGTGGTATCACACTCACCTATAATACAGGGCGGGGTTTCAATCCTTCCGCAATTGATAGTTCATTATTAGGATCACAAGAACGAATATATCTAGTTAATTCACTCTTTACAGGCCATCATCACGTTGCTTTCGTCCTGATGAAGACCCGCACCGACTTGATAGTAGTGCAATAAACAGGGTTGAAACGTCGACAATATTCTCTGGACCAGTAATTAGTGTCTGCGTAAAACTGAATTGTCATAGTTCGCAAGACTACTATAAATCCGTGTTCGCTGGCCAATACCAACTTAGATCTTTTAAATTACACTGTACATGTTTTGTACTTTTTCACTGAGCACCAATATTCACCTTGTCACTATTTGTTATGATTATGTATTGTGATGGCCTTTCCAAATAAATTTTGGAGATAAATATATAAATGATTGAATTTATATAAAAACTAAAAATACTAGAAAATTTGGTTTCTATTTCTTGTGTCACCTATGACTTACTTAGACTTTTTCTGTGTGTTTAGTAAGACATTTTTTACCCAACAGAACCTTTGTGTTTTTGATATATAGCTAGGCTGCCAAGGCTGGTGGCCAGAGCGGCAGGAGAGTGGGCACTAGATCAGAGGTCTAGACTGAAGATGTTTCTTAAAAGAACCAACACAAATTGTGCCACCCTAAAGGACCTCTCACCAAACATATGCAGACTGCCACTGCAAGTTGCCTGTCTTAATGCAGTCAAAAGTGAAAGCACGACATAGCCATGCCTACAGACCCAGCATGCAGTATAGATAGGTCACCCCTACAGCAGGCTTTACAGCCCTAAGGCAGACTGCACTATACTACATGTGAGGACAGATCTCAGGAGGCCAGAAACAAAGCCTTCTTGGGCGGAGGATGCTTACACCCCCCTCCCACAGGATGGTGTACAGATTAGCATTCCAAGACAGGGGAGCTTCAAAGAGCCTACTAACTTTGGTGTGCAAATCTGGCTTCTCTCACAGGATAGGAAGTTGACCCCCTTTTTCCAGAGCCCTTTGACACCTGGGCAAGTGGGAAAGGCATGTCCACCCTCAGGCCAGTGCCACCCAAAAGGCGAGCTACCTGAAGTGGAGGCAACATTTCAGAGTTAATCATTTTGGTGATGGCAAACCTAGGAACTCTGGGATAGGGTGATGCCCACTTCCCCCAGGAAGTGGCCATATAGTGGGAGTAAAGTATTTAGAGGAGCCCCTGGTACCAGAAAACTAATCCTGCTGACCTGAAAGAAGAAGATGGACGTGAAATGTCATGAAGGGTAAGAAGAGAAGACCAGGCAACTGACTTGGCACCAACTCTGCCGGGCAGCCTGCTGACGTTGACAATTGCCCCTAAAGATGACTTGTCCTGCTGCTACTGTGCCTCCAAAGCCTGGGAGACCTGCCAGCACTCCACCCAGGAACCAAGAACTCACGTGGAACAGCAGAACTACTCCCTTGCATCCTCCAGATATCAAAGATGGAACTGTGGGGCTCCTAAACCATAAACCAGACACCTGAAAGCACCACTGCACTAGCCACCTGGCCTGAGCTGAAGTGGGTTAACTGTGTAAACATGGTCCTAAGATCCTGATGACCTAAGAAGAATAAGGACACTGAAGAGCTGCGAAAGCAGAAGACAGAAGAAGAGCAACTGATTCAGCACCAGCTCTGCCGGCCTGTCTGTTGTTCCCTGACGAACCTGTTCCAAAGATGTCTTGTCTTGCTGCTGTCATGCCTCCAGAGCCTGGAAGGATGGTCTGCCTTCAATAAACAAGGTACAAACTAGAAATTCCCACCAGAAACTACTGCTTGGATCGTATGTTATTGTAGTATGGTACAAAGGCAGTCACAATGTCTAATTAACAATTATCAAACATCTACTGTAATCAAGAATAAAACATTCAAAAAGGGAACGTATATTAAAAATTATTCAAATTTTATTCATCATTAAAAACATTTTTTGAAGTTAATTTTTGTACACATTAAAAACCATTTAAAATTTCCCAATACAGATATCAATTTCATCCTAGTGAGTACAGAATGTGCATTACAACGCACAATTAAGATAATGCAACAGCAGTTTTTTCTATATAAAATACAAACACTTATAAAGCAGTCAGAAATTAGTGCAACAACACTTATTTCCTTATATATATATATAAAGGAGAAAACTATAAGGCAGTCGACGCGGCGTTTCGGTGAAACATGGATCAAGCACCTTCTTCAGGACCGAGTTTTCTATAGTTATGAAGTTTGGTATATAATATAAAGAACTAAATTCGTACAATGACGGACAAAATAACCACCACCAGGACCAACTTTGCTAACTGTATAAGCATGGTAGCAGATGGTAAGTGAACCAACTGCCTGCAGCTCAACACCGACAAGTAGTGAGTACTGGTCTTCGGTAACAAGACCTCTCCATGGGACTTCACCTGGTGCTTAATTTGAGCTGGAGCTTTCTGGTGCTAAGCACCGGCACTTAACTTGTTTCCGGTGCTCGGCACCTAAATGTCAACACTATGCTTAGAACAGTTCACCACATGGTGGCGCTGAGCATTTAATTTATTGATGAGCAGCACAACGGTAGTTTAGGAATACATTATACATTAAATTGCTAATACCAGCCTCCCTAGCCATTCCTTAAGCTTTGGGGACCTGGAATAATCCGGCACCTTTACATGCGAGAGAGATGGTTAGTAGCTGTTTTGACAGCGATGACAAGTCCTGGCACTTAATATTTTAAAAATTAAGCACTGCTGTTGTCTTAGGACCAATACCAACACCCACAGTCCATGCAATAAATATAGGGATCATCCTAGTCAACAAACTCAACATCATGGCTCAAGTCAATGCAGTGTGCAACTCTGGCTTCCACATCCTATGCATGCTATAAAAGATCTTCAAATAGTTACCTTAGAACGCCAGGCAAACCCTCACACAAGCACTCATTATCAGCAGGCTGGACTATCGCAGCATTCTCTATGCTGGAATAACAAAACAACTCCTATACAGACTCCAGACCATCCATAACACCCCTGCAAGACTCATAGGCCTCCCATGCCACACCCACATTACACCGCACCTCAAGAAGCTTCACTGGCTCCCCATTCACAAGCACAGCCAATTCAAACTTCTCCTACATACATACAAAGCCCTACAGAACACATGACCAGAATACTTAAACAGCTACATACACCTTCACCAACCCTCCAGACACCTGCGTTCTGCCTTACTCTCACATGCACACATTCCCCATCCGCCAAAGCAAAACTGGAGGTTGCTCGTTCTCCTACATCTCTCACAAGACATGAACCAACCTCCCTCAACATTTCAGGGCCTCCTCCTCACTGTCAGGCTGTGGTTGGATGGCTAGTTGTGCCAAATCCACGGGAGCGAAAATAACGCCTCTCCCTTCCCTCAGCGCTATGACACCTCCAGCTAGTATATACTGAAGATAGTCAAAGCACCCAGGGAGTGGAGAGACTGGAAAGGATCACCAAGGCTACAACGGGAAACTTCAAGGAACCCTGTAAAAAAGAGAGAGAACAGACAGATATAAGATTAAAGCTATCCCACCCAAGTAACTAGTGTGACAAACAAGAAACTACAACCTATCAGATTATATGCATGCCTATACTCACACTCTTCACCCAAACTCTACGCTGAATTGAGGATTCTGTGGAGGGGTCTGACTTATCAGCGGGAGTTCAACAACAGTATAAGAAGTCCAACTATTCCTATCAATGTGCAAGAGAGTTCCAATAGTTGTTGGAGAACAAAGAGGGGATAACCAGCGATAAACCACTCACTGTGAATGATTAAAGTTTGTTGAAAATAACAATATTCTCCACGGGGTTAATGTCTCTGATATCGCTGTTAATTACATTCCATGGATTCCATAACGCGCTCGTCACCGCTTACTTGCAACGAAAAGCTTAAAAAAAAATGGAAGTAACAATGTTCTTACAGCGATACACTGGGAAACAAAAAATAAGTAAGGCGGGTAATCCAGCAGAAAAGACTTAACTGAATGTGCAGACTCTGTTCAGCGCGATTCCTGGCTCTGAAGGTAATGCCGCTAATGTTGTCGAAGAAATAAAAAAAAGGCACTGCGGGTGCACGTGGTTCAAGCTCTGCTACGGAGCCGATGTCATTCCTTGCAGGTGAAGTAAAATGTGAAGGCGGGAGCAGAGGTTCGCAGGCTGGAGCGAGAAGGCAAGTACAATGCTCCAAGGGGGGTGTCTTTGGGAGGAGGGGAAGAGAACCGTACTCCGGAGCTTCAAAGGGTAACTGGAAACGCAGCGTAAGAAAAGTCCTCCAGCAGTCTGTAAACAGTGACTCAACTCGCCTGGTACTCGAACAAGGGGGCGTGATCCTCAACTGAAGGGAAGGTCAAGCAGCTGGTACAAGGATCTGCGTGAATATATACCATAACGTGTTCTCTAATTGGTCTCACAACATCATGGGCAGGCAAACCATGCGATATCCATCACAATGCATCCTGGGACATGTAGTCTTTTGCTTATTTTCAAGGCCAGGAAGCGTGCATGAAGCCCGACTGTTAACACTCACTTTTTGAGTTCCGCAAGAAGTTGAAGACCTGGCTCTTCGTATAAGCACCTTGGGGATCACATACCTACACATCAGCTTAAGCACCTGGCTGCCCTCTTGGTGATTAATGCGCTATACAAATAAATATAAGATAACATATATACATTTTTGTGAATGATTTTGTATTACTTACTATTTATGTTTAATGTGGATATTTATGTTGTACAATTTTTTCAGTGTCGCTTTCTCCATTATATATTTTTTATGGTTTATTGATTATTTGCATCTTGTATAATTGTAGGGATTGCTCAAGATTTTTTAATAGAATTACCATTTGTTGAGTTCGATATACTAATGATCGATTACAGAATCCCTTTCTTTGAATACGTCACACCTCACCCAGAAATAGTTTTTTCTACTTCCGGAGCAGAGCATGTGTTTTTCGCTTGGTGGGCAATTCGAATGAGGTATACATAGAACATCTTGACATTAGCTCTGTTTAATACTATGTGGTCTGATTGAGACCTTTTCTCAATTTTTCATGTGTAACCAGAGTATACGTTATTGAGCACCTTTTATAATTTTGTTCTATTTTGTATTTTTTTTTCTTTAGATTGCTTTATTATGGGGTCATCGGACAGACTGGGGATTTGTGTCAACATCATTTTGTTGCAGAGTATTTTTCATTCTTTGACTTTATTTGTTAATCTCCAATTTGGTCCAATGTTGATTACGATTTATTAATGTTTCAGACACAACATTATGTCATTGAAAGGACTGAGTGAATTATGTTGAATATTTCTGTCCAATTGAAACATTTTTGGGTGAGTAAAGTTATGTTTTTTTAGCAAGATTTAGGAGATGTATGTTATTTAAGATCATTGACCAGTTTTCATAGCGAGGGATCAATGTATTAAATAACAATTTCCAATCAGAGTATCTATCTAACTGAAGGCAGCATATGAAGACACCTTCTTCATATAGGGGTTTACTGACATTTAAGTGAAAACATGGTGCAGATTTCATTATTTCAAATTATCAAATTTCACCTGGCTAAGATTGACGTATATTTTTGGCCATATAGTTGAGTTTGATTAATGACCTTTACTGACAGCCAATTTTGAGGGGTGAAATATGGGAAGCATGTGAAGTTCGAAATATGGTATTTTTTCTCATATTATCATGTATGTGCCGCTCACTTACATTACATTGTATAGCATAAATATTTACATAATATGAACCTGATTGCATTAATTGTAGTGGGTGTATGTATTATTATAAACAGCAATGTATTTGTTTGATTGTGTTTATTCTGTTTAGCTTTTGTAAAAGTAGTCATTTCTTGTTTTTGACAGCCCTGAAGAAGCGACAGAGTCACAAAACACGTATCAGCAGTTTTGTTAATTTTTTCATCTCCATTTGATATCCGGTTGATGAATTTCTCTACGTTCATTTTTATTTATGTCGATATTGGAATAAACTTTATACCTTGAAGACCAATAGACTGATTATTATGAAGACTGATTAAATATCCCAGACCATCAAGTGAATATTTCTACACGAACAAAACACTTGGAGGATAACCAGTTATCTGGGAATAGAGTGCTGGTCTCATCCTGTACCCAGTTTCAGACTCATACTTCATACTCAAGACCCGGTCCTTTAAGACGGGACCCTACAACGACAGTAGGGTAGGTGAGGCGTAAACTCACTCTACACCTCAAATGGAGACATGCATTCCAGTGCAGTAAGAAGCTGAGGCTCAAGATTGAGTAAAGGTTTAATACAGTGTGATCACCAACCCTAAACCACCCAATGCGTTTCTGCATCTTGCACGCCTTGATCATTGGTTGAGTTACAATGTGACAAGAAACAAAGAAATACACATCAGCGGCAACATAGAAAAAAGGTAAGAGCTCACAAATGCATCACAAATCAGGAAAGTGTGGTGGCCATCTTATAGTGTTGTTGAACATCTTAGACTACTGAGTAACTAGACCATGCCTGTTCTCAGGGATTAAGCAGTAACATATATCACAATTAAACATGTCAAAATGGTTGAATATGCATCCAATACCATTGAAACTTATAGCATGCTGGATAATTTAACCCCAGGACCACAGTGCATGATTCAGAGGAGCCATGACATTTCATACAGAGTATACATGATCTTCACCCTATGTAGCCCCAGTGGGCAAAAACAGGTGAGGAGTAGGGTGTCTGCGAAAAAATGATTGCCCATTAGCACTGTGCTATCCATGCAATGCTGTAAAATGGCCTTAGCCTTTTACCACTCCAGGCACAGTATTACAGCTTTAGATTGGTAAAATACCATCCAAGCCAATCTCAAATGAATAAAAGCAACCCCTGACACAGGTTTCGCTATCATTAGAGCTCTTCAGAGAGGTATAGCTTTGTCCAGACACAAGGGAGCACCCAGTAAAAGGCTTTGGCCATTTTACAGCTTGGCATGGAGAGCACTTGCTTGTCCCTTTCTATCTCAGCGTGAATGGCACTGTGCTAATCCTACGCTTAAAGACATTGATAGAAGAGCAGACATTTATGGGCCGATTCCGATGTCGGATGGACTCAGGTCCGTACGACATCGGGCAGGAGCCGTAACCGACCGACCTGCTGTCGTCAGTTACGGCCCTGCTAGTACGATGCGACCGAACAGGGTTCGGTCGCACTCGTATCCAACACAATGCAAGCATGCATTCCGAGCAGAATGCATGCCTGCATCGCGGAAAGCAGGGGTGCAGCTCATCCCTGCACCCTGTGGGCGGCACCCCAAGGAGCCTGCCACCGGGTGCAGGGAGCCACCATAGGTGCCCCCAGGCCACCCTACGGCAGCCTCGCACCCATGGGGGCCCTACTGGGGGCCCCCAAAGACAGTTTCTGACTGCCTTTTCGTGCCTGAAAAACCGTCACGAAAAGGAAGTGAAAAACTGCCATCATACTCCCTCGGTCGCAAAGAGGCGGACGGGGGAGTACTGGGAGATTTCCGGACGGCGGACGGGCTCTCCGAGCCTGTTGTCCGCAATCCGGAAATCCGTCTCGGATTCCTTTCCGACCGAGCCCATCGGAATATCTCGGTCGGAAAGGAATCCGGCCGACAGCAGCCCTTCCGACCGGAATCGGAATCGGCCCCTTGGTGGTCAGAGTGCTCTATATTGGAGCTGCTTTCCACCTAAACTTGAGAACTACCCAGAGATCTCTGCTCCTTTTTTTGCATAGTTTATGTGTCTCTCTATGCCTGAAAGGGTTTTGTTTTGATATATATAATATATATATATATATATATATATATATATTCACTGAAAAAACCATAGGTTTCACACATGTTATAGTTAGCGGAAATTTTACTGATAAAAAACCAATGAAATTCCCCCGTTATAGTTAGTGCAGGCAACTATAACTCACGCGACCGCAATCCTCTGCTGATGCTAATACTGTATTTAGACACTTATTTGCCCATGTCTTCTTCCATACATTTTTAGCTATACATATATTACAAATATTTTTTTTTCATAAAGACACATATGTCATCAGCAGAAGATTGCGGTCGCGTGAGTTATAGTTGCCTGCACTAACTATAACGGGGGAATTTCATTGGTTTTTTATCAGTAAAATTTCCGCTAACTATAACATGTGTGAAACCTATGGTTTTTTCAGTGAATTTGCAAGGTTTTTTAAATGCTAATTCCTAACTATAACGTGTGTGAAACCTATGGTTTTTTCAGTGAATTTGTACGTTTTTTTAAATGCTAAGTTACTTTACGCCATTCGTGGCGTGCGCGCCCACTTAACGCAGTTCGTTCCGTGCGCGCACGGTGCGCTTCGCACCGTGCGCGCACAGTGAGCACGCGGTGCGCTTCGCGCACCGCGCGCCCACTTTACGCAGTTAGTGCCGTGCACGCACGGTGGGCACGCAGTGCGATGACAAAGCAAGAAAGCACGTCAACAAATCTGTTTCTGCTTTCCTCCGTGACTATGGTATGGGTGCCATTTACCACAACAACTTGCGTTATGACATGCAAGACATTTATAGAGGAGATGGTGTGCACTTCAATGATGAAGGCTCTTTTTAGAGCCCCCTAATATCTAAACACTTAAATCTGATTTTCATTTTTTTTTTTTTTTTTTTCTACCGTACGCTTACCGTAAGCTTACCGTACGCGTACCCCGTGATTTTTTTTAAAATCAATAAATGTTTTTTTTGTACTTTTCTGTCCTTCTTTGACCCCCTTACAAATGTTAGGGGGTCTGTAACTCTCCTCATTGCCCCCTTTCCTTGTTTTCACTCTTTTTTTTCAGAGTGAAATACACAAAATGGCGGCCGCCGCTTCCTGGTTTCGGCCGATTCGAATGTTTACTAAGATCTAAGAGCCAATCAGAATCGCGCTCGCGCACGCCACCGTACGCTTACCGTAAGCGTACGGTAAGCGTACCGTAAGCGGGCTCAGATATATATATTGATTTAAAGGCTATTTTCTCAGAATCTACTGAACAGATTTACACCAAACCTACAAAAGGCACTTCCTTGACCTAGGGACTACCTCTCTGCCAAATTTTGAGTAATTCTGTTCAGCCGTTCGGGCTGTAGCTCGTTCTAAAGGTCCTATGGAAAAATGCATGGGAAAAACGTGTTTTGGGACCCCCCTTTTATCTCAGCCCCCGCTTGACGGATCCCCCCGAGACTTTCAGGGTAGGAGCGGAGCGTAGCGCCCCACCTATTTTGAGAAATTCGCGAGGATTCGTCGACCGGCGCCAAAGTTATTCAAAATAGAATGTTGAGGTTTTCCTATGGAAACGTGGTCCTAACTATAACTACCTACTGGCGACCGCCAGTAGGTAATATATATATACATATATATATATATATATTTTTTTCTTTTCTCTAATGTTTTACATTGTCACACTTTTTAAAACAATTCATATTTTTAAAAACATTCCATTTTTTTTTATATATTTAAATTCATTATTATTTTTTATTAGTTGCAATTTAGAATAAATGTTAAAAATAAAAATAATTGTAATTACATGATATGTATTTCTAAAATGTATTGAAATTCTGTTAAATGTAAAAGAGTTTTTAATGAAATATAATTAATATTTTTATATTATATTATCAATACCTTTTTTAAATTATTTTTATTTGTATTTTGAGAAACACAAAACTAGAGATCAGAGAGAGGGAATGGTATGTCCAACAGAAAAGTGAGAGCAAGGGATAAACAGAAAATATGTGCTCATGAGGCGCCGAACAAATCACAGCCCAAATAGAGATTTCTTGTGCATAATACAAAGCAAATTGAAATAAAAAGGTTAGGGTACGCTCTATATTGTTTGTTTTGGTAATTCTGACTCAACATTATAGTAATCAATATTTTTGTAGTATATATATTTTTAACTTTTGATATTTTTGTAGGGTGATATTTTGGAATCAATATTATTTTCTTTTGAATATAAATATAAGTTAAAAAAAAGGATTATTAATTATGGTGGATGTATAACCACCTCACAGAATAATCACGATCCTTGTAAGGGTGTAAGGGTGAACCTTTAAGGTCACTAAATTAAACTTAGCTCCCTCTTTCTAGTTAAGGCACTGAGGAGGAAGGCTCTGCAGCACCAAAACAGAAATAAATACAAAATGCAAAACAATTTTTAAAAAACGAAATTATAAAAATAGAGTAAAATTTTATAAACAAAATTACACCAATATGACACAAATCTAATAAGAGGAACTGGAGATATGGAGATATAAATCGTTACAATTTTGAGTCGAAATAGCACCACAATGCACCAATGAAAATCAATTTGAAGCTAAGCCCACTGGGGGCGTGTTTCACCAATTTGCAAATGATTAAAGGAAGTGAGCAAATCAATGCAAATCTTGACTCAACAGCCCATGAAGAAGAGGCATGTCAGCCTCGAAACGCGTCGGCATGGAACCAATACTGGCAACACAAGGCGAGCTGGCGAGGCGTACAGACCAGATGGTCGGGAGCACCGTCGAGTGCCCTCTCATTGTTTTCGGGCCATTTTTTAAAAAACTATTACACAGCTGCCCTGCCGTGGAGAGGGGCACCATTTCGACAATAAAGAAAGGCTGTGAAGAGAAACAATTCAGTTTCTTTCAGCACGGCGTTCTGAATGCACACTAAGCCCGCTTTCTGTTGCCTTCCTACTAAGGATGTTAATAATGTTTTTATAAAATTAATTTTTTGCATTGAACCTACTAAGGAAACAATGTGTGCTTACTTCTCAGGGACTACAAATCCCATGATGCCGCAAAGACTCTGCACCAAGCTAAGCCCACTGGGGGCGTGTTTCACCAATTTGAAAATGATTAAAGGAAGTGAGCAAATCAATGCAAATCTTGACTCAACAGCCCATGAAGAAGAGGCGTGTCAGCCTCGAAACGCGTCGGCATGGAACCAATGCTGGCAACACAAGGCGTGCTGGCGAGGCGTACAGACCAGATGGTCGGGAGCACCGTCGAGTGCCCTCTCATTGCTTTCGGGCCATTGGTTAAAAAATATTACACAGCTGCCCTGCCGTGAAGAGGGGCACCGTTTCGACAATAAAGAAAGGCTGTGAAGGGAAACAATTCCGCTTCTTTCAGCACAGCGTTCTGAATGCACACTAAGCTCGCTTTCTGTTGCCTTCCTACTAAGGATGTTAATAATGTTTTTATAAAAATTCATTTTTTGCATTGAACCTACTAAGGAAACAATGTGTGCTTACTTCCCAGGGACTACAAATCCCATGATGCCGCAAAGACTCTGCACCAAGCTAAGCCCACTGGGGGCGTGTTTTACCAATTTGAAAATGATTAAAGGAAGTGAGCAAATCAATGCAAATCTTGACTCAACAGTTCCTGAAGAAGAGGCGTGTCAGCCTCGAAACGCGTCGGCATGGAACCAATGCTGGCAACACAAGGCGAGCTGGCGAGGCATACAGACCAGATGGTCGGGAGCACCGTTGAGTGCCCTCTCATTGCTTTCGGGCTATTGGTTAAAAGATATTACACGGCTGCCCTGCCGTGGAGAGGGGCACCATTTCGACAATAAAGAAAGGCTGTGAAGGGAAACAATTCCGCTTCTTTCAGCACGGCGTTCTGAATGCACACTAAGCCCGCTTTCTGTTGCCTTCCTACTAAGGATGTTAATAATGTTTTTATAAAATTCATTTTTTGCATTGAACCTACTAAGGAAACAATGTGTGCTTACTTCCCAGGGACTACAATTCCCATGATGCCGCAAAGACTCTGCACCAAGCTAAGCCCACTGGGGGCGTGTTTCACCAATTTGAAAATGATTAAAGGAAGTGAGCAAATCAATGCAAATCTTGACTCAACTGCCCATGAAGAAGAGGCGTGTCAGCCTCGAAACGCGTCGGCATGGAACCAATGCTGGCAACACAAGGCGAGCTGCAGCGAGGCGTACAGACCAGATGGTCGGGAGTACCGTCGAGTGCCCTCTCATTGATTTCAGGCCATTGGTTAAAAAAAAAAAAAAGATTTTACATTTCTGACATAGGACCTCATTTATAATTTGGTTGATGGTCTGTCATTTCGCCAGGGAGACAGAGTGAATTACTCCGAAACAGGATTTTCTTTTTAAAAATAAAAAAAGGTAATACTCATCCTTGTCTGTGTTCCTTCTTCCTCTCCCACGCTCACTCCCCCTCATCTGTGTTGTATAGGCAAGATCTATTGGCTTTTCTAATGCTTGTTTGGGCATGCAATTCCCTGCTAAGACTGTGATACTCCCTGCATGTTCATATAATACTTCAGCAAATGTTTCTTCGACTCATGATATCTCAACTCTCTATGAAATGGTTTCAACCAATGATTCTTTCGCTGCTATTGGTGTAATGCTATGTACGGCGCCCCGAAACCCGAACAGGTGGAGTCTGAAATCTGGGTTATACAAACCAGTATTTTAAAGACCATAAAATAAAATAACATACCATGATATAACACTTGTACAGTGCAAGTCTTTAATGAGGAGTACCCCTAGTGCTATAAAGATATTGATAACTCAAAATACTCAATTGAGAAATGAAGTTGCACATTCCAATTCAAGTATGTCTCTTTCTGCCTGAGAGGGTCCAGAAGTGACCTTCAGCTGTGGCAAAACGAACTAAATTGGGACACAGGGGCAACCTTTGGTCTGCCTGAAGGCTGCTTTTTTAATGCACCACAGAACGTCAAAGGCAATCTATGTTTAAATATGCATGGCAATAATACTAGGAGTTTTAAAATGATGTACAGGTAAACAGACAGTAGGGCCTGATTCACTAAGGTAAACGTACACTTCCGTGTAAGTTTAAGATTGTTTGCTATTCACAAAGGAGATTTAGGAGGAGTCTGTACACATAAATAGACCTATCTTTTTATGTGGTCAGACTACGCACTACTAAAGATACTACTCGGAAAGCCCTTTGTGAATAGCAAACAATCGTAAACTTACATGAAAGTGTTAGTTTACGTTTGTGAATCAGGTCCTAAGATAATATCATTTCAGTGGCAAACCTGGGATTAGTCTATTGTTTGGCATGCTCTTAGCAGAGGCCTGATTTTGTTGATTCGTCACCGCCAGGAGGCAGATCTTTTTAATAGTGCAGCAGGTGCAGTGGCACAGGGGTACACTGGTGCCGAATTATGGCTGTTTTTTTATTACCTTACAGTGGTAATGGGGCCCATTTTTCTGTCTTGTATCATGACACTATTGCTAGGCTTTTGTGCACCTCAGTGAAATTAATTTAGTTTTTTAGTCAGAACTTCAGTTATAGTCTGCGGGCAATTTTTTGTGGTCTCTGAAGTCCTCAGTGTGCTGTTACTGGAGAACAAGAAGGAATGCAATAAATAACATTTACTTACAACTGGTGCATGTTGCAGTCTCTTGTACAAAAAGTATGAGTGTTCTTTTGTAGCATATCAATGGAAAGGGTATTAATCTTAGTCCATCAGTAATCCCAATTCTGTGTAAAATCTCAACCAGGACTGACTGTTTAACCACAGTGAAAATAGTGTCCAACACAAACCATGCAAAGTATGTGAAAAATACCTGGAAGTCAATGAATATGTGCAAGGCAGGCTTCTGATGCGAGCTACAATATACTTGAATAGGGGAGCAGGTATTATCTTTATATTGGAGGGCATCAAAGGCCTCAATACACATCTGAAATTATCCTAGCATAAGCTTGATGTGATTGTACATATAGGTTTATTTTTCACATTCATGGTAACAGTTATGTGCATATGAGCATAGCACTTAATTGATGTGTGATAATTGCTATTTTTGTTCCTTTGTATGGAGTTGCTGCTTCTGGTGATATGCCAAAAGATTCTCAAGAGTGATGCACGAAGTGCTACACAAGGACAATGATGTTCAAAGAAATAACCAGGAAGATTCCCCAGTAGAGCAAGCTATGCCTTGTGAGACACCCTTGAGGCACTATCTCAAGATAAAGAAGGCTTTACCCATTGCGGAAGTGTAAGACTGTCCTAAGATGAGTAGGCAGGGGATTGGCAAGACATTCCTTATCAGGCCTTACTGACAAATGTGCACAGTTAAATAACTGCCCTGAGTAATATGAAGATATATTTCATTTTCATGGAAGGGGCCAAAGAAATAATGGAGGAAGGGCCAAATATTGTTAGAGGAGCAGCATGAACTTATTACAAGAAGTTAAGAGGAATTTCGTATAAGAAACAGACTTGTATTATAGTTCGTAGAAGGACAACATAGGCTGTCATATAGATTCTTTCTCTGGTCTACATGACCTCATGCCAAATGGGAAAGACTATGAACCAGCTAACAATAGCGGTTAACAAGCATTGGCATAGCCAATAGGTCTCGCTTTTGGGACCTTATAAGTGTTTATCTATGCAAAGGTTGATGTTGTTGCAGCAAGGATATTGTGCTGCATAACTCAATACTTATAATGTCCCAAATGAGAGACCTATTGGCTATGAGAATGGATAACTAATAGGTCTGGCTTTGAAACCACGTGGTTTCAAAGCACACTGATTTATCAAAAACAATGGGTGCTGCATAAAAATGGCATTCGTTTACAGTGGGACAGGGGAATGTTCATTGTAAAAACTGGTGTGGTGCACAAGGAGAAGAGACAAACTGGGTGGTGTATTAATACATGGAGCCATTAGCCAGGAGGTAGGGCCATTTCAGGAGACTGCTCTAGAGAATGGTAGCTTCTAGTAAAGGAGAGATTACTAGAAAAATGGCAGATGGCAACAAAGGGGTGTGGTCAGCTGTTTCCTCCATAACAAAGGAATGTCTTCAACTGGGCGTCCAACACAGCTGCCAGATGATACAGAACAGATGTCTTAAATCCTATGCCAAAAACTTCCCCAGTTCCAAAGGCGACAGATATAGGGTCGCTCCATCAAGTCCAGCACCAAGAATGTCACTACTGGAGTGCTAGCAGGAGAGAAAATCATGTCCAGGGGTTGGGGAGCGGGGCATGTTGGAGTGGAGAGTGAAGTCTGGGTCACAGCTATATGGCAGCTACGTAGCTCCCTGCTATGGGGCAACTAGGCAGAAATACATATCACCTGTTCCAGAATGGTGGGAGAGAAGGTTAGGGCTCCATGACTAGAAGGGAGGAGTTCTCAGCTCTAGGGCTCGTAGTCAAAACATCACATCTCTAGGGCTATTAGGGAACAAGGTAAAAGTTCTGGGTTTAGTAAGTTGAAGGTCACAGCTACAGTGCCATTGGGAGATAAAGTCTTGATTCCATGGCTGTAAGGCTGAAGGTGATAGCTCTGGGTCTTGAATGCCACAGATACAGGATTATTAGGAGGCAAAACCAAAAGCTACAAGGACACAGCTCTGGGGTGAATAAGGAGAAAGCGATAGCTACAAGGCAATTAGGAGGCATGGTCACAGCTCCATGGATCGTAGGCTAAAGCTCTGGGTCTAGTAAGGAGAGAGTCTCAGCTACAGGATTATATTTAGGAGGTAACACCACTATTCCATGGCTGGGACGCTGAAGATGACAGCTGTGTGGCTAGTTACAGAGAAAGTCTTAGCTAGAAAGCAGTTTGGCGACAGAATCACGGTTCCATGGCTTGAAGGCTGAGGCTTTGGAGACAGTTTTGTAAAAGTCACATCTCTAGGCTTATTAGGAGACAAGGTTATAGCTCGGGGGCTTAGAGGCTTGAGGTCTAGAGATAGGGTAGAGGAAGTCACAGCTACAGGACATTTAGGAGACGAGATCACAGTTATGTGGCTGGGATGCTGAAGGTCAGAACTCCTGGGAAACAAGATGAAAATCAGAGCTGGAAGACTTTAGTAGGCAAGGTCAGTGCTCCGGGGCCGGGAGGAAGGAGGGCACAGCTCTGGGGTTAGTAAGGAGCAAATCACAGTTACAGAACTGTTGGGCGAAAATGTGACACTTCCCTTGTACGTATGCTGAAGATTGGTGCTCTGGGACGAGTAAGGAAAAAGTCACAGGCAAAATACTTTTGGAGACAAACACATGGCTACGGTGCTGGGAGGCTGGGGTTCACAGCACTGGGGCTAGTAAGGAGAAAGTGACAGTTACAGAACTATTAGGAGAAAATTTCACAGCACCGGAAATGAAAAGCTGAAGGTCACAGCACCGGGACTAACAGGCTGAAGGTCACTGCTCTGGGGCGATTACGGAGAAAGTCACAGGTAGAAGATTTTTAGAGACAAGGACACGGGTGCAGGTTTGAGAGGTGGAGGTTCAGAGCACTGGGGCTAGTAAGGAGAACGTTACAGCTACAGAACTATTAAGAAATATGCCGAGAAAGTACCTGAAAAGTATATAGTAATTTTAAACAAATATTTACATATTATAGATGAAAACGAGTTACAATAGCAATATTTACTTGAAATAAGGCTTTGAGCCTCTTGACATACCTGTAAGCCGATGTATGGTGGAGGCGAAGGATATTTCACCAAGACTCAAGATGGAGTGGCAGTGGTCTTGAGGGGTGTGGGGGGCACATCTATAGTAAGATTCAAGTGGGTAATAGCAGCTAACCAGAACAAACCTGGGAGCTGTGGGCGCCCGTTAAACCGAAATAAAAAAAAAACACGCAAGTGGTGACGCGATCTGTGGTGGGGGAGGGGGAGGGAATTGAAGCGCAAGCAGGGAGGAGAGAGGCACGCAAGGCTTAATGAGCCATGACACAAACCCACATGGCGGCGCGCTAAACCGAAATTAAAAAAAAAACACACGAGTGGTGACGCGATCTGGGGTGGGGGAGGGAATTGAAGCGCAAGCAAGGCGGAGAGAGACACACAAGGCTTAATGAGCCATGACACAAACCCACTTGGCAGCTGCGGGCTTGCACGCGCGCGTGACCGCAAGCTTGAGGCCAGCAAAAGCCTCTGGTAGCACTTTGAAAAGCCCCTTACTAAATGTCTCACAGGGCAATGCATGCGCTGGCTCAGGCGAGACCTAAAAAACTGATAAAGGGAATCCAAACTCGTCAAATGTGCAAAATCAGAGGGTATCAATGACCATCTAAGTTAAGACCTTCGCTACACAATTTAGGATCGTCGACAACATGAGGGTCTGTATGCAAGGAAGTATGGTCAATGAAAAAACTAAATATGCTCTTGATGTTGCAAGAGAAGGGTTCTCAAAATGACTGACAGGAAACTATATGACAAGCGGAGCTGCCAAGGGTGTCATAGATGTTCTATTGTGGGGAACATCAGATGCTAAGGGAGTATGTAGAACCAGTGACTATTCAATTACATAGTGATGGCTGGTGCCTTGTATCTGGAGGCTGGAGCCCTACTATCACTCACAGCTTCCACTATGACTGTAACTAAGCTGTCTGTGTGAGTGCCTTTCAGTCCGTAAGTACCAGTGCTGCCTCATTGAATGTAAGCTGCACATGGGTTAATGGATCACCAATATAGGAGCAGTTCAAGAACAGTTCAGGATTTACCCTGGGCCTAAGATAGGTTCCAAAAGAACTCTTGGCTCAGGCAAAGCTCTCCCGCAAGTCTATGCATTTTTTGCAAATTATTCTGAAGACTGCCTGACCCCGCCAATGATGAACAAAGGTCGGGAATAGGCTGTGCAAGTGAATGATTCCTATCCTTTTCCATCTTTAGCTTCTCCTTTTCTAGTGCATGCTTCAGACAGGCCTGGCAAAGGTGCTGTACTGGACCACAGAGGAGGAGAGCTGCATCATGCCGTTCTTCCTCAAGTCCAGGAGGCTCAGTATGCCACACAGACACTCACCATTTGACTATCACTATTGCCACTGGCACCAAGAGAAAGCTTTGCAGAACAGAACTGCTGATGACCATACACATATATGTGAGAGTGCAGCTCGAGCTATATTGATTAAGTGTATGGATGCATTTTACATGTGTGTGGGTTTGTGTCTGCCCACATATCTAGGATGCGAGGGACACCTGACTAGTTGACATTGGCAGGCGTTTGGGTGCAAGATGGGGACTCCCATATGGTGGGAAAGGGAGCTTACAACTGAGTGGTTGACTTGTGGACAAATATCCCACATATAAGGTCATGGTTGGCTCATATGTAAGTAGCACATGATGGTAGATCAGGTGTATGGGGGAATAGGATACATTGTGGCATAGCAGGAATATTTTTGAGTTTTTTTTGATTTTGTAAATCACAATTGCTACTCTAGAGGAGCCTCTTGGTTCTAAGAAAGCAGAGAACAGGTTCTGTACCAGCAGTGATCTGGCATTAAATGATTAGAGGGTAGTTCCCGGTCTTTGAAGCTTTCCTGAACTTTATGTATGAGATTTTGGCTTGAATCTAATGGGAAATTGAGTTCCAAAAGGTAGCACTCAGTTTCCTAAATGCTCTACCAACCCATTGAAAATTAAAGCAGGAAACCTCCAAATTAGCTTTGTTTGAGGTTCTGAGGTTCTGGACAGGAGCACATTTTTTAACTTTGGTTTCTAGGAATTTTGGGGTTATGCCATGGTATATTTTGAATGTTATGCAGGAAATGTTGACAACAATTCTCATTCTCACCGGCAACCAGTGAAGCTGATGCAGATGACTGGTGACTGAGTCAAACGTTTTGAGATTGAATGTTAACCTTACTGAGGCATTTTGGATTTTTTTAGATTTAGAAGGGAGGTCAGCATAAGCAAACTGATATACTTTAGACATGAGTGAATAAACGTATTCGCTACCACAATTTTGTGAGAAAAAGGTGAGGAAGCCTTGCATTACTCTCAGTTGATAACAACAGGTTTGAGTAGCTTTATTAATCTGGCAGTCCAGAATAATCTCTGGGTCCAGAATGAAGCTCATATTATGGACTCAAGAGACCAGTGTTCGACAAACATAAAGTGGGCTTGGTCAAATGGAGTTATTTCAGTAATTAAACTTGCTATGGATAGCCAAGATCTCTGATTTGGAAGGGTTTAGTTTTAAGTAGTTTTGATTCATCCAATCATAGATTGCACTCAGGATGCAAGAATATCCTAAACTAGAATTGTATGCCTCGTCGTTCAGTTTAATATTAATTTGTGAATCATCAGCGCATAAGTACATTATTGCAAGAAATTGACTTACAGGTAGGAAGAGCCAAGTGGGACAAACTAAAAGCAGTGGGGTGGGAATAGATGCGAAGGGGCCCATTTGAATTTAGTAGGTTCTGTTGGTTAAAATGATTCTAGTCAATTCATGGTTTTTATGCTTAGCAGGCAAGGTTTGAGCCATATAAACAGATTTTTTTGTCAATCATATCAAGTGCAACTGATAGATCCAAAAGTATTATTGCTTGAACCACCACAATCCGTCATCATTCTAAGACTGTCAATTACTAAGACAATAACTGGTTCAGTACCGTAGCCTAGATGGAATCCTGCCTGAGTCGGCTGAATAAGATTATGTTATTCCATGTGTTCCTGTACTTGTTTGGTGACTGTATTCTCTAGTAATTTATATAGGCCTAAACTTGCCAGGATTACCATGGGCTGAATCGTTATTAGAAATTGGTGGTCACTACAGCTTTTGTCAAAGTATCAGGGATTGTGCCATCCATTGGGGAAGCATTTCTGATTTTGCTGATGGACCAGGGATCTAAAGCTGAGTATGTGGGTAAATGTCTAGAGTAAAAAGAGACCATTTAATGGTGCTAATGGGATTAAGACAGACTTCCTCAGGACATGGGACAGAAAGAGACTTAAGATAGTAATTGTTCTTGAGAGTTGTTTATAGCAATGAGGATTTTATCAGAATTACATTTCCATTTTGCTTTCCTGACCTAGGGTTCATCTGCTTGAGGAAGACCATTTTATCATGGAGACAATAATTTTGCACACAGCTTTTTTTACCCTTTCTAAAACAATTATCTTCTTTTAGATTACCTGTAAACCAAGGATTAGGTAACAATTTAGTGTTTATTATTTTTGTTTCAATCAACTCAATTTAATTAAGTCAATACATAGCTGTGCTCATGCTGAGAGAGAATGTAATGAAAACTAGACAAACGATGTTAGAGTGAGAGATCGATCATTGGCGACTTATAGCATTGTAAAGATGTATGTGAAACAAGTGTGCATGTGTCCAGTGTGTATTCTAAAACAAACATTATTGGAGTTAAGAAATTCTATAGCTGCTCATTGATAGAGTAAAAATATGTGGTTAGTAAACACATGGAGAACCTGATTTGAAGAACAGTCAAGGTGAATTAAGAAAACTTGATGTAGTGTTTACCAAAGATGCTACTGCTGTGGTAATTGATGTTTCAATCCATCATGAAAACTCACAAAATATCCATTGGAAAGTGCATGTATGTAAAGTCAATTATTTTAGTAAAATATCTCAAGAAATCAAAATTCTACCAGACTGCTCCATTGGGATTTTTCATGGTTTCATCGTAGGTTGTCAGGGTATGTGGCCTCAAGGCAGTGATGCTGCCCTCACTGATCAAGAACTGCAAATGTCATTCCACTTCAAGAAAAATATATGTCTTACTACTATGAAGGACACTTTAAAAATATGTCAATTATTCATGGACAGTTTATAGATTAGCAAAGCTCAATAAATATATATGAAATTTGTGTGTTACATTTCAACAGAAATGGTAATGTTAGAAATGTTAAAACATATTTAGAAATGGAGGGGGTTATTACGATGACGGATGAACTTCAGTCCGTCCGCCATCGTATCGTATTGGGAACCAACCGCCTACAAGGTGGCAGTCCCACAGGGCAAATTATGATGCAACCGCCACCATGTTTTGGATTGCAGCGGGCGCTGCGCTCTGCAGCACCCGCCGCAAGACAAAACAGACACCCCACACATATCCCTGCACTATGTGGCAGGCACCATGCGGTGCCTACCACATGGTGTAGGGATATGTAGGGTGGCACCATAGGTGTCCCCTAGTGCCTATGTCCCTGGACCAGGGCATTAGGGGGGCTCGCTACGGGCCCCCAAATCTGTTTCCACCTGCTGTTTTGCACCATGTTGACCGCCGCAGACGACCAGCAGAAAGGGATATTGTAAACTCTATCAGGCACTGCCGCCATTCTAAGACGACAGGGAGGTCCGACAGGTGGTCGGATACAGACCGCATGTCGGAACCGTGGCAGTCAGAGTTTCCGACCGCCACCCATCCAGAAGCCATTATAATATGGCAGACAGAGAGGTCTGTTCCAATGGAGGGGAGACTGCCACCGACAGCCTGTCAGTGGCAGTTTCCACGCCATTGTAATCAGGCCCTTGGTTTGGCATTAGAAAATATTTTTACGTTTTAAAGTTTGATAATAATGTATAGAGTGTGGCTCTAAAAACAGTATTAGAACTTTATAAAAAGTTTATGCATGTTATAGTTGATGATAGGGTTTGCTAATATAGGGGGTCATTAGGATGGTGGAAGGCCCGCCACCGCCAGCCGTGCGGTAGCAGGCCTTCCGCCATTGGAACGTGATTTCCCCCTGCATATTACGATGGCGGGGGGATCCATACTAAGACCGTGGTGGACACAAAGACCATCCGCCACGGAACCGCCACAGGCAATCATTACGATTGACTGGCGGAGAGGTTTGCATCCCTGAAATGGTGGCGGTGCCTAGCAGGCACTGTCCGCCAAATTAGGATGCTGGCTTAAGCCAGCCATTGAAAGGCTGGGGGGATTGGTTTTGGGGGCCTGTTGCGGGCCCCCCTTGTGTTGGGGGGAGATGTGGGTGCACTGGGGGGTACCCATGGTACCCCCCAACATTTCACAGCACTAAGAGGCAGGCACCGTGTGGTGCCTGCCACGCAGTGCAGTTAAATGCACAACCTGCTTTTTTGGCATCACGGTGGGTGCGGCAGTCAGCAGCACCCGCCGCAATGTTAAATGGCAAGATGCGACCACCAAGGTGGCGGTCGCATCCTAATTTGTGGTGCGGGACCGCTGCATGCATGGGGGACAGTCGCGATCCCAGCCACGAAGTCCTCCCGCCATCGTAATGACCCCATTAGTTATGTGTGATGTTAGATTAGAATAGGCAAATTTGAAATACTCTTTGCAGAAAAGAATATTCATTAAAATAATTTATAAACTACATACACATAATCAGTATAGGTCACATTCTTGTATGCTATTCAAACCTTATTCACACAGGGCATTCATAATCAGAAGATCCAGAAGTGTAGTAAGAAATAGATAATATTAACTAGCTAGGGAGATAGTGGAGGGTATCCTGTCACTATCCAATATTTAGTATCTGTTTCCGTGAGGGCATTTTGAAGAGTAGTTGCACTGAAGAGCAATCTTTGTGTCGTTGAAAGCAAGATCAGTTTGATGCTGATAGGCAGCAACAATAACTCAGAACGAGCCACTGTGCGGTGGTACCAGAATAGCCAAATGACTTGTATTCTAATTAGTGGCGCATGAATGAATGAATACAATTCCTACTGTCCCTACCTGCTATCAAGTGAAAGTGCAGTCAATGGAAAGGGCTTGGCAGAATCAGTGGGGAAAGAAGCTCCTGTTGAGCTTGACTCTAGTGTGCTACTGTGAAGAGACATGAGAGGTATAGAATAAGCGTATTTCCCTAAGGCCACTAAAAACCCACTACTCATATTGTTTTTTTATTTATCTGGTGAGACTGTGAGCCATTTGGGGCTCTCTCTTCTGCCTCCAAGCACCCCATGTCCTCCAGGCGCCAGGAACTCTGTTGACAGTGGCAGGTGGGGAATTTGGCTGGAGCAGTACACCTGTCTAAAGATAATGCAGTTGTTCTAAGGTGATCTCAGGGAGAACAGAAACTTGCCACAGAGAAGAAGGGCAGAAGCTTGCTTTATCTACATTTTCAGTATGGACATAGATCGTGAAAGCAGGCCCCACAATCCCTCTGAATTTTTTGGTTTCAAGCAAGCTGTGTAAGAACCTTTATCACAGGGAAAACTGGCTTGTGGCAACCAAGCATTCATAGCGACATCACTTTTTGATCCTTATATGTCAACTTTTTTTAACATTGTGAAGCAGAATTCAGTAAGCATTGGATTTGTTCACCCACCAATAGGGAAGCTGGGTTTAGACAATTGAGATACAGGTTAGTTTTACTCTACCGATGATTTGTTTTTGCATTAGTAATCCTGCTCAGTACAAGAGTAGCTGCAGGTAGGTTGCAGAATACATATACAGACAGTGCGTGTATTCTAGGGCAACTGTGTTTGTGGTTGAGGGGGAGAAAGCAGTGTGCATCTTGTGCTTCACTGTATTGGAACAGGACTCCATTTTGGGTCTCTTCTGTGTGTCCTGATAGACAAGATGAAGAACAGAGAAAGACTGACGCACAGGGGATGTAAATGGTAGAAAAATTATTGAGGTCTTAAGAAGTCGATCGGGCTCAGGTGAAAGGAAGGGGAGATACTAGTTCACATTTGAACTATAGCAACAGTCCTTTCCCCTTTCTATTTAATTCTTTTTCAGAGGTGAGACTGCAGACTATTGTTTGTAGTAGCTACGTGCAAAACCTCTCCCTCTTTGTACCTCTGTCTCATATTCTGTTTCAGGGAATACCCAGCTTCAAACCCCCTTTCTTCTGTACCTTGAGAGTCAAAAGATGCTACAGGACCAGTCTGTGGCTAATGAACTATGTCAGGAGTAGCCCTTGCAAACTTTTAAGTATGCTGGCGTAATCAGAGCAATTTCAGTAATTTCACATGCTCTTTTGATGCAACATTACAGAAAATTACACAATTATGCCCATTCGCGTAAATATCAGTAACTGGGCGCAAAATCCTATCACAGAAGCACAGGAACAATGAACTTAGTGAGTGCGAGCTGTTGCTGGTCATGTTCTGTTACATTTAGCACTATTTTTATTGTGCAAAAGGCATCCTTGGTTCCATTATTGATGTAAAGGTGAATTTTGTGCTAAGAAAATCATGCTAATTGCTGGGTTATGCTCCTCACAAAATTCCACATAATCTTGCAGAATTGTGCTTTAATTTTGCGTAGTAATACTACAACATATTATGCAAGTTGAACCGACCCCTATTTAGCAGCTGCCTAAAACACAACTCCAGAAATGGATCTCCTGAACCCGTATTATTGTCATGAAAGTGATAAATTCTAGGTGGAAACCCAGATCAGCGTGCAAGTATTCTCACTGACCAGTGCAAAGACTCACACCACAGTGTGGGTCGAAAATTAGGTAAGCTGAAGAGCCAGGATCTTTGGTTACTGACATCCTCCTATGTGGGTAGAAACACCCTGCAATGAAAGATGTAGATTAATTTAAGCCTGAGGAAATGACAGTTGCAGAGAAAGGTATTCCTGGCCTTTGTCCTTCAGATAAGTGCATGCCTAGTGGTGTCATTAGCATAACCACCAGGTGTCTAAGTAGCAGGGCAAAGAGCTTAGGTCCTCACTGTGCTGGAGGAGGTGCGTCTGCTGTGAGTAAAGAGGCTGATTCACTGAGCAAGGGGTGATAGAAGTGTACCACGGCTGGATGATGATATACAGAAAAGAAGACCACTGCTGTGCAGGAAAGACATAGAACTGAGATCAACCTCGTAAGAGGGTGACGAGGAAACTGGAAGGTGGCATTAGCTGCTCTAGACACCAATAGGAAGAGAACTTAAATGTCCAGGAGCAGATAGCACTGGCTGAAAACCACTCACCTAGCTTGGGTGAAGGTCCTAGGAGTGTCTGACCCTATGCCATTGTGGGTAATAGAGGTTGCTTGGCAATCAGTGTCAATAAAAGTATGAACCAGTGCAGTTTAGGTTGTTGCACAGCCTAGGGGTTCATTGTTAATGACAAAATTAATTAAGTGTACCTGAAGACTGTTTTAGGTGTGTTTAGGAAGGCAGCCTAGCTTGTTTTTGGGTTTTTGATCGGTTGAATCTTTTTTTTTTTGTAGATCTTTTTATTCAACCAGGACATCTTTACACATACAAAGAGTACATCAATAATAATATCAAACTTTTGACATTCAAATCTGTCATACATGTTGCCAATTAGAGACATCAAGCATAGGCTGTACGATCATAACCCCCAACCTATCAGAGTCCCCAGTATACCCTCCATGCTTCCCAAATGTTCTCTCCTTTCTTGGGGCACCCCCTACTTTTATAGATCACTGTCTCAGCTTGCCAACACCAATCAAGGTCATTTTCCCATTCCTCCAATGTGGGGGTAGATGTAGCCCCCCATTTCCTAGCGATATTTCGCTTGGCTACTATTGCTGCCAAACTCAGCCAAGTTTTCACATGTCGAGGCCAGTCCTCATACGCTTCGGTGAGCAGGAGGAGCCACTTGGGTTCCTGCGTAGCCTCAAGCCTCACCACCTCTGACATTACTCGGGTAACCATTGCCCAAAATTCGCAGATACTCGGACACTCCTACAGGAGGTGGTAAAAGGATCCCTCCGGCCCGCATCCCCTATGGCAGCTCGCGTCAGGGCATCTCCCCATTCAGAAAAGCACTGACTTGGGATAGAAAACTCTATGTAAGATTTTCAAATGGATGAGTCTGAATCTGGCCCGAATTGCCACCTCCCTCGGACCTTGGAGTATTTCAACCCATTGCTCATCTTCAAGAGTACCAATATCGTGTTCCCAAGTTAAGCATAGCGCAGTCATGGGATCCGGAGCATTGTTCATTATTTTTGTATAGAATATGGAAAGAGTCTTATCTTGTATCTGCTCTGTCAGTTCCCGATCTTCCAACGAGCCAGCCTCCATTATTGTTTCCCCTTCTCTGATATGTTTCTTGAGCGCATGGCCCATTAGCATGTTTTGTAGCCATTCAGATTGGCCCAAGGAATAGTCCCGCTGCAGCTCTGTGAAGGAGATATACACCTCCCCTCTCCATATGTCACCCAACGTCTCTATCCCTATTAATTCCAATTTGGCGAAACCTGTCAAATTACCCACTAATTTAAGAAAATCCCTGACGCAGAAAGGTGTCATTCCTGACAGCTTCCTATCCCACCCCAAGTATTTCGTAACCGCCTTCCACACTTTGACTATTGTTCGAGTGTTGTGCGGTAGGAGTCTGCTCACCCCCATTTCGTACCGGACTGTTTGAGGTCCTCAGGGCCCCATGGCTACTCTGTCTACTCTGTACGCTGGCTCAGGTCTTCTCCCAAACATCCAACCGTCCACATTCACCAGTTGCTCTGCCCAGTAATAGCCCTGGATATCCGGCACCGCCAGACCCCCGTCATAAACTCCTTTCTGGAGTTTGCACAAAGCAATACGGGGGGCGGCCCCACTCCACAGCAACGTCCTGAGCTCTGACTCTACTCTCCTAAAGAATCCAGGGGATACCTCATGTGGCGTGTTCTGTAGTGCATATAAAAGGCAGGGGAGCGCCATCATCTTGAACAGGGCCGCGCAGCCCATCAATGTCAATGGTAGCGTTCGCCAGTTCTTAGTGTCAGCAATAAGCCGATCTAGCTGTTTCCCCAGATTTTGTTTGTAGAACTCCCTCGGGTCACTCGTAACATAAATACCCAGATACTTGCAACCGCTTTCTGTCACTGGGACCGAACATCGAGATGTTAGGGCCGGGGCCCCCCACCAAGGGGAACAGTACAGACTTGTTCCAATTTATATGGTACCCCGGATGTTCTCCAAAGATGTGAAAAATCTGCAATATGCGGTCCACAGAGTGTTGTGGGCTCCTTACGAACAACAGAATGTCATCCGCATAGAGAGAGATGCGGTCTTCCCACTCTTCCCCAATTAGGATCTCCCATATCAGTGGATCTAGACAGACCCACGCCGCCAACGGCTCGAGAGCCAAAGCAATTAGGATGGGGGAAAGCGTGCACCCCTGCCTGGTACCTCTATGCAGATCAAAGGCCTGGGAGACTGTAGCATTCACCCTCACTCTGGCCTATGGCCGATTGTATAGTAGCTTGATCCACGCAATAAACCTAGGGCCCGTGCCACAGTGTCCTAAAACAGCATATAGATGGTTCTACTCCATAATGTCAAAGGCTAGGCCCGCATCTAGAGAGAGGAGCTCCGCCTGCTCCTCTGCCTCCATCTGTGTAACGTGAAGTATCCCAAACAGGCGGCATAAATTCAATCTGGTACTACGATGCGGCATAAATCCTGACTGGTCCATGTGGATTAGCGTCTCTATCACCCCTGTGAGTCTCGTGGCAAGGAGCTTAGCCAGGACTTTGACTTCAAAGTTTAACAACGAAATTGGTCTGTGTGACTCACAACTCAAAAGTACTTTGTCAGGTTTTATTATGACTGCTATTTCAGCCGTTCGTAGGTCTGCCGGCAGTATGCTATCCAACAATGCCTGGCTAAACATGTTTAACGTGTAATATCCAGCATCGCCTTGTGCAATTCAACCGGCAGACCATTGGGGCCCGCTGCCTTCCTGAATTGAAGGGCACTGGCTGCCTCTTTCACCCCCTCAACCGTCAAATCCTGATCCAAAAGAGCGCAATCCTCGCCACTAAGGCGAGGCATGGCAGTATCACGCAAAAAGGCGCTGTAATCTTCTTCCGAGTGTATAGATTGGGATGTGTAAACCGCCTCATAAGGGTGAGCGAAACCCTCTGCTATTTGTGCCCCATAGACCCTCATCCCCCTGAATCATTGGCTATCCCGGGAACCCACTTGCCCCCAACCCTCCACTTTTCTAACCATGCCAAGAGTTTGTTCGCCTTATCTCCGACATCATACAACTTATATTGCGTGGACAAAGCGAGAGCCCTTGCACTATCCTCCTCTAGATCCTTGAGCTCCTTCTTTCGTATACGGAGGAGGTGCTGATCCGATGATGATTGGACCTGATTCGTTATTCGCTCCTCTAGATTGATGATTTCAGTTTCTAGCTCCACACTTTGGGCCTGTTTCTCTTTCTTGATTACCCCTATTTGGAATAGAACCCGGTCTCTAATTTGTCTGTTGAATCTTTTAAGTCTATTTTAACAAGTGTGAAGCCATTGCCAAAGACAGTGGGCATTTTTTTTGTGATTACCTTGGCAAAGTCTGTAGGTCTAACTGTGGTGATCATAAGGAGTGTATGTTATCGCAAGACGCCATGTTAGGGGTATTGCTAGTTCTAAATGTTATGGCCTGCACACAAGCAAAGTGCATATAAAAGAAACATGCTAGAGTTAGGTGGTTATTTCCCCTGTGTGGTGAATTCTTAGGGTAAGTAATTTGCACCCTATCTGCAAGTCCCTTTTAGGAGCTATTTTAGATTGTTATTCCAAAGATCGTGTTAACTCTTTGGTATGCTGTTTTACCAATTGTATATTCTGTAAATATTTGTCATTTTACACTATGGGCCTAATTACGATGTCAGGCGGACGACGCCATTGCGGAATCGGTCCCGACTGCAGCATTAAAATGCGACCGTACATGGTGCGGTCGCATACTCCCATTTGACTATGGGAGTCTTGTTCTGAGGCCATAAACCGCCTGTAGTACAAGCTCCCATAGAGAAATGGGAGAATCTGTTCATCCCTGCACCGCATGTCAGGTACCCATGGTGTAAGAATTAACATGATGGCACCAAAAGGTGCCCTCTCGGCCCCCAACCAGATGCTGCAGGGTGAAGGGGGCCCTGCGAGGGGCCCACAATATCACTTTCCTACAGGCTTTCCATGTCGGAAAGGCCGACATGGAAAGCCTGTTAGAAACCGACAACGTAAACCCTACGGCTGATATGCCGTCCGTAGAAATTACAGGCAGGCCTCCGACTGAATGACGGGCTCCTTGAGCCCACTGGAATCCAGCCAGAATGACCGTTAGGTGTCCCTTTTGACCCCCTGCATTGTAATGCGGTGGTCAAAACTAAAACCTGCAATGAGACTCGGAAACTCTCCGACCTGTGGTCACAGGCTTTCCGAGTCTCATCGTACTTAGGCCCAAAGTATTTCATGGTATGTACTTATCGTATTTTTTCTTTTTCAAAGTAAAGGCACTGACAGGATAAATATTTATTGAGTTCTAAACACAATGATGATCCATTAAATATGTCAAAGTTCACAAGGGCAACAGTCTGGAAATTTGCAAAACTTTGCTGGCAAACAAATGCACCCACCTAATGTTGGTGAATGGACAGCAACGTTAATTCTGCAAAGTGGGGACCTTGCCATCCCATCCAAAAGACTCCTCCCTCCTCCGTCCCCTCTTGTCCCCTTCTTTCCTCTTTAGTGGTCCTTTTTCCATCTCTCCTGTTAACCCTCAGCACCTTGAGGAGACCTTATGGTGGAGTAAAATGCTCTACAAATATTAAAGATAATAGTACATTTAGCTTAGTTTAAAAATTTGATTGCACAATCCATAAACATGATTGCAATCATGATCAGTCACGGCTGCTGCCCATTCCACGTGGTGGGGCAGTGCAATAAATATACACTTACCTTCTGCTCCCGTCACTGCAGGGCCCATGAGCACTGGCTCTCAGCTCAACATGCAATCCCAGCGCTTCTCTCATGTTATTACTCCCAGCATGAGAGAAGTGCTGGGATTGGGTGGGGCAGGCCGATTTCACGCTCCAGCAGGGACTGGGTGCCTGTGCTCCTGAGCCTTGCAGATATCTCCTGGAAATTGCCTGGAGGTATCCTGGTGAGCTTGTAGGTTTGGGCGGCCGTGGACGGCGAGCCAAGCTGACCTGTGCACTGTCAGTGCTCACTACTCCTATTCCCCTTGCTGGTGATTCTGCGACCTGGCCCCACCCCACCCCAGACTCAGCGGACTCACCAAACACGGCCGAGTCAATGAAAAATAGAATGATAATAAAATGTGTTTTATTATCATTTTATTTTTCATTTTCTGCCTTTAGGCATTAGGGCAACGCTCCTCTGCCATAGCGAGGGAGCCGCCCCTGATCATGGTTAAAAGTCAACAGCACACAAAAAAATCTTCATATTTATCCAAAGTAGATGATGGTGATGCCAGCCCTGTGCGACAAAATGAATAGAATTTGGTTAGTCACCACAGCCTCTAATTTCATAACTGCAAACACCTATATGCGACCCCGACCCTCCATAGGTTGTATACACTGATGTGATCCAATATCTAGACTTAATTAGTATCTGCCTCCAATAGAGCTACTTGATGGACAGCTCTGCAAATACATAATACATAAATGTAGCATATTAATCAAATGATTGGCCAAGGCTGGGAGTGAAAAAAACAGAACCTGTACCGTCTCATCCTATACATGGAGAGCTGGAGATACCACGTTTCAGCTTGTGGACACCAAGGCGCACATACAAAAGCGGATACATTATTTCATTTCATCAGTCTAATGTTCTAAAAATATCAGCCTCGGAGTCTCGTCCAATAACACTTTATTCACCGCATGCTCCACAGGGTACTGAAAGCTATCCTGACGTCCGAGTTATTCCTTGTCCTACTTTCGAGGAACTACTCTCCCTAGTAAAAAGTCTTGAAATAACTCGCAGCTTACCAAAGAGCACCAGGTTCAGATACAGCAGCATTGCCTCCCGAAGCTCATCTTACTTCCACAGTGACAATCTTTTTTTTTTGCCCAAAAAAACCCCGCCCTACTCCTGAAAGTAAGTTTTGTCAGCAGGGCGTTTTTTCCTCGGAGGGTTATGCACCGGTGTAAACAAATTGTAATTTTGCAGTGCTTGTCCCAGCAAAACTCACTAACTCCACGAAGAATGGAGGAGGATGACTCCAAACCTGGATGAGGGAGAAGAAAAGCAAGAGAAAGCAAAAGTCAATGAACGTTGAGAATGAGAGTGAGGAAGGAAAACAAAGAAGGGGAGGAAGTGGCGGAAGCGAAACAGGGAGAGAGGAGCGTTAAGTGGCGGAAGGTGAGCGAGCTAACGAGAAATACGGACGGAGAGAGCCCAAACACCAACAGGGAAAAATAATATGTGGGATGTATTAAAGCAAAAGAATTCGGCAGAAAAAGTGAGAACAGTTAGAAGTAATACAAAAATAGAAAGACGGAAAAACTGAAAATATGCAAAAAGGCAGAAAGAATACAATGAATAAATATAATTAAATAAATACATAAATAATAAATCTAAAAACTCTATAAATTGATATTGCTACAGACAGACTGATTGGAAGTAGAGTCCACTGTAGAGGGCACCGTATAAAGTTCTAATATGAAGATATTCGTGAAAACGATCCTTGTTGTCTTCCTTGGCGCTGTCAGCGGAGGAGGTGGGAAAGTGCATGACTTCAAGAGAGGGGAGGGGCGGCGAGCAGGGGGCGGCAGGCAGGCACAGTTGCTGCTGTCTGCTAGATCTGGAGGACTGCTGGCACATGGTGACCTCTACTTCACATCGACTGCTGATGATGATCAAAAGGAACTTGTGCGACCCTCCGAGAGCAGGCTCCCCTTCGCCGCCTCAGCGCCTCATCCAACCCAAGCACAGCCACTCAAGAACACCGGATTAGGAGCCGGTGTGGCTTCCATTAACCCCGGGCTTTGCTTACAGTGGACTCCGGGAAAGCTCTGCGTCCAAGATAAGGGATAAGAGGCGTCGCAGGGACGTCAGAGAGACGGGTGACCTTTGGAGCTGGATCGAGGAGCGGAAGGGAAGATGGGCAGAGCTGAGCAGTCGGTGACAAGAAAGACGGTCACTTGCTCCCTAAACTTAAGGTGTGAGAAATGTATCCGTTGGGGCGAAGCGAGGTGGCTTCCGAACTAACCCCGCCCTGTGCAGCTGTAAACATAGTGCATGCTGCACGCGGCGTGGTGCTGTGTAATCTAGCACATGTTGGTACTGCTGTACGCATTTAGACAGAAGTACAAAAATAGATTTACGCAGGCACACCCATACAGTCTCATGGATACAACAAGCATTTGCAATGCAATAGGTCTCGCATTTACGAGAGTTTGAGCTATTGACATTGCAAATGACAATGCCTTTTATTTTTGTTTACGTTTTAAAAACATAAATAAAAGGCATTGTCATTTACAATGCCAATAGCTTACTCACGTAAATGCGAGACCCATTTGCATTGCAAATGCTTGTTTAAAAGGCAAGTAAGGCACCATTTTGTGGATGTGCGTCTGCGAGAGTGCTGCCTGCAGATCCCCTTTCTGGTCTGGTACCGTCATGATACTTGGTGCATTCCTGCTGTCACCGTTTACCAGCCAGGGTACGGCCAGGTTTGTAAACAGACAAGGTCAATCCAACAGGCAGTGACTATGCTTTACATTTATTATTTTCTGTTCTATATAGCGAGAACTCGGTCCAAGGGCTTCTGAGCGCTTTACATGAGCACCAAACTACTCACACGAGGTCAAATGCATATGTGTAGGCTCGGGGAGAATACGCGGTTTGCCCAGAATCACACAATGTGGAGCCGACGCAGGGTCTTGAACCGGTTTACTCCGTTCCAAACTTGAGCGCTTTGCATGAGCACTAGTTACGTTTCACACAGACACATTCATTTTTGGTAGGCACGGGGAGATTCGGTGATTTGCCCAGAATGACAGGATGTTGAGCGTGTCTGCCGAGACCCAAACCCAATTCCCCAGGTTTGAGGTCGACCCGCTCTAGCTGTTAGGCCACATCCTCTCCCCCTCGCAAGCTGTTATGTTTAGCAAAGTTATTGGGAGGTGTTTGCGGGTGTTAAGAGTCCAAACTTTGGATGGTAGAGCGGGCCTCTAAAAATTGATATCTGTGCCTAAGACTGCAGTTTTAACTAGTCACTTCCAACTCAAACCCTGAGAGTTCCATACTTTATTTGCCGCTGTTGCTAGCAGTTGTCAAGATCACACAATGTATGTTTAAATTTCAAACCCTAGCCTGGTAATATGTACCAGCACAATAACACAACAAGCTGAAGTATGTTTTCAGAGGTGCTGGAGGGTGCTTGCCGCAGAAGTGCTATGACCCGTGCACTCGTAAAATGGGCACAAAGAGGAAGGCAAGAGAATCAAGGGGCTGTCACCGCGCTGTTTCGCGATAAATTAGGAAAGAATCTCGGTGTTTAACATCTCATAGGCCTGTGGCTTTGACCCGCGCGTTTCCTTCTATCTTCGGCACTGAAATTCAGACGTTAGCAGCACTCGTGGAAAAAGCACAGCGCCTAGACTCCAGACCGGGGTCTTTCGACCAGTTCAGAGACGCACAAATGGAATTATTTCCCGCACCAAGTGCTGCTCTCTGCACCTCGCCAGCTGTGAAAAAATTAGAACGGGGTTTCGTTCCAGTGAAATCATTTACACACACATGCACACTTAATGCTAACACATCAACTAAACACGTTACCACTACACACACACACAATTGCATTTACCTCACACTCCCAAAGATGTAAATACGTACAATATATATACAAACACATCACACACACATGCGCATATATATGAAATGCTATGCTTAGCGCTGCTTTAAGAAAGGCGCCCATCCAGGCACTGCATGCAGAGCCAGGCGTGGCGGGTATTTGTAGGAATCTAGTTTCAGGTAGGTTCAGTCGCACTTATTGCCACGATGGCCGTTTGATACCTGTGCAAACAGGCTGTGTCTGGGCAGAGGCTGGTGGGAGGGAAGGGGTTGGGGCAGCTGGTCGGGAGGGGGATGAAAAGATGGGGGTGGAGGACAGGTGAGTAGAGATATTTGAAATAGTACGCAGTAAGTCAAGGGGAGATGAGAAAGAGCACGGTGTGTAGGGGCATATAGATGCAAGGGGGAGTACAGAAAAAGTCAAACACATGGCAGTGAGGTGGGTGACAGACTTTGGAAAGCAGAGGATGTTCTCTTGTGCAGCGCTACGAAGACACTAGCGGGGTTTAAACGAGGGCAGGAGAGGGGCTGCAGGTCTGAGCCAGACTGCTTGGGTTCTTCCAGACCCATTTTATAAGACTTTGGTAAATCTCTTCAGACTTCCATGCCCTTAACCAAGCACTCATTCGTCAGCATCATGCCTGTATATGGTCATTGAACTACGAGGTGACATGCTTTTTATAATGTGCAATTGGGAACCCATTCTCCTATTATAATAGCATTATATTAACCGCTTGTGTATCTAGCTACACAAACTGCATTTCCGGCCATGCTTAAATAATGGGTAGTACACAACTCAGCATGTTACCAGTTTAGCACCAGCGGAAGTAACACAAGCACCTGAATCCCCTGCGTTAGCATCAAAAACATGAAGCGCAGGAGCTCAGATGGAAATACAACTCGAGAGAGTGTGATTTGAGGGCTGGGAACCGGTCCAAGCTTTCCCGGATTCTGTGCCTCGGACTTGCACACTGGAGAGATGACTTGGCGAATGCTGGAAGGGCTCGAGAGGGGGCAGTAGGTCAAACACTCTGAGCCCCCTCCACCGCCACGGTCTAAACCAGTAGTTCCCCCATGTTCATCGGCAACCCGGAGGACAAGGAGCTGCTGCTTCCGGGTGCCTGGACACATCCGGAATGAAAAAGGGAGGGGTGAAAGCAGAGCAGCTACACGCAAGCCAGGATTTAAAGGTGCAGGCACTTCTCAGAAGTGCTCAATGTCAATATTAATTAAAAGAACATTGCGTGTGCCACAACAGACTGGCATTCGCGGCAACTGAATAATGGTTTTCCGGACTGGGAGGATGTGAAATCACGGCAGAAGAGAGGCCACAGAGGAGTTGGAATAAACAGAGCGTGCTTGAAAGCACGGCGGGAGAGACGCCAGGGACCTAGGGAGGGGGTGGAACAAACGGAGTGGGAGGTGTATGGGCGAGCGCAGACAGTGCAACACGAGCAGTCTGCACATGCACTCTACAACATAAAAAACAAGAGCGCACTGAAGCTGACGAGGAGGGAGTGGGAGGGGGGAGTGGGAGGGGGAGTGGGGGCGGGCATGCTTTACGACGCGTGGATTCTGCTTTAACAGTGCATTAAAGTAGGAAGGGAAGCGGCCGTACGGCCGCGAATGTGAAAGTGATCGCGATCACGATAAAACATCAAAGCGGCGAAAGTGAAAGACAACGAGTGCTTTCAGGCTGCCAAATGGTTTGCGCGCCCGGCACACATGCACAGTAGTTGGCGGCCTGAAAGCACTCGTTTGCACTTCCAAAAGTGCTTACTATAAGTCTCGCCAGAGCAGCGCTAAAGCGCTGTCTCAGGCGAGACCTAAAAAGTGCTTCAGACTGGCTGTCACACACACACACATTCGACACTGCACTCATACAATTACACATACATTCTCACACACGCTTCCTCTCTTTTTTTAAATCCATTTTATGGAATCATGAGAAGGTATAAATCTGGGAACATTGCATTATCAGATTCTGAGGGTAATATACAATAATGCAGAAGATATGCCAGTCAGTCAGTCAAAGCTTTTATTTCGGTAAAATACCATAAAAAGACATAAATACATATATACATTTAAACATGATTAACTAACATTGTGTAGAGTGTAATCCATTAAAACATTAAAATAATTTCATAAAAGATACACAGTGAAAAAAACGTGATTTTTTCCACGTGAACAAATTATTAAAATTGATCCAGGGCCAAAGATATACACGTTACACCTCAAAGTACTGTATCAGTAATATAGGTAGTACTAAAATCAGGAGAGATGAGTGGCGGAAGTCATAAATTTGGACCTTGTAAACCACATTGAGAGAAGAAATTTGGCCATTGCAAACACTATCAATGGAGTAGTATCATATTTCAAAATTCTAAACACCTCCTTGTGGTCCCTGAGGCCCCTAGACTTGCATAACTGGACGATCCACTTTTTTCTTGCAATAATATATAGAGGGCAGAAAAGGACAACATGCAGCTCTGTTTCACAGGTAACAGTACATAGAGGACACGAGCTTACGGGATCCGAAACGTTAGACCATCTATGTGTGAGATCCCTCAGCGGTAGCGAGCCGTGTCTGAACTGGATGTAGAGTTTCTTTGCCAGAGGTGGTTGGATAACGTCCAGGAAAACTTCAAACTGGGGACTAAACTTAGTATCCAGAAAAGTGTCAGTAAGCCTACCCAGGGAGGAGTGGAGTAGAATTCCCTTCCTATAGGATTTCAAGACCTCCCGCAGTGAATTCTTCGAAAGTGCACGGCAGGTCTCTTCCGGGGCGGACCATAGGTTCCCCATCCCCATTAAGTTGCAGAAGTTCTTTATGTAGGCGAGCCAAGGGATCTTATCCGATTTTCCCCTTGCCAATATATCACCAAGATCATACCTATAGCTTACCAACTCAGGCGTTGACCAAAGACGCCTCCAGAACTGGAGAGGACGGTTCAGGGCAATCTCTTCTATGGGAACCAGACCCAAATCCCATCTCAAGGGAGTTAATGGGGTGCTGACAGGTAGTTTCAGCAATTTCCTAATGAAGGAGTTCTCAGTAGATGAGAGGGAAGCGGGAATGGAATATCCCCATAGTTCAGCGCCGTAGAGCGCTCCTCCTCTAGCTTGAGATTTATAGATTTCCATAGGGGGGCCCAAAGGTTTAGAAGAGGTGTTGTTAAACACCTTCAAGATACCCCCCACTGATTGAGCTAGTCTCAAATTTGCCTTCGCCAGATGGGACCCCCAATTCATTTTATCATTGAGGGTCACCCCCAAATACTCAAAAGTGGCAACCCTATCCAGCTCAACATCTCCCAGTTTAGGATGGGGGCAGTTAAAAGAATTGGAACCGAAAACCATAAATTTAGTTTTGGAAAGATTCAGTTCCAGATCCCTGATTTTGCAAAAGGAGCAGAAGGCCTCTAATGTACGCTGGATGCCCATGTAAGATTGAGATAACAAGAGCGTGTCATCAGCGAACATTAGGGCCGGGACCTTACGCCCCGCCAGTACAGGGGAGTCCAGGTTAGCGGTGCGCAAAAGATACTCAATCAACCCATTGATGAAAAGGGAGAAAAGGGTGGGGGCCAGGACACAGCCCTGCCTCACACCCTTCTCAACCGGGAATGGCCCAGAGATTTCCCCACATCTCCCGTATCTCACCCTTGCATAGGTGCCGGAGTGAAGGCGTTTGAATAAGTGGCAAAGGTAGGGGGGAGCACCCATCTCTAACAAAAGGGCCCATAGTTTTTCCCTTTGGACCATATCAAAAGCGGACCGAAGGTCCACAAAAATCAAATACAAATTACCAGCACCCATGCTGACTGACTTCCAATAGATCAATAGTAATCTAAATAATTGATCGATAGTGGAAACCTTAGCACGGAACCCCGCCTGGAGGGAGGTTAGAATTTGTTGATCCTCCATCCAGGACTGCAATCTGGATAAGAGGACTCGGGCAAACAGCTTCTGTAAAACATCAATCAAGCTTATGGGGCGGTAGTTGGCTGGATCCAACGGGGAAGTTTTTTGTAAATGGGTATAATTTCTGCACCCAACCAAGTGTCCGGGATTCTAAGGCCCTGCAAAATGGCATTAAAATACACACAAATGTAAGGGGCCCAAATTTTTACATCATTTCTGTACAGGTCACCAGGGATCCTGTCAAGCCCCGGAGCTTTCCCTACTGGTAGAGAGTTGAGGGCCAATTCTATTTCTAAAAGAGAAAAGGAACGACTCTCAAGTTCTTCCTGGCCCAACCGGTCCATTGCAATATCAATCCGCGAGGTGCCTGGATCGGGGCCACCCGAGGAATTACTGACCGAAAAGAGGGGTTGGAAATGGGCAAGCCAGACCTCCTCGCTGAGATTAGGAATAATTGCAGGGCTACTGGCTGCCGTGCCCGTTCGGACAATGTTCCAGAACGCCCTCAAGTCACGGTCTACTAAAGCTTGCAATAAATTTTGCCACCTTAGATCCTCCCACTCGGCTTTTGCTTCCTTGATCAGGTTTTTGTAGGTGGCCCTCGCCGCCCGGATACTAGGCAGGGTACCCTCTTTTACTTCTTTTATCAGGGCAGTCTTAGCCCGCCTATAGGAACCATTAAACCAGTGCTCGGGCCTAAGGGGCCTTGGTTTTGAGGCAGTAGGGCTATAAAAGAAGCCAGACAGACTGCCAAGGAGATCCTCATGGATAGTCTGGAGATCGAGGAGGCGGGACTGCGAGATGTCCCCGGTGGGGCTCAAGAGGTGTGAGACTGCTTCCAAAGAGCAGGTCACACTACTATATATATCTGCAAGCTTTAGGTCGTCGGACGCTACCCTTTCCCACCTAATCCGTCTACCACCTGCCACTAGTACCAGATTCTCACTATATGATGGTAATTGGAGCTTAGAAATTCCACTGCCACCGATCTTGTTAACCAATTCCAGTGACAGTAGGTTATGATCGCTATCGACCCGTGGAATAACAGAAAAGGCGGCCAAGTGGCCCCAAAATTCCACGTTCACCAGAAGATAGTCGATAGTCGAACAGCTCCCGGGTCTATTAAAGGTGAAAGACCCCGGCACGTCCGGGCAAAGTCTACCATTGCAGGCCCGCAAGGAGTGTGCAATGGTAAGCTTATTGATCTCAAGGACTAGAGGGGAAAGACGTTTGGCAGGATAGGTAATGGGGTCTGGGATTAGATAACTTTCATCCTCGTCGCAGGTGGGGGAAGGGATCCCAAGGAGGGGTTCGAAGTGGCAATTAAGATCTGCACCAATTAGTTTGTGGGACGCAGGTGGAAGAGTATGTAATACATCTTCCAGGGCGCCCAAAATCGACAGACCCAGCTGTACCGGCTGAGGGCGCAGGTAGACATTTATTACTACCAGCGAATAACTAGCAGGGAAAGTGAGTAGCAAACATAAAATGTCGGGGGACTTTGAGTCTAGTAACTTTACTGAGCACCCCAGGTGTGTTGCAACCCATACTACTAACCCCCCCGAAGGTCTTCCTCTCGCCCCTTGCACTGCTGGGGCCGAAAACGATGCATAACCCACCCTCCATGGTATAGACCGTAGCCATGTTTCTTGGAATATGCAGATGTCGTAATTGTCCATTAGCTCTCCCCACTCGGGGTCAGAGAGCTTGGACTCCAATCCGGCCACATTCCAAGACCCAACTAAAGGTCTTCGGCTAGGTGTGCGGGGAGGGCTGTCAGCCAGAGGGGGGGAAGAGGGGGGGGCGGTGGGACGCAGAATGCTCAAGGGGGACCAACACGGGGCATCCCTCCATGGCGCTGGGGATCAAAAATGAGGGAGAAGGGGGCCCAGGGCCACTCTCCATGCCAAGAGCAGCCGAGGGAAGAGCCATCACCACACCAGTAACATCCCTAGCCTGATTCCCCCCCAAAGGCATAAACCCTCCCTTACTAAGACTCAGGGGTGATGGTCAATCCACAGCGTTGAGCACGTCGAAACGGTTTTCGACCGGGATATTAAAGAAAGAATTATGAGGGGCCTGATGGAAGTACGGTAATTCCACTGGATTCAGAGTGTTAGAGATGGAATAAAAGTACCCCAAATGCGATGTATCAATGGCTCCTGTTTTATGGTGCCCACCCTGCTCCAGTATGTGTCCTACTACTCTAGGATCCCTAAAGTTAATCAGGACACAATCCCCACCAATGTCCTTTAAGCGGGTCCCCAGCCAGTTAACCCTCCGAACAAAGAGAATCTCCCCTCTCCCTGCTCCCTCCAATGGTCTATTTTTGGACAGCCAATGGATGACTTTATTTTTCAATTCAAAGTAAGATTCCCCCCTGCCATTCATTAGTGGGGGAACTCCAGTGAGCACGATCACATAAGGTGCTGCCTCAGGGGGAAGCTGTACTAGAGGAAGGGAACCTTCCGGGCTCCGTAGGGCTCGGTTCCCCCCCCCCAAGAGGAAGGGTCCTATCCCCGTCCGAACTCCGAAGAGCTAAGTCCCTACAACTAAGTAACTGCTCACGTGATGAAACAACAATAGGGGCTCGGGGCACAGTCGGGGGCATACGGGGACCAGCAGGGAGGGAAGAGGCAGTTGGGTGCACCGATGGAGGCTAGACTGGATCCGTAACTAAATGGTTCGAGGGTGAAAGTGTCTGGCTTAGGGGGTAGGGTTGTTAAGCGTTACTTGAATACCGGCACCCTCCGTACTACCCATGTTGTGCTTTAGATCATGATTTGACTGCTTCTTCCCGATACCTTTGGAATTAACTAGAGATACCAACCTGTCGATTTTAGATGACAGGGTTTTTAAAAGGAGGTTTAGGGACTGATCTATATGTGACTGTAGGTCAGTTAATAAAGTAGTCACCCAGGTCGGAGGGATAGTGGTAGGAGGGTGTTGGGTCAGGGCCGAAAGAGCAGGGCTGTCTGCAGGGGGGGCTGGTAAAAAGCTCCTTTTTCTGGGTTTCTGTTTTTTTTTTCTTGGCTTTACCTGCTTTGTGGGGGCCACAATGGAAACAAAGGAGGATGATGATGGGCCAGCTTCCTCATGTTCTGGCTCATCTATTTTTGCCTGAGCGCACGGTAATTGTGTAAACGAGGGCAACATGGAAGACATCGCATCAGGATCCACCTGGTATGAAGATAAGTCAGCCAATCCATCAGAGGGAGGAGCCATATTAAATGCCGAGGTAATCGACAACCGTCTTTCGGTATTTTCAATGGCTGTAGCCACCACCCCAATTGTCTTCTGCAGCATTTTATCTATCGCTGTGAGACTGGGGATCTGCGGATTGGAATTGTCTGGCTGTCTTGTCATAGGGCGACTAACTGTAGGTTTAGAATGCTTCCCCATGATTCCAGTAAAACCAACAGCGAATGTAAAACAGTAAGGAACCCCTAACACAAATACCTAAAATCCAACCAATATAAGATAAAAGGAACACACTCTATACACAGCGTAAGACTGACAGATACTGGATAAAATGGCATTAGCCAGTGGGGGTTAATTCAAACTGACCCAAACAGCAGTGCTAAGAGGAGCGGCCCAGCCCGGCCTCCTTTGGCCCCTGACGGCCACAGACGGCCCGCCCTCTGCCCGGGCTCAGCCCGGCGACGCCCGCGCGCGTCCCGCGACGCGGAGGGAGCACCTGGCGTTTATGCGCCTCCGGGCGCGAACAGGCGGCAAGTGGGCGTGGCAAAGGCCGCAGAGCAAGCTGGGAGCTGTAGTCTCCCCTGCGGCGGCCGTGCGAGGCAGGAAGGTACGGCGGCGGGGGAGAACTACCAGCGTCCGGGACCCAGCACGTCGATGTCCGTGGCAATGTTCGCAGCAGTTAGGGTGAAATGAGCCTCCCGCTCCACCGAGGGAGCTCCTGGCGTTTATGCGCCTCCGGGCGCGAACAGGCGGCAAGTGGGCGTGGCAAAGGCCGCAGAGCAAGCTGGGAGCTGTAGTCTCCCCTGCGGCGGCCGTGCGAGGCAGGAAGCTACGGCGGCGGGGGAGAACTACCAGCGTCCGGGACCCAGCACGTCGATGTCCGTGGCAATGTTCGCAGCAGTTAGGGTGAAATGAGTAAAAATAAGTTATCACAAGTAAAAGGAACGCACACTGAGAATGTAATGTAAAATCAAATATCACAGTTTTAGGATAAAAGAAAAGAAGAAAGAAAGGAAGAAGGGGAAAATAAAATGAAAGGTAAATACAGCTGGCGTTGAGAGAATTAAAAAGGTAGAAGCAATACGCATTGGATAGTAGATTCGACAACATTTTTAATAGGTATGCTACTGTATGCAAAACATTATAATAGATAACTTGTAAGCAAATGTGTCTTAAAGGGGTATACAATCAGGTAGAGAAAGGCACATGTCTCTTAGCAGAACGTGGTAAGTAGTAAGTGGCATCCATAACTGGGTACGTTTGATAGATAACTGTACTGGATCGGTCTTATGGCTGTCTAGCTTCTGATGGTAACAAACTAAATTGCACCATGTCAGAAGAGTAAGATTGTCAGGAGATTCCCAATTGATGGTGGTAATAGAAATAGCTATAGACAGCAGTCGGCCAAGTAGTTTATCAAGTGTATTGTTCGAACTTCAATGGGAAAGAGCAGTACCTAAGAAAATTAGTCTATGTGTCAATGGTGTGTGAATCTGAATAATATCAGTAATGCGTTGCCATACTAAGAACCAGAATGTAGACAGAGTTGGACATGAAAAAACATATGGAAGTCTGTACCTGATTGAGTATGACAGTGTCAGCAAGAGTCATGTAGTATAAATTTGAGTTTAAAGAGGCGGGTAGGAGTATAGAGAAGTCTGTTGTAAAAAAAGTAAAGTGTTTGCGTTAGACTAGCAGTGCGAGCAGTGGAGTGAATTTTCCTCCAAATTTTATCTCAAGTATCTATTGGCCAAGAAATACCCAAATCAGTCTCCCATAGTGTCTCCATATGTGTCTTGGGTCTGTTAAGGTCAGGTGTGGTCAGAAGCTTATAGATATGGGCTGCTTTACAATGGATCCTCTTATCGATAGGGTGAGAAGGGTGGCAGGGATGAGATATGTCTGAAGGGAATTGTTGTGAAATTGTTTTGTGAATCAAATTCCATAGTTGATGATATTGGGAGTGCATACAGGAATTTAGATTGTACAAGGAGGATAGTTCTAAAAAGTGAATAAGAGAACCTGCACTATAACGTTGAGAAATCAGTAAGATGCCTTTGTTCAGCCAGGTGTTCCACAACAAAGTTTTCCCTCTTTTAAAAAAAAAAGAAGTTACTATACCAAACAGGACTGTAAAGGAATTGACCAATGGGTGATAGAGTGACATAATACGATTCAAAAAGGCTACACACATGAGAAATTGTGTTAGGAAGCCAATTTGTAGGAGGTTTGGACATAAAACATATATGAATGTGTGAAAAAGGAGCTATCATAGCTGGTTCCAATGAGAACCATAGCATCAGAAGAGTGTTGGTCAATATGACAGATACGTTTGGAGTTGGTTGATGCCAAAGGCTTTGTGATAATTGACCAGGTCAGGGACATTAACACCCCCACTAGATTTCGGAAGCTTTAACTTTGATAATGCAACTCTAGGAGGTTTACAATGCCAAAGGAATTGATAAAGAATTATTTGAATTGCGACAAACAACTTTTAGAGAAACAAACAGGGAGCATCATAAGATGAAAACTGATAATAGGGAGAAACATAATTTTGATGGTGTCAATACGACCCCACCAGAAAAGACATAACGGAGGCCATTTCTGAGGAAGGGTTGGTAGTCTTTCTGATAGGATTTCTAAATTAGTTTTAACTATATCCTTAAGAGTGTTCCTATACCATATTTCTAAGCATTTAATCTTAGAGTTCCACAAGAGACCTGATTCTTCTTATATAGCTTTAGAGCAGTGTTTATTTAAGAGTAGTACAACTGTTTTATCCATGTTTAATTTATAGCCTGATACTGCAGAGTAGAGAGCAAGTTAATGAAAGAAAGCAGCCACAATTCTTTCAGGGAGGAACATAAAAAGAGGAAGGTCATCTGCGTAGGCTGTGAATTTGATATGGGTATGCTGAATTTCAAAGCCGTTAAATTTGTAGAAGTTTTCAATGGGTGAAGAAAAAGTTCTAGTGCTAAAACAAATAGTAAAGGTGATAAAGGGCACCCTTGACTCGTTCCTCTTCATAGGGGGACATAGGGAGATCCTATTCCATTAACAAGCCCCAAAGACTGAGTGGAAGAATAAAGAAACAAGATGAATTGAAGGAATTTTGATCCAAACCATGCCACTGCAAGGCCTTCACTAAGAAATCCCAATTAACCCTATCAAATGCTTTTTCAGCATCAAGGCTTAAAGCTGCTAGGGACTCCTGTATCTCGTGAGCTTTATTAATGATATTTAAGAAGGTTTGAGAGTTGTCTGCTACATTTCTGTTAGGAATAACGCCGGACTGATATACATCAATGAGATTAGCCATAAAAGGAAGTAGACACATGGCTAAAGCTTTTGCAGAAACTTTGCAATCCATGTTAAATAAGGAAATGGGTTTTTACATTGAGTCAAGTCATGGTCCTTCGTAGAATTTAAGCAAATGATAGTTTTTGATAAAGAGCCAGAAGTGAAGTTGGAATTGATAAAGTAGGTAAAGAGCTTGAAGAGTTTATGAAATAAAAGATGAGCATAATAAAGTTTTAAAGTGGCTGTTCCAGGATGGAAAGATCTGGGAATGGGGTAGTCTTTGGTTTACGATTGGAGAACTAAGCGACACGAGACGTGTCTGATGGTGTGTGTTCTGGGGAATATAGGTCATTGTAGTAAGAGGTAAAACATGCTGCAATATCCAAATCCTTGAACATCTTTTTTCCCCTCTGAGTCGTAATGGACCTGATTGTCAATTGTTTCTGTCTGCCTTTTAAGTAACGTGCAAGGAGGGAACCAACTCTATTATTGCCCCCATAATACTTGGCATTCATTTTAAGAAGAGTGCCATAAGACTGTTAATAAGAAAAATTGTTAAACTCGATCTTAGCATTAATTAAGGCATCTAGGTCAGACTTTTTATTTTACTAGTATAGTACTTATATTCTAGATATTTAATATGAGACAAAATAGAAGCAGATTTCTGATGGATTTTTTTCTTGGAATAAAGGAAACCTATTATAAAACCTCTCTAAGCAGTCATAAACATGCCCCAGACTGAAGAAAATTGTGTCTGATCATTGTCGTTAAAAGGAACTAAGTAATTGATGAAGGCAGTATAGGATTTGAGGAAAACAGCATCGGAGAGTAACAAATTATTAAATCTCCAAGATTTGTTAGGCTTACTGGAAAGAATATCAAGGTCAGATAACACTGAAGGGTTATCTGAAATTAGCATAGAAAGTATGGTGATTATTACGATGTCGGTTGGAGTTTCCTCCGACCGACATCGCCACGGTCTCAGAACTGACCAACCTCCAGTCTGGGGTCCCGACACTGCAATTATGATGCAACCATGCATGGTGCAGTCGCAAGCTCCCATTTCTCTATGGGAGCTTGTGCTGAGGTCAAAAACTGGCTGCAGCCCAAGCTCCCATAGAGAAAGGGAGTTTCTGTTAATCCTTGCGCCGCGTGGCAGGCACACAGTGCAGGGATTAACAGGGGGGTGCCATAGGTGCCTCCCAGGCCTCCAACCAGAGGTCGCTGGGGCATGAGGGCCCTGCTAAACTTTTCATGTCAGAAAGCCCAACATGAAAAGCCTGTCGGTAACAGACATCATAATCCCAATAGCGGAAACGCAGTCCATAGGGGATATTGTGCGGCCTCCGACTGACCAATGTGCTCCTTGAGCCTGTCGGAAGCCAGTAGGTCTGGCCGGCCGGGTTAAACAACGACCGCCTACATTGTAATTAGGCAGTCGGACTTTAAAGCTACGATGTCGAGTGGTGAGCCTCCGACAAGCGGTCGGAGGTTCACCAACCAAAGTCATAAAGAGCCCCTATGTCGAATTGATTACATGTTGCATTAAACTTTTGCTAAATAAATACAATACAAGCATGATTGAGATTGATGCGTAGGAGAATAGAATGAAAGTTCTAGTAGATATCTTGGCCCACTCTTATGGAATTCTCTCCCCATATTGATTTGTAGAGAAACACTTTATACGAATTTCCGTAAACTACTAAAAACTTGGTTGTTCAATCAATAATCTTCCACTTCCTTGGTTCCTTCAGCTCTGCGCTGGGAAACCCTTTTTGGGTAGCAGTGCGCATTATAAAACTATTTTAACATAACATAACATAACATAGATAAGGATTATATTGCAGCCATGAATCGCAGAGTGAATGCTATGAAATTAGGGTTTTGAAGGCCTTGTGTGAGGCATCGGGACAAAGTGGCAATTAAAGCATCTATTTAAAAAGGAATCACAGAGTTGATTAAAGTCCCCTCCGACTAACGAGTTGTCAAAAGCGTGTTCTCCAAGGGTATTTGATATGTTCTTCCAGAAATTGGAATCTGGGTTCGCAGGACCATATAAATTCAATCTTTAGAGTTGATGTCCCCAATTCTAAGTGTAACTACTAACCATTTTCCCTGTGAGTTGTGGTGTTGAGAGTGTACGATGGGATGTCACGATTTGTGGCATAGAACTATAACTCCATGTTTGTTGGCTTGGGAGGGGGATTCAAAACTTCAGCGACCCACTGCTTCTTTAGTTTAGCTGCTTCTAAGTCACTGAGATGAGTTTCCTGTAACAATGCAATATGACATTTCAAAAGAGCAAGATGAGATATGACATGTTGATGTTCAACAGGATTTTTAAGCCCCTTTTGCATTCCGAGAAATTGTCCTAAGTTACATTGAATTAGAAAAAAATATATACAGTTGTCGATTAAGTTCATTTAAAAGGCAAAGCATACATTTAAGGTAATGGGAAATAGAAAAGGAGAAAGAGAGTGGAAGCAAAGAGTGTAATTAAGGCACAACAACGTTTGAAAGATAAGATATACATAAATATGGCATCACAATGACCAAGTTCCATGGACGCAGGAGAAGAAGAAAAGAAAGACAAATAATATTCACCATAGGGAATGGGATAGCGGAACACCTGAGAAGATAGGCACAGCACCAGTGACACATGAGCTGTAAGAGAAGAATGAACATATATGTAAACAGGACAGAAGAAACAAGTAAATACGTTTATATGAGGATATGTGAAACATTAACATTTTTAAAACTCTACTAAATATAAGAGTCTAAAAGAAAAATATCATATTTACCATTAAATACAAGAAGGATAACAGTATTTAGAAAAAATATCAAAATGAAAATATTGTCCTACCAATCTATTGTGTCCAAAATATTGTGATATGGAAATACCGTGTGCAAGAATTTCGTTGTCAAGAATATCGATTTTAAGGTAAGTCATATTAATTTTTAAAATATTCAAGTATTTAATATAGTTTGCAAAAATATAGTTGTTTGTAATATCATTTTTAAATTATTATGTATTTTAGTATATATTTTAAAGTACAAGGACGCAGACATACTCTTTGGCGGAACAGATTTTCGTTTTCGGGCATGACTTAGCCATGGAAATTCCCTTTGCATCCAGCACAATATACTGGAGCATTTACTTTGGATTTTCACTACGCAATGTTCCCAATGTTCTGAGCTTTTGTGTTACTTAAGTCCTGATGAAGTTCTCCTTGTGGGAACGAAGCACGTTGGCTGAGCTGTATGTGCTATTAACTTAAGGGAAATATTAATTTGAAATAAAGGCGTTTGATACTACAACAGTGTTTTGGATATCTTTGCCTGGCGCACCCCTGCTTGTAGCAGCTATATTTTAAATGTATATGATGTAATTTTTTGTTTAATTTTTGTTTATGTTTTTAATATAGTTGTTAAATTTTTAGTAGTTATAAAATGTAATGTAATACATTTTTGTAATGATTTTAGTACCGTAGCGGGTTGTGGGTTTACAGGAGTACAGGGTGGGAAGTAATTTAATTAGATTAATTAATAATTCATTGTTAATTCATATTATTTATTTAATTGATAATTATGTAACTGTGCAATTAATTAATTGTGTAATTTACATTTTAGGTGCAGGGTGTGTGGTTTATAAGGTTACAGGGTGGGAAGTAATTTAATTTTAATTTATTGAGAATTAGTTGTTAATTAGTATTATTTATTTGATAATTAATTATGTTAAATGTGTAAATCTTTGTTTATTTTAGGTGCAGGTTGTGGGGTTTATAGGGGTACAGGGGGGAGTGAAATAATTCTAATTAATTAATATTTATCTGTTAATTAATATTTTTTTTTTTTTTTTTTTTTTTTTTTTTTGAAACCGTTTATTGCATCCATAAAAAGGTTACAGGTATGGGCCTACAACCGCACGGCCGGCCGCTAAAGCATCACAAATATAGTACATACAGACAGTAAAGGTCTCTCAGCGGTGTACAGTAGAAACACAGGAGTAATCAACGGTGCAGGCCTCACGGCGTCCTGCCACAGAGTACGGTTTCATTTTAAGGACTAACAACATCAACAAAAAACCACAACCGCAAGGCAACCCGAGATTCAAGATGACAACACTTGCTCCATAGTGGGGGATCCAGACTGGCAGGAAAGATCTGAAGAGGGGGATGGGAGGAGATCAAGGACTGGGGGGCCGCGTGCCCGCGGCCGAGCAAGAGGGTCCAGCTAGGGAGACGGAGCAGGCGAGGCAGCCGGCAGCTGTGGTGGCTCACAAATGCCCCCACGGTAGGCGTTCCAGGGGCCCCAGATTTTCACCCACGCCCCAGGCTTACCCCTCGCCACATACACCACCCTTTCACGGAACATACACCAATCCATGTGCTCTTTCCAGGCCGACACCGCAGGGGGCCTCTGGGATCCCCACAATTGAGCAATATCACGTTTCGCTATCATGTATCCCAGAGTCACCCACCGCGTCTGCGGAACCGAGTAGTCATTCGGTTCCCATACATTCAACAAGCACCTCCTCGCTTCGGGCAGCAGCGCTACACGCGTGACCACACGCAGGACCTCATGCACACCACGCCAGAATCGCTCCACCTTCGGGCACTCCCACAGTATATGCATAAAAGTCGCCAACGCACCACATCCACGCTTACACAGTCCGTCCATGGCAAAACCCATACGTAGAAGCCTCGGCCCCGTCACGTAGACCCGGTGAAGAATCTTGAGCTGGACGAAACGAAGGCGAGCCGGGATGGCCACCTCTTTCGGAGAGGCCACCGCGGACATCCAATCCTCGTCGTCCAGCTCCAGCCCGTCGGCCACCCAAGCCTCGCGTAGACTAGTTAACAGGCACGATCTATCATTAATCAGCTTCTTGTATATGAGGGAGATCGTGCTGTCCGGGACATGGCCATCCAGCACTCTGTCCTCCAGGGGGGAAGACTCCGGAATGGATGCAACATCCGGGAAGACGGAGCCCAGCGCATGGCGGACCTGCAGGTACCGAAAGTACTCACTGCCCTGCAGCTGGAACTCCGCCTGCAGCGTCTCAAAAGTTTTGAATCCCCCCCTCGTCCAAAGATCCCCCACTGTGCTGATTCCGATCGTGTCCCACTTCTCGAAGCCCTTCGATGTCCACAGGGAGCCCAGTCTCTCAGAGGCATACAGTGGAGACGCCCGGGTCAAACGGTCCTTCCACCCCATAGCTGCACTAGCCGCGTGCCAAACCCGCACCATTACACGCGTCGGTCCCGTCAGACGGGAGTCAGGCGCACCAGAGTACAGCGCTCGATTGTAATCGCCACCGGGCAGGAGCATCTTGTCCATCTCGAATGCCGGGTTCAGGGCGGGCCCGTAAAGGCCATGATTAATTGCAGCTAGCTGGGAGGCCCAGTAATACCGTTTAATGTCCGGGAGGGCGACCCCTCCATCGTACCACGGGAGCGTCAGTTTAGCCAGAGCAATACGCGGCCTCCCGTCCCAGAACAGGCGCCGCTGAAGGCCCTCCACCTCACGAAAGTAGCGTGCCGGGACCATATCCATAGTGTTCTGGAGGGCGTAGAGGAAGCGCGGCAAGGACATCATTTTAAACAAGGCCGCTCGACCGAGCGGCGAGAGCGGGAGACGCCGCCAGCGCACCACATCCTCCTTCAAACGCTGGAGAGGGGGCAGCAGATTCCGCTCATAGCGGGCCTCCGGGTCAAGAGTGATATATATACCCAAGTACCGGAAACCCTGGGAGGCAATCTGGATCGGGCAGTCCCGCGGCAGGACCGGAGCCTCCCCGGAAAGCACGTAGACGCAGGATTTCGCCCAGTTAATGACTAGGCCTGAGTTGCGACCGAAGGAGCGCAAAACATCAACTAGGACGATCAGGGACTTGCGCGGGGAGGCGAGATACAAAAGGATATCGTCCGCGTAGAGGGACACGCGGTCCTCGTGCTCGGGGGTCCAGCGGAGACCACGGATGGAAGGGTGCCACCGCAGCCACTCCGCCAGGGGCTCCAGGGCCAGGGCGAACAGAAGAGGCGACAGGGGACAACCCTGTCGCGTGCCCCGCCCCAGCGCGAACGGGGTCGACACACGCCCGTTCACCACCACCTGCGCCATCGGGCCCGAATATAGTAATTTGACCCAGCTGATGAAACCCGGGCCGAACCCAAACTTCGCGAGCATCGCCCAGAGATATGGCCATTCGAGCGTATCAAACGCCATAGTGGCGTCCAAGGACGCCAAGATGGCTGGCTCCCGCACAAATGGGACACGCGCGAGCACGCCGTGCAAGCGCCGTAGATTAAGAGCCGTATTGCGGTGTGGGATAAAGCCCGATTGGTCTTGATGGACCAAATCGCCCACCACGCCAACCAACCGGTTAGCCAACACCTTGGCGAGGATTTTGGGCTCCGCGTTCAAAAGCGAAATCGGCCGATAGGATGTGACCCGTTCACGGGGCTTCCCCTCCTTGTGGATTACCACAATTGTGGCCAGACGCTGGTCCGGTGGGAGGGAGCCCTGCGAGTGGGCCGCGAGGAACATCGCTCGCAGGTGGGGTGCCAGCACATCCGGGCGTAACTTATATAGCTCAATGGGAATGCCATTGGGGCCCATGGCCTTGCCGGATGAAATCGAGCGAATAGCCGAGGCAATTTCGTCCGAGGTGGGAGGGACGTCCAGCGAATCTCTGTCTTCCGCCGTAAGGGAGGGGAGTGCAATATCCCGAAGCAGGGCACGGGAGTCCGCCTCCGAACAGGGAGAAGCAGGGGAGTAGACTCCGCGGAAATAATCCGCGAAACAGGAGACAATGGCTTCCGGCTCCGTGGCACACGCACCATCCACACTCTCAATCAAAGGCACCACTCGGCTCGCTCTCTCTCTCTTATCCAACCACGCAATCAATTTACCGGCCTTGTCACCCACATCATACAAGCGCCCCTGCTGCTCTCTACCAAGGCCCCTGGCCGCCTCCGTGACGAGGGCCCGGTAGGCCGCCTGCTTTAACTGCAGAACATGTAACTTGGCGTCTGTTACCCCGTTCCCCAGGTCACCCTCCAATTCCGCAATCTCGGCCTCCACCCGGGTCACCTCCTCCCGCTCACGCCGCCGGGCACTGGCAATAAAGGAGAGGGCCTCCCCTCTAAGAACCACTTTGAAAGCCTCCCATAGGGAGATGGCAGATGGGACCGACCCCACATTCTCCTCAAAATAGCGCTGCAAGGATGTGATCAAGTCGGCACGAATGGTGGGGTCGCGCAGATACCAGGCGTTAATCGGGGCCACCCTGCCATCCCCCCTCGGAAAGACATCGAAATGCAACAACAATGGGGAGTGGTCTGAAATACCCCGTGCCAGATGGCGCACCTCTCCCACCCTCCCCGCATGGGCCGCTGGGACAAGGATGTAATCAAGCCGCGAAAGACTACCATGGGCCCCCGAGTGGAAGGTGTATTGTTGCAATACGGGATGCTTTAAGCGCCAACAATCCACCAGGCCCAGTGTGTCTAAAAGGCCAGGCAGCCACGCCTGTGCCCGGGGGAGGTCCCTAGGGGGATGGCGATCCATAGATCCAGAAACAACCGCATTAAAGTCCCCTCCAACCACCAATAGGCCACTCGGAAGTTCCAGAAGGAGGCGCCCCAGGTCCGCAAATGTAGTGGCCTGTAGCCCAGGCGGGACGTACACCGACACAAAACTGAACACTCTACCCTCCATACGTCCCGCCAGAGCAGTGTAACGTCCCCTCTCATCGTGGTGCACCTCATCAATCTCCAACGGGAGCGAGTTCCTAACCATAATACCCACCCCCCGCGAGCCTGAGGTGAAGCCAGAGTGGGCCGCCAAACGATATCCCCTCCGATTCATTGCATGAAAGGTGTTACCTATAAGGTGCGTCTCTTGCAGAAAGACAACATCTGGGGAAATACGTTTTAAATACTGCAGGACCACACCACGCTTAATCCTATCCCCCAGGCCGTTAACATTCCATGACAACACAGTCAAGTCCCTACCCCCCATCATACGTCGAAACAATCGGTCGTCCCCCACCGAGCAGTCTAAAGACAACAAAACAGTCGCAGGATTGCCTTGCGGTACGAACAAACAACACACCCCCCCCACCCCCCGGTCCCAACAAAACTCCCCCCTCCCTGCACCCCTGCATGAGCCCAGACAGCCCCCCCAAAGTGCAGTGTGCCTGTCGCCCCATAGCTAAATACTAATTAGTCCCCCAGAGGAGGAGGGAAGCCCCCAGCAGACCCCACATGACCTCCATGGGAGGGGAACCTACAGAAGCAGTATGTGGTGAAGGAACAATGTCCCGAGTAAGGCAATACAGTCACCCCTCAATTCTGAACCAGCGGGCCCTCCTCGCCAGCTGCGCTCCCCCCACCCCCCCGGCCCCGATCCCCAGGCAAGGTGTCCAACCAGTCCCCAGCCGCCTCGGGCCGGTCGAAGAAGTGCGTGCGACCATCCACCTCCACCCGCAGCTTAGCCGGGAAGAGCATTGAGTACTTAAGATTTAGGTCCCTTAAACGACGTTTGATGCCAATAAAGCTCTGCCGCTGCTTCTGGACTGCCGGGGTAAAGTCTGGGTAGAAGTTTACGTCCATGTTGTCCAACCTGACCGGTCCCTGTTGCCTGGAGGTCTGGAGGATGGCATCTCGGTCCCGAAAATTAAAGATTCGGGCAATAAGGGGCCGCGGCGGGGCACCGGTCTTAGGGCGGCCCCCGGGGACCCGGTGGGCACGTTCCACCGCAAAAAACTTACTCAGCCCCCGGGGCTGGAGATGGGTCAGGATCAAGTCTTCCACGAAGAGATCCGCCGCCTCCGCCTCACGTCCCTCCGGCACACCAATAATGCGGATATTATTCCTCCGGGCGCGACCCTCGGAATCCTCCAGTCGCCGGTCCATCAGGGCGCTCGCCTGGCCAAGCCGGCGCACCTCCTTCTGGAGGGCCACCACGTCAGTCGTGAGGCTCGTTGTGGTTTGGGTCAGGGAATCGACTCGGTCGTTCGTCTTTGACAAGTCCGCCCTCACAAGGCCCACATCCACCAGGACCGAGTCAATTTTTTGCGACAAGGTATCAAAACGCTGGTCCACTGAGGCCTTCAGTTCAGCGATGGCGCCCATGACGTCCCGGAGGGTTAGATCCACTGGATGGGCAGGTGTCTCCGTCGGTCCCACCGGGGATGACCGCGTTGTCTCCGGAGAACCCTTTTGGAGCGTGTAGCGGTCCATACTATTGGCCTGGTGCGCCGTGCCACGGCGGGTCGTCTTCACCTTCGCCCGGTCGCCATCTTGTTTGGTGGCCATGCTGGCCCTTCCACCGTCGCGCCAAGATCTCCAAACGGGCCGTCACACCAGATCACGGGTGTCAAGGGGGCGACCACAGAGCCGCGGGTCGACCCACCGCCGGCGGGCCAGCTGGGTACCTGGACAAGGCCACACCACCGCACCCCGCTCCGCAGCCCGACCTCGCCAGAGAGCAAGGAGGGCGCAAAAGCGAAAGTGAAAGTGCGGGGTGCGCGAGTCGCCCAGCCCCGCTCGCCGCTGTTATTCACCTTGTCCCCGGATCGCGCCACTACTCCAATCCGGGGGGCCGGCGAGGAGAAGGCCGCAACCTTCAGTCGATGTTCCCACCGGCGTTCGGGGTCCGATTCGAGCCCAAAAAACGGGTAGTGCCTCAGCTCGGGTTCCCCGACACAGTCCCCTTAACAAGGACAGGATATTTCCAGGATTTATTCAGGAGGTCGCGGAGGTCCTCGGGAGCCTCGCACCTACGCGGCCATCTTGGTTGCGCGCTAGGCTCCTCCCCTCGTTAATTAATATTAATTATCTAATTGATGATTAATTATATTAATTGTGGAATTCTTTTTTTAGATTTTTAATTTTAGGTGCGGGTTGTGGGGTTTATTGGGGGTACAGGTTGGGAAGTGTGTTAACTATAAGAAGTTAATATTTAGTTTGAATTAATATTAATTATTTAATTATTAATTAATTATTTTAATTGTACAATCATTTTTTACTTACGTTTTAATTAAGTAATAATTAGTTATACATTGATATTAATCACGACATTGATAATTAATTATGTTAATTTTGTAATACATTTTTTCAAAGATACATTTTAGGAGCATGTTGTGTGTTTTGTGGGGGTATATTGTGGGAAGGAAATCAATTATAATTAAGTAATAATAAATTTTTTATTAATAATAATTAGTTTACTGATAATTATTTATGTTAATGCAAATAATTTGTTTTTTAAAGTTAAGTTTTAGGTGTGGGTTGTGACTTTTGTAGGGGTATAGGGTGGAAAGTAACAAAAATAAAATGATTTAATAAATATTTTTCTGTTAATAAACAATTTTAAATAAAATAATTTATTTAAATAGAAAATATTAGATTCTAGGACAGTGCAGACTGGGACGGGTTTATGACTGGGGTGACAAAGCGGGAAATTAATTGCCTGGCTAGACAGACAGGAGCGAGCTTGCCGACAATTTCCCGAACTAAGGAATTCTGGAGGATCCGCTATAGTGGATCCCCAAGAAATAGTTGATCACTTTGCAGCTCACTTCTGTACAGTCTACCGCTCCATAGCGCCATACACCGAAGCGGACTGCTCTGAACTTTTACGAGACATCTCTCTGCCGGTACTATCCGACAGTGACCGTGCTTTTATGGATAGCGCCCTTATAGCTGACGAGATTGCAACCGCAATCAGAACACTCCGCCCGGGCAAGGCCCTGGGCCCCAATGGCATCCCGATCGAACTCTACAAGCTCCGCCCGGACAGACTAGCACCACATCTGAAATCAATGTTTGAGACTAGTCTTGAGCAGGGATCGCTTCCCCTTGACCAGCGAATCATGACTATCGTCGTGATTCATAAGGAAGGAAAACCCAAAACTGATTGTGCCTCTTATAGGCCTATCTCATTGTTGAATGCTGAGCCCAAAATATTGGCTAAGGTGCTTGCTAATAGACTGATTAAGGTTATAGGTGGCCTAGTGCACCCTGACCAATCGGGGTTTATGCCTCGGCGAAATACCGTCCTTAACCTTCGCAGACTGCATGGGGTCTTGGGCAGGGCGCCGACTTTGCGTGAGGATGCCATTGTGGTCTCCTTGGACGCCACAATGGCCTTCAGTACACTTGAATGGCCCTATCTCTTCGCAGTGCTCACGAAATTAGGATTTGGTCCGGGCTTTAGTCAATGGGTACGATTACTGTACAGCTCCCCAATGGCTCAAGTAATTGTAAATAACAGGAAATCCGACTCCTTTTCACTTAGCCGAGGCACCCGTCAGGGGTGTCCCCTCTCCCCTCTATTGTTTGCCTTAGCCCTTGAGCCCCTCGCAGCCTGGATCCGCAAGGATGTAATGATCTGTGGGTTGCGGTGGTCGACTGACTGGGAAGATCGAATATCCCTATACGCGGGCGATATTCTGTTATACCTCGCATCCCCAAAAGATCCCTTATTGCGTTATTTGATATCCTTTCCGTTTTTGGTAGATACTCCGGGTTTGGCATCAACTGGCAGAAATCTCTCCTCTATGTCCTGAGTGGGAAGGCCCCCCCGATACCTCGAAATTGTCCCATACCAATAGTCTCAGACGGCTTTAAATATCTGGGTATTTTTATTTTGCTAGACAAAACTCTCCATTTCACCCGAAATCTTGCTGCCCTGATACAACGACTAAAGCAGGAAATCGCAAATTGGAAATCGCTCCCCCTCTCCTTATTAGGCAAAGCGTCCCTCTTCAAAATGATGTCCTTACCACGCTTTCTCTATGTCCTTCAGAATTCGGCAGATCCAGTACCAAATTCTTACTTTCAACAAATAGAGGGACTTCAACAAGACCTTCTCTGGAATGGGAGACCTCATATTGCTCTTAAAAAAATCAATAAACCACAGCACCTATGGGCGGCCTGACGACCCCGGGTTTGGTATGGACAGACTGCTCCTTCCTAATGGTTCCTTTACCAGGGCCCTTTACTCTAAGCCGAATAGATACCCTCTCACTGGCCCCACCAAGCACTCCGTCCATATCTGGCACACGGCGACTGCCTCGCTGGGTTGGACCAACAAATTGACCCTGTCCACGCCCCTGTGGGACTCCCAGAGACTCGGGGACTTGGGCAACTCGCAGGGTTTTGATAAATGGGACCTAATCGGCATTTCACATATCAGAGATCTGTGGGGCAAAAATGGTGTTAAGTCTTTTGACTCCCACCAACTTCAATATACCATGGCGGAATCAGAGCGTTTTCGCTACTTGCAAATTCGCCACGCATTGCAAACAGCACTACCCCGTGACACCTCCCCACCTGACTATTCACCACTGGAGAACAGACTGCTAGATGGCTATCTGCCCGAGAGAGCCATCTCCCAAACATATAGGAAACTCATTAACAATATGGATGACCCATTGATGCCTCTGCGATAGAAATGGGTGAAGGACGGTATCGAGTTGGACGATGAAAATTGGGAGACTGCAGTCTCCTCCCCCAAAACTGTCGCCATCCCGGCGCGCCTCCGTCTTGTACAACTAAAAATACTACATAGAGTCTACATCACGGGACCCCAATTGATACACATGGGTGGTTCAGTGGATGGGTATTGCAGAAGGGGATGCGCCCAGCTAGGCACGTTCATTCACATAATATGGCACTGCGACCCAATACAGGCTTACTGGCGAGATATTCATAATATTATGAGCCAGGCACTGAAGCTTACTGTAAGGCCTGTAGCTCCTTAATATCTGGGAACCTACTGACCTAAACTTGCATGCTATACAATGGGTCACACTGGGCTGCATGATTGCCAAAAGAAACATTGCTCAACTCTGGGGGGCAGCACAAGCCCAAAGAGTCATAGATTGGTAGACGGACATCGACTGGTGTATGCTACGGGAAAAGACAGTTTATGCAGCTCGGGGCTGTCCCCGAAAGTGGTCTAGGATCTGGACTCCCTGGAATCCATATCGTGGCTTTATATGCACCCCACCAGATGATCCCGAATGTGACAGTCCCCCCTCAACATAACTTCCAATTACCATCCTCCTAAGTCTACACACCTTGATATCGCTGTGTTCCCTGTCATTGAATATGTTTAATAAAAAGAATTAAAAAAAAAATAGAAAACATTTTTGTATTTTAATTATAACAATATTTGCAGTTATTCATGATATGTATTTAACATTGCAATATGTATTTTTTTCCTTTTTGTAAAAAATATATTTGTATTACTTTTTGACATATTTATATTTTTATTTGTTTACTATGTTTTTGAAATTATTTTATTGTGATGAAGAGAATGTGTTTGTTTCTAATGTTGCACTGACTGGAGTGGATATAGTAAATTGTACCCCACCACAATCCAACACTTTCTCTACTGGTGCACTTACTGGAGTTGGAAGTAAAATGTACCCCTCCACAATCCGACACTTTCCTTTGTGTTGCATAGACTGGAGTGGGAACAGTAATTTTTACCCCCTTCCCCCCCGCAATCCAACACGTTCTCTACTGTTGCACTGACTGGAGCGGGAAAAGTAAATTTGACCCCTCTGCAATCCATCACTTTCTCTACTATTGCATTAATTGGAGTGGGAACAGTCAATTTTACCCGTTCGTAATCCAACACCTTTCCTACTGTTGAAGTTATTGGAGTAGGAATAGTACATTTTACTCCTCCCCAATCCAGCTCTTTCACTACTGTTGCATTTATTGGAGTAGGAATAGTAAATTTTACCCCTCCACAATCCAACACCTTCCCTACTGTTGCACTGACTAAAGTGGGAAAAGTACATTTTACCCTTCCACAATCACACACTTTCCCTACTGTTGCACTGACTGGAGTTGGAATAGTAAATTTTTCCCCTCTGCAATCTGACACTTTCCGTACTGTTGCTCCAACTGGAGAGGGAATCTTAAATGTTACCCCTCCGCAATGTAACACTTTCTCTACTGGAGTGGGAATAGTACATTTTACACCTGTGTGATGTAACAGTTTTCCTACTGTTGCATTGCATGTAGTGGGAGTAGTACATTTTATAGATAAGTACAAGATTTTGTATACATTGTAGTGGTGATAGTATACGTATTACATTTAAAATTTTATAATTTATATTGTTACAATTTGTATCATTATGTTTTTGCTTATTAAAAATATATATTTATTAATATGAATGTTTTTAATATGTAAAATATTTCCTATTAAAGTTTAAGAGATTTATGCTGTTTACTTTTTCATTTTAATTAAAATGGTTTGTTTTAAAAATATTTTATGCTATTGGTATATATATATATAGATAGATAACTATATATATTTATTTGATGTTATTACATTATTTAAATAATTCTGAGATGATAATATAAATACAAATTATTAGTTTATTAATAGTTTTTAACAAAATATTTGTAAATATATATATTAATATATATCTGTGTTTACCTTTTTTAAATACGTTTATTTATTATATTTGTTGAAATGTATATTAAATCAATTTTATTTTTATGAAATAATGTTACTGTTTAATATTTATTATTTAATATTTAAATTTAAATATATTTAAAAAACGATATTTAATACAATGATATTAATGGCAACGATAATATTTGTTCAGTATTTTTATACTTACCATTATAAGAATAGCATGACGATATTTTAGAAAATTATATTTTGAGCATGATATTTTGGTGTGCCAATGTTTTCATAGGCAATATTTTATCAGTGAACCACGGATAACATATAGGATGATATCAGCAGACGAGAGGGAGAAGACAACATGAGGAATCCACAATGAGGTCCGACGGAAACAACAGAAAGGGAACATAGAGAAAAAACATAATAACTAGCAAGTAAATGAGCATCAATAAACAGTATTATATGCACCTGGAATATCCATAAACGTATATAACAATGGAAGTAGGAAAGAAAGAGAATGGTATAAAGTAAATGCTATAAAACCCTTTCTAAGAACAAGAGAAAATAACATCTGAAATTTGAAACATGAGAAGAGTCATGTTATAGATGATGCCTCTACATCCATGGGTCTGATTTGTGATGGTTGATGAAGGATTGCAAATCTGCAGGTTTTTCAAAAGAATAGGACCTGTCTTTAAAGGTTATTTTGAAGAGACACAGGTGTAGTTGATGTTAGCTGAGATCTAAGATCAAGAAATTGCTTTTGGCGAGCTGAAGTGGAGACATCCTGTGTGAAAAATACCCTATGACCTGACCATTGTAGCGGTCTGACCTTCTTAGCGACAGAAAGCACAAACATTTGTTAGGAAAATTGTAGAAACAGGATGATGATCCTATGGCCAGAGTAAGTGCCGAAAGATGGACATGAGCCAAGATGGTGGGCCCGTTGAATGAATAAAGGAGAGGAGGAATGCAGTTTAAAATGGAGGGAATTGCTGATTGCAGGAATGTACTCATGCTAGAACCCTCTAAGCCCACGGGAATACCAAAGAGGTGAGGATTATTCCTCCTATTCCTATTTTCCAGATCTTCTGTGAGACATTTGAGTTGAACAACGTCTTTAGTCAACTGTTAGATAGTAGGAGATACTTCCTCAAGGTTGCTCACTCTATGATCCAGAGTTGAAATAGACTGGTTGTGCAGTTTTAAAGCCCGTAGTTCCTCCATGATATTATCCAGGGTTAGAGGAGTAGGTGATTTAGCAGGCGAGCCAAGGTCCTTTTTTGGACGCTTGACTGAGGCAATGGTGTTAGATTTCTTAGGAATAAGCTAGTTTGCTGAGATGAGGTTGTGCAGTGTCATAAGAAATCAGAGGCTTTCTCAAAGTTGGCCAGAGAGTTAGACTTGGTTGGTTGAGTGCACTGGATACGAAGAGAAGAGGCAGTTTTGGAAGGGATACTTAAAATATAGCAATTTTGCCCTTTATGAAGCTTCCCCACAAAGATATGCACTCCCAGCTATAAAAAATAAATAAAAGTCACTAGCAACCTGGGAGGGGAACAAGGTATTAATTAATAAAAGTCAAAAGGAAAGCCACCAAAAAAGCGGTGCCTCAAAGATATGCAGTTGAAACACCAAGTCAGCGCCGACAGTGAGTGGGCAGTAGAGGATAAGGATATTAAGGAAAGTGCAGGAGCTCAGAGAAAGTCACTGTGTTAATCAAAAACTAAACATCAACAGCCCCATATCTCCAAAAGTTAATGACCCAGTCATTAGAGAATCTGCTTGCCATGTTATGTTATGTTAATTTATTTCTTCTATAGCGCACGGCTACTCCCAAGAGCGTCCCGGCGCTTTGCTGAAGAACAATTGGCAGACAAAACAGAAACATAACGACTACAAAAAAAAGAGACAGAAGAGGGACTCAGGTTATATAGAAGAACTTAATTAGTGAAAAGCCACGTTTTAAGCTCCTTTCTAAAGGCAAGGAGACTCGGGGCCTGTTTAAGAGAGAGTGGTAATTCATTCCACTCCTTCGGGACTAGGTAGCGGAAGGATCGACCACCCATCCTTGCACGCTTAATGACCGGGACTGTCATTTTAGATAGCAAAGATGATCTCAGGGCCCTGCCCGGTACATATCGGGAAAGACGTTTCCTTATGTACTTGGGGCCGGAGCCTTGTAGAGCCTTAAAGGCAAAAGTCAGGCACTTAAAAAGAATTCTTTTAGTGATCGGCAGCCAGTGTAAATCTCTCAAAAGGGCCGTGGCGCCGGCTCTTCTTGGGAGCCCGTAAATAGCACGGGCTGCCGAATTCTGGACCACTTGCAGACGGGTCAGAAGATATTTTGGTAAGCCCAAAAAAAGGGTGTTTGCGTAGTCCAGTCGCGATCCAATCAAAGCCTGAACAATAGTCTTCCCATGCTGAACAGACAAAAGAGGAAGGAACTTTCTCAGCATCCGTAAAATGCCGAAGCATTTACCAGAGAGGCACGAAATATGTGGCCCAAAAGACAGTTCACTGTCCACAATTACTCCCAGGTTTTTTGCCTTGAGTGACACACTGTCAGGAGGAAACAAATCTTGAGGCCACCAGGCTTTCCAGTCTGGTTCAGAGGTGCAACCAAAAAAGAGCAACTCCGACTTGTCGGGATTACACTTTAACCCATTACACCTAAACCACTCGAAAACCGCCCCCAAACAATCCTTAATCTGTACGCCATCGAAAGTCCCGCCCCTGTCACAAGTGAACAGGAGCTGGGTATCATCGGCGTAAGATATGACCTGGGCGCCAAAAGACTCCGCGACTGCCGCCAGAGGGGCCATAAAGATATTAAATAGCGTGGGGCTAAGGATGGAACCCTGCGGTACCCCTACCTCTAATGGAGACATATCCACGGAGAAAGGAGGCGCCCAGATCGTTTGTCGGCGGCCGGCTAGAAAAGATTTAAGCCAACTCCACACCGTTCCCTGAATGCCGCACTCCCAGAGTCTTTCCAGGAGGCGATCATGAGGGACGGTGTCGAACGCCGCCGATAGATCTAACATTACCAACATAGACCTTCCTCCAGAGTCGAGTACTTCCCTGATGGCATCAGTGACCTCTAAGAGGGCCGACTCTGTGCTGAAATTTGCACGGAATCCAGATTGCGTGTCGTGCAGCAGATCGTGCTCCTCAATGAAATTAGAAATCGTCCGATGTACAAATTTCTCGGCCACTTTCGCTAGGGCGGGGAGAAGGGAGATAGGTCTGTAGTTGGCATGGATGAGGGGGTCCAAGGTAGGCTTCTTGATCAATGGCAGGATCAAGGCATGTTTCCATGCTTGTGGGACCACTCCCGTTAACAATGAAGAATTCAAGAGTGGATTCAGTAAAGCATTTAAAGCAGGTGCCACCTTCCCCAGATGTTTAGCTGGGCACGGATCAAGTGGAGAACCTGATTTCAAACCAGACAGAAGCTCCAGGGAGGTGTCAAGACAAAGATGAGGAAAGAGTGAAAGAGAAGGGCCTGTACTCTCCCTAAATACAGGGAGGGATGAAAAACCTACGGCCAAGTGTGAGCCAGGGTAGAGAAGAGAGGCTTGAATAGTTGTAATTTTGGATGTAGAGAAAGTTGCAAGCTGTTTTAACCATTCTTCAGAATGAGTATGAGATGGAGTGCAAATAGCCGGGGACATAAAATCCAAAACAACTTTAAAAATTTCCTTACAACCATTTTCAGCCTCATCAATTCGTCGCTCAAAGTATGCTTTTTTTCCCTTCCAAATTGACTGAGGCTTTAGTTATTATTCGAAATTTTGCTTTCTCAGTCAGGTCATAGGCCCGTCGCCAAACTCTCTCTGCCCTTTTACAGCCCTGCCACTGCTCCCTTAACTGGGGAGTGAACCATGGGGCAGACACTCTGCGCTCGCCATATTTATGCTTCTTTTCGGGAATTAAGGTCTGAAGTCTGGCTGTCAGCCAATTCTGAAAGAGACTGAGATTCTCTTCCAATGTACACGAAAGAGGACATGGAAAGATATTAAGGGCCTCAGATAGCATTTCCGCCGAAAGTAGATGGAAAGGGCGCGAAGATCGCGAGGTCTCTATAGATTCTCTCACCCGGGTGAGAACGGTGACAGGTACCGAGAAAGAGACCAAAAAATGATCAGACCAGAGTACAGGTTGTAAGGACTCTATCACAATAGCTTTTGTAGAAAAGATCTGGTCGAGAGTATGGCCTTTATTATGTGTCGGCTTTAGAAGAAACGGAGACAGACCTAAGGTATTTGTAATGTCACTTAGTTTCATTGCGTCAGGGTCCGCTGCGATATCCATGTGGATATTGAGGTCCCCAAGAAGCATACAGTGCTCTGATCTGAGACAGGGGACAGAGAGAGCGACTTGTAGTACATCAAAGAACGACCCTATCGACCCCGGGGCTCTATATAAGAGAATCCCGGTACAGGCCTGGAGGGGGGAGAGCTGAAGGGTGAAGCCCAAGGCTTCACATCCCTGAATGTTCTCTACCGGAAAGGTTGAGCAGGGAATGTTTTTATTGACCACAAGAGCTACTCCTCCCCCTCTACCAGAAGTTCTGTCCCTCCTAAAGATGTTATATTCCGGAGGGATGGCGTTGGCTAAGTCAGGTGTTGAACAGTCACTCAGCCATGTCTCCGTAAGGAATAAACATGATATATCGGAATTATACAATAAATTCCAAATATCCAAAGAGTGACCGATCACGGATCTAGTATTGAGAAGAAGGCATTGGTAAGGGAGCGGAGTGGTATTAGGTGCAGTCCCGATGGAAATTGGAGGCCGCCATCCACAAGTAGAACAGCTTTTTCGAAAATGCCATGAGGAATTAAAAGCTACCTCTGGTAAATGCAGAAACCCCCATGGTGTCCTCCAAACAATCTTGTGAAAGTCTTCCATAGTTGTTGTCAATGAAGAATCTCAGATTAGGACCATCAAGAGCATTTCTCAGCAGGCGCATGAATGTATAGAATGTTCAGGGTGAGGTGAAATTACCTCAGACACCCTGAGGTCGCCAAAACAAGCATGTTGTAGAGATTAAAGAGGCATGCTAGACCGCATGCAAATTAACAATAAAGGCATATTCTTTCAGTGGCTGACCTTCGTTATAAATGTGCGGAAGAAGGGCCTTTAGAGAAGCGCTTTCCCATCTCATTTCTCTAGAATGCCGCCAGAGCTGCACAGAGCTCTACAGAGCCACTGCCATCTTGTTCAGTGTCCAGGCCAGGCCCCCCACACTCTCTCTCTCTCTTTATCATGCACTCTGATTGTACGAGGATGTCCCCTGCATGCTATACAGTGAAATTCCCTCTGCCCTTAGGTTCTCACCTGTGAGTATTTGGTATCCTGGTTGGGTCAAGCCTACTAGACAGTGCAAACCGTGTGGTTGCAAAAGACCTATAATCAGTGATGGAAGTGCATTAGAAAATTATTGGAACTGTGATGTTCAGTGCATTGGGGCGGAGTCATGGGGTGAGGTAAAGGCATGGCTAAATAAAACAAAATATTCTGTAACTTTTTGTGATCTTTCACCTTTAGGTAACTACATATAAAATAACTCAGCTTAAATGAAAAATAAATACTAGTAAGGGTAATTTGTGGGAAATGCACTTTTGTACATTAAGAAAACCCCGTTATTTAATCACCGCAGAGGTCTGTGTGTGTAACCAGAAAGCCACAAAATTGAATCCTAGTTGGTTCAGTGGAGAATAGTATAGTGATTTTAGTGCTATGAGGTCCCACCCTGTGACAGAAAGCACTCTGAATATGTAAGTCATTTTTTAACCTTATGTTAGACACAGTTTATGACTGTCCTTTAAAATCACATACTACACAGCTCAGCTGGTACCTCCCTTGCAATACCACTCAAAAATAATATATCTGTGTCACCAGGAAGCTTCAAGGGATTCAATCAATTAAGGCCAATGACAGCTCCCTTGCACCCTTTACATTTACAGATTAACCAGTTGGGCATATTTACATTTCTTTCATGCAAGAAACCTGATAAGACGGCTTGTTTAGTTGCCTGCTGCTCCCACAGGTTCACAGCAGAGGAGACTCCCTGCCTTACACTTCAGCTGAAGCATTTCAGCTCTTGGAATTAACCATACCGGGACATTTGTCTTTTCACAAAAAGTAGGGGAACTGTCTTAAATGGAAAATATATGGGCATGCCTTGTGCCTCCAATCCCGACCACTTCAACCTCTGCCTATAATCAGTTTACCAGGAATGTACATGGAATAATGCCCACCCACTGCATGCCATTGATTGGCTTTCTAGGCATTTACATTTGCTTGCTTATATTTTAAGGCTTGCCTTATCTATCTTGTGTCTGTCCCTTGCGTGGAGCATTGCCAAAGTTACTTGTGTCCTTCCACTGCCTCTTTGTACCAATTTATCAATCTTGTGTTTGTTCAACCTCTGGAGCATAGCCTCCTTACCATCTCTCTAGTTGGCTGACTGACTGCCTTCTATCCCTCCGCTGCTCACCTTTAGGGAACCTGTGTTGTTTTCTTCCTCAAGCAATGCTTTGCCCTTTCCTACCCCCACCTACTTCCCCATTTGCTCCTCCGTTACCCTTGCAATCCTTTTGTTTTATGAACTTGCCCTTGCACACTAAAAACATTTATTGATCCAAGGTCCATGCACCATGTGGGACCGGAAACGAAAAAATGAAAGCAAATAACGCCTGCATCATTCTGCTACCATGTGCATATGTCATCACCCATGTGTGAGCCACTGGATTGCCATCAGAGGCCGCACCTATGTACTCTTCTTTACATTTATTCATTTTTTTGAGGATTCTGCCCAGATTTGAGAAAAAGCCGGAAACTGTAGACCTATTTTTTGCAAATGTTTGTTTTTTGTTCTCTTTGACCAAGGAAGGGTGTTCTCTGTAAAAGTCTCAGCGTACTGGTGTGTAGGTGTGTGTGAAATTAATGAACATTGCTTTCACATAACGCAGAATTTTGAAAATATTGTGTGAAATGCAAATTCATTATTTTGCCATATATTTTAGCCAAAATGTGTCCTCTTGTCAATTTTTGACACAAACACATTTCATGCAAAAGACTTGTGCCAAAAACAAAAAGCAACACAATCAACAGTTACTCCCATGCTGTTGGTCCAGGGGTTCTGCAGCAAACATTTACGTTGAATGGCACGTTCATAGTAACTTTTTACAACAAATTGCATGTAATTATGCAAAGTGGGTCATTACGGGATTTTCGAGTAATAAGTGTGACACGAAATTACGCAAATTACAGCAGCATAGTTTAAATTTCACCCTGGCCTACTGCTGGTGTCTGCTTGACAACAAGCTTCCCAGAGGTGAGGGGACATCCCCTGAATGTTTGCTTATACAAAGAAGAATTGTTTTTCTGACCCGAAGCACCTAAAAGACAACCTGCCTGTTGAGTCTGAGTAAGGAAAGGAGCCTACCAATCCCGCAGGAAGTGTGTCTGTGAAGGGGGAGTAAGAAGCAACATGACCACTGGTGGTGTGTAGGTCTGCCAGAATGGGAAGACTGAGGAGAGTGGTGTAAGTGCTTTGAGGAGTGTGGGTCACATCTCTCCATATGAACTGTCCTTTGTGGGAACCATGACAAGAATCTGTGCCCAAAGGAATGGTGCATCTGCATTGAGAAACTCTGCCAGGCAGCTTACTACAATACAATGCATTTCTAAAGCGCAAAGGTGTCCGGGCGCTAGCAGAAAGGATTGTCACATTGTCTGTATTCTGGAACACAACGTTAGGAAGTAGTTAGACCTGAATCAAAGAGAAGCATTTTGAGTCATTTTCTGAAAACCATTTCAGAAGAACCACTTCTCAGGGCCAGAGGCAGAGCATTCCAAAGTTTGGCAGTCAAGTATGCAAAGAAACAGCCTCCTCTTCAAGACTTAATAATGCAAGGAGTTTGAAACAATGTGAAGTTGTTAGAATGCAATGAGCATGCCTGAAATGACAACTTAAATCAGCGCCTAAGATAAAGAGGTCCTTTTAGACTAAAAATTCTAAAGGTAAATGTGAGGGCCTTGAAATGGATACTTCTGTTGTTTGGTAGCCAATGAAGCTGTTGCACATGACTTAATATCAAACCCCAGTGAGAAATTTTAAGGATCAAACGGGCAGCAGCATTCTGAATAATCTGAAGACGCTGAATACGAAAAGTAGGAAACCCAAGCTACAAACTGTTGGATTAGTCCAATTTGTAGGAGTTCCAGGCGTGCACAATAGTGTTTTGATTTGTCCATGGGAATAAAGTGTAGCATACGTCTCAAGGATCTCAAGATCAAGAAACAAGAACTGGGCAATGTTTTAATCTGAGGCTCAAAAGTGAGCTCAGCATCAAATTTGACCCCAAGGTTCCTTACCACAGGGGAAGGGCAAGGGGCAGTTCCCATCTCTGATGGCCATCAGAGGTTTGATTTATTTGTTGATTTATTTATTTGAAATGTTTTATATAGCGCTGGCTAGACCCGGAGGTATCAGAGCGCTTTACATGAGGACGAGCATTGTTTCAGAGCATAGTTGCCAGTTACATAGTTACAAGTTACACAGTTTCAGAGCATAGATACAAGTTGCTGGAGCGTAGTTACATGTGTTAAAAACATATACGTAAGGGAAAAAGCAGGCAAGGGGAGAGATTCAGGGGAGAGAGGATAGGAGCAGGGGAGGTAGACAAAGAATGAAAGAGGGAAAGAGATGGGGGGTGAAGGAAACGCAACCGGGAGACGAGGGAAAACAGTGTCCAACGTCCGGAGTGCTGTGATCCCAGTGGAAATTGTGTCATTCCCACACCTCCGCTGTGTGTGGCTCCCTTTACGCTGTGGACTCTCTCAGAGGGGTCTCTGAGACTCCAGGGCATAAATACTGGATCCTTCCCCAACAAGGGGAGAGGGAGTGCTTTGGCAAGGGGCGCCACTCCCACACACGACCGCTGTGTGTGGCTCCCTTCCCTTGACGCCGTGGACTCTCTCAGGGGGGTCTTTGAGACTCCAGGGACTAAATGCTGGATCCCTCCCTAACAAGGGGAGAAAGGAGTGCTTTGGTAAAGGGCACACACCATGGTGGTAACTTTAGGGATAATGGTGTATTGTGTGGTGAAACAGTTTTAGAATGGAGGGAACAGTTCCAAAGTCTGCAGAATTGTGGGACAACCCTTTTTTCCTGCCATCAGCCCTCTTGGGGGGAGTGAATCTGAAGAGGAGTCTGTGGATAGTCGCCATCTTAAGGTCAGGCAGGTCAGAAATAGTGGGTTAAGGCATTGGGCGTCTTTTTGGTGGCAATTGTTTTCTGTGTTTGGATTTAGGTTGTATTTAGGGATAGATTTACTATGTCTGAGTCAATCAATCAGGTGTTTGTTAAGTTGAGTTGAGTGGACCGTGACACTGCATTGAGAAACCCTAAAAGATGCAGATGGTGTCATATTAGAGACTGCCTCTGAAGACCATTCTACTGTGTACTCTGATTCCCACCACAGAACCCTTGTCTCTTAACCAAGTCCACAAATTAGTTTGTTGGCAGCCAGAGGCCATCACCATCACCAAAGCTCCACATGACTGCAAGGACTCCCAGCTGTCACCTCTACGGCTACTTTTTATGGTCTGTTACACACCAAATTAACTTTCAGCTGATGTCACTCTCAGAAGAGAAGAGGGAGTGAGAAGGACGAGGCTGTTGGTCCCCATCTGCAAACCAAGGAGGGCTGTGACATAGGAACCTTTTAAATGTAAGAATTATTTAAAGAGGTAATTTGCACCTGAGACTTGATAACATCCTTCCTTAGAGAGCTCAAACACACAAGAGGGACCTGCCTAGAGAGGGGGAAAAGGGGACCAGGATCGAAGGTGTAGTAGACAAATCCACAGTAAAGTAACTTTACTTGTAGCCTGTTCAGTGAAGTGCTAAAGTTTGCCTGTGTATTAAACCACTTTCCGCTGAACAATCAGTTATTGTAGTGCTGGGTGTTTGTTGAGCTTTTCTGAGCTTGTGTATCCCCACACTACCTCCTGAGAGGTCTGTAACTGCTCACCGTCACTACCAGTGTCAAGTGCTGAAGGGGTTGGGTTTGGCCCGGTTTTGCGGAGCCAATGTAGGATAGATTCAGTGACATCAGTGACAATCACATCCCCCAAGGCTGAGGCACAATAGTACCTGCTTTCCCTGTATCCCAACAAATAGGGTTGACACACACACAAACTGATTTGACCTCCTGTACCCTTTTTAGAAGAGACTAAGATCCACCTCACAATGACCAAGTGCATGTATGCAGGGCACATGTATGGTGTCTCAGGCTCTGATAGTCATTCTTTGCAATCAATGTTCTCTGCCTGGTGAGAAAGAAGTGACTTTCTCACCATCATGGGCCAAAGTGTAGAAATAATTGTCCCTGAACCACTCTAATAGTTCCCTCTAACCATGCCACGCTGCACAGACATCTGTGCTCTTGAATAGAGAACTCAGGGACATATCATCATGGGCAATATCGCCGCTTTAGCGGCACATTTTGCTGCTAAAGCGGCAATATTTTTATCGTCCTATTAGTAAGCTGTCGCTAACAGCTGTTAGCGACAGTTTTCTGACAATAGCGTCCTTTTGTTTGCCGCTTTGCATGTCAGCGATATTTATCGCTAATGACATGCAAAATAGGCGTTCCCACTAAAATGTAATGAATAATGCCGCTAACACACCATCGCTCTATTATCAATGCGGAGCCATATCCGCGAAGCGATGAATAAAGGTGCGCTAAGCACCATTAATCGCAACTATTTAACGCCTGTAAAATTGTTTACTTAACCACCTTTATCATGGGAGGTTGATTGTTATGTTGAGTCCACGTTTGCCTATTAGCAAGCTTTTCAGTATCGCACTCGCATTATCGCAGGATTTCTCCGACTAATCCCCGCTATCGCTGGATTTCACATCGCATCTTAGCAAAGCGTTGATAATACACCGCTAAGAGTGCGATGTGATCCAGCGATAGACGGTAATAAAATAAAACGCGCTAAGCACGTTTTGCGATATTTATCGCATTTGCTTGCTAATATGGCCCTCGGTGATGAGACCTTTGTCTGATTCTTTGGCCCATCCAGGGCAGATCACAAATTCTTTGTTTGTGGTTTATACAGTTAATCAAGGGACAGTGGCGCTGTATGTTGCTAGTTTGCCTTTCTCTATGTTTGCTATGTTTTGTCAAACTTTACTGTTAGGGGAGCGCCGGTCCCTAGCCAAAACAAATTGGCTAAAATGAACAGTATTTATTGGTTTTAAAAAGCACATATTGCTACAACAGTCCCTGGCATTGAAGGGGTGCACTTTCTGTGCAAATGTGTGCTCTTTATGAAATAGCAGAATGTTGTCACTCACAGTGAAGTTAGGTACTGGCTAAAGTGGCCTGGCCAATTACCCCATGATGTATGCTGTAGTAGGATGAAGAACAATGTGAATGACACAACAACAAACCAATGGATAACCAGGGCTGGCTAAAAGACCCTATAAGTAATTTTGTATAATTTTAGTAACATCAAAATCTTGGCTCATGACAGACCTAAAGATCAGGATTGCCAAGGCCAGACCTGTTGACCTTGTCAAGAATTTTTTGTTTTGTGATTGTCTACATCTAGCAGGAAGGTGAAATGGTACCCTTGTACCTTGAGTATCTGAATTGTTTGTTAGACCCTGACTACAACCCTTTGGTACCGAATGAGTCTAATAGCCTGAAGGACTAACATTGTGTTTACCATACCGAATATGAACTGGGATAATTGGATTTTTTACATGACCTTGACATTGACTTTATCTGATTTTTGCTTATTTTTGTTTATGTCACAAAATAACTCATAAGTTGACGTTCCAAAGAACATAAGAAAACAATGCTCCAAGGGTTTCATGGTATCTTATCAAATCTCTAGATGGGTATGGGAGTAAAGTGTGGCCAAAGTCCTAGACCACACTGTTAAAAACATTCAGAACTAGGTGTAGCTCCAGAGCTATATTGGTGAGTTGTAGAATATAAGACTGGATGAGGTTAAACAAACCATAAAATGGGCTACGGACCACTAAACATAGCCTGAATCAGCTTTACTTCCCTTACACTTTAAAATGGTTATGCCTAGTGATCTCAAGTGTGTTCTAATGAGCTTTCAATTTACTGTTCTATATGTGGAAGTTGCTTTGGTATGTGTTTTTAATGTAATTTTTCTATCTGGCCAATGATATTGGTTGTTGTTGTGTAGGATAACAATTGTTTTACAATGTCTCTGGTTCACCTTAAACCTTCACATGACTGCCCATGAGGTAGGTGTTGACTTCTTGACTCAACTAATCAAGAGAGTAACATTTTTGGAGACCTCGCTTTCCATCTCATCTAGCCAAAGTAAAAAAATAACAGAACTGGGATTTCGGCTGACTTCTCAATGCAAGTCCACCATATTCGTCTAACATCTCTTTTGAAGCCTCTATTTTGACCAAGTGGAGCTTCTACTCAAACACTGCTACTCCTCAGCTCAGCTATGGTAATCAACACGATAATCCCACAATATTGGAGACAGCCAGTCCATGAATGGAGAATGACAGGGTGATAGTGAACACTGGCATACTGTTATATCTGTTATATTGTAATGTATTGCATTGTACTGTAACATTTATATAGCATGCACTAGCCCTATGTTGGATTGCTTGACCACTTGGGTTGATTTATAGACCATCAAGGGTTTGTGGTTGGAAGGGTATTGTCTTTGTTTTGATCCTATGTGGAAAGTGTGTACATCTGTGATGACCACCAAGATGCAGTATACGTGTTATGGGACATATCGCTTAGTGTGATGGATGAAGAAGTATTAGAAATTGGTGTTCAGCATGTGGTTTTAATTAAAGTGGCAGGTTTGTAATACTCTGTAGATCCATTTATTCTGTTTCTTATGATCATAGTCCACTAAGCTGGGTTGTCCATTCTGCCATTTTTAGTTTTAAGTTTATGGCCGTGAGCAGACATAGGTTGGAGGTTGAGTTTGTTTGGAGATCCTCTGGGTTTGACTTTCTTACTATGATCCCATATTATTGTCATTGTGGGATGTCAAAAAGCGGTCTTACCATGTAGCTAGTTGTGTTCCATTGTGGTGAACTAAATGAAAGTCCTATGTTGCCCTGCAGAATTTGACAGACCCCTTCAGTTATTCCATGCCTTTTCAGTTGGTTATGGGTGGTTTATTAATGTGGACTGGTACAGTGCTGGGTGATGTACGTGACTGACAGGGGTTCTGTCTCATGAACGAGAAGCAGCCAGTTCAAAGGAGTTATTATGCAGCCTGTTTGAACTACATTGGCAGCCGGACCGCTTAGCCTTGGTGACACTGCAGGAGCGCCCGACCCTAACAATAGGATGGGGCTACCTGCACTACTTGGGATGGGGAACCTCTGGAATGCCACCTGCATAACCTCTTGTGTGCAAAGTGTGTAGGGAACCACAGAGGTTCCCCAGGTTGGTGGGCATGGTAATATTCCTAATTACTTTACCGAGGCACCCCTTCTCCCAGAAATAGTGGTGTACTTGTGATTTCCCTTATTTGTACTACATACATACATTATATCAGCAATTAAGTCCTTAAAGTTTCTCTGGTGGGGATTGCAAACTCTGGGAAGGTAATCATCTAAAGTATTGAGGTGTCCCAGAATGCATTAGTCAGGGACATGTGTCCTCTGATCGTGGTACTCCTGGATCCCAGCACAAAGGGAAAGACAAACTAACACCTGCAGGTGGGCCCCAAAAATACTTTGTCATAAGCAATCCCTCCTTCCTATCTGGCCATGTTCAAGCCTAGCTGTAATTATCACCACCACCATGGCATGGATTTTGTGGACTCTTTAGAAGGGGCAGTAGTGGGTATTCTGTTGTCTCAATTGGGTATATTGGTGCCTCAACCCAAATCTTGCCCTTGTGTGCCAATGTTGCAGTGCCTTGATGGAGAGAGTCTCCTGCATCCTTCTGATAAGTTCTGAATCAAAGCCTAAATGAGTCTGCCAAGATGAGCTAACATTTCAAAACATCTAAATACACAATTTTCAACTTGTTACAATTCTGAAATCTAGCCAAACAAACTTCCCACCTATTGTAGTACTTTGTTAAATTCCATTTTTTTCCTTTCCTGTCAAGTTTCGATGATAGGATTAGATTAATTTCTATATTTTATAGCTATTAAATTCCTCTTGTCTTTATTGTTACAATTTACATTTTTTAGATCTTTGTTTTGTAGTCTATGGTTTGGGAGTGTATGTTACCACATACTACTCAATAAGGGGTATATTTAATAAACTTTAACGCAACGCAGAATGGGAAGTTGCTGCACTTCGATGTGTCAAAGTGAGATAGCAGAATGGCCCCATATCTAATGAGATATGACAGAGTTCTGCTCTCACATAGCGCTGGTGCACTTCTTGCTGCCTACTGTCAATTCATGCACCCTTTTGCAACGTCAAAAGGGTTCCTGTATTGTGGTCAGATAGTTTGTGTGCAAGAAGAAATACATTTCTATGCAAAAAATATTCTTAGAGACTTATTCCTCTTTGCGGAAATGCAAATAGAAATAAACAAGGAGAAATAAGGACATTTCTGATCATTCTGTCAGTCTCGGCTAGGCACATGTCATTAATTTGAGGGCTCTCCAAGGCTTATAGGGTTGTTCCATGTTTCGGAGATACGTTTGGCTGGTTTTCACTAAGGAGAGTTATGAATTTGAGACAGATTGGGATTCGAGGATACTGTGAATAATTGGTCCTTCTCATATCTCAGCAACAAAATGGCCAAATAGCAAATAGGATATCACTGCTATACCCCATACCTCACACCGCTTGATTTACCTCAGGGTTTCATGCTTGATGTGCTATTGTTCAATTTGTGCATTAAGCCTGGAATTAAGTACCAAAAGCAGACCGCTGACAATCAGCTTTATCTCAGAAGAGACTTTGATAGAAGTTGTTGAGGACAAATCAGGGCCTAGATGGCTCAACATTAACTCAGTTTTCACCTCTCCAAAATGTAGTTTTTATTACATTCCCCATTCCAAAATATCCCTTCACTATAAACTAGATTACATCCTTCACAATTTTAGGGATCTCACCTGCAGTGGTTAAAAAGTGAATTCGGATATCGAAGTACAAAAAGATCGACACAAAAATATCGATGTCCAGAATATCGAAGACATATCTACATAATGGAAAGTACAAAAATATTGAGAAAAAAATATCGTTGTCAAAAATATTGTTGTTAAAATTATCGTTTTTTTAATGTTTGAAAAATAATGTAAAATAAAGTAAATAATACATATAATTAAAAGAAACATACTTAAAATTATTTTTAAATGTTTAGAATTATAGCTAATACATATAGGTGCCGATTCCGATCCTGTAAAACCGGGGTACGAATGGTCGTACGGAGCGTATTCTCCGTACGACTCGTACCCGGGAAATCCACCTTACAAACCAGCAAGTACGATTCGTACAGAAATACCATTTCCGTACGAATCGTAAAAAACTACGTGCGGCTAAAAAATACCCACAATTCTGATCCGGGACATCGCGTACGTGACGTCCGTACAGAGTCAGGCAGCGTTTTACGGACCAGCAAGTATGATTCGTGCCTACGTCACTCCGCATGGCTCATTTTTTACGGCAGCCAAAAATTCCCGGGAAATTGAGGACGACGCGATTAAGGAGCACCGGTACGCGACGGACAGCCATGGACCCCATCCTATGTGTCATCCCGGCCCTCCTAGCCTACGACCTGGTGCACCAAACCCGACGCACACGCCGCAGAAGGTGAGAACAACACCCATGGGTCAAGGGGGGGTGAGGGGCATGAAACATACCCCCTACACAAATTAAAACATACAATATGGAGGACATACATTACCTCGAGTGTCTGGTCACTTCGGGGGGCGTGTCCACCAATCCCTGCGTACCGCAACAACGGAAGTGGACGTGTACGCGTACCCGTCACCACTACAATGGTGGTACGGACCGTACCCACGCCCTCAGAGCGTGGGTACGGTCCGTCCCACCATTGTAGTGGTGATGTAGGGGTACGCGTGGTACGGACCGTACTCACGCTCTGAGGTCGTGGGTACGGTCCGTACCACGCGTACCCCTACATCACCACTACAATGGTGGAACGGACCGTACCCATGGCCTCAGAGCGTGGGTACGGTCCGTACCACCATTGTAGTGGTGATGTAGGGGTACGCGTGGTATGGACCGTACCCACACCCTCAGAGCATGTGTACGGTCCGTACCACCATTGTAGTGGTGATGTAGGGGTACGCGTGGTAGGGACCGTACCCACGCCCTCAGAGCGTGGGTATGGTCCATACCACCATTGTAGTGGTGATGTAGGGGTACGCGTGGTACAGACCGTACCCACGCTCTGAGGGCGTGGGTACGGTCCATACCACCATTGTAGTGTTGATGTAGGGGTACGCGTGGTATGGACCGTACTCACGCCCTCAGAGCGTGGGTACGGTCCGTACCACCATTGTAGTGGTGACGTAGGGGTACGCGTGGTACGGACCGTACCCACACTCTGAGGGCGTGGGTACGGTCCGTACCACCATTGTAGTGGTGATGTAGGGGTACGCGTGGTATGGACCATACCCATGCTCTGAGGGCGTGGGTACAGTCCGTACCACGCGTACCCCTACGTCACCACTACAATGGCGGTACGGACCGTACCCATGCTCTGAGGGTGTGGGTATGGTCCGTACCACGCGTACCCCTACATCACCACTACAATGGTGGAACGGACCGTACCCACGGCCTCAGAGCGTGGGTACGGTCCATACCACCATTGTATTGGTGACGTAGGGGTACGCATGGTACGGATCGTACCCAACCTATGAATGCGGGGGTACGGACCGCATCACCCGTACCCCTAGGGCACCAGTACATTTGTGATACAAGGCGTACACACGCCACAAATGTTGGATTAGGGCCTGGTGCAGCATATAACCAGTATATTGGGGTGTGTGTATGCCCAGGACAGCAGTGAACTGCACCAAGGGTGCGAGTGGGTGGGTGGGTGGCTGCCTAGGAATCCCAGCAGTGGACAAAGACATGTGAGGTGTAAGTGCCTATCACTCCCAGCAGTGGACATAGACATGTGAGGGGTGGGTGCCGAGGAATACCAGCAGTGGATAGAGACATGTGAGAGGTGGGTGCAGAGGAATACCAGCAGTGGATAGAGACATGTGAGGGGTGGGTGCCTATCACTCCCAGCAGTGGACAGAGACATGTGAGGAGTGGGTGCAGAGGAATACCAGCAGTGGACAGAGACATGTGAGGGGTGGGTGCCTATCACTCCCATCAGTGGACAGAGACACCACTGAGACATGTGAGGGGTGGGTGCCTATCACTCCCAGCAGTGGACAGAGACATGTGAGGGGTGGGTGCAGAGGAATACCAGCAGTGGATAGAGACATGTGAGGGGTGGGTGCCTATCACTCCCAGCAGTGGACAGAGGCATGTGAGGGGTGGGTGCCTATCACTCCCAGCAGTGGACAGAGACATGTGAGGGGTGGGTCCCTATCATTTCCAGCAGTGGACATGTGAGGGGTGGGTGCAGAGGAATACCAGCAGTGGATAGAGACATGTGAGGGGTTGGTGCAGAGGAATACCAGCAGTGGATAGAGGCATGTGAGGGGTGGGTGCCAATCACTCCCAGCAGTGGACAGAGACATGTGAGGGGTGGGTGCCTATCACTCCCAGCAGTGGACAGAGACATGTGAGGAGTGGGTGCAGAGGAATACCAGCAGTGGACAGAGACATGGGGGTGTGTACATCATTATCAGATGACCACAACTCCATGGGTGTATGTACGCATCCCTAATTTTCTACTATGTTGATAGTGCCATAGCAACACATCACTGACAGCAGTGTCCCACTCCCATGAGGATGGATGTCTTTCCCCCACTGCATGACACACCACATGTGGGTGTGAGGACAAATGACACATGCATACCCACCCCTGGCGGATGCAGCACAACACACACACAGAGATCATGCCACAAGACTGTACAGTCATGTCAATGCCTACTAAACTAAGAGAGCCAAAGGGAACACACACTGTCACACACATCCCAGGACTGATAGGAATGTACAGGTGCTGGGACAGCCACCAAGATGTTGTCTCTCATGGAAGGAATAGGGTGGAGTTCCCACAGATACAATGCCCACAATTGTGAGTCAGGTGCCCAAATACCCTGCAGAACAAGTACCATATGTGTGCTAGGCTGGGTTTACACACATACATAGTGCGGAAAAGGGAGAATTTCTCCATGAAGGCATGGCAACATACTCAATACACAAGTACAGTGACTAGCAAGGATTACACAGACGACGCAGCCGGAGACATTGCTGAGCAGGCATGGCCATAGTTGAAGGGATCCGTCACCAACAAAAGTAATGTATACACAGGTCAGCACAACAATTGTGCAACTCTCTGCAGGGAAGATGTCAGGTGCCATGGAGGAAGGGACACTCCTTGGTACAATGTCTCAAAAAACAAATAACACACACGACCAAAGATCCTTTGCAGAGACCTTGTGATGGCACGCAGATCCCATGGTCCACCTCATGACCATCAGACTCGAACCTTTGCCCGAAACATAACACATTACCACAACCCCAACTCCTGGAGCATCAGCACCAACATCAATACCTGAAATGCAATACTGTTCAAAGTAAAAAGAAAATGCTTTAATCAGCATAAAATTATATTTTGTTCAAGAACACTATATACAAAGGCCAATGGCCAGTCCAGAATAGAAGTCCTTGGGGGGACACATAGGCACGCGTCTCCCCTAGCTTGCCTGCACATTTGAACCCTCAGGTTCGTCGACTGGGGGGGCATCTTGTGGGGAAGGACCAGGCACCGCAGGGACAGGAGGTGTAAGGGTAGGTGTGGTGGGCGCAGGGACGGACGCCTCCACCACAGGGGGTGGGGCAGCACCAAAGGTGGAGGTGAGCTCGGCGCTGCACACTTCTGCCAGGGCGTCCAGAGTATCCCCTGCACCGGAGGAAACCACAGGCACAAAGGAGGGGGGGTCGGAGGTATGGGGTGCAGCGCTACTGGGGGAGGGGGTGGACATGGGGGGGACTCAACTCCCCTACCCGGGGAGTGCCTTGCCCGTTTGTGGGCTGGTGACCCAGTGGGGCTGAGGCCCAGCACAGACATGTAGCTCTCCTTGTCTGACTGTGTGGCAGGGGAGCCAAGGGGAGTGCCTTTGGAGGGACTGGGTAGTGAGGCATGCAGACTCAGACTGTGGCTGCGTGTACGTCTGTGTGCCCCAGACCCAGTGGGTGTGCCTTTATCCCCCTGTGTGTGCATGCTAGGAGGTGTGTGCTTGCCCTTACGTGTTGGTGTGCTGCCTGTGTCTGGTGGGGTGCGTGCTTGGGAATGTCTGGGTGTGCATGGGACAGGCATGGGAGTGGGAAGTGTGGATGGGGCTGGGGTAGGGGGGGACGAAGGGCCGCAGGAGACTCACTGCTGCCGTCAGTGAAGAGTCCATGGACCTCAGCAACATCCGTTGGTCAGACATCGCTGCTGACATGCCCTCCATGAACGACACCATCTGTGTCAGCAGTCTGGTGTGGCCATGGAGGACATTCAGCATCGATGTCTGGCCAACCTGCAACTGCCACTGAATGTCCACAGACTCTGCAGTGAGGGCAGCAGGGCTGACAGGGGCAGGGGGTGCGGTGCCTGGCACAAAGGAGACATGGTGGTGCCCTGCACGGACAGAAGGGACCGGAGCAACTGGGAGGGTGGTGATGGGAATGGAGGAGGTGGGGACAAATGTTGTGCTGCTGCCAGGTGTTGTAGCAGCCTCCGCCCCCTCGAGGAGTTCAGCCTCGGACCCATCAGCGTCGTAGTCGGTGTCGCCACCAGACACGTCCTCCGCCTGACTCCCCTCGCCCTCCGTGCCACTTGCTCCCGCAGACTCGCCAGTAGTGGTGGCACCGGTGCTGGATCCCTCCTCCAGGTTCATGCAGGTGTATCCCTCGGTGTCCTCCGATGATGCTGTGGGCAAGGTGAAGATACAGAAAATAATCAGTCACCTGTATACATCTGACACATGAGTACAAAACCAATAGGTCACAGTGCATATCAGGCAATGCATCATGAGTAACATCTAGATTACTCCGCACATATGTAAGCCCTGTACTCCCCAGTTGGTTGACCCACCATGCCACTTGGAAACAAGGAAACATAGGACACAACAGCCAAAAACTTGATTTAGAAATATACTGAGAAGCTAGTGTCTGGGAACAGTTGAGCACAGCAATACTATGAAAGCATGCCACCTCTTGTTTACTGTGAACGAAACAGTATTGGTGCACCCAAGGCTAAATAACAGACCTCAATGCTGAAGGTGTCCCCACACTCAGAGACCTGTAAGTACTTTGGAAACCCAAACGAAATACATTGTGATCCCTTGGGAATCACACCACTTTACACAATCTAGATGTTTAGAATGTGTGAATGTGCCACTTTGTGAACAGAACACACATGTGCCTGTATAAAAGAAGTCACACAAGGAGGTGCACACAAAACTACATTTACACAGTCATTGTATAAGCTGCCAGCCTTATTCAAAGAAGCCACTGTTAGAAAGAAATGGGGTTTCAGTAAGTACATATACATGGCACCACGGCGGTCTGGATGACTTGACACTCGTAAGTTGGTATCAGCAACAACCAAGGACTTACCCAAATGCCACCACACTGTGGGAACAGGGATATGTATAATCTGAAAAACAGTCTTATCCGAACTGTGCCTTTCTTAAAAATGTGCCAGCGTGTCCCCTGAAAGTGTAAAGGTGGTTTCTTGTGCACTTCCTTGGGAGACATCTGTCATGCAGGCACATTATTGTCCCTCACAACAAAACATCAAAGTCAAGCATTGAAAACATGAAGACATGTTGACAAGTGTAGTGAGTGCCAAGGTACAAGACTTCTTGACTAACAACTTAAATCATGCCACCTGTCACATGGCCATCCGTACCATGATGACACAGTTGGCAACACATCTGACCCACTGCCTGTCATGTGGAGTGGCACACATGTCCAAACACAGGACAATGCATAAGCTAATGGCCCTGCAATTGTGTCGGAATAAGGCACACCTGCACTGAGGAGACAACCTCATGTCAAGCAAGAATGTCCACACAGATGTCAGCACACAAAGACCAAACTACATAGCATCTGGACCACACACTGGTGCCAAAAATGGATGAGCAGGAATCATGTATTTAAACTTTTGACACATGCTGCAAAGCACAAACATGAAAACCTGCACAACATGACTGGGTCACTGCATGTTGAGTGTCTGTCCAGACAATTATCACACACAGTTCAGACCTGGCAAGGAGACATAAGGTTTGGACATGTAGGCCTTGCCCGCACAAACCCCCCATACCTGAGACAATGTGATTGAGACAGATCAAGAAGTGACACCTCTTAATCAGGGTTTACAAAAATGTTAATCAAGAATTCCAAAATGCACTCCACATCACCTCATGAGGCTGTCAACACATATTTGTCACAAACAACCATCAACAGATAGTTGTAAATAGACACACAGGCACTGCCCAGTGTGAGGATGCACAAGCCAAATGTGGTCACCCTGTCCAGTGGACACATGTAGCACACTTTAGATAAATACAAATGAGGCCAGGGAACAATGCCACAGAGGCCAACCTATGCTGAACACACAGAGAATGGGCACAGTGTTGGATGACACACATGATTCCGAGGCAAGGGTGTCTCAGGGGACTGTAGTGGTCACACTGCTCCATGGTCCTGGAATGATCTGACTGTAACATGAGCAACCGTCCCGGCACTATGCATATCTCCCACTCATGCACATCATGTCTGAGGCCACAACATCGGTCATGCATGCTGCAAGTCTGTTAATTTGAAACCTCACACTCCTATGTTGAGACTCAGCATCAGTGCCAACAAATATGGACCCCCAAATGACTAAACAGGACAGGGCATAGGCAAGGTACCAGCACATGTCACAGACCACCCCCACACATGATGCAGAAAGCAATGTGCACTTTGATTAACTGGCAGCCTAGATGACCATGTGCAATAGTGATTGCACACAGACCAGGGAACACATGTCAAGGAGGGGAAGGGGGAAGAACAGCACCGCTTGACTTGGGGGAACAGGATATGCACTGCACATATAAACCCTGGCAGTGTATCCAGGCGACTGAGCACTTCTAAAAGCTGGTGATACACAACAAACACACATGTACCTACCCCCTCCTTGCTGCTGTCTCTCCTGTAACCACCTATCCATGTCAGGGAAGACCACCGCCAGGACACGCCTCATCTGGTGGGTCAGGCGTCGGCGCCCGCCATCGGGGCGTGGAGGTGAGTCCTCCAGCAGGACCCGGGCGATCCTCCGGGTCCAGCACCGGATGTCCTGCCACCGTTTTCTGACTTGGGCTAGGCGCTGACTGCGACCCTCCACCGATCTCACGGCCCTGACGGCCCGCTTCCAGATCTCCCCCTTCACGTAGGCAGTTACCTGTGAGGATGACAAAGGGAGACAACATCACTACACCTGCTCCATGTCAGAGAGACACACATTTGAACATCTTTGATATGTTGAACAGGGCATAGGATGCTGCCAAGGAATAGCATCTTTGTCATATGGACATTGGCCTCTGTGGAAGCCCCAATGCACTACATGGCATTTAAAGTACACAGGTGGCATGAGGGGTGCGACACACTCCATGATCATGGCACACACTGTGCATCACAAGCAACTCCAGGCTGATAGACAGCACCTCCAAACAGTTACATGCCCCAGGCAACTGACGCAACCTCAGCAGAGTACACAGAGACACACAGGCACAGATCAATCACATGCCATTGGCAGCAGCGGATACAAACCTCACTCTGTACATGTGCCACTTGCCTGTGGGGTGTCACAGGTGCCGGGCTAGCTCAGCAAGTCAGACACACAGCATGGCTTACTTCTCACATCAGATGGGTAGAGCTGTTGCCTCCTCCATCCAGCTGTGGTGCAACACTTCACATAGACACTCACCCACATGACAAGGAAAATTCACACACATCAATGTCCAGGGGGTGTACACATCACTTGGACACTCTCACCACAGCTCCACTCAACTCACACACATCTGTGGGTACAGTCACCTGTCACACTGGGGGGACCACTGAATCACCTCAGTACTATAGACAAAAAATGCCACCAAGGGTTAGCCAGGCTGAATGTGTCATGCACTATGCAGTGAATGTCACAGTAAGCACAATGCAAGTGAGGAGTGCACACATGAACTACATCATGCTCTGCATGGGAGACATAAGCCATTCCCCCCCTGGGACTCACTCTAAACAACATTGCATGTCTGTCACACCTGGACACAATGCCAGAAGTGACAGTTGCAAAAAAGGTGCACAGTCAAAGGTAGTGGAGTCATCACTCACCTGCTCCCCTGATCTCCCATACAGGCTGGTGTACTGTGGGAGGATGACATCCAGCAATGCCTCATTCTTCTCCTGGGTGAATGGCTGGGCCCTCTCCACAGACCTTGACATGGTGCCAGAGGAAGCACAGTGTCGTCAACAGGAAAGTTGTGCAGGCAAGTGCCCTCTCTTGGGCTCTGTCTGACTTATATCAGTATTGCTGAGGGGCATTCATTTGGAGGAGTACATAGTGATTGGTCAGATTCATTCGCATCTTACGTTTACTCCAATCTCTTTCCACATACACCAGTGACAGCATTTGCATCGTTCAAATTTTGAGCATCATGTCAAGTCAACAACCACTTTGCAACATTGTATTTTGTGGCCAACTGACTTTTCCAGGACACCTGATGGAAAAATTTGAACTGAAAACTCTGTATCCATGACAACCAGCATGCATTTAGTGCCTAATATGTGTCCCTTATGTGTCCCCTATGTAATTTTCTAATCCACACACAGGTACGGTGCGTTTCACACGTACCCCTATGGCACCAGTTGCAGAGTGTGTTGGACACGTACGTGTACGCACTGGTAGTACACGTACCCGTACGTGTACTACCAGTGCCTACACATATGTGTACGCACTGGTAGTACACTTACCCGTACGTGTACTACCAGTGCCTACACGTACGTGTACGCACTGGTAGTACACATACCCATACGTGTGCTACCAGTGCCTACACGCACGTGTACTACCAGTGCCTACACGTACGTGTACTACCAGTGCCTACACATACGTGTATGCACTGGTAGTACACGTACGGGTATGTGTACTACCAGTGCCTACCCATACGTGTACTACCAGTACGTACCCGTACGTGTAGGCACTGGTAGTACACGTACGTGTACTACCAGTGCCTACACGTATGTGTACTACCAGTGCCTACACGTACGGGTACGCACTGGTAGGACACGTACGTGTAGGCACTGGTAGTACACGGTCCGTACCACGCGTACTCCTACGGCCACACAACTCTAGTGATACGGACCGTACACACGCCCTCAGAGCGTGTGTATGGTGTGTTTCACACGCTTACACTGTTGATAGGATGCGCACACGAAAGGAATGGAGGTCTCAGACTCGCACAAGGATGTACATCAAGTCATTGTCATTGCTGTCCTACATGTGCAGGGCCTAGGTGTGTCAGGCAGTGATATTGCACATGTCTCCTCATGTATTTGCACAATTGATGTGTGATGACCTGTGTACACGTCATGTGTGATTGGGCACTATGTGGCACACTTCCCCTTCACACTTTGCACATGTGTGCAAGTAGTACAAACGTGTCAAGCACAGCATCACTGGTATGGCACAGTCACCACCACCCGCAACTGTCCCCTGATGCCAGGGACAGGGACACTAACAACTGAGATTTAACGACCAGCGTGCACCGATGTGACTATGTCATGTGTGTGTCATGTGTTCCCATGAGCTTGCTGTTGGTGTTCCGTCAACTGCATCTGCTGTTGCTGCATCCAACATGTGTCTGTGTGTAGATGGGCATGGCACACATCTACGCACATCATGCCACATGTGGATTTCCACGTAACGTGTGTCTGTATGCATCGAACATGATATTTTGACATGAGGACATATCTGCGTCGTCTCAATGTCTGTGTTTTCTGTTTTCACGTGTACCCCTTCATCGCAATGTGTGTGATCTGTACATTTGACATTCCATGTGATCTGTGCGTCTAGCTTGCCGTCAGCTGTCTGTATGAGATGACATCCTTCAAATGCTGATATGTGGATGCATGTCACTCTTGTGATGTCTCTGGCTGTTCACTGACACTGGCCCACAGCTCGTTTCAGGGCATGTCATGTAGACTTGACAATCAACGGGTGTAGCTGGCTTTTCGTAGGTGTATCACCTGGCTAGCATACGTGTCCTGGATGTATTGCACAGACCAGACTCTGTATTTAGCAGATGTGTATTAGCAGTTGAGCATGTGCTCAGTTCATTGACATTGATGTTGTTATGTTCTCACTGTTCGTTATTCATTCAAATTTTCTGCAGGGCACCGCCTGTCCCCAGACCAATGCCAGACTTGGGTGCCATGAGGGAACGTGACTGCATACGCCGTTACAGATTCACCCAACAGTTGATTGAGGACTTGACCGCCAAGCTGGCACCACACCTCCAACCACGACACAGGTATCCTACTGCGCTGACCCCCAAGATGAAGGTGATGGCAGCCCTACAATTTTTTGCCACAGGTACGTTTCAATTCACCATATGTCCTGCATGATGTTTTGGCAGCCATGTTGGAGCACCTGGATGAATTCATCCATTTTCCGACTCCTGAGGAGTTGACAGGTGTCAAGGGTGATTTATATGCCCTGGGAGGGATGCCCCATGTCATTGGGTCCATTGATGGGACACATGTGTCTTTGGTACAGCCACAGGCACAGGAGGTCGCCTATCGCAACCGTAGACATTACCACTCTATAAATGCCCTTGTGGTGTGTCTTGCTAACATGCTGATTTCCCATGTCTGTGCACGTTTTCCAGGGTCAGCACACGATGCCTACATCATGAGGCGTAGCAGGGTGCCACAAATGATGCTGCGGCTGCACAACGAACGTGCATGTCTTGTTGGTGGGTATACTCTGTTTGTCCTGTGTTTTGCGGTATCTTTGTATCTTATGGCATCTCCTGACCCACTTATTTACATGATGTTTCCATGTATGGGACTCTGGCTATCCCAACATGCCATGGCTGATGACGCCTCTCCGCAACCCAAGATCAGCTGCAGATCACCGTTACAACAATGCACACGGGCAGACCAGGCGAGTGATTGAGAGGACGTTTGGCCTCCTGAAGAGCCGATTCCGGTGCCTTCACAAGACAGGCAGGTCCCTCCCATATGCACCGGCAAAGGTCTGCAAAATCTTCTTTGTGTGCTGCATGCTGCACAACATGGCAGTGGAGAAGGCAGTGCCACTCATCCTGGAGCAGCATGAGCAGGAACATCCACCCGTGGAGGATGAAGGGCTTGGTCACGAGGCAAGTGAGGAGGAGGAGGAGGAGGATATCCGGAGTCAGCTCATATGCAACTTCTTCTCATAATGGTGAGTCACTGGGTCTGAGTGTGCACGCTTGGAGCCTTGTGTGGCATGTGTTGCAATGTGTGTGTCCAGCTGACTGTATGCTAAGTGACTTAGATGTGTGTTCTGATGTGTCACTCGAGTGATGATGTCATTCCACTCATTTTGGCTGAGACGCAAAATTTTCAAATCGCATGGTGACAACATTATTCCTGTAGAGTAAATGACCATGTATGCGGATAACAATCTTTTAGCTGACTTCTTGGGTGTCTGTCATCCACAGGTTCTTGCGCATTTTGTCTGATCGTGTCATCGTTGGCCTCCTGCTATTCCTCATGAGTATGGCAACATGTGCTGACTCAGCGTTCCATGCAGGGACATGGGGAAAATTCATTTTGGGTGAGGATTGCAGCAAGGCATTTTGGGGGTGTTACGTGTTTGGAATGTGTGAGAACTGCTCCTGTGCATGTTGGGTTACCATGCATACATGTCGACTCACCATGGGGCACGTGACAGTCATCCGTAATGGTTTGTGGATTCTGATGAAGGCATCAATGTGTGTAAAACTTCCCTCAGACACATACGGGATGCTACGGGTGGACATAGTGTGGGACATCCCCATAAGAGGCTCAATGGGGAATTGCAGCCTCTCCGTGTGCAGCAGGGGTGTTTGGCTCATCCCCTTAACTTGTGTGCCAGGCCATTTGGATTTACTACATCTGTGTTGTGAAGGGGGTGTCCAGTGTAGGCCCCACATGTTCAGCCAAATGACCTGTGAGTCTGTTCATATTGATGCATTTCCCTTAGTGTGAGCCTGAGTAATAAAGGGGTTCCTCACCCTCCAAGGTGCCTCATCTCTGTCAATGCAGGTCTCTTGCCACTTTTCATGCGGCATCTCTGGCATAGTTGTCAAAGATTGTGCATATGAGTCTATGTGTAGTTTGGCTACATGCATGCAGTTCTTCATGGGTTAGAATCTCGATTGTGCATGAAGTCCATGGATGTGTATGTATTTGGGCATGTTGGTCCCCACGACAGGCCGCCAACACCTGCTGAGGGTGTGTCTCCTGTGCGCGGCTCGGCCTTCTGTTTCCTGATCTGTGTCAGTCATCTTTGGTGATTGTGCATCCATTTTCTCTGGGTGTGCCATGGGTAACCGGACACTTCTTCCTTTACATACGCCTATTGCAGTTGTCCTTTCTGACATCCTTGTCTTTGTGTGCTACTTTTGGCATAGTTTCCAGGACATGCCGCCTGCTGCTGCGGCCCCTGCAGCAAGGGCCCACAAAGTAGCGGGATTCGGCAACACACACGCCTCAAAGATACTTCTCCCTGCATCCCTCCACCCATTCATTTGGCTGTCATCATCTTGTCTGTGCCAGTGTTGCGGCCACGCGGTGCCAAAGGCAGGACCGTCAGCACATGCAACGTGCACATTGCACGACCCTCATGTCCTTGCATGACCCACATCACACTACAGTCTGATGTTGCAACCACCCTCCAAGCAATGTCTATCCAAAATTCAACCGCCTGCTCTCAGGCATACCCTAAGCACACACACGACACCTTTGCATGCTGAGTGTGCAACTCCAACTGCCTACACAGCGCTGCCCCGCCTTCCAGGCCCTGCCACACCAACCAGATCATGTCCCTCCTGCTCCACTCCGGCTCCGTCCACCAGCAAGGCCATGGGATTGGGACTCAAGCCTTCAGCATGTAGTATAGTGGCGTCATCTGGCACATGGCCCAGGGATCATCTCTCAGCGTGTCAATCTTCAATGTGTCCAGGCCCCCCTCTCCACCATCACATGCGCACACAACCTCATCATCATGTCGTATGCCTTTGACACCAGGTGCTCCTCACCCTCACCAAAGACGCAGCCATTGCCAGTTCCAACATTTAAGAAGGCATGAGGTCCGTGGATGAATGGCTGAACATCAGCCACCTGAGACTGGACTTGTACAGGACTGAGGTAATCATCTGAGGATTGTCCCTTTACAGCTGGCTCAACTTCTTGTGTCCCACCTGCAGGGGCCGTACACAAGCACACAGTGGCCACGCACACAAGATGGTGTGCATCATGGATTTGTCACTCACATTTGCCATGCAAATCACCTGCATCTGTACCTCATGCTGCAACACCCTCTGCATGATGCACATGATCCACAGATAGATCCACTCCAAGGAAAGACAGACCATCCCCCAGGTCTACGACACCAGCCGTGTCAACTACTGCCCCACCCTCTACGGAGCAAGTACATCCAAACTCACGGGAAACTTGTCCACATCCAGGGTGCATCTGCACAACTCAGCTTCAACATCCCGCACCCCATCCACATCAACGTCCACCTGAGATAGCTGCAAGGGATCACCGTGTGCTGCAGGATGACCTTCACACTCCTCACACAGACTCAGGAGGCAGTCAACAAACCCAGACCACAAAATCAACCTTGTACGTCTGTCATCCAAGACCCCGTTGGCCCAACTCTATGCATCCGAACTTGGCCTGGCCACCATTCTTCATATCCACAACACTCCAGCATGAAGGAGATGGTTCTCCCACCTGGACAAACATACCTGGGACTCCCTCCCCGGGAACCTCCACATGAGCCATGACCTCTAGGCCTTCATCATCCTCTTCCTGATTGGTGTGTCCGCACAGTATTTCAAGCCCCCCCTCAGCAGCTTGAGGCCATCACGGGTGAGTATTGGGCTCCCAGGCTGTATCGTATGATACATTGTGACCCATGTGTGTCCTGTACCGGACTCTGATCCCAGGGCATGGATGGCTGGAATTAGTTCAACACTCAGGCATAGTTTGACATTTACCCACACGTATGTTGTGGACTAATGCAAAATGACTGCAACATCTCATGACAAATAAATAGTTTTATTCTCGGTGGGGTGTGTGTTTTGCTTGAAAAAATAAGGTGCTCTACCGGGTGCATAGAATCCAAAGTTCACAGGGGGAGATGGGATCCTTGGCATTTGAAGTCATCAGAGTCCAGACCACAGTGTTGGACATCATTGGTCAGACTGTGACCAGCAAGTCCATGTGGCAGAGAATGTCAGTGAATGATGTGCTGTGAAGGCCAGGTGCCAGGCCAGGTGACCTGGGAGATGTGGATGGTCCGCTGCCTCTCACGGTCTTTTCTGTGGACGACCCACCTTCCTCCGGGGACCCTCAGATGCAGGCCTTGACGATGCTTGGGATAAATCCTCCTCCTCCTCCTCCCTCCCTGTGGCTGGTGCTGGTCTGCGCCTGGTGTCACAGGGAGGGTTGCCCTTGTTGTCGGCGATCCAATGGAGTGAATGGCTTTTGTCCCTTTGCACCGCCAGGAGCTCAGCCAGTCTTGCCTCCATCCGTCCTTGGTGTTGTTGTTGACTGGCGTGTTGCTCGGCCTGCTGATTCTTAATGTCTGTGAGGGTCGCCACTACCTGACTGATGGCCCTGGTGTCACGCCGGTATGCCTCCATGATGTTGCATACGTGTGACATACCGGTCCCTTCAGCTGTCTGGTCAGGTTCTCGCCTCCGCCTGCCTCCACTCCCACCACCCCTGCCCACACGAGCCTGGCCTGCCGTTGTGGGCACATCGGGTCTACGGGACCCCTGAGGGATGGCAGTGTCGGTGTTGGCTGCCTCCTCCTGTGTGCCCGGCGAACCTTGTCCCTCCAGGTCAGACTGGCTCAGTTGTTCAGTGTGGGCAGAGCTCCTTGGTGTCTCCTGGGATGTGGCAGTAATGGGGGTGGTGGTTGGCACAGATGTTCCTGAAGCAGGTGCTGCAGGGCTTGCACACCAGAGGGGCCAGGTGGGTTGGGGTCATCCGCGGAGTGTTGTGAGGTGTCGCTGCCGGTGGGATCAGGCTCCTCCTGAGCCTGTGACTGTGGTACTTCCCCCCATTGTTGGGGGGAGATCCACGACGATGCCCTGTGTGTGAGAGAGAGACAATGTTAATGCTGTTTAATGCGACATCCATGTTTCATACATATTCTAGTTGCCACAGTTCCTCCAGGTAGTTGTATGTGCGTAAATAGATAAATAGCCTGAATTTTCAGGTTAAGAGAACCTAACCTAGGGGTGTCAGGAAGGCACTTGTTTCCCGAAAGAACACCCAAGGAAAAGAAAGGGGCAGAACAATTCCTTTCTTGAGTCCCCTCACTCACCAGGGTTTCCCCACGGTGACATGCTTCATCATTGGGGTCCTCTCAGTCCTCTACGGGCTGAGGCGTGCTGCGACTTGCGGATTACGTAGGAGCACTGAACAAGACTATGTGTGGTGCAAGTGTCGTGGTATGGAGTGGTTTAAAGTGAATTAAAATAATCAACTAATGGGCCAAATATATTTTATTCTTGCTCCTAGCTAATTGGTTAAAAAAGTGGGTAATATGCTAGAATAAACTACTTTAATGGGTAAGTGTACCTAGCATATGGTCGACTAGTTTCGAGCTTCCCTAGCTCTTCCTCAGGACTACACTGGGACCAGCCCAGTGCAAGTACCACGCCTAGAAGACCTGATTTGGTGCAAAAATAAGTGAAAAAACACACAAACGCTGCGCCTAATAAGCATGCGTTAAGGAAAATACATACGTACGCATGAGTATGCGGTCGGCGAGGCAGGTCTCCAGTAGGTGTTTCCGGTGAGTGGCTTGAAGAGTACAAGTGTACGAGTGTCCACCCCCCCTCAGTCGATCATGAGGCACAGTTTTGCCTTTTAAAATATTTTCACTAGACGTACATTACGTATGTATTTTCCTTAACGCATGCTTATTAGGCGCAGCGTTTGTGTGTTTTTTCACTTATTTTTGCACCAAATCAGGTCTTCTAGGAGTGGTACTTGCACTGGGCTGGTCCCAGTGTAGTCCTGAGGAAGAGCTAGGGAAGCTCGAAACTAGTCGACCATATGCTAGGTACACTTACCCATTAAAGTAGTTTATTCTAGCATATTACCCACTTTTTTAACCAATTAGCTAGGAGCAAGAATAAAATATAATTGGCCCACTAGTTGATTATTTTAATTCACTTTAAACCACTCCATACCACGACACTTGCACCACACATAGTCTTGTTCAGTGCTCCTACGTAATCCGCAAGTCGCAGCACGCCTCAGCCCGTAGAGGACTGAGAGGACCCCAATGATGAAGCATGTCACCGTGGGGAAACCCTGGTGAGTGAGGGGACTCAAGAAAGGAATTGTTCTGCCCCTTTCTTTTCCTTGGGTGTTCTTTCGGGAAACAAGTGCCTTCCTGACACCCCTAGGTTAGGTTCTCTTAACCTGAAGATTCAGGCTATTTATCTATTTATGTATACAATTGGAGGGTGAACCTAACCGTTAAAAACCTCTCCTTCCCCCTTTTTTTTGATAGTTGTATGTGCGTATCATTCACATCAAAGTTCACTTGTGGATGGGTATGTTGCAGGGGACTGATTGAAATGTTCTCCAGGTGGTTTGTCATGTCAAATTTTGGCTTGGATGCTTCTTTGGCTGTGGCTTGATCTTGTTGTGTCACATGTCCATTGTGAGAGTGGCTAACTCCATTGGCTGCCCCAGGGGTGTGTGCTTGTGTAAGGGGTGAGTGATCATCCCGCAGCCCGACGCTGTTCAACAGCCACATGGCCCCCTCACACAAGTGGCCCGCCACCACAACCTCAAAAACATCTCCTACGCCGACGACACCCAGCTCATCCTCTCCCTCACCAAGGACCCTCACACCGCCAAAACAAACATCAACGAGGGTCTGAGGGCCATCGCCGACTGGATGAGGAGCGGCCATCTGAAACTGAACTTGGACAAGATGGAGGTCCTCATCCTCGGACCCACACCCTCAGCCTGGGACGACTCCTGGTAGCCGATCGCTCTGGGGACAGCACCGACACCCACTGACCACGCACGCAACCTAGGATTGATCCTCGCATCCTCCCTCTCCATGTCCAAGCAGGTCAACGCCGTCTCCTCCTCCTGCTATGACACCCTACGCACACTCTGCCGGATCTACAGGTGGATCCCGACCGAAACAAGTAGAACAGTGACACAGGCCCTCGTCAGCAGCAGACTGGAGTACGGCATCACACTCTACGCAGGACTTCCATCTAAACACCAACGGCGGCTACAACGCTTCCAAAACACTTCCGCACGACTGATCGTCAACACCCCCACCACAGCCACATCACCCCCCTCCTGAGTGACCTGCACTGGCTCCACATCGACAAGAGGATCACCTTCAAGCTCCTCACCCACGCACACAGGGCACTCCACAATGCCGGACAAGCCTACCTGAACATCTGACTCAGCTTCTACACTCCCACCCGCCAGCTCCACTCCGGCAGCCTCGCCCTCGCAGCTGTCCCCCGCATCCAACGTACGACCGCCTGCGGCAGATCCTCCTCCTGCCTCGCCGCCAAGACCTGGAACACCCTCCCAACCCACCTACGACTGACCCAAGACCTACTTGCCTTCAGAAGACTCCTCAAGACCTGGCTCTTCGAGCAGTAGTGGAACGCCCCCCTCCCTCAGCGCCTTGAGACCCTCACGGGTAAGTAGCGCGCCTTACAAGTACCCTGATCGATTGTTGATTGATTGACGGTGCCTGCTGGTGGGTGTAGTGTGATTTGGCAGTGGGTCTCCCAGGTGATGTATCTGGCCCCCATTGGAGCATGCTGCCATGTCAGTGAGTGTGAGTTCCTGTCCTGGATATCTGAGCTTGTTGTGTTTGGGTTAGAGTTTGCAGTGGTCACAGGAGGGCCTTGTGCTGCCTACAGCAGGGCTAAGTGTCAGCTACCTTGTCAGTACTTTGCCAGTCCCTGTGCATTGAGCATGGTGCATGGGTATGTACCTGGGCCATATGGGCTGAGGGCAATGGTGTCTGTTTCTGAGTTGTACAATATGTTTATTGATCCCCACCCTCCCAGCATCCCGGACATCCAGTCTTGGGTTTGTGGTTTGTGTAGGCTGGGACATGGCATGGCCTTGCTTTGTGAATGGGGCATACACATGTTAGTGGCATGAGCGTTGTTTTTGAGTGTGGTTGTGTCCCGTGAGGGCTTGGGGGTAGGTGAGTGCATTTGTTAGAGTTGGGGTGTGGATGCCATTACCCCCATGTTACGTAAGTTGTTTGTGTACTCACCAGGCTCGGCAACTCCTTCGACTCCGTATACTCCCACCAGCGGAAGCAGGGCCATCCCCTTCTCCTCCCAGGGATGGTAATGTACCGGTCTGCGGGGCAGCCCACCTCCAGTGATGTTACTCTGGGCATAGTCCTCGTTCATTATGCGCTTGACTGCCCTCCGCAGATCGCACCACCTGGCTTGGCATTCATTCCTGGTCCTTCTGATGGGCGCAACAGCATTCACCCAATCGACGATCCTCTGCCACAGGTGTGATTTTTCGGCTATGCTCGTCTGTCTGACCAATGTTCCAAAGAGCTGTGGCTCGACTCTGATGACTTCGTTGACAAGGATGTCCAGCTCCTCCCTTGTGAACTTTGGATTCTTGGGTATGGATGGTTGTGGGTGTGTGGGTGTGAATGTGTAGGTGTGTGTGTGAATGTGTAGAGGGGATATGTGTGAAGGAGGTAGTGTGAAGGTGTGTAAGTTAATGTTAATGGGTGCAGTTGTTTGTGTGTGGTGTCTGTCAGCAGTGGGTCTGTTGCAAAGGCTCATGGTTTGTGAGTGTGGGCCCTTTTTATTGGTCCATTTGTGGGTGTGGCTGGCTTTGAAATTTTGGTGGGTGTGTTATAAGAGGTGGTTGGGAGTTTTGGCCTCTGTTTGCCTGTTTGGATGTGCCAGGTCAGTCTTTTAGAAGTTTTGTTGTACTGTAGACATGTTTTGTGGTGTTGTGCGAGTCGAATTGACCCTCCTTGTGCTGTTTTACAGTGTCCTGGTTCTGTACGAGTTGTTTTAGCGTATGTAAGGTGCGTACATACGCGATGTAGTTGTACAGTGCTCACATATGCAATGTTGTTGTACGGTTCGTACATACACGATGCTGGGGTACGGTGTTGGGGTACGGTGCGTCCAAATACGGGGCGGTGGTATGGTGGTGGGGTACGGTGCCTCCAAGTCCAGGCATGGGGTACGGCGCTGAGGTACGGTGCGTCCAAGTACGGGGCTGGGGTATGGCGCTGGGGTACGGTGCGTCCAAGTATGGGTCTTGGGTACGGTGGTGGGGTACGGTGCGTACAAGTATGGGGCTTGGGTATGGTGGTGGGGTACGGGGCTGGGGTAGGGCTCTGGGGTATGGTGCGTACAAGTCTGGGCATGGGGTACGGCGCTGGGGTACGGTGCATCCAAGTACGGGGCTGGGGTACGGTGGTGTGGTACGGTGCGTACAAGTAAGGGGCTGGGGTATGGTGGTGGGGTACGGTGCGTACATGTACAGGGCATGGGTAGGGCGCTGGGGTACGGTGCGTCCAAGTCCGGGCATGGGGTACGGTGCTGGGGTACGGTGCGTCCAAGTACGGGGCTGGGGTACGGTGGTGGGGTACGGTGCGTACAAGTAAGGGGCTGGGGTACGGTGGGGGGGTACGGTGCGTACATGTGCAGGGCTGGGGTACGGCGCTGGGGTACGGGCCTGGGGTAGGGCGCTGGGGTACGGTGCATCCAAGTCCAGGCCTGTGGTATGGCGCTGGGGTATGGTGCATCCAAGTATGGGGCTGGGGTACGGTGGTGGGGTACGGTGCGTACAAGTAAGGGGTTGGGGTACGGTGGTGGGGTATGGTGCGTACATGTACAGGGCTGGGGTACAGTGGTGGGGTACGGTGCATACACGTACGGGGCTGGGGTAGAGTGCGGACATGGGGGGGTATGGTGCTGACATATTGGGGGGAGGGGGGGCTGTACGACTCGTATCCCAGGCACAAGTTTACCCGGATACGAGTGGTACGACTTTCGCTCCGTACGGGGCATTTTCCATGCGCTTGTGTTTTCGGAAGGGCGGTACGGATCGTACTTGCGCGCTCGGACTTCAGTTTTACGATTTGTATGTAAAACTGTCCGGGGACGTCTCATAGACTTTTCCAGAAGCGATTCGTATGTATTTTTCACGTACGAATCGTACTTCACCCGTGGGACGGCACTTGTACGATTCGTACGTAAAAAAATACAGATACGAGTCGTACAGTAATTTTTTATAACGGATCGGAATCGGCACCTTAATGTAAAAATAAATTAAACATATATCTGTATAAAATATTAAATATATACTTACTTAATAATATTTATAAATACTTATTTCAATAAATTATAAATTGTTAAAAACACATTAAAAATTATAAATACATATATATATACATACACCAATAATATAAATACAAATATAAAAAATATATATAACAAATTAAGAAATTACAATATTTTTATTCTTTTTAAAATACATTATACACTATATTAAATAAAGCCGTAGAGAGAATATTGGATAGCGGGGGGGGGGGGGGGGGAATTACTTTTCCTTCTCCAGAGAGTGCAACAGTAGGGGAAGTGTTGGATAGCGTAGTGGTAGAAATTATTATTCCCACTCCAGTGAGTGCAACAGTAGTGAAAGTGTTGGATAGCGTAAGGGTAAAAATTAATATTCCCACTCCAGAGAGTGCAACAGTAGGGAAAGTGTTGGATAGCATACGGGAAAAATTACTATTCCCACTCCAGTGAGTGCAACAGTAGGGAGAGTGTTGGATAGCGTAGGGGTAAAAATTACTATTCCCACTCCAGAGACTGCAACAGTAGGGAAAGTGTTGGATAGCATAGGGGAAAAATTACTATTCCCACTCCAGTGAGTGCAACAGTATGGAAAGTGTTGGATAGCGAAGGGTTAAAAATTACTATTCCCACTCCAGAGAGCGCAACGGTAGGGAATGTGTTGGATAGCGAAGGGGCAAAAATGACTATTCCCACTCCAGAGAGTGCAACAGTAGGGAAAAAATTGGAAAGCATAGGGGTAAAAATTAAATTACCACTCTAGAGAGTGCAACAGTAGGGAAAGTGTTGGACAGCGAAGGGGTAAAAATTACCATTCCTACTATAGAGAGTGCAACAGTAGGAAAAGTATTGGATAGCATAAGGGTAAAAATTACTATTCCTTCTCCAGTAAGTTCAAATGTAGGGAAAGTGTTGGATAGCGTAAGAGTAAAATTTACTATTCCCTCTCCAAAGAGTGCAACAGTAGGGAAAGTTTTGGATAGCGTAGGGGTAAAAATTACTATTCCCACTCTAGTGAGTGCAACAGTAGGGAAAGTGTTGGATAGCGAAGGGGTAAAAACTACTATTCCTACTCCAGTGAGTTCAACAGTAGGGAAAGTGTTGCATAGCGTAGGGATAAAAATTACTATTCCCACTCCAAAGAGTGCAACAGTAGGGAAAGTGTTGGATAGCGTAGGGGTAGAAATTACTATTCCCACTCCAGAGAGTGCAACAGTAGAGAAAGTGTTGGATAGCGAAGAGGATAAAATTACTATTCCCACTCCACAGAGTGCAACAGTAGGGAAAGTGTTAGATAGCGAGGGGTAAAAATTACCATTCCCACTCCAGAGTGCAACAGTAGGGACAGTGTTGAATAGCGTAGGGGTAAAAATTACTATACCCACTCCAGAGAATGTAACTGCAGGGAAAGTGTTGGATAGCAGAGTTAAAATTAACATACTTATCAATGAAATAATTAGTTTAATTAAATAACCAATTACTAATTAATTAATTTTAAATTATTTATAAATAATAACAAATAAAAATTAATAATTACTTCATTATAATTAAATTACTTCCCACCCTATTCCCCTATAAATACACAACCCACTCCCAAAAAAATAACACAATTAATATAATTATCAATTAATCAATTAATAAAAATTATTCACCAATTAATAATTAATTAACAATACATTAATCATCAATACCACTAAATAAAAATTAATAATTACTTTATCATAATTTAATTACTTCCCACCCTATTCCCCTATAAACCCACAACCCGCTACGGATCTAAAACGCAAAATTTACCATAAAAAAATGTCATAACTTCTAAAAATGTCATACATATATTTTTTTTAAAATACAATACTTAACAAAAAATATAGAACACATACATTTAAAATACATACTAAAATACTTAACACTAACATAAACATCGATATTATTAACAGCAATATTTTTGCAAATGATATTACTGACTTCGATATTAACAAAAACGATATTTATTACTTTCATGTCGATATTCTGTTCACCGATATTCTTGATGTCGATATTTTGTCCCTTCAATATTTCCAGCTCGATATGTTTGTACTCTGAAAATAAAAACTCGATTTTATGTCTGTGCACCAGTGAATTCACTAGATTTCATGCTTGACTGCAGTTTACATCTAGAAAACCATATAAAACACTGACATGAGAGACCAGCACCAACAGAAAATGCTTATGACCATGAAACCATGTATTCCAAGGCAAGGCCTAAAGACAGTTTTCCAAGCTTTGGTCACGAGCAAAGTATATTATTGAAATGCCCGTCTAGTAGCCTTCCATAAATTGAGGTTAGCTCCACAAAAATCTGTTCTTCATGCATAGCACATCTAGTCACCAGGACTAGGCATGCAGGCTACATCATTCCTGCACTAAATGATCTTCGATGACTTCCCCTTAACAAAAAATGGCAATTTAAACTTGGCTGTATCGCTTCTAAAGCAATCCATTAGAACACACCAAATATCTTGGACATGAACAAAATTTCTCTGAGTACCCAATTTCGGCCAGAAGCAGGCGAGGCACATACTTTGGATTTCTAAGTGTTAGAAAACACAACATTTCTGAAGTAGGCTTTCTCAGGAGCAGCTCCAAACTCTGGAAATCCCTGCACCACTCCATTATCAAAGCACCTACTATAACATTGCCAAGCGTGAACTCAAAGCTTCCTCATCGTTTACTCTTTTAATGAAGATCCCCCCATATTGCACATACGGACTCCTGCTCCATGCCATTGCAAAGTGTCTGTGGGGGTCCCTCATTGGCGTTTATTGCCTAAAGCATTTTACATGTGAAATAGGTATTATTTGCGAGCATTCTCATAGCGTAGAGCAATAATTAACAAGCATTGGCATAGCCAATAGGTCTCGCCTTTGGGACCTTATAAGTGTTTAGCCATGCAACAGTTGCATAACAAAATACTTATAAGGTCCCAAAAGCGAGACCTATTGTCTATGTAAAGCGGCCGTGCAGCCGCGAAAGTGATCGCTATCGTGATCACGATCAAACATTACGTTCGAAAGTGAAAGTAATCGCGGTAAAGCGCGGCGCGCGCGCCCGCGCACATGCACTGTAGCTCTAGGCTGGCCTGGTAGCACTTTTTGGAGCCCTCTCAATAAGTCTCGCCAGACCAGCGCATGCGCTGGGTCAGGCGAGACCTAAAAATTGTCTTTATGGCAATCCATACTCTTGACGTAGAGTTCATCGAATTCAACTTTGCCCTATGTATGTACTACTAATTCTTGTGATCCATTTATTGTGCATTGTAGTGTATTATTACCTGTATTTTACGTCTGCGTCTGTTTCCGTGTCAGGATGAGGACTTTGGGCCCCATTATGATGCCCGCCATCGTAACGGAAAACGGGACCGACCGCCAGAGGTGCAGCAGTCCTGCGGGGCCAATTAGGATGCGCCCGCCACCCTGCGGGCGCATTCTTGCTTTTGACATTGCGGCACCCGCTGCAATGCTAAAGGTGCATGTTGTACATTGCAATACACAATGTGACAGGCACGGCATGGTGCCTGCCACCTTGTGTACGGCAATGACGGGGGGACTATGGGTTCCCCTCAGTGCAGCCACCCACCCTCCACCCCCCCCCCCGGGTCCGACAACGGGCCCCCAAAGTCATTCTCCGCATGCCTTTCCATGGCAGAGTCTCCCCCATGGAAAGGCATGCCCACCGCCCTCATCATTAAAATAATGGATCCATATTGTGTGCCTTTTCTGGCCGGCAGGCAATCGTGACAATTGGCAGGGGGTAAATGGTGGTCGGGCGGAGAGTTATGGCGATTTGCTCTCACAAAATCTTACTCTTTTCATGACTTTGTATTGTGTACAGCGCTTCAATGTCCATGAGGCATGGTCTGCGATTTGTAATGTATGTGAATATTTATAACGCATGCACTGTTCTAGATATGTAGATATGTAGATATTCTTCAGAATTTTCCATTGAACAAAATCCAGGCATGTTCAAATGCTTCTATGACTAACATCTGCATTAACCAGTAATGTTGCATGCTACAAGTAGTGAGTGAGTTTGCTAAGAGCACAATGTAAGTTGAGCCTTTACTAGTGCCCGTGTATGTTTACTTTATGCATTACTAAAGTATGTACCGCCTCACTTGTCCATGTCCATCAAGTCCCACTCTAGTGGCTGAGAGAGTGCAGCAGCTGGACTCTTCCAAAGAGAAGAAGCTCGGCTTCTCTCCCCTGCCTAGATTGGGATCCTTTCAGGCCGAAGTCCCTGCAGCCCCATAAGTGGATTTCCTGACTTCTCGACGGCCATTGTGAGTCCCCAGCAGAGCTGAGGCGAGTGGACCCCACGAGTGACTTTCAGGCCGATCAAGAATTAGGAGTTAAAAACTTGCAATATTTTTATTATTTTCCATGTCATTAACTCTTTCATAGAATCCATTTTTGGCTATATTTTGCAAAAGCTTTTGCTGATGGGGTGGTACAAGCCTTCCTTCCTATCCGATCCAGCCTTTGAAAGCCTTCATTTACTTTGAAACTTGATTGGGTTGGCTCATGAACTGTTCAAAACCAGTGTAGTTTTAGTTGAGTGTTACAAATGGGCCATCTTGCAGCAAACTGGCAAGGCCATCATTATTAAAAGAAAGCGCACTGGTAGTCCTTCACCCTGGTCTTCTGATACAACTTGTGTCACATTACGTAGTTTTACAAATTATCCCCTCAGTAATGTGGACCTATGCAACAATAAGTGTTTCCACGCTGACTACTGCAGATTGTCCGCCATTCTGGCTCATTTTCGCAGACACATTTTGTCCGTTTTTCCTGGCAATATATGTACAGGGCAAATAAAAATGGGCATGAGTTAAGTGTTTATGCACAAGCTGGAATCCCAGTTCTTCTGTATGCGCATTTCTACAGTCATGCCATGATTGCCATAATAAAAACCATATATAGAGACCTAAACCGAATTTTGGCTACTTTGAGAGGCCCCTATCCAAGATTTCAAGGTAAAATATTGGCCTAATTCAAAGGCGCTAAATGTTAAAACCGAACCATTGAGAATTAATGCCATAAAAGGCATGAGAGCTAAAAAGAGGCTAAGTTTCATACACAGTGTTCTAAAAATAAACAATATAATTAATTAACATTCACAAGGCCTAATTTAAAGTGGAACGGTAAAGGAGTTCCGAAGTTCTGGTCACCTGAACTATTAGGATGCAGGGATGAGAGGGAGTGGGGTGGGGGTTTGGGGCGGGGTCTGACGGGCCTTTAACGGATTGAAAGGGAGCCAGTTAAATAAGGCCCACAATCCACAGATGCACAATTTGGATATTAGTAATTGTGGGTTTGTCTGAGGAGCTGACAATTAACTCCCCACCGAAGTCTTTTTCAGGATCCAGAAAAGAAAAATAGAAAATTATACATTCCCTCAAGAACAGCATTTAGGAGACGGGCAGGTTATATAAATACATACTGACAAACTAAAATAGCAAATCCATGCTACAAACACATATGTAGGCAAGTTAATATGATTAGTACATTTTATTAAAGATATCTCAGTAGGTAGATTAAATTCAGTGGGCTCAGGTTCTACCAGTTAACATCCATTCTGCAGCATACTACCAAGCAGTGACAATGTTTCCTAAAATTAGGCCCTGCCAACGCCCCACAAATAGATATGCGCCATCCGCGCGCTCTCCCGCGCTCACACCACACGTGTGTGAATAGGACACAGGCGTGTAGGCACTGGAGCCAGACACTCTCCCTCCAAGGGGGGCGGAGGGGGGCATCAGCTGCCTGTGCTGTGTGGGTTCACAGGCAGGCCAGTCTCCAACTCCTGGAAGCTAAAGGAAGCCCAACAGATTCCAGAAAAGGTTACAGGGAGAGCAGTCAGCAGGCACAAATCATCCCGCTCAGGCTATCATCAAGAAAAGACATTTCAATGAGGGTGAAAGGCCAGGCGAGGGAAGGAGGGAGGAATGAATGATGTAACGGGAGGAGGGCTGGTATTCCTATGTCAGGCTTCTCTAGACATCAACTCTTAAGCACTGTACGCCTGCTCGTGCATTGGGCTTTCTTACTGTAGAGTCCTTGGTATGTGCATGGCCTTATCTGGAAAATCCCTGGTAGCATTCAACTCGTGAGATTTCTTTTGTGCACGTACAACTGAAAAGAAAGTATTACTCACACAGAAGGGGAGTGTTCCTGTCAGTGGCGTATAAAAACATGATGGGGTCCCCTGATTGTGGCGAGTGGGCCACTGAGACTCCCATATTTTGCAGATACTTATAGCCCTGGGTTGAACCCGGGCCACTGAAGGATGGGCCCCCCCTGCACCTCAAGCGCTTCTGGGGCCTGCGTTACACCCCTGGGGGCAGATTTATGTTCCCTGGCGCATCCCTGCAAATCAGCAGGGATGCGCCAGGGAAGATGCGTCACGCAAGTTTGCCCTTGCGCCACCGCAGATGCGCCGCATTTACAATGCGGTGCATCGTGGCGCAAGGACAAGCAGATGCGTGACGCATCTGCCGGCGTATGGTTGGTGCATTGCTGGAGTTGCGTCACAACCGCGACGCAGCTCCAGCAAGGCTCGGGGTGCCCCTATCCCTAACATGCTGCGTCAATCCTTACGCCTGCTTCAAGCAGGCTCAGGGATTTGACGCAGCATGGCCGGAAAAGTGATAGATTTCACTCAGCCACTTTTCGGAGGTGTTCCTGCGCCGGAACGCCCCCCCTGTGCAGGTACGCCCACATGTGGCGCAAGCTTTACAACGTGACGCATCTCCCTAGATGCGTCACGTTGTAAATCTGCCGCAGCATAGCGCTGGCTTTGCGCCGCCGCTGCGTCACAAAAGTGACGCACCGGCGGCGCAAAAGTGACGCACAGGGCTTATATATCTGCCCCCTGGTTTCTCTAGCGGACCATGTCCTTTGCAAGAAAGACGTTTCAGAGTCCCAGCCTTTCTCCCTTGAGGTTAACATTTCCAGCTACTGGCGCATAGGATCATCAGGTGGCACATATGTAACTACAGATTTAGGCAGTCTGACCAGTTCCTCCCTACTCTGGACATGACTGATGCTTCGTAGTATTCGTATTAATCTCTCCCTCAAATATCTTCCAAGTCTCTCCATGATGTCATTAATGCAACAATTTCTGCCGTGCAGGTGCCTTGTGTAATCACTTCACTTCCTGTGGAAAGAATTTTCTAATGTTAATCTCAATCCATCATACACTTTACCTGTAGTTTCCTGAGTACTTTTCTGTCTAAAAATGAGTGAAACTTTGTCTTTGGTGCTATTTTCTTTCCCTTTGAGAACTAAGGGCCTGATGTACTAAAACATTTTGCGATCATAAACTCTGCGACTCTCAGAATTACATGTTTTGCTACTACCCAATGATGTTTTACAAATATACTAAACGACTTTTCAAATGTGGAAAAGCCTTTCTGAAGTGTCAAAAGAGTTATTTTGACACAAAATCTAAATCGCAGGTAGAAATGGACGTGAAAGGGGTGCCCCATCCAAATGTCTAATTGCAAGATGCATGAATGATTTTTTTTAAACAATTGAGGTAACACACAATTAAAATGTTTCGCCCTAGTTATGGGCTTATAAACTGAGCAATTGCCAGTGGTTAGACTTATTGCAAGCAGCCTCCCATCACCTCTTGTGTGTTTCATGTACGTGGCATGGGTATGCCAAAACGTGGGTGCCATGCTCACTGTCACTGGAACCAAGCTGCACCCGGCTGATTACCCCATAACTAGGACAAAACCGGTCCTGGGTTGCTTATGTTCCAGTTCAGAGAGTACCTGGCTTGGTAGTCCAGACTGCACTGCTCCCATGAAGAGCAGGTTCAAGACTGATTTGCATATGGGTGAGTACAAACTGAGGTGGCGTGGAGTGCAAAAAAATGATGGGTTGGAGTGCTACCCTGAGCTATTGCCAGTGGCAAGACTTATTGAAAGCAGCCTCCCATCACCTTCTGTGTGCTGCATATGACACCCTAAGTGGCATGGGTATGTCCAGATGTGGGTCCCATGCTCACTGTGTCACTGGAATCAAGCTGTACCTAGCTGATGAGTATGTAAACCGGTTGCAGCCAGTTTTGGATTACTTGTGTTCTGGTTTAGGGAGGAACTGGCTTGACAGCTTGGGCTGGAATGTTCCAATGACATGCAAATGGCTGGGTCCAAACTGAGGTGGCATGGTGAGCAAAAGAACAATGGGTTGGAGTGCTAACCCGAGCTATTGCCAGTAGTTTGAATTATTGCAAGCAGCCTTCCATCACCTTTTCTGTGCTTCATGGATGTTGGGAGATACACCAGTGTTAGTCTAATTCCTGATGGGATGTATACCTGTTATAATGGCGTTGTACGTCGCGAGACTGATGCCTAATGAGGGATCTCTATCAGCGAGTAGGTCGTAATGTCCACGTTTTCAGTCTTGGTCTGCCAGAGCTAAGGGTGACCGCTTCCAGAAGCCATGATGCCACCAACACTTGATAGCGCTTAAGCAGATGGTGATGTCTGGAAGGAGCACTGGATGGAGGAAAATGCCCAAGGGCCAAAAACCTACTGTAAACATCCAGAGAGCGGAACAGCAGGTGGAACTTTGGAACAGCAAGGAAACAGGAACAAAAGGAGATCAATGACCCTAGAGACACCTAGAAATGTTTTGTAGTGAGGAACACACCAACAAGACATAATGAAGCGTTGCAAAGAAGGAGTGAAGTTATTCCTAGTCTTGCACCCAATAAAAAAGAAATTACAAACCAGGCTGTGATGTTGCAACAAGAGATTGGAGACCTTCCAAGGGAACCAAAGGAAAAAATGCCATCTTGGATTGGGCTAGAATTATATTCCGGGGATCCTTACTAGAGGATTCTGAGACACAGGAAGACACAGAGAGATGGAGGTGCCTAGGGCATCCACCAGCAAGATCCCCAAGTGGAGACAAACGCAGGAGTCTGCACGGGCGAACTGGCCATGGCAAAGTAAGACCACTGAGGGTGTGAAAAAGCCCGCTGATGCTTCCAGGGCCCTGCTTGTGTCTGCACCGCTCACCCCACCCGCTCAAGGCCAACTCAGGAGCTGTCAGTGAGAAAGAATGTCCCCTCTTTTTCAAAGCTCCAGGTTTATCTGGAAATTGCCTAAAAAACACTGAACCAGAACTGGGGTTTGAACAGAAGAAGCATCCTTCCAAGACCTCTCACTTGGTGGATATCCAATGAATTAAGAATTGCAGTTTCCATCTAAATAAGTGTGAATCATAATCTCTCTGACCTCAAATTCAGGCTTATGTGCATCAAAGGGAGGTCTAGAAAAAAGTCATTTAAAAAGGATCCCTCTGGTAAGGTTTAAACTAGGAGAAATGAAACACAGGATAAATCTTCCAGGTTAGTGGTAATTAGATATTGAAGGCAACTAGATTAACGACCTGAAAAGTCTTGAAAACCCATCAAATTTAAGTTTGAATTTGTTTTGGGAAAGATGGGCCGGTAGCAAATTAGACGAGAGCCACACCTTGTCTATCACCTTTTAGGCAGGAGAGCAAGACCGATATTTGTCAGTGTAAGATTTCATTTTATCTTTAGAGTCTTGGAGATTAGAAACAAATCTTATATATGATAGTTTGCATGTGTTGAAAGAAAGTGGCAGCTGCTGGAACTGAGATAGAACCTTCAGAAACAGAATGAAGCGACCAGGATGAAGACCATGAAGACAAAAGAGCAGTGAAGATTTGATGCACTGTGAACAGAGTTGTTGTATGAAAACTCTGCCAAGGTGAGGAAAGAAGACCAATCGCTCTGTGGAATTGCAAAACCATTAGAGATACTGCTCAAGTCCCTAGTTGAGCTATTTTATCTGACTGTTGGTCTCGGCCAATCTAAAATGGTGGAAACCTTATACTGAGCCATTGAAGCTACTGCTTAGAAGGAAGCCTAGGTATGCCACCTGAGGCTGATCAAACTCACATTTTTCCAGCTTACAAAAAACTGATTTCGGCAAAGTTTATTTAATATTAGACTGACCTGCTGCTGGTGTCAAAGAGGATCTTTTGAAAAAAACAATCTATCATCTAGCAATACTACAACAAATTGGTTACAAATGTCAGTGAAGATGTGATCCATAAAGCATTGGAAAACAGCTGGGGCTTTGCTCAAGCAAAAGGGCATTCCACAATGTTCTAAGTGTCCAAGAGGGTTTCTAAAGGCTGTCTACCATGTGTCACCTCCCTAGATTAAAAAAGATGCGATACACTCTGCAAATATCTAACTTAGTGAAGATCTTGGAACCCTTGATGGATTTTAGTTTATCCTGGTCTATGTCTGGGATCATAATCTTATTTAGACCTCTACAGTCGATGCATGGTCTTACTCTTAATTCATTACATTTCTTTAAAACAAAAAACATAGAAGCACCAGCAGGAGACATGGATCAGGTGATTAAAACATTCTCCAAATTTTTCCTAAGTAAAGCCTTAGTGCCCCTTTTTCAGACTCAAAGAGAGAGAGTAGACTCTTCCAAAAGAAATGGTGGCCCCTGGTTCAATGGGAATGGTGCAGTTGAAATCTCGATGAGGCGGCAAGAATATTCTTTAGGCTTCTCAAAGAGATCAGCAAAATCTCGATATTGAGCAGGAATTATTTTGAAGGAGGCTGTTTTTTCAAAGGAGGTTGATGGTACTTGAATCTGTTAATAGGTTTTTGGTGATTTCCATATGGGTCCAGTAATTCTCTGTAAAATAGAAAATGTTATGGCAAATCTGGAAGGATAGATGAATTGTTCTGGTCTCCTAGTTAATGTATGGGTTGTGACGGGTCAGCCATTGTATGTATGGTTAGGTGAGGCAATTAGATTGGAATAGATGGTTGCATGATGTTTTCAGAAAGTTAATCTCAAATGTGCTCCCATGTTCTTAAGTGGCCCAGAAACTGCCATCTAAATTTTGAACCTGCAGGCGAGTCTCCTAAGGAAGCATGAAAATGTTCTTTTTCAAGCCCAACTTTCATCAACACATAGACCACTGGCCCCCATGGCCCGAAGCACCAAAATTGTCTCTTTCTTCCCATTAGGGAACTCCTACTGCATGGGCAGGAGAAAAAGGCAATGTTGTAATTCTCTGGATACTCCAATGAAAGAAGTTTGAGGTACTGCTGTCCTTTCCCCTTTCATAAGGGATGGTACCTGGCAGTTCTGAGTATGAACTGGGAAGGCACAAACCAAACGCTTTGATGATCCCCAGTAAATCCACAACCCATACTTGTGTTAATGTTTTTTTCAGTTTCAGTTAGAGCTCCATGGGCCAAATGAATCTGCACTGGCTCTTCACTAGAGGGCTTGGATGGCTCCTCTGAGGAAGCTACAATCTTTCTATCACAATCAAGCAGGCCCGAAAACTGAAGAGGCATGGGCTTTTCATCTTTCAGACTGGCATTCCCACAGGCGATGTTCGATTTGTAAAGATTGATCCATAAGCGTGGCGAGAGACTCAAATCTGACTGAGTGGAGTACCTCATGACTAATCTCTTAACTGAGGCTTCTGCGAAACAGAGTAACAAGGGTTCTCTCTACCCATGTGGTCTGCCACCAGCAGGAGAAAATGGGTGATGTAAGTAAAGACATCTTGATCTTCTTGCTATATGTTGCAGACAGCTTGTTCCACTGAGAATTCAAGGGCGGCTCTTTCAAACAACTGTCTGAAGGTTATGAGGAAGGCTGAACAGTGTGACAGTCAGGGATCTTCAGCAGCTAACAAAGGAGTCATCCAGGCTAATACTTGTCCTGACAAGATTTTGAATAGATAACCAACCTTAGACCTATCTTGCTAAAAGTAAGCAGGGCAGAAGGCAAAGAGGACAGTGAGGGAATCCAAAACTTCCTTCAGTTAAATCAGGTCTCCAGAAAAGCACGGCATTGCAGGAGAGACTGTTGGAATATCGGAGACCCTTGCAACAAGAGCTTGTTGTAGTGCTAGATTCTCACTATGCAGTTATTGTAGTTCTTGTGTCTGTTGCTGGATGTACCAAGGCATGGGCTTGATCAACTTGGGCAGCCTGGGTAATGGCTTGAACTTGCTGCATACTTCCGAACCAGGACTGGATTTTGGGCATCCCAAATTATCTGGAGAGTAACGTCTAATAAGCATCATCTGACTGCGGATAGGTTGTGGTGTCCAGGTTTTCACAGTCTTGGTCTGCCAAAGGTAAGGGCTACCCCTTCCAGTAGCCACAATGGCGCTGACACTTGGTAGCACCTAAGCAGATGGTGCCTTCCAGAAGGAGCCCACGACAATGGAAAAAGCCTCAAGGGAAAAAAATCTCCCTTATGGCAGCGAGGCTCCAGAGGGATAAAGGGAGGAGAACACAAGAGGGCTGTAGACATCCAGTGGGTGGAACAGAAGGAGGAACTTCGGGAGACTAAAAACACCAGGCGAAACCTAGAAATGTTCAATAGTGAGGAACACACTAACAAGACTTAACGAAGCGTTGCAGCAAAAGCTGTGAAGGGGTTTCTACCCTTTATACCCAAGAAACAGGAAATTACATCACAGGCTGGTATCACTATGATAAATTGGGGGTCTTCCATAGGAATCAATGGAAAAGACACTATCTTTGATTGGGCTAAATTTATATTCCAGGGATCCTTACCAGAGGGTTCTGGGAAGCAGGAGAACACAGAGAGATGGATACGCCAAGGGCGTCCACCAGCAAGAACCCCAAGGGAGAAGAGCCCAAGGGGCTGTGCCAGGCCAGTGGGCTGGCTGTTGTAAGGTAAGACCACTGGGGAAACACATCGGCCAGGCGTGGCTTCCAGGGCCCTCTGTACCTCCCGTCCAAAGTCAACTAGGGAACTTTCATGAGGGGCAACACTACACTGCTGATTATGTGGCTGTGGAAGGCATAGGGACTGATATGCATTGGTAAAATCCCAAATACAATGACTGCTTCCTACCACTGAACTCTAATTGTGCTGATGGGTAGTGTGTCCAGGAATCAAAATTGTCCCTGATGGAGACCTCTCACTGCTGGTGTTACATAATGCTGAAAACAAAAACTATTGTTCCCAAGGAATCCTTCAATGAGATAAATAATAGGTTTGCATTATACTAGGTAACTAAAGCAGTGATACAACCTGACTCAGAAACTACTCATTAGCTACATAGTAATAAATCATAACACTGACAAAGGTGACTCAAATAACCATTTGTCTGACAGTATATCGGGAAAACTAAATATTGTGTGGACGGAATATATGTATACACACACACACACACACTTATCTATATGTATATATACTTATATATACATATATGTCTATATATATATATATATATATATATATATATATATATATATATATATATATATATATATGGGAAATAACATGGAGAAAATGCGTTTTGGAATCCCATTTTTCTCGGCCCCCGCTTGACGGTTCACCCCCAAACTTTCAGGATAGGAGCTGACCTGAGCGCCCCACCAGTTTTGAAAAGTTCACGAAGATTCGTCATCCGGCGCCAAAGTTATTGAAAAAAGAATGTTACATGGTGTTCCATGTGGATTGATGCATAACACATTCGATACCCTAAGGATCCTTGCATTTGCAATCATCTGCAGACAGTGTGGCACCCCGGCATCGCTTCATAGTACCTTTGCAGGTAATGTCAGAGATTTGTTGGTATCAACTGATTCACAATATGACGCTTTTGTCCCCCATGACTATTATGGCTTGGAGCTAACGAAGGTACAACATTGTCCATTTAAAAAGGACCTTTACAGATGTGACATTTTGATGGATGTGCTTTCTTATGTCCTCATGAGACCCTTTGACTATTGCCACTATGGGTCTACATGTTCAGATTATATAGAGCAACTGGATCAATTACATTTGGCACTATATGTTTGTTGAGCCAGAGAGAGATCTCTGCTCTGTACAAACTCTATTATGTCCTCCTGAATCATTTTGCTTCACTCTCTATAAATTATTCACTCTCAAAACCACTGTGCAATTGGTTGTCAGCACTTGTCCACATCTGTTTCTGACCCTAATTGTATCATATGTGTTATTGATTAATAGAAATGGGTTTCTATAATGAGTCTGGTTATTTAGGTCACCTTTGTCAATGTTTAGATGTATTACTACTATTCAGCCAATCTATGAAGTAGTTAATGAGTCTGGTTGCACGACGGATATGTTTACCTGATATTCTATAAATCTATTTATTTTAGTGAATGATTACTTTGAAGCCATTGTTTTTGCATTTTTTCACACATAACCAGTTTCAATAGAAACAAGCATTTGCAATGCAATAGGTCTCGCATTAACAAGAGTTTAAGCTATTGGCAATGCAATAGCTTAAACTCTCGCAAATGCGAGACCTATTGTATTGCAAATATTTGTTTTTTTTACTAGGGCCCAAGCGGCGCTTTCTCATTCATGAAGAGCGTGTCCTACATTAAAGTAAAACCGCAGCAAGGGGGCTTTAAAAAAAAAAAGCATCAGTTTGTCAAGTTAACAAACAGACGTTTTTTTGGGGTTAAAGCGCCCATTCCGCGAAATTCACTCTAATGTTGACTGCGTACATTTCTTTAGACGCGGTTTGTGTAAAGAAAGGGGCGCGGCCTCTATGAATGTGAAAGCGCTGCATGGGCGCTAGTAAACAAATTAAATAAATAATTAAGTAAAGGCGGCCGCTAAATGTGGACCGCGATGCTAAAGAGAAAAGGTGCGGAGCAGCGGCGAGGGCAGCTGACTCCCGGGGGCTCACGGTTCGATCCCCGGTGCCAGTGGCAGATCATCCCAGCACCATGTGACTCTGGGCAATAGCTTGCCTAATCTTTCCGACGGCCCCCAGCACCTTGACACCCTCGGGTAATTGTTCGCGCTTAACAAATACTGGACATTTAAAATAAATAAATAAACAAGTAAGCGGGCTGCTAAATGCGGACCGTGCTGCTAAAATAAATAAATAAATAACGTGGCCGCTATAGTTAAAGCGGACCGCCATTAGTAAACATTAAAATAAAAGCGTGCCGCGTGCTGCGAGGTAGTGGGTGGAATAGGGGCAGAGCATTAAATAAAATTGTTCTCCCCAATTTATAAAGCAGACCATGTAACAACACCAGTAAAAGGTCCAGTCGTTATGGGTGGTAACAAATGCAAGCAAGGCAGTACCAAGGTGGGACTAACAAGCCTAATAATGAACTGAAGACAGCCTTTACGAAGGACAGTGAGGCAAGTCAATTACAAATATGGGCGGAGAGTGGGCGGGGCTTCTATTCCATACTCCACTACTGCATGTGCTACCCAGGCTCAACCTAAAAATCAGAATCCCTGGTGTCTTTTATCTTGAGGGTACGCAATGGGTACTAGGAGTACATACCACGTGGTGGTTAATTTTGCCCATTTAGTATTGTCCTGGAATCCATAACGTGGCTCTCCATTGCATTTAGTTTATAAGTGGAACCCAACATATTTAGAATTCATCATTTTAAACTTGCCTTTTCAAAAAACACTTTTTAGGGTCACTTACACCTTATCTTTCCTTTTGGAGTTTTCACAGTATCTCTGGAGTCCTGGTTGACTGGGGTGTGAGCTCTGGTTAAGCAGTAACCCCAATTCTAGTCAGCGTAAGACACCAGCATGCCCCATATTAACCTGTGCTCACCCTCTGGTAGCTTGGCACAGAGCAGTCAGGCTTAAATTAGAGGCAATATGTAAAGTATTTGTGCAACACTTCAAACAGTAAAATAGTGAAAGCACCACACCAGTTAAGAAAAATAGATTAAAATGACAAATATCCAATTAATAGAACCGTAGTTATACATTTTTTAAGAATAAACTGCAATATAATGCCTAAAAGCATAAAGCGCCAATGCGGCTATCTGGTTGTGCTTGACCAGATCAAAGTCAAAAGTTCAAGCCAGATGCAATGGAAAGCAGATAGGATACAGTCCCAGATTAGTCTTGCTGAAGCTTTGCTTACTCACATTTTTGGCCAAGAGTCCCGTTCACATTGGAGAGGTTAGCCAGAAGCAAAGACAGCGTCACAGGTGGCAGTCGGCGTGGCGCGAAGAGCAGGCCAGGCACCACTGACGAGCGGGCTGGAGATTTGTGATGGTGCCCCCCCCCCTGTGGGCTGGTGATGCTTCTGTGCAAATAGATGGCCTTGGGGCGGCTTGCACTAATTTTCTATGCGAACAGCATGGCTCGTGGTCGCAGAAAACCCTAAAGCTTCAATTTAACAGCGTGAGAGCCAAGCCAAAGGCCCAGGACCTGGGAGGCAGCACTTGGGAGTCAGGAACTCGCTGAAAACGTGTCCAGGAGTTGTTGGGGAGCATTTCATGTCCCTGAGGCTCAGATCAGGAGGCCAGCTGACTAGCCCTTTGAGGCACTCAGGGGTCCTGGGCCCAAGATGGAGTGCAGGTCCAGTTCTCCTTCCCTAGCAATAGGGCAGCAGGTCAGAAGAGCAAGGCAGCAGCTCTTTCAGAGTAGCAGTCCAGCAGAGTGGCAGTCCTTGTAGTAGCACTGCACTCCTTCTTCCTGGCAGTGTATCCACAAGTCTAGAAGTGTACTGAAGTGGTGGTATCTGGGGTCCTTCTTTTCTACACAGTTGTGCCTTTGAAGTGGGGAGAAGCGTCAGGAGGCATGTCTGTGAAGTTTACCAATGCCCTGCATTCCCTGCACTGGCTCCAAGCTCACTGAAGTGACAATGCAAGTTTGTTAGACCCTTTTTTTCCGGAGTTTTATATTGCGCAAACTTGACCTAAAGGTATTGGGTATCAGAGCGCTTTACATGAGCATCAGTTGCTTACTCAAGGACACATTCATTTTTGTTAGACACAGGGAGATTAAGTGATTTTCCCAGAATCACAGAATGTTGAGCGTCATTGCCGTGACTCGAACCGGTTCCCCAAATTTGAGATCGACAGCACTAGCCGCTAGGCTACATCCTCTGCCTGTTGTTTTGGGACAGGACACAGTCTATTCAGGTGTAAGTAAGGTTGGGCCTAGCTCCTCCCTCCCATTCTGACAGTGATGGCCCATCTAGTCACATCTAAGCTCCCATTATGTGTGGCTGTCTAGGAGGAATACACAAAGCCCAACTGCTAACTACAACCAGTTATGTGACCAGAGACATGCTTCAGGCACCATATGACTAAGGCAAGAAAATGCAACTTTCTAAAGGTGTCATTTTCAGAATTGCAATTGAAAACACCATCATTTCGGACATTAAATTAGGATTCCAGACATACCAATTGTGAGCCAGTTATCTCTTTCCATTTGGAAGTTACACTTATAAAATGCAATAAAGCAACTCCAATGTTATCCTATGGGGGAGATAGGCCTTGCAGTAGTGAAGAACGAATTTAAAACATTTTACCCGGGCATGTAAAAGTTAAAAGCACATGCCTAACTTTTTTAATACAGTGTACCCTGTCCTTAGGGCTGTCCAGGGCCTACCTTAGAAGTGACTTATATGTATTAAAAAGGAAGGTTAAGGCCTGGCAAAATGCTTATTTTGCTAGGTCACCATTGTAGGTTAAAACTACCCCCATAGGCTCCGCACTGGCAGGCCTGAGACATGTTGAAAGGGCTACTCAAGTGGGAGCACAATCAGTGCTGTAGGCCCACTAGTCACATTTAATTTAGAGCCTCTAGGCACATGCAGTAAACTTTATTAGGGACTTATAAGTAAATTAAATATGCCAATTGGGTATAAGCCAATGTTGCCATGTGTTAGGGAAAGAGTACAAGCACTTTAGCACTGGTTGGCAGTGGTAAAGTGCAGAGTCTTAAGGCCATCAAATACGAAGTCAGCAAAAACAGGAGGACAGAAGGCAAAATAGCCAAGGGGAAACCACGCCTGGGATGCCAGGTCTAACACCCACTTTCTAAAGGCAAACTGTGCATTGAACAAATGCCAAATAAAAACAATGTCTATATTGAATGTATCTTGAAGTTTTGCATGCTGATAATTCTTAAGAAGAAATCTATAAACCATTTGAAAAATATGCAATGCAATCAATCAGTCTTTATTCGATTTAAAAATACAATCATAAAAGACACAAACATATAAAACATACATTTCAATAAATACCTTAAAATAGCTTTTTAAAAGAGTCTTGTTAAAAAACCATTAAACATTACAACAGACTGAGATATAGTAATTAAAAATTTTTAGAATAAAATTGTCCCTGGTACAGCTTAAAAGTGGGGAAGACCTAAACACTGAATTCATTAGGGACCATCAAGGGAGCGCTTAATTAATTTTCTCCTCAATGCCCATGCCCAGCCCAGGTATTTTGCCAGAGCAACAGAAACAAATGTCAAAGAGCTAGTGCGCAAAATGCGTAAAGCTACAGTGCTGCTCCTTGTCCCGAGCAATCTACACATTGGTCTAAGCCAAACACGCCTTGGAATGGCAAGTACCGGGCAAACAAACAAAAAGTGGGGAGATGTTTCCATCGCAGCCCCACATGCAGGACATTGCAGTTCCGAATTCGTGGCCCACCTTCCAGTCAAAGATCTAAGGGGCAAAGAACCAGCTCTAAACTGGAAATAAAGTTTCCTGTCACCCACATTAGTCACCACATCCCAGTATAGTTCCAAATAGGGGGAATCTTTGAACTCCAAAAATTTCTCAGACATCCCAGTTGCTTTGTTCAGTACCTGGGAATCTATTCTTTCCCAGTATGCTATTTTTAGAGAACTTTTGGATGGAAACTGGGCAGAGGCTGGGTCGATCCACAACTCTTCCATACCCATGTCCTTTAAAGACGCATGTAAGTTCTTCAGCCACCCAATTTTGTGAAAAACATCAGATTTTATAATGTCTTTCAGGCCCTTGGCGTAGTGGGAAAGTTCAGGAGTAGTCCACAGCCTCCGCCAGTATAGAACCGGGCGGAGTCTTGCAATATCCTTAATGGACCTCCTGCCCAGATCATACCTAAGTGGGATCAGAGGGGTGCTCTGAGGAAGACCAATAATTTTACGCAGGAATTTATGCTCCACATTTACTAAATTTGCTAGCTGTTCAAAGCCCCAGAGTTCCGCCCCATAAAGGACGGAGTTTAGGGCCTTTGCTTCGTATACTTGCAAAACCGGGCTTATTGGTTTCGTTAATGACCTACTAAATTCCCTGGTCAAAGCACCAGTTATCTGCTTAAATCTTAGGGAGGCCATTTCCAGATGTCTACGCCAATTATTATTATTTGAGATTTGCAACCCAAGATATGTAAAATTGGTCACTAATTCTAAGGGTTGCCCATTCATAGACACTCTTTTCCCTTGAAAGCTGCTATGAGGGTTAAAGGCCATAAACTTCGTTTTTGCCACATTAACCTCTAAACCATGGTCAAGGCAAAACTCATCAAACAGGCGAAGGGCTTTTTGCAGACCATTAGATGTTCTGGATACGATAAGCGTGTCGTCTGCAAACAATAGTATGGGGATGGAAACACCAGCCAACCTTGGAGCGTCGGTATTAGCAGAGAGCATGAGTTCAACTATCCCATTGATATAAAGTGAGAAGAGCGTGGGAGCCATAGTACAACCTTGTCTCACACCACGCTCAACCGGGAACTCAGATGTAACCTCTCCCGCCCCTCCCCACTGAATCCTAGCATAGTTAGACTCATGCAGACGCATCACCATAGTTAGAATTTCATTAGGGAGACCTAGCCTCTCTAGAACTGCCCACAGCCGGTGTCGTGGTACAAGATCGAAGGCAGCCCTTAAGTCTACAAAAGCTACATAAAGACTGCCGTTCCCCAATGTCACCACTTTCCAGTGGAGCTGGACAAAGTAAAAGACTTGGTCCACCGTGCTGGTTAGTTTCCGAAAACCAGCTTGGAAGGGAGACAGAATGTTATTATCATCCATCCATTCTTGAATTTGGTTCAAGACCATCCTCCCTACCACCTTCTGAATAGAATCGATGAGGCTAATTGGCCTATAGTTTCCCGGGAGCGTCCTGTCACCTTTCTTAAATACAGGTATAATAACTGCCCCCCTCCAAGATTTTGGGACTGGCGCGCCTTCAGCCACAGCGTTAGCCAATAGGGTTATATACTTGCTCCAGTTACCCTTATTGTGAATAAAGACGTCCGAAGGAACCTTGTCCTGGCCGGGGGCACGTCCACTGGTAACTGAGCACAAAGCCCTACTGGCATCTTGGATACAAAAGGGACCCTGGGAATAGAAAACATGATTTGGCACCCATGCAAAATTAAACAAAATGTTACAAGCATATTGAGGTTCGAAATATTGTACCCAATCTGCCTGTGAAACATAGTTGGAGGGGTTATCAGGGCGCCCACCATGGCCCCACTTGAGAATGTTCCAAAAAAGTCGGGAATCTCGGGTATGGCATGCGCTTTTTAGATCCAGCCAGTGTTGCTCATCCCAGTTTTTTTTGGCCATCCTTACTGCTTTTTTGTATGCTAGTCTGGCGGAACGGATACCCTCCAGTACACCACTAGACAGGGCTTTCACTAGGTTAGACCTGGATTCCCTACAAGCACCGTCATACCATCTATTTTTCTTAGTTGGAGCCTTATTCTTGTTCCTCAAGGGCTTCGTAAAATAGGAACCTATTTCGGCAAACAACTTCTCATGGCATGCAGTGACTTTATTATTGCCTGGATCTTGGGATAGCAAACCCTCAAGCTCAACAATAGAATCAGCTAATTTGTTATCTATATCGGCAATGGCCAGGGTGTTATGCTCGAGCTCCCCCCACTTGAGTCTACGCATATCATTTGTTAGAGTTACCTCAGGCACGCACGTAACCATTCCAACAGGTATTAAACGATTACTAGACCACCATCTATGCGCAACACAGATAGGGTTATGGTCACTCTCAACTCTAACCTCGACCACCATATCTAGTGCTGGTTGCCATAATTGCAAACTACATAGGACGTAATCAATCCTGCTAGAATGTCGACCATTGTCAAAAGTCTTCGCCCCTTGTTTATCACCTGGCGTCCGCCCATTCAGGGCCCTCAGACCATGCTCAAAACAGAGAGCATTGGTCTGAACAATAATCTCAGACCACCTTTTAATTGGACTGAGGTCAAGAGCAGGTACCCCCCACAATTGGTCTTCTACAGCTTCACTGCCCCACCCAGATTCGGGGTCTAGGAGCGGTTCAAAGGTGACATTAAAATCCCCGGCTACCACTATTTGCCTCCCACCTGAATACTGGTTGATAATGGAGACCAGGAGAGCCAAAACCTGGGAGCCTGTCCTATTAGGGTCCCTCAAATACAAGTTGTAGATGTCCAAATCACCAAGGGTTCCAAGTGACACCCTCACTAGTTGAATATCTTCGGACCCAGTAGGTATTGCAAACGCCTTTGGAAATGTGTCCTGTCGGACCCACATTGTCAGTCCTCCCTTTGGACGACCCCTTATACCCTGGATTGCGGGGACATAAAAATTCAAAAATCCCTGTAGAAACTGAGGCTCACAGGTCCAGGTTTCCTGGAAAAGGCAGACATCAAAGTTGCCTATGTAGCCTAGCCAATCCGGTGAGTCCATTTTTGATTTTAAGCCTGCAATATTCCAAGAAACCATAGACCCCCCCACCCTTCCTTGGCCTTGAACATGGGCAGAGTTCGCACACCGCTGCTCAAGTCCACATTCTTGTCTTATAGACAAATCAGGGGTTGCTACATCTACATCTATTGTCTTGTCCGCCCCAGTAGCAGGGGAGTAACGTAGATGTTTGTTAAACTTGGGCCCTCCAACAAGTATACTCGGACTAAGGGGTGTAATAAATAACTGCGGCCCGGATATCGGTCAGGCAAAAGCTACTGGGGAGCACAAATCATCAGCTTCCCAATTTTCCAGATGTGGACTAAGTCCTGCAGGGTAAGGATTATAAAAAAACCCTAGATCATGCACCCTAATTTTTGACTGGTCGCGAGCCAGTCGGGGGTCACAAATATGTTGCACTATCCGTCTATCTGCAAAGTTGACTAAAATTGAGTCCCCTGGGACATCTTTGGGTCTTGGACCTACCCAACTAACCCTTCTAGTGAAGAGGATCTTTCCATCTAGGTGGTTAGGAAGCGGTCTGTTCCTATTTAGCCAGAACGTAACTTTGTTCTTTAGTTGCTGGTACGATTCCGGAACACCTTCCTGTAGTACTGGGACTCCAGTTAAAACAGCAACATAGGGTGTACAGGCAGGGGGCAGATGGATATGAGCCCTAGGCGATATACTGTTTTTGACCCCAGGTTCCCAGGACCCTTTTTGGTTCATAGGCTTTTTTCCAACATAAGTACTAGGCACTCTCAGAGGATTGTCACCCAAATTATCAATACATTGGCTAGTACTATTGGAATTATCAATGACCTGCACCTTGGGGGGAGCGACCTCGGGTAAAACCCCATGCACTACTTCGTTGTTAGAGGATGTCTGCGGAGGAGTAGGAAGGGTAGAGGACACCCCTGCAGAATTATCCCGTGCCTTGGTAGCTAGTTTAATAACATTTTTCAGTGAGCAGAAATTATCCAGAACAGTTTGTTCTAGTCTATCTACCTTCTCACTAACTTGCTTAACCCTTTCCAGCACGGGAAGTATCAGAGAACGGAAAAAATTTTCTATTTCGAGGACCATATTACTCGGTTGGGGCTGGTCTATATAACAAGAAATATTCTCACTAGGAGATGTGAGGACTTCGCCCTGTGTAACCCCCATTGGAGATTTTTCCGTAACATTAGGGTGTTTGGCCTTCCTCCCTCCCTGGGACACCCCTACTCGTTTCCTCTTGGCATTAGGGGGATTTGCAATTCTTTTGCTAGCCCTAGTCTGCGGGTGGGTTATAACTAATTTATTAGAGATAGGGGGGTTGCGAGTTATTATCGCAGAGTCACCAGAGTCCCCAGGAGCATCACACACGGCACTGCAGGGGAGCGATGTGGAAGGACTTGTCCCAACATTCTCCTGCAGTACTAATTCACCCCCATGCTGGACCGCTGACTTCAAAGGAGATTTTGCCCCAGCCAAAATACCCAAAGAAGAGCGTCTAGCTTGCGCTAACTCAACAGACAAGCGACGCTCAGTAATAGCCAGTTCGTGCTCAAGACATGATACAGCTCTTGTGATGAAATGGTCGAGTGTACCGGTCACAGACCCACCCCCGCATGCACGTTTACCTTTAGACGCCATTTGTACTGGGCGTGCAATACTAGGGCCAATATATTTGTTAGTCTAAAAGAAACAATTACATGAGAGTAAAATACAACTCCACTAGAACACAATACTCGCTGTGCAGGATGGGAGGCTATGAAGCTAAACAAGGGGATGCAACAATCACAATCGAGACTGGACGAAGATGAGTACGCCCTTCTACCTTAGATTTAGTGTCACGGCAGCGTTAGAGATGTTGCCCAGTCCAGTCAGGATCGGTCAGAGACGGGCAAGGACGGGCCCGCCCTTGGCCCGGGCTTCGCCCGGGCGCTGCCCGCGCGCGACCCGCGCTGCGGGTTCAGAGGCAGCCTTTTGACCCCCCGGGCGCAGCCTGATGATGCAGGCGGCGGCGCCCGAAACAGAGGATCCTGGGGGATGTAGTTCTTGTTCCTCTCCCAAGTCGGGTCGAGTGACAGCCCACGAGCCAGGTAGGAGCTTCACAGAGAGCCGTTCCCCTCACGGCAGGTCAGCAACCTTTGAAAGCGGCATTCAGCAGGAAACAATAGCGCGTCCCGCGCTGCGGGTTCAGAGGCAGCCTTTTGACCCCCCGGGCGCAGCCTGATGATGCAGGCGGCGGCGCCCGAAACAGAGGATCCTGGGGGATGTAGTTCTTGTTCCTCTCCCAAGTCGGGTCGAGTGACAGCCCACGAGCCAGGTAGGAGCTTCACAGAGAGCCGTTCCCCTCACGGCAGGTCAGCAACCTTTGAAAGCGGCATTCAGCAGGAAACAATAGCGCGTCCCGCGCTGCGGGTTCAGAGGCAGCCTTTTGACCCCCCCGGGCGCAGCCTGATGATGCAGGCCGCGGCGCCCGAAACAGAGGATCCTGGGGGATGTAGTTCTTGTTCCTCTCCCAAGTCGGGTCGAGTGACAGCCCACGAGCCAGGTAGGAGCTTCACAGAGAGCCGTTCCCCTCACGGCAGGTCAGCAACCTTTGAAAGCGGCATTCAGCAGGAAACAATAGCGCGTCCCGCGCTGCGGGTTCAGAGGCAGCCTTTTGACCCCCCGGGCGCAGCCTGATGATGCAGGCGGCGGCGCCCGAAACAGAGGATCCTGGGGGATGTAGTTCTTGTTCCTCTCCCAAGTCGGGTCGAGTGACAGCCCACGAGCCAGGTAGGAGCTTCACAGAGAGCCGTTCCCCTCACGGCAGGTCAGCAACCTTTGAAAGCGGCATTCAGCAGGAAACAATAGCGCGTCCCGCGCTGCGGGTTCAGAGGCAGCCTTTTGACCCCCCGGGCGCAGCCTGATGATGCAGGCGGCGGCGCCCGAAACAGAGGATCCTGGGGGATGTAGTTCTTGTTCCTCTCCCAAGTCGGGTCGAGTGACAGCCCACGAGCCAGGTAGGAGCTTCACAGAGAGCCGTTCCCCTCACGGCAGGTCAGCAACCTTTGAAAGCGGCATTCAGCAGGAAACAATAGCGCGTCGCGGAAGGATACAACACGCAACCAATCAATTATCCAAGAAAGCTACGGGGTAAAGCTGCAGAAATGGCCCCGGTTATGGAATACTCTGGGGAATCCACGTCGGCTGAATGCGACTGTCGCGCTCTTCTGCAAAAATTAGATGCGATACTGAAATTGGCGTTGAAGACCGCAGCTAAAACAGTAAGTAAGGTTGGGCCTAGCTCCTCCCTCCCATTCTGACAGTGATGGCCCATCTAGTCACATCTAAGCTCCCATTATGTGTGGCTGTCTAGGAGGAATACACAAAGCCCAACTGCTAACTACAACCAGTTATGTGACCAGAGACATGCTTCAGGCACCATATGACTAAGGCAAGAAAATGCAACTTTCTAAAGGTGTCATTTTCAGAATTGCAATTGAAAACACCATCATTTCGGACATTAAATTAGGATTCCAGACATACCAATTATGAGCCAGTTATCTCTTTCCATTTGGAAGTTACACTTATAAAATGCAATAAAGCAACTCCAATGTTATCCTATGGGGGAGATAGGCCTTGCAGTAGTGAAAAACGAATTTAAAACATTTTACCCGGGCATGTAAAAGTTAAAAGCACATGCCTAACTTTTTTAATACAGTGTACCCTGTCCTTAGGGCTGTCCAGGGCCTACCTTAGAAGTGACTTATATGTATTAAAAAGGAAGGTTAAGGCCTGGCAAAATGCTTATTTTGCTAGGTCACCATTGCAGGTTAAAACTACCCCCATAGGCTCCGCACTGGCAGGCCTGAGACATGTTGAAAGGGCTACTCAAGTGGGAGCACAATCAGTGCTGTAGGCCCACTAGTCACATTTAATTTAGAGCCTCTAGGCACATGCAGTAAACTTTATTAGGGACTTATAAGTAAATTAAATATGCCAATTGGGTATAAGCCAATGTTGCCATGTGTTAGGGAAAGAGTACAAGCACTTTAGCACTGGTTGGCAGTGGTAAAGTGCAGAGTCTTAAGGCCATCAAATACGAAGTCAGCAAAAACAGGAGGACAGAAGGCAAAATAGCCAAGGGGAAACCACGCCTGGGATGCCAGGTCTAACACCCACTTTCTAAAGGCAAACTGTGCATTGAACAAATGCCAAATAAAAACAATGTCTATATTGAATGTATCTTGAAGTTTTGCATGCTGATAATTCTTAAGAAGAAATCTATAAACCATTTGAAAAATATGCACCATGCAAACCCCTTGGTTTGAGATTAGCTTCTTCATTGACATAAATCCCTGGGGCATATTCTCAAGAACGTGTGATAACTACCGCAAAATTAGCTTAACACAACTCTTCACATCGCAGTCTATCGCAGGAAAATAATGCTGTGTTAACGTGGTATTCCCAACATGGCGATATTCTCACGATAATGCGTCAAATGGACGCGTTAAAATCAACGCGATGCCGCAAAAACGCGGAACACAAACGCGAAAATAGTAGCGATGACGCAAATCGTAATACAAAAATCAGCGAAAACCAGCCCCAGGCCTGCAATTCTCACGCGTCATGCGGGAAAATGCAATGTAAAATTAGAAGAAAAATATACAAACAAAAGCCAAACAACAGCGAAGCACAATGGAGGTAGCCGGAGCAAGTACAGAGGACAACGGGAACCCCACAAGCCCCCCGGAGGATCAGCCTAGGACCTCGGGTCAGGGAAGGGCAAAGACAAGAAGAGTAGGAAGAAGCGGTTCAGCCCGCAGGAAAACAGGATCCTGATAACAGAGGTGGTGGAACACCATCAACTACTGTTCATCACCTCCACTGTGTCACTGGCAACTAAATATGGAATATGGCAGACCATCGTAGACAAGGTGAATGCAGTCGGAGTGCTGAAGAGGACAATGGAAGAGGTCAAGAGGCGCTGGAATGATGTGAAGCGCAAAACCAAGCAGAAGCCCGCAAACAACCGGAAGGCAGCAATGCAGACTGGAGGTGGGAGTCCAGTGCCACAGGAGGAGCTGGACTAGATGAAGGAACTGGTGTCCACAGTCAACAGTGGGGAGACGGTGGCAGGAGTTGGGGGCCCGGACACTGTTCAACATGACCGGACACAACAGCAACAGGGTGAGTAACAACCAGGGACATTGGGGGGACAGTGGAGATGGGCACAATGGCACACATGCACAATTAAGCATAGCACGTCTGCGGACAAACCATGCCCCAGACCCCCAACTCCCACCAAGAGACCAATGCAGCCAAGTATGCAACATCTGAGCACTGTATAAGCACAGAAGCCAGAGGCACACTGCATGTAAGGGATAAGGGGCAGCTAAATCAGAGCTGCAGGGGCGACACCCCCAGAATGCGGCACACACACATTACATGCAGAGCACATCAACATTGACAATGATGTGGTACAAACCGCAACACGTCCACAACAGAACAGAGGACACAACTGGTGCCGCATGTGCGATGTCCCTCGATGGCTGCTTGGTCGTGGTGCAGTGAGGATCTGGACTGGACACTCACGGTCGGTGTTTGGTGCAGGCAGTGTAGGCTCCTCTGCTAAGGTGGAGGAGCATCGCCCCACTGCCAGGAAGCAGCAAAAGAAAGGAATAAATAAAATTATGATAACGGAATGTTATCATCATTTTATTTCGTCCTCCTGCTGCGGTAGCGTGCATGAGGGGAAGGGGCAGGGCTGCAGATAAGGGGAGGAGTAGTAGAACACTTGTGTGCACACTTCCCTGTTCTCCATGCAGGCTGCATTACAGCCAACATGGAGAACATGCCCACCCCTACAGCCCCTGGCTGAGCTCGATGTCACAGCGCTCAGAACAATCACAACGCTTCATTGCAGCAATGTGATTGGCTTAAGGGTGGGAGCCTGGCTGCCTGATTCGTGTTCTGACCTGGAGTCGGACACAGGCGAGCAGGAGAGAAGATGTAGGACCCTGCGGTGGCAGCAAGGTAAGTGTTATTTATTATTTTTGTTTTTTAATGCTGCTCGCGCCCCCCCCGTGCACCTGCCCCACCCTACCCGCGAGCCGTGCCAGCCACCCCTGGGTGCAGGGCATCTGGTACCCCAGGAGTTGGTGCTACATGGATCTGGTTTGTCCTGTTGTCTTTACACTCGGTGAGTAGACATATCTGACATTCCAGAGCATGAGTACCTTCTCCTGGTCATCTGCGGTGCCGGTCGGACCTGGGAGCTGCAAGGAAGTGGACTGGACTTTGCTTGTCGTTGCCTGCAGACTGCAGGGGGAGTAGCTTCTCTACTCCAAGGGAGACTTTCAGTGTTTTTCGAAGGTCTGGGAGGCTACGCAAGGCTTTGGTTGTTCTCCAGCTCACAGGACAAGTCACTCTGTTGCGATTGTCGAGAGAGGACTAAGGACGGCATGGTTTCTTGCCAAAGTCTAAAGTTCTGCTGCAGTTCTCGCAAGGCAGTAACTCTTCTCAGTCCTTCTTCAGTTGTTCTATTGAGTTCTGGGGTTCAGGGTTGCCACCTAAATATTAAAATGTCGGGCGTTATGAGGAGTGACAGGTAGTAGCCAATGGGCTACCTACCTTTAGGGTGTCTAAACCCTCTATGTGACCACTTCCTGTGGGAAGGGGGCCTAACCATGACCTTAGAATGCTAATTCCATCCAAAACAACATGGACGAATCTGAAAAGTTGGGTCTGGATCAGCTGACCCACCCCAGGGGTGCTGGATGCTTGTTTCCGGTCCAGGGAAGACATGGCTTGGCAGTTCGGGCTGGACTGTTACCATGAGGCACAGGGTCAGACTGATTTGCATATGGCCATGTCTGAACTGGGGTGGTGGAGTGAGCTAAAGAATGATGATGGATTAAACCCCGATCAGTTGACTGGGGGTGAGTGTTTGATTAGCTCAAATGCTCCGTCCATCATCCCCTTTGGTATCGCTTTGTTCGCCCTATGTTGGCAGGGTATGCCCAGACGTGGGTCCCTTGCTCACTTTGCCACTGGAATCAAGATAGCCTGGCTGACGAGAGTTATGAACCCGAAACCGGTCCCAGGATGCTTGTTTCCGGTCCAGGGAAGACATGGCTTGGCAGTTCGGGCTGGACTGTTCCCATGAGGCACTGGGTCAGACTGATTTGCATATGGCCATGTAAGAACTGGGGTGGTGGAGTGAGCTAAAGAATGATGATGGATTAAACCCAGATCAGTTGACTGGGGGTGAGTGTTTGATTAGCTCAAATGCTCCGTCCATCATCCCCTTTGGTATCGCTTTGTTCGCCATAAGTTGGCAGGGTATGCCCAGACGTGGGTCCCTTGCTCACTTTGACACTGGAATAAAGATAGCCTGGCTGACGAGGGTTATGAACCTGAAACCGGTCCCAGGATGCTTGTTTCCGGTCCAGGGAAGACATGGCTTGGCAGTTCAGCCTGGACTGTTCCCATGAGGCACAGGGTCAGACTGATTTGCATATGGCCATGTCTGAACGGGGGGGTGGAGTAAGCTAAAGAATGATGATGGATTAAACCCAGATCAGTTGACTGGGGGTGAGTGTTTGATTAGCTCAAATGCTCCGTCCATCATCCCCTTTGGTATTGCTTTGTTCACCCTAAGTTGGCAGGGTATGCCCAGACGTGGGTCCCTTGCTCACTTTGCCACTAGAATCAAGATAGCCTGGCTGACGAGGGTTATGAACCCGAAACCAGTCCCAGGATGCTTGTTTCCGGTCCAGGGAAGACATGGCTTGGCAGTTCGGGCTGGACTGTTCCCATGAGGCACAGGGTCAGACTGATTTGCATATGGCCATGTCTGAACTGGGGTGGTGGAGTGAGCTAAAGAATGATGATAGATTAAACCCAGATCAGTTGACGGGGGTGAGTGTTTGATTAGCTCACATGCTCCGTCCATCATCCCCTTTGGGATTGCTTTGTTCGCCCTAAGTTGGCAGGGTATGCCCAGACGTGGGTCCCTTGCTCACTTTGCCACTGGAATCAAGATAGCCTGGCTGACGAGGGTTATGAACCCAAAACCGGTCCCAGGATGCTTGTTTCCGGTCCGGGGAAGACATGGCTTGGCAGTTCGGGTTGGACTGTTCCCATGAGGCACTGGGTCAGACTGATTTGCATATGGCCATGTCTGAACTGGGGTGGTGGAGTGAGCTAAAGAATGATGATGGATTAAACCCAGATCATTTGACTGGGGTGAGTGTTTGATTATCTCAAATACTCCGTCCATCATCCCCTTTGGTATCGCTTTGTTCGCCCTAAGTTGGCAGGGTATGCCCAGACGTGGGTCCCTTGCTCACTTTGCCCCTGGAATCAAGATAGCCTGGCAGACGAGGGTTATGAACCCGAAACCGGTCCCAGGATGCTTGTTTCCGGTCCAGGGAAGACATGGCTTGACAGTTCGGGCTGGACTGTTCCCATGAGGCACAGGGACAGACTGATTTGCATATGGCCATGTCTGAACTGGGGTGGTGGAGTGAGCTAAAGAATGACGACGGATTAAACACAGGTCAGTTGACTGGGGGTGAGTGTTTGATTAGCTCAAATGCTCCGTCCATCATCCCCTTTGGTATCGCTTTGTTCGCACTAAGTTGGCAGGGTATGCCCAGGCGTGGGTCCCTTGCTCACTTTGCCACTGGAATCAAGATAGCCTGGCTGACGAGGGTTATGAACCCGAAACCGGTCCCAGGATGCTTGTTTCCAGTCCAGGGAAGACATGGCTTGGCAGTTCAGGCTGGACTGTTCCCATGAGGCACAGGGTCAGACTGATTTGCATATGGCCATGTCTGAACTGGGGTGGTGGAGTGTGCTAAAGAATGCTGATGGATTAAACCCAGATCAGTTGACTGGGGGTGAGTGTTTCATTAGCTCAAATGCTCCGTCCATCATCCCCTTTGGTATCGCTGGCTGAATGTGGGCACACCTCCTAATCAAGCTAATTTTACCGACTCTCTTGCCACCAAAAAGTGGGGTCAGGACACCTCCACATGAGACCAGTGGGATGGGCACCTCCACTATCTGGAGAGGCCCAGGGTGGCATAAAAAAGGTAGCAGGGCCTTTGAAGCTTCCCACCCTGGAATGTCCATCCTGCTTGGAGGAGGTGTGAACACCTCTGCCCAGAGCAGGCTTTGCTCCTGTCCTCTGTGAAGGCTCTCACCTCAAGAGGTCAGAAACCTGTCTATAGTGGCTGGCTGTTCGAGACCAGTCAGTCAACACACTAGTAATTGGTAGGTTTTCAGGGGGCACCTCTAATGGGCATTCTGTGCGCATTTATAAATAAATTCAACACTGACATCAGTGTGGGTTTATTAAGACGAGGTGTTTGGCACCAAACACTTTGGGGTACAGTGAAGCCAGCATGTAGCCGGGGAACTTGTAATGACGAGTGTCTAGCCCATGTACTCGTTATGGCTCTCCTGTGCACTGGTAATATCTGAGGGTGAACTTAGAGATCACAGTATATAGCCACGCTCGCAGATATGCCCTCACATGTGTATAGTGCACCCTGATTTAGGGCTGTAATGCCTGTCTTAGGGGTGTCTACATGTAGTCCACACCTAGTGCTGGCAGGTGTGTGCCATGTCGACTCATCTGTTTTCTCTGCACCAAGACAAGCATGCTGAGATGGCAGTTTGCATGAGCTTGGTGAGGGGTCCCTTAGGGTGGTACAATTGGTGCAGCAGACCTTAGGGACCCCTTTAGGTCCAATGCCCTAGGTACTAGGGGTACCACTTACTAAGAACTTACAAGTGAGCCCAAAGGGGGTGCCAATTGTGGAAAATTCATAGTTTAGGGAAAGAACACTGGTGCTGAGGACCTGGTTAGCTGGAATCCAGCACACTCAGTCAAAGTTGCACCACATACCAGGAAAAAAGTGGGGGCGGGGGTACTGCAACAAAAAAACAGTTTCCTGCAAACTAAAAAACCTTGTGCCTCCCTGCAACTCAGAGTGCAGTCCCTTGAGTTATTTGGGCCCCAGGCATTCTATGACCTAATCAAAAGCGTGAACAATTCATAATATCCATAAGTGATTCTGAGAAGACCTGTTTTCATGTGGATGCAGTCCATGCTAATCAACTATTCAACTCTTTCAGTATTGAATTGAATTGTCTCCAAAACAAATCCCTTTTCCCCAATTCTCACCTACCACTCCCACCAACTGCACATGACTTCTGATAACTAATACTCTTCCTTCAAAATACATGACCTCCCTCACCAAAGTGCAAGAATTTAACATTTTCAAGTTATCATATCTATTTAATGCAAGGTAAGGCAAGGTCAGTCTTGAAGCATGCCAGTCACTGGTAAATGTACAGGTGCCCAGGAAGCCAAGAGGACGGAATGCACTTCAGGTAACTGCTGTATCATGACTTAGGTGAAGGTGAGAGGTCTTGAGAAGATGTCCGAAAACGTAGTCATGAATTACATGATTATACTTGAAACAGGTTCCAGATCCTGGATAACTTTGATGTGAATTAATGTAAGCTCAACTATTGCTGAACTGACTTCATGTTATAACCCTTAACAATTAACAAGGAAGGTGGTGAGAAAACTCATTATCTTTGTCAGAGATAGGGCACCACGAAACAGATCACTACTATAAATAAAAACAAGACTAAACAATCTGTGTATATGAATCTCTCTGGCAAAGGAGCAAAACATTGGCTGGTCATATTACAAATACAGACAATCAATTAGCCTGGAAAATTATTGTAAGCAAAAATTATATAGTTTAAACAATCATTTAATCAATCAAGATTTATAAATTGCGTCTAATCACCCAATAGGGTATCCAGGCGTCCTGGAGGCTTATTCGAACAGCCAAGTATTGAGGGCCATTTGGAATTCTGGAACTGAGGTGATGTTCAGGAGTTGCGTGGGAAGTCTGTTCCAGGTCTTTGCTGCAATGTGGGAGAAGGAGCGTCCTCCACTTCTGCTTCAGTAGATGCGGGGAGTATGGGCAAGTGAGAGGGAGGCAGGCCATAGTCTTCTCGACGGCTGGTGGAAATGAAGGCAGTGGTTAATGTTGGCGGGTCCTTAGTTGAGTGGAGCCTTGTGTCAGCAGCTTGAATTGACATCTCTTCTGCACGGGGAGCAAGCGGAGTTGCTTGAGGTTGGGTGTGATGTGGGTTTGTTGGGGTAGGGGGTAGAGGGCGCTGCCATAGTCCAGTCGGCTGGTGATGAGGGTCTGTATCACGGTGCATCTTGTGTGTAGGAGTAGCAACTTGAAGATCTTACTTAGCATGCGCAGAGTGAGAAAGCAGGTGGAGGAGACAGCGTTGATTTGTGATTTGATGGTGAGTTTGTTGTCAATGATGACTGAGGTTTCTGGCGTGGTTGGAGAGAGTTGATGCGGATCCTAGGTCTGATGGCCACCGGGAGTCATTCCATGTGGTGCGACTATTGCCGAAGATCTGTACTTCAAGAGCTACCTTAAACAAAATGTTAGCTTTCTGGACAGTGCTTGTGGATGGCTTGCTGTATTTAAATCCCACCCTGCCCTCCGCATGTTCTTTCACGTAGAGGATTTAATTTGTGAAAAGTGTTGTAGCCGCACTATGTTTTCCAGAGCCCACAGTGTGTTGTAGCCCCACTTTGTATTCCAGAGCCCACAGTTTGGAGAACTGCTGTTACTTGCCTTAATTGTGTCCAACCAGGATTTAAGGCTCCAGTGCAAGAACCTGCATCTATTGCTATCAAGAGTGCGAGCATGTGCTTTCAGAATTGTTAGCACAGATCCAAGAAGGACTAACAAAGGTCAGTTAGTAGAGTGCAGTGTGCAGAAATGCAAAGGGGTTTAATGGAAAGGGACATAAAGTTATAGTCCTACAAATAGGAAATTACAGAAAGTGCAAAATGTCCAACATGAGAAGACTACAATTTTTGACAATATAGTAATACCAAAATGAAGAGTAACTGGGAGAAAGACCCCAATATCAAAGAATGAAGAGTTTATAAAATACAGAATTCAGGAGAGATCTGTAAGAACATCAAATCGTAATATTGTTCAAAGTGTTCAAAGACAACAACTGACATTTCTATTTCAGCTATAAAACTACTGAATAGAATTTAGCAGAGAGGAATTTAAAGACCTGACAGCCTATATAGAGAATTAGGAAGAGTATTTCTACTGTGAGAAAAAGCACATGCAAGAAAATACTGAAAGCCCTCACAAGTTCCCCAGTGAATACTTATAAGGCAGCTTCTGTTCCAAACATGCTTCTTAATACAGAATCGCAAGTAAAATTTTTGAATTGCTAATATATATATTTTTGTAAACATAGGTAATTATCTTTCTAACCTGTGAGATCAACTTCATGCTCTAATCCCGTTTGATCATATTTTACTACATTAATTTATGTATTCTAACAATTCTAAAGAAGGTGTCGTAGGATAGGGTTATCTGAGCTACTTCTGGGCTGTGAAGCTTTGTATCCGAAAGCCTGAGCCTCTCTTTGATAATCTGAGTAGAGAGAGGCAAATGAGGACTATAATAATTCACATTTAATAATATTAATTCATATTTGTTAAGAGCGAACATATCACCCCTGAAGGGTTTCAAGACGCTGGGGGCCGTCGGGGAGATTAAGGGCCATATGTAGGTAAATTTTTTTTACCGACTCTTAAATACCGAATTTTACCGAATCGGTATTTAAGAATCGGTAAGTTATATGTAGGTCAACATTCGGTAAAAGTTACCGAATCGGTAAAATTCGGTAAACATGAATCGAAATTTACCGATTCGGTAAATACCGAAGCGGTATTTTCCGAATCGGTAAATACCGACGTGGTATATTCCGATTCGGTAAATACCGACGTGGTATATTCCGATTCGGTAAATACCGAATCGGTAAATACCGAATCGGCAGTTCAAAAACACATGACTCCAAGCAGCCAATCCTGTGCAACCTCAACCCCACCCAACCAGGGAGTGGCCACACCCAGGCAGGTGCACACAATTAGCAGACTCTGCAGAGGCAGGGAGTGCTGAGGAGAGGAAGAGAGCAACTGCCAGATTCAGACCTGGAGACTGAAAGAATGGCCAGCCAGGACACAGAGAGGGAAGGAGGGGAGAGGAAGCGAAAGCTCAAATTCAGCCCGAAGGAGCTGCAAGTTCTGGTGGAGGAGGTTGTCAAGCAGCACCAAACATTATTTGGGAAACTGTCACAGCAAGTGCCTGAGTCAGAAAAAAGAAAGATCTGGCTTGGAATCCAGGCACAGGTGAATGCCATAGGAGTGACCCCCCGGGACATCGATGTCCTGAAGAAGCGGTGGTATGACATCCGCATTATCACAAAGAGGAAGGTGGCAGATTTAAAGAAAGAGGCCAGCCAGACAGGAGGTGGACGCAACAGAGCACCAGCCCTGACAGAACTTGAGGAGCTAGTGGAGACAACGATCGAGCCAGAAAGCATCGTGGGGATTGGGGACGCTGACAGCTCCGCCAGAGGCACCTCCAAACAAGGTAAGACGCTTGCACAGCAATGTGCCCCCCCTACCCCTAACCCAACTCCCCAAATGTGCAATGAGAATCCCACTCCAGTGCAGGTGTTAGTGCATGCTAGCAATGCATCATGGGAGATGTAGTCCCTGAAAGCCCAAACATGATATGATTAGCACAGATTAACAGGGCATGTGACACACAGTAGCGAGAAGCAGGCAGAGGACATTGAGATACTGTTTAGAAAATGTTTTGTTATGTCAGCAAATCAATGCTTCAGGTACACTTAGCTGATGTCGCTTTTCTGTCCACAGGCACTACTGCCCACAGAACTGGCCATGAGAAGGGAGAGAGGGCACACCACACACCCAGCACAGAGAAGGCCACCACCAGTTCCGGCCAGGGAACAGCACCACAGGCACTTACACCACCCCAGCCAGTATCGCCGCTCCTGCCTGCATCCCCAGTCCTGCAGGTTTCACCACCATCTTCACCTCCTGCACAGCACAGGTTGAGGAGGCGTCCTGCAGCTAGGTTGGATGTGACCGACTCATCATCCGAGGAGTCGAGGGGCCCGGAAACGTCCACTGTACCCCAGGATGCAACCCATGCCAGTGTGCCTTCCGAGTCTGAGGGAGAACACACAGTTGGCAGACGGCGCCGCAGGGCTCGGCCGCAGAGTCCACCTCCCCTTGGGCAGGGCCATGGAGTGTTCTCAGGTCTTGAGGGCACCATGGTGAAAATCCAACGCGTCCAGGCAAGGGCAATGGTGTCCGTTCAGCGACAGATGCGTGGGCTAAACAACACCTTTGGAAACATTGAAAAGGGCATCACCACCATGGCAGGGGGCATTGCTGATATTGCAGCGGGCATGCGGGACATGTCCCAATCCATCATGGAGCTGTGCTCAAGGTTCGATGAGGACAGGGCCACACGGCGCAGGGGACATCTGAGGAAGGATCAGACCTCGAGGGCAGTGAACCGACTGGCAACTGCCACGTCGCTGATCTGCAGGCGCTCTGTGGCGATGCAGGAGGGCCTTGCACAGTGCAGCACAGATGTGTCCAGGGGGATAGTTAGGGTTACAAGTGCACTGGAAGTGCTGCTCACCAGCCAGTCTGCAGCAACTGGCGCTTTGGATGCTGGCGACACTGAAGACACGACCAGCAGGAGCAGCATAACCCCCCCCCGTCCCAGACACTCGTCGGAGCAACAGGCGTCACCGTGGTGCCACAGGTACCCCAGCCACTGAGGACGCCCCCTCAAATCCTTCCCGCACTGCTGCGCGTGGCCGCAAACATTAATGCCCCATGCAAAACAATAACACATTTGGGTGAAGTAACCCTTAAGTCACATGATTTATTATTTCATTGTTGTTTCAATACAGTTTCCTTTGTGTTGTGGCGTAGTGCTGCCTGATTAAACTACGTCATGGCATCCAACTACAGGCTGTGTCCCCTTACTCATTCAGAAATAGTTGGATGTGATCTCTGCCCGTCTCACTCTTCCATCTGTTGCTGTTTGTACACCTGCTGCGTTGGCCTCTGCATGCGCAGTCTCATCATCATTGTCCTCAATATATGTCATTTCGACCTCTGTGCCTCTCTTTGTGGCAAGGTTGTGCAGCATTGCACAAGTCGCAATAATCTTGCAGCAGAGGATGGGTGTGTACTGGCGTGCACCTCCACTCTTATGGAGGCAGCGAAACCTGCTCTTCAGCAGTCCAAACGTGCGCTCCACCACATTGCGAGTAGATTTGTGTGCCACATTATATCGTCTCTCGCTCTGGGTTGATGGGTGTAGGTAGGGAGTGAGGATGAATGACCGCACGGCATATGCACTGTCCCCTAGGTGAGTAAAAGGGAGACATCAGTCACATGTCTCAATACACTATGTTTGGCACTGAGTACTATGTAGCTTCACTGTTACTTACCTAGCAGGTATCCTTCTCCAAATTCTCCCGCAAGCAGTCGTGTGTAGATCCCACTGTTCTGGAAGATGTAGGAGTCATGGGTGCTCCCAGGGAATTTGGCAACGATATCAGTGATGATGTTCCCTGCATCGCAGATTACTTGCACATTGATGGAGTGGGTGGACTTTCTGTTTCTGTAGATGTGCTCAGTGGCAGCTGGTGGGCAGATTGGGATGTGTGTGCCATCTATACAGCCAATGACATGGGGGAACTGTGCCATTTGATAAAAGTCAGTTTTAGTTTTCTGCAGTTCAGCCTGTGTGTTTGGAAAGCTGATGTAGTGGTGCATTCTCTGCATCATGGCATCCAGGAACTTTCTGAAGAAACGGGACAGGCAACTCTGGGATACACCGCCCACCGCAGCTATCACCCCCTGGTAACTGCCAGATGCAAGTAGGTGTAGGCAACAGAGCACCTGCACATGTGGTGGTATGGCATGGGCCCTTCTTGTTGGCTGGTCCAGGAGTGGGTGCAGGTCCCTTATCAGGTCCAAGATGGTTTGGGGGTGTAGCCTGTACCTTTCATGTATCTCTGCGTCAGTGAGTTGGAAGAGTGTGATGCGCTGTCTGTAGATCCGTTCCTCCCGTCTCCATATCCTCAGTCCTGCAGCCTGTAGACGTAGCCGCCTTGCAATGACATACAGAGCGGCCATGTTGTCCATGCTGTTGCATTTTGGGATTGCTTAAATGCACTGTTGGAAATTACCACCTGCTTTCTATCAGTGTTAATTACCGACTCTTATTTACCGATTTTGGAGGATTTCTTAATTACCGAATTTACATACATCTCATTTTTCCGTGTTACCACTTCATATTTACCACTTCATATTTACCGATTCGGTAAATATGAATTCGGTAAATTTGAAGCGGTGTTTTTGAAGTCGGTAAACTTGAATCGGTATTTACCGATTCATATTTGCCGAATATGTGTTTTTGGCCTCCTACATCTCAACTATCTCAATACCGGTCGGTAACGGGATATTTACCGAATTTCAGCCGTTACCGACCGGTATTTAGCTACCTACATGAGGCCCTAAGTGAGCCATTGCCCAGAGTCACATGAAGGTGAGCTGAGCTGCCGCTGAACCATGAACCCAGGGCTCCAGAGTAAGCAGCTCTGGCCGCTGTGCCACACCTTTCTCTATGACTTAGTGGACAGTGTGAAACTTGTCTCTCTGACAAATATTTAAAGGACTGAGTGCTGGCAAATTCTGCAAAGTAATGTGGTCTTTCTTCATTCTACTAGGTCTAGCAGATTGGTTCCACCACTGAAGACAATGTACTTAAAGAGCCCAAGAAATTTAGCAAACCTTATGAGGGCTTGCATCATAAGTGAGATAAGAAAGATGTTGCCAATAGGTGCTGTCTGAATTGGTGTCTAGTACCTTGAGAAGCCAATCTGTTATGAATCCAAAAGTAAACACCAAAGTATCCCATGTTGTCTGTGGACTACAAAATGCAACGACTGGGACAGATGGCCACTAGATACTAAAAGTCGCAGAATTAATTGATGTAATCATTGCTGTTCAGCTTTGATTACCTTCAATGTCCCCAGTCCATTTGCTAGTCAGCCAGTGATAGATACAGCAAAGCAGAGGTGTGTCGTTTTCACAACAGATGGCCAACAACAATAGATCTTCCACATATGGGTTAAAAAATGCCCCTGCCACTTTCAGAGACTTGTTAACAAGGTGTTGAATGGAAAAGAAATTTGTGACGTATCTGCTCAATGTATAGACACAGTCAGTGGCAACGGCGAGGACAACATACAGTGGCTGTGGTATATGTGCAGGCATTAAAGAAATCAACCAGACCATGCATGTTGGTAAGTGCCGAATGGGATTCACTCCAGTCAGTGGTGGAATACATCCTCATCACATTAAAACACAGTACATACAAGTGTGAGAAGTGCGTCAGGTGCAAACAGGGGTCAAGGTGGCCATTCAAACAGCTTAAACATATACAAGATCTGTAGGTGGGTATGGCACCATTTCCAGTCCATTGTCTCAATTAACCATCAAAAATCGAACTGAGGCATACTGGACAGAACCTTCCCAGGAAGTTTCTAGTGTCTGTGAATGGTACCATTAGTGGTCAGGGCGGGACTGTGGGATCAGAAGCAGCCCTGCCAAAATGCTCAAACCAACCCTGCAAACTTTGTCTCCTTATGGAATCTTTTGCGTTCCGTCCATCGATTCTCCCTTCTTATCTCTTCTCTCCTCACTCTCCAATCAGTTTCCCTCTGCCTTCCCCATCACTCTCTTTTCTCTCTCTATTGAAGTCTCTCAACGCCTGCTAGAAATAACCCCCGAGGAGCTGGGGGGAGTGACTGAGGCGCCAGGAGCAGAACTGGACTTTGAAAAATTGCCTCCAAAGGCTCCAGCCCACCTGGGAAATGCCTGGTGGAAAAAAAGGCCTATATGGTCCTGTTAGTGATGCCTCTGCACTTACAGCTTCCCAAAAGAACCCAGATGTAATTAATCACCCAGTCGTAGGCACCAGGACCTGTGCTGGAAGCTGTGCTGTGTGAATTGAGTGAGAAGAGGAAGAGCAACCCATAGATTTTATCAGTATACAGCCTGAGCTGTCTCCAGATTGAGCTACAATTCAGATGCAATGTGTTTGGCTGTGAAAATAATTACACTGCGGTTCATGGGTGCCTCCTTTGCAGTAAGCTTGAAATCTTTAGTGTCTAATTATAATTTAAGCAAAGGGTGTACAACAGACAACATAGGCCTCCATTACGAGTTTGGTGGTAAAACTGCCTGACTTGCTCACTGGGTAAATATAGATTCCATAGGGTTTAAGTAACATGTTAATTAATACTGATTATGGCCCTGAATCAGAGTTTGTCGAAATGAAGGTGCTATTTATTACACCTGGTAAATAACAATACCGCTGGGTTCATTGTTCATCAGGTGCAATAAACAACACCTCCCACAATTTTAAAGTAACAAGCGAGGATTTGGGGCTTACTTCGTCGCAATCTGCATGGAACAGGAAATACCATACAATTGTACCCTGTTAAACTCTGGCAGGTTCGACCTGCCGAAATCTAATGAAGAATGAGATACTCAGTGCACCTTAAAATTATTGGATGTGGTAAATACGACTCAACTCGGTATTCCAATCCCTGCGCAAACAGTGGTTTACATAGAGGTCGTAACATTCTTCCCATCTTGTAATAAGGGCTTCAGAGGTTTTCCCTTGTACTCCAAAATCTGTATTTACCACATATATTATATAACAAATGTTTGCTACTACTGCATGTATTAAACACTGCTCCTGACAAGTAGCACATGCACAAAACATCGGGAAATGCCCATGTTCAGGCATTGGAAGTTCCAGGAGTGAAAAAAATAATTCATTGAGAGCAGAAACAACCAGAGCAACATACAAAAGGACCTCAAGACTCCTACAAATTACACCAAAAACTTCTTCCTATGTGGGAGTCTGCACTGCAGGCATTCATGTTGTGTAGACACATCACCTTGAAATAAGAGAAATAGAATGCATTGCCATTCTCTAATATCACTCAGTCATCACAAGCAGAAACCTGCCAAAATCTTATATTAAAGACCCAGTAGAGTAAAGAGGCACACATTTATGGATCCTGAGCTGTAGTCCTCATGAACGAGGTGGTTAGACACCATGACCATCTGATGTACCATCTCAGGATAAATATTCCACTAAAAACAAACAATAACATGACTATGGAAGGAGATAATGGACAACATCAGTGCTATATAAACATATCCACTTGACAGTAAGAACATTAAAAATGGGTTACAAACTTTAAATGCTAGGTACATAAGATATTTGCCAAGCACAATCACTATGCTTGGCAACTGCTGGTAGTTCTTCACTTCAGTTCCACCTCAAGCCGCGGAAAAAAATAATTATGATAATCCTCAACATGCCTTAAGTGTAAGACATGAAAGAAGGTCTCGAGGTCAGAGGAATGAGAACTGTAATGTAAGTACACGTCTTTCTTAAAAATTTGACTTGGCTAAGAATCATCATCAATGTGAATAGTAACTGATGTAATTACATATATTCCCATTGATCCACTTATGTGCTGCCATAGGGACTAACAACTTCCTAATGGTACTGCTGACATGCTGATATTGCACTACAACAATTAGAATGCATTGTAATCTTGATGATGAGGGGCTGCTTTAGCATGGATGTTTGCTGCCATTGGCTGTTTGGGAGTCCAGGGAGAACTGTGTATGCTATCCACTCCCCCTCTGCAAAGCTTAGCTGAATATTTTGATGAAGGTTCATTGAGAAATGCCATGCACCAGTCATACTGTCTGCTGTCTGGTGCCTGTCTAAAAGAAATCTAGTGCTGATAGCATTTGCAGGAAGTGGGCATGACAATAAATCCTATGTTGAGGGTATCTGTAAATCCTCTGGAACTCAAGCAGACTTATGTTTATGGTTTCCAACTGTCATTCCTGGCTCTCATCTTGCATTGCTGCGCCACTTGTGATCATTGATTAGTGGCCTGGTTTCCATCTCCATGCTGCATAGTTTATTTTATCAAAAAATTGATCTGGCATAGCATGATATAGTGGCCTAGCAGTGCTGTGTCTTTGGTGGTTTACTGTGGAATGAAAGTCTGAGCTGCTGCAATCAACTGGTGAGTCATTTTCTCTTTTCCATGACTACTTACGGGAGTCTCACCATGTGTGGGATTTTATTTTTCACCTCAAACATTGCATGTACTGTGTTTTTGGCATTATTCAATTGGTCTTAGTTTTTGTTTAACAGTGTTTCTTTCATTCCCTACACACTCAGGAACACCTGCTTTCGACATGAGATATTTTAAGGCAATATTTCCCACTGTTTTGTGATGACCTATCATACTTGTAAATGAGGGTCATTTACCGCATATGTTATTTTTTGCATGCGGTAAATATCACATACAGAAAATAGCCTATGCGATAAATAGCAGACATGGGCCACAGATATGTGTAATTTAACACATGTAAAAAAGATCACATGCAGTTCTTAGCTTGTGAGTAGATGAGTCAGTAAATTGGTCTACAATTTACCTTGGCATACGGTAATTACCACTACACCTAAATCATAATCAGGGCCAAAGTTTGTTTAACTGCAAGACCTGAATCTCATGGTAGGTCAAGCAGCAGGGTCAAACCATATAGATTGTCAAAGGTTATCTCAGTCTTGTCAATTTCAGGATAAAGACACATCATGTTCAATTAGTTAAGTCATATCCACTAATCCAAGAGAGAAATTTCTCATTCTACCTGGCTTTTGTCTGACACCCTGTCTTTTTTATAGGGCCACATGCCATAACTGGTATGGACAACAGGACTTTATAGCAGCATGCTGAGACCCTTTCACAATAAGCTTCACTAATCAAGGTGAGAACTATTCGCTCCTCATTGCTTGTTTTACTTGATTTCTAAAATACAAAGATCTCTACTCTAACCTATCTCTGAACAGGTGAAAAGTGTAATAATTATGCCTACATGTTGCAAGGGGCTGTACTTTCAAATTGGTCATTACAACTAAAGTTAATGTGTGCCAGATCTTAAACTGTTTATTGGAGCCTCATATATTCCTTGGTTCATCTCTGTCTACATTTTTAACATGCAAGCAATTAACACATTAAACTTTATTCCTCCAGAAGTATTCTAGCCTACTGATGTGAAACCAGTGATGAAATGGAAAGAACATAACAGGAATTGGAACAACTATTTTCATGTTTGGTGAAGAGAACCTGTCTTTAGAAGGATTACAAATTATGTCGCAATTGTTTGGACCTTGTAGGGTTAAAGGTCTACAACTGTATCAAGAAGTCTGCTACACAAGCAGGACAAGGGGATGTTTTTTTCTCATTCAGCCGAGGACCTAGATATTTCTATTGCACTAACAGTTTGTGTTGCAATCGATCACTTCAAGTTTTTCTACAGCAAGAAGAAGGGCAACAAAGAGATGGAGAATTATGCAATCAGCAGTGAAGAAACTAGCATTGCTTGTCAATTGAATTAATTTTTTATAATGGTTTGGAACTTCAAAGAGTTCCGCATAAAATGTACAAGGACAGCTCCAATATACTGAATCATACAGTTATTAATAACAGAGTAAAATACATTCGAGGACCAAACAATTATAAATTTCATTGTACAGTACAAAATTCATAGCAGCATTAGGCAAAACTAAAATGAACTCATATAATATAAATATGTGATGTGTAAAGTGCGAGTGCGCATATATAGAAACAATTGCACAAATCAATTATAATACAGTTCATAGTTAGCACAAATAGCTTTATACCATTTAAATACTCTAAAAACTTCAACCGTACAATTCAAAGTATCCTAAAATTCTGCCTACAATGTGCAGAGTATGTTACCCACAGGGGACCATGTTCAACATACCAGAGCTAAACACAATGTAATAATCCACTCTAAAAAATATTAAAAAATTGTTTAAAAAAGACAAAAAATGTAAAACATCCTGGTTCGGAGGGAGGGGCCAAAAGGCAGTTCCGTTCCTCCTCTGCCGAAGTGATGTTGTACTTTATAAACACTGGTCTTAATAAATGACGACCTAATGGCTGTAGTGGGGGACAGACAAATAATACGTGATTTAGATCCTGCACCAGGTTTCAACACAGGTCACAAAGTCTCTACTCCCTAGCTAATCCCTGTTACAATTTGCAAGGGGAGCAAATTCAACCTTAGCAACAGGATAGTTCCACGCACTCCATGGAAGAGGTTACATACGTCATAAGGTTGGGGTTGTTTATACATACAACTCCCCACTATTGTATTATTCTTAAAATGCCCTGAACACAGTACAGTATCTCTTTTGCGACTGACTTCATAAATTGTTTTTTTAATTAGAGTTTTCAAGACTTGTTTTGGGAGAGGGCTTGCGCCACTATACTCAATTTCAAAAAAGTCTAACACTTTCTCATATTTTCTGAAGACAACGCGTTTTATCCCTTCAGGCCGAAAACAATTTCCTGTCTTAGTACAGCCCATATCACATCAGTATTCAATAAGGCATTACCCCACCTTAGACATGCTGCAATGTCAAACACTTAAGTTGAGAGTAGCCCAAATTCAAGCTGGAGGGCCGCTATGGTGGCTGCACGATCCAGGTTTCAAATTTGGTGCCAAATGCACCCTTCCACCTTCTCAAAAAAGTCCCACTGCTGTTCATACATTGATTCACAAGTTTAGCGCAGTACAGGCGAGATTTTGATTTTGTAAACTGATAAAACATGTCTTTACCCACAGCATTTATATAGTCTGCCAATTGTGGAGGTCCAAGATATTGCCTTACTTCTGCACTGACCAATGTGATCACTGCTCAAGCACTTACTTGAAAAAAGTCTTCCTAAATACAGGTACAACTTCACTACATCAAGTTTATCTTTCCCCAGAAACTGTGAGATATATTAGGTCTAATCTGCATCAGATATTAAAATGTCTTCAGCCTTAATTCTACATTCACAGTATTCAGCTTTTAGAGCCCAATATTTATGTGAGTCAGCGGAATGTGCAACCTCTCCAAGTTTAATCCATTTTAGATCCTCTACACCTCTACATTCGGATGCCTTCATTCTCGTCCATGCCCGCTTCAATCTATTGATTTCCTTTTGCCTAGTCAGTGATGACTGCTTAGATTGATAACGTTTTTACCTCCCATGAGGTGGCCACCCGGTGGTTAATGCCATTAGCACATTTCTTCCTTCCACAAGATCTGAAGAAATCCAAATGCTTTTCAAACCAGATAATGGGATTTTCCTGTATGGGACCAGAGCTTACGATTTTAACAAGCCTCCCTAAGCATGTCAAATTTTTATTAGACCAAACGTTACACCAATTTGTTTGATTGTACACAATAATATCATCTCTTTGATTTCAGAGCTCAAGCTTCTTGAGTTTCAAGTTGACGTCCACTGATAAAATATTGTGGTCGCTAAAATTTGTCCTCAGTACCTTAAACTGAGTACATGCTCGAAAAAGTTGATAAGATACCACTATACAGTCAATTAGTGGCTGCCTCCGAGATGCATGAAAAGTGAGGGAGGCTGGGGAGTCATCTAGGAACCTCCCATTTAATATAACAAGATCATCAGTTCTCAGACAATGGTCCATACATCTTTCAACTCCCGATTACAAAAGGCCAAAGAGGTACAATTTGAGATTTTGGCATTAAAATCTCCCACCACAATTATCAATGTGCACTCTTCTGAGGATCTAATTTAATGCACAAAAGAGAAAATGGATTCAACAAGAAAGTCAGATGCCCTACCAGGGGGACTATATATGTTTACCCGTAAAAGGGTTGAATATCGACCTTGTATAACATTACCCAAGGTCAGAATTATGCACATACAAAGATTTGACGGATGGGCAAAAAACAGAGGATTCCAATTCATACTGCCGCTAAGTAAGATAGCTAGACCTCCACTTGCATGAACTTTTACTGAGGGTTTTGCTGCACAACAGAAGACAAAAAAATTCTCAAAACTAAAATCTGCATAACTCCATATTTCCTGAAGGCAAATTAACTTTGGATTATAAGTCATTAGGGTGCTTAGCTTAGAGCTGGGGTGTCGTACACCTGCCAAATTCCAGGACAGACTTTTTCCCAAGGGACTGCCTCTGCAGCATAGGGAGTTTAATATTTTCTTTGGAAGCCTTCAGTGAACCAGCTTCAAACTCCACTGGGCCAACTCAACTTCCCCTTCTGGGTTTGGACCCTTTGGTCCTCATATCCCGCAATATTGATCACCTCTTTTTCCTGCAGTATTCCCAACCAAGATTTTTATTTTTTTCAGATGTACAACCTCCATTCTATTGGATATTACTCTACCTAGGTCCTGGAGGTCTTTCCTATGGGATTCAATATGAGCAACAAATGAGTCCTCAAACGGGAGAACATCAATCCCATTTTTCCTAAAATGATCAACATTAGCCAGGATCAGCATTGCGATTATCCCAGAGCTAAAAGTTACTCTGTAATTTGGGAGTCCACTTCGAGGGTCTAGGAATTTTCACTCAATATCTCCGCTTATTACCAATCTCAGGTCCTCGATTTCAGATAAGAACTGCCAAAGGAAACTTTTATTAAGTGGGCCCAGTTCTCCATCAAACAGGGAATTAAAGATCAGAGTGTTAGATACTTGTCCTGACCCAGGTCCTGTGCATACACTATCTCTCTGCCTCTGCTCAGCCCCCGATTCCGACATTTGTGCTAAGGGAGGGGTAAAACCAGCCACCCCTTCATTGAACCTCCCTTGATTAGGATTTATTCGTACAGTGAGAGTATCCATACAAGAAATGTTTTGGGGAAACTATCCAAAATCCCCCCTACCTCAGGTAGAATATCATTTGCTTTTGCTGCTATACTTTCCAGATCTATCCTTGTGTATGGTTCTCCCATCCAGTGTCTAACCTCCCACCCCTGTGTTGAGGCCTGTTATCCCCATACCCTCGTACCCTTCACCTTGCCTTATTCCCCCAATGAAGTCACTTCTATGATAATAGAGGGAGGGAGAGGATTTTCTTCTGAGTGCCCCAATACCTGACTAACAGAGGACTCAACAGAATTAGATGAGCTGGCTTACAAGGGCAACAAACAGGATATTCTGCCGACCAGTGATTTTAAATTGGCCTCCATTACTTGATTTATTTCCTTGTGTATAGCAAAATCCAGCAGTGTAAAATCCTCCTAATCCCCAAGGTCAAAACTGCTTAGCACCAACTCTGTTTATTTCGATATTAACCTTAACCTTAACATCCTCGATGTCCATTTCCAGTTCTTCGACTGCTACAGTAGAAGGATATTGGTCAGAAAGCTGAGTTGGAAGAGTAGGTTCCACTAAGTTTTGTGTGATGAACTTAAGCTGATATGGAACTGTCAACTGAGACAGAACCGTAACTGTGCACAGCTCTTCTACATTAACTGCAGCTAGAGGCACCCCTAGTTCCTTATTCCTTAGCACTCTACCCCTCAGTCCCTTAGAGGACATGGATAATACAGTGGAATGGGATTTCAAATGGGACAGATGGGCTTGGGGCTTCTTCCACCTGATGGTTTTTAGTAATTTGGGGAGACTGAAGTGGCTGAGTGAAGGTCCAGTTGACCCTGAAGCTGACCCTGGTGCTGACCCTGAGGGGTGCAATTAAATGATCAGATTGCAAGCACCTGGAGGGCATCTTGCACCTTTGGAAACTAAATGGATCAACCATGAGTGACAACCTTACTACTCATCCACAGGTATCACTGATGCCGCTGGTACTCTCTGCCCTTCACTCTGCAATGATTTCCTTCTCACCCAGTCAATTTCACCTCCTCAAGAGTAAAGCGGAGGCTCGCAAGGTGTAAGGGGTCAAGAAACTTACAATGAAATAAATATAAACTGAGAGCAACCCCCTCCAAAGAGGTACAAGCTGGACCAACCTAAAGCTGGCCGCTTCTGCACCACCGAGGAGATGGGTTGCGGCCATGACCTCCCCAGTACACATGATACTCATTGTATAAGTCAGTATGTATCGATAATCAACCATCCTCGTAGCTGCTGGGTTCTTGCTAAATACTAGCTGCTACTTGCATGCCACTTGCTTGCATGATATTGCTGCTTCCTCCTTTTGTCTCAGACAAACCTTTGTGTGCCATAGTAATTCAAATTCTACTACCAAAGCACTCTCAATAACAGGGTGTCTGCAATCCCTTAAAAGGGGATAAATCAGAAGATAGCAAAGTGAACAACAGATAAGTGGCAATATTGTATTCCCAAGCCCAAGCCCCAAAAGTCTTTACTTTTGGCTTTGAACTATTTTCAGTCCAGGTATATAATATGCTCCAACTCACAACTTCCAATGTATCATGAGACCAATGGTAGCTAAAAACAAGGCCAGCTCAAGAGACCAAAAACAATAAATAATCAATAGAAAAAACAAAGTCTCCCTCTTGTAGAGAGAAACAAGGGTGCAAGAAATAGGCACTGCAGGGGGAGTGTGGCGATAAGACAAAAAGGCAGAGGTGCAATAGTCAACAAAGAGAGCAAAGGCAGGAGCGGCGGCAGACCTCCTCTAACGCGCAAACCACACCGGCCTAACGCCGGGCATCTCTGCGCAGCCGGGAAAGGATCCGCAGCTCTAACTTCATCACCGCTACCTGCTGCTTAATGCCCTTAATGCCCTTCACTCACCTCAAAAAGAGGAACCTAAAGATGTCCCTCAACCCCAGCCTTGTACGCCCTCCACTCCTCCGCACCTGACAGGCATCTAGCAATGAGCACGGAGCACGGGCCCACACAGACTCAACGCTGCTCCCGCTGCGCCTACGTCTCTATGTCACCAGCAGGGACCTTCAGTCTGAGGAATAACTTGTCAGTTTGGTGCTCTCCATGATGATCTCATCAGAGACCAAATAGTCATGCCATGTAATAACCCAAATATCCATGATAGGTTGTGGGTCAATTGCAAATCAAAACTAAGGGCCTGATTCTATCTTCGCAGTCAGGCTACTCCATCACAATGGTGATGGATTTCACACCGAAATATAAATCCCAAAGGATATAATGGCACTTAAATTTTGGCGAACGGGATATCATCACCGTTGTGATGGAATAACCTGTCCGCCAAGATCTAAATCAGGCATTAAATTAGGTGGCTGCCACTGGGAGAAAAGCAGAAGTGACAGGGGTAAGCAGAGGAATGGTAGTAATCGGGGTAAATGTTACAGATGTGGAAGTTCAGACCACCTTATATATGATAAAAGATGCTCAGCTCACAACCAAAAATGCTTAGCTTCTGGAGTTAAAGGATATTTCAGGGCATATTGCAGAAACAAAAACACCAGCATATGGTGTGTTGTTTCTCTTGAAGGTGCGAGTGATTCAGAAAACTGAAGGTCGAAGAAAATTGACTGGCTTTAACTATTCAGGAAGAGGTCCTAAAAGTACATAGCGTTATTAGAAAATAAACCGATTTGTGAGAAGATTGTGAATGGGGGCAGAATGAATATTGTGGCTTATTCAGTATCCCAGTATACTATAACTTACTAGGATGTGTGGAAGAAATAGTTAATTAGCAAGTTGGGAGAAGAACTGGGGTTTGCAGATGCTAGGCTTGAAAGCATTACTGGTGGTCACAGCCGAATGCTTAGTTTTAGAAAAGCTTTCTTTTTATTATTTAAGGGCAGGAAGGCTGCATTTAAGCTGTACATTGCAGAGAGGGTTCCATCTTTTTTGGGATGGTGAGATCAGGGTGACATGGATATGGTACTCAACCCTAACAGTTCAGAGACAGTTTTAGATGTGAAAGAGGGGGAACAAATAAAGTAAAGGTATGCCTTCTCTGCTGTTTTTTCAGGAAAAATTGGGAAACTCAAATGGCTCAGAATTATTTTGAACATGAATGCCCAGCCATGAGTTCATAAAGTTATGAAATATCCCACTTCCATCTGTTGGTGTGCACCCTTAAAATCGAGCTCACAAAATCAGTCGGACTAAATATCAAGAACAGCATGTTGAAAAAAATATCAGCAGGTAGATCTAGATTTTCTACATCTAACTCCATATATATTTACCTACGTGGTACTTAGATGGGGAGTTAGGAATAGAAAATCTACATTTCCGCATATGCACTTACCTGTTGATATTTTGTCCCTCAATATTCTGTACTCGATATTCTTCTCACTCAATATTATTGGTTCTGATATTCAGTAGGCCAACCCATCAGGAAAGAGGTAATTTAAGAATTAAAGACATTGGAAGACAGGAAGAAAGCATGCACAACCACCTGATTGTGAGCCGCCTCTTGTATTGACATGCAAGGCCAACAGCTGGTTAAGGTTGTGTGTAGGATAGGATAGGATATTATTTATAGAGCGCATTAAACCAAAAGGTGTCAAGGAGCTAGTTGAGCAGAAGAGAGACTAGCAGCAGCCAGCTAAGAGGCAAAGAGCCAGGTCTTCAAAAGTTTCCCGAAGAGCGGAAGCGAGTCAGCCGTGGTAATAGAAATCTCAACAGGAACATTTTTTTGGCTAAATTTACACACAAACATTTTTCAAGCTTCTAGCAGTCATAAAGGACATGAATTGGTTTTCACTCATTTACTGACCTGCCTTTTATCAACCAGTTGTCCTAGGTCTATAAAGTAATGAGATGTCTACTTTTGTTACTCTTATTGACGGTTTCTGTCTATGGAGGGTTCTTTATCGGTTGGCATCTGCAGCAGCAATGTTCCAGGGGCATGGAATTTTCAATCTGTACTGCTGGATTTCCATACTGAGCTGGCTTAGTGGCAAAAAAGAAGCTCTAGCACTCTACTCATCTTGTCCTCATGCCAACACCGCATAAGGTAGATGAGATAGAGCAACCGAGTAAATGAAAAAGAAAAAGGCAGAAGGAGTTTAAATTCAGTGTAATGCAAAAAGAGATCAGTTCGATTCTCTTCTGAATCGCCCCTTTTAATGTGTCAGCTGCTCAGTTGAAAGCCAGCGTGAACGGCTGACTTTTCAAGAGTCTGATGAAATAGTGATGGCTAGGTTCAACATAGAGATGTGGATAAAGGCTTCTCAGACGTCTGGGAACATGAGTCCCTAAAGATTTGCCTTAGTGGTTTTCTCTCAAATGGCTTGTTTGCCAACCAAGTGAAAGGAGGCAGATGAGACGTTTCTTGTGAGAATACAATCATGCAGCAAATCATTGAGGAAATCAAACCATGTGTCTAGTCAGTGTACTCTGAGAAAAAGAGAGTTTTTAATTTGGTCCTTAATCCTGCTGAAGGCCAGTGGAATAGTTTTAGAACTATCCTAATAGATTACATATGTATCAGTTTTGGCACACATTCTGTACCTTTTTTGAATTCATCACTAAGTGATTATTAGTTTGGCAGATGCAGAAATCCACTAAAATTGGCATTTGTCCCATCCATACTATTTAGCGTGTACATCAATGTCTGCATTTTAAATTGGGTGACTGGGACATCCAGCAATTTTTGGTGAATGTCCTCCATCCACCACGCTCTAAATAACCTCCATAGTTTTCTGGTAACATATATATGCACTTTAGATATCAGCAGATCAAGCACCCATTAACAGGTCTCACATTCAGTCTGTGCAAATACTTGCTTGGAGCAGCAGTAGCAGTAAACTTTTGTGACTGTATTTGGCAGTGGACCGGTGGCTACCAGCCAACAAATTGAGCTTTCTCTTGATTTAAAAACACAAGCAATACCATTGTCTTCAACAATGGATCAATGATTGTTCTACTAATGCCTACACTTTTCCTAGCTCAAAATGGCTCTAGCATGTTTCCCTTGGCAGTGGTGTCATCACTGTTTTTAGGGGACAGAGCTGTCAGACATAACTTTCTATTGTAACAAAACATTTTTTTTTTGGGGGGGAAGTTTTATATAGCGCGAACTGGACCCGATAAATCGGTATCAGAGCGCTTTACATAGCACCAGTTTTGTTACACAAGGACACATTCATTGTATCTTAGGCTCGGGGAGAATAAGTGATTTTCCCAGAATCACAGGATGTTGAGCGTCGTGGCCAAGACTCGGACCCGGTTCCCCAGCTTCGACGTCGACCGCTCTAGCCGCAAGGCTACATCCTCTCCCCAATTAATACATTAATCATCATCATAAGTCATGCAATCTACGGAAATGCAGCAGGTGAGTAAGTAGGTGTCATGAAAGCTAGTGTAGTTGATATGACATTTCAAGCTAATTGAATGGTTACAGGCATGGTCAGACTGGCTTATAGATTAATCAGGCTGTGTGCCATGAACATATGGTGTTACAACGTAAACAATTACAATGCATGCTTTTACAACGCGATTTTACATCGCAACTACCATTACATCGCATGATTTTACAACGCATACCATTACAACGCATACCATTGCAACGCATAATACTTTTAGGGCAACAGTATGGTAAGAGTTGGATAGTGTAGGGGTAAAAATTACAATTCCCACTCCAGTAAGTGCAACAGTAGGGAAAGTGTTGGCTAGCGTAGGGGTAAAAATTACTATTCCAACTCCAGTGAGTGCAACAGTAGAGAAAGTGTTGGATAGCCTAGGGGTATAAATTACTATTCTCATCTACCCCAAAACCCATACCCACCCTAAAACAAAAAAATCTCCATTACTTACCTTACAATGAGTTGTAATTGCATGCGTTGTAATGGAATGCGTTGTAGTGACATGCATTTTAATGGCATGCGTTGTAATGGCATGGTATGTAAAGGTAGTTGCGTTGTACCAGTTGCGTTGTAAAAGCAGTGCGATGTAATGACTGCTTTGTAATGGATGTTTCCTGTGTGCCATGGTTCTGTTCTGACCGGTCAGTGTGTGGGCCCAGCTTTTAGCGTTTGTTGGCCTGTTTGATGTCCAGGTGGACCGGTTTTTACTGTTGATTTCTCTGACATTACCGTAAACTTTCCCTGCAACACACAAATTCATGCAGTATCCGGTACCTTACAAAATACTTATACAGAGTGTCTTTACAAGTTCAAAACTGCACTGATTTACAAATATTGGCCTCTTTTTTAGCAATCTAGCTCGTTAATGGGGGACACTTTTATATTGGTGCCCAGACTGATTCTTTTTTGTCCCCGTCCGACCCTGTGTATAGGCCGGGGAGCATCTTTTTTGTCCCCGTCTGACCCTGTGTATAGGCCGGGGAGCATCTTTTTTGTCCCCGTCTGACCCTGTGTATAGGCCGGGGAGCAAGCAGTGCACGGTGCACTTTATACAATAGAGCATTGTAAAATGGGAGATTGGAGAGAAGCACGACTGGACTTCTAATCTAAGACCTAAAATGCCATCTGCTAGGAGATAATGTTTTTCTGGATTCGGATGAAAGAAGTTTTCCTAAGCAATTTAGTTCATCATGACATTCCGTGGGTACAGCTCATGTCCCTGTGCTTCCAATATTCTGAGAGCTGTCAAAACTAAAAATTGTCCCTTTTGCAGTGTGTGTTATGGAAACGTCTTCCCCCTTTCCTTCCAAAAACATATGAAGTTGTTATGCAACACGGGGTCATTGTAAAGGAGCGCTTTGCACGAGGGCTGCATAAAAAAGCATAACGCCTCTATTCGCACGTATTCAAAAATCTATGCAGATATACAGGCACACACGTATTCAATGTAAGTGCTTTAGTCAGAATCAGAAAGCCATTCCTGTTAGTTGAACCTTCATTGACAGTAAAGCACCAGGAAGCTACTTTAGATGGAAGTGAGGTTGTAAAAGAACTTTTCTTAAAGACCAGAATGTCTTTCATGGTAAAAGTAGTTGCTGAGAAGAGAACAGCCGCAGTACCTTTCTTCCTCTCGAGGCAATTACCGATTTTTCTAAGAACATTTTCTTATTGGAATTTGTTTTAAGTACTTCAGTGTTCTTACCGAAGGAAGTGATCTTTGTTTTAAGCCCATCCCCAGTGCGCCCAGGGGTGCTCTTATAGGCGGAAGCAGCAGTATTACGCGCTGTTAGACTCTGGTTAGCACGGTGTGCACTAATGGCTCACTTAAGAGCTCCTCTCACTCCGAAATGGACATTTTCATGTGTTTCCTGGTGTGAAACCGCAAAGTGAAGCTGAGTGTCTTTGACACCCTGAGTTTATGAAATGGAATCAGTCTTTGAAGAGGAGGTGAACGTTTGAGAGGTATAATATTTATTACTCCCTACTTGAGAAAGGAAAAAAAAAACATCTATCTCGGTTGCCAGTCAGCCTTCAAACCACAGGAACTTTTTTTTCATTTTTACAAACCTGGCGCCATATTATGGAAGTGCCCCGGGGGCACAACAGGCATTTGCGCCCGCTTTGCATGGCCCTGGGCCACTTTGCTATTAAAGTAGGGGCCTCAGACACTTGTGTATCCCCTTCTGTAATACCGATAGAGCTGGTGCACATAAAATGCAAGCATTCTCTCATTTCCATGGGGGTGTCACCCCATGCAAATGAGGTATTCCCTTTGCTTGTGTGCCCGCGCCGTATTATAGACGCCGGCACAGAGGTAAAGAAGCCGCCAGGAGGCGCACTGACAGTATGCCACCTAAAAGGTGGTGCTCTGTCAGTGTGCCCCATAGAGAGGGGAAAGGGGATCCCATGGACCTCCCAGACATCCCCTTTAAAAGTGCAGGCGGGTTGCCGCCTGCACTGTGAAACAAGGAGCGGATTCAAAGCAGCCGCTTTGTTTTTCATCTGAATGCGCTGCCCTCAGAGAAGCACAAGTTCGCGGATTCCCTGAGGGCAGTGTATTCCATGTAATAGGATTCACTTTCCCTATTTGAACCTGGCACACCTGTTTTAAGGTGCGCCAGGTGCAAACAGGGAAAGTGAGCCCTTTACATAATAGGGCATTTGGGACCATATTACGAAAGTGACTCGGCTGGCGCAAAGGGCATTTGCGCCCACTTTGTGCACCCATGGGGTACTTTGGTATTACCGAAGGGGCCACAGACACTTGTGTGCCTCCTCTGTAATTTTGGAAGCAGTGACCTACATTCAGAGCCAGCACTTTCTTAAGAGGGCAGTACCTCGTTTGCATGGGGGCATGGCCCCATGCAAATGAGAGAATCCCTTTGCCTCTGTGCCTGCGTCGTATTATAAACATAGGTGCAGAGGCAAAGAAGCTGTCAGGGGGTGCACTGACAGTGTGCCACTTTCAGTCACTGTCAGTGCGCCCCTGAGAGCAGCCCTCTGGGGGCAAAGGGGGTCCTAGTGACCCCCCAGACATCCCTTTGCAGGTGGGTGCAGTCACTCACTCCACCCACCTGCAACAGGATCTCTAATCCCCTTTAAAAGTGCAGGTGGGTTGCCGCTTGCACAATGAAACACGAAGCAGCTGCTTTAAAGCCAGCTCTTTATTTCATTTGAATGTGTGCCCCCAGGGCATACGAGTTCATGCATTCTATGTAATAGGCCCCACTTTCTTTATTTGCGCCCGGTGCAAACAGATAAAGTACGCCCTATACATAATAGGGCCACAGGTGATCCGATTTAGAGTAATCGCCCCTAAGCACCAGAATGAGGTGTGTTGATAGAAGCTGCCTGTGTTAAAGACAATAGGTGGACTGTATCAGTCACTAGAAACTACTGGACAGTTGACAGGGTGACCACTTTCTGCTGTTGGAGAAGGAACCTAAGAGGGAGAGCAGTCCCGCGTCCAGCGTCAAGCGTCGAGCATCTAGCATCCTTGAAAAGCATTGTGAAAGGCACGCTCTTCTGAAGTGGGCACAGAGAGGACGCTGAATAAATAATATTCTATCAGACATTGCATCAGAAGAGCTCTGTGACATTCTCACTTCCCTGAGCACCACTGAGAAGGACTTGACAACCCAGTGAGAAGGACAGCAGGTTCCTCTCACTATCCAAGAGTAGCTTCTTCTCCCTTACAAAGAGCATTGCAGCCATCGTGCTAATCCTAGAAATTAGCACATTTTGTCATTCTAAAGCCTGTGGAAATTTAGCTTGCAAGCTGAACATTATCTGCGCCATCTTGCCTCTCCCCAGCGCCACGCATAGCAAATGTACGGTCGCCATTTTAGGCACCCCACTCTCTCTCCCCGCTCACTCTCGATCGCCAGCGCTTTCCCCTGGTGCTGCGAGCATCCCCCGCGCGCCGGCCACCCCCGCTCTCTCATACAGGCCATAAACCCTCTCCTTCTGCGCGACCCTGCTACGGAACCACTTCCGACCGACAACCCATACATGGTCATGCCTCTCCTTTGATAACCCCCTTCCTCTGCGCCCCATTGTCCGAACTGGTCCCAGGCCATCACCTAGCCCTGCGGATGCAGTTTATTGCCCCTACTGTAAGGGAAACACCCCGCATCAAAGGGATTACAGTAGATCAAAGCCCCTACCCCCTGAGACCCGGCCGGTTGCACACACCCCCGGGAATTAGCGGAATTCCCTGCTGCGCGATAGCCATCTCCCACTGCGGGTAGGGTGGGAACCTCTACTGTAACCATGTGTGGGATCGGATCTGAGCCGGGGCTTCAGGGGATATTTCCCCCGCACATCAAGGGAATCTCAAGAATGTACTATGTATAATAAAGCAATAAACCAGTGTATAAGAGGCCAGGTCTCAGAGATGCAGTTAGAGCACCTCGTGACGATACCTTGCTGTCTGATCTGATGTGTTCTGCTCCGACGGAATAAAACTTTGTTTCCTGCCTTCCAGTCTCCGGCGCCTGCCTCTTTTATTGGTAAAATCATCGAGTGGTATGAGAGGCGATTACCGCCGGGCAAATACTTGAAAGGTTATCGACTGAAACTGCCGCTACCATTTAACAATTGGCGTCCCAAACGTGGGGCCCATCAGCGACACGTGGATCCAGTGGGAGAGGTCCCGACGACAGAGTGAACGACTGCAACGATCGGGAGAGCTCCTGCCCAATAGACCCTCGTCTGGCAGCCGATCATCCGAACTTCACTGGTTCCGAGCAGACCTCTCTCGAGTGATCTACGGTCCTGACTGGGAACCATCAGGAGTGCCGCGGCAAATACGGAGAGTAGAGGACGATCGGGCGCTGGAGGCGGAAGACGAGAAACTGTCCACGCGGTCCGGGTAAGGTCGTGATACACGACAAATTGAGAAATAATTGATTGATTGTTTGATGCTTTGGAAATACTAGTATTGCTCATTGATTGTGCTCATTGATTGTTCTCTTTGAGATATTCGCTGTCTACAAACGGGGAGGAGTAGAAATACTCTCTCTCTCTCCCTTTGCAGATAGTGAAGGGTAGGTAACGCAGACTTTTGTCCCCGTTGAAACCCGTCGTGCCTATCTTTATCTCCCCATTGATTGATTGTCCGAACATTGATTGTTTTGGAGAATAGTGCTTTTTGAGATATTCTCTGTTTGCAAATAACGTAGAATAGGAATATTCTGTCTAGTCTTTGCAAATAGTGAAGGGTAGGTAATGCTGACTTTTGTCCCCGTTGAAACCCGTCATGCCTATCTTTATCTCCCATTGATTGATTGATTGATTGATTGTCCGAACACTAGTTGTTCGATATTGGTTCTTTGGAGGTATTCTCTGCTTGCAAATAACGAAGAATAGAGATATTCTGTCTAGTCTTTGCAAGCAGTGAAAAGATAGGTAGTGCTGACTTTTGTCCCCGTTGAAACCCGTCATGCCTATCTTCTCCCCACTGATTGGTAGTTGGTTCTGCCCGGACCGCTTATTAGAGGTGAACCACCCGGCTCCACTGGAAGGCACCCCTAATAAGGACATGTTCACTAAATATGGACTAGTCGCCGTAGCTTATACCAAGCTATGGCATAAATATACAAAGAAGGACCCCGAGAGTCAGTGGCCACTGATGGGATCCTTCGACGACCATAAGATAGAAGCGCTAGAAATAGCTCTGCGTAGCAATAAGACGACGCCTACTATGCTTGACAGTATCGGCATGTGGCGCAAAGAAGCGACGCAACGGAAAAAGAGGGAAGAAGTAAAAGCAGAAAAGGAATTACGAAAGGCAGCTCACCTTGCCGCTAGAAAGTTAGAAGAAGACATAAAGGAGAGAAGGGAAACTAAACTAAGACAGGAGCCCGAAACCTCAGGCCAGTACGCTGTTAGGACCCCTTCTTTGCTCTACCCTGAGTTGTCCTCCAAGCAGCGAACGAATGACGAGTTACTGTTAGGTCCCCCGATCATTTACATGCCCCCTCCGTATGCACCCTCCCAATCAATAGTGCAACACCCACAACCCCCGAACACGAGCGAAAGCAGTACAGGGGCCTCGGCCCTCACGGCCTCCGCGCCGGCTGAGCCTCTTGTGCCGAACCCAATGTCGACTACAACGCTAGACGACCATGAGATAGGAAAGAAAGAGTCCACCAGAATGAATCGATTAACTAAGGATGAACGAACAGGAATCGACAAGATAGTAAAGGCACTGGTAGGATCCTTTTTGACCTTACAAAAACTAAAATAACGCTAGGAGTTAGCCCTTTGTGGGACATATGAAACCAAGGGAAGGAGTCAAGCTCACGGTCGAGACGACCGCGAGGTAGCCCGACTCCATTACTCTCGCTACCTAAACATGTCTGCCCTACTGCCCACCCCGCCCAATAAGCATGACAAAATCCCGCACAAACGGAAGCCTGCTGACACCAACCATCGACGTCACCAAACTAGGGCTAGATCGCGCACAATTGGGCTATGTTATTTTTCCGATTGCACAGTAACCTCCTTGTGCTCGTCATCAAACTACAAATATGTACAAACACTCCAACGAAGTAATGTAGTTATAACATTTTAATAACTTATAGGATATAACAAACACACCAACAGGGTAAACAGGTTAAAACACGTTTTAAAACAACTATTTACATGACAGTCTGCTGCAACCTCCATCCCAAAGCCTTAACGTCCACGTGACACCGTCCTCGCCTCTCCTTCCTCGAAATCGCAACATTGGCCTGTTTTGGGCGGTCCCTCTTAGTTGACTTTGGGCTATAAAAGCCATGCAAAAATCCCTTGACATCAGTGGCGGGCGATTGTGCGAATAGGCCGGAGGCTATACGAAGCGCCGAAGTTCTGGCAACACCAAGGCGGAGCCCGCCACGCTGTGCGGGCCTTTCCGCTTTCTCTTCTTCTTTCTTTAATGAGGGCTGGTGCCCTGGCGGGGGGAGGCGACGCGGACGGGCCTCCCCCACCTCCCCAGGTGGAGGCTCGCCGGGCACCCCAACCGTCTTTAACTCGCCGACCAGCTAAGCTGCACCCAGCCATCTTTTTCATCTGCCTGCTGAATTTCACCCTGGCACGCTGTGCGGATCTTCCCAGTCACTTCTTCCTTCAATAACGGAGGGTGCCCTGGCGGGGGGAGGCGACGCGGACGGGCCTCCCCCACCTCCCCAGGTGGAGGCTCGCCAGCAGATGAGGGCACCCCAAACCGCATCTTTCACACGTCAGCCAGCTGAGTTGCGCCCTGCCACTTCATTCGCCGTTCGGCTGAGCCGGCACCCCTGCACGCGGCCGCCAGGCAACCACCCAAGCACCGGGTTCACCAGGACTGCCGCTAGCACCCGACGTGAGGAGTGGGCCCCCGCAGCAAGGTAATCGGGGACCCACCCCGGTGGTGATACCATCCAAACTGCTGTCGTCACTGCTACTGGAATCACCCCGGTGGCAGTACCATCCGGACTGCCGCTGTTACTGCTGCTGGCTCCTCTCCGGTGACTGTACCGAAGAGCTGCTGCTACTGCTGCCCTTGAACTCCGGCGGTTGACCCCTCCGGCTCCAGGCCTGTCCCACCGTGAGACTATTCTGGACTCGAAAGCTTGTTTGCTAGGGCATGGGCCCCACCCTTGACAGAACGCTCCCCTCAGCCTTGCAGAATTGGTTGGAGTCATTTGACATTCGACTCCTGCGGATTTCCGATAAGGACAAAACCACCACCATTGCTCTTTTTGCCCCCGGGCGGCAGCCACCTTGCCTCCGCTTGGTGCAGTGAGACAGTAAAGCGTCGGCGGAAGAACCCGCCTGCTGCCCCGCCCTAAGAACAAACCGTGGCATTGCTACAAGGTTGCAGTGACGCCATGCTGACGCAAAGTTGACGCTAACGAAAGTTCTCGAACTACCGAAAGGAATTCTGGTTCAACAGCTAATTCATGGAAAGACTTAGACTGTGCACTGGCCCGACCCCGCCCCAAGATGGCGCTGATGTAGGAGTGGCCTACAACTCCTTGTGGCGTTCCAGCCACGTAACATTTGTGTTAAAAAGAGATATATAAATATATGTATGCGATGCTTTCACACATGATGGTGGGGGAGAGGGGGGGGGAACCGATTTTTATGTTAATCTAGTGTTGCTCATGTTGCTCGACGCCTCTCGCACCGTGGCCGGCCTATAGCGGCTGTAGGCCCGTATTTCTACACTGACATTGTTTTAAATAAAGGGCTTCTTAAAAAGGAATTACGGAATCAGTGTCATGACTAATCATCTGGGTTGTTGAAGGTTTCTCTTTTAAATAAAAGATTGTCACTCCTAAGCGAAAGCATACAGATAATACGGACTCAATTTGCCTAAAATATTTTTGTTTAACGGAATTTGTACCCATCACGCCTGCCCCCCCCCTTTTTCCAAGAATTGTCAAATCAATAATGAACTATAACTTAAGGTATATGTCGCACGCAAGGTATGGTATCCTGCACCATAATACACGACCAATTGAGAAATACATGCACGACCAGGGAACCCGAATTTAGGAGATGAATGAACTAGAGCATCTTTGCCTCGAACTAAAGAATAATAGGTCCGTGGTATTACCCACCCCTGCGGCTAGCCTGGTACATGGTAGGTAGAACTTTTCGTGTCTGCGCGCGCTGGGGTATTTTGAATACTGCACCTCCCCTCCCCTCTTATTTTCCCCTCTATAGGTCACGACGAAGTTCCGACTGAAGAGTGGAGTGGACATGGACCGCACCAAGTTCAATATCAGGGAAAACATAGACAAACGTTGTGAGATAGTGCGTAAAATTACAGACCACCATTGGGAACATGAAAAAACTGTATGATATGATTGTGCGTGTGTACTACGATTATACGATATGAATGTGTATGCATTTCATGTTCGGGTCACTTGAAGAGAGCGTCATTGTATGATTGAGGTGCTCGTCCACCGATCAAAGGGAGGAGAATAAAGGGTCAGACAACCCATAAGATAAACTACAAAATGCTAAAGGTACGCAGCATGCATAGGAATAGAGGACAGGAAAGGAGAGGTCCCCGTGCTCGACGCAGCCCTGAGTCTCCGTCTTGATGCATGTACTGTCACACCCTATCCGGCATTTGTGTGTACGTGGTCACCGAATTTATGTCTTTTCCCCGCTTGTGTTTTCTTACATGGAACAGACCCATGCTACTCCATGTTGTGTGTGCACCAAGTGGCCTATTATCTTACCCATCTCTCTCTCTCTCGTTTTGTGTCGTATGTATGCCAAAATAGCCTACTTGATGCACACGTCTCTCTCTCTCTCTCTCTCTCTCTCTCTCTCTCTCTCTCTCTCTCCCTCTCTCTCTCTCTCTCTCTCTCTCTCTCTCTCTCTCACTCTCTCTCCCCCTCCCTCGCAAAAGGCTCTTTCTTGCCCTCTTTTCTTCTTGAATAAATTAACGACATACACCTCTTTGGTAAGTGTATAATTGGCCTGAACACAGTGGTGTTCGAACAAATTGACAGAAACAAAAACGACCATACTTTACCACGTTACTACCTCTCCTTTTTACAAACGTTAAGCCTAATCGGCTGAGAAGGAAAGGACAGGTAAGACGACTGATGTCTCCCAATCTGACCCTCAACACGGGGACTATATGTCAGTGGTTTTTGTTCTTAAGGGACACCATCTCCACCGCCCAGAATTACCCCTGACCAATTAGCCCGAAATAGAATGTCTAAAGCACCCTTTTCTCCCAAAGATAACTCCAGCCCTATACTAGCCGTCTCAGAGTATCCCGAACGAAACAGCTGATGGCCCTGTTTTAAACTGATAAAGGGTCACCTACTGTATGAAAAGGATACTCGTGAACGCATGACCGTAGCACCTCGCACTTATGGGTATTACCAAACCTTGTATTATAGGGCGCAGAAACTGACACCTAGAAGGCCAGACGATGGACAGGGACACCCACAGAACCCTGCACCACAGCAGTAATTAATAGATTAGTAACACGCACCTTAACATCAGAGTTAATAGACACCAATCATATAGTAACAGATAAGAGCATTTCCGCAACTACTCAGTGGTTGGGAGAGAGAATGAAGTATGTAAATGTCTTCCCTGCCAAAATCCCTAAGACTTTCGTTTCTTATAACCTATTCAAGGATAACCTGCAGCCATCGGAAGAGAGGGGTCGGATGTGACGCACAGTCTGGCTGCGGATCATAAAGCATCTATGACATCGACCAAGGGGGAAGCGACGAAGCAAAAAGGGTGTGAGACGAGACACCATTATCAGAACGATAAGCGCGAAGGGCTACATCGAGGCCCCTGCTCACTGACCAGCGTGCCTGAAGTCTCAACCCGTCGGGCCCGATTGATGGGCCCAGTGCTGAAAGATTCTGCTCTCCTTGGTCCGCATTTTTGATCCGATCCCACGCCACCCCATTCTCTCTTCCTCTTTCATTTGGACTATGACTTTGACCTACTACCGAGGAACAAAAGGCCGGCACCCTGTCTCAAAGTGCCTGTGGTGAACTGTGTTAAGGAACAGGACTGTGATCAAAGAACAGTGAGTGGTCACACCCTGCCACGTGAGAAATCGGATTTGAGCTGGACCTTAGCTCCACCGCCGGTGCTCAAAAGTGCCAACGAAAGAAGGACAACAATGAGAGCTTACCAGTGATAGCTCTTTATAAAACAAGGACACTGGAAAGAAGGACCCATGTCAAAGTTGAAAATCCTCTCCCAACCACCTTATTATATTAACTATCTTCTTCATGATGTTGCATCAATCACTTCCGACTGTACACTGAGAAGTTAAGAAAATGTAACTTTGTATAGTAACATTCATACAACACCAGCCATGTACACGACTATACTGCAACTTTGAATGTACTTCCTCCTCGCCTACTTTATCAAACTGTATGAGACAATGTACAAATGTGTCAGATTACTCCTGCCTACCCTTAAGACTCTGTATCTTTAAATGTATGACGAACATTGACGATACTGTAACTGAAAAGCTAACAAAGGTGAATATTGGCCGGACAAGCTGGCGAGATATGTTAAAAGGGAGGACTGTGGAAATTTAGCTTGCAAGCTGAACATTATCTGCGCCATCTTGCCTCTCCCCAGCGCCACGCATAGCAAATGTACGGTCGCCATTTTAGGCACCCCACTCTCTCTCCCCGCTCACTCTCGATCGCCAGCGCTTTCCCCCGGCGCTGCGAGCATCCCCCGCGCGCCGGCCACCCCCGCTCTCTCATACAGGCCATAAACCCTCTCCTTCTGCGCGACCCTGCTACGGAACCACTTCCGACCGACAACCCATACATGGTCATGCCTCTCCTTTGATAACCCCCTTCCTCTGCGCCCCATTGTCCGAACTGGTCCCAGGCCATCACCTAGCCCTGCGGATGCAGTTTATTGCCCCTACTGTAAGGGAAACACCCCGCATCAAAGGGATTACAGTAGATCAAAGCCCCTACCCCCTGAGACCCGGCCGGTTGCACACACCCCCGGGAATTAGCGGAATTCCCTGCTGCGCGATAGCCATCTCCCACTGCGGGTAGGGTGGGAACCTCTACTGTAACCATGTGTGGGATCGGATCTGAGCCGGGGCTTCAGGGGATATTTCCCCCGCACATCAAGGGAATCTCAAGAATGTACTATGTATAATAAAGCAATAAACCAGTGTATAAGAGACCAGGTCTCAGAGATGCAGTTAGAGCACCTCGTGACGATACCTTGCTGTCTGATCTGATGTGTTCTGCTCCGACGGAATAAAACTTTGTTTCCTGCCTTCCAGTCTCCGGCGCCTGCCTCTTTTATTGGTAAAATCATCGAGTGGTATGAGAGGCGATTACCGCCGGGCAAATACTTGAAAGGTTATCGACTGAAACTGCCGCTACCATTTAACAAGCCGGCAATCGTATTTTCTCAGGCCAGACTTTCCCACACTGCACGTGTCCTGCATCGAGGCATTGCTTCACTTTTCTATCACTATGCCTCTCTTAATATGTTGTAAAGGAACATCCAGGGTTGACAGGCTGTGAAAAGATTTGAAGTTATCTAAGGCCTCCATTGAAAGACCAAACAATGGCCTTATAGCCCAGGACTCACACAAGGGTCCAGTGCGCTAAAAGGAAATGTGCAAAGCATTTCCAGACACCAATAAAATATGTAGATAGAAAGACATTTGAGAGAGATGGGGAGAATATTAGTCCTGGGAGAACATTGGCCCTGGGCAAATGTTTCCTTATGTCATTCTAATCTCTCATTATTTCTGGAATTTCACATTGAGCTTCCAACACGATATTCCTAAAATTATTCAAATATGCAATGCCTCACAATTTCAAAGATTTTCTGGTAAAAATTCTATTGCAGGAGCACAGTAACAATGCAATGCGAATGAACAGCAAGCGTTTGGCTGTTGTTTGCAGCACTGTGGTGTTTTAACAATTCTTTGTAATGCAAAATGCATCCTCACCTCCAAAATGAAAACAAATATGCATTTCTCTCTACAATGTACTGCTAACTTCCATATTTACATTTCACATGATTTTTCTGAATTTTTCTGTTATCACACAAAAATGAATGATGCAAATTTCTCCACCCCATCCCTAGAGAATAGAAGGAGGGTGCTAAGTGTAGACAATGTGATACTTGTGGTGAAATGTTAAGTGATGGAAGAGAAATGGTGCACATGATGGAAGAGGCCCGATTAGGGTCACCGGGGTCACTCATGACAACCTTCTCAGCCTTCCATATTAAACGAAGAGCCGGTCAGACAGTAGAGAATACAAACCAATAATAGTTTACTCAAAGTACACTCAGAGCGGAGCCCTGTCTGCCCAGTCGCTAAGAGTGCTGCAGAGGGACTGACATCAGCAAGCATAACGATACATTATGTACACCTGAAAACCAATGTAAGCATGCCCATCATGGAATTTTCCAAGGAGATGCAGCTGGACAGTAAATTACAAAGGAGTAAGTTTCGATCCTGAGGCCGGGCACACCTTATCTACTATTCAAGGCCACTCTGCCTCTCCCCACCACTAGACAAGTGGGAGAAGGCCTACGTCTAAGGGAAAGGTATGCGCTAATAAGAACAGTGAATTAATTAGTGCAGTAGAACTCAGCTCCGAAGAAACATATCCTAGAGAAGGCCGTTTCTTGGAAATAGCAAAGGATTAGTTTTGATCGTGATACAAAATGGAGCCCTTACACAAAATGGCGCTGCAAATGCTAATTTACGTAAAACAAAGGTAAAGCATATTTTTCTAATCTAACAGACCCTCCTTTTAGCATGAGTTAAACATTTTGTATATTTGGAAAAAAGACATGTAATTCAATAAATCATGAGTAAATTGTTTTAGGTTTACTCCATATCTTCAGCTTCGGGGAGTGAAGCAGTAAGGAGGGAAGAAGTCTCAAAAATACCATCATCTATTTGCATGGGATCTTCTACTTCCTTTTGAATCATAATTCTTACATTAGTACCATGAATTGATATTCTCTTAGGAGCAAGAAGAATGGTGCAATAAGAGCAACATAAGGGGAGACACTGGACCAGGACACAGCAAGAAATCAGAATCACAATGAAGTAAATCACCTTCTCAAGGATCCAACTCCAACTACCAAAAAGGGACCAGCTCCAATTTCCACTCACCATTCTATTAACATTTCCTAGGATGTCTAAAATGTGTTGGGTAATGTTCTTTTCAATATTAGTGATCCTGACTAACTTACACAGTCCATCCCTAACTAATCTGACTTCTCCTTTGGTGAACTGTTACTCAGCAGAGGGCGCAGAATGTACCTAGTGACTCCAGGCATAGAGGGATACTTAAAAAGGGGCTCCTGGATTGCCCGTATTTATGGAGGAACTGCTGCCTTCAGCACTTCACCATTTTCGTCATTCGTTTTGGTCCAGGTCAGCCTGGCATCCCTGAAGGGGATAAATCGAGGCACTGTCTCACACATTCGGAGTGCCCTACTCCATCTTTCACCCACTGGTCAAAGAGCAGAGGCAGAGGGACCCTGCAACAGTGAGTCACATGGATCCAGTTCTTACGGCCGGCGACCTTGACTACGGTGCGTGTTGATAGCAAGACCTGATCCGTTCCCTTCCAACGCAGCTCCAAACTCTTCTTCCACTGGAAATTCCGCACTAGCACAAAATACCCAGACTGAATATTGTATCCTGGCCCCTCTGGTGTAGCTGGCAGGGATTCCTGGACCTGTTGGTGAATAGAATGCAGACTTTCAGGTAACTGGCAAAAATAATCTATCAACAACGGATACTCAATGGAAGAAAACCGCTAAGGGCGCAGAATGCACCAGACATTTGCCGGGTGATCAAACACGATCTCGTATAGTGACAATCCTGTCCTAGAATGTGCTGTTGTTCTTGTCGACAAAAGAGCTAATGGTAAAGCATCTGGCCACTGTAACCCTGTGGTCTCCTCAATCTTTGCCAGTTTGAGTTTGAGAGTACCATTGTACTTCTCAACCAAACCTGCTTACTGTGGATGATTGGCAGCATGAAACTTTTGCTTGATACCCCAACCATCACAAATCAATTGAATTACTTTGGCCTTAAAAGGACTTCTGTTATCACTCCAGATCAAACGGGACAAGCCAAAATTGCAGTCGTAACGGCTGTATTGTCTTTAGTGGGATAAGCCTCAACCCATTTACTGAACGCACACACAACCACCAAAATATACTTCAAATTATTGCACCTATCTAGTTCGATATAATCCATCTGAAGGACCTCAAAAGGGAAAGTGGGTGGTGCAAAATTACCGGGTGGTGTAGGGGTACCCTTTCTGGGATTGTGCATCATGCACACCATACAGTATTTCACTAAATGCGCAGCTGTTTTCGAAATGTTATCATTCTGCCATAGAAGATCTAACAACTTGCAAATACCCTTAGCACTGATAATGGCTGGGCAATGGACCATCATGACTACAGGAAGAACATATGCATCTGGCAACATCCACCTCTGCTTCTCTGACTTATCAATCCAACATCCCTCATCATTCAATTGTGCTGTACTTTCTTGTCACATTGCTAATTCCTCTATTGTGGCCTCACATTGTATTTCTTTCACATTCTCACGTGTATCCTCAAACATGGTAACTTCAGGCATCCACTTAGTGGGACCTGCTACGAACATTCTTTTGATTTTAGTCCGGGTTGCTTCCTTAGCTATCTGATCGGCAAAGCATTTCCCTTACCTACGTCATCAGTGACTTTCGGGTGGGCACTACACTTTACTATGGCCAATTTCTTAGAGAGTGTCAAAGCAGACAAAAGCCTCAATATGAGGTGCCCATGCTGAATCTTTGTGACATGCGATGTAAGGAACCCTCTCTCTCTGCCCAGAGTCGCCCAAAGTTATGTGTAACTCCAAAGGAGTACTGGCTGTCAGTATAAATATTGACAACCAGCCCCTCACTCAATTCACAAGCTCGTATGGAGGCAACAAGCTCAGCAGCTTGGGCCAATTGATAAGGAACTCGTGATGTCTCAACTACTGTACAAAGCATGGTGATTGCATATGCAGCAGTTGTAGTGCCATCTGGTAATTTAAAACAAGAGCCATCAACATATAGTTCCCCTTGTGGGTCAGATAAGGGAACATCAGTCAAGTCTACCTGTCCTTTCGTCTCTTCCTCCGTCCGGAAGATACAGTCATGTTTATCAATCTCATCACTCTCAGAAGGGAGGGACAGTAACGTGGCTGGATTCAGAGTGGCACATCTTTTGACAGTAATATGCTTGGCAAACAATGTTAATTCATAGCCAGTCAGATGTGCACTGGTGAGGCACTGTATCTTTGTCTTGTTCAAAAGTGTATCCACAGCATGGGGTACCATGACTGTGAGGTCAGTATCAAGTACAAGTCTAGCCGATTGTCTTATTGAGACGGCCACAGCTGCAACCTCTCTTAGGGCCATATGTAGATAAATTATATTTACCGATTCATAAATACCGAATTTTACCGATTCGGTATTTATGAATCGGTAAATAGTATGTAGGTAAACAATCGGTAATTATTACCGAATCGGTATTTATGAATAGGTATTTACCGAATCGGTAATAATGCATCCCTTCCCATTCATTCCTATGGGCCTGGAGGCCCATAGGAATGAATGGGAAGCCATTTACTATTACCGATTCGGTAAATACCGAATCGGTAATAGGGGAAGCATATTCATGGGTGGCAGGGTGTCACCCTGTTGCACCCCTGATTCGTGCATGTGTGCACATGTGGTGCACATACATGCCCTAAGGGCATGTATGTCTGCCACATGGCACTTTTAAATCAGCCAAATATAGCTTTTTGAAAGGTATTCGTTATTTATCATCAACCTGTAGTTGGTGGTAAATACCGAATCCTTACTACTGAAATTCACTCACTTGAGTGCTCCCTACATATGATTTAAGGATTCGGTAATTTACCGAATCTGTATTTGACCGATTCGGTATTTTACCGATCCCTTACCGATTCGGTAAATTACCGAATCCTTAAATCATGCCTCCTACATCTCAAATGCCTAAATACCGGTCGGTAACGGGATATTTACCGATTTTCGGCCGTTACCGACCGGTATTTAGCTACCTACATATGGCCCTTAGACTCCTCGCAGGGCTCTTGCGACAGGGTGAAAAACAGCAGACAAATAAGCACACATCCGTTGCTTATCTCCAAATTTTTGTGTTAAAACAGAAAGCGCACAACCAGCCATCCCATGGACATACAACACAAGCGATATGTTATAGTCAGGGGTGACCAGTACAAGAGCTGAACAAAGCGCAGTTTTCAATTGCTCAAAAGACTGCTGACATTCAGGTATCCAGGGCAGGGGCTCAAGCACATCTTTAGTGGTTAGTGCAAGCAAGGGCTTGATTAGTAAGGAGTAGTTAGGTATCCACTGCCGGCAGTAGGAAGTGATACCTATGAAAGCACGCACATCTTTCTGGGTCTGTGGAATGGGCATTTTAACAATGGTATTGATGTGCTCAGGGGCCAATCTCCTACGCTCCTTCGACAGTAGGTGACCTAAGTAGGTGACCTTCTGTTGACAATACTGAAATTTAGAAAGAGAAACTTTATGTCCATGTTGAGCTAAATGTAGCAATAACTTGACTGTACTGTCTTTACAACCTTGTTCAGTATCGGAAGCAAAAAGGAGGTCATTAACATACTGCACCAATACATTACCTGTAGGAAGCAACAAGGAATCCAACTGACCTTTCAGTGTCTGGCTATAAACGCTCAGACTCTCTATATAGCCCTGAGGAGCTCGACAGAACCTAAAGCTCCTACCAGCTAGGGTGAGTCCAAACAGATATCTGCTATCTGGATAAATTAGAATATTGAAGAACACGTTTTTCAGATCGATGACAGAAAAGAGTTTAGCAGAATAAGGAATCATTGTCAAAAGAGTAGTAATGTCAGGGACCACTGGAAACTGGGGAACCACTATTTTATTAGCTTCGCGCAAATCAATCACAAAATGATAAACATCTTCATGCTCATCAAGTGAACCTGAGGGTGTTTGTTTAAGGATTGTAAGAATAGGGCTATTACAAATATTAGAAGTCATCTCCTCGACCACTCCTTTCTAAATCAAATCCTGAATAATTGGTAATAAAGCTCACTCTCCTGCCTGTGGTATTTTATGCTGAGGGATACGAGGCAAAATAGCACCATCCTTAACCTGTATCGAAACTGGTGGTATCTGCAGCAGTCCCACATCTGTGTCGCCTGTCGCCCAAAGAGTGGGTGGCACATCTGTAAATTCGGAAGGAAGAGGCACATCCTTGGACAAACACTGTTTAGCGTGCACTGCATCCGGACCCAATGTCATATAGACACTTGCCGGAGAACAATAAATCGTAGCATGCAACTTCTTCAACAAATTCAAACTCATCAAATTTTCACCACAATTAGATGTCAGCAAGAATAGCGAATCCACAGTGAAAGGACCAATGGTCAACGCAAAGGGTCTTGAAATGGGGCTTACAACCGGTATACCAGAAAAACCTACCAAAACATTGGTATGGCCAGAAAGAGCTGCACCAGGGACCATGTGTCGAGAAACAGAACTTTTTCGCACCAGTATTCACCAAACATTCCTTAGTCAAACCTTGCAGTTCCGCTGTTACATAAGGACCACGCTGGTCTACCGGTATCGGAACTGGTCCCCCACTCTGTCCCTGGCTGTCCTAGCTGTAAGACATCCCAGTCACTTCCTCCATATCATAATCATCATGGTAGTACTGTCCATCCCGAGGGTCATCAAAATAATTATTATCAGAACGACCCTGTGAGGCTGCAGCGTTCTGAGCCCTATCAGCCCCACCAGCTCCACGACCTCGTCCATGAAAACCTTGTTCTCTGGGGACCGCCACCTTCTGCGTAAGCACAGGACAGTCGCTACTCCAATGTCTCTCCTCCTTACAGTACGCACACTGATTCTGCCCCAAAGGCGTAGTATTCAGCTGCCTACTAGTGCATGGAAGCTTTCAGGCAGGACCACCACATCTTCTACCATTCCCTCTAAAAGCCTGCTGCAACAACACCTTTGTCTTTAAATCCTTATCCCTTTTCTATGTCCTCTCCTTTTCCTCATTATCCCTATCCTCATAATACTACGCCATATTCAAAATAACAGAGGGGGAAGAGGTGGACCAAGTAATTTCAGAGGCCTGCAATCAAGTCACAATATCAGGAAGCAATTAGAAACAAATCTATTAACAAACAACCGAGCACCTCCATCATTAGACAAATCCTGCCCACTGTAATCCAAAACGTACCTTCAAACCGAGTGAAAAAATCAGACACACTCTCATCTTCTTTTTGTCGACAAACCGACAATTTATCCTAATCTACCTTTCTCGGCAGAATAAGGGAATGCATATAGGTAATAATGCAGCCTGGTAATGTCAAAATTTCTGCTCTGAATGAATGAATGAATGAAATATTATTTGTAATGCGCAGCTATGCCCAGTGGGCGTCAAGGCGCCTAAACCAAATGTGTAGCTGATAGCAGACAGAAACAGAGCCTACTGGTATGCCTTAACGAAGAGCCATGTTTTCAAGGACTTCCTAAAGAGGTCAAGGGAAGGAAGTCGCTTGATTTCAAGGGGGAGTGAATTCCACATAAGAGGTGCTAATATGGAAAAGGCTTTAGAGCCCCATCTAGCCTTCTTGGCTCTAGGGATTACCAGTTGGTATTGTTCACTGGACTTATCACCTGGTTTTCTCTCCTGGTCCCATGCTTTAATTTGATCCCATGTACCTCAAAATTCTACAACATGATCTTGAGTGTGCAGCTGCCTCCAAATATCAACCGGAATCAGTAAACCAAAAAAGATTTCAATATCAGCAAGAGTCATTCCAGTGGAAGAGGCAGCTTCAGTCAATTCTTTATAATATGCAGTAGGATTTTTCCTTGGGTCAGGCAAATGATTCTTAAGAGACAAAACTTCACTTCTTTTCCACTTAGTATAAACTCATTGCTCCTGAAACCTGGCCGCCACTGCTGCTGGAGTAACATTACCATGGCCATCTGTTAATTCCGGCAATTCTGGATGATATATTGTATGAACCCCTCTCATCGGAAACTGAGACACCGACCTGGGACTTTTCTCATGTAGTCTTCCCCTATACGCTATTATTGTCGTGACATTGGAAAAAACGTGTTCTTGCCACAATTTACTAATATACGCTCAGTCTCTTACATCATATAACATTTTAGGTGCTTCCTCTTCAAAGACCAATTAAAGTTGCACACATATGTTTAAGGGCATGCTGCTGTATGAAGGGCTCAAAATCTCTCATAGTTGCCCAGACATCCTCTACACTATAAACAGGATAACAGACCCACTGGGCAGCCTGATTGGCTATTACCTGATTCTCATCATCTCCAACATCAGATCGCATTAACGGTCCCATGCCTTCCTTAAGTTTCGTCCAATCCCTATCCTCAAATCCACGTATCGGCGTCCCGCTACTTACTAACATCGGAGGATGAAAAACCATAGTGGGAGAAGCAACAGAAGTAACAGGCACTATTGTTGCTAATTGCTGTGTCGCAGGAGAAAGAGCTGGCAAGAGGGAAGCTGAGATAAAAGGGGTGGCAGGGGTACTAAATGTCACAGTTGCCACAGATGGTAAAGAAACAGAAGGAAAAGGAGGAGGAGGAACCGAAGACATAGCCGTTGAAATAACAACGGCAGATACAGGAACAGAGACAGTGACAGGCGGCTGCGAGGGCACGTGAACAGTGGGATATATTCTTTGCAGAGCATATGGAGGCAGGGGTCGAGTATCTAACAATTCTTCCACAAAAGAGTCATCTTCTTCCTGAACCACATCCGATTTATCAATGTGTAATCAAATCCTATCTTCACATTCAACACCCGTTTCCTGTTTTTCCCTGTCGTATGCTACAGCCAATACAGGCTGATAACTATGAGGTATTCCTTGTGTTGGAGCTATCCCTACGAGGAATACCTCATAGTTATCAGCCTCACCTATAGACAGTATTTCCTTAAATACCTTCACCTTATCAATAGGTAATACATCGAACAAACACTCCAAGATGGTGCTCCGCCTTGGGGTTATCTCCAACACAAGGAATACCTCATAGTCATGAGCCTTACTTACAGACTTAATTACCGGAACACCTTCACCTCACCAATAGGTATCACACCTAACTAACACCCCAATATGACGCTCCAATTTGTGAGCCATCCCCCCATCATGGCTGCCACCCGAATTACACAATGTCAGTTGGTTAGCACCCTAGTTCTCCCGCCCCGACGCAGATGCTCCTGATTGCGCGCCTTTTCCGCAGGGATATCAGCAGCCGGAACCGGTCTTGCAGTTACCTTCCCAGAACCGGCACTGCATGTTAGGTCCTCCGCCGAGTGGGCGCAAGCTACCGTGAGTATTGACCGCTGTGACAACCTTTGATGCTACAACCAAGGTAAGACCCACCAACGCTTGAGGTGTTTAGCAGCTAACACCTCGCGGACAGCGGCCTGGTTACCTACGTTTTAGGACACCGGCAGCACGCCAGCTGAAGACAACGTACTTCATGTGTCTCGTTTGCTGGCAGATAGGACGTGGGACTGTGGGTCTGAGTGGAGTGATAGATCCCTTGAGGGTCTAGCGTCGCCCGGACCACGTCCTAGCACTGGCCTGCTATCATTGGGACAATAGTGCACTGACCCTTTGGCGATGCACTGCATGATCCGCTGATATTGAGTGTGACGCCCCGCATATGCTACTACCCAACGCTGGGTCTACCTTCATCTTAATGACGACACGTTGTATAAGCATTTTTTATGACCAGGTTATACTTACCTTGGATCCCCAATACCAACCCCCACCCCCGTCTTTTCCCCTTTTAGAACACACGTTGAATTAACGTGTCCACTCCATGCCGTTATCTTATGGGGCCAGTCTTGAACAAATTGTAGGTGAGTGGCTGCATCCAAAACTGACTGTGACTAGTTTTTATTTTTATTTTTACTTCCCTCTGTTGTACTGCTGCCTTAGTGCCTTTTTAACGAATTCTACTATACCACATGCGTTGTACATACAACTTACCATTGCACATGTAATGCCTCAAAACCCACATGATGCTCGCACTATATGCAATGGTAAAGCTAATAGGTGTCGCTGACATGCTTTGGCAATCACGCAATCCTCACAGGATTAGTCATGTTGTAAGTGATTGTTTTTATGTTTGTGTTCTTTTATTTTAGATTGGCTACCGCACCCACGGACACCACATGCCACTGGTGCTATCTAGATTACTACACCCCATTATCAGCCACGTAGTGAAGATTTCAAACTTCTATATTAGGTCCTGAAGAATTGCCCCCGATCCCTTTTGGGACAACAAGGGCAAGAAACATGTTGACTGCATGAAGCATAGCGCAACTGCCTATAACATCACTATTGACAGTCGCCACTATTCTTTTTAATCAGGATGGGAGACAGGATTAATAAATTAGTTGCCCTGATCCTCCCTTTTCCTGTTTGAAACTCACTTGGTCTTTTTTAGAAACCACAACACTACACTTCTACACTTTAGGGCCCCTTAAACACACTCACCATACGGCAAGGAATAAAAGATCTCTGCCAAAGAGCCCCCACTGAGGGTGCCCGTCGAGTATTGCAGCGCCGGCCCGACGAGGAGCATGCCCAATGATGAAGCATGAGACCAAGCGGGCTGGGTGTGTGAGGGCCCTAATTCCGAAAGGAGGGATTTCCCGTCCTCCCTCTTGGTAGCCAGCCATTTGCACCCACCCTAAAGTCACTGTCAGCCTCCTTTCTTTGTTATCAGTATCAGGGCACGTATGCTGGACCTTCAAAGCCCCTTTTGTCTCTACTTGTTGTTAACCTAAGACCATGCTTCACATACATATCAAAATTCAGAGTGCCTTCTGGAGGCGCCGGCTGAGCTTCTTCCAATCCAGCATCAGCAGAACAACAGCTACAGTACAAGAAAAACAATTTACTGAATCTAGGCATTTAAAAAAAAAAAACAAGTGCACTATTTATCCCTAGCAAAACAATTGCAAATACTCTTATCCAAAAGACGGCCCTTGGACAGTACCAAATACAAATGAAAATAATATTGTATCCACAAAAGACCAAAACAATCGCACCTGATATATGCAGGTCAAACAAATGTATTCTCCAATGCTGACACTTCAGACAAAATGGTCAGATCCAAGGGTTTCGTCGTTCAGAACGCCAGTCGGGATGACCACTCGGCGAGGCACCATCCTGCGGGACAGAAGGGGCAGCAGCGAGTACTTGGAGCTCTTCGTGCAGGGATGCCCGATCCGTCTGACCCGACGAATGAATAGCCGGTCAGACAGTAGAGCAGCAGCGGTCCGTGGAGGGAGTTCCGTGGGGCGGAAAGGCGGGGCAGGGGAGGGGCAGGGTTGAGGGATACTAAACACCGGGACATGGATAATTGTAGGTAAGTAGACAATTAAATAAATAAAACGAATTTCGTAGCACGCCCTGCATCACAAAATGCGGTGCAGCGCGCGCTACGAGTAAGGAGTAAGTTTCGATTCTGAGGCAAGTCACAACTTATCGACTGTTTAAGGCCACCCTGCCTGTACCCACCACTAGACAAGTGGGAGAAGGCCTACGTCTAGGGGAAAGATATGCGCTAATAAGAACAGTGCATGTGTTAGTGTAGCAGAACTCAGCTCCGAAGAAACATAACCTTGAGAAGGACGTTTCTCGGAAATGGCAAAGGATTAGTTTAGATCGTGATACAATATGGTGCCCTTACACAAAATGGCACCATGAATGCTAACTTACGTAAAGCAATGGTAAAGCATATTTTTCTAATCTAACACACACACGGGTGAAAGGCTTAAATATGAGCGATGGAGCAAAGAAAAACTGATAGGTAGAAATAGAGACATTTTGCAATAAATAATGAGAAAGGGGAAGAAATTAAACATAAATAATAAGAGGAGCTGTGACATGAAGAGATGTTATATGAGAAATGACTACGTGATTTTCGACACTAAGGGCCATATTTTTGGCCAAGTCACGCAGTGCAGCACAGCACAGCAAGTCACCTTGCTGCGCTGCGTGACAGGGAAAGGGTAGGAAATTTGCTGTATTTCAGTCAATTTGGTGCATTCCTGCCTTTTTCCCTGTGCTGGCGCCCTTATTGCTGCCTAGTGCCAATGCAGGCACCTTTGCACCATGGGGTGTCTGCGTTGTAAGGAGGATTGTTTTTGTGCAGGGAGGGGTACCTTCCTGCACAAAAACAATCCCATGAGGCTTTTTCCTCTTGCTATGTGTGCTCAGAATGCAGAATGAAGTACACATAGAAAGAGGAAAAACCAAGGAGAAATACACATATTTCTCCCCTTTACCCCTCACGAGGGAGGCGTAGGTTTTTGGCACATTCCCAGGTCTACAGCTTCTGGTAAATCTTGGAATATGTCGAAATTCATGGGTGTTGCATGGAAACACCCACTTAACACCTCCCTGGCACAGAAGTAATACAATGCAGCGATTTGTGCTGCCTTGCAGTACTCACGATTTATGAAGCCACCCACGGCCACGCAAAGACCCTAATTTTTAATTTACGTTACTCTTGCACCACATTGCTTTGTGACACAGCAGCGTAAAGGGGCTTGTAAATGGGTCCCGGACTTTACATAGCACTAGCATATTCATTCCGGACATACAAAGGCCCCATACTTTCAGAGCACAGTTGTTAAGAGAAAGGCACTCACAGATGCACTGAACATGATACAGGGCATACAAGAATGCTTGTAACTAGGTGCACATGAATTGTTTTGTGTGTAGTCCATTCGGACTGGGGGACCATAGTCAGCAGGGAGAAGAGGCACAGGGCACACGGTGCGAGCTCTGCATGTTGACACCAGCACAGGACATCAGACATACGAGGACCGCAAACATTCAAAGCACTGTAGTTAAGTGAGAGGCACTCAAAGAAGAGCGTAACAATGCTTATCACTAGGTCCACACTTATTGCTTTGTGTGCCGTCCATTTGGTGGGGAAGGCTGGAATGGCTAAATGGCACACTGTGTGCTTTCACACTGACCATCGGGCTGTGTTATGCTGCCCTGCTTCATGGTGCAACAACAACAAGGTGATTGATGGAATGCTTGAATTAATCTCAGCCACTGGCCATTGCTCGGGTCATGTCCTTACAAGACTACATAATGGAAATCAGAACCAAAAATGATCAAAGTGTCGCACATAGACACAAGAAAGCACAGAGGCAAAATGAGGTAGTGTAAATCTAGAAGGAATGAACAGTTACCAAAACAGATTATCTGGTGAAACCCAAACGAGGGATAGTAGTGTGTCGAGAAAGTATCAACTAATTAAACTTCTGTGTGTGAAATAGTGAACAGTCAGCAAATGCTCAAAACAGCATAATGACTGAAGGACCTGGGGTGCTGTGGGGACCGGTACAACAAGCACACTAGAACTTGCAAAAAGGCATAATAGAAATGGCCAGCCTGAGCAACACAATTATACAAAACTTTCTAGGAGGCAGCAACAACATCAGCAATCAAGCCCACAGAAGCAGAATGGCACAGAAGCCTCTGGGCACTAAATGCAAAATCAAAAACAAAATCACCATGGAAACAACACTTCTGAATATGGCAAGTCTGGCCTCCAATTTTAGCTGTCAGGTATGTTCATCAATTTCTGAAGGCATGGGAAAAGCCTACTTCAGACTGCAGTTCAGATTGTCAGGAAAGGCTATCAGATCAGGTTTTTTATTCCTTTCTTCAGACTATTGGGTCTGGAGAAAAGCCAGCTTGTCCGGCAGAAAGAGGGAAATTCCCAAAGGAGATCAAGGTTCTTCAATTTAAGCAAGCAGTAATTCTAGTTCCAGCTACAGAGAAAGGTCTGGGACAATATTACATTTTATTTCCATTGCCCAATGTTTCAGAGGGCTTCAGCATACTAAATAATCTAACACGTGTCAACCACTGAATAAAGGCAATACACTTTAAAATGGAGAATTGGCAAAGAATCATCCCTCTAATGATTTAGAATTAAGAAAAACAGTCATCCTGCCACTGACCATATCTAAAATACATTACTGCAATGCATTATGTTTAGGTTCTCAAACTCGTCTTCTTAATAATTTGCAGACACTTCAAAATGCAGCGGCTAGACTATTGTTGAATCTTCCTAACTTTTGTTCAGCCGCTCAAGCCATCAAAGAACTGCATTGGCTTCCCATCAGGACACGAATAAAGTTGAAGGCCTTATGGGGCATATTATCAAGACAGGCGATAAAATTATCGCCGCTTTAGCGGCAGAAAACTGCCACTAAAGCGGCAATAATGAGCTTGATAATATGCTCTATGGAATTCCAATTGAAGCCCATGTTAGATGTGAAGGACATCTAACCTGAGCTTCAATTGGAATTCCATAGAGCATATTATCAAGCCCATTATCGCCGTTTTAGCAGCAGTTTTCTGCCGCTAAAGCGGCGATAATTTTTATCGCCTGTCTTGATAATATGCCCCTTAGTTTGGTCCATAAGGCCCTGCACCAGGATGGCCCTCATTTTCTGCAATATATTTTTAATGGTACTCTCCCTCTAGTGTACTACGATCTAGCAATCCCAGGAAAGTCCTTGTCCCCAGAATAAAAAAGCCTTTTGGGGAGGAAGAACTTTTTCTTCCTCCGCCTCTAAATGGTGGAACTCTTTGCCCAATCACATAACATCTCAGCCTAACCTCTTGAAGTTCAGGAAGGAATTTCAGACCTGGCCCTTTAGCCTCCTGAGCTATAATCCTTCCTAATTTACCAAAATATTTCTCAGTCCCTAACTAGCAGGTTCATTGTATACCCTCATCTTCGCATAGTATTCAATGATGGTGCCACTGACACTAGCACCGCGGACTCTTTTGGTATTGCCGCACTCTATAAATCATTAACATTAACATATAAATCAGGGTCATGATTTATCTGTGACAGACTCTAGTGATTCAGACTCTGTGGATCATTCAGAAACAGAGAGATGTTGGACCCTTACCTTTTAAAAAGCTTTTTGTTGTATCACCCTTCAATAAACCATTAGGCTCTTCTATGGGATTTCTTCTTTCCTTCTATCTTTAATTCTTTCCTTCCTTCTTTCTTTCCTTCCATACTTCCTTCCTTACTTTCATCCTTCCCTCCCTTCTTCCTTCCTTACTCTTGCACTGTTAAGTTTTAGGGTTATTTAGATTAAAACAAAAACATTTGATGTACTGTGAAAAGAGCAGAAGTCAATACGAGTTTCAAAAATTATAACTGAAAAAAGCTCCTGGGATATAATTCAATAGCCCTCTGAAGCTTGCTCCTTTGAACATCTAGGAAGGGATGAATGAACATGATATAAAAGGAATATGACAATGGTTACAGGGAATAGGGAAAATAGTAGTTGGAAGAGAGGAAGCATATCGCAGTAGGGTGGCATTTCAGTGGTCCTTAGCGAGAAACAGCGTTTACAACCCTGTTTCCACAACGCAATGGTTTTACAACGCAGTCATTACAATGACCGCGTTGTTACCACACGTCCCATTACATCTCAAGTCGTATCAACGACTTGCTGTAGGGGGTGTGCAAAACTAGGGAATGTGTTGGATTCTAAATCCAACACCTTCCCTGCTGTTGAGCGGACTGGAGTAGGAATAGCAATTAATACGTTATAGTATTATAGTCCAGTGCGCCCCCTACAGCAAGTCGTTGAAATGACTTGAGAATGTATGCGATGCAACATCACACATTCGTCATTAGCAGTAAGGAAGGAGCGAAAGATGAGAAGTAAGTATTAGGCATTAGATGAAGTCTGAACAGATGCATTTTCAGGTGTTGTTGGAGCAAATGGTGGGGTGGGTTTAGTTCTGAGATGCTGGTAGTAATTTCCATAGGCGAGTTGCAGCTCCTGAAAAAGTTTGATGTTGAGCGTGTGCTGTTTTGAATGTGGATTTTCTAGAAGAAAGTTGTCTTTACTTTCGAGGTCAATCAAGTCCCCTGATTGTTTGAGGATATTGGGTAGTTAAAGAGGTGAATTGATTAACTGCTATGTAGGCTAGCAACTCTAGTTTAAAGTTTATTTCGGACTAATTAGGGAGCAAGTGAAGACCAATGAAGATTGGAGTAATAGGATCATACTTTTTAGATGAAGTGAGAAGTTGAGTAGTGGAATGGGTTGAGGGTGGATAGAGGAAAAACAAGGCAACATTTACAAAGTTCAGAAATTATATGATTATGGCATGATGATCAGATTTTAGGAGATCTGCTGGTAGGAACGGTCTGAGATTTTTGAGCGCCCATGGTGGACATTCGCCTAATTTTTTTTATTTTACTTATGAAAGGATCATAGATAGTAAAGGGCTGAGAATGATTCCTAGCAAAGTTACAACAAGCAAGAAAGATGGTGTTAATTTGGGATCTGTGTCTTGTTCTGAAGGCTTTGTGGAGTTATTCGTTTGATAAAGCTCAGCACACAAAAGGAGGACAAGGCAAGAAGTCCTGCACCAGTCAAAGTACCTTATCTAGACTATATTTACTATCATGGAATTGGTTAAACGGGCCTGGGACATGACCTCCATATGCCCCAAAATGACATACAAATCACTATAACAAATTAGACAAAGGTTGGCCCAGCACTCAAATAAGTGAAAATATAAGTATTGGTTGTTAGTAAACCTTATCCACAAAGCAAAGGCAAACAACAGTCAAAATCTTCCCAGTCAAAGAAAGGCACTTGTGAATTTTGATTGTAGGTACAAAATTTATTTTATTCTTTATTGAAATGCAACTTTTTTAAAATTCGTCGCCAACATGTTTTGTCCTTATGCAGACTACTTCAGAGCTTGTTGTAGTTTAAGAAATTTCTTGAGATGGGGTATTTATAAACAGCTCAATCAGATCAAAATTGCTGAATAAGTCAATATAATATGATCCTTTCAGTTCAGTACGTCAGAGTAATATCTCAAGAAAAGACCCAATTGACATATGTGGTTTTTTAACAGTCAATATTTTGGGAAATGTATCTCCCATGCTTCTGTAACGTCGTCCGGTTCCGAAAAGAGAGTCCATACTTATATTTTCACTTATTTGAGTGCTGGGCCGACCTTTGTCTAATAAGTTATTCGTTTGAGGTTGTAAACTCTACTGTCCTAAAATTCTCAGCAGGTAGATGATGTTTTTGGTGGTAGTCACTTAAGCTCACAGGATTGGTGAGCTAATATAGTTGTGCAAACCACTTATTATTTCCATGTTAGGAGATAGAGTTGTCCTTTGTTATGACCCATCTTTTCTTCATAAAGTAGCATCAGCCTTACACAGGAATCAAGAGGTAGGGCCTGATTCACAAAGGGAAGCTATACTTTTGAATAAGCTTAGACTTTGTAGTAAGTTCACTACTACTACTTTCAGTATTCACAAACTTTGAGTGTACACAAAACTATAAGTTACATGTCTCCACCCCCAGAGTAATGTAATTAGATTATTTTTGCTTTAGAGGGAACATCCCTCCCTGAACCCCCATTACCTTCTATAAGCCCCTCTTACTCCCAGTAGCGGTCCCTGGAGGGAGTTCTGTGGGGCGGTGAGGCGGGAGGGGGGAGGGGCAGGGTGGGGAAATGTAAACACCGGAATATGGATGAACGGAGGTAAGTACACATTTAAATAAATAAAACAAATTTTGTTGCGCACGCTGCATCGCATTTTGCGATGCAGCGCGCGCAAAGGAATTCGTTTTATTTATTTAAATGTGTACTTACCTCCGTTCATCCATATTCCGGTGTTTACATTTCCCCACCCTGCCCCTCCCCAGCCCCGCCTCACCGCCCCACGGAACTCCCTCCAGGGTACGCTACTGCTTACTCCTACCTAACCCCAACCCATTTATTAGTGGGTCTGTCCCTTTACACACCCACTCCTTCCAGTCCCTCCCACATTTACCACTAAATGTGTATTTGCAGAAACTCTGCAGCTGTGAAGGAGAACTCCACACATAAAAGGCTGTGTGAAGTCGTATAACTCTGCTACACTCTAGGCTAGTATTCAAGACAGGTCAACAATCAATAGGTCAACAATAAGCCTTTCAGTCTTTTGGGTAGGGAACAAGGTGTTCATTTAGCAGAAATTTGTGGAGTTGATACCTAGGTGTCTACTCATTAGTTTGTGCACCAGTATAGATTTCAGTGTCATCTTAATGAAGGAACTTTGGTGTTGGAGTTTGTAGTTCCATTTAGGCATACATTTTGATGTGTTCTATAGAATCTTCATTATTCTTAGTCATGCTCCTTTTTATGCTCAGCCATTACCTCCCTCACACCCCTCTCTGACTGAACGGCCTTTATGTTGGCATGCTACACCAGGAAGATGCCTAGGGAGGTAGTACTTTTGTTGGACACATTTGGTTTGTTGAGGATTGTATTTGCAGCGTTTCCCGGAGTTTCCAGCCTTGAGGTCGGATTCACCTTATAAGTAATGTCTGGGTTTGGGACGAATAAGGCTAGGAACAAGGGTGATTACCAGTCAGTCAATGGGACACTACAGTTGTCTTACAATGGGGCAGACCATGACTTGCTCTTGAGCGACTCACCTAAAATCTTTAAGACAAGACCTTTAGGTTCACTCCTGGAAACCAGGTTCAGGGAGAATCAGTCCCACTAGATTATTTGAAAAATGCAAATGGCATGATCAGGGTAGAAGACGTGCATGTTTGATTGGCACTTCCAAAAGAGTGTGCTTGTCACACTGTCAGGTGCTCTTGAGCTCGGAGGCTTTCCATGAACCTGCCCAACACCTTCTAATTGCTAAGCACTGTTGAACAGAGTTTTCCAGACAAACATTGCAGAATATGCTGTATCATCACTTCACTGAATAATTATTTTTTACCAGGATGTGGTTAGGTTTTTTTTTTGTCCCTGTGAATGATAGTGAATCAACATGAGATAGCTTACATTTGCTACTTTTGTAGCAATGCATGTGTTCCTCACAAGGTCTCAGTGCACTCCACTACTTTTGCAGCCACATTCCTGGTTTCTGCATCCATTTGAAGTACTTTGTTGCTTTCTTTCAGTTGAATAAATCCTAGTATTTAACAGGATAGTTCCTTATGTGTGTTATCTGCTAAAGGGCTGTGCTTTGATTTGCATCTGTTGCCATGATAAGAGCTGTGATGAGCAAGACAGACGAAGTGATAATGTCCTGTGACCTACTTATTTTCCCTAGTCAATGTCCTGTTTATCTCTGACCCTCCTGCAGGGCAGGTCTTCTCCGCCACTTTACCACGTGGTCACTGTTTGACATACATAGGTATTTTATCTGGGAGTTGTCTTTGCATCATTTAGGGGTAGAACAACCAATGAAATAAACGGTATTTGATATTATATATTTATTTATAAGATGCATGTTTTAAAGAATGGGTGACCTTGACATGGTAAGTATGATGATGAGGATGAGAAGGACTCAGCATAATGAAGATTACCAATAAGTAGTTCAATAGGAGGTAAGCAGAGGTGGATGACAAAATTATGCCACATGGTTGACTTATATCGAAAGGAAAGGTATTTTATGAAACAATTATGTGCCCCCTCTTTCCATTAACAAGAGTTCTGCTCAACAGCACAGTATGTTTCCTATTTTATTTGGAACGTCTCACTTGCAGGCACATAAGACATAGAATGACAACATGTTTGTGATTCTAAAAGTATGGCTGCATGGTTGATATAACTGCAGTTTTAAGAACAAGGCCATCATTTTCTAATGTTAAGTGAGGGCTTGTGCCTGATGCAACACAATGCAAAACAGCTTCAATTTTGAGTCCTTTTAAAGGCCTGCTGCTGCAGAGCTACATTTTATAACCTCTAGTAAATAAGCTTCCAAGTGTCTGTGCTGTGAAGTGAACATGAATGTGTGCTAATAGGGAAATTAGAAATAATATCCAGACAAAGAAGGAATCATTCTGTTCAGCCTGGCTGAATAACATTTAAGGGCCTTTGAGTTTTGTTTCTTGCAGCAGGCATAATTCCTTCCAGACTCCTTCAAATGGAGACATTTGCACTGTTTGGGCAACCATGTCACCTCTTAGGGCGGCTAATTTCACCAATCAACAGCTGATAATAAACAGTTAACTTTCATAAGTGTCTGTATTTGCACCCCACATACAGCAACTTTAATAAACCTTACTTTGTTTGATATAAACCATTATTGTTCAAATCTCTCAATTTAGCACTATATGGATTATGTTTCGAGTGCAGCAAACTTACACTCACGCAGAAGCTATGCAATCACTTTTTCCAGTGGACCTTCAATTGGCACAATGACCATTAATGTATATCACACATGCATGGAGTTGGAATGGAGTTCACTATTCTTCTATGGCTTGTAGTAACACACAATTCTGCTTCATCGTGGCACATGGCACTGCAATGTACAACTCAAAACCAGAGAGCACCATGCGCCCTTATCTCAATGTACATGTCGGGACACCATAAGGTGAAGCAGAAAGGGTCGTTGGCCACTTTACCCCCACTTTATATAATATTGTGCATTTTTATGCTTGCATAAAATGAACTTATGAAACGAGGTGCCCTGGATAAGGCCTTAATACAATCTTGTGACCATATTTGTTGAAATAAAACCACAAATCAAGAGTAGGCGTGCGCATTTTGTCATAATCGTTTTGTGAAATTTCGGGAAAATTACACTGTCAATGCGAAATGTACTTTTCTGGTGCCTCATGTGAGTTTTTTCACGCTTGGGTATACATCACAAAAATACCAGCACGAGACTGATCCGAGAAGCAAATGTCTCTCAGGCGAGAAACATTCTGTCCGAATCGACTAGTCTCACAGTAATCACACAAAAATGCATAATGTTCAACATTAAGAAATTTCACACAAAAGGTAAGATTAAAATTTCACAAATTTCAGAGGATGTAATTTAAAATTCAAACAAGCAGTCAAGGGGAAGGGAGAAATCCGAATTACATGCTGTGCTGGAGAGGGAACGGACCCTTACAAAATGGAGGTGGGCAAGACTGAGACGGAGGGAAGGCTTTGTCAGTGATTACATAGTAAATAAATAGCACCATCAGTGCCGAGAAATAAAACGACAGGCAGGTAATGTTGAAAGTCTAGTCTGGAACCAGGGGTGCGGGGGTGCTGCAACAACCCCAAGAGACCCCATTGAGTTTAAATAGAGAGTGAATTAAAAAAGAGGCCCATTAAATGTTTCACTTCAGGCGGCATTTGTTGTGCATTCAAAGACAGGCTGCTGCATGCCCCTTTAACTTTAGCGAGGTGTCGTTTTTGGCCGGCACCCCAACTCTAAAAATTGTTCCAGCACCACTGCCCACTTCTCCGCGAAGGCCTCTCTGGTTTCCCCTCTTAACACTCACCAGCCTCGCCTCTGCCAGCTCATAAAGGCACCCCTTGTCCCTGAACCACGGTAAGGGGAAGGGGAGCCTTTCAGGTCCGGTTAGGGGAGACCTGGGCCTTTTTTGTGTTTTATCAGCAGCACATTGCTCCCGAATGTCAGAGGCAAATGCAAACCAGCTTTCATCAGACCCGAAAGCACTGCTTGGCAAGGGGAGCCCAAGGGTGGAAGAAACATCCACTGCCCCGCTACATCTTGCCCAAATTGTGCTTGTCTAGATTTCATCCCGCATGTAAACATTTTAATGGGACCTGAAGGCCCCTTTAATGTATGACAGGCGCGCAGTAAAGAGATACGGTCTCCTTTCAGGCCTGTTGACGCTTGGAGAAGAGGGACAACAGTTGGGATTATTGGAAACCTCGGGTTGAACTCAATTAATCAAATCTGGGATGATTTGAATCATGTGGTATGCATGGGCACCTCTCTGATATTCTATCCGCGCCCCCTCTCCTCAGGCCGGAGACATGATGGATGCGAACTGTACACCCAGAATTCGAGGCGCAGCCAAAGGCGGTCGGACAGAGGGAGACAAATTCGATCAAATCTGCCGTCCAGCGCGGGATCGGTTTCACTGGGAAGAACTGGGGAGGATCTCTGGGTGCCCGTCCTGGGGAGGGAGGGAGGGGGCGAGTCGGAGCATCTGGTAGAAGTACACAGTACTGAGAAGAGGCGAAATAGATACGACAGACGGCGCAAGGCATAGGAGGGGCGTAAAATGATGGGGTCCCCATGCAGAATGTGAAGAGGGGCTCCCGAGTCTCCCGTATCAGACTCACAGATATTTATTGACCATGGTCTGAATGGGACCCCTCTGAAAGGTTGGGGTCCTCTGAAGGGTTGGGCCCATCCTGTGTAATAGGGCCCATGGGGGCGCATGCTAAACCCCAGGGGAAAAAAGAGAATAGAGCAAGGGAGCAACAAAATGAGAAGAAGTGAAAATAAGAATCTTTTTAGGCTTCAGATGAGATTAACAAAAAGGCTAATTTACAGGTATAGGCAGGGGTGTGGAGAAGAAAGGTAAAAAAAGAGGATGTTAAATAGGGATTAAAAAAGGAACTGAGAGATATGCTAGAGAGCGGGCGGAAGGAGGAGGTAACAAACCACCCTGGGTTTAGGGACGGTTAAGGACAAATATAGTTTGGGGTACGTGTTCTTGCGGAATGTGTGATATATGCTAACACATTAGTGATAGCTTACTGGAAAGAAACTTTATACCAAGGAACGCACACTTCGGCCATTTGCACCCTGAACAACCTTCCTGGCATCCACTGCCTGCTCTAAGGTTACGGCCAGCCGTGGCCTAGTTATGGCGTCTACCACACTGACCAGTCGAATTCTAAATTTGAACTGTGCATGTGAACTACCTGGCACTGAGGTGGGTGGACACATTGCGCAAATGCTGGCACACCATTCTGAGAGCACATTCTGGCTCAATGTGTAGCAAAGCTTTGGATGAAAAGCTGGTGTGTCCTTGGGGTTCAGTACTGTATTATCTCTGTTTAGCTTTTTATTAAACAGCCGATGAAATACCACGTTATCTGTGACAACAACAGACATCAGAAAGTATTTCAATGCATAATGAATTTCGTGCATTTCCAGGTTACATACAATAAAATGCGAGCACCCCATAAGCGATATAATGCAATAGTCCAGTGAAATATACGGGTCCATTGTTGCAATATGGCAAACAGTACACATGGCTTTCACAGTGGCGCTGGGGACTCCTGCGCTAGTAAATAGGATCGGAAAGGGCCCAAAGACCTTTAGGTCATGGTTTGGGATGTGGTCCATCTGCATATATTTCTAGCTCGTATCTACAATATGCCATGTCTTGGATTCATTGTATTGTTTTTGGTACCAGCCTATTTATCCAGGCCATGGCCACTCATCGTTTTGCTAGCAGCAGGGCCACGCTGACCAATCACCTCACATAAGTAGGGTTCCCAGTAACACCTGTACTGGGTACGGCTCAAGAGAACAGCCTATTATGGTTTGGAGCGTTGTAAATACGTTGGCCCAAAAAGCCTGTATGTAGTTTAGGACAGTACCATGCCATGTGTATGACACCCACATTCGGTTGGCCACATTTTTTACAAGCAATGCTGGTGTTCAGGGTAGAATTAGCCATGCGCTCCAGAGTATAGTAATGGCGATGCATAATTGTAAATTGTATTAATTTGTGCCTGTAAGTGAACAGTACATAGTTAACTTTAGCACAGCAGTATGCCCACACCATTTCTGGTATCTGGATGATAAGTTCTCCTTCTCACTCTTGTCGAACTGGTAAAGGGGCTTGGGCCCTGCCTGCCATAATATAATAATAATTGCCAAATATGCCAATAATGGAGAGCCAATCAGAATGACAATTTACACAGAGAGGAAATGCACTTTAGCACTAATTAGCAGTGTTAAAGTGTCCAGAGTCATAAAGCCAACAGAACCAGGGTCAGAACAATAGGAGGCAAAAGGCAAAACGTTTGAGGATAAATCTGCAAAAAGGCCCAGGTCCAACAAAGAGCATGAATCAAGATGACGCAGAGGGGCGAGAATGGACTCACTTGATGTCTCAGTGCCCTGCAGTGGGTTGCGGCCCCTATAGGAATCTTCTTGGGAGAGGAGGCAGTGTCTACACGCCCTTTCAATTGTGTGTTCAGTGGCCTACTGGTTGCATGCAAAGTTCCCCACACTGCTGCTGTCTTGTGTTATTTAAATCGTTTTTACCTTTCAGTTTCAGTTTCAACCCAAACTAATAACCCAATGAATATCACATGCCTGTTCGTCACAGACAGCTGTTTCAAAATCGGCATCTGTGGTGCAATGCTAATGCTGCAGCTTGGCATGCTTTATATTGCATGTGTAACTACGGCCCCAGCTATATATCCAAAATGTTTTCGCATGAAGTGGCAAAACTCCGCAAACCCCGCCGGCGGGGTGTAGTTTACCACCCACCCCTAATCTGTACCCCATAGGCTGCCGCAGTGAAGTTGAGGCTGACAGAAGAGGCTGAGGTGGAAAGTCCAGGGTGCAGTGGGGAGAGAGAAGAGTGAGGTGAAGAGAGGGCAAAAGTAAAGCAGAGAGACATGAGGGTATTAGGGAAGAGACTGAGGCAGGAGGGAGGATAGTTTGAAAAAACGAGCATGGTGAGTGGGCGAGAAGGAGAACAAGTCAGAAATCTTCTTGGGAGAGGAGGCAGTTTCTCCATGCCCCTGCAATTGTGCGTTCGACGGCCTACTTGTTGCACACAAAGCTCCCCGCTCTGCTGCTGTCTTGTGTCTTATTTAATCGTTTTTACCTTTCAGTTTCACTTTCAACCCAATAAATATCACCTGCCTGTTCGGCACAGACAGATGTTTCCAACTCTGCAACAGTGGTGCACTGCTGATGCTGCAGCTTGACATGCTTTACATTTCACGTGTAACTAAGGCCCCAGCTATCCATCCAAATTGTTTTTGTGTGAAGTGGCAAAACTCTGCATATCCCACTGGTGAAGCGGAGTTTACCTCCCACTCCTAATCTATACCCCGTAGGCTGCAGCAGTGAAGGTGAGGCTGGCAGAAGAGGGTAAGGTGGAGAGTCCAGGGTGTGGTGGGGAGAGAGAAGGGTGAGGTGAAGAGAGGGGAAGTAGAAGCAGATAGACAGACGGGTATTAGGGAAGAGACAGAGGCAGGAAGGAGGATAGTATGAAAAAACAAAGATGCTGAGAGAGCGAGACAGAGGACAAGAAGAAAAACAGGAGGGTGAGCAAGAGTGAGAGGAGGGTGAGGAAGAGAGAGAAGGGTGAAGTAGAGAGAGAAGGGTGAGGAAGAGAAAGAACGGTGATGCGGAGAAAGAAGGCTGAGGTGGAGAAAGAAGGGAGAGGTAGCTAGAGAAGTGTGAAGTGGAGTGCCAGTATGTTGAACTAGTGAGAGGATGGAAAGGTCAGGTGAAGAGAGTGAGGTGGGAGAAAGTAGAGGGTGAAGAGAGTGAGGTGGGAGAAAGTAGAGGGTGAGAGAGTGAGGTGAGTGGGACAACTGGGTGAAGTGGAGACAAAGGAGAGTGAAGTCAAGAGACAGGAAGGAGAGACAAAGAGAAAGGAGGGTGAGGTGGAGAAAGCAGAAGAGATCAAGCCCATAGGTTTAAACCTCTAGAAATACAAGGTTAAAACGAGAACACAGAAGGCAGGAGTAGGTATGGTGTGCCGCTCACATCTGTACAAGACTGTCTAGCATGCCCAGACCTAGCTTTCCAAAACCTGGGCGTCTATGAACAACCCCTCTCATCTTTATGGCCCACCCACCTTTCTTCATGGACCTCCCAGATCCTAAATCCTGGAGCTGGGCCTGTACATAGTCAATACATTCAGACATTGTCGCTGAGATTGGAGCCACCATGTGTATGAACTCCCCTAGAAGAGGCCTGGCTGCTAGTTACTAATATGCTTAATGTGCAAATTCACGAATCCCAAAGCAGCGTCAGCTTGCACAGGGAAATGCATTTTACTGTTATGTTCCACTCTCAGGCAGGCCGGGAACAGCATAACATATTGGGTTCTAAAAGTGCAATGATAGCGAAGGGGTAAATGAGGGAGCGTCCCATTGACCATAAATGGCCCGTGAGGTTTACAGTAAGCAAGATGCAACGGGTAACTTGAGATGAAAAGCCTGCCTCCCATAATCCTCCAAGGTAGTCACCTTATTGTATGTACTGACCTTAACACCAGTTTGTGTGGCAGATTCAACCAATACAGAGCTCTAAAGTATATCATCATCCTGATGTTCATTGGGACAAAATAGGAGTGAGACTGTGGCTAAAGTTGTTGTGGATAGTCACACACCAAGAGAGTGTGATGCCACTGACTGAAAATAGGTGGCAGACAAGGTAGTTGGAACAGAGGATGGTGAAATGAGTTAGTAGTGGGTAACGTTAGAATATGTAAAGATAAAAAAAAAAATCCATAAGAAAAAGGGCAATAGGGAAGAAGCAATAGCTCAGTTGCAATGAAAGAGAAAATCAAACATGAGACCTTGGTTGAGATACGCATTTGCATACATTTGCAGACCTGCCAACTAAAATAAAAATCTCATTGTGTGAGGAGAGGGCGGGGCCTTGGAAGGGATGGGGCCTCATGCCGAGAAGTACTTGCAAGGCACTTTTGCTCCAGCCCCGTCCCCAATTCCCCTCCTTTAAAAAAAAGAAAAAAAATGTACTGAGGCTGGTGCCAATGTTCTGGGGTCTTTTCACACCCTTTATTGGACATTGGCTGTTCAAAGCATCGGAAAACAAGCCACTGTTTTATAGTGGTTTTCAGCTCATTTTCCCTGCTACCATGTGATATCGGCTACTCACAGCATGACAGTATGAAGAGAGCCGATGTCGTGTGTCATGCGGTGGTACCTTGTGCAAGTCTGCATTTGCATCAAAATGAAGAAATTCAAGGAATAGGAAAATGTAAGTGTTTAGAGTGTGCAGAGATGTTATTATAGGTTTTTACGGGAAACATCCATTACAACACAGTCATTACATCGCACTGCTTTTACAACGCAACTGTTACTACGCAACTTAATTTACATCGCATGCCATTACAACACATGCCATTACAACGCATTTCGCTACAACGCATGCCATTACAACGCATACCATTACAGAGCATGCCATTACAATGCATTATAAGGTAAGTAATGGAGATTTTTTCGTTTTTGGGTGGGTAGGGGTTTTGGGGTAGATGGGACTAGCCATTTTTACCCCTACACTATCCAAAACTTTTCCTACTGTTGCACTCACTGGAGTGGGAATAGTCATTTTTACCCCTACTCTATCCAACTCTTACCCTGCTGTTGCCCTAAAAGTATTATGCGTTGTAATGGTATGCGTTGGAATGGTATGCGTTGTAATGGAATGCATTATAATGGTGGTTTTTAAAAATGTGTTGTAATGGCATGCGTTGTAAAATCATGCGATGTAATGGTAGTTGCGATGTAAAAACCGTGTTGTAAAAGCATGCGTTGTAATTGTTTGCATTGTAACGTCATATATTACGTTTTTACATGAGATATGCTAACTGTCTAACTGTCTTGAAATTTGGCAGTGCAGAAATGCACTTTCCTGAGATTAAACATGCTTAAGATCCAAGTGACAGAGCCTGGGGAGAGCATTAGGGCCGTTCGTCCGAACGCTGGACCGGTTGCTGAAAGTTCCATTGCAGACGGGGCATAGTGCAGATGGCAACACAAGGGAATTTGAGGTGATGCGCAGATGCTGGACCCACTGCCTCCAAAAGACGAGGTGGAAAGTCCCTTACTCACCTGACCTCCCCATCACAATGCTCACCACGCTACCACATGGGGGAAACTGGGGAGGACTGACTTAGTGGGCAACTGCTGGGGCGATAACAGTGGGAGATCTCTTTCTTGAACGGGAAATGCTTCCCTTTGAGGAATTGGAACTGAGTTTGACCTACTACAGTGTAACTTCCTATTACATGGGGCAGTGATGACGGCATTCCGCAGGCACTGGAAAACGGGTCAGGAAGAACCTCAACCGCACAGGGCATGCCAGTATGTGGCAAGAGCCTAAGGGACCTACAGAGCAGTGACAGCCTCATATCAAGCAATACGGGTGATGTGATTCATCCACTAGTTGCATTCAGGACCAAATGGGAAGACGACCTAGAGGAACCGATTTCTGAGGACACTTGGGCTAATATCCTAGAAAGAATACCCAAGTTGTCCAGAAAGGCTAGATTCAAGTTGATCAATGTGTTCATACTCTATAGACCTTACCTCACATCTGACCATATTAACAGATATTTTAACACAACAGATGCTGCTTGTCTGAGGTGAGGGACCGTTGGCGCAGACCTAATGCATAAAGTTTGGCAATGCCCTACGTTACGAGCCTACTGGGAGGAGATAACTGTGACAGTTGCAGGGGCTGTGGAGGAAGAGATCCCCTGTTCCCCGGGTCACTGCTTGTTGGGCTGGGTCCCTCATACCGCCAAAACAAGGGTAATGAGTAGTTCCAAGACTTGGCGTACATATTAGCAAAAAGGGAAATTACCAGGCCCTAGAAATTACCTGGGAAGGCCAGCCTCATTGCATTGAAGAAAGAACTTGAGAAATGGAGCTGATGCAAGAAGTTAGGAGAGGCATAGGCTCTATAGATAGAGCCCGGGCCTGGGAAGTGCTAGCTAACTGTTTAAAACACCTGGGGAGAGAGGGCAGGGGGACCCCCTGATGTGTGGTCTCCTGACTGCGAATTCAGGCAGGAGACCACACACCAGGAGGTTCCCCTGCCCTCTATCCCAGGACAGGGTGAGGATAGAAAGTGAGTGAAGCAGCTCGTTCAACTGTATACCCCCTTACAGTAGTTTATCAGCGATAAGAGGTTACCCCGTACATACTCGAGGAGATATCTATTGTAACTCCACAGGACCAAATCCACACTCAGATACAGAATGAATATGTCAAATTAGGGTGCAACTCAGAAGGAGGAAGCCTGAGAGGGGAGTGACGAAAGTCGCAAAATAGTTCATTGTTTCTTGACACCTGATTACTACCAAGATAACAATCTGTGCCCACTGTAATTGGGCTGTTTCCAGATGTAAATGTTTGATGCACGTTGATTACTGTAAAACCCAAATAAAATCTGTTTTGAAAAAAAATGGCAGGGACAGATCCAAAATTAGTCCTTTTGGGATTGTGGCCCCTAATAGAAGGAATGCGCCCTGGTAAGCACTATATTACCTTAACGTTCCGGATGGCAAAATAAGGTATTACATCTAAATAGGAGGCAGGTTCAATGCCCATCATGGCTCAGTGGAGGACTGGTATGGGGAACTTCGCAAAAAGTTGTGGTTGAAAGATAAATGTCACTGTTAGATTTGATCACTGACCATGTCAATTACCTGATAAATTGACGAACTGTCAGTGTCACAAAGAGATTGCAGCCACACCTTTAACCCTCTTAAGATGTGTGGAGAAACACAATTTGAGAATTGTATTCATATAACACAAAGGTTCCATATCCAGAATGGATTAATAAATCTGAATTCATGTAAAGGTTGGTGCCTATTACATTAGGTGGTGCCATTTTCGTTTATGTCATTTGTAAATCACAGCAGGACACAAAATATCTAGCAGGCATTTCAAAACATAAGAGAGGTGGTATGCTGGCTCATACGTAGCTTGCTGCAGGTTACAAAACTCTACTTTAGGTGGTGCCAAGTATGTGTTTAAATTCAGCACAGTTCTTCATACATAGAGTTTCAGAGCAAATAAGGTGGCTCATTTTTCACTGTTCTAACTTTTAAGTAAAGCATATAACACCAGTGAGAAGAAACAGCCTTTACAAGGAGTTTTTTTTACCACGTTGTGACTCTACCATATATATTTTAGCATGTATGTTTTTACCACGTGTATGTTTTTACAACACATGTCTTTACCATGCATTTAAGACAAGTTGGTGGGTGTGGGGGACTCTCCCCACAAATACGTAGTTTTTATATATAAACAATGCGTGGTAATGGCATACGTTGTAAAAGCATAAGCGTTGTGAAAATATGTGGGGTAAAAAATGCGTGGTTAAGGCATGAGATGTATTTCCCTACGATGTTCCGTCCTCCAACCAACAGTGAGTTTCTGCTGCATCAACCCGCTGCTCAAGACAGGAGATGAAATTCCACCTCTCAACAGCCCTACCCCTTCCATGTTCCAGGTTTTCATGTGTTCCCACTTTCCTCCTGCTTCCCTCTAGCCCCCTTCACCAGGGCTATCCTTGGTGTGACCGTGGGAAAAGCCACTGCCCCACCCAGAGCTAAACAAACATCAACTCTCCTGTTGCACTCTGGACCAAACAGTTCCCAGCTACCACATTGCACTCCACCTTGCACAACAAGAACTGAACAGCGCCCAGTGGGCCCTTGGCCCAATCACTGGGTCTGAGTAGCCTCCTGATGCCGAGCTGTCACTTGGGTCCTGCATCTCTGCTGGCTCCGCCTAACCTGCATGGCTTATCTGCCTGTGGGGTTGATGGATGGCCACAACAATTTTCCTGATGATGGAAGTCCAACCCAAGGGACATCTGCTGAAGGAAACCACATTACAGCAAAATTCCTTTTGTGATACAACTATGGTTCCATGGATTTTAGTAAAAAAATATTGCCATACACGCAATATCACAGAATAGTAATCAGTAGTAACAAACAAAAGTGAAACTTATGTGTAGGTGTGTGAGAAGTCTCAGTGATAACACAAGCTGAAGTAGCTGCTCAAAATAATGCAACAGAATTCATAGATACACCAGTTCGACACTTCAAGCAGAAAACAAAACTACTGGCTGTGTAAGAAATCGCTCATAGGGGCACAATAAATGAGTGTGAGTATGACAATGACATTGCTCCGAGGATATGGGTAGACATATCAATCCTTGTGGCTTTAGCCCATGGGTCATTATCAGGACCGGAAAATGGGCAGTGACAGAAGTGGCTCAGCACTTGTAGTGTTTTTCCAAGATCTTCAAGGTCAGTATCCTGGGTGACTGTCAGGATGAGGAACTATGAAAATAATTGCCAGAGAATGTCTGGTGGTACCTTTAAAAAAGGCCACCAGAATGCTAGGTAGAGGTGGGAATCTTTCTACAGTCCTCAGTGTGGAGTTACTCACTTCTTGTGAAGACTTCCAAAACTTCACCTGGCTTCTTAATGCAAACTTTCTGGCTTTGCACAATTTTTCTGTATCCTTTGACTTGCCCTAAAGGATACCCAGAGGGTAAGATTGAGAATCTCACCATAGGAATGGCAAATCTTATCTACTCAATGTTTAACTTTCATCTAAATGCTGAATCAAACTGTGGAAATCACCTCTTGAGTAAAATTATGACTAAAATGTAGGAATTCATATGTATGAAAACAAGCACCACATTGCCATTACAGGAAGTGTTGTAGGAGACGATTGATCAATAGTGAATAAACGGAAAGTTTGCAGAAGACTCTAGTGCCAATTGTGTAATGATGTTTACATTGCTATTTATGGGTTTCCTCAATGCTACAGCTGCAGCAACAACAGCATCTCCTCAAACTATTGGCTGAGAGACAATGATGCTGTCGTAATAGATATAATATAAGATCAACGATTGTATATTAATACTACAACACAAAATCCTAATTATATCTCATAACGCATCTACAAAATGCCTTTGCATTCCCAAAATATTCTAGAAAGATCTCTAGAATGTGGAAAACTATGATTCTTTCGGCCACCCACAGGGAGTGCATGTCATATAATACCATCCCTACAACCTCCAGAAGAAAAAGAAAAAGAGCTGCAAGAGAGGCCCGTTTACTAATGTTAATAATAGTTCTCGTGTGGTGTATAAAATTATTCTGAAAAGGAATGATGTGGTCAAAATTAAATTGCCGCAATCCATTGCAACGTTGTCATCAAAAGTCACCACTAAATAGCAGAGACTTTCGCATATGTTATTAGATTTAAATTAGTTTAAGTGTTCCATTTATTGCCTTTTTATTTTTATCCATTAAAATCTTTAAATACAATGGCTATGCCCATATCTGTGCCTCCTAGTTCACTGTGCTGTAGAATACAATCTACACCTTACTGAGGAGGCTAACAAGGCTGACATGTCTGGAGTTGCTGGTGTTCCCATGCAGAGAGATCATTGGCTAGCAATTAGGACTGGAGTAATTGTTTTTTGACATGGTTAAGTCTCAACTGCACATCTTTATGTAACTCTGGAAATTACCAGTGCATGAGATTAATTCAAACACATGGCCCTAGTTCCAACTCACCTGACAACACTTCTCCTGTCCTCCTCACCCGCAGTCTGTTACCCTCTGCTGCCTTCAGTTTGTGCCTCCTCTGCTCGTACTCTACTCATTTTTCTGCCTTCTTTTCTGCTAATTTTTTGCTCGCTCTGACCTTTATTTTGCCTCTTTCTGCTAATTTCTGACCTTTATTTTTTGCCTTTCTGCACGTTCCTGACCTTTATTTTGCCTCCTTCTGCTCATTTCTGACCTCTATTTTGCTCCTTTCTGCTTGTTTCTCACCTTTATTTGCCACTTCATTTCTGTTTCTGACCTTTATTTTGTCACTTTCTGCTCGTTTCTTCCCTCTTCCTGCCATTTTCCTCCTTCCACCACCCAGCGCCTTCCCCTCCCTCATGACATCAAAAACTGATGACCCGGCTCTTCGACGGAGACGTCGCCTCCACAGCACCCAGATACCCCTGGAGGTGACAGTGCTGAGCTATGCAAATGCTGATTGAATGAGCTTTGTGTTTTTAATAGAAATACCTATTCTTTCTTTCCTCTTCCATAGTAACAAGGAGGCCTCATGCTGATACACTGTAGAGTCCCATCAAGGAGAAGACGTCCTATATTGTGTCAACACTAGAGAATATGGTTAGTGTCTTCTAAGGTCTCTTAAGTGAACTACACCTCTTTCCCCAAGAAAGCAGATTCAAATACTAGCTGGCTTTGTATCACAATCAAAGTCCTCTATTAGCATCATCCTTAGAACTTAGGATGCACAATGTAAATACCGGGAGATAATTAAAAGTAGAGGTGCAAAGACGTACTGAGACCAGGAACAAATATAATCAAATCTCTCTTGTCTGCCCCTCAAAGTTTCCCTGGGTGGGCCTCTCCATGTGTAACTCTGTCTGAAGACACAATATGTCTAAATAACCTTCCATAATTCTATAAAAAAGTTGATAATACATCTGTTTAAACTTCATGTTGACATACCACTATAGGTTTTACTAAGGATCACATCTATAAAAAGTGATAGAATTGACCAAACAATCTCTCCATAAAGGATCATCAAATGCCAGTCGAGCAAACAGTGATAATCCAAAGCCCAAGACTGGTAACCAATAGTATTTATATGATCATATTTCTAATTGATATGATTGCAAACACTTATGGATTTTCTTGATTGAGGACATACATAGGGAAAATCAAAAAACTGTTGACGATTATTCCTCTTATATATTACCTGTAACAATCCCTGAGAAAGCACCGAATTTCAGAAAGGACAAGTTGGTTGCAAATTTACACTTTGTTCATATGGGAAATAAAACCTAACCAATTTTGGAATTAATTCAATAAACATTTTTTATTGAAAACTTTCTGGTTGGTGCCTTTTTTCCGAGAATCTGAATATATAACTATATACATTAGGGGAGAGAACACAGTATAATTGGAATTCACACATAGCGCCGGGATAAATCTATGTCCCCTATCAGAGTATGATTTACTCTCATACTTATTATGCATATACGTTATTAATGATTCTGCGATTTGGCTCTCATTCACGGTATACATAGTTCACAAACATTCATTCTAAATATAAGACTGCAGTACCACTTTCAACATACAGATGTGCCTTAATGGACGGATTTAATAAAAATGTTATAGCTTCACAGTCAGCAAACAGATGCAAAAAACAGAAATTGCTTCAGACATCAGTGATGTCATTGATGAAGTCAATGGCGATGTGATATTAATTAAATATAATATCAGTGAGTGAAGGTAGTTGTGATGTCATCTCTGAAATTACATGCCAGGTTATTGCAATGCGATGGGCTATTTATAATTGAGTTGCTTAATATAGACGTCATTATGAGTGACCAGGAGTAATCCCTATTATTTCTCCGCCCTGGATTTACGGTTATCAGGGGTGTCAATAATTCCAGGGTTTGAGAGGAACAAACGTTTTTGAGAAACAGCTTGTGGGAATTAGACTTACTGCGCAGATTTTTATATAGTTTTTTCCTGATATTCGACCCATAAATTTCACTTGAAATCTCAGAGTGAAGTACCTCTCCCTAGCAGCATTCCTGCTGAACTTCTAATTCTGATTGACCTGCAACTGAAGTTACTGAGACAATCAGAATGAATAGGTCCCTTATAAATAGGGCCATTAAATAGCAATTTTCAGTAAAGTTTAGGGTTCTGTATCTCTTCTATAATTTTTATTTAATTTAAGATTTCTTAGGCATTTTCATATGTATGGGGCAAAGTACCCCATGCCGTACATTATAAGGATACTGACTGTCACCGAGAAGTTCCATGACCATATAAGGAACAACGCTGATGGCTGAGTTCTTTTATGCGGTCATGGAACTTCTAGGTGACTTCCAATTATACCTGGTGAATTTAAATTATGCTGGAGTAATTTGCCTAATGTTGGGATTTTCACATCACACGTGTTACGGAAAATTCCCCAAATTATGCCAGTACACCATGTCATGTAGTAATTATACCGCTGTTCACAGAATAATTATGGCACAGCAGCAAGGGAATAACGGAAGTTGCTGCTGTCGCTAGCCATTGTCATTTTCCTGCTCCTTTTTGTGAGGAATGTGTCTTCATGTCAAAAGTTGGTGAAATTATGCATTTCGCTTTAAAACATAGCACAAAGTGGCAGATTTGCATTTTTCTTAATTTTCCTAAAATTGTGTGCAACTATGAAAAAGCAAGTTACGCCCATTTTGAGCACCTGTATTTGCAATATCTTTTTAATGCACAGCAGAGGGTATTTTATTCCTCATAATACATGGGCCCATCATCACCCTTCCTCGAACTGCCTACGTTTTTGGTGTCTTGCTCTTTCCTGTTCATTGCACACAGGAAGATTAAAAGCAGAATCTGTAGTGTAAAATTCCCACTTTCCTTGTTTAAACTGCAGGTGTAATTATGTTTTCTGACCTGCCTTTCACCCTGGCTGCAACCTCTTGCAGAATGTATTGTAACAGCAGAAGTGAACTGTAATAACTTATCATAGTTGAGCAGTTGACTAGTGACTTCACAAGTAACCTGTTATGAGGAAACTAGAAATGGTCTTTTATACAAGATTTGCAGTTTCCCGACCTATCATGCTACGAATTATATTATGCCACTAATGCTAGTAATGCTACAGTCTGCACCCTGTACCCAGTCTTCTTGGTGAGAAAACCTGTTGGACAGGACTTTGGCCCCGGACTATCAGTTAAGGGCACAAGCCATGGACTTCAGCTATGTCATACGCTCAGTCCCTCTGCTGTAGGGGCTGAATGGAGTACCCATCGGTCATGCCATTTGACTCTGTGCTCAAGTGCTTTTCGGTCACACTTTGCATTAATTTGTACTACCTCTAAAGATTGCAGGGAAAAGCCTTTTTTGAATTCCCACTCTCTTGTAACAGAAACTAGCCTTCTACCATGCCCTGCACCCTGTGTCCTCAGTGCTGGAGCCAAATGGGACTAACCTTCTGTACTGCATGGCATTTTCAAGGCAAAGGGTGTTCCTCCTATCATGCCCTTTGCCCAGTTTAACTGGTCAATGAGTTCACAATGCATAGCCTTTGACTGTGCCAAGCCTGCTCAGGGCACAGGATACTGCAATTATCCAAAAGGTATATACATCCCCCTTAGCCCCTCACTTTTTTTCAATTACCCAAGGAGAGGATTTTTATTGTCACCCTGAGAACAATTTGCATAGTAGTTTTGAAACCTGGTACCTGGTTTGCAAAAGTATACTACTGGAAAATTGTGGATGAAACATAATTTTGGAAAAGTATTGTGAACAAAATAATGAATACTAAAATATCATGAAGATTCGAATATATAGGTAATTGTAGGTTTATTATTCTTAACTCCAAGTATATGTACCTTAAACATGTGTTGATGTAAATAGCAGTTATAGCTATAGTTAGAGTTATCAGAGATAGGAATTCTCTTGATATTTGCACCTTAATAACTTTGTGCCCACTTGATGAATGCCCCCATACCTTTCAAGACCTATTCTTCCATCTACATTGGCATAGGATGGAAAGTTTGGAGGCGACTGATCAAAGAGGCACTAAGAAAAAAAGGAGGGTCCCAAAACAGGTGTTTACCTCAATGTATTTTTCACTGACTTTTGTATTTGACATAGCACAGAAACAGCTAAATGGATTTTGATAAAATTTGCCATGAATATACATTATAGTATCTAGATGAACCTTTTTGATATTGCAAGTAATGTTATGAAATGGTTATGAAGTTATAAGTGCCAAAACCATGGTAACTGCTGTTTCACATGTAGCACAATATTACTAAAAGTAGCAAGGAAGCCCAATAAATAAACTAGACTGCATATAAGAGTTTCAGGTTTACTACATTAACAACTAAGAGACACATTTATGGTCACATGGTAATGCAAACCAATAGACAAATACATAACAAATAGAACACATGTTAATCTATATAAGTTTTCTTTGCATGCTCTCTGGTTCACAAAATAAAACTGTGCCCAACAAGCCAAACATCAACAATTTTCCTTATGCACTCCTGTGCAACAAGATGGAAAAGTGACCTACCACTGAGTCACACAAACTACAATATGGACACCATGATAATGGGCCACTAGGGATTTTGTTTTTATAACAGCAACGAGTGGCTTTCATTCTCTTTTGGTTTCATATGTAGCTTAATACTAATAAAAGTAGCAAAGAAGCCTTAACATAAACAAAACTGCATATGTAAAGTTTCAGAATTACTACATGAAAAATTAAAAGAGACATTTATGGTCACATGATTATGTAAACAAATACATAATAAACAATAGATAAGAAGACAGAAGTCATATCTAATCTCATTGTCACTCTGTAGTTATTGTTTGGATTCCCAGAGATAGGAATTCCTTGAATTTTTGCTCCTTAATAATTTCCCACCCTTTTGATGAATCACCACCAAACTTTCCAGACCTATAGCATTTTATAGGTTTTGTGATAATGAAAATGTTTGTGGTGAATCATTAAGGGAGTGCAAAGATAAAAGGAATGTTCCAAAATGCTTTTTTCCACCAATGCATTTTCCATAGACTATCGTATTCGAAGTATCGAAAAAGCGTCTGAAAGGCTTTACATGAAATATGGCTGGATCATACATTATGGTGGGCAGATGATACTTTTGAGGTAATGCAGGTACATAAACACTCTGCGAGATTCCGCGGAGTTCCGTGAGTGGGCAGAATTCTGCACGTTGCACTGCTCGTGATGACTTTTAGCACTCGGAGCTTGTTCTGCGCTGTAAAATCTGCGCAAATGGCACACACTAGATTTTCTTCTTGAGCAGCAGCTTTCTCAACACAAAAAGTTGTGATCTGCCGCACCCACCCACAATGAAAAATCCCGCTGGGTGGCATTCTAGTGCTCAAAAATCATGCTAGAAAAGGAAATTCTTGCTTGCGCACCAACTTAATGTTGGCAAGCCACGCACATGAAAAAACTCATCTCAGCTGGGAGAGGTTTTCCTGAACTCCGCGTTCCAAAGGGAATGCGGGTGGGCAAAACTTTGTGAATCCTACCCCTAGAAACTACTACAGAACATTGCACTGAAAAATCATTGTCTGATTGAATAACGATTGCCTTTACAAATGTTTAGGGCAGCAGTGTTGTTTTATTGCCACTTTGCCAGTATTCTGTATTAGGGACTTAGATAAACGTAAATATTATGTTTTATAATTTTCTCTACCTATTACCACTTTTATAAAGTGGTAATAGGTATGAAGAAATAAATATAAGTTTCTATATATTCAAATAAATGGTTACGGAGTGTGGCGGTACTAGCTAGGAAGTATCGCGGTACTTAAATAATTTTGTCTAAATATCTTAAAAAATTTAAAAAACACTGTAATAGACTAGATTTCACCCATATGATGTAGTGATGTGTATTTACAAATGTTCACATATTTAATTCTGTAAAAAAAAAGTGTGCGGAGTACTGTGGAAATACCTAGAAATACCACACAAATACAGTGCATCTTAAAACACTTCCTAAAAAGTATGGTACTTACTAGGTACTAGCACAGTGCTGCGTAAACTTATTTAAACATATGTAAAAAAAAAAAATCCCTACCTGTTACCACTTTGAAAATGTGGAAATAGGTTGGAAACTAGAATAAAGCCTAATACTTACCTATATACAAGACCATAACTCAGACCACAGCCAAAGCGTAGTAAAAACAATATGGCTGCCTTTTCAGTTTTTAAAAACAATCATTATCCAATTATATACTGACTTGTTATCACCCTGTACCACGGTATACCACAATGTCCCTGCGGTATACCGTGGCCCAAAATATAATGAAGGCCTTGTTGTATTGTGGTACCCTAGCATCGCGCATGGTGTCGCATGGGCAAGGCAATACTTAATTCAGCTTGACAAGGCAACACAAGGCCACCATGTGTGACTCTGCATTGATTGGTAAATCTGGATCAATGCAAGGCAGCACAATTCTCTGCTCTATGTCACTCTGAACACGATAATCTACATGGCTGCTATATTTCACATACATTCGTATGCCGCTCCAATGTACGCCACTACAATATACACCACTCCACTATATGATATTCCAGTATACCCTATTCCACTCCGCACCACTCCACTGTACACTACTCCACTGTACACTACTTCACTCTACACCACTCCATTGTATGGCACTCCACTCTATGCCACTCCATTTTAGGCTATTCCTTTGGACGTCACTTCACTGTATGCCTCTCCACTGTATGCTGTTACACTTTACACCACTTCATTGTATGCCACTCAGCTGTACTCTGCTCCACTATACGCTATTACAGTCTATGCCATTCCACCGTACAACACTTAATTCTACACTATTACACTGTACTCAACTTCACTCTATGCTATTACACTGTATACATCTCTTCTTCTTGCCAGTTCAGTGTATGCCACTCGACTCTATGCAACTCCAATATATGCTATTCCATTCTAAGCCATTCCACTGTACTCCACTCCATTCTTTGCTATTCCACTGTATTCCACTCACTGTGCAACACTCCACTGTATGCTATTTCACTATGTGCCATTACAGCATACACTTCCCCACTCTGCGGCACTCCAGTTTATGCCACCATATTCTATGCTATTCTATTAAACACCACTCCACTGTATGCTATTACACTTTACCACACTCCACTGTACACCACTACAGGCTACACCACTCCACTCTACGAAACTCCACTGCACACTACTCCACAATGCACTATTGGACTCTATGCCACTCTACTGTACACCACTCCACTCTATGCCAGTCCAATCTAGAACACTCTACTGTATCCTATTTCACCGAATGACACTCCACTCTACACAACTCCAATCTATGGTATTCCATTGGATGCCACTACATTGTATGCCACTCCACCATAAGCTATTACGCTCTACCTCGCTCCAGTGTATGCTACTTTTCCAGTCTACGTCACTCTGCTGTACGCCCCGGCACTGTTCGCTACTACACTATAGGTTGTTCCACTCTATGCCACTCCACTGTACACCAAGCCACTCTGCATTATTCGACTGTATGTCCCTCCACTATGTGCTACTCCACTCCATGCCACTCTAGTACACACCACTCCAGTCTATGCCACTCCCTTCTGTGCTAATCTATTGGAAGCCGCTCCACTGTATGCCACTCCACTGTATGCTAATAAACTCTACCCATTCCATTGTACACCACTTCTGTCTACGCCACTCCGCTCTATGCCACTCAACTGTACGCTATTCCACTCTATGCCACTCCACTCTACTCCACTCTACACTAGTTCATTGTACGCCACTCCACTCTATGCCCCTCCACTGTATGCTATTACACTGTACGCAACTTCAATCGTCCCCACGCTACTGTATGTTATTCCAATTTACCCCAATCCACTGTATGCCACTCCATTCTCCGCTATTTCATTGGACATCACTCCATTGTAAGCCACTCAAACTGTATGCTATCACACTCTACCCCACTCCACTGTATGCAACCCCAGTCTACATCAATCTACTATATGCCACATCCCTGTACGCTAGTATACTATTTGCTATTACACTCTATGCTACTCCACTGTACAACACTCCACTCTACTTCACTCCACTGTGCACCACTGCACTGTATCCTATTCCACTGTACACCATTCCACTTTCCGCTACTCTACTGTAAGCTATACCACTCTATGACACTCCACTCCAGGCTATTCCACTCTATGCCACTCCACTTTATGACACCCAAGTGTATGCTATTCCACTGCGTGCCACTCCACTGTATGCTACTCCACTCTATGCCACTCCATGTACTCTCCGCGTCTCTATGTAACTCCACTCTACAAAAGTACTAGCCTCTATGCCAATCAATTAGACGCTGCTCTTGTCTATCCCCATACACTCCACTGTCCAAATTTGTACTCAACTCTAGTCCCATACACTCAATTGTACAACACTCTACTTCAATCTAGGACAGTTTCCGACACTGATTGACACAGCACTGCACTCTATAACATGAGACGCCACTCCAATATTTAACAGTTTACTCAACTCTACACTAAGCCACTTTAATGTACACCACTCCTCTCAATGCTAATCCTCTATACCCTACTCCGCAGCACACCACTGCATTCTACGATAATCCACTCTATGCCACTCCACTGTACAGTATTCCACTGTACAGTATTCCACTGTACGCTATTCCACCAAATGCCACTCCACTGTAGGACATTCTCCTCCACTCTATATAACTCAAATCTATAAAAGTCTTACACTTTATGGCACTCTACAACACTCTACTCCACTCTGTTCCCGTACACTTCACTGTCCATCTCTATACTCCACTCTATACCAGTACACTCCATTGTACAACAGTCTATTCCACTATATGCCACTTTTTTATAATCTACAACACAGCACTCCTCTCTATTGTACAAGACCCCACTTTAATTTATAACCGTTTACTCAACTCTATGCTATGCCATTACACTCCACTCCATGCCACTCTACTCTATGACATGCCAATGCACTCTATTTTACTTTACTCTATACTATGCTACACCACTCCACTCTACTGAACTGTACAAGAATTAACCTCACTTTATGCTACTATACAACAATCTACTGTATGCAGCTTCACTGTTCAACACACTACTGTACTCTATACAACTCTACCCTACAACACTCTACATACTCTATGGAACTCTTTGACACTTTGCCTCAGTCTACATCCCTACACTCCACTGCAATATATTATATGCCACTGTACAACTCTCTACTCCACTCTATGCTGCTCTACTGTATGCACTATTTGTATGCCACTGCACCCTACTTTACTCCACTCTAATCTGTAACACAGTACTCTACTCTTCTCCTCTACTCTATTGGACGCCACTCCAATGTACACCTCTCTATGCCATTCTACTCTACAACATAGTATGCCAATCTGCTCTACAACACTCTACAGTACTATACTGTATGCCACTCTACTAAATGGTATGTCACTCTACTTCACAGTAGCCTACAATATTTTCCAATACTGTGAGACACACGACTACAGTCTACTGTACACCACAGTGCTCCAATTTATGCCACTTTACGTAGTCACAGGAAAAATGGCTCAAAATCCTCGACCACTGCACTCTCACAGGGGATTTGGTGGGTGCTGATGTTTCCTCCAAAGGTGAGGCACAATTTGGTTTATGAATGAGGTACTTGAATCTTAAAATGACTGCAAGGGCAAGACTTCTCAGTGAAGCAGATTCCATCAGGTTTGTGAGCTGATAGGGCCATTCAGTGAAACAATTGTGCGGATGAAAGAATCAATCAGATTTAATTTATAAATTAAACCTCTTAGCCTTTAACTTAATTTTAGCAATTATATCCTACTCAGAGACCTGAACTTCTACCTGAAAGACCACGTTGACCCCAACTCGAGAGCACTCCTTGAAGATCTGGGAAGCCTAGCCCTCACCTAACGAGTAAATAGATCAACCATCAATGCCATCCACCTCCTGGACCCTAATTCACTAACTTCGACAACATCTGAGTCGACAAGCCCACACTAGTCCCCTGGATAGACCATGCCCTCGTCAATTTCAGCATTCTGACCCAATCCAACCAACATGCAAGACCAGCCCACCGAAACTGGAACATCATCACTGACATGGACTGAATCACTTTTCTCAACACCCACTGATCCGAAGACAGCAACAGCCTCCCTAAAACCATCAAGAAATTCAACAATTGGATCATCTACTGTGCTGACTCCTTGGCCCCCCTCAAACAAAGCAATACAACAAGATCCAGCGCCTACTCCCCCCCCCCCCCCCAAACAATGCAATACAACAAGAGCCAGACCACAGGCCAGCTTGTATACTGAGGAACTCAGACTGAGGAAACTCCACTGCAAACATCTGAGGTGCAAATGGAGATTGATCCAGGCAAATGCAGGCAGGATCACCTTCAAATTCACACTAATGTGCTACCATCAAATGATCTGGACCACAACAGTTGCAATTGTGGAATACATCAATACCAGCACCAACAAAAGCAAAGACATCTTTGTGAATGTAAAGGTTTCACCTCGCCATCGGCCACCTCCAACTCGATCATCCCTCACAGGACCTCTGCAGCAATCTCTCTCAATTCCTGAGCAACAAAATCACCCCTATTTACAGCAACTTCAGCCTGCAATTAGACCCAACAGATAACTCCAAACACCCCCGATCTTATTCAAAGAACCAATGCTAAACACATCCTCTATTATCATTGAAGAAATCGCTGCCACTATGAAGTCCATCCACCCAAAGGTCCCCCTTGGATCCCTGCCAACACTATGCCTACTCCAGCGGAATACAACCCATCAACTCCATGCTAACACCCATTCTGAATGCCTCTTCCATAATTTCTCATCTGCTTGGAAACACGCATCTGTCCTCACATTATTGAAGTAACCCTCTGTGGACACTTTAACACTCACCAACTATACACCCAGCCCCCTACTACTGTTCACTGGCAAGGTCTTAGGGAAAATCATTAACAGACACCTGACTGAACACATCAATGACCACCAACTCATTGTCACTACTAAGTCTGTTTTCAGACGGAACTACAGCAGGGAAACTGCCCTCATCACTGCCACTGATGACATCCGCATGTCAGAGGAAACAACTCCTTGGCCTCTCCGCAGCATTTCATGTAGTTTCCCACCCCATCTTCATCCAACAGATACATGACATCGGAATCCAAGAACACGCACACAATGTATCTGCTCCGTCCTGACTGGAAGGACCCAGTCAGCAAAACTTGCACCATACATCTCGGATGCCCACAATCCCATCCTCTCTGAGCCCAATCCTCTTCAATGTATGCATTATCCCTCTAGCCGGCATCATGCAATCTCGAAACATCAATGTCCTCTCCTACGCTGCTGACATGCAACTCAATCTCTCTCACAGAAAAGATGCTCGGTGACTGTATCAAGTTCAATGCTTGTGTGAATGAAATCAGCCACTGAATGAAGACCAACTGTCTAAGGCTGAATACAGAGAAAACAAAAATCATGATCTTTGGGAAGAGCACATCACTGTGGAACTTCACCTGGTGGCTAACAGAGCTAGGACCAACACCCATCCCACCACCAACAACAAGAACATCTGGAACATCACCAACAGCAAACTAGACATAACCACCCAAGTCAATGCCATCACTGTCTCATTCTTCCATACCCTTAGGATACTGAGGTGTTTTTCAAATGGCTCCCAATCAGCACCTGGAAAACTGCCACACAGCCCTGGTCACAAGCAAGCTGGACTGCGGGAACACTCCCTATGCCGGAATCAACAAAGAACTCACCAGGAGGCTGCAGACCATTTACAACTTGGTGGCCAGGATCAGTTTTAACCTTCCACACCACACTCACATCATACCACACTTGAAGGAGCTCCAGTAGCTCATCATTCACAAACAAACTCAATTGAAACTCTTCACCCACACTTTCAAGGCACTGATTAATACTGGACCAGCATACTCAACAATCACATCTGCTTTCACTAACCTTCCATTCATCCAGATTCCTACCAGTGGACAAGCCTTACACCACATCACTCCTAAAACATGGAATCACCTCTGCTACACATGAGAGCCTCCTCCTCAATTCTTTAGTTCTGCAAGAAGCTGAAGACCTGCCTGTTCTAGTAGTCACACTGTGCCCTCAATGCGGCAAGACTCACACCTGCTCAGCACCAGGGTACCTTCCCGGGTGACAGTGCGCTCTACAAATATGCATAACTTAACATAACATAACACCCGGATCACTAACTAATTCACAAACTTACCGTCCAAGGGATTGTGGTATAAAAGGGGATCAGAAATGCAGTGTAAAGTGGGTGTTGCCTTATTTCCATTAGAGCATGCCAATGCATGTGAGGTAACACATTTTCTATGCTTATGTGCTGTATTATAGATCCATATCAAACAAATAGATGTTTGGGTGTGTAAATGAAATCAATAACATTTGAGTAAAAAACACTTTAACAACTAGGGTGGTCTTGGTGTTATTTAATATACCTTCATTATTCAATTATTTTTTTAAAGCAAACGGTCAACATTTAAATCATGTCACACAAAGAAGAACAGTCAATTTGGTGATTTAGCAAGACATCAATAACAAAAAAGTATGACATTTGACAATTACAAAACCAATAAGGTAACAACATATTACAATACAAAGATGACCAGTCCTTGATTTGTAATAAAAAGAATGGCAGCACAAACGTTTTGCAGTATTCAACAAATAAAGCCTGCCATAACAAGCTAGTTGGGACAATACAATCACAACAGGCTGATTGCTCTGTTTGCGCTCTGTGTTACTCTGTGCAGTTCAATGTATTTAACGATGTAAATAACGACTAGCCGGGTCAGGTCGATGCATTTCGGAACCCTTATCTTCTTTGGGGTTCTCCTCAGGACCGGGACTTGGTCAGACACATTAATGACTGTTGAAGGAACACGATGGCGGTTTCCAATAAATGGAGCTTATGCCCACGTGAACTTGGAGATTCTCATATATGATGGAGTCGGTCTTCAGCGAACGTGCCGTTGCTTCGAAGGCAGAAAAAACACATATTGGTGTCAGAAGTATGTGCCTGAGGCGAAGGGGAGCTGAGTGTGTTCCCATGCCGCTTGAACAAATCGTGCCAACCTGGGTTTCACAGCTTCTGGTGTTGCGGCGTCCACGGCATTTCAAAAATGCAGAAATTATAGATCCAGGCACCTGGGCTATGAGGCCTTTGGATGGCATGCTCAATCAGTACTATTGAATATGCAGAACCCCAATAGTATGCCCACCAGACTACCAAATAGAAAGATGGAAGACCATCTCAAGGATCTCTCACAGGTCCACTAACAAATTGCACCTCTCTTTGCAGTCATTGATCTCCCTTCAGAGGCAGGCTGAAGGCATGCCTGCAATGACAGAGGCGATACCACATTAGCAATCTCAGTGTTTCTGCTGCACAGCCTACACCTCAGTACCTATGCGTGATGGTTCGCAACCTTTATGGAGCCTCACTGGAGAGGCCAGGGGCTCACTTGCAGATAAACATGGAGTGCATTCTGAGGTTTCCTGCAGTGATATTTCCTGTGCCTGTGCTTAGTAGAGGAGTTAGAATCTGGGCTATTGTGAGCGCATCTTTATAGCAATCAGGAGCACAAATCAGTCTCACACAGACACACACACACACACACACATTGTATCAGTACAAACTAGAACCATGCACTCCTTATTTGAACATGCCCTAAATTTCTTTTTACTTTGTCTCAAAAAGCATTGAACAGATTTGCACCATATTTGAAAAAATCCAAAAATGGGATTAAGTTCTATCTTCATTGAAAGTACGGTGCAGTTCTGTTTAGTTTTTTTTTTTACTTTTGTGGATTCCTAGAGAACCTTCAATAGGAAATGCAACATCTTTGATCCACCTATAAATCCCTACTCTCCCCTGTACGAACCTGCATGAACTTTTAAATAGTTAGCCAAACCACATGTACACCTTTTTAAAATATAAAACAGTGTAAAAAATATAGTGCCAAATGCCAGTAATCTATTTTATATAATTATGCTTAATTTCATGTTTATTGAAAATGTTATTTGATAATGCAAAAGCAAAATATGCAAACTTTGCAGACCTCTACAAAGACCAACTCTCAATTGAATTGTCTCTATGCAGCAACCCTCCAATTACTTTTTGGTGGCTAGAATGTTTTCCATGAGCATGGCGTTCCCATAGATCAATCAATATCATAACTGTGAATCGTGACTTTATCTAACATCACTGTAACACAACCCATTCACAGGAGATGTCTTCATCACTTATCCAAAACTCCTCTGTCTCTGGATGGTACTCCCTGAAATCTGGAAAGTCAAATCCTCTCACACCTCCTGAGGCTTGATGCCTGAGCAGCAAAACCCTAGGTTACTTTGCATCACAAGTCAGCTGTTGTGGGAGTTGTGGGGTATTTTGACACTGATTACTGATGGGAACCCACCATCCTCCTGACTGGAGCCAAAACTCACACAAACTGTTAACTGCCTTGTTTGCTCTCACCTCAGGGGAAAAATGTGGTTAGGGAGGCAACAGGGAAAAACACTGGTGTTGGTTCCAATGATATGGTTTTATATTGCTGCATATGCCATCTCTTCCTTCCCAGGGATGTACTATGGGATCTCACGAATGGGAATCTTAAATAATGCATATAAAACATGTATTAAGGTATGACAACCAATATTAAAACGTACCCATACATTGCTCAGTGACAATGCATGCCTACCTCAATAAAAGGGCTGATGATGACCCAGAACAACCCAGATCTCCAGGGACCCTGCCCAGCTTCAGGAGCCAGGGTCGACTCCTCTGCTAATGCAGAGGAGCGTCACCCCAATGCCTTTCAGCACGGAAAAAGAGAAAAATAAAATGATAATAACGCAATGTTATTATTATTTTTCTGTGCTTGGGCAGTTTTGTGGGGCGGGCTGGGCTGCACAGGGGGAGGAGTGGTGACACTCTCCTATGTTCGCATAAATGTTTATCCGGCCCTCTGGGGCACTTAGCATGTTCTGCATCCAGGCTGCATTACAGCCTGTGTGGAGAACATGCCCAGGCTTCCATTCCCTATCTGAGCGCTGAACCACAGCAATCAGACCAATCACAATGCAGCATTGAAGCGTTATGATTGGCTTAGGGGAGCCTGGGTGCTTGCCAATCACAAAGCTGCATTTTAGCATTGTGATCGACTCAGGGGAGAGTATCCTGCTTCCTGTTCCAACAGAAACCAGGAAGAGTACTGAAAGGAGGTGGCGGCCGGCCAGCTGACCAACGGAAAGGTAAGTGACTTTTTTATATGTACCCCCCGGTAACATTTACCACCCCACTATTGATTCACGGGACCACCCTGACTGTCAGGAGCACCAGCAGTTAACACACATGCAGAACACCAACTGGCTTGGAGAAACAAACAGGTAAATCAAAGTCCAATTAAATTTCAAACAACACAGCAAAAAGGGAAAGGAACCATGAAGGGGAGTTGGAAACACAAAAAATGTGGACAGGACCCTATTGGTGAACTAACTATTCAGCAATGAGGTGCCCTACAATGAACAAAGTTGTGAGGCAACATCTTCCCCCAATTGACTCTAACTTAACTTAACCCAGAGATGCTGACCCTGATTCTCCTGTTCTGCCACCTGCCTCCAACCTGACACTTCCTTCTGTTCTGCTTCACCAGCCTTGTTAGGTCCAGTCTTGACCTTCTCCATATTTTACATTCAGGATTTATTTCCCTGCTGTCTTCTGCTTTTTTCATAGCCATCTTTTTGTCATCCTTAGTCTCAGGCCAATGACACTTAGGAAACCAACACAAAAGTGGGTTGAACACAGAGTCAATAATGTGGTAAAAGATAAGTGTGACATGAACAGTTAAATAATTAAACAGATAAAAAACTCAAGTAAAACATACATCACCACAGAGTAAACTTTGCCCCACAGTTTCAATCTTACTTTACTCCATCTCTCCATATTTTTCCTAGATGTCTAAATGAGATCAAAATGTGCTTATAAAATCAGAACACAGCCCAATCTCCTTTCCATTACATATCAAAAACGTGTTTGAATGTACCCCTTGATATACATGTCAAACACAATTTATTCAGGTATATTTTATACCGCAACAAGGACCCTCAAGGCCGCTCTAAACTCAGATGTGTCAGAGCCATCAAAGCGGTTTCATTAATAATGAATATCATATAATCTCTGTATAATGGGATCTTATATAATTGTGTCCTACTTCAATCCCCTCAATATATGTCTCCCTTAGATCCTCCCTCACCAAAGGTTCCAAAGTGTTATCAAAAAGAAAGCTTTACATTGGTCGGACCGGTGTAGTTGTCATAGATATAAATAAAATAGTAGAGATGTGCCTCTTGTTAACACTCTAGCAGCTAATCATATTACAAAGCAATCCGTTGATTTAAAAATATTAAGTATAACAATATGTCTGATTTCATAACCTTTGGACATGTTATTGCTGAATTGATTTTTTCTGTTTTTACCAAGTGGACACACTGAACAGGTTGCATAGGTAAAGGACATTAATGGTTGAATCAGTCAAATCTCATTCGATATTTTCTATGGGGAAGTGTAACTGTGGCATACCAGCTGTTTAATGTTCTGTCCTCATCAATAAGTTACTAGGGGTGTCTCTGTAATTAATGATGTTAAAACGGTAAAATTCCTTAAAAGGCCCCAATATTTACTCAAAGCCTTATAGACCTCTTAGCTGTTATCATTAAGTGTAGTGACAAAGGCTAATCTATTTTTACCTTTCTCCCTATCCTTTGGCTTAAGTGTATCTGTTCTATTCAGAGACCTAACACATAATTCAGCTGTAGACAGAGTGGTGCTATCATACCCTCTGACTTTCAGTTTAGCCATTGTTTGCTATAGATTCACCTCAAACTTGTCCTCTTCACTGCAATTACATTGCATGTGTAACATTTCAGTAAACAGATGGCCTATTTCATATACTTGGGATGTGCACTATCATAATATAGTTTACTAATAACCGCTGTTTTTTTACGGTACAAAGTGCTACGTAGCTTGCTTTGTACAGGATGGAATTCTACATCAACAAATTGTAGCCTATCCTTTGCATATTGAGAGTAAGATTTACATTGAAAGCGTTATGATTTATCATGTAGTCATGATACAGCCTCAGTTGCTCCTCTGATCATGTCCACACAACTATAATGTTGTCGATATTCTCTCCCCAATAATTTACATACTATACCCATTCCTTAGCTTCTCTTGCCCTAGACATGTCTCCTCTCATACCACCCCATAGAATGGCATAGAAGGGGGCAAACCTGGACCCCACTGCTGTTCCTAATAATTGTTGGAACCAATCATGATTGCACATAAAAGAACATTGGAAGGAATGATATCAACCATCTTAAGTAACATGATGTTATGCTCTTAAAATTAGCTTTTCGTAAGGATAGAAAAGTCCCACAGCTTCCATGCCAAATTCCTCCTTAATACAGGTATAAATGGACTCTACATCCGGAGTCACCAACCCCATTGTTTCTGGGTCCCATGCCACATCCTCAAATCTATTCAAAATGTCCATAGTATCCTGCATAAAAGATGGCAAATTAGTCACCAAGGGTTTCAAAAACGTATCCACATACTGTTTATTCATGGCATCTATTCTTGAAATTATAGGCCACATTTCTTTTCTATTTTAACCCTATCTGAAATTTCATAACCTCCTTTCAAAAAGATGATAAGTCACTTGGTTGTGCCCTTATGGCACCTGTCATACTTGGGCCTGCCCCATTAATAGATGATAAATTTGAAATACTTGCCCTACTAGATAATGTTTCTATGCCACGTTCTTCATGAGATCTGGCCACAGGAACTGAGACATTATCAAATTTACGTGTGAAGGTAAAGATCTTACTATTCTTATAATCTTGATCATCTCTCTGAATTTCATTAAGTTTTCTTTCCTTTACTACCATCTGATTTTACCTTGGCTGCCTGTGTCTGCAAATATTGTTTGGGGGTTACAGAGATGTCAGCCTTGATTAGTTGGAGTTTTGGAACTAAACAATGTAAAGAGTTGTTTTTGCAGTTCAGAAAATAATGTTGTACAAGTGGCCTGAGGAGGAGTAGTAATAAGGTGATCCTTGCTAATATAATGCAATTATGTGGTCTGCATGTGGTCTGCACTTTGAATGTTTAGAGCAACTTTAGGATGTAGGTATACCAATTTGAGGTCTCATGAATTCTAAGATGAATGATTCATATGAGCGTAGAATACATGTACATTTTCCAAATAGGTTTATATTAGATTTGTGTTTTTGTTTCTTTCTGACTGTTTTTATATATTCAGTAAAATGATGTACTAAAGCAAGCAGCTTCCAACTGACCCTAACTGTTTCAACACCAATTAATTGATCAACTTTTCAAAAAAAGTGTTTGTCTTTTGGATTTCATTTGCATTACATAAGGTGCTCATAATGCAAATATATTAAAGGTTGTGTTTGAGTGTGAGATTTGATTATATCTTCTAGGATACCATTAATAGAATAAGAGTACATGCCTTTGGTTATCTAATTACCATTACATGTCATTTGGACTTTTTTTAGAACTACGTAATGTACTGTCAACTATGATTTCTCTAAGATACATTCAACTTAGTTAAATATAGGTCTTTTGATGATATTGAATGATGCATGTGTTCTTTTTGCCGGAGAGGATGAAAGGGGTGTTGAACTAATGCCTTTTTGAAGATCTCTATTATGTATCATAATGAAACGCAAAATGTTTGCTACTTTCTCTCACATGTTGGTTTTTGGGCTAAAGCAATTTTAGTTAAATTGTTAGTTATTGTTTATTTGATTTGAGAGAAATTATAGGCATACGTTGTAATAAGATCATATCATTACTTTTTTACCCAAATAATAGGATTGTTTTGTACTAATTAGAAACAATGCCTTTTCAAGATTTCTATTATGTATCAAAAGTCAAAGTCAAAGTCAAAAGTTTGCTTTATTCGGTTAAAGTTTAAAACCAAAAAAGCACGATACAATAATTCATGGAATGGGCAGATACAAAAAGAAATTCACAAAAACTATAATACAAAACATTGGCGTAAAAGACAATAAAAGTATGTCCAATAAATACATCTGATTAATTACAAATTCTCTAAAAACATTTCTATATCACATTCCAAATATCATGATTGAAGAAAACGGTTCTCTGAGGGCCTAGGGATCACTAATAATGGGGTTAAACCCTATTTCTGCGCCTAATAGCACCTGTAATGAAGCTTGCTACCCCAAAACATACTACCGGGGAGTCAAGCATTTGCAAATATACCAATGCAGGCCTCACTTGTACAAAGTTTAGTTTCTTCAGGATAGGCACAATATATTTTTTGAGGAGTAAAGAGTAAAATTCACAAAAGAAAACCATGTGCAACAAATTTTGTTCGGAAGTATTATCACAGGGGCAAGGCCCCAAGGATCCTTCTTTGAAAAAACCCTTAGGGTAAGCCAAAAGCCAGGGAAGCATGCCATGTTTAAACCTTATTAATAAAAACAAATGAAAAGGTTTGTTTATGAAGGTCAGGTAAGATTGAATCCCTCTGCCTGTACTTAGCATGACAAACCTCCTAACTGTCGGCTTTCCCACTTCTTCTTCTTCCCTTAATGACATGGCTTTACTCAAGAATTGACTCTTTAAGGTTTTTATTTTCATTTTACTAAGAGCGCATGGCCTATCAAACAATTCAGCGCACCCAAGTAACTTCAGATTATTTCTAACGTATCTAAACCAAGGGATAGACATAGCCCCATCAAGGGACAGGCAATCTTGTATGATAATTTGTCCTAAATTTGGAGGTTGCTGAGCCCACACTCTGAGCCAGCCAAGTAATGGTGCGACAGAAATCACATCAGTAAGATAACCCATCCCGAGGTCTTCGTGAATATTGAAAATTGGAGTGGAAGGAGGAAGGGATAGCAGTTTACGAAAAAAAACTATTTTCCACTGTTTGCATTTCTGCTGAGGTCTTATAACCCCATACCTCACTACCATATAGAGCCATAGGTATACACTTAGCTCTATAAATTTTCAACAATGCTGGTAGTGGTCTACACCCCAAACGCTTTGCAAAACCCAACAACGCCCCTGTTGCTCTAGCAAAAACATTCTTTTTTTGGGAGCGTTGCATAACCCAGGAACTTTTATCATCAAATAGAATCCCCAGATATGGGAAAGTCTGTACTTTTGTGAGTTCCTGGCCATTACAATAGAATTTGACCCTTTTGGCTCTTCCAGCACCTATTGTCATGGAATGTGATTTTTTAAAATTAATTAATAAGTCTAAAGAGACCATAAAATCATTAAATCCATTTAAAAGCGCTTGCAAACCTCTTGCGGTTCTCGCCAGTAAAACAGTGTCGTCAGCATATAGTAACGCGGGAATCAATTTTGAGCCGGCTCTAGGTATATCTATATTCGTTGAACTTAGAACCTCACCCAGATTGTTGATGTAAAGGGAGAAAAGCAGGGGGGCAAGGATGCACCCCTGCCTAACCCCTCGCTTCACCTGCCAAGCGTTTGATAGACTCCCATCTTCACTATAGCGGACGACAGCGGTAGTGTCCTCATGCATGACGGCCAGGAAGGATATCAAAACTGGGTCAAGCCCCAAAACAACCAATAAGGCCCATAATTTTTGGTGGTTAACAAGGTCGAAAGCAGTGGACAAATCCATAAAGGCTAAATGAAGGTCCCCCTGCTTCACGACCGTGTATTTCCCAATAATAAGGTGCAAATTAAGGCATTGACCCACTGTACCCTTGCCCTGTCTAAACCCGTATTGAAGGTCGGAAATTATAGACTTATCTTCCAATGTATCATAATGCAACGCAAAATGGTGTCTACTTTCTCTCACTTGTGGGTTTTTGGGTAAAACCAATTTAAGTTAAATTATTTGTTTTAATTTATTTGATTTGAGAGAAAATATAGGCATGTTTTGTAATAAGATCATATTATTACTTTTTCACACAAATAATAGGATTGTTTTGTACTAATTAGGTTCTGTATGGTCTGTTTCTGTCATCTGTTTTTATGTGGATTGCTTAATATAATTGTAATCGTAAGTCGCTATATATTTTTAGCATATTTGTGCATAAATTAGTATGTTTTGAATTGTATTAAAAATGTTTTGTTTGATTATTGGATATATGAGTGAAACACAGTGGCTGTCTTTCTAAGATTTATTAAACTCATTGGAAGAAGAAGAAAAAATTCATCTATAACAGAAATCTGGATTTCCTTGTCTCTTTGAATTAAAAAATTACTGTATCTGTGCTACTGTTGCCTCTCCATTGTTGTATAATTCCTATGTAGAGCTGCAGTCTCTGGAAGGTGACACCATGGTTGGTCTTGGTTCTCTCCCTTTCTCCCTGGTCTCCATGTTTTACGGTCCCAATTCCAAATGTTGCACTCCTCTGGTGCTGCCATTCTGTGAAGCATGGTGAAATCCTTATGCTGCATTTATGGTGTTTTCTGCCTGACATCCCTAGCTAATTAAGTATCTGGAATTCAGGGTCTCATGAGACTGGATCACTTCAGGAATACTTGCATTAGGTTTCTGTTGAGGATAACTGGTAGGGCTGGTGGTGTTGCAAGCCTTGGCTAATGATGAATGATTTTTGGTTCCCAACTAGTAGTACTGAGATGACGTCGAATTGATCCTTGTAGAGTGCTATAGGTAGACAGTTTGGAAAAATACCCATGCGTGACTGGTGGGGTTGGGTTCTGGGTAGGCACTAACAATTTTATTTGTGAAGCTTAGAAGTTTGGGTTGAGATTGTTTTATTATATTATATTGCATTGTATTGTCGTGTGGTGTACTGTATTGTATTGTATTTTATTGTTTTGTATTGTACTGCATTGTGTAGTAGCAGTTCTTTCCTAGCCCCTTTACATGGTCTCAAAAACATTTCTTTTGGTGAAGTAAGTGCTATTTTATGGTTGTAACAGGGTTGGACAAGGGTTTCAGTAGAAGTGTCAGGCATGTGGTGTGTTTAGTTTTGTTTTGGTGTTTTGTATGAGGTCCGAAGATGTGCTCCAGATCAGATGAGATGATGTTGCAGTTTTTCATGAATGGAATGAAAGAGTTCAGCATTTAGGGATCATTTTATATGCTGGGTACACTATCAAGAGTGAACCTTTAGTAGGATAAGTAGATGAATTATGAGTGTTGATTGCCCTTACTCTCTTTAGAAGAGTGCTCCAGAATTGTTCATGTATGAACAGAGAAGAAACTCTTTCCAATGCATTTTTTAGAAAAGGGAGAAAAATCAGAAGGGAGTGGTATTGGACTTGGGGTTTTACTTTTGCTTTTGGGATTATAGTTTGGATTTTGACTGTAAGAAGATAGTTTCTGTTCCATAGAACAAAAGGTTCTCCTTGCTGCTGGTATCTGGTGTAGACTTTTGAGGGTCGATGAAATGTGGCCCCGCCTACTCAGGGTCAGGACCTGCCTTTGCTTCTGCCTTCTGGATATATTATACCTTACCATTGTGTGCGTGGGAAACCCCAAACTTTAAACACCCCAACATTTAGCTCAATAACTTGCCTATAGGTTGATAAATCAGAGAGGTTGTTACACCTCAATTTCATGAGGCAATGGGTTCCTGAGATATGGGATCCACCAATATATAAAAAAATGCAGTGAACTAAGGGCGGGCCTACTTAATGATTTAGTTCAGGATCAGGAATAAATGTAAGAGATTTATTACAAAAATGCAAAAGCTATGGTACAGAGATCATACATTCAAAACACAAAGTCAGTGCCACGACGTCTCTCAGAATAAGGCATTACAGAATAATGTGAAAATCAGAAAAAATCTTTTAAGTCCCAAGTGAGCAGTAACATCGAATAGAGAAAAGGACAGCATCCCTAGTAGTATCGGAAACTCTTCTGGCTCCCTCCCAAAATCAGGGGTTTATAAAGAAAATGTTCTTATAGACCACAATAGATAGCCCACCATAGAAAGTGTTTATTCATCATGGTATTAGCAAAATAAATATATTCTTAGAAGTATCAGAGCAAACTTTTATGAAGCACCTAAGCACTATCCCACTACATGAATATAAATTCTATTCAATCTATGCTAATGTCATACGGAGATGGCAGGACAAATTAGTCACATGAACAACATTAAAGTATCATGAATGAGAAGTGTACAGTGAGCTAGTGCGGGGCCTTTTGAGGAAAGAAACATTATTGTGACCACACTGGAACGTTTTCATTGGGAACAGCAGGAATAAAGTAAATGGAAATAAGCAACCGTAGCTCTGCTTGAACTTGTGCACTGCAGAAATAATTAAGAGCGTACATGCAGAAGGAGGCATCTATTTTAGTCAAGATGGTGTTTAGATCTAAACTGAGGCCAAGAGAACACACTTCAATATGTAATAGGAAATGTGTTTCGCGTATATATTAGCATCAGAGCAGTGTTGACATAAAAATTCAAGAATAAATTCACATTCTGGCAACAAAACTAAACATGGACTTCTCCAATTGACATTATACAAGAACAATGTGTTTACAATATTGAGGACCATAAATCAGACCAATTCAATTTATGATTTTTTTTTTTTTAATATAGATTTGTTTTATATCGAAAATATATACATAGATTTTTGTGAGCTCCACATGATTTTAAAACATACATAAACAAAACCTGAACAAGGGACATAACTACATAGCATGTTTGGAAGAACAATCACATCCAATCCTACTCCACAAAACATACGCAACAGTGTCTATTTACCTCCTGCTTTATAAATAAGGACACCAGAAACTTTCGAACTGTATAATAAGTTTATTCACAAAATGAAATAATCATTACTATACTTGTTCTATTTGTGTCTAATGTCTTTGACGTATGTTTTGTGGAATATGATTTGGTTGTGATTGTTCCTCCAAACATGCGTGTGATTTCTGGTTTTGATGAGTTAGGCTTAATTTGGTTCTTCGGAAGTTATTCATGTATTACTTAGTTTTGGAGATTTAAGATGATGTTGCTGTCACTGGCACATATGTTGAATAAAATCTTGAATCTGTTAACTAGAACAAGAAGTGCATCAAGGCTTACATTTAAGAAGAGAAGTATGATGTTCAGCCTTGGGAAACACCCACCTGAGAGATGAATGTCAATGAGCAGAAGATGCAAAAGTGACAATATGGTCACAGCCCCATGGGCATGACTCATTCAAATTCAGGACTGTGTAATTGTTCCCCGTGTTATTTAGTCATTACATTAGTGGTTGACAGTTTTGAACGCTGGTGATATTTCAAGTAAACGCAGTACTGCTACTCTGTTTGTGCCTACAGTAATCTTCAACTCACCGTAGATTTTAATGTTGAATTCACACTCCTTCCTATCTTAATTCTTTTTGTCTCTCAGAGACAAGTTTGTTTAGTTAGGCCTGGGCAAAATTTTTATCAAACCAGAGTGAAATTTGTAATTTTGCGTTACTCTTGTGATGTGAAATTACCCAAAATTATTTGATGACACACTTTTGCTTAATTTGGGGCAAAAATGCCTGCCCAGGAGCACAGGAACAGAACGAGAGTGGCAGCTGGCTGCTGCTGTTCAACTTCTGTTGCATTTAGCTTTATTTATTTATCTACATTTTCTTAGCACAAAATGCATACTTTGGTTCATTTTGGACGTGAAGGAGAATTTTGTTCTATGAAAATAGTGTTACATGCAGGGTTACGCTTCTCACTTAATTTTGTATAATCTCATGTAATTTTACTGTCATTTAGTGTAATTATGCTAAAGCTAATTATGCAATTTGTGTCCACCCCGAGTTTTGTTCAATGAAGCATTTGCTCTAAGAAAATAGCGCTAAATGCAGATTATGCTCCTCCCTTAATTCTGCATATTCTCATAGCGTAATTTTGTGTCGTTATGCTACAGCTAATTGCGGAATTTATGCCCACCCCTAGTTTTGTTCAATGAAGTTCAATATGTTTACCTAAAAGCAGTTCGTTGGATGGTGTTCTGCAGTGTGGAACTCTCCATTTGCTATGGAAAAATTCAGGAATGCTCTAAAAGTATGGTTTTGCTTGAGATCCTGCTAAGTGTATTGGTTTGACTAGCTAGCTGGTTTCTTTTATAATTAGTAGTTTAGGGGAGCACATTGCAGGTTATACTGTGAAGGTGTAATGATTTAGCAACGTTCAGAGTTTAGGGTCTGTTTATTAGTACCTTCTTTTCGGAGAAGATGTGTTTCAATATCATACACTTTTTGATAATGTGTTTTTCCAAAGAGTTTCAAAGGTCCTGCAAATGCCCTACCTGGTTGTGGTACGTACTGGTTTATGGAATTGAAATAGTGTTTGAAATTCTCTATTCTTGGGTGTTTAGCTTCTGCAATGCAAGGAGAGCAGTGGGTCCTCTTGGCTTTCTTGATAGATGTTATGCAGAATCTGGTTGCCTTTGAAGATTGGCTTTATTTAATGTTCTGTTTGTGTGATTCCTCCATTGTCTTTTGAGGTTTCTGATTTTTGTTTCCTTAATTGGTGTTAAACCATCCTGGCTTCTGACAATACATTCAATAATGTGTTCCGTTGTTTGTAACCACTGTGTTAAGAGATTTAATCTTCTACAGATGTGATTGCTTTACGAACACTGCAGACCCCCAAGATTCATTAGCCATGAAATTAGCATGGAGGGAATTTATGGCAATCTTCATCCAGGGTCTAGTAGGCATTTAAACAGCGGGACCTATTGATGAGAGTATTGACCTGTAAAGGTCAAATGTAATGATTTGGTGACCACTCCGGATAGTGGTTTCATAGTGGTGACTGGAATTACTCCTTTCGAGGCAATTATATCACTAAGTATGTGATTTTCTGAATTGGTAGGACTTGTGACAATCTGATAAAAATCCAGTGCTTCAAGGTTATAGAGGAAGCATGAGGTCTGATGAGGGGCCGTTTTGTCCAATGAAGTGCTGAAATTTCCTAGAATTAACTTTGGCTATTTTAATATCCAGTACTTAGTGAAGGAAAGCAAGGTTGTAAGGTGGTGATTGACTGATGAACAGGATGAAACCAAGAAAGTTGAGAAGGGTGAGATGCAAAGAAGTAGTGGTTCACATTGAATGACTGAATAGTCTCCAATGCTGAATGCTGGTGAAGTATTTATTGTAATCGACTGCCATCTCCCCACTAGTATTTTTCTGTGGACAGTGCCTGTACTGGGCTAAGTATTCATTGCAGATCTCTTCATTTAGGGCAAAAGCAGCAGCATCTCTTAGTAAGGTTTCAGTGATGAAGAGTCAGTCTGGTTGAGATAATTTAGAGGGTTGTGAATATAAATTCAGTTTGTGCTTAGTGACCTGTGGTTGATTATGCATGTGAGATGGATGATTGGTTGGTCAGCCACTGAGCGGTGTATTCCCTTGTTGGTTAGATTATGATAATGGTTGCTCTTGGACTCTTATGTGATTCTGAAGTTCCTAATGAAAGCTGATGTGATTTATCTGAAATCTTCTGAAATGATAGATCCAGCCGGTATGGGAGCAGAGTTTGGATTGTTGATTTAATCTGCTTGTTCTGCCACAATTAATAATAATAATACATTGCAGATGTCCTAGGATCAAGTATTTTGATAGGGCAGTGGTTGAGCACTGATGTGATGGCTCTGATGATTTATTTGGTCGATAAGACAGCACAGCTTACATTGATTCCTCCCATTCCATTGGCTGATAAGAGTAAAAGGTGTGAGAAGTTGGCCTGGTATATGCTGTCCACTAGGTATAGTGGGAACCTTGTACCAGTCCAAACAACCCTTATTGACGATAGGTTTAAAGACAAACTTTATTAAAAGCTATCCTAGTGGTAGCTACGGAGAGTTTTGAAGGAATGTAAAGCAGCTTAGTTTACCAGATTATAGACTCTTGAATCACTAAATGAAAGGAGAACCACACAAGGTATATATATGAAATATATGTATTTGTTTTTAAAAACTCTCTACTAACCTCTCTATGAAGTTAGAGAGCAAGGCACACAATAATACAGTTCTAAAACGACAGTAAATAGCACAATATACAATGGGCCCTAGGGGCGGACCAAACCATATATTAAGAAAGTGGTATAAGAACCACGAATTGACTAGACACAGTGCCTAGAGCACATAGCAACGCTGGGACCCCAAGGTAGTGACACAGGAGACCCACGGGGGACGCGTGCAGTGTGAGAACACAGGTGCGAGCCCAGAACTATTCTCTGGGAAAGTCGCGGTTGGATTTTTAGAAGTTAAGGACACTTAGGAGAGGACTTTGAGCAAACCCCTTTAGACTTAGGAGGTTCTAGGGCCAGCACCCATGGGAGCACCGGAGTACTCGAGTTACCTCATCCAGGGAAGCCGGGTGCATAGGTGTCAAATGGTGTTGGGAATCGTCGTTGATTTCAATGGCGATCTGCTGCAAGGTGCTCCTGCCAGGAAGGAGAAAAGTGTCCGGTGTGATCCAAGCCTAGATTGAAGGGCAGAAGAACCTGAAAGCAGAGGGGACAGAGTCTGGGTCACTTCCCAGTGACCAGGGACATGATAGATGAATGCCCACCGATGTCGGGTGATTTAGGTAAGAAGAGGTGAAGTTTGTCTCTGCAGCCACAAGGACCAGGAGGTGTCGACGATGACCAGGAGCTGGATTCGAGCTGTCCCACAAAGGATGTTGAGTGCTGTGGTATCGGTGCTTGGATTGAACACAACAAGCCTTGGCAACAGCACCCCAGGCAGGAAAAGAAAAGATGCTTCGGTGCGGACCAGCAAGGTCCTAGGGACTCCACAAGCAATGGAGAGTCAGGGCACATCTGGAGCAACCAGGTAAGCTCAATTAAAGTTAAAGTTGCCTTCACAGGGACCCACCAGTCGACGGACCAGGGATCGCAAAGGGACCTCAAGAGAAAACACAAAGGGCCAGCTCACGGAACACTTGTTGAGTGTAGGCGGGCAATCTTAAGTGCAAATGCTGCTCAGGATCAGGGCTACAAGTAAACCAAAGCTCAGCTGCAGGAGTTGTTGGAAAGCTGATGCTTCTGCAAAGTGACGCGGTGTACAGGGGTTCGGGTTGCACGGTCGCCACGAGGGATACGGGCCTCAGACTTGCTGTGGACACTGATCAACCTCTAAGACCACGGAAGCCCACCTCCTGTGTTGCAAAGGTCTTCAGAGTCCTCAGGAGCTTCGGAGATACAAACCGGTCAGATGCGTCTTTGGTGCCTGCCTTGCAGGGGAGTAACTCCTTTACTCCAAGGGAGATTCTTCAGTCATCTAGTTCAATGTAGATCGTCGAAGTTCCAGGATTCAGTATCTGAGTTTCGTCCAGGTGTAATATAAAGTCCTGTAGCCAGGGGTTCCTTTCTTATACCCAAGGAAGGGGTTGGACAAACTCTAGGGACCCACCTATGGGAGGGCCAGGAAAGAGGGGTGGCTACACCCATTTCTTTTGTCCAGTTTCGCGCCAGAGCAGGGGCTGGTAGGTATGAGTCCAAGGTATTTGACACCGAACACAACATGTTTCCTTCCAGCCAACCCAAAGTTAGCATTTACCGTTTGGTTATAATGCACTTAAGAGTATATGGTTTGGCTGCATCACAAACAACCCCGGAATAAAGATTCCGAAGGCTGCAGAGGGGCTCTGCTCATGCATGGGCACCCTCTCACATAAAACCCAGGACCCTGCCTTCAGGATTAGTAAGGCCTGCCATAGGGGTGACTGATAGGTTTATATCTGCAATGCTATGGTGAGCTATAGTGAACCTATATCTCAGTAAGGGGTGCTTGAACCACCTCACTCAGGCTGCAGTAGCAGTCCTGTGGTGTCATTTTGTAAGGCTTCCCAGAGGTGGCATAATACATGCTGCAGCCCCTGGGAGGCCTCTGGGGTACCTATGCCCTGGGTACATAGTATACCATATACTAGGGACTTATAAGGGTACCCCAGAATCCAATCTGGAGTGCACCTAAAGTACTGGTAATCAATTTAGAGAGGAAGAAGCTAGGCTGGGGTCCTGGTTAGCAGGGCCCCAGCCAGACTAAAGTCGAAAAACAGTGAAACATCAACAACAAAGTGGGGGTAACTATAAGAAGCAGATCCTACTCTCCTACAAACGGTTGTTGTGTATATTGTGAATTTAGGTATCAACCTCTTTTATAATGGATATAATGGCGAGGAGCATGAGTCACATGACATTGCGGGAAGTAAATAGACAGAGACTTGTAGAGGGAGATCAATGTGATGATTGAGGAGGATGATAGTTGAAAGATGGCAATATTGGGTAGAGAAGAGAAGGTGAGCTTTGAAGAGCACAGTTGTGTCTTGGGCCATAATGGTGGACCAGGCTGTATTAGTGCGTAGGTAAAACAAGGTGAGTAACAAAGAGATCGCCTGAAATGTTGGACAAGGGATGGTGAATGTTCATATTGACAGATGATTTTATTGTGTTGGTAATGCTTATTTGTAAAAAATGTAGGAGTTCATTAGCAGAAATTTAGGATTTGGGTAAAGTCTCAAAGGGAGTTAGAAGGCCATAAGCATTCCCTCTGTTGAGCAGGAACAAGTGTTCTGTTTAATGTTTAGGAGAGTGTTTAAGCTGAAGTAGGAGAAAGAGGAAGGGAGAGGAAAAAACAAAAGGTAAAGGCTAGAGTGAAGGAAGGGCTAGGACAGTTGGGAAGAATTGGATGGAGGACAAATATATGTCATTTATAATCACCATACTTGGTGAGTGGAAATTATGTCGAATATGGATGACCAAAGTAATAAATGATTTGCATGCATAGAATGGAGTGTATCATGAGTGGAGTTGTGTACCCGGGGTGGGGTTACTGGTGCATACAGACCCCATTTGAGCGAGCATGGGGCAAGCAGGGACTAATGGGCCTCAACTGTCGAGGTTGAGGTTGTTTGCCTTTGATTTGTTGGGGTCCGTCCAACTATGGCTCTGAAAATCTTGGCCAAGATCAATTCCCTTAAGCACTTGACTCTCAATTGTAGCAATGTCAAGCAGTCATACACTTCTCAGGAAAATAGTGTGGGGTGCTCACGATCAGCACTCAGTAATCACACAACAAGAAACATACAAAATCCTGCAAGAGCTTAGAGCGCCAAAGGAGGAAAGAGTTCTCCAATAGCAATAAGGCTACCTACAAGTCAGAACTAAAAAACTACCACTCTCCATTAAGAAAACCTGTGCTGCTTATTATAATGATAGAATAGAGCAGGCGGACAACTCCTCTGAAGAACTGCTCACCATCCTTAAAGATTTATCCTCCCTAGAGAGAACTATGGCTTCTGCCATTAGTTCTCCAGAGTCGTGTAACCAGATTGCTGACTTCTTTGCGCCTGAAGGTTTCCAAAATATATGATTCCTTTCCTGATGAGGCCAGTAACAGCACATTTTCTCAATCTGAGAGAATCATTGTGTTTGAGGCCAATTCCCTCTTGGAGTTCTCCACCCTTCGTTGGTAGATTTAAAAGGTGTAGCTCTAAGCATATAATCTGGTTCCCCAGTGGACCCAGCCCCACTTAAAATCATTAGGGAAGGTCTCGTTGTAATACTGCCCTATATACAGCAACTACTGGAGCTCTCCTTCCGCTGCGGTGAGGTCCCGAGTAAGTGGAAGAAAGCAATTGTCCTCCCCTTAAAGAAAAAACCATCAGCGGAACCGGGTCTATTGGATAACCTGCGCCCTATTTCACTCCAGCCCTACTTCTCTAAAATAGCAGAGAAGGTGGCAATCACGCAATTGGTTGTGAATGAAAATTGGACAACCTGCAGAATCCCATGCTATGAGGATTCAGAGCCATGCACTCTACGAACTCAGCTTTACTCCTCGCCACTGAGACACTTCGCAGGTGTGTGGATGAAGGTCAGACTGTAGCTTTAGTCCTACTGGACCTCAGTGCAGCCTTCGACGCGGTATTCAACAAACTGCTCTTGCAGCGATTTAGGTCAGGTGGGCTGGAGAGAGTAGCTCTAAAATGGATGATTTCCTTCCTTCAGGATCGCAGCTTCCAAGTTGTGCAGTGCCCACACATTTCCAAAAGCATTCCACTCTCACAAGGGGTCCCACAAGGCTCCATTTTGAGCCCAACTCTTTTTAATCTTTACATCGGACTCCTCGCGGAGACTGTGTAAAGACACAATGTCACCATTGTGTCTTATGTGGATGACACGCAGCTTGTTGTCACCCTATTTCAAAACTCAGAAGAAGCATCCATCCAGTTTTCTTCCTGCCTGAGTGACCTCTCTTCCTGGATGTCGAGCAATTGCCTCAAGTTGAACAGCCTGGCGAACCTGTTCATGGACCATTTTGAAGATAAGAACATTTATTCTGATCAAAACCCCTATATCGATAATATCACTGCCTGGAAGCGATATATCGATGACATTTTGATGCTGTGGTTAGGCCCGGTTGATCAACTGTTGGAATTTCTATCATGGCTAAATGCTCGCAACACGAATATTCAATTCACCATGGCGTACAGTGATCATTCGATCCCTTTTCTGGACCTTACACTTGAAGCAGAGGATGGCAGAATTGTAATGAACTTATATAAAAAACCAACGGACCGAAACACTTTGCTCCAGTACAATTCCCATCACCCTAGAAATCTTAGGGATAACTTACCTTATGGACAATTTTTGCGATTACGTCGCAACTGCACTAGAAGAAAAGACTTCTTCAAAGAAACTGACATTCTTCTTGTTAAACTAAGGGAAAGGGGATATCCCAAAGGACTTCTCAATAGAGCCAGAAAAAGAGCCTGGTATAGGCCACGGGAAACTCTACTTGAAGTGCAACCCAAGGACCAAACATTGGATAAACTGGTATGCGTAACAACTTTTAATACCAGAAGTACTGAAATAAAAAAAGTCATCAAGAAATATTGGAATCTTGTCGGTTCAGAAATTGGCATCACTGAGACGCCTATGTTTGCCTTCAAACGTGCAAAAAACATTAAGGACTTTGTAGTTTCCTCTTTTCTAGAATCTCCGCCTACACCAGATATTAGATCACAACTTAGCCTACCAGCAATCAAGGGACACCACAAATGCAGTCACTGTAAGGCATGCCAATACACCACACCTGGAGCCAGCTTTAGTCATCGTGGGAAGACATATGCCCTTAATCAGTTTTCTAACTGCAATAGTCAAAATGTTATTTATGCCATCAGATGCCCATGCCAGTTGATTTATGTGGGTCAGACGACCCAAAAAGTCAAAAACAGGATCCTGCAACACCAGAGTAGAATCAAGTGCAAGACCATGGGGGCCCCCTTGGTAGAACACTATATGAACGCAGGACACACTCACGATCATCTAGAGTGGTGGGTAATAGAAAAAATCATGCTACACCAAAGGGATGGGAATACTGCCATTTCACTTAACTATAAAGAGTGTCGTTGGATCCATACCCTTGAGGCTATTAATTATGGCCTCAATGAGCATGAGGAGACATACTTGCAAATGAGTAAATTATAGCATGTCTTAACTGTGCAAATGTATTAACATCATTATTTTCTATTCAAGAGTCTATTGATATACGACATGATTTCTCCCCATTACAATATATTGAACTGTTATCTATTCCATCAGAAGGTTTATTCAATGTGTACTTATCAACAAGTATTTCTAATGTACAATATGCTACGTATAATTATTCTGACAATGATGAATTACACCATATGTTGAGTCAGTGATATGCATGTCATTTTTAAATTGATAAGCTAAAATTCCGTGAGAATATGCACTATATTAATGTTATGGTATACGTAAGATAATGTCCTATAATTATCTTGCAGTCAGGGGGATCAAATTGTTAAAGAAATACAGGATGTGAACCCCTTGAAGGATATAATTCCTTACACTATTTAAAAACTTTTTAAAAAAATGTCATGGTTTTTTATATGGTGTACAAATATTGCTGCCTCATTGTTGTATGTTAAGAAACCAGTACACATGACTTGGTTGTATTGAATTAATGTAATTGGTTTATTCCGTATTTGTGAGGAATTCATTTCAGTGGCAATTACCGATATTCATTAAGCAACGAAATATTGCTTCGAAGGAATATATCCGAATTGTGTGTAGAAAAAGACACTAAGGAGTGAAAATATATCTGTTGCATGTTTACATCACTGCTTTATAAATCGGAAGTAACAATATGTACGAATCCCGTTATTTCGTTCAAAAGATCTTTACTTCAACTACAAACTAGCACCTCAGTCCGTTATACGGGATCCGCCGTTAAAAGAGAAACGAACTGTGTAATAATATACTCTCTATCCTTATTTATGAGCACAGTTCGTAACAATATTAAAGCATGGGACAATACGGGAGGAACCGCGGGCCTTACTTTCTAGAATCCGCTCCGCGTTTTGTCTACAAACAGCTGACAGCCTGCACGTAGACACTAATTGGGATAACGTCATATAGCCGGCTTCACCCTCGCCTCGCTGTCATTAATTGCAGAGCGCTAGACCGACACAGACGTCTTTGCCGGGAACACTATGTAAGTCTTAAATCCAGTGGCGCTTAGGCTTGCCACGTTACGGGATTTCTTTTATAGTCGTTTTAATCGTATTTCAGTCAATTGCTCATAGCGACTTTCACCTTAACAGACTACGTGTTTTTCAAAAAACCGTAGTGATTTTTACATTGATACCATAATTGACAAATCATAAGAAGATTGCGCTTTAACATACCATTAATAAACTATTTTGTGGTTTCAAAGCCAAGAAAGTAACAACTCGGTTCACATACGGAGCTGGTTTCATGAGTGCCACTCCGTATAAATGACTTTCAACCCTGCGCGCGGGTGGTTTTTCAAAGGGGAACACACTTGATAAATTATCTCATGTGCGCAAAAAACGCACTTTCTTTTTCTATGGATGATAACACATTAGTCTACCATGTAATTATTTTACATTCACTTAGCCGTTCCTTGTTGGCCCTAATCACTGCCCTCTCATTTTCAGTAAGTGGCGATCGTTTTGACGGCACCACTCTTTTCCAGTTGAATAATTCACTGTAAAGGTACGTGACCTTTTTACTATACCTCATTACATGTCGTTAAGTGCAATAGGGATTTCTAGCGCCTATTTCTTTCTTTTATTTATTACAGAATTCATGATTAATTCAGATGTCGGCTGACATCTCTAATGTGAGATCAGGAAATTAAATCCTATAAAAATCTGATTCCAGGTGAGCGTTTTTGCCGCTAAGTGAAACCTTCATTGTTTCCCCGTTTTTCACACACACATGGCCCTTACGTAAAATCATTTGTACTTACAGGCAGCCAGCCCAACTTTTTGTCCTGAGGAAGACCCGCTCTAGATGCACACAATCCAGCACTACTATATAGGGTCGAAACGTCGACGTTCTTTGTCCAAATTGTCCACGCACTTCCACAATCAGAATTAGGAAATCATGTCCAATTGTGGTTAATGCTCTTGAGTTTGGACTTTGGCTGTATTACTGTATTTTTGTTATTCGTGTATATGGTAAATGTGATTCTATGTCAATGAGTATGTTCAATCACTGATTGTTTTATGTTGTATTTGTATCATGGTTGGTCAGACCTGTAAATACATACCTCTTTGAGAGAAAAATTTCCGGATACTGATTACAGAGTAAAAATTAATTTAATCTCTGAATCCTTCTGTTCATGTGTGTATAATAATTTTTTCGCTCTGTGAATGAATATTTACTTATTGAGAATTAGCATTAACTGCATATTTAACTAAGCTTACAAAATTCCCAACAGAACCATTTTTTGCCTTTGTCATAAACGCCCAGGTTCTGAGGGTTACTGGGTTACCCCATTATCTTTAATGGTCAAGTTGAACAGCAGCAAAACCGAGGTCCTGGTCATAGGGAAGTTCCCTTCCATCTAGTCCTCAGCTTGGTGGTCCCAGACTTGGGGCCCTACACCTATCCCAAGGGAGGAAGCTAAAATTCTAGGAGTCTGGCTGGACCTCAAACTCTCCTTCGAGACCCACACTAGGAGGGTTATAGGGAAATGTTTTGGAATTCTCAAAATGTTGAGAAAAACCCTGGACATCCTCCCTATCTCAGCCAGGAAAACCCTGGTTCATGTTCTAGTAACGTCCCAGTCGGACTATGGAAATATCCGCTATCTCGGAGCAACAAAAAATGTCTCTACAGGCTACACCATATCTAGAATGCGGCAGCACGCCTAGTCCTCCACTTACCTAGGAGAGCTTCCTCCGTGAAAGCCCTTGACTCCCTGCACTGGCTGCCTATTAATAAAATAATTCTTTTTAAAGCCCTGCCCTTTTGCTATCAGAATCTGCAGGGCAAAGGCCCCAGTTATCTCCATGATCTTCTTTGCTCCCCCCGTAATCCGATTCGTCATCTCAGGTCAACTGGGACGTACCTGGTTAAAGTCCACAGAGCAAGTATGGGTGCGCGCTCGTTCAGCTACTTGGCAGCCAAATTACCCCTCTTTTTCTGAGCCGAGCCATCGGAAAACATTTTCCAAAAAAGATTGAAAACTTGGCTCTTCCAGCTGTGAGGCTTGTGTCCGTCTTGCCCCTGTTTCACAGCTCTTGTTCCATCTAGCCTTTTAGAGAGTGGTTTCCAGCGCGGAGACACACCAGTTGGTGTAACCATGTGCTTTATATGTGGTTTATTATTATTTATTATTATGTAATAAATTAATGTCCAGACCAGTGCTTTACTTTCAAGAAGAAAAGTAGTTTAGTGCACAATAGAACTAAACACTGCAGACAGATTTATCAAGGTTTTGTGTCAACCTTATGACCCGCAAAGGGGCACAGGGGCAACGCAAAACCTTTGTAAGATTTACGAACCTCGCAAGGCTACCTTGCATGTCCCTGCGTGGCTTGATAAATCTGGAGTAAAACAAGGCAGTGTAAATCTCTATCTTGCGTTACTCTGTCTCAGGGAGGCATTCCAAGGGTGAAGCCTGGGCATTCCCATGCATCCACCCATGGATTTTACCACAGTACCAGATTTACCATTAAAAAAAGAACTGAGAATGAATCAAAATACTATGCCTCCCCTGGGGAGGTGTAACGAGGAGAAATATCTTTATTTCTCCTCCAGAGGAAAATGCCTCCCAGGATTTTTTTTGTGCAGGAAGGTGTCCCTTACTGCACAAATACAATCCTGTTCCAAGGCACCATTGCCACATGATGGAAGGGTGCCGACACTGATGCTAAGCAGCCAAATGTTTGCCAGTGCTTGAAAAGTACCAGCATGCACTGTATAATGTTAAATACAGCACGTTCCTGTCCTTTGACACAGCACAGTGCACAAGGTGGCTTGAAAGACTGTTAAATATGCCCCTACATATATTATTGGTAGGATGCAATTTAGTATCCTAGTTGCTGTTGTAGCTTCAACCATTTTCCACTAACTGCTCCAGACTTCCCCTTTTGATGCAGACTGTTCCTTCCAAGAGTAAAAGTTATGGCATGATCAGTTTCAGGTGCAAATTACCCCCGTAACTCTCACAGTGCACTTAGTCTGTCACAGTTACCATTTTCTCACCAAGTGAGGCTTGCTCAATCCATATTTGGAAGAGGGGGTCAATACACTCGGGCAGCTGACCGGCACATTCTTTGTTTGTTCACTCTCTTGCAAGTTGAGCTGGCAGCCATGTTAGGGTCTTTCCTGCACTCACAACTTCAGCGAGGCAGCAGTTTTCAGTCCTTCAATGGATGTGGCATCATCTTGGAGTCAGGGGCAGCAATTCCAGTGAGGATCTGGATCACACACGGAGCAGGTGGGCAGATGTTATGGGATTGGTGTATTCCTTTTTGGTATGCACATCTCATTCTCGGAATGGTGGGGCCTTGCATAGGCTGATCTCAGATATGCAATCAGACCTCACACCAGACTCACTGGCAATGTGGCACAGCAGACTGCGTCTTCTCAGCACTATGGCTCTGGTCATGCCACAGTTTCTTCTTAGGGTCAGCAGTACAGATCATGCCAACTAGGATCACAACTGTAACTGAACTTTGACAATCTTCCTGTTACTGTTTTTTGCAGGGTTGGCAGACTCCTTCCTTTGCTCACCAGGCAGACTAGCTCTAGGTGCTTCTGCTCAATTAAAAAGCTCTTCAAGTAAGGAGTAGGGCTCAACATGTCACCCCCGGGAAGTTGGGTGTCAGGCACACACCAGCTCTGATTGCACTGCAGTGCGATAAGTACTCTGTGAAGAACTCCCTTCCTTGTTCATAACAAATTTGAAAATGGTATAACCAATGGGTCAGTGACTCCCACTTTTTTAAAGTAAAAGAAGACAGGAGATACAAATCCACTGTCTGCATTTTCAGAAGTGGTGTGGGGTGGTACTGCTTTCAAGTGTTCTTTCCAGGATACTTTCCAGACATATCCCTTAGCTAGTATCATGCAATTGCCAGCAAAGGGTTTTCCAGCGTGGAGTACCAATAAAAGAGGCACAAATAGGTGTGCTCTTTCTATACCTGGTTGTCGTCAGCCAAACTGAATGTGTGATTATGGAAAAGAGAAAATAATGTGCCTCACCCAAAGGGCTCCCTGTCTCACCCATCACCTCCACCATCTACCAAAGGACTTCACAAAGGCTTATCAGCAGCTCCTTGCTCATCAAATGGCCTAATCAAATTTCTACGTATATAATATACATTGTGGGTGTGAGAGCTTGGATCTTGGTAAGCGCATAGAAGAAAAACTTTACATGAGTTGGCCAGTAGGCCTCCCCTCTAATGACACAGGAAAAAAGATTGTGGTAACAACCATAGATTCACAAAATACATTCACTGCCACCACTGCTTTATGTGCTAAATTTTTTGACAGAGGCATTAGCCCACTGTCTGTCAATGACAGCATTCTTGGTCCGCCCTCCAAGTCACATGACGGGTCCAGAACCTCCCTCATGCCAAGGGACATGCCTAGATCTCTGCACACACACTAGATTGGGGTGAGTCTAGTGTCAAAATCAAAATCCAGGAAATGAGGTACAAGCAGTCATGCACTCAAGGCAGAGAAACAAGATTGCACACCCCCTGATATTCCCGTCTCATCAGGTTCATAATGACTAAGTTGGGTTGATCATATGGAAAACAGTGTGCAACTCTATTTTAACATTAGACCTTTCCATCGTCAATCTGGTCTGCTCTTGTGGTGGTTATCTTCAAGTCTAAGCGCCAGGATACCCGTGGGGTGACAGTTCGCGCTATATAAGAACCTAATACAATACAATACAATACAACAGTATCAGAGTATGGTGTTCACTTGTACCCTAATTCAGGAACTCGATATTTCACTGCACTTATAGTCTCAATACTTGAAAACAAACCATGTTGAAATATTGGCCCATTAAATCTGGTAGCAGGTTCCAAATTTTGTTTCCTTCTCCCCAGGGAGGACCTGGCTTGGCAGTTCGGGCTGGACTGTTCCCATGGGGCACAGGGTCAAGACTGATTTGCATATGGCTGGGTTCAAACTGGAATGGCATGGTGAGCAAAAAACGATGGATTTAGGCCCAGATCTCTGTACTGGGGTGAATGTATGACATTGTTCTGCATTCTGTCCATCAATTGTTGTTTTTGCATTTGTCACCCTGAGTGGGAAGGGTATGCTCAGACGTGAGTCCCTTGCTCTCCATGCCACTGGAATCAAGCTATCCTGGCTGACGAGGGCTGAAAGCCCGAAACCGGTCCTAGGATGCTTGTTTCCAGTCCAGGGAGGACCTGGCTTGGCAGTTCGGGCTGGACTGTTCCCATGGGGCACAGGGTCAAGACTGATTTGCATATGGCTGGGTTCAAACTGGAATGGCATGGTGAGCAAAAAAACGATGGATTTAGGCCCAGATCTCTGTACTGGGGTGAATGTATGACATTGTTCTGCATTCTGTCCATCAATTGTTGTTTTTGCATTTGTCACCCTGAGTGGGAAGGGTATGCTCAGACGTGAGTCCCTTGCTCTCCATGCCACTGGAATCAAGCTATCCTGGCTGACGAGGGCTGAAAGCCCGAAACCGGTCCTAGGATGCTTGTTTCCAGTCCAGGGAGGACCTGGCTTGGCAGTTCGGGCTGGACTGTTCCCATGGGGCACAGGGTCAAGACTGATTTGCATATGGCTGGGTTCAAACTGGAATGGCATGGTGAGCAAAAAAACGATGGATTTAGGCCCAGATCTCTGTACTGGGGTGAATGTATGACATTGTTCTGCATTCTGTCCATCAATTGTTGTTTTTGCATTTGTCACCCTGAGTGGGAAGGGTATGCTCAGACGTGAGTCCCTTGCTCTCCATGCCACTGGAATCAAGCTATCTTGGCTGACGAGGGCTGAAAGCCCGAAACCGGTCCTAGGATGCTTGTTTCCAGTCCAGGGAGGACCTGGCTTGGCAGTTCGGGCTGGACTGTTCCCATGGGGCACAGGGTCAAGACTGATTTGCATATGGCTGGGTTCAAACTGGAATGGCATGGTGAGCAAAAAAACGATGGATTTAGGCCCAGATCTCTGTACTGGGGTGAATGTATGACATTGTTCTGCATTCTGTCCATCAATTGTTGTTTTTGCAATCCTTCTCCCCAGACATCACATACTTACAGTTGAGATCACATGCTAGTGTAGGATCACCTTAGTGTCACAATATTTCTCATGAATGCCCGTACTTAGTTAACCTAGTACACCATGGCAGTAGGTCCGTTTAATTTACCAAAGTAAGAAAATGCTGCAGCCCAAGCATAGTGAGATACATCACAGCGTTGACCCTGGTAGGTCACCAAAAAGAAATACTCCAGTCTAAGGATAACCACAGAGGCAGGTGAATTGTGTCCACATACAAAATAGTAGAAAATGCCATAGATCCCAATAATTACAGATATTTCATTCTTTTTATCTGTTAGGTCTACCCAGAGTAGGAATGCAGCAGCTAAGGACACAACAGTAGCAGGTCTGTTAGGTGCAGAAATGGTACTGCCATTGGATAATCAGAGACACAACAGTGGGTCTTTAAGGTCCACCCAAGAAAGGAACATCCGAAGCCCAAGAATTTATACAGTAATTGGTCAAATTGGTCCGTCCAAGAGAAAATACCATCCCCTACAAATACTGTAGCTGGTCTATTAAATCCACCCAGATTGAAAGTGGATAACCTGGTATAAAATTGTAGTGTGTCTATGTGGTTAACCCTAAGGCAGAGTCTGCAGAAAACTAGATACTAGCAAATTCATCAAAGCTAAGGGACTATTCGGATCACCCTGAAAGTTGAATGCAACATAGTTTTATAAAGAGAGACAGCAGGGGGTCAGTTTGGTCCACCCAAGAGTGAAAATGAGGCATTTTATGGATAGTCAGGGCCAACACTGTAGTGGGTCTATTGGGTCCAATCAAACAGGGAAGATGCTAAAGTTTAATGATAATCATAGACACTACTACAATAGATCTATTGCGCTTGTCCAAAATCATAACTGTTGTGGGTTAGGGACAGTCAAAGATGAGGGGGGTGTGATATTCGCATAATTTGGTTCCTCACAATGGCACACAATTTATGGAAATTGTGTGTAATTACGTGTAAAAAAAGCATATCTGTCCTTTGGTGCTACATTTTATTGAGAAATACGTCCTCATATCAATTTTTGAAGTGAAGACACAGAGGTGGCGATTCCGATCCTGGAAAAATTTTCCCTGTACGAATCGTATCCGGATTTTTTTCCGTACGAATCGTACAAGTACCGTACAAACTGGCAAGTACGATTCGTATGGGAAAAAGTCCATACGAATCGCATTGGGAAAATTCCCCCACACATCCTCGGGTCGGAAATAGTGTCCGACACGTCCCCGGACGATTATCCGTACGAATCGGAAAAATGAAGACCGAGCGCGCAAGTACGATCTGTCCCGTCCGTCCGAATGTACACCCGTATGGAAAAAAGACCGTCCGGAGCGAACTTCAATACCAACCATGGAGACATGTGGCCGCATACGTACGAGACGTACCCCCACCAGTGTATGTACGAGTCGTACCCCCACCCGTGTATGTACGAGTCGTACCCCCACCCGTGTACCCCCACCCGTGTATGTACGAGATGTACCCCCACCCGTGTATGTACGAGTCGTACCCCCACCCGTGTATGTACACGGGTGGGGGTACGTCTCGTACATACACGGGTGGGGGTACGACTCGTACATACACGGGTGGGGGTACGACTCGTACATACACGGGTGGGGGTACGACTCGTACATACACGGGTGGGGGTACGTCTCGTACATACACGGGTGGGGGTATGACTCGTACATACACGGGTGGGGGTACGACTCGTACATACACGGGTTGGGGTGCGACTCGTACATACATGGGTGGGGGTACGACACATACATCCGCAGGGTCTGGGGGGGGTTCGTCGCATACCGGGCCCCCAATTCCGCTCGCATCGCGCCGTACTTCGCTTTTCCGGCACTTTTTGGGTGCCGTAAAAATATTGCCGTCCGGACTGGTGTTGGTACGATTCGTACTTCCTGGATCGTGAAATGCAGCCTGCATGCGTCCCGACATCACGTCGGCGCTGTCCCGGGTCACATTGGTATGTGTTTTTACAGTCGGTCGGTGTTTTTTCCGACTCGTACGGAAATGGTGTTTCCGTACGAATCGTACTTGCAAGTTTGTAGGGTTATTTTACCGGGTACGAGTCGGACGGAGAAAACCCTCCGACCGACGGTTCGTACCCGGTTTTTTCAGGATCGGAATCGGCACCAGAGTGTGCTAAAAAAAAAGCACAAAAACACAATTGCTGTAAACAACAGCTGCTTGTGTTTTGGTTCTTTATGTTGTTCTTGTGCTGTCCTCCAGGTAATAATTTTGCTGTGAACAGCAGAGTAATTACACCTAATTTCCGAACTTTGCAGAAGAAGTGTAAATCGAAATTACCGAAATCATGCAAATTACACCCACATAATTTCAATTTCACTCGGACCTATGAAAGACAACTCAGTCATGGGTCTGTTCAGTCCACTGAGTTTGAATGTGTGCCACTAATACTTAAGGACACCATTTTAGTTGAAGTATGCATTAATGTGTTTTCCCTGAAGTATTGAAGCATAACCCGGGATAGTGGGTGTCACTGCAGAGATGAAGAATAGGTAGGAGGATGCTGAGGTTTAGTTTTAGGGTGAGGCATAGAATAAAGGATTAAGGAATTGCTGATTAGGTTAGGAGTTCTGGCCCAAAGCCATGACAGATCCTGACAGGCCCAAGCAGGGAGATGGTAATAGATGACACCCAAGCCTTCTACCTGGAGACCTGGGCTTGATCACCTTGGAGGGGAAGTTACGTAGGTTAGGTGACAAGTGGGTAAGCACCCAAGAGAGAGACCCAGATGTTGGAGGGAGGAGCAAGAAAACCCATGTGACATGATGGTCTGGGCTTGATCTGATTGGTCTAAGACTCAGAAGAAGACTCCGTCAGACCTATGTGCAGCAAGGAAACAAAAGGCAATTAATATTATATTACATCACTGTTGACTGATTCAAAGGATTACATGGGAAGGATATCACTTGCAGAAGCATTTGTTCAGCAGTGTGATTGTGATTATCTGAGGTGTGACATTGTAAGATGTGAGATGTGAAGCTCTGTCGGTACAGCGCAGAGATAGTGAAGATGGATGGTCTGTCTCATTGTATGACATGTGAAGTTGTATCTTTGTACAGTGCATGTGGGTCACTGTGGAGTAAGGTGGATTATAAAATGCAGCTATGCTGGAGGGAATGTTGTTATATTGTTTTTTGGGTATCGTGGGTGGTGGCAAGTTGTTTGGAATGGTGTCATCAAGTGTTGCAGCTGGTAGAGTGAAACTCACAACTCAGTAGTAAGGCCAATGCTTTCTTGAATTGTATCAGTTGGATTCATCGTAGCATTTAAAATGGAGTTGGTGGTTCTGGGTAGTACGAGGTAGTGTAGTGTGCTTAATAGAGTGACAGAAGAAACAAAGCAGATGGTAGGTGAGATATTGTTCTCTTGGTGCATTAGGTTGTCATGATTTTTTTCAAAGTGATGAGGTGTATTGTGGTATGCAGTATGATGCAGTGATAGCTTGTGTTGCTAGTTGTTGTAGAAAAAAGGTCTGGGTCATTCTGTGGGCTGTGGGCTGCGGTCTGTGATTTGGTGTGGAAATTCACTGGTGGGGTTGGGCCATGGAGATGGGTGCTCTCCGCCAGTATGAGGACGCACTCAATGATGACAAGCTATATGGATTTATCTTCAAAGGTCAGTATGCAGTGTATGTTCTAGGGTTCAGGTGAAAGGCCTGCACTCCAGTACTAAATACTGCTGCCAATCTTTGGCAGTTTATGGCCTGGCATGGTAGCTATCTTTGTTAAAAGGAGTGTAACGATGTGTGCACCCTTAACCACCCAACAGAATCTTACAAAGCAATTCAAATTGATAACACAGGTCTCCCGGGGAGCAGTTTGTCACAAGGACATGGCACCATGGCTATTCAGTGGCATTCAAACAATGCTAACTGGGGTGAATCTAGAGTGGGGTTTCCCTAAAATGCTCAACAATTTGCTAATCTTCTGTATTTTCATTGAGTTAGAGGTAAATGTAGGTATCCACTACAATATATGCAACACAAAATTTTTAATACATTTAATGTATTTTACATTAGAAGAGGTCGTCTTCACCCTGGTTTGGATTAAACACTTACTTCTTAGTCCCTCATTACAAATGGCCTCTTACCTCCATTTGGGACCGGTAGCAGTAGGTACCATCCCCATAGGAATAGGAGATATGAGGAACCACTGGAGATCCTTAATTTCAGAAGGAAATTTTGATGATTGAAACAGCTGAAATCTCTGTGTAACGTAGGTAGGGAAAATGACAAACTACTAGGGTAATTGGAATGGACCCAGAATTACTAATTTCCCTCGTCTAGCTTGTAATGAGCTGGGTTTTCCCTTTTAGTGGGTTTTTAATTAACTTTTACCATTCCAATCTATGATGTGTCTCGTTATTTTCGTTACCACAAGATATGGCTTTTAATCATAGAATGCAATTGGAAACACATAGCTTTCGTGCTCCATACTTTTTCTAACCAAATCTTAATCCATGTTCTAACATGTTAATCAGAGTGTGAAAAGTGGCAGCATTTCAATGTAAAAAGCCACATTTATACAACTAAAGTATAGTCAATGGAGTGCTTATATATTGTGCTTTAATTTAACTGTAATTTCTCAATGTTGACTAGACTTCAAGGAGGCCTGAGGCACTTGATTTCTTTAAGATATGCATTGTTGATTTCACATCTTTTTTCAACCATTGCAGGTGTCTTCTCATTATTGATAGTAAGAACAATGAGTTAGTGTTTTAGCTTTCAAAAATGTTAGGTTAGACAGTTAATTGGAGCATTGCCATGACCTGTGCTGTGTATGAGGATGGAACAGCGCCTCCATTACCAGGCTGACCAGAATGCAGATAGTCTTACGGCCAAGCAGCTGGGTACTTCTTTGTTTAGTAATGAGAACTTAGGGATTCAACCTGCTCCCTGAAGATGGTGTATCCTGATTGGCCTATTTGGAGAAAATTGGTGAAGAAGCTTCTGGAAAATTCTGCTTTGATATATTCATGTGTCTCTTGGAATAGTTTAGCAGATCCTGTTGTGATTTAGCTGGGGGAAGAATTTTCCCTAATTCTGCTACTGGAGACCTCATATTTCCTAAGTTCTTGTGTTAGACTGTTGAACATTTTCTCCCTTGTGCCGTGAACCTTAATTTGGTTTAAATTATGCAAACACAATTCACTTAGAATTTACCCTTTCTAAATTCAATGCTTATTTTAGCTTAGGGGAGTTCCTTGTTTTCACACCATTTTTATTGATTTTAGAGGTTACGGAGCACAACAAGACAGCCTTATGATTACCACTAAGTTATCCATCCATTAGTATGCCTGCATATTGCAAGAAAAGATAATGTTGCAGTAAAAAACTTGAATCTAGAAGTATCCATAAACAATTCTGAGTGGGAAGATGGATGCAGGGGGGTGAGGTAAGTTCCTTTATGGAGCCAATTTATGAACTGTTTTGCATCCAGTATTTGATTGTGATTTGCCTGTTCATCTATGCAATATAATTTGGTTTGTGTTGTTGATGTGAGCACCTTTCATGCACTTTCAGTTGATAATCAAAGGTCCATACGACCAGTGGCACAACTTGTTTCACAATTACACAAGAACCTAGGTATAAGAAAGTGTGGATGATCCTAATCACGTTCTCTTTTTCATATTAAAAGGTAGTGATACAGATCTGTTGTGATATTTGACATTGTTAATCTGAAAGAAGTCGACATAACCTCCACCTCTGCCCTTTCAACAAATTTCCTTTTATGTTGTATTTCACAGACTTGTTTTTGATGGTGCATAAATGCACCTGTGCTCTTTCATTAAGCAACAGTACAAACAATATAATTTTTAAATGAGGGATAATACAAAATATAGGTCACAAAAGTAGAAAAACATGTGATAAAATCCTCAACCTGAAATGTGATCTTATTAGCCTTACTTATGTTCACATTCTGGGGGATATGTACACGAGAAGTGGCAGAGTGAGGCGTTAGCTGTCATGGCTTAACGCCTCACTCCGCCACTTCTGAAACGCAAGGCTGCACCATATTTACAAGGATATGGTGCAGCCTTGCGTTTCCCCCAGCGCTGGCGCTACACTTAGCAGTGTAGCGTCAACGCAGGCACCCTTGCACCATAGTGCAAGGGTGTCTGCATTAAGCCTGGGCAAAGCACTATGCTACGCTCGCGTAGTTTGCGAAGTTTGCGCTACTTCGCACTACGCGAATTGCACATAGCACAGTGCAAACACGCGTAGCGTAGTGTTGCGTAGTGCAGCGGTCATTTTTTGCTTGCTCGCAGTCCTCAACGTCAAGTTGGCGGCCGCAAGCAAGCAAAATGACATCCCGGCGAGACTTTTTCCTCGTTTGCGATCAGCAACATCAAGTTGGCGATCGCGAGCGTGGAAAATAAACCTCCTTGCGAGATTCTCAACGCTAGAAGGTCAGGTTTCTCATTGCGAGTGGTCGCATATGCTCGCGACCGCTCGCGATGAGAAACTACCAGTCCGCGTTGAGAAAGCTGCGGCTCGAGTAAAAATCTACTTGAGCGGCAGAAAACTACAGCTCGCACTGTGCAAGATGCCGTTTTCAATGATTGCACAGTGCCGGTTGCTTGTCCGCACTGTGCAATCATTGAAAACGACATCTTGCACAGTGCGAACAGGGTACTACGCAGTTCGCGAAGTGCTACGCGTAGTGCGAAGTGCACTTTGCGTAGCTTCGCGAAGAGCTACTTCGCGAACTACGCCCAGGGTTAGTCTGCATGCAGCTAAGGACTGTTTATGTGTGGGAAGCTGTCCCTCCCTGCATATAAACAATCCTAAAATGCCATTTTGTCACTTTTATGTGTGCTGCTTCATGCACAACACATGTAAGTCAGAAAACTGCATTTTTTTATAGATTGTTTATGTACAGGAAGGGGTACCTTTCTGAACATAAACAATCCATGGCAGTTTCCTTTATCCATGTGTGTGGACAAGGCAGCACACATGGAAAAAGCAACAACGAGGAGAAATAATGCATTTCTCCTCGTTTCACCAAGTTAAGACCAGGTTTTCCCTTGGGCTTAATTTTTGCGCTGCCACCTATGTACGCTTCTCTTGTACATAGGGGGTAGCGTCAAAATGAATGGGTGTTGCGGTGGAATGCCCACCGCAACACCCACTGCCCACCCCTTTCACGCTAACCATAGCGTGAAAGGAGGCCTTATTTACAAGGCAGCGCTAAGCCACTTTAAGTGGCTTAACGCTGCCTTGTAAATAAGGCTAAGCCCCTATTGCCACCACAACGTCGGAAAAAGTGACGTTGTGGTGGCGACAGGGGCTTGTACATATGCCCTTCTGTTTAGTGATCGCAGCCTAACTGCCATTTTCGATCAATGTGATTTCACCACATTAATGCATTTACAGCCATGTTTTCATGATTTGCAACTGGGTGAACTTGTGCAAACAATTTACCAGATTATGGATTTTCTCAATGGAATGTATGCCTTTAAAATGTATGGTATTGGGATGGTGTTGGGAGGAAAAGCAACAGAACACGAAGTATAAGATGTTTTAAAAATACACCACTGGTAAAATTGCTTAGCTGAAAGGAAACCCAAGCCACCTTTGCAATTTTTTTTTAGTAAACTTGCTTTGTTTTTGAATCCTAGTAAGAGTCACGTACCTCCATGCCCACTCCCTGCCGACCTTCGCTCTCCTCGGCACATGGTACCTGATGTCCATGCAAGGACTGCACCTTTGAAGAAGCAGGAATTGCTCAGACTAAACAGGAACGCGCCCCGGTACAATATGGGGAGTGCAGATTTTAATATATGGCTGTGTGTAATTCTTCTTACTTTCTGTGCGATGTCAAACAGGCATGTGTAGCAGTTTTAAAAACTCAAAGAATAAAAAAAAACATAATAAAAATTATAAAGCATGAAAGTAATGATGCTGCACGTCCCTCACGTAATGTTGACGTTCCCTTTTAAAGATAAATAGTAAATATAACCTTTCATTATTGTGTATGGTGAAAAGCCTCTGGTTGTTTCTAATATACCCCTGGACAGTTGAAATGCTTGCTCCCCTTGCTGAGTTTACAATTATCATGTTTTTGACATTATAAAGGCCATGTTTACCTTGGGACGAGAGCTTTCTGCGGTAACATTGTCCACCACCTTTTGTAGGACACGAGAGGACTTAGCTTCATTGTTTAAAGAAGAAAGGTAAATATGTTATTAAACAGAGTAGTTCTTTTCAGCTTCTCTGCGCTACTAATGCGTGTTTCTTGGAATACCCAGGATTGCAGAAAGCCTCTTCATTTCCCACAGCTCTTTGATCTCAACAAGGCAATTGCCGTTCGAAAAGCGCCACTTCAGCCTCTCTGATTGGTATAATAAACCGGAAGTTGCGCGCACTTAGTGCTTCACAATTAAAAGCTCCACCCCAGGCCCCTATTTTGATCATGAATGGATTAATGGCAGCAGAAGTGTGTGTATGTGTGCGTGTGTGTGTGCACGTGTGTAGGCGTGTGTGTGTGCAGGCATTTGTTTCCGTATGTATGTACACACATGGGATTTACTCCCCTCGGAGCGCAATGATTGCTGTTTTAGTACCACCTTTCTGTCTACCCTACTCACATCACTCATCCAGCTGCAGCATCTGTTTCCAATGCTCCTCTCAGTAGTTTTATTCCAAATATAAAATATAGAGTTACATCAGATGAAGAGACCCGGCTCCTTTCCAAACTCCGCAGGCAGGAGACATGTGCTTTCTTCGCAATGGACAGAGCTGAGCCAGAGGAAGCTCTAAGCAAAGACAGAGTCACACTCAGGAATAAGTAGAGCGCATGCAAGAATCACAACTTGAACCAGTCTGATCCAGAGTATGTGCTGGAGTATGATCATGCTGCGCAAACAAATGATGGACGGAATGTTGAACAAATTAAACATTCACCCCCATCAAGAGATCTGGGTCAAAACCATTATTATTTTGCTCACCATGCCACCCCAGTTTAGACCTGGCCATATGCAAATTCGGCTTGACCCTGCTCCTCATGGGAACAGTCCAGCCTGAACTGCCAAGCCAGGTCCTCCTTGGCCCGGAGTCAAGCTATCACGGCTGATGAGGAGTGATACCCTGAAACCGGTCCTACGATGCTTGTTACCAGCCCAAAACTGATTTGCATATGTCTGGGTCCAAACTGGAATGGCGAGGAGAGCAAAAAGCACAATTGATTTAGGCCCAGATCTCTGTACTGGGGGTGAGTGTTTGACATTGTTCAGAATTCCGTCCATCATTTGTTCCTTTTGCATTTGTCACCCTAGGAGGGAAGGGTATGCCCAGTCGTGGGTCCCGTGTTCACCATGCTACTGGAGTCAAGCTAGCCTGGCTGATGAGGAGTGAAACCGATGCTAGGATGCTTGTTTCCAGTCCTGGGAGACCTAGCCTGGCAGTTCGCGCTGGACTGTTCCCATGGGTAGTAGGGTCAACACTGAATTGCATATGGCTGGGTCCAATCTGGAATGGTGTGGTGAGCAAAAAAATGATGGATGTAGGCCCAGATCTCTGTACTGGGGGTGAGTGTTTGACATTGTTCAGCATTCCGTCCAACACTTGTTCCTTTTGCTGAGTGTGATTATGGGGCACAGCCTGAACTGGTGTAAGTGCCAGAGCTTGAGTCAGTGCCCATGTCAGTGCTAGAGCCAGTGCTTGACCCAAGCTAAAAGCCTGAGCGAGAGCTGTAGTTAGTGCTAGAGTCAGAGCTGGAGTAAAATCTAGATTCATAGCTACAGTCAGCACTTCATCCATTTCCCGTATCACAGCTCCTGTTATTGCTAGAACCAGGGATTGAGCCAGGCTAAACACTTGAGCAAAAGCTCTAGTCAGTGGTAGAGTCAGAGCTACTATAACAGCTGGAATCAAAGTTACAGTCATCGGTTCAGGATGCAAGGCTTCAGTTAAAATAAAACCCTGAGCGAGATCTATAGTTAGAGTCAGACTCAAAATAGGAATTAGAATCATAGCTAGAATCAGAGCTTGAATCAGAGTCTGATCCCAGCTATGTACTAGAGTATGATTATGGGCTACAGCTTGAACTGGTGTAAGCACCAGTGCTTGAGTCAGTGCTCATGACATTGCTAGAGCCAGCACATGAGCCATGCTAAAAGCCTGGGTGAGAGCTATAGTGACAGCTTGAGTCAGCTTGCGCTCGAGTATGAGCTATAATCTTAGCTAGAGCCAACAGTTTATCTACTTTGCAAGAGCCAGCTATTGTTATTGCAAGAACCAGGGTTTGAACCAGGCTAAAATCCAGATCTAGAGCTATAGTCAGTTCTGGCTCTTTAATAAGGGCACTGGAGTGCCGCCTTGCCTCCCTTATTTTAGGGACATTATGATAATAAAAATAAAGGAATCCTGATCACTCTGACCCTCGCTCACCAAAGGGGTCAGGCAATAAGGCCCTTTTGAAAGTAACATGTGCTCCTGCGTATGTGCCGACCATCGCAGGTTTAGTTTAACTTACCTGCTTTTAGGCCTGGCCTCTGTTGCCTGTAAGGCTGGATGGCCATTCCTCCCTGTGACGAAGGGCACCCTCGCTCATTGAATGCAGCCTGGGCACTTTAGACAACAGAGTCATTAGACTTTGAACAGGGTGTGGTTGAGGGAAGAATCTTGAGGGGCACAGCAGCTGATGCTCTTGGGTTACAACGTGAAAGGAGGTAGGCGAATTCTCTGGGTTCTTCCTGTGACAAAGGATACAATCCACTTGAGCAAGGTCTCCCTGGATCCCGATGTGGCGGAGTCTCTTGATGAGGATGTGGTGGGATATAGTGTTGAATGATGCTGAGAAGTTGAGGATGATCAGAGCTGTGTTTTCTCCACTGTTGAGGAGGGTTCTGATGGCATCGGTAGCAGTGATCAGGATGGCCTCAGTGCTGTTGCTGGCTCTGATGTCGGTTTGGGAGGTATCCAGCAGGTTGTTGTTTTCCAAGTATCCAGTGAGTTGTCGATTGATGGCCTTCTAGAGGACTTTGGCTGGGAAATGGGGGAAGAGCGATGGGGTGGTTGTTCTTGAGTTTGCTGGGGTGGGCGTATGGTTCTTGAGGATGGGTGTGACCTCCGCTGTGTTTCCTTTGATCGTGGAAGGTGGCCGAAGTGATGGATGAGTTGAGGATAGGGGTGAGTTTGCTGCTGATTTCATTGCTCCCCTGGTTGAAGAAGTGGTGGGGGCAGGAGTCTGTGGGTGCTCCGGAGTGGATGGAGTTGATGATGGCAGTGGTACTCTGTGTGGTGTGCAGTTCCCATGCAGTGAGAGGAAGATTGTAGGTGGCGTTCGTTGGTGTGAGTAGGCTGTAGAGGTCTCTGGTTTGGGTTTCGAAACTGCTGTAGATGGTGGAAATCTTGTTGTGGAAGTAGTCTGCCAGGGTGTTGAAGAGTTCCTGGGAAGGGGTGATTGTGTTCTCAGTGGCAGACTGACAGGAGGACTCTTTGATGATGCTGAAGAGTTCCTTGCTGTGGTTGGAGGAGTCATCGATACGGTCCACCAGGGCGAGTTTTTTTGAGTCTTTTAGGCATTGATGTTATGTGTGTTGAGGGCTGAATTGAAGGTTACTCGGTCTGTGGGATCTTTGCTGGTGCATCATCATCTCTCTAGGCGTTTGCAGTTGTGTTTCGTGATCCTGAGTTCTGGTGTGTACCAGATGGCTTGTTTGGCGGTTCTATTGGTCCTGCAGGGCTTGAGGGGGGCAACTCTGTTGGCACATTTGGTAATGTAGGTGGAGAGATTCTTGGCGACCTGTTTGATGGAGATTGAGTGGTCGTTCTGGCTGGTGTTGAGGACATAATACAGCAAATCTACAAATGACAACGACCAAGATCTTTTCTAACTCTAACGAGAACCCTGCCTGCATTCAGTTGGATAAAGGTTTGTGGTAAACAGGGAAGATCACATAGAATGAGGTGTAAAATAAACTTATTTTCCTGTTGGTAACATCTCATAGACTTTTATGATTCAATTTGTTAGGTGTGGCATTAGCCAAGACTTTCGATTTTGCTCAATTATTTACATAATATAATTATTTGCAGGGGCTTTCAGCGAGCCCTCTTCATTCATTTGTTTGTGGTTGCATTATTTACATTTTTCTCTTCCCAATACCTCATTCAGCATGGGGCAATGGGTCAACCCATTTCAAACACTGGCTAACCACTGCAAGTGACAACATTCTGCTTGTTTACTATAGTATATCGACATACAAACTACTTCTGCTTTTTAAGCCTAAAACATGTTTTCTCTTTAAGCCAACATTTTATGTATATTCGCAAGGGTCTGGCTGCTGCCCCCTGAAACAGCTTAAATAAAAAAATAGCAAAACAAGCATTGACAAAGCCAAATTGCTGGCAGACAATGCCAGACCAATTGGCGTTGCCAATGCTTGTTTAGTTTGATAGGAAGGCACTTTGGCCCACTTGTTCTGTGCCTTAGCATGGTGTGAGTCTGATTATTTTGGTGGTAGCGTGTATGCCAGTGTTTTGTTAGAGATATAAGTATTTATACAAAATGTAGCAACTGTGTGGTTCACCTACTTTAAATCCTTAACTTTTGCATAGGTCTATTCGTGCAAACTGAGATTGCGCAGCCACATGCCATTGCACTTGATTATATCCCTAAATCAGGCTAAATGGAAGTTTATCTATGATGAACATTAAGTGAAAGGGCTGTAAAAGTTTTCTGTATTATGTTTGTGATGGATAGGACTTCATAGAATCCCTAGGGACATTCTCTTCCTCTCCAGATCCATTGATTTATTAGATCCCTCTTCACTGTATACATTTTTGGATTTCCCTTTTAGACTTGAAGCTGACCAATAAGGTATTGTCCAGCCTGTAGAATTGCTAACAGGATTACAAAGGACCAGTAGCATTAATTTTCCTTCCAGATATTTTCATTTGATCTGATAGCCAAATGAACATACCCTATAGTTCAACAGCTTTCCCTTTCTGCAGGTAGAGCTGGCTGAATGTAAAACAACCATAGAAGCCGTTTGTTTTCTATTTCCTAAAGTGTGGTTAATCTCAAAAAGAAATTATATAAATAAAATAAATAAATAAATGCATGCAAATGCTAGGGGTTAAAACTGGACAGAAATGTGTTAATTGTAAGCAGCAGTAAAAAATCGGAAATTGTGTGCATAGGTACATAGGCGTGGATGCTACGTTGTTTACATAAATGGTCATAAAAGCGGTATAAGATTTGATTAATTGTGCCAATAACTGAGCATATATGGGAGAACATATACTATCAATACCTACAGAAACACCGAAGGAAAGAAATAGGCAGAATCTCCTTGCAGCAGGGCAGCAATATCACATTCATCCTCTAGCACGAACATAACACCCATATTTGGACAGGTATATGATGTAGTCTTTATTTTATTGTTTTCCGTCACAGTTTTATGTAACACGGACAAGATCTTATGGGTGTCAAAATGCTGTATATAGGTTTCGTACAGATAAATAATAACCATTTGTACATAAATCATACAGGATTGAATATAGACTAAACACTGGAGTCAAGATAATTCTTGAATTCAGAGAAAGATTTAACAGGTTTCGCAGTCGAAGGTACAAGGTACAAATATTACAGCATCATTACTGGTTTAACATAGAAAACAGTGATACAGTGGATGCCATATGATGCAACTTAGAAAATACGAGGATGGTAAGCATCTGCCTTTTCCTGGAAGACCCTGTTATTGGGGAATGCTTTAATCCGGCCATAAAGTGATAGGACTTTTCTCAATAAAAAGTGGGCGGCCATTGCAGAGTTAGTCATGCTAGGAACAATGTTTCGGCAAGAATATTTTAAACATTGGAGCTTGTCCTTTCCCCCCATGTTAAAATAAATAAAGATACAATGGTTACTTCAAAAACAGTCACATATTTTTCATTCTAAATTGTTATAAAAATATAGTTCATATGTTACATGTTATGATAAGCTATGTTATGTTATGTTACCAGGTTTTATAAAGCGCGCATCCACCATACGGTCTCTTAGCACTAGAGCTGCAGAAGCAATACTTCAATTATACACTCTGACTAGTTAATTGTATGCCAGCCTAAAAAGCCAGGTCTTCAAGAATTTCCTAAATTTGGAATAACAGGAGGTCAACCTGATGTCGGAAGGGAGGGTATTTAAGATACTGAGGCAAGTCTCGAAAAACTGGAACCAACGAATGTCTACCTATTAAAAGAAGGGATAGAAAGAATGTTCCAATGGAAAGAACTTAAATTGCGACCAGGTATACATTTATGAATGAGAGCCAAGATTAAGGCCAGGCAGTGATTCTGTAAGGATTTTAAAACAGTGCAGCAAGTCTTGAAACCTGAGCGTTGCTTAATTGGTAACCAATGCAATTCCTGCAACAGGGGTGTAATGCGACACTTCCAAGGTTGCTGGTAAAAAAGCCTGGCAGCCTGATTTTGTATGAGTTGGAGTCTGTCAACTAGATCCTTAGGAAGGTCCAAATAGAGGGAATTAGCATAGTAGACTCTGGAGATGACCAATGAAATGATGACCTGTGTAAGACCCTCAAAGGAGAAAAGTCTATCAATCTTTCTAATTTTGCAAAGTTGGAAGATGCAGACTGAGACTGTGGCCCCTACTTGAGGTTTCATTGACAACTTAGAGTCAATCAACCTCTGAGACTTTTGACTGACTTCCTGGGCTGGGAAGGAGAGTTCCTTGAAGGGGATCAGAAGGCAGCATTCCATAAGTTGGGTTGCTTACCAATAATAGCTATTTTGGTCTTATCGGAATTCAATTTAAGTTGATTGTTATTCATCCAATCACAAATTAATGCCATTGTAACCTGAAAGGATGATTTTAATTCCAATGAATTTCCAATGGTAACGATCAGTTTCATGTCATCTGCATAATTATACACTTTGACTTGCATTTCGTTCAGGGCACGCAGTAGGGGACAAATGTATAAATTGAAAATGTAGGGAGAAAGAGAGGATCCCTGAGGTACTCTGCAGGATATCTTAACCCTCAGAGAGCAAAAACAAGAAAGCTTAACTGACTGTGAACAATCCTTCAGAAATAAAATAATCCACTTCTGAGTGGTGCCTTGAAGGCCTGCAATCCCGACATGGTCCACCAAGACCACCAAGACCACATGGTGGACCATGTCAAATGCTGCCGAAAGATCAAGAAGAACTGGATACTGGATAGTCCCTTTTGTCAGAAGCCCCCCGTAAATCATTCACCACTGGCAGGATGGTCGATTCTGTGGAGTGAGCCGGCTTGAAACCAGCTCGATGGGAATCCAGGAAGTTGGTTTCTTTTATAACAGAACAAATACAGCCTGCTACATGTGCCTCAAGTACTTTGGCCCAGGAGTGCTATAGGGTGATAAGTTTTTTGAGTACAGAAGGATCGTCTGCGGCTTTCTTTTAACAAAACTATTACTGTGGCTTCTTTAAAGGCACTGGGAAACATACCACAGCTCACAGACTGATTCAAAAGAGCTAGAGCTATTTCAGGGAAGTGGATAAAACCATCCTTAGCACCCGTGGAGTACAAGGTTCATCTGGTGAATCTGATTTCACTTTGATTAATAATTCCATAAAGTGTGCCTTGCTAATGGCGGGCATTTCAGACATTATCACAGGATTATACTTTTCAGCTATCGCGCCTTGGTCAGAGGGCCTAGAGGGAACACTGGCTTTAATACCTAGATCTTGTCAATAAATATTGAGGGCCTGAAAGAAGCTCTGAGTTGGTGTAATAGAAGCAATCACTCTGTCTGGATTAGATAATTAGTTCACACAATTCCGAAGATTTCTTTTGACTAGTTGGTGGAATGTATGACTCTAACAACAGCTTAAGCTTGGGTAATACGTCTCTTATAGTGTTTTAGTTGAAACATATATGCTTCTTTGTCATTTGAACAATAGTTCTTCCGTCACTTTCTTTCTGCTTGATGCAGTTTTAATATTTATACTTTTAAAGCATTAGAGAACTATTTTGAGGTATTATGGCACCAAGGTGGTTTATTTTTACAGAGATGTTGCTAGCTTGTGTCAACCAACTTGCGATCTCTCCCTCAAAGTTATCAGCACTGGGATAATATGTGTCCGGCAATGAAGTTGCCAGAGCACTACCAAAGTCCTCCATGTGGATTCGAGCCCAGTTTCTGGAGAGGCAGTTAGCACCAAAGTGGGGTTTAGGAAGGGCACATCTGAAAGTACAAATATGGAAAGAAAGAAATATTTCATCTATCTATCCGGCACAAAGACTTAAAAAATTCAATTAGACAAAAAATGCCTGCTTTGTGCTTCATTAATTATATGCTTAAAATATATATATTTGCTTATCTACAAAGTTCGTCTGAATGAATTCCAGGTGAACCATTGTTTTGAGTATATACTGAATGCCCAGGTTCTACTGCAAAGGGCTGCTCCTGTCGTATATAGTATGCTAAATCCAGGAGGTAAAGAAAAGAAGTAGGCAAGTCAATGGGAACAAAAATAGTCATAGCAGCAACTGAAGAAATGTCCAGGCATTGGTTTGATGGGGCAGACATCTGAGGATGGTCAGATTCAGGAGGCTTGTGGCTTCCTCTGAATGGGCTTTGAACAACACATGAGATACAGATGCAGCTAGTAGTTATGAACCCCTCAATGACACTAGAAAGATCTCCTAAAGGGCGGCAAGGTCAGTGTAGCAAAAGTGATGGTTCTATAACTTCATTTTGGTTTTAGATTGATACCTAAGTCAAGAGCTGGCGCTGTTCAAAAGGTAAAAGGTGTCATCAGTGTTGTGAGATTCTGATGATCACTTTTGGGGGCTATAACACCCACAGATATTGCGAGGACATGCGAGCAGAATTTCTTTCATTGCAGGAAGAAAGGTCTTTTGTATCTATGTTCCTGCTAGCTAGTGGTATGCTGTTCCTCATAAAGTGGTGCCTAGTCATTAAAAGTCATAGAACCAACCACCGTCATTAGTAATGATAGTAAAGGTGGAACCTGATGTTGGAGAGAGATTGGAGGGGATCCCTCTCTTTCGGAACTAGGGTCCTCACACACCCAGCAAGCTAGGTGTCATGCTTCATCATCGGGACCTGCTCCTCATTGGGTTGGCGCTGCAATACCCAACGGGCACCCATAAAGGGGCTCTTTATCGGAGATCTTTTGTTCCTCGCCGTATGATGAAGTAGGGGTGTGTGGCCCGTTGTGTGTAGATAAAGTGCAGTGAATGAGTGATTGAAAATAGGTGGGATAATCCAAATAACACTTTTATTCTGGCTGGCTATCCACATCTATAAAAACAAAAAGAGTGGCAGCTTTCCTGAGGTCAAGGTTCAGTTGAAGCTATGCTCATCTCTTGAGGTCAACATGTTTCTTGCCTCATGGTTATTTCAATCCGTGGCAATTCTTCAGGACCTAATCTGTGAACAATGAATCTATCTACACTATGTGGTGGGGCTATTTTCTACCTACCACATGTATGCACTACGGTACAAATCCGCAGTAGTGTGGTTCAGTAACCTAAAGAGACAGATATATGAAAATGGAAGCACCGCTGTAAAACTGGTATTCTGGTCACACAGAATTCCTTATTTGCTCTCTAAAAAACAACTCCTTTACTCTCCTATCCCCACCAGAGTGAGATAAAACGAAACGACAATCTAGGCACATAAAAATAGATAAAAGTGTGGGTGATGGGGGGCATATCTCCATATACCATATAACAATAATTAGAAGACTATCCTTCCCCCAGGTGGGGCGGTGGTTATGAGGGGGTTGTCGCTTAAGTCTATGGTGGTTAACTCATACATTTGTAGCATGTGAGCGTGACATGCTACATTCATGGCGATACGAAAATGGTAGTGGAGCTGGTAGTGATATAGCTCACCTCCCTGCATTGGGAATGTCACCTGTCGGTGTACGGCGATTCTAGTAGACACCTGGAAACATGGGGTCCTGTAAAACAAAAGGTAAGGAAGGTATAGAAGTGACAAGACATTGGAGCGTGGTACGTGACCTGTATCTGCTTCGCATCGCCTGCCCAAATGTTAATTACAGTAGGGAGCACTGTCACTTTGTGCCGGCTCCCAACTCTGCACAAAGTGCACTCAGCGGGCGGACAGCGAAGTGGGCAGCCAACGATAGCTTTCGGTGCCTTAAAGGAGGTATACCAGGATATGCGACCATGCCGCACTACTCCCTTTACACCCACCAGCGCGCAACCAGGGGGAACCAGATAGCAGCAAACAAAATTTCATGCTCGAATGCTGTACCACAAGTATAGAGGGTCCAGTCAGATGTGGTCACGTGCCCTAGTCTAAAGATGACGTTTGTACTCACCATTCCAACGGGGAGCGAGGTCAAGTCACCTACCCTCCTCGCCGGCACCGGATCAGAGTGTTTCAGTTCCATTTGGGCGCTGAAGTACTGTCCCGGGTCACGTGCGAGGCGGGGGCGGAGCCCCAACTATGTCATGCCGAGTTTAACTGTGAAAACTACTGGGATGTTTACCTGGCTAGTATGGTGGCCATCTTGTGGTATAGTTCTCTCCGGCGATACCACTAGTAACCCATGGGGCCATTTAGTACTATGGTCCACCAATCGTTTGTCGGTCAAGTGCCTGTTATATTTTGGGTGTTTAGCTATTTGCATGAGTCCAGGATTCCTGTCTGTATGCTTAGCAGCTCAGTGCTTATAGACGATGTATGTTGTGTCGTAGTAATTATCGAGAGTACCCGGTGTGCGGTACTGCTTAATATCATGACCCAGGATGTATGTGTGATGGTGGTACACAGTGGGTGACTCATGTAGGGTAACCTCCTCATTAAGTAACGTGTGTCGTGACATCTCGTAGTGTCATTCAAATGACCCACGACCAAGGTCCTCCTTGTTCTCCAACAGGGAGAATATTTACTATACCCAGTAAGGTAGTGTATAGATGGTCTCCTGAGTGTTGTTACTACCCAAGTCCTGCGTGAGTGTGAAAGGGCTGAATTAAGGCGTATACACATAAGGCCAATCAGGGGTCATCTGTTGTTCATGGCGGCCCAGGGTATATCGTCATTTAAGCCATGGAGGGCTGAGGATAAGCGATGTATCCATCGTTGCTCTATCTTGAGCAGTGCATGTTTGGTGATTTTGGGATGAGTTTCAAGTACCAGCCACTGTAGTGACTCCGAGCGGTGTCCCTGTTCTTTGCAGTGTGTGTACATCTTGGTTGTGACTCTCTGGTTTGTGTCTTCTTGCATTTTTATCTCGCGGCTGCTCCAGCTCACCTTGTTCCCCTGGTGGGATCGTGGTCCCAGGGATTGCTTCGCTTTAACCTCTGCCAAAGGACTACAATGCCCAGGGGGCTCCATCCCGCTGCTGCTAATGAGGGGGAGGCGCTGAAGTCAACACGTGCATTTAAGCGCTGCCTCTACCCCGTGGCTCAAGTGTATCTTCTTGCATTTTTGTCCTGCGGCTGCTCCAGCTCACCTTGTGCTCCTGAGTTCCCCTGGTGGGATCATGGTCCCAGGGATTGCTTCGCTTATGCCCCTGCCAAAGGACTACAAAGCCCAGGGTGCAGAGTGCTCCATACCACTGCTGCTAATGAGGGGGAGGCGCTGAAGTCCACACGTGCATTTAAGCGCTGCCTCTACCCTACGGCTCGGTTGTGTCTTCTTGCATTTTTGTCTCGCGGCTGCTCCAGCTCACCTTGTGCTCTTGAGTTCCCCTGGTGGTATCATGGTCCCAGGGATTGCTTCACTTGTGCCCCTGCCAAAGGACTACAACGCCCAGGGTGCACAGCGCTCCATCCTGCTGCTGCTAATGAAGGGGAGGCGCTGAAGTCAACACGTGCATTTAAGCGCTGCCTCTACCCCGCGGCGCAGGTGTGTCTCCTTGCATTTTTGTCTTGCGGCTGCTCCAGCTCACCTTGTGCTCCTGAGTTCCCCTGGTGGGATCGTGTTCCCAGGGATTGCTTCGCTTGTACCCCTGCCAAAGGACTACAATGCCCAGGGTGCACAGCGCTCCATCCCGCTGCTGCTAATGAGCGGGAGGCGCTGAAGTCAACACGTGCATTTAAGCGCTGCCTCTACCCCACGGCTCGGTTGTGTCTTCTTGCATTTTTGTCTCGCGGCTGCTCCAGCTCACCTTGTGCTCCTGAGTTCCCCTGGTGGGATCATGGTCCCAGGGATTGCTTTGCTTGTGCCCCTGCCAAAGGACTACAACGCCCAGGGTGCACAGCGCTTCATCCCGCTGCTGCTAACGATGAGGAGGCGCTGAAGTCAACATGCGCATTTAAGCGTTGCCTCTACCCCGCGGCGCGGGTGTGTCTTCTTGCATTTTTGTCCTGCGGCTGCTCCAGCTCACCTTGTGCTCCTGAGTTCCCCTGGTGGGATCATGGTCCCAGGGATTGCTTCGCTTGTGCCCCTGCCAAAGGACTACAATGCCCAGGGTGCACAGCGCTCCATCCCGCTGCTGCTAACGAGGGGGAGGCGCTGAAGTCAACACGCGCATTTAAGCGCTGCCTCTAACCTGTGGCGCTGGACGCAGCCCGGACCAAGGGCGGGCCCGTCTGAGCCCTTCCGAGACTGGAAGAGGCTGGGCTGGGCCACCCTATGTACACCTGACTTTTCAATTGCATGGTACTGTTTAGTCTCTTTGCTTCACAGCTATGCCTCCTGTGGGGGCTGGACCATTGAGCAAACACAAGGCAGGAGCGGGAGGGGGGGTGGTGGGAAACCTTGATGCCTTTTTGACTAGGGCAGAATCCGCGCTGATTCACCAGATTCGACTAACTAAGCGCAGGTTATCTTTAGAACCCCAAATGCCCCTAACCAATGGTAGTTTGGCTCCCCCCACCGTTCTAACACAAATAGATACACCTTCCGTCATACCTTCCTCGTCCCTAAGTTAGTATACTTCGGGTTCTATCGCCCGATCACCGTCTGTTCCATCTAGTCCAGATTTCAATTCAGGCACAAAAATGGTTATAACTAGGGGCAAGAAAGCAATTCAGGTTTAAAAAGGGGAACCACCCTCGAAGAAAAGGAAGGCCATTTCCCAACCATCAGGGGGAATCAAACGGAAGGTAGCCTCACGGGGGTGTGGTGGGTGCTGCCAAACCACATCGGCTACCACTAGTGATAGCCTACCTGGCAGTGCCGCTGATAGTCCACCTATATTTAATGAGGAAATACTCTATACACGGATAGTGCAGGGAATCTCAAATTTAATGGACCCCTTGTTGCAAAAATTGTGTCTGATAGAAGATAGACTCAACAAAATAGAGCAGTGTCTATCCCATAGTACCTTGGGCGATTCCAGCGCACAGTTGGGCGGTGGGGGCATTTCTTCCTAGGCGGGTTTGCATGGCTGGGGCTCTGTGGTCGGTGCGCCGAGTCCCACCGAGCTAGCCCCTGTTGATAGTCATCATGTCTCCTTGCCACGGGGAGGTATTAGCTTACTGGGTTCGCAGCATGTCTCGAGAGAAACTCGCACATGCTCTTCTCAACAACGTCTTGCAGGTACTCGGCATGCTTTAAATTTTTTACATCTACCCCGGAAGCCGCTCCCTATACTGTAGTCCTAGGTAATGTCCCTGGGTTAGCATCGCAGGCACAGGAGGATTGGTCAACCCTGAGAAAGAAGGCATTACATCTGCTGAGCTCAAGGACAGGGATCAAAAACCAACTGTTCACTGAATTTAAAATGGTCCGCAGAGTACCATGGGTAGGGAAGTCCCAAAAGTCTCTCAGGGGTGACTGGGTGGTCCTAAGTTTTAGGTCTCCTGATTTGGTCCAGCATATTCTGGAGTGGGCAGGGGACCTTGCCGCCAGGGATGATATTTCTGTTCTCCCCTTGGGGTACTTTTATCGACCCACAGACATCACTAGATGTACTAAATAGAGAGGGACCTCCCAATCACTTGGTCAATATAACTATTCTGACCCCCTTAATAATCGTTTCAATGCTTTTTCTTCATTAGAAGACATCGTTTGACTTGAACCACTTGATTGTTCCGTTTATCCAGGGACAGGCACATTTAGGGGTCACGCGGGCTATGATAATGGTCCCCCAATTTGTGACCCACCTGATTCTTTTAAAACCCGGGATATCCCAATAGAGCAGCATGCAATAGGTAATAACCCTGGCTATCTTGGGGGTGTTTATATAATTAAGGTGGAATTGAGAATGGTGGAGAGGCTAAAAGACATGGCTAACGTTCTCCCAGTAAGATCCATTTCACTAGACTGCTCCTATGGTTTGGATGCGCAGGCGGCTGTGAACGTACCTCCTCCCTATCCATCCCCCGTAAGTCCATCTCAAGGGCACTTAAAGTCCGTCATGACAGTGGGCTCCTGGAATATTGCAGGGCTCCTGCCCAAAATCGCATCAAGCGATTGGGCAGCGTTCATTGAACAGCATGACCTCTGGGCATTCCAAGAGACTTGGTCTATTGATCAGGTACATTACCCCGGGTTTTTAAATTTCTCTAAACCTGCCCAAGGGGGATGGAAAGGTAGACCCATTGACGGTCTCACTTGCTGGGTGACACAGCAAATGGGTTACAGGGTTGAGGTGGTTCCCATCGACAGTCCGGATATTATGACCCTATGGCTCCGGAGGGCTCAAGCACGAGACAGAGGGCAGCGGGTGGGAGACAGTTGCTCTCCTTGATAGCTTCCTGGACAACCAGAGGGGAGGGTGCAACCTGATAATTATGGGAGATTTCAACTGCACCTTTGAACCGTTTGATTTAGAAGATGGTAATCTAAGTATTGATGAGGATTCACAGTGGAACATCCCGTCCCTAAATCTGAGCCGAATTAAAAAATGGACAGAAGCTGCCTTGCAACTTAAGGGGTTGTGCCTGGAAAGGGGAGTGCGAGCGGTAAATGGGAGGTCTCAATCGGACCGGAAGGGAGCGCACACCTTCAATAACGGTATAAGGATTAGTCGCATTGAATTTATTCTCCTCAATGTAGAATTTTGGTCTTCCCTCTACGACATGCTGGTACAGGAGCGCACAGAAAGCGATCATGACCCGCTAATTTTGACAATTAAGGCCCGGGTTTATTAAACATCTCCAAAAAGGACGCTGAGGATATATCACCAGAAGTGCTGCTCTCAAATGACACAAGGAGAGTAAGATAGTCCAGGCTTATTGGGAACGATGGGGACCTGGGCAAGATGAAGGCTATGGTTGCCCACTCGATATCTTGTCTTCAAAGTTGCGACTCCCAGGAGGATATTAACCTCATTGCCCCCCAGGTTCATCGAGACTTGTTTTCAAACCTAAAAACATATTTTATCAACACCAGCCAAAAGAAGGCAAAGACAGGGACAACAACAGCTACCTGGTACAATAAAACCTGTAGAGAGGCATATCGATAATTGACAAGGGCTATTAGATATAAAGATATGGGAGAGGTCAAATTCGCCAGGGAAAGGTATGAAGCAACCCAATTAAAAGCAGAAAAAGGATGATAACCGCTGGCTTGATTTGCTTACAGCAAGCCATGAGAAAGACATGGTAAAATTCTGGCAGTTAGTCAAGTGGGGGAGTGGTGGAACACCCTATACACCTATTAATTATGTTCCGCCCGAACAGTGGGCCTTGTATTATAAGGCCCAGTTCTCTGCCTCCAATAACAACTTGGTATATTTCCAAATTCCCTCCTCGATACCTACCCTATCATTCAACAACTCCAAGGTCGAGACAGTCCTCTCCTTAATTCCGAGAGGAAGGGCCCTGGGCCTCGACTGTGTACCAGCAGATCTGTTTGTTTATGATAAGGACAACTGGGTTGTTTACATCACCTATCTTGTTAATGCCATCGCTAGTGGCGCATGCATCCCTGACACCTGGTCTGGAGCAGTTATAATACCAGTATATAAAAAGGGGGACCACGCATTACCCGGCAACTATAGGCCTATCAGCCTTATAGATTCTATCCCAAAAATAGTTGGAAGGTTGGTATTGTGCCGAATCCAGCTGTGGATAGAGGAGTCTGAGATTTTATCACGACTGCAGGCAGGTTTTCGCCCCCATAATAGCACCATAGATCAGGTGCTCAGGTTTGTGATGATCTACTGGCAGGTAGTTATTATAGGAGTGGGCACATTATACGTGGCTTTTATCATTCTTAAGTCTTCTTTTGACTTGGTTCCTCGTAATAAAATGTGGAGAGCCTTTATGGATGTGGGGATGCCATTGGAGTTATTAGTAATGTTAGTCAAACTACATGACTCCAATCATGCACAGGTTCGCTGGGGCACACACGGTGAAGTAACAGATAGATTTCCCATTTTAAAGGGTGTGCACCAAGGATGTGTCCTCGCTCCTACCCTGTTTTCTTTGTTCATTGACAGGGTCGTTCAGTACTATTCCACATGCCCCACTAATGCTCCAACCTTGGCGGGCTTGAAGATCCCCCTACTCATGTTCGCGGCTGACACCTTGATCTTATCTAAGACCCAAACAGGGCTTCAGGTTGCCCTGTCTCGGTTCAAGGAGTTTTGTCATGACCATGAGTTGGTGGTCAACGTGGACAAGACAAAGTTCATGGCTCTCCACAAGTATAAAGCCATCAAGGGTAAAGTGTACATGAACAATTTTCTTCCAGAACAGACTGAAGTGTTCACCTACTTGGGGATAACCTTAAATAGGAAGCTAAACTGGAAGCCACAGATTGACATGCTAGTTTTAAAACATGCTCGGCTGTCTGGGGCTCTTATAAAAGACCTCACCAAGCCAATAGCCCCCGCCCTCAAGATATATAACTCTAAAGTTGCTAGTGCAATCCTTTATGGCACTGAACTCTGGGGCCACGAGGATATTACCCCGCTGGCTACTGCCCAAAACAAATTTATAAGGGCACTAACAGGTTTGCCACAATCCACTCCATTGCTGCCTTTATGTGTGGACCTGGGTTGCTTTTGCATTGAGGATTTGGATCGATTCAGGCCTATAGCTTTTTGGAGAAGGCTTTGGGTTACTCCTGAGCTCTCCCTGTATGCCAAAGCTCTCTTGGATTTCAGAGGGGTAGGGTGCCTAGGTAAAATCAAATGGCTTCAGTACATAAAAAACACCTTGACTGAAATGGGGATGAGCATTTTGTGGGAGAATCCAGAAGGCAACCCATTTCAGTCAAAAAAGGAGTTCAAGGCAGTTTATTTGGACATGGTGAAGATGAAGCGTTTTTTCTCTATCACAAGGTCCACATTGTCCAGGAATTTCCTGCTGATCAAACATGAGATTGGGTTTGAACCAGATTGGGATTTTATTCTAAAACCATTTGATAGAAAGCCATACCACCAGTTTAAGGTAGACTCCCTTCCGATTAAAGCTTTTACTAGCAGATGGTATCTGCCTACGACAGAAATGTGCCCTTGTGTTTAGCACAGATTGAATCAATCGCTCACATCTTATTTGTTTGCCCGACCTACAGGTCACCCAGGATGAAATGGCTCAACTCCTCTTGTACCAGATGGAGGCCCTAAGGATCCTGCAGACATGTACCCAGGAATCCATTGTTGTTGCTATGGCAAAAAGTTTGAGTTGGGCATGGGCCATTCGGGCTAACAAACTAAGGGAACCCTAACTTGTTTCAACCCCATTTTTATCCAACTTTAAGGGATGTGTGGTAGGTCGATTCTGCCATATTGCCGAGTCTTGTTGCAGGGTCTAGTGATTTCACTAAAGACCGGGGCAGCTGTATGTCTAAACCACTGCCATAGGCATTCTGGTATTACAACACCGTTCTGTCCACAAACTATTGCTGAGTTGATATATCCTATACCACATCTTTTTTAAACTTATGGACGTTAAAGTGTTTTAGAGCATGTTGATCTGATGTATTAATATATAAATTCATGCACCTTTTATTGTGGTCCCTTTACATTAATGTTAGTTATGTATTTGACTTGAGCTTCTTTTAATTTTGTATTTTTAATCTGTTTTAACTTTTAACTGACTGTAATGTCTTTTATGATTTTTATAATCGAAATAAAGACTAATGAACTGAACTGAACTGACTCTCTGGCATCTTATGTTGCTCTTATGTTCTGTGATGCGAGTCCTGACTGTTCTCATCGTCATTCCCACATATCTCTTCCCGAAGGGGCATGTCACCAAGTAAAAGCATCTGGATGTATTGCAATTAGTATGACTTCTCTTGGTCCAGGTGAACGTGTCTGACAGTGCTATTGTTTTAATGACTCTGGTCTGTTCACAGAACACACAGGTGCCAAGCGGAAAGTGCCCAGTGATGGGGGGAAGGTCCCAGAGTGTTCTCTGTATGTTGTTGTTCATAGTTATTGGTCTTGTGTGCACAATGATGTCCTTCAGGTTTCGAGTTCTCTTGAAGGCGAATCTAGGTGTTGGAAACTCCATCTCCCCAGTGTTCAGAATGCCCCAGTGTTTCTTTATGGTACCCTTAATATGTGTGGAGTCTGGTGTATATGATGTGACACATGTCAGGGTCTCAGTGGGGTCTCTATGTACAGTCTGCAACAGGGCATCCCTGGGGTTGTTCAGGGCTCTCCTGGAAGAGTTCCTAACCAGCCGTTCTGGATAACCTCTTTCTTTTATATTCTGTTCCAGCGCCTTTGCTTCAGTTTTGTAATCAGTGGTGGTACTACAGTTCCTCCTAATGCGGAGGAATTGTCCAAATGGGAGGTTACCTTTGAGGGCCCTGGGATGGTGACTCTTGTATAGTAGTAAACTATTCCTATCCGTGGGTTTTCTATACAGGGTGGTAGTAATTCCAGTTTGATCGAGTCTCAAGTTCAGATCCAGGAAGGGTATACTGGTCTCTGAGATGGTGTGTGTAAACCTCAAGAACTCATTCTGTGTGTTCACCCACTCGCAAAACTCTTCGCAGGTCGAGCGATCACCTTTCCAGAAGATTAAAATGTCATCAATGAACCTCTTCCACAAGGATAGGTTATTGATGTAGGGGTTGTTAGTGTTCAGGATGACATTTTCTTCGAAGGTGGCCATGTATAGACAGGCTACACTTGGAGCGAAGGTACTCCCCATGGAAGTACCTTGTGATTGATGGAATAATTGTTTCCAATATTCAAAGTAATTCTCAGTCAATGCCAATGTGGCACACCCCATGATGAAGGAGATAGGGGTCGGTGAGCTCCAGTTTTCTTTCATGAACAATGATTCAGTGGCAGTCAATGTGGCACGTTGTGGAATGTTTGTATACAACGCTTCTACGTCAAGTGTGACTAGAAGGTTGATCTCGGTAATATCATGTATTTCATCTATGATATGTAGTATATCAGTTGTATCTCGCAGGTATGAGGGTGTTTTCTTCACTATAGGCTGCAGGAAGTGGTCGCAGAATCTTGAGAGGGTCTCCAAGAGCGACCCTATTCCTGAGACTATTGGCCTCCCTAGTACCGGTGTTGTGCCCTTGTGGATTTTAGGGAGTGTATAAAAATGGGGCACTCTTGGGTCCTTTGCCATCAAAATGTCAGCTTCTTTTTTTTAGAAATCCACCCGTTGGCCTCAGCCTCAAAGATCATACTGCTGATCTCCGTTTTGAGTCTGGTAGTGGGGTCTTCGGAGATCGGGGTGTAGTACCTAGTGTTACATAGTTGGCGTCTGCACTCACAATCATAATCATCAGTAGATTGAATCACGATCGCTCCTCCTTTGTCAGCTTGCTTTATAGTTATACTGACATCTTCTGCTAAAGATCGTGCTGCTGTTTCTTCAGCATTGGTCAGATTATGGATGGGTTTATTCGTGGGGATCCCTGCCAGATCCTTTAGTATTGCTTTTTCAAACGTCAGTACTTCGGGGGGCACCATTCCATTGTTGGGGGTGAAGGTTGAGGGGTTCCTCAAGCCTGAATCTTCAGTGTCAATTTGAGGTGTGTCAAGGAAAAAGGCTTTTAAGCGGATGTTTCGGAAAAATTCCTGGATTTCACAGGTGTCCCTGAATCTGTCTGTTCTGGGTGTTAGCACATAGCCTAGTCCTTTCTCCAGTACTCTTTTCTCGGTTTTGGTCAAGGTCCTATTGGACAAGTTGACCACTAGTTCCTTTTCCCCCTGGTCCGACTCCTGGTCTCTATAGTGTGTTTGGTCCTGCCACTGCACTCCTTTTTGCATCCCTCTTTTTCACCCTCTTCCTCTGTCCCAGCCTCTGTCTAAAAAAGGGGGGTTGCCCATCGGAAAGTATTGTGGTTGGCCTTGAGGGTACATAGGGAACTGCCAGAAGGGCGTCGGTGGTGGCCCTTGGTATGAGGGCGCACTGTTATAGTTGGAATGAGGGGGATAGTAGCCCCTTCTCTGGGTGTTGCTGCCCCTACTGTCAGGGCTAGAGTCACTGTTGGAGGATCCCCTCCTGCTCGTATCCGTGCCCTCGTCGGATGAATATCCATTTTTTGATGAAGTGTAGTCATCCTTCAGATAGGGGTAGTCTGTCTCCTTGTTAAACTGCTGGATGTCTTTCTGTAGTTTAGCGATTTTTTGCTTCAGTAAATATTCCTTATTCTCAGTGATCTCGCTGTTAATTTCAGCCAGTTTGGATTTAAATGTGGTGGATTGTATGGCTGATTTCAGAACTGCCTCTGCTGCCTGGATCCTGGCCAATAAGGCGTCTGCCAGCCTTTTAGTGGTGTTGATAATCAACACTAGAAGATCTCTGTTACATTTCCAGGACACCATACACCAGTCTGTTTTAGAAACTGGGTCTTCCAGAAAGATTCTGGGTAGGAGATGACAATGAGGCCACTGGGGGCGATGTTGGCCCACAGATATTCTGTCATCATGGCCCCGTGAAGGGTGATTTTCAACCATTCCCTCTTAAGTGAAGATAAAGCGGACCAGTCCTCGCATTGTGACCCTGGGGCCACACTTGCTCCGATCCCTAACAGTGAGGGTGTCTTCTGTAGGATATCGGCCACAGCTTCCTCATTGAAGCTGAGGCCCTGGTTATCCTCCATATTTGGTAGGTAACCACGCTATCCTCCCGTTGATAGCGTGTATAGAATTGGGCCAGTTAGTGTGGTTCACACTAATTTGGTAACCTAGTGTCCCACGGGGGTCACCCGTGCAGATAATTTGTCAACAAGAAGGGGGACTGTGGGGCTTTTTGTCGAGGTCCAGCATAGGTGCTCAGTAAGTTCCTGCTAGCTAGTGGTATGCTGTTCTTCATAATATTTTCTATCTATGTCCAGTCTCACAGGCCAAAGAAATCTGTTACACAGACATCGGCGTTCATTTCAGAGTCTTTGCAGAAACACGATTGCGTTATTCTACCTTCAAATAAGTATGCTAGATGACTTGTTTGTTTCCAAGTAAGGAAGCAAGAACCAATCAAAGGGCATCTTCTTTATCCAGATATCTAGAAATAAGTAAGTCAGATAATGTCTCTCACTACCTTGGCATTAGCACCGACAAAGGAGAAAATATCTTCTAGAGTATCGTTCACTGTGTCGCTTGGGCACCAATTCCTGCCAATCGGCAGCCTTGGCAGCTAAGTGAAAATTGCTTTGGCTTCAAAAATAGAACTGCAGCCCTCCACAGGTGGAGTTGTAACAACAAACACCACACATGCATTCTGCCAGGCAACTACAGAGGCCAGGTACATATCCACTAAAGTAGGTAATCCACATGCTAACCTATTCTGATCTCTCCAAAATACTTGGGAAGATCATGTGATAATGATTGCCCAGTTTCATTTGTTGCTTAGGTATCCATCATAGCCTAAGGACTAAGCCCTACAACTATTTCTCCTGTAGATGTGACCCTCCCTTGAGCACTCATTCCAGCCTCCATGAAGCAAAGTACCAGGCAGCATTTATACAGCCAAGAAAAAGAACAACCAGGAGAAGGGAAGATTTTATACATGGGTTTTCATACCAATGGTGGGTTGTTTATTGTCAGGGATACATCTTAGTGAGATTGTATTAAGTATATCTAAGCCTTATACATAAACTAGCCAGGTTCTTAGCACTGCTAGAAAAGCAGCATGCTCAGAGAATCAAAACTGTCCCTGAGAGAGCTCAAACTCGCCTACTTGTGTTCAATTTGAATTTTTTACAGAATTGTATTTCATATTTATATTTTGAAATGATTATTAGAGTGCAATAAAATCACCCAGTGGTATCAAGGTGTAGTATAAATCACAGATAATTGAACTTTCAAAGCTTGGGAAACAGGCAACAAACCTGTGTTAGTAGGCACACAATCAGAGTTGTAATACCCTCTTAAATATTCACATTTTTGTCTCCATGTGCAGTGATATGGACAGGCTATCCTACATAGAGGAAGTTTTCATAGAAATGGCCCTGATCCCAAAGACCCCAAAGAAGAAATGTATCGGAAGTTCTAAGTTTACATAGTGGACACCTACTAAACCAACCAGCTAGTGGTGAAGGGGTGTGGTTCCAGAGTTTTGTGGACCAGTCAAAGTGTTTTAAAATTGATCCATTACTCGATGAACAACCAATGCAACAAGGTTAGCAATGGGGTATATGATCAAAACATTAAAGTTGTGACAAATGTCTAGCATCTGCGTTCTGTATCAATTTCAGCCTATAAATGGACCCTAATTTGAACTGCAATGCAGTAATCCACTCAAGAGGAAATTAAGGCATTCACAAGTGTGACCTTATGAGAAAACAGGATGAGGTCAAAAGCTTTTTCAAAACCTGAAGATGGAAGCAGCTTGAGCAGATCACATCACATTGACACAGAAGATGACTGCTGAGAAGGAGCAATGAGAGCGTGCTCCCGGGCACTGAGATCACCTACGCTGTGAAAATCCCTGTCGCCCACACACCCCTCCCGGAGAGCGTGGACCCACCGGAACACACGCAAAGGGGAATCTAACCCAAATCGAGCTAGCGCCATCCACAAGATTATTTTAAATAAATGAAGAAGGAACGGCGATCCGCGCCCCAACACCACAGACGTGTCAAATGACTGCCACAGAGGGATTGGACCAGCGGACCGCACTCTGATACCAAAAGACACTCACCTCCCCCTAGACTCATCGAGGGTCCTGCTCAGCACCCAGGCCAGGATCGCAAGACAAAACGAGCTAAGTGGAGACTCCAAGCTGGAAACGATCACCGCTGTTTGCGTGCCAGTGCCTGACCCTAAGATGGCCACACCGGACCATTAAATGGACACTAGAAACGCTCACACACAACAGCGCCGGTGAGCCTTTTAAAAATCACTCGCAAGACTTCCAACCCGTGTCAGGTATAACGCAACCTCCCTGCACGGCGTGACCGACCTCTTCGCACCCTAGGCGTGACCCATCACCAGTGCCTGATCACAAGATGGCCATCCGGGGCTCCATCCTGCCCGGAAAACGAAAGTACCACCGATGAGCTGCTAACTTTCCCTTGGTGGTGACCTCAATGCTGGACTCTGCTCTGTTTAATAACGCAACCTCCTTTCACGTCAAGACCAACCTCCCACACCCCAGGCGCTGTGCCTCACCGGTGCCTGACTACAAGATGGCCGCCTGGGGATCCAAAATTGCCTGGATAGCAAATTTCCACCGGTGAGTGGCAAACTCTCCCTTTGATGGTGACTTCAATGCCTCAATGCTGGACTTTGCTTTGCTATTAAAACCAGATGCAACGCGACCAACCCCCACACGGTGAGATAGACCTCCTCCCTCTCTAGGTGCTGCAGCTCTCAAATGCCTGCCCACAAGATGGCTGCCCGGGACTCAGAACCTGACCTAACAAGGAAAGACACACTGGTGAGTCAACAACTCCTCTTTTAGTGTGACCACAACGCTGGTTTTCTGCCCTGCCTTGGAAAGTTAATCCAAATTTTTATAGTAATTGAGAGCCCGTGCACACACAAAACCGCCAGCACCTCCACTCGATGCGCCTGACCTTGAGATGGCCGCCCGGGCCCAATAACTCGCCCAAATCCACTCCGGTGAGTCATTTACTCTCAGAATAGTTTTCCTCACATCCTGATTCTACCTTGCTGTGGCCCTCTAGTTGCATCATCAATGTGGCGATAGCCCACATACTCTCGAGGCTACCTGCCCCCATCCCTACTATGCCTGACCCCTAGACAACCACCCGAGGTACACAATCTACTCCTTCAGACCACCCACACAGGCGACACACACACTTTGCACATAATGGTGATCCCAGCAATCCCTCCCACCCTCACCTCGATCCACCAGCACCGCTGTTGTAAATTGAAACAACGATGTGATTAAGCATTTACTAAAGACATTAATTCCCCTTTTATAGAGCATGTTTTCTCCGTTATGTTGACCGAAGTTTGGACTCCATTTTGTATTGTCATGCTTCCACGTGTTCCCCACGAGAAGAGTCCAACCTCTGTGTTAGTTGCTCTTGTAATCTGCCTAGTAACAGTCTATAAATAGCTCCTTTGTCCATCTGGCACATGCCCAGACTTGACCACATCTGTTATCAGTTAGCCTTGCCTGACCATGTTTTCGCGGGCTCCAGGAGTGTGTTAGCTCCGCCCACATATTGATTCAGTATCGAAAATGACCATAAATGGTAATGTTCTTCGGTCTCATGTTGTATCCACCCACTTATGAGCCCCTCTATTGTGTATAAAAGGGGACCATGTACGTAAGTTCTTTGTGCTACTCTATGCAATACTGAAGAGTGTTGTGTGGATTGTAGGACCACCCTTAAGGGTTAATAAATGCTGTCTTTGTACTTTGCAGTTTCCGTGCCAACTTCCTTATAGATTCCATTACAGGAGAGCGAACCCTTGTGTCCTGCGGGCCTAGCTGGGGCCTGTATTCGTCAATTGGCGCCCGTCACGTGGGGCTCATCGGCGACTCGGATGCTCGAAGGACTGGTCGCGACGAAGGTGAGGAATTTGGCCGGGGACGTGATCACTGCCAGCGGCGTCTTAGCCCTGGCATCCCGAGGTTTTTCTTCCTTCCCTTCCGAGCTGACCGTCTGGGTGGCGCCGGTCCTCGACTGAGACCTCTTCTGTCGGTCTTGCCGTGAAAGCCGTTTGGGCGATTGTGGAGCTTGGCAGTTGGAATCTGGACTCTTGATTGGTAAGAACCGGTGTACGGTACTTGCTCCGAGTTTTTGAAGCCTGATCTGGCTATTTGAGTTTGATTCGTGATGACTAGTCATATTTTGTATTTGTCTTTGTGAATATATATGCGTTGCAACACATATAGGCAGGTAATGTGGAGAGATTTCTCCGGAGCTGTGTAACTTTGAACGGCGCAACGATTAAGTGCCATTTTTCTATAATATTGCATATTTTGCATTATTTCTGAGCATGCCTGCTTTCAGCGCACTCCGTAAGTGGTGTTGCTGTTTTGGAAACCGGTTGAACCTCGAGGAATCTGCTCCAGCTCCCCCAGAGGGGACTCCTAATAGGGATATGTATGTGAAGCATGGTCTTTCTTCCATAATGTACAGCACAATATGGAGGAAATATACTAAGAAGGATCCTGAGTTACGATGGCCTTTGTATGGATCGTTTGATATACGTAAGATTGAGTATGTGGAACAGTGTATGTGTAAGCGGCGTGCTCGTCAGGATATGTTTGAGTGTGTACGGTTGTGGGTGAAGGAGGTGCGTGAGCGAGAGAAGCGCGAGAAAGCGCTGTTTGATAAGGAACAACGGAAGACTGATCATGTGCGAGCCCAGGAAGCGAAGCGTCGGGAAGACAGAGAACAGACAGAGAGACAAGAGAAAGAGCGTAGGCTGCAAGTTTCGGGTCAATATGCTGTTCGGCAGCCACTTTATCCTGTCCTTAATAATCTTGATGATGATTTTTATTTACTAGATCGCTCTCCGCCCCCTTATGTCGGCGCATCTGCTCCGAGGCCGCAAGATTCTGTCCCGGGTCCGGGTAAGGTAGATACGCGGTCCATGTTATCGGCTGAGCATATGGCTGAGCTTCGGCAAATTTCCTTCCGTGCACTTAAGGGTAAGGTGTCCGTGGATGAATTGTTCCATACTTGGGGGTCGTGGCAGGATAGAGAGAGATTGTATTTTTTGAGTCATTTTGCTGAGGAAGTGATTGCTGCTTTTCGGAAATATTCTAGTGTCTTTGAGCCTGAAGAAGTGACATCGGATGCTAAAGCATTGCATGATGGTGTTTTTTCTCCCTCTAAGGCTCCTGACACGGCTCGGCGGCTATTCGCCTTGCGGGACGCGGTGCTGGCCCATAAAGGAAAAGCGCGCCCACGAGCAGGGGAGGAGACGCAGTCGGATTCATGTACCGCAGAAGGCCACTCATCCACCTCTCAATCAGATAAGAGCGATCTAGTGCATGCTAAGCCAATGCGCGAGGCGGCGCCTTTGTATGTTCCTCCTAAAGGAGCGGGGACTAGCTCGGACATTACCTCCGCCGATGCTAAGGGATATTTTGTGTATAATTGGGTTTACACTCCATGGCAAAGGGCTGATGTTATGGCATTGAAGAATGCGCTGCCCGACCCCCGCAAGAATCCAGCGGCCTTCTATGAAGAAGTTGAGGGGGCCTTGAATTCTTGCGTTATGACTTTAGCAGATATAGATTTGTTCTTTGGGCTTATTCTACCACCGGATATGTGGCGATCTGTGCGAAAGGTAGATGATGTTGCCACTTTTAAGGCTCGATGGTCTGAACTGGAGGATGAGGATAGGGAGAGGAAGCCTGCGCAGAAACCGCCCCAGAATATTTTAGATCTCCCTGCTGCTATTGTGGCTAAGTTGAAGACAATTATCCCCCCTAAAAAGATTGACTGGAATATGTTAGCTGCATGTAAACAGAAAGTTGACGAGTCAGTTGCGGACTTTTTTACGCGCTTTGAGGAGACGTTTCACGATTTTAGTGGACAGTCGCTTACTGACGATACGGGACGCCACCTTTTTGCGGATAAATATGTGGCTAATCTGCTGCCGGCAGTTGCGGCCCGTCTAAAAGCGAGTGAAAGTTCTTGGTCCTCCGCTACACCGACGGCCCTCCTGACTATCGCCCAGTATTATGAACGTCAGGAGCAAGAAGCAAAGGGCCAGGAGGAAAAGAAATCGAAAGATTTGAAAACAAAGGTGATGTTGGCACAAGTCTATGGCCCGCCTCGACGGGGTAGTACTAGAGGTAGGGGAGGATCTTATGGTCCTCCCTCGGGCCGATCTGATTTGAATAGGAACCAATGTGCGTATTGTAAGCAATCGGGTCATTGGGCTAGGGACTGCCCGGTGTTGCATGCATCGCGTCAGGGGCATACCCATGGTGGCCCGCGAGGTAGAGGGGGTTTCTCGAACTTTCGAGGGAATTCTAACGAACAGGCTCGTTTTGACTCTGCTGGGCAGCACCGCGATAGATCAAACGTTTTTGATCGCCAGCATCAGTATCAAGCGTCTGGGATTGACCGGTCGGGGTACCATGACTCTCAGCATGCATAGGAATGCGTTGGATGGGGGTTAGAATCAGTTGAGGTGCCGGTCGATCAGAAGGGCCCTTATGTATCGGCTGAGGTTTTGGGCTCTACTGATCAGTTCCTAGTGGATACAGGAGCGACACGTAGTGCGCTATCTAAGCAATTGGTTCCGGGGGCTCCCCCATCCGGCTTAATGGTCACATCGGTAGGGTTTGACGGTACACTCTCCCGAAGCCCTCTTTCACAGCCCCTCATGTTTAAGGTTGATTCTTTTTCTGCACCCTGTCCGTTTCTGCTTGCCCCGTACACACCGGACAACATTATGGGTCTTGATATGTTAAAACATTTTAGGGCTACGATCCGCTGCTCCCCTGCTGGTGTACGGGTAATATTAAATGACAATTACCCCCGATCAGAACGGATGTGTGCGATGTCAGAGGATGCGCTGTTAGCTACCCTCCCTCGTGCTTTGTGGGCAACTTCGGATACTGATGTGGGACAAATGGTGATTCCACCGGTCCACATTAGCGTCCAGGAGGGGGCGGTGTTACCACGCCTCCCACAGTACCGTATTTCCCAGGAGGGGGAGGAGGCTCTCATACAGATAGTGCAGGATTTGATGGCGGTAGGAGTAGTGGAGGAAGTCCCCTACAACATTTGTAACAGTCCGATTCTTCCCATACTGAAAAAGGATACGGATGCCAGAGTTTATCGGTTTATAATTGATTTGAGAGAAGTGAACAAGATCGTGATACCTTAATACCCAGTGGTTTCCGATATCACGACGTTGCTTACCTTGGTCCCGCCTACGGCGACCATGTTCTCAGTGATTGATTTGAAGAATGCCTTCTTTTCCATTCCCATTCACCCTGAAAGCCGATATCTTTTTGGGTTTACATTAAATAATAGATCTTATCGTTTTTGTAGGATTCCCCAGGGCTACACAGAAAGCCCTAGCATTTACAGTCAGGCTTTGAAACGACAATTGGATTCCTTTGTTCTGCTCGAGGGGGTCGCCCTCATTCAATATGTTGATGACATCTTGCTGGCGGCTGACACCCTGGAGTTGTGTGAAAAGAGTACGTTATCCTTACTCTCCTTTTTAGCGTCCCACAATCATAAGGTATCTAGGAAGAAATTGCAATTCTGTAGACCAAAGGTGACTTATTTGGGTCACCTTTTGTCTAAGGAGGGGCGTGCACTCACACCGGATCGTATCCAAGTAATTTTGGATACACCGAGACCGTCCACACAGAAGGATGTGCGTGCATTTTTGGGCCTCGTTTCTTTTTGTAGACAGTGGATATTGGGGTTTTCGCACATAGCTAAGCCATTGTTAGCCCTCTTGACAAAGGACACGCCTATCCCAATCCCTTGGTCAGATGAGTGTGATACTGCTTTTCAGCAACTACGACAGGCCCTTTGTTCAGCACCAGTGTTAGGGACCCCTGATTATGCAAAACCCTTTTCGTTGTATGTGCATGAGAAAGATGGATGTGCATTGTCAGTTTTAGTGCAGATGCACGGCGATAAGCAGCGCCCTTGTGCATATTTTTCGGCTGTACTTGATCCTGTCGCCCGAGCATTACCAGGGTGTTTTCGCTCGGTTGCGGCGACAGCTGTGTCAATACGCCAAAGCGAGGGAATTGTGTTATCTCATAAGCTGTTGGTATTAGTCCCCCATGCTGTCGATGCCCTGCTCAATCAAACGAAGACGCAGCATTTGACCAGCGCCCGTTTAACGGGATATGAGTTGACGCTTTTGGCTCCTCATATTACGTTGAAAAGGTGCGTAACGTTAAACCCGGCAACATTGTTGCCATACCCCGAAACCCAGCCTGAGGCACGGAAAGCGCATGATTGTATTCTCGTGACTGAGGAAAAACAAAGGGTCGTATTGATCTCCAGGATACGCCCTTTCCAGATGTAGATGGAGAACTGTGGGTGGACGGATCATGCCTGAAGCTACCAGATGGTACGACTTCAGCAGCGTATGCAATTACCACATTACAAACGATAGTGGAGACAGCACGCATACCACAGAAATCAGCCCAAGCAGCGGAACTGATAGCACTAACACGAGCATGTGAGCTCAGTACAGGATTATGTGTGAATGTTTATACAGATAGCCGCTATGCCTTCGGAGTAGCGCACGATTTCGGCCTACTCTGGAAGGAGAGAGGGTTTTTAACGTCACATGGAGTACAGATAATGCATGGAGAGTTAGTTCATAATCTTTTAACTGCACTGACATACCCAAGGAAAATTGCCATTGTTAAGTGTAGCGCCCATAGGAAAGTAGTTGATAAAGTTGGAGAAGGGAATGCGTTAGCAGACCGAGTAGCACGGGAGACTGCGATGCAGCCCGGTACTACTGCCATGTATGTAGTAAAGTCACAGGTGGAAAGATGGCATGATGCGAAGGAGGAAGTGCGGGAAATGCAACGGACCGCTTCTGACAAAGAGCGGGAACAATGGGCTAGTGAGGGAGAATTGGATGATGAGGGTTGCTGGAGGAATAAGCAGATGGATAGATGGAAATTACCCACGGCTTTTGTACAACCTATGGTTCAGATGGCACATGGGCTAGCACATGTTGGAGCTTCCGCAATTGTGAAATTGCTTACCCAAGTCTGGGAGCATCCAGAGATTGCTAGCACAGCGAAGAGGGTGGTGCAGACTTGTATGATCTGCCTGAGGTACAACCCAGGAAAGGGTACTCGAACTCCAGCAGGAGGGTTTGTGACACCCACTGCACCCTTTGAGGTTCTGCAGATGGATTACATCCAGCTGGAGCGCTGTAATAATCTGAAGTATGTTCTAGTAGTGGTTTGCGCCTTCAGCAAATGGGTTGAAGCGTACCCTACGAAAGACAATACTGCAATGACTACTGCGAAGCTGCTGCTGAAGGAGTTTTTCCCCCGATATGGCGTTTGTAGACTTCTGTGGAGTGATAACGGCCCTCACTTTGTAGCGGATGTTATAAAGTATGTCTTGAAGGGCCTAGGTATCACTCAGAAGTTCCACGCCGTGTTTCACCCTCAGTCTGCAGGCCTAGTTGAGAAGTATAATGGTACACTGAAGCTTAAGATCGCCAAAATTCAAGCTTCGACGTCTTTGACTTGGCCAGACGCTCTGCCACTGGCGTTATTGTCAATTAGATCGGTACCGCACTCTCGAACCGGCCTTACACCATATGAGATTGTTTTCGGACGCCCAATGAATATTTGGGGTCCACCAAGACCTAAGGCTGTGTATGATGTACCTTGTGTAATGATGAGCGATTATCTGGCACAGTTAACGGATAACTTGGTTTCTATCCATCAACAGGTCCGAGAGGCGCTCCCTGATCGGTCTACCGGTGAAGGACATGGTCTCCGGCCTGGGGACCACGTGATGGTGAAAGTTTTCGACAGGACGAACAGCTTGGAACCGAGATGGGTGGGCCCTGAGCAGGTCCTCCTCGCAACGAGGACGGCTGTACGAGTCTTCAACAGAAAGAATTGGATCCATTCCCTGCACTGTAGGAAGGTGCCGCCCGGATTGGTGGAACCTGCCGTGCTGACCGATCAACGAGAAATCTTGGCTGCAGAGACAGGCCGTGCTGCTGAGCCAAACGCCACTGAGGAGCTCTTTCCGGACCACGCGACTCCTGGAGGAAGGCGATATCATCTTCGACCAAGGAAGTGAGTTTTCCAGTACCGGGACATACTGTCAGAACGGCCCTTGGGTTAGTGAAACGGAGAGCCGATGAGGCAAGGGGGGGGGATCAGCCCTGCATTAGTGTAGCGACACCCGTCTTGGCCCGCTGGTGAAGAAATCAACCGCTGCCCAAGGGGAAGAGTTCTGACAGACTTTTAGTTTCAGGAAGATATTGGTTTTATTCTTTTTACTTTGACATGGAGAAAAAGAAAATCCTTTGTGCATTAGGGTTCATGCTGACAGTAGCCATTGTTGGGATAACCACATGGTTCGTGGAGGATGTAACTCCCGCTCGGAAGATTCTTGTGTTGACAACTCCGGTGCCTGAGGAGCACTACTTTTATACATTACCGTATCAAGAGTTGAAGCATCGACAATCTTACTTGAATAACACTTTCATCCAGATGCTGCATCATACCCACGTTGCTACGGATGCTACGAACTGTTGGATATGTGGGATGATGCCAGCTCATCAGAAGAAAGGAGGAACGCCATTTATACCACTTCCTTTCTCTCATAATGGCTCTTGTAGAGCATGGTATACTTTGCTTTTTGCCACTCGGAAACCGACAGTGGGACGATTGCTTTTTAGACTTAATAAAGAATGCCATCAAGACAAAAATGGGTATCCACAAGCGAATGGGACAATTTGGGAGTGGGAAGAGTACCGACCGGACAATGAATCCATTCCCTACATCTTCACGAACACAAGAGACACTGTGGGAAAGGACAAATTTGTGATTCAAGTAGCACAAGCTCAAGCGGACCTGTGTGTCCAGAGTGTGGGTTTTATCCCTGTTGGTGTTAGTGATTGCATTACTGTTCTGAATATTGATGGGTTGAACAATAGTACCTTCTTAGCCTCCCATAATACGTACTTTGTGTGTGGGAATAAAGGTTATTACCGTCTGCCGGCTGGGTGGTCTGGGGTATGCTATGTATCATTTCTATTACCTCCTGTATTCCTAGCACCCGCATCTTATCATAAGGATCTGAAATTATTGAATAATGTGACGGTAAATAGGTATAAACGTACTTTATCAATTGATGATGTAGATCAGACTGATACCAGTCTGCAACAGTATATTGATTTTAACTTAGGACTGTTTTTCTTTGTTGGAGCTGCCCTGAACAGTAGGAAGATCCGAAGATTAACAAGAGTGGTAGAAGCTGTGACAAATCAGACTGCTGCTGCTCTTGGGAATCTTACGGAGGAATTGCAAATTACTAGAATTGTTGCATTGCAGAATCGAATGGTATTAGACGTTATGCTAGCTGACAGAGGAGGAGCATGTAAAATTATTGGAAGTAGCTGTTGTGTGTTTATCCCTGATCATACGCCATCAGTTTATAATGCCATCAATAAACTGCATAAAGTTGCAGCTGAGATCCATACAGAAAACGGCACTTGGTCCTTTTCTGGATGGTTTTGGGCGTTAATTACTGCCTGGGGATGGAAGGTTCTAACTGGTCTCTGCATTATTGTAGCGGTTCTGTTTTCGTGCTGTATCTGCGTTCAATGTGGTCCCTTGCTCTGCTCATTATGTGTATCATTCTGTATCCCTGATAAGAAAGCTATTGCCGATGTTGCTCACCAAAAACGTTTAGCTAAAGAAGTTGAAGAAATGATGACAATTGACATACATGATGATTATCCTAACAAACCGGATGTCTTCAGTAAATGCTGAAAGGGTCGTCTGTTGTAAATTGAAACAACGATGTGATTAAGCATTTACTAAAGACATTAATTCCCCTTTTATAGAGCATGTTTTCTCCGTTATGTTGACCGAAGTTTGGACTCCATTTTGTATTGTCATGCTTCCACGTGTTCCCCACGAGAAGAGTCCAACCTCTGTGTTAGTTGCTCTTGTAATCTGCCTAGTAACAGTCTATAAATAGCTCCTTTGTCCATCTGGCACATGCCCAGACTTGACCACATCTGTTATCAGTTAGCCTTGCCTGACCATGTTTTCGCGGGCTCCAGGAGTGTGTTAGCTCCGCCCACATATTGATTCAGTATCGAAAATGACCATAAATGGTAATGTTCTTCGGTCTCATGTTGTATCCACCCACTTATGAGCCCCTCTATTGTGTATAAAAGGGGACCATGTACGTAAGTTCTTTGTGCTACTCTATGCAATACTGAAGAGTGTTGTGTGGATTGTAGGACCACCCTTAAGGGTTAATAAATGCTGTCTTTGTACTTTGCAGTTTCCGTGCCAACTTCCTTATAGATTCCATTACAGGAGAGCGAACCCTTGTGTCCTGCGGGCCTAGCTGGGGCCTGTATTCGTCACCGCCAAGTCTGCCTCTCTTCACTCTACAGACCGGACTGCCATCCCATCCCCCTGCCCCATCACCCTATGTGACTAAACATCCGATGGCAACCTAGACCCAACCCTAAGGCTATCTAACGGTATCTACACCAGTGAATCATTGATCAACCCCACTCCTTATGGTAGGGTCACAGTCTCCATCCCGCATTCTTCCTCTAGGCCCAGGCAGGCAGTCACCACGACCCCCATTTTCCATGACCCCTAGGCTATTTTCGTATCTGCCTACTGCCTGAAAATTGATACCTGACTGTACAGCGGCATCCTAGGAGCTATATCGGCTTCCTGCGAGTAACCCCCCGTCTAACACAGCGCTGGTTCAACTACCGGCCCTAGTTTAAAAAAACTGCATGAATCTCCCGACTACTCTCACATCACCCTCATAGGACGGCGCAGGAAACACCACCCCACCTTTCCCCAAAAGGAGCTTCCCATCTTCCTACCTAGACACAATGTCATCCGCAATATCAACCCACAACAACCCCTCATCTGCGAACCACTTGAAACCGCACGGCCCAAACTGCTTCTCGATCACTTTCCCACCTAACCTCTCACCCAAAGCAAAAAAAATCTTTAAGCAAATACTAATCAGACAACATCCTGAATCACTATTCGCTGACATTTACCATTGCTCCTCCAAAGGACAGGTCAAAATGGATCTCATTTTCCACACGGTAAGAACCGAAATATGGGACTCCATCCTCAGATCACAGCTCAATATTTCCAAAATAACCAACGCTTCCCATAGCTGCAAACTGATATTCTCAGCTCCTAGGCGAATTGGAAACACCACTGTGACCATCTACTCCAATGGCACAGTCCTGATACAAGCCAACAACGACAATCTTTGACGCCCTCTTCCCATTCCTCTGGACTGCCCACTCCACACGCACTTCTCCCCTGCCCGCCCCTCCTCCTCTCCTTAAGGAACGGACCCGCCAGCAGAACGCACCCACCATTCCAACGCTTCCTAACAACACCCGCCCCACGCCTCGAGACATTGCCCTTAACACTGACAGTGAAAACAAGGCCCCACCACTACCCCCCTCCGTGAAACCACCCTTACCCGTCCCCTGCCCTACACCCCCCTACACCCCCCCTACCCACTTCGAATGACTTTAACACTCACTTTATAACCCCCAACCAACTCCCCAGACCCACATACGATAAAACACCTACACCACAACACGACCCCTAGCACCCTGCACTCACGGCCCCACCTAGAACCCACATGGACAACACTCCCTCAAAAAGGCAACACAACAACGTGAGGCTTTCTCCCTCCAGATCTAACATACCCGCCCAGAACACCCTCACCGACATAGAGACTGGGCTGCGACTCACCCTGCTAGAAACCCAGATAGCAACTATAATACAGGGTCTTAGTGAAATCCTATCCAACCTCCCCACGCCCCATCAGCATCACCACATCCCCTCCTTCCCTACCCGCACCCAACAAAGACCTCCAAAGCGCCCTCCCAAAGATGGATCTCTACCCCCCATCCCTAATCAGACACAGAGACCCAAAAGAACTAGAGATCCAATGTCTGAGAGCGAAGCGGCAAACCTCGCTTCCTCGTACAACAATCCTATTACTGTCTCCCTCCAATCAAACATTCAGGTGATCACCGGACTGGGAAGAGACCAGGTCCTTCCAAAATCCTCGAGACCCCCCGCCACCCGCACTATCATCCCCACAGTCCCCCATACAAAGAAACCCAAACAGAGACAACCCCCACCAATTACATGCTCATAAACTGCAGATCAGCCACCAAACATGCCACAGAGCTAGCAGAAACCATCCTCACCCACGACATAGACATAGCATTCATCACCGAGACTTGGCTAAATGACTCCTCCCTACCACTCTTGGATACTCTTGTCCCCCCAGGCTTTACATGCACCAACAAAGACAGAAAAGACCAAAGTGGTGGAGGCATAGCAATCATCCACAAAAACAATATCTCAGTGACAGAAACAGATTCCTTCAACTACAACACCTTTGAAACCCTAACCGGCAACATTAACACTAGCAACAACAAAACTCTAATCTGCCACCTCATCTACCACCCCCCAGGCAACGTCACCACATTCACTGAACACCTGTCTGACCTGATTGCCCACTGCTCTCTCCGAGATGCGAACAACTTAATTCTGGGCGACCTCAACCTACACTGGAACGAAGAACAAAACCTGCTAATCCAGAACCTGAATGAGTTGCTACACAGCAAAAACCTTACCCAACACTGCACAGAGGAAACTCACAACAAAGGAGCAACCCTAGATGCCATTATCGTACAACGCGACTTAGTCACGATAGAACACACCCTACCAGTGGTTTGGTCTGACCACCACTTAATCCTATTCCACCTCACTCTTCCGATCACACTCCAACCCCTCACCCAAGACCCTCCCAAATGGACTAGAAACCTGACGCAGATCAACATTACTGACCTAGAGGAAAGGGTCAACTCTATCCTCACCACCCCCGCGGTTGATCTTTCCACAACAGAACTCATCGCCCACTACAACACAACCATGACATCCATTTTAGACCAAGCAGCAACCCTAAAACTAAAAATAAACAGGAACATTCCATCCAGATCTTGGTTCAACATGGACATTAACAACGAAAGAAGACAACTTAGAGTTACAGAGAGACTTTGGAGGAGCAACCTTTCCACAAGCCTACACGAACAACTCAAAGCAGCTCAAAGAAAGTATAAAAAACACATCAACAGCGAAAAGTCCACCTTTTTCTGCTCCACCCTGGACAACTCAAAAAACAGACCCAACAAACTGTTTAAAATCATCAAGCAACAAACCTCCAAACCCCCTAAATCTACAATGCAGGCCTCAAAGGAACTGTGCAAAAACGTTGCCATCTTCTTCGAAGAAAAAATCACCAAGATTGAGCTCTCACTGAACGTCAACGTCAACCCCTCTTGCAAAAGCTTGCCCCCAGTGACAACAGACAGCATGTGCAAACACCCCACTAAAACATGGAAGTCCTTCACCCCTATCCCGGGAGCCAAGATCCTCAAGCTGATCTCCACCTCCAAACCCGCCTCTCACGTCCTTAACTCTATACCCACCCAATTGACCAAAAAACTGAAACTCTCCATAGCCCCTTTCTGGTGCACGATCATAAACAGCTCCCTGAGAACTGGCGTCATACCAGAATGCCTCAAAGTTGGCCAAGTCACGCCACTACTAAAAAAAACAGGCCTTGACTCCAAGGACCTGAATAACTTCAGACCCGTCTCAAATCTCTCCTTTCTATCGAAAATCCTTTAAAAATGCATCCTCTTACAACTGGAGCAGCACATGGACAACATCAACCTTCTTGATCCCCACCAATCGGGTTTCAGAAAAGGCTATAGCACCGAGACCGCGATCCTCATCATCACAGACGATATCCACAAATCCCTCGACACCAACAATTGCTGCCTACTCATTCTCCTGGACCTATCAGCAGCCTTTGACACGGTTGACCACCAACTACTCATCAAGGCTTTACAAGAAAGGGTAGGTGCTGATGAGGTGGTCCTACGCTGGTTCTCCTCCTTCCTACAGGGTTGCTCGCAAAGGATAAAAATCAAAAACTTTACTTCCGACCTATACCCCGTCAACAGGGGCGTCCCCAAAGGTTCAGTGCTCTCACCACAACTGTTCAACATATACATGGAACCCCTCACCACCATACTGAAAAATGCCAACATCCCTTTCCACCTATATGCAGATGACACCCAAATCTACCTAGAAACCTCCTCCATAGACAACATTCACAGACTAAATGACACTCTAAAAGAAATCCAAAACTGGCTGTCTCTAAATCACTTACAACTCAATCAAGAAAAAAACGAGATCCTCCTCATCTCCAACAAAGAGGAGAACCCTCAAATTGCAGAATGGTTAAAACCTATGGATGCTCTTAACGGTAATCTCACTCTGGCAAACTCTGTAAAATCATTAGGAATCACCCTAGACCCAAAACTTGACATGGCCAAACACATTAAAAACTCTGCAAAGAGTGCCTTCCTCAATTTGAAGCTACTCCACAAAATCAAACCATTCATCCCAAACAATGATCTCAAACAAGCTACCCAATCACTGGTGCTATCCAGACTCGACTATGGGAGTCCAACTCTCACGGGTACAACAAAATCTCACCTAGCTCCCCTTAAAACAACTCTCAACGCAGCAGCCAAAATGGTCACTATAATTAGGAAATATGACCACATTTCACCAGCACTCAGAGAACTAAAATGGCTCCCAGTCGAACTACATGCCAGCTTCAGAACTGCCTGCCTCACGCACAAAGCCCTGCACACTGGAAAACCTGACTACCTGGCTGCCAAACTCAAGAGCGCTGGTCAGACAAGAAACCTCAGGAGCTTCAATTCCCTACTTCTCATCCCTATGAAAGCACGCAAACAAAAAGCCGCCGCACTGTCCTTCGCCGGAAACGCGCCCAAAATCTGGAACTCCATTCCAGCAGATATCAGAATGATCTCGTTCTTCACAAAATTCAAAAAACACCTGAAAACCATCTTACTCAACTGCTCCCTCCCGAATGGATAGCCACCACCTGAAAGCAAATCCCTTCTAGTCGTTCCCCCTGACATTGTTTCTCAAAGACCTACCTCATCCTTGCCCTTTGACCCATTTCCTGCTCCTCCCTCCCCCTAAGAGGTTCAACCCAAGACAACATGCACTCAATGAGGTTATTTCAGGACTCTTGTACTACCACAATGCTGCACCGCACACTTGGAGTTCTGAACCATTATTGTATAATCACTGCTCTATTGTACGACTCTTACAAAAACTGTTGTAAAGCGCTCCGATACCCCCGGGTCCGGCTAGAGCTATATAAAACTCCTTAATAAATAAAAAAATAAACATTAATGATTATAGTAAACTTGTTAACATCAGAGTCAATCTTGCATCCTAGATTTTCCTCATATCGTGTGGGCTGAGGGAGTTCTATCTGCCCTATCATAGTGTAGATTGAAAAGTGGGCAGAAGAATTTCTATCTACTCACCATTAATACTTACGATAGTTAGTTGTTGCACATCCATTTGTTTAGTGTCTGGCAAACAATTTTGGAAATTGACAGTGGTGATTCACGTTCTTTCCCCCTCTTTTTTTCTCTCCTCATGATTCTTTCTCTCTCTTTCCCCCCCCCCTCTCTCTCTCTCTCTCTCTCTCTCTCTCTCTCTTTCTTTCCCTCTCTCTCTCTCTCCCTCTCTCTGTGTGCTCTTTCTCCTCTCTCGTTCTTTCTCCACTCCTTCCTCGCTGTTTCTGATTCTCTCTGATTCTTTTTCTTTTTGTCACCTCCTTTTCTATTTCTATTTCTATTTCCTTCAAACCTACTTTTTCCCACTTTTAATATAATTATACCTTCTCGATTGGTCATTCTCTCTCTCCCATGCTCTGTAATCTCACTTTTTTGATCACTCCAGACTATCCCCCACCTTTTACTTCATTAACTGGTTTTCCCACTGTTTATTCTCAGTTCTCTTCTTTATTCTGTTCTGGTCATTCTTACAACACACTCTGGAGACATCCTTGTTTTCTTCAATACTCTCTCCACTTTCCTTCTGCTGTTTGCTAGCTCTGCCGCTTTCCTTGTCCATAATTACCTAATGTTTTCTTCCCACCGCCTCTGATCATCCCTATTTTTCTCCACATACATTTCTAGCTTAAGATATATCCCCGGTGTAGGAGATAAAAATGTAAAATGTTCTCTACTTTGCAGTCTCTCTAAACAATGCCAGGCCGACCCCGATGTAAGTGCTGCAGAAAGGTTTTGAAGTTAGGTTGGTAATGGCTGGAAGATGTTAGCGAACCAATTAATTTAAACATTAAAGATCGCTTCTCTCTCTCTCTCCCCTCAGCCCCTCTCCGTGCAGGCTCGGCGGTGATCTGTACCAACTACTCATCAAGGCTTTACAAGATAGGGTAGGTGCTGATGAGGTGGTCCTACGCTGGTTCTCCTCTTTCCTACAGGGTCGCTCGCAAAGGATAAAAATCAAAAACTATACTTCCGACCTATACCCCGTCAACAGGGGCGTCCCCCAAGGTTCAGTGCTCTCACCACAACTGTTCAACATATACATGGAACCCCTCACCACCATACTGAAAAATGCCAACATCCCTTTCCACCTATATGCAGATGACACCCAAATCTACCTAGAAACCTCCTCCATAGACAACATTCACAGACTAAATGACACTCTAAAAGAAATCCAACACTGGCTGTCTCTAAATCACTTTGTTGGACTCGGCCCTTTTCCCTGAATTGTTTCGTTTTTTATTTCTCCCAAGATGGCTGCCACAGGCCCCTGCTACTGCAGAGTGGTCTTTCTAGTAGCACCCTAGCTGCCAGGAGCTGGCTGGGACCCCACAACAATGTTGCGACACCAGCCCGCCTTTTTTGTCCCATAGGTAGAATGGGGAAGCTCCTGGAATGTGCTGGAACCTTCTAGAAGGGAGGTGTGGTTTTTCTTTTGCCGCCTTGGCTAGAGGTCACCTGACCTAGGGCTACTTAAGTGAGGGAGGGAACGTTTTCCAGTCAGTTGGCCAGTGAGGTAAAGCAGAGCTGGAGAATCCATGCAGGAGTTGTAGGCAGTAGGGCCTAGCCAGGGACTTATGCCTCTGAGAGTGACAGGGCTTACGTGCTGCCTCTTAAGTGAGTGAGGGATCCTGTGAAAGGTGTTTAGCCAAAATATTGAGTTTTAAATTTCGATCTACAATAATATCGTGTTTTTAATATCGTAGGTACAGAATATCGAAGTCAAGAATATCGATGGACAGAATATCGATCCCAAGGTAAGTAATATCGAAGTTAATAATATCGAAGTACTTAATATCGATGTAAGTAATATCGTAAGTAAAAATTTCGATGTCAATAATATCGATATTTATTTAGTGTAATGTCATTTAATATGTATTTTATTTGTATGTTAAAGATTATTGTAATGTATTTTAATACATTTAAAAATAAATGTTTAGAGATTTATAATTATTTTACATTTAATTTAGCGTTTTAGTATCAGAGCGGGTTGTGGGTTTATAGGGGAATAGGGTGAGAAGTAATCTAATTATAATTAATGAATTAATATGTATTGTTTAATTGGTATTTATGATTAATTAATTGGTAATTAATTAATTGATTAATTAATTGTTGATTAATTATTAATTGTAAAATTATTTTATTAATTGGTTAATTATATACACTATAATTACTTTATTATTAATATGTATTTATTGTTATTGTTAATTAATTAATTGTTAATTAGTAAATAATTGGTGATTTAAGTTTATTAAGTGATTAATTGATAATTAAATTAATTATGTGAATTTTTATGTGTAGTGGGTTGTGGGTTTATAGGGGAATAGGGTGGGAAGTAATGTAATTATAATTAATGAATTAATATGTATTGTTTAATTGGTATTTATGATTAATCAATTAATAATTGGTAATTAATTTGATTAATAGATTAAATAATTTTTAAATAATTATTAATTGTAAAAATAATTTATTATTTGGTTAATTATATAAATTATAATTAGTTTATTAATAATCTTTATTTATTGTTATAGGTAATTAATTAATTGTTAATTAGTAATTAATTGGTGATTTAATTTTATTAAGTGATTAATTGATAATTAAAATTAATTATGTGAATTTTTATGTGTAGTGGGTTTATAGGGGAATAGGGTTGGATGTAATTAAAATAAAATAAATAATGATATATTTTATTTATTTGTAATTATTATTAATTAATTGTTATTAGTTAGTTAAATATAGTAAATTTAAATAATTGATTATTGTATTTTATTTGTTGTTATTGCTAATTAATGTATTGTTAATTAATAATTAATAGGTGAATATTTGTAATTTCGTAGTTAATATGTATTAATTAGTGAATTAATAACTATATTAATTATAAAGAATGTATTATTAATTGTAAATAAGAGATACATTGATATTTAAATCTATTGTGTATTTTGTATGTGTAGTGTGTTGTGTGTTAAAGGGGGAATAGTGTGGGATGTAATTTAAATTTATTTATTTTACATAATTGGTATTTAATAATAATTATTTTTTTTAAACATTGTTAACATGCAATTTTTTTATAACAAATTATTGAATTGGTTATAATGTTCATAGAATCACTATGCTATCTAGTGCTTTCCCAACTGTTTTACTATCTGGAGTGGGAATAGTAATTTTTACCCCTACGCTATCCAGCGCTTTCCCTACTGTTGCACTCTCTGGAGTTGGAATAGTAATTTTTACCCCTACGCTATCCAGCGCTTTCCCTACTGTTGCACTCTTTGGAGTTGGAATAGTAATTTTTACCCCTACGCTATCCAACCTTTTCTCTACTGTTGCACTGTCTGGAGTGGGAATAGTGAATTTTACCCTTACGCTATCCAACACTTTCCCTACTATTGCACTCTCTGGAGTTGGAATAGTAATTTTTACCCTTACGCTATCCAACACTTTCCCTACTATTGCATTCTCTGGAGTGGGAATAGTAAATTTTACCCTTACGCTATCCAACACTTTCCCTACTATTGCACTCTCTGGAGTTGGAATAGTAATTTTTACCCCTACGCTATCCAACGTTTTCCCTACTGTTACACTCTTTGGAGTTGGAATAGTTATTTTTACCACTACGCTATCCAACGTTTTCTATACTGTTGCACTCTCTGGAGTGGGAATAGTAAATTTTACCCTTACGCTATCCAACACTTTCCCTACTATTGCACTCTCTGGAGTGGGAATAGTAGATTTTACCCTTACGCTATCCAACACTTTCCCTACTATTGCACTCTCTGGAGTTGGAATAGTAATTTTTACCCCTACGCTATCCAACGTTTTCCCTACTGTTGCACTCTTTGGAGTTGGAATAGTTATTTGTACCCCTACGCTATCCAACGTTTTCCCTACTGTTGCTCTGTCTGGAGTGGGAATAGTAATTTTTACCCTTACGCTATCCAACACTTTCCCTACCATTGCACTCTCTGGAGTGGGAATAGTAATTTTTACCATTACGCTATCCAACACTTTCCCTACTATTGCACTCTCTGGAGTTGGAATAGTAATTTTTACCCCTACGCTATCCAACGCTTTCCCTACTGTTGCACTCTTTGGAGTTGGAATAGTAATTTTTACCCCTACGCTATCCAATGTTTTCCCTACTGTTGCACTCTCGGGAGTTGGAATAGTTATTTTTACCCCTACGCTATCCAACATTTTCCTTACTGTTGTTTTTGTTGAAGTTGGACTAGTAGTTTTATTGTGTCTGATATTAAATATGTTTTGTAATATTTTAGCTATTTTAATATATAATTAATAATAAAAATTATTCAAATTAAAATTATTGATTATTATTTGCTATATGTAATTATTTAATATTTATTAATGTTATTGTTTTATGTGTATAGATGTATTGGTAATTTAAATACATATTTAATAATTTATATGTTACAGAAATTATTATTAAAAGTAATTATTAAGTAAGTGTATATATTATATATTATATATATATGTTTCATTACAGTTTCATTTATTTATATATATTTATTATACATTTTACATATTATACAATATATTTAATTATGTTTCTTTGATTTATAAGTATTATTTGGTTTATTTTACATATATTTTTAAACTAAAAAAAAACGATATTTTTGAATTACGATATTTTTGACATCGATATTAAATTATCGATATTTTTGTACTTACCATGTTGTAGATAGGATGTCGATATTCTTGACCACGATATTTTTGTAGCGATATTTTTGTAGGTCGAATTTTTGTCTTTCGAAATTATGTCATACAGTCCCTGTGAAACCCATTGATCTTGCCCAGCCGTAGGAGGACCCAGGGAACCTCTGCCCAGCCTGATTAGGAAGGACCTAGTCGCCAACTCATCCCCTACCCCCAAGGAACAGAACCCCAAGGGCGCCAGTATCATCTGCGCCGCAAAGACTGAATATTGAAACTGCAGAAGCGGAATCCTGAAACTTCATGCCAAAGCTGAATATTGCAACTTCATGAAACGACTGATTGCCTGACTGCTGGCGATCGACCAGGTACTGGCGCTGTGTCTCCTGCGCTGCCAGACCTGGCCTGGGACCCCCTGCGCAGATCTGCTGTCGAGCGCGGAGCTGGCCGAGCTTCCGCTTAATTTGTGACCCCCCCTGGTGCGAGGACCCGCAACGCGATCACCGCCGCGGCCCGTAGGCCTCAGGGACGTGTCAGCGCCAAGTCGGGGCCTGCGGAGAAGCCCGGGGCCCCGCCGCTGCCATCGCAGCGTGCGGAGAAGGAGCGAGTGTCCGTGAGTGTCCCGTGCCGTTGCGCGCGTCTGACGAAGGGCCCGGAGCGGAACCGAGCTACGAGACCAAGGTAACCCCCGGGGGCTGGGAGGTAGCGTGGCCGTGTGGCGGCCTGAGACTCGCCCCCCCTGCTCCCCGGGAGTCGTGGGAAGGCCCGGTGCGCCCCCTGCCGAGTGGGAGCGACACCGCATGCAGAGACTGTGACTTTCCCCCCTCCGTGGGATTTCCCTCCGTATTGTTGAGTCTCCCCTCCGTGGGATTACCCTCTCCTGGGGACTGCCGTTCGCAGAACCCACCAGTGCTCAATGCGTTCTATGCCTAAGTAGCGCTGATCATTCCTTTGTATTCAACAGTGCTCAATGCGTTCTATGTTGGAGTAGCGCTGATCATTCAATGGTATTTACCAGTGCTCAATGCGTTCTATGCCTAAGTAGCACTGATCATTCCTTTGTATTCAACAGTGCTCAATGCGTTCTATGTTGAAGTAGCGCTGCTCATTCAATTGTATTTACCAGTGCTCAATGCGTTCTATGCCTAAGTAGCGCTGATCATTCCTTTGTATTCAACAGTGCTCAATGCGTTCTATGTTGGAGTAGCGCTGATCATTCAATTGTATTTACCAGTGCTCAATGCGTTCTATGTCTAAGTAGCGCTGATCATCTATTTGCATTCGCCAGTGCTCAATGCGTTCTAGGTTGCAGTAACGCTGATCTGTCATTTGTATGCACCCGTACTCAATGCGTTCTAAGGTGCCGATCACAATCCGGTAAAAAATTCCCCCGTGCGACTCGTATCGGGTCTTTTTACCGTACGAATCGTACAAGTGCCGTACGAACTGGCAATCACGATTCGCATGGTAAAAAGTCCATACGAACCGCACTGGGAATCATTCCCCACACGTCCTCGGGTCGGAAAATGTGTCCGACACGTCCTCGGACGATTTACCTTACAAACGTGAAAAGCCAAGTCCGACCGAGGAATCACGATCCATCCCGTGCGTCCGAGCGTACAACCGTATGGAAAAAACACCGTCCGCACCGAACACCCATAGCAACCATGGAGACATGTGCCCGCATACGCGCCCAACACTCCCCCCAGCCCCCGTACGTCCGACACGTACCCCCCGTGTATGTATACCCCCACCCGTCTAGGTACACCCCAGTACGTTCCAGTCGAACCCCCACCCCAGTACGTGTCATACCCCCGTCAATGTACACCCCCCCACCCCTGTACGTGTCGTACCCCCGTGTACCCCCACCCCAGTACGTTCCAGTCGTACCCCCACCCCTGGACGTGTCGTACCCCCCGTGTACCTACACCCAAGTACGTTCCAGTCGTACCCCCACCCCAGGACGTGTCGTACCACCGTCAATGTACACCCCCCCACCCCTGTACGTGTCGTACCACCGTCTATGTACACCCCAGTACATTCCAGTCGTACCCCCACCCCAGTACGTGTCATACCCCCCGTGTACCTACACCCCAGTACGTTCCAGTCGTACCCCCACCCCAGTACGTGTCGTACCACCGTCAATGTACACCCCCCACCCCTGTACGTGTCGTACCCCCGTGTACCTACACCCCAGTACGTTCCAGTCGTACCCCCACCCCAGTACGTGTCGTACCACCGTCAATGTACACCCCCCCACCCCTGTACGTGTCGTACCCCCGTGTACCCCCACCCCAGTACGTTCGAGTCGTACCCCCACCCCAGGACGTGTCGTACCCCCCCGTGTACCTACACCCAAGTACGTTCCAGTCGTACCCCCACCCCAGGACGTGTCGTACCCCCCCGTGTACCTACACCCAAGTACGTTCCAGTCGTACCCCCACCCCTGGACGTGTCGTACCCCCCGTGTACCTACACCCAAGTACGTTCCAGTCGTACCCCCACCCCAGGACGTGTCATACCCCCCGTGTACCTACACCCCAGTACGTTCCAGTCGTACCCCCACCCCAGTACGTGTCGTACCACCGTCAATGTACACCCCCCCACCCCTGTACGTGTCGTACCCCCGTGTACCCCCACCCCAGTACGTTCGAGTCGTACCCCCACCCCAGGACGTGTCGTACCCCCCCGTGTACCTACACCCAAGTACGTTCCAGTCGTACCCCCACCCCAGGACGTGTCGTACCACCGTCAATGTACACCCCCCACCCCAGTACGTGTCGTACCCCCCGTGTACCTACACCCAAGTACGTTCGAGTCGTACCCCCACCCCAGGACGTGTCGTACCCCCCCGTGTACCTACACCCAAGTACGTTCCAGTCGTACCCCCACCCCTGGACGTGTCGTACCCCCCGTGTACCTACACCCAAGTACGTTCCAGTCGTACCCCCACCCCAGGACGTGTCATACCCCCCGTGTACCTACACCCCAGTACGTTCCAGTCGTACCCCCACCCCAGTACGTGTCGTACCCCCCGTGTACCTACACCCCAGTACATTCCAGTCGTACCCCCACCCCAGTACGTGTCATACCCCCCATGTACCTACACCCCAGTACGTTCGAGTCGTACCCCCACCCCAGGACGTGTCATACCCCCCGTGTACCTACACCCCAGTACGTTCCAGTCGTACCCCCACCCCAGTACGTGTCGTACCCCCCCGTGTACCTACACCCCAGTACATTCCAGTCGTACCCCCACCCCAGTACGTGTCATACCCCCCGTGTACCTACACCCCAGTACGTTCCAGTCTTACCCCCACCCCAGGACGTGTCGTACCCCCCCGTGTACCTACACCCAAGTACGTTCCAGTCGTACCCCCACCCCTGGACGTGTCGTACCCCCCGTGTACCTACACCCAAGTACGTTCGAGTCGTACCCCCACCCCAGGACGTGTCGTACCCCCCGTGAACCTACACCCCAGTACGTTCCAGTCGTACCCCCACCCCAGTACGTGTCGTACCACCGTCAATGTACACCCCCCACCCCTGCACGTGTCGTACCCCCCGTGTACCTACACCCCAGTACGTTCCAGTCGTACCCCCACCCCAGTACGTGTCGTACCACCGTCAATGTACACCCCCCACCCCTGTACGTGTCGTACCCCCCGTGTACCTACACCCAAGTACGTTCCAGTCGTACCCCCACCCCAGTACGTTCCTGGCGCACCCCCAACACAACCTCCTAAGTACGGAGCGCACCCCATGCCCCAACATCACAACCGCATGTACGAGTCTTACAAAGCCACACACAAGGACAAAATCGTACAACCAAATGGCCCATGTACACACCGTACACACGCTCAAAACGCACGTACACAACCAGGACAAAATAAAACAACACAAGAATACACCACTCGAAAGGCACACAGCCACTAAACATGGCCAACAACCACTTAAATAACACAATCACTGACCTGCAACTGCCAAAAACAAACAGAGGCCCAATACACCACCACTCCTTATAACACACCCACCCAAAATTCAAAAACTGCCACACCCACCCATGGACCAATAAAAAGGGCCCACACACACAAACCATGAGCCTTTCCAACAGACTCACTGCTGCCAGACACCACAGAACCAGACTACAAGCTACACCACACCTTACACTTGCACACCTTCAAACGACCACCCTCACAAACACCCTCTCATCACATTCACACACACACACAACCATCCACACCCCCCCCCCAACATCCACACCCCCCCCCACACCCACACCATCCCCACCCACACCCCTCACCATGCCCACTACCAAGAATCCAAAGTTCAGTCACCGAGAGTTGGAGGTCCTTGTTGATCAAATCCTCAGAGTCGAGCCACAGATCTTTGGAACATTGGTCAGAAGCACCAGCCAGGCAGCCAAAACAGCCATGTGGCAGACCATCGTCGATGCTGTGAATGCTGTTGCGGACACCAGGAGGACCAAGCAGGATTGCCAGAACAGGTGGTACGATCTGCGGAGGAGGGTCAGAGCCAAGAGGCAGGAGGAACACGACCAGGCCAACGCCACCGGAGGAGGGCCCTCCCGCAGAGCCGTACAGTACCATCCCTGGGAGGAGAGGGTGATGGCCATACTGCCGGTGGAGGCAGTTGAAGGAGTAGAAGGACTCCGAGACCCGGGTGAGTACACAAACAACGCACCTCACATGGGGGGAACTGCAACCACAACCAAAATCAATAACAGGCACGCAACCACCACAAGCCATCGCATTACTCAACCACACTCCATGAGCAGGCACATGCCACTGCTGCCACCATGCCCCATGCACCCAGCTGGACAATGTCAAGTCACAGGCCACAGAAGACAACAACACATGACACGGTAACCCGGATGGCGGGAGGCTGGGCACCAAGAATCACATAGTGCGACTCCAAAGCAGACAACAATGCCCTCTGCCCATATGGCCTAGGTCACAGCCAGACAAACACTGTGTCCCAACACAGGAATGACTTGCCAGCAAATGGCGGACGCCTTGCATCAACACATGGGGGTGAAGGCACTGTTTTGCACATGCCAGCAGCTAATGAACAGCCAACAGTGTGAAAGAGTGGCAGCACACACCACCACAGCAGCAGCGCACAGACACACAGCAGACAAAATGGGTGCCTGGAGATCAGAAACAAACTCACATCAACAGGCCAAGGGCCACTCAAAGATCTGCTAACAGTGTGTGCCCAGGAAGCTGGGCCAAGGTGACAGAGGGTGACACACGGAGGGAGGGAGAGGGGGACACAGAGGGAGGGAGAGGGGGACAGAGAGGGAGGGAGAGGGGGACACAGAGGGTGGGAGAGGGGGACTGAGAGGGAGGGAGAGGGGGACAGAGGGAGGAGGCTGACGCACGGAGGGAGGGAGAGGGGGACAGAGAGGGAGGGAGAGGGGGACAGAGAGGGAGGGAGAGGGGGACAGAGAGGGAGGGAGACGGACAGAGGGAGGAGGCTGACACACGGAGGGAGGGAGAGGGGGACAGAGAGGGAGGGAGAGGGGGACAGAGAAGGAGGGAGACACAGGGAGAGCAAATCAGTCCTTTGGTGTGTGGGAATGTCTGCTCGTCAGCAGGTGGACTGCGTGCATGTAGACAAGGGTGCCCAGTGCCAGAACCCCCCCTCTTCATCATGGCAAAACGCAGGGCCATGTTACAACCTGTACACGAGCACAAGGACAGCCACCTGCATCATATGAGTGTGTGGATCCACTCCATGTGCACATGTACAGTGCTACAAGGAAGGCGCAAACGCATAGCTCGGCACACATGCACACTCCACTGCTGACTGCAGTCACACTTGACGCAGCAAGTAAGACTGTGCCACACATAGTTAAAGGGGCCAAATTGGTGCCCAAGGGACACACACATGCACAAGTGCACTGTGAGTGGAATGCAAGACAGATCCTAATTCCAAGAGGAAATGTGCCAACTTTGTAACGGATGAAACATGGATGTTGCATGGATCAAAATTAACATTGTCTCTCTCACACACAGGTCAACGTCGTGCTGCACCCCCCAACACTGGGGGGGAACACTCACAGGACCCGGATCTGCAGGAGACCGATCCCACCGGCAGCGACCACTCTCACCACTCTGCGGACGACCCCGACCGACCTGGCCCCTCTGGTGTCCAACCACCTGCAGCACCTGCGTCAGGTACAACCGTGCCAACCACCACCCCCACTCCTGCCACATCCCAGGAGACACCCAGGATCCCTGCCCCAACACCACAATGCAGCCAGGCTCGCCAGGAGGGACACGGTGTCCCGGGCACCCAGGAGGAGGCAGGCGACAACGCCAATGCCACCCCTCAGGGGTCCCGGAGACCCCATGTGCCCACAAGTGCAGGCCAGACGCAAGTGGGCAGGGGTGGTGGGAGTGGAGAGCGGCGGAGGCGCGAGCCTGACCAGTTGGCTGGGGATCCGGTATTTTCCCATGTCCGTAACATCCTGGACTCATACCGGCAGGACACCACGGGCATGGCCCAGGTTGTGTCCGTCCTCGAGGGGATCAAGGTCCAGCAGGCCCAGCAACATGCGGAGCTAATAGCCTGTCTACAGCTACACCAACGGAGGATGGAGGACAGACAGGCTCAGCAAGTGACGGCGTCCCAGGGGATTCACGCTGAACTCCGTCGGATGGCCGACACCATGGCCGACCCTCCCTGTGCCAGAAGGCGGAGAACATCACCACCCACAGGGAGGGATCATGAGGAGGAGGAGGAAACATCCGACGGAGCATCCCAGACGTCGTCACGGCCTGCTGCTGAGGTTCCCCGCAGGAAGCCGGGTCGTCCACGGAAAGGACCGTGAGGGTGGCTGCTACATCACCATCTCCCAGGACACCTGGCCTGGCACCTGGCCCACTGGAGCAACAGCATCACAGCATCAAGAGACATTCTCTGCCACATGGCCCTGCTGGTCACTGGCTGACCAATGTTGACAAAGACTGTGGCATGGACTCTGAGGATTTCCAATGGCAAGGACACCAACTCCCCTACTGAACTTTGGATTCCCTAATCCCGGAAAGGCCCTCACTTGGCCCCCCCCCCCCCAATAATAAATCACACTATTAAGAGTAGATGCCTGCTGGTAGCATTATTACCTAACATGTGTCTTGTACAGTCTAAACATGCCTGAGTCATCTGTTCACTTCAACCATCCACACCCTGGGGCCTGAGTCTGGCACAGGACACATGGGTCACAGTTTTCTAGGCAAGACAGACATGGAGCACCATACACACCCGTGATGGTCAGAACCAGCTGAGGGGGTGGCCGAACAACCGTGCTGACAGACACATTGAGTACAGCAACACTCATGCGCAGAGGTCAGGGATCCTGGCCCGTGTCCTGGGGGGCACCCAGGTACGTGTAGACAGGTGGCAGAACCATGTCCTGCAAGCTTGAGTCCGGTGGATGCAGAGAATGGGGTCATGGACAACGTTGGATGCATGGGGATGGCACATGTCACAATACCCACACAGTCATGGACATCATGCCCATTACACAGTCTCAGCACACACACACAGCTTGCATCTTGCCACTCGACACATTGACACATAGCCACAATCAGGGAATACCATGCCAGACATGCAGGATGCACCGTGCCAACACACCAGCATTGACTGAGAAGAGGCACCTTGGAGGCATAGGGACACCTGTAATAGTCATGTGTTTGGGATTGCAGAGGCAACTTGAAGTACACATGAACACATCATGTGGAGTAACATGTGGCTCCAACACTGGCACCCCCCTTCTGCAGCACAAATGCGTGATAGCCATGGAACTGGCACACAAGTGTCGGATAATAGCTAAATACCCACAGCTGCTCACGGAGAGCCTGCCATACACCATACATCCGCTGATGTGGAAGTCCCACGCCATGTCAAGACAATGTTAACCGTATGTGTCCGAGGGCAGTGTCACACACATTGATGCCTTCATCACAATCCACCATCCCATCACTGATGACTGACAACCAGGCAGCCCATCTATTCAGGTGTACCCAGCTGCATGTCGTGTCCCATGGGGATGCCACATGTCTGCAGAGGACCCAAACCCCGACCGGGGCAGTGTGCACACATCGTGAACAACTGCCACACCCAATACACCCCAGATGCATCCCTTACCCCATGGAGACTTCCAAACGTGTCCGTGCCTGTAACGCTGAGTCAGCCCACGATGCCATGTCCATGAGGAATAGCAGTGCCACAACAATGCAACCAGCAAACGGCATGCGCAGGTACCTGGGGAAGAGAGACACACAAGAAGTCAGCCACAAGAAGCACAGCCACTTGCATGTGCATTTACTCGACACATGTATGTATGACAACATGCTAGGTCACAATTATGCCTGGGGAAATACTACCATCACTGCCACCATCACTCCAGTGACACACCCACACACACCTCTGACCCACGTGCCATACATGCAGGTGGAGACACACATCACAACGCATGCCACACGGGGACCAATGCGTGCACACTCAGACCCTGGTACTCACCACTAAGCAAAGAAGTCGCGTATGAGCCGAGTCCGGATGTCCTCTTGCGGCTCCACATCCTCCACATCACTAGCCCCATTGCCAAGCCCTTCGTCCTCCACGGGTGGATGGTCCTCGTCATCTTGATCCAGGATGAGGGGCACAGCTCTTTCAACTGCCATGTTGTGCAGCATGCAGCAGACCATGAAGATCTTGCAGACCTTCGCCGGGGCATATGGGAGTGCGCCGCCGGTCTTGTGGAGGCACCGGAATCGGCTCTTCAGCATGCCAAACGTCCTCTCTATCACTCGCCTTGTCCGGCCATGGGCGGTGTTGTAGCGGAGCTGGGCCGGCGTGATGGGGTTGCGGAGAGGTGTCAGCAGCCAAGGCATGTTGGGATAGCCAGCGTCCCCTAAATGGAAAGCACATGGATATCGTTAGAACTGGCGAAGCGGTAGTGCTGCTCGGCCAAACAGAATACAGGACAGACAGACTGTACCCACCAACAACACATGCACGTTCGTTGCGCAGCTGCATCATCATATCAGGCATCCCGCTACGCCTCATGATGTAGGCATCGTGTGCTGATCCTGGAAAACGAGCACAGACATGTGAAATCACCATGTTGGACAGACACACCACAAGGGCATTGATGGAGTGGTAGTGCTTCCGATTGCGGTACGCCACCTCCCGTGCGTGTGGTGGTACCAAACCTACATGTGTCCCATCTATGGACCCAATGACATGGGGCATCCCTCCCAGGGCATAGAAACCACGCTTGACCTCAGTCATCTGTTCAGGGGTTGGGAACTTGATGAAGTCATCCAGGTGAATCAACATGGCCTCCAAGAAATCATGCAGCACACCGCTGAACATGCTCTGGGACATGCCACCAACATGAGCTATGGTATATTGGAAGGTACCCGTGGCAAGGAAATGTAGGGCAGCCATTACCTTCAGCTGGGGTGTCAGTGCCGTAGGATACCTGTGCTGCGGTTGCAGGTGTGGTGCCAGTCTCGCCGTCAGCTCCAGAATCAACGGTTGGGTGAAGCGGTAGAGCCGGATCCTGTCATTCTCCTGCATGGTGGCCAAGTCTGGAATTCTTCGGGCAACAGGAGGCGCTCTGCAGTAATTTGGAAGTGACAAGGAAGAGTGAGTGCACTACGAGAACAACTCATGTCTACTGAGCACATGTAAATCTGCCAATACACACATGCCACATAGGGAGTCAGGCATGTGCTACATGCCCAGGACACGTATGGATGCAAGGTGACACTCCTTCCAAGACCCAGCTACACACGGTGATTGAGAACCTCCCCATGCCACGCCATGGGAATAGCTGTGTCCCAGTGCAAGTGCACTGCCCGACGCAAGACAGGAGTGACATACACCCACACATCAGCAGAAGTGTGATGCTGATTGCAGAGACTGGCAGCGGAACACTTGAGCCACAGGTCACATGACATTACACTAGTCCAGCCCACACACCTTGCCATGAAGGTGCACATGTCATGACTCCCCACACATTCCTTGTGAGTTTGCTGACATGGCCTTGTCACGCTACTCCGTGTCCCTTGCATACATGTGCACCTCACATCCGGTAACACATGTGGCATGGTGTTGGGAACAGTGTGCAATGACAATCTACACACAGCCACATGTTGGTTGCTGCAACGGCTGCAGCTTTTGAGGGTGCAACAACATCAACCCGATGTAAATCCCGGACACATATATGGCATAGTCACATTGTGCACTGTGGGTAGTGATGAGTCATGTGTCATGACCCCTGTACCGGGCATCATGGGACACTTCCGTGTGTTGGTGTCCGTGCCATGCCAGTGACGCTCACCCCAAGTGCGCAGTCCCACATGCACACATGTCAAAGGAGTCAAGGGCATGCCTGGCACACATTGCACCCTCACACAGTACACATGTACACATCTCATCATACATCTGGTGCCTTCTCCACTCAGGAGGCATGTTCCACATCACAGCCTGTGACACCTGTCCCCAACACATGTGGTAATGCACAGACGATGCCTTGGTGTCCATTCCTGGACAAGTATGTCCATCCATGGACAAGTATGTCCGCCCTATTCCGACATGTGTGTCGCCTATCACCACAGTGATGTGTAAAATCCGCCGTACTGCTGCTGAGAGGGCCTGTGCATGTTCCCAAATCACTGTGGGAGTGCTGCCGTATGTGTACCCATCGTGATGGCGAGCGTAGATGCGAGTGTACGGTCCGTACCACTACGGGTACGCATACGCGTGCAGACCCATAGTGATAGTGAGCGTAGATGCGAGTGTACGGTCCGTACCACTATGGGTCTGCACGCGTATGCGTACCCGTAGTGGTACGGACCGTACACTCGCATCTACGCTCACTATCACTATGGGTCTGCACGCGTATGCGTACCCGTAGTGATAGTGAGCGTAGATGCGAGTGTTCGGTCCGTACCACTACGAGTACGCATACGCGTGCAGACCAAAAGTGATGGAGAGCGTAGGCATGCATGTACGGGCCGTTGCCATGCATTTGGGGTGCCCTAGGGCCCCCACACGCACCGTACCTGTGTGTGATGCTCCAAATTACATGGGGGACAAGTATTAAGGCCTACATGCATGCTGGTTGTCATGGAGACCAAGTTCAAAATTGGAAATTGTTCTGGAAGGTGCACAGCAGAAGTCAGTTGGGATTTGTCTACTTTGTTGCAATGTGTTTGTGGGGCTGACATCATGCAGGAGAATGAAACCGATAGAGAACCCACAGACTGCTAGGTTTGAAGGGATTGGTGGAAACATAGGATGCAAATGTGAGTGACCAATCTCTCTGTACTCCTGTGCATGAGACTGGGCAGAAGGGCACATATAAGGCAGCCAGGTCCCATGAGGGAGCACTTGCCTGCACATCTTTGCATTCGTCGACCCAGCTGCTGCTACTGATTCCCTGGAACCATGTCAAGGGCTGTGGAGAGGACACAGCCATTCACCCTGGAGGAGAACATGGCTCTGCTGGATGTGATCCTCCCACAGTACTCCATGCTGTATGGGCGACCAGGTTATCAGGTGAGTGCATAGGCCACTGCCACAGACTGTCCCTATGTGGTGACTGTGACTTCTGCCATTGCGTCCAGGTGTAACACACATGCCATGTACTGTCGGGGGGGTCCCAGGGGGGGGGGTGCCTGATGTCTCCCAGCAGTGCCCTGAGACAGGAGGGGTGGGGGCCTATCACTCACAGCAGTGCCCTGAGACAGGAGGGGTGTGTGCAGAGTCCTCCCAGCAGTGCCCTGAGACAGGAGGGGTGGGTGTGGAGTCCTCACAGCAGTGCCCTGAGCCAGGAGGGGTGGGTGTGATGCACAGTGTGAGCCTAGATCATTGATTGTGACATTGCCATCATTCCACCTGTGTACCCACTGTGGCACGTACTGCTTTTTCCCTCACCAGGGGATGATGTCCCTATGACAAAGGTGCAATGCGTTGGCTGCATGACATGCCTTGTTGTTACCAGCTAATTTGTACCCATATGTCTCTCTGTGACATGTGGCTGGTGTATTGATGTGGTGTCACTTGTTCCTCCTCACAGGTAGGCGCCACTGCCAAGGAGCAGATCTGGCTGACCGCCGTCAGTGCCGTGAGGGGTGTGGATGGTCGGAGGCGGCGCCTGGCCCAGGTGAGGAAACGCTGGCAGGATATCCGGTGCTGGACGCGGAGGATTGCACGGCTCCTGCTGGGGGACTCACCTGAGAGCCACAAGAACCGCGGCCGCCGCCGTCTGAGCCACCTCCACAGGCGTGTGCTGCCGGTGGTCTTTCCAGACCTGGAGAGGCGCTTACAGGCGATGCAGCAGCCGGAAGGGGGTAGGTACATGTGTGTTTGTTGTGTGTCACCGGCATTTGTAAGGGCACAGTAGCATGAATCCACTGGCAGGGTTTAAAGGTGCTGTGCAGATCCTGTTTGGCCCAGTATAGCGCTGTGCCCCTGCCACCCTTCCCCTCCTTGCAATGTGTTCCCTGGTCTGTGTGTAGTCACTCCTTCCCAGGGTAATGTAGGCTGGCGCTTTGTCCACGGGAACAATGTCTGTAGCATCATGTGTGGGGGTGGTGTGTAACAGGTTGTGGGACCTTGCCTGTGCACTGTCAAGTTCACTGCATGTGGGTTCCATGTCAGTTGGCACTGATGCTGACTCCAGACATGGGAGTTGGTCTCTCATGTGTCATGCCTTACAGCGCGCATGTCCTATGTAGTGGCCTGTGACATGATGTGCATGACTGTGCGATACACATAGTGCAGGGATGGTGACGTGTGTTGCTGTCATTACCATTCAGTAGCATGTAGTTGCGTGCCCACTACTGTCCCCTGGGGCACCTTTTCCTCAGTGGTGTATGTGTCATCATGAACGTGGCCACTGTCAGTGTCTACAGCGTAAGTTGTGCTCTGTGCCATTGTCCCCTGTCACCATGTATATAGACGTGCTAATTTGTACAGGTGTCCACTGTGCAGCCTGACCTGATTGTCCTTCTTCATACTCACAGTTGCCAGTGCCTGTGTGTCTTGTTATACTCATCTGAGGATGGGCACTGGTACCTCATTATTTGTACAGGCGCACCTTGGCTGTTTGGCGTCCAATCTTGCTTTTTGCCTGCCCCTGTGTGTATCACCCAGACCATGAGATGTTGGTGCCACCTGTGTCTCCACAATTTGCCTCGTGTAGGGTCTTGTTGGGGCGGGCAATGCCTATGTGTTAAATCCTGATTACCACTTGCTGGGTCTGGGCAGTGTGTGATGTGCCTGGACACACACGCAATGTGCAGTGACCGAGTCATGTTGTGCATGTTTTCAGCATTACCTATGCAGCATGTGTCTCAAGTTCATGGATATGGTCCCTGGTCATCGGTATTTTCGCAAACGCTGTGTGGTGCAGATGCAGTGCTGGATTGTCCCCAGGACCTGGGTGCTATGTCAGACTCCTTTTCCTGTGTTTCGCTATTGTCTCATGCTCTCCATGGTATTTCAGTGGCATGGTGGCTCAACCAACTGTGTGTTGCATGCCCTACATCGGTACCCTGTTCAGTAGATGTTAGGGATCTTCCTTTTCAGGCCATGCAATGTTACCTATGTAGATTGGACTCATGTGACAGATGTGTACAGGTGTCTGAATAATTTCTGTCTCTCCACCCTGCCCACAGCATCGTCGGGGGACACAGAGGGAGACATGGACACAGACCAGGCGGAGGGACCGAGCACCAGTGCCAGCCGTGACATCGGGGCTGGCACATCGAGTGGGACAGAGGCGGAGGAGAGTGTGGCCGAGGACCTGTCGACTGGCACATCAGACTACGAAGCTGACAGGTCCGGGGACGATGTCTCCGAGTGGGCGGAGGCTGCACCAGCAGCTGACAGCGGAACAACACCTCGCACCGCCCCCTCAGTTTCCACCAGCCGCCTCCCACTTGCTCGTGTCCCTTCCCAGCGTGCCCGGTCACAGCATGTCTCCTTCCTGCCAGGCACCGCGCCCCCTGCCCCTGTCTCCACTGCTGCCGCCAATGCAGAGTCTGTGGACATCCAGCGGCAACTGCAGGTTGGTCAGGCTGCGATCCTTAATGTCCTCCATGCCCACGGCAAAACCCTCACCAACATCGAGGCTTTCTTGGAGGGCATTCATTCATCGCAGGCTGACCAACGCAACTTGCTGAGGTCCATCGACTCCACACTGACTGCAGCAGTGGGTCTCCTGCAGCGCGACCTCCCCCCACCTACCCCTGCCCCATCCACACTTCCCACTCCCATGCCTGTCACACGTACACCCAGACGTCGGCATGCACCCACATCAACGGACACGGGCACCACACCGGCAGGGAAGGTCCACCGCACTCCTCCTGACACGCACACACAGGGTGAGGTAGGCACACCCACTGGGTCGGGGGGCAAACGTGTGACACGCAGCCATAGTGGGAGTCCGCATTCCACCCAGTCCACTCCCTCCAAATCCCCTCCCCTCAGCTCTCCTGGCCACATCTCCCCCAAGGACTCCTTCATGGCCGCTCTGTCCCTGAGCCCCACAGTTACACCACCACGCAAGCGGTCACGGAGGTCCCCGGTCAGGGTGGTTGAGTCTCCCCCCCTGTCTCCACCCTCCCCCGGTGGCGCTGCGACCCATCCCTCTGACCCCCCCCCCTCCTTGGGGCCTGAGGTCCCTTCGGGTGCAGGGGACTCCCTGGATGACCTTGCAAAGGTGTGTAGTGCCATCCTGGCCTCCGCCTTTGGCACTGACCCACCCCCTGTGGTGGACTCCTCCATCCCTGCACCCACAACGCCTCCCCTTTGCCCTGATGTCCCTGCGGTGCCTGTTGCTCCCCCCCCCCTGATGCCCTCACCAGTGTGGAAGACGATGCCATTTGACTGTGCAGGCAAGGTAGGGGACACGCATCCCACTGTGTCCCCCATCCAGCTGAGAATCATTGACTGCCCTATGGGCTTTGTGAAGATTGAACTGCCTGCGATCCACGGACATTGTGCTCCTGCAGAATAAAGCTTAATTTTGTTTTCATTATCACACTACTGCTATGCTGGTATTGGTGTTGGTGGGGCTGCTACATGGTTTTGGGTGGTGTGTAAGGGTTTGGGTGTGTGGGATATGTAGTAGTGTACTGCTCATTGGTGGGACCCTGTGATCTGTGTGCCATCACAAGGTGTTGGCTAACTTTCTTTGTTCATGTAGGCAGTTACTGCATGGTGCACTTGTCCAAGGGTGTATTCCTTCCTCTGTGTACCCAGCTTTCTTCCCTGCAGGGTGTTCCCAATGTTTAGCGCAGAGCTGTGTCTACATGAGCTGTGTGTGTGACGGAGCCCTTCTACTTTGGCCATGCATGCAGGGCCATGTCTCCACCTGCGACAATCGTGGCATCCTTGGTGATCACTGTACTTGTGTGTGGAGTCTGTTGACATGAGTTCATGGGGACATGTTCCCTTGTAGCCAGTATGCATGTGGATAATTCTGGCCTCACACACATGTGTTACACCCCTCCAGTCTCAGGGCACTGCTGGGAGGACTCTGCACCCACCCCTCCTGTCTCAGGGCACTGCTGGGAGGACTCCACACCCACCCCTCCTGTGTCAGGGCACTGCTGGGAGGACTCTGCACCCACCCCTCCTGTGTCAGGGCACTGCTGGGAGGACTCTGCACCCACCCCTCCTGTGTCAGGGCACTGCTGGGAGGACTCTGCACCCACCCCTCCTGTGTCAGGGCACTGCTGGGAGGACTCTGCACCCACCCCTCCTGTGTCAGGGCACTGCTGGGAGGACTCCACACCCACCCCTCCTGTCTCAGGGCACTGCTGGGAGGACTCCACACCCACCCCTCCTGTGTCAGGGCACTGCTGGGAGGACTCTGCACACACCCCTCCTGTCTCTGGGCACTGCTGGGAGGACTCTGCACACACCCCTCCTGTCTCTGGGCACTGCTGGGAGTGATGGGCACCCACCCCTCCTGTCTCAGGGCACTGCTGGGAGGACTCTGCACCCACCCCTCCTGTCTCTGGGCACTGCTGGGAGGACTCTGCACACACCCCTCCTGTCTCTGGGCACTGCTGGGAGTGATGGGCACCCACCCCTCCTGTCTCAGGGCACTGCTGGGAGGACTCTGCACCCACCCCTCCTGTCTCAGGGCACTGCTGGGAGGACTCCACACCCACCACTCCTGTCTCAGGGCACTGCTGTGTGGACTCTGCACACACACCTCCGATTTCTGGATATGTGCGCTTGGCACATACACGGTGGGGTTACGCACACTGCATTAGAGGTGAGGGTACGAGTCTACTGACACTGGTGTGGTGGGGGTACGCTCCGTACGTCCGCGGGTGTGGGTACGGGTCGTACTTACACTGTTGGGCAGGGGGGTACGCTCCTTGCATTCGCCGGTGGGGGTACGGGTCGTACTTACACTGTTGGGCAGGGGGGTACGCTCCTTGCATTCGCGGGTGGGGGTACGGGTCGTACTTACACTGTTGGGCTGGGGGTACGCTCCGTACGTCCGCGGGTGGGGGTACGGGTCGTACTTACACTGTTGGGCTGGGGGTACGCTCCGTACGTCCGCGGGTGGGGGTACGGGTCGTACTTACACTGTTGGGCTGGGGGTACGCTCCGTACGTCCGCGGGTGTGGGTACGGGTCGTACTTACACTGTTGGGCAGGGGGGTACGCTCCTTGCATTCGCGGGTGGGGGTACGGGTCGTACTTACACTGTTGGGGTGGGGGGTACGCTCCTTGCATTCGCGGGTGGGGGTACGGGTCGTACTTACACTGTTGGGCTGGGGGTACGCTCCGTACGTCCGCGGGTGGGGGTACGGGTCGTACTTACACTGTTGGGCTGGGGGTACGCTCCGTACGTCCGCGGGTGGGGGTACGGGTCGTACTTACACTGTTGGGCTGGGGGTACGCTCCGTACGTCCGCGGGTGTGGGTACGGGTCGTACTTACACTGTTGGGCAGGGGGGTACGCTCCTTGCATTCGCGGGTGGGGGTACGGGTCGTACTTACACTGTTGGGGTGGGGGGTACGCTCCTTGCATTCGCGGGTGGGGGTACGGGTCGTACTTACACTGTTGGGGTGGGGGGTACGCTCCTTGCATTCGTCGGTGGGGGTACGGGTCGTACTTACACTGTTGGGCAGGGGGGTACGCTCCTTGCATTCGCGGGTGGGGGTACGGGTCGTACTTACACTGTTGGGCTGGGGGTACGCTCCGTACGTCCGCGGGTGGGGGTACGGGTCGTACTTACACTGTTGGGCTGGGGGTACGCTCCGTACGTCCGCGGGTGGGGGTACGGGTCGTACTTACACTGTTGGGCTGGGGGTACGCTCCGTACGTCCGCGGGTGTGGGTACGGGTCGTACTTACACTGTTGGGCAGGGGGGTACGCTCCTTGCATTCGCGGGTGGGGGTACGGGTCGTACTTACACTGTTGGGGTGGGGGGTACGCTCCTTGCATTCGTGGGTGGGGGTACGGGTCGTACTTACACTGTTGGGCTGGGGGGTACGCTCCTTGCATTCGTGGGTGGGGGTACGGGTCGTACTTACACTGTTGGGCTGGGGGGTACGCTCCTTGCATTCGTGGGTGGGGGTTCGAGTCGTACTTACACTGTTGGCATGGGGGGTACGCTCCATGCATTCGTGGGTGGGGGTACGGGTCGTACTTACACTGTTGGGCAGGGGGGTACGCTCCTTGCATACGCGGGTGGGGGTACGGGTCGTACTTTCACTGTTGGGGTGGGGGGTATGCTCCTTGCATACGGGGTGGGGGTAGGGTCCGTACATATCCGTCCCCACGCTATGTGATGTTTGTGCGGCCCGTACCCAGGCCTTTGCCACGTGGGTGCGATCCGTCCCGCCATTGTTGGGGTGACGTGTGTGGGCGTGGTCCGACTCGTACCCACGCTCTTCAGGCGTGGGTACGGGACGTACCTGTCTGGTTGTGTTGCCGGTTCGCGTGGTGACGGACTTCCGTTGTGGCGGTCGCTGGATTATCAGGACACGCCCCCACCCCCTCGTGGTGACCAGGGCATGGGAGTCAGGTATGTCCAGGCCATGTGTAGTGTGTCACTCATGTGGTTGTTTTGTGGCCTGCCCTGGTAGTGCCACCCCCACCCCACCCCACTTTCCCCCCTCCCTTAGTTATTCTGACCTTCTGCGGCGTCTGCGTCGTAACCTGTAGAGGAGGTGGACTGCTATGAGGGCAGGGATGACTCGTAGGTTCGGGTCCATGTCTGTCCGTCACGTACTGGTCCTCCTTGTTCGCGTCGTCGTCTGTCCGTCGCGTACTGGTGGTCCTTGTTCGCGTCGTCCTGATTTCCCGGCAGTTTTTGGCTGCCGCAAAATATTCACCGTGCGGGGTGACGTCGGTGCGAATCGTGATTCCTGGGTCGTGAATGGCTGGCTGCGTGCGTCCCGACGTCAGGTCGGCGCTTTCCCGGATCGCATTGGTAGGTGTTTTTTGTTCGGTCGGTCTTTTTTACGATTCGTACGGTAATGGTGTACCCGTGCGAATCGTAATTCCATGTTTGTATATTTTGACGACCGGGTACGCGTCGGACGGAGAATATGCTCCGTCCGACGGTTCGTACCCGGTTTTTACCGGATTGTGATCGGCACCTAAGTCTAAGGAGCGCTGACCCCACGTGTTGCATCCACAAGTGCTCAGAGCGGGCTAAGTTCAAATAGCGCGTAACCTCAGTTTGTGGTCTCAAGCGCTCCATTCTCCAGTTGAGGTCCCAAGTGCCAGGCGCTCCGTGTATGAGCGGCGCCTCATCTCTAAAGGGTGTCCAGCAGGGCAGTACGCTCCGTGTGCCAATAACGCTTTATCCTCACGGTAGGCTGGGAAGTGCTCATGGTATTAGGCAAACATTATTCAACCTCAAGTTATGCTCATGTGCCTTTGTTTCTTCGTAGACACCAGTAGCGCCACGTGTGCAGGCCTCGGCCCGCAGCACTAGGGAAGTTCATACTGCAGGGATTGCTGAGGTAACCGTAATGAGATGCTGTAATGCAAATGTTAAAGTGTACAAGTTAAGATACATTGCCATACAAGATTCCCGTGTGTGCTCCTTTGATTAGATAAATCTGATTAATTTGCATTCACCTTACTGTGTGGCGTCCATTATTGTGTGCGTTTACTGCTTCAGAGGATGTGTGTGTTGTATGGTCGCTTAACACCGAGGCCTTTGGGTGCCCAGCCGCTTGTGTCACGTTACCCCCTTAGGGCCTGGAGACCCCAGGTCTTACATTGTTGGCGAGCGGTGGGATATTAGGACCTGTGACCATACAGCACCTTTCCGTGAAGCGGAGGGCGCCACAATTAAACGCCTGTTGTTTCAAAGCTCTGCAACTATTATTTGCTGTATTTATTGATTCCACTGTCCAGGCTGAGAGTGTAAAAGAATCCTGGTTAGCTGGTAACTGTCACCCATATCCTAGGAATTTCTTCCTTAGTATCTAGGTCCCCACCTGTCACGATGGAATTCCGGTTAGCTGACCTCGAGGGGTACACTGTAAAGCAACTGAGAGAATTCGGGCTGGGGATGGGGGTGCCTGGGGTGTGGAAGGCCAAAGGACCGGAACTCCGTACCGCCTTAAGGGCATGGGTAGAGGCCCACCCAGAGGGAAGGGAGGATGAGGGACAGGAGGCGCCGGATGCACCTCAGGAGGAGAGCGCCCAGGAAGTACTAGACATACTAAATGTAGATGTGTCAGAAAATGTGCCCCCAGGGAGACGTTCTGGGGCCAGTAGTAGGACAGGGTCTAGTAGGAGCGTGTCTCCAAAGGAATATGAGGACAGGAGGGAAGAGAGGCAGTTAAAGTGGGAGCTAGCGAAATTGGAACATGAGAGAGAGAGAAAGAGAAAACAAGAGATGGGCAATGGAGGAAAAGAAGCTGGCGCACGAGCTTCAGCTGAAAGAGTTGGAGCTGCACGCCCTCCAGGTAAACGCGTCCAATAAGGACAATGGTGGCAGCGTACCAAAAGATCCCCAGGAGTTAAAATTCTATTTATTCAAAGATGATATCGCCAGGGTGTCTGAGGAGGCATTGGGGAGTGACCCTGAAGGGGGTGGTGCAGGGATCTTCCAACCTAGCGAGGTGGGAGAGGTGGCGAATAGCCCAGCTAGGTCCCCGGGAAGAGAGAGGGTTGTAGGGCCTCACGTCCTATCCATAGGAAGGAGTGAGATGGGGAGGTGTCCCGAGGTGCCCCAACCGCAGTCTCAGGGCCTGGAGAGTTCCATAAGGGAGCCCCAGGTTGGGAGCCTAGGTCGTCCTGATGTGCCGCCCGGTGAGTGGGAGCCCCTAGTGTCAGGAGGACCCGGGACGACTGTAACCAGAGCTCCTGAGGTTCTGGGGTCGGCCCAGTCGCAGGGTTTAGATCCTGGGCTGGGATGCCAGGTTCAGGGGTTGCCTGACCTGGCGGGTGGGGCATCTGTTACCAGTGTCCCCCCAGAAGTGTCTTCCAGGGGTACTTCTCCTGTTGGGAGGGTGCGGAACTCTGGGAGGGGGTGCAGGGGGAGGGAAGACTCGCCCCTGGCACTGGTGCAGCCTAAGGGTTTAGACCCTAGGCTGGGGAACCAGTTGAGGGGTCAAGGCCCTGAACTGGGGAGAGGGTGGTGGTCTGAGGGTGCCTCGCATGGGAGTAGGGTGAGGAACCCCAGAAGGAGAGGTAGGGGGAGGAGAGCCTCGCCCCTGAAGGCTGGTCAGCCTAAGGGTGCGGACCCCAGGTGGAAGGACCAGTGGCAGTTTGGGACTGCAAGAAAGAGGAGGAGAGTGGTCAACGGGCACTACAGGCCTGGGGCTACTGCCCCCCACTCTGCAAGACCACAAGGGCCAGAGACATCTGGGTGGCCTAGGGGCCGGTCCTGGCCACTACCAGCTAGGGAGCCCCAGTGGGGTGGCTTCGTTGGTTCAGGGAGGTTTGAGAGGGAACCCTCGGGTTCCAGAGTGGAGGAGAACCTGCGGGTGCTCCTGCAGATGCGGGCCTGCGTCCACCTTTTCTCGCCCCAAGCAAGGAAGCCCATCAAGGCATTGATCGGTCTACCCTGGCTTTTGGCTAGAAGGGGGTTGTGTTGGACTTGGCCCTTTTCCCTGAATTGTTTCGTTTTTTATTTCTCCCAAGATGGCTGCCACAGGCCCCTGCTACTGCAGAGTGGTTTTTCTAGTAGCACCCTAGCTGCCAGGAGCTGGCTGGGACTCCACAACAATGTTGCGACACCAGCCCGCCTTTTTTGTCCCATAGGTAGAATGGGGAAGCTCCTGGAATGTGCTGGAACCTTCTAGAAGGGAGGTGTGGTTTTTCTTTTGCCGCCTTGGCTAGAGGTCACCTGACCTTGGGCTACTTAAGTGAGGGAGGGAACTTTTTCCAGTCAGTTGGCCAGTGGGGTAAAGCAGAGCTGGAGAATCCATGCAGGAGTTGTAGGCAGTAGGGCCTAGCCAGGGACTTATGCCTCTGAGAGTGACAGGGCTTACGTGCTGCCTCTTAAGTGAGTGAGGGATCCTGTGAAACCCACTGATCTTGCCCAGCCGTAGGAGGACCCAGGGAACCTCTGCCCAGCCTGACTAGGAAGGACCTAGTCGCCAACTCATCCCCTACCCCCCCAAGGAACAGAACCCCAAGGGCGCCAGTATCATCTGCGCCGCAAAGACTGAATATTGAAACTGCAGAAGCGGAAACCTGAAACTTCATGCCAAAGCTGAATATTGCAACTTCATGAAACGACTGATTGCCTGACTGCTGGGGATCGACCAGGTACTGGCGCTGTGTCTCCTGCGCTGCCAGACCTGGCCTGGGACCCCCTGCGCAGATCTGCTGTCGAGCGCGGAGCTGGTCGAGCTTCCGCTTAATTTGTGACCCCCCCTGGTGCGAGGACCCGCAACGCGATCACCGCCGCGGCCCGTAGGCCTCAGGGACGTGTCAGCGCCAAGTCGGGGCCTGCGGAGAAGCCCGGGGCCCCGCCGCTGCCGTCGCAGCGTGCGGAGAAGGAGCGAGTGTCCGTGAGTGTCCCGCGCCGTTGCGCGCGTCTGACGAAGGGCCCGGAGCGGAACCGAGCTACGAGACCAAGGTAACCCCCGGGGGCTGGGAGGTAGCGCGGCCGTGTGGCGGCCTGAGACTCACCCCCCCTGCTCCCCGGGAGTCATGGGAAGGCCCGGTGCGCCCCCTGCCGAGTGGGAGCGACACCGCATGCAGAGACTGTGACTTTCCCCCCTCCGTGGGATTTCCCTCCGTATTGTTGAGTCTCCCCTCCGTGGGATTACCCTCTCCTGGGGACTGCCGTTCCCAGGACTCACCAGTGCTCAATGCGTTCTATGCCTAAGTAGCGCTGATCATTCCTTTGTATTCAACAGTGCTCAATGCGTTCTATGTTGGAGTAGCGCTGATCATTCAATGGTATTTACCAGTGCTCAATGCGTTCTATGCCTAAGTAGCGCTGATCATTCCTTTGTATTCAACAGTGCTCAATGCGTTCTATGTTGGAGTAGCGCTGCTCATTCAATTGTATTTACCAGTGCTCAATGCGTTCTATGCCTAAGTAGCGCTGATCATTCCTTTGTATTCAACAGTGCTCAATGCGTTCTATGTTGGAGTAGCGCTGATCATTCAATGGTATTTACCAGTGCTCAATGCGTTCTATGCCTAAGTAGCGCTGATCATTCCTTTGTATTCAACAGTGCTCAATGCGTTCTATGTTGGAGTAGCGCTGCTCATTCAATTGTATTTACCAGTGCTCAATGCGTTCTATGCCTAAGTAGCGCTGATCATTCCTTTGTATTCAACAGTGCTCAATGCGTTCTATGTTGGAGTAGCGCTGATCATTCAATTGTATTTACCAGTGCTCAATGCGTTCTATGTCTAAGTAGCGCTGATCATCCATTTGCATTTGCCAGTGCTCAATGCGTTCTAGGTTGCAGTAACGCTGATCTGTCATTTGTATGCACCTGTACTCAATGCGTTCTATGTCTAAGGAGCGCTGACCCCACGTGTTGCATCCACAAGTGCTCAGAGCGGGCTAAGTCCAAATAGCGCGTAACCTCAGTTTGTGGTCTCAAGCGCTCCATTCTCCAGTTGAGGTCCCAAGTGCCAGGCGCTCCGTGTATGAGCGGCGCCTCATCTCTAAAGGGTGTCCAGCAGGGCAGTACGCTCCGTGTGCCAATAACGCTTTATCCTCAGGGTAGGCTGGGAAGTGCTCATGGTATTAGGCAAACATTATTCAACCTCAAGTTATGCTCATGTGCCTTTGTTTCTTCGTAGACACCAGTAGCGCCACGTGTGCAGGCCCCGGCCCGCAGCACTAGGGAAGTTCATACTGCAGGGATTGCTGAGGCAACCGTAATGAGATGCTGTAATGCAAATGTTGAAGTGTACAAGTTAAGATACATTCACCTACAAGATTCCCGTGTGTGCTCCTTTGATTAGATAAATCTGATTAATTTGCATTCACCTTACTGTGTGGCGTACATTATTGTGTGCGTTTACTGCTTCAGAGGATGTGTGTGTTGTATGGTCGCTTAATGCAGAGGCCTTTGGGTGCCCAGCCGCTTGTGTCACGTTACCCCCTTAGGGCCTGAAGACCCCAGGTCTTAGACACTTACAACTCAATCAAGAAAAAAACGAGATCCTCCTCATCTCCAACAAAGAGGAGAACCCTCAAATTACAAAATGGTTAAAACCTATGGATGCTCTTAACGGTAATCTCACTCTGGCAAACTCTGTAAAATCATTAGGAATCACCCTAGACCCAAAACTCGACATGGCCAAACACATTAAAAACTCTGCAAAGAGTGCCTTTCTCAATTTGAAGCTACTCCACAAAATCAAACCATTCATCCCAAACAATGATCTCAAACAAGCTACCCAATCACTGGTGCTATCCAGACTCGACGATGGGAGTGCAACTCTCACGGGTACAACAAAATCTCACCTAGCTCCCCTTAAAACAACTCTCAAGGCAGCAGCCAAAATGGTCACTATAATTAGGAAATATGACCACATTTCACCAGCACTCAGAGAACTAAAATGGCTCCCAGTCGAACTACATGCCAGCTTCAGAACTGCCTGCCTCACGCACAAAGCCCTGCACACTGGAAAACCTGACTGCCTGGCTGCCAAACTCAAGAGGGCTGGTCAGACAAGAAACCTCAGGAGCTCCAATTCCCTACTTCTCATCCCTATGAAAACACACAAACAAAAAGCCGCCGCACGGTCCTTCGCCGGAAACGCGCCCAAAATCTGGAACTCCATTCCAGCATATATCAGAATGATCTCGTTCTTCACAAAATTCAAAAAACACCTAAAAACCCTCTTCCTCAACTGCTCCCTCCCAAATGGATAGCCACCACCTGAAAGCAAATCCCTGCTAGTCGTTCCCCCTGACATTGTTTCTCAAAGACCTACCTCATCCTTGCCCTTTGACCCATTTCCTGCTCCTCCCTCCCCCTAAGAGGTTCAACCCAAGACAACATGCACTCAATGAGGTTATTTCAGGACTCTTGTACTACCTCAATGCTGCACCGCACACTTGGAGTTCCGAACCATTATTGTATAATCACTGCTCTATTGTACGACTCTTACAAAAACTGTTGTAAAGCGCTCCGATACCCCCGGGTCCGGCCAGAGCTATATAAAACTCCTTAATAAATAAAAAAATAAACATTAATGATTTTAGTAAACTTGTTAACATCAGAGTCAATCTTGCATCCTAGATTTTCCTCATATCGTGTGGGCTGAGGGAGTTCTATCTGCCCTATCATAGTGTAGATTGAAAAGTGGGCAGAAGAATTTCTATCTACTCACCATTAATACTTACGATAGTTAGTTGTTGCACATCCATTTGTTTAGTGTCTGGCAAACAATTTTGGAAATTGCCAGTGGTGATTCACGTTTTTTCCCCCTCTTTTTTTCTCTCCTCGTGATTCTTTCTCTCTCTTCCCCCCCCCCCTCTCTCTCTCTCTCTTTCTTTCTCTCTCTCTCTCTCCGTCTCTCTGTGTGCTCTTTCTCCTCTCTCGTTCTTTCTCCACTCCTTCCTCGCTGTTTTTGATTCTCTCTGATTCTCTTTCTTTTTGTCCCCTCCTTTTCTATTTCTATTTCTATTTCCTTCAAACCTACTTTTTCCCACTTTTAATATAATTATACCTTCTGGATTGGTCATTCTCTCTCTCCCATGCTCTGTAATCTCACTTTTTTGATCACTCCAGACTCTCCCCCACCTTTTACTTCATTAACTGGTTTTCCCACTGTTTATTCTCAGTTCTCTTCTTTATTCTGTTCTGTCATTCTTACAACACACTCTGGAGACATCCTTGTTTTCTTCAACACTCTCTCCACTTTCCTTCTGCTGTTTGCTAGCTCTGCCGCTCTCCTTGTCCATAATTACCTAATGTTTTCTTCCCACCGCCTCTGATTATCTCTATGTTTCTCCACATACATTTCTAGCTTAAGATATAACCCTGGTGTAGGAGATAAAAATGTAAAATGTTCTCTACTTTGCAGTCTCTCTAAACAATGCCAGGCCGACCCCGATGTAAGTGCTGCAGAAAGGTTTTGAAGTTAGGCTAAGGCTGGTAATGGCTTGAAGATGTTAGCGAACCAATTAATTTAAACATTAAAGATCGCTTCTCTCTCTCCCCTCAGCCCCTCTCCGTGCAGGCTCGGCGGTGTTCTGTAAATACAAACCCCTATTCGCCCAGCAGTTCAGGGCAAAATTATCTCATCTTTTTAATGGCTTTTAGAGTAACTGCAGGGAGATATCCTTTAGTAGGGCTGCAGGATGTCAAAGATTTATCTTTCATTAGTGCAATTTTATAATTTTCAAACAAAATAGATGCTTAATGCGGTTCAGTGACAGGCCAAGGAGCCCGTAACTACGTTGTTTTAATCATTAAAATTAATTGTGGAAAAACAGCGCCGCATAAATGGTTGCTCTGATGAACCTCGTGGAGCCCCCGAAAGTTAGGGCTCGCTCTAATGTGGGGGGGTTGCTCGACCAGGCGAGCCTGAGCCGCTCTGACAGCCGGGTTCACACAGCGCCACGACTCGGCAACTCAGACGGCTGGGAAACTGCGCCCCCAGAATGCGCGCACCGCGGACGGTGTGCCGTGGATCGAGGCCGATGGGACTTCTGTAATCACGGCGTAAAAAAAACTCGAATAAAATACATGCGTGATGTTAAAGAAAACAGAAAGGCGCTCAGTCCAAGAAAATGCCGAAACATAGACTGGAAGGGTTTCCTAACAAATGCTGGAAGCTTTCCTCTCCGATATGAGGTTGTAATGTTATAAAATATGAACAGGAGCTGTGCTGAAACATCTCTAGAATTGACACCTTGGGAAGGAGCTCGTCTGTCCACTGTTGGTAGAGTATATAAGGAGGGGGCCCTGCTGGGTTCTCAGTCCCTGGTAGACCAATCGTAATTGCAGGCTCAAGGTATTCTTACCTATGGCCGAATTTGTCACATCCTCAAAGCGGCCTAGAGTTCCTCCCGGGAGCTGCCACGCATACTGCGCTGCAAACACTCCACCCATTGGCCACGGGAGGACATTGGTCACCTGGAAATACAGTACGATTCGGAAGCATTCATACCTAACATTAGGGCCTCTTACACAATGCAGTGCTGCATGAAAGGGAAAGGACATGAATGCACCATATTTACCAATATGTGGTGCAAAATACGCCTCACCTGGGATGTCTAGCATTTTGTGCCGGTGCCGGCGGTGAGGGGTAGGTTCCCCAGCTCACTCTTTGGAGCTTCATGGACACAATACTTTATGTGTCTGTTGAGGCGAAACTTTGATTAACCTTAGGTTGTCCTTTGATGCTATGGGTACCTTACTCGCAGCGCTGATACGTGGTAGGTAGGTGACCCAACTTCCACGTTGTGTAGATAGTTTATCCATAAGGTCCTTATGAATTGCCACTGATCCTCCTGACCTATTGGCATGAAACATGTTGACCCAATAAGAGTAGAGCGTAGTTACCCTGAACCATTACTTCAGATAGCCGCCACTCTTCACCCCCTTTTAATCAGGTGGAGAACCAATTTGAATAAAAGTGTTTTTGGACTACCCAACCTGTTTTAATCACTTCTCACCACATCTACACTTTCTAGGCCCCTTACCCCCACTGCACCAAACGGCAAGGAACAAAAGATCTCCGCCAAAGGGCCCCTTTGAGGGTGCCTGTCGGGTATTGCAGCGCCGATCTGACGAGGAGCAGGCCCATATGATGAAGCCTGACAACTAGCTGGCTGGGTGTGTGAGGGCCCTAGTTCCGACAAGAGGAATTCCCCCTCCTTCTGACTTACCTAGGACTACCCCCCCCCCCCTTTGTGACACATTCACTTATCTCCTTCACCCTCCGGTGACCTACCTGAGGAACTGTATACCATCTTTTCTTATCAAACACCCACACTCTACCCATGGAATGTCTCACTGCTGTAGCCTAAAATAAGGCAGCTATCTATGCTGCCTTGCATTACTCTAGATTTATCAAGCCATGCAGGGCCAGAGGGTGGCTTGCATGGCTTGATAGTTCTCGCTTAGGTTTTGCGTCGCACTTGCACTCCCTTGCGAGGCGCAAATGCAACGCAAAAACGTAATAAATTTGGCCTAAGTCTCCTATGACACATTAAGGGACAGTTTTATCATTCTTTCATGCAGCGCAATGCAGTATCCCACCTTGCTGTGCTGCGTGAAAGGTAAAGGGAAGGAATCAGTGGCGGCTGACACAATAAAATACTAGGGGGGTGGGTGGAAAGGCAGAGGTGGTCAGCAGGAAGCCCACGGGGGAGCACGCGAAGGGTGGAGGGAGACAGAGATAATGCTAAAAATTAACACTGACCTGGTGCTGCCGACTGCCTCGCGCTCTTCTGCCGCAGCTCCTGGAGTCCCTGGGAAAGCATCAGACTCCCATCCAATCTCTGCGCTGCTCTCACATGAGAGCAGCCTGGGGATTGGCCCAAGCAGGCTGAGAAGACGCTCCACTCAGGTCAGGGAGTCTGTGGGTTTCTCCAGCTCAGCTGCTCAATGCAGCCAGGCTGGAGAAACCTAAGTCGGCATGTGTGTTCATCCGGCCTGAGACGGCTGGCCAAACACAGATGTGGATTTAAAAGTGCACTGAGCACTCTTCCTCCCCCCTCCCATGCCCCCGGCCCCACCCCTCCCTCCACAAGCTGGCTCAGAGCCATCAAATGAAAAATAAAACAATACTAAGATATCGTTTTATTTCCACTTGCTGGCCAGTGGGGCGATGCTCCTCCATCATTGCAGAGGAGTCGCTACTGGAAGGAATGCACTACATTTACCATTATATGGCACATTCCTGTCCTTTCCTAATGCTGGTGCACTTTTGGCAGCCTGGCGTCAACACAGGCACCCTTGTGTCATTGTGCAAGGGTGCCTGTGTTGTAGACAGGATTGTTTTTGCGCACGAAGGGACATCTTCCTGCACAAAAACTATCCTGCAAAGCATTTTGCTCTTTCTACGTGTGCTGTAAAATATGGCACCCGTAGAATGAGGAAAACAAAAATTAGAAATAAAGATATTTTTCTTCGTTACGCCTCAATAGCATTTTGATGCACTCTCATGGCTACCAATAATGGCAAATCTGGGAATGCACCAAAATCCATGGGTGGATGCGTAGGAAACACCCAATCTGCATCCATGGAATGCCTACCTGCCGCAGAGTAACACAAGGAAGTTATTTATGCTATCTTGCATTACTCTAAATTTATCAAACCATGCAAGGCCATGAATGGTGGCCTTGCGTAGCTTGATCACCTCCCTTAAGTTTTGAATCACCTTTGCATCCCATTGCATGACACAAAACCTTGATAAATCTAGCTTAAATCTCCAGATCCTCCTACATTTTCCAGTGTAGCTAGGTTGAGCAGTCAACACCAGCAGTGAGTGTTGGTTGGAAGGTTGATCTAGATAAGTATTATTATATACATAATATATATGGCAGTCCAGCCATAGATATTGATGGACTACAAATATCACTTAAAAACATGATTATATTAATATAGAACAGAAACTGAATACATGATCACTGCAGAGAACTGCTGTAAAATGAAAACAAAATTATATGAGAAATGCTATAGTTTTTAAGGCTCATTAACAATCACTTAATAGCTGAATTACAAACAGAAACGTAGATGTTAGGACTGAATATACCTGTGATCGAACCTGACATTCAATCGACTATGTATCTGTATGAGCAGATTAATTTTTCTCATAATGTCCATGTTGTTATGTTGTTTTTGACCAGAAATAATTCAACACAACACAAAACTCCTCACGTATGTGAAGGTGCGTTTGTCCACCCTAACAGCATTGACCACCTTTCTTGGGCATAATGACACTGCAGAGATGGCCATAAAGGTGGTCCTTTGGGGCCACTTCATTGGCGTCACCACCGAATACAATAGGGAGAGGCGGGACGAACGAAGTCAACTAGAAGGCCAGATTAAAGATTTGGAGTGAGCACATGCTCAGTCCGGTACTGTGATGGTGCATCGACAATTGATGGCAGCACGTAAACAGTTACGGGCCATAGATATGTGACGGGCAAAATACGCCCTACTACGACTGCGCCAGAAATACTATACTGGAGGTAACAAGGCGGAATGTATGCTGGCACATTGCTTTAGGGTGCAGGTATTAGATCGGAGGATACCCGACGCTCATGCAGCTGATGGGTCTGTTTTCGACACAGACGAAGGTATTGCAAATGCCTTTGGGGCATTTTACAGGGCGCTCTACTCTGCCGAGCCGTTACAAGAAAGGGATGTAGAAAGATACCTGTCTCGGGTCTATCCACCTAAAGTGGAGATACCTGTGTACAGTACCAAAGATAAGGACATTACGGTGCAGGAGGTCCTCACTGCCATCCACAGGTTACAACCGCATAAGACGCCGGCCCTGACGGCTATGGCGGGGAGTTTTATAAAGCATTTGCATCCCATCTGGCTCCGATACTCACACGTCTATTCAACTCCATTGACACGCAGGGGATGCTTCCAGATTCAATGAGCAACGCCACTATCACGGTAATTCCCAAACCTGGCCAGGATCCTAAAAGCGGTGCGTCTTACCAGCCAATCTCATTGCTGAACGTGGATGCAAAAATCTTCACTAGCATGCTGGTGCAGAGACTGGCACCATACGTGCAGGGAATAGTTGACCCGGACCAAGCTGGGTTTATCCTGGGGTGGGGGTGCAGCGATAACACGAATGAGCTATGCCATCGTCTAGACAAAACTCAGCACTCCCAGATCCCAGCACTGGTGCTCATGATAGATGCTGAGAAAGTGTTCAATCGAGTTAACTGGCCATATCTGTACCGGGTGCTTGAGCAGGTGGGACTTTGCCCCCGATTCCGTGGGTGGGTACGGGCTTGCTATGCAGCTCCCCTGGCTAACATTTGTGTAAACAGCATGCAGTCCCCAACTTTCCCAATCGAGCGAAGAACCAGGCAGGGTTGTCCCCTGTCCCCTGTCCTCTTTGCGCTCTACATGGAGCCGCTGGCCGAACCATACGGGAGACTTAGGGGTGACCGGGATCCAGATGGGAGGGAGGGAACATAAGACCATGTTATATGCCGACGATGTCTTTCTGACTCTCATGAACCCATCTGACTCACTGACAGAGGTTATAGCAGAACTTTCAGACTTCGGACAAGCATCGGGTTTCAAAATCAATCCACAGAAATCACTGGTCCTGAACCTGATGCAACAGGAACCTCAGCGAACACGCCTACGCGAACAATTCCCATTTCAGTGTGCAGATAACGGGGTCTCATACCTAGGCCTCCAGATATTCCCCACAATCAAGGCCACAGCGGACTATAACTAAGGAAACTTACCATGACGCAGTCGGATCTCACTAAATGGAAGCCACAGAACCTGTCCTGGCTGGGGCGACTGGCAGCCGTCAAAATGACACTACTCCCTAAATTGCTATATGTGATGCAAACCCTACAGCTCCAGCCCCCGTCGCGAGTGCTGGAAAATCTGCAGACTCTAATCTGGGATTTTACATGGGAGGGTAAAAGAGCGAGAATGTCTAGATCAAGAGCCTTTCTCCCTGTGGCTGAGAGTGGCCTGAGGGTCCCGAACATCTGCAAGTATTACCAGGTAGTCCAACTGGGCTACATGGTAGAATGGTCTTGAACACTAACCGAAAAACATTGGTGCTTTATAGACCAAGCTAGAGCTGGGAAGTATATTTGGAATGTGCCGTCCTTGCCTAAACCACATAGACCACCGGGCATATACATTTCACCTGTCACAAGATCAACACTGGTAGTCTGCGATATGGTACAACGGAGACATGATCTCTCTACTCCGATATCTCTGCAGACCCCCCTGATAGGTCATCCTCACTTCCCCCAGCGATGCAGGGCACAGGTTTTAAAGCATGGCAGGAAGCCAACTGCAAGCGGGTGGGGGACTTATTAGACGCAGAGTGTCTCATGGATTTTGGAAAAACTACAGACATACTACCCACTGCTGAACTCGGCGAAATGACAATATTTGGCCGTAGCTCACTGGGTCACCAGACAGTGGATCCAACCCCCCCCCCCCACCCCCCCCCCCCGCGAGCAGAATACTGCTGCCTTTTTAGAAGTAGCTCATCACACGGAGCTCAGACAAGAAACTGCTGTCCGATATCTACGCATTCCTGATGCAGCCTGCACACTCTTTACCTTCCCCAGCCAGGGCCAGATGGGAAAAAGAATGTGAATATTCATTTTCTGACAGAGTGGAGTGACATTCTCCACCGAGCATGAACATCCGCCCTCAACACTACCAGTTAGGAAATGTTCCTCAAAATAGCTCAATATTGGGACCTCACACCAGCAAGAGTAGCTACCTGGGACCCCAGGGGGGATAGGATGTGCTGGCGAAAGTGCGGACAACGGGGTACGCTCACCCAACTCTTGTGGCAGTGCCCCAAGATAGGTTCATATTGGTCAAAAGTATTAGACGCTATTGACACCATGTTCAATACAGATATACCCAAACTCCCCTCGTTCATACTGCTGGGTCTCCCTAACCCACTCACATACCCACTAAAATCTCCCAGAGGCAAAGCTATCACTCTTACATTGGTGGTAGCCAATCAACTTCTGTTGGCCAGATGGGGAACGGACAGGATACCCTCGAATCAGGATTGGCTGCATAAAGTTTGGGATAGTCTGGGAAGGGAGTAATTGACAGCAGCGGCCATGCAGCAAGTACCACGGTTCGACAAGTTGTGGCAGCCATGCATAGCGTATTTGGCAGATGAGTTCTGCGAGCTGACATGCTCCCAGTATCTGCAGGTCCTACGCTTAACAGCTGCTGAACTTACCACGCACAGCTAGGTCATGCCTACCCCTAATGCTAGCAACACTTCAGAAGAGAGGAACCCGCCCCCTCCCCTTCTTCCTCCTCCTCACCCCCCCCCCCCATTTACTGTTTTAATTTACATGTGATGGTGTTGGTATTACATTCGGCTTTTTTTTTCTCATTCGTTTTTTTCTTTACGCATGCCTACTGATTATGCACCCAAACGAATACCCACCGGCCAATGGATGTAGGCGGTTCAGGTTGTATTGTTGTTATCTTATAAAACCAATAAAAATGATTTAAACTGAAAAAGAATTAAGCACATTTTAAGAAAATAGAGGAAAGTGAAATTTGAGAGTAGTAGCAGGCTCAAGTCTTAATGCCAAACCATTCAAGAGATTTGGGCAAATGTGACTTTTAGGCAAGGGCTTTGCTCTACAGCTTGCAGAATTCCACCCATCAGAAATGATGGGCTAATGTTAAACACTGAGAATTCAGCACCAAGGATAGCTCTGCTGTTGTCCAGAAAAGGAAAGATATTTAACAAGAAATGCAATGAGAGGCTTTAAAACTGAAGTTCATGAAGGTTCCCCGGTGTACTCTGGAGAAAGGATGACAATGTTTAACTCAAAAGTTAACCTGAGTAGATTCGCTACTGAACATTTGTACAGGCCTGGTTCACTAAGGCCTAGGCGTTTTCAGTGGTAAGTGCTCTCTATGAAATCAAAGAATTGCAGAAGTAATTTAGTGAACATGTGACTGTGGCAGATACCCAGGAGTAGTCATGTGCATCTGAACTGATTCCACTGCCCGTGGGAACTGTCCATTCCAAACCGACACCTAGACACGGGTCCCTTCCTTGAAGTTTCACAGGATCCAAGCTATACCACACTGATGAGGCCTAATAAGACTACAACTGGTTTTGGGTTGCTGGTCTTCCTTTCTGGGGGGGACCTCACCTGGCAGTTCAGGATAAACTGCTCCCATGAAGAGCACGGTCAGTACTGATTTGGATATGATAGGCTTTGGTTTAGAATAACCCCGAAGGGTGAAAAGAAATGGGTTTGAATGCTACCCTGCTAGCATCCCACTATGATCCTTTGCATCTTTGATGTAAAACTTTAAGTGACCAAGGGTATGACCGGATGTGGGTCCATAGATCACTCAACTACAATATCCAAGTAATACCACGCTAACAAAGCCTTAGTAGATTAGACCAGTCTTGTGTTGCTTGTGTTCCTTCTGGAGGGGGCCTCACCTGGTAGTTCTGGATGGCTGTTCCATGAGGATCAGAGTCAGTACTGATATGTATAGGCAGGTTTGTGTTTAGAGTAGTACTTTGGCTGAAAAGCAATGGATTGGAGTTCTAGCCAGAGTGCAAGTGGTTAATCAATCAATCAAGAATATTTGTAGAGCGCGCTACTCACCCGAGCGGGTCTCAAGGCGCTGGGGGGGAAGGGGCTGCTACTGCTCGAAAAGCCAGGTCTTGGGGTGCTTCCTGAAGGAGAGGTGGTCCTGGGTCAGTCGTAGGTGGGTGGAGAGGGAGTTCCACGTCTTGGCAGCCAGGTAGGAGAAGGATCTTCCTCCGGTGGTGGTTCTGCAAATCCGTGGGACGGTGGCGAGGGCGAGGCTGGCGGAGCGGAGCTGGCGGGCTGGCGAGTAGAATGTAAGGCGGTTGTTGAGGTATTTGGGGCCCATGTCGTGGAGAGCTTTGTGTGCGCGAGTGAGGAGCCTGAACGTGATCCTCTTGCTGACGGGGAGCCAGTACAGGTCTCTCAGGTGGGCGGAGATGTGGGTGTGATGAGGGATGTCCAGGATGAGTCGTGCAGATGCGTTCTGTATGTGCTGGAGTCTTTTCTGTAGTTTGGCTGTGGGTCCAGCGTAGAGAGCGTTCCCGTAGTCCAGCCGGCTGGTGACGAAGGCCTGGGTGACTGCCTTTCTGGTTTTGGTGGGGATCCACTGGAAGATCTTTCGAAGCATGCGAAGGGTGTTGAAGCATGAAGATGAGACGGCGTTGACTTGCTTGGTCATCGTGAGGGAGGAGTCAAGGATGAAGCCCAGATTGCGTGCATGGTCTGTGGGCTTGGGGGCAGTGCCCAGAGCAGGGGGCCATCAGGAGTCATCCCAGGTGGAGGGGACTGGTCCGAGGATCAGGACCTCTGTCTTGTCTGAGTTCAGTTTCAGACGGCTGAGCTTCATCCATTCCGCGACGTCTTTCATTCCTTCCTGGAGGCTGGTTTTGGCGGTGGCGGGGTCTTTGGTGAGGGAGAGGATCAGCTGGGTGTGGTCAGCGTAGGAGAGGATGTTGAGGTTGTGGTTGCGAGCGATGGCTGCGAGGGGGCTCATGTAGACATTGAAGAGGGTAGGGCTGAGCGAGGAGCCTTGGGGTATGCCGCAAATGATCTTGGTGGCCGCGGCGTGGAAGGCCGGGAAACGGACTCTCTGGGTTCTGTCGGAGAGGAAGGAGGTGATCCATTCCAGGACTATTTGCAAGCATTCTTCCCATAACCTTTTGTGTGTTACATTTAGACTCTATACACATCTATGTCACAACAATCTATTACATCCGCTCATGTGTTTCTGATCCCTTTATATTCTAAAAAATACTAACAATTCAACTCACCTTTTTTGACATTCTTTAAAATGCCTGAAACCAGGTATGTGCTGTCATTATATTTTAGAGCCCTCATATGGTCCAAAACCAATTTCATAAAATGTAATATGGTACTCTGTACATAGCCTTTGTTACAAGGACATTCTAAAAAGATAAACAGTATAACTTGAATTACACGTAATACGTTTCATAATAGGTTTGTTCTTACATCTGTATGGAAGTTTGTATTCAAACTTGTCTTTGCTGTTTTGCAGGCTATGTAATTTTGACAACTATGAAAATCCGCTTTGTCTATCAGCCAATGATCTCTAGCCTTCACCAAAGAAAACCTCTCACAAATCTGTCACAGAGAGATGATGTTAGGTTTTCCTCCCATGCAAAATACAGTTCTTTGATCTGAGTGTTGAAAGTTCCAATGCATAATTCGTAACTATTTAATGTTGTTTGTTTGCGTAATTTACTGGATAATGAACATTATTGTATTGTGACTTAGGGGCTCATTATGATGGTGAAGGACCGCTACCGCCGGCCCGGGGGTGGCGGTCCCTCTGCCATCTGACTCCCATTTCCCCCACCACATTAGGATGGCAGGGGGAATCGTGTTGTGACCGCGGCGGTCACAAAGACCACCCTCCACGCTTCCGCCAGAGGCAATCATCACAATTGCCTTGCGGAGCGGTCAGCCTCTGTGTGGGGGGAGAGTGTATGTACCCCTGGTACCCCCATACTTTTCCATGCACAAGGTGGCAGGCACCGTATGCATGGAAATGCACTACTTGGCATTTTGGCATTGCGAACGGTGATGCAGCCAGCAGCACCATCCGCAATGATCAGGGCCCTGGATGCGCCCGCCATAGTGGCGGGCACATCCAAATTCACTCATCGGGACCATTGCCTTACCGGCGGGCAGTCCCAGCACCGCAACGATGGCGCCTGCCATCGTAATGAGCCCCTTAGTCCTTATTCTTTTCTTTTTCTGGCTGCTGCATCATCATACAGTAGCTCACGTGTTTACTTTGTCTTTCTCCATGGCTGTCATTAGACCCTTACTTGGATAACCATATGAGCTAAAACGCTCAAGCATTTCTGTGCTCTCATAAGGAACTAATCAGTGTACTGCAGTTCCTGCAAGCTTGTAAGAGCTTCCTGTGAGGAAATACTAATATATGCTTGCAATGGGTTGTTACTAACCACACGTTTTCTAAACAGGGAGTTTTGCATTTGGCCATTGATGGCCTAAAGACTTAGATGAAGATATTTCCATTTCTTTGTGCGCACATCCATGGTAAACTTGATATTATAATTGGTCAAGTTTCAGAATTGTGACAAAAAGCTTTGTGCCATTCTCGTTCCCATTCTATTAAATAAACAAAATAGCTGTGCAGGACAGTTAAAATATAATGTGTTGAGTATAACCCTCCTTTGCATGCATCTCCCACCGGCCCATGTAACACTTTTCATAGCAAGGAAAGAAGCAGGTGCCAAGGGCTGTGCCACTAGTCAGTTTGTTTGTGGCACCTCATAAAATAAAAGCATATTTTCCAATAAGCCCAACATAGTCATCTTCAAAATGGATTCAGTGTGTTGCAATATACTATAGAAATGGCTCTCAGAATATACTTGCAGGTACTGATAAGATATTGGTGCCTTTTGCTGATAAACAAATGATTTCTGCCACATGGCATTATAATATATGAAAGTATTAAGTTAATACCTTCTATTTTGACTATAAAATCCCCATTGTCTCTGTAATGCCAGCACAAGTAGAGACAGAATATTCTCAACATAGACAAAGGTATTTTCCAACAAGCTGCCAATTGATGAAACAATGGACCACAAGCAGTTATAGTGAATCCTTATGTACATTAGATAAATGAAAGATTGTGGGGATACAAAGGTTGTGTTACTTTAAATATAGGTTTAAGTACATGGACTTATCAAATAAAATGATGTCCTTTCAGCACAATCATTATGTGTTGTTTTATTGGCCTATCATTTATTGAACACAATCATGTAACATTCAGAATTACTCAGTTGTTGTCTAAGTACCTCACCATCATATTGTTCTCTGGCTGAGACCTTATATTGCCACTCTTGTCAGTGGCTTTTTTCACTATAGAGGTGTCTTCACTTTATGATTTCAGTGTGTTTTGTTGTGCCCAAGTTGATGTAGATTGCCCCCACTGGTTTTTCACCCATCTCAATTTCTCTTTCAAGACAATATGAAATCCATCTATGCCATCATATGATAACCATGGCACAGTTCTTTATTTGGGTTTCAAACCACTCTGTATACCCACATCATTCAACACGTTAATGATATCAGCATTATTTTCTGCATTGGAAAACTACTCTTTCTCCCTTCTCTCTCATCATTATAATCTCTTATGCCCTGTAATAAGAAAAGTGTCCCTAGTCTATTTAATTGTTGATTTTTAGTATGGATTATTTAGCTACATACCACCTGCATTAACTATTTTTTCTGTCAGTCTATGAGCCTTCATTAGCTTTAATTTCCAAACAAAATGAAACATATCTAACAAAAACAAACTTTTTTTTGTAAAAAGGAAAGTCACAGCTCTAATAAATCAGTTTCAACCCTCTTTGCCTAATTTACTGGGTAATGAACATGATTGTATTGTGGCTTAGTACCTGTTCTTTTCTTGTTCTGGCTACTGCGTCATCATACAGTAACTCCACTTGTGTTTACTTTGACTTTCTCCATGGCTGTCATTAGACCCATAGTTGGATACACATATGAGATAAAACACTAAAGCATTTCTGTGCTCTCATAAGAAACTTCTCTGTGTGCTGCTGTTCCTGCAAGCTTGTAAGAACTTCCTTTGAGGAAATAATTATATATGCTTGCAATGGGTGGTTACTAAGCACATGCTTTCTAAACAGGAAGTTTTACATTTGGCCATTGAGGACCCAAATACTTATATCAAGATATTTCAGTTTTACTTTGTTTAGATCTATGGTAAACTTGAAATAAAAATTGGTCAATTTCAGAATAGTGACAGAACCCTCTGTGTCATTCTCGTTCCCATCCCACTAATTGAACAAAATATCTCAATACAATGAACAACGCAAAACTAACCATAAATCTAACCAACAACACTTCCATTTACTCAGGGGAGATATAGATTGGGTAAAGAAGAAAGTAACTACACTTCAAGTACTCACCCTTGAGAAGATGTACATGCCCACTGCCAAGTGCACAAACTTCCCTGCCAGCGGAAAACTTATCTATAACAACAGAATCCCAACTTCCTAAGACAATAAGCTTCATAGGTCAAGAAGAACAAACAATCACCTCTCAGAAGAAGATATAAATGCAATATACTATCAAGGTGTACAGAAAGCCTTACCGGACACAGCATCAAATATACTGATCGCCAAGTCATCCAACCACATAAACCAGAGAGTCAATCCTCTGCAAGTCTATCACAACAACCTGATCTCGATCATGACAAACACAATGTCCTCCACTGTAACCAACAAAACAGTCACAAATCCAAAATTTCAGATCAGCTATAAAACACGCAACGAATATAGCAGATGTGATCTTAGAACATGATTTAGACATTCTATTCCTAACAGAAACATGGCTCAACCCAACAGCAGCCCCAATTCTAGACATTCTCATTCCTCTGGATTATTCTGTCTTACATCTAGACCGCACACTGAAGCAGGGGTGACGTCTCACCATAATCCACAGAAACTCCCCAACCCTCAACTCACTCTCTCTAGGAGATATATCATCGTTTGAGCTTTTGGGAAGCTGAAATCAATCTTGAAAAGAAACTGCTGGCAATAGCCCTCCTGTCATACCATCCACCGAGGAACAACACAGTCTTCCTGGAGCAACTCATGGAAATGATCACTATAAACACTACATCAGGCTTGAATACAATACTATTAGGAGATTTCAAACTGCATTGGAACAACAACAAAGACCCCACAGCGTCTGCACTCAGTAACCTGCTCCAGGATCTCAACATGATTCAAGCATGCAATGGACCAACTCACAACAAAGGCGCCATACTTGACCTCATTATTGCCAAACTGGCATCAGTAAATCTGCCAGGCATCACCCCAAATGACTGGTCTGACCACCATCAATTTGTTTCTCCAGATATACACACAAGAAACTAAATTCAAGGGCCAAACGAGAAGGGAGAACACGTGGATGAGGGACTACAGCTGCATAAACAGAACATAACAGGTAGGACTATCCCAAGCCTCTTTGGAACCTAGAACAGACCACTCATTGGTTCATGAACTGATGCACCTCTACAACAACAGTTTGACCGACATAGTGCAGAAGTCTGCTCTGTCACATCTAAAAAGGCAAAAAGAAAAAACCTGCAGTATCATGGATCAACCAAAACTTAAACAATGAAAGAAGAAAATTAAGACATTTGGAAAGACTTTGGAGGAAGGAACCAAACAGCACCCCTCTAAAAAAGTTGAGAAAGCACAGAACTGTAAACAAAAAAGCTATATTGAATGCCAAAATGTCAGCGATAAGGTCTCAACTAGACAGAGCGAAGAATAGACCCAAAAAAACCTTTTGACATTCTACAAAAGCAATCAGAAAAACTTGAAGAATCTACAACTGCGAACATCTCAATGGACATCTTCAATTCCTTCACACAGCAAGAATTCTGTCCAACACTCGCCAACGGTCCTAGGTAAAAACAGGACCTATTGGAACAGCTTCAGATCTGAGGAGGAAATCCAGAGAACAATGCTGTCAATGAATCCTACAACAAATGTTGACGATCCCATTCCCTCCCACATTTTGAAAGAGATACACCAATCAGTCATTCACTTATGGAGAAAAATTGTAAATGCATCTTTTCAACAAGGATCCCTTCCAGAATGCCTGAAGATGGGCCAAGTATACCCTCTGCTAAAAACACTGGACACTGACCAGAATGACTTAAATAACTTCCGACCAGTATGCAGTCTTCCTTTTCTTGCTCAACTGGTAGAAAAATGCACCCACGATCAGGTATGTAAAACACATCAAAAACTTTGATCTCCTAGACAAACACTAATCAGGATTCAGGCCTGGACACAATACAGAGATCACCATTCTCAACATCCTAGGTGATTTACAAGCATCTCTAGACCAAAATGAATCCTGCCTCCTAATAATTCTAGATTTATCAGCGGCATTCAACACAGTCAGCCACAAATGCCTCAGAGAATATTTTGAATTCAGAATACGACTGTGCTTAACTGGTTCACCTTCTTGCAGAACCATCAACAGATAGTTAAAATCTGCACCACTCTATCTGCTGTCGCAGCCACTGGTGTGGCACTCTGCAAGGATCTACAATCTCACCAACACTCTTCAATTTATACATGGAACAACTCACTGAAGTCTTTAAACAATTAGAAAACTTATACCACTTGTATGCTGATGATACTAAGCTACACATCAAAATCTCCTCTCATGGCGATATCCAGAGACTGGATGACACCATGGAGAAAACACAGGATTGGCTGGCAGGCAACCATCTAAAACTCAACCCAACAAAAACTAAATTCATTCAAATCACTAGGCATCACACTAGACTCCAAATTAAACATGCAAGTCTACATACAAGCTGCAACAAAAAGCGCTAACCTACATCTGCACCTTTAAGAAAACTAAAACCCTTCATACTACTAGGTGACCTCAAAACAGCAGTTCAATCGCTAGTGCTCTCAAGACCGGATTATGGGAACACCACACTCATAGGTCTACCGAAAGCTAGCCTAGCTCTAATGAAAGCAATTATAACTGCTGCAGCAAGATTGTTAACAGGAACACACCGGTATGACCACATCTCACCATCACTCAGAAACCTTAACTGGCTCCCAGTTGAAGCTAGGATCCAACTGAAAGTGGCTTGCACAACACACAAAGCTCTTCATAACTCTGGTCCTCAAAACATGGTTAATAGGATCAAGCTTTCAAGGGGTGGAAGGGATTCGAGAAGTGCTAAATCCTAATACTGGAACCACCTAGATTCAAAAAAAGGAAAACACAAGGGCACACTTTCTCTGGATCTGCTCCAAAAATATGGAACTCCCTACTACCTTTAGTGAGAGCAATTACCTCACTCAGGCTTTTCAAGAAGGAAGTTAAAGCCATACTCCTAGAAAAAACATGTGCCTTAAGAGAATGATTTTGAAACTGTTATTCACCATACTTTATTGCATCCTATTGTTTTATAGATGCCACGAGAATTTTGTACAGAATATCACATGTGACAGGTGCTTCAATGTACTGCAACCCTCTTCTGCTCGCTTGTTGTACAGTGCTCTGATTCGCTGTCGGTCATGTTCGCACTTTATAAAACATAATAAATAAATAGTATAAGCTTCCTTTTCATGCATCTTTCACCATGCCATTAATCACTTTTCATAGCAGGGAAAGAAGCAGGTGCCCATGGCTGTGCTACTAACCGTTTTATTTGTGACATCTTATGAAATAAAAACATATTTTCCATTAAGCCCAACATAGTCATCTTCAAAATCAATTCAGAGTGTTGTAATATACTATAGGTATGACTTTCAGGCTATACTTGCAGGTATTGATAAGATATTGATGCCTTTTGCTAATATACAATTGATTTACGCCACATGGCATCATAATATATGACAGATTTAAGTCAATACCTTTTATTTTGACTATAAAATCCCTAATTTCTCTCTTATGCCAGCACAAATAGAGATAGAAAATTCTCATTATAGACAGAGGCATTTTCCAATAAGCTGCCAATTGATGAACCAATGGACCACCAAGCAGTTACAGCGAATCCTTATGTACATTAGACAGACGAAAGATTGTGGGGATACAAAGGTTGTCTTATTATAAATATAGGTTTAAGTGCATATGCTTACCAAATTAAGTTATATCCTTTCAGCACAATGATAAATCATTACATGTCTCTCTTATTCATATTTCATCCATTGAACACAATCATATAACTTTGAAAATTACACAGTTGTTGTCTAAGTACCTCACCATCATATTGCTCTTTGGCTGAGACCCCACATTGCTTGTATAGAGGTGTCTTCACTTAGGGCCCTATTAAGAGTCTGGCGGTCCATGGACTGCTTGACTCGTGGGGGCGCGGCGGTGGTGGTCTTCCAACTGCCCTATTACAATTAGAGTGGTCAGACCACCATTACTCTGCCACAGCTGTCAGGGAACCGCCGTTCCCTGGTGGTGTTGCAGCAGTCAGGAGTCCGCAATGTGGTTGGTGGGACTACCATGGTCCCGGCAAGCATATTAGGCCTTTCCTCTCTACCATGGTTTTCATGGCGGTTCCGCCACCATGAAAACCGTGGCAGAGAGGAAGCAAATCAATCAATGAATCCAAGTGCATTTGTAGAGCGCAACAGCAACCTCGAAGGAGGTGTCCTGGGGCTAGTGCAGACTGACAGCGAAGATCAGGGTGGGTGTGCTACATCTGTGGGAAAAGCAGAGTCTTTAAGGGCTTCCTGAACTATAGTTCTGACTTGATCAGGTGCATGTGGAGGGCAAAAGCATTCCAGAGTTTGGCTGCCCTGACCGAAAATTACTTTCCACCTTGACGCTCTTTAGCATATCGTGGCACCCAACGCAGACAAGAGTCTCTAGATCTCAAGACATGATCCTGGTGGTACAGGCTAATCTTCTGCTTAAGGTAGCAGCCCCCCCCCTTATTCTCTAAAAGTCAGCGTTAAGGCCTTGAATTCAATCCTCTTGCTCACCGGGAGCCGATGTAACCACATCAGGTGAAGGGAAATACGATGTTGAAAGGGAACCCTGCAGATCAGCCTTGCTGCCTCATTCTGCACAATCTGTATTTGGCATATGCCCAATATACAGACTGTTTGCATAGTCCAGCTGGGAGGTAACAAGGGTATTTATGATATTCTTACGGCTTTCCTCGTTGAAGTGGATTGCTACCATTTGTTTTTCGTGCCCCGGGGATGGGGTCCCAGGGGCCAATAAAGGCCTGGGGAGGTGGGCCACATGGCCCCCTCCCTTTTTATTAATTTTTTTTAGAAAGGCCTTGCTCCGTGGGATGGGGTTTCCGGGGACCGCAATTGTTTAGGGAAGAGGGGGCCATACAGCCCCCATTCCTAGAACATAAAAAAAAGCTGGCAACTCATGGAAGGCCCTGTCCCTCTTTATTCACTACTCTCCAAACGCACCTCCTGGCACGCTGCTAGTTGGGGGATGAAGTCCCTTTGGCTGCTAATGGTCCTTAGGGGCCAAGAAGACCTCCTGTTACCTCCAGTAAGCCTCACACAGTGGGATTGCTGAGAGGTGGTCACAGGTCACACCCCTTTCTCCACCACTCTGCAAATGCACCTCTTGGTGCACTGCTGGTGGGGGGATGAGGTCCCTTTGCCTCTTGAGGGTCTCAGGACTAAAGTGGACTTCATCCCCCAAGCAACGGTGTGCCAGGAGGCGCTTTGCAGAGTGGTGGAGCGAGGGGGCATGGCCTCTGACCACCTCTCAGCCAACCAGCTGTGTGGGCCTTACTGGAGGTAACAGGAGGGCTAGTTGGACCCCAAGGACACTCAAGAGCCAAGGGGACTTCATTCCCCAAATGCATTAGTAATTGGACACACCTGTGAAGCAGATCAGCATGAAATGAAAAGCGAGGGAGACAGTGCCTCTGTTAACTCCAGCACAGCCTATGAATAAGGAGTGGGAGGCTCTGAAATGTATCAGGTGCAGTGAACAACTGGATTGTTTTTTCTGGTTTTAAATAAAGGATTCAGTGGAACCATCTGCCTGCGAGTGCATCTTCAATTCAGGGCAACATGTGGAGACATATATATATATATTGGTTCAAACTTGCTTCTGCAACCCACCACCTCCTGAGCACAAGGTGCGTCGGCGCTAATGGACCTCCGAAGCCCGGTCCAGTAATATGATTCAAGATCCAAAAGCAAATGGAATGTCGACGCCGTGTCGTTTGGAAAATGGTTTTAATGTCAGCTGGAAAGAGTCAGACGCGTTTCGCCTGCCCAGCAGGCTTGCTCACCAACAACTCCAATAAAGTTTTCTACCACCTTTTAAATTCATGCAAATGTTCCATGTCACATGATAGACTACAATCATAAAAAGTGAAGACATACTTGTAGTTCCTTAATTATAGCACATGCTAAATTCATTCGCATTATTCTATCTGAGGTTCAAAATTCAAAATTTCAACACTCCTCATTATTTACAATGTTTCATTTCTCTGGTGAGATCAATTTTTGGCGCGTGCCACAAAATACAATGACAAATGTGGATCAAATACAATGATAGGATGTTGGATTGTTGATACCACAGGAACGCTTTAAATGACATTCATTTGGCGCATTTCATTGCCATACCGATAATCATTGTTGACCCTCTTCTATGTCTCTAGTGAGACTAGTCACTACGCTTATGCCACGGGATCAAAGTTAGTCTTTCTTCTCTGTCCAAGTGCATCAGAATTATTAAACATTATTAAACATTATTAACAAAACTACCCCAGTGGGTTTTCATATAGATTATCCCCAATCATTCCTATTCATATTGTATTAAGTGTGTTACCGCGCCAGTGCGCAAAAGATCTATCATTGTCCTAGATGTATGTTGTTATATGTCAAATTGCCTCATACCGAATTGTCTTCACATTGTTAAATATATGTGAAAAGTGAATAACCAGATACAGAAACAATTAAAATTAATTGCAAAAAAGAAAAGAGAAAGGATCATGAGGATAGTTCATAAATACGTATACAGGTCTTCTTCCATGTTTAACCCCATAGGGGTTTTAGTATTAAGCCTGATAATGTAACTGGATTCTAATCTTCGTAGGGTTTTCAGCCGATCACCCCCTCTAATGTTGACATCTATGACAAAATATGTCAAACCACTCACATCTTTGTTGTGAATTTGGTTGAAATGACGGGCAACCGAATATGATTGGTCCGCATTCTTTATAGCCCGCAGGTGTTGCTGCACCCGCTTGTGTACTTGAAGAATTGTGCTGCCTATGTATCTCAGGCCACAAGGGCACTGAAGCACGTAGACAGCAAATTCCGTTTTACAAGAGAACTGTCCCTTGATTTTCTGTTCCCTCTTCATGAAGCCAGAAACATAGCTGTTGGTATTTTTGCCAAAAGTACAGGCCTTGCACTTCGTGCATCTGATGAACCCATCTTTCCTGGTTAGTCATGTGTTTTTGATCAAGACAATTCGGTATGAGGCAATTTGACATATAACAACATACATCTAGGACAATGACAGGACAATGATAGATCTTTTGCGCACTGGCGCGGTAACACACTTAATACAATATGAATAGGAATGATTGGGGATAATCTATATGAAAACCCACTGGGGTAGTATTGTTAATAATGTTTAATAATGTTTAATCATTCTGATGCACTTGGACAGAGAAGAAAGAATAACTTTGATCCCGTGGCACAAGCGTAGTGACTACTCTCACTAGAGACATAGAAGAGGGTCAACAATGATTATCGGTATGGCAATGAAATGCGCCATTTGAATGTCATTTAAAGTGTCCCTGTGGTATCAACAATCCAACATCCTATCATTGTATTTGATCCACATTTGTCATTGTATTTTGTGGCACGCGCCAAAAATTGATCTCACCAGAGAAATGAAACATTGTAAATAATGAGGAGTGTTGAAATTTTGAATTTTGAACCTCAGATAAAATAATGCGAATGAATTTAGCATGTGCTATAATTAAGGAACTATGAGTATGTCTTCACTTTTTATGATTGTAGTCTATCATGTGACACGGAACATTTGCATGAATTTAAAAGGTGGTAGAAAACTTTATTGGAGTTGTTGGTGAGCAAGCCTGCTGTGCAGTCGAAACGCGTCTGACTCTTTCCAGTTGACATTAAAACCATTTTCCAAACGACACGGCGTCGACATTCCATTTGCTTTTGGAGCTTGTATCACATATATATATATATATACATTCCAACCAAATCCGATTTCCCATAAAAATCAGACACCGACACTGGAGATGCTTTCTGCCATCCGGCTTGGATTTTTATTCTTCACGTAACGCGTTTCGGGACAACTCCCTTGATCACACATATATATATATCCTACTGGCGGTCGAAAATAGGCAGTTATAATTACAGTTAGGACCTAGTTTCCATAGGAAAAGCTTTTTCGACTTGGCTATATCTTTGGCACTAGTTGGTGAATCTTCACAAAATTTCCCCCCAAAAAGTGTCATAGTAAGTCCTGTTGTGCATGGGAAGTTTTGGGGTGATCAGTTAAGTGGGGACCAAACCAAATGAGGGTCCAAAAAAGGTGTGTTTTCCCATTTTTAAGTCCATAGGACGCATAGTCAAACCTACAGCCTGAACCGCTGGATGGAATGACAGCAAATTTGACAAAAAGCAAGAGTGTCCTTTTTGTTATTTGGTGCAAATCTGTTCAGTAGTTTTTTTAGAAATTTACGAAGAAAAGGTTAGTGATATCTCTGGCTGTAAAGCCTTCACGAAAAAAGACGAGCTTGTGTAGGGAAATGCACAGCTCTGATTGGCTGCCAACACTTCAACCAGGAAGTGTTGCAGCCATCTTAGGACTCGGCTTCACCGAGTCACTCCCCAAAAAGTGAAAATATAGAAAAGGGGGCAGGGTAGGAATACCCTGACCCCTAAGCCATGGTTTTGGGGACCTTCTGGGACCGCACCATGAAAAAAAAAATTTACAAAAAAAAATACCACATGATTATGACGAATTCGCAAATTTGTGGTAAATTGTTTTTTTTCAAACTAAGGGTGCTGTACTTTGTTCATTATCGACCCCTGGGTGGACCAGGTCCAGGGGGAATTGTTTTAATAAGAAAGGGGTGGCGCACAGGGCCTCCCTCCTGGAGCTGAATAGTACTCCGGGGAGCACAACCTCCCTAGGACTTTTTTAACAATGAATACAGGGAAGACCCATATGGCCTCCCCCGCTATCCTGTGGACCACTACCTCCCCGGAGCTTATTTATGTTTTTACTTGGGGGTCCTCTTGGACCCTCCTAGCCCTGGGGACCACCAACTCCCCGGGGCTCAGACTGAAAATATTGAGGGGGCCACATGGACCCTCCTGCAGCCCCTGGAGCCACCTCCTCCCCGGGGCTTTAACTTTAATAAATGGGGAGGCATGCGGACCCACAGCCCCTTGGACCGCCACCACCCTGGGGTATTTGCAAATTTCAATGTAGAGGCCATGCGGCCACCACGCAGCCTCGGGGACCACCACCTCCCTGGGGCACATGACAAAAAAGGAGGGGAGCCGCGCTGCTCCTCATCCTGGAGCCAATAATGGCCCTGGGAAATGTCACGCTCCCCAGGATATTGCAGTTTGCTATGGCTATGGCTTGGCAAGTACTTTACCGGTCCCACCAAGCCATAGCAAACTCTGCTCTGCTTCTAGCAAGCGAGAGCATAAAAATGCTCTTGCTTACTAGAAGTAGAGCAGAATTGGTTTTGGACAGAGGGAGCTGCATGCTCAGCATCTCCCTCTGTCCAAAAGCAATGCCGTTCCTACAGAATGCAGGGAGCAGGCAGGGATCACGGGGGCATTTAGGCTCCTCCACAGTCCCCAATGTGAGAAACTGGGTGCCCTGAGTGGGACCAGGTCACCTGGTACTGTGGCTAGGCCCCAGGGTAAGGGCTCCCCAGGGCCAAAATCGGCCCAGTGCTCATCCCATATTTAAAAAAATAAATAGGGGGGCAACATGCCAGAGGCCCTGCCGCTTTCTGCACCACTTTGAAATCACGCCTCCAGGCATGCTGTTGGTTGAAGGATGAATTCCACTTTACTCCTGAGTGCCTCAGGGCTAAAGTGGATTTCTTCTACCACCAAGTAGTGTGCCTGGAGGTGCATTTGTAGAGTGATGGAGAAAGGGGGCGTAGCCTCCGACAACCTCTTATCAATCCAACTGTCTGGGACTTACTTTAGGTAACAGGAGTGATAGGTGGCCCCCAAGGACCCTCAGGAGTAAAGTGAACATGCCCCAACCAATAGTGCACCAGGAGGCGTGTTTGAAGAGTGGTGGAAAAAGGGGGCATGGGCTCTGAAGACCACTCAGTAATCTCACTGAGTGGGAATTACTGCAGGTAATAGGAGGGCTTGTTGGCCCCAGGACCGTCAGCAGCCAAGGGGGCTTTATTCTCCAGCAAGTTGTATGCCAGGAGGCGTGTTTGCAGAGTGTTCAATAAAGGGGGCATGGCCTCCCAAGACCTCTCAGCACTTATGCTGTGTGGACCTTACTGGAGGAAACAGGAGGACCACATAGGTCCCCCATACATCCACTCTCACATTCACTCACTGACACATACAGTCACTCATATACCCCATCACTCACATATTCTGTCTTTCACTTAGCTAGTTACTTACCCATATACCACTGACACATCCACTCACTCACCCACACAGCCAAACACAAACTCACTCACCCATACAGCCCCTCACACAAGCACTCACTAACGGTATTTTGGCTCATCAGCCACTCTGAGTCGTGGACGCACGTAGGAGGAGGAGCTGGGACAAAGAGCGTAAGAGAGCTCGAGAGTGCAAGCCGTGGGTGCTGCTGGTGCCGTGCTTGGCAAACCTGCTACCTGCACCTGCGATCCCTTCCACCCTTAAGGGTGGGAGACGCATTTGGCAGTTCGGCAGTTGGCTGGGAGAGGTCGAACAGTAGCAGGGGGCACCAGCAGCACTGAAGGCTAGAGCCACGGCTCTGCCCGAACTCGCGGAGGCATCCGGCATTAGGCCGGTGTGACTTGCGGGTCGGCACGACTGCTCCCAGCTTGCTGCCCCACCCACTCATTCCATGGTCTGCTCCCCCTTGCCCCACTCTCTGGTAGGGCCCAACCAGAGACTCCAAGGGACCCCAACAATCTTCAGGACCATACACTACACCTTTTTTGCACCTCGTTGGCCCCCCTCCTCCTGAACCCTGTGGAACAGAATGGGGGGGCTGAGGTGGAGAGAGACTGGGCTGGTTTGGGCGGTTTGGACCTGGCCAGATTTTAGGGATTTCAGCAATTTTAAGGGCATCAGCTAAGACAGCTCACACCATTTCCACCAGCCTTCCTTCTAGCAGCCTGGTCTCCAAGCAGCAAGTCCGTCCAGATACTCAGAAGGCCGCAGAGGAATCTCAAAGGAAACAAACAAACGCCAACAGGTAAGCTCAGTCATGCCACAGCTAAACAGTTAGCCTGCCAGCTCGAAACAGCTCACCGCAATACATTAAGTCAGGGCAGCCAGTCACCATTTACTCACTAATGCATGATTCCACTGGCTCACCCACTCACTCATTGTGAGATAGTGCCATCTTTATTGCATGGTATGACCCCACTTTTTGCTGAATTGCTGAATGTACTTTGACTGAGTGTGCCCTGGACTCCTGCCAATCAGGTGCCCAGGGCCTATGTTCCTTCCCTAAAGATCTAAAACCCACATGTCAACCCCTGGTAAATGGTACCCTAGGTACCCAGGGACTTGTGACCAGGGAAGGCCTCTAAGGGTTGCAGCACTTGTTGTGCCACCCTTAAAGGCCCTGTACCCTAACACACACACACTGCCCTTGCAGGCTGAGTGTCTGGGTACAAGACAAAACAGAGAGTTACATGGTACACATCCCTGTGTGCCATGCCCACCACCTACACTGCCCTAGCATACATCAGCCACCCCTCTAGCTGGGTGCCCTATGCCACTGATGTGGGCACCGGGGCATGAGCCCTGTGCCCCTACAGTACCCAGGTCCATTCCTGGGCACTGTAAGTGCAGTGCTGCCATTTAAGAGTACATGGTGCTGACAGCTCGTCAAACACGAACTCCACAGCCCCATAATGGCAACACTGAAGACTGAGAAGTTTGGTATCAAACTTCTCAGCACATTAAACCCGCAATGATGCCAGTGTGGGATTTAAGGTACCAAGCACCACAGAGGGCATCTTAGAGATGCCCCCTGAAACCTAACCTACAATCCACGTCTGGTCTGGGAGGCTGCCTAGGCTGCCACACAGCAGACATGTTGCTGGACCCCTGGGTAGGAGAGCCCCTGCTCTCCTGGGCCTGCAACAATGCACATCCTGGGCGAGGTGCTAGATCTCCTCCCCCAGGATGGGCAGGGGGAAGCTTCAAAGGCATGCCGCCTCTGTGAGCTTCCCCAGGCCACTGGCAGCCCCCACTCTGGCGGGAAGCCTGGCCGGAAACCCCAAATAAGGACAGGGGATGTGTCAGCCTGCCAACCCCACCCCTCAGGTGGGGGAGGCGAGGTGAAGCACATCATCGGGCACTCGCCATCTTGAAGATGGGAGGCCCTACCCAATCAGGACTAGGCTACTGCCCCTCTCCCACAGGAGAGAGGCAGGATAGGGGGTGTACCCACCCCAGGACAGGGACCCATTGGTCCCTGCCCTTCACCTACCTTTAACGCACTTAAATCTAGTATTTAGGGGCACCCTGAACCTTCCTTCCCCAGATTCCAGATTCCGAAATACAAAGAAGAGCAAGAAGAAAGAAGACCTGCCCTGCAGCTGCTAAGAAGAGGAAGACACCAACTGCTTTGGCCCCAGCCCTACCGGCCTGTCGACCCTCGAACCTGCTCCTGCTACAACCCGGCATCTCTTGTTGACAGCAACCTCACAAACCCCGGAGGACCTGGCTACCTTTTGGCTCTAAGCACCTGGGACTCCCATGAGTAGAGGCTATACTCAAAATCAGCTTCTAATCCCTGGCAACAGCCCGGAACCGCGGACCCTGCACACTCTGCACCCGCCAAGCCTGGCCTGTGCCGGAATGAACAAAGACCACTAGGACGACCCCCCGGCAACTGTGACCCCGAGTCCGGCACCCAAGGACTTCCCTTGACGCTCCTAACGACGCCTGCAGCCTCAGAACCAGGTACACCCCAACAGCGATCGACAGAGGGTAAGATTTCCCGACACCAAAAGGCACCCCTGCACCTGGTGCCCTGCGGGCCCCTGTGCCCAACTCCTGGGTACCTACCTATCCTCCAACTACCCAACTTACCTCTCGAAGTGGTGGTGGCACCTAAAGAATCTTCGTCCCCGAGCTTGAAGTCTTTTTCTAAACCGGAGCTTTCCCATTGAAACCAATTGAGCGCCCGAAGGCTCAAAAGCACCCTGCACCCAGCCGCCCGAGTGGCCCTGGCAGTGTAACCTTTGCACCTATCTACTTCCCCATTTGCCCTGAGCAAGTGACCAGGAGCCCAGCTCCCACAGCCACGTGGCCTGCTAGTCTAATATATATTTATGTATGTATGTGTGTATATATATATATATATATTCACTGAAAAAACCATAGGTTTCACACATGTTATAGTTAGCTGGACATTTCACTCGTAAAAAACCATTGAAATTCCCCCGTTATAGTTAGTTCAGATAACTATAACTCGCGCGACTGCAATCCACTGCTGATGACGTCACATATTACATCACTGTATTCACTAAGATACTGTTAATAAATCAGTTATACAATTAATTTTACCAAAAAAAACATCCATTTAGACACTTATTTACCCATTTATTCTTCCATTAACCTTTAGATATACATATATAAAAAATATTTATTTTTCAGAAAGACACATATTCACTGGATGATGTCATCAGTGATGTCATCAGTGATGTCATTTGAGATGTCATCAGTGATGTCATGAGTGATGTCACTGACCATGTCATGAGTGATGTAATATGTGACGTCATCAGCAGTGGATCGCCGTCGCGCGAGTTATAGTTAGCTGAACTAACTATAACGGGGGATTTTCAATGGTTTTTTACGAGTGAAATGTCCAGCTAACTATAACATGTGTGAAACCTATGGTTTTTTCATTGAATTTGCGAGGTTTTTTAAATGCTAATTCCTAACTATAACGTGTGTGAAACCCATGGTTTTTTTAGTGAATTTGTAAGGTTTTTTAAATGCTAATTTATGTATGTATTATTATATTTTTTATATATTTATTTTACAATAAACTACCTATGTATATAGTTATAGATTGACTGTATCCTTTAATATGGAATGGCTCAGCTCTTTTATTTTGAATTTGGATAAAGTTGAACAGCATAGTTAATATCTTCTATAAACTTATAAACAGTTTAAAATGTTTTTTTTTTTAAGGGTTTTTCACGGTGTGCGCACGGTGCGCGCACCCCGCGATTTTTTGAAAAAAAATAAAATGTTTTTTTCACCCTTCGGGGTCCCTCAGGGACCCCCTGACAAAGGCTAGTGGGTCAGGAACTCTCTACCCTGCCCCCTTTTCACGTTCTCCACCTTTCTTTTTCACTGTCACACACAAAATGGCGTCCGACACTTCCTGATTTCGAATGTTGACTGACATCTAACCACCAATCAGAATTACGCTCACGGACATTTGGTGCGCGCACGGTGCGCGCATATAGATGTTTATGTACTTTTAACTGTAATTTTCTCAGGAACTACTGAACAGATTGACACTATATATGCAAAAGGCACATGCCTGACCTGAGGACTACCTCTTTGCCAAATTTCAAGTAATTCTGTTCAGCCGTTCGGGCTGTACCTTCGACTAAAGGTCCTATGGGAAAATGCATCGGGGAAACGCGTTTTGGGACCCCCCTTTTTTCTCAGCCCCCGCTTGACGAATCACCCCGAGACTTTCAGGGTAGGAGCTGAGCGGAGCGCCCAATTAGATTTGAAAATTTCACGAAGATAAGTCAACCGGCGCCAAAGTTATTCATAATAGAATTTTCAGATTTCCTATGGGAACACGGTCCTAACTATAACTATCTACTGGCGACCGCCAGTAGATAATATATATATATATATATATATATATACATATATATATATACATATACATACATATATATCTAGATAATCCTGCATCTCCCATCAGTTGAGGGCTTAGCTACACGTGGGATATAATGGAATATACAGGCTTAGCACACACACACACAGAACTTAGCTACTGGTATGTGTTTTTTAAACTCAATCACAATCATACACTGGCACCACAACTATTCCATAAAACAACTGTTATCTACGGAAGCCTATTGATTCTATTTCCTTCGTAGATGTGTGTACTGTCAACTTGCTATGGAAGATGTTTCTGATTGAGAAGCAGTACTTAATTTGTAAAAAACGAAAAGTACGGGCTCTACCTTTTGCACAGATGCCCACACCCGGTGCTACGGAATGTTAGGAACGCCCCATTCCAAGGCTTTCTAATCTTGCTCCCACCTCATGCCCCTTTCACCCACTACTAAAACCTCCCTTCACCATTTTCTCACTCTTGCAGTTTCTTTTCCATTTCCGTTTTCTTTGTTTTAGCATCTTTTTCCAGTCTTTCTCTTCCCCCTTCTTTGCCTCTTTTCTGCCTTTCTCTCTCTTTTTTTCTGGGTCTATCCTTTATGATGAAAAGTAAGTCCCAATCCCCAAAAAATGAATGCCAGTGGGCCCCACCTGCAACAACTAGCTCGGATTAAGCACCATCAAGATGTTGCTGCTGAATGAATGCATACACGTTTAGAGGTAAAATAATAACATGAATATTACAATTAATCTTTTTTTTAATGATTTCAAAAAGCCGATAAAGAGGATGTCGATGTAGTGGTGTAAGTAATGTTACCTTACTCTTACTTTAACGGTGTTCTGAAGTCAATGAAGGGCCTTCGAGGTCGACTGCCTACATTTCTGAACCAAGCACAATGTGTGTGATCATAGAGAGGAAGTGCCTTTACTGCCTCAAGGCTTCTGTGAATTAGCAATGCATAGCATGACTGTGATTATACACTGTGGCTATGCCACTCATTCTTTAATAGACCCCTCCCCCCCCCCACACACACGACCACGAGATATAGTCCGTGGATGTAATAACTTAGTTCTATAAATCATTTAATTTTTTGATCTAGGCTTCCTTAAATTAAAACCAGACAACTCTTTGATATTTTCTTTTGGTTTGCAGATTTTTTCTATAGTTAGTTCAGATAACTATAACTCGCGCGACTGCAATCCACTGCTGATGACGTCACATATTACATCACTGTATTCACTAAGATACTGTTAATAAGTCAGTTATACAATTAATTTGACCAAAAAAAACATCCATTTAGACACTTATTTACCCATTTATTCTTCCATTAAGCTTTAGATATACATATATAAAAAATATTTATTTTTCAGAAAGACACATATTCACTGGATGATGTCATCAGTGATGTCATCAGTGATGTCATTTGAGATGTCATCAGTGATGTCATGAGTGATGTCACTGACCATGTCATGAGTGATGTAATATGTGACGTCATCAGCAGTGGATTGCCGTCGCGCGAGTTATAGTTAGCTGAACTAACTATAACGGGGGATTTTCAATGGTTTTTTACGAGTGAAATGTCCAGCTAACTATAACATGTGTGAAACCTATGGTTTTTTCATTGAATTTGCGAGGTTTTTTAAATGCTAATTCCTAACTATAACGTGTGTGAAACCCATGGTTTTTTTAGTGAATTTGTAAGGTTTTTTAAATGCTAATTTATGTATGTATTATTATATTTTTTATATATTTATTTTACAATAAACTACCTATGTATATAGTTATAGATTGACTGTATCCTTTAATATGGAATGGCTCAGCTCTTTTATTTTGAATTTGGATAAAGTTGAACAGCATAGTTAATATCTTCTATGAACTTATAAACAGTTTAAAATGTTTTTTTTTTTTAAGGGTTTTTCACGGTGTGCGCACGGTGCGCGCACCCCGCGATTTTTTGAAAAAAAAAAAATGTTTTTTTCACCCTTCGGGGTCCCTCAGGGACCCTCTGACAAAGGCTAGTGGGTCAGGAACTCTCTACCCTGCCCCCTTTTCACGTTCTCCACCTTTCTTTTTCACTGTCACACACAAAATGGCGTCCGACACTTCCTGATTTCGAATGTTGACTGACATCTAACCACCAATCAGAATTACGCTCACGGACATTTGGTGCGCGCACGGTGCGCGCATATAGATGTTTATGTACTTTTAACTGCAATTTTCTCAGGAACTACTGAACAGATTGACACCACATATGCAAAAGGCACATGCCTGACCTGAGGACTACCTCTTTGCCAAATTTCAAGTAATTCTGTTCAGCCGTTCGGGCTGTACCTTCGACTAAAGGTCCTATGGGAAAATGCATCGGGGAAACGCGTTTTGGGACCCCCCTTTTTTCTCAGCCCCCGCTTGACGAATCACCCCGAGACTTTCAGGGTAGGAGCTGAGCGGAGCGCCCCATTAGATTTGAAAATTTCACGAAGATAAGTCAACCGGCGCCAAAGTTATTCATAATAGACTTTTCAGATTTCCTATGGGAACACGGTCCTAACTATAACTATCTACTGGCGACCGCCAGTAGATAATATATATATATATATATATATATACATATATATATATACATATACATACATATATATCTAGATAATCCTGCATCTCCCATCAGTTGAGGGCTTAGCTACACGTGGGATATAATGGAATATACAGGCTTAGCACACACACACACAGAACTTAGCTACTGGTATGTGTTTTTTAAACTCAATCACAATCATACACTGGCACCACAACTATTCCATAAAACAACTGTTATCTACGGAAGCCTATTGATTCTATTTCCTTCGTAGATGTATGTACTGTCAACTTGCTATGGAAGATGTTTCTGATTGAGAAGCAGTACTTAATTTGTAAAAAACGAAAAGTACGGGCTCTACCTTTTGCACAGATGCCCACACCCGGTGCTACGGAATGTTAGGAACGCCCCATTCCAAGGCTTTCTAATCTTGCTCCCACCTCATGCCCCTTTCACCCACTACTAAAACCTCCCTTCACCATTTTCTCACTCTTGCAGTTTCTTTTCCATTTCCGTTTTCTTTGTTTTAGCATCTTTTTCCAGTCTTTCTCTTCCCCCTTCTTTGCCTCTTTTCTGCCTTTCTCTCTCTTTTTTTCTGGGTCTATCCTTTATGATGAAAAGTAAGTCCCAATCCCCAAAAAATGAATGCCAGTGGGCCCCACCTGCAACAACTAGCTCGGATTAAGCACCATCAAGATGTTGCTGCTGAATGAATGCATACACGTTTAGAGGTAAAATAATAACATGAATATTACAATTAATCTTTTTTTTAATGATTTCAAAAAGCCGATAAAGAGGATGTCGATGTAGTGGTGTAAGTAATGTTACCTTACTCTTACTTTAACGGTGTTCTGAAGTCAATGAAGGGCCTTCGAGGTCGACTGCCTACATTTCTGAACCAAGCACAATGTGTGTGATCATAGAGAGGAAGTGCCTCTACTGCCTCAAGGCTTCTGTGAATTAGCAATGCATAGCATGACTGTGATTATACACTGTGGCTATGCCACTCATTCTTTAATAGACCCCTCCCCCCCCACACACACACGACCACGAGATATAGTCCGTGGATGTAATAACTTAGTTCTATAAATCATTTAATTTTTTGATCTGGGCTTCCTTAAATTAAAACCAGACAACTCTTTGATATTTTCTTTTGGTTTGCAGATTTTTTCTATCGCGCCTCTACTATTAAGATTTTACACATAAAGTGGATGGCCCTGAGGAAGGTGGACACTAATGGAACAGAATCCACCGAAACGTACATTGGCTATTTGACACCCCTGGCTGACGGCCACACCTTGGATGGACAAATTAGAACTCTACCAACTAGTGCAGTAGCACGTCTTGTCTAGGCCAGGAAGTGAAAGATAGATTGATAGTGTGTATGTATGAGTGGTTTGAATGATGGTAGAATGGAGTGAGAGGTGCGTTTTGATTTGTTTCCTTTTTATAATGTCCTGTATTTATTGAAGGAAAAAGATAACAAGTATCACAATATTGAAAGGACAATTTTGTGTAACCAGAGTATTATTACCAAAAGTGCTACCAATATGTTTGTCATGTGTTATCTGTCTATATGTAAAAATATAGTTTCACTTTGGTTATAAAAATGATATATCATGCTTCTTAGTTAAAAAAAATGTGCTTTAAAAAAACAAAAATATTAATGTGATTTAAAAAAAATGAATTATATCTTCTTGAATTAAAATACCTAAATGAAATTCAAATGAAAAAAGGAATGTGTTTTGAATAAAAATTTTCACAAAAATTGATTGAGCAGGTTTTGATCTGTATAATTTAGGAAGCCCTTTGAGTGCTTGTTCAGTCATAATGAAATTACTATAGGTCGTGTGGGAGGTTGTTTTATCTACTAGTAATGTTACCTTACTCTTACTTTAACGGTGTTCTGAAGTCAATGAAGGGCCTTCGAGGTCGACTGCCAACATTTCTGAACCAAGCACAATGTGTGTGATCATAGAGAGGAAGTGCCTCTACTGCCTCAATGCTTCTGTGAATTTGCAATGCATAGCATGACTGTGATAATACACTGTGGCTATGCCACTCATACTTTAATAGACCCCTCCCCCCCACACACACACGACCAATTAAAAAAACGTTACTATGAAAAGTGAAATATTGACTCTTCAGGAAGGTCTTTACAATATAGTAAGCTGATTATATTTTGCTTGGTGCTCATGCTGCTGATTTTGACACTGTTAAACAATGCAACCATGATGTGTTAATATTACCAATTTCAGTGGTACCCAGAGCTCAGAAGCATGAAAGGTTAACCTTGCAGGGATTAGAACTCCTGGCTTGTAAATCAGGGAACCACAAGGACATCAATCAAGAGAGAGCGCTTCACTTGCAGAGCTCTCTTGCCCATCTCATATCAATATTGATAGTGTTAATTGCACTTTTCAGAATAGCAGTTTCAAACAGAGCCTTGCATTCTCACGGGGGACAATGTAACATTGTTGCTATAACAACAGATAAAGTTGAATTTTTTATCGACCTCAGTAAAATTAAAGTTCGCATTGTCCTTTTGGGATTTGAAAGTCTACTTGCAGTTCCCAACATATCTTTTCAACGTACACATTAACCTCCATGCAATATAGAACCGACAAAGAAGAAAGATTATTGTTGTGAAGCTTGAATGTAGAATCACGACTTTAAACACGCATTAAAGGATTTTACATGAATTTATTGATAACTTTCAATTCCTACAATAATGTTTGCATTTCATGGCTTCGAGGCAGGCACGCCCTAATTTTTCCACCAATAGGAATTCCTTAAGGAGGCCATCCAATCAAACAGTTCTCTTTACCTGCATCTCTGTCAATCACCAACAAAACACATTCTAGAATGTTCCCTTCTTTGAAGACTTTAGATTGACTTTTGAGCGCTGTTGTGGCATCATTTACCGGATAGCTCTGTTAAAGAACAACCCATTCCCCCTCAATAGGTTAGACGACCTTCAGCCAACAATGCTTTTTGTAATGACAGGTTTTAATTGAGAAGATTTGACATTTAAAGGGATTTAAAAGAATTGCCTATTCCGCCTACACAGTTTTAGGGTTCGAGGTTGTAATCCCGAAGTTGTTTTCTTTTTGAGAAGGCGGAAAAGGGGAGAAGCATTCACCCCCACCCCACCCCACCCCACAAAAACAGAACAGGAAGAAATACTCGTTGATTCTGTTTCCTGCTCAGCGTCTCGTGCAAATCCCATTTGCCGGTGTCTCCGGCCCCCTGGCTCTGTTTTTCTCTCCACCGGGGCCGGGCTGCCTTTCTCTCCAGCCTGGACATTGTCACTCAACGGCAGGGCCTTTCCCCGCCAGGGTTCCTTTGTGCTGCTCCAGCGCCCTGCTTAATTATATTCCCAAAAGCATTTCCCTTGATGAATTTGCTTCCTTTTATAATTTCCAAGTTATGTATCCTGGTTTTGCCTTTCCAACACTTAATGTGGAAAAAGCGCCCCAAAGCAGCTAATCTCGTGCTGGCAGAGCGGTAATTTGCTCACAGGAGCATTTGTAAGGTGTCTGTTTGGAGCTTGCAGGCTTTTCATAGTTGCGTTTTTGTGGCCTTGCTTTGTGGGTGTTTTGTTTCATCTCTGCCCTTAAAGGAGACTGAAGAAGCAAAGTCTTACATTCCATCTTTTTAGATCAAGGGGCACAGTTTGCCCCCAGCTCTACCGGTTAATACAATTAGTGGCAACATGTGTGTTTCGCTCAGTGTCAGAAACCACAGAAGACTAAACACTGAAAAAATGCTGCCACACACCTTGGTTTCAAGCACATTTTCCAGAGGTGCACCAAAACTAACAAACATATGCTGTTGCGATTTCTCCCGCTTTAGATAGTCGGATGAGGGCAGAACAGCTCACCTGCCGTGCTATTTCCCATGGATTTAAAGGTAAGAAGTAGGGTTAAAGGGTAGAAACTTCAAAAAGATTAATAAAATAAAATCGTCTCAGCCCTGTTCCTAAATAATGGATAGATGAGGATTACCTACATTTACATATTTTTGCAATCGACAAAACTATTTTCTGAAAATACAGTAGAAGGTATTTCCTGGCATGTTAAGGTTGTACATAAGCTATATATCCCACATGAACCTGTGCAAAACTGTTCCTTTTGCATACATGTGGATTTCATACGAGTAGACGAGCAAGCTGATTTCATATATTCACCACCTTGTCGCTCAAATGCCCTTGTTCTCCGTAACTCCTTTACCTGGTTTACCAGATACCCCACTCTGTTAACCTGCTCCCCCTACAAACCAGTCTCTTGTGTCTGTTCTTGCTTCTCTCCATCTGTTTTACCCAAATACGCCATAATCTCATGTACTCTGTCCTCATCCTATAGGTACACTCTATTGCATTCAGCATAGTCAACAACCTCACAATGTTAGGTACTTTGGCCCCCTCTGACATGTCTAACTGTGAGGCATTGGATGTCACTGAAATCTTTCTAATCACTCATGCTCCTCACACTCCTTATCTACACACCTCTCTCTGTAGACATTGCCCATGCCACATCTATGTAAAGAAAAACAATGGTTCTGTCGGGTATCAAATATTTCTTAAACAACCGAACAATTCATTGAGTTATTCATCAACTCAATGAATTGTTCGGTTGTTTAAGAAATATTTGATACCCGACAGAACCATTGTTTTTCTTTACATACGGTTGCCCAGGTTCTGAGGGATACTGGGTTACCCCATTGCTACTAAAACCCCCATGCCACATCTAGGCATTCTCTTCTGCTGTAATGCACATCATCAAGGCCAATAATATCACCCTAGAATAAGATTGCACCCACTATCATGCTTACCAGTACACCATCAAGGTAAGTATATAATGGCTGTTCTTACTTCTGCATCTAATTACCGATGTGCTGGATGTTATATTATTGCCATGTGATATGACACATTTGATATAATGAGGGTATAACTTCTCCTAATTTCCCTTTTCAACACGTTACTGTCCTTTTGAATTGTCATTTCTTTAGTGCATTCGGATCAAAGCGATCTTTCAAGAAAGGGGTGTTGGAAAATAGTAAGGAGCTGATATTGGGTTGATAAAATGTGCCACCATCTTGATGGCAACTTAGGAGGTTTTCACATTTTTATTCTTCATAATTACATTGCGCATACTAACATTTGAACTGTATGTCATAAATCTACAATTTTATGCTTCATGGCATAAAGGACATGAACATAATCACATGATGATCAGATGCAGGATTAGAACCTGGTCCCCAGATTTGAAAACCGACTGCAGAGTCACTAAATCACACCATCCCATGTTGCTAGAACCCATTGTGTGCAATTAAAACACAACATGCACCTCAAGTGTCACATCTGCTACCACAGCAGTGAGGTTCCCTCTACTGAACATCAGGAAAATCCACTCACACTTCTATTTATGGATGGCCAAATCCTTGATCAACACCCTGTTGACAAGCACTCCAATCCCTTCGGGTTGGATTTGCGCCATATAAAAAATAACTGCAAGCAAGTTGGACATCTACAACAGCATTCTCATGGGACTCCTGTAGACCTGATCTCATCTTAAATATAATAATAATAATAATACTAATAAAAATCATCATTATCATCGAACACCACAAGACTTAAGCTATTACAACCAAGGCCCGATCACGATGTCGGACGGACCGGAATCCGTCCCACAGTGTTTGGGAACTGAAACTGAACAACTTCCTGTCGTCGGTTCCAGTCCAGCAAGTAGGCTGCGACCAAGCCCTGTTCTGTTGCAATCCTATACTTTGGGAGCATGCATTCCGAACGGAATGCATGCTTTCATTGTAAAGAGCAGAGGTGCAGTTCATCCCCGTTCCCATGGCAGGCACCTTGTCAAGGTGCCTGCCACTGGGTGCAGGGATCAACAGGGGGGCACCATTTGGCTGCCTTTCAGCCATGGGGGCCCTGCTGGAGGCCCCCAAAGACAGATTCCCAAAGTCTTTCTGTGTCGGATAGGCCGGCACAGAAAGGCTGTGGGAATCTGCCATCAAAATCACCCAGCTAGAATGACTAGACTAGATTACTGATTACTGAAAGCTTTCAGAATCGCGGACGGGCTCTCGGAGCCCCTTGGAGGCTATTCGGAAATCCGATTCGGATTCCCTTCCAACCGACTTCATCAAAATGAGTCGGTTGGAAAGGAATCCGACCAGCCGATTACGACGCATTCTGAAGGGCTCTGACCGACGGTTGGAGCGTTTCAGCCTGCATCGTAATCGGGCCCTTAGACTCACGGCATATATTAGATTGCACCTGAGGAAATGAGACCCAACTCTAATGATAAAAAAGAAAGTCCATGTGCACATTCAATATCCCAGCCTTTGTTGGGCAAGATAACTCATCTTGGGATACAACAAAGGTGATCAATGTGTCGAATCTACTGGCGGGGTCAACCTCTGTTATGCAAAAGTGATTTTTGCGCTTTACTGATTGTCATTGATCACCTTGGTACACAAAATAATATTGCAAAGTGTCATCTATAAAATGCTAGTTAAAAAGATTTAAAAAACTTACATGCATTGCCAAAACTGATCCAAAATTACCAAATCTAGCTGGTATAGATACTTGTTACCATATATCTCATTGAATGCAATAATTTACTTCAAAATGTTCCCAAAATAAATATCACCTTTTGCTTTATTTCAAACAATGTGCTTTATGAGCAATGAAAGCGTTCCTAAATAGGATGTCAGAGTAAAACCACTCGATACTTGCAAGATACGTTTGTCCCAGACAGACCGTGTGGTATTACACCCGAGTAAGGGATTTTGGCCTTCATGTAGGGAAAAACATACAGCAGTTTTTAATGGTGGTTTTATCAGTTCTGTGAGCAGTAGCAGAATTTTGTCAGCCTTATTACCTCATTTCAGAGATGCAGTAGTACCTTATTAATCTAAGCCAGCAGACCGAGATAAATGTGCAGTAGTCCATTTGCCATACATTTATCCAATTACACTGTAGCTCTAAATAAGGGTTAAAGAGTGTGTGCAAAGAAAAGTCAAAGTCATCCCCTCTCTCTAACTTGATACCCTTTCCCGTCTACTTAGCTTATGATGGCTGTGACAGTGAATGTCTGGAGGAGAGACAAGCAACAGTGGCACCTTACAAGACTCACTGTGGTTTAGTGTATATTTACAGTGCTGTTCCTAGCTATCCAGGGCGTATTCTCATAGTACACGGCAGGTGCTCAGAGTATTTGGACCCGGGGTGTAAGTCTGAAGCAGAAATTGCAACAAGCGGTGTTGATAGAAAATATGCAGAAGCAAAAGACAGTTGATGGAATTCATGAGCACTTTAGTATTGAGTTCTGTTGTAGGCGAGACAGAAGTGTTCTGCATTTCAAGAAAACAAACAAGAAAACTGTTAAAAGTTCGCTTCAATAATAAAGCAAATCAATTTCAACGAAAACCAACAGACCTCCAGGCCCCACCCCGACCCTTCCCCCTGAGTACTCACTCCAGATTCACTGTAATAGCGAAGCGCAACTCGCCACCCACAGGCCCATCCCAGGCTCCCTCCCTGTCTCACTGCAAGGCGTTTGGCTCTGCCAAGCACAGTAGGCACAGTTATCTGAGGCAGGTCAGCTCCCTAAACTCCGCAGAGAGAGGAGTGATGTATGGGCGTCAAAGCTCTCTGTAGGAGTCTCCCTGGTTGGTCAGTGTGAGAGTTAATCTCTCCATTCCCAGTATGTGTCACAGCCTGTGGAGCCATTCAAGATGGGGTGAAAGCTTTTTGGTGCCCCAGTATAAGAGAATGTTTTGTAGAGCTGCTCCTAGTGCTAGACCATTGTGCTGCCCTATTGGGATTTGAGCGGGAAAGTAAGGACATTCGGGAGGCCCTAATATAACATATGCAGGGAATCGGGGTAGCTGTGGTTCAAAATAGGTTTCTAGGTCAGGTAATATTGTGTCCCAGTATTGTGTAAGCTTGGGAAAGGCCCACAACAGATGAAGCAGCATCCCAGGAGACTCGCACCCCGTCCAGCAGTCCCCAATATGCGCCGGGTTACCCCTATGCAGCTGCACCAAGGTAAGGTACTAGTATTTAGCTATTTTAATAGCGGTCTTAGTGCTGGCATTGTTGTGCGCCGTATGTCAAGCACTGATAGATCTCCTCCCATTCTTTCTGTGTCAACTTCCGTCCCAGCTCAAGGTCCATCTCCTCTGCCCTGAAGTTTGAACACTAGCTTAGGAAATGTTCACATGTGAACATGTGCTAAGGTAGTCTTGGTTCCCCTGGACATACGGGGTGGTCTTGTTATTTTGTGACTACAGAAGTTTTAACAGCCTGCATGACTCTTTGAAGAATAGCGTGGATTTCTGTAGTAAGGTGACTGTCAGAGGTCTTAGCCACAAGCCATTTCTCAAAGGGGTAAGTCGGCGCTGTGCCGTTGCGCGAATGGTCAGGTGAGTGAGCAGGTGGTCAATTTGAAAAACAGGATCTTCCACATATGTTCTGGGGCTATCGCCCTGTCCATAAGAAGACAATGCTTCTCTGACACCTTTCTGCTCCATTCTAATAAATAGCAGAGTTGTACCACCTGACAGTAATGTAGGAGGTTGGGGATCCCCGGACCCCCCCCCCCCCACTCGTGTGGACTGGTAGCTCTGTTCCCGGCTCATACAAGGCCTCCTACGTTGCCTAGACAAAGCGGCACATCTCCCCCTGCAAAGAGCAAAGAATGCCTAAAGAGAGTACAATCGGCAGGGACTCAAATAAGAACAGGATCCTCTGGAGGGCAGTCATCTTTACTGCTGTCACCTGGCTGAGCCAGGACCGTCGGTAGTGCTTACATTGGACCAAATCCCTCAGCGTCTGCTGACGTAAAGTTTGATAATTAATAAACAGAGTAGCTTTTACCTTCAGGGCCAATTGGACCCGTAGATAGGGTAGAGAGGTAGTCGACCATTATAACTGGTGTTGGCCAACCCGTAACATTTCCGTAACCGGAGGGACCAAAAGGTTTAGGGCCAGCGATTTCTGGAGATTAATACAAAATCCTGCAGCCTTCCCAAAGTCCTCAATCTCTTCCAAAAAGGCCGGGATCATCAAGCACCACTATCACATCATCGGCATAGAGGCTAATAGTGTGCTCCTCTCTGCCGAAACATACCCTGGTAATATCCGGATTGTCACACACCCACTGATCCACAGGTTCCACATATAGAGGAAACAGCAGAGGTGAAAGCATAAACCCCTGTTGAGTTTCCCTGCGAATAAGAAAGGGGGCTAAGTTCTGACCATTAACTTGCACCGTTGCCGATGGTTCCCCATAGTAACTAAGGACACAAGAGCAGAATCGTGACCCGAAGCCAAAGTGAGCATCACCTCCAAGGAGGGCCAATGCACCTGGTCAAAAGCCTTCTTGACATCAATGGCCAGGAGCATTATTACTCTCCTGGAGTGTTTGGCTTTATCTATTAGTTGGAGGATCCATTTAGTATTGTCGCTACATTGGTGGTCGTGGACAAACCTAGCCTGGTCATGGTCTTCCAGGCCTGGCCTATATGGACCCAGCTACGCCACTAGGATGCTGGTGAATAATATCCACATTAAGAAGGGATGTCGGGTGGTATAAGCCACATTGCTTCTTGTCTTTCCGAGGCTTGGGAAAAACAGCAATGGAGGCTTCCAGCATTGAAGGCAGCACAGTCCCCCAGCCAGCTATGGAGTTAAATATCCTGGTTAGGACTGGGGCGAGAGCAGTGCAGAAGGTTTTATGAAAAAGGGCTATGTAGCAGTCTGGGCCCGGAGAGTTGAGGGTTTCTGTTTAGCAATGGCAGCGATGAACTCCTCCACCAGGATCGGTCGATCCAATTCATCCACTTGGTCAGCCATCAAGCAAGGGGTACACACCCCCTGGAGATAGATGTCAGGGCCATCCGGGGTGGGTTCGGTCCTGTGCTGAGTAGAGCATCTTATAATAGTCTTGGAAGGCTGCCACAATGGGGCTGTCCCTTGTGATGTCAGTACCGTCGGAAGCTAGGAGGGTATCTACCCCTGTAGCCTGTTGTTGAACCAAGAGTCTGTTTGCCAACAACTGTCCACACTTAACCCCCCTCCCACATAGGTGGAGTGTTACAGTCAGAGAAATTCATATTTGACCCTAACTACGTCCAGGACTGCTAACTGTGTGCATGCCACCTCTAGCTGCCACCAGCCCTGGGGGCTCCCATACATTTGTGGATACATTCCAGTTCTTGGACTTCCCTTTGTAGGCCCTCTGTCTTTTTGCGGCGCAGTTTATTTTCTGCCGCAGATATTGTAATCAATTCCACCCCATATAACGACTTTTAGAGTCTCCCATAGAGTGGTAATGGGGGTCTCAGCAGAATCATTAACAGCCAGAAGGTTGGCTATCACCTGGGTAACCCATCGCACCTCTGGACTAAGCTCTCTTGTAGTCTCCATGGGTGGCAGACTCACTGCGCCAAAGGCAGATGAAGGGTAAGAGAAAACGTTGCATCATCTGATAGGGATCTTTGCTCAATCTCTATTGTCCCAAACAAAGCCTAAATCGCTCTTGTTCTCAAAAAATGATTGAGATGGGCATATGTCTTAAGGGCATGTGAGCAAAATGCATAATTCTGCGCTTGGCGGTATTGGTACCTGCAGATGTTCTATAAGCCCATTTCCCTCAGCCAGTGTGCTCCATCCTGGGAAAGTGCCCCAGTGTGGCCATAGCGCTCTGCTGATCTGTCCATGTCATTGCTAAAGACTAAATTAAGTTCTTCCCACAGCAACACCAAACGATTCTGGGAGGCCATCACCTTTGCCACAGCCCACTGAAGAACTGTTCCTGACCATCATTGGAGGCGTACAAGGAAGCAAAGGTAAACATGCAGTCACCAAGGCTCCCCCTATATGCTAACAGTCGTCATTTTATTTCGGCCAATTTAGAGCGCATCTTGCCCCGGAAGGAGTGGGAAACCAAGATGGCTACCCTGTGGTTTGGTGGCAGTGGACGAAAAATACTGTTGTGGAAAAGCACGAGACTTGAGTCTATGCCAGTCTCCGTGTACCAACTGTGTCTCCTGAAGGAGACAAAGGTTAGCCCTGGTCTGCTCCAAGTAAGAAAGAATCGCTTTACATTTGGTCAGGTTGATGAGACCTTCCCACCGGTAGACCCGTGGTGGATTCAGTATGAATGTGGAAACTTAGAGTGTAATGCATCCATGTGAAATGTGAGTACTCCCCCAACAAAACCCCAAACTGTTACTCATGATTGAACTCAGTCTCATTAGAACTTAAGGCACTGGCAGAGGCCAGAAATATCCCGTAGGAATCCTGAGTAGAGGGGCCCATTAGAGTTTCTCCAACACCTCCCAGACAGGCCCCTGTTCCTCCGTACCTCCAACCCTGGCAGCCACCACCACACCCCATTGGCAGTGCGGGAGATCTTTAGGCCCCGGTGCATCTCAGGTTGTGTCCAGCTGATCAGGCTTGCCTGCCAGGGTGGCCAACATTGTTTGCCGCTCCATGGCTATAGTTGCCTGGCCTTAGGGTAGGTCGAGCCCTGTGCCAACGGAGACGTTTCTGGGCCGTTCAGTCATGGAGGCTGGTCTTTAGTCCTGCTTCCTCAGGTTCCACGATGTTCATCAAACGGCATGCTTCAGACAGGGATCGTAACTGCTGTAGTTTTCCTTCCCCTTTAAAGATTAAGCATAAAGGATGGCACAATGAATAGGCCATGCCTTTGTCATGAAGAAAGGTAGTTACCTGTTGGAAGTCTATACCTTTTTGGAGAGTAAGGGCCAAATAATTCTGATAAAGTGCCAGCCTATGCTCACGGAATTGCAAGTAAAGAATGTCTCTGGATCTGCAGAGTATTATTTCTTTAAGTAGGGAATCGTGGACATCTGCCAGAATGTTGGCCTGACGGGCATTCTCTGATCTCAGTGGGCTCACCCTATGAACTGTTTCAGGAGTTGCTTCCACGATCTAGAGGAATAAGGGCTTAAAATATGCCCCGATGTCTGTGCCCTCCGCTTTGGTTGGTGCACCCTGGCCTCAAATGTTATACCATCTCGATCGGTTCTCTAAATCCTCCACGTGTGCCTGGAGGTCACTTTGTTGGTCCCTGCTCAATTTCCTCATCACAGCTGCACTCATGATATTCAAGGGCGGTGAATCTGTACCCCAACTCTGACAGGTTGCGATGGATCTCCTTTAAGTCTTACGAAAGTCTTTTTTAACTGTCTAAAGGTTGTCTCGGACGGAGGCGAACAGGACCTATAGGAATTATTTTGTCACTGGATCCTCGCTATTATCGCCATTTGCTCCAACTGAGATGGTGGAGGCTTCCCCTAGGATGAGCCCCTGTTGGGTCTGGCCAGCAAGTCCTTGAGGGATCTCTTCTTCTGCACTCCAGCCACTTCCATGGTCACCACCACCCACTCTGGTCCTCGTAACTACGTGGAGGTGCAGGTCGTCCCCCTGGGAGGGATCCCTGGGTGTTGAGTGGCCTGTCCACCGCAGATGTTTACCACGCTGGGGCCTCAGGACAAAGTCAGCCCACTTGTGTCACTGTGGCAAATCTCAGAGGGCATCCAGCCGCAGCCAAGGCCTCAGTCCAGCTGGCCGATACTGATGAGCACATGTAATGATTCCGTCATCAGGGAGAGGCCTAGTAGAAGAGCACAAATCACACCCCTGGCTGGACTGATCGCACAGACCCTTTATGCCGGCCTTCTCCTATCCACTTACATTAGCGGGGTGCAGCAGGGTATTGTCGAAGTGGAGCGCCTAAAATATCTTCAGCACTAGTCGCTATGTGGGGTAGATGACTCGACATCCAACATTGCTGTCTGCCCAAGGACAGGGGCAGAAGACAGGGCCAGAGAGCTCTGCCAGGGCGCTTAGCTTTGTCCAAAGGTGGACCGGCAGTAATGCCCCCTGCTACGCCCATGGCTATATCTTAATGTTCTCTGCCACAATGGCAAGCCCCTGCTCTCAGAGCCACCAGGGAGAGCCTGTCACCAGGCGGGGAGAAGACCCCAGTGCAGAGCTGCACAGTTGTAGTTTGGGGGAGAAAACGGGTCTGGCGCTGTTAGGCAGACTTCTTAGGGCAGGGCAGGTGGTCTCCATCACCACTGTATGCTCCTGGTTAGGCCCTCACCTCAGTTGGTGCTCAGCTGGCAGCCAGAAGCTCCACTGTCTCCAGCCCTCTCAGGTCTGCCTCTGCCTCTCCTGCGTCGACAGAACCCTGGCAAGGGGGTGCGCAGCAGTCATCCCTCACCAAGCTCCCAATCGATGCTAGGCCGCTCAGCCAGGCTACGTCACAACTTCGCACCACCCGCCGCGGCACTCCCTTGATCTCTTGGTGATCCCTCTGCCGGGCCTCAGGCCCTTAGAGACTCAAGAGCATCGTCCCACACAAGGCATGTGGATCAGGGCAGGCTTTAGGGGATTCACAGTTGGCACCATGCTTAGCTGCTGCAATCTTGCGTTCCCTCTTTGCCCTGTCAGAACCCTGCACGGGGTGAAATCCACCCTTGTCGGCATCCCCTGGCTCGTGGTAGGCTCCTCAGTGCATGCCTCAGGTCTCACCAAGCCCAGGCAGATGAGAATGTGGGGTTTCTTGGCAGGTGCTCTTGCACTAGCTGTGGCAATCTCAGGCGGGTCACGGCCGGTGCGCACCCCACAGCGCCGTCACTGATTAGCCCTATACGGGGCACAAATCACCTCTCCCGGCACTTCCCGATATGCAGCAGTCAGTTCTCTCTAGGGGGTGTAGCGCAAGGCCTGCCGCAAATCTCCAGGCCCCTGTCCTCTCCGAAGCGGTGCTTACTTGCTAGGCAGGAGCATCAGGGCTGCTGCAGGTGATCCGTGGCCGGCTCCGGACTGATCACGCCGCGGCTGCCGCCAGCTTGCTTCTCTGTCGGTGGCCTTAATTCACATTCCTGCGAAGGGGACCAGCCACCCTCAGGCATCTCTCAGCGCTCAGTGGGTTCCCTATTACTCACAAGCCCCCCTTGTCCCAGGTTGTGTTCTGGGGAGGGTGAGCAGCCGGCCCCGGACAGCAGCAGGCGGGGGAGGATCAGAAGGCATGTCCTATCTGCACACCATCTTGGACATGCCGAAGTGCTCAGTTTCAATGTTCATTCTGAAACACTTGTAGTTTGATTCAGCCATAATCCTTGGGTTCAGTCCATTACACAGCCCAGAGCCATGTTCTGCCAGAATCTTTCATCCCTGATTCATACACATGAACCTTAACAGCTTCAAATCATAACCTTTACCAAATGCGAGTCACTTGGATTTACCCATTACACCAATCTTAGGGAACAGATATCCAAAGAAATATGAGGCAACCTGGTACCAACTATCTCTTCTAAAGAAAGTGTTGGACTTGGCCCTTTTTGAAGGGTCCTTCCAGAACTTTTTGCCTTCCTCCCGTATTTTTACTGACCTGTCATTGGTCGTTTTATGACTCTGGGCACTTTATCACTGCTGACTAGTGCTAAGTGCATGTGCTCTCTCTTGTAAACTTGGTAACATTGGTCTACACCTGTTTGGCATATTTATTTTACCTGTAAGTACGGTGGTATCCCATATCCCCAGGGCCTATAAATTAAATGCTAATAGTGGGCTTGCAGCGCTACTTGTGCCACCCACGAAGTAGCCTTTCAAACCTGTCTCAGGCCTCAGCCGCTGCAGGGCCTGCGCACGCAGTTTACTGCCGCAGTGACATGGCATGTAAAGTGGTTGCCACATCTGCAACTCCCCTTTGACTACATATGTCACCCCTAAGGTAGGCCCTAGCTAGCCCTATGGTGTTGTGTAGGTCAAAGATAGGACCTGTGCCTCAACTGTGTGGCATGTCCTGATAGTGACAAACAGTCTATTTTGTTTCTCACTGTGTTGAGGCTGCCCTCTCATTGGGTTGCTTTGGGGATTCCCTGATATGGGCTTCAGTTATAATTTCTGATCTGAGAAGGGTAGCGTGACCATGTTTGGTATGTTTGGAATAGTAGTGATAAGTTCTGCTTATTGGTGAAAGCAGAATTATTATTACTATTTTAGAAATGCCACTTTTAGAAGTGGGAATTTCTGGGTGCTTATGGGTCTTTGTGCCCTGCCTGGATGTGTATTGACCGTCTGGTTCTGACTGACAGGAGAGAGGGGATGTGCATTCACTCGAGACATTCACAAGGGGAGATTGAGGTGTGCTCTGCCTTTCCGGGGTGACTAAACACTAGGCTGAATAGACCTTGGCTGAATTTAGAGTAGCAGGAGGAGTTTCCCTTGCACCTGAATAGGCCTGATCTGCATTTGGAGGGGTGGAAGGAGTTGCACCTGTACCTGAATAGGGCTGTGCCTGCATTCCACAATGCTGGCTCCACCCCCTTATGGTGTGTCTGGGTCCTGGGCTGGAAATGTGAATGGTGGTTTTGTGCACTTCAATATAGTATTTAAAGTGCCCCCCAGAACTAAGGCATTGGCACTATAAGTATAGGACTGTGACCCCATGATGTTGTAGAAGCCACTGTATGGGACTTGTACCCAGAGGACTGCTGTCTGCCAGGAGGAACCGCTGTTTGGGACTACCTGCAACCTAATGGTTGGCCGAAGGGACTGTCCCACTGCTGAGTGCCCCTGTGCGCTGGCCTGCCTGCGCCCTGTCCTCTGCTTCAGTGTATCCAGCACGCGGTGCGCTGCAGTCTCTGCCAGTTGTGGTGCTGGCATTCGGGGTTGCACCATCCTGGTGCTTTCATTTTTTGGCTGCCTGGCTGCCCCTGGTCTTTGCTGCTAGAACGCATGGCAAACGCTGATGGTAGTCTTACAGAAAGTACTTGTAGAGCGCTGTATCGCTTTCCTTCGTGGTTGGAGAAAAATGCATAGTGAGCACCTTTGACCTCAGCCATCTGAGACGCAATGAAGAGGAATCGTGCCAGAGAGAGAAGCTGCCACCGTTTCTTGAGCCAAAACGTGGGCCCCAGCCAGTTGCTGCAGCAACGAGGGAGCTGAAGGGAAATCAGCCCTGTCTCCCCATAAAGGGAGGGCCTGCAGCCACACGACAGGCTCCGACTGGGAGAAAAGCCTTGCGGGCTAGGTGCGGTGACCCGGTCTGAGGAAGTAAAGGTACGGCGATGCCCCCCCGGCGTTGGTGGAGTGGGGCTGATCTTAACTCGCACACAGCAGCTGCTCGCACGCCGGGCCGACGGGTGCCTGTGACGCTTTCCGGCCATCAGCCGAGCGGGAAGGAGTCCTCAACAGAGGTTCCGCTCAGCCACCTTTTGAGGTCAAGATTACACTCTGTGGGAGAACTGAGCTCTGCGGGCTCAAGGGCAACTGCTGGGTGGTTGATCCCCATAGGGGGACCTAGTGAGGTTGCCCCACAGAAGGAGGCAGAGTGTATCCCTGTGTTGGTGCATACCTGGGTGGGGGGCACTGAGTGGTGGCACTTGTCACTGCCTCCCAGGGCCCCAGAGGCCATACTTGAAACTCAAGTACCAATTACCGCATTTTCTGTTATAGGTGAGCAGATGGCCCGGAAGCCTACTGGGATAGAGATAGAAATACTGCATAACCTGTATTAAGGGCACAGGGGCCACTCATAGTGTTGTTTACTGTTATGCTGGTAAACCTCAAGTGTTGTGCCCTGATGTAATGTTGCATATTGCAGTGGTGGTGGTTTTCTAGTGTGGGCACTCTACAAGTATTTATTATAGTGCACTACAGCGGATGTTGTGACAATTAACCAATTTGTAAAGTGCTGCTATGATTTATGTGATGTGACAATGGCCTGATTGGCAAAGTGATTTATGATTGCAGACTAATGTGTTTTTGAATAATACAAAGGATATTTTTTATATAACCTAGTGTGGAGTCTATTTTTGTGGTGTGCCTAGTGTGTCACTGGTGTGTGGGTGTGTTGAGCAAATGCTTTACACATTGCCTCTGGGATAAGCCTTTACTGCTCTGCCAAGCTACAAAGGAGGTGAGCAGGGTTTATCTTCAGTGTGTAACTCCCTTGCCCTGACTAGAGTGGTGGGTTCTGCCTGGCTTAGGTGCATACCCTAGCCAACCGGAAACCCCATGTCTAACAGAAAGCAAAACTGTTTCTTTCGGAATGCCACTTACTTCAGAACTGCTGTTCAAGTGCTTTCGCACTCTCATCTAGACAGTGGTAATGCTCTGCTCCATAGTCTCCTGGACTCCACACTGACACTGCTTAAAGACATCCTACACCCCCTTATCATACATCTTCTCAATGGCCTGAAGAAATATACATTATCTCAATCCCGATGGTACTCCATTGGTTCTTCTCGCTGACCAACACCATTTTCAAAATCAGCTGCATCATTTACAAAGTTGTCATATCCAGTACCCCACTTATCTTGTAGACAAACTCACAATCTCTGATGATTCGTGGCACTCCACCATTCACGACACCATAACATTTAAAACTAAAAAGTGTAAGAAAGAGCAAGGAAGCAGGCCTTTTCCATCTATGCACTCAGGATCTGGAACAACCTCCCCGTATCCATTGGGACTGCACCAGCGCTGCTCTGATTTAGGAAAGAGTTGAAGACTTGCATCTTTAAAGAACACTACATCACAATGCATTAACTGTTTAAAACCCAGTTACCCCTCCTATCACTCGTTTTTTGTTTTGTTTTTGACCCTGTACAATGCTCTGTTGCTTTTTGGTTAGGTTTGCTCTATAGAAATATGCTAATGTTGTGTTCTTACATTCCCTTTCTTTCTGTGTAGGACTGGGTTGTGTGTTCTGTTTATGATGTAATGGAATGCTTTCATTCAAAGGGAATTCGGAGGGTGGTCATTTGAAGCTGAGCAGAAAAGGAGGCAAGAGGTGTGAGTGCTGGCAGCTGCACAGGGCTGAGCTAATTGTGTACTTTCCTACAACGGTGTGGATGGAGTCTTCCTTCGCACACAACTCTTTTAAATACATACATCCGTTGGAAGATTTATTGGGAGATCAGTAATGTAATTGCTGAGTGCAGGATCCTGGTTTGCACATAGTGGGGTAGTTGACTAAACAGTGCTTCTGAATGATGTACAGAACTTTGCCTTTGATTCTTCCATCTACTGGGAACAAGTGGAACACTATCATAATTGCTTTCATTAGGAAACAGTATTGTACCTTAATGGAAAAGTCTGTTCTTTTGATTTTAAAGCACTTGTAATATGTTGATTAGCTTTTTGTGAGTAAAGTATAAAAGAACCTACAGTAGTCTAAGCATGCTATCACAATGACTATCTTCAATGTCTCTCAATTTAGAGCCCTTGGAGGATTATATTAATTAGAGGTAGTCACAAATGTGTGCCTTTGACCACTGCAATAAATTGAGGAGGTATTTTAAAAACTGATTAGAATTCCCAGATTCTTTCTGTTAATGCAGGGTAAGGTGCCCAGTGTAGTGTGTCAAATTCTGTCTCTTTCCTTTCCAGGATCTCAATCTTTGCTCTATTCATGGACAGCAAAATCTTATTTATCCAGTGTAACTCTTTGTTGTGATATGATATAATGTTGGATTGGTTTACTGACTAATTGGAAGTAGATTTGGGAGTCATATGTGTACATTTGAGGTGTAATCTGGTACTCCTGACAGAGCTTAGTGGAAATTGGAAAGCAGTCTTAGTAAGATTTCTGTCCGCATTATCATTGGCGAACCTTTTCAAGGACAGCACTCTTTGATCCGATTCCTAACCCCCTATGCACCCTCTCCCCCCTTAGCATGGGCTTATTAGAATAAATGTAAAACTCTGAGTAGCAATCAGTACTAGTTGCTTACATGTGCAGAAGTTGATATAGTTAGAATGTGGGGATTTTTATACCATGGCTCATGAATAGGAGCTTGATTACATTAATCAATAGAAAGCAAGCCAGTATTCAGTAGACATTCACAGTGTCAGTTGATGTACAGGTTTCCTGAACTGACCCAATTTTTCTTAGCTTTAATTTGATGCCACTGTTGCAGTGTTTTTTCCTGAGCTAGAAACCCACCTGCCTTGTCTTATGCTTCTAGAGCAAAATATTGGACAACCATCTACTAGCTGCCATCTCATTTCTATCAAAAGAGTTGATTGTAGCACTGGCCTTAGAGACAAAACCTCACTCCTGAGGTGCTTTAGAGTTTCTGCCCTCCAAAAACAAAGAGGGTGTAGCTCAGACAACAGAGACTCCGGCCTTCATAGATGATCATCACAGAACAATGGGTATCACAGGGAATAAATACAGATGCATTTGTATCTTTTACTAATTTCAGTAGTGGGTATCCATTCAACTGATAAAACTAATAAGCCTTCTACGTGTATCACAGAGTTTCATGCCTGTAATACTTATGAGTACAAAGGGGGTTAGTGAGAATTCCCATAGATAAATACATGGGAGAATGTGGTCCTAGGCAGTACCTTTCCTTAAGCTTAAAGTGTCTGCAGCTAATTTCTATAGGAATCGTTTAATTGAAAACCCCTTCCATCTCATATATGAATGACACAGTAAAGGAGCAGTGGTCGTAATATTCTTCTAACACTGCTAAGAACAATGATCCTTACAAGCTACATATTTGAAAGTTGACTGAGAACTTGTGCTTTTGATGGCCTCCTCTCTATGCTGTTCTTTTGAATTGTCATTGCTTTAGTGCATTTGGATCAAAGAGATTTTTCAAAAAAGAGATGTTGGAAAATGGTAGGGACCTAACATTGGGTTGATAAAATTTTGTGCTACCATCTTGATAGCAACTTATGAGGTTTCATCCCATCCTATGTAACGATGAGTCTGCGTAGCAAAGCACGATTCTGAAGACTTGAATAATGTACACATAATTATTTATTTATTTTCAGAGTTTTATATTGCACAAACTTGGCCCTTTAGGGTGTCAGAGCGCTTTACAAGTAGCAGTCATGTCATACATATAAGAGAAAATACAAGAGGTACAAAGCAGGGAACAAACCATATATATATACCGATACAATATATAAAAAACAACTTGGAAGATGCATGATCCCGAGGATTCAACATGAAAAAGAAGAGGTTGAATGACTGAAGTTGGCTAGTATAGGAATTTATTCATCAGAATAATGTTTACTTCCTTTTTGAAGAAGGTAGAGGAGGGGTTTGTCCTGGTTTCAGACAGTAGTGAGTTCCATATTTTTTTTTAGGAGATAGCCCAGAGAAGGAGCAGTTGTGTATCTTTTTCTTTTTGGAACTTCTTTGGCTTCAGTAGCAGGGAGTTAGAACTTCTTGAGGAGCGGCTACCTCCGGATAGTTCAAGTTTTTTTGGCCAGGTAGACAGATGTGTGGTGATGAAGGGCCTTGTGTGCCATGCAATCTATCTTCAACTGGATTCTGGCTTCAAACGAGAGCCATTTTAGGTGGTTGGGATCAAGAGTAATGTGGTTGAATCTTCTGGATCCTAGATGAGCCTGGTGGCAGAGTTCAATTAGTGGAGCCAGCTGTACTTTGGGTAAAACCAGCAAGAGTAGCACTCCTATAATCCAAACCGGAGATAACCAGGGATTGGACTGCTAATTGAAAGTTAGCCAGGGGCAAAAAAGGTTGGATTTTCCTTCATACGTTTAGATAGTAGTTGGCTCCTCTAGTAGTGATTCTGATATGATCTTGCATATTCAGGTGTTTATCCAACGTTATACCTACTAAACTAGTGAAATATATCAAGTGTGGAACGCAGTTAAGAGCAGCGAGCTGCTTGAGCCATTCTTCTATAGGGGCATAGTGATTGGGCAGTGCGATCAGGAGGAATTCAGTTTTGAGGGTGTTAAGCATGAGGTGATTGCAGGTCAACCATTGGTGGGTTTTGGGGGGTCACGCCAAATGGACGGCGCTAGGTTCACATGTTGTGCGGCAGGGGAGGTCAGGCATAATTCTGCAGCCACCCTATTGTTAAACTATGATGACAATGAGCAAACCAGACAAATCACTGCCCAAAGCTTCCATTTCACCAAAGGAAAACACCCCAAAAGTATGGGGTTGGAAATGGCGCACAAGAAAATGCGACGGGTGAAATTGAAATGGAGGATGACACAGACTTGAAGTAAATCCTGATGACAATGCAGCGGAGCCTCACGAAGATTAATTGCAAAAAAAATGCCTTAATGTTTAAGATGGAACGAATATCGGAGTGCTTTGACAAACACACAGAGAGGCTGGACACCAAGGAGAAGCGCGTATCAGAGACTGAGGATGCACAAAATCAATGTCCACCAATCAGAGGAAAGCAGATAAATTACTATCAGCTTTGCAATCCAAGACAGAAGATTTAGAGGCCCGCTCGAGGTGGAATAATCTACAGATAGTGGGTGTTGCGGAGACACCGGACATTGCCAACATGAAACACTTTGTGAAGCAGCTACTTATTGGGTTACTGGAAAGGGAAACTTTCTCTGAGATATTCATAGTTGAGGGTGCACACAGGTCATTGTCCCCGTGGCTTGTTGCTGGAGCACAGCCGTGTCCGATAATAGCTCAACTCTTGAATTACAGAGATTGTGATGCTGTGTTGAAGAAGGCACTCAAACTAAATGTACTCAGGTATGAAGGCTCGGAAATAGCACTGTATCCAGCCTTTACCCAACAGGTGCAGGAGGCTCTGCTTCAAAGAAATTGGAGCAACAGAAGGATTATAGCCAGGCCGCCCTCCGCTCACTAATCCATACACCAATGACCTGGTTACATGGAACACTAAAATCTTACAATGTTACTTCAACACAAGAAAGGGGGGCAGTTTTATATATATATATATATATATATATATATATATATATATATATATATATATATATATATATATATATATATATATATATATACACACACCCCTAGGTCAGGCTCCGCTTGTTTATCAGTCGTGCCCAACTCCAAGTGTTCTTTATTCTAAAAGTTTAAAGTTTGTCAACCCACCACACACATACTCACATCAATTTCAGAGAAAAAAAAGGTGTGAGAAGTCAGAAAGTACCTCACGAAAGCACCACCCGTAGAGCTACTTGTTGGTACTCACCAGTTGGCTCACATTGTCATCATTGGTAACTTTCATGAAAAGAAAAGGGGAAAGTGAAAAATGTTTGCCCAAATCTTAAAATTGTGTGAGAAAAGGTGAAGAAGGCAGGGAAATTGACGACACGACTGGTCCGGCATTATCAGCAGGCGAAACACAACTACAGGGATTTGAAGTGGACAGTGTTTGAGAGAGTAATGGGAGACGCACATACTATTGAGGAGGTGTTGGTCAGAAAGGAAGCATGTTGGATTTTTTCAGAAAAAGTAGACCAAATGGGCCTGAATGACTCCATCAAATGGAATAGAGTGGGCAAGTGAGAACATGCCCCCTTAGTGCTTTGCCATAGGATGTGATATATTGCAGGAACTATGGGCATTGTTGCACTTTGGAACATTTGGTCTGACATGTATATATATGCGTCTTTTTATACACTTGTCCTGAACAGTGTAAATATACCGGCACTGGTGCAGAGATTTCAAATATTTAAAGAATATATGAAGCCAATAGGTGAACAATAGTGGTAGTTGTGTATTTTTGCACCCACATTAGATATACATGATATGACTGCATCCACCTGTAGTTTGATCTAGGGAATATCATAAAATAATGATGATGTATTTTTAGGAGTATAGTGCAACAAAATTGGTCGCTGTAACACACAACTTTAGGTACCTCCTGATAGCTGAATGCAGTATTGTAATACATCAGGCATACATGATATAAATATACCCTCCTGCTGTGTGCTTTAGGGAACAGTATGAAAATGCAGACAATGTATCTGTATATATATGGTGTAATAAAGCTAGTTGGGTTTCAGGTCACTCCCTGAATGCAGACTTAACACATATAGAGTACCAAGCCCGGCCGATGCACAGTGTTATAAATACCAATCGCGGAGCAGACAGCCGGTTCCAACTTACAGATGGCGCCCATAAAAGGTGTGCTTATGAAGTGGAGTGGTGTGTGAGCTAGAAAACACCCCCGTGTCTATGTGAGGAATCGGATTGGACATTGAATGTCTTTGACCTAGGCGAGAGGGAGCCTTGCTGCTTGCTAATTTTGGACCCGCAGCTTGGTCTGGAAATCGGCAGGCAAAACTAAAGGGGCGAGAGACACAACGAGCATCCAGCCAGAGGCGGGCAAGTGCGCCTGAATGGTTTCCGGTACAGCGGCCTTCTAGCTCAAAGTTTCCATGTACCAATTAGAAAATTTTGGGGACTATCAAATTAAAGAGCAGGTGTTAAAAAAGTATTTAAGCAGAGGAAGTTTTGCACGCCTGAAGCATCACTCTGCTGCATTTTTACTGATATATCTACTTCTGCAGATAGATGTTGAAAAGATTTTGTTAAAATGCTCTATTTGTTTAAAGCTCTGGGCGCTCAAGCAACAATTGCACAGCAATCCAAATTGAAGATTTTAATAAAAGAGCAATTTGATCTGATTGTAATGTTTCAGAGGGACATGAGCTTCTACATCAGATTTCTAACAAGTCCTAATTGTATGCTATAATTTTTGATACATAGTGACTAGTACAGTTTGTTGATCGTAGGATTTATCTGATTGACTGCTTGCTTGTTTGCCTTAACCATGTCTTTAATAATAATATTCAATGTTTTTCCTGAACTAAATTTTAGCAAGGTTTAATTACAAATGCTATAAATTATGATATATATAGCGATTATTATTTCTGTATTAGGATTCATTTGATGGCAGTCTCTATCATTATCTCTGATGTCTTTTTAAATTACACTAATTGTGATGGTGTCGGTGGAGAGGTGAGAATGTGCTACCGGGTGTAATGTCATGGCACCCAGCTAAGTTAGGCACACTCTGAGAGGTGTAGTGTGGGCTCTTCCTCTCAATTTTGGGGTGTTTTTTTTTTACATGTTTTTCTTTTCTTCATGATTCTGGGTGTGGCACCTGTGGTGGCCCAGGACAGGGTGTGGGGTTTCAAGTTAATCTAAAAATGAGCAGATTTGTAACAATTCGTCATTTGATAAGGCAGAGAGGTTCAGTAATGTCATTCTCTAGGTATACACTAACCCTGGGCAATGAACTCTGCTCCACTGCCAGAGTTTGCAGATATCTACTTCCATGAAAAACACAGAATTCAGGCAAAAGTTCCATTCCTCCAGGTAGCAGAGTCAGCTACTAAACTGCACCCACAAATGCTTTGATAAAGCAACTTTACATACTTAAAAGCATATAACCAATTCACAAAAGTGAACTTTGAAAATGAAAAATATCAGGCAATGAGAGAGGTGATGATTTTGGGATCCCCCTTAACCTAGGGGGAGGACCAAGCAGATGCCTTGAACACAAAGAGCATATCATGCTGAACTATTCAGTGGTGGTCCCATCCTCTTAGGACCATCCCAAGCACAGTTGTTGGGCAAAAATACAATCCCAACCAAAGGCCCTGCAAAGCATTATGGGACGAGATTAGCAGTGGGCAGTGAATATTATAGTATCCAATATCAAAATAATTCAACAAAGAGCTGTAGTGCAACACGTCCTTACTAGATGTCCCTCACGAGTCAAATGCAAAAGCATTGAAATTAATACATCAAGCTGCAGTTCAACTAGTCGTTGCTAGGTGTCCCTCAAGTCAAATGCTTTTGCATTTGACTCATGAGGGACACCTAGTAACGACTAGTGGAACTGCAGCTTCATGAAAGGGTTTCAATGCTTTTGTATTTGACTTGTGAGGGACACCTAGTAACGATTAGTAGAACTGCAGCTTGATGTAATAATTTCAACACCACATCAAATAACCTTTAAGGATTACAGGATTAGAGTCACTATCTCTCTCGCCCCCTAAAGAACTTGGTCACAAGACATTAACAGTGCCAATGTTTAGCAATGGGAGATGAATGGCTTTTATGTGCCTTTCCCCTCCTATGATGTTTAAATGCTGTGGGCATGGGTCTAATAAGGATTGCTAAAAACTCTGAGATCATGGACACCAGTGCTGTAGTTAGTAGATTTAATTGCCAGCTTGCATGATGCAGCACAATTTTCCTCTGTGCTCGTGGACTTTTGTAATGTACTCACTGCTACCTTCTGCATTGTATTGCGCCACGTGAATGAATATACACCCCAAATTCCATGGCTGTGAGGTTAAGTATTGTGAATGGCTGACACACACTGGCTAATGCTCCCCTCTGAATGTCTTTGTGCCTGATATAGCACTGCAGGAATGTCCCCCCCTCCTTCACAAAAAAAACCTGCCTGCATTGACGCTAGGCAGCACATTGTGCGCCAGCACAAGGAAAGGACATTAAATGCACCCTAAATTGTTAATTATGGCCAATTCGTTTCCCTTTCACATAGTGCAGCAAGGTGGCTTGCTGCGCTGCGTGAAATATTGACAAATATGCCCCCCAACTTCTTCTCTAGAGGGTGTGTTTCGAGAGCCACAGCCAGTCACGTACCACTTACTCAACCTTCTGAATTGACACGGCAAACTTAATCAGATTTCATTGTAGTCTGTCTTAAAGATTCAAGGACCCTGACTTAGTATATTGACAATATATCATTATAATAAAATGAACTGATTTGTTTCAGGACAGACCTCAATTACTCGAGCACGTTTGATGGGCATCAGACAAGATGTTTATTTGCAGTGTTTTTCTGCTCTACAACATTAACTATTATTCACAGCTGTAAGGCTGTGAATGTACATCCGTCTTGTTGTTTCTGCATTTGTCCATCAAGAAGCTGTGTTTTTCCAGTATGTCATTGTTTTTTGATTTATAATTGCGAGACAGGACTTGCTCTCAGACTCCAGGCCTTTCTTTCTTTGCCCGTTGTTGAGATCACAGCAACATACAATCATTGTGTTTTTTACATGTAAGCAAACGATGTTCAATGCAGCTTTCTATGCTCCGGAGCTTTCTATACCCTGAACATCAGAAAACCCTCTGCATTGGAAAGACTGCATTGTTCCACTGTGGCTTTGTGTGTTCAATTACCATCACAGTGGGTACCATAACCTTGGGCGTTCGGATGTTTATATCCGTATCAACCTTCCTTTGTAGCAAATAGTAATAGTAAAAGATTATGTTTGAGGGCAATGGTCCAATATTACCTACATTAAAGACTCATGTAAATAAAAAAGGGCTCATAGTAGGATTAAAGCTGGATGTCAAATGCTTACTGCCTTGGCCGTTCTCTTGAGTCATGCTATAAAGTTATGAATGAAAATTGTGCATGCTTACTTGGCAAGATAACCGTTAAAGATACTAGTTATGTCTACATTTTTATATTTAAGCTGAAACCTCAGACTATCCTTGCACCTGGGAGGACTTTACAAGATAATTAATTTTTGTGGGAATCAAACCGTTGATCTTAAGAAAGTATTTCAGGTTAATTATCCGTCCTTTATTCGATCGATATTTTAATGTAAATGTTTGATCAACTACAAGACATGTGACTCGCAGAGTTTTCATATGTTCACTGGAGTTTAAACATTTACATTTGTATGTAGCAATAAGTCTCCTTTATTCACATATACACACCCGTACTTTTCATGTTCAACGTATACGTCAACAGGAATTCCGAACATTTCATCCAAAAATCGGACGTTTAACATTTTCTCCCCATTCATTACAATCATCCTTTCCATAAATTAAACATTGTTTCTAGTTCAGACTGCAAGGGTTTCCATTTGATCCCGCTGTACCATAGAGGTCAAAAGTCTACAGACTGGACTTATGAACATAACACTTTCCTTGGATGAAGAGAGCTGATTATATCCTTTTTAAAAATCTGTTTTTATTAAGTTTATACTTATTCATAAATTGTATAATCAGACAAACTTTTGCATTTTATAGTTGGTATTACAGAGATCTCCTGTTGGGTGCGTCAACAGTGTTCATCTCATGACCAAGAATTACCAGTGCTTAGGCATTTAACGCATGACTATTGCGTGTACAACATAACATCACTTGCAAATAACAATTCGCGCTTACAGTGTTGTCCAGGTGCGTATTATGTGTCAGTGGCGTGAATGCGTAGTACCTAATATTTTGCCTACTGTGGAGGCGGTATATAAAGGGACAGTGACAAATTAAAAAGTAATATGGTGTGTATCTTAAAAACATAACTGGCTCCGGTTCCCTCAGGTGATACTTCTGTTATGTTGGCGTTGGTGGTGAGTGTTTTGGCAGCGATTTATGACATGTGATGGAGCGGGTTATACGTGCTTGTGCTGTTTGCTACCGTAAGTCTGTATCACTCTCTATGTCTCCTCTTTTCCGTTGTATATCTTTAGGGCGTAGCATTAGTTAGGGTTGGGGTCGGTGTGCTGGTGTTGTGTATGTGTGTCAATGCAGCCAGTATTGCATCCCAGCTGGTAGCGAGGGGGACATTGCGGATACCTAAGGTGTCTTCCCAGTGGAGCGCGACACTCTCCGTTTTGGCCCATGTGAGCAGCGAAAGTCTCCACGCTATTATGTTTGGGGAGGGATCAGGGGCTTTGCACTTCTTGGTGATGAATCTTTTTGCCACTGCCAACCCCAAACCTCTGAACCTAGAGGTTACTATGTTACTACGGGTTCTGCTGTGAACATGCAGGACATATATATATGCCATTCAGCCGGGAGGACACGGACCGTGCATTGAGACAGAGTGTCTGCCACTGGTTTCCTGTATTCTAGCAGAGCAGGGCATCCCCATAGCATATGCAACAGGTCGGCATCAGGAAGCGGACATCTGGGACATGCGGCGTCTCGGCGCTTATAGTACTGGTTGATCTTTGTGGGTGTGGGGTATGCTCTGTGTGTGATATAAAATTGGATTTGGCGTAGGCGTAGATTCCTGGGGATGTGAATCGAACTAGTTAGGACTGAGAACCATTCGGGCTTTGAGAGTTGGTGGCCCATGTTTCCTTCCTGAATGGTGTTGGAGCTGTGTTAGGTTGATTGCTGCATGGTGTCTTAGCAAAGCTGCAAACCATTTGGTTAAATGTCCCCCCACCTCATAACTAGCAGATATTGTATGGCGAGATGGGTCTCTGGCTCAGTGGTTGAATCTCCCTTTCTGGCAGTGGGAGTGGTTAGTCTGGAGCAATGGAGCAGAAATCGCCCCGGAGGCAACGCGTCTTCCTCTACTAATGTTGTGTACGGAACCAGGGTGCCCTCTCGGTACAGCTCTCCCATGTCCTGTATTCCCGCTTCTTGCCAGCTCCGTAATTCAGCAGCTGTAGTGATTGTATTGCCCCTCGGTGTTCCCTCCAGTGGCAAGGCAGGCGCATATGAGGTGGTTTTACGGGTAATGTATAACGTTCTGCGGTAACATTTGTACGCTACACTAAGCAATAGCGAGTCAGGTGGCTTGATTTTTGCACAGGGATGGAATAGCCCTATCAATTCTGAAAGGGGTGAGGGCAGGTGTGTGGTCGCAGTGTCTCCTCTAGGGTGGTCTGCCAACCATCTGGCCACCCACTGCAATTGTGCAGCCAGGTAGTATTGCTTGAGGTTTGGGGACGCCAGTCCTCCTTGATCTACAGGCAGATAAAGTTTGTTTATTGCCTCTTGGTGCCTGGAATTCCCCCATATAAAGTCTTTAATCAACTTTTCCAGCAGGCGGAAGAAGGAGGGAGGGACATACAGCGGCAGGTTGGTGAAGTGATGTAAAAACCGAGGCAGGATCACCATTTTCGTGAGGGCCACTCTTCCTGTCACTGATAATGGGAGCATGTTCCAGAATGACAACTGAGAGCAGATCGCAGCCACGGCTCTGACTAGGTTACCATCTAATAGATCCGCTGGACTCCTGTATATACAGATTCTGAGATAATGGAATGTGTCGGCACACCATCTCACTCGCACCTCATTGAGAACATTGTCCGGGTCCCTTCACTGCTCGTTAAAAGGGTAGAGGCTGGACTTGGAGGTGTTCACCTTCAACCCTGATATAGAGGCGAAAATACCCAGCGTGTGTGCCAGCTGTTGGGGGATTTGGCTAATGTCTTTTATGTGCACTAGAAGGTCCTCTGCATACAGGGATACTGTGTGTATGCCATCCCCTAGTTTGATGCCGTCTCTCATTTCGGTGAGGATAGCGGTTCTATGGCCAGTGAAAAGAGCAGGGGAGGATAACGGGCATCCCTGCCTGGTCCCTCTCCCCACTTGTATTGAGTCAGATATGTTGGGCCCCTTTTTAACCTGTACCATTGGCTCAGTATATAATAGACGTACGATACTCAGGAATGTGTCTCCCAAGTCATATCTCGCCAGTGCGGCAAATAAGTATCTCCACTCCAAAAAGTCAATGGCTTTCTCAAGGTCTAATATTAAGCAACCTGATCATGGGCAGGAGGTTACTGAGTAAGCTGCAACTCTGAAGAAATGCCTCAGGTTTAGTGAGGTGCACCAGGAGAGCACAAATCCATTCTGGTCCATATGGACCAAATTGGGGATCACCTGTGCAAACCTGTCGGCCAGAATTTTCGCTAGTATCTTGTAGTCAACAGTCAGCAGGGCTCATGACCGTTAAGATCCCGGGTCTATGGGATCGTTGTTGAGTTTGGGCAGTGAAACCAAGTTTGCCTCTTGCATGGACCGAGGGAGCCTTCGCTCACTCAGAGCCGTGGTGCACAGCTCATGCAATTTGGAGATCAGCGTAGTGGGGAATGCCTTATAGAATTCTACTGGGAACCTGTCTGCGCCAGGCATTTTCCCATTTGTCAGCGTTGCTATCGCACCCTGTATTTCCTCAGGTGTTATGGGGTAGTTTAGTAACTCTCTCTCCTCTGGTGTTGCTTCTGGTAGGTGCATGGAGGTTAGAAATGTGGCTAGAGATCCTTCTTCTTGGTGCCTCATAGATTGGTATAGTGCAGTGTTATGACTTTTCATTGCTGCATGTATTTCATGCTGTGTGTTTACATCCTGACCTGTTACGTCTTAAGGCGCCTATGGGTTGGTGTGCTTGTTCTTGGCGTAATAGCCACACTAGTGTTTTGCCTGCCCGATCCGCTGTCGCAAGCGTACGAGTGGAGTGTGCTGCGTAGTTATGGAAATGGAGCCGGTCTAGCAGGTCTACGTGCTCAGTCCTTAAAGCGTACAAGTGCCTCCTGTACCCACTACTCCTCCAGATCCATATCTACCTCTTCACCCACGTATGACACTACTGCCTTTATCCACACTAATGCTCCTCGTGGCTGAGCGGAGTAGTTGGTGCTATGTATTTGTCCCCTCCAGCGTTTGCGGAGGTGATCCGCTTCAATTTAGGTTAGGTGTGTCTCCTTTACGAGGGCTATTTTCTATGTCTACACTGTCGATAGGAGTATATAGAATATCTACAGACAGGCGTGTGCATACCCCGCTCATATTTAATGCCATGAGTATGTTATGTGGTCCCCTGCATATGGGGGGGTGAAAATGTAGTTGGGGTCCAGGAAGCCATTCGATACATATAGGGGTGCTATAAACATTACTAGGGCTAGGGGTTCAACTGTGGTCTTTATAATGCTATGAGGGCAAACACATAGTTGATGCTCATCCAAACTGTAAGGCCTAACTGTGGCAACTGTTGGTCTAGATGTGATTAACTGCGAGGGTGCGTGCTTCAAGCCTGTGGGGGTGTGGCATCTCCTCGATATTTTCTTAGAGTAGTTGACGTTCCCTGTTATGTTAAGGATTTGGCAATGCACGTGTCTTATCTAGTGAGGAAGGCAAGCAGTGCTGTGGGTGCATTTCCTGTTGTGAGCTGGACAGGTCCAGCATCCAAGCATTTGTCTATTTGGCCAGGTTTCGCAATCAATACAGTATAACAGATACATAAACAAATGCAAGGGTAAACTTATCAGGTCACTGCTACATGTTCAAATTATGTTGTTTGAAGTCTGTAGTGTAATGTCCAGTAGTTGTAGGGAGTCCAGATGTTCGGATCTTGTGGGTGATGACCCTGTCGTGCTCTGAGAGAGAGGAGAGCGCATCTCAGGTACGGGGGTCTGTGAACTGGTTCAGATTGCTGCTGCTATGTGAAGGGCCTCTTGTCTTTCCATTAGTCTTTGTTCAATGTCTGGGATTGCTGCCTGCTGTCTTGTTGCTTGGGTCTTCCACCTCTGACAGGGCAACGGTTTCTTCTGCCTCTGTGGGGCAACGATGTATCCGTTGATGGTCTGGTCCCCGTTAGTAGTCCTGATTCCTTCAGCCAGTTCCAGACTTCAGTGGGTGTGTTGACGAATCGGGTGAGTCCTTTTGCTGCAAGCTGCAGTTTGGTTGCGAATATTAGGGAGTAACGGATGTTCAGCGCTCAGAGTTAGCGCTTTACCTCAGTAAATGATCCACGTCTTCTCTGTACTTGCATTGTGCAGTCTGGAAACAACATGACTTGCTGGTTTGGTATCTTTATCTCGGCACGCTTCCGAGACTCCCTTAGCACTGTGTCTCTATTCCTGCAATTTAACAGTTTAAAGAGCAACGGTCTTGGCCTTGCTCCCGGGGGTGGTTTGCGTGCCAGCACCCGATGTGCTCATTCCACCACAAACTGGGGTGAGAATGCAGCTTCTGGGAGCAGCTCCCGCAGCCAGCGCTCAACATATGCAACCGGATCATGTCTCTCCTCACCCTCTGGCAGGCCCACCACACGTATGTTGTGTCGGCACGAGCAGCCTTCCGCGTCTTCCAGCCGGTCCACAAGCATGTTTATACGGTCCATGAGATCTTGCAGAGCTGCTGCGTGGCTGCAGGTGACTAGTTTCAGTTCTTGTAGGGTCTGTTCATTAACCTGGACTTTGTCCAACAACTGGCTGTGGTCAGCTCTCAATAGTGTAAAGTCGGATGCAACCTTATCTATTTTGGACTCCAGCGAGGTTCGGGTGAGATCCAATGTGACACCTATTTTTTCCACCGCAGCTAAAACAGAGTCGATTTTTGTAGAGAGTGCCACGTTTGGGGCTTCTCCTGTGTATTCAACCTCTGAACATTGAGTCTCTTGAGTTTCCAAGTGTGCAGAAGATTGCTGTGAATTTGTATGTAGGCGGCCCATGACTAGCTTTTGAGCCAAGGGCATACAGAATATCAGGGAGGCACCTGTCCGGTAGCTTCAAATTGCATTGGGTGGGTCGCCAGTTACATGGGACAGGAGAGGTGTGCAGTGTTCCTGCAGGCTTTGCCCTTTTACCGACTAACCAGTCCAGGGAGGTTGTGAGTTCTCTACTTCACTCTCCAGTCTCTGCTGTTCACGGGTGTATGAGGCGTTGCCTGGTTTCGAAGGCACTCTGTGGGTTATTGTCTCTTTGCCAGTGTGCAGCTCACTTGTGGGGTCTTGCCGTCTTCTATTGAGTGAGGGAGCTTCTGGTGGAGGTCTGCCGGAAGGAGCAGGCAAGGAGAGGCCAACGAGCCACGATGTCACTGCTCATAGTGTATCTAATGTGCTCAGGTTCAGTAATAGGAGGCTCAGCTCAGTATATTGCGATGTAACTACCTATCAGGGGTGGTTGCGGGGTTGCAACCAGCGAGATGTGCCATCTGCCTTCTACTAGAGAGGGGGGTGTCAAAACCCCTCACGGGCCCTCCAGTAATTACGCTGTTGCGTTGAGTTCCTGGTAACCAGGTGACGTCCCAATGAAGCAGGCCCCCGCCTGCACCTTCAAGAGCCCCAGACCGCACAGATGGAGCCACGGGTTTCCCCTGGGCGTGCTCTGGTAAGTTCACTTCCCCCAGGTCGCAGGTGTGGGCTTCAGCTCTTACCTCCAGTCCCGGCCTGCTCTGGTCATTGTCTCCGGAGTCTGGTTTTGCGCACTGATCCACTGGGCCGGTGCCACGTGCATCGCGGCTAGGTGTGTGTTCGGGCTCAGCTACTCCTTTTTCTTTGTTGTGGCATTTTAGGCACCCAAATGTCCTGTGCATTCCGGATGCAGCGACTCTCGGCTGGAGCAGAGAAGTTTACTGCAACAGCTATCGGGAGGGTGTGGTCACTGCGGCTGGACCCCTCACTACACACATGGTATCAGGCTCGGCGCCTCTTCAATTGCCCCAAACTTCTCGATCTTCACCTCTACCTCACGTCCTTGCCTTATGCCTCCTCACCTCTCAGGGAGCCTTCTCACATCTTCAGCCTGCGCTTGTCTATGTTTTATGGGAGACGTGCGCACTCCGTTGGTTGGGCCGGCGGCATCTTCGGCGTTGATGCGGTCACTTTCTGCCACCGTACTTCAGCAGTTAGGATCTCTGGTGCACCAGGGGTGGGTATTGCCTATATCTTTGATTGATGAGGCGGGATATCACTGATTTGCCAGGATAATTGAGGTGATGTAAGTGGAATGCTAATGGCTAGCGTCCGCCATCTTGGCTGGCTAGCCACTCCCCCAGAAAGCTGGTTACATCCTTGAGACGATAAATCAAAACTGACAGTTTGTGTTAAAAGACTCTGGCAATCATTTAACTAATTAGTTAACGTTTATAACAAAAGAGTCCATAATGTTAAAAAATGTAGACCCTCACAGTAGCTAACCTTATCATTAAGCAAGCATTGGCAAATCCAATAGATCAAGCAGTACCGGAAGCGATTGATGCTTAGCGGTTTGAACCAAATATTTTTTTCCTAGTTTGAAGATGATCTACAATTCTGTCTTTGGAAGGGTAGTTAAATTGAGTTCTGTTTATTTTTATAAGAAAAAATCTGAACAATCAGTCTTTTTTTGTGCCTGGCGAGTTAGCTTGGTTAGTAGAAGCAGCCCTGTACTTAAGGGAAGCCAATTTAGTTTCCACCAAGGTCAACTGAGGTTTGTCCCAAGCAAGCTTTAAATGCTCCTTAAGAACAGCTTTTGACCTTCTGCCTGATGTCCTTAATATTATCTTGTCAGCCAGGCATCCCTCCACCAAAACAACATAAGCCTGCTGTTGGAGCAAGTTCTTAGCATGGTGTAGACAGACAAGTTGGCCCTCTTTCTGTTTCCCTTTTCCAGGTTCTTTTGTTCATTCTTAAATTGGTCCAGTGAGTTCTGCTTTGGGCACTTTGAAAGGCTAACTTTCTGCAAACATGGCACTTCTGCAATTGCCTCATCAGCCATCCCTGTTCAAGTCCTCTATTGTGCATAGGTTTTTGAAAGGTATCCAACACATGTCCTCACCAGCATCTTTTATTATGCCACAGTGGGACCTTAATTTAATCCTCACATTTCTAATGTGCCATCTTTTGAGTCAGTAGACAATTGTCCTATCAGGCTCCTTACTATAAGAAGCATTGGCAAAGCCAATTGGTCTTGCCTATGCAAGAGCTATTGGTTTTGGCAATGTGTTTTAGATACGATGTACACCAGTGTTGGAGCTATTCAACATGGTTAAAAGTTAGTGGAGTGGAGTGGGGTAGGGTAGATTGAAGTAGGGGAGTGGTCGGGATAGATTGTAGTGGGGAAGATTGGGGTAGAATGGAATGGGTAGATTGGGGTAAGGTGGAGTGGGATAGACTGAAGTAGAGTGGAGTGGGGTAGAATGGAGTAGGGTGGATTAGGATAGATTGGGCTGGGGTGGTGTATGTTAGATTGAGGTAGATTAAAGTGGGGAGTTAGGTAGATTAGCATGGTAGACTGGAGAGGGGTAAATTGAATTGGGGTAAATTGAGGTGGAGTGGGGTAGATTGGGGTGGAGTGGGGTAGTTTGCGGTGGAGTAGATTGGAGTAGATTAGAGTGAGGTAGATTGGAGTCTGGTAGATAGGAGTAGGATTGATCAGGTAGGTTGGGTTGGAGAGGGGTAGATTGGAGTGGAGCAGGATAGAGGATAGAATGGGGAAGAGTGGAGTGGGATGGATTGGGGTAGATTGGAGTGGAGTGTGGTAGAGTGAGTGGATTATAATGGGTTAGAATGGAATGCAGTGGGGTTAAATTGGGGTAGTTTAGAGTGGTGTAGTTGGAGTGGAGTAGATTGGGGAGTGGGATATATTGGAGTGGGGTAGATTGAGATGGGTGGGTTAGATTGGAGTGGGGTAGATTGGGTAGAGTGTGGTTGATTAGAGTGGGGGAGATTGCACTTTCACTCCTTGGGATTCCGCAGAGTTACATGAAAACTGTCTGAGATTCTGCGGAGTATTCATGATGCGCTGCTCGTGCTGATTTTTAGTGTTGGGAGCTTGTTCCATGCTGCAAAGTCATCCCGAAGAGCACCACACGGCTCGCCAGAGAGCGCTGCTTCTTTGCTGCCACTCGAGTAGATTTTCTACTCGAGCAGCATATTTTTCACTGCAAATGGTCATGACTGTCCATGCCTGCCCGCTTTGAGAAAATCTCACTGGGTGCTATCCTAGCGGCTGAAAACCACACTTGGGGATGCCAATTCTCGCTTGCCAACTTGCCGTTGGAGAGCTGCACATGAGAAAAAACTCTGCCACACGGCGGTTGGTGGAGCTTTTCCTGAACTCTGCATTACAAGCGGAGCTGGCAAAACTACACAGTCTCCACTGGATGAGTGGAATTTATCACCCACCCCTACTCTGCATATAACAATATTATCACAGTCAGTGCAGCCTTTCTGATTGCATCAGGTGAGCATTCTGCATCAAGAAGGTATATAAACAACTCACAAGTTGTAAATAAGTAAGGTAGATGCCTTACTTATTTGCTAGAGGTGCACTGTACCACTACCTCATACATATAGAAATACATATAGAAATGTTTGGCTTTGAATGAGTCCCAGACAATATGTCGGGGGCAGACTCGAGATTTTGCTTAAAAAAAATAGCCGACTCTGTTTTAATCTTTTACATAATATCTAATTGTAAGAGCAACCTTCTATTCAGAGTCCATCTCCTAACTGAGGAACTTACAGGAAGTTCCAAGTTTAATTCTATTGCTCCATGATCTGACAGATGAATAGGGAGATACTCTATTTTTCTTACTTTGTCCACCTCTGAAAGATCCTTAAAGATATAATCAATCCTTGAGAAGTGGTCGTTCTTCTTACTAAAAAAGGAATAATCCCTTGCATCTCTCTTTTTCTTTCGCCATACTTCACACAAGTTTAAATTATCTAGCATAGCGGAAAGACAGGCTTTAACCCGAGGCACATTAATTTGAGTGCAAGGCAAGGACCTTTCCAACGTATTATTTAGAAGTAAGTTGAAATCCCCTCCGATTATCAAGGGGGCTTCAAAATCAAGTAAAGACGAACAGAGGTTGTTCAAAGGAGTAACATCATCCTCGTTCGGGCCATAGTAACTAGCCAGCATAAAATAGCTGGCATTAGCTTTTATTTCCGCTACCACCCAACGCCCATTAGCATTCACTTGCGTTTTACCCAATTCTATTCCAGCGTTTACTTTAATGATTATCGCAACTCCCTTAGAGCATCATTGTTGGTCTGTAGCGACCACCTTTTCCACCCACTTCTGTTTGTTAAATAATGCGAGACATTCTGATCTTAAAAGATGAGTCTCATGGAGCATGAAAACATTAGCAGAACTTTCCTTCAGGTATTGAAGGATCAATCGCTGTCTCCTTTTGACCCTCAACCCATTCACATTCCAGCATAACATACTCATATGTTCTCTTCCCAACGGCCTTTCCCTATCCCCCATCCTTAATATTCCTAGTCACACTACTTCTAAGGAGGTTGGTTATATCAAAAGAGGACGCTTTGTTCATATTTATTTTTGTCTTTTTACCCTCATGCTCCCCACCACCACTCATGCACCCCTCTACCCATCCACTCCCCTGGGAACCCTCGTTGGCTACTGCAATTCGGGCCGCTATCTACTACCCACCCTCTATGGCTTACGATAGATAGTGACTAACCCCAGCGCAAAAGGAAATGGGAGAAGAAAAAGAAAAAAAATACATATATTTATACTTTCTTTCTCTTCCCCCTCCCCTCCCCTTTCTCCATCTCCCCCTTACTACCCTTCCTTCTTTCCTTTTCTTCTATTTGCTAACTCAACTAGCTGCTTGGCTTGTTGCTATTCAAAAAACTGTCTACCTCCTCTGGGGAGTGGAAACTAAACATTTTATTAGCCCACATTACTTTAAGGAATGACGAAAACCTTATCTGAACTTGGGTACCCAACTCTTTCAGGGGATCTATCCGTTTACCTAACTCCCACCTTCTGTCTTCTGTCACTCTGGATATGTCAGACCTTATTTTAAATGCTAAATCTTAAACTTGAATGGTTTTCAATTTGAGAGCCGCCCCTAATAATTTTTCCTTAAGGGAGTACGATTGTGTGTACACCAAGATTTTCCTGAGCTTCTTCCGACCAGGATTGAGCCTGAAGGGGTCCCGATGAACTCGTTGGATTTCTATATCCCAGACCGAGGCAGAAGCAATTTGTGGAAAAGATTTAGAAAGTGTTTCTAACACAAAAGCTTTAATATTGTCCCCTGCCGCTCCCTCTTTTTAATCAAGAATTCGGATATTATTCCTTCTGGAAATATTTTCCATCCTTTCTAGTCTATATGAGAGTTCCTGTTCTCTTGAGCTTAACCAGTTCCATAGAGTTATCTTTCTGGTCTGACCTCAATTCTAGAACTTTATTTTCCAGGTCATTCATATGGTTAGTTAGTACTGATAGATTTTCCTCCAGGCTACTGCACATATCTTGGATTTTTTTCTGATTAGTTTCTGACGTGGCAAAGCGGTCTTTGATTTCTAGCGAGAGCTGACTCAGTATTCCCTGAAGAGCATCTAGACCTGGAGTCTCTTTAGGGACCTCCTTGGCTGATTTGCCTACAACCTGGTCACCCACCCCCTCCAACACGGAGTCCCCTGGTACCAGAGTGGGAGTGGAGCCACTCAAAGGCGAAAACCGGTTAATAACTGGTATATCCGGATGCGGAATCGGGATGTTTTCTGGTACAGCTACTGCCTGTTCACGGGGTTCCATATTACACAGAGAGTTTAACTTGAAATAGGACGTAAGTGAAGGCGTCACTCTGGAACCTAATGGCGCTGGTCTCTTTTTTTTCTTTTAGGGGGGTACTCTTTCCTAGTTTGCTAGGGAGGGCCTTATTCTTGGTTTTACCCAGCAGGGGTTGGGGGCCAGAAGATTGTTTAGTTTGCAGGTCTATCTGAGAGCCAGCCGCTTTGCCGACAAAAGTGTTAGATCTTAATTTGTATCTTTTACCAAGTAATGCCTCACTGTCAGATTTAGCAGGAGGACCTTTCCCCTGGGGTTGAGTTACCAACCCACTCCCTTCCTTACCATAATTTCCATTCATTGGACCCAGGAAAACTGTATCCAAAAGTTGTGTAGTCATACCATACTTTAGGCTTACCTCTTTTGTCTGCTCTGCCCTGTGTGTGGTTATACTCAGAGGAGCTAGCCAGGACTCTTTAAACCATGGAGACTTTAATTGGGAAGAAATCAGGTCCGAAGCGGAGGTTCTAGCTGCCCAACAAATACCTGACATGAAGCCGGCTCCCTGTGATTCTCCCAGGGAGCCGCAAGTACTGACTCTGCCAAGCCTGCCCCCAAAACTGAAGTCAGGATTCCCAAGGTGAGGCAGAGTGCGGAGCGCTGTTCGTGATTCACTGAGCCTGCCCACTGCTGTCAACAACGCAGCGCCTGCACACATCCAGGAAAGGGCAGCCGGGAGCACCACGATCAGAGAGATAGGCAAGACTCCCCCCTGCAGAGAGATCGCTGCTGGGGACGCGGAAGGCACCACGCCACCCTTGACAAAGAACGAGAGACTCATTCAAAGCCTGGTTGAGAGGGTTCTTGAAGGGTGCTGCGGCAGCTTGGGTCAGATTGGAAAAGGAAAAAATAGTCTCATTGGAGGAGCGGCTAATAAAGGCTAAAGCAAGCCTAAAGGTGGATCATGTCCAGGGGGTGGAAAAAGAAAGCCTAGTGGGGCAGGTCGCGGATCTCCAGCTGGAATATAGGCTGGTAATGGAAGGAATTATGCTACCGAAATGGAAAGCAAGAAAATTAGAGAATTTGGCCAAGGTGAGAATTGTGGGAAACTCTTAGCTTTGAAGAGCAGAATCGAAAGGTCCCAAAATTTTATCAGGAAAATCAGACTGGAAAATGGTGGCCAGTTTTACTGACGATAAGGGTGAGATAGAATTGGAGATTTCCAAATTCTTTCATGACTTGTATCAGGAGGATCTAGAGGTGGATGGGCTCGCTTTAGATCATTGGTTGGCTGGAAAGCAGCTCCCAAGGTTAGGCACTGATAGTTTATCGTTGCTTAACCAAGACATTACTGGGAGTGAAATTTTAGATGCCCTTAATAAAATCAAGAAGGGTAAAGCGGCAGGTCCAGACCTGATCCCTAATGAGTTTTATGGTCTATTAGTAGATGAAGTTATCCCCATCTGGATAAGTTTGTTTAAGGATATACTGAGAGGCTCCTCCCCGCTGCCGGATTCTTGGAACAAGGCAGTAATTACATTGATTTTAAAATCAGGGAAAGATCCTACACAATGCCAATCATATCAGCCAATATCATTGTTGAACTGTGATTATAAAATCTTCACTGGAATATTGAATGCCCGTTTATGTAAAATTGTAGGGTCTATGATCCACGCAGATCAGAAGGGTTTTCTCCCTGGGCGTCAGATGAAAGACTTCGTTTTTACCCTAATTGGTGCAATGGATTTGGCAACAACGCACAGTTGTTCCTCTCAAAGGCAGTCCTGCAGCTTCTTCAGGATATGAGCTTTGATCCAGAAAAACACCCCCTGATGGGCCTAGACGTGGAGAGTCTTTATACAAGCCTCCCCCACAAAGAGACATTAAACATCATTGAGGAGGTCTTGTTTACCACTCCTTCGGAATATCAGACACCACGTAATGTGGTTATGGAGTGTGCTTCACTGGCACTCACAAATAATTTTTTTGCATATGAGGACACTATCTACATACAGAAACATGGGACCAGCATGGGGAGAACCTTTTCTCCCAGTATAGCTGGTCTCTATGCACATCATTTGGAGGTAAAAAAGATCCTACACCCCAACAATCCTTTCTTTTCCAAAATAAGAACTTGGAAACGTTACATTGATGACGTCCTGGTGGTATGCGAAGGGGACGTTCAGTCTACTGAAGCCTTCATGACCTGGCTTAACCAACAGAATGTTTTCCTGAAATTCACAAATACCACTTCGAAGACCAATCTAGTCTTTCTGAATCTCAATATATACCCAGACGAAGGAACCCTGAAAACCACGACCCATTTCAAGGTTACAGCTAAAAATTGTTTATTGCTGACAACCTCCCATACGGGCAGCCCCTCCGCCTCCGGAAGAACTGGATTTTAAAACACAAGCAGCTGACTTACAAGTTAAACTGAGAAAGTGGAACTACCCCAAGGCAATCATCAACAAGGCTATGAAAAGGGCCCGTAACAATCACAGGGATGCCCTACTGGAGGAACGAACCCCGAGAGACCGGGAGGATAGACCAATATGTGTCACCACGTTCAACACCAACTCCAACCAGGTATCAAAGATTATAAATAAGCAGTGGAGACTCCTCATGTGTTGCGATCTAAAACTTCCAAAACCCATGTTCGCATACAAAAGGGGTAGGAATCTGAAGGACATGCTAGTCCACACGAGACCATGACCTGAACCTACGAGAACCATTGAGAGTGTACTTCTACCACAAGTACAGGCCCACCACCCTTGTGGTAACTGCAGCACTTGCAACCTAACAAGGAAAAGCAGACACATAAAGTTTAGGAATGGCACCGAGTGGGAACAGAGGAAATTCCCCAATTGTAAAGCAAGAATGTAGTGTACATGGTCACTTGCCCTTGTGGTTTGGAATACGTCGGGATGACGACGAGACAAGTGAAGATCCGCATTGGGGAACACAAAAGCAATGTGCGTTGTAAGAAGACGACAACCAAAATGGCAAACTACTACCTGATGAACCAGCACACAGTGGACGACCTGCAATGGACTGTAATTGAACAGTTGAATAGTGAGACTGGTCTTTATCAAAAGGAACAACGATGGGTGTTCCGCTTGAGGACACATGCCGATGGACTCAACGATGATATACCATGGGGACAATTCACGTGATATATCTGTGTGTCCCATGAATCATCCCGTGAACTTTAGGGAATTAGCGTTTGTGCATACATGTACCCATTTTACAACACCTGAGTAGGACTTCGACCCATAATAGACATGTCTGTCATGAGGATCAAAATACATTCAGGGTCCATTCTTTCACCCCTCATTGTTTCTTGATCGTTTTGTGATCCTCTTATTGGATTTAGTACTGATGCCCCTGTTTATGTACTATCTATGTGTTTCAACTAGAGAGACACTTGTTTCAGTAAAAAAACCTCACCTGGAATGAAATTGGTTCATACCCCTAGAAACGACTGCACCATATGGAATAACTTTTGAGAATATGCCACTGGCTTTTCTCATAAGTACCCCATCACCCTTTGCTCATTATAGTTTGGGTGTATACCCTGTCTAGTATTACTGCCTGTGCCAGTTTGGAATTTACAATTGGACTGTTCTTTCGCTTTCTGAACCAGATATCGGTTAGCAGTCTCGTCTTTTTTGAGACCGGGACGAGGAACAGAAAATCAGACCAAACGCTTACTATTGCACGTGTAAAGTACAACTTCTGGGGCATGATCACGAATATGAACCACAGAAAGGACCGTCCCTAGTTGTGTCTTAAGAGATGCCCAATTTAGTGGGGGCAAATCACAAAAATTGACGGACTGGCATCACACACCACCAGGTGTCATGCTTCATCATCTGCCAGTCCTCGCCCTCTAAAAACCGCGTTTGATAGAGGGCGGGCATACACCTGAAGACAGGGATGCACTTCTAGACTAAGTGGGGGCCCAAACAAAAAAAGGAGTGAGTGAATTTAAAAACCATCATAGTATACCTGAACAATTTTTATTCTATGGGGTTACTATGTGGGATTAAAATATATAAGTGCGGTGAGTAGGGACCTTATCATCCCGTCGCCGCTGTGAATCAGTGATTGTTAATAGGGGGTCAACATGTTTCTGCCTGTATTGTCCACTTGGGTACGTGGCATTCGTCAGGACCTTAAATATTGGGCTCTAATCTTACCACTGGGGGCGTAGGCCTATAGCCAGCTGCCACCTGTTTAGAGAAACCCTATTGGAAAAACCTATTTGCCCCATGGGAGGGGTAGGGGGGAAATCCTTGTGGCCACATTAGTTCAAGGCGTACTCCCCGCTAGAAAACCTAGTGCTGCATGCGTCCAGCCTCTGGACGCGGTTTTTAGAGGGCGAGGACTGGCAGATGATGAAGCATGACACCTGGTGGTGTGTGATGCCAGTCCGTCAATTTTTGTGATTTGCCCCCACTAAATTGGGCATCTCTTAAGACACAACTAGGGACGGTCCTTTCTGTGGTTCATAGCTTTGGTTGGAGGCTGACCGTTCTCTAGTGCCCTAACGCCTCTAGTTCCCTCCCCGGGCCAGACCCTGGGTGTAACTGTGGTTCTTTGCATGATCACGAATGCCTTGAGTAGGGAGTCACATTAGATGATATCCAAACATCTAACGTCTAACAACGTCACTTTGTATATTTTTGTATTTATGGCAATCTTGAACCCCCGATATCAGGTATACCGGAAGTAGGTCGCTCTTTGCAATTTGGAGAGAATGATCCGGCGAGTTTAGCAGTCTAGTGCTCCACAAGCAATCAGCCTCCCATTTGGCTGCTTTTTCCAGTAATTTACCACTATACTTAAGGATGCTCCCCCTGCGCTCTCATCATTCCACACAGCCGCGGGGAGGTAGTATCCTGGAGAGGCAGTGATCTTGAAATTGTAAGTGAAGCATAGCCACTTCACATCAAAAGGACCTAGAGTGACGCTGACGCTTCCCTTAGTGATAGAGCCACTTTAATCTAATGACTTTTTCCATTTCCATTTTTCTATCCAGTGTTTGACTAAAGACACTCCTTCCAACCCCGTTTCTGAGGCTCATGGGGCAGCATTGATTTTTAGAAAAAGTACGTGACCTAGCTCCTCCTAATGACACCCATTATTTATAGTGATGCATACTATTATAACCTGCAAATTTAACCTTGGACACGCATTCTGTGTTCCATTAAGATCTAGAGTGTGTGATTTATGTTAAGTGTATATTTGTCTTTTGTATTTGTTTTTCTCTCCATCAGCAGCACATAACACTGGCCAAATCGTCACTGATAGTGATAATGCAATATATTACAGTATCTACCACTTTTTTACAGGTCACCACCAATTGTGAAGGATGATGCATATGTTATGTTTCTTTTAATGTTATGTTTTTTCTTCCAGATATTTATTATGTAGCATACCTATTGAGGTATTGTATACAGTGCAGGTTTATTTCTGACATGTCCACCACGTAGTAGTATCTAAATTTAAATACACTTTTTTTATTTCACTTAGAATTCAAGTTTGAGTGTAGAAGGGATCCTTTGGTCCTGATGAAGAAGCCAGGGAAGGGCTTCGAAACATGTTGATATAGGAGAAACAGCTCATTATAGCTTTGTTTCTCCATCTCTCTTCCCCATTTTTAACAATACCAGCTCAACGGAACATTAAAGTATTTTCTCCATAGAACCAGGTATTTTTTAATATACTCACAACTCCACTCACTCCTGACCCTTCCACTCACATACCTACACAACACATAGTTTTGTCCAACAACTAGTGCTCCCGCGTAGTCGTAGGTTGTAGCACGCCAGTCCCGCAGCAGGGCGGGAAGACCCCTATGATGAAGCATGACACCAAGGGCCCTTTTGGTGTGTGAGGGTTATTTAAACAAAGCTGTGTGCTTTCCACCATTGTAGGAGACACACCTAGTTTGGGAGAACACGATTACATATCCTTCAGGGGTAGATCCCTTTTGTTTCTCATACATTGACTAGAGAAGGACATATCCACCTCTTTTGCCTTCTATGCATAACCTCTTCACTCCCTATTTTGATTATTGACCTGTGGACAAAAGAAAAATGATTTGGAATGCCACCTCCAGAAATTGTCAGTGGTTAGACTTATTGCAAACATCATCCCATCACCTTTTGTGTGTTTAATGTACCACCCTCAGTGGCCAAGGGTATTCTCAGACCTAAGTCCATTGCTCACTCTGAAACTGGAACCAAGATACACCTGACTGAAGAGCCTCAATCAGGAGGAAACTGGTCTTGTGTTGTTTGTGGGCCAGTTTAGAGAGGACCTGGCTTGGCTGTTCGGGCTGAACTGTTCTCATTGGAGCAGGACGAAAACTGAATTGCATTTAGCTAGGTCTAATCTGAGATGGCATGGTGGGGAAAAAAACAACGAGTTGAAATACTACCCTGAGCAATTGCCAGTGGTTAGACTTATTTCAAGCATCCTCCCATCACCTTTTTTGTGTTTGACCCTTGTGAGCGTACTCTTTCTAGTGCTTGCAAGGAATAACTATCACAGCAGGAGTAATGCTAGTACATAAGTGGTGTGTCCGCATTATTTAGTCTGAGCAGCCTTTATTTCAATACTGGGTGTTTTATCAAACAGGAGCTTCATGTCTCAAGGTTATTGTTTCTTTTGTATGTTTCAATTTAACAGATGTCTCTGTGGGTCTTGTTGTGCAGATGATTCGGAAGACAGAAAAAGCTTGAGCTCTAGGAGCTGAGGAGATGAGAATGGGAGGTAGTGGAGGGTAGGAGGCTCAAGAATGCAGAGTAGAAAAGCAGGGCAGAGTGGAGCATAGGTAAGGGTCACCCTCATAGAAGTCTTCTTACAGATTGCTCCAGAGTGAACCTCCATTTTTATGTGAAAGCCTACCAGAGAGTGCAGATTTACGGCTTCTTGTGGCTATTTTGAAAGCTTTCCTGGGAATGCATTTTGGCCAGTGCTTACTATTGGCTTTTTGATTTGTGGAGCACAGTTGCTTGCTTTTGTCACGTGCCCTGTGGGTACATTGTTGTCTTCCCTAAGTTAGCATGAGCACGCTGTAGACTGTCCATTGCTCTGCACACGTTACTGTTTGCACTTATTTTGCAAATGCTTTGCTTGATATTTTCACATGAGAACCCACTGTTATGTTCACACTTTGCAGGTTCCTGGGATTTAGTCTGAACATTGCGAACAAGGTCGAACAACAATGCCCCTTGTTTTTCTGTTCTGGTCAGGCCCTAGCACATAGACAAAACATACAGATACAGCTGTTGTTTGGGAATACATACTTTGGTCTTATTGAAATACACGGCTTGGTAACACACACTTGGATAGGGACCTTTCCAGGGAGAAGAGCATGACAGCACCTATGCTTTAGATCTACCGTCTATCGACTGCGGTACGGGGTCTGCAGATAACACCCAGAGATCTTCTAATATATAATCATCCTGCATCTGTGCAAGGGGAGGAAGAGTAGGCTACTCTGTCTCTCATTATGACAGCTCCTTTTATGATCTACAGATTACTTGCCATGCTGACTGTATTTGTGTTATGCATTTTTCTGCTTCTTGTGGCCCGTATACTGCATATTAGAGCAAGTTTGTTCAAATAAATATTTTAAACTTGATTGTGTCTCTGATCTTATTGTGGACAAGTACAGAGTGTGAGAGAAAGGGTGTGTCTTGTCACTGCAATTCCTGAGAGAGTCAGGAGTGTTGTGTTCTGGGGTGTCTAATCACTTGCTCCTCTGTGAGTGAGTAGGAGGGCAAGTGAGACACTATAGCTAGTTATTCCTCAGCTTCATGGGTACTAAGGTGGTATGATGACTCACTCCCTATACACTAAGGTCCCATAATCCTACGCATAGTTTTGTGTTTGTGCAGAATCCCTGCAACGCTTTTTATTCATGCTTTATTTGCTGCTTTAGGCTGTTTCGCTTGAAACGTCCCTCCTCTGAGCATCCTTCTTTACTGTATCCTTCTAAGTGCTAATTTTCTGTAAACAGGCCTTTAAATCTTGTTATTGTCTTGTCACATTTGCGGTGCTTTTAAATACTGAGTTCAAAAGTCAGGCTCTGTCTTCCGAGGGAGCTTGGTGTTTAATTTTCTTTCCCTGACTTCAAATTGAAAGATTTTATGTGACAATCCTGCTGAGTAGCCATGTTAGAGGAGAGGGGGTAGGATGTTACTTTTTGTAGCACACAACATAATTGAATTAGGCTGATATTTCAGAATATATCAGAATTCTGAAAGTACAAATGAAGCACAATTTGCTAAATAATTCTGAAGAGTGGGGAAAACAAATATTTGAATACAAACAAAACACATCAAAATTAGGTGATGACATTTCCGCACATTATCGTTTGTGCACAGTAAAACTGTATATATGTGCAAATGTATTTGGTCATTTCAATAGAAAATGTGTCTGTAATCGCGGTGCACTACCACACCATGCATACTCCACATTACGTGACTTCACTTTACACCACTCCACTCAACAACACTCTACTCCACTTTATGTCTTTCCACCCTATGCCACGCCACTCCATTCTACTCCACTCCACTCTACAACATGGCACTTAACGTCCCTACACTTTAAGACACTCTACAACATGCCACTCAACTCCATGCCAATCCACTCTGCCTCACTCACTCCACAAAACTCTACTCCATGCCACTCTACTCTATGCCCCTCCACTCTACACCCCTACACCCCTCCATTCTACTCACCTCCACCCTACGCCCCTCCACTCCACACCACTTAACCCACAGAACTTTAATGTACCTCACTCCACTCCAATCTACCTCAATCAATCCCACTCCCCTCCAGTACCCCAATCCACCCCACTCCACTCCAATCTATCCCAATCTACCCAACTGCACTTCAATACAATCTACCCCAATCTACTCCACTCTAATCTACCCCATTTCACCCAATCTGCCCCACTCCACTTCAGTCTACTCCACTTCACTTCAATCTACCCACTCCACCTAGACGATCCCATTCTTCTCCAATCGACTCCACTCCTCTTCAACCTAACCGAAAATCTACCATACTCCACTCCACTTCACTGCAATCTACCCCACCCATTCCCATCAACCCCATCCCACCCCAATCTACCCCTCTCCGCTCCAATATACTACACTCCACTCAACTGTACCCTAAACTACTCCACTCCACTCACTCCACTCCACATCACTCCACTCTACTCCACTCCAACTCCAGTCTAGTCCACTCCAGTCCAGTCCGATCTACCCCAATCCACTCCACTATGATCCAATCTACCCCACTTCACTCCAGTCTATCCCAAACTACCCTACTCCAATCTTCCCAACTCTACTCCAATCTTCCCCACTACACTCTAATCTACCCCGACTCCACTTCAATCTATCCCACTCCACGACAATCTATCTTGGTCCAATCCACCCCACTCCATTCTAATTTACTCATTCCAACCTACCGCAGTCTAATCTACCCCACCCCATTCCAATTTACCCACTCCAATCCAATCTCCACTCCACTGCAATCTATCCCATTTCACTCCATGCACTTCACTCTGCCCCACGCCAGTCTACATCATTCTACCAAACTCCAATCTACCACAACCTACCCTACTCCACTCCATCCCAATCTACTCCACTCCAATCTACGATAATCTACTCCACTCCAAACTACTACAATCTACCCCACTCCACTCCAATTTATCACACTCCACTCAATCTAACCCACTCAACTTCCCTTCAGTCTAACCCACTCTGCTCCCATCTACTGCACTCCAATCGACCCCACACCTCTCCACCTTACCCCAATCTACCCCACCCAATCTACCCCACTCGAATTTACCCCACTCTACTCCTCTACAATCTAATCCACTCCAATCTACCCCACTCTACCCCAATCTACCCCACTCCACTCAAATCTGTTCCACTCCAAACCACCCGAATGTACCTCACCCCACTCTAATCTTCCCAATCCTCTCCAGTTTGCTCCAGCCTAATCTATCCCAATCCAGTCCCATCTATCCACCTCTACTCCACTCCAAAGTATCCCGCCCCAATCTATCCAACTCCACTCAAATTTACCCCACACAACTCCAGCATCATCTAACCCACTCCACTCTCCCTAAACTACCCCAATATTAACTACCACAATCTACCCAATCCACTCTGATGTATCCCACTCCAATCTAGCCCTCCCAATCTAGCCCACTTCAATCTACCCCACTCCAATCTATCCCAATCTACTCCTCTCCAATTTACTTCCCTCCAAACTACCCGATTCTACCCCAATCTACCCCACTTCACCCCACTCTACTCCAATCTACCCCATCCCAATCTACCCCCACACCACTCCATTCCAGTGTACCTCCTCCCAATCTAACCCACTCCATTCTACCCCACTCCACTCTATTCCACTCCACTCTACCCCATTCCAAACTACCACGCTCCAATCTATCCCACTCCAATATACCCAGATCTACATCACTCCACTCCATTCTACCCCACTCCAGTCTACTCCAATCTACCCCACTACATTCAAATCTAGCTCACCCCATTTTACCCCATTCCAGTCAACCCTAATATACCCCACTCAACTCCACTCAACCCTAATCTACCCCATTCCACTCCAATTTACCCCACTCCACTCCAATCTACCCCTCTCCAATCCACCTCATTTCACTCTTCCCTAATCTACCCTTCACCCCATCCCAATCTACTACACTCCACTCCATCCCTATCAATCCTGCTCCACTTCATTCTAATCTACCCCACTCCAATCTACCACTCTTCACCCTAATCTACACCACTCCACTCCAATCTACCCCAATATTGCCCATTCTACCCCATTCCTACCTACGCCAATATACACCCCTCCACCCAAATCTACCCCAATATAACCCATGTCAATCTACCCCACTCCAATCTACCATGCCAATTTACCCCACTCCACTCCACCTCGCCCCTGACCACTCGACACCAATCTACCCCACTCTACTTCACTACAATCTACCCTAATCTATCCCACTCCAGTCTACCTCATTGTACCCCAATCTACCCCACTACAATCTACCTCATTCTACCCCACTCCACCCAGCTCCACTCTACCTCAATCTAACCCACTCCACCTTAACCCAATCTATTGCTATCAACTCTACCCCAATCTACCGCACTTCACTCCACCTCAAAGTATCCCACTCTACATTACTCCAATCTACCCCATTCCACTCTACCCAAATCTACCTCACTCCAATCTACCCCACTCCATGCTACTAACTTTTACTCATGCTGAACAGCAGCCACACTGGTGTTCAACATGTCTAAAAAAAAAACATTGTGAAAGCCAATACCTCTTGCATAGGCGAGACCCATTGGCTTAGCCAATGCTTGTTGACTTACCAGGAGTCTCTCTGAAACTGATGCTAAGAGACGTCCAAGGGTCTTGAAACCTCAGAGGTTTTTCAATGAGAACCACAGGTGAGGGAGCGAGACCCGGACACAGCTAATTCTTCATGTGGACTGCAACGAGTCCACCCTTTCCATCTTCATTAGGTTAACAGAAATGTAATTTGGTTTTTGGTGAAGTAATCTGAGTGAATTGCCAGACATGACTGTATGATTAGTTTTGGATCAGTGTAGATGAATGAGGGCAGTGATTCCAGTAGGTCAGTTGTTAGTGCTTTAATTTACAGAATGACCACAGTCCGATTGTTAACTTTATCAAGGTTGCACATGGGAGGATGCCATGGGGAGGCTTGGAAAAAACAAAATAGGTACAGTAGAGTCTGTGACCTGAATGTTTCAGTGGCCTTTTAAAGTTTCAAACAAAGAAAAGAATGTTTATATGCCCTAAGATATATGTTGTTGGTGAGAGTTGATAGAGAGTACTGAACACTTTTTACTCTGCAATAATGTACTTGCCCATCTTACAAAGAAATTGGAAAAAGCTGGAAAACTGTGCATGGTTTTGCAAAATGGAAACAGTATAAAAAGAAAATGAAAGTTGATCACACTGGGAAAAATCACACTGGGAAAAATCACATAATTTGCACAAGCACATATTGACATGGAATTTTCAGAGTTCTCGCTGACTTTGCCTCAGCCACATTGCTGAGAGAGGGAGACACCACGATTGTTAATCGCCGTACAGCGTAGATGTGTAAAATGAGCAGTGTATGTTTAACTAGTAGCAGGGCTTTAAGTGGGCCGGGTCTCACCGGGATGAGCACCAGCCGTTTTTAGGTCTCGCCAGAGCCAGCGCATGCGCTGCAAGACATTTAGTCAGTGGCTTTTCGAAGTGCTACCAAAGGCTTTTGCCGGTCACCAGCTTGCGGTTACGCGCACAAGTGTGCGCGCCTCGCGCCGCCTCTCCAATCACTGCTGTGCGCGCATCCCTCATGTGCTTAGCACAGAGCGCATCATCACGATCACGATCACTTTTGCTTTCACCGTGATCGCGATGACTTTCGCTTTTACAGCCGCGCAGCATTACTTTTACGGCAGCGCAGCCAATGCTTGTTTACATTTAGTCATAGTCTATTCATTCACTATTAAATTTTAACATGCGGGTTCTCTGATTGTAATGAACAGGCAACATATCATTGCTACAGACTTTGCTCTTATATCTATTTGGGAAATTCACGAATCCATCACCATTGCATGAACCACAACAAGCAACCTATGAATGCACGGCCACAAGTGAAATAATATTACCTCCTTTTATGTAGTGCTAAATATCATATTTCTGCGCTTTTTATGCGCTGTAAATAATGGCTGTTACTATTTCACAGCTTGTGGCATTCAGTTTAATCTCATATGGCACAAACCCGCACCGACCCTCTGTGTTTTTGTGTCAACAGTTGCAAAATGTGTCAAGCCCCAAATCAGAGCATTGGCTGCTTGTTAACCATCTTTGTTTAAAGGGAACAGGCAACCTCACTTAAAGCTAATGAAAGCCATTCCTGCTACAGCGTGCAGTCCCTGGGGGGAGCAAGCCCTGCTAGACCCTGCTAGACCCTATCTGCTTGTTTCACCTCCTTCTCATCTGACTCTCGACAATTAAGCATAGTAATAAGGACTTAATGCTTTCTTAGGTCTGTTTTGGGTGTCACACACGAGGGACACAGAGTGTGTATCTTTGAGAGGGAGAAATAAACAAGCATTTTTTCTTAATGATCGTCAACCAGGTTTGGAAGATAAACTGAGATGTTTAACGTGGAAGCAAGCTGTATGTTTAACCTTTTGTCCTCGTTATTCCAAGAGATTTCTTGAAAAAAAAGTTACACTCGTTTATATGAACTGTCCTACACTGGTGTCCGCGAAAAGGAAAATGGAGACTTTCAGTCGCAGTTAAATCGTATAAGGCACTGTAAGATTATTTAATTGGATTTGCAATAGACCTGCTCTAGCGAATGACGTCTCACATCTGTTTCCAGGTGTTTAAGTGTTCACTTTATGTCTGCATCGACATCCCAAACCTATGCACAAAAAGCGTCAGCAGTATTGTTTTTGGACTGCAAGCTTTGGTCCGTACTACCTGATTCACAAGGGGCTTTGCACAACTAAATAGAAAATACGTGTATAAAAACATTCTCGAGGGTAAAGCAATATTTCCAGAATTTGAAATTACAAACAAAATAATTGCAAATAGGATTTGGTAATAAGAGCACTGTACAATTTCTCCATTTGCAAATGCTTAAGGAATAGGAGGGGTTGATTGTTCTCGGATGAGTCCAAATGAAAAAAAAACAAGCATTGGCATAGCCAATAGGTCTCCCCTTTGGGATTTTATAAGTGTTTAGCCATGCAACAGTTGATGTTATTGCACCAAGGATATTGTGCTGCATAACTAAATATTTATAAGGTCCCAAAGCGAGACCTATTGGCTATGCCAATGCTTGTTTTAAGAGGGCGTCGAAACGGGTCTCTCTCGGGCTCTGTTTTTGCCCTGGCACTGGCGGTACGTTTTTTTCCCCCGGACTGCAGTGACCGCAGGCACATCGATGTGCGCGTGCTCACACTGCTCACTTCTCACTAGTGGTGGAGTTACGGCATGGCGTTATGCCAGGTGAGCGTTGCCGGAGAAGGGAAATCTTTTAAAGAGAGTCATTTTCTCTCTGGATTTCCCTTTTTGAAACTCAGGCGCCGCAACATCGTTGTGGTGTCAGCAGTGCTTTAAGTGGAAGCTTTTTCAATGTTATATACAACAAACCATAGTTGCTGCTTATTTGTCTTCTGCAACTAACAACCATTGACAAAGCCAATAGTCCTGCCTTGTTGTAGATATGAAGTTACTTATCTGGATGCAACGACAGAAACCGCAAAATACAAGTCGGGCAGCACACTATGATAAGCACAGCTTTTTCGATTATGTGTTTTAAGCCACGCCCTTAATTACAGTGTTTTCATCCCACTTAAAGCCCTGACTAGTAGTTTATGCTAAGTGCTAGCATAGTGCCTAGCCTGCCGTGATCCAGAAACACAAGGGGAGGTAGCGGCTGCAAAGGGAGACATGGGTGCCAATGCAGACTAAAATGTTTTATTTAAAGTGGAGAGGAAGGTTTCTATAACGCTGACCTCACAGGTAAGATCTCAATAATTCTTTAAAGGTTTGTACATATGTCAAATCCATTCAAGAAGCTTGAGATTGTGTAGACTCGTTTTGCTTGGATGTTAGCAACCTCTGGCTGAAAGTAGATATACTAAAGGCAACAAATATCTAGCATTAGATGCCAGGCTTTTTGGTTTTTCAATGGTTGCTTTTTTATTATGATTTTTGGAAAACGTTATTGTTGGGAAAGCTGTCAGGCCTTTGTCAATGTTAAATTAAAACTTAGCAATAAGCAAAAATGTTTTTCGTTTTAAACACCCACTGCCATAGTAGACTAAGGTACAAAATAGAACGACTTTGTGTGTGGATGTGTATGGATGTGCTCATTGTGAAAGGGAAGTACATCACTCAGGGTGACCTTAGAGAAGGCTAAAGTGGACTGACCCAGTGCCCCATGCTGTGCGCTCTACTAAGAACAATGTGGATGAGAAAATAACAGTTCAATGGATGAAGGCGACTGACTGAAACCTCGATAAATAAAAATATACGCATAGTTTTTGCAAAATCAGAAAGTATTGCCTAACACCAGACGTAAAAATGTGGAGGAAGCGCAGTATTTAATCTGGCAAGACGACTTGTCTAAAGCGATATCACTTATGTGACCTCAAATTTCGTTCCTTAGTTGGTCAGAGGTCAGAGGTCTTGGCGGAAAGTATCAACGCGGAAGTCGACCCGGCTACCCTAACCTCATCTGCACTAGAAGCAGACCTCACCCTGCCACTAGTGAGCAGTCTCAGTGGGCCAGACGGTGAGAATGCACTTACGAGGCATCAGCGTGCCAGGCCGTTCAGTACATTTAAAGTTCTATTCTCTGACCAGAATATGCACAGACAGTGTGTGTACTGACTGTTGTCCAAACAGGTCACTGGGAGGTAAAGCAGAGCTCACGGAGTTCAGGCCTCGCCTTTGAAACTAAACTCCAGTGTTCTTGGGCAGATTCTTGGGAAGTTACCTTATCTTCCGCTGCTCATGCGTCTCTCACTGCCGTTCCCCTGTTTGTAACCATTCATCATCACCACATCCACCATGAGCCTCAATCTGAAAACGATTTTACCTAACATGACCTCAGAAGATATTGCTTTCTTACCAACTCATATCTGAAGCATGTCTTTCCAATGGCCTCGGGGAAGTGAAAACCAAATACAGCTGTCCGGATTTGGGAAGGTTTTCTGTATCAAACAGCTCTTCATGGCTTTCCGTCCAATTCTCCTCCTCATCTAGCTGGCTTAATCCATGTAGAACATGTTCCTTTCTCCACTGCTTGCCTCTTTCACCATCTCTCCTGATGCTCTGCCCTCCTTCTCTCTCACTGTCTCTCTTCCTACGCACTTCTTTCCATACCATCTTCTCAGTCCCTTCTGGCCATTTAATGCCATGTCTCTCCAAACCTTCCTGCCGTTTCTTTGCCACATTCTAGATTCCTGCTGTTTTTTTTTTCTATTCTCTTCTTATTCATGGTATCCTCTAAGTGAATCCTGTTCAAAGATGGAGCAGGTTCCCGTGCCAGCTCCCCAAGGACAGTTCTCCTGTCCAGCTTGCCCACAGTTCTTTACCTTCTAATGCCTGTCTACCTGCCACCATCTGTGCCTCTACCACGCAGCCCAACCATGAATGCGCCTTAATCACGCATTTCTTTACCACGAAATTTCGTGGTATAAGCATTAAAGGGGGCTAAGGTCACCCTTTGTTTTGCCTTTCCTGCTTGTTTTTCTGTCCTCTGTCTTGTCTTTTCTGCTCGTGTTTCTGCCCTTTGTTTTGCCTTATTCTACTTGTTTCTTCCCTGTTCCAGACTTTTTCCTCCTCCCGCCACCCAGTGCACCACCCTTTCCCCCGGACCCACTTAATGGGGGCCGCAGCGCGACCCATTGAGTAGGTCCTCATATCAGCTGCCCCTATGTCAGTTCTCCAGTCCTCTGCTGCCTGTCTACCTCCTGCCCTCTGTTTGTGCCTCCCCTGCTCATTTCCTAGTCTGTTTTGTCTTTTTTGCTTGTTTTTCTGCCATCTGTTTTGCCTTTTCCTGCTCATTTTCCTACCCTCTGTTTTACCTTTCCTGCTCATTTTTCTGCCTTCTGTTTACCTTTTCTTTAACTACAAATATTAATACAGAATTCTAATCCTCAGTCTTAAAAGGATAATTATTTTGCAGTAATGGTTTTCAGATGAACTCCACTGTAAAGAAAATATGTTTTGAACACTAAGGGGCCGATTATGATGGCGGACGGACTGGAGTCCATCCACCATCGTGGTGGTGACCGGGACCGTATGCAATACATGCAGCGGACCCACACACCCAATTAGGATGCGACCGCCATCATGGCGGTCGCATTTTGCACTTTAACATTGCGGCGGGTGCTGCATGTTATGCATTTCACTGCACTACGTGACAGGCACCAGACAGTGCCTGCCACTTCGTGCAGTGAAATGTAGGGGGGTACCATGGGTACCCCCCTCAGTGCACCCACACCTCCCCCAAACACAAGGGGGTCCGCAACGGGCCCCCAAAGCCAATCTCCACCAGCCTTTCAATGGTGGTTTCGCCGCCATGGAAAGGCTGGCTGAAGACAGCATCCTAATTTGGCGGACGGTGCCTGCTAGGCACCTCCACCTTTTAATTGATGCAGACCGCTCCGCCGTGGTGGTTCCGTGGCGTACGGTCTTTGCATCCACCACGGTCGCAGTCTGGATCCACCTGCCATCGTAATGTGGCAGGGGAAAATCGCGGTCTGATGGCGGAAGGTCCGCCACCACATGGTTGGCAGTGGCGGTCCTTCCACAATCGTAATCGGCCCCCTAGGGCCTCATTACAGGTATGGCGGTACTGAGAATGCCATAATCATGGTGGTGGTCTGACTGCCACCACTAAGGCGGTCCGACTGTTGTATTACGATGGTGGCAGTGGTACTGCCGCAAGACCACCGCCACCGCCAGGGTCCAAGATCCTGCAGTGGTGCGGAAAGCATGTGGGAATCGCGGCGGTGCCAATGCTGGGACCTCCAAGCAGATTCCGACCTACCTTACTACCGAGCATTTCATGGCGGAGGCCCCTCCATGAAATGCTTGGTGGAAAGGGGCTCCCAACAGGGCCACTGAACAATTCTGCCCTTGGGGGTGCATTCAGGGGCATATGATCCTCCCGCCCAAAAGCGCATGGTCATGCGTGCACTGTGTGGCTTGCATGATATGGTGCATGCCACACCATGCTCGGATGTGCAGGAGGTGCCATCACGACGGCGGTATGTTGTTTATGCTCTCCTATGAGCCAAACATACCCGCCACTGTGACACCGCTGCTGTCACACCGCCAGCCTTGGATTCAACTTGTAATCCCACAGGTGGGTTCACCACAGGCTTGGCGGTCTACCTTGGACCGCCGCGGTGGCAGTCCTACAAGAGAAATGCCAAACTCGTAATCAGGGCCTAAGTATGAATTCAGGTATTTGTAAGACACAGCCGCTTTATCATTTTTATGGGTTTTCTAACATATAACTTAAGAAACCTTTATTTATGGAGACACCCTCACCATTTTAAGTTCGATCCTAGGTCCCAAAAAGGCCTATTTGGGGTTACCAAGAACTTACAGGAGCTTACAGCCTGCCCATTTCTTACCATTGATTACCTTTTTATTACTCTCATTTGCTTGCTTCTTATTCAATCGTTTTCACTGACCCATCTTATCCATCTTGTGTTTGGTCTTCCCCTGGAGCATGGCCTTCTTACAATCTGTCTGACTGTCTGGCTTCTATTCCTCCACTCCTCACTTTTAGGGAGCTTTTTAGGTCTCGCCTGACCCAGCGCATGCGCTGGTCTGGCGAGACTTATTGAGAGGGCTCCAAAAAGAGCTACCAGGCCAGCCTAGAGCAACAGTGCATGTGCGCGGGCGCGCGCGACGCGCTTGACCGCAATTACTTTCACTTTCGCGGGCGCAGGGCCGCTTTGATGTTTGATCATGATCGCGATCACTTTCGGGGCCGCAGGGCCGCTTGGCATAGCCAATAGGTCTCGCTTTTGGGACCTTATAAGTATTTAGTTATGCAACTGTTGGATGGCTAAACACTTATAATGTCCCAAAGCCGAGACCTATTGGCTATGCCAATGCTTGTTTGTTGTTGTTATGCACTCCATGAGAGTGCATGTGTTTCCCTGCTCTCTCCTTTTCCCCTGTATGCACCCACTGTGCTCTATGTACTTCCTCCCTATCTCCTTATGCTCTATTGCTGTTCTCAACATTGTTTGCTTTCCCCCAAATATCTGTGCTGCTGTCACTTTCATATGCTTCTGTCTCTCTCATGTGCTTTCCGTGAGCTCTATGATCTTCTCTCCCACAGGTGATCTGAGTAATTTTCTCCTTGTGTGCTTCTCTATCAATGATGTTGTGTTGCTCTTTACCTCATGCAATACATTTCTTGCCTCTGCCCCACCCACCCACCCATTCCCTCCTCTTTTACCCCTCTCATGTCTGTAGTCCTTTTATTTTTAAATTTGTGCCTCAAAATTTAGGGGGATATGTACAAGGCCTGGGTCTGTCGTGGGTTGGTGGGGAGGGAGCATGAACATGTGTTTTGTGTGTAGATTTGCAAAACTGTGTAGGGCAAGAGAGGTTGTGCAATTGATTTGCATGTTTCTAGCTTTTTACATGTGCATTTATAATGCCCAGCTGGTATTCAGACAAAATATTGAGTAAAAAATGTCAACATGCAGAAATATTGAGTTGTTAATATCATGATCCACAAATATCATGATGAAGGAATATCGATGACATTAATATCGAATTTCTAAAGTAAGTAATATCGGTTTACAAATACATCCACGTTGTTAATATCGATGTTAAAAATATCTGTCGCTAATATCGTTTACAAAAATATCATAAATACTATTGTTTTTCAATTCTCTATATGCATTTCAGTATATGTTTTAATTGTATGGTGCCGATTCCGATCCAGTAAAAAGGCCCTACGAATCGTCGTACGGAGCGTTTTCTCCGTATGACGCGTACCCGGTAAACTGTCATTACAACCCAGGAAGTACAATTCGTACAGAAAGGCGATTTCCGTACGAATCATAGAAAAGACCGTATGGGGGAATCATCTCCGGAGCAGCCTGTACGCGCCGTCCGTACGAATGTAAGCAGCGTTTTACGGACCAGCAAGTACGATCTGTCCCTACGGCACTCCGTAGGGCTCTTTTTTTATGGGAGCCAAAAACTGCCGTAAAAGCTGATTCCCCAGGGGTACGAGTCGTACAGGCCCCCCCACCCCAGCCCTGTATGTACGCGCCGTAACCCCAGCCCCGTATGTATGCGCCGTACCCCCACCCCAGCCCTGTATGTACGCGCCGTACCCCCAGTCCAGTATGTACGTGCCGTACCCCCACCCCAGCCCCGTATGTATGCGCCGGACCCCCACTCCAGCCCCGTATGTACGCGCCGTACGGGACGTTTTCCATACGCTTGTGCATTCGGAACGCCGGTACGGATCGAACTTGTGCGCTCGGACTGCAGTTTTACGACTCGTACGTAAAACTGTCCGGGGACGTCTCGTAGACTTTTCCCGAGGCGATTCGTATGTATTTTTCCCGTACGAATCGTACTTCACCATTTGTACGGTACTTGTACGATTCGTACGTAAAAAAATACGGATACGAGTCGTACGGGAAAAAAAATACAGGATCGGAATCGGCCCCTATATGTTAAAAATTGTTTGTATTGTTATTCTTAATGTTTTTTTATTGTAGTTTGTAAATTTTTAGTTGTTTTTCAATGTAATTTGTTTATTGTAATTCTTAGTGTTGTGGCGGATTGTGGGGTTTGTAGGGGTACAGGATTGGCAAGTAAATAAATGTAAAATAATTTTACATTTTATGAAATATTTAAATGATAATTAATTATTTAAATTGTTTAATTAATTAATTTTTTAAGTTATGTTTTAGGTGGAGGATGTAAGGTTTGTAGAGGTACAAGTTGGGAAGTGAATTAATTACAATTAAATAATAATCATTTTTAATGAATCATTTTTTAATTTAGAATTGATTATGTAAATTAATTTATTTTTTAGGTTATATTTTAGAAGTGTGTTGTGGGGTTTATAGGGGTATAGGTTGGGAAGAAAAATAATTATAATTAATTAATAATTAATTTGAATTGCTGTTAATTATTGAATTGATAATTAATTGTATAAATTCAGTAATTAAGATATGTTTTAATTATATTTCCAGTGTGGGTTGTTAGGTTTGTAGGGGTAAAGGGTGGGGAGTTAAATAATTAAAATGAATTAATTAATTGTTATTTATTCTTAATTATGTAATTGGTAAATAATTATGTAAATTGTATAAATATGATACGTTTTTATATATATTTTAGGTGTGGGTCGTGTGTTTAGGGTTACAGGGTGGAAAATTAGTTAATAATTAATTTCTTGATGATTAATAATTAAATTATTAATGTATTATTAATTATTTATTTGTTAATTGTGATATCATATTTGTTAAGTTATATTTTAGGTGTGTGTTGTTTACTTTGTAGATAAATTGGATGGGAAGTTATTTAAGTAATCATAAATGAAAAAATATCAATTTATTCATTAATTATTATTTTTTAATTTAAAATGTTAATTGTGTTATACTTTGTTTATTTCCAGAGCATTTGGGGCCAGATGTGCGACCCAAAATTGCACTCACAAACGGGTTAGCGACCTGTTTGCACATGCAAAAATGAATATGGCCATGTACAATTACTATTTAGCAATTCATTTGTGACTCGCTAAATAGTAATTGCAACTCACTATTAGGAAGGGGCTTTTTAAGGCCGTCCCTCCCTAATAGCGACTCTCTACCCCATGTATGAATGTTTTGCGACAGCAATTACAATCGCAAAACACTTGCAAATTACCACCCTATTCAAGAGGGAGGTAATGCACTCACAAATGGGAAGGATTCCCCAGGGGACCCCTTCCCCTTTGCAAATGCAGGAGAAAATATTTTTTAGGGGCAGGCAGTGGTCTCAGGGACCACTACCTGCCCTTACAAAATGAAACAAAAACGTTTAATTTTTTTAAACTGCATCCCATTTTCCTTCAAGGAAAACGGGCTGCAGTTAAAAAAAAATGCTTTATTTAAAGCAGTCTCAGAAATGGAGTTCAGCTGAGCCCAGCAGGCCACCATCCCTGGGAGGGCCAGCCATTCCGAATGGGGTCGCAAATTGTGAGTGCCTCATGAATATTGATGAGGCATGCAATTTGCGGCCCCATTGGGAAACGTGAAAACAGTGTCTCAGACACTGTTGTACATTGCATTTTGCGACTCGCAAATTGCGACTTGCAATCAAGCGCAATTTGCGAGTCGCAGATTGTCATGGTCCTACATCTGGCCCTTTATTTCTTGGCTGTTAAGTTTATGGGAAATATAGGGGCCAATTACAATAGCGGGTGGTTGACCCACTGCTGGCTATCATGGTGGTCAGGAGACTGTCCGACAAGCAGGTGGCAGTCCGACCATGTGTACTATTAGAGGGTTTGTCCGCATTGATGCAAAAACTAGCACTACAGGGTTGTGACCTCCCCCTAAGTTAAGATATTTACGTATGAAGTATGATCTCAATACCAGATCCCTGCATTAGAAATACCTAATTCCATGGTAAACACAACATTGGGATTACGTAGATAGAACATCACGTGTCTAAAGAAACCAATCAGAATAATAGAGTCAGCGCATGTCGAATTCGACCAGAGATACAACAACATGTTCTGCCGCTAAATATTTATATAATATGTATTACTAACAAGTGGTGGTTATATCATAGTGACTCGTTCAGGGTTGTGAATATTAAAGGTTAGTTTCAGTCGAAGATATCCAAATTAGGAATACTGCAATTTATCGGCAAATCGGTAAAACCAATATCACGTGAATGAAAGGACCAATAAGACACACGACTGGTGGGGTCTAATAGGAGGATGTGGCGTTTCAAACGCTCTAGATTGCATAGCTGCGCAACGGCGCTAAATAAGACACAGGAGCCGGTATTTCTTGGTGACACACGCAGGTCCGACTCCCGCGCCGAGGCCACGCCTCTTTATTTAAACTAGCTAGCGTCTGACGTCACGCGTCAGCCGTAGCGCACCCCGGCAGCGCGGAAGGCTAGAACGCCTCGCGCGCGCCGAACACTACACTCCTTCCAACCTTTATAAAACATTAAGCAAAACGTAAAACCAGAAAAAACAACGATGAATCTGTTACCAGTCTGCCAGTCCTTACAGGTTACACCATATAGTCCGCCAGCTGAGATGACGGTGCCGGGTTCTTCCTCAGGTTGTAGCGGGATGGGCCGCCTCTGGAAAGGGCCACATCGGGGGTTCTGCGCCTTGGGGTGTTAGGCTCTACCCGGGATGGGGAGCCGCCAGGCGGGTTGCCCCCCGGGGTGGCTGGGATGGACTGGGAACCACCATCCTCACTCCGACCGTCCTCCCCCTCCTGATCTCCGCTCGGCTGGTCGGGGTCCGGCCCCTCTGGCTCGGCCCCGGGACGTGAAGGTGTTCCTGGGTGGACTTTTTTGAAGAAAGACACATCTTGTGTGACCGTTTCAGCACCTCTTTGAGCGGTCACCATCGTGCCTGTCCGGCGGGTGACAACCCATGGTTGTGGTTCAAAAGGAAGTCTGAACTTGCTGCCTGGGTAGCGGTCCTTCACGTACACTCGATCCTGCCGTTGTATCGTGGACTCCTTAGCTCCCCTTCGCCGGCTGGCGTGGTCATTCGAGCGCATCCGATTGGCTAGGGTCTTTTCATTGGTGGCTTGTGCCGGAACCCAAGTAGGGTGGTGTGGGATCGTGTCACTTACGATTCTTCTCATGGTGGCTGTTCCTGGCGCTGCCTCAGTTGTGACATGGGGGGTCATCCGGTATTCCCTCATGAAACTGTATATCGCTCTCTCCAGTGGAGATCCATCAGCCATGGCGATGCGAATGGTTTTGTTGAGTGTCCTCATAAACCTCTCCACCTCTCCATTGGCTTGGGGCCACCGTGGTGTTACTTTGCGGTGATGGATCCCCCAGCTCTTGAGATACTCTGCAAACTCCTGCCCCTGGAAAGGCGGTCCATTGTCGGTCTTGACCACCCCGAATATGCCATGAGTGGCGATGGTTTTCTCGAACTTCGCTATTACTTCAGTTGCTGTCTGGCTCCCCATGATTTCAACCTCTGGGTATTTGGTGAAATCATCGATAATACCTAACGCATACCGTCCATCGGGGAGATGTCCGAAGTCAGCACTCACACACTCCCACGGTCTCAGGGGATTATCTTCAGTTGCCACCGGGTGAGGGCGTTCCGGCTGTCCTGCGGCTTGGCACCACGTGCAGGTTCTCACCGTCTGCTCAACCATCGCATCCATGCCTGGGAACCATACTTTGGCTCGGAGCCTGCCCTTCGTCTTCACCATTCCTTGATGTCCCCTGTGGGCGACGTCCACTGCCTGTTGAGCGAGGCTGGCCGGCATGACTAGCCTCGGGCCCCACAGAAGACATCCTTGGGCATCAACGGACAGCTCACTTTTCACTTTCAAGAATGATTCCAGTGTCAGCTTGGCTTGGGGCGTCCTTCTGTTGAGCGAGTCTTGGATTGTCCTCCAATCTCCTGACCTGACGGCCTCCGCCGCTGCTCTCACGCATTCATCACCTTCTGAGGCTTCTATGATTGCGGCCAGGCTCATTGGGAGGGGTCATGACCGCTCCGTCACATACCGGACGTACTCCTCTGTATCCTCTGCCTCCTCCTTCTCCTCTGTTGTGGCTTTCCTCGGGTGCCGTGACAGATAGTCGGCCGGGTTCGTGGCCCCTGGCTTGTACTCCACCCGGTAGTCGTACCCTTGTAGTTGTAGTATCCACTTTTCAATCCGGGGTGGCGGCTTCGAGGACGACCCTTGGAATAGAGGAATGAGTGGCTTGTGATCGGTTTTTACCGTGAAATGATGTCCATACACATACATGTGAAAATGCCGGCAGGCCCAGTGGATGGCGATGGCTTCTCGCTCGATTTGCGAGTAACGCTGCTCTGTTTTGGTCAGGGACCTGCTGGCGTAGGCGATGGGGGCCCACTCTTCGTTGTTCTGGAGTTGTGTCAATACCGCTCCCAACCCAAACGGGCTTGCGTCGACCGCCACGTTGGTGGGCTTTGCCGGGTCGAAGTACGAGAGGGTAGTGTCCGCGGACAGGGCCGCCTCGTTGCTTGGAACGCTTGCTCCTGTTCTGGGCCCCACTGCCACGTGGTGGACGACTTGGTCAGCTCCCTGAGGGGTTTGGTGAGGTTGGAGAGGTCCGGAATGAAGCGGCCGCAGAAGTTGACCATGCCCAGGAAACTCCGGGCCTCCGAGATGTTCGTCGGAGCTGGGGCATCTTGGACATCCTTCACCTTGTCCGGGTCTGGGGCCACCCCTTCGTCCGAGAATGTGTACCCGAAGAAACTGATCTTGTTCTGCAGGAACTGACACTTCTCCCGGTGCAGGGTCAAGCCTGACTCCTGAATCCTTTTGAGGACCCCTCTCAACCGCTGGTGGTGTTCCTCTATGGTTGACGCGTATATGAGCAGGTCGTCGCTCACATTAAGCATGCCGGGGAGCCCACTGAGTACTTCTCTGATGGTATTTTGGAATACCTCGGCGGCACTCGAGATGCCGAAGTTCAGGCGCCGATACCGTCTGAGGCCCACATGTGTGGAAAACGTGGTGATATACCTCGAGTCCGGATGAAGTGGTAGCTGGTGATAGCCTGACCGTAGGTCCATCTTCGAAAACCACCTGGCCCCGTTCAGCTCTCCCAGGATGTCATCAATGGTGGGCGTCAGGTGTCGCTCTCTCTTGAACGCAGCGTTAGGGAGGCGCATGTCCACACAGATGCGGACTTGTCCTGGCTGCTTCGTCTTCCTGGCGATGACGATCGGGGATACCCACGGGGTTGGCCCACTGACCTTTTCGATGATGCCTTGTCTCTCCAGGGCCTCCAGCTCCTCCTCAACCTTTTGCCTCAGGTGGAAAGCGATTCGCCTGTGCCTCAGCGCCACTGGTTGGACCGACGGGTCGATGTGTAAGGATACTTCCTTTCCTTTCAGGCACCCGATGCCGTTAAAAACTTCTCCAAACTCTTCCATGATGGTATCCAGTTCTTCGTCCAGGACTGACATGGCAAACGAGATCAGTCTCAACTCTTCGGCCGATTGCCCACTCAGCAGCATCCCGCTGCCCTCTTCCGTGACGTAGACGGTGGTGCTGATGCTCCTCTCACCATGTTGTAGCTCTGTTTTGAAGCACCCGATGAGGGGAATGGGCGTCTTCTGGCCGTACGCGAACACCCGAATCTTCGCCTCTCGCAGCGGGGGTTTGACACGCAGTTGGTGGTAGACATTGGCGGCCATCAACTCGATGGAGGCCCCAGTGTCAATTGTCGCCTTTACCTCTTGTTGTTGGACTAAGATGCGACATTTCGGAAGTCTGCGCTTCTTCTTCTGCGGCTGGTGGATCGCAAACACATAATGGACTGGGTACTCTTCGGTGTCGTCGTCCATGTCTGCACTGTCTGCCTCTTCCTGTACCGCATGGGCCACCTCCTTCTTGACTCTGGTGGACCGGCACACTGCCGCAAAGTGGTTCATCCACCCGCAGGCGCCGCACTTTTTCCCTCTGGCCGGGCAGTCTTGCATGCGGTGGGTTTGGCCGCCACAGTACCCACAGTCTTTCTTCTTCGCCTCCGGTTGCCGTTTCCCTCCGGCTTGTCTCCCTTTAGGCCGCACTACGTTAAACCGCTTCCGCCACTTGCACTTGCTCCGTCTTCACGGGGCGATGTAGGGCTACTTCCATATGCGAGGCCCTCACCTGCGATAGCTCCTTCGACCGTCCGAGAGTAAGGATGTCCGCTAGGGGCTTTCCTTCTTCCTGGAGGACCGTGACACGAAGCTTGGACGAGTAACACCCCTGTATGATCTGCCCTCGGATCTCCTCCTGTTTGTCGCGGAACCCACACGTGCTGGCTAACTCCTTCAGCCTGCCATGGAACGCATCCAGGGACTCGTCCGCCTCCTGTTTGGCTTGATGAAAGATGAACCTTTCATAGTCTCTGTTCGCCATGGGCTCGAAATGGGCGTTGAGCACGTTCAGCAGTGTGTGGTACGTTTTCGGCGTGGCTTCCACGAGAGTTTTGTAGATGCGGTGGATGTCTTTGCCTCCTAGGTGGAGCAGCAGCGCTCTGCGCCTTTCCCTCGAGATGCCAGCCCCTTCGAAGTAAATTTGTAGGCGGTCTGTCCAATCCCTCCAGCGCGGGGCAAGGGACGACGGGGCACCGTCAACGACAAACGGCTCAATGGCAGGAATCAACGCCATCTTGGCACGTGCGCAGCACGCGGTGGAAGCCGGCTCCCTCTCCTCTGCGTCGACGCCGATGGGCGTGCAACCCCTATGGGCGTTGCGCGTTGACTTCCCTCGCGCTTCTACACCAACCGGTGGGCGCGCCTACCTCCAGACGTCATCCGCGGGACTCCTCAGGCGCTCATGGGCTTAGGCGATCCCACCCAGCGTAGGCCTGCTCTGGTGGAGGGTGCGGTCGTCGTCAGGCACCTCGTGGAGCAGGCGCGGCACCACCTGGGCGAGACATACCCCTCACAGGCTGTGGAGTGGGGCACCGATGGCTGGATGGGCCTCCAGGGCACTTGCAGTGTTCCCCACCAGGCCTAACAGCAGGCACAGCCGGGTCACCATGAGGAGGGGCTTCACAACCAGGATCAGGACACATGGGTGGCCAAAACACACACTGTGGGGCACAAAAGCAGCACAGCAGGGCTCAATACACCCCTCGTTGCCAGTGTGGCGTTTCAAACGCTCTAGATTGCATAGCTGCGCAACGGCGCTAAATAAGACACAGGAGCCGGTATTTCTTGGTTACACACGCGGCTCCGACTCCTGTGCCGAGGCCACGCCTCTTTATTTAAACTAGCTAGCATCTGACGTCACGCGTCAGCGCTAGCGCACCCCGGCAGCGCGGAAGGCTAGAACGCCTCGCACGCGCCGAACACTACAGAGGAGACAATAGTTACCATTACGACAGACACCGGAGAAACACTTCCGCGTTCATGCCACACGCAAAACGCCGAAAAGTGAGACCAGAGAGATTTTAATGTTAAGCGGAGTAGCCGACCGCGTTAGTTTGTAATTTTATCCTCTCTCTAGATCAAATTAAAAAAATCAAAGAAGAGAGAACGGATAGCCCCCTTTATATTTTGTAATTTTAGGATCAGGTGGTGAGATAAATAGGGAGGATCATTACGGACCTCCATATCCCTCGGTAAACTTGGAAATTAAGTGAACTACGTACACACGGGGGCTGCATTAACCATAAGGTAGGCATCTAGGAGTATGCAACACTAACAGGGTATGTCTAGCTTACATCGATACGTACGGAAGTTGGCAACTTTATGTCTATTCATTACAGATTGGAAAGACATGCAGAGATATTGAATATCGTCCAAAACAGTAGAGGAATTTGGGACAGACTAAAATCGTGCGAGGTTGAGGAAGTGTAAACTTTACACGCAGGTGAGAACCTTTTTAACAATATTAAAATTCGCACGAATCTGAATAGGGCAATAGGTAATAGTATACAACATCAGCCAATACCAATGCCTGCAGGCACCGGTGCAATGGGGGCCTATATAGATTTTATGCATAGGAAAAAGATGATAAATTGTCACGAGTCAACTGATATCATTATCAATGCATATATGACGGGGGAGATTTGGAATGATTAGGAGGAATCCCTATAAAAACATAGTGGGCTTCATCATGAATAAATATCGATATAATAGGATGAGGGAACTGAGTATAACTAGGATATCGGAAGAGACAAGGCTCAGATTCGCACACTCAGTAAGATATCATAGCATATATAAAGACGAATGGCTTGAGATGAGGTATAGAAATGAAGGAATAAAAATAACAAAATAATGATATAGGATGTAAAAACAAATATCAATCATTGGCATTTATAAACGCGCGCTACTCACCCGTATGGGTCTCAAGGCGCTGGAGGGGAGGGGGTTATTGCTCGTACAGCCAGGTCTTGAGCTGCCTTCTGAAGGAGAGGTGGTCCTGTGTTAAGCGGAGATGGCTGGGGAGAGAGTTCCAGGTCTTCGCTGCGAGGTAGGAAAAAGATTTGCCTCCGGCGGTGGCTTTGTGGATGCGGGGGACGGCTGCCAGGGCTTGTCCGGTCGATCGCAGGGCGCGGGTGGGTATGTAGAAGGAGACGCGGTGGTTGATGAGTTTGGGTCCTTGGTTGTGAAGGGCTTTGTGTGCGTGGGTGAGGAGTCTGAACGTGATCCTCTTGCTGACTGGGAGCCAGTGAAGCTTTTCCAGGTGTCCGGCGATGTGGTGGTGGCTCGGGACGTCCAGGATGAGGCGTGCGATGGCGTTCTGGATTCGTTGGAGTTTCTTCTGTAGTTTGATCGTGGTGCCGGCGTAGACGGTGTTGCCGTAGTCCAGGCGGCTGGTGACGAGGGCGTGGGTGACGGTCTTCCTTGTGTCGGTGGGGATCCAGTGGAAGATCTTGCGGAGCATGCGAAGGGTGTTGAAGCATGCCGATGTGACTGCGTTGACTTGTCTGGTCATGGAGAGGGAGGAGTCCAGGATGAAGCCCAGGTTGCGGGTGTGGTCGGTGGGTTGGGGAGTGCTGCCTAGGGCGGGGGGCCACCAGGAGTCGTCCCATGCAGTGGGAGTAGGGCCTAGGATGAGGACTTCCGTCTTGTCGGTGTTGAGTTTAAGCCGGCTGTCCGTCATCCAGTCCGCGACTTCCTTCATTCCTTCGTGTAGTCTGGTTCTAGCAGAGGAAGGGTCGTTGGTGAGGGAGAGGATGAGTTGGGTGTCGTCTGCGTAGGAGATGAGGTTGAGTCCGTGTTTGCGTGCGATGTTTGCCAGGGGCGTCATGTAGATGTTGAAGAGGGTAGGGCAGAGGGAGGATCCTTGTGGGACGCCGCAGATGACCTTGGTCGCTGTTGATCTGAAGGGGGGGAGGCGGACTCTCTTAGTTCTTCCGGCGAGGAACGAGATGATCCAGTCCAAGGCCTTGCCTCGGATGCCAGCGTTGTTGAGGCGCTGTATCAGGGTGCGGTGGCATACCGTGTCGAAGGCTGCGGAGAGGTCAAGGAGTATGAGGGCCACGGTCTCTCCCTTGTCGGTCAGGGATCTGATGTCGTCCGTGGCTGCGAGGAGGGCGGTCTCGGTGCTGTGGTTGGCCCTGAAACCGAACTGCGAGGGGTCGAGTGATTCGTTGGTTTCGAGGAAGGTAGTCAGTTGAGTGTTGACGGTTTTCTCAATAACCTTTGCTGGGAACGGGAGGAGAGAGATGGGTCGGAAGTTCTTGAGGTCTGTGGGGTCTGCTGTCTGCTTCTTGAGGAGGGCATTGAGTTCGGCGTGTTTCCAGCTCTCGGGGAAGGTGGCGGTGGTGAAGGTTGTGTTGATGACGTCTCGGAGATGGGGGGCGATGATGTTGTCGGCTTTGTTGAAGATGTGGTGGGGGCATGGGTCGGCGGGTGATCCTGAGTGGATGGAGTTCATCGTGCGGGTGGTTTCCTCGGTGGTGATCGGGTTCCAGGCGTGGATGGTGGTGCTGTGGGGGGTGGGTTCTGGTGGTGGGTTCACGTTTTTGTGGTGAAGCTGTTGTAGATGTCGGTGATTTTGTGGTGGAAGAAGGCTGCGAGGGAGTCGCAGAGGTCTTGTGAGGGGGTGATGGCGTTGTTTTCGGCGTCGGGGTTGGAGAGTTCTCTGACGATGCCGAAAAGTTCTTTGCTGTTGTGGGAGTCGTTGTCAAGTCTGTCTTTGAAGGAAGATTTTCTTGTGGCGCGGAGGAGTTGGTGGTGTTTCCGGGTGGCGTTTTTGAGGGCTGAGATGTTCTTGTCAGTCTTGTCGAGGCGCCAGGTTTTCTCGAAGGTGCGGCATCGTTTTTTGGAGTCCTTGAGGGTGGAGTTAAACCAGGAGCTTCTTTTGTGGTGGGCTCCGTTCGCTCGGGTCTTGAGGGGAGCCAGGATGTTAGCGCAGTCGGCGATCCAGCTCGTGAGGAGAATGATAACTGATATATTATGGGGCAAGTCATAGCAATGTACCAGAATTCAGTATCAGAATAGATCAGGTGACAATGCTAATTGAGTATGAAATTGGGTGACTATATATATTTATTTTGAACAGGATTGAAAAATCAGACATTACAATTGAGAAAACGTCTATTAGTTGTCTTGATAAAGATGGTGATATAAAGAAAGTCCATCGAAACGCATCGACGCATTTGAGAGCACAATCAAAAGGATTGATACAGATTTGTAGATATAAGTGTGCCAGACATATCACAAGCTGTACTATTAGATTGATAGTCCAGTTTGATGTGCAACCCATGACAAAGCGCATTGTCTTTTATGTTGTTTTCTCTGTTATGCGGGCTCATAACGGTGTGTCATTTATTGTGTCATTTATTGTTTGACAATTTACCTCCCTTTTTATTTTATTTTGTTGATTACATGTTTTTTTAAGAGTCCAAGTGAGGGACTCTAATGTGATATGTTTTTAATATGACAGAATGTATGTTTTTTTACAATAAATGTAGAAAGACTCTAATGTAAAAGTGTTTTACTGAATTTGGAGACATTGTGATATAGGATCATTCAAGTGTTGGTTCAATCAAGGGATTGTCATTTTATACTTGTGAAGAGTACTCCATTCCCTTGAGCATTTCAATGGGTCTCTCTCTGTTTTATATATAGATACTCCATTAGATACAGGGGCTGCTGGAAATTCTGATCTTGGAGACCAGGAAAGGAGGGTGCCTTATGCGGGGGGCTTGGAAATGATGCAACACTTCTTGAAGGTAATGCAGATGATAAAAGAAATCAATGGAGTTCTCTTAAAACTGGAGTGATTCTGTCAATTGTCTGGAGACCCAGAAGAAGGTGGGCTGTTGTGTGTTAGGCATTTTTTAGAGGGGCTGGTGGAATAATGGCATTCCTTTGAGAAGGTCTGTACCTCCATCAAAGTGCAAGAGAACCAGAATTGCATAGGAAGTAGTCTACTTTCATGATTGTGTTTAATATTTGGCCAAACTAGAAGGAGTATTTAAAACATATGCTCCAATACAACAGGAAGCAGAAACTTTAAGCCCACTCTACTGCTACTTTCAGAGTGAGCACAAAACAATCAACGCAAAAAATAAGATATTGTAACAGAAAGTTTTAAAAAGACATATTAAAGTCTTCAAGACAATGTGCCATTTCTAACACCTATTTACTGTTTACGTAACTCTTTCAAATACTATCATTAATATATATGGAAAGACGCTCTTGAAATTTCTGAGGAACAGAAGGTGGAGTCTATAAATCTTAAATCAAATAATATTAACAAACAATTATGCATTCATATAGCGGGCAATGTGACTTTAAATTGTGAAAATTACACAATATTCTAAACTAGATTATTGCAGCATCCACTACACCAAAACTAAATTGCATGCAAATGCATTCAATATATGAGCTACAGGATTTTGATCATAACACAAATGTTGCTCCTTGCATTCATTAAATACTGGAAAACATGAAAGTGTGCCTGATAAGTGCCTGATAACAAACCTAGACAAAGGAATATATATTGACTCCAACTTTGCCAGTTTGAGGTGCAATTTATTTTCTCTAAGCTTAGCAAAGGTCTAAAGTGTCTGGAACATTTCCTCAAGTTTGGAAGAGAACCATACTTTCATCATTTATTAACTATAAAATAATCATCCTCCAAGATGGATCATGTATGTCTACTAAAGATCAGACATTAGATTAGTAGACTTTTCAATTGGTAGTTATTAGCAAAGAAGACATGCATTTGGGATCCTTGGGCAAAAGCATTGCATATCTACAACATAGTCTGAAACCTCTAACACAGTAAACACACCCAACTAATTCAGCTACATATCTAGAACAACATTGCGTCTAAATATGAGACTGCTGTGCATGATGTCAATGGCACTGTATAGGAGGGACAAGCCCAGAAACCATGATTATTGGTCTTGCAATACAGATCGGGTGTGGGCAATCAGGCATTACAGTGCCATACACAATGCAAAACACATAGAAGCCAAAGTATCTCGAGAGTTTGAAAGAATAGATACAAGTGGGGTGTGTGAGATAAGTGTAGGTGCTAACTTCAGGGGTGTAGACTGTGTACAAAGATAGAACACAGATGTGGAGGTAGACAGCAGGGTGCACATGCTGAAGGAAGATTGATGAATATATGTACAGGAAAAGAGGGTAGAGGTTTTGAGGTAGGCCATGCACTAATCTGCTGCTTCCGTTTTCCATTGAAGTAAGTAACAGAGCAAAATGCCTTGATGTAGGTAGATTGCGATGGGGATTTGGGCAGTGTTGTCTTAAGGATTTTTGGGACCCTGTACAAGATATATTTTTCATATTCTTTCTACTGATTGAAGCCTGCATGATGTCAAACCACCACCAACGTGGTTCACACAAAAACCATTGAAATATGTCTTTCTAAAGTCCCCCAAAATCCTTCAAATGGCACTCAGCAAAGAGAGACTCAGGGTTAGAGGTAGGAAAAAGACAAAGGTAAGCTAGATAAAGAGAAATGTTACTTTCCTGGGGGCCCCTTGGAAGGTGAGAGCCCTGGGCAATTGCCCACATTTCCCATGCCTCCAAATATCTCAAAATGTGTGGCAAGGAATGTGCTAGTTTGCTCCTGTACCCAGAAGAGAAGATATGCTGATTACCCAGAATACAGGGACGCAAGAGTTGCTGGACACAGGGAGGGCCACGGTGGTAAGAGCTGGACTGGGGAAACAAAAATAGCCCTGACGAAAATGCTCAAACCATCCACACTCCCTTCCTCTCCTGTGTGTATCACTTTCTTCCCATCTATCTATACTCTCTTTCCTTCTCTCCTCCCTCTCTGATTGCGTCCTGTTTCTCCATTCCTCTTTTCACCTCTTTCTCTCTGGAAGCTCTCCTGTGCCTGCTGCAATTAATCTCAGGCAATAGTGGAAAATGATAGTACTGTACTGTAGCTTCATGAGATGCTATACCAGGCACTGCTGGCCTCGGAGCACTGCTGAGCTGGGATCTGCTACACTGGAGCCTGCTAGGCTCCTGCTCCTGTCTATTGGAAGCTTTGTGCAAACAGACTGGAGCATGGAGAAGCCCCTGAGCATCACCGAGGCTGCACCTCAAGAGCTGCTCCTGCCTCCCAGGATGAAATGAAAACACCTCTTAGCATTGCACTCTCGTTGGCGCCTAAGAGCCAGTGGTATCTAAAAATGTCCGGTGCTGGCCGGCGAAAGAGGAGGTGGAGCGGCGCTGGGCCAGCAGAGTGCCTGCAGCCACAATGCCTCCTTTCTATAGCAGCCGGAGCAGCCCGCTAAAGCCGCGGGCCGCAACTCCGCCCGCTGGCTATGTGTGCGTCTTCACTGCTCCCGAGACCACAGCAAGCAGCAGGTCTCCCCAGGAAGGCCCACGGAAGGAGTCCTTCCATCCATGGATGTCTCGGCAGTCCCGCCCGCAACTAGGGTCCGCTGAACGCCGGCGGTGGGTGAGGAGGGCTAATGTTGCCCTGGAGCCTGTGTCGGTCTCCCTTTGACCTGGGACAATGGATCGGACATTGTTGCCCCCGCTGCCGGGGTCCTGTGCACATGGACGGCACAGCTGTGCTTCAGAGACCGCCTGCTTACCCCCCTGACTGTCTGGCTCCTTTCCCCTTCTTGTTTCTCCTCCGTTGGGTTGGCTCCCTGGCTTACTTCGGACTTGGCCCTCCTAACTCTTGGACCGGGACTCGTGTGCGCCCCGCCGTTTATGGACCGTCGCATGTAGCCGCTCTTATCCTTGATCCGCCATCTTGCGAACGTGGTCTGTTCCTCCGCCCCCGCTGGTCTCCAGCTGGGTGACCTCTCGATCGTCCTCCTTCTCCACGGATCTGCTCCCTGTTTGTGACTATTGTTTATACTTCTGGTCCCATCTCCGTTTTCTCTTTCGCTCTCTCTCTCTGTCCTGTCCCTATCTGCTTTTCTTACTTGTTTCTCACTGATACTCTTGTAAATGCCATGCTCTGTAAATTTGTAATATATAATTGTCCAACCCTAATCGCTTTTTAAATGTAATCTTGAGTGTTGTTTTGCAACTTGTATATATGTAATTCTATCCACTAGAATCTGTAGTAGACATATTTACTTATCACTGTTCTTAAGTAACTTTAGAGATTTTTCTGTTTGTTTCTTCTCCTTGACTGAATCTTCAATTTGTATATATGCAACTCTAACCTCTAGTATCTATAGTAGGCGTATGTACTGACTACTGTTCTTTTGCGATTTTAGAGTTATTCTGTCTGTATCTTTTATGTAACTCATGTACTCCGAAGTCCTTATGTAATGTAACTGGTTCTTTTGTAAAGCGCTCTAACCACTAGTATATGTAGTAGACCTTTGTACTTACTGCCATTCCTATGTGATTTAAGAGGTTATCTGTTTATTTCTCTTCCTTGAGTGACTTTCCAACTTGTACATTTGCATTTTTTCCCTCCTTTTGCTCCACTTGTACATTTGCAATTCTTTTCCTGTTTTATATTTATTATGTAACTCATATAATCCAAAGTCCTTATGTAACGCAACTGGTTCTTTTGTAAAGCGCTCTGACATCTTCGGGTAATGTTCGCGCTATATAAAATCGCATTAAATAAAAAATAAATAAAAATCAGTCACTATATTACAAATTCATGCTCCGGCAAATAACCACCTTCACTAAAATGATTGATGATGCATAATCTAAGCTTGTACAAAAGGTCCATTATGCAGGTATCATCCTGTGAAATTACTTTGTTCCACTTTACACAAAATGTGTTTAAGAATGCAAATGCCCATGTGATCTTTGCCCATAGGAGACTGATTTGAGCAGAAAATGTCTCACTGACTTTCCTGGCATTTTAGGGGGAAATTACACTGGTTATACATAAGTCTAGTTTACTCCACGTTAGTGCATATGGCAACATTAGAAGCTTTCTACTATGCCTCTATTAGACTGCTCAGCAGATGACTGTGCTCTTTTGAGTGAGCCCTAAAAATGGACTGGCATTCTTCTTTCAAAACCTTGAGCTACCACCACTTTAAAATCCGACTTCAGGGGTTTCATTAACGTCCCTTCAACCTGCTGGGATTTTTGCTGACATTTTTATGATACCTCTTATGGCTTTCCTTTCTTACTGTTCTACGCTTCTCTTGCTGCCACAAGACTGCCCCTTTGTAAGGTACATGCCGCCTGCCATTCTTAGTTCAATAAAAAGTTCAAAGGGACCCAGAGTTCCTGGTGTTTCATTTTCTGCTGAAAATAAACAGGTGTGAACAAGATCTCTGAAGTGTACATTACTGAGGTTATCTGTCAGGTCCTAAACAAGAGACAGAACAGTACCTATTCCATCACACAAGTTCAGGTTCTAGGAAGAGAGCCATACTTGAGTTAAAATGTCTTGAAATAGGCCCACAAACAACAAAAACAACACATGACAATTTACATTAGGCACTACAGCAATCATTTCCAATGTACAACCACATCTAGTTTTATTTGTACGTTTGGGGGCAGGGGGGCAATTTAGAGGAAGTGTTTTCATGAAGCGATAACAGAACATGAAAGATGAGATGACTTTGGAGACCAGCATGGGGGAAAAATATAATTTAAAAAGGCCTGGCAAAGCAGCTAAATCTGGCTGAGTCACTGGCAAGTTAATGTATAGCAGACTCCTCTTAGCATCACTAAAAACCAAAAAGCCACGTTTTCCTGTCCTTGTGTTTGTTATCCTTCCTCCACGCTTCCTTCCTTGACAGTGCATACATGAATGTTTGATTCACTCAAATAGCTTTGTTTTTATGCTTCTTTCAAAGGTTCCTGTTCTCCAGATGTGTAACTTTCCTTGCTGATACACAAAGTATTGTGGATTGTCAAATCAGGTTAGAACCATTCGACCAATCAAGTCTGTAAATCTACCTTTTCTACTCTTTACCCACACGTGCCACAGTAATTCGCTCGTTGCCATTTCTTTGTACTCTGTTGATCACAGTCAATGCTCCGATCTTTCTTCAATCAGGTATTAGAGTAAATTCTGTGGGTTACTCCTCACACGGTAGATCACAAAATATCGAGTTGCATGAATACTGAGTCGAAAATATCGTAAATACAAAAATACCGAGGAACAAAATATAGAAGTAAGGACTATTGCTTTTTTATGTATATAATATAATTTTTTAGAAAACTTGTTGTTTATATTATCGTTTACTTAATATAGTTCTATTACAGATCGTATTTTAAATAATGTAATGTAGATTAGTTCTATTCATTTTAGGTGTTTTATTAATATAATTGTTTTATTTTTTATTATTGTGTGTGGTTTTTAATGTGTAATTACAATATCTTTACATTTAATTAACAAGGTATAACTTAATTGCATTTTTGGGGGGTTTGCAAGGAAATAGAGTGGGAAGTTATTTAAAATATAAATTATTGTTTTCATTTTAAATTATTTTATGCTAATTTAAATATTTAATTGCAAATTAAATATGTAAATTATTTCATCAAGTCGTTATTTGAACTACTGAAGTGTATTTTATGGGGGGGGGGGATTTGTACATATATTGGTACATTTTATGATATCAAACAAAACAAGGAGCATTTGTGCTCAGTACATATCAGTAGATGAATGTGGCCACCCATTCAATGATTCTCTGGAAGTACAACAAATGTGCAACAGTTTGTGGAGGAGCCAAGAGACCATCCAGCAACATGCGTGGTCTTGCTTCACCCAGATCGGTGGTCAACATTAAACTAAGTAAAGGGAGACATTGAACAACTAGGAGATGGCCCGTGTGTGTTCACGTTCAAGGGCCAGGAAAGCCAGGTTGGCCGAGATGGGGTAGCCCAGAGTGCCTTTAATGTGCCCCAGAATCTCCTCCCAGTATATCTGGATTACGGAGCAGGATCACCAAATATAATGGAGCCTCCCTGTATTTTGGTTACAGCAGCTGCATGTCATGGGGAAGCAGGAGAATATGAGTGAAAGCCGGTTGGGTCCCAAGGACCATTGGAACACAATTTGCAAGGCTGTTTCTCTGTGGGGAGAGGCTTCAGTGCATTTTTGGAATCTGCCTCCAGAGACACTCCTACTGTTTTCCAGGACTGTTTGTCCCTGATCATTCTCCCTCAGTGTTTGATATGGGTGCGCAGCATACATTCTTGGATAGATGTATAGGTTCTTGAGATCAATCCCTTTGTGCCCTCAAAAGACCTAATAAGGGATTGGAACAGGGTGAGTGTACGTGTTGCGGCAGCGGAGTTTACAGTGTATAGGTCCCAGTGATGCAGTTGGCAGTATTGAATGCAGGAGGTCTCCAAGACTCTGTACTGGTATTGCTCAAAATATTTGATGATTGGGCCTTGAAAGAGGTCACTTAGAGTTCTACAGTCTCTCTGGGTCCACTCAGAGGAAGCTTAGGGGTCAAGAGCTGGTGAAAGGTCTGGGTTGTAAGCCAGGTGAATGGTTAGGCGAGTGGAAGTGGTAAAGCCCCTCTTAACTGTGATGAAGTCCCAAATAGCTACAACAGCCCTCATGGGGGTTTCTAGATAAGGGTTTTTGGCGGTGACTGTGTTTGGGGAGGCAAGCCAAGTCACACATTGGCTTGCATACCTCCGCTCGGTCCATGTGTAACCATGTCTTTTTACTCTCCTGGACCATCTACTTCGAAATATAACGTAATAGAATTCTATCAGGTTGGAGCAGGCCAGGCCTCCCAGGCAGAGTGCCAGCATCAGGAGCTTACTGAATATACAAGGCTTTGTGCCCCCCCACCCCCAATAAAGGTGTGTAGTTTAATTTGGAAGGTACTGTGGTCTGATTCAGGAATTGGGGTGGGCAAGATTGAAAGACAGAAGATTCTGGGGAGTAATTTTTTAAGGTCTACATTTTGGATGGAGCAAGGGTCCCAAAGGAAGGGTGCAAGGGATCCGAGGTGAGGGACCAGGTCCTCCAGGATGTAAGGGTAAAAGCATGAGATTCGTCTTTGTTGACCTTGAAACCTGAGGCCTGCTCAAACTCATCAAGTAGTGTGACCACTCCTGGTAGGGAGGTTGAGAGATTTGTCAGAGTGAGAACAAGGTCATTAGTGAAGAGGGTCACCTTATGAGTGCGGTCACCAAAGTGGATCGCTGCAATCCCAGTCAAGGTTCTGATGCAGAGAGCTAGTGGTTCCACCACCAGGTCAGAGAGGAGGGGGAAGTAGGGGTAACCCTGCCTGTTGCCTCTCTCGATTCTAATAGGGGCAGTGCATAAGCGATTAAGGCGTATAAAGGCTGTCGGGGACGTGTACTGTACCGTTATCCGCAAAATCATTATCGGTCCCCTGGTATCTAAGGAAGGCCCAACAAACCCTATCAAAGGCCTTCTCTGCATCCAATTAAAGGAGCAGAGAAGGAATGTTATGCCTATGTGCCTTTTCGACCAAGTGGGAGAGGCATCTGATGTTCTCTGCCCTGTGGTGATTACGGATGAAGCCAACTTGGTCAGGCCGATCACACTCTGGAGTAGGGGTTCAAATCACTGCACCAAGACTTTAGTGTACAATTTAGCATCCATGTTAAATAATGCTATGGGGCAGTAAGATGCACATTGGGTAGGATCTTTCCTCGGTTAATGGATGAGCAAAATTTCTGCTTTTCACATGGTGGGGGGCAGTTTTGTGCACGAGGGGAAGGAGTTGAATAGTGTGGAGAGTTGGTCTAGGAACAGTGGCAAGAAAAGCTAACAGAAAGTGACTAGTAGACCATCAGGTCCTGGTGATTTCCCCATAAGGCATCATCCCAAGGGCTTTCAAAATCTTCTTGCGTTCAATTGAGGTTTCTAGGGGTTTGCTAAGTGCTGTTGAGAGGGTGCCCTGTCTGTTAGATAGGTCTAGATGTCAGTTATACCTTCATTACCCTGTTTATATAGGGTTTGGTAAAACCTGTGGGACACATACTGTTTCTCCAACTCCTTTGTTGCCCATGAGCCATCACGCAGCTCAACTTGTGAGATAAATGTCTTGGCCGACTGGAGTCAGAGTTTACACACCAATGGTGTCCCCACCTTGCCTCCCTTATCATAAAAGCGCTCTTTCAGGTATAGTAATGAGTGTTATACACAATTTGACCTGTGTGATCAGAGTGGGATAAGCAAAATGGGTAACTTATTCTGGGTGATGTAGGAAGGGGCCTTTTTGTTCTGACTTTTTTTTGGAGGTGAGTGTGTGCTTGAGAAGGCAGAGTTCCCATGCTTTGTATATTTACAGGGAGAAATGAGAACCCTTAATCAAGGCATTAAATGCATCCATAGTGTGTAAGGTGGTGTGCCAGGATGGGAGTTAGTCAAGAAGTATTCCTTGATGGGTGTCGCTATGGTGTCCCTGCTCACAGGGTCTCTTAAGATGTTTTGCATCAAGCAACAGCGGGACTTGCTTTGAGGTGGGAGGAGGCATGAGACCTGGTATGTTTTATGTGAGCATGGTCAGAGATAGAGATGTCTGAGATCTCTGTTGAGCTCACCTGCCAAAGAAGTGTGTGGGCGGTCTGAGTATATAGTCAATTCTAGAACAGGATTGGGGGGCATGTAATGGGAGTAGTCATTATGATCTGGGATGAGGTGGCACCAGATATCCACCATGCCAGCTCAGCTATCTCTTTTTTTAGTAGCTCTGACATCATCTCACTCCCTGGAATGAGTTGCAGCTTGAAGAGGCAACCCTTCCTGTATTTAGACACCAATGGCTGTTGCTGGCATGTAGAGTTTTTACATAGGATGGCTATTCCTGCTGTTTTCCCTGTGGTGGAGACCTGAAATTGTAGCGGAGATCTCGGTTGGCACATGCGGGGTGATTCTTTTGAAGAACGTGTGTCTTTGCAGAAAAATGATGTTGAGGTCATGTTGTAATAAATACCCACAACATTAAGGTAAAACAGGGTAACAAAGTGTCGACCTCCCATCAACTAGGCTAGAAAAGGATGAAGCATTGTAAGATGCAGACCCTCGGAGACTCACCCCACCCCCCCAAAGAGGTCGTTAGTAGTCGGGAACTTGAGGGGAGCGAATAAAAGTCTTAAGTGTTCCCTCAGACTCCACTTCCCAACTCGTCCTGGATCAAAGCACCAATTGGTAAAGGTATAGTATGATCCACAAGAGCTGATCAGGAGATTCCCAGCGATTCCTCCACTAGGTAGGGGCTTTGGGGCCAAGAGCAAGTTCCAGCTTCATGTTCTGGAGGAGTGTGATAACATCTACCTTAAGCACATTAGTTCGTCATGAACTGGTTCTGTGGGATCTGGAGCAGCAATGTACTGTTTGCCATACAGTGTGCTTATTTAAAGTGTCTTAATTTAAGTCCGATTCCATAGAAAGCCCTCCACTAGGGAACAACTCATTCTGTTTGTTCCATTCCAGGGGGAAGATGAGGCTGAAGGGATAACCCCACTAGTATTTCAAATTGTGCTTTCTGAGGTTGTCCGAGATGGGTCTGAAATCTCAACATTTTTATAAGTTTAATGGTGATAGATCTTGAAATAGTTGAATGGCTCAGTATAGGGAAACACGATCATCTTTTCCCTTGGCATTGCACATAATCAATTCCTTGTCTTCAAAGAAATTGGCCCGATGGAGGATGTGGGGGACGCTCTTGAAATGGAGTGTGCTAAACATAGTTCTGCGAACTCTATCAATCCTCAAGGACATCCGGTAGACCCCTAATTGTCTAGATTACCTAGCGTGTGAAGGTCAGGATGTCATCTCCTTCTGCTCCTCTCAGTAAGCCTCTAATACAATTTTTTGTTGGTGGCTCCTATTTTCCAGTTCTTCCTCCTTGACTTGTAGGTCAATATGTTGCTCTTCAAGCGTTGGGATCCTGCACCAGAGCATCACCTGTTCTAAAGAGTGTTCTACATTGTCTGCTCTATTGCACACTACAGTGACTTTTGTATGCACTTCATGGAGACATAATTTAAAATCTCAATTGAGCAAGGCAATCTTAGTCAACATGACTGTCCATATACTCTTGAGTAATGGGGTTGATGGACACAGTCTCCTGGGTATTATAAGATGTCTTGTCCAGTTTGGAGGCTACCTGTTGCACTGCATCCCCAGATATTGGCAACAGGGTACATTTTTGGGTTGTTGGCCCTTGACAATGACTCCTTCTGGGCCTGGGGACCAGGTCAGTCCAAGGGTTGGCAATCTAGGGAGAGAAGAGATCCATAGGTGGGCAGTCAGGGAGCACGCCTCCCACATTGCAGCTATAAGCGTGGTCAGAGCAGTGATATGGTGCGCTAATGGGGTCTAGCATAGGCATCGAGTAAGCAAGACCCTCACATGTGCAGTGTGATAGCAGTCTAAGCTGTGCCCTTCACTCTGCTGGTAGGCTTAATGAGGCAAGGGATTTGTTTGAGCACTGCAGTCGGATGGTCTGGGCCGAATAAGTACTGCTGTGGATGGCAGGGCAGGTCCACAGGAACTGCAGTTGGCTATCAAAACCAGGGTGTAGAGAAGGCTCCTGAGGAAATTAATGCTGTAGATAGATAATTGGGTACACCCAAGTCTCACCTCACCTCTCTCTTGAGGCCATTAAAGTATGTCTGCCACATCTACCTGGAGGTGCATCTGGAAGAGGTGGTCATGCTTCTCTGGTGTGTTGGAACCAGATACATGGCCCCAAGGAGAGGCTGCGGCTTGTTCTCATGCCTGCTAAGGAGGGGCAGGCCACAGTCTGCAAGGTTCAGTAGTTCGGGCCTGTGACAACGTAGATGGGTCTCCGTGAAGCCTGCCTCTGAGCCCAATGGCATGCCTCCAAAAAAATGCGGTTAGGGCCATTGCCTGCTGCTACTGAAGGTTTGGCTGGGAGGGGGCACCCTAAGCTTATGGGGGCCCACGATGCCCCAATGTGTACCTCTGATCCAGCCAAGTTCCTCCTGTCCTTTGTTTGCTCCTCCTTGGGTGGTCTTCACCTAACCAGGCCCATAGGGGGAGTGGAGAATGCAAGATAGCAGCTCAATGCTTTCAGCCGTCTCAGCCGTGATGAAGGGGATATGTGTCCCTTCAAGATCATCCTGCACGATGAGAAGGGCTCGGTATTATGGAAGATGGGTTAGCTCCTTGCCTTTGGGTGGCCCCCAGAGCTGGGGTGGATCCAGATTCTGGTGCTTTCGAGTGTATAAATCCAGGGTGGAGCGGAGCTGCAAGAGCTTGCAAACTACCCTTTTACCAGCTAGGCCACGCCACCATATTATCTGGATTTTCACCCCTTCGGTGCTCATGACGGAACGGTTCCGTCATGAGCGTCGGTTGAGCAGTGCTCATGACGGAACCGTTCCGTCATGACCACGCCCGCGCAAGAAACGGTCAGCACTGGGCGGGAATCGGCGCCGCATGGAAGGGGTTAATATGTAGTTTTATTTTCTATAGTTGAATTACTAATTTATAATTTAGTAGCAGTTTGTAGCCTTTGTGGAGGAATAAGGTGGGATGTTATTTAAATTACCCAATTCTGGGGTTTTTAATTTATGTTTTATGCTAATTAAATATTTAATTGGTAATTAATTATGCACTTTTTGATTGAATAAATGTTATTTTAATTATTTTATATATTTCGTGATTTTTAAAGTATACTTCATTTTTCTATAGTGCAATTACTAATGTATTATAATTTAGTAGCTGGTTGTTGATTTTTTTAGTTGATTTGTTTAGGGGAATGGCGTGGGAAGGAATTTATATTAGAAATGTTTTTGCACATTTTTAATGTTATTAAAATATTTAATTGGGAACTAACTATGTGAATTTTTTAATTGATTATTATGTCAATTATTTGTTGTATTCCAATTCATTGTTATTTTATTGATAGGTATACATATTATTCAATTTAGGGGCCGATTACGAGTTTGGCGGTCTCACCACTGAACCCCCGCAGTGGTGGTCCCAAGAACACTGCGGAGCCGGCAGTGTTCTGTCCCCCATATTTTGAGTTTTCAACAGAGCTGGTGGTGTGTGGGTGGTGGAGTCATGGCGGCAGCATGTTTCAGCTATGCAAAGCCAGCCATACTGCGGTGCCTCTAGTCAGTTGGGCTCAGTGTTTCTTTACATTCTGTTGTGTAAGTGAAACATTGCATGCACCCAACCTGGAAGTATTGGAGGACAATACATGAGCACCTGCTACATTACACATGGGCACATTCGCCCATGAGACATTACAGTGGCTCATTACCCCCCTTTCCGCCTACTCTCGCATGGTGGTGACCCTGCTAGGAACAAGTCGGCAGAAAGGCAGGTCGTAATTGGGCTGGCGGTGAGCTGCATGGGACTTCCTCCATGGGCTGCCTCTGCCACCACGGAAGCTGAAATGTCAGCGGTTGTGGAGGTTTTGGGGCGGTCTCGCTGCACATATCGTAATCAGGTGGTCGGATCGCCGAGAAGTTGGCTGTCAGACCTCTGAAAACGTGACAGCGGTTCGACGTCTGCCTTCATCATAATCAGGCCCTAAGTAAAATGCATTTTATATTTATTATTGATTTCAGTTTCTTGGGGTTTAATTAACTACTATTTTAATGTTAGTGTAATTGTAATTACAGTTATCTAGCTCTTATTACCCAACAAGGCATTGAAGGACTTTTTCACCGAGTAGCATGCTACTCCTGAACCCAAAGAGCATTAGTGGTGAATTAGTATAGGGAAATGTGAAATTAATTTGAGCGGTGGACATGTGAGTTTGTTATTTGGATTGAAAAAATGATAGTGAAGGTTTAGAAGAGTGAAGGGTTTGCATTTATATATCATCTGCTACCTCTAATGAGGTGTTGTAGATGTTATATTGAGAGAGGTATGGGGTGAGAAATAGGGTAGTGCATTGGAGAGAGTAGTAGAATGAGGTTTGAGATGAGTCAGAGAGTGGAGGTAGAAGATATATTGAGGGAGGTATAGGGTGAGATATAGGGTAGTGCATTGGAGATGTTTCATTAAAAGAAAATTAATAAATATAAAGATATATAAGTTCATGCAATTTATATATGTATAAGCAAGGTGATATATGTAGATGTAGGTTGTATTTAAAAGACTCAGACTTTCAAGTGTTGCTGGACTTTAAGATAATTTGCTTTATTTTTATTTTTGTAGTTCAGCAGTGAAGCAATTGTAGATAAATAGTTATTATAAAGATTTACTTATTTAGGCAGTCACCTATATACATGTTAAACATAGAATAATATACCCATAGGTAATATGTACCTTTGTTAAGCATAACTAATGAATATATTTCTATTTATAAACATAATTATTATATACGTATATACAAAACAATACACATATGTAGCTACACAGATATATTCCAAATAAATGCTTATATACATAGGGAGATGACTGTATTTCTATGTCTGAGTATGGTGGTTATGTGGGGAAGAGCCAACACTTGAGTAGTCTTCTGAAGATAAGGTAGTTATCCGTGGATCTTATGTTTGGGGGTAAAGAGTTCCATCTGCTTTAACAGAGAAGGGTATGCCACCTATGGTTTTTTTCTAGTATGGTGGGATTTTGAGGCAAGGTGCCAATCTGGAGCGTAGGTTCCTTTGTTGAATATATTTGGTAATTTTATTCCTGATGAAGAGCGATCCTGTTCCATGTATCGATTTGTGGGTGATACAAAGCAGCTTTAGTGTGGATCTTCTGGCAACCAGTAACCAAAGTAGGGCGTTCAAGGCAGTGGAGATGTGGGCTTGTGGCTTTATATGTCACAGTAGTCTGGCAGCAGTCTTTTCATAATTGTTAAAGGTAGTCCGTGGTTGAGGCTATTAGCGTAATCGAGTTTAGACAGAACACAAGAGATAGTAACCTGTATCTAGATAGTCCGGATTATCTGGTGAAGAGATTTGTACAGCATTATTTTTCCAGAACGCTGTGCTATTCCTCAGTCTCTCTTCTATTGATTCCTCTCCTCAAACGTGTCCGCAGGGGAGGTAAAACTGCCTTCTTTCTGGTTTCCAAAGCCTGGAACTAACTGTTTTGTGATCTGCGTCTGATTACCCTCAAGACTGTATTCCACAGGAAACTGAAATCCTGGCTTTTCTCAGTGCGACCGTGAGGTGTGTTAGTATGTGTACCAAAAGATTTTTGTGCCCCCTCTAGTGCTGGGACACTCCTCAGAGTAGCCGTGTGCTGTTTAAATCCCATCATTCATTAATTCATTCAGGTACATTTTGGGATGTCCAAATTTGGGGTACAGATTTGCTCCCACAGCACCATGCTGAGAATCATTCTGACTAAGCGGCTGCCAGTACTGAAAGTAAATATCTGTCTGCCAGGGAACTGTACAGACATGCGGCTGTCAGGAAAAACGCTGGTGTGTGGGGCCAGAGGGTCACCCACATTTTGCATCTCCCTCTGGACTGCAGAGAACCGAAGGAGACGAAGGCAGGGAAGATGGTGGACCACCATTCCACTCTGTTGCTCAGTTTTCTGGAGATGTAGGCGAGGCAAGGGGAGACTGTGAGAGTGACTGCTTCCTTTAGTGACATCACAGCTATAACAAAACCCTTTAGTTTATCATTGCTATGATGTAATAGTAGTGAGTAACCAGATTTTGAATCCATGTTCGCTTGTTCATGGCTATGGAAGTCATTTGTAACAATGAAAAATGTCTTAACTTTTTCCTGTCTGACGAATGCATTCTCTGTACACAGTGCTGGCAAAATTCATTTTGTCTTTTGTTTCTCCTACGTCTCATTGAATGTAGGGCCTGAGCTCTCAGAGTTTTCACTTTCGTTTATGTTACTCTTTTTGGCCACAGACCCTTTGCGTTGTGAGTTTCTGTGTGTACTGTGCATTCTTGACAGAAGTGTGGGTTTCTCTCGGATATAGTCTGGTCTACAAAGTGTTAAACCCATGGGCCATGGCTCCAGAGTCTAAGCGTTGCGGCCCCCCAAGTGCGAGGCACAAGTCCTGTTATCTCGCCGAGGGTGTGAAGCGTGCCCGCGCCTGCTAGCTGCCTCCTTATCTCCTGGCCAGGCAGGCGCTGTCTTCTCTCACTTCCCCTTTCTAAAAGAGCAATGACCCTTCTCCATTAGGGAACGAAAAAAAACAGAGACAGCTCGCGGTTTAAGGCATCCTTTGATGTGTGCTACATGATAACATAATAACTCCCCACATCTCCCTGGCAACACCCGTCCGCCAAAGTCTGCCCGGGAAAGAGAGCCTCGTTCTGGGCATGTAGACTCAGGGCGAGCCACTTGGCAGGGAAGAGATGGGAAATCGGTGTACATACATCTGTGAAGGAAACGAACCTACATTTCACGTGGGCAAAATACAAGATGGTTGTGGTGGGAGATATAAGCGGAGATAATGGGGAAGAGAATTGAGCTGGAGTGCATTCTCGGCTGTTTGGGACGCACGGTATATAGGGGCATATCAACAACAACCGGCGATAATTATCGCTAAGCGCTCTAAGCGCTAGGATAATTATGCCGGCTAGCGTGGATTTTTATCGCTGAGATAGCGTGCTATTAGCAACGCTTATCTCAAAGGCGATAAAAATCCTAGCGCTAACTGCCTAACGTGAGATTATCGCTGGAAACCCAGCGATAATCTCACGAAATGTGGCGTTAGTTTGTTGATAGGGACTCACAAACTTAGCCATGATATCCTCCTTCCATAGGATATCATTGCTAAGTCAGTCCTGAAGCAGGCGTAAGGAAAGTAGCGATAACAGGGGTTATCACTACTTTTCCTGACGCTATGCTTCATAGCGTGGGGCTTAATGTCTCCTGTCATGTCAGGTCAGGAACGCCCACTTTGCATCTCATTAGAGATGCAAAGCTGGGCGTTGAGATTTCGAACGCTAAAGCAAGGTTTCATGCGTTTGCGTGACCTTGCTGATTAGGCGATAAAATTATCGCCGCTTTTCGGCCGAAAACGGCCTCAAAAGCGGCAATTATTTTCTATCGCCTCCTTGTTGATATGCCCCATAGAAAGAAAGTGAGTGTGTAAGTGTGTGTTAATAATACTTGCCTCAGTATGAACAAATAAGTCATATCGCCACTAGAGCGACTTTAATATGTCATGATTTTCAGATATGTGATGGACTGCTTCAGGCATTTATTTAAGAAACACTGGGCTCTCCAGCTGCCAATGTCCCATTTTGCCAGTGGCCACAAATCCATCAGTTCTGGCATGCTATTTCGTTGTTCTCTGTAAGACTAACCCTGTGAGGAGGGAAAAACATCACAAATGCATGTATCGAAAGGGATAGGTCCACAGACAAATAATTTATCCCATTGAATCCAAGGTATGGAAGCGTCATGGCTGCCTGCGTTTAGTTCTCCAGTTAAATTGATACTTGTATAGCGCACTACTCACCCGCAAGGGTCTCAAGACGCTTGTACGAATACCGCTGTGGAACCCATCCTGGCTTTCCCTGTGAGGCGTCTACTCCTGGGCACCCCCAAGGTGGAGGCCAGGCATCCTTAGCGTTGTGGGGGCCGTTGTGGAGATTAAGCAAGCTATTGCCCAGAGTTGCAGAGTGGGACTCCATGATTGGAATAGGCACCAAGGCATGAATTATCATGTTCGTGGAATTTTGAGCCCAAGACCCCGCCGAGGCGGGGAATTGAACCCTGGTCCCGGGCTAGACCTCTGCATCGGGGTCTGCTGCTCTAATCATTGAGCCACACTTCTCCACTTCTCCACCAGTTAGATAGCATCTGTACACACGGATCTATACACGGGCCTTTTATCTTTAGGAGCTAATGGGAAATCCTGTAGAAGATGAGATAAATTCAGTGGAGAACATCCTCCTCATTCTTTCTTCAGACATTCAAAGACACACTTATTCTGCCTAGCTTTTGGTCTCGATTTAGCAGTGTTCTGTCTACTATTTCTTTGATTCATTTCTTTCCATGATCACTGTGCTGTTTTCATCGGTACTTTACAAAACCTGAGAAAAAACAAATAAACATGGTTCAAGAAGCCCCACCCTTTACAGATTGGCTGTCCCGCTTTAGCTAGTCAGAATTTGTTGAATCGTTTAGTACAGGCATGCAGTGCCCCCCTGCCTTTCAAGATTTTGCGAAGCTTATGATTTTTGCCCCTCACAAAGCTTGCACAATTTCACGTTAACCTTTACTTGTGCAAACTTTCCCAATGTACCTTATTCTTAACAAATACACGTTTCTTTTGTTTAGCTAGATAGTTTTCACTTCTATTTAATTTGTACCCTTATCCAGCCCAGCCAAGCTGGAAAATGGATGTAGAATTTATTTTTACAAATTTACCTTCTGCTGACCTTTATTAGTACATTGCAGAGGAGAAGAACACTAACTGTTTTCTGCAAAATCTATCTTTTGCAAAACCCTTTGGCTACTGTTAAATAAGCATGTGTTCAGCACATACTTTTACAGATGTCACAAATAGTAACATTCTTATGCCGAACTGCTGCCAGGGGAAAATACGCTTTCCCCATGCCACTGTGTTCAAATTGGAAACATATTGCTCACACTTGAAGAATATTAACTTTATTTATTTTTGCACTTTTCAACCCATTACAGTTCCCTACTTTCAAACACCACTGCCGCAAAACAATGTAAAAACTAAGCAGACATACAAAAACAAATGCAAGGCAATGTCAACCCCTTACCCCCGCGGTGCGGTGGGGGCGCGGCGCCGCTGCGCTCGTGACGAGCTCAGCTCGTCATGACTCACAGTGGAGCTGTGCTCATGACGAGCTGAGCTCGTTATGACCCCGCCCACTCAATAATTCTCCCGCACAGGCGGGGAATTAATCGCGCATGGGTGGGCTGCTTCCTTTATGACGAGCTCAGCTCGTCATCAGCACAGCTCCACTGTGACTCATGACGAGCTGAGCTCGTCATGAGCACTCAACCGGTTAATATCATGCTTATAAGGGAATTTTCCTTCTTTAGTTCATTCAATCGTTCATTTATTCACAGGTCTTGTTTTTAACCTAAACTATAGCTTTTTCAGAAAACATCAAATAGATCTGAACATGCAACTATATTCCATGTTTTCCTTGGGCCGTACATACATTAAGTAAGAGGTGGAAATTTACCATTCTTTCACGTAACGCAACACAGCAAGGCAACTTGCTGTACTGTGTTGCATGAAGCTCCAAATTTACAAAGATATGGAGTATTTCGGCTCTCTCCTTATGCTGGCGCACTCTGTGCTGCCTACCACCAATGCAGGCACCCTTTCTCCATAGTGCAAGGGTTTCTGTGTTGCGCGCAGGATTTTTTTTTGTGCAGGAAGGAACACCTTCCTACAGAAAAACAAAACTTACAGGCATATTCCTCCTTCTATGTGTACTTCAGAATGCAGCACACATGGAAAGAAAAAGTAATGAGGAGAAATATAGATATTGTTCCTTGTTATGCCTCTGTTGGGTAAGGGCATGGTTTTGATGCAAACCCAGGTTTACAAGTCTTTGTAAATCTGGGTTTGCATCAAAATACATGAGTGGATGCATGGGAGTGCCTATGCTCCACCCATGTAACGCCTACCCGATGCAAAGTAATATGTTAACTTGTATTTATTATACCATGCAAAGTAGCTCTGTATGGCTTAGTAAATTCCAATTGGGGACTTGCGTTGCCTTGTGACACCTTTCATCACACAAAGACATAGAAATTCCTTAGTAAATCTGCCCCTAAGGCAAATGTGGGTGACCTTCAAAGTGTTATACTTCCTAGAGGCTTGGAGAATCAAATCTGGGTGAGTTTAAAACTCATGGACATTAAGCAATGTCCATTATGCATCATTAGGGAAGCATGTGGGACATTCCCTGAGAACCATGGTCAAGATATTTAGGGCTTCCATAGTGTATGTTTGTGGTCTAGAGGTCTAGCTTATAGAGTTCCACCTTTCAGGCCACATTCCTTTACAAAACTGTTCAAACGTTGGTCTGTGTTGGAAAAATGTGAACTGTGCTGTGAATCCACAGTAATGGACAGCTGGACCCCACACAGAGTGCCAAACACAAATTACAACAATTTTGCTGAATGTTCTAGATTACATTGGCCATAAAATTGCACAAAGTGCTCCCATGGATCAGTGCCCTAGAGAAACACAAAATTCAAAGAGTAGAACATGTATTTGCTTTCATTCTCTTACCCCCTCCCCCACACTCACCCGTCACAATTTAAGGGCCAGATTTAGAGTTTGTAGACAGGGTACTGTGTCACAAACTAGACGGAATACCCTCTCCACCAAAACCCCGGCTCCCACTGCCTCATTTAGAGTGATTCACCAAACTTTTTGTATTTTGACAGGAAGTACCATGGGGGCAGTTCCTTTCAAGGTACAGAGATCACCACTGGGCTATCCATGCTCCCTACATTTGTCAGACAGTAATAATGTCCTTCCATATACGTCCACAACTTGATTAGTTGAAGCTTTCCTTATGTGACCAACAAGGACTCTGCTGATGGAAAGCTGAGGGTCTGCCAACTTTAAATGATGAGAGTGGACCAAGGGTTTAGTGGATCAGGTATCCCATCATGCTTGGAACAGTGGTACCCTGTCTACCAAACTCTAACTCTGGCCCTAGAGGAACAGCAACATTACGGTGAAATCAGCAAGCAAGCATAATGTATACTTGTTTAACATTCTTTTTTTTTAAATCTTGCCACATAATCGCCCACTTCCTCGCAAGGCCCTTGTTTCACAAAATCGTGTTCCAGTCAATGGGGCACGAGGAAACTCTTCTTTGACACAGCTCCCTGGGCCTTGTGCCTGCCAAGGCACGAGCAATTGCAGGACATACAAACCTGCGTGAAATTGTAACAATAAAGGCTGTTGTGTGTTCAGTGGCTTGTACAGAGCAGGAACTTCCAAACGTATAATTCAATAAGGAAATGAGAAAAAAAATCATAAAATCTTGGAAGAAATGAATCTTTTCCTGCGTTTGCTGAGGCTTTGAATGCGTGCAGCTGCTTTTGATGTGAAGTTGGGAGATAAAAAGGAAAGATATTCGGCGAGCCGCTTCAAGGGCACAACTTGTAAGGGCCTTATTCGAGTTTGCATCAAATTTGTAGCCGCCAACGAGGAGAGAGAGACAGAAGCCACATGTTTGCTCTGTTGGCTGCACAGACCCCCAGAGCTGGCTGCAGACCCAGAAAGAGAGTTTCCTGATATAAAAGAAAATTAAAAGCACCCAGACACAAAGCAAGTCACAGAGAGAGCCCAGGAGCCGCGCAGGAAGGAGCAGCCCCCGAAGTGTGTGTTAGTTTTAGCTTTATTCATAAAATAATCACATTTCTCTTTTAATGACCACCCAAGGCACATCATATCAACATTATTTCACCTCTCGTGTCCCTTGTTTATGCGGGCCTTTCAGCGAGGGCAAGTGCTCTAATTCTTCGGTAATCTTGTGAAAACAGAGAACAAGGAAAGGTCGCAGAGGGTGGGGGTTGGGGCGGCTCCGAAGCAGGGCATAAATCAGAACACTTTAGAGAGCAAAGTTTGCTGCCACCATGAAGCCAGCGCCGACAGCAGCAGACACATTTACCACTCGTGAAAATCCGGTACTGCGGGCAGCAGTAATCCAGCCTACAGCTGGCAAAACCCCAGGGTAATATCGCGAAGGGCAGCTCGGTGACCTCCTTCCCTCCCACATATCCAGAAACCAACCCAGACTTTCAGCATTCAGAGACAGCTCGGGCGCAAACACGACTTTTTAGAGCTCCAGTAAAACCTGCAAGCTGCTCAACATTTGTCCACTGTTGTATCTGATGTCAGTGCTTAATTTGTAAAAATAAAAAGTCAAGGGGCCCAAACTTGTTTTGAGAGCTCTCTGCAGTGCTACTAAATGGAGGATTGATTCGCGCCTTTCTTCCGCCACCCTACACCTCCTGTCTCACTCTTGCAGATAGATCCCTTGTCATTCCTGCTTTCCTTTTGCCACTTTTTTCCTATCATTCTTTTTTACTTTTCTTTATTTCTCACTCTCTTGCTCAAGGTCAGAGTGTGATGATAAAAATAAGTCTTGGTCACCAAATTCGAATGCCAGTGCCCACCTCTTCTACCCACCAGCACAAATTAGGCACGGTAGTGCATGAAAAATAAGTGCACAGAGGACAAATCATGAGCTACATATATTTAATTTAATGGCTCCTTAAAGGGCAAGTGGCTTGTATACAAACTACTTATTCATAACCATTTATATATAAAACTTCGAAAACTGCCTTTTGTGGTTTCAACTAGCACAATATTTTCACATTAGATCTATAGGCAAGGACTGCGGTTAGAACTCCGAATGTGCGACACTGTCTTAATAAAACACCATCAAATACAAAACATCGGGCTAAATACAAAAATGTGTGGTTCGCCGTGGCAACCTCACATCATATTTTGTCATTAATTCATTGAAGTAGCATGTTACTATTTTATACCAGTATTGTACTCAGTGACTGTTAAGTATTTCAGGAGCTGTGCAATGCTTACCTTCAAGGCATGTTAAACACATACCTGTTTTTTCGGTCTCCATAAGCCCGTAGAAAAAAACACTTACTTTTTTTGGGTGCAATCAACAAATGCTTGCTGAAGCGGCGGTCTGGAAGAGAAAAAATAGACAGGCCTGACCTAGAAACGTCCTCACTTTGAACCAGTGGTGGCTGTTATCCTAAATATTTACCGGGGCAACTAACCCAGTTACATAAAGAACTGAGTAGCTCTCTGCACGATAACTAGCAATTGGCAGGCTTGAGACTCGGGACGTCATTACGATGCCGGTTAGACCGACCCTCTGAATGCCGCAGCCATGATCTGATTCAACCGCAGAGGCCATATTATGATGCAACTGCTGCTTCCATGGCGGTCACATCCAGGGCGGTGCACATATCTCTGAATATGTCACTGCAAGCATACAAACTCACAGGAAACATGTGATATGTATGCACATGCACATGACATAATTGGCCATATGCCTTGTGCTGCGTGTACCCCATTTCTGGAGTGTGGTGATCTGTGCACAGTCCAGTCAGTGGGGATACATACCACGTATGGACTTACCTGCATTCTGGCACCCACAGGGTTGTAGTCTTCTAGTTTCAGCTGCCGCGGTGTAGGAGGGACCTGGACAAAGGGATCCATGTCAGAGACTGTCGGGGAGAAGCAGATTTGTGTGTGTATGCACCCCAAATCCTTCCTTTCTGACGGGTCGAGGCAGCCGGCTGGACCGCCACAGTCGGCTCGTCGGAAATGCACATCGTTCACTCTGTTGAGTAACAGTGCGCTCTACAAATACCCACACATAGACATAGACATAGACACATGGTAATCCTGACGGCGCTTGGAACTCCCTGTACAGCTCTGTGGCTGCTGCTTTTCTCCAACCACCATCTCAACCGTCGGAGAAAAGCTGGCAGAGTTGTTGGTCTTCCAACGGTCGGTCGGACTGCATTCACCATGCATCATAATTCGAGGGTAGGTCCAATTGCTTCCAAAGAAACTGCAGCAGTAAGACCGAAGCTAACGAGGCCGCGGATGTCAGTCCGACATGCATTGTAATAAGGCCCTCAGTTTGACCAACGCATGTGTGCGTGTGCATGCCCTGTAGCCTGTGAAAATGTAACAAAGTTCACTTTCAACCAAAATTACATCCCCTTATAGATCCTTAAGCCTACAACCCATTCCCACCCACCTAGCTTGAAAAAATTGAAATGTACTTATCAACTTCGCTGGCTCTCCTCCTGCGGTCACCACTGCTTCTTCAGTCCCTCGGGGCTGGTGGTCTCTGAAGCAAGTCTACAGACCGATCCAGACGCTGATCTCATGCTGCTGACAATGTTAAGCAGCATGAGAGCAGCACCAGGTTTGGCTGGAGCAGGCTGCATCGATGCAGGTACTGGGGGCCTGTGCCTGCTCTCCACTCAGTTGTCTAAGACAGCTGAGTGGAGAGGTTTAAATGCGCATGTCAGGCTGGCTGTCGCAAGACAGCCGGCCAAAGTGACATTCGCAGTTTAAACTAGAGCAGTCAGCAACACTGCTCTCTGCTGCCAATCAGCTGCTATGGCCCTGCCTAGAGCTGCCACTCAACTATGCTGAAACAAAAAAGTAAATGGTAATGAAACCTTTTTTAATTATCGACTAATTTTGCTGACTTGCTGCACTGCCAGGGTGCTCCTTCACCCTAAGCCAGGAGCTGCCCCTACTTTGAACATCAGAAACAACAGTCCCTCACCTCACTCCTGCCATCCACCAAATGGCAGTGTTCAGAATTAAAAATGTAATACCACTGGCTTGAGTATTCAGACTCACAAATCCAGAGAACTGCTACCATACGTGTCACTCATTATTAACATGCACATAGAATGTCCATGCCAGGTTCAGGCTTTCATATACTTGCAGAACTTTGCACAAGAAGGGTCAGTGGGCTGCACTCTCTTTGCCACATAGAAAAATGTTTGATCACATTATAGATTCATGAAACATGGTATGCTACCACCACTGCTTTACGTGATACACCCAGAACAGTGACAGTAGTCCACTGCCTCATATGATGTCACATTTGTGGTGCCCCTCGAGGCCACAGGAAAATTCTTCGACTTCCAGGCCTCTGCGCACACAGTAGTTTAGCATGACGTCAGGGCCAAAGTAAAACTCAGGGTACCAGTTTCACATGCAGCCAGCCATTCAGCACAGGAAAGCATGGCTGTATACCATGGAAGAAACATTGCCATCCCAACAGGATGCCACCAAAATAAGTTACTCCATGCAAATATTCCTATTAGTCTCATTTTAACCCTTATTTAATTCTATACAGTGCTAGGGAAGGAGGCATAGTCAACGAAAGCTTGTCTTGCTGTAAGTAAACAGAAAATATACCATTATGTGTCCTTAGAAGTGAACTCAGCTGCCTATGAATTGTGTACATATACCGCATTCCTCTTATGCACTTTCTCTTCCCCTACAGTTGAAATTGTGGTTGGGTAGGGCTTTGAAGCAGTGAAGCATAGAGAGATACAACAATGTGGCCAGGTATAAACAGTGATGTGTTGAGGGATATTGAGATCAATGCCAACATTTGTCCAAGACCAACATCTTCTTTGGACCTAAAACCTTCTAGAAATGTATACTGTGTATTTGCTTTTGTAATTAATACTGCTAGGCAAACTTCAAAAGCGAACATCTAAAGACATCCGCTGATCAGCATTTGCAGAATCTGCTTTTCGAGATTTGAATTATTTACCCCTTATCATTTCTCACGGTACCATGAACAGGACATTGGTTCTTTTTTGGAGTGCATCCTAAAGCTCTCGATATTTCCATGTATATGCATCCAGCCTTTACGCTTCCAACTGCTGAGCTGATCAGCAGTCCTTGCTGATACAGTGGTTTAGCGGTAGTCTAGCTGCGACATATATTTGCCAGATTCTAGTGCCAAAAGTACCTAATGTAGCCCTATCTCATATGCAAATAATTTTTCTTTCTACAGCTCTGCATCCTCAGATTTCATGGTATCTCAAAAAGTCTCTTCTATTCCTAAACCCTGCATGAAAAATTGACCTTGACTTAAAACTACTGATTGTTGTCTCACCTTTTTTATTCAAATGACCCCCTCCTTACCCTCTTCATTCTGTCCTTCCCTCCTTTTTCACAGTACACCTCATTCTGTGAAGTGCATGTTTGCGTAATCCCTATTGTTGTATTTCTGTAAATTGCACACACCCTCATTTCAAAATGCTCATCTCATCACAAGCTACCCTTCTGTGATCTCCTGCCGCATAGCAACCCCTGATTTCCTCCAGCCCATCTACTAATCCTTCCGACCATTGAATGAACTCACATACCACCCCAATGGTCACACTTATCACCTATTAAATGAACCTATCTCAAAGAACTGGAGTAAATGCATGAAAGAGTTTCAAAGAGAGCCAAAGAATATCCCCAATGACCAAAAATAACAAAAACCATTGGATTAACCTCTAACCTTGGTATCCGGAGCAGCATTTTGCTCAGTGTGAAGCATTTTAAAGTCTCTTCAGCTGTAGTACGTGCTACACAAATCAAATTACTTTCCAATCCAGTCCAATCCAACAATATATTGTAGACCAGTGAAAAAAGGCTAGGTTTCAAGCATAGTTGTAGAGTCTGTATTTTGCGGCCGGACTATCTAGGGCCCCAATGCACACAGTAAATGGCTCCTGCACTTTGGGGTACAAGCCAACAGACATAATTGGGTTACTTTGGGACCCTCAACCCCCTGTATTTAGTACCACAGCACCTGCTGCACTGTTGATAGATGCACCCTAATGCATATAAAAAAGAAGACTTAGGCATCTGGTATCAAGGTCTGCTGATATTAGAAGGTTCATGCCCCTTTACCCATGTCACCCAAGGATACAACAATAAGAAAGCGGGGACTTCAAGGGCCAGGAGATGTTAGTGCTTGCATTTATATTTATTATTTTGTAGCCTGCATTGTTGGTAGTGGACGATTCAGTCCCCTGCCTGCATTGCCACATGACATCCTTGCTTAGACTGCTGTAAGGGTATGCACAAGATGCGGATGGCATCATATCTCTGTGACTGGGGGATGTGCTGAGGTCTGCGCCTGTTACCTGACCCTATCCTGAGTGCACCAATTATGCAGGGCGTATACGTATATGTAAAGAGAAAATCCAAAAGAGTACTTTGTACATGTGCATGTTTATTTTGCAAATGTGTTTTGTTGCCTAGAGTGTTTGCAAAATGCAAGTTTATTTAGAATCGGCATTTTCACAGATAAGGGGAAATCTGCCCCGATGATTGTTATAGTGATACAAACAATAGACAGAGTTGGATTCCGACTCTACAGCCATTGGTAAAATCAGTGCCACTGTCATAAATTACATTTGTCTAAATCAAGTATGTCCACGGCTGCTTTGGCACATTAGCCTTCCAGAATAGTGACAAGGAGACTGTGAATAGGGGTTAATAAACTGTTAAAATGATCTCCTAAAGCCAAGTCAACCCACAAAAAAATGGAAGTACAAGAGCCCTTTAACGAGTTTTCAATCTGTGCCAACTGCACCCAAACATGCTGGAATTTCTCTAGAACTTTTTTAGAATTGTAATTGCCCAAAAATTCAAATCAGATTCTAGCATTCTAAACATGGCGGTGTAGAGCGCTGCAGTGTAGGAAAATATGAAAAGTTGGTTTCTGTATATTTTTGCCTCAAAGCCACATTAGCACACTTTCAGTAAATGGCTGAAATACAGCTGTAAATACAGAGCAAAACATTACTTGAGCATTCAGGCATAACCACTACACTTTGCACTACACTCTAAATGAGGCTTCGCTCCGGCCAACTTAAAAAAAAAAATCACTATGTACGAAATGGGGGTTGGGCCTTGGTGTGGGGCTTAGTACTGAACATTAAATGAGACACTTTTAGCCCTCCCCCAGCCCTTCCACTATAAAAAAGACCAAGTCCTCCAATCATGAGCTGTAAACCCTCCTCCTTTAAGGGGTTTTCAGCTCTTCGTTTGTGTCGAAAGGTGATATTGTCTCTTCACCGGGAGGCCGTGTGAAGAGGGAGGATTCGTGTGTCACACAGTGGCTCCATGTGAACTGGAAGGTTTGAGGGTTTATGTCTTGTTACGCCCTGTATACATGCATATTACATACGTGCTAATAATGGGAAAGAGGAAAGAGGGAACGTTTGAAGTAAAACATTAGGAAACATTATTTTGCTCCATTGACTTCCATTGAACTAAATGCAAGTTCAGGTGGGAGGCAGCTAAAGTAAAGCCATTTTTGGATTTAAACATTGGGATTACCTCACCTGAATCAAATGTGTTGCCATTTATAATACTAGACAGTTATTTCTCCCCCCTCCTTATTTCCGCAAACATAGGGAGGAAGGGTGCAAAAAAAGTAGCGCAGTGGGGAAATCAATACCACATGATGCATATATGGACGGTCGCTTGGATGCCCACTTATCCAATTCTCTATGCAGACTATCCTTCAAGCTTGTTAGTGATGTAAACAAAAATGGCCTTCACCTACACCTCCTTCGCCTGGCCAGAACTAAGGGGGCTATATACATACACTCATATATGCTCCACCTTGCCCAAGGGCAGGATTTTTTGATTTCTGATCTCTCTGGTGTTTATACAGGATATCGAAATGTTAATATATTGATACAAAAATATAATTACTGAAATATTGTGATGTTAAAAACATTACGAACATAAATATTGAAATTAAGAATAATGTTGTTAGTATTGCTTTATTATTATTTTTTTTATATTGCATTTTTTCATTTCTAAAAATATCACTGTAGATGTCATTTTCTACAATGTGTTTGTTAAATTGTTACTTTTTTACATACTTTATGTATCAAATTGAATATTATGTTGATATATTATATATTTTGTTTATAAAGTAATTTGAATATTTTTATATATTTAATTTCAAATTGGATTTTTTTGTAATTGGTTTTTAAATAATGCTTAATAAAGATTTTAGTAGCAGGATGTGAGATTTATAGAGGCAAGCGGACAGGAGAGTTTTGAAATATATATGTTCAAATATCTATTTTATTTTATTTTTTCAGATTTTAAATCTATATTTTTATTTGTAAATTTTATATTTTATTTTTTATTTAAAAAGTTAAATATAAAATATAAAAATGTGATTGTAGTGTTTGATGTTTATACATTGTTTAAACAATTGAATTTCATATTAAAATTAATTATTACATTTTCCTTATTATTAATTTGATAGGCGTATTTTTAAATTAAATAAACTATGCATTGAATTTATTTTCTATGCACATTGTCTTAATTTGTAAAAATGTTCAAATATTTCATAAATGTATTTATGTGTTTAATAAAATATTAGCATATATGTTTCATTGTAAAAAAATATTCTTCTATTACTTTTTTATATTTATACATTTTAAAATATTTTCGAAAGCTGTTCAATAAAATTTAAAATCTGTACATTTAAAATATTTTACAAAAGATTAAAACTATGTTTTTTCAAAATTAATATTTATTTTTGTAATGCTTGTTTTTACTTATTTTATTATATTTTGAAAATAGTGTTTGTTATATTTTGTTTTAAATTGTGGCATGTTTAATGTACACCATATTTATCTAATTTCAAAATATTTATTTAAATTAAATTCATAGTGTTTTTATAATGTTTTACAATTTTTGTAGAATGCTATATATTTTGGTGGGAATAGTAAATCTGACCCCTTTAGTCTCCAACACATTCCTCAAAATGGTTTAGATTTGAGTGGGTCTAGTAAATCTGACACCTTTAGTAACCAACATGTTTCTCAAAATTGTTTAGATTGAAGTGGGAATAGTAAATGTGACACCTTTAGTGTAAAACACCTTCCCCAAAATGGATCAGATAGGAGAAGGAATAGTAAATGAAACCCCTTTACAGTCAAAAACCTTCCCCAAAATATATTAGATTGGAGTTGGAATAGAACATTTGACCAATTAGTGTCTAACACCTTCCACAAAATGGTTTAAACCAAGCACGAGAGCAGGACTTCCTTACATTACCACCCCAATAAGGGAGACTGTATGACAGTAGGCCTGGGCGCAGTTTGTGGAGTTCCATTATGCGGAACTCTGCGAAGTGACAAAAAAACGCAGTTCCGTAAAGGGCAGAGTGAGGTGAGTCACGCTGCTTGCGCTGAATTTTAGTGACAGGTGTTTGTCCAACACTGTAGAATCAGTGCAAACAGCACCACATGCAGCGCAAGATGGTGCAGCTTCCTCAACGAAAGCAGCAGGTTTCTGAACACGAGTGGTAGTGACCTGCTGGGACTGCCAGCATTGAGAAATCTCTCCGGGAGGTGGTCTAGCATTGGATTTTCCTTGCTCGTTCACACCAACTTACAGTTGAAGAGCTGTGAGAGAGGAAAATCTCCATTCTACGCCACAGCGTTGAGCTTTTGGAACGCTGCACTCTATGCAGAGTGGGAAAAACTCAGCGAGCAGAGCGGAGTTTCCTGCCGAGACCTATATGATAGCATCGACCCAAACCAGTTTTTTGAAGCCCTTATTGTAGGAGTTTTTGAAGATATGTTGTGTTGCCTCTCATAAGAGGCAGCCCCGCGATAAGGTTATAGAGGGCTTCGCTGCGGTTTGTAATAAGATATCACAAATTCTAACCCCAGAGAAAACCCCAAGGATCCACCTGCCCAGAAATGGTTTGGTTCTGCCTGTACTGCTGCTTTAAAAACTTTAAAGAAAGCTACCAATGCATTACCATCTAACATAGCAGCAATCAGAGCAGCTAGACCGGAATAAACAATAGTCTTAGATAGAAGAAGATAAGAAATTAGATCCAAGGAAAGCCCTGGCTGACTTGGAATTGGCCTCGCAATTTAGAGACAGCAGATTATTCTAGGAAGTAGTTAATCGCCCCTTTTTAGGTCTCGCCTGACCCAGCGCATGCGCTGGTCTGGCGAGACTTATTGAGAGGGCTCCAAAAAGTGCTACCAGGCCAGCCTAGAGCTACAGTGCATGTGCGCGGGCGCGCGCGCCACTTTTACCGCGATTACTTTCACTTTCGTGGCCACACGGCCGCTTTGATGTTTGATCGCGATCACTTTCACTTTTGCGGCCGCATAGCCAATAGGTCTCGCTTTTGGCACCTTATAAGTGTTTAGTTATGCAACTGTTGCATGGCTAAACACTTATAAGGTCCCAAAGGCGAGACCTATTGGCTATGCCAATGCTTGTTTCTTAAGGCTCCTGAACGAGACTGGCCTGCCATATCTCGGCGAAAGATTCGGTGTCTCATTTTACAAACATCTTTGATCCAAATAACCAACCAAGTGCCGCACCAAAAACCCCAGGCCCACCACCCCCTAATTTGCTTGAAGCAACCCAACTAAGGGCCTAATTACAATGTCGGGCGGAGTTTCCTCTGCCTGACATTGTCTCGGTCAAGGGACCGACCAACAGCCGGTTGGGGTCCTCACCAACTAATTAGGATGCGACTGGACACTGTTCGGTCGCACTCCTATACTTAACAATGGGAGCATGCATTCCAAACAGAATGCATGCTACCAGTGTGAAAATGCGAGGTGCAGTTCATCCCTGCATCACTCAAGGTGCCCGCCACAAGGTGCAAGAATCAACATGGAGGCACCATAGGTGACCCTTCGTCATCCAAACGGAGGCCGTGCACCAAAGGGGGCCCTGCTGGGAGCCCCCAAAGTTAAGTTCCAACAGCCTTTTTGTGTTGGAAAGGCTGGCACAGAAGGGCTGTCTCCACTCAACATCGTAATCCCTCGGGTGGAAAGAGCTGCCCTTGGAATTACTGAATGCATTCTGACTGGTGGACGGGCTCTCCGAGCCCATTGGAACCCAGTCGGAATGACCGGTTGCATTCCTTTACGACTGACATTGTCATAATGGGCCGGTCGGAAAGGAATCCGAACAACTGATTATGATGCGGTCGGAAAAGCTCCGACCGACAGTCGGAGCCATTTCCGACCACATTGTAATCGACCCCTAGGTTTTTCCATCAATGTTTCTGATGTCGCTAAGGCAATTTTAAGATCCCTAGCAGGGAAAGCACCGTGCCCCGACAGAGTCCCTACCGATCTATTTAGGCCCATCCTCTCTTACTGATTAACATATTCCATACTGAAATCAAGGGAGTCCTGATGAAGTAATGGAGGGCGTCCATAATAGTCCCAATTTTCAAAAAAGGGGACAGAAACCTCATGGTCTGTTACCGTCTCATTTAGTTGCTAGGCACATCTGTTAAGATACTGGCGAGAGTAGTTGCAGGGATTCTGCTGTGGCATAGAACGATGCTTGAAACTATAGCACATCAGTATTGTAGGGACTGAGTCACTATACCACCTCAGTGTCTTCGATTCCAAGTTCAACTAGCTATAGTGCCTCACTTGCCCTCCTACCCTTACCAGAGAAACAAGTGGATTGCCACTCCAGAACACAACAGTCACAACCCTCTCAGGGATCGCGGTAACAGGACACACCCTTTCGCTCTCTCATTCATACTCATCCACAATAAGATAACTAGGAGACACAAAGGAAGTTTAGAATGTTTATTTAAACTAATGTACTCTGAAATGCAGTATTCAACCACAATTAGAAAAAAGATGCATACTAAAACTACTGTTAGCATGGTTAATAAACCATATATCATGAAAAGCCCTGTCATTTTATTGGACAGCGTAACCTATACCCACTCCCTTGCTAATTAATCTAAATTGTTATATATCAAAGCTCTCTGGGATTGCTGGCAGACACAGTACCTTAGTTCCATACATGGAGGGGCACCCTACATCTCAGCAGACGCAGTGCTCTTCTCTCAGAACTCTCGTTCCATGTGTCTTTTTTGGCTCATGTGGTCCTCTATATGATAGGACATGTGTGCACATAAACAACAGCTGCATTCTCCTGTTATGTCTAGTTGCTAGTGCCTGTTGTTTGACCTTGTTGATGGTGCTTGAACTAAATCCCAGGAAAAGAACAGAATGTGAAAACATATGTAGGTTCCAAAAGCAAGCATGTTTATCTGGTAATGAGTGCAAAGGAGAAAATGAGGCCTACAACATGCACACTTTGGCTAACAGAGGGAAAACTACAATGGGCCATGCCTGAAACCTATGACAGAGTAATTATCAAGAAGCTGGAAGATTGGGTTGAGGCTAACAGTTATTTCTTGGTCGTTCAATATGGATTACGACCAGGCGTGGGCATGGTGGGACAATATTTAAATCTACTCTTGATAATGAGTAAAGACATCAAAGCCAGGAGAGGTGCTTTATGCTTTGCATTTATGGACCTCTCCTGTGGCTTTGACTTGGTGAACAGGGGGAAGCTTTGGAATCTGATGCAGAAGGCAGGATTTGAAGTATCCCTCATAGACCTGCTTCAGCGGCTGCATTGGGACACTATCAGAGTGCGCTATGATCGAAATGGGGACTGTACCCAATCTATCCAGTCAAATCAAGGTGTAAGACAGGGATGCATTTCAGTGCCATTTTGATTTTACATCAATACTCTTAACTCAGTGCTTGTAAAAATAGGTAAAGATTTACCTAAGGTTGGGTGCCGTTCATTCCCCTTCCTTTTTTACACAGGCAACACTGTTTTAATCGCACACACGGCGAATGGCCTTCAGATCTTGCTCAATATCTTTAGAAATTAAAAAGTAACCTTGATTTAAAAGTGAACAACCAAAAATCTTACATCATGGCTTGCTGCCCTAAGAAAACTCATACTCAAAGTCCAAATACGGGAGATTCTAATAGTCAAGGTTGCCAACTTTAATTCTTTAGGTATTTTATTCAAGGCTAATCAAAAATGGGATAATGTGCTCACTCAAAGGGTACAGAGCTTTGCATGGACATGTGAGGCAGTATTTGGAGTTGCAGGGAAGTTATGCCGTAAACCCATTTAAGAATTAACTTTGCTGTATAAAAGCAAATGCCTTCCAATGGGGACATATGGGGCAGGAGTCTGGGGTTATGTTAATTCAAGAAGTCTGCAATCTCTAGAGAATACATTTTTGTGTAGACTGTTAGCTGTTCCCAAAACCACTGCAAGCTATATCGTGTACACAGAACTGGGCAACCAATTTTTGGATGATTATGTGAATATTGCACTCTTGCTCTTGTGGGCCAAAATATGTTTCTCATTTGAGACCAGTTTCTCTTGCTTGGTCCTGGATGCCTGTATCAGGCTAGATAACATGGCCTCAATTCATTGGCTCACTTATGTTAAGCAAGCCTTTCAAGGCGTCGGTAGACCTAGCTACTTTACCTCACACCTCAATATTGCTGGCAACAAGAAAGGTGCCGTAAAGTCTTTAGTTTACAAGTCTCAAATCGAAGGCAGTTTTCTAGCCAGGGATACCATCCTCCAGTATCTACCGATCTCGACCACTGATTCTGTGGAACCATATTTACTATGGAGCACACACCCTGAATACAGATTCTAACTCATACGACTGAGATTATGCTCTGTGTACTCTCTAGTTGCTTTCCTGCTAACAGGTCGCCGATCTTCTCTGCTCTGTTGTCCACATGACTCTTTTTCACTACAATGAACCACCCATTTCATGCTCTATCGCAAATTGTACAGTATTCCAAGAAAATGTTTCTTGCGCCCCATTTTGTGATCACAAGGTATTTTATCTTATAAAGTTGGCTTATCATTTTTATAGCATCAAGACATGGAATCTAACTGTTTTCCTGTAATCAGTTGTATTCACTGGGCCACAAATATCAGGAATAATTACTCTTTGTCCTAACTTGATTTTAAGACAATTTTTGTATCTCAATTTTAATGTGAGGTGGAACCCCCTCCCTTTTCTTATAACAGTGTGGACCCTTTTATGAGGTTTTTTGTTATTAGGTTAGTGTTGAGGGAGTGACAATGGCCGCAGTGCTCCAGTGTCTAGGTGTTTTCAACACACAACTGTGCAATACTATTTATTATGGAATTACTGCATATATGTGATGAAACTTATTTTATCCATGTCTTATGTAGATGTTTTAAAATATATTTGTATGTTGATGATTTTATGTGCTTTTATGGTCATTATTAGCTGAATAAAGCGTTTGACGGACTGACTGGTTTAGATTGGAGTTGGAATAATATATATTGCCTCTTTAGTGTCCAACACCTTCCCAAAAATGATTTAGAATGGAGTGGGAATAGTAAATGTAATGCATTTAGTATCCAACACCTTATCCAAAATGGTTTATATTGGAGTGAAAATGATAACTGTGATGGTTTTACTGTCTAACACCTTACCCAAAATGGTTTTGATTGGAGTGTGAATAGTAAATTTGTCCCTTTAGTGTACAACACCTTCCTTAAAGTGGTTTACAGTTTATTGTTATGTGTAGTCTGTGTTTATTTTAAATAAGCAATATCTTTCAGTATTTTAACAGCTTTTTTATTCATATAGTATATTTATTTCACTTAATTTCCATTTCCATTACTTTATTTTTGGTATGTACTTTTTTATTGCAGAAAAAAATTACATACTTTTTACATGTTACACTGACAGCATAATTCTATACACTTTTTTGTATAGATTCACATGTATTGTGTCTTTTAACACATTTTAAGACATGTATATTTAAAAATAAAATCTGAAATAGTACATCATTATTCTTTCATAGATGTATTTCTTATACATACTATATTGTGTATTTACATATTTCTAATATATGTCGATTGTCTATTATATATTAATATGTATTTCATTATTACATATATAAATTTCGATTTGCCCAATACATTCTTTAGCAATTCTTTACCCCTTATAAAAAAAATTACATATATCTTTTATCACAACTGTTATTCTTTTCCATTGATTTCATTAGGAATATAGGGTTTTTTTATTTTCATTTAGCTGCCTTTTTTTACCTCTATCTGTATCTTGTTCTATAATAGAACCATTGTTAGGCAGGTTTTGGTCCTTTCGGACAGTGTTCTCTTTTGCTGTTTCACAGATAAGGAAAGACGCCTTCTAAGGGCCTCATTAGGATGGCGGTAGGACCGCCACCAGCAGAACGTCGGTGGCGGTCCCACCCCTGCATTACAATGCTGGCAGTCCGACCCTATTCTGTCGGGGGCAGACCTCAGATCCTGATGGCGGGGGTTGGAATCTGAGTCCCAAATGGAGGCAGCGCCAAGCCAGGCACCGCCACCATGATTACGATATCCCTTCCATACAGCAGGTTCATGGTGGGAACATCGCCATGTCCAGTCTGTCAGAAACTGACTTTGGGGGCCCCAAACAGGGCCCCTGCCCCTCGTCGGCTACTTCTAAGTGTCCCTGGGGGCACATGTAAGGCACCCACTCACATCCATGCACCATGCACCACATGGTGCATGACACATGGTTCATGGATGTGCGCAAAGTGCTCCTGTTCATGGCAGCTTGTGCTGCGGACCTTTTCCTGGGCCACAGCACAAGCTGCCATGTAAATGAGCACTTTACGACCGCAAGCCCAGTGGTTGCATTGTAACTGGGTGTTCGGACTGCCGCCTGCTTGTCGGGAGGTCTCCTGACTGCAGTGTGAGTAGGTTGGGGGTCCTTCCTCCTGTTATCATAAAAGGCCTTATGTTATTATTTAGAATCTTTGTGGTGGGGCGATGTGGGTAGACATAGTTATTGTGTATTATGGTGTTAGTTGGCTTTGATAATGTCGTTTTGTGATAGTTTGTGTTTCGGTGTTGTGTACTGTAGTACGGTAGACCGAGATATAGTTTGTACTACTTTGTTACTACAGATATTCTGATATTTCCTATGATGTTTGTAAAGGTCTACTGTATGTTTCTATTATATTTGTGGTGTGTGTTATGTGAGGTTTGATATATTGTGTTTTTTTACAGGTTTAGAAGTAGGAGTGCAATGTTTCAAACCATTTTTAATGGGGTTTTTACAAAAGAGAATTAATTTGGTTTTATTTAAGCCAACATTGTTTTTTATTCCTTTTTGCAATTTTGGATTTTGTTGAGTGCTTTTTATTCAGACTTTTAAAAAGTTTTTTAATATTTCCAACTCCTGTGGATTACTTCGGTGGAAGTATTTTGGAGATTTCATTTTTGGGGGATTTCTTTTCACTTTTTGGGTATTGGATTTTTGGGAGAAATGGGTGGATCAAGAACATCAGTTTTGCAACTGTAAGTTGAATATTTTATTTCTTTTGGAGTGGGGAATGTTATATTTTATTATATATGTATTTAGTCATTAGTTTCATTGAACCATTTTATTTAATATGTGTGTGTTTAACACATGTGCATAAATGTTTTATATATCATATGTTTGATTTTGTCACAATTATTTTGAATGAAATATTTTAATAAATTAGTTGTATTTATTAGTGTTGTTCTGTAGTTCTTGTATAAGTTGATTCAGGAAAATGCATTCTGTAACATTTATTTAAAATTGGTTATGTTATGTTGGTGTTGTGTTTTGCAGGACTGGGAGAATTTTTAATTACACAGGAGTGATCGAAGTAATTGTGGTAATTTCGCTTAACTCCTTTGATGCAAAATTAACGAAAATTATGCAATTCCGCCAGTTCGCCTTTTATGAGTAATTTGACCCAAAATTCCTACCGCAGGAGCACAGGAATAATGACCTTAGCAAGATTAAGGGGCTGCTGCCTACTGCTGTTTATGTTCTTTTGAATTTGGCCCTATTTTCTTAGCACAAAATGCATCCTCATTTCTATTACGGATGCAAGGGTGCATTTGTGGCTAATAAAACAGTGCTAAATGCTGGTTCATGCTCCTTACATAATTTTGCATAATGTCACATACTTTAGTTGTAATTTTGCATAATCTTGCCACCCCTATTTTTTCACAAAATGTGGTTCTATCTCACTAAATTTTGTCGGCCGCGGCACTCCCCAAATATTTGCCGGGCGACCAAACACAACCTCATAAGGACTCAGACCCATTCGTGAATGCACAGTCATTCTTGTGGACAGAAGGGCTAACGGCAAATCATCAGGCCATTGTAGACCAGAGCTCGCTTGAATTTTGGAAAATTTCAATTTTAACGTGCCATTGTAGCACTCAACTAGACCAGCTGACTGGGGATGATTGGCAGCGTGGAACTTCTGCCGGATTCCTAACCCATCACACACTCTCCTCATCACTTGACCCACAAATTCACTCCCATTGTCACTCCAGACCATTCTCGGCAACCCATACCTAGGGAAAAATTCCTTAATAAGGGCTTTAGCTGTGGACAAGGCAGTATTGTCCTTCAACGGGTAGGCTTCCACCCATCTAGAAAAAGAGCAAACAACCACTAAGACATACTTCAGATTGTTGCCCCTCTCCATGTGGATGAAATCTAGCTGCAAAGCCTCAAACGGCTACATGGGAGGAGCAAAATGACCAGCTGGGGTTGGAGTTCCCTTACCAGGATTGTACATCAAACAAACCATACAGTTCTTGACCAAATTCTCTGCACACTTAGGAATTCCAGCATTTTGCCATACTGGGGCCAACAACTTACAAATTCCTTTCACGCTGATATGGGCCATTTCATGTGCCATCGTAACCACTGGAAGTACATATGCATCAGTACATATGCATCAGGCAACAACCATCTCTGATGCTCTGACAACTCAACCCAACAACCATTCGAGTCCATTTTACCCTTGCTTACTCTCCATTCATTCAACTCTTTCTCTGTAGCTTCAGCTTGGATGGATTTCACACTCTCAATCGTATCGTCACACATACTTTTATCTGGAACCCATTTTGCCGGACCCGCAACGTACATTCACATCTCTCGCAGTCTCTTTCGCGACTTCGTCTGCAAACGCATTACCACGACCAACATCATCCGTGACTTTCTTATGCGCACTGCATTTCACGATCGCAACTTGCAACGGATGAGTAAGGGATTCAAGAAGTTCATTCACCAATAGACCATGTTGGATCTTGGTCCCATGCGAAGTCAGAAACCCACGTTCTCTCCACAATCGTCCAAAGCTAAGAGCAACACCGAACGCATACTGGCTGTCAGTGTACACAGTCACTCTTTTCCCTTTCGACAACACACACGCTCTTGTCAATGCAATCAACTCTGCCGCTTGTGCTGAATTATGTGGGATACGAGCAGCTTCAACAATCGTATGCAAAGTCGTAACCGCATATGCCGCAGTCGTATCACCATTCGGAAGCTTGAAGCACGAACCATCAACCCATAAAGTACCATCACATTCCGCAAGAGGAGTGTCCCTAAGGTCTATCCTCCCTTTCGTTTCTTCCTCAGTCCTAAGAAAACAATCATGCTGTTCGGTATCATCTGTCTCAGTTGAGATCGGCAACAACGTGGCTGGATTCAATGTGTTGCATCTCTTTATATGTACATGACTTGCTAACAATGTCAATTCGTAACCTGACAACCGAGCACTAGTTAAGTGCTGTGTCTTGGTACGGTTCAACAAGGTATCCACTGCATGTGGAACCATCACGATCAGTGTATTGTCCATCACCAAACCAGCAGACTGTCGGATTGAAACAGCTGCTGCCGCTGTAGTTCTCAAGCAACTCGGCAACGCTCTAGCTACTGGATCCAAAGTCGACGAAAAATAAGCACATGGACGTTGCTTATCACCAAACTGTTGAGTCAAAACTGACAATGCACATCCCTCTCTCTCGTGGACATACAATGTGAAGGGTTTACCGTAATCGGGAGTACCCAACACAGGAGCCAAACACAGCGCATCACGCAATTCTGAAAAACTCTTCTGACATTCGTCAGTCCAAGGAATAGGATTCGGAGTATCCTTTTTTTTCTTCTTTTTTTTTAATTGTTTTATTTCAACAATCAGTCATACATTGAGCAATATAAAAGGGAAAAAAAAAAAAGGTTCGAGGTAATTTGTACAAAGGAAAAGCTGACAACAATAATACAGAAATAGAGAAAATACCTTAGATCCATTTAGTAATTGGGTCCCAAATTTTTAAACCTTGCTTTTTTTCCCTTATCCCCTTGAGCCTGTACATAGCCATTTCTATATGATAAATATGAAGTAACTTAGATTGCCATTGATGAAAGGTAGGGGGTTCAATATCAATCCAGTGGGAGGTGATGCAGAACCGAAAAACAGACATACAAATGAACAGAAACGCTTCTTCAGCGAGAGGTCTTATCCCTGTCTGATCTGTTTGAGTACCAAAAATTACCAATTCAGGAGAGAGTTTCACAACAATGCCTAGAATATTATTAATAAATAATTCAATATCGGTAATAAAGCGAGAAAGTTTCTCACATCTAAAAAACATATGGATAGAGTCCGCATCCACCTCCACACAGCGATTACATCTTGACTCTCCCCCGACCTTCCACTTGGCTATCTTAACAGGAGAATAGTAGAGATCAAAAATAGACATATAGTGTTGGCTTTGAAGGGATCCATTAAAAAGTACTTTCACAGATATTTCAATTGATCTTCCCATATCAATATTTAATAAATCTAGCTTCCTTTGCCATCTATTCTCAACCGAGAATAGATCATCTTCACATAGATTACAAATCATTTGGTAATCTGGGCCGATTTTCTTTGTTTTCCTAATAGTTTCTAGTATCCTATTAGAGTTCATGGAAGAATGAGTGACAAGACCTTTTGATTCTAGAAAACTACGAATCTGAAGATACTTAAAAAAATAATGTTGTAATAGGCCAAATTTAGTCTGGAGAACAGAGAATGAGGAGAATTGAGTATCTTGATATAAGTCACCAAGAGTCTGTATTCCTAAATGAAACCATGCTCTAATAATTTGGTCGTGAAAAACGGAGGGTAAAGCAGGATTATTATACAGAGGAGAATAATAGCTAATTGTACCCAGACCAAGAATTTTTTTACTGAATTGTCGCCAAATTGCAGCACAGGCTAGGATCATCTTGAATTTAGTTTTTTTATAATAACTGGGCTCAATGATTTTAACTAAGCATTGAGGGGCTGCCTTGCCCAATAATAGTTCATAGACGGATGGATAAAGAGAATCTTCAGTGACATTGTCCGAGAAAATAAGTATACCCATAGATCTTATGGAGATAAGCCAATAATACAGCCGGAAATTAGGGATTCCCCAGCCCCCTTTCAGCCTGTGTAAAAAGCACCACTTTAGCGCTCGACGAGAGCGACGATACCCCCAAAAAAATCTTGAAATCATTCTATCAATCTTTGTAAAATAAAATGCAGAGAACAAGAGAGGTATCGTTCGAAATAAATATAAAAACTTGGGAAAAATTAACATTTTAATTATATTAACTCGACCATAAAGAGAAAAATGTAGGTTGTTTAATCTCTCCAGAGTTTTGTTAGAAGAGTTCAGAACAGGCTCAATGTTCAAACGTACGATCTCGCCAACCTTGGAAGAAATCGTTATCCCCAAATATTGAGCCTGAGCGTCAAAAACTAGTTCGTTAGGTCAGCCAAAATCAGAGTGGATTAATTGAGTTTTAGCCACATTTAGTTTGTAGCCAGATAAAAAACCGAATTCTTCCGCAAGGGAGATGATTTTAGGTAGTGCACGTCTGATGTCTATGGTGGTGACAGCTACATCATCTGCATATGCAAAAATTTTAAATCAGTTGGTGTTAATTTGTACAGGTATGATATCTGCGGCGGAAGATAAATTGCGAAGAAATGGTTCTAGGTATAATGCGAATAGGAGGGGAGAGCAAGGGCAACCTTGTCTAGTCCCCCTTGTTATCGCAAAACCACTAGAAAGAGAGTTGGTAATTCTAATAACGGCTTTGGGGTGAGTATATAAGGTTTTAATTGCATTAATAAATACGATGGGAAAGCCCATCCAGAGCATGACAGACCATAAAAACTCCCAGGAGACCCTGTCGAACGCTTTTTCTGCGTCCAACAGGGCCACCGCAACTGGGGATTCAGAAATCTGAGCCCAGTCTAGTAATGCTATTATCTTTTTGACATGGTCTGTAGTATCTCTTTTCAATATAAAGCCGTGTTGTCTAATGGATACGAGAGTCGACATCAGCGGATTGAGTCTATTGGCGAGGATTTTGGAATAAATCTTACTGTCAGTAGAGATCAGAGAAATAGGTCGATATGAGCCAAGTTCTTCGCTATTTTTACCTTTCTTTTTAAAAATTACAATAATGGCATGAGACCATGACTCCGGTGGATTACCCGCGAAGGCAGAGCGAAAAATCTTCGTCAACTCAGGCTTTAAAATTCCTTTAAATTTTTGATAAAATTCTAAAGGAATAGAGTCCGGACCCATGGCTTTTCCAGCGGCAAGACCCGTAATAGCTAATTCGATCTCTTCCCAGGTGATTAAGGTACTGAGACACTCTGAAGAATCTAGTGACATTTCTGTGTTAATAATCTTGTCAAGAAAATTTTTAATATCGAGACCGGATACAGTATCGGATTGATGATATAGCAATTGATAAAATTCATTAAATGCTGCTAGTATGTCAGCTTTAGAGGTTTTAAACTCCCCGTAAAGATCTCGGATTTTGAAAATCTCCTTAGCCGTAGCTCTTTGGCGTAATCTTTGTGCTAAAACTTTCCCAGTTTGTTCGCTCAGTTCATAGCTTTCTGTCCGATATTGATTATAAAGGGAAGCGACCTGGTCGGCTATATGGGCATAAACAGAACTGCGTTTAATCGAGAGATCTTGTTGGGATTCCTCTATGTCTTTATTCAGTTTGATACTCTCCGCAAGCCGTTTCTCTGCATTCAGAACCATATCACAGTCACTTTTAAATTTATTCCGCTTATCCTTTAATTGAAAATTGGCATATTTTAATGTCTCTCCCCGCACAACTGATTTAAATGTATCCCAAACTACTGGGATTGAGGCAGAATCATTATTTATCTCAAAAAACTCCCGAATGACATTAGACATAAATTGAACATAATCTGGTTGTGAGAGTAAATTCCGTTGAAATGTCCAGGTTGATTTGTATGCCTGTCCACCTGACATCAAAGTAAGCTTTAAACAGAGAGGGTTGTGATCAGATAACAGTCTGGGCAGAACTTCCACCTCGATTTTATCCAAAAAAAACTGGGATAAAAAAAAATAATCAATACGAACAAACTTCTTATGCGGAGCAGAAAAAAAAGTGAAACCAGAGTCGTCTGGGTGGATAATATGCCAAGCATCAAATAGGGCATTATCTAATACCAGAGACCTTAGCGCCCTAAAAGACCGTGGTTTCAAACCATTATATCTTAAATTTTGTCTAATATTAACGTCAGCATCAGAGTGGATATTGAGATCCCCGCAGAAAATAATAGGGACATTGCTGAGAGCTAGCTCCTGATTTAGATAATTGAATAATTCAGAGTCATCGAGATTAGGGCCATAAACTGAATAAAGTAAAAGCCTACACTGGGAGACAAGAAGTTCTGCCATAGCCCACCGGCCCCAGTTATCTGCAGCGATCTTGATAACTGTGCCCAGATTCCGGCGCATGAGTATAGCTACACCTCGTTTAATGCCAGTCTGCCTGGAGGCTATTAACAAATCCAATCCAAGAAACTTTAACAAATCTCTTTTCTCCCAAGATAAATGTGTCTCCTGAAGACAGAGTATGTCGATCTGTGACAGATAAATCATTCTAGTCAGCATAGCTCTCTTTTTTGAATCATTGAGACCGTTAACGTTAAGAGTACATATTTTGATTATTTTATGCATTGACTAAAGAGGCAAAAAAAAGAATTATAAATATTGTGGTCTTTTACACATGGCTTCCTATGAAATTGAAGACCACAAAAAAAAAAAAAACTTCCAATGCTTTACCAAATATTACATCAATAGAAAACAAATCTGAACTACACTCCGTAACCAAAAAATAACCAATCGAGCAGTCTTGCTCAACTCTGACTGATGTTGAATTACCCCCCCACCACCCCCACCTCCCCCTCCACCCCGACACACCCTCCCCTGAGACCATCCCCCCATCCCAACCCACCTTATGAGGCACAGGGACAGCCAGTCCCTGGGATCAGCGAGTACCATCCCGCCCCCCTCCCAGATGACCCGAAGAGGAAAAAAAAAAACGTTCAAAAATCAGATTAATCCAGCGCACAAACAATATCAATTTTGACAATTTGGCCAGAACTATAGCATGTAAAAAAAAAAGACAGCGCTGTAAGAAATTTAACATTAGATTATAGAGAGTCCAAATATTCTTTGGCCAAAATTTCAGAAACAAAAAAGCTTGTTTGATTCTTAAAGATAACTTTGAGTTTGGCTGGATTTTGTAAATAAACAGTAGCTCCTTTTTCTTGAAAGCCGGCAATTAATTGCCGTAGCTGCCACCGCTTAGTGACAGTAGATTGGCAGAAATCTGGCCGGACAAAAAAACAACAGCCATTAGCAGAGCGTTTTTTGTTAGGTCTGGCTAGATCAAAAATAGCTTCTCGGGCTAAAAAATTATTAAATCTAACCAGAATGGCTCTCGGGTACTTTCCATCTTTAGGCTTAGATCTACTTTGAAGTGGAAATCGATGGGCACGTTCAATGATTAGCGGCCAGTCCCACGAAGTAAGTTCCGGAAATGCTGTAGAAAAAAGATCACAAATAAATTTCCGGATATCTGTTCCCCCAAGATTCTCAGGGACGCCTAAAACACGCAAATTATTTCTCCACAATTGGTTTTCCAACTCGGCAAGCTTGAAGCTGACATCGTCCCGTTGTGCTTTAATAGAAGCAAGTTCCTTTTTTTGTGTGGCAACTACATCTTCCAGGGTAGAAATCCTGGTTTCGGCCTCCGAAACTCTGGCAGTTATGTCAGTGCAGAATTTTGTAAAACGGCGCACAGCATTTTTTACTTTTTGACACGTGCCTTGTGTACGGGCAATCTCCATTTTGGTATCTGATCTATGTGCCAACATTGTTTGATATATCATGGAGAGAGTCACTGCCGAAGATGGATCAGAGGCAGGTTCTTCAGAAATAGCTTGCTCATTTAGGGAAACCGGCTGTACAGATAGAGAATCCTCAGCACCATTAGATTTGTTCCTAGATGCAGGTGACCGCCTGACCCTGTGTTTCTCAACAGTTATACTGGAGCCAGGAGAGGTCTCACTAGCCCCCGTCTCGTCACCCAAACTGCCGTCCTCCGGGTAATCAGCCCAGTCCTTATCCAAACTTTAGTAGGATGTTAAATCAGATATAGAAAAAAAATTCTCAGTGGGCTCCAAAGCAATGTCTTGTAGAAAGGTTTCAGTAGAGACTGAAGCAAGCTGAGCAGTGAGAATCGCGGGACTGGTCAGAGGATATACGTTATCGCACGATAGCTCCCCGTCTACTGTTTCGGTTCCACCAAGAGTGTTCAATGTGTTTGAAACTACAGGTCCCAGAATGCTGTGCGATGGTGTTCCAGATGCAATCAGGGGGTCAGAGACTAACATCACAGCTGATTCAGGGTCAGGGTTTATTGAGGTGACATTGACTGCAAAGTTTGCAGCAGTATTGCCATCTGCTTTGGTAACTGCTGAAGCAGAAGAAACAACCGATGCCAAAATGGGCTGATTAATAGTATTTTTAACAGCGTGTTTCTCAAAAAGCGCGGGTACAGTTTGATTTGTGCCCCTATAGAGAGGCTCTCCCCGTTTTTTTTTAGCAGAGAGAACAGAGGTAGACTCACCAGCTTTGGCTGTCCCACGCATGAGATTGGCGACTTCAGGCTCCTCTGTGTCGTCGGTTGGAGCATGTTTGCTCTTGCCACTGCGGGTATTCAGGGGTTTCGCCTGCTGGTTGATGTTTTTTGGCGGCATTATGTGAGAACGCAAAAAAGAGCAAGGCACAGGATGTCTAGCCCGCCAAAACCAGAGCGGGAGGCACCGGGTAAGATGGCAGAGCCGGGAGAGCTGGAAAAAAGCAATCCACATAGGACGCAGCCGATACAAAACACAGGCAGTCCTGGAGCGATGAGATGGTGAACGATGAAAGCGTAACAGCAAAGTATCAAACGCAGTGAGACCAGCTCGGCACAAACAAGAAGAGGGAGGCCGAGAGAAGCTAATTAGCCGTATGCCGATGCCGATGAAAGCTTCAGCCGGACCAGCCAATGGCGTTGAAAGTCAGCGTGGATAGAGCTGTGAGTAAGCTAGCATTTTTTTCCTTTATTCCTTTATTCTTTTATTCCGTTCCGGAGGCTCGTGTATCTCCACCTTGAACCTTAGACTTTGCTGCGAGCCGGGGGAGGAACCAGGACCGATCAATCGGTCCTCCTTAGGCGCCATTTCTCTTCGGGTCAGGGAGTAGAATAGTGGGAGCGGGAACGACTCACACCGCTGAGCTGGCGGTCGCAATCTTGCCTCCCGGAGTATCCATAACAGTAAGAGCTATCAAAGGTTTTGCAAGCAACGAAAAATTGGCAATCCACTGTCTACAGTACGATGTAATACCTAGAAACGCACGCACTTCTCTCTGTGTCGTAGGCACACTTATTTTCGCAATCGCTTGAATTCTTTCTGGGGTCAATCTTCTTCCCTCCTTCGATAAGAGGTGACCTAAGTAGGTAACTTCTTGTCGGCAATATTGCAACTTTGAAAGAGAAACCTTATGATGGAAATCAGACAAGTGACGTAACAACGACATAGTAGCCTCTCTACAAGTCTCTTCATTGTTAGCAGCAACTAAAAGATCATCAACATACTGAATAAGGGCAGCACCATCAGGTAAAACCAACAAATCAAGTTGCGTCTTCAAGGCTTGACTATAGATCGATGGACTCTCACAATAGCCTTGAGGAGCGCGTTTAAACCGGAAACTTCGGCCTCCTAAAGAGAAGCCAAAAATATCTCTACTCTCCACGGCAATTGGGATGCTGAAGAAAGCATTCTTCAGATCAATCACCGAAAACCACGTGGCTGTAGCCGGAATCAAAGTCAGTAAAGCGGTGATATCAGGCACAACAGGGAATTGTGGAACAACGATCTTATTCACCTCGCGAAGATTGATCACAAACCTATATACAGGAGGTTGTGAAGAGTCTGTTCAGGCAACACCGGACTATTGTACACATTACCTCTCGTTTCCTCAATCACACCTTTCTCAATCAGATCAGAGATGATCGCCAAGAGTGCTCTTTCACCATCACTTGAGATACGATACTGTGGAATGCGTGGCAATCTAGCATTCGCCTTCAATGTCACAACATAAGGCCGAATCTCCAAAAGACCCACATCATTAGGACCAGTAGCCCAAAGAGAATCAGGAAGAGAAGACAATTCAGCTGGAAGTTGGTCTTTAGCCAAATACATCGGAGAGATCACTCTCTTTCCCAGTGTAAGCTGTACTCCTGAAGGAGAACAATAAAGCGTCGCATACAATCTCTTCAACAAGTCCAATCCCAACAAGTTCTCACCACAACCTGTCGTCAGAATGAGGGGTGCTTCGAATTCACAAGGTCCGACAGAAAGAGACAAAGGACTAGAAATCGGATTTCTAACCGGGGCGCCAGAAAAACCTACTGAAACATTCGTTGAGCCAGACAAAGGTGCGCCAGGGAGTTTAGAGTGCATGATAGAACTCTTCGCAGCACCAGTATCCAACAGAAAAGGCTCAGACACACCTGATGCAATCACTTCAACATAAGGTCCACTCTGATCTACTGGAACTGAAACGACTCCCTCTCTTTGTCTGTGGCTGTCCTAGCAATCGTTACCTTCCATATTCTCACCTTCAACGTAATAATCATCCGCATAGTATTGAGCCGTCCTACCAGACGTACCATTCTGTTGATCAAAACAATTCATCGAATTCTGCGGAGGCAAGGAACGCGCAATCGGAGACATACCACGTCCTCAACCTCGCGGAGCTTGTTGAACACCTCGACCTCTCATACCAGAAACACCATTCGTGCGCTGTAATAAAGTCGGGCAACTATTCTTGAAGTGACCCTCTTCTTTGCAATACGCACACTGATTAGGACCTACAGAAAAACGCTGTTGAGAAGACTCGAACCTTTGCGAGTTTCTCTGATATTGTTGGGGTTGTTGATAATCACGCTGGGTGTTGCGAGGCGGGTATGCTTGCTGCAAAAGAACCTTAGTCTTCAGTTCTTTAGTCTTTTTGTCCGCTTTCTCTATCTCATCCTTATTTCTATTCTCATAGTACTGGGCAGTAGCCAATATCTGTGCCGACGAAGAAACAGCCCAGGCACTTTCAGAATCCTTCAACCTATTGCACAACTCGGGAAGCAAATTATGCACAAACTTGTCAACGAACAACCTTTGACCACCTTCTGTACTCATGTCTTGACCACTGTGGTCTGCAAATGTCTCTTCAAATCGAGTGAAAAAGTCGGACACAGTTTAGTCTTTCTTCTGCTTGCATGCAGACAACTTGTCCCAATTGACACGCATAGCAGGCATCAAAGTCTTCATATAATCAATAATTCTACCAGGGAGATCAGCAATCACATTCTCGAGTTTAGCACCACCTATTTGTCTTTCATCTGCAGTTCTAAGGTTATTCCATGTATCTCTAATTCCTGCGCATGATCCGTATGACGAATCTTACTCCATATAGGCTGTGGAACCACATTCCCAAATAACATATCTATATCAGCCAAATTCAAAATAATACATGAACCCGCAGTTTGAGATAGCTCCTTATAAAACCCCGCAGGATTTTTACGTGGATCAGGCAGAGTCTGCTTTAGAGCTAGGACTTCGGCACGCTTCCATGGAACATGTACCCAAACGCGCTGGAAATGTACCAGAACAGGTGGATTAGCATTCGCATCACCAGGTCTCCAAACGGGAGGAACCTCACGCATCGGGTATTGACGTGCCTTTCTCCTAACTGAAGAATCAGGCTCTAACAATGACCTAGAAGGAAACTCACTCCTAAACAACAACAATGTCGCGACTGCTCTTTCAACATCAAGACCCACTATAGTTCCTTTCGCAAACTCGGACCGCACACGGAACAACTCATGCGGAGTCTGCCCTACCTCGCTATCTTCCCACTGTTCACGAAGGAAAGAACACATCACATCAAATAAGTATCTCTGTTTCGGTGCTTCCCATTGATGGAAAACATCCATAACACCCTCAAGATCATAGTGCGAAGGAAAGGTAACCCATTTACGCGCCAAGTGATCTAACACTGTCCGTTCATCAGGACCAGGCAATTGACTACGCAATTGCTTACGCTCTACAACAGGAGACATACCCAATGAACCCATTAGAGTAGAAAAAAGACTTGCAACCGCATCAGTCCTCCTCCGTCGAGCAGAAGGAGAAGGTGACAAAAGAACAGGAGACAAATCAGAATGAGAAGGAACCGAAGTCGGAACAGTGACAGAGGGAACAGACAACACAGGTATAGGAGTAGCAGACGAAGGAGGTAGCAAAGATGGCAGCCCTTGAGAAGGCTGCGCCGAGGCAGTAGTAGCCAGTAGAGGGAGAGCTGGCTGTTGAGGAACCACTGGAGGTAAAATAACCGGGGGTTGCGCAACTACAAGTGGCGGAGGTGCGGTAGCACTCTGAGCATAAGGGGGTGGTGAACTTAATAGATGTGACATTAAAGGATCTTTCGCAAGATCTTTCTTTTCTTCTTGCTGTTGAGGCGGCAAAGCTGGGTAACATTTGTCTACCGCTAATTTACGTTGCCTAAACATCTGTTCGCTTTCTTGCTCTTCCTCATTATCCTTAAACTGTATAGCAGCCTGCACCATCGACATACCTCGTGCACGCTTATTTCGTTTCGCTAACTTAATTTCCTTTTGTTTGGCTTCCTTTCGCCAAAGGCGGAAAGAGTCAAACATTGCCGGCCGGGCTTTCTTTTTGAAGAGTCTGACTTCTAAATTATCTAAAATTTCCATGTCGTAACTACCATATTGGGGCCACTTTAGGACACCATCCTTCCTAGTATACCTAATCCATACATCATTATATGTGATGGGGCCCACGCCGTGTTTTAAATAGAGCGCCTAGGTCGGAGTTCCAATCGGAGGTACCGGACACGAGTCCTCCAATCGGGAATCCCTATTATAACCATAACAAAATTTCTTTCCAAGTCTGCTAAGACCAGGCATCCTCGCTCACTAGTCTAGCTTCAAACTTCAAGGGAATATCAAAACGAAAGCCTCGTGAATACACGAGTCCCTCGGCTTTGGGGCCTGCAGGTACCAAATCAAAGCGATCCCGAAGGATACCAAAACAAACTAAGGACTGGGAGACGCTCCACTCATACTTAACTGAAATATCGATGAAGTCGCCAGAAGACCCGTCTATCGTCTCGCTTTACAAGTCATCAAAGGCTCCAAGAGAGGGCGACAGTCAGGGTAGCAGTCCTTCGTAGCCGTCGGAATGCGGGGAACTTCGCAGCAAAGACTTTCGGACCACAACGACATACAGGGGTCGATGAAGTGGTAGGCCTCCCTCCAGAATTTTCACACGAAGCTCCTCACGATCTTCAGGCTTGGACCAGTACCGCTGAAGTCGCCCCAGAGTTGGGCGCCAACTGAAGAACCGGGATTTAATCCCAGCGGCGCAGGGGACACGCCCAAAGTCTTCGGGTTCACCTGTCTTAGAGTACAGAGACACGGGATTCTTCTGTTGACATCAAAGATCAATTTTATTAGCTGCAGCCAGTAACACAGGTCCTAGAAGTACAACACGGTGTATGTTCTCAGGAGACTGCTCAACATAATAGAGCGGAGCATCGTCTTTTATGCCAAAAACCACGTTCCTGGCTAGCATCAATTACTCACAAATTTGACCAATCAGAGGATGATATTTACAGAGGCATCACATAACGACAAACCCACTTTCAGTTATCCAGCATTCTTGTTCGAACAGGCCGGACGGGCCCATCATAAAAGACCTCAACCCAAATCAATAATTAGGCCATAAGGCCATAAAAGGAAGGAGCAGAAACAGATGAAGGGAAAGATAGAGGGGTGTGTGCGTGTGCCATAGAATCAATAATGCCCTGCTCTTTGATCTCTATCTGACCAGCTGCTTAACAGGGTACTGGCTCAACAAGTTTAGCCTCGGGCAACAGGGTCAGTTGACTCAGGTCAAACTGAAGTCAACACGAACTCGAACTAAAGTGTATGCGTCCCTAGAGGCTCGCTTGGCCACAGTCATCCTGTAGTCATTAGCCTATGTGAGGGCAACCACAAAATGGCGGTTATGCACAAAATGGAACCCACGGGTGCAGACTAGATCGTCAAATACACAGTGAATCCATCGGTGTAGCATGATGAAAACGCTTACGCATACCGCACTTGTCAGTCGCGGTTCGCTGATACCAAAATCATCACGATACGACAACCTTCATTGAATGGGTTCAGAATTCACGGAACCACATGAAGACCACCTCAGGACCACTGCCACCGCCAACATTTGTACTCCCATGGTGGCGGAGGTAGATATAGTAGCAGGCCATAGGGGTGGTACCACCAGTTCCTCCATCAGTCAGATTACAAACTGCCTTTTCCATCGACCTTTCCCTGGCAAGGATACTGCCATGCGTGGGTCAGCGGAAAGGCAGTGCAAGTGCCCCAAAAGTGTGCCGAGGGTGATTGTGCCAGTGTGTTCTGGCACTGACACACATGCAATGTGCTCCCATACCTTTGGTTCAGGTGAACTCCTTTTCCAACAGCACTTCTCAGACGACAACATACGGCTGACTGGCTGGTATCATGTTGTGGGTGTGTCTAGCAGTCAGCAGTCTGGTCAGCACTGTATACTTGCTCACAGCCACACATACCGCCATCCATACTCCACCGCACTAAGACCACTAGCCATGCGGGAAAGTTGAAATGCGGCAGGTGCGGAGGCTGCATGCTCATCAGAGAACTCGGTCCTGCTGCCAAAGCGGGACGCCAGTACCTCCACCAAACTTGTAATCAGGCCCTTCATTTTTACTCATTACTTTGCTAAAATGGGCCTTCTGTTAGCATGGTGTAAAGGTTAACTACATCTTTGGCAGGCACATATGCTAGGGCTACTAATATTTTCATTTCAAAAGCAAACTGGGTTTCGCAGATTTCTGTAGATGTCTTCAAAGGATTTAGTTGAACTTATAATAGCAGCATTGTATGGCTGTTTGTGTGTGTATAGTTTCCATGTTGTTTGCATCAATACCTTTTCAAAATCTATTATAGTTGCATACAGAGAGTAGTTGTTAGTTTTTATTTCAATGTGATTTAAAAGTTCAAAATATGTAGCACTTTGCTTATTAGTCTAAAGTGCGCAAATTAAGGATTTTAAAACGTCCGCGTTTCACATTGGCTTTGTCTTAGGAGGTTGTTTTCAGTTGCAAATATGATTCTTTTTCTGTTGTTATTGTGATTGTTGTGTAGGAGGAAGGGTTCATCAATACGTGTAGTAGTTAGACATTCTGGAATGTGTATGCAATGATATCATCTAGGAGCAGCATGGGTTTGACTTGTAGCTTTTTTAGATTGTGATATTTTTCATTTTAAAGTAAGAATTGCTGGTAGCTGACCTGCATTGTGCTCAGCACTTTAACGGATATGTCTCTTAACAATTTTGTAGTGGTGTCTTGGGAACTAGCATACATTGTCCTTAATGATCACAGCCTAGTGTATAGCTATTGATACACACATGTCATAAATTAATTAATTACTAATCTCACTAATTGTATGGTTGCAGTCAGGAAGAACATATTTGTGTTCCATGGTCTTTGAAGTCTTGAAATAATATGGTCATGTCCAATAGTTTAGCAATGGCATGGTGGTTGAGTTATGGTTTATTGGTGACAGCATTGTTGAATGGGTGATGTGTAAATCAATGGTTTCAGGTTGTTCTGGTGCTTGATCAAGAAACTGTGGTGTTATTGACGGTTTGTGGTGTGATTGAGCGGTTGGGGTATGATTCAGCATCTGAGGTATGCCCAAGTGGTTTAGCGGTTATCTAGTTATTGACTGTGATCCAGTAATTAGGGTGATAGCCAGTCACTGAGGTGTATTGTGGCAATGTATAAAAGAACCAGTGGCTAATTTGGCTGTCACATTTTCCATTTTATATCTTGACTGCTGTGTTCTTGGCCTCCTGTGGCTGTACATGATGTGGTAGAGCCAATAAGGGATTCAGACATGTCGACAAACTCTAATATGCGTCAATTAGAATTTAAAAGGGTTGTAGGTGCCACCCGTAGCTCACTCTTGTATCACATGACACTGTTATTGCAACCCCTTGTTTCAGGGGTCATAATGTCAGCCACAGGAACAGAAATAGGCAAGGACAAGGGTCAACAGCAGTCACATGAAGGTTGATTCACTTCCCCTACCCCTGGAAGTTTGGGGTGAATTGAGGTTATGGCATACATTATATAACACACTTTCAAGTCTTGCTAGTCTCATTTTATATGAAGCTTTCTATTAGAGCAGTGCATTTTGAAGTGGAAACACTCCTCTGTCCCTTTAGGTGTTTTACTTGTGTGACTGTGTAGTGTGTTTTCTTTGTATGAAGGCTAAACTCAAAGATCAACCAATATTTTCAAGCAACTGGAGACCAGAAAGAGGGGATTGACTATTTGAGTCAAGAAGCACATCTGAATGTCAATAATGCTAGTTTATTGAAATGCAACAACACAATGCTTTTGCACTTTCATTTTGCTTTAGTATGGCATTGTTGCATAGGTTGAGATATTTTATCCCAGAAAGGAATTGCACTCCTACACTCCTCCTCTGAACAACATTCAGTGAAATGGGTATCAAGAGTTGCAATGAAACAAAATGTGAGGAAATGTATTGCCACATGACTAACTACAATGTTATTATAAGTTGGGACCTGAGCACATTGGCTATCGTGTAAAAGATTGAATGCAAATCATTAGAAAACATATTATTACAATTTTACCAATGCACAGGGAGACCACAAAGAGAGGAAAGGCAGTAAAGGTAAAAAGTTGAAAGTTGTTGATGCTGGTTTGGTCATGTACTCTAAACTTGCACATTGTACCAGATTCATGTAAGTCTTTCTGCAGTGTAGAGAATAGTCTGAAAAATTGGATTTTTCACATGAACAAATTCAGTTTTTGAATTTGTTCATGTGAAAAATCCAATTTGGCCCATGAAATATATTGGCAGTAGGGTACAGAATTACACATACATTAGGAGTGGAAATGTATATATAAACACTCACATGTAGGGCCATTTGATGTCCTACATGTCAGTGCTCTCCCATAGGTGTCATGACAATTGAGGCCGAAGTTTGCTGCCATCAACAGGTCTTTGCCTCCATGCTGATGTAGCTTATGAGAGCATAACAGATTAGTGACTGCAGTCCTGCTGCTTTGTTAAGGCATGTGGACCAGGTCATAAGTGCAAATATAGTATCCATACTCCCTGCCTGCCACTCCCATTGGCAGAAACCAGGTCCTGAATGTCTGTCAAGACCTAGTGCCAAAGAAGATCCAGCTATTTATTTGTGAGAGGCAGTTGACCCTGGCAAATGTGCACCCATGTGCAACCATATACTCATGAATCAGTTCTCATGTGTTTGGACTTAAAGTTTGGCTTGCTATGGTTTAGTGGTGTTACATCAGGCAAGATGTTCCTTATGGAAAACATTAAAAGAGGCATTACATTATGAAAATGTAACACCTTTTAAAGTGTCACTGATACACTACTGAAGAGTCCCACAGAGAATGAAAGAAGTCTCAAGAGTTGTACTGAACAAGCAATAAGGAATGAGGAAATGTACTACTATAATAATAACTGGAGTTATTTAGACTTTCCTTAACATCTATGGTGCACATGCATCAACAAAACAAAAAGCGATTCCTTATTAGCGAAAAATAAGGATTCGTTATTAAGGAATCGCTTTTGTGAATGCATCAACAGATTCGGTAAATAATAGCGATTCCCTAAAAATCGCTATTTTTACCGAATCATCAATAGCGGGGCATGCAAACACCGAAGAGCTAATAGCGATTTCGGTAATACCGAATTATCTAATAGCGAAATCGGTATTAGCGAAATCGGCAATGATCGGGTCGCTCCGGGAACGTGTTTATGACATCACCAACCAGGAAATACTGCTGCCCCACCCTCATTGCCTCGACAGAGGAGCAAACAGGAGCTGGGACTGGAGACTGGCTGTGCAGATTGAAGCCACACCAACTGAGCAACCCTCAAACACTACCCAGATGGAGAAGGAAGCACCATCCAGCGCTGGGGCTGCACGCAAGCGGAAACGCAAGCTTTCTGACCGGGAGCTGGAGCACCTGATAGAGGGAGTCAGCAGCAAGCACGATCGCCTTTTTGGTAAGCTGTCCCTCAAGGTGCCAGAGCCCGAGAAGCGGCGCATATGGCAGCACATCCGGGAGAGGGTGAATGCTGTTGGTGTGATGCCCCGCAGCATTGACGACCTGAAAAATAGATGGTACGACCTGAGGAAGCAGGCTAAGGAGAGGATTGCGGAGAGGCTCCGGGAGGCATCCAGAACGGGAGGCGGTCCTTCTACAGTTCAAGCCAACACTGCCCTGGAGGAGCTGGTGGAAGGGAAGATCGAGCATGAGGCCGTCGTGGGAGTAACCCAGATGGATACCTCCGGCGCAGCCACAAGTGCCCAAGGTAAGATGCATGCCTGTGCCCATACCCAGCATAGCGTAAATCCATTCCCATGCCCCCAGCAGGATCACAGTGTGCATGCAGCTTTGGCCCACACACCTTTACTCTTAACACTAGTGCATCATGGGAGTTGTAGTCTAGTCAGCCCAGTGTGCATGTACAGGATGAAATACAATTACAAATCACCACATCAGTTGAACATGGATAGAGACTGTTTATTTGGTGGATCACAGAGGGACATGTATGTTTACAACACTACGTAGGTGTAACTATCCCACTAACCATGCACTGTTTCACACACAGATGCATCTCCTGGGGATTCGGACGACAGCGGGTGATTATTTCGGAGACTCCTGCGGATTCCGACATGGACACAGCGCAGGATGCGCATACATCACCTCCACCTGCAACCCCACCACCACCACCACCAGCACCACCAGCACCAGCACCAGCACCACCAGCACCAGCACCAGCTACACCAGCTCTACCTACAACATCCACTAAAGCGCCGAGGCGCAGGTCCCAAGTCCCGGCCATGCAGGTGATGGGAACACCCTCTACACCATCGGGACAAACTCTGCGCAGCATCACACCGCCTGCTGCACCACCTGCACGTTCCAGACTCCCACAGCAGCGCAGATCTCGGCCAAGTTCACTCTCTTCAGGCGACGTTGATATCACCCAAAATGCTGCAATCGAGGAAAGGATGCTGCGTGTCCAGCGCCTGCAGGGACGACACATGGCGACAATCAGCTCAAACATCGTGCGCCTTGCAAGGGAAATGCGTGCCATGACTGCGGCGGTGAGGGACATGAGCACTGTGGTGGCAGAGGGCAATGGACACCTGAGGGAGGACATCCATGAGCTCACCCGTGCCATGAGGGAAGGCCATGAGTGCGAGAGGAGGAGGCACCGTCAGAACTTCGCGGCCTCTACAAAGGCCATCACAAGGATGAGCAATAGCACCGCAGTGTTGGCACGCCGCTCGGTGTCCTTGCAGGTGGACCTTGGGCACTTCTGCAGGGATGTTGCCAAGGCTCTAGGGCAGATGACTGCTGCAGTAGAATACTTGCAGAGCGGCACATTCAGTGCTGGTGCATTGGGAGGGGAAGACGGCAGTGAGGCTGCCTCGAGTGTAAGCAGTGTGTCTGTGGCAGAGACCAGCACCAGGCGCCGCAGTTCACAGGGCTCCACGGGGACAGGCCGTGGTGAGGCGTCGAAGACACCGGAGAGGAGGCTTGGCGTACGTGGCAAGCGCCACTAGACTGATTTACATCCATAACTGACCGTGGTGGGGCAACCATGGTCCTCCCCTTCCTGACGCTGCACAGCCGTGACTTAAACGCACATTTGTTCTTACAGTTTTCATGGGGAGCATTATTTTCATTGCTTGTTTGGTTGCACATACCGCAGTGCTACTATGCATTAAACAGTTGCACCACCAATGAAATAGTAATGTATCATTCTTACCTGCTTCAGAAATGATGTTGCATGATGTATGTCCGCCTCCTATGGCCCTCTGCTGTGTTAGGGACGTGTGCCTGTCGCTGTTGGGCGGGTGGTTGGTCATCCCGGTGGTCGTCATTCCTGTCCACCTCTATGGGTATCCCCCTTCTGGTCGCAATGTTGTGCAGCATTGCACATACAGCAACAATCCGGCAGTAGGTATCAGGTTTGTATAGCAAGGCGCCGCCAGTCTTATGTAGGATTCTAAAGAGACTCTTCAGAATCCCAAATGTCCTCTCTATGACATTCCTAGTGCTTATGTGTGCCGCGTTGTATCGTTGTTCCTGTGGGGTTGCTGGATTGATGTATGGGGTGAGTATATATTCACGCAGGGTGTAAGCACTGTCACCTAGAAGATAGAAGCAAACACTTAGCAATGGTGATGTTCATACATGTGTGGTGTTCATGTGGGAAGAGGTATGTGTACGTACCAAGCAGGTGTCCCTCTCCAAATTCTCCGTTCAGTAGACGCCTGTGGATGCCACTGTGGCGGAATATGTAGGAGTCGTGTGTGCTCCCCGGAAATTGTGCCACTAGGTCCGTTATGATGTGATTGGCATCGCACACAACCTGCACGTTGATTGAGTGGTATGACTTGCGGTTACGGAATATGTACTCATTTGCTGAGGGTGGACAGATGGGGATATGCGTACAGTCGATGCATCCAATTACATGGGGGAATTGTGCCACCTGGTAAAATGCCTGTTTGTTGTGGTCCAACTGCTGTGGGGTTGTGGGGAAGCTGATGTGGGTGTGTATCATTGTCAGCATGGCATCTAAAAATTTCTGGAAGAAGCGTGAGAGTGCGCTTTGCGATACGCCTCCGGCTACTGCGATTACCCCCTGGAAACTTCCTGAGGCCAGTAGGTGCAGGCTGCATAGGACCTGGACATGCGCAGGGATTGCATTGGTCCGGTGTGTCTGGTGCTGCAGTAGTGGTTCCAGGTCTGCAATGAGGCGCATGATCATGGCACGATTCAGTCGATACTTCTCGTACACCTCGTTCTCATTCTGTCCGAGCAAGGTGATGCGCAGTCTGAATACTCTCTCCTGGACCCTTCTCCTGCGCTGTCCTGCCGCATTGATACGCATCCTCCTTGCAAGCACGTAGAGGGCTGCCATTTTGTGCTAGCCAACAGGGTCTCCTTGGCCACATTGAAGGGTTTGGTGATTACCACAATCAGTTGCACATGTTTTAGATTTTTTTTTGTTCACAAAACTTTTTTTTTAACTTTACCTCCAGGTTCTGATTCCCCTTATTTTGCTCATGCTAAATAGCGATTTTTGGGATTTTCAGTATTTGCGACTGTTGTTGCATTGGGTAGCGATTCGTTATTAGCCATTGGCACTTGCCGGGAGCTATTAGTGATTTCGGTGATTGCTAATTCGGTATTTAGCGATTCTGTATTTTTGCATATTTGTTATTTGCGAATCGGTATTTTTCCGGTATTTATTTAGCGATTCGTTAATTGCTCACAATTTGGGTTGATGCATTGGGATTCGGGTTTTGATACTCGCTAACGGGTGATTTTTGCGATTCGGTATTTTACCGACTGGATTTTTGCTTGATGCATGTGCCAGCTTATTTCTTAACCACTTTGATTACCTGTGCATTGCTTATTGCTTCATTACTTATTTTCTGTGTTCTGTTTATTTTGAAATGCACCTCCCCTTCATCATCTCATATGATGCATCAAACGTGTGTGTTGATTTTATTGGGTACATTGTCTAAATTTGTTTATCTCTTCCCTTGATTGCTGTGAACATTTTCCTACGGGTTAATATATGATCCAATCTCACCATTTCAATTTTATAAATTCTCTGTTTGCTCAGAAAAAAAATTAAATTGCCCCCTGCATCTTCCTATCATTTCAATATTGTGATAAATAGTTGCAGTTCAGCGGTTGCTCATTTCTGGATTTTTCCTGACCTCCAGTTTATCAATTAGGCTTTTCTACAAAAATATCATCTAACAGCAACATTGTGCCTTAAATATTGGTTACAAAATATTGTCTTATTGGAGTCAATAAAAAAAAATATACATCCAATTGAGCAATACATTTGTAAACAATATTGCTGTGAGGCACTTTCTCTGGTTATGATATTCCAATATACAGCAGTCAATTCACCTGATATCCTATGTTTAATTAAACCCTAACAAAAGCCACTTCTAGTTACCGATAAACATTTGTTAAAGCAGGATTCACATCACTAGAACAGACTGGATAACTACTGTTATTTTTTAAGAAAGAATTATAATGTCCTTTGCTTGGAATTGTATTCATGGCATGTTACTGCATCTCTCTTTAAGAGCCTCTAGTTATCAAACCTGTTTTTAGTTTACTTCAACTGTGTATTTCTCACCTTGAGAGCGCTGTCCTTATGGAACATAATTGGATTGGATTTCCAGTTTTTTTAACCTCTCACCTGATTAACATTATTTTAAGTTAATGTTATGTTGATCTGAGAATTTGTGCTAACTCTACCAGTTCACTGAAAAAGCTTTCATTTCCTTTGTTTAACTCAAACTATGTTTTCTCAAGCCATTCCTTTGGATGTTTAATATCCACTCAAATTGGTACCCTGTCTAGATTCACTGAAATTCTGACTGGCTGTTTAACCGGTATCCTTATTTAATTTTTATTTCCTCATTTGAATAATTTACACAGCTGGACCAAAAATAACTTTAAAGCATGCTTTGTGCTTCCAAGGGCTAATTAACTAATGGTGCATCTCTGTCAATCGCAGTTCTTTTATTCCCTATTCTACCATGTCAGATCTTTACTGCACAAAGAAACTATCTTTCGTGACAATCTTACTACTTAGTGAACTAAAGAGAGCTTTAGTTTTTATTCATAGGTTTTGTATGATGAAAAATGCCTGGTCTATAAAAAGCTTTACTCAGCACCAATAGTCTGAGCCATAAAAGCACAAAATATTACAATAAATGATTACAGCATTGTTAAAAACATAAGTTTCCTAAAACCAAAATTCACACACTGCCAAGATGGTTAAATAAAACATGAATAAAATAGAGTTATATACATACATCATGCCTAAATACACCAATTAAATAATAACCAATTGTCTATGAATTAGAAAAAATGAAAAGATAAGACCAAACTTTTTCTAAATATTTTGATTATAAAGAAACCTATTATCAAGTTAAAGTTAACATTTTTACAGAAGCTCATTGTTACTGCCAAAAATCATGCTACTGAATTGTTTCAAGTTGGTGGGAATTTTTAAATCCACTTTCAACTTATTCTATCATTTCAATGTTGCAGATATCAACTAATTGTAGCAACATTGTGCTCAGAAATTAAGCCTGATTTGCTTTGACTCACAAGGAAAAGTCCAATAACTGCCAGACGAATCTCCATAATGTCTCTGCTTTCTGTACTTTCTCTTTTTTTAGGGTTACCCACAGATTATTGTGATGCGTCATTGCTACCTTGAAAGTAGATTACTGGCACTATTTTGTCCAATAGTTTCCATGTTTTGATTATTAGCAACTATTTTTCTCATAGGATTTTCAGTCATCTTTGAATGAAAGAGAAGTTCTTCCTCAATTCTGATGAATTGCCAAATTACAACATACATATTTCTGTGTAGAATTGTGGAGGTATGTACGTTCTTATTACGCATGACCTCATTGCCACTTTGATATGATCTTCAATAAGGAGTCCCCATCCATATAGTCACTAGAAATAGAGTTTATGGATGGGCACTGCAATTTTCTTATGCTTCATATCATAGGTATTGTCTAGGGTTAAAATCCTAGGGTTAGTACATCATGGTCTTAAATATTTGAAAAATTATCATTTTAGAACTGGTCAAATTCAGTTTTTAGGCTGTTCCACAAAAATATTGCCTTTTGAAATAGTACCTGTATTGACTCCACAGTATTGACTTTTAACATGCCATCAAGGTAAGCAGATGTGAAGTTAAGAGTTATAAATCTATTCTCCCATATACAAGATTACCCTGATATTTTAGTAATCAATATTTTGAAGTTGAGATAAGTTCAGGTTGATATAGAGATGTGTGTGAATGGGCAACTGTGGAATCGGTGCGAATGAAATTTGTATGAAAGGATGATAAGGTGGATGACATGGGCATGGGCTTCTATGTTAGCGGAATTAAAAGATGAACGGACCCCTGGAACCCACGGGACCCCAGGTGGAGGGGTTCCCTCCAGGTGGGAACAAGATGGGAATAGTGCCAAGACTAAACTTGGTAACCCTAGAACTTATGTACAGCATTAAATCTCCTTATGTAACCATATAACCTGACACAGACTGAAAAGGGGATTTGGGGGTGGGGAGGGAGTTTAGGGAGTTATCTCAATTTGATGTTTTTTTGTAATGAGATATGGAGGACTATATAGGTCAGGACATTGTTAATATATGACATTGAATGTAAGAAAAGCTCATATATCCTGATGTAATGATTGTATTCTCAAATGTTAATAAAGATATATTTTTTTTAAAGTTCAGGTTGATATTTTGATCTATAACAATTTTATCAGGTCTTTCCCATCAAACAAATTTAAATTGATTCATCTCTGTATTTAAAAGCATACACTGAGCTGTGAAATGCAGCAGTTAGCAGCTCTTTCCTAGAATGAAAATAAAACTTTCAGTATATTAGTACGGCTGAAGCTGCTGACTTTGGAACATGGGAAACCAGGTTTGACTCATCACTCTGAGATGGACAAGTCTCCTACATACCTTGTGCCTAAAAAGGAGAAAATTGTGAAACATAGTCTGGCTCTGCTGTTGCTCCAATGGACTTTGCTCTTGTTTGAGCTATAAGAAAACTGCAACTGGGTAAAATTGTATTGTAATTGTATTCTTATTTCACTCATGCTTTTATTTTTTTTAGAATTGCAATCAATTTAGATTGTGTTAGCAAAAGGGTGGGCAATTACAACATCCCCATCTTCACCATCTGCTCGCAAGATTAAATTATCTTGTGTACTTTTCCCTCTTTTTCCCCACTTTCATGAGACATTTCTTTCAGAATTAACTCTCCTTCATGGTTGATATAAGTGCAAGGAAAATCGAAAATGAAGCAACCTAGCTATAAGTAGCCCATTATCAGGGTCTGAGCAAGATTGTTTTTGCATAATAAGAAGTATGCCAAGTTGTATCTTTCAATGATAATTTGCACTATGGCCTAATGCCAGGTTATGAAATAGTGTATTTCTATAAGCAAAAAACAGGAGTGTGTTTTGGCCCCAAGCCTTTTTAACTTGTACCTTGCATACCTGAACAAGCATTTGTCAAAAGTAAATGGCCATCCCCCGAAATTGGCAGAGGACCACATACAGTATCTGCAATATGCAGACGACATAGTGGTCCTAAGCCAAACCCCTATTGGCTTACAAAGAGTCATTGACCACCTGACTAACTACTTTGACTGTCAGGGGCTGGAGATAAACAGAAAAAAACAAAGGTGGTGCGTTTAGTAGGCCCTAGACCCAAAAACAAATTCAAGTGGTTCGCCAAGGGTAAAGAAATAGAGGAAGTTGGCACTTACAAGTATTTGGGCATCAATTTAGGGCGATACATGTCCTTTACGATTCAGAAAAGTGCAATAAGAGCAAAGGCACAAACCTTAATTTTCGCATATAAACAGCTACAAACAAAATTGAGTTGCCGTCTTATAGTCATCTTTTAAAAACAATGGCAGCACAATTACTCCCATCTCTGGCTTACGGATTGGAAATATGATCGGGAATTCAGAATTTTAAACGATTTACAGACAAAAGTATATAAAGCCGTTTTTAAGCTCCCTAGAGAAGTGTCACCAGCATAGATACGCCTGGAATTTGAACTTCAAAACCAGAAATTCCAGAGGCAATCTGTTTTTGTGAAATTGTGTTGGAAATTTCGCTCTTCGGAACCCGGTACCCTGAACAATCTATGCTGGACAGAAATAAAGGTCCAGTTTGATTTTAAAAAAAACATATTCATGGGGTGAACACCTAAGAACAGCTCTGGTGGAATTGGACATTCAAGAGGCATGGGACGGTAAGATGGAGAGGATGGCGTTTAGCAGAGTGTGCAATGGCGCTGCAAAATAATTATCTTTCCTAGATGACAAAAATTTTGTGGAAAAAAGACATCATTCTTGGACAGTGATAAATTCTTATGTACAACTAAAACCGCAAGACTATCTAGCAGCTCACTTCAGATTGTTTCTAAAAAAGAAGTATACGCTGTATCGGTTTGGAGTACACGAAGCCAAGGATTTGCAACCAAGTTGGAAAGGGAAATATCATAACGCAACTTGTAGACTATGTGGATATCATAAGGAGTCCCTATGCCACGTGATGTGTGTCTGTCCTACAGTCAATGAAGCGAGAAGAACGCTTTTAAAACAAATTTTAAAAGAGCTGAATATTCGTACTTGTAGGCAGACTATTACCCACTGGGCGGGGGGATCATCAAACATTTTAATTTGCCGAGGTGTAAAGTTTTTTACCTTGATTGACACACTCTTAAAAAAGCGGGCATTGAACCTGTGAATATGGTTACTAATGAGTTGGAAAATCTTGTACAGATCTAGACATAATGATGCACTTTACCGTGAACTTGTGAACATGGTTATTAATGAGTAGGAACATTTTTGTACATATCCAGATATAATGATGTATTTTATCGTGTCGTTGTTTTTTAACTTACATTGTAAAAATTTTAAGTATTATTTTTTATGGTTGTAAAAAACCAAATAAAGAATTTCTTCTGTTGTCTAAGTAGAAATGAGAGAATTTGGAGGCATTCAGAGACAATTTATTTTGGGTAAGACAAAATGAACCCTGGTTATGTTTGCAGTAAATATTGAAAGACATTTTTCACTTCTTAATATTCTAATGCAGCCTAAGGAGTGTAATTAATATGAGAGAATCTTCCTCCAGCAATAGAGCATTAATGTATAGCAAGACTGAATTTACTGCCTGAGTAAGATACCTAGGATCCCGGAGCAAATAAAAAATATAATTAGAGGTTACACTGATTGATCAATAAGGGTTTGTCCTCTAATAGAAGCCTTTCTGTGAAGATCTACAGGGTGGCATCTACTCCATCTATTTGATGTTAGCAACATGCTATGAAGGGGTATTTAAGATGGAACTAATAATGATCAGTTTGCAAGAGCAGAGAATTGGTGTCATCACAAACTGACGGCACAAAAAACAAATAAATACATAAATCCGTAAATAAATCATTATTGAGCAATTAACTCCTCCCCCATTTAAACAAATGTGCATTATCTCATGTTGAGAAAATGATTGTTGGTACATTTAATCAGGCTACCTAAAGGTACATGTACTGCATTTTTACTGCACTTTTTCTTGTCATGCTTAAAGGTGTACATTTTTTGTTTTATGTATATGTACATGTACATTTTCTAAACATATACAGTTATAGGAATTATTAAAGTCTGTTGCTTGTTAGCCCAAACAAAAAGCATAAAGGTTGCAGTTGTTTAATAGTATCTCACTAGGCAAGTACAGGCTGTCACATAGTCTCCGATTGAGAAAATGTTAGTAAGTGCATTGGTAGCGCTAAGAGAGAATGCACTTGATCTCATCTGTTACAAATTTTATCCATTGTTCAATGGAAGTCAGTCCTTCTCTTAAGAGGCTCTGAAATCAGACAAGGACTTGCTCTTGAGAGGTCATAAGAGCTGAAAATATATCCCAGATGATCTGTTTTTCGGAAGTATCCTCCACCTTCTAACTGATTCACCAAAAGAGCTTCTGACTTTTCTATTTTTTTTAGGGGTGTGGGTGTTTAAAGTTGTGGAGTTTTGCCTTGTGCCTCATACTTATTTTTCACAAAGGCTATGAAAAATGCCTAAAAACCATGAAGTTATAGGTGAATGGGCTTTCCTGGAAAGTTATAGGTGAATGGGCTTTCCAGTAAAAATCATGCCTTTTGCAATGTTTGAGGTTTTAAACAATCTAGGCCTGCTCTTTTATATTTGCAGTCCTTGCCTTTTTTATCCATTTGCTCCGCTGTACGTAGCTTTATAAATAGTGCAAAGGAGATTAGGAAAATCTTGTGTGATTTATATGCAATGTAAGTCTGACTGGTTGTTATTCTATTATATTCGCTGCACTTAATGTTTTATGTGATCTTTTACGGTTTTAATGTATCAACCAGATACAGATTGATTGATTGATTGATTGAGTGATTGATTGATTGATTGATGAATTGGTTGACATATACAATGCTTGTAAAATTGCATATTCTTAGTTTTCTCCCTTTTTTACCCAGTGTAATTTGCACTATATTTTCCTTGGGAGTTTTAAGTTCGCCATGATGAAATGCCAAGGAAATTGCAGATCTTCAAACAGTAGATCAAAGAGATAGAGTGACAACAAAAGTTATATTATTATGCATGATGTGTTTTATTGCATATTAGAGTTCATTATGTACAGAAAAATAAGTTTTATTAAAAGGAGAGCAAAGAGTTCAAGAGGGCCAACCAAAGTACATTGGAAGACTGTCTACTGTCCTCTCTCCAGTTTTGGTGTGATAAGCGGTAGGGTCAGCATTCAATTATAGTGAGACAAAATGTTTTACCTGTGCCCGCAAGGGGCAAATGCTTACAGACCTCTTCAGGTTAAAGGTTGAGAGTACTTCACACCATCTGTATGGCCATGAATAGATGGAACACACACGCTCCGTATCAGTGGGCAGGATGAACGTAGCGTATGTATGTGTACTTGACTGTAGGATTTCTGTGTATAACTGGCAACTCAAGGTAGAAGGGGGTAAGTGTTTGAAAGGTTTCAGCACTCCGTTCACCATCTCCTTGTGTTTGCTTGGTTCGCCCTAAGTTGGCAGGGTATGCCCAGACGTGGGTCCCTTGCTCACTTTGCCACTGGATTCAAGCTAGCCTGGCTGAAGAGGGCTGTTAGCTCGAAACTGGTCCCAGGATGCTTGTTTCCGGTCCAGGGAAGACATGGCTTGGCAGTTCGGGCTGGATTGTTCCCATGAGGCACAGGGTCAAGACTGATTTGCATATAGCTGTGTATGAACTGGGGTAGCAAAGTGAGCTAAAGAATGATGATGAATTCAACCCAGATCTGTGACTGGGGGTGAGTGTTTGAAAAGTTTCAGCACTCCGTCCATCATCTCCTTGTGTTTCCTTTTTCATTGGAACAAGAAAGAAAACTAAAACATTATTTTTATAGGAAATGTAAAGATTTGGCAGGTCTACTCAGAATATTTTAGCACAATATATTAATGTAGAATGTATTGGTTATTGCAAGGTGTCCTTTCTTAAATATTATTATTCGATACAGCAAGTCAAACTGGGCACTCTAAAGACTGCATTGCAAGATATCTTCTCCAAGTCAGACAATCCTTGGTCACTGTACCATCACAGACTTACAAGTGTAGATGGAATCCTTAGCTATCACTTTAGTACTGTATCCAGGTGTATAAACCATCCTGATGAAACAGGCTCGATCTCTCTCGAGGGTAGCAGACCTCAACCTGGTCCAGGCCTGCAGCGACGCTGCATCAATTGCAAAATCTTCTGAAGGAATTGGAATGCAATCCTATTTGAAAGCTGCACTCAGCAGGGAATGAGACTCAAAATTCTCAGCGCAAGGCTGATGGCCTTTCCAATCAATGCATTTCTCTCCAGTTGGGGATCAGATTATAGGATCTGTCCTTGTAGATTTTGCAACAACAAAAGAGTGACTATACTGCATCAAGTTTGCTGCTGACCGGAATTTCTTAATGCACAACACATTTTACTAAAGTCAATGTTCTTAAAATCTGAAATTTCCACATGTAAGTATGCTTGGAATTTTTGTCTGACAACCGATATTCCAATGAACTTGGCCTGCTTTGGCAAGTTTGTGGACTTAATTCCCATTTCCATTATCCAGGCCGCAGGCACATCTTGATCAAGGTCACAGCCTTATGTATTGTATGCTTCTTTAATGGTTTCACTTGCTTTTAAACAACATTTGTTTGCACCATGTGAAATTCTGGGCATTCCACTATATGTTGTATGCAGGTATGGATTGCCTCATGTAATGAGATTGTTTGGAGGTGATTTTATTATTCTTTTATGTATATGTACCAATTGAACTTGGGTATTGGTTATTGTTTTTATTTGTAAATGAGTGACTATTTATTGACCACATATGTTTTCGTGTAGTTAATGTGTGTATTGACTTAAGAGAGTAGGTTTTGTGGTGTATATATGTAGAGTACTTATCAAATACAGGTAAGTGTAACAATTTTTGTGGTGAGTGGGAATGTGTAATATTTTGCTTCATAGGTCAAGAGAAACACCATTGACGATCATCATTTAGTATGTTCCATTTGTTTCTGGTTGTTTTTTTTACTTTTTATAGGAATATGTGTTGGATATATTTCTTCCTTTATTAACTTTTTGCCAGTTTACCAAAATGATTAAATATTTTTTCTGGTTTTTGAAGTGGAGCAATGGATGTGATATTGAACCTTTTTTGATTACTTTTTTTGGACACGTATCCTTTTACATTTGGTTGGCCACAACTATATGGATTATCTGCTGTGGAGGGGAATTTTTGTATTTGGATCATTTAGACATATGAAACTGTGTGCTTTTATTTAATTTGTTATTCCTTGAGAATAAGATTGATGGTGATAATTTAGATGTTTACTTTGTAAATTGTTTAATTATAAAAGTTTATGGTTGCTATATTTATATGTGGGTGTAATATATGTATTGTATCAGATATTGAATAATAGCAAACTTTGTTGTTCTTATGTTGTTTTTAAAGATTTCCTTATCATTTTTCATAAATGATGTTAAGTTTAACATATGTTAACTTTGGTGTGTATTTGATGTTAGATATAATGTTTTTCAAATGTTTCCTTTTTTTTGGTTTTCTATCTAAGGAATATATTATTAAGTATAATGTTTTAGTTGCGTGCTAGGACAAATTATTTTTAATTTGAGATAAAGGTGGTCCCACAATGAACTGAAAAATCATATACTGTTCAAGTTATTGTTGAGGTGAAGGACAGGTTACATTAGGGTGTAGGCTATTGATTCCAAATAAACATATGTTGAAAGAGATGGACTTTTTCACAGATTTTTAGGTCGACCGCCCTTGCCGTTAGGCCAACTGCTCTCCCCTTTGTTGGTTAGCGAGCCATTTATGTGGCTTGTTGGTTTAGATATGTTAGGATGTAGTATATGGACTAGGGTGTGTTTTTATCTGAGGTCTTAGTAGCTGTGTTTTTGTTGCATTTCAATACATTCAGAAAGGGTAGGGTGATGTCTACTGAGGGTTCCTTCAAAGACTTGTGTCAATCTCATGTTATGTTGTTTGTTTTGGATTTTTTGTTTAATGTACTTTGTGTAACCACAGTTGCCAACATGGGTTGACGTATCAGTGTTCTACACAAAAAGAAGGAGTGAGGGGCTAAATCCCCTACTCCGGACCCCCTGTCTACAAGCTCAAACACACAAAGAGGAGTAGAGAGTGGTGAATAAAAATATGTGGTGGCACGTGCTCGGTGTGAAAATACTGCCCTAACTCACAAAATTGTGACATGCTTCATCATAGGGCTGCTTCAGTACACTCCCGCGCAGGCCAACACCTGGGGTGGAGCAATAGGGTAGGGGAAGACAAAACACAACATATAAAAAAATATATATTTTTATAGAAGTGATTATATTGGGTTCACCGAAAGAGGAAGTGCAGTGAAGATTAAAACAAGCTCGGAGGTGTCGCTATGGGTAAGTCTATTCCTGAACCCTCCGGCCAGGATTAAAAACTTAAAGAATGGTGATGACAGGAAGAAAGTAATGAACTCCTTACTCCCCTCCTTACTGCCAATATGTCGACATGTTTCTGCCGTCAGAATGTGCCCAGAGTATAGGGACACGCTGACATTCATAAGGACCTTTCTGATCCCAATTGTAAAAACCCTAGTTTCCTGGAATAAGGTAGGTCAGGAACAACTTGTTCCAGCACGGAGGGATCCCCTATGTAACACTCTCCCGAAGTACTAAAGGGAAAGAGAAACAAAAACATGGGAGGGCATTAATTATGCGTCACCTGTCATTGTTTAGCACACTATAATACACCACTCATCCCTAAACCACCACACCCTGGGTACTATACCCAGATCTGTTCACTTCATTCATATTAACATACCTTTATTCAGATATGCCAAAGTGGTAAAAAATCAACCCTATCAAAATGTTTGATAAAGAGTTAAAGGCTGCATGAATATACCCCCGGAAATTGCCCCGTCTCCGATCTAGGTAAGTATCCAAAGTATAAAAAAGTATATCCCCTCGTAATATCGTAACAGAATACTCCTGTGCTTAATCCAATGCCTAGCCGCCCCCCACTCCTTACTGCATCAAGGTAGGTGCTCCTCCCATTTGGCACTTATCTGTTCCCTCCATGTAGGTGAACGGGTACGGAGTGCTCAGTTTCTTAAGCTGTAACCTGCTTCCTGTCAAGTAGGAGCTGGGGTGTGGTTTACGTCCTAATGTAGCATCCCTGCACACACATTGCGCTGCGTTGCTAAGGATGCTTATGGGCTTCTTTTTTTTATCATTGTTCAGACTTTATCTGAACAAGATCGGGGCTAAGCAAATTTGGTTTGTTTATAGGTAGTAGACCGCACAGGTGGCCGCAGTTAGTAGCGCGTGTCCATATTGTAATTTTAATAACTGTGACATGCACCAAGTGCTTGTTTTTCCGTAGTTCAGAAAATATCTGAACACAGTCAAAACTTGTAGATTTGGGGGGTTTCAGCCTAGGATGATGATATCATCCGCCTCACGGACAATAAGACCATCCTATTACAGTATGTACACATCGTCTCAGTGTGGTCAATGGCATGGTGTAAAACAAAAACAGAAACAGATGGTATGCCTTCTGTAAACACCGCAAGTAACATATCTTGTGTGTCGGCCTATCTGCTGAGCGTTTGCCACGGTATATCATCATTTAGGCCCACCAAGTGACTCTTGAGTCTGTAGACCCATTTCTGCTCCCTAAGGAATAGGGCCCTAGTTTTGTCTCCTGTGTTAAGGTTCAGTCTTGGTTTTTCCACTACCGTCCATGCTATGTCATCAATAGTATGTTGTTTCTCCAGGTAATGTGCAGTCAGTTTTGTGTTTGATTTAAGACACCTAATGGTACTTCTATGTTCCATTATGCGTGTCTTCACTTTTCTGCTGGTCATGCCGATATATTGTTTTTTACAAGGTCATGTAATGAGATAGATGACATATTCGGAGTTACAGTTTGTGTGTGTCCTCTGGTCCCATGGATAACTTAAACCCACATCAATGGTTTTCGTGTTTTTTTGTAAGGTGGCATACATTACATGACCCACATCTCGAGTGTCCTTGGAGAGGAGGTAAGCCACTGGTAGCCGCCAATACCCTCGGTGGACGTGTGCTAGGTCTCGTGTGCACCAAAATGTCCCTTAGATAGGCACTCTATTTAAATGAGAAAAGGGGTTTGGCTACATTCAACCCATTGGAATTAAGTATGTGCCAGTGTTTCAATATCATTTGTTTGATGTGGTGTGAAGCCATACTAAAAGTTGTGACACACACTGGTTTGTCCATGGATGGTTGCTCAACTCTCTCCAGGAGGTTGTCCCTGTCGGTATTTGCTGCTCTTTTACCGGCTCTTTTGATGGTGCGCTCGAGGTATCCTCTCTGGTTGAGTTTTCTCGTAAGAAGGACAGTGTTAGACCTGGCACCTTGGCGTGAGTTTCCCTTCCACTTTTTGCTGATGTGCCTCATTATGTTTTGTTGGTGTTAGCTGCTCAGGGCACTGTGCCACTGCTAATCAGTGCCACAGTGCAAGTGCTCCCTTTGGAAAAGTGTATACATTGATTGGTGTCCATGTTTGGCTTATTTGGTTTACTATCAGCCCCTAGTAAAGTGCACCAGGAGTGCCAGGGCTTGTAAATACAAATGCTGCTGGTGGGCTTGCAGCACTGGTTATGCCACCCACAGAAGCGGCCTAGTAAAATGTGTCTCGGGTCTGCCACTGCAGAACCTGCGCGCGGTCTGGTACTGTCGCGCTGATTGCGCAAGTGCACCTACTTGCCAGTCCCCAAACCTTCACTTAACTACATATTAGCCACCCCTCTGGTAGGCCCAAGGGCAGGGTGCATTGTAGGTATAAGGTAGGACATGCCCTGATGCGTGTGGCATGTCCTAATAGTGAATTACAGCCATTTTCGTTTTTCACTATTGAAGGCTACCTGCTCTCCATAGGCCAGAATGGGCTGCTGGAATTACTACACGCTGTAATCCCAGTGGACTCAGAGAGCATGGTAGAAAGTCAAATTTAGTATGCCTGAACTCAGAATAATAAAATACTTCTTTTAGTAAAGTTTATTTTAATATCCTGTGTTTGTAAATACTACTTTTAGAAAGTTAGTATTTACTGACCTGGCCATTTCAGTCCGCCTCTGCTGTGTGTGTGTGTTCTGCCTAGTAACAGTAAAGGAGCAGGACTGGGGAATTCCAGGAGACAGGCTGGCTGCCAGGTGGTGGGTAGAGAGATTACACCAGGATGGGTGGGAGGAGTACACCTTTGACTCTGAATAGACCTGTGCTCTGCCACCACAATGCCGGCTCCGCCCCCTGTGGAGCGGCTGATGTCTCTGCCCTGCTGCTGAAAGGAAAGAGCAGAGTCACCACAACAGAGTGCTCCAGAACTGGACTGAGCCAGGCCCAGGCCCCCTGGCGACAAAGAACAAAAGAATTGTGCTATAAAAGAAGGAGCCCTGCTCCTAAGAAATCAGATCCTGTTTGCGCCAAGAAGAAACTCTGCCTGAAGAGAAGGACCTGGGAAAGCTGCATGGAGGACTACTGTCTCTGACCTGTGAGACTGGCCTGTGGTGGGTGCCTTGCTGCAAGAAGGAGAGGAAAAGACTAAAGGAAAAGACTTTTGAATCAACTTGTGCTTTGAACAATCTTCAAGGGCTTGCTGGTGAACTTGCCCCCTGAACTGCGCCCCAGGAACAGTGGGCGCTACCTTCCCCCAAGGAAAAGAGGAGCTGCTGGAGGTGATCCTGTCACGCTGACCCCCAGAGAACCTGTGTGCCCCCCTCTCTCTCCGAGCACCGCGACGTCTGCCACCGGGGCTGCTGTGAGCACTGCCAAGGCTGGCCTTCCTGGCCCTAGCCCAGCAAGCAACTGCCCCCAGAGCCGTAGCTCGCAACGCAAAGAAGAGACCCTGGATGTCCAAACGCCGAGGCTCTGCGACCCTGCGTCGCTGAGATCCCTGTGAGGGCACCGAGCACCTGGTTCGCCACCCTGAGAGAAGCCGACAGCGCTGCCAAGCGCTAAGAATCACCCCCGAGCCGCCCCTCCCGCTCCTGCAATCATCGTGGCCACCGAGATCCTCCCCGAGCGCCCCACGCAGCCTCGCCGTTCCCTGGAGATCCGGGACTGAAGCGCGACGTGGGACGCCTTTGTGCGGGACTACGAAGCTGCCACGAACCTCCTCTACAAAGAACCAAGGTATTGTGACCAGCGTGCCTTGGTACGAGCCGTACTGCCCTTTGTACGAGCCGTACCTGCTCTGCCGTCCGTGTGCAGCGCGTCCCTGCATCTGTACGGTCCGTACAGCACCAAAAGCATTGCCGGCGCTCACGCGGGAAGCGTGGGGTTTGGCACGAGACGTCCCGAACGTGTATGACGTGTACCTACGAGGATACGGTCCGTACGGTTCGCGTCCAGCATACGCGTCCTCATGCGAGAAGCATGAGAAACGGCACAACGAGCCCAGATAGCGGTACGAAGCGTACCGGAGGCGCTACGAAGCGCACAATACCCCAAAGAAGCTTATTTTGAACAGAAAGTGCCATTTTAAGAACTGTGGACTGCCTAAAAGCATTTAAAAGTAACTGGAACCTTATTTAAGTGAGAGAACTGTATTTTGACATCCTGCTTGAAGAAATCTTTTATATAAAGAACTTTATTTTGATATAAATACAGCCTTGTGTCTTTGTGTGGTGGGGTGGTGATTATTGTGTGGGATACCTTGAACGCTTAACCTAATGCCCTCTGGAAATCTAGCCTGACTGCTCGCGCCATGTTACCTAGAGGGTGAGCAGGGGTTATTTTTAAAGAGGTAATCCTACGCCCTGACTTAGAGGAAAGGGTCCCTGTTTGTCGCAAGTGCATACCTGCGCCAACCAGAGACCCCGGATTCTAACATTGGTGGCAGCGGTGAGGATTTACGGATTTGTGTTCTTGGTGTCTGCGCAGTGATTACTAACCATTGCACAGTGAGGACAGTCTAGTAGCTTGAACCACAGAACTTTTTAATTTAATTTTGCTTGCCAAGACAAGAAGAGCCCTTGTGTTTGGAGTCATGCCTGGCCCAAACAGCATTGAGAAGTCCGTCTCTGAAACCTCTGAGATGGCCGGATTGGAATGGGATGAGTCAAAACTGGACGACTACTCAAGAGAACAACTCAAGTAGTTTTGCAAGAGATTCAAGGTTCCACATAGAAGATGCAAGCTCAAAGCACACTTCTACACGGCACTGAGAGCCTGGGTGGAATCAAGGGGTGCAGCTGAGAATGTTGTACCTGAGGTCGACGTAGTGGAACCAGCGGAGAGCATCCATAGTTCTAGCAGAGGCCTGTCACCAGAGGAGCTGGCAGACAGACAGGCCGCAAGAGATCATGAGATTACTTTGGCAAAGTTGAAATTAAATGGCCAATTGGAGCTAGAGAGCAAGAAAATGGCTCTTGAAGAAAGAAAGATTCAGATGGAGCACGACGCGAGAATGAGGGAGCTGGCGATAAAGGAGAAAGGTTTGGAAAACCCTCCCTCTGGTAGCAGCGCATCGCCGGTGCAGGTAGAGTCAAGGGTGTACATGCCAAAAGATGTAGTCAAGGAATACTTTAAGAATGATGACATAGGCCAGTGGTTCAAGGCCTATGAGGTAGCCATGTCTTCCCACCGGGTCCCTGAGAGAGATTGGGGAGCGGGGTTGTGGGGACGGTTCCTCAGTGAGGGGCAGGGCACACTTTTAGATTTGCCCTCTGACATGTATAATTCTTACCCCCACATGAGGGAAGCTTTAATGACCAGATATGGGCTAACTCCTGAATTATATAGACAGAGGTTCAGGGGGTGTACCAAGATTGCGGGGGAGTACGTATGTGGAGTATGTGACCTTTTTCTGCAGAACACTGGATGGCTGGGTGAAGGGTAGCAAAGTTGATGATTACCAAGGTCTCTTTGATTTAATTGCATGGGAGCACTTGTCACTTAATTGTTTTCCTGAGCTACGCCAACACTTGATAGATAGCAAGCTGACTAACCCTAGGAAGCTTGCTGAAGAGGCGGACCGCTGGGCCAGCACCAGGGTCCACAAGGGTCAAGTGGGAGACTTCGCCAAGGGTGGGCAGGGTCCCCAGCAGAAGAGTGGGGGGGACAAGGGAAAACAGAAAGGGTTCCAAAAAGGCCCCCACAGTAATCCCCAAGGGAACCAGCAGAAAGGTTCTCAGCCTCCCCCACCCCCGAAGCCGACAGGGGCCCCGACAGGTAAACCTGTTCCCAAGGGGCCCCCTCAATGTTATAAATGTGGTGAACTAGGTCAATTTGCCAGTGATCCCAAGTGTCGCCAGTATGTGAAACCAGCACCCACTGGTGCTCTACCGAAGCAAGTGGCTACAGTAGCCTTTGGGGAGGAGGTAGAAGTCCCAGGTGGGTGGGACCCCGTCCAACTGACCTTAGTCTCACTAGGAGACAGTGAGATGGTCCCAAACGCCGACTTGCCCTCTAACACTAAGAAATATGGGCAAGTGGTGACCGTCAATGGGAAGAAGGTAGAGGCTCTTAGAGACACAGGAGCCAGCGTGACTGCAGTGCGGCAGCACCTGGTATCTCAAGAGCAGGTCGTACCCCATGCCTATTGTCGGGTTGTCAATGCTGACAACACAGAGAGTCATTGTCCAATGGCTCAAGTTCCCTTTGAGTGGGGGGGGTCTCTGGTACTCTGCAAGTCGCTGTGAGAACTGCCATGCCTGTAGACTGTCTCCTAGGGAATGATTTGGAGAGCTCCCCTTGGGAAAAGGTGGAGAAGACAGCTCACCTGCGGATGGTGGGTTTACCTGATTGGGCGTGCGTGACCACCCGATCGATGGCAGCCAGTAGGGGTGTTGAAGGGACCCTGGAGCCTGAGGGAGAGGCCCAGGAACCGGCTTTAGGGAGAGGGCGCAGGAGGCACGGGAAACCGGCTCCTAAAGTTCCCACGGCCCAGGAGGAAGCAGACCTTGAGGGGGATGCCCTGGAGCCTACCGGGGAACAGATAGCCGAACTGGGGGACCTGCCTGAGCTGACCCATTGGCAGCAAGAAGGAGGCCCCACCAGGGAGGAATTCTGCAGGGAGCAGAAGGAGTGCCCCTCTTTAGTGGGTATGCGGCAGCAGGCTGCAGCCCAAGCCAATGGTGATCAGTCCGGTACTCACTTAATCTACTGGGAGAACGACCTCCTGTACTCAGAGCCTAAGGTTGCTGAACCTGGGTCAGCCCGTGCGCTGGTGGTACCCCAGAAGTTCAGAGCCTTCCTACTGGGGCTGGCTCACGACGTTCCGTTAGCAGGGCATTTGGGGCAGGACAAGACCTTCGAAAGGTTTGTCACCCACTTCTATTGGCCTCAAATGTGCAGGAGTTCTGACACTCACTGCAGGACATGCCAGACTTGCCAGGCAAGTGGCAAGAGAGGAAGGAAGCTCAAGGCTGCACTCCAACCTTTCCCTGTGGTCAGTACCCCATTCCAGCGAGTGGGGATTGACATTGTGGGGCCACTGGACCCCAAGACAGCCATGGGCAACAGGTTTATCCTGGTCTTGGTGGACCATGCCACCCGGTACCCTGAAGCCATCCCGCTGAGGACAGTGACGGCCCACGTGGTGGGACGGGCACTGATGGGAATTTTCTCACGAGTGGGATTCCCTCTAGAGGTGGTGTCCGACAGGGGGACCAATTTCATATCGAAATATATGAAATCCCTTTGGCAAGAGTGTGGTGTGACATACAAGTTCAACACCCCTTACCATCCCCAAGGAAACGGGTTGGTTGAGAGATTCAACCGAACCCTAAAGGGCATGATTATGGGTCTTGAGGAACCCATGAGGCGTAAGTGGGACGTCCTCTTACCATGCCTTCTCTTTGCGTACCGTGAGGTGCCACAGAAGTCTCTGGGGTTCAGTCCCTTTGAGCTTCTGTATGGCCACCCAGTACGAGGACCTCTTAGTCTGGTCAAGGAAGGCTGGGAGCAATCTCCCAGGAAACCTCCCCAGAATGTATATAGTTACATGCTGGCCTTCCGGAACCAGACTAGGCGTTTCAGGCAACTTGCTGAAGCAAATCTGGAAGCCAGCCAGGAGGAAATGAAGCGGTGGTACGACCAGAATGCCACTCTGGTTGAGCTTCAACCTGGTCAAAAGGTATGGGTCCTGGCCCCTGTGGAGCCTTGTGCACTCCAGGACAAGTGGACATGACCCTTTGAGATTATGGAGCGCAAGAGTTCTGTCACCTACTTGGTGGACTTGCAGTCTCCTAGGAACCCCTTGAGGGTCCTCCATGTCAATCGACTGAAGCCCCACTTGGAGAGGTCCGAAGTGGGCATGCTCTTGGCCACCGATGATGGGACGGAGGAGGAGTCTGAGCCTCTTCCTGACCTCTTGGTAGCCTCAGAGCGAGACGGGTCAGTGGATGGAGTTAACCTCTCACCCACCCTGACCCCTGAGCAACAGGATGACTGCCGCCAGCTGCTGGGGCAGTTTCCTGACCTGTTCTCCCTGGTTCCTGGTATCACAGATTGGTGCGTCCATGATGTGGATACAGGAGACAGCTTACCTGTGAAGCACAAGGCTTACAGGGTAACTGACAGGGTCAGAGCCTGCATCAAAGAGGAGGTCTCAAAGATGCTTGCTCTTGGGGTGATTGAGTCCTCCAGCAGTCCTTGGGCCAGCCCAGTGGTCTTGGTCCCAAAGGCTGCAGCGCCGGGTGCCACACCCGAACTCCGGTTCTGTGTGGACTACAGAGGACTCAATTCAGTCATGAAGACTGACGCGCACCCCATCCCCAGAGCTGATGAGCTCATCGATCGGTTAAGGGCTGCACGGTACCTCAGCACGTTTGATTTAACGTCTGGGTACTGGCAGATCGCCTTGACTGATGGGGCCAAAGAGAGGTCCGCATTCTCCACACCAGATGGGCACTACCAGTTCCGGGTTATGCCATTTGGGATGAAGAATGCCCCTGCCACCTTCCAGAGGTTGGTCAACCAGGTGTTGGCTGGGCTGACCGAGTTCAGCGCCGCCTACCTGGATGACATTGCAGTGTTCAGTGGCACATGGAAAAAGCACCTGCAACATCTCTGGGAAGTGTTGATGGCGCTGCGCAAGGCCGGCCTCACGATCAAGGCAAGCAAGTGTCAGATCGGGCAGGGTTCTGTGGTGTACTTGGGACACCTGGGTGCCGATTCCGATCCTGGAAAAATCGGGTACGAACCGTCGGTCGGAGCGTTTTCTCCGTCCGACTCGTACCCGGGAAAAAAAAATTACAAACATGGAAGTACGATTCGCACGGAAACACCATTTCCGTACGAATCGTAAAAAACACCGACCAATGAAAATATACATACGAATGTGATCCGGGAATGCTCCGACGTGACGTCGGGACGCTTTTAGGCAGCGTTTCACGACCCAGGAAGTACGAATCGAACCGACAGCAGTCCGGACGGCAATATTTTTACGGCACCCAAAAAGTGCCCGAAAAGCGAAGTACGCCGCGAAACGACCAGATTAGGGGGCCTGGTACGTGCCGTACCCCCCCCAGCCCCCGTGAGTACATGCCGTACCCCCCCCAGCCCCCGTGAGTACGCGCCGTACCCCCCCATGTACGTACGAGTCGTACCCCGGTGTATGTACACCCGTGTACGTACGAGTCGTACCACCCCCCCCAGCCCCCGTGAGTACGCGCCGTACCCCCCAGCCCCCGTGAGTACGTGCTGTACCCCCCCGTGTATGTACACCCGTGTACATACGAGTCGTACCCCCCCGTGTATGTACACCCGTGTACGTACAAGTCGTACCCCCATGTATGTACACCCGTGCACGTACGAGTCGTACCCCCGTGTATGTACACCCGTGCACGTACGAGTCGTACCCCCCGTGTATGTACACCTGTGTACGTACGAGTCGTACCCCCACCCGTGTATGTACGGTGCGTACCCCCAGCGCCCTGGGGGGGTTCGGCACGTACTCACGGGGGCTGGGGGGTACGGCGCGTACTCACGGGGGCTGGGGGGGTGTTCGGCGCGTAGGCGGGCACATGTCTCCATGGTTGCTATGGGAGTTCGGTCCGTACGGTGCATTTTCCATACGGTTGTAACATCGGACGCACGGGATGGATCGTACTTGCGCGCTCAGACTTCACTTTTCACATTTGTACGTAAAATCGTCCGGGGATGTGTCGGACACTTTTTCCGACCCGAGGACGTGTGGGGAAATTTTCCGAATGCGATTCGTATGGACTTTTTCCCATACGAATCGTACTTGGCAGTTTGTACTCTACTTGTACGATTCGTACGGTAAAAAGACCGGATACGAGTCGTACAGGGAAAATTTTTCCAGGATCGGAATCGGCACCCAAGTAGGGAGCGGCCAGGTGGCGCCCCTACAACCCAAGATCGAAACCATCCTGGCTTGAGAGCCCCCAAAGACCCAGACGGAGGTGAATGCCTTTTTAGGACTCACAGGGTACTACAGGAGGTTTGTCAAGGGGTATGGCAGCCTCGTTGCCCCCTTGACAGAGCTGACTTCGAAGAAGCAGCCCAGAAAAGTGATATGGACTGACACCTGTCAGAAGGCCTTTGACACCCTGAAGACTGCCATGTGCACGGCGCCCGTGCTCTTGGTTCCTGACTTCTCCAAAGAATTCCTAGTACAGACAGACGCATCAGAGCATGGTGTAGGGGCTGTTCCATCACAGATGACTGAGGAGGGCTGGGACCAACCTGTAGCCTTTATTAGTAGGAGGTTACTTCCACGGGAACAAAGGTGGAGTGCGATAGAGCGAGAAGCATTTGCTGTGGTCTGGGCGCTGAAGAAGCTGAGGCCCTACTTGTTTGGGACTCACTCCCGGGTTCAGACCGACCACAGGCCCCTCAGATGGTTGATGCAAATGAGGGGTGAGAACCCAAATGCCAATGCTGACAGTCTGTCCAGGTTTTTCCGCCTCAGTGAAGAGGAACTCCCTGGGGTAGGGTAGTTCCCCCCACATTTCATCTGGAGGGGACACATGTTAGACCTGGCACCTTGGCCTGAGTTTCCTTCCACTTTTTGCTGATGTGCCTCATTGTGTTTTGTTGGTGTTAGCTGCTCAGGGCACTGTGCCACTGCTAATCAGTGCCACAGTGCAAGTGCTCCCTTTGGAAAAGTGTATACATTGATTGGTGTCCATGTTTGGCTTATTTGGTTTACTATCAGCCCCTAGTAAAGTGCACCAGGAGTGCCAGGGCTTGTAAATACAAATGCTGCTGGTGGGCTTGCAGCACTGGTTGTGCCACCCACAGAAGCGGCCTAGTAAAATGTGTCTAGGGTCTGCCACTGCAGAACCTGCGCGCGGTCTGGTACTGTCACGCTGATTGCGCAAGTGCACCTACTTGCCAGTCCCCAAACCTTCACTTAACTACATATTAGCCACCCCTCTGGTAGGCCCAAGGGCAGGGTGCATTGTAGGTATAAGGTAGGACATGCCCTGATGTGTGTGGCATGTCCTAATAGTGAATTACAGCCATTTTCGTTTTTCACTATTGAAGGCTACCTGCTCTCCATAGGCCAGAATGGGCTGCTGGAATTACTACACGCTGTAATCCCAGTGGACTCAGAGAGCATGGTAGAAAGTCAAGTTTAGTATGCCTGAACTCCTAGTAACAGTAAAGGAGCAGGGCTGGGGAATTCCAGGAGACAGGCTGGCTGCCAGGTGGTGGGTAGAGAGATTACACCAGGATGGGTGGGAGGAGTACACCTTTGACTCTGAATAGACCTGTGCTCTGCCACCACAATGCCGGCTCCGCCCCCTGTGGAGCGGCTGATGTCTCTGCCCTGCTGCTGAAAGGAAAGAGCAGAGTCACCACAAAAAAGTGCTCCAGAACTGGACTGAGCCAGGCCCAGGCCCCCTGGCGACAAAGAACAAAAGAATTGTGCTATAAAAGAAGGAGCCCTGCTCCTAAGAAATCAGATCCTGTTTGCGCCAAGAAGAAACTCTGCCTGATGAGAAGGACCTGGGAAAGCTGCATGGAGGACTACTGTCTCTGACCTGTGAGACTGGCCTGTGGTGGGTGCCTTGCTGCAAGAAGGAGAGGAAAAGACTAAAGGAAAAGACTTTTGAATCAACTTGTGCTTTGAACAATCTCCAAGGGCTTGCTGGTGAACTTGCCCCCTGAACTGCGCCCCAGGAACAGTGGGCACTACCTTCCCCAAGGAAAAGAGGAGCTGCTGGAGGTGATCCTGTCACGCTGACCCCCAGAGAACCTGTGTGCCCCCCTCTCTCTCCGAGCACCGCGACGTCTGCCACCGGGGCTGCTGTGAGCACTGCCAAGGCCGGCCTTCCTGGCCCTAGCCCAGCAAGCAACTGCCCCCCGAGCCGTAGCTCGCAACGCAAAGAAGAGACCCTGGACGTCCAAACGCCGAGCCTCTGCGACCCTGCGCCGCTGAGATTCCTGTGAGGGCACCAAGCACCTGGTTCGCCACCCTGAGAGAAGCCGACAGCGCTGCCAAGCGCTAAGAATCACCCCCGAGCCTCCCCTCCCGCTCCTGCAATCATCGTGGCCACTGAGATCCTCCCCGAGCGCCCCACGCAGCCTCGCCGTCCCCTGGAGATCCGGGACTGAAGCGCGACGTGGGACGCCTTTGTGCGGGACTACGAGGCCGCCACGAACCTCCTCTACAAAGAACCAAGGTATTGTGACCAGCGCGCCTTGGTACGAGCCGAACTGCCCTTTGTACGAGCCGTACCTGCTCTGCCGTCCGTGTGCGGAGCGTCCCTGCATCTGTACGGTCCGTACAGCACCAAAAGCATTGCCGGCACTCACGCGGGAAGCGTGAGGTTTGGCACGAGACGTCCCGAACGTGTACGACGCATACCTACGAGGGTACGGTCCGTACGGTTCGCGTCCAGCATACGCGTCCTCACGCGAGAAGCGTGAGAAACGGCACGACGAGCCCAGATAGCGGTACGAAGCGTACCGGAGGCGCTACAAAGCGCACAATACCCCAAAGAACCTTATTTTGAACTGAAAGTGCTATTTTAAGAACTGTGGACTGCCTAAAAGCATTTAAAAGTAGCTGGAACCTTATTTAAGTGAGAGAACTGTATTTTGACATCCTGCTTGAAGAAATCTTTTATATAAAGAACTTTATTTTGATATAAATACAGCCTTGTGTCTTTGTGTAGTGGGGTGGTGATTATTGTGTGGGATACCTTGAACGCTTAACCTAATGCCCTCTGGAAATCTAGCCTGACTGCTCGCGCCACGTTACCTAGAGGGTGAGCAGGGGTTATTTTTAAAGAGGTAATCCTACGCCCTGACTTAGAGGAAAGGGTCCCTGTTTGTCGCAAGTGCATACCTGCGCCAACCAGAGACCCCGGATTCTAACAGACAGCTTCTTCCTTGAAAGCGGTTCTATCAGTACAGTTACGCCTCAGTCTAAAGAACTGACCTACAGGCAGGTTGTCCCTCAGGGTTTTAGGGTGAAAGCTCCCAAAAGCCAGCAGTGATTTTTTATCTGTAGGTTTATGTTAGACCCTGGTTGTAAGTTTTCCCTCTTTTGGTTCAATTACCTGATCCAAGAATGGTAACTCAGTTTTTGTAACTGTGGTTGTGAAATTTAGAAGGGGGTTCCTGCTCTTGAGCCATGCTAGGAATTGGGTCACTGAAAGTGCATCACCCCTACAAATCACTAGGACGTCATCTATGAACCTACGCCACAGTCTGATGTTGTTTGACCAGGGATTTCCAGCGTTATAAATCATGGTATTTTCAAATGCACCCATGTAGAGTGAAATGTGCTACCCATGGAGGTCCCGTTGGTTTGCAATTATAATGTGCCCTCAAATTCAAACAAATTCCTGATAAGGGCTATTTCTGCCAGGTTCAAGATAAATTAGTTGTAAAAATCATTCAATAGTCAGTGTTGCTCTAATAGTGACTGTTTATTTTTCTTTTTAACAGATCACCATATTCATTGTTTAAAGAAAGGTTGCTCCAGAGGGAGTGTGAAGGAGAATAGTGCTCGTGAAATAAGATAGATATAAAAGGAGGGGAATCTAGAAAGCAAATTCAGCAAACAATCAGTTTAATATTTTTAGTAAACTGGTCACGGTTCACAGTAGCACCAGTTTTACAAATAGGCCTGTCCCTCATGGACTTTTCAAGTATTTATTTCATGGTTTTCTGATGTTGCACAGCAAGTGTCCATTTGTGAAAAGGGCAGGGCTAGGAGGATGTCAGGTACAGGCCCACAGGGGGACAATGTCGACGTTTCGACCCTGGTGCAGTTAGGGTAATTTATATCCTCTACGAGTGGGTCTTCCACAGGACAGTGGGAGGGTGTTGGGGGGCAGCGCAACCAAAAGTGGAGTAGAGCAGGATACAGCCCCTCGTATGGTGGTCCGCACAGCATTTTGCGGCGTAAATATGATTAAATCCAAAATTGTAAGCTGCAGTGATGAAAGAATAAATCATCCACAGTGTCTCATTTCTTAATGTTCACGCCGCCCGGGGAATCCGTGCTGAGCTCATCAAGTCAGTCAACACTGCAGCTTACAATTTTGGATTTAATCATATTCACGCCGCAAATTTTGTGCAGGCCACCATACGAGGGGCTGTATCCTGCTCTACTCCACCTTTAGTTACCCTGCCCCCCACCACCCTCCCACTCCTCATTATTATATGGGTAGACTTTTTCTTTCAAGAATCTTTTCAGATTTTTTTGTAGTTTTGTGATTTTGGACTGCATGAAGTACTCTTTGTATTCCCCTAGTTCTGTATTTACTTCTTCCAATTTAGGTTTATATGAAGCTAACAGAACCTCTGTTTTTAATCCCTGTTCACTTGCTTCTATCTGTATTATCAGGGTATCAGCCAATCTTTTTGCTGTGCTTATTATGAGGACCAACCAATCCCTGGTGCACTTCCACGTTATGAGTGCCCAGTCCCGTCTAAATGTAGCATCCTCTAAAAAGATTAGGGGTTCGTTAGTTACCAGATGTCCTTACGGTGCTGTATTATCCCTTAGATGTTCTGTGAGGATAGCCCCATGTAGTATTGTTTTTACATATGTTCTTTTTAATTCCAGTAAGGTGTCCCATCCCTCACCTTACGTGAGGACCTGGTTGATAGTGGTATCCCCCAATAATGATGGTCCTGCTAGAATCTCCGCTATTACTTCCTCTCCGAAAGACAAACCCGGATCCTGCGCCATTGGGTCAATGTCAATACTACCCACTGGGTTAGTGTATTGGTGATATGAGGTGCTAAAACTCACAAACCTACTCTGCGTCTACTAATTGCACAGTGGCATAGCATACCCCTTCGCTGTACAGCCACTCTACACAATGTTCTACACAAAAAGAGGGGGTGAGGGGCTAAACCCCTTACTCCGGACCCCTGTCCACAAGCTCAAACACACAAAGAGGAGTAGAGAGTGGTGAATACATTTATGTGGTGGCACATGCTCGGTGTGAAAATACTGCCCTCACTCATAAAATTATGACATGCGTCATCATAAGGGCTGCTTTAGTACACCCCCGCGCAGACAAACACCTGGGGTGGAGCATTAGGGTGGGGGAAGACAAGACACAACATATAAAACTTTTTAAACATTTTTTATAGAAGTGATTATATTGGGATCACCGAAAGAGGAAATGCAGTGAAGATTAAAAACAAGCTTGGAGGTGTCACTATGCGTAAGTTTACTCCTGGACCCTTTGGCCAGGATAAAAAACGTAAAGGATGGTGGTGACAGGAAGAAAGTAATGAACTCCTTACACCCCTCCTTACTGCCAATATGTCGACATGTTTCTGCCGTTCTAATGTGCCCAGAGTATAGGGTCATGCCGGCATTCGTCAGGACCTTTCCGATCCCAATTGTAAAATACCCTCGTTTCCTGGAATAAGGTAGGTCAGGAACAACTTGTTCCCACACTGAGGGATCCCCTGTGTAACACTCTCCAGATGTGGAAAGAGAAACAAAAATACAAGAGGGCATTAATTATGCATCACCTGTCATTGTTTAGCACACTATAGTACACCACTCATCCCTAAACCACCACACCCTGGGTACAATGCCCAGATCTGGTCACTCCATTCATATTAACATACCTTTATTCAGATATGCCAAAGTGGTGAAAATTCACCTTATCAAAATGTTTGCACAGATAGATGTACGTTGCTCCCTCATAGCACACCTCATTCAAACAATTAAAAAGCATCTTTACACTCACCGAATTTTCACTAGAGTAATGTTAAAACTGGCATATCAGTGACCTCTGCATATGATCATAGTTGTTGGCTTCAAAATAGTCAAGGAATGAGGCAATTTTGTCTTTGTTTGCTTTATATTAGGATGGGTTAAGGAATAAATCATATTGCTTAACCACATAAGTGGTAGAGACAAAACATAGGGAATTTGTTTTTCCACTTTAAAGCCAAATTGGCTATTAGTGGCATATTCAACATTTAGGCATTTAGGTATGATTTCTCCAAGTGGCAATACATGGCTTGGTTGAAATGGAAGTAGCAGCCTTATATTTGTGTGCAGTTGGCAGGGTATGCCCAGATGTGGGTCACTTGCTCACTTTGCCACTGGATTCAAGTTAGCCTGGCTGATGAGGGGGAGTCACCCCAAAACCGGTCCCAGGATGCTTGTTTCCGGTTCAGGGAAGACCTGGGTTGGCAGTTCGGGCTGCATTGTTCCAGTGAGGCACAGGGTCAAGACTGATTTGCATATAGCAGGTCTAAACTGAGGTGGCGAAGTGAGCTAAAGAACGATAATGGATTGAACACGGGTCTGTGACTGGGGGTGAGTGTCTGAAAAGTTTCAGCTCTCCGTCCATAATCTCCTTGTGTTTGCATTGTCATTTACAATGCCAATAGCTCAAAATCTCGCAAATGCGAGACCTATTGCATTGCAAATGCGTGTTGTAGCATGCTGCAGGCACTGTTTTTAGCACCCCATCAGCCTGCTTTCTTGCCCTTCTCTTTCCCTCTCAACTCGCCCTGTGCTCTCCGTGCCACTGGAATCAAGCTATCCTGGCTGAAGAGGGGTGAAACCCCAAAACCGGTCCTAGGATGCTTGTTTTCAGACCAGGGAGTACCGGGCCAGGCAGTTCGGGCTGGACTGTTCCCATTGGGCGCCGGGTCAAGACTGATTTGCATATGCCTGGGTCCAAACTGGAATGGCATGGTGATAAAAAAAACGATGGATTTAGGCCCAGATCTCTCTGCTGGGGTGAATGTATGACATTGTTCTGCATTCTGTCCATCAATTGTTCTTTATGCAAAAAACCCCAGTAGCCACAACGTTGTTGATGAAAACGTTCTGTGCGTTCTCCTAGGGCAGATTCCTAAATTCCTTAATATTTGGGAAGTCAACCTGGTGGTGGCTCAAACAAACGGCCAAAGAACTAATAAAACAATAACTAAATAAATAAATGTGTGGAACATTATTTAGGAAAGTAGCTTTGGGGTCCAAGGTCTTGTATTTATATCCTGGTTTCCCAATGGTGCAGTGTGTGATCTAAAGAAAATCTCTATCAACCTGCATTATTAGCAACACCGTTTTTCTACATAAAAGTACTACAGCTCATATATAAACCCGTGTTCCTATGTGCTTTGGAAGGAAAATTGTTTTTCATTGGAGGTCGAGAGAAACAGAGTTTTTTGTATTTCTCCTTCTACAGATCCTTGTAAGTTTGGAGCACAAAAGCAGCACATGGTGTAAGGAGATACTGTGTATAGACATATGCGAGCTTTATTTCTGTGTCGTATTTTATCTGGCTACTTTCAGCCTTGCATGCATTCGGGCTCCCTTGCGTTCAATGGTCGTGCCATAAAAAGATTTACAAGCCACTGTTACAGCAGCCATAAAAACAATGAACTTTTAATGATACCCTTGCTTTTCTGGCAGATCAGTACCCCGGACAGACCAATGTGGCTTCCACCCTGTTCGCTTGGTTTCAGAACTCCATTTTTCTTTGCGTTTTATTCGATCAATCTGATACAGTCATCAAAACCGAATAAAAAAAATACTTTTCTATGGGGAGGATGCTTGAGTGCCTGCGTTTATTAAAAAGAGACACTGACCTGGTCATGTAGTATCGGAAAGTACACAATAGATTAAAAACAAGCATTTGCAATGCAATAGGTCTCACATATATGAAAGTTTGAGCAATTGGCATTGTAAATGACAATGCCTTTTATTTATGTGTTGTTTTTAAAACAGATAAATAAATGAAATTGTCATTTACAGTGCCACTAGCTTAACCTCTCGCCAATGCAAGACCTATTGCATTGCAAATGCGTGCTACAAAAATTGCAAAAAGAGTTATTTGAGAAAATAGTGCTCGGATGCTGTAATTAAAGCCTACCAAGCAACAACACACATAACAGGGGATGTCACCATGGGAGGTTACAAAAGGAGACAAGGCGGTTCTAATAAGGGACTTCTAAGCCTTTTGACCAATGAACAGCCACAGCTTACAGTGGACAATGACACAAACCAATGAAAAACGTATGTGAACAGTGGGCGCAGCTTCAAGTCCCTGCCTCAATACAGCATGCCTCGCAGAGCAGCGCATGCGCTGCCCAGGCTCGACCTAAAAAAAGGCTAGTGGGGAATTTTATTCTTGTAGGTGGGAGGGGATGGCTTGGGCAAATAGCCTGAGTCCAGAAGTACCCCGGAATCTAGTTTCCCCACCGATAGTGCTAACACTAGCTTCTACTGGCACACCTCAGAGCTAAAAGCCAAGAATCGCCTCTTCAGCAAACGCTCACATACAAGTGTAACTGGTAACGATATCCCCATTCACAGTGACTCCAAAGGGTACACCCTCACTATAGTGCATGGATTATATATCATATGGCAGACGAAAACATTGCATCTACTACACCGACCTAACCACCTCTAACCTGTACAAACCGGCACAAAGAAGCCCCACCCTGGTCCACGAAGAAATGGTCTGCAGGCAGGATGGAGGCAATCACTAGTGCCCATGGCAATAGCACCAGGACCGAATGACACGATTGCCCACTACACCCTAACTATGACTGCCTTTTGCTAGCAAACAGAGAGAGGAGAAGGCAGGGTACCTACTTCCCTGGCTTGCTTTAGAGCCCGGCGCACCCTTGCTAAGCCGCAGCCTGCGCATTCCTCCCCATTCTCGAAAGAAAGCCGTCGCCTCTTTGGGGCGACCTCGGCCTGTTGTCTGGCCGCCTGTTTCTCCCTGACCTTTAGTCCTGTTATTCCTGCCCTTTGTTCCGTGCTGTTCGCTCTGATTGCACTTTCTTTGCTGCCAGCCGCCGACAAGTGCATGAAATGGGCTGTCCAATTTGAGCAGCGAATGCAGGCAAATTGCTCTCGGCCCCCTCCCCAGCCGCCCCCACGCCCCTGCAATTTCGTTCCCTTTAGGACGGCCCCCGCCCTTTGCAAGAGAGCTAAAGCATCTTCGAGTTGAGTAATAACCCGTTTCTCAAAAGCTCTGCCTTGCCACAAATTACCTCCGTGATTAGCCCGATCTCCGTTCTCTCAGGGTATAAACACAATATCTCTTGAAATGGAGATTGTGGGTTCACTCTGCTCTGTTTTCCGCCCTTTTCGTGTTCCTCCCCGTTCTCCAGTTGTCGCTAATTGTGTGTGTCTTACCTCCAATGGAGCGGTGGGGGGCTGCTTTATGGAGTGGGGGCTGCCTTCTAGATGGTGGTGGGGGGAATGTTTACTCCCTGGTGTTGCACAGGGAGATGCCATCTTCTTTCTCTTGTCACACTGTCCTTAACGTCTACAAGGCAGCGCCGCAGCGGCGCAGTGTGCTTTGCTAAACACAGTGTCAGAATACCCAGTGTGTGCACATCTGTGCTATCCACCGATGCTCTCCTAGTCTGCGGGGTGCTGGAGTTAGGGAACAGCGGGTCTGTCGCTCCACAACACCCTCCCAAATGAACCCCTGCCCTTTTACTCGCCACACGGTGCACTGTTGCCTCTACAGGTGCATAGCTCGGTATATGTCCTGTTTGTGCTCCTGTGATATACTGCTGCTGCTGAAGGCAAAAGTATATGTATAGGCCCTGCGTGTGCTCCTCTGATGGAAATCTGCTGCTGAAGACACATGTACATGCATGTCATGTGTGTGCTCTTCTGATGTACTACTGCTGACGACAAATGTATATGTCCTGTGTGTGCTCCTCGGATGTACATCTGCTGCTGAAGACACATGCATAAGCCCTGCGTGTGCTCCTTCGATTTACTGCTGCTGGTGAAGGCAAATGTATATGCATGTCAAGCGTGTGCTCTTCTGATGTACTGCGGCTGCTGAATACAAACGTATATGTATATGCCTTGTTTGTGCTCCTGATGCACTGCTGCTGGTGACAAATGTATATGTATGTCCTGTGTGTGCTCCTCTGATGTGCATCTGCTGCTTAAGACACATGCATAAGCCCTGCTCGTGCTCCTCTGATGTGCTGCTGCTGTTGACAACAAATGAATATGCCCTTTGTGTGCTACTCTGATGTACTGCAGCTGCTGACGATGTCCCTCTGATGTACGGAAGTGCTCATCTTTGGGAATAAGCCCTCTCCCTGGGATGCAATCTGGTGGCTCACCGAACTCTGCCCCACACCAACCTCCACCAACCATGCATGCAACCTTGGAATCATTCTGGACAACCAACTGATCATGAAGCAACAAGTCAGTGCTGTATCCTCTTCTTGCTTCCACACCCTCCGCATGCTCTACAAGATATTCCGATGGATCCCCACCTCCACCAAGAAAACAGACAACTAAGCCCTCACATGCAGCCATCTTGACTATGGCAGCACACTCTTCGCCAGAGTCACCAAACAGCTCCTTAACTGCCTCCAGAGCATCCTGAACACCATAGCAAGACTCATCCTCAACCTCGCCAGAATGACCAGCATCACCTTCCACCCCCACCTCAAATGCCTGCACTGGCTCCCGTCCAGAAAAAATGCCTCCTCAAACTCCTGACACACGCCTACAAAGCCCTCCACAACTTCAGGCCTGCCTATCTCAACCACCGCCTGATGCCCCACCGCTCCACCAGGGAGCTCCACCTTCAGCGCCTTGGCTCTTGTTCCCTGCAACAGTCGAAGCCGCTGCAGAGGTCGTTCCTTCTCCTACATAAACGCTGAGTACTGGAACAACCTTCCCCTACACCTGTGAACTGTCCCTTCACTGGAAGATTTCCAGAAGAAGCTGAGCACATAGCTTTTCAACCAAGGCTCACAGAACCCCAGCACCTGGAGACACCCTGGGGTGACAAGTCGCGCTATGCAAGACTGATTGATTGATTGATATACTGCTGCTGCTGACAACGCATGTATATGTCTTGTGTGTGCTCCTCTGATATACTGCTGCTGCTCAAGACTCATGTATAGGGCTTGTGTGTGCTCCTCTGATATACTGCTGCTGCTCAAGACTCATGTATAGGTCTTGTGTGTGCTCTTCTGATGTACTGCTACTACTGGTTACAAATGTGTATATCTGAAGGCTTCTAACAAAAAAAGATATATATATTATATTTATATATGTGTGTGTATAGATATATATGTATGTGTGTGAGTATATATATATATTTATATATATATGTGTGTGTGTGTGTATATATATATATATATTCACTTAAAAAAACATAGGTTTCACACACGTTATAGTTAGGAATTAGCATTTAAACAACCTTGCAAATTCACTTAAAAAACCATAGGTTTCACACATGTTATAGTTAGGTGGACATTTCACTCGTAAAAAACCAATGGAATTCCCCCGTTATAGTTAGGTCAGATAACTATAACTCACCCGCCCGCAATCCAGTGCTCATGACGTCACATATTACATCACTCATGACATGGTCAGTGGCATCACTCATGACATCACTGATGACATCATCCTTGTGATAGAGTGGCGGTCGCGCGAGTTATAGTTATCTGACCTAACTATAACGGGGGAATTTCATTGTTTTTTACGAGTGAAATGTCCACCTAACTATAACATGTGTGAAACCTATGGTTTTTTAAGTGAATTTGCAAGGTTTTTTAAATGCTAATTCCTAACTATAACGTGTGTGAAACCTATGGTTTTTTAAGTTAATTTTGTACGATTTTTTAAATGCTAAGTTATGTATGTTTTTTTTGTGGGTTTTTTTAAGGTTTTTCACCGTGCGCGCACCCCGCGAGTTAAAAAAAAACAAATAAAATGTTTTTTCACCCTTCTGGGTCCTTTAGGGACCCCCTGACAAAGGCTAGGGGGTCAGGAACTCTCTACCCTGCCCCATTTTCACATTTGCCACCTCTATTTTTCACTCTCGCACCGACAACAAACAAAATGGCGGCCGACACTTCCTGATTTCGACCGATTCGAACATTGACTGACATGTAACCACCAATCAGAATTACGCTCGCGCACATTAGGGTGCGCGCACCGTGCGCGGCTATAGATATTTATGTGCTTTAACTGCAATTTTCTCAGGAAATACTGAACAGATTTACTCCATACATGCAAAAGGCACATGCCTGACCTAAGGACTACCTCTCTGCCAAATTTCAAGTAATTCTGTTCAGCCGTTCGGGCTGTACCTTCGACTAAAGGTCCTATGGAAAAATGCATGGGGAAAACGTGTTTTGGGACCCCTCCTTTTTTCTCGGCCCTCGCTTGACGAATCACCCCGAGACTTTCAGGGTAGGAGCTGAGCGGAGCGCCCCATTAGTTTTGAAAATTTCGCGAGGATTCGTCAACCGGCGCCAAAGTTATTCAAAATAGAATTTTCAGATTTCCTATGGAAACACGGTCCTAACTATAACTATCTACTGGCGACCGCCAGTAGATAATATATATATATTATCTACTGGCGGTCGCCAGTAGATAGTTATAGTTACAACCTAGTTTCGATTTTAAAAAAATAAAATAATTTCACGGTGCGCGCACGGTGAAAAACCAGGAAAAAAATAATAAATAAATAAATTAGCATTTAAAAAACCGTACAAATTCACTGAAAAAACCATAGGTTTCACACACGTTATAGTTACGAATTAGCATTTAAAAAACCTTGCAAATTCACTTAAAAAACCATAGGTTTCACACATGTTATAGTTAGCTGGACATTTCACTCGTAAAAAACCAATGAAATTCCCCCGTTATAGTTAGTGCAGGCAACTATAACTCACGCGACCGCAATCCTCTGCTGATGACGTCAGATATTACATCACTGATGACATATGTGTCTTTATGAAAAATAAATATTTGTAATATATGTATAGCTAAAGATTAATGGAAGAAGACATGGGTAAATAAGTGTCTAAATACAGTGATGTAATATCTGACGTCATCAGCAGAGGATTGCGGTCGCGTGAGTTATAGTTGCCTGCACTAACTATAACGGGGGAATTTCATTGGCTTTTTACGAGTGAAATGTCCAGCTAACTATAACATGTGTGAAACCTATGGTTTTTTAAGTGAATATATATATATATATATATATATATATATATATATATATATATATATATATATATATATATTATCTACTGGCGGTCGCCAGTAGATAGTCATAGTTAGGACTGTGTTTCCATAGGAAATCCGCAACATTCTATTTTGAATAACTTTGGCGCCGATTGACGAATCCTTGCGAAATTCTCAAAATAGGTGGGGCGCTCCGCTCCGCTCCTTCCCTGAAAGTCTCGGGGGGATTCGTCAAGCGGGGGCTGAGAAAAAGGGGGGGTCCCAAAACGCGTTTTCCCCATGCATTTTTCCATAGGACCTTTAGTCCGAGCTACAGCCCGAACGGCTGAACAGAATTACTTGAAATTTGGCAGAGAGGTAGCCCTCAGGTCAGGGATGTGCCTTTTGAAGGTCTCGTGTAAATCTGTTCAGTATTTCCTGAGAAAATAGCATTTAAATCAATATATATATCTATAGGCGCGCTCCGAGCGCGTACCGTAAGCTTACCGTACGCGCACGCCGCCGTGCGCGAGCGTGATTCTGATTGGTTGTTAGATCTTAGTAAACATTCGAATCGGTCGAAACCAGGAAGTGTCGGCCGCCATTTTGTCTCTCGCAGTCTGAGGGGGTGAAAATTAAAGGTGGATAATGTATAAAGGGGGCAGGCTGGACAGTTCCTGACCCCCTAGCCTTGGTCAGGGGGTCCCAGAAGGACCCCCAAGGGCAAAAATGTATTTTAAATTTTTTATGAAAAATCGCGGAGTGCGCGTAGCGTACGCGCACGGTAGAAACGGAAAAATTACGCGAACTACGTAACGTGGGCGCTCGGTGCGCGAAGCGCACCGAGCGCCCACAGCGTGCGCACGGTGCGCGCACGGTAAAAAACCTTAAAATAAATAAATAAATAAATACATAACTTAGCATTTAAAAAACCATACAAATTCACTGAAAAAACCATAGGTTTCACACACGTTATAGTTAGGAATTAGCATTTAAAAAACCTTGCAAATTCACTTAAAAAACCATAGGTTTCACACATGTTATAGTTAGCTGGGCATTTCACTCGTGAAAAACCAATGAAATTCCCCCGTTATAGTTAGTGCAGGCAACTATAACTCACGCGACCGCAATCCTCTGCTGATGACGTCAGATATTACATCACTGATTACATATGTGTCTTTCTGAAAAATAAATATTTGTAAAATATGTATAGCTAAAGATTAATGGAAGAAGACATGGGTAAATAGGTGTCTAAATACAGTGATGTAATATCTGACGTCATCAGCAGAGGATTGCGGTCGCGTGAGTTATAGTTGCCTGCACTAACTATAACGGGGGAATTTCATTGGTTTTTCACGAGTGAAATGCCCAGATAACTATAACATGTGTGAAACCTATGGTTTTTTAAGTGAATATATATATATATATATATTTCTTTTCCGCATCCGGAGCTGTGTCCTGCTTGCTTTTGTGTTTAAGGTGAGCGTTGGATTGTATGTTTAGCCGGTGTGCTGATACCGGCTTCGGACACGCCCTTTCGGTCAGGAGCACCGTGTTTTCAGCAAAACTTGTGGATGAGTACGATGAGTACAAACACGGCGCCCCCCCGAGCGAAAATTACTGCCACTGGGCCGTTATGTTTGCGAGGGGAGAAAGGAGGCAGCGCGTAGTTGCCTGAGAAGGATGCGGACGAGGATGTGAGCTGAATTGACACACCCAGGTGGAATATGCAGTTTGAAGTCCAGCGCCATGAACTGTGGGGCATTAATAGGTGTCTGTTTTCCCGTCACTGTATGAGGTACCACGTTGGACCACCAGTACCATCATGCAGTTTTCCTGGAGCCCAGCGGCACCGTCTCACTCACCTGACTGTAGTGGGAGGAGCTGAGAGACTGCTTATCAGGACAGATCTCTAAGCAAACAGTTGAATTCACCAGCCTGTGATACCGGCACTGATGACGGCCACGGAGGCCAGAAACGCGTCTGCCATTGCTTCACGGACTGTTTAGCCAAAGCTGGAAATTTTGCTCATTAAATTCTTTTCCGCATCCGGAGCTGTGTCCTGCTTGCTTTTGTGTTTAAGGTGAGCGTTGGATTGTATGTTTAGCCGGTGTGCTGATACCGGCTTCGGACACGCCCTTTCGGTCAGGAGCACCGTGTTTTCAGCAAAACTTGTGGATGAGTACGATGAGTACAAACACGGCGCCCCCCCGAGCGAAAATTACTGCCACTGGGCCGTTATGTTTGCGAGGGGAGAAAGGAGGCAGCGCGTAGTTGCCTGAGAAGGATGCGGACGAGGATGTGAGCTGAATTGACACACCCAGGTGGAATATGCAGTTTGAAGTCCAGCGCCATGAACTGTGGGGCATTAATAGGTGTCTGTTTTCCCGTCACTGTATGAGGTACCACGTTGGACCACCAGTACCATCATGCAGTTTTCCTGGAGCCCAGCGGCACCGTCTCACTCACCTGACTGTAGTGGGAGGAGCTGAGAGACTGCTTATCAGGACAGATCTCTAAGCAAACAGTTGAATTCACCAGCCTGTGATACCGGCACTGATGACGGCCACGGAGGCCAGAAACGCGTCTGCCATTGCTTCACGGACTGTTTAGCCAAAGCTGGAAATTTTGCTCATTAAATTCTTTTCCGCATCCGGAGCTGTGTCCTGCTTGCTTTTGTGTTTAAGGTGAGCGTTGGATTGTATGTTTAGCCGGTGTGCTGATACCGGCTTCGGACACGCCCTTTCGGTCAGGAGCACCGTGTTTTCAGCAAAACTTGTGGATGAGTACGATGAGTACAAACACGGCGCCCCCCCGAGCGAAAATTACTGCCACTGGGCCGTTATGTTTGCGAGGGGAGAAAGGAGGCAGCGCGTAGTTGCCTGAGAAGGATGCGGACGAGGATGTGAGCTGAATTGACACACCCAGGTGGAATATGCAGTTTGAAGTCCAGCGCCATGAACTGTGGGGCATTAATAGGTGTCTGTTTTCCCGTCACTGTATGAGGTACCACGTTGGACCACCAGTACCATCATGCAGTTTTCCTGGAGCCCAGCGGCACCGTCTCACTCACCTGACTGTAGTGGGAGGAGCTGAGAGACTGCTTATCAGGACAGATCTCTAAGCAAACAGTTGAATTCACCAGCCTGTGATACCGGCACTGATGACGGCCACGGAGGCCAGAAACGCGTCTGCCATTGCTTCACGGACTGTTTAGCCAAAGCTGGAAATTTTGCTCATTAAATTCTTTTCCGCATCCGGAGCTGTGTCCTGCTTGCTTTTGTGTTTAAGGTGAGCGTTGGATTGTATGTTTAGCCGGTGTGCTGATACCGGCTTCGGACACGCCCTTTCGGTCAGGAGCACCGTGTTTTCAGCAAAACTTGTGGATGAGTACGATGAGTACAAACACGGCGCCCCCCCGAGCGAAAATTACTGCCACTGGGCCGTTATGTTTGCGAGGGGAGAAAGGAGGCAGCGCGTAGTTGCCTGAGAAGGATGCGGACGAGGATGTGAGCTGAATTGACACACCCAGGTGGAATATGCAGTTTGAAGTCCAGCGCCATGAACTGTGGGGCATTAATAGGTGTCTGTTTTCCCGTCACTGTATGAGGTACCACGTTGGACCACCAGTACCATCATGCAGTTTTCCTGGAGCCCAGCGGCACCGTCTCACTCACCTGACTGTAGTGGGAGGAGCTGAGAGACTGCTTATCAGGACAGATCTCTAAGCAAACAGTTGAATTCACCAGCCTGTGATACCGGCACTGATGACGGCCACGGAGGCCAGAAACGCGTCTGCCATTGCTTCACGGACTGTTTAGCCAAAGCTGGAAATTTTGCTCATTAAATTCTTTTCCGCATCCGGAGCTGTGTCCTGCTTGCTTTTGTGTTTAAGGTGAGCGTTGGATTGTATATATATATATATATATATACACAGATTCCGTTTTCCTCCGACGTCTTCTGACAGAAACGTATACGGACCACAAAGTAGGTGCAAGAATATTTATTGACTGTGCAAGTCGCCATGACGCGTTTCAGCCTCTCCGCGGGCCTTGATCACATGGCATAGTTGGGTATTTGTCATTGGCTTATAAAGTGACTAGTGCAAGCGTAATCATTGACACGTGATATTCAATTTCGATCAGCATAAAAGAAAGACTATTTCACAATTCTTCGTATGTCTTTCCTACTTAGCATTAACATATGATCGTATGACAATTAAAAAACGAAATTTAGTACATTCTGTCCTAAAATTAAAATGGTTAAAAGTCAGATTTGTAGTGCTCTAAAATACATTACGCTAAAAATTGTATAAAATTAGTGCAAAACGTGACAGTGTAAAATGTGCTAAAGTGCTTACGTGAGTATGGTATTTAACCACATTTCCCAATGTTGTATATCTAAGTGCCTTACATAATGTTTTTGTATATATATATATGTATTTTGTCACAGCTAAATTATAACTGCACAAGCTTGGTACTGGAGCCCCAGTTTTCCAGCTCTGAGCTTGAATGATGCAGTGGTAGTCATCCTATGTTCATTCCTATTAGAATTATTTCAATCTTTCTGCTTGTTACTATATATATATATGTTGTGTATGACAAGGCAAAAAATGCTGCACAAACAAATGATGGATGGGGAATACTGAACAAATCTAACATTCACCCCCAGTCCAGTGATCTGGGTTAAATCTATAATTTTTTTGCTCACCGTGCCACCCCAGTTTAGGCCCAGCTATATGCAAATCAGTCTTGACCCTTCTTCTCATGGGAACAGTCCAGCCCGAACGGCTAAGCCAAAGTCTTCCCTGGACTGGAAACAGGCATCCAGGGACCGGTTTCGGGGTATCACCTCTCATCACCAAGACTTGCTTGAACTCAGTGGCACAGCAAGCAAGGGACCCACGTCTGGGCATACCCATCCCCCATAGGGCAAACAATGCTGCTCAAACAAATGGTGGATGGAATGCTAAACAAATTAAACATTCACACCAGTTGAGAGATCTGGGTTAAATCCATTGTTCTTTTGTTCAGCATGCCACCCCAGTTTGGACCCAGCCACATGAGCGGCATAGCTCTAGGGAGGGGGTGCTTGGGATGTTCCATCCCCTCCCCCTAAAAATGTATTCTGTAGTAAACAGTTTGGTACAAGTGCTTTCAGTCAGGTAATGTGTAGTGTCTGTCCACTTTCACCATGAATTTTTACGTGCCCAGTCTGTTAAAACACATACACCCTCTCTGCTATGTTTTGAAGGGGCCTTAGAAAATGTTGATTAGTTTGAAAAATATTGCATTTTAAGTACCCCTCCCAATCTGCCATCCTCTCTATTTCCAATTCCCTTTCAGCCTCTCTCTGATGTACTGCTTCTGAGGACGACAAATGTACATATCCTGTGTGTTCCTCTGATGTACTGCTGCTGCTCATGACAAATGTATGTGTCCTGAATGTGCTCTTCTGATGTTGCTGCTGCTGAAAACAAATTTTTATGTCTTGTGTGTGCTACTGTGATGTACTGCTGCTCACGATAAATGTATATATCCTGTTGCGCTCTTCTGATGCACTGTTGCGGCTGATGACAAAGGTATATATATGCTATGTGTGCTCTTCTCATGTACTGCTGCTGACAACAAATGTATATACTCTGTGCCTTATTTATGAGGCCCCTACCCTGCTGTTGCGCCACTTTTTGTGACTCTGTGGCAGTGTAAAAAATGCGCCACAGTGCAACATATTTACAAAGTAGCACATCTAGGCAGATGCGTCACTTTGTGTAAACCCATGCACTACATTATACCTGAAACAGGTATAATGCATGCAGGGTGGGTGGGTGTTAAGGCACAGAAAAGACTCGTAGAAGTGTCACAGCGAAATCTATGAGATTTCACTGTGACACTTCTACGGCCTCACTGCGTCAAATCCTTACGCCTGCTTGAAGCAGGCGTAAGGGGTGACGCAGACCTTTTCACATGGGGCTTGTCCCATGTGAATTGACACGTTGCTGGAGTGGCATCTGTTTGCAGACACACTCCAGCAATGTGCCATATATGCGCCGACAGATACATCAGGATTCCTGACGTATCTGTTAATCCTTGCGACATGGAGCGCCATACAGTAAATACGGCGCATCCAAGGTGTCACAAGGAGGGAGCACTGAAAAGTGTTGCATCGCTATTTTACCACAGCGATGTGACACATTTCATAAATTAGCCCCCATATATCTTCTCCTCTGATGAACTGCCGTTGACTACAAATGTATATAACGTACCAGTGCTCCTCTGGTGTGCTGCTGCTGCTGATGACAAAGATATATGTATATATCTTCTCGTGGCCTTGTACTCTGCTTCTGATGTCTCCAATTTGATATATATATATACATATATATATATGTGTGTGTACATGTATATATATATAGATTTGTATATTACATTCTGTGGTGTTGCACTACTGTTGACTATAAATGAATGTATTGTTTGATTTAATACTGCCCATACTTTGCACATCTAAGCCACCTGCAGACGTTGTCAAAATAATCCTATCCTCACTTGAACCTTTGTTTTAAACCACTATTCCACCCCTCGAGGTCTAGCTGTGCTATATCAAAAACCATCAGATAAATGCATAAATTCCACATTGCAGGTTAATAGTTCTGTTTGAGCCTTAGAGACCGTCGGACCACGGAAATAAAGTACCCTGCTAGCTTTTCTTCCCCAGCTACCTTGTTTTCTTTGTACCCTTGAGTCCTTCACTGTGTCCCTTGCAGTAGAACGAGGCCAGCAGTAGCCATTTTTTTCTGCTTCTTTTCTCAGCGGTGCTGATGAGGTGAGTTGTAAGGCATGGCATTAAAGCGTCCAGTTTTCACACACAGATTTCAGTTTGTGTGTGAAAAAACGTGTAGTAAAGATTCAGATTAATTCTCCTCTGTTTTCGTTTTTACTCGGGGTCTCCTTTTGGGGGGTATGGGAATACTCTATTGGGGTCCCTAGTCACATAACATGAACATCTACGGGAGCACCAGTGTGAGCATAGAAAGAGATATCAGGGCTCACATGCAGTTTTTAGGGAACACCAGAAGCTCAAATCCTTTGTGCGATATGTTAAGGAAGGACCTAAATCAGCCTCTACTGCAAGAATGAAGATATTGTATTACTGATCATTGTAATCATAGAAAGAACTGTGAGGTAGCTATAATTATGGCCACAGTACTGCCACTACTACTACTACTACTACTACTACTAATAATAATAATAAGAAGAAGAAGAAGAAGAGGAATGATAATAATAACATAAAGTTCATTGTTTTGATTGACAAGCAGCTATAGATTGAAAAAATCTACACAAACGAAGCTGTTCCATAATACGTGGTACTTTATTGTTGGCAACTTATCTTTATTCTTGTTTAGGTCAGTATTGAATCTATGTGAACAGTAAATAATAACACTCATCCAAACATTACCGACATGTAAATCTTCCTATTGCGCCACACAAGAATCTTAGACAAATATAAGCCCTACTGATTCCTCCACCCACAAGCCCCACCCTACCAACATCAGAGCCTCCCACCCATCCATCCACCCATGCTGTCATCAGAGCCTGCCCATGAATCTACCCTACCTTCACAACATACTTATGTGTGATTGCAACCAATTCTGGCACACTCATCTATTTAAAAAGTAAAATCCATAGTTGCTCCTGTTCATTCCTTCACCCATCAATCTATCCACCCATCCATCCATCTGTCTGCACAAACTGCCCTGCATACACAAACCACGACCTACCCTGCTCATGGGTCAACCTAACGTACGTCCTATGAACCGACCCATCCAAGCCTCACGCTCTACCCAAACATCCATAAATATCTACATACATACATACATACATACAAGAAGTGCTTTAAATGGTTAGGTATTGCCCAGTACTGAGTACCTGCACTTCTTTTATTTGAAAGGGAGCGCACCTCTCTCAGCAATGCTGCAATTCATTTAATAATGGACTTCGGGCACTTCTCAGGAGCAAACACGTACTCTAAAGAGTGAGTACCAGGTACTCTAAAGAGTAAGTACTTGCACTTCTATATTTTCATATTAAGCACTGGATACAACCATACACAACCACTCACCCTGCTCAAAGGCCCCTCCTCCTGCTTGTCCCACAAACACACACCCATAGAACAACCCACCCAATCTTCTCACCCCACCCTTTCATCTATAAATGTCTACATACTTGCAACTACCACTGACCCTGGCCACCAATCCATCCACCCATGAATCCTGCAAACCCACCTATCGACACATCTATCACCCTAGCTATCCAAGCCCACCCAGTCTGTCATTTATACACATATAGACATAGATACTACCTGCAGCGTTAGTCTGTCCACTGGGCAATGCACCCACTATCCTTTACAACCATCCATCCATCTATCCACCCATGCAACCAAACCTACGCTGCCATCTGCTCATTCACCCATCCAAACTATCCAATATGAAGAGGACAGATTTTAGGCGGCACCTTTTTAATTGCCATTGGTATTTCCAGGGGTTCAGTGCGGGTCCCTGCAGCCCCTCTGGCAGGGGAAATGAGGGATAACCCTCCAAGAGCCCCCCTTCCCCCAATCCTTCAGGGCCCCCATTCAGCCCAAGGTCAATGAATATCTGTGAGATATGAGAGATTCAGGGGCCACTCATCACATTCTGCAATCCTTCAGGGCCCCCATTCAGCCCAAGGTCAATGAATATCTGTGAGATATGAGAGATTCAGGGGCCACTCATCACATTCTGCAAAGGGGGGGGGGGGGGGGGGGTATGTCATTTTGCGTTATGTCACTGGGTATTTCCGGTAACAACTGAAAGGGGTGAGGTGAAAATAAATGTATCGGTCCCTTGCATCTCCCACCAGGGGCCCACAGGAAAGAGCGCACATTCGTCAAGCGCGGGCCTGTTCTTACCCTCTCTCGGTGCTGGACACCCCCGTACGCCCAGGGTCTGTGTGTCCAGCACCGAGAAGCGTGTCCAGCCTTTCTGGCTCGGTGTCTGTGTGTGTGTGGGAGGAGGGGCAGAGGCACTAGTATAACGGACTTAACTCGGGACTCCCATGTTTCTTGTCAATTTCAACAAAGACTAACAGATAACCGAGATGTTATGTTTCTTCTCATTTCTAGTGAATTTTCCAGACACGCATGATTTGTCAATTTTAATAAAATTTCATATTTTAGACGAATAAAACAAACTGTAATTAATGTTCCTTTTGTTTTATTAAATTATATGATTGTGCCTTTTGTAATTATTGGGAAAAAGATCTCGAAGCTTTCATAATAATTAAACAAAGGACAGCGGGGTCAAAATAATGAGAAATAAATCTCGGAGCGCAGAGGGAAAATACAACTTTCCAGTCTCCCAGATTGATGCCTCTCGCGCTGCTCTGTGGATTTATTACTGCGATTTTCAAACAAAAACAACAAATATCGAAGGCCTCGTGCTACACGCGATCCGTCTGCTCCCGCTTCCGCACAGGGGCATTGATTTTTAAGCAAAAGTTTGAAAAGGATTGTCCGTCGTGGGGATAAATCAAAAGGGTATTTTATGGAGGCGCATTATCCAAAGTGAACCAATTTCGTAAAATTACTGAAACCGATAAAAATTCAATTATTGGCCCGGGGAGAAGTGGTGAGGGGGCCTGGGGGATGATTGCATCAACAGGCAGAAGATAACCGGGAAACACGAGCGAAGATGTAAGCGGGGCTTTTCATCTGCCCCAGACTGAAAAAATGACTTTGAACGATGATTGAAGCAGACTCTCCCCTTGCCCCCTCCCCTACATTCTCCCAGGACGTGATGACGTCGAGAGACACGGTAGAGGGGCTTTGTGCGAGCTACGAATAACCAGCCAGCCACTGGCACTCTCGGGAGGCCGGCTGGAGTCCAGGACATGCGACATCATCACGCTCACAGGACACGAAGACAGTGGAGCCGAGGAGGCTATATGTACACGGACACGGACTGCCACACACGCACACTTACGCACACACATATACATACACACACGCGTGCATATACTCACTAAACGTGATCGCATATATATCTATATATGGGTGTGTGTGCGCAGAAGTAATCATAAAACGATATACACAAACGCATAAGTATACATACCCACGCACGCATAGACACACATGCACTTATACACATCAAGCAGGCGCACGCACCCTTATACAACTCACACTTGCAAACAGCTAAATACACATAGATGCATGCACACACACACACACATTTACACGCACGCATACGCAATCATCCAATGACAGACATGTTGATTTCAATTGTCAATGAGATAAGGTGGCACTCACCAACCCACAATTACCTGAGAACTGGAGAGGTCAGGGGGGAATTGGGCATTTCGGGGGTAAAATCACACACACATCCAACCATCCGCACACACACCGCATTCGTGGAGCTGTTAGCATCACATCGCTCTTCCAGGACGCAGCCATATACAGCGCATTTGAATCAAACAGGTACGCACGCATCTACGCACACAGAAACACATACACACATACTGTCCCCCGACAAGCCAGGAGTCGACGCTTGCTCGGAAGCAAAGAGCACTTTGAACAGAAACACCACAACACATTACCCACAGTCATCCATGAGAAGAGAGGGGCGCGAGCAGAGGCCATGTTCTGGGAGCTGTGCTGTCTGCTGACGCAGACCAGCACCCCGGACAGTGCTGTTTCTCTGCCAATGAGGAAAGGGCAGCGCTGGGTAGTTATCAAATCACGCTCACACACGCGCACGCGTTAGTATCCTAAAGAGACAAGCACTTCCAGCGAGCTGTCCTCTAGCAGTGTGCCCACTAAATGGTCCTGTGACCAGCACTAGGCTTTCCCAAACGTCTGAATTAGTACAGTGCTCAGTATTGGTTTAGGTGACGTGTAGCGCTTTCTACAACTCCCCAAAAAATTAACAAATACATTAAAAGCAGGATTTCACAACAATACCCGAAAATGGGCTGTAGCGTTACACAAAGAAACACAAAAACAATCGCCATGGCACTTCGCAAAAACGCAACAAAGAGGTGCTGAGATGGTTCCTGTTGTCCAATAAATTGAGTACTAACCTTTAAAAAAAATACAATTATCTGAGTAAACCGGTTTGACAAATTGCGCCATAATTAGGCAATGAGATTTGTTGCCACACAACAAAACCCGATGTTTTGGTTTGTCAAAAGGTAAAATAAAATTGTTCTGGGATTTGATTAATACAATTAAAACGGGGAAGGGTTGTTTATTATAAGAAAGCGCAATTAATGTAAAAAGAAACACATTAAATCCAGTGGAAATTAAAAAAGATATCCAGTAGTCCAAGAAATACCAGAGGGAGGCGGTACGGTGATGAATGGCACTCTAGCGCTGCGATAGCTTGCTAATGCAGGATGTGCGCTATTTAAAAAAGTTCAACTTAAGATCAGTCCATAACCTTATGAGTGACAAGTTGACAACCTATCGCCATCCATAACCACCTCCACGCAGAAAGGTGGGGGACCTGGGTTTTCCGAGGATCACAGGTTTTTCATTTGTTTTTGGTAAAGAGTGAAAGATTTACAACCCAAATATCACGCTGCCGTCCTCTACAACCGTTCCGAATGGATTTGAGGCCGAAGGATGGCGTTCTGCCTTTAAGTGTAAGTGCTCCGGGCCTCGGCTACAAATCTTTGAAACCGACTTCTTGTCAGGACTTTGGCCTCCGCAATCCTTCCAGTAGAAGTGACCTTGCAGAGCAGGAGGCGACCCTGGCACTGCGCTGCCAGCCCGGGGCTTAACGCCATGCTGTATGATTATTCTTACATGTGGGTGGCGCAGTTTTCTGGCTGGCACTCATCGTACCCTCTCTTCGCTCCAGTTTTGCGTACTGCCACTAATATCTCAAGTTTATGTATTTTATAATGGCAGTCATGCTCGCCACGCAAACTGGAGATGCAATATTCGGGCTGTTTAGTTAGCGCTGATAAATTCATGCATTTTATTGATCAGCATTCTAAAATCTCCTAGGGGCATATCAACAAGGGCTTTATCTCTGCTTTTTTGGCTTTAAAAGCCAAAAAAGGAGAGATAAAACTAGCGCCCTATCAACAACAGGGTGCTAACATGCAAACTTGCATGTTAGCACCCTTTTACTCTACGCTTCCCCTTGCATCTCTAATGAGATGCAAAGGGGGCGTTCCAGAGTAAAATAATAGGAGAAATGTCGCTAAGCGACATTTCTCCTATTATCAAGAATGTCGCTAACCCTGTTAGAGACAAAAAAAGCAGCGCTAACCGCGGTTAACGCTGCTTTTTTACGTCTGGTATTTTTCTGACTTAGCCATGATATCCTATGGAAGGAGGATATCATGGCTAAGTTTGCCTGTCCCTATTAACAAGGTAACGTGAGAATATCGCTGGGTTTCCAGCGATAATCTCACGTTAGCCTGTTAGCGTGAGGATTTTTATCGCTATTGAGATAAGCGTTGCTAATAGCACGCTATCTCAGCGATAAAAATTCACGCTAGCCGGCGATAATTATCCTAGCGCTAAGTGCGCTTAGAGATAATTATCGCCGGTTGTTGTTGATATGCCCCTACGTGTCAGTGAGACAGGTAAAGTAGTGGAAGTGACCGAGATGCGTTCGTGCCCCTGGGTTCGTGGTTGTCGCCCCACCCACTCGCCCCAGCCCTTGTACTGCGGGCAGCTCCTCCATGCGCAAGCTTGCCCCTGGGGGTTTGACGGTTTGCGGTTGTGGTGCCAGGCGTAGAGGGGAGGGTGGTGGTGAGTGGCAAGTCCGCCAGTGAAGGTGGCCCGACGTGGCCTGTGGCTGTTCCCAGACTCTTGCTAGCTATCGACCCCTTGTTGTGTTCAGCCACAACTCATTGTGGCTGCACCCGGTCTTTATTTTACACATTTTCGAAGCCACATGAAGAAATAGGAAAAGAAGGACCAGTTCTTGTGACTGGAACCAAGCCCAAAACAGACGCACATGTATTTAATTGAACTAAAGCGCCCTGCTTCAGCCCCAAACTTGTACCCTGGGGCCACAAAAGAATTCAACTTTTTTGAAATGCAAATACCTCTGACACCATAAATCACAATTTCTACTTTTCTCAGCAAGCCTGTTTATTGACTGCGAGTTGTATTTCATTTATGACAATCTAAATGAATGAAATACAACTCGCAGTCAATAAACAGGCTTGCTGAGAAAAGTAGAAATTGTGATTTATGGTGTCAGAGGTATTTGCATTTCCGAAAAGTTATACTATAGATTCTGGCCTCTGAAAACCTTACAGAATCCCCCCCGCGTTATATATCCCTATGTTGAGTGGGCACCAGGCCTACGAGGGCGAAGGTAGAATCATTTACCTACGAGAATTAAAAACTCCCGTTACCTAGACATAAGTTATCTCTACGTAACTAATGACTTGAGAACACTCCCACATTGAGCCACAACCCAGTCCAATTCCTATTCAAGTTTAGAATCCCAGAGAAACTTGCACACACGAGAACCAGGCGGAACTAAAGTATAGATAAAATCCATTACTGGTCCATTCCTTCTTACACCAATGACAGAACCGAAAACTCTTAGTATCAGAGAGGAGGATATTGAAGAACTCTTAAAACGTCCATCAACATTCAACCTAGGCAATAACCCCACAAGTCTTGCCCAACAATCGGATCTAGAAAGAATAACAAGACTCAAGAAAAAACAAATACGGACAGCCCTACATGGCGAGGTACTTCTAGAACACTTAAGAGCCGGTACAATACCCTCTGGATTACAAGTCAAAAACATTCCTGTTGGGGAGGAGCCTAGCGCGCAACCAAGATGGCCGCGTAGGTGCGAGGCTCCCGAGGACCTCCGCAACCTCCTACGTTTATCCTGTCTTCATCCTGCATCGGTTGAGGGGACTGTGTCGGTGAGCCTGAGCCGAGGTGGTGCCCGTTTCCCGTTTTCGAATCGGACCTCGGGTGCCGGAGTGGGCACCGATTGAAGTTTGCGGCCTACTTCTCTCCTGACCCCGGATTCGCGTTTGGGGGCGACCCAGTGGCAAAGTGAACAACAACGGCGGGCTGGGCCTGGCGAGTCGCCTACCCCACACTTTCACTTTCACTTTCGCGCCCCCTTGCCGTTTTCGCAAGTGGGATCACGGCGCTCTTTGTGTTGGGGTGGCCTCGCTGGGAGACCCTGCCTGCCTGCCTGCTGTGGCCCGCTCTGCCGTTCTGGGGTGGCCCCCGGAGCTCGTGGCCTTGATTGCTTGCTCTTCACTGCGTGACTGGTGCGGGTGTGAGACCCGCGACGATGGCCACAAAGCAGGATGGGGATCGGTTGAAGGCCAAGTCAACCCGGCGTGGCGCCGCACATCAGGCCAACATCATGGACCGCTACACCCTCCCGAAGGGGTCTCCCGGCGGATCGCACAAGTCCTCTGAGTGCCCCCCGGATGCCCCGGACTTGCCCACGGATCTCTCTTTGCAAGACGTCATGAGCGCCATTGCTGAGATGAAGGCCTCGGTGGGCCAGCAGTTTGACACTTTAGCGCACAAAATCGACGCGGTCCTCATTGATGTCAACCTTGTGAGAGCTGATCTCTCTAAGACTAACGACCGGGTCGACTCTTTGGACCACACCGCGTCGGGCCTCACGACTGAGGTGGCGGCCCTTCAGACGGAGGTGCACCGGCTCCGTCAGGCGAGTGCACTCATGGATCGGCGCCTGGAGGACTCCGAGAGCCGGGCCCGGAGGAATAATATCCGCATCATCGGAGTGCCCGAGGGACGGGAGGAGTCGGCGGCGGATCTCTTTGTGGAGGACCTGATCACTACCCATCTCCAGCCTCGAGGGCTGAGTAAATTCTTTGCCGTGGAGAGGGCCCATAGAGTTCCCGGGGGCAGACCGAAGGTTGGAGCCCCTCCGCGGCCTCTTAATGCCCGTATCTTTAACTTTCGGGACAGGGATGTGATTTTGCAAGCTTCGAGACTGCAAGGGCCGATTAAGCTGGAGAACATGGAGGTGAACTTTTATCCTGACTTCACCCAAGCGGTCCAGAAGCAGAGACTGAGTTTCCTGGGCGTCAAGCGGCGGCTTCGAGGCATGAACTTAAAATACGCCATGCTCTTCCCGGCCAGGCTGCGGGTGGAGGTGGATGGTCGCACTCACTTTTTTGACCGTCCTGAAATGGCCGGGGACTGGCTGGACACTTTGTCTGGGGGACATGATCGGGATGGTAGGGGGGGGGCTGCGGGAGGAGATTGCCCACCGGACCGGGTCTGAGGTACTGATGCCGGGGCTCACTCCGGATGACGCGGCCACTTTCGGCCAAGCTTAGGGTCTTTTGTTTGTTGTACTCGTCTCCCCTCATTTGGAGGCTGTGCGGGGTCTTGAGGGGGTACTCTTTCCTCCTCTAGGGGGTCTAGCTAGTTCCAATTATATAGGGGCGACAGGCACACTGCAAGTTGGGGGGGCTGTCTGGGCTCATGCAGGGGTGCAGGGAGGGGGGAGTTTTGTTGGGGCGGTTGGGTTGGGGTGGGGTATTGTTCATTTGTACCACAAGGCAAAAGTATTGTTGTGCTATTCCTAAAGTGCTCTCGGGGGGGACGATTGATCGCTTTCGGCTATGATGGGGGGTAGGGGACTGAGTCTTTTGTCCTGGAATGTTAATGGACTGGGGGACAGGATAAAACGGGGTGTGGTCCTGCAGTTTCTGAAACTAATTTCACCTGATATAGTTTTTCTGCAGGAGACGCACCTCATTGGCAACTCCTTTCGTGCTATGAATCGACGGGGCTACCGCCTTCTGGCCCATTCGGGCTTCACGTCTGGTTCCAGGGGTGTGGGCATCATGGCTAAAACCTCGCTCCCATTGGAAGTTGATGAGGTGCTCCATGATGACAGGGGACGTTATACGGTTCTGGTGGGTAGAATGGAGGGCAGAGTGATTGTTTTTGTTTCTGTCTATGTCCCGCCAGGGTTGCAAACGACTACTTTTGCGGATCTGGGGCGCCTCCTCCTTGGCCTTCCGGAGGGGATTCTAGTGGTTGGGGGGGATTTCAACGCGGTGGTTTCCGGAACTGAGGACCGTCACCCCCCTAGGGATCTCCCCCGTGCCCAAGCGTGGTTATCTGGCCTCTTGGATACTTTGGGGTTGGTGGATTGTTGGCGTTTGAAACACCCTACGCAGAAACAGTATTCCTTTCATTCCGGGGCCCATGGCAGTCTCTCAAGGCTAGATTATGTCCTGGTGCCGGCGGCGCATGCGGGGAGGATCGGGGAGGTGCGCCATTTGGCGCGGGGTATTTCAGACCACTCCCCGCTCCTGTTGCACTTCGACATTCTCCCGGGGGGGGAGGGTAGGGTGGTCCCGATTAATCCCTGGTACCTGCGTGACCCCACCATTCGCGCAGAGTTGGTTAAATCCCTTAAGCGATATTTTGACGATAATGTGGGGTCAGTGTCATCGGCGGTCTCCCTGTGGGAGGCTTTCAAGACGGTACTCCGGGGGGAGGCCCTGTCCCTTATTTCCCATTCCCGGAAGCGCGAGCGGGAGGAGGTGACCCGTGTTGAAACTGAGATAACCGAGTTGGAGGGTGACCTAGAATGTGGGGTGACGGATGACAAACTACATGTTCTCCGACTCAAGCAGGCGGCCTATAAGGCCCTCGTCACGGAGGCGGCCAGGGGCCTCAGTAGAGAGCAACAGGGGAGACTGTATGATGTGGGTGATAAGGCTGGGAAACTGATTGCGTGGCTGGATAAAAAGGAGAGAGCGAGTCGAGTTGTCCCGTCGATTGAGAAACTGGATGGTGTGTGTGTCACTGAACCGGAAGAAATTGTTGATTGCTTTGCAGAATATTTCCGTGGGGTGTATTCCCCGGTGTCCTCCCGCTCGGAAGAGGATTCCCATGCCCTGCTCAGGGATATCGCGCTGCCTTCCCTTTCGGAGGAGGACAGGGTGTCGTTGGACGCCGCCCCAACATCTGAAGAAATTGCCTTCGCCATACGTTCGGTCGCTTCCGGCAAGGCCATGGGTCCTAATGGTCTTCCTATCGAATTGTACAAGCTGCGACCGGATACGCTGGCGCCGCATCTCCGTGCTATGTTCCTCGCGGCATGTTCGGCGGGTTCCCTCCCGCTAGACCAGCGTCTGGCTACTATCGTGGTTATTCACAAGGAGGGGAGGCCGCGGGACCGGGTCACGTCCTACAGGCCCATTTCGCTGCTGAATGCGGAACCCAAAATTCTCGCCAAGGTGTTGGCCAATCGGCTGGTTGGCGTGGTGTGCGATCTGATTCATCAGGATCAGTCCGGTTTTATCCCTCATCGCAACACTGCGCTCAACCTGCGGCGCTTGCATGGGGTGCTCGCGCATGTCCCGTTCACACGGGAGCCGGCCATTTTGGCGTCCCTGGACGCCACTATGGCGTTTGACACACTTGAGTGGCCATATATTTGGGCGACACTGGCGAAGTTTGGGTTTGGCCCGGGATTCATCGGTTGGGTGAAATTGTTGTATTCCGGACCGCTGGCGCAGGTGACTGTAAACGGTAGAGTGTCGGCTCCGTTTGAGCTGGGCAGGGGCACGCGGCAGGGCTGCCCGTTATCGCCGCTCCTCTTCGCGCTTGCCTTGGAGCCCCTGGCGGAGTGGCTGCGGTGGCATCCTTCTATCCGTGGTCTCCGATGGACCCCCGAGTATGAGGACCGCGTATCTCTTTACGCTGATGATATTCTTTTGTACCTGGCTTCCCCGCGTAAATCGCTGATAGTGCTGGTTGATGTATTGCACTCATTTGGCCTCAACTCCGGCCTAGTCATCAATTGGGCTAAATCTTGTGTGTATGTCCTCTCTGGGGAGGCTCCTATCCTTCCGCGGGGTTGTCCTATCCAGATTGCCCCGCGGGGATTTAGGTACCTGGGTATCTTCATTACCCTGGACGCGGAGGCCCGGTATAAACAGAACTTGCTTCCCCCCCTCCAGCGCCTGAAGGATGATGTCGCGCGTTGGAGGCGCTTGCCGCTCTCGCCGCTCGGCCGGGCGGCATTGTTTAAGATGATGTCACTGCCACGTTTCCTGTACGCCTTACAGAACACAATGGACGTTGTCCCGGCGCGCTACTTTCGCGAGGTGGAGAGTTTGCAGCGCCGCCTGTTCTGGGAGGGTAGACCGCGTATCGCCCTGGCGAAGCTGACGCTCCCGTGGTACGACGGGGGGGTTGCCCTCCCAGACATCAAGCGATATTACTGGGCCTCCCAGCTGGCTGCGATAAATCACGGCCTTTACGGGCCCGCTCTAAACCCGGCCTTTGAGATGGATAAAATGTTACTGCCGGGCGGCGACTATAATCGGGCGCTTTATTCTAGCTCGCTCGACGCACGTCTGACGGGCCCCACGCGGGTCATGGTGCGAGTGTGGCACGCGGCTAACTTGGCAATGGGGTGGAAGGATCGTTTGACCCGGGCAACGCCACTATATGCATCTGAGCGGCTGGGCTCCCTGTGGACCTCGAAGGGCTTTGAGAAGTGGGACATGATAGGCATCAGCAGGGTGGGCGATCTCTGGACGAGGGGGGGATTCAAAACGTTCGATGTGCTGCAGACGGAATTCCAGTTGCAGGACAGGGAGTACTTTCGATATATGCAGATTCGTCATGCGTTGTGCTCCGTATTCCCGGACGTTGCCTCCATCCCGGAGTACTCCCCTCTGGAGGATAGAGTGCTAGATGGGCATGTACCGGACGCCACGATTTCATTAATTTACAAAAAACTCATCAATGATCGCTCGGGACTGCTGACTGGCCTTCGTGAGGCGTGGGGGGCTGAAGGATTGGAGCTGGATGACGAGGACTGGGTGTCTGCGGTGGCCTCCCCGAAAGAGGTGGCCATACCGGCTCGCCTTCGCTTCGTCCAGCTCAAGATACTCCATAGGGTCTATGTTACGGGGCCGAGTCTGATGCGTATGGGCTATGCTGTGGACGGGTTGTGTAAGCGTGGGTGTGGTTCTTTGGGGACCTTTCTCCATATATTGTGGGAATGCCCGGAGGTGGCGCGATTCTGGCGTGGTGTGCACGAGGTCTTGCAGGCAGTTACGCATGTGCCGCTGCTGCCCGAGGCGAGGAGATGTCTCCTGAATGTGTGGGAGCCAACCGACTACTCAGTGCCGCAGACGTGGTGGGTGACTCTGGGATATATGGTGGCCAAGCCTGATATTGCGCAATTGTGGGGTTCCCAGAGGTCACCGACTGTCTCGGCGTGGAAGGACAACATGGATTGGTGTATGTTTCGGGAAAAGGTGGTGTATGTTGCGAGAGGTAAGCCTGGGAAATGGGTGAAAGTGTGGGGCCCTTGGAACGCCTACCGTGGGGGAATCTGTACCCCGCCGCTGATGCCTGATCCGTCACCGGCCCCGTCTCCTTAGCCTGCCTGTCTTCCTGGTTCTGGGCTTGAGTTCACTTTGTCTCCGTCCCGACCTATCCCCCCCCTTGATATTCCTGTGTACCGGTAGGGTCCCCCCCAGGGGAGCACATGCTACTGTTTCCGTTTGTGGGTTGCCTTGTGGACTTGTTTCTTCGTTATTTATATAAAAATGAAACCGTTGTGTGGGGTCCGGATGGTGTGGCTGCCAACGCTTCTTTCAACTCCTGTGATCTCTCTTCTGCCGCAGCGTGTGTTCTACTGTTTGTATTATATGCTCTTTCTGTCTGCTAGCGGCCGGCCTGAAGGTTGTAGGCCCATCTTTGTATATCTTTTGGATTCTGTAATAAACGGTTTCAAAAAAAAAAAAAAAAACAACATTCCTGTTATATTTACAGACCAACCCGAATATTTGGAAGGATTCAGTCACATCAGAACCAAATGTTCAAGAGATTGGATGTTTCATTCAATTAAAACCGTGGAGCGTTTGAGCCAAAAGGAACTAGAACTAATCAAAGAATTAGAAGAAGCACTGCTTAACAACTCAGCGATAGAAAACGCACAAGCATTATTGTCCAAATTGGAAAAAGAAAATACAATCTTCAAAAAAAACACAGAAGACGCAAAGAGATTAAAACATCACAAGGATATAACCAACTTTTCGGAAATCAAAGTTTATCCCTATTTGGAGAAGGAATACTACAAACAATCTCAAAATACCGGAGCTCTTAGAACATACGGGGGAAGAAGTAAGAGACGTTTCCTCACATTCTCTGACGCCTCATCATCTTCGGGAACCTCTAGTGAGAGCGAAAGATCCTCTACCTCCAGAAATAATCAACAAAGACCATTCTACCAGCCGGCTCCTTTTTTAGACAGAGGAAACAGCCGACCGAGAGGCAGGTCACGAGCCAACAGATGGTACAATCCCCAATCGAATCAATACCAAGGGGAGATTACAACCCGGAGGAACGTATACCGATGGTAACAGAAGACACAGATTGTATATACAACTTATCCAACTACGACTTAAACATTGACGAAATCAAAGTTCTACGGAAAGGGCTATCATTTATTCCCACAGTGAAACCAGATCTTAACCAAACCAAAATGGAAATAATACAACTATTCCGTACAATGCGACTAAAAATATTCTTCCAGGAAAGCGAAGAAACGACACCTCGAAATTTTTCAGGCTTGAAAAATCCATCGACATTCTTTCCAAGCGCTAACAACATGCCCATTGAACTCCTAACATTCGAAAAAAATGTATTAAGAGACCTGGATGAACTCGAAAAAAGGAAGATGTTCACTAAATGGAACCTCACAAAAGATGAGAAAAATGCACTAGAACAACTGTCACTCAATAAGAGCCTCATAATAAAGCCAGCCGATAAAGGAGGAGGAATTGTAATTTGGCCCAGAGAGAAATATGAGCTGGAAGTGCAGCGACAACTAGCAGACAACAAATACTACCGGAGGAACAACGAAGACTGGAACAAAAAAATTAAAGACAAACTACTGCCCATTATACACATTGGAAAGGAAGAAGGGTGGCTAACAAAAAAAGAGGCACAATTTCTGATCAATGACAACCCACGGACACCAATAATGTATGTTCTTCCCAAGGTGCATAAGGACCCTAACAACCCACCGGGCAGACCCATAATTTCGGGAGTTAACTCGATATTAGAAAGACCGGCAAAATACGTAGATACGTTTTTGAAACCACTAGTCTGCAACACACCAAGTTATATTAAAGACACGATGCAAGCAATTACCATATTGGAACATTTCCCCTTTGATGAAGAAAACAAATTCTTAGTAACTCTTCACATCGTGAGTCTGTATTCCAACATCCCTCAGGAAGCTGGCCTGGAAGCTCTTCAAGTATTCCTGGACAAACGTATTAGGCCACACAATGTACCAACAATCTTCTTAATCCAGCTTGCAGAAATATGCTTGAAGTACAACTTCTTCACCTTTAATGACACACAATTTCTGAAAATCATGGGTACCGCGATGGGTTGTCCATTCGCTCCAGAGATGGCCATAATGTTTATGGCCCTTTACGAGGAAAAATGGATATACGATGGACACATCAAAATCTGGCGTCGATATATCGACGATGTGTTCCTTCTGTGGAGAGGCGATGTACAACAACTTGAAACTTTCGTGGTCTGGCTCAATAACAGGAATCCGAATATTCAATTTACGGTCAACTACAGCAATTCAGAAATGAACTTCTTAGACCTCTTAATTAAACATGAAGAGGGTCACATATATACTACACTCTATACCAAAAAAACTGACAGGAATACATTCCTGCACTTCTCAAGTTTCCACCAAAGAAATCTGCGCGAGAATCTACCATTTAGCCAGTTCCTGAGGATAAGGCGGAACTGCTCAAAGAAAGAAGACTATTTCAATAACGCGACTGTACTACTAGAGAAATTGGTTATGAGAAACTACCCCAAAAAACTACTTAAGAAGGCTCTGAAACGAGCATGGTATACACCACGTGACTCTCTCCTTACCCCAAGGACAGAGAAAAAAAGCACACCATTGGTATGCGTCACTACTTTTTCCGGACGCACAACAGAGATGCAAAAAATCATCCGAAAAAATTGGAATACAATAAGAAGCATACCAGTTTTCACACAAATTCCAATATTCGCACTGAAAAAAAACACAAGCATCAGAGAGAAACTTGTACGAGCCAATACAACTATCAGACAACCAGAAATAACTTTGAGGTCCATGTTGTCACTACCACCTATCAAAGGACATAGAAAATGTGGCACTTGTGTATCGTGCGACAGCACTATAGAAGGAACCAGATTCACGTACGGCCCCAAATACATAAACCATGAAGACTTCACAAACTGCAATACCCACAACGTAATATATTGCGTTGTCTGCCCTTGTCCATTGGCTTACATTGGGAAAACCACTCAGCTCATAAAAAACCGCATTTCCCAACATCTTTCTAGGATTAAATGCAAAACACTGAATGCTCCCATGGTTTCTCACTGTGTTGAAAAAAACCATGGCCCAAACGACTAAAAATGGACTGTTCTACGCCACATTCAAGGTAAAAATATCGATGCCCTACTATCAAAATGTGAAGCAAAAACCATAATGTTCCTTGGAACCATTGAAAATGGGCTGAACGAAATGACAGAATTAACACACATTGTATAAAAGAAGGGTTCTATTTGTCCTCTTCCCTTGGGACATAGAGTTGGAGGTCTACATGAGGTCATATATATCTTTCCCACCATAAGGACCAACTCGTTTGTTAAAACAACGCAATGAAAAAAACAATTGAACATCAAGAAACTTTATTGACAGTCACAAGCTGCCTGCTCAACAATCCACAATAGACCAGTAAAACAAGCGAAAGGATTCCTCCCAAGAATACTGGGGTATTATAATATCACGGCAGCGAAATACTGAAAGGAGCGCGCAACACAGAAAACAAACTCACGAGTCCCCAAGATGAAGGTATACATCCGTAATACGATAATTGAATTCAAAGTGATGAAGGAAGCTATCAGCCGCAAACATACCGAACGTTGCCATAACAACGCAACGGGAACAACATCGAACGTAGCCACGCTGGAAATATAAACTGGCCTACCAACACACTCCTCTGAAACGGGGCGTTTTCAAACAGCTGAGGACGGAGACGAAGGCAACACCGCACATGATACAAGGCGGCACCTACATTCTACCGAACAACAAGGTATGAAAATCATCCTCACGCGACAACGAGACGGCATGCACGAGCACTTGATACTAACAATTGCCGCCACGGACAATGAGCACTCCATTAATGCCATGATTTCCCAAATCAATATGCATAACGCTTGCCCTTTCTTCCGTATGGATTCACGGAACATAAGAGGTAGCTCTAGTCTATTCCCCCAGACATTACGGGCAATGAGGAACAAAAGATCATCACTTAACAAGTATGACTAATGCACAAAACCAAGGTGTTTTGTACTAAGTTTATTAAATTCACAAGGTAGCACCAGCCACACATGAAGACAACTAGCGGTTGACGTTCTTCCCTCACTACAGCGTTACGCTCCTTTTGCATTCACAGATTTTCCAGCTGCCCAAAGCGTGATTGGACCAGAACTATATGTCAGTCCCCTTCCCCATGGGCGAACCAAACGGGTATGTAAAGACCAATCATATACAACCCTTTTTTTGAAATATGGCAACAAAAGATAAAAACCACGAGAGAACCATCTATCTCATAGATCTGTTCTCCTTTGTATGCCACAGGTAAAAGAAGATGACAGCACCCCTCACCCGCTAGTACGTAAGTTTCTCTATTAACAAGGTTTTTTACACAAAAAACGAAAAGAACCTAGTTTTAAAACATTTATTAAGAGTAGATATATTATTATCTTTTCAGGAAAAAGACGTCCATTTGGAACCATACATGAGCCCTGACGAAGACCTTATGAATAAAATATAGGTCCACAATATCACAGGTCGAAACGCGTCGGCTAGCAGAGAACGAGATACGTTTGGGATAAAAATTACACAATAACGTCCCCAGAAGAGCAAAAACAACATACTTAGTCAATGCTCTCCACGACTACTATGAAATATTTTTCTCTGACCCTGCATAGGACCATAACAATCATTTAACGTGGAGGCAACAATGAGTTTGAATCCCCACACTCTATAAAACAGGATATCTGAGTACTGAAGTGTAACAATTTTACTGTTTGTTTAAAGTACTGTCTGTTTGAAGTATTTTGTTTATGTTCGTCGAGTTGTTATTAAGTTACCGTGAAAAAAAGTAAAGTCTGTTTAATGTTAAATGTAAAGGACATGTATTTGTCACAATGAAGAAGTGTTCTCCCTGTTTCAAAGTAGTTTAGATTGTCATAAATAAAATACAACTCGCAGTCAATAAACAGGCTTGCTGAGAAAAGTAGAAATTGTGATTTATGGTGTCAGAGGTATTTGCATTTCAAAAAAGTTATACTATAGATTCTGGCCTCTGAAAACCTTACAGAATCCCCCCCGCGTTATATATCCCCACAAAAGAATTCAAAGCAAAGGAAGCAAGCAGAGGCTGAACCCTGAGAAGGACTTCAGGGTTGCTGCTGGGTTAAAGAATCGAAGAATAATAGGGCAGAAAGACTGGTAGAAGGATAATCTGTTAAATCAAAGTAATCACATGACAAATATAACCAAGGGGATGAGAAAACTGGGCAAACTCAAGAGCATTAAAAACTGTCTCAGGGAAAATACAAGAAGAAGGAAATCCAGTGAAATGGGCATAGTGGAAGACGCATTAAAAGTTCTATCTACAATGGATTGCCCGCATCTAAGTTCTACACCCTCTACAAAGTCAGGCCCAGATTTATGAAGCCCTGGCATTGCCATTGAGTCATGCAACGCAGTACAAGCCAAAGCAAAGGCTTCAGGGAGATTTAGTAAGCCAAGCATATCCACCTTGTGTGGCTTGGTAAATCTGGAGTAACGCAAGGCAGTGCAAATAGCTGCCCTGGGTTGGTGTTCCATGGGTAGAGCATGGGTGTTCTCACACAACCAACCATGGATTTGGGGTCATTCCCATCACTACTAAGTCTAGTAAACCAGGGAATGCATCAACATGCTTCTCTTTACCAGGTGAGGCGTAATGAGGAGAAATATGTTTATTTCTGACATAGAAAGAGGAAAAAGCCTCAGTCAATCAATCAATCAATCAAGGAATTGTGAAGCGCGTTACTCACCCGAGAGGGTCTCAAGGCGCTGGGGTGTGTGTGGGGGCGGGGGTTGGCAGCTCCAATCAGTTGAATAGTCAGGTCTTGAGTTTCTTCCTAGAGATGTTCAGGGAGGGGGCGCATCTGATGTCGACCGGGAGTTCGTGCTAGGTCTTGGCCGCTATGTGGGAGAACATTCTTCCTCCTGTCCTGGCTTTGCAGATGCGCTGGGTTTCAGCGAGGGCGAGGTCAGCAGTGCAGATCTTCAGGTGGAAGTAGGATCCGAGCTTGTCGCAGTAGATTGTTTTTGTGCAGGAAGGTGACCCCTCCTGCACTAAAACAATCGTATATGTAACACAAACACCCTTGCACCATGGCTCAAGGATGCCTGCATTGGCGCTAGGCAGCAGGACACGTTCCAGCTTAGGGAGAGGGCAGGACTTCACCTTTCCTAGTAGATATGGCACATTTCTGGTAAGGGTGGGCGAAGCTGGCGCAGTGCCTCAACACACAGCGCCACCGAGTTTGAAAAAAACTCAGTGGGACTACTAATCACTTAGCTCCATCCCTGCTCCCTCCCTCTCCCAAATGCTTAAAAAATGATAAAAAGAATGCACTTACCTGTGTTTCTGTCGCCTCCCCTGCCTGGCTGGCCGCACTCCTTCCTGCTCCTTGCCGCCTCGCATCCTTCTTCATTGAAAAAAACACTACATTGTACATCATGAGCGTGCGCATGCGCACACGCAAGACGTACAAGGTAGTGTTTTTTTAATGAAGAAGGACGCGAGAGGAGCTGAAAGGAGAGTGGCAGGCAGGGGAGGCGGCAGAAACACAGGTAAGTGCCTTATTTTTATAATTTTATAGCATTTGGGAGGGAGGAGGGAGCGGTTAACTCTGCTCCGCCATGGAGGCAGAGTTTTGCCTACTTCCATGATCGCCACAGAGCGCGGAGTAAGCAAATCTCTGCAAATTCTGCTGGCGGAGCGGAGTTACCCGCCCAGGGTTAATTCCTGCCCTCTTCATCGCGCAATTCAGCGTAGCAAGTTGTCTTGCTGTGTTGAGTTGCAGGATTTGTTAGTAAATCTATCTCACATTGTCCCTTGGATCTGATCGCATGACACTTTAAAAATTTCCAAAATGGAAATCATGAATTCTAACTAATCCACAGTTAAATTGAATAACATCCACTTAAAGCACCCAAACGGGCCAAAATCCCCAGTGAAAACACCATATACCCCACAAACAACAAAAATGATGACAAACCCTGCCTAAGACGGATGAGTAAAAGAGAGAAGGATGGAAGAATCTACCACATGGTTCTGCTCAGGGTGATGATTTTTGGGTATAACTAGATAATTGACACAGATTTTTCAAAAATTCTGTATCATTGATTTCTGGAAACTGGCAGATTGCAACGAGTCTTTGCCTGACAGGAAAAATATCTGGTGTTCTGAGATCTTTAGCAGCATGCTTAGGGTGTGGAAGCAGGAGGTAACCAATGCATTGAGTTGAGCTGCCATGTTAAGATTGTTATCTATGATGCTCACTAGATTTCTTGTGTGATCATAGGGTGTTGGCTCTAGCTCTGTAGAATCGGCTTTTTGGAGACCCCCCCCCCCCTCCTTCACTAGGAGAGTCAAAGCCAGTGGTGCAGGGGACACCTTAAAATCTACGGGTTCTTCTTGCTCAAATCATACATTACCAAAGAGACCAGGACAACCAGCTGTGGAGGGAAGTAAGTTATTCATTAACTCGAGCTAAGGACAGAGGTCCGATAATGGTACAAAGACAATTCTACGGAGACTGCTGTTTTACTCCACAGCTTACACATATTTATAGCGCTAGCCACGCCCATTTGTACAATACACAGTTCCACATTTTGATAAGTTCCTCATTCTGACAAGTTCTTCGTCAGTCTTGCGGTGCAATCGTGGTCAGGGAACATCTGTTCTCTGATTGCACAATGTCCACAGCCCGTGCTTCCTTGCCCAACTGGTGTGGTCATGGGGCACAGCCTCGTGCTTCCTCTATTAGTTGGTGTGGTCACAGTGCACAGCCTCGTGCTTCCTCTATCAGTTGGTGTGGTCACAGGGCACAGCCTCGTGCTTCCTCTATCAGTTGGTGTGGTCACAGGGCAGCTGGTCGTGACAGGTTGAGTTACCAACAATGGACAGGATGTGGCTGAGTCTCTGGCACAACTGGGGGGTGAGGCACACAGGCAGCTTCTCGGAATCGGCTCGACCACAAGGAGCAGGGAGGATTGGGCAAGTTTCAACAGGGATGTGGAAAGCAATTCTTCATCAGGTTGCCGAGAGTATGGCAACACAAAATGGAGTCATGTGGGTCATTTTAAAATACAGTTCAACAGTCCCTCCTTTTGCCATGCAGAGGCAACATTCAGTCGTCATCCAGGTCAATGTCCATCATCTCCTGGACCTCTTTCTCGATCATCATCATGGCATTGTGATGGTGTGAATTTACTTGTTTGTGTGCCAAAGAGGTGGCACAGAGCCCACACAGTGCGGGCACGCATTGAACACAGAGGCAGCAAGAGAACAATGCGGCTGCAAGGATTGCAATGAAAATCATTATCTTCCATCCCCACCGAGATACAATGCTCCAAAACCAGCCTGTTAGGGACCATGATCCCTCATCCTGATGAATGTCGGAAGCAATCTTGTGGAGCTTCTGGATTGCTTGATAAACTGTCGGTGCATTGTCGGGGATGTAAATACAGCAACTTGTTTTGATCAATGTGCAGACTCCTTCACGGTCCGCCAGTACTATGTCAAGCGCCATTCTGTTTTGTAAAGTCATGAGGCGGTCCGCTTGAAGTTCAGCCGTGATGTTACTGAGGGCACCGGCAGTTGCGTTGATGGTGGCGTCTACCACCCTGGTGAGATGTCGGAGATCGCGACTATTGACCATAGAGCCCCAAAAGGGGAGGAACCCTTTAGCAAAGTCACCAAATTCTTGGCCAGCTGTGTCTTCAGTATCAACCACACCTCTCTTCTGGATGTGGTGTTTTGCATCGGCTGTGTAGGTGGGGGGGGGCAACCAAGCAATGTAACAGGTGCCTGCCCAAGACTTGGGTAGCCAGGTGTAGGCCTTGTTCCCACACACAAAGTACGTGTTCAGTGAGGACACCAGAGCTGGGAGAGTCGAACCATTGAGCTGGAGTGTGTAGGCACAGTCACTTTCTCCCACCCATACTGTTCCACTGCTCTTCATGCAGTATTTCCCGGGATGTGGGTAGACAGGGAGATCTCTGATAGGTGGCAGTCTTTTCTTTCCCCCACCATTGTAGATGTTCGATGGCTAGAAAGACCCATGATTGTCCTCATATTCATTCTTTTCTGCTGAATCTTTATTCATGCTTGGCCACTCCGCAGCCATGATGTGGTGGAATGCTTGTCTGCTACTGATCTTTCCCAGGGATCGTGTGGATGTGTTCACCTGAATAGAATGCATCAAAGAACACAGTGTACCAGCCGTAGGCCGAGCCAGCTCGAGAAAAAGGAGCAGGAATCAGGGACATCCCAGTGCTTGCAGTATCGGGCAGCAACCCACATACCCAACAGTTTGTCGTGTTCACCACAAGCTGGTGCTGGTGTAGCATTTGAATGAAAGTGTTGTTAAAGAAACCTGTCCTTCTGTTTCTCTCATCGGTGGGTAATGACACATGTTGATGAGGCGATTCTGTAGTGGTAGGAGGCTCAGATGTTGCAAGGGTAGCGTGTATTACCCATCCGAGGCAGGCCAGTCCCAGTGAAATAGTCATTAATACGATTAGACAGATCGAGTACCGGCCACGTATTGTCTTCATGTACTCTTGTTTCTTTATTTCTTTGCTCTTCAAGCTTTCAGTGTTCATTTTGTTCATCGTCTGCTTCACTTGGTCTTCCCTAGTTGCTGCGTGTGATTGGTGGTTGCTTCACTGGTCAGTGATTCCGGCGGCCCTATTGGCACGTTCCGGTCCGCTGTACCGGCTCCGGCCAAAAGAGAAAAATTTTAAAAAAAATGCGCCAGATTGTATCACAGCCCTGCAGTGGTTTGTCGGACCATGTCAAGCAGAGGGCAGATACCCTTGTCTCTTTAGTCCTTTTTTCTGGGTTGGAGGTTGCACCGGGTGGACCTGGGCGTTGTCTGATCAGGAAACAAAGGCTCTGGCTGTTGAGTGTCCCGCAACCTCAGATGCGGAGGAACGGCAGATTGCAGGATGTCGTCGTCCTCTCGTTCAGATGAAGCCCACTCAATGTTGGCGTCACTGAAGGGTACAAAGCGCAGGACTCTTTCACATTCGTCGTCTCCCAGGCCTTCCTTGACCCACCAGTCGTATGGTAGTGGTAGAGGCACCTTCTTGCAATGCACTCCGTGGACCCAGTATTTTCTTCCAGCCACCTTCACTGCAGACCTGGTAGCCAGCAACACTTGCTGGGGCGGCTTCCACCTCGGCTCCAAGTTCTTTGTTCTCTGGAAGTTCCGGATGCAGACCCCGTCACCGGGCTGGATTGTGTGACCAGGGCCCTCTGGTTTGGGTGGCAGGATATCTTGTACCTGACGATGAATGAGACGTAGGTTAGTGGTCAATTCATGTAAATGATCAATCAACAATGGGTATTCAATGTCAGAGTACTTCTTGGGGAGGGGTACTCCCCAAACATTTGCTGGCCGACCAAACACTATTTCGTACGGAGATAGCCCGGTACGAGAATGTGCCGTGGCTCTAGTTGATAGGAGGGCAAGGGGCAGGGAGTCCGGCCAAGACAGTCCTGTGTCAGCCTGGATCTTTGCCATTTTTAATTTTAGTGTTCCATTGTGGCGCTCAACCAAACCTGCTGACTGGGGGTGATTGGCGGCATGGAATTTCTGTCTGATCCCCATCCCTACACACACTTTCTTCATTATTTCCCCTGTAAAGTGGCTTCCGTTGTCGCTCCAGATAATTCTGGGCATCCCAAATCTGGGAAAAAATTCTTTCAGCAGTATTTTGGCAGTGCTTATAGCAGTGTTGTCTTTAAGGGGGTAGGCTTCGATCCACTTACTAAAGGCACACACAACTACCAGGACATATTGGAGATTGTTGCATCTTTCCATCTGTATGTAATCTATTTGGAGAACTTCGAAAGGGTAAGATGGGGGTGCAAAATTCCCAGCAGGTGTCGGTGTGCCTTTTCCGGGGTTATGCATCAAACAAATCATGCAATGCCTGACTAACCTCTCAGCATATTTTGGGATGTGTTTGTTTTGCCATACCGGAGCTAGCAATTTGCAAATACCTTTTGCACTAATGTGAGCTGGGCCATGAGCCATAGTGACCACTGGCAAAACATAGGCATTGGGTAACAACCATCGCTGTTGTTCAGACAGATCAGTCCAACAGCCATTCTCATTCAATAGGCCTGTTTGCTCTTCCCAGAGAGCCTTTTCCTCTCTAGTCGCCTCTGCCTGTATTTCCTTCACATTCTCAATAGTGTCCTCGTGCATCCCTTTCTCCGGTACCCAGTTTGAGGGGCCAGCTACATACATACGAGCATAGACATCTTTAGCTGTCATCTTTGCAGTCTGGTCAGCAAATGCATTACCCCTTCCTATGTCATCAGTTACTTTCTTGTGGGCGCTACATTTGATCACAGCTATCTTTGAAGGAAGAGTCAATGCTTCTAACAGCCTGCTGATCAGATGACCATGCTTTATCTTAGTACCGTGAGAAATAAAAAATCCCCTCTCAGCCCATAGTCGCCCAAAATTATGGGCCACGCCGAAGGCGTACTGGCTGTCAGTGTAGATGTTGATGGCCATCCCTGTACTTAGTTCACAAGCTCTGATCAGTGCTACTAACTCAGCAGCCTGGGCTGATTGGTAAGGTATTCTCTCACTCTCCACTACTGTCTGTAACGTGGTGATGGCGTAGGCAGCAGTTGTGCTACCATCAGGGAGTCTAAAGCAACAACCATCCACATACAGGGTACCATCAGGGTCAGTTAGGGGTGTGTCAGTCAAACCCACACGGCCTTTAGTCTCTTCCTCCGTCCGAAAGACACAATTGTGCGGATCAGAATTAGTGTCATCATTAACATAGGGTAGCAATGTGGCTGGATTGAGCGCAGTGCAGCGGCGGATGGTGATATGACTGGCTAAGAGAGTCAATTCATATCCGGACAAACGTGCACTAGTAAGGTGTTGGGTTTTTGTCCTATTTAATAAAGTGTCAACTGCTTGAGGGACCATAACTGTAAGTGCAGTATCAAGGACCAGACCAGCAGATTGGCGAATGGATATGGCAGCAGCAGCTGCTGCCCTCAAGCAACTGAGTAGTGCACGGGCCACAGGATCTAAGACTGCAGAAAAATATGCACAGGGGCATTGTCTGTCACCAAAACGCTGTGTTAGCACTGACAATGCACAACCATCATGCTCGTGTACAAAAAGAGTGAAGGGATTCTGATAACTAGGGGTGCCTAGCACCGGGGCCGAACACAAAGCTGTTTTCAGTTCTTCAAATGCATGCTGGCACTCATTTGTCCAAGGGAGTGGGTGAGGAACATCTTTAAGTGTGAGGGTCAATAAAGGTTTAATGAGTAAAGAAAAATTGGGTATCCACTGGCGGCAGTAGGAGGTGATACCAATGAAAGCACAGACCTCCTTCTGCGTCTTTGGTGGGGGCATTTTACTGATGGTTTGTATTCGTTCAGGGGTGAGGCGGCGTCCCTCCTTTGACAGGAGATGACCTAAGTTGGTCACCTCATGTCGACAATATTGGAGTTTGGATAAAGAAACTTTGTGATTGAACTGGGCCAGATGAAGGAGCAATTTCATTGTAGCTTCTTTACACAACGCCTTGGTGTCTGCTGCTATAAGCAAAACATCTACGTACTGGAGTAGTGCTGTACCTTGGGGTAGGGTCAGGAAATCAAGTTGGCCCTTGAGGGCCTGACTATAAATTGAAGGGCTCTCTGTATATCCTTGTGGAGCTCTGCAGAACCGGAAACTCCGTCCTGCCAATGAGAATCCAAAAAGGTCCCTACTCTGTTCATCAACGGGTATACTAAAGAAGGTGTTTTTTAAGTCAATGACAGAGAAAAAACATGCAGACGGGGGAACCATAGTCAGCAGGGTGGTGATATCTGGGACCACAGGAAACTGTGGAACTACTATTTTGTTTACCTTGCGCAAATCAATGACAAAACGATAAACAGGGGGCTTGGAAGGATTGTGCGTTTCAGGACAGGCAAAATTGGGCTATTGCACACATTTCCTCTTGTCTCTTCACCTACACCCTTGTCAACAAGTTCAGAAATGATCTGGAGTAATGCCCTTTCCCCTTTTTTGGGTATTTTGTATTGGGGAAGTCGGGGAGGGCAAGCATTTTCCTTCAGGGTAACAGAAAAGGGGGGTATGGACAAAAGGCCGACATCAGTATCACCTTGGGCCCAAAGATCAGGAGGGACATTCTGAAGTTCCTGGGGAATTGGATCTGAGGAGGCTAAATATACTGGGTGTGTGGTGGGGGGACCCATAGTGATGTAAACCCCATCAGGAGAACAGTATATTGTTGCATGTAATCTTTTTAATAGATCTAAACCCAACAATTTTTAGCCACATGTGGAAGTCAAAACCAAAGGGGAATCAACTGTGTAGGGTCCTATCGTTAGTTCCAGTGGTTGTGAAATGGGGCTAGATACTGGGGTGCCAGAAAACCCTACAGAAATGTTATTCGCGCCAGACAAGGGGGCCCCAGGGACTTTGGACCTAGCAATAGAACTTTTGGTTGCACCAGTGTCAACCAAGAATTTTTCCGTAGAGCCCAGTGTTGTAACATGAACATACGGTCCCTTCTGGTCAACAGGAATAGGCATGGGTCCCTTCTCTTGTCCTTGGCAATCCTAGTGGAACAAAAACCCAGTCCCTTCTTCAGGCTTATTATCCTCAGTAAAGTAATTGCGGTCCTCATAATTAGCAGTATCAAATCTATTCTCTTGCATAAGGGAGCGCCTGTCCTGTAACTGTGTTCTAGGTCTGCCTCAGCCTCGTCCTCTCTGGGGATGTTGTCCTGTGAAGAGGTCAGTGGGGGCAGAGTTGTTCTGGGCCAACAAGTGACACTTGTCGCGCCAATGACCCTCTTGGCGACAATAAGTGCACTGGTTGGGTCCCAGCGGCGGGCGAGGAGTCACAGGAGCAGGTCTCTGAGCTATTCATTGAAACTTAGGGGCACCTCTGTTTTGGGTCCGGGTCGGGTATGCTTGTTGGAGTAAGACCTTTGTCTTTAAGTCTTTAGTCTTTTTATCCGTTCTATCTCGCTCTTCATTCTCCCTATTCTCATAGTACTGGGTCATTGTCAAAATACCAGACGGGGTGGACATGGGCCATGCACTTTCTGACATTTTGAGCTTAGTCCCAAGTTCTGGCAACAGATTAGACACAAATTTATCCACAAACAGTCGCTGTCCCCCTTCTGTAGTCATGTCCTGTCCACTATAGTCGTTGAATGTGCTTTCGAATCATGTGAAAAAGTCAGAGACACTTTCATCTTTCTTTTGTTTGCAAGCAGCTAATCTGTCCCAATTAATACGGTGGGGTGTCAACATCTTTTTCATGGCAGTAAGTATCTGGGCCGGAAGGGCCAAGATCATGGGATCGGGTTTCTCACCGCCAGTTCGAGCTCTGTCAGCTTCCTCAAATTCCTTCCACGTATGGCCAAATTCTGTTTGATCATTATGGCGTATTTTGGACCATACTTCAGTCGGTACTACTTGTCCCATTAACATATCTATATCTGCTAAAGTCATTACGCAAGATTGGAGTGTATGAGTCAATTCCTTATAATAACCTGCTGGATTTTTACGCGGGTCAGGCAATTGATTTTTAAGTTGGAGGACGTCAGACCTTTTCCAAGGGAGATGGACCCACATCTGCCTAAAACCTGCCGGTATTTCAGGGTTGCCATCTGCGCCAGCAACGCGGTCTCTCCAAACAGGCTGTACCTCCCTCATCGGGAAACCCTTATTTAACGAAACACCAGCTAAGGAGTCTCTGTAGGCTACTAACGTGATTAGATCGCATAATAGTGCTGGGCCCTAAATGTCCCCTTTTTCAACCTTGTGGCGAAGGTCAGACAGACCTGGGGGTGGACCTGATTCTACAAAATCCTCCCACATTTGGATCAGTATGTCACACATTTCACAAAAAATGTCAATCCGTTGAATGCGTGTCCACTGATCCATTGTCATCCATATATCCTGAGCGGTGTACATAGTGTTATTTTCCATCCATACATGAGCTTGTTGACTCATAGCGAGTTGTTCCTGTGTACCACCTATCAGTCTGCGCAAGGTGCATCATCTGGGAGTGGGTGGTCTATGCGGAGTTACATAAGGGATATAATCACGGACCACTGACCATGCATTCGCTAATAGCCCTGCACTGGGGGAAGGCGTCAGATGACTGTCAACAAGAAATGGGTTGGTTGCAACGGGAGTTAAAGGCAAATTAGGTTGGACAGGTACGGGACTAGTGGAAGGTGCAACAAGGGGAAAGGAAGGGTGGACTTGCATTGGTGCGGTGGCCTGGACAGTTGGGGTGTTGGGAACGAGTGGCTGAGGTATCGGATGGACTGTGTCATGGGCAGGGGCAACAACTGGAGCAGTAGCGGGAGTCAATTGGGCCGGATACATGGCGGGAGAATAAGGGGAAGGGGTGTTCAACATCGAGGCCATGAGAGAGTCATCCTCCTTGTCCCGGGCATTTTCCGGAACCTTTTTTGTAATGTAACATCCATCTATCTGCATTCTATTTAATCTATCATGTATTACTATACCCTCTTCTATTCTCTGATTATCATGATTCTGGGCTTTCTGAATCACACTCATACGCATTATTTTAGCTTCGTTCTTTTTGAGTTTGATTTCTTTCTGTTTGGACTCCTTGCGCCATACCCGAAAGGAATCAAGCATTGCAGGCCTAACTTTTCTCTGAAACAATTTCTCCTCTAAATTATCTAATACAGGAGGCTCAAACCTACCATATATTGGCCATTGCAATTCAGTATTACCCTTTGTATACTTGTGCCAAAGTGAAGAAAACATAATTGGGCCAACACCATGTTTAGCATAGTCTTCATGATTAGGGGTCCCCAAAGGAGGAATCGGACAAGATTCCTCCAATGCGGAGTCCTGTGTACAATAACAACAACATAATTTCCGGAATTTACTAAGTCCAGGCATCTCTAGATGTGTATCCTGGATCCAAACGTCAAAGGGTACAATCGAATATTTACAGCCAATAACTCTGTTTACCCCTTGGCTTCGGCTTTTGCAAAAGTCGAATCAAATACCAAAACCAAAATACAATTCACCAAAGAAGTGGGCCACTCTTACCTGACCGTTAATCTTCCGTCACACGGCAAGTGTCACAAAGGTCTCGATCTCCAAAGACTAGGAACCGGAACTGGGGCGTCAGTGGGGGCCGCAGTCAGGTGGCCCACTGGAGGGAGGAATCACGCAATCGGAGACCTCGGGCCCACAAAGACAATTTTCAGCCAATGTAGTGGCGCGCCTCCCTTGGAATTCGATCACGGACCCCTCACGACCACCAAGCTTGATGACGACTACCGAACACGCCCCACGTTTGGGCGCCAGATTGTAGAACCGGCTTTTTGGAGACCCCCCCACTAGGAGAGTCAAAGCCAGTGGTGCAGGGGACACCTTAAAATCTACGGGTTCTTCTTGCTCAAATCATACATTTCCAAAGAGACCAGGACAACCAGCCGTGGAGGGAAGTAAGTTATTTATTAGCTCGAGCTAAGGACAGAGGTCCCAGAATGGTACAAAGACAATTCTACGGAGACTGCTGTTTTACTCCCCAGCTTACACATATTTATAGTGCTAGCCACGCCCATTTGTACAATACACAGTTCCACATTTTGATAAGTTCCTCATTCTGACAAGTTCTTTGTCAGTCTTGTGGTGCAATCGTGGTCAGGGGACATCTGTTCTCTGATTGCACAATGTCCACAGCCCGTGCTTCCTTGCCCAACTGGTGTGGTCGTGGGGCACAGCCTCGTGCTTCCTCTATTAGTTGGTGTGGTCACAGTGCACAGCCTCGTGCTTCCTCTATCAGTTGGTGTGGTCACAGGGCACAGCCTCGTGCTTCCCCTATCAGTTGGTGTGGTCACAGGGCAGCTGGCCGTGACAGGGTGAGTTACCAACAATGGACAGGATGTGGCTGAGTCTCTGGCACAACTGGAGGGTGAGGCACACAGGCAGCTTCTCGGAATCGGCTCGACCACAAGGAGCAGCGAGGGTTGGGCAAGTTTCAACAGGGACGTGGAAAGCAATTCTTCATCAGGTTGCCGAGAGCATGGCAACACAAAATGGAGTCATGTGGGTCATTTTAAAACACAGTTCAACATCTCCAATAGCCACCAAATGGAATCAAATGAGAAGGTCTTGTTGCTGAAGACCAGTACTTCAATCTTATCAGAGTTGAGCTTCAGGCAGTTGGTTTGCATCCAGTCTACTACCATGGTATGGCAGTTTAGGAAGTTGGTTCTGGTGGTGTTTGTCTTGTTCATCAGAGAGAGGAGGAGTTGGGTGTCATTGGCATAGGAGATGATGGTGATGTTTTGTGATTGAATGATATTGGCAAGCGATGCCATGTATATGTTGAAAAAAGTGGGGCTTAGGGACGATCCCTGTGGGACACCACATATCAGTTTCTTGAAGGGTGAGAGTCTGACCCTTTGGGTTCTTCCAATGAGGAAGGAACAGATCCTTTTGGGAGCGGATTCTTGTGGGCCAATATCATGGAGTCTTTTGATGAGGGTTTTGTGGGAGACAGTGTTGAGGGCCACGGAGCTGTCGAGCAGGATGAGGGCCACTGTTTCTCCTCAGTTCAGGATGTTCTGAATGTCATCGGTGGTCGTGATGAGTGCTGTTTCAGTGCTGTGGTTCTTTCTGAATCCTGATTGTTTGCTGTCTAGAAAATGGTGAAGTTCGAGGTGGGTTGTGAGTTGCTTGTTAATGGCCTCCTCAATCAGTTTGGTGGATAGGGAAGTAGAGAAATAAGTCAGAGTTGCTCAGTTAATTCAGGTCGGCTGTCCGCTTCTTACGCTGGGTGTTGATTTCTGCAAATTTCTATTCATCTGGGAAAGTGGCGGAAGTGATAGAGGTGTTGATGCTGTGGGTCAGAGTGGTGGTGACTGGTGATTTTCCCAGGCTGTACATGTGGGAGGGGACACGGGTCCCTTGGGGCCCCTGAGTGGATGGTTCTCATGATTGCTCTGCGTTGTTTCTGGTGACGGTTGTCCATTCGGTCAGGTGTCTGTTATGGTTGGTGGCGGGTAGATTATAAATGAATTCTCTGGGGTTGGGATGATGTGTGAAGTTGCAGTGGAAGTCTGCAATTTTTCAGTGGAAGAAATCAATCTGCAAAAACTGAACTTACTCATACCTTGTGCAGAAAATTAAATCATTCTGTCACCTGCTTCTTGTTTCTTTTCACCAATCATATCAATACTTGCTAATGTTCCAATAATTCTACAGTCAACAGTCAACCAACACTTCCACCAACCAAAACCACTCATTTAATCTTTCAGATAAATCAGTGGCCAAATCAACACAGATGAAGGAAATTGTGTTGATAGCCGAGATCCATCATAAACCCATGTAAGACTTTGCCACCAGAACACTGCAAGGCAATTTTAGAGTACTGCCAATTTCTATTACAGCAATCTGACCACTAATCAACAGCTTACAAGACACTTTGCAATAACCTAGTACTTCACACAAGATATAGTGGAAATTTGATAAAACACAACTTATATTTGAAAACTGATTTTCCAAGGCCATCCACAGCTGGCTTACGAGGATTCAATGTTTCTCAGAGTGATTCTTCCGAAGTCAATACTCTGGAAAAATCCTCAAGTGCATCCTTCCACCCTCAAAAGGATAGCACTTTTTAAATAAACATTTTTATTGATAATTAAAAGTATGGCAACTTGAGATTAGAATGATCACAATCCTTACAATATACATCACAATGATATCATCATTTGCAACAAAAGTACAGTAGTTAATATTAGCAGTCACCACGAGGTAAAGGCAATCCAGCCTGTCCATATCTTGTAAATGGTTGTGTTGTTAAGGTTTTTGTGTATAAGAGGTTCCTGTTAGTCCCTGGAGAGTGGCTAAGCGCTCCCTTTGGAATTGATGTTACTATATGTGAGTGCTCTTTTTTACATTCTTCTAAAAAGCGTGTTGGATAGGCTGGTCATTTTCCTGGTTCCAGCTTTATTCCCCACAGAGAGAATTTGTTAATTTCCCCCAGGATTCGGTCAGCCAACTCATTCGATTTCCATGTTGTCTTTGTTGCTTCTGGGCTTTGTTTGTCAAATGTAGATTGAAATTCGATTGCAAACAAATTTGTTGAGTTGATGTCTTCCAGTCCTTTAATTGAGTGGATGGGCCTCAATATATATCTTTTATTTAGAGTGTCCACTCTTCCTCTGAATTTGTATTCTGGGACAAATAGAATAATGTCTGTCTCCTTTGAAGTGGTGGCCTGGGTTTCCTGGAGTGAGGATGCTTCATAATGTTTGACCCTGTCAGAGAGTTGGTTGTTATTTTCGCTATTTCAATCAACCACAGGGATCGCCTATCCCTAAGCCTACTGGAACAATTTAGGAGACAAATTAACACTAATATTACAACCTATAATGTTACGTTAGGACGCTACAGAGATCAGGTTGAAAGAGTTGTTAAATAATAAAGGCAGTTACTGATTGAGCGGGGATTAACCGAAGCCAATCTCATACAACAGCCTCTAGAACTTCTATAGTCAATGTATGTGATCATTTCATGGGTCCAAGTGGGTCAGAAGGGTTAAAATCGGCCACCATTCGCATCTCATCAAAGGGGTCACTCCAAGACCAAGGTACTTCTACTGTAGCGGGGGCCCCAAGGGTCTTAAGCCTAACCCAAGGCCCACTGGTTGAAAATGTTACTTGCAGAGAATCGCAGAGGGAGGCTAGTGCCGAAAGATCTGCTGAAAACGGAAGAGTGATGCCTACAAAGCACCATTCAGGACAGATACGCAGGGGAGATCAAACAATCCCCAAATCTGAACTCCCGCCAGCAGACTGTCCATTTGTTTTAATTATGGTGAACGTACCCGTCCTAAAATTAGACCAACAAGAATTGACCGCCCAGCTTCTGGATAAAGCTAAGCAGTGGTTAGCAAAGTTTACAGGAATGAGCTATTCCATACATGATCATATAATTATGGCCAGAAGAATATACTGGGTAGGCTCAGCATCGAAATCCTTTGATGGTGAATGTGTTGTACTACATTTTGATAACTCACATATGGTAGGTGATTTGCTATCTCAGCTTCTTTCAGCCCCTTCACTGAGCTCACTGATATACACCGTACCTTGGGTTTCTTCTATAAGACATCTCACATACAAAGATCTAACACCCAAAGTCTATCTCTAGAGGGTAACCCAGGGAGGAATTAGCCAATTGTGAGGGCAAATTTAGGCATCCTTACCTCAAATAGATTCTCTGCATTAGAAAACATGGATAGTTGTGACTGAATTATGCCCCCCACCCAGTTAGCCAACAGCTTAAACCTACAGGCGCTTAGAGGACTGTCCCTATGAATGTCCCAATAGTGGAAATTCAAACAGAAATTTTAGAATGTAGTGATGGTGTATCTATACCCATCCCCACTCTTAATGATCCAAAATGATCCAAAAGCAAATGCGGCATTAATGAGAAATGAAATTATACACTACTCTAGTGGAATATAGCAGGGTATAATAATAAAAAAACATAATAATGATTGGCATAAAGAATTACTAAATTACCAGATCATATGCCTACAAGAAACATGGGAGGTGGATCCCTTTAATCTAAATGGGTATCATTTGTTTCAAACCCCAGCACTTCAATCTAAAAAGGGGAGAGCTAAAGTAGGTTAATCAACATGTATGGCGAACACAACTATGCTTAAATTGGTGACCTTTGCTTTACTTGCATATTTGGGTGGTATATTGTAATGCTAGCTCTAATTTAATGATAATAAAAAGAAATAATGATAATTTTGTGAATCCATTTTCAGTGATAAAGGACCTAGAAAGGATCCTGGAGGAGTTTAACTTCCAACACCCAAAACCATTGCATCTTATCTGGGTTGGCGATTTTCATATAAACAGATGCCGGAGAGAAGATTTCGGGAAATGTGGGGTAACTGGCCATGACAATGGACTTAATATTCATTTCTCTCTTTCAACATATGGAAATGCTTTAATCAACCTCCTAATAATTTGGCAGTTAGAAATCAGATAGATCAAATCATGCTCTTATCATTCCCACCTTTTATAGGGCAGGGCATACCTCATCAATTGATCATATAATAACCTCTGCCAACTATGGATGTAACTCCAATAGGATAAAGATCGAGATGATAGAGTTCAGCGATCATGCGATAATTTCAAGTATGCTCCCATGGAAAGACCCAACAATAAAAAGTGTGGTACAATTACTCCTAAATCTATCCTCACAACAAGAAATGGATACTCCTTAAGATGGGATAAAGAAGGCAACATGAATCTATTTATTAACTTCATATCTAATAATTATAATGAGGTCTGGATGTGTTTAGAGCCTATTGCAAGTAGACATCAGGTAACCAAAGAACATGGTGAGATCTTAGAAAGTATTAAACTTCAATTATCCTGCCCAATACCATTAAGGAACCAGAATCTAAATCGATGGTTAAAGAAGAACTGTTATGAGGCTTCCGCCGATCTCCGTAAAGCATTAAAAACAAAGCCTAGGTATAAAGATTGCCTGAAAACTCTTAGGGCCATATATAAAACAACCAGAGAAAATAGAAAGAAACAGCCAAACGACAAGGCGTGGGAGAAATTAAGGCTAGCCTCACATAGCAATGACAACAAAGCCTTCTGGAAAGTCATCAATAATCCCCTCCTGCATTATGAGGGCGGCCTATCATTGCATGTACATATAGATGAGGAAATATGGTTAACTATTTCCAGAGTATCTTTCAAAAGAAAGATAAAGATACCTCAGAAGTGTTGTATGCAGCTGCAAGGGATATTCTCCTGTTGAATTTAAAAATGGAAGAGATAGACCTTGCCTTAGCACAATCGTCGAGTTTAAAGGCAGCAGGCCCAGACGAGGTTCCTGTGGATATTTTTCTTATTAATAAATTACTATGGGTTCTCCTACTCACATTTGTTTTTAATGCAATCTTTAATCATCCCGGTATTCAAGGGGAAAGATCAAATTTAGTAGATTACCATCCTATTGCTATAATAGATAGCCCAGCAAAACCAATGGGATGGTTATTGTTGAATAGACTGGAAGACTGGGTGGCTGAAAATAAGATAGTTGCAGAACTTCAGTACAGATTTAGGAAGGGGTACGCTGGATCAGTGCTCTAACCTAACCTTACTAGCGGCAAAATACACCATAGCTAAACAAGGCCACCTTTATATGGCATTCATAGACCTATCTGCGGCATTTGATCATGTAGCCTATAACAAATTGGGGCCCATCATGGAGGTGATGGGTGTGGCACTGCGATAATCAGCTTTATTAGGCAATAATACTAAGGAGCAACGATGATGGTCCGCTATGGGAAACAGGGAATTTACCAAACCTTTTAAAATTGAAAAAGGAGTAAGACAAGGCTGGAAAAGGACAATTGTGCAATTAAATCAGCTCATCATAAAAGATATTATGAATCTAGATCACATCCTTAAAATCCCATTGTTATTTTATGTCAAACACACACTTATTTCTTTGGGACTGGATGATCTTTATGAAAATCCAACCCATTGTGAAACGTTTCCTAAATCAAGATTAAAAGAACTCTTTATGGCCAAAAGTGCACAAGACAGAATGGACAGAAACTAAGAAAAAATCTCAATAATCACATATTACGCTTTACCCTCTGTTTTATACGAGTCTTCATCCTATCTCACTTTTGTTGAAAATCCACATCACCATTACATTTTGACACAATTCCACCTAAATTATGTCCCATTGATGTTGGGGTATTCTGCAAATTCATATTCATGGAATCAGCTTTTGGTGTGTCCATGTGATGCCAAATGAAAGCAGTCGATCGTACGTATTTTTTGTTTTTGCTCGTTCTATGCGATGGAGAGGAAAAAGTTTATTGTCCCATTACTAATGAAATTCCGCATCTGAAACTGCATGGCAGAACTTCTCGTTCTTCACCAACTAGAAACTCCATTTGTATGTTTTGTGACTGTTTCATTTTTACAGGCGGCTATAAAATCTCGTAGGGCTGTTATTTCTCTAGTAGACTAAGGTGATATAAACAAAGTCAATTAAGAGATAAAGTGTAAAAGCATAGATCAGCTCCTTATGCATTTTGAGACTTCCTTTTGCTAACCATTATTGGTTGTGGTGAGTGTCCATTGAAAGAACAATAGAATTTGGATGTAATTATAAATGATGGCCACTATTGACAATACATCTTTTTATGGTGTAAAGCGCTGTAAGAATTTTAATAATGTGGTTGTGAATTAACAGATCCTAAAGAGTACTGGTAATGCTGCAGGATATTTTACACCCTGTACAGCACTATTTTATGCTTCATGTTTTTAATTCTAATTTATTGTATTTTTCTATTCACTTTTATGCATTTTTAATGCAAAATAAAGTTTCGCAATTGAAATTTAATTGATGAAAGAATGAATTCCTCCACTGTGTATTTCACCCTATTTCTTTTTCCAGGAAGCAACCTTCAAATCATAAGTCAGTATTTTTTATAAAACCGCGTATCAGCCATGTATTACTTGATTTATGTAAATGGAGACAATTCATACTCCTGTACTGAGAGTGAGCTATATGTACAGTCACATTTCTTTAACATTTTATGTTGTTCAATAAACATGTACATTTTTTTAAAATATGAGTCATTGATAAGGTTACAAAGCATTCTGTGTGATTTTAACACTTGCAAACAGGATTGCTATTCAAACACTGCTATATATTGCTCCTTATAAAGTTCCAGCATCTGTTTTACAATTTTAAAAGATGATATTATTCTGAAACTGCAAATAGTATTTCTTTTCTCATTTAGAAATCACGATCCATTAACTTAAGTATGCATTGAATAATTTTAGTATATATTTCTCTAAATGTTTTTGCTGCAACTTGTGCAGCATTAGCTGACGGTTGCATGAAAGCGATTGAGATCTACGAACTTAAATCTCTTTGGGACCTATTATTTTGTTTTGGACCTTTGGGTAAGGTACTTACATTCATTCTTTCAAGAAATGCTTGTGTGTTGTGTGATGGTATCTAATGGGTTATCATGAACTCAATATTGGCAAAGCTTACCACCAATATAGTTGGCAAAATAACACTTACCACGTCCAGGGTCGTTTTAATTTGCAAGTGGTCATGTGATTCCTTTGACAAATTCTTAGAATTTCTATGCAAATTCAAAAACAAGTATTTTAGATGCAGTAGATACGTTTCTAAATCTACCATTAACAAATATTGCACACATTTCATCACTATTCAGTGCTCCTTTCCATCTCCTTTTCAGAAAATGTGAATAATTCTTTCTAAACGTCAATGTAAGTAATCTATCTCTTGTGTAATGTCTCTAGGAAAGAAATGCATAGGATGTAATATATCTGACCCCTACATTTGGCAATCCCCCTTTTCCCAAACTGATTGTAAAGATATGTTTAATTCTAAAACAAAACACCCTGTTCACTATAGTCATTCAAAAATGTAAGTGAATAAATCATTTTGTTTCTAGAAAGAAACACAAGTTAGGTTTGCTTAATTTAGTTATATAAGTAAGTGTAAGGACCACATTTTGTTGGTATCTTTAAATACAAGAATATTGCAATGAATTCAGGTTCACTCTCCTACATTGGAACAGTGCAGTGTTCCCACTGAAAAAATAGGTAGACGTGGCAGTGTGGCATTAGATATATATAAGAACCGATTGGCATATCAATTCTAAAATACAAATGTTTTTAGCTGTTCACTGTAAGACGAGGATCTACATCGTCCACGGAAGGGTGAAAATTAAAATCTGAAGCAGGTTCTATACGGTGCTTTCAACCCAGTCACTGATTAATGGTCCAATTGATAATATGTCATCTTGGTTTAATGGAAATGTGTGTGGCACTTGAATAGAGTCTTCTGGGCCCAGAATATGATACTCTAAGTATTCCTATTAGACACCATCTTGCAGCGAGGTGGCTATCAGGTTACCCTGAGAACATTAAAAACAAGGCTTGTGAGTCTGTGTAGACCTTCGTGCTTGTTGAGCTTCCTTGCTGCAAAACCAGGCACCTCAATCTCTGCAACATATTCTCAGGGCACTATCCTTACTAAGTGCACCACCATTGTCAGCCAAAGTAGGAACACGATAGATGTCAGTTCTACCTGAAATAAGTCCAGGGAGGCATGGCATAAATCGCAAAGGCATTCCTGAACTCTACCCATCTATTTTGTTGTGAGTTTTAGGGACAATGTTAGTAAACCTATTGCACCGTTCTTCTTTAGATGATTAATTGATCACAAAAGTCTCACGTTCTGATACAGAATCTTGTGGCTTTAGCAACATGTCAGTAGGTTGCCTCAGTACAGGTGTGATACTGATATTATCAAAATATCTTCAGACAATTTAGTGCTTACTGCTTCATGCTCTGGTCTCGGCCTGGCTTACTTTTTATTTAGAGGGGGTCCTGACTGGAACTCACTTTTGTGATTCTCATTGTTTGCAGCAGCTTTGGAAGCAGTACTAGTTGACTGTTTAGCATGGACCAGATGATGCCGTTTCACTGAATCAATAGACACCAAATGCTTCTTTTTTTCCCTAGGTAACAGTGATCAGTTCCCTTTGTTGTTAGCAATGGTACAAGCTTTCGATAGACCAGAAAAAACTCTTTCTGCTTTCCCAATCACTCTGCCAAGAGCTCTCCAATCTTCCACAACAACCCAGTCACAGCAGATTATGAAGCAACACTGTTAGCCTTACTGATGATTTTTCAGGTTAGCTTCAAATTGTGTAAGAAATCAAGACACAATTGATCATAGAAATTCATACTGTTTAGCAATACATGTCTTGTCATAATCTTTGTGTTATATATAGGTTGTTTATCCAAGGTGTATCATTACTTACTACCTTCGCTGTTAAGATTTGCTTAAGCATATTGTTGGGTCTCAATATGTTATTTGTATTATTAAAAGAGTTTATAGTGGCCATACTTGATGGATGTTTGAGTTACTGGCAAATCTCACAATGCAATACATATTGTCTAATTTGTTTAGGCATTATGGAACACCAGTGACACTCCTGCAAAATGTGAAGTGTAGACTTCATTGCACACTAAGCTTATTCCTTTATGTGGTACTTTTATAAAATGTCATAAAATTAAATAGGTTTGATTTTTTGGGATCTTTGGAATAGTGATTCTAAGGAGCCCATCTTGTCTCAGGCAGTTGTTGTGCTTCTTTGGAAAGCAAGGAAGTGGTGCTTCTATTTGTGAGATGATTGGAAAGTTAAGAGTATTTCTGGGTCCATCTTGATTTGTGGCTGCTTATGGAACATACTTTGGATGTCTTCATTTGTATGGTAGATTTTGCAACCTGATCAGCAACTGAATTGCCTTTGTAGAGGATTCCCTCACTGTGCTGGTCCAGCAAGTACTGGACGTCCACCAATGGAAGCTGTCTCTGGAAGCCAGCAAGATGTATCCAGAGCTGTTTACCTCTTACAGTCTTCTTCATGAGTCTCTGCAACCAAGGGATTCCCAATGTTCTAAATCTACATTATACCTTCGGGCACAACAAAGAATAGTTGGATACTAATAATATAGGCAAGGAAGCATTAGCTTTCTGCAAGGCTAGGAAGAGAGTATGTAGTTCTTCAATTTGCACTGTTGAATCACCCAAGAGCTTTACATGTGTATGTTAAATTTTACATTATAAATTTCAAGCATCTCTTGCGCATCTCTACAAGCCATTGAGTACTACTATTTATTGCCCACTGCAGGGTGTGCTAATACATTTGTGTAGAAGATCAGGAAGTGTTTGCTGATACTGAAGAAATTCCTATGGTTTTAATGTTGGATCTTACACAGATTGTACATGTGTACTAGCCTGACTCACTTTCCATTACACCTAGGGCACATGTAAAGAATGGGCATCGGTATGCTTGCTACTGTGGCAGCTTATCAGGAGGCTGCCACCTGAGACAGTGACTCACGTTGTGTTCTTTGGAATGTTTGGTATATTCAAAGTAAACTTTATCTTTTTTTTTGTTGTTGTCAGTTCCAGACATCTTTTTACTTGCTTTTCTGATTTACTTCTGTGTGTCATTTAAACTGTTTCTGTTATTGATTATAATACCAGTGAAAGATGCAATCATTATGTTAAATATCTTTTTCCTTTTAAGTTGCTACATTGTAAGCTTCAAATACATTTGCTGTATAATCCAGACTTTTAATAATTTATCTTTTCATTCAATATAGGTCTAACATCGAGAGTACATGGGCTCACACCTGCCACTGAGTAGACCTCCACTCCACACCAGGAACAACCCTTCAGTGAGAACTCCACTCCTGCAAGTCTGGGTGATGAGGAGCTGGCTGGCCCACTGGTCTGCCTGGGCAGACGGCTCAAGTGAGTCTCACCCGACCCAAACATCTACACCTCCCAACCCAGCTATTACTACATCTCAGGCCATGGATACCTCTACTTACTGTGTCCAAAGCAATATCACCCCAAGTTTGTGCCCCCCAGTCCTGGCTGCTGGTCAGCTGACATCATCACCACCACAAGGTCAGCCAGGAACCACTGGGTCAAAGTCACAGGGTAGTGGGAGTAGGGGTCATGTTAGGGAAAATGTGGGCCAGCAAAGTGAGGTCACTGGGTTAACTGTCACCAAGGCCACCATCGACCAAGTCTTGCGATCCCTCCATCAGTCCCAAGACATGATGGGCCAGGTCCTTACAGAGCTCCGGGAGCTGAAGCAGTTGCAGAGGGAGCACAATGTTCAGATGGAAAATCGCAACTCCAATCTGGGGTCCCTGACAGGGGTGCTGCATGACATTTGCACCCATATATGCAGGGTGTTTCCTGCACCATCTTCCCCTTTCTGTGGTCCAACAACATCTGGGCCAACTACATCTGCCTCAGCCACAGAAAGGAAGGCCTTGCCACAAGAGGCAACACCTGTACCCACCTCAGTCCCTGTGACTGTGGCTTCACCAGTCCCCTTCAGGAGCACACATTAATCCAGAGCACCAGGAAAAGATGGCAAGACCTCCACCACCATCAAAAGATGCAGAACCTAATTTCCTCCATTGTGTGACTACCATTCACTCTGAGGACTATTTTCTGGACACATTTACCTTTCAGATGGCAGTTGTATTTTGGACATTTTACTTCAAACAATGTTGCCTCTTCAATAATAGTTTAATTCAAAATGACTGACTTTTTCAAATATTGTTGGCATTTTGGTTTTCATCCTGTGTTAGTCTATTTGGTTGTGTTTAATAAAAGCAAAACTAACAAAGTCAAAGACTGTGGTTGTATGTCTTTGCTCTATTTATTTATCATTTTCCTTCCGCCATACATTTATTTTAAAATGTAAAAAAGCAAATGTTAGTTAAATCGTAAATGAATTGCAAGTAGGTAATGTTTCTCTCAATTTTCAACCATGACAACAAAATACGAATAACAAAAACTGATCAACTAGTATTATATTACATTTGAAAAATATTTGTTCTTTCTAAAACATAACCAACCATACATAACAGTGCCATTTTTGCATTTCCAGTTCCAGACTTTGCCACCATTGTTGCACCGCGGACTGTGATTTGGCCCACAGTGCTGCCCATTTCTTCCTCGCGGCCGCCATACAGCCCGCAGCACCTCCCTCTTTCCTTCGGGCACGTCGCAGTGCTGCATGGCGGCCCACTGTTGCCATTTTGGCATCGCTGGTGTGTCCCGTGGTGCCTGCTCTTTTTTTGTGTCGAGCACGCTGCATACCTACGCGGCGGCCCGTTATCTTACAATTTCCATGACGGGAATGCCGCAGGTCCAGTTTTAGAACTGCAGCTTCCTGTTTTCAAATATTGGGGCACTATATTCTTACCTTCCTTTCACTGGATATATATTTCTTTCTTCATTTCTTCTTGGGGCCATCTTTGCATTACCATGATTCCATAGTCTTCTTCCCAGAAGGCCTTGGGAAGTATCTGCTCTACCAATTTAAGATGGCGACCTTCCTATTCCCTCCACTATCCTTTTCCTTATCCAAGATGATGGTTACTTCCTTCCTGTTTGGTCACTTCCTGTTCTGTTTGGTCATTTCCTATTCATGGGTTTTTAAAGGGCTGGATCCTTCATTTCCTTGCCTTGCAACACTCTTTGCTCCTGCTGGTGTGTCCTTGCTCCTGTTGGTGTCCTGTGCTCCTGCCTGGTGTATCTGTGATTCCTGCTGGTGTACCTTGTTCCTGATTATAGTCTTCTATTCCAGTTTGGATTTCTTGCCTTCTAATTAATCCTTACTGGTAGCTTCTTTCCTTCCTTTTCATTCCTGGAGTCCCACTTACATCAGAGGTTTTTCCCTATGGGTTTTTTCCTCTTGGGACTCCTTTTGGAAGGCACGGTCTGCTTTGACCTTTTTTCTTGTTGGCAGCACCATGGCTACCAGAAGGGGTCGCCTTTACCTCAGACAGACCAGAATCCTCAAGAACCAAAGTCAAGAATCTCTCAAACATGCCAGAACCAGTAAGAACACTACAAGCCATAACAACCATGGAGGAAGGGGATATAATCAAAGCAATCAGATTCTATAGCCAAATATTATTGTGTTATGTCATCAGCTAGAGCTAGATCTTCTGCCTCACAATAGGAATTTCACAACAATAAGACCAAGAGTCTAAAATCCTGGAAGTCCTCAATTTGGTGGCCACAGGTGTTTTCCAATACACTATTGTAGTATCGGGCGAAATGTCACAACTTACTTTAAGTAGTGTGCCACAAGGAGTCCTTCCTATAATGATGAGACACATCTACCGCTTCATACACTTAACTGTGAAGAGAGCTTTCTATACAGGATGTCAACTACCACATGTGGTTACAGCAAGTCAAACAGCATATATTCACTTGGTGCCAACATTCAACAGAAAACCAGTCCAATGCAATCTTCAAAACTTTCATTCAATCACTGTGCAAGTTGTCTCAGTACAAGATATGTATACCCAAAGTCTGTGTTTGTCTTCCACAGGATCAACCCACGTTCCCCTTATACTTTGCTACAGCAGATTATAGCAGCAAATGTCACTACATTAAAATGTCCAAATGATGATGACATGGTGAAAAATCCAAAAAATATCAAAATAAATAAAATCATGTAATCACATTAGACACATAACAAATAAGTACTTTTAAGGACATATTTTCTTAGAACAACCAAAGAAAAGCATTCTAAATGAACGCAGTAGGCAATGTGTAAACACTTGGATCAACAAACATCTTTGGTCTGGATTTCATCAACTTGCCCTTTCAGGAAAACGTTCAGCACAGACTGTTCTCATAAGATTAAAAGGTGATTTAACCTTAATGTCATACTATGTAAATGTATACTTAAATTCAGGTGAAGAAGTTGTCCATACCATCTTGACGTACATCAATTCCTTCTTCTTCACCACTATCATCTTCATTTGGCATTTCAATATCCTCAACCAATGTCCTCCATGGTCTCCATCCTCTGCAATGTAGGGGATGTTCCGTCGCAGGACTATGTTGTGCAACAAACAGCAGGCCATGGAGTTTTGGCACACCTTATCGGGTGAGTAGAGGAGGGCTCCATCAGTCTTGTCCAGACAGAGAAATCTGGCCTTCAGGAGCCTAAACACCAACTCCATTGAACTCTGTGTTTTCCATGTGTCTCATTGTAGCGGACTTCCCCTGGCGTTGGTGGATTCATGAGCGGTGCCAACAACCATTGTCGTTTAGGAGAATCGGAGTCTCCTAAATGGAATAAAAAGAAAAGAGCCTAAATATGTAACACACTTTGAGATCATTTGCCTTGAAATTACCCAAACAATATTATGTCAGATTTTGCTTACCAACAAGCCAGGCCCTCTCAGGTACTAGTTGCAACATTTGAGTTTAGTGTGTCCGGGCAAGAGTCTGGATTTTCTGGTTGATTATGATAAAATATCCAATTGACGCAAGTATATCAAGTGATACTGGTGAGGAGTTTGTGCTTTTATTTGTTTGTCAGAAAAAAACAAGGATGGCACAGCAACACGTGTTTCGCCCTCTAAACGGCCATCAGGCCTAGGGCTTCTTCAGGGCTGAGCAGGGATAAAATCGCCATAAGAATTCATAGCACCCAGTCAAGTGGGACATATAGTTAGTATATGAGGGTTTGTTAGGTGGGAATAGAGGAGGAGGGGTGAGGAAGTGAAAAGTTGTTGAAGGAGACCAGTGAAAAGAAAGGGGGAAGAGAACAGAGTTACAATATGAGAGAAGGGCAAGGGTAGTTACCGGAAATTAAGGTGTAGTTGCAAGGAAAAGTATATGTGTGGGTCAATGGAGGATAGATATTATGTGGGGGTCAACATAAGTGATTGGGGTGGTCATGCAAGGAGCGGTTTGGTGGTGTGGAAAGAGGGGTGGATGTGACAGCGGTATTAGGATCATTTAGAAGGTGAGGGAGGGAGATAAATAGATAGTAGAAAGAGGGCAGGTTGGCATTAGCAGAGGAACATTACATATAATTATGACATTTGCATGATTGTTTACGTTCAGTCAAATACAAACATAATGACCATTATGATAGAGGAAGGAGAATAAGTTACGAAATGTTTGGGAAACAATAAGTCAGGATGGCGCGCGTATGCAAAGAGACATAACATTGGCCATCATCAAATCAGACAAAGCCTCAAAAAACATTGGCATCTACTAAAACAAACACCCAACATTAGTCAAGACCTCAAAACATACCCGGAAATCACATTCAGACGTGCACCAAACCTAAAGGACATGCTTTGTAAATCAGAATTTGAAGACAAACGCAACACAGTCACTACGTTCCTAGACAGACCTCCAGGATTCCACACATGCAAAAATTGTAGCATCTGCAAACTAAGCTGCAGCAAAACCAAAAGAGTACCTATAACACAAGGAAGGGAATTCGTCCTAAAAGAATGGATTGATTGTAATAGCAAATTCTGTATATACGTGATAATCTGCCCTGCAACCTCCCATACATTGGCAGCACAATCAGACCACTACGGATTAGGATTCAGGAACACTACCGCAACATCCACAAACATTCTGCCGGTCACCCACTCACTGAACATTTTGAAGATTTTCACCCCCACAAAAAGGACTTTCAATTCTTTGGATTGGAAATTATACACCAAACCAAGCGAGGGGGAAATCGTGAACTGAAACTTCGAAGACGCGAGAGTGAACTCATCCTGAACTACAAAACCACAACTTTGGGACTCAATAAAGATGCGGAAATGCATGTATGGTTAGGAGATGACTAACTGCTTCTCCTTCCCCCCACATTGGTCCTTCTGTACCCCCGAGCCTCAAGACCTCACCTCTATGTCTACCCAAATAAAACCCTCCACAAGAAGTGCACCGTCTACACTACCAGAGAAAACGCAGCAATTCCCTACTGAGCGATATTGCATCTGAAAACTCAGATTTACTAATTTTACGTTACCATGCTCAACCGAATATACAATTGCCACCTTTCAACCTTTTTCACTTTATTATGAACTGATACATGTCCTAACAATACAGAGGATCCAGGAAAGCCTACATGTATAAAATAATTGATGTAATACTGCTGTTTCTTTCATCAGCGCGCTTTTTAGCCAAAAATTGTTCATTCGTTATGTTTTTCTTTACCTAATCCCTTTGCCCATTCCAAAATGGCAACCGCCCTTCTCGTTCTACTTGCCAATTGGTTAACCGATCCACTCTAAACACCCCGCTCCAATATGGCGCCAGTCGTTAGTTCACCGTCACTTCCAGTTCACCCGGAAGTCCTTACACACGACCACTTTATTTGCGCACAATCTTACCGGCTTCACATCACGCCACGATCTGAGAAACCCATCGGTACCTGGTATTAGCCAAGACAGTAGGTAAGAGCCACTTGACCACCCCCGTAATGTCCCAATTTGAGGTCGGCTTTTTGACCCGTATTTCATTTTGTTGTTCTTCTTGTTTTTGATTTCCCTCTTAGATTCTTCGGGTTGACAAACCCTCCCGTTCATATTGATATCCCATTACCTGACCACTCGGTAAGGGAATCTCGATCTCGTTGAGCACCTTACATGGCCTTGCTCACTTAATACGCCGAGCGCACTTTTACGTCTCACAATTTCGACACATTTTTAAAAAAACACCGATATCCCGCAACGGTTGGCATTCACGTACCATTCCTACGCTTTAACCTCGATCGAGCGCGTATGAGCACCTCCGACACCTTGAACTAGCCACACTCCACAATATTGCTACAATGCCCAAGACTACTGCCTCCATTGATTCCAATGACATCACAAGATTATTAATAATGGTTACTTGCATGATACTACATTTTCCAAATCACCTGGAATCTTAACGAGGACACGTCCGGCCCGCGGCCCGCCCTTATCACCGCCTCACTGTTCTTGACGCCACGCACCCATACCTATTCTCACCTAACCACCTCTAAATAATGTGACTAAAGAAAACTTCTCTTCCTTCCTTTCATACCTGACCGGACCGCCTTGACGCTGAACTCCAATTAATTCTGTAAATATATGCTGTTTTTCTACCATCTTGCATCTGATTTAACCCATAATCGTATCGTTGATTCCTTGTGATTAACTGTAACATGTTCATCTTTGTTCACTTATTCTGTTTTTGACGTCTCTTGACCGTGTCACTGCTTTACCTTTTTTGAACACCATACGAATTGTACCTTAACTATTAATTCTCCTGACTACCCGGCTTCTTGTATGACATGCCATTCCCTCGTTTCTGTCTTTGAATGATCGCTTGAATCTGTAAATTGAAATAATGCCTTCGTCACCATGATGGTGTCACAAACATGCATGTTACGAACGGGTATTTGTCCCGCTCCTGTCCTGGACACACACGCTGTCCCGATTTTTGCAAATATGATGCCTTTACAAACATGTACATCGTCAATCGCCATTTGCTCTGAATGTCTCTTTGCATACGCGCGCCATCCTGACTTATTGTTTCCCAAACATTTCGTAACTTATTCTCCTTCCTCTATCATAATGGTCATTATGTTTGTATTTGACTGAACGTAAACAATCATGCAAATGTCATAATTATATGTAATGTTCCTCTGCTAATGCCAACCTGCCCTCTTTCTACTATCTATTTATCTCTCTCCCTCACCTTCTAAATGATCCTAATACCGCTGTCACATCCACCCCTCTTTCCACACCACCAAACCGCTCCTTGCATGACCACCCCAATCACTTATGTTGACCCCCACATAATATCTATCCTCCATTGACCCACACATATACTTCTCCTTGCAACTACACCTTAATTTCCGGTAACTACCCTTGCCCTTCTCTCATATTGTAACTCTGTTCTCTTCCCCCTTTCTTTTCACTGGTCTCCTTCAACAACTTTTCACTTCCTCACCCCTCCTCCTCTATTCCCACCTAACAAACCCTCATATACTAACTATATGTCCCACTTGACTGGGTGCTATGAATTCTTATGGCGATTTTATCCCTGCTCAGCCCTGAAGAAGCCCTAGGCCTGATGGCCGTTTAGAGGGCGAAACACGTGTTGGCTGTGCCATCCTTGTTTTTTTCTGACAAACAAATAAAAGCACAAACTCCTCACCAGTATCACTTGATATACTTGCGTCAATTGGATATTTTATCATAATCAACCAGAAAATCCAGACTCTTGCCCGGACACACTAAACTCATCCTACTTCATTTTAGGGGGATAGGGGTTTCTCCCCCTGTTTCTGGGCAAGAAAAAGTACAAAGACAATATACGCTTATTATATGATGAGTAAGGGATGTGGATCTTTTTTCCCCTCACCTAGTTGCAACATTTGCAGGTGGATGCTGCTGTTCCGTAGTACAACGGAATCATGGGTTGAACAGGGAAAACACGCACAGACACTTGTGATGTACAAATCAGGTAAGCAGACAACTTGTACATTGATTGAATAGAATTCTTCCAATTCTGGTAGACTTGTTTCCTGGCAAGTGGTGGCACTAAGGCAATATGCGTGCCATCAATTGCTTCAACCATTGACACAAACCATAGAAATCGCCCTTCACATTCACAAAATCCTCATGTCATGGAAACTGGATGTAGCTGTTGATGTGTCTCATCGTTGAAGAAATAACTTTTGTAGCACACCACTGAAAGTTGGTTGTGACATTCCACCAGATACTGCCACAGTGTATTGGAATGATCCTGTGGCCACAAAATGAAGTACTGACATGAGTTTGATCATTGGTGTACTAGATGTGGGATTTCTAACGTGAGGCAGATGGTCTGGATCCAGATGATAACACAAATTCAGTATAGTTTGCCTATTCAATCTGAATTGTTTTTTTAAATATCCCATTCTTCCATGGCGGCAAGGCCTGGAAATGGTAGAAACATCTGAGGCTGTCTTCTCCTCACTCTTCCTGGCTTCATATGTCTGACTAAAAAAATGACAACTTTTACAAACTTTGCAAAACATTTTTGTAGATCAATGACACAAATGTTATGTTTATAAAAAATATATATGGTTTCTTAACATCTTAATACAACATGTAAAAGTGGTATATATTTATTACAATTATCATTTTTTACACGACTAATGATTTAAAAAAAATCTGTATATAATTAATTTTAAATGTATTCTTTAAACATAATTTTGTTTTAAAATTATTTTCAAACAAAACACCGTCCATGGAAATGTAAACAATATTGCATTAACCCCTTCCATGCTGCGCAGATTCCGCCGCTGTGCTGACGGAATCTTGCGCGGGTGTGGTCATGACGGAACGGTTCCGTCATGAGCACAGCTCAACCGTGGCTCATGACGGAACCGTTCCGTCATGAGCACCGAAGGGGTTAAACCATAGCAACGCACTGCATATAAATGTTTAAAAAAAACTTATGAGTAACATTAGCATTTTGTATGTGTAAACAAAGTGGCCACCATTTCGAGTGGTGGTGATGCACCAAACATTCACAAACACACTATTTGACCATCCAAAATGGTGGATGCCTGACCTCGTCGTCAGGATATTTGAAATTAGTCTTCCATGACAAGTTGACCACCTAGTGGGTGTGAAACTCCACAATGGACCCAGCTATAAGTTAACGTGTGTGAAACCAATGAACAACAGTCAATCAATGTGTCCGTTCCTATTGACGATCGCGTACATCGTGTACAATTATGTGGCGTTTTAAAAAAAGCTCACTTGCCTCCCAACACTGCAGGAACAGGTACATGTTTAAAATGTAATTGTAGATATGTCTGGTTTTTTTTTTTTTTTTTTTTTTTTTTTTAAAAACCTTTATTCGTGCATCTTAAAAGAACAAATACGGGCCTACAACCGTCAGGCCGGCCACGATACAGTAAAGCACTGATACCCACATTACAGCCCCCGTGCATCAACGGTCAGGATTAACAACAGGTTATGAGTTACATACTGGAGATATCTTTGAAACCCGGGGAAGGAGAGGTGAAGGTTAATTTTAAGTTTTTTGATAATTTTATCAGAGAAAAAAGTCAATGAAGGATAAGAGCAAAGTAGATTCGAGTCCGCAAGATAGCTTCACCACACGGGCGAGCAGCAACATCAGTAAGAACAACAATGGGAGTAAAATCTCAATCAGTGAGGCGGTGCAGAGATATATCAGGATAGTCACATGAGCAAGTACGCGCCCCTCCAGAGCCGCCCCCACTCGATCCACCCCACACCCGGACCCCGAATCGAAGAAAGTAGAGCACAGAGACATAAAAGAAGAAAGGCCCATAGAACTAATTGAGAACAGAGTATTACCCCCCCACCCTACACCAATGCGGAGGCTACGGCCTACCCCCCCCCAGCATAGTGCCTGTCGCCCAATGAACCCGAAATATAGAGAAGAGAGAAAGTAGGAACAGAGTAAAGAAGGGAAGACAGCAGAAAAGAAGGTGGGGAGGAGCCCACTGGACACCAGAGCGCCCCGAACCATCAGCCAGTTATGGCCCCCACACACTGGAAGCCCTCTACGCCAAAAAACGGCATGCAAAGATACCATGGCACCACAGTTTAAGCAAGGGATACAAGTCGCGACGAGTGCGCGCAAAACATACATACAGTCCCAGTCCCAGGCCAGCCCGTCCATAAACCATAGCGATAGAAGTCAGTCTAGCCCTGGCCCGATCGCGGGCTTGGGATTAAACCAGCTCCTGCGTGAAGGCCCCGTGTCCCGAGCAGACAAAGACAAGATGGCCGCTTGTGAGAGGATGGTGAAGTAGGATCACGAAATGGCCGCCGACCACCGATTGGGGTCCCTCGTTGCACCACATAAAATCCAAACCTGGCAAGTAAGGTACAGGAGTTCCACAAAAAGGCAGCAGTGGGCCACCGCGGACGGTCCCTCGAAGCCGTTAGGTATCGCTCAGCAGGATAGCCTCGCGGACGCGGTGAGGCAGGGAACAATGAAGCAGGCAGCCATGACCAGGGGGACAAAGTATCCGCAGTTGAGGTGGAGAGCGGTGGACCCTGGGCGCCGGGAGCGCTAGATGAAGGCACCAGTGTAGCACAATCATACACCGCCGCTGCGTCCCCGCAAGAGGACAAGAGCACCGGGAGACCCACGCCCTGTGGATGACAAACAGTGCGCTCACGGCCCGCAGCCGACAGTATGGGGTCAAACCTCTCACTCAGCGCCTGCAGGCCAGCGCACATCTGTAGTTGAAAGTCCCGCAGGACAGCCAGAACGGAGCCGCATGTCAGCGGAAGCTGGGCCCCAACATCGGCAGCAATCCGGGACGGCACTGTGGAGCTGGTGTCCGGAAGAGGGAGGGCGAAGTGGGCAGCGGGCGAGACCGGAGTATCACCCCCCAGCCGCGAGCAGGCACTCAACGCCATGTTTTGCCGCTATACGGTGCAATGGCCAGGGGGGGGGGTCGTGGCAAGGGGTCAATTCCCCTCAGGTCTACGCCGCAACAGGAAAGGCCGACAGTCGCTTATCTTCTCGCCGGTCCCCCTCGCCGCTGGCTAGGCAATAGGCAAAGGGGGCAGCAGCCCCCCGCAGCTCGGTCCTCAGAGCGGGGCAGGAGACTCACCGCACCGGGGCCCACCCCACAGCTCCAGCCCGTCAGGCACAGGGTGCAGAAGGTGTCCGGCCGTCTCTCCCCGGGCTCATCCGGCAACGATCCATGGTGCGAGGCGAGATCGGGACCGCGGGGCTCAGGTTAGCGCTAGCTGGTCCGGTAACTGCGGAGCTTCCAGGAGGCCGGCAAAGGCCGTAAGGGCGCAGGGTTTCAGTGCCGAGGACAAAAGCACCCAGAACTCGGGCATCCGGGCGGGTTGAGACTCCGGGAAAGCAGCAGCGCGGTCAGCGCGTCTTCGCACACGGTGCACCTCGAGAATCGGCGAGGATGAGCATCAGGATAGTAGTCCGAGGCCACGGACCGACGGAGCCGGGCGCTCAAGCGTCTGCTCCGGTCGCCATCTTGGCTCCTCCGATATGTCTGTTTTTTAATACACAGGCAAGAATGTCCCTTTGAGTTCCTGAGTGAAGTGTAGTGATTGAAGTGAAGTGTCATTTATTTTTTACATTACATAAAGAAATGATAATGTTATTTTTGAGGCACTTTTTGATTAGAGAGAACAATATTAGTATGTGGTATGTGTATTAAGGCCTGCATTTTATTTGATGTGAAGTTTGAGATATATTTATATATAGGTATATGTAAGCATCCCATGTGAAATGTGTACATTTCACATCATGTAAAAATTGATGAAAGCATTATATTTCATTTACAGTTGTCCATATATATAATGTTTTACATACCATATGAAAATGATGTTTTCTATGTGTATAATCCCACATATCATTCAGCCAAGGTCAGGTGTTTCCAACCAGTCATTTGGGAGCTACCTTCAGAGTAACTCACAGCCCTGAGTTATTTTGCAAATGAGCACAAGGTAATAATCTCTTTTCAAAATTAAGGGAAGGTTGTGTTCATGTGACATCATGATCATCAGGATGCAGATAGCAGGGCCTGACAATGAGCAGTGCTCAGTCAGTGTTGTGGGCCATGCTGGGGCCGAGGCACAGAAGTGAACAACTGAAGCCCTGAGGTATGGGATTCTTTGAAAAAAATCCATGTCAATTCTAAATTGGAGTAGTGAACAAAATGATGCTTCTGAATGCTTTTAAATGAAAGAAAAATGAAATGGAAAAGTTATTAATTTCAGAAACAGTTTAAATTTCACAGGCTCTCAGTCATCCATACATATATATTCCCTTCATATGCACACATTTTCATACATCACCAAAGAGCACTCTCTCACTGACACACATGGCAGCCCTTTCATTGTGTCCTTACTCATGGTATTTAGTTCAAACCATAGTTTCTGGCTCGATGGACATTAGGCTTCAAGCCAATGTAGCTGGGTGTGGAGATTCCTGATTACAATATGCAAGTTGTTTAGCCTTCAGAATTTCTAAATGATGTTTACTGATGAGAAGTAGCGCTCAATACAGAAAATGTTACTGGCTGGGATTGTTACATTTAAGTAATGACCAGGGATAAGAGTAGTCAACAGGTTACAATAAAAGCATTATTTGTTGTCATATTTTGGCAAAATGAAAGACATAAATATATTGTATCGTAACTCTTGACTAACTTGTGATTGATTTGGTAAAATTGTGTTACATCAATACAGACAGACAACAAGTCACAAAACAATCCTTTTTTTTAGGTCTCGCCTACGCAGGGCACATGCGCTGTATAGGAGACCTTTAGCCGTCGCGCAGCTCTTTTTCAAAGCACATACTTGTGCTTGGGGTGGCATACGCCATGCGGGAGTGCGCAGCGGTGCTCCACAAGCACGAGTATGTGCTTTGAAAAAGAGCAGACTGCTCTCCCCAGCGCTCGCGGACCACGCACGGGTGCACCCCTCCGCCTCTCTCCCACTGCAGCCTGCACTCCTTTTTTTTAAACTTTCAGCGCGCCCTTGTGTTTCACTGCTTGTGTACTCCTGTTTATTTAATCTTTTAAATTATCTGCACTTCTAAATTCTTGCTACATTAACCTTTTAAATCACAAATTATAGCTTCCCCCATGCGTTTCAACCTCCATACAATCTGAAAGATTTGCCTGCCTGTTTCTTTAGTGCTTTCACCTATCTCTCTGTTTAATAAATATCCACCTTCCCCATGTGGTTTCACATGTTTGTTGTTAATATACAGTTTTACATCATATATATTTGCTTTCCCCGTCCTGGTTCATTTGTGTCGTCCACCATTGACCCTTTTCCAGCGTGTTTCTCCTTAATTTCCACTGCACTTCTTGGTTCACTGACTATCCATGTAATTTCCCATGTTTCCTGTTGATTTAAACTTTTACATTATAAACATTGGATTTCCGGTTACTTGTCCTCCTCCACACAGTACCAAAGCAGAGTCTGCATCTTTTCTTAACTTTAAAGCCTTTGCTGCGTCTTTTGTTATTGTTTTCACTGCCCTCTGGGGTCTTCAACTACCAGTGTGCGCCTCTTCTGTTTATCACGTCATACGTGCCATACATATTCATTACAGATGGGCATACCCGCTATGTCATATGCCCATTTACTCCAAAACATCACACATTATAAATTACAGCCCTTGCCGTCCGATTTCACTTTTTCTCCTCCAAACCATACACACAATTAGGTGGTATGTTCCCTCATGTTCTCCATTCGCTTTTTATTTTTTTACTCTGCCATCCTGCTCCATAAATATTTTAAATTAGAAAGTGGAGCCTTCTCCTTGTGGTATCACAGGATTCCCTCTCCATACAGTTTTTTTATTATCTTTTGATAAGTGTCCCTCTGACGTTGTCACAGAGCCATCTTATGGTTTTCCCTTCGCTACAGCTGTAAAGATCCACTTACACGTATTGTTTCCCATGCTTACTCATCCATACAGCCTTTCATGTGTTTTTTCCCCGCATTTTTCACGTGTTTTTTTTCGCATTTTTAGTACATTACGTCTACATTTTGTTTTACATTTGTGTCCACTAGTTATTTCTCATCATCGACATAACATTTAGGAATGTACACATTGTATGTGAAATGCGACATTGTTCTGACGTTCACCACAACAGTTTTCTATGGTTCTGTCCAACACCGATTCTGTACCTAATGTTTTGCTAACAAACTTTACATTCATTTCTGTTAAGCTTTGCATTTTTTTCCTCTTTCATTTATGTAGCTGTCCTTTGATGTACAGCCTTAACCTACGCGGCACCTCAAAGGTGTGAAGCTGAACGGTGGTTTACCTTGTTTCCAAAAGTTCTTGGTGCCATAGTGGCTTAACCTTAATGCTGTAGCGACTCACTACATTTCTGTGAAGTTTGGCATGTCATCCATAACAAAAAGATGGCACCAATACTTTCACATTTACAAAGCCATGTCGTTAAATACAGGAAAAGCAACTTTTTCTGACAAAAAACCTTTGCAATGCTGCTGCTTTTCAGTAGACGTTATTCCCCCCAGCACTACCATGTAGATTTCATTTGTTTGCAAAATCCTGTGGATTTCCGCTCTATTTTCAACATTCACACATCTATTTTTTAAATTTCAATTTCAATCCCTGCTTCTATCCTACTTCTTCAATTCTTAGGCCATGCTTCTCTGTTATCACAGATTCTGTTGACATCCAGGCTAACAATTTGAACAAATTTATATTTACAAAGTAAAGCCCCACAAATGGCCTCAATAACATATAATCAAATCAATAAGTTAAACAAAAAATAAACATAAGCATATTTTAGGTGGCACTACTGGTTTTGCCAATGCTTGTTTGACTAGCTCCCTTCGCTGGTATCCAATGGTCAGCTGCAGTATTTGGACCAGTTACTTTCACTGGTCCCCTATGATCAGTGGCAGTATTTGCCCAGTTTCTTTCATTGGTCTCTCAGTGGCAGAATTTGGACCAGTTCCTTTCACTGGTCTCCTATGGCCAGCTGCCGTATTTGGACTAGTTCCTTTCACTATTTTCCAATAGTCAGCAGTAGACTTCTATGATACAACTGTGAGTCTTCTGTGTTCCTTAATTTATACATCCTTTTCTCCAACCTTTGTCCAGCGATTCATCCAGATGCCACCCTGTTCCTCTCCCATGGGTTTGCTTTATTCTCTTAGGGTTTCCAAATGGAGGGATAAAATACCTGTCTGGCAGCCAAAACAACTCTTTCCTTGTATGGAAAATGTTGTGCTACCTACGAGATGGTGGTCCCTCGGATCCTTTGTTCTACTCCCTCTCTGCTTCCTTTCTTCTACTCACTCGACTCTCTGCTTCCTTTCCACTCACTCTTTGCCTCTCTGCTTCCTTTTTTCTACTCCCTCGCAACTTCCTTTCTTCTACTCTCTCGCCTCTCTGCTTCCTTTATTCTACTCCCTCACCTCTCTGCTTCCTTTCTTCTTCTACTCTCTCGACTCTTTGCTTCCTTTCCTTTCACTCCTCGCCTCTCTGCTTCCATCCTTTTACTCCCTCGCTTCTCTGCTTACTTTCTTCTACTCCCTCATCTTCTTTCTTTCCTCTACTCCCTTGACTACCTGCTTCCTTTTTTCTACTACCTTACATCTCTGCTTCCTTTCTTCTCACTCCTCTACTCTCTCCCTCCTTTCTTCTACTCCCTCGCCTCTCTGCTTCCTTTCATCTACTCCCTTGCCTCTCTGCTTCGTTTCCTCCCACTCCTCGCCACTCTGCTTCTTTTCTGCTACACCCTCGCCTCTCTGCATTCTTTCCTCTCGTCTCTCTGCTTTCTTTCCTCACTCCTTGCCTCTTTGCTTCTTTTCTTTAACTCCCTTGCCTCTCTGCTTCTTTCTTCTATTCCCTCGCTACTTCCTTACTTCTATTACCATACCGCTCTACAGCCTTTCCTCTCACTCCTCGCCTCTCTGCATCCTTTTCTCCAACTCCTTGGCTCTCTGCATCTTTTTCCTCTTACTCCTTGGCCTCCTGCTTCCTTTCTTTTACTTCATCACCTCAGTGCTTCCTTTCCTCTCACTCCTTGTCTCTCTGCTTCCTTTCCTATCACTCATCTCTCTGCTTCCTTTCCTCTCACTCCTTGCCTCTCTGCTTCCTTTCCTATCACTACTCGTCTCTCTGCTTCCTTTCTTCTCACTCCTCATCTGGTTCCTTTCCTCTCACTCCTTGGCTCTCTGCTTCTTTTTCCTCTCACTCTTTGGCCCCCTGCTTCCTTTCTTCTACTCCCTCGCTGCTTCCTTTCTTCTACTCTCTCTCCTCTCTGCTTCATTTCTTCTCACTCCTTGACTCTCTCCTTCCTTTCTTCTACTCCCTCACCTGCTTCCTTTAGTCAACTCCCTCACCTGCTTCCTTTCTTCCCCCTCCTCTCGGTTTCCTTTCCTCTCACACCTCAACTCTCTGCTTCTCTTTCCTCTAACTCCCCGGCCTTCTGCTTTCTTCTAACCCTCCACCTCTCCACTGCTTTTCTTTGAACCCCTTAGCCCTCTGTTCCTTTTTCTGACCCTCTGCTCTCTGCTGAGGGTCAGCAAGAGAAAAAAAGTGACAGACCAGAATCAGAATTGTAGAGGTGCTTCTAGGAGTGAGTTGTAGCACAATAAACTGAGCGCAAGGACACACAAAGATAACGCTGAGAGTCGGGACACCTTTATCCAGAGCAAGGCCCTCTGGTTTGGGAAAACCCATTGCCAGTTTTCCATACTCCATACAGCCCCGGGATAGTGGGAGTGCATGTTGTGGGCAGGGCACAAGTCCTAAAACAAGCATTGGCATAGCCAATAGGTCTCGCCTTTGGGACCTTATACGTGTTTAGCCATGCAAAAGTTGATGTTGTTGCACCAAGGATATTGTGCTGGCTAACGAAACACTTATAAGGTCCCAAAGGCGAGACCTATTGGCTATGCCAATGCTTGTCTTTCATTGCTTGTTTCCATACCGGTCAATGCCCATCAGAAAAAGGAGATATCTAAGGCCATCGCCAAGAAGGGGCAGATCCTGGGGTCCCCAAGCGGCACGGCATTCACTGTCGCAAGAGGTGGGAGGACCTACAATGCTGGCCCAAGTAGTCATCAGAAGTCCAGCTCAACAAGTCCTCACGACGTGGGAAGCCCGTGCGCCACATCCTGACCCTCCTAATGGCTTGCATACTTGCGGTGGCTTATCCAGACCTTGAAGGGCAGATGAGAGACCAACAGCAGCAGCAAGGGAGTAAGATACAGTATGAGTTAAACATGTTAAATAACCCATTTATGTTGCAGCAACAAATTGTGTTGGGATACTTAAAGGGACTTTTGCAGATTGAATTTTCCATCACATATATATATTTAGGAATATCACATCTGGAAAACTCAAAATCAGGCTTAACTAATGACTTATTAGGCAAATATAGAAATGCATGAAGGTGTCATATGTGCATATTCTGATTTACATTTGAATCTTTTGAAGTAATAATTATATATGAATCAGTGTAAGTAATATTTACTATGATGTACCAACTTTCACCTAAAGTGATAGCCAGCACATTTTGTAAAGCAAGTTCACAATAGTAAAACAAACTGCAAATAACTATATTTAGGAGTCAAATGTAAAAAATGTTTTTGCTCTGTACTGGAGTGGGGAAGGAAGTCCTCTTGGAAGCTGAGGAACTTTGGGGGCCAAGAAGCCCTCCTGGTACTTTCTGTAAGTCCTACAGAATGGGTTTCCTGACAGGTGGTCAGAGCCGCCCCTTTCTCCACCACTCTGCAAACACCATTACTACTTTCAAAAACACACGTTATAGTTAGGAAATAGAATTTTACAGGGACGTTATAGTTAGGCTGACATTTCATTCAAACAAAACCAGAGAAATTCAGCAAGCTAACTATAACTCATGCCCCAGAAATGCACTGCTTATGAACTCACATATTACATCATTCATTACATGGTCCATGACATCACTGATGACATCTCAAATGACCCATATGCTTAAAATAAATATGTATAATAAAAAAGGGTTTATACTTACCTACCAAATACTTACATTTTAATAGTAAAGGCATCTGTGTAAAGACATACCCGTGGTAAACATTTTCATTGTAAAGGCAGGGGTTGTTAAACCTTTATCATTGTGAAGACTTCATTGTATGGTCTTTCGTTGTTTAGTCTATTGTCCACCACTACATCCACATGCACCACCACATCATGAACCACAACCACACCCAGCACCTCAAAAGAAAACTCATACACACCCACACACACATACATTAGAAACCACACCCACCAAACACCCACACTCACCAAAGCAACATACACCTAGGAAGAAACTCATCTCCAAACACACATACACGAGACCCACAGGCACCTGCTTCTTCGATAGACACATGCACATCACCCATTACCATTTCCTTTACATTCCAAACCCAACTTCCTGCTTACCGTCCTACCCATTTTCCCCGTGAGGATGTACTTTTTGCCCTTGCCTTGACCACTTCCATACTCCAAACCACCCCACCCAAATGCAAAGCTACACCTTCCAAAACCCATGCCATCCCTACCATACCCAAGACCACCCTTCCCAAAGCCAAAACCACCCCTCCCAAATCCAAAACAACCCCTCCCAAACCCAAATCACCTGCTCCCAAGTATGATCATTGAAGTGCCTGCTCTGTGCCTACTAGATGCCCCTTACTGAGGATGTTTCCATTTGTAGTTATTTAGGAGGCAAGCTTAGTGCCACACCACAACAGTGCATTGGACCTTTTTATATTCGCATTAACTTTCATTTTGCTCTGGTTTATTTATAGAGACATATCTCATTGTTTGATTAAATCCCTAATTTTCTTTTCACTGGCATTCATTTTCACTTGCAATTCTTTGATTCCTAGAAATGTTTCTGACTAAAATGTGAGGTACATATTTGTATTTACCATTATGGCAGGAAATACAACATATTTGTTTATGTCTACTTTGTTAAGTGCATAAACTGGTTAAAATAGGATGTGATCGTCATTTGAATTTAGGTTCAGGCTTACATCATGATAATGGACACTTGCACCCACAAATAGATGTTTAAATTTACTTTTGTAAGTATTACTGCAGGTCTGTTTGCTTCACCTTGATTACTGAAAATAATTAACACATATGCATTACACCAATAATGTGCCAATTTAAATTGCATACAATACAGGACTTAAACTAGACAAGGGGAAATGTTACATGGATAAATACGTTGAATTAATCACATTTGGGACTCACTTCAATGTGACAGGTAAATAATAAGGTGCAGTTTACACCTAGTCTAATTTCTACATCATGTTACATTGCACTTATCCCAATTATGTGCAATACATATGTTTTTCATTAGACCATTTTTTAAATGTATTTATATACACCTATGTGGCGACTTTTTGATTTTTTGACTGATATCCTTCTTTGTGCAAGTGTCCATTTTTTAAGACAGTTTGTGCCACATTTATGCATGCAATGTGATCATACTGGTCTGTTTCTTTACATTTCTTAAAATCAACATTACAGACATATGTATTACACATTGTTATGCTACTGCTGGTAAGAGAGACTTAAAAATGCACCAGTTCAGTTCAAATGTTAACAGACAAGTCAAAAGGTAACAGGTAACAAATAAAAGTGGAGCTTACCGTTGATTCAGTCCACAACGGTGTTGATTATGTTCATCATCAAAGCAGCAGAGGCAGGACTTGGAAGATTGGGACCATGGCAGAAATGGAAGAGTGAAAGTGAGACAAGGTGAGTTTCTGCATTATATCCCCTCCAAACTGCCAATTCAGGTGTGGCGGTTGTACCAAAACAGTCACGCCGGTGGGAAGACAAATTCTGATTATCCCAGCAGACACAGTGTCTGTACTGCCTCTGACATCTGCTTTTGCCTAGGGCACTGTCGATGCAGGTGAGAAAGTCTGACAGAGGTGGCAGTGATCCAATGGTCTTTCGTCCATACACCCGCCAGCATCTGTATAGAGCGGGTGGACCATCTAGTAGGCGGATGGGGATTCCAACAAAAAAACAACAGTGGGACTGTTACCACCAAGATCTAAATCAGGCCCTAAGTAACATTAACCCCGCATGTACCAAACTCTTTGGCTTGTTTATTTACCACATTGGCACATGCATGAACAATCACCCCTATTAGGAAGAGATTTTTGCCCCAGTCACCTAGTATACAATTACATCTGTAAAACTGCGCACAATATTTTTACACAGTTGTGATAAACAGTTTGCATTGTCCACAGGAATTAACCATTCTGCAAATATTCATATGAATCTTCTATAATTTTCCATTATTTATAATAAATGTAACTAACCAATTATCTTATTTTTTGTCTTTTGTTTTTTATTTGTATTATTTATATTTATTGTTTACATTCTATTTTTGATTTTCTGAGAATTGTATATGATTTGTTTTGTTTATTGTACAAAATCTATGTACTTTCTCTCAATACATAGCCTTGAAAAAGCCCTAAACCTGCACATGATAAAACAATGAAGTACGTGTTGACCAGCCTTTTCTTTTTTTGTTGTATACTACCAATCTCTTTTGCATTACATAATATTTACATATTGAACACCAATAAATTAATAATAAGATAATATAGCAATTCATTCTGCTGAAAGAATAGATAATTAGAGATTTATCCCAGAAAAATATTCTAATTTTCATACTGACTATCCTATAATTTTCACTAACATTGTTCTGTACTCTCTGGGATTAGGGATATGACGCACACACTAGGATAGTCAGACACAACTGATCACACATCCATTGACACGAGGCGCAGGCTCCAGATTAGTCACCTCTAATGCTCATTTGCCCTATAAATGTTTTCATGCAAACAGGCCTGTCTTGCATGTAACATGTATTATTAGCATATAAGGACCCTTCCGCAGTCGACACTAGCCTGCCAAATGCTTTTCCCATTCACTTTAGGTGCTGTTGAGCAGGCTAAATCTCATGGTTATTCCATTGTTGTCCCTAGATTATGACTCTTACTTTTTCCTTGATCGCTTTTTACTTTCAAGCTACAGTACAGTTTCTTTTTTAACCTCATAAGATTATAAATATTTGGGAGACGATCTTAGGCAGCTATAAGGTGATTTTTTGCATTATGGACAGTAACAAACTTGATATCCAGATCCCCTGCTTGGGTTGTTGAAAGTATATGCATGGCATACATTTTGAAAATATCAATATCACTTTGGAATTTGTCCCATTCAAACGTTTAATATAACTGTGCTTTGCTTGAATTCCATTGTCTTGAGTAATCCTGGCTTCTTGTATTCATTGCTGTGTTCAACTGTACTGAATGTTTAATTATGTTTCCAAAAGTGTAAAAACACGAGAGTGACCCCACAAGGCCAAGAGCCAGGGTACAATATTCAATATTCAAAAACAACTACTCTTGGCAAGGTAATAATCAATTAATATAGTCAAGCAATCATACCATCCAACTTCACCATTCTAGGAAAAGGAAAAAACAAAGGATATGTATGTATACAATACATTTAATTGGATTTAAAACATCATCAGAATGTACACTTCAATAATATATATATATTGTTTTAAATATTTGTCATACAGTGATTCAACATATTAAAGAGAAAACATCAGAGAGAGGTAAAAACAAGAGACATGAACATTTGTCATTGGTATTGGTTATTCCGAAAGAATCTGTAACATTATTGACCACATTGAATTTTTTTACAATCAATACATTTGTTCCTCGGATGTAACCCCACAAAAATGAGCGTCAACGCTTTTCGGTGGTATCAAAGCAGAATAAGACTACCTTCTTCAAGACAATGTATAAACTACCCCACTTTTCCTATGAGTAACCTGTTTAAAAACATAAATCAAATATTTACATAAATAATCCCATCTCGTATCTATTCTCAAAACACAATTTATTACCACCTAATTAGAAACATTATTGTTAAAAACATTATAGTTAAAAAAAATTCCATAAGGTGACTCTGGTGTTGCTTTAATATACATCACTATAAGGTGATACTGGTGTTGCTTTAATATACATCACCACATGCCCTGTGTTGTCCCATTCCAGACTGTGAGGTGAAGACACATATCATTCATAGATTCAATCAGCTCATAATTTTCTGAAGCTTCAATGCTATCAAACTCACCTCTAATATCGAGGTGACTTTCACTTAGGTAGATCGTTCACACTTGGATGCTTGATGAATCGGCCCTCTTTTTCATAATAGGGACCTAAAGAAAAATATATTGATAAAAATAAGGGGCCCATCCTATTATATAGGTGTTGGTCTTCCCCTGGTATAATACACATTTTAACCTACCCTTAGTCATGTAAATCATCGAAAACTTCATGAATCTCCCTTTCTTTTTGATTAGGGACTGATAGGCCGCTCGTCCATATGAACCTATTTCCAAATTAATAACAAATGTGTAAAAATACTTAGGTCGCCATAAAGGGATATCTCATATTTAACTGTGTACGTGGTGACCAATGCGGGGTAGACCTACCCTTCGTTTGGTACGTCTGTAGGTGATTAACTTCTATCAAACTTCACTGCAATAGGTGCAAAAAAGGGTTAAAATTCAATAGGTACAGCTATATAGTCATTCCTATAAACAGATAAACAGATAAGACCTATATTAGTAGTTCCTTTGCATTAATAATGCCCCCATAAAACCTATTGAGAGGTCTAATTTCCTCAAGGCTCAAATTACACACATTCACATCATTTCTAAATTAACCAAAACCCACTTTCTGTTAAATGAATGAATGAATGCAGAGGCTCGTTTTTCATTAGCATTCAGGTTGCTCATAGGAAAAGAGGGGTAGTTTATGCATTGTCCTGAAGAAGGTGGTCTTACCTTACTTTGATACCACCGAAACGCGCCGACGCTCATTTTTGTGTGGTTACATCTGAAGAACAAACGTATTGATTGTAAAAATGTAATGTGGTCAATAATGTTATAGATTCTTTCGGAATAACCAATACCAATGACAAATGCTCATGTCCGTTGTTTTTATCTCTCTCTGTTATTTTCTTTTGAATATGTTGAATCACTCTATGACAAATATTTTTATTTTATTTTATTTTTTTAATATTGAAATGTACATTCTGCTGATGTTTTAAATCGAATTACATTTATCATGTACATACATGTCCTTTGGTTTTTCCTGTCCTAGACTGGTGAAGTTGTATGGTATGATTGCTTGACATTAATTGATTATTACCTTGCCAAGAGTAGTTGTTTTTTAATATTAATTATGTTTCCGACATAACTGAAGAAAATAGGTTTAGCCCATTCAGTGCTTGTATGACAGTCTATTGTTTCTTCTTTGTGTATGATTGTTTCGGCATATTCAGTGGGTGGCCTGGCCCATTGCTTGCTAAACCCAAATCAACTTTTTGATTATTGAGGGCTGACCTTAAACCTCATAGTTGATCCAGCGATATGGGACTAATACATTTCCAAAGACAAGGCCCAATTTAATTACCCAACAAGTCCCTTCTCGCTGGGTGAGTGTAATACCGGACTTACCAAAAATCAAAATTTTTTATCGTCGTTATCTCTGCATATAATTTGTGGCAATGCAATCTTTATTTATGCTGACAGGGTTTGGCAAACTAATACCTAATTCTATTGTACTTATAATTCAAGAATATTAACCTCTAAAAAAAAAGACAAACTCATTTGTATATTTATAATACTTTATCTAAATAATTTGAAAATGCTCATCAATACCAATACAGTATGAATCATAGACCACCACGAGAAAACAAAATTAGAGAAAAAACAATAGATTTCCTCTCATTGACTATGCATAAAAGAGTGGAAAGGTGAAGAGACAAAAGGTTCAGAGACAATAATACATTTGCAAATGATAATGCAAATTCAGTTTTCTGTCTATACTAACTCAATGGGAAACCGAAAAACTACTCTCTGGCCAATAGAGCAGTATGGCCCCTCAAGACAATTTGAAGAGGCAAAGACTAAGTCAGGTATAAGCAGACACGAACAGCCATCTCAAGAATGGGAGACTGCAACACAGGCCTCTCCTCACACAAGAAACCCACCAACGCACTTCTTCCCCCTCCCACCGGGAATCTAAATTATACCCTAAAACCCAAAAAGACCAACCCACAATTGTATCAGAACTAACAATTTCTCCTCATTCAATTGGTTATGGAAGGGGGTGTACTGTTACACCCCTCTTGTCATGTCTCTTAGTTCAGAGACCTCTTTGTTCATTTATTCATCTTATCAACATCCAGCCCAAGAAGTACAAATTTGAGTCGCTGTCATAGTACACATTTCCTCCATCCTGGTCATGTAACAAACTCTGTATCACATTTGTCCATTTGCGCCGTTTTTCTGAAGGAAGTGTTCTTTTTCTCAAAGTTTAATTTTGTTTCTCCATGCAAACTCTTGGCAGGCACATAGGACCCGTGAAGGACAATTGTCTTCCACCTTCCCCTTCTTGCTCAGAATCAAACCGCATTTATTTCTTTCACTGACCCGAACGTTTCCTGCAGAGCAGCAAACCATACTTCTATGGAAAACAAACAGATGACATTATTAATCACTTATAATGCTATACCATAACGCACCCACCCTGTGTTGCATCTACCCATGCGCAATCCGAGTTAATATTGTTTCCCTAGTAATTGTTAATAAATGCATTAAAGCTTACATTAGTCAAAAGCATTTGCGGCCTAGTCAAGTGCTTTACTTCGCGCTTGCGCAGTTGTATTTTCCTCCATGATAAGCCCTTTTTACGCATACGTTTTTCAGAGCACACAGTTAATAAGTGTTACTGAGGGTTCAATTTGAGCAGGTTTTATTTCGTGAAAACCCTGCGTCATCAATCCCCACTTTGATTGCATCTTTGAGCCATCACTAAAATACCCATCAATACAAATTATCACTTTTAGAAAGTGGTTGTTCTCTCTCATTTCATCATAACCATGTCTAAAACCATAATCCTTTCATAGTAATTTCCTTTCTCTTCTCTCTTTCTCTTTCTTGCTCTTCGTTTAACACCAGGTGACTCTTTCTTGCACTTACAACACCTATATATCAGAAAAATCATTAGTATCACTGTTGCCACTGCAATAATTGGTGTTAGTATTTTCCCTAATACACTGTTTCTAAAAGTAGCAAACCAATTACCCACAGAGGAAAAACTGTTACCAAGTTTCTCCCAAGCACCATCAACCTTCAGTTCAGCCAAATCTTCTAGAAGATTTGTAATATTTCTAATATATCCCTCTAGAATCTTTATCTTGTCAGGGATACATCTGCAACATTGTTGTATTTTCAACATATTACAGACTCCACCCTCTTAAGCCAATAATACATCGAGAGCAAGTCGATTTTGTAAAACCATAGACCTGATTGCAACCATTTCAGTATCAATCATCAAAAACCCACCTGCAATGTCTGTTGATAAACGATTAACCACCATGGACAATTTTCTAATTTTATGTGAATTTTGAATGACTCAAACTGAAGGTATCAATGCTCCAAAAATGTCTTCCACAATCTCAGAAAAACCTGTTCCCCTTTTACTACGTGTTAATCCATTCTTTACTTCATTGATTCCATTATTTTGTTTAAGTGATATACTTTAGAAAAAACTACGCCCATATAACAACATCCATACCAATGTGCAGGTAACCTATAGTAGGCATTCATACCACACACATAATAGATTCCCAGAAAGACCGGATCAGTTCCTCCTCTTATTCCCAATCCTCCCGTAATAAGGAAAACATGATCACACTCACTAGAACCAATGAAATAGTTAATAAATTCAGTTTTTAATCTAAGCAAGCAAAGCTTCACTCTATGATGCGAGTCCAGGTCCATAGCAGTGTATGTCTCACCCTTTTTATAGTTTCCTTCTCTATAAGTTCATGGAGGTACATGAGACTTTTGTTTAGAAGTTTTTCTCTTAAAATCTTGCCTTCTATCCTCTACCTTGTTAATGAATTCTATTTCTTCAAACCGCAAACTACATGTTAGATTATTCTGATGAGCGTATACTGTATCTATTGATTTTGTTGATGGAAAAATCCCCCCATAAACCCTGCATCTTTGGCACTACTTACCCTATTCATGTTCTTTTTAATGGGAATTTCTGAAAATACTAAATTCATGTTACAATAATAATATTGTAAGCTACCCTTCTCATAGAAAAGTCTGGTTAGTATGCTACAAGACACTCCACATGTTAAAGGTAGGTGATGGTAAGTCACCCCCACTGAGAGAGACAATGGTAATTTCATGCACACATAGCAGTCTCCCACATCCATTGTGTCCACATATTCATACAACAACTTAGTAAACATTTAATGAAAAGTCATTAATTGAAACTTCTTGACGACCTTTAGAATCTACCTTCTCACTCATCACATTGTTAGTATTAATATTTCCATTAGCTAACATAAAGACAGGCACAATAATGATTAGTGTTAACCACACCATCATTAGTAATGGAATACTAAAAGAGAAATCATTAATACATTTACGTTTAAAACTCCGATTTTGATATCCAGTCTCTGTTGTATCTGCCATTTCTAAAAAAAAAAAAAAAATAACTAAGAAAAGCGATTAAACTATCTAAAGTAGTGTATCCAAACACTTTAAGCCTTCTTTCTTCACCCCCTCTTTTTCTTTTTTTTTTTTCCACAGCCTTTAATTAAATTTCCGCCTCAGATTTCTGTACTTCTCCAAATAAAGTTTCACATTTCTGTACCTTAATTTACACAGTTCTTTTAGGGTAGCTCGTAACTGTTTACGTCCTTTGGTTCTACACCAGCTTTTTCTTTGCTCTGATCTGTATGCTCAATTTCTTCCAACACCACATATGTCCATTCAGGTGCTGTGTGTTTCTTGTTCGGAACTCTTGCTCTTTTTGTTTTCCGAACTATATCTTCCTCTGACTCAATCTGTTCAGTCTGGCATGATACTTCTAATATCGTATCTGGTGCTTTCTTTTTCAGAGTGTATTTCAGTCTTTTCACTCCTTTTGGCCACACATCACCCTTTCTGGCTTTCATAGCCTTCACAGTTTCCTCTGTATCAGTGTCAAGTTCACAACTTCTCTCCTTCGTTTCTTTTCTTTGTTTCACTTGCTCTTGGTCTTCATTCAACACTATTCCATCATTGACTTCAACAGCAGACTTACGAATCCCAGTAGCTGGTGCCCACTCTATTCGACTTTGTTGATGTTCAACCACATGTTCAACAGTTTCAGGATACACAGCTTCGCGTTCTGTGTCCTCAGACTCTGCAGCTTCTGCCTCTACTTGACTCTCCACCAGTTGCTGTTCTTCCTCTTCCAGTCTTTCCATTGGACTTGTGACTCTTCTGGTATGGCTCGCATGTATCCAATTTGGCACTGCTGTCGTTGTCACCAGTATTATCTGGTATGGCCCATGCCAACGAGGCTTCAGACATGACTTTCCTACATGCTTCTTCACTCTCCTGGACTTAAATCATGTGCTTGCCCTTGCTGTGATGTGGTTGCAACTTCTCCAACCTGATGAGACACAGAAAGCACCACATCAGCTAATCCTTTGCAATAATCGAGCACTAGATCATTAGTAATATTCATCAGTTGATTTGCTGGTACAATTGTCCATCTCATTGCTCTCCCTATTATGACTTTGTGGAGGGATAATCCTGTCTTTTCATCAGGAATGCTTCTCAGACTCATCAAGACCAAGGGTAAAGCATCTGGCCATTTCAGTGCTGTGGATGCACACACTTTTGATAGTCTGGATTTAATAGTGCCATTAATTTGCTCAACCACACCTTAGGCTTCTGGTGGATAGGCACAATGCAACTTTTGCTTAATTTTTAATGCTGCACAAATCATCTGAATTATTTCAATATTAAAATGTGCACCTCTATCCTTTACTAAAGTGACTGGAAATCCAAATCTAGGAATGATATCTCTCTCAAAAGCAAGTTAGCAACTGTTAAACTATCATTTCTCCTTGTTGGATATGCTTCGACCCAACGAGAAAACAGACAACCCACAGCCAACACATATTTCAGTCCATTACAAGGAGGGAGCTCTATGAAATCAGCCTGTAACCGTGTAAAAGGTCCTGCTGCTTTTCCAATTCATTCCCAACTAACAACAGTCTTTCTCCCTGGAGTCTGCTGTTGGCAAATTATACATTTTTTGGCAAAGACTCTCTGCAATGACCCTGAACCTAGGATTATACCAGGACTGCTTGAAGAGTCTATTAATGGCATCTCTTCCCACATGTGTCAATCCATGGTACATCCTGGCCATGTGAGACAATAGACAGTCTGGCATTACTGGCCTACCACCTATACACACCCACATTTCATCTTCAGCTCTTTGTGTACAACCTGATATAATCAAAATCTCTTTTTCTTCCTCACTGGCCTCTTGCTAAAAGCTGTCTAATTTCCTCCCATGTCTTTGTTTATTGAAATTGAATTTTGTTCACAGAAACAAGCCACTTGTCCTGCGTATCTGTTCCCACTGGTCACATAACCATTTCCTGATTTATATGGCGGACATTTGACTACTGCAATCTCTTTGGAAAACTGTAATGCATCCAGCAAATCTTTTACATCTTTGCTATTTTTAATCGGACATCCTGAAGAAGTCAGAAACCCATGTTGCATACACAATTGTCCAAAATCATGCACCACCCCAAAACCATATTGGCTATCTGTAAATATGGTTACTCTCAAATTGTTGCCAATTATGCAAGGCCTGGGCAAGGCGACCAGTTCCGAAACTTTTGCTGAATTTACCCCTCTTAGACAAGATGCTTCAGGAACCATGACCACTGTACATACAGCATAACAAGCAAGCAAGACCACTTTCGTTCCTTAAACAAGAACCATCTATAAACATCACGCAATCTGATTCAGGTAATGGTGTATCTTTTATATCGGCCTTGGTTTGGTGCACAACTCTGTCACATCCAAACAATCATGATCCGCTTCATCCATCACTTCTTCACATCTTGTACTCGTCAACAAAGTTGCTGGATTCAGTGTGGTACATCTTGTTACTGTAACACTCTCAGCACCCAAAATCACTCTCTCGTATCTAGTCAAATGACTACTCATTATAGATACTGCGTTCTGGTTCCTTGTCAACAAAAAGTTCAACAGAATGTGGCACGTACACTTTCACTGGATGTCCCATCACAATTGATTCACTCTGCTCCATACTCACACAAGTAACAGCCACCGCGTTCAAACAACTTGGATATGCTGCAGCCACTGAGTCGGAAGCATCAGAGAAATATGCCACTGGATGACGTGCCATTCCATTTGTCTGCATCAGAACTGAAAGTGAACATCCATCTTTCTCACAACAGAACAAAGCAAAATCTTTATAATAATCTGCCATTCCTAACGCAGGTGCTCGACAAAGACTGTCTCGCAACTCAATAAAAGCCTTCATGCTTTTTTCATCCAATTGGATTGGATTGACTACATCTTTGTGAGTCAATCTCTGTAATGGCTTGGCTATCAGCGAAAAACCACTTATCCGCTGCCTGCAGTATCCAACCACACCCAGAAACATTCAAATTTCTTTCTGTGTTCTGGGAGGACCCATTTGTAAGATCACAGCAATCCGATCTTGTGATACTTTCATGACTCCTTTCTCAATTTGGTGTCCCAAATATTGAACCTCTATCTGGCAGAATTGCAATTTTGCTGGTGACACTTTATGCCCACCTACTGCCAAATTGTTCAGTAGAGCAATTGTATCTGTCACACATGTCTCGTGTTCTTGATGCCACCTTTAGGTCATCTATATATTGCACTAATACTGAGTCACCTGGCATTACCAATGACTCGAGTCACTTTTTCAAAATCAGATTGAAAATTGAAGGACTCTCTGTATACCCTTGAGGAACTCGGCACAATGCCAAAACACGGTCTCCGAACTGGAAAGCAAAAATATATTGACTATCCAGATATAAGGGTATCGAGAAGAATGCTTGGCAAAAATTAATCATTGAGAAACATTCTGTATCAAAGGGAATTTGATAAAGAATCACTGCTCGGTTTGGTACTATTGGATAACAGAGTACCACAATCTTGTTTATTTTCCTCAGGTCTTGCACAATCCTGTACTTGCCACTTGGTTTCTTAATTCCCAAAGTAGGCAAATTACAAGGACTCCCTAATATTCCTCTCAAAATACCCTGTTCAATCATTTGCTCAATTATAGGAATAACTCCTGCAATAGTTTCAGGACTCATTTTATACTATGGTGTTTTTGGAAACTCTGCTCCTTGTTTTACCGAATTTTGAATAAGATCAACTCCTTTCATTAATCCAATGTCTTTCCCTGTAAAATCCCACACATCAGTCATCACTGTATCCTTCAGCTCAACAGGCAAATCCTTCGCTGTAAATAAAGTATATAAATCATTCACTTCTGACACTTGTCTTGCTAACATCACCTTGAAAGCAACATCCTCATCTGGCGTTTGAAAAGCAATGTCATCTGATGTACAGTAGATGGTGCAATTCATTTTACATAACCAGTCTCTACCTAAAAGGTTTACCGGACTTGTGTCACACACTACAAACCGATGCAAATCTCTAAACTCTCCAATGTGAACCACCATTGGTTTGGTCACCAGAGTTTTAATAAACTTATTTGAGACTCCAACAACTTGGATAGTTTCTCAAAGAGGGGTAGGTTTGGCATTTCTGCTGCTCTCATAGTAGAACGGGTAGCACCAGTGTCCCCAAGGAATGTAATATCATTACCGCCCACTTTCCCATCCACAAAAGGACCAGACTGATCTACCTCGAGAGATGCGTCAAGCACGCACTCTTCCTCCCCCCTCAGGCACCGTCATTGAGATGAATCTGAATCACTCACAGGACACTGTAACCAGCATTATAGAACTATTTGTGCATTTTGATTAGGGGTGGGCAGAATTTGCGAAATCCACTTTCGCAAATTATCACGAAAATGTTAAAAATTATCGCAAACACGCGGAAATATCGCGAAGATGCAGAAGTTTTTTTCCCGCATGTTCGCGAGATTTTCTGCATGGTTGCGGCTCGCCAACTTACCCATGTGGTTGCTCGCGGGCGCGGCCATCTTGTTTTCAGTTGTCTCGCGGTGCATGATCGCGAGAAGAAAGACGTGATCGCGCGACACATGACGTCACTGCGGGCGCGAACTGTCGCGAGACAGCGTAAATGGCTAAAAGCAATACAACATATCATGGAGAACGCGACCGGATCAAGAAAACTTGTCGGCGAACGCAGGGATTCAGGTAAGGCGATCGCGCGCGCGCGAGAATGTATTATTTTACAGCGCGAGCAAGAACCAAATTATCGCTAAGCTGCGGAATGCGGCAATTTTGACATTTTTCGCGCTTTCCGCGGAACACGAAAATGTCAAATTATCGCAATTTCCGCGAACGGAACGAAATTTTAGCCCAGGCCTAATTTTGATTCTTACCAACCTGTTCACCCACATGAAATCCAGCATTCGCACTATATCTTTCTACCTTAGCATTCACATTATTAGGCATAGAAGCTTTAGGCACTTGTACCTGTTGTACCTGCTGTACCTGTGGTGTAACTACCTGTTGCTGCTGTAGCTGTTGTTAATTCATTACCACTTCATTCTGCATCTGTGGATTTAAGTTTTGAACCATTCCGTTATTTCCTAAAAAGAACTTACACTCTTTCTTCCAATATGCCATCTTCCCGCACGCATGACAAGGATATTTCTTTTTTATTTCTTCTCTTATTTCTTTCCCTTTTCTCTGAATCTGCACTTGAACAGCACCATTTGGTACAACATTCATATTAGGCACCTGACCATTTTGAAAAATCTGATTCTGCCCTTTCACTTGAAAACCTGTTTGAGAATAATCAACAAAATTCCCATTTTTCTGCTGTGCTGCTTTCTCCTGTGCCCACATCATTTTCTCTTTCAATTTCTTATGTCTTGATTCAATATCATCACTACAGTATTTTGCATACCTCAGAATTATATCTACTGTCTTGTTTTGCCAACAAATCAGATGCTGCTGTATCATATTACTGATCTCTGGTTTCAATCCAAACACAAATTTATACACAAAATTTCCCATATCTTTGTCAGTTATGCTTTCGAAACCACTATACTGTTTAAACACCTGTAAAAGCCTCTCATTATAAGCATGCACTGATTCTTTCGACTCAATCTGTTTCCTTTGGGGAAATCTTACTCTTCAAGTAAGTTATTACTTGATTATATTTCTTCATCACCTCTTCCGAAGGTGCTCCAGTTTTAACATCTCTAGGATATTGTTCTTTTCGCCAATCAACTGCAATCTTACACTCAGTCCATAAATCGGCTGGAACCACAATGTCAAACAAACCATCCAAATCTTTCAACAAAACCTTTGAAACTTTTACAAACCTCTCTACTTGTTTGTACCAATCAACAGGCTTTTCTCTCAATCTGGGAAATTAATTTGTAAAAGACAATACATCTTGTCTTGACCGAGGAATGTGAACATATCCGCCATCTGGAACTTCTCTCATTGGATATATTATTTCAGCAGACTCTGTCTCTCTTAAAGGAAGCATATTAGAAGCAGTCACACCTTTATTTGCAAGCATTTCTTCTTTCTTTTTCGCCCATCTGCCTTTCCATCACTCCAATTCATCCCTTCTTTTCAGAGTAGTAATCAACTCTTTTATCTGCAATCTTTTACCAGATGCATTCAAACTCTCTAGATCCTTATCCCTAAAATCCAATCTATATGTCTTTTGTAAAGCCTTTGATTTCTCAATATTCACTCTTATTTCTGTGCAGCTTCTGCAAGCCTCTAGTGCAAATTCTTTGCACTCAATGTAATATTCTTACCCAAGAATAATAACTCATCTTCCTGATATTTACTCAATCTCTCTGGACTTATTGTACCAATAATCATTTCTTCCAGATCTACTCAGTCTACCTACATCCATACTCGGTTTTGACTTATTAGGCACCATTCCTCTAATCCAATCATCCAACTCGTCTGGTAAAGGAAGGTCCCACTGAACCCCCTGATTCTAGATGTGTTTCTCTCACATTTTGCATTTATCTTCTAGGATTCATTTGCACACCCCTCTTTTGTGTTTCCATCACATTCGGATTCTCTGAAATGTCAATCAGTGATGTTTCCATCCCATTTGATCCTGATCCACTACCACCATTCCTAGCACCGTCAATGCATGCACCCTCGAAATATTCTGTCCCTCACTATACAATGGGACTATAGGACCAATTGTCACCGGAACTGACAATGCCGCTGCATTTAAACTCATCTGATTAATTTTCTGTGTCAATTCTTCCCTTGCTTTATTAGGTTCATCAATCTCTCTCTCCTGTGCAACTTGTGTAGCCTGTGAGAACTGTGGAACAAATGGAATTTGTGAAGCTTCAGTAACCTGTAAAGCTTTTATTTCAATTAATGGTGCATTTGGAGTAATCCCTTCCAGACTCTCCTGATACATCGGAGGTCTTTTTAGTAACATCTAATCCAGTAACTCGTCATCAATTTCATTCGGATCTATATCTGGTTCTGTATCTTCTACATTATTCCTTTTCTCTGTGAGTTTCCCTCCAGCCTGATCTTCAGCAGCCATCACTGGATATAATCCCTCTGTGATTACATCTCTCCTCCATCTTTTCATCTCAGCATCCTGTTATATAGCCATTAGGGTCATTGTCGACACTGCTAAGTTAGCATGAGGTCTGCTGCCATGATGCTGCTTTTGCGCACGTTACTACATGACTTTATTTTGCAAGACTCTGTTTATGCCTTTCACATGAGAACTGTCTGCTTTTCCCGTTCTCCGCTAGTTCTTGGAGTTTAGCCTGAACACGATGTGCAAGGTCGATAAACAATGCCCCTTGTTATTCTGTTCTGGTCAGTCCCTAGCACCTGGATAAAACATGCTAAACACGGCTGCACTGCTGGAAACTCATGCTTTGATATAATGGGGGATGCATGTTGTTCGAACACACTTGGAGAGAGACCTTTCCATGGAGAAGAGCTATGCTGTTCCTATGATGTAAAGCTTCCATGTAAGCTTTACGGTATAGGGTCTGCTGACAAAGCCCAGAGATCTTCTTTTATATAATAAAACTTCTTCCAGCCAAGGGGAGGGTGGATAGGCCTTATAGTCCTTTTTCGAATGTCTGTATATGATGACATCCCACTTTATATTCTATAGAATTGTAACAATGCTAATTGTTCTGAGTTTATGCATTTCGCTGCTGGTAGTGTCTCGTATACTGCATTATAGAGCATGATAGTTAAAGTAAACATTTTGAACTATTACAGTGACTTTGCCAATTCTTATAGTGGACAAGTACAAGTGAGTGAGCGAAAGGGCATGTCTTGCTACTGTGATTCCTGAGAGAGTCGGGAGTGTTGTGTTCTGGGTTGTCTAATCATTTGCAGCTTCTTGATTATGTAGGAGAACGATTGAGACACTATAGCTAGTCGGTTTTGGGATTTTGGGTACTAAGGGGGAAGGAAGGTACAACCCCTATACACCGAGGTCCTGCTTTGCTGTGCATAGTTCTGTGTATGTGCAGAATCCCCACAACATGGCGCCACCAACGTTTGGTCTGGTTCTTTTCTGCAAGACTCCTGAGTAGTACTAGTGCTTGTCCACAATCCCCTCACTTCTGTTTCCGTAGACGGTTGTGAAGGTGTAGCCTCCTACATTGTGATATTTTATAGGTTTTTCAAGCTTGAGTTTTAAAAGGTCATTTCTCTTTCGTATTACCCCATTATTGAGCTGCCACGCATAGGTTGTTACTCTCTATAATTGATTATGGCGTTTGTTATTGTGCCTCCTAACTGCGCACCTCTCAGGGCTTATTTGACTCAAATGGAGTACCTGATGCTGGTGTTGCCCTTATCTAAGTTGTGAAAGTGGATGCAGCTTACCGCTTCGAGGTATTTTATTCTTGGGTCACCTTTCCGGCAGTTGATGGAACAGATAATTTGTTTCACGAATATACTGCCATGGCCCTTCCTCAGATTTAGCGTCCTTATAGGTCTCTTGAAGTTCCGCTTACGGCTTGGCAACACCAAATATGGTTTAATGGTGCCCTTCCTCTCCTGATAACACTGGTCCGTTTAGGCCCCTTATCGATAGATGGGGCCACGTAGCCCGTTTTGGCTGGGTACACCCCACACCCAAATTATCTCAATGCTACAGTCGCAGAGCTCCGCATATTACATGCTTTATTAATATGCATACATAGAGCTGTTATTCAGTTCATGTCGTGCAACTTCCAGGTGGAACCACCTGGCGTTGCTGTGCAACCACCTGCACCCTTAATGATTAATTCTGTGATGGGCAAGCATCTGCAAAATAAGGATGAGCTTCCTTATTGGCTTGCTGAAAAGTTTGGGCAACTCGAAGCTGTTTTTCCTAACACGACACCTGTGGAGAAGCACAGGATTTTGACTGTGTGCTTGCCCAAAGGTCTAGCTCCTGAAATAGCTGAGCTTAACAATTGGGGTAAAATGTTTGCAGCGGTATAGTCGATGTGTTTCGGCTCCCCCTCAGAGACTGTTCTCCCTTCTGTGATTAGACGTGTTCAGGATAAACATGGGGCCGAGGCGGCCCTGGAGTTGGGAATGAGACTGATGGGAGTGTTCAATATTGTTTCTGATATGATCCTTGCTAATGTTAATGGTGATGCAGTAAGCTTGCAGGTGGGACAACGCTTGGAGGCTTTTGCTGACACGGACAAGCTACGCAAATTGCCGAAGATTATTACTAAAGCATATAAGACCATAGGGCGCAATAGTCTGGGAATGAAACCTTTTACTCAAACACAGACACAAGCTCAAACTCAACAAAAAGCCCAGACTGAAAAGGATGGGCACCGGTTCTTTCCTAAAAAGAACTGGAAAAATAAAATACAGGGGCAGCAGCAATAGAAGCAGGGTTCGCGTGCTGGTTCACCGACACCTGAATCTTCTGAGCATACTTATAACTTGCGCGACCATGTGAAACTTAAGACTCCTGATAGATTTCAAGTCCCTGATCAGCGCTCTCCTTGTTCTTTACAGGACACAACGGACTCTTAAACTGGTGGTGGGGAACATCGGGATCGTGGCAAAGGACGCTATGAAATTTTCTTCCAAATTGAAGGTGATATACAGTGTACAATCACAGGGGTTTTTGGGAAAATCTCACCTCTTCATACGACATTTTGTTGGCAGAGGCAGATTGGCCTTTACCATTTATGCTAGCAGCTTCTAGAGGGGAAGTCGTGATACTTACGAGTTTTTTGCGTTCCGTCCCTGAGGAACATGCAAAGGCTTACGCAACTGAGTGGGCTTTAACCCTAGCCCCGGCTGTGTACCGTAATCAGGTGGGCTGTGAAAGATTCTCCAGCACATGAGATACCATTACAGTCTATGCCCCAGCCACAGCCCCAATAGCCAATAAGACGAGAAGCTAAGGCTCCCGTTTGTGATATACTAACACAGTTGGAGTATCAAAGAGGGATTGAATCCTGTATATCACCGATGAATAATCCTCTCTTTACATTATCAAAACCCGATGGGTCATATCGCATTGTATTAGATTATCGAAATTAGAATGGTCATTGTTGTGCATTTGCTGTACAAAAAACACATAGCTCTGCGCTAGTGAACAGTCTTATTTGTAAGAAATACAAGACTACACTGGATATATCTAATGGTTTCTATAGTTACAACTAGGCTCCTGAGAGCCGTGACTTGACAGCATTTACCGCAGTTAGAAATCAGAAACAATTTACACGTTTGCCTATCGGGTATAAATATAGCCCCGGGGCTTACGCTGCACATGACGTCTATTTGTTGGACAGCATAGAATGTGATGCGTTCTTGTACGCTGATGATATTTATCTGACGGACGATGAGCTGTTGCTGCATCTTGTCCGAGTTGACCAAATTATTCTGTCGTTTGCTGACTATGGATACAAAATTAATTTTGCAAAATCACGCACTGCTTATTTTGTGGTGCTCTTTATGGGCTACAAGCTCAATAATGAAGGTAAAGGCTTAGCCCCCCACTTTCTTGAGAAGTGTGCACAACTGCAACCTCCGTCAACTCTGAAGAAACTTCAGTCATTGATAGGATTTTTGAATTTTGGGAGGACTTACATCCACGAGTATGCTTAGCGCATCAAACTGCTTTATGCGTGGATACAACCAACTTATTCCTCTGCCAGCTGGCTTACAGAACATACCTCTATTCTGCAATCTTTGCAGTTAGATCTGCTTGCGACTAACTTCTTGTTGACGTGTTACAATACCACAAGCCTGGTGATATGTATAGTTCCACGGACGGTGATTTTCACTTACCTGACGTTCAATGAGGGGGTCACAGAACCTATTGCATGCAAATCACATTTGTCCACTGCAGCTGAGATGCGATTTTCAAATGTTGAGAAAGTTTTGATGGTAGTGTAGATGGTGATTCTGAAAGAACGTGCACTGGTGTGGGGAAAACGCATTCTTATGGTCACACCTCTCCCTGCTTTAGAAGCTGTGACTAAGGCAAGTGTGCCAAACTCTAAGGCATTTCATCCCCGTTGGATACAGTGTACTACTTCTTTGACACCGGCTGATGTCACGTTTGTCTTTGAGCCTGCTCTTCAGACACAGGAGTTTCAATAGTATGAACATGTTCATCCTCCTCCATTGTCGTTGCTTCCTCTGGATGACGACAAATGCATCATTTATACCGATGGCTCAGCCCAACTGGCCACCGGTTCCAAAAACACTAATTCAGCTGCTTGCGCTATTGTGGCTTGTTTAATTGTGAATGGAGAATTTAAGTCTTCCATAGTGCATACACAGCCGCTTGGGGACTGTACAGCACACTTGGTGGAGCTGCGTGCTCTTGTTCTTGCTCTCGAGTTTGCTGATCCTAATGTGAATACTCTTATTGTATGCGATTCTTACTACAATGTTCATTCTTTTAATGACAACTTATTCTTTTGGTCACAAAATGACTATCGAGATTCTAAAGGCAGCGCAATAAAGCATAAAATGCTTTAGTAGGTTCGAGTGGTGAAACGTAAAAAATGTCTCCCACTCACACAGGTTATACATACTCTTAGCCATCAGCGTGTGGGAGCACATGCTGTTGGTAATTCTTTGGCTGACGGAGCGGCCAAATCTGCACTAGCCATGTGTTTCGTAGCAGTAGTTACAAGGTCCATGACTAAGATAAATAATGAAATATTGGCAGCAATTGCTGCTACGAAGGATGGAACTGCTTATCCGCAGGGTTTCCCTTCGAAGTATTTTTATCATTTATCTCACAAACAAGTTCCTTATGCTAAAATTCCATCTGTTGGGGATCGGCTGATTCCCAACAAGGACCGCAGGCTTGCTTTGATCTTCGCTTCACACGAAGTCTCCATTTTACAGCAACGTTACCGGTGGAGTAGTTTATATAAACAGACCCGTAATTATGTACTTTCGTGTGACATTTGTCAGCAAATCAAACCGTCTACGGTCACACGCCCACCACAAACACAGCTATGTATTTCTAATCAGCCATTTGGCTGTGTGTATCTTGATCACTGTGGTCCGTTCTGTTCTGATACTGCATATAAATACATTTTAGTTGCAGCTGATTCATGCACTAGATTCCTTTGGGTTTGGCCATAACGCAGTGCTGACGCTTAAAATGTCATTAGAGATTTGCGTTTCTGTGTAGGGATGTTTGCCTGGGGCACCGTCCATTCTGACCAAGGTCCAGCATTCGCCTCTAAGGCGTAAAAGGACGCGATGTTGTCAATGGCGGTGCTGGTGCAGTTTTTGTGTCCATACAGGCCTCGGGGCAATTCTATAGTGGAGCGAATTAACTGTGACTTAAAGCAATCTTTGACATCTAGAGTCTTTAGTACTGGCAGGAACTTGCTGGACCATTTGTATGGTGTTCCACGTGCAATCAAAAATCTCCCTAGAAGATCTCTGGGTGGCTGGACCCCCTACGAAATACTCTTTGGTATTAAAATGTTTGTGCCAGACCTTGATGGTCTAGACGCTGTGGCTGCTGCCGCAATCTTTGACATAGATAATCATTCTACTATGTTACAGGACCTACAAAGACCCATGACAGCTTTGCAACTGAACATTTACCCTCTTTCAATGATGCAGTACTTTTGTTTCCAGTTGCCCACTGGCTTCCTAAGATTGGAGATCTGGTGCGAGAAAAACTGGAGAACAAAAAAGAATTTGGTCCCTCTTATCGTGCACCTGTTCCAGTACTTGGATTGAAAGGTACTCGTACAGTCATTGTACCACCTTTACCTGGTTGCAAAGACAACAGATACATCTCAGTGGACAATGTCAAGTTACACCGTCTGACCGATTCTGAATAGTGTAATACAGGCAGTTTCATGCAATGCTATCTATTTGAATCTGCTACCCTCAAACTCTACGACTAATGCCCGTATCGGTGAGGGTGAGATGGAAACTACTATTGACCTTTTGCCTGTTCTGCCTCCATCCTCTTCCACCGCAGAAGCCGAGTATACTTACCCTCAGATGAGTCCCAAAGTGAAGTGCCGAACAGTCTTCGACAACATCATGCTGATGCTGCCCTACCACCTCTAATAAACATTGGAGAAAGCAGTTATTTTGGGGACCATGCAAGCTTCTCTTATGACTTATCCTCCTCGTCTTCTACTTTGACACAAAATAAGTATTTTCATCTCTTGGTTCAAAAAGACTTACCTGGACATAAATCTGGATGGTACTTATCCTGATTTTCCTCTTCCTGTCGATTGGATTTGTGACAGAATTCTTCTTGCTCAACAATGGACATTATTTGACGGAGCGCTCTGCTGTGAACTTGGTCGATGGAATTCTGGCCCCTCATACATCGTCCCATATCATGAAACGTGATCAAACTCTTGTAAACAATTCAGTTTTCCCAGTTGCAGATGGCATCGTTTGGGATAAAGTAGCTTTTGAAATTCACGGTGTGATGGAAGTACTCGAGATACCATATGTGTTTCTTGTCTCATTAGGAGATGTGGTAACACAGGACATACATTATGATAATTGGGATATGCAAGCGGTACATTCATTGTTTTATAATTTAAAGTATTGTGCTGCTTTTGATCTGAAGATTTATATTTAAATTCTGCCAATTATGCAGATTTAGTCTGTTATCAACACTATGTGCATACTTTTTTTAATAAAACAAACACGTTAAGATATGTTTTTAATACACTCAATGGGAACATTGTCCTACTCCCATACAGGGGAGTTCTAAAACCCTTAGAGACAGGTTCACCTATTTAACAGATTATGACACGTCTAATCCGGAGTCCTATTTCTTTAAACTGCAATTATAATCTCAATCCAAATATATCTTGACCCACACTAAATTGATTTATTCCAATTCTTTTAGAACTGAAATGGCCACACAGGGTTATGATCACTGGAAAGATACCATTGATCAATTTGCGGCACTAAGCCTTGGCATGTGCAGGGAACTGAAGCTTTGCATCGTGCCTGCCTGATCCCAACTCAAATTTTATTTTTAAATGATACAGTGCACCAAACCACTTGCTTTGGTTTGGCAACTGCAAAACATTTGAATATCCCATCCATTCCGTCATTAGCGGAATATGACAATTGGCATCACAGTCAAAATGTGTTTCAATCTTTGTTTCAAAATCACACTTTCAATGTCTCTGAAATTGATTCATCTGGATGGTCGGTGTGGCAAACAAATTCAAATGCATGTCAACTGTGTTTTTATAATGTAACGCCTGGTTTCACACAGACTAGACCAGATCCTCGTTATCCACATTCACATTCGGTCACCACAGACTCAGTGGGTAAATTGTGCCAACAATGGTTGGAACATTCCACTTTGTCGTCAGTACAAATGAAGTTTGGAAACTTTCGCAGATTGAGGCAGCGCTTCGTCTGCGTCAAATTGATCAACACATTTGGAAAAAGTCCTTGCGGTGGTTGACAATAGTATAAATACAGCATCTTCACGCATTTATACTTTGGATAATATAGCTTCATCTGTTATTGATATTTTCTGAATTATGTATCTGTGTTATATCATGGTCAAAATCAATTACCATCAAATATGCAGTTTGCATGGACGTTACAGACTCTCAACATGGGAAAAGTCCCTTGGGATTATTTGAACGCTTCTCCTTTGTTTTTACCATTTAATCTGACTGATAAACCAAGATTTATGTCCATGAAAGATGCTACATACATGCTGTTGCACATTGAAAAATTGGAACCCTTGCCATTCTCTGTGGCAGAGTTGGATTCAGCTGTTTGGTTAATTCATGGGGTTGTCTCTCTCCCATTCTCGCTGTTTCAATATACATCATGTATGAAACATTTCCCGATAGGCTGCTTTGAACGCCTGGGTAGTGCATTTCTCCATGAATTATGGTCCCTGCCTTTCACTTACAGGTGTCAATGGGAGGATGAGGACGTTTTCCTAACAGGGGAGGACTGCGATTCCACAGTCGGACATTCCCTAGTTTGTAAACATGTTAAGTTGGACAGCGCTTGTAATGTATCCGCACCTAATTTTGCTTGTTATCTAAAAGGAACTCCTGTCCCGGAAATAATTCCCGCTTATACCTTGCTTACTAACGGCAGTTATCTTATTTTGAACAACCACGACTGCTGTGGTTTACGGGCAGAAATCCCGTATTTAGTAATAGTTTCACAACGTGTTTCTGCCCCTGCATGGGAAAGTAGATAGTTCCATTTGGCCTTCCATTACGACTTTGAAAACAGATTTCAACAAATTAAGCAGGCTCAAAGAGTATTGAAGTGGCTCTCACTTCAGCTTGAGAGACCTTCGGGTTGCAGGTGGCTAGAACAGCTAGCGAGATTCAGTCACTTCTGAACACTAACCTCCCACTTCACTTTGGGGAGCTTGTACATCAAATACTTAATGCATTTGACACCAAATGCCTTGCTAAAATGTTTTAACAAGGCCCTTGTGACTTCTGGCCTTGTGACTTCTTTTCAGACGATATTTGGAGTAACACCGTCTTTTATTCATTCTATTTTTTCCAGCATCTTCGAAGGATTCCCTTCATTACTGGTGCTAGCTGGTGCAATCCTGCTTCTTCTGTTCCTGCTGCGCAAAGGCTTCACAATCAGCGGTACATTTTGTTGAACGACGAACTGTGTTAAGACTTGGGGGGCATTTTATCTGTTTTTATTTGTTCTATCCGACACTTGGCACTTTACTGCTCTCTTCACACTGTCGGAGCTGTGTTAAAGCTCCAGGGGACATTCTTTTTGCGATTTGCACAGTGAAGTTGGATTCTCTAGGTCAGCAGCCCAGTAGCTGGAAGCTGATGCTCACACCCACGCTATAAAGGGGGTGTATGAAACGATCGAACAGCGGCACGTTTTGTTGAACGAAGAGCTGTGTTAAGGCTCGGGGGGGCATTTTATTTGTTTTTATTTGTTCTATCCGACACTTGGCACTTTACTGCACTTTTGACACTGTAGGAGCTGTGTTAAAGCTCTGGGGGCATTCTTTTTGAGATTTGCACAGGGAAGGTAGATTCTCTAGGTCAGCAGTCCAGTAGTTGGATGCTGACGCTCACGCCAATGCTACAAAGGGGGCAGATGATGAGACCGCGCAGTGGCACACTTTGTTGAACGACGAGCTGTGTTGAGGCTCGGGGGCATTTTATCAGTTTTTATTTGTTCTATCCGACACTTGGCACTTGACTGCGCTCTTGACACTGTAGGAGCTGTGTTAAAGCTCCGGGGGCATTCTTTTTGCGATTTGCACAAGGAAGTTGGATTCTCTATCAGCGCCCATGCTATAAAGGGGGCAGATGACGCAACCATGAAGCGGACGTGCGCAGCACAGCGTGCCAAAGGCAAGCCCTTCTGTACCTGTCCGCACCCGAACGGCGCCAGGGCCCACAACCCCTACTGGTTTTTCTAAGGACAAGTATGCATATACATCGGACCAGCTCCAAAACCTTACAGGGATAACTATTAGTAAGTGTCTGCACTCTATCTCTCTTCTCAGCAATGATCTTCACTGCTCCCACTGTCTGTTTAAATTGCGCCCGTTCATCAAACCCCAAGCTGTCTGGCCTTCTCAGGAAGCGCTTAAAATGTTCCTGCTTAATTGCAGATCAATTCCCAAACATTCAGCAGAAATCTTTATACTTCTGGAGAAAAAGCGTCCGGATGTTTTGTTTTTTACAGAGACCTGGCTCAATAGCGAGGCTGACCCTGATCTTGTTCAGACCCTTCTCCCTGGGTACGTTATCCAGAGACAAGATCGGGAATCAGGCAAAGGAGGCGGTATTGCCATCATATATAAAACCGAATTAAATTCTTGCATCTCTGCAGGCCCTTTACCTAACTGTGAGAACCTATCATTTGCGATCGGATTCTCTCCTACTTGTACTTTCTCAGGCCTTTTAACTCATCGGCCCCCAGGTGACTATGGACAATTCTGTAAATCCCTCCCTGATATGGCAGCCAACCTAGCCACTTCACCCACCCAATTTCACACTATTAGGTGATTTTAATCTTCACTTTGATGACCTCTCGCACTCAGCCGCCTATGAGTTGGGTAATGACCTTGGAGCATTTCAGTTTAAACAAAAAGTTAATGGTCCCTCTCATCTGAAAGGCCATTTACTTGATCCCATTTTTTCGAATATTGAGGATCTACTGGTAAAGGACCCTATGCCAGTGCCCTGGTCTGACCATTTCTTGATTCCTTTTACATGGTAACCTCAGGTACCCATCTGGCCGGCTAGCACGGCTAGAAGACAGACATGTTTATGGTCAAAACTTAAATTGAAACATTGGGCTGCAACCCTGAAAAATACCAGACTGACACCTGACCCAAATTCTATTAGTGCAAACAACTAGGAGCTATAGAGGGAAAAGAAGACACCAAGTCGCCCTCCACTCAAACAATCTCAATACAAAAAAAGGACTGGGTCTCTGAAGGTCACAAACCAATAATTCAATATAAGCTGAGGTGTAGATACACACTTCTTTTGTACCATGTACGCCTCTCCGTTTTAGTATGAGGTAGTCACCATCAGCTTTACACCTTCAATTAAAAAAAAAAAAAACATTTATAAAAGAAACTACAAATTCCTTTTACAAATGGCAGTCCCCAATTTTTTATCTCCCCTGTCCACAATACAGGAGTCAGTCAAGTGAAATCTCAAACACACAATTTTTGAAAAGAGTGTGAAAAAAATTGTGAAAGACGAGATGACACCTCAAGTGTGCACCACCAATCGAGCTTGCTGGTTGGTACTCACCAGCTATGCCCACTTTTATCATCATTGGCTGTCATCTCGCTTGTAAAAATTATTATAAAGTGTCCAAAAACAAAAAGTGGTGTTAGATAGTGAATCAATCACATCCCACGATGCGACCAATGTGAATGTAAAATTGAAAAAAGGATGCACTTTTCACAAGACCAACTTTATTATTCCTTCTCTGTGCACCTTATTCAAATTAAAAAGGTAGCTTATCATGCATACCATTATACTGTGCCAACATGTTTCATCGCCACAACAATTTTAGGCAATTTCTTCAGGGCAAACAGGGTCGCCTGGCACCAGTGATGGACACTTCAAAAACTTTTTCGGGGACCTTACTGAGCCACACTTCCTCGTACCGGCTCGTTTTTATAGGTCACACATTGGGCTCCATATATGAGTCCTCACAATAGGATTCGCATTCAGCTGTAATACAAATCACCCGGGGCCTCACGGAGCTTCTTGTCTCAACCGGTAGTTTTTGGACACTTTATAATAATTTTTACAAGTAAGATGAGTTTTTTCTTAATAAAATTCAAGATATTTATACCTCCTTCCCCCAGGTGGTCGGCCAGCAGAACTCATTACCATCAGATAGCGTGCCTCAGCTCTGTGAGCACTCCCTGGAGCAAATCCCCCCCTCTGAACCCGTAGTTACTTTGCAGTATCTCAGATCGAGTAAAATCTGGTTCACCTAGAGACCCACCACCCCCTTCTATCCTGAACCAAGTTTTTGAAACAGTTTTCCCAGTGATACTGGAGCTGAGTAATGCCTCAATCTTGACAGGAGTGGTCCCCACGCCTTGGAAATGCGCCATGGTAAAGGCGCTGCTAAAAAAACTAATCTTGACCCTGATCTTCTGGGGAATTATGATCCCATTTCATTTCAGTAAGATCGCCGAGAAGCATGTTAACTCAGCTCTTTCTATATTCTTGGAGTCTCATAGTTACCTTCACCCCTCACAGACTAGATTTTGACCCCAACAAGGTACTGAAACTGCCCTCCTAGCAGTGGTTGGAAAGTCCAAGAAAATCTTCGATGGGGTGGCTATGCAGCTATTATACTCTTGATCTCAGTGCAGCATTTGACACTGTTAACCACCACTCACTGGTCCAGAGACTTAGAGGTGTGGGAGTGACTGGGGGGGGGGGGGGCTAGAGTGGCTGCAATCCTTTCTGGAGGGTAAGTCATTCCAGGTTTTTGAAGAAGATGCTATTCCAAAATATATGCCCCTTAGTTGTGGTGTCCCACAGGGGTCCTCCCTGAGCCCCACTTTACTTAATATTTACATAAGCCCTCTAGCGGAGATAGTGTAGCCATTTGGGGTCCAGATTGTTACCTACACTGATGACACACAACTTGTTGTTGCCCTCAACCACTCCAAAAATTCCTCGCCTGATCTAAGCCCTTGTTTGGAGAAGGTGGCAAAGTGGATGGAGCGCTCATATTTGAAAATGAATGGGGACAAGATGGAGCTGAGGCTCCTAGGTAACGCTTCTTCTTTCAAAGCGGGAATGCTATGGCCAGTCTGTCTTGGTCCAGCTCCCATTCCTAAGGACCATATTAAAAGTCTGGGCATTTAGCTTGATCACAACCTGATATTTAAGCAACAGGCCTTGAAGGTGGCAGCTAGTTGTGATGGAATTCTTAGGATGCTGCACAAAATTCTCCCTCTTCTACCTTTTTCTGTCAGAAGACTTATGGTCCAGGCATTGATCCTTTCTCGCTTTGACTATGCGAACGTTCTCTATTTAGGAGTGCCGCGTGTCACCACCATTAAATTACAGACTGTATAAAACTGCGCAGAGCGTATGCTCCTGCAGTTTCTGAGTCGCCAATCTGCGAAGCCAGCTTTTACCACTCTCCACTGGCTCCTCATACAGAAGAGAATTAAGTTTAAGGCTCTCTGTATTGCACACAAGACATTAGCAGGGAAGGGACTGCCTATCAATCGGTCCATCATTTCGCCCTACTGTTCGAACAGGGGCCTGTGAACGGACAATTGCCGTCTCGCCCTACTTCCCAGAATAAGAAAGGCAAGAAGCGGGGCTGATTGTTCTACTATAACGCCTCCAGGTTAAAGAATACCCTCCCTCTCCATATCCGTCTTGAACCTAACCATTTGGCTTTTCGGAAATCTCTCAAAAATGGCTCTTTCCTTAATGTTGCTTGTAGTCCTCTCTGTATGTGCTGCTATTAGCGATGGGATGCCTTTGGGTAGCTACGCGCTTCAGAAATGTTATATTCATTCATTCATCTTGTGGTAATGCACAGACCAGGCCAATTGTAACTGTACCGTGATTGAATGCATCAACTTTTTGGAGGCTTGCCATTAGCAACTCTTAGCGTGAGTTATGGACTAACTTTTCACTTTGCCTACTTCACTTGCATGCAACTTGTGCTCTACTGTCAATGGTGCCCCTTCTATTGGGCTTTGGATTTATGCCTCTCCAATATTTCATGTCCTGACCCGGATTTGAACCAGTTAATGGGTCCCTTAGTGGCCCATGAATGGGCCAGTTCTGGGCATGGCCGTATGACGCGTGCGGCTGCACTTGGAGTCTTGGCTGAATGGGATATCTGTGCGGCTGCGCAGAACCTCTTAGAACGAAGTTTCATCGAATATCATGCAAGTTGCCTGGATATGCTCTTGGAAGCATCAGATTACGAGGAGCATGTCTGTTCCTTTGACCTACTTGATTGGATGGCATCCCTTTTTTTGACTAACGATAGGGATGACCTTTTGGAAGGAATTGCCTTCTTGAGTTCACATACTTTGATGGATTTACCGCTTCCTTCTTAATAACGTTTTCCCTGAGATGGCAATGTTTTAAAAGTCACAATGTTTTATTTTTTTTATTTCGGTCCTTCGATGTCGGCTCTTCCTATCATTGTGAAGCAGAATTCACCAAGCGTTGGATTGTTCACCCACTAATAGGGAACATGAGCTGGGTTTAGACCGTCATGAGATAGTTTAGTTTTACCCTACTGATGATGTGTTGTTCCAATAGTAATCCCATTTAGCCTCTGAATACCATCGCATTGTGTTCCTATATTTTATTTATTTTATCTCTCTCTCTCTCTCCTGTATGCCTCATTTTCCCATTCTTCAAGCGCCTCATACTGCATTGGTCTGGGATTCGGTCTCAACAAAATTCATTCGTCTTCTCAAGTTTTCCAAAATCCTTACATTAAAGGTACCATGCTCTGGCAAAGCTAAAACTCCATCACCTTCGTATACTTCACCCAATTCTCCAACTATGTACACAAATGATATCCACGCTCCAACAACATATAAGAAGCAGGCGACCTAGGAGGAGTTATAGGAACTCCCTCTCTAGTAACTATTGGCCTATCCTTTCTAAAGAAAGTCTGTATCATCTTTACCAACTTCATTTCCAAACTTTCTCTTTTCGCCAGCTTATTTCAGAAAAAAAATAAAATCAAGGAAATCCTCTAGTAATTCTGCTTACTCTATTCGCTCACACTCGTCCAATACCAGCGCGACTCACACCAATAAACCAATCATAGAAAAATACTCCCTGTTTACACACCCGCTATCTGACTAATGCCAGCTTGGCTTTTTGTGACGTCAGTATAACTCCTACAACTGACCCTCCCTTCACAAAATAATATGGCAAATGAACTACAAAGTCTTTCTAAATATATTCTTATTAGAAACAACACAAAACACTGCTACTTTGTCTTCTCCACTAAGTAAAGAGATAGTTCGTCCACTCAAAGAAATCCTTTTACAACCAGTAGAATAACAACCAACGTCATTCTACTCTCAATCAAGTGGAAAGAGGTCTTAGTACTACTTTAGTTGTACTTTCTAAAGTTTCGGAAGAGGACTTTTCACTATTACAAGCAGCTTGCTCACTTACTTCAGAATAGGTCCCTTAGATAATATCAACAACCTTTTGTTGTTCAATATTACAACAACAGACAAAGTACTTCTCTAGTGTGTTACTTTCCACACTCTTCCTCTGCAGCTAAAATACCATCCCGGGATCTTAGGCAACTCCGTGCCATACTTCCAGACTACATAAAACAAGATGCTAATATTTCATATTAGTAACCAAAATCATTAATTCAACCATTAATTTGCCAAAATAATCAATTAAAACCATCAAGCTGCTATCAAAACTGATCCAGCGATCTGGGACTAATACATTTCCAAAGACAAGGCCCATTTTCATTACCCAACAAGACCCTTCTTGCTGGGTGAGTGTAATACCGGACTTACTAAAAATCCTATTTTTTTATCGTCGTTATCTCCTCATATAATTTGTGGCGATGCAGTCTTTATTTATATAATTCAAGAATTATCACCTCTAAAAAAAGACAAACTCATTTGTATATTTATAATACTTTATCTAAATAATGTGAAAATTCTCATCAATACTAACACAGTATGAATCATAGACCATCACGAGAAAACAAAATTAGAGAAATAACAATAAATTTCCTCTCATTGACTGTGCATAAAAGAGTGGAAAGGCGAAGAGACAAAAGGCTCAGAGACAATAATACATTTGCAAATGTTAATGCAAATTCATTTTTCTGTCTATACTAACCCAATGGGAAACAGAAAAACTACTCTCTAGCCACAAGAGTAGTATGGCCCCTCAAGAAGATTTGAAGAGGCAAAGACTAAGTCAGGAATCAGCAGACAGGACCAGCTCAAGAATAGGAGACAACACAGGCCTCTTCTCATGCAAGAAACCCACCAATGCACTTCTTCCCACTCCCACCGGGAACCTTTATTATACCCTAAAATCCAAAAAGACCAACCCACAATTGTATCAGTACCAACAATTTCTCCTCATTCAATTGGTTATGGAAGGGGGTGTAGTGTCACACCACTTTCGTCATGTCTCTTAGTTCAGAGACCTCATTGTTCATTTAATCATCTTATCAACTTCCAGCCCAGAAAATACAAATTCGATTCGCTTTCATAGTACACATTTCCTCCACCCTGGTCATGTAACAAACTCTGAATCACATTTGTCCATTGGTGCCGCTTTTCCGAAGGAAGTGCTCTTTCTCTCAAAGTTTTTTTTTGTTTCTCCATGCAAACTCTTGGCAGGCAAATAGGACCCGTGAAAGACAATTGTCTTTCACCTTCCCCTTCTCGCTCAGAATCAAACCGCATTTCTTTCTTTCATTAACCCAAATGTTTCCTGCAGAGCAGAAAACCATACTTCTACAGAAAACAAACACATGACATTATTAATCACTTATAATGCTATACCATAACGCACCCACCCTGTGTTTGATCTACCCATGCGCAATCCGAGTTAATATTGTTTTCCTAGCAAATGTTAAGAAATGCATTAAAGCTGCATTAGTCCTCTTACCTTACATTAGTCAAAAGCATTTGCGGCCTACTCCCGTGCTTTAGTTCGCACTTGCGCAGTAGCATTTTCCTCCATGTTAAGCCCTTTTTACGCATAAGTTGTTTACAGCATACAGTTAATAAGTGTTACTGAGTTTTCTATTCGAGCAGGTTTCATTTAGCAAAAACCCTGTTCCATCATAGTCCTCGACTGTCTTGTAGTGAAGAAAGTCTGAAGCTGGTTATAATGGCTGACCCAAATTGCATTATTTCTTGCCAATTCCTCCTTTCATAATTTTAACGCCAAAGTCTCTCAACTGTTCCCAATCAGAGCAATATTGGGTTGCTAGCTTGTAGCACATGAAAAGTCTCACAGCAAGGTAGTAACAAAGCTTAGCAACTATGTTTGGACTACCTTTAAGCTTGAAACCACATCAGAGGTAAATGTCTATAATTCACAAATACCTGATCAAACAATAAAATGCCCAAGAAGGCACTTACCTGGGATGAGAACACACTCTAAACAAGTAGTGACTTGTAGTAAGAAGAGTAGCAAACCTTGGCAGAGCGACAGCGTAACGACCTAAAAGCAACTATTGCGCTAGGTACTCCATTGATACTGTGGTCTAATTCAAACAAGGCAGTGCAAGCAAACACTATTAATCCTTTTGCTCATAAAATCAAACCCATTGACACCTATGCTGATTGCTTGCCAGAGAAGGTGGAAAACACGCAGCATCAGCAAATAAAATAAAATTGATAAAGCGCTTGCGGCAGCAGCGAAAATAACGCATCCAAGCTTTCCCTCCCACCACACCTGTAGTTGTCATTAATGCCTAAATCGCCATCAAGTGAGGCCATCTGCCACAGTGCATGCACTCACGCAAAGTATTAGCAACTCAAAAGCAGAAAGAGTACGTTTGATGTGTGTTTTACGACAAATAGACAATAACTTGTCTTTAAATTTAAGCACATCATGACGATTTCCAGCAGATTACTAGAGCTTGAAGACCTATCTTCGCATTAATAATCAATATTTTTCACGAGCAAGAAAGAACACAAATACTCAGAAGACGATATTTACTCTGCTTGTATTTGCAACCTGGGTAAAAATGTTGGTCACAGGTGGTGTGCTCGCGGTTATGACAGATGTTACTGAGCAGCAGTTTAACAAAGAAACTATGGGGGGATGTGGTTCACTCACTGTAATCCAAATATCGCGTATGTTCGATGTCGTATGATGATGATGACGAGGGCAGGGAGAATAGACAGTTGAATTTAAGGACACAACTAGACTAAATCGCACAAGGTACAAGGTCGGTCTGTCGAACACGCACGATGAGAGGGTATAGGGCTTGGGTCAATCAATCAGCATGTTTTAGTTTCCTTTCTAAAGGTTGTTTTTATAATCTAGATTTCAGATTAATAACAGCAAATAGTGACATTCTTAGTTTTTCTGGAGACGTGAAGGTTGCTGAGTTTGCATCTGAGGGGTGGTAAAGGCTTTTCAAAGCAGCACTTCAAGCCTTAGGGGTTGAGTTTGGGAGAGGAGAAAGGTTTGCAGGTTGGAGCGTGGGGTGTGAAGTGGGGAGGTGTATGGTTGGCGATATCTGTTAGAATTTGAAGGTGTTTTTGATGTTGTTTATTGCTGCCAATCACTTTATCGAAATAAAAATTCATTGGCCCAGGTGCAGCAAATTATTTGTTAAATGTGTCTAGTCCCATATTGCTTTTTGTATGGGGTAACAAACAAGACATAAACTAATGGGAGGGATCCTCCAAATTACACAATTATAAAGAGATTGTTAGGAGGTTCATTGAAATGCACAACGTAGAATGTGGACGTTAGGGGTTCAAGACGTTAACAGGTGTGAAAGAGACGGGAAGCATAAGGACTTGCCTTCTTTCAGAGTGTTTACTGTTTACATGCCTGTTAAGACCTCAGTTCTCTGTTAGCCACACTTAGGTGCTGTTATAAGAGCCCACCACAGGGTGTTGAGTACTTGCCCGGCTCGACAAGCTTCCTCCACTTTTCACTCATGCAAGATGGATGGATTTGGTACTGCCACAGATGTACCTTGTGACATAGTTAATTAAGAAGAACATCTTCCACTTTCTTTTTTTATTGGCACAAAACAAATAGTATATATTGTTGGTCAGTGTCACCCCTAATTAGGAAGTATGTATTACTACTTGCAAAAATGCAATTCTTGTAATGCTTGCTTAAGAGATGCAGATTTGCTGGACAAACGTACACATTTTATTGGACTATTGCTACCAACAAGAAAATAATATTGTATTGACATGACTGTCGTATGAAGTATCAGGTCATCGAAAGCACTTTTCAGTAGATACATTTGTGGTTTTAATGAAAATCGTGACTAAGCAAGTGATTATATATGCTAACATAGGCAATGGCGAGTGTATATTATTAGAGTTTCTTTTTGCAAGTCCCAATTATAGGAATGCACATGTCCTGATTTTTAAAATGATGGTGGTGATCTTGGAGGCCAGGATTGTTTTTCTATGGTTAATTGGTTATCCATATTTATGTGATCAGTGAGAGTGTGCTGTCTCGTTTTTTGAATTACCAAACAGGATGACTGAAATCAATATAATCTTGCTTTGCAATTTGGGCATAAAAACATATCAGAATTCCGATGCGACACTACAGAATGTAACTACAGGTGCCCTTGTGTCACTGCCACTATAAATTATTTGCAGAGCAAACGTTTACAAACTCAGTCACTAAGGCTACTTTGTGTAAGAAATAGACTAATACACAATACAGTGAAAAACACTTAGGGCCCTATTACGTTGCGGTTGTAAACGGCTCTGACTGCCGGTCGGAGCCTTTCCGACCGCCTCATTACGATGGAGGCTGTCGGAAAGGAATCTGAACTGTCATTCTGACTGGCGTCCGACGGGCTCAGGGAGCCCGTCTGCCAGTCAAAATGTGGCCAGTATTCCCATGGGAAGCTTTTTCCACCCTTGGGATTACGATGTCAGGTTTCGGCAGCCTTTCCGTGCCGGCTTTTCCGACACAGAAAGGCTGTCGGAACTCGACTTTGTGGGCCCCCAGCAGGACCCCCTTGCGTGCACGGCCTCCGATTGAAGGCCGAGGGGGCACCTATCGTGCTACCCTGTTGATCCCTGCATCCCATGGCTGGCACCTTTTGGTGCCTACCACGGGGTGCAGGGATGAACTGCACCTCCTATTTCACAATTGGAACATGCATTCCGGCCGGAATACATACTACCATTGTAAAGTACAGGAATGCAATGGTGTTTGTTCGCATCCTAATTAGTCGGTAGGGACCACCAACCGGATGACGGTCGGTCCCATGACCGACACGATGTCGGGCGGAGGAAACTCCACCGACATCGTAATAGGGCCCTACATCAGTTTAAGCATGCAGTCCGCAAATTCAATGTACCTTGAGTGTGATCAGGGCCTATGTCAGACGAGTTATTTATTCAGGAAGAAACTGTTAGTTGATAATTACATAGTCACTGGCAATCGTCAGTAATTTTGGTGATAGAAGAATTGAGAAACACCAAGGAAATTTAGGTTCGGGAGGAGTTGTCCCAGAAACAGGCCTACCCATTAATGGAGGGCTAAATGATGACGAACACTGTACCACAAATGTGGAAAATAATGTTCCTGCCCCACCCCTCATCTATGGCCATCCAGTTCAGACCCTCTACAACCCATGACTCTTGTCTCCACAGGACTGACAATACGAAATTTACTATTAAAAAGCAGAAGTTCCTCGAGTGAAAAAAAACGTGACTAAACTAAAGGATAAAACATCTTGATGAAAAGATGAAAAGAATACAGATGCGAAGAAACTTCACCCTGGCACTAATCCCGCGGAGTATTTAATTAGTCTGGTTGGTATTTCAACAGTCTGTTATTGTTTTCCATTTTCAGCATTTCTTGTTTGAAACTCACCAGCTGCAATATGTATCTTTAGTAATATGCTTTGATAATCCTTCGCTCTAATGTGTGCAATATCAAATGCCTGAATTAAACTGGTTAAAATAATTATGAATTTGAAGTTTAAGTTTGTGATACTGAAGCAGCTTGTGATCAGTGCCCTGAGAAGCTTTCCTGGTACATTGGGAACTTCAAGCAAACAGGCCTGTATGTCTTGGCAGGATATATATAATCATCTGGGATGAAGCAAGAATTAGAAGAGGGACAAAGCCATTTTCAGGAAGCTACCAAATGGGAACTTCCAGGTTTGGAATGCTAAGAACTCGTCTGAGAAAGCATATTGCGACATCAAGCACCAAATCAGGAATTCACCAACAACCCAACACAAGCCAAGTTCGTTTGAACCACCCAAAAGTTACAAACATATTAAATAATAGGTTTAAAGATATTTCACTGTACAAAATTCATATGCTCTCTTAAATTACATTTAGTAATCAAGTTACCATAAAACAATGTCAGTTAGACTCTCTATTGGTTAACCATTTCCATTCCCTTTCCCCAGAGCCACCAACCCGGGCACAGTAGGTCTTCAAGGAAATTGGTTTATACGTTTTCAATTCTTTATTTAAGTTTTGTAAGGAGGGCCCATGGATGAATCATAGTTCTACTAATCTCTTTTATGTTACCTAGGCTGGGACAACAAGCACAAGCAGGTTAGTGTCAGCTCATTTCTAGATATATATATTCCCTAAAACAAACACCAAGGTTAAAGTAATGCTATAGTTAGGTGAATTTGTCAGTGTCAACATTAACGTTTTGAACTAAAAAAAAAAACACAAAAACTCACCAGTTATAGTTAGCAGCGCTTACTATTGCTTGCGCCCCGGCCATGCACTGCTTATGACCTCGCATATAGCTTCACTCATGACACATTCTATTACATCATTTAGGACATCACTGATGACATCTCAAAAGACATCATTGATGACATCGCTGATTACATCACTGATAACATCATGCAATTAGTGTGTTCATTTTTGTTATAGTGTACAAAGTGGTGGGAAACTGCCATAGTACTTTTCACCCTAATTTTGTACAGTCTGTGTCCAGCTCATGGGTTTAAGTGTTTACAAAACACATGTGCTCATAATGCATCATGGTTGTGTAGAGGTATTGAACACGTTATAAATGTTTTTATTTAAGAGTAACTCTGTGTACCGGTGACAGTGACTTGTAGTCATTATGCTCCACACAACTGTTTGGTTCTGCAGAAAAGGTTTCCAGCAGGAGAAAGATTCTACTTAGTAGATACTATTTTTTGTTAGTAGCCTTGAGTTATTAGAGAGAATCGCATCGGCATTATAGCTTATACTTTACAGAGAGAGTGTGTGCACCAGGAACTAACCGATGTGCATTTGCTTCTTTTGCTTAAGTGGATGGGCTATCTGTAAACTTTCCACCACAGTATGAAGGGTACAGGTAGTTTGATCACTAAACCCTTCAGATCTTTTTTTTTTTTGTTAGCAAATTGTGTATCTTTTGGCATAGAATGTGCACTGTTCTTAGTACAATAGTTTGACTACTCTGTAGTGTAGAGTTTCACTGGTTGCAAACAGTGTGGTATAGAATGAACTCTCTTTATAGAGTAAACACTATTTGCAGTCCTCAGTTCAAAAAGCCCCCAGGTATCAAAGCACTAAAGCCGGTCAGAAACAAACAGAGGGAAGCGGCATCAAAAAGAATGAGAAAATAACCATGGTTTGAGATGCTAACAAAACACAAGATAAGAATTCATACTCACAAAATACATAGGGCGCGTGTTCCATACCCTGGTGCAGCCACAGAAAACGCGCAGCAACCCCATCTAACCTTCCAAAACCTGGGATGACCTTTCTGCGATGACTTTTCTCAGTGCTGCAGATCTAAGCTGTCCATGAGGCAGATACCAGTTGAAGGTGGCTGTCAGATACCCAGGGCCCTGCTGGTGGAGAGCCTTGTGGACCATACATAGCACTTTGAAAGTCACCCGCTTCCTAATTGGAAGCCAATGGAATGACTACAACTCCTCCCTGACCGAATGATATTTTGGAACTGCCAGGATCAGCTAGGTGGCCCCATTTTTGATGATCTGAAGTTTACTATGGGAGAACTGGTTAGAATTTAGATCTAGAGCATTACAGTAGTCAAGCCTAGATGTAATAAGAGTGATGACCACTGAAAACTTAATTTTCCAGACAGGAAGGGAAAAATCTTCTTCAGAATCTTAATAATGAAGAAGCACGAACATACCATGAGACTAACATGATTTTTAATGGCTACCACAGGAGTAGATAACGGGCTGAATGCCTCAGGCCAACAACGCGTAAAGCCATATCAATTTGTACAGCAATATGCGGGAAATCAAAGCTTGTATGATGTCATCAGTGATGTCATTAAAGATGTCATAGAACATGCCATGAGTGATGCCAACTTTGAAGTCATAAGCAATACATGGTGAGGGTATAAGTTATACTTTGTGCTGCTAACTATAACTGGTGAATTTCTAAGTTTTTTGTAGTTCAAAATGTTAACGTTGACACTGACAAATTTACCTAGCTATAACCTTTGGTTTTTTCAGTTAATTTCAAACATTTTTTTAAACAGAAACAGATCTTTTTATCACAGCTAACTATAAATTTACTTAAACCTTTGGATTTTTTCAGTAAATTTTTTGGGTTTTTTAAAGTATTTTTTTAACTGTATGTATGGTAGAATAACTGGATAATATATCCTATGTGTGGACATTATTCTGAAAGAGAATTGCTTTTGTATTGTTACTTAACAGGAAAGGGTGCACACTTTGTAAAATGTTTCTAAAAAATTAAGTTTGGGTTTAAAACAGAGAAATACAACAATATTTGTGTTGAGATTATCTATCTGCTCAGTTCTTCTGACTCTCATATTGAGACATTTTCCGAGCAAGTTCATTAATATTTTAATAGCATACTTTTCATAGCCTTTGTATGTCTTTTTACAATAAAGTCGCAGTTATAATTCAGAAAGAGAGTAATCAGTTTTTAAATACTATATAATATTTTTCATTATATAAAGATATTTTTTAAGGGTGCAATTAGTCAGTAGAGTTCTAAATTTTGTTTGAATCTACTGTTTGTAGATTTTTTGCATGTTCAGTTATTTTTTTTTAAGGTGGTGACTCATGCGAGACGCTCGCGGGAATTGAACACACAATCCTCTGCTTGAACTCTGATTGGGATGCACTTTCTGGTCAGTTCTCGTAATTCTATCGCGAGATTGTACATTTGGGATTAAGTTAAGAACAGTGTTTTCCTGTGATTGTGAACAAAGTAACATATTACAGAAGATATGTTAGTAAAATTGATTATGATGTGTTCCACTGCATATATAAACCAATAATACTTTTATTATGTCACAAGAGGCTTGCGTGAGTCGAGCACACAATCCCCTGCGTGGACTCCGATGGAGATTTACTTCTTGTTAGGCTCTCACTGTCTATTCACGAGATCGTGCATTTGGAAGAAGGTAAATGACAGTGGTTTCTTGTAAGTTTGAACAAATTAATACATTAGAGATGTTGATTTGCTTGCAAAAATGTATTATGAATAGTACACATAGTAGATGCAGCGTGGGTTTTTAATGCTTTAATGGCTGGTGTACTCATGCCCCCAACCTGGGCTGGGGCAAAGATTATTCCTATCTTCAAGAAGGGCTGCAGGTCCTCCCCTGCCAATTACAGGCCAATTAGTCTTACTGATATCGCACACAAATTATTCAGCTGCATAATGTGGAAGAGGCTGAGCGAGTGGATGACTGATACATATGTTTTGACCCTACTGCAAGCTGGTTTTAGAGATGGTATTGGAACAATTGACCAGGTGTTTAACCTGAAGTTGTTGTATTAGAAGATTGGCAGACTTTATGTAATTTTTGTGGATCTTTGATCGGCATTTGACCTCGTCACCAGAGAGTCCTTCTGAAGGGTGTTGCTGGAGATGGGGTTCCCTGCCTAACTCCTGGAAGTTTTCATTAGATTACATAAAAAGAATTATGCTCAGGTTAGGTGTGGGCCCTAGGGCGAACTAGCTGACCAAATCCCCATAAATCAGGGAGTGAGGCAAGTGTGTTTGTTGACTCCAACCGTTTTTCGCCTTTACATGAATGACTTAGTATCCCCCCAAAAAAATGTGTGGGATATGCTCCTTCTCAGATTCTGGCCCTACTGTTTGCAGATGATACCCTTTTGCTGTCCAAGTCTCCTATGGGTATTTAAAAGCTTCTTGAGAGTTTTTGGGTCTTCTGCAGGCAGTGGGGGCTGGAGAATAACCTCGGCAAGACCAAGTATATAGTATTTAATCCCTGCACAAGTTCTCACCCAAATTCTACCCTCAATTGCTTAAGCTTGGAGCACGTTCGGGTTTTTGATTACTTGGGGGTTACGCTCACAGATCGTTTTGACTGGTCACCTCATGTCTAGAAGTGCAGGCACATGCTGGATCAATATTGTGGAGGTATTTCGAGGGCCCAGCATAGTTCTTCTTTTTGCCTGATCTCCCCTGCCCTTGAGATTTATATGTGCCATTTGTATGGGGAAGAAGTGTGAGTTCATTTACATACTAGGGCCAGTGAACCAGTAGAATATCAATTCACAAGGATCCTAAGCAACCATCCAGCCAGTACCCCACTGTGCCCTCTATGGTTAGATTAAGGCTAAGGTGTGTTAACGATGTAGTGGGTTTAAAGCCACTCTGTATAGGCAGAGTTTATGGACAGCTCCTGTGCTCATACCCTTATGTAGGGCCTTAGAAGAGGTAATGGGGCAGGCTTGAATGAGTAAGATCCCTTGCCTTTGGATAGTTAGGGATCGGTTGAGGCAGATTTGGCTTGAGAACCTCTGGTCTTCACCAGTAGATGCAATATTTGTGCCGATGTAGGAATTAAAAGGTGCCTGACCATCTGATCTTAAGATCACCTAGGCTGGTTTCCCTTGCTGCTTCGTTCCTGGAGTTTGAAGATTGGAATTGCTTGGAACCTTTTTTCAGATGAGGTCAAACCCCCCTTTGTGAGGTCATTATACAACAAAGTTCTCATTGAAATTCTTCCCGTCCGCACCTTTAGAGCTGCATGGAATCATGGTGTTAGACGGACCGGGAGGGTCGGCCGAGGACAAGGGGAGAGGTCTCCGGGGAGAGCCGTCTCCAGCGATCGTACAGACGAGTAACTTCCCCCCCACAGATGTACACCACACAAGGATAGGATTTAACGTTCTTTATAAGCGATTTCTTAAGGTACGATGGAATGGTACAAGGAGGTCTGGACTCAGGGGTCCCCTCGATTCTAGTCTCTTGGTTTGGGAAAGGGGGTAGCGGGACAGTCTGGTTACCAATCTGGTAGATGCGATGATGGATAGCTCACAATCCTCGAGCTCGGTGTTCTAGCTTGGACGGGCCGCGGCAGCGCCAGCAGGTCCCGGTGAAGGTGGTCGTTACACGGTCCGCGGCAGCGCCAGCAGGTCCCGATGAAGGTGGTCGTTACACGGTCCGCGGCAGCGCCAGCAGGTCCCGATGAAGGTGGTCGTTACACGGTCCGCGGCAGCGCCAGCAGGTCCCGATGAAGGTGGTGGATACAACGGTCCGCGGCAGCGCCAGCAGGTCCCAACGAGGATGGAGGATGCAGAAGGCCGCGGCAGCGCCAGCAGGCAGGACGACAGTTCACAAGGCAGGGCTACGGCAGCGCCGGTAGTCCGTCAAGGATGAGTTCTTCTCGGTGTCTCTCGACTCCAGGATACAACTGCCTTCCTGCTCTGGAGCTGCCCTAGTTATAGGTCTGGCGCCCTTTGATGTCCGGACCCTCGCACTTGGAGGTCGGAAGGTCCGGGATGAGGGAGTCCAGACACCCAGCAGGAGGGTGGAGCCAGCGCCCGGGGGAGCTGGAGGGCGATCGGCACCTGGCGGGGGAGAGCCATCGACACTTCTTTCTCCCATTGACCTGCCAAGTGGTCCGTTCACCTCCTGGGTGGATGGTGGTGCCGGGATGTCGGGGCCTGGCCAGGCCCAGGGTTAGGGTCGAGCTGAGGCCACGCGGCCTCGTGGTGCAGTGCCCAAGATGGTGGCTGGTCCTGCCGGGGGAGCCGGTAGTGGTTCGGCCCCATGATACATGGATGTCCGGGGGCAGGAGTTCCGTCGGGAGACGGGGTGCAGGTTGTTTCTGTGGGTACACCTGGAGGGCCGGGGCTTGGGCCCTGTCATGCGGGGAGGGAGCAAGCCCTTCATGTGGCCTGTCCAACATGCGTCCCCCCCAGCTGAAGGCGGGGAGAGTCACCCATCCTCTTGGGGACCCTCCTCGTCGAGGCGGAAAAAGCGTGACAGGCCATCTGCGTTGGCGTGGTCTTGGCCCGGTCGATGTTCCACAGTGAAGTCCATCCCCTGCAGGGAGATGGACCAGCGCAATAGTTTGGGGTTTTCCCCCCGCATCTGCATTAGCCACTGCAGGGGTCGATGATCTGTTTGTACCCGGAAGTGGGTACCGAAGAGATAGGGCCGGAGCTTTTTGAGGGCCCACACCACTGCGAAGGCCTCCCTCTCGATTGTGCTCCAGCACTGTTCTCGGGCCAGGAGGCGTCTGCTGATGAAGGCCACCGGTTGGTCAAGTCCCTCGGAGTTCAGCTGGGAGAGGACCGCCCCGATGCCATGGTCGGAGGCATCCGTTTGCACAATGAATTCCCGACTGTAATCGGGGGCCTGGAGCACCGGGGCAGTGCACAGGGCGGCTTTCAGCTTCTCGAAGGCCGCTTGACAGTCTGGGGTCCAGTTAATCTTCTTCGGGTGGTTTTTGGATGTGAGTCCCGTGAGGGGCCCCACAATGCTGCCATAGTCCCTCACGAACCGCCGGTAGTAGCCGGTGAGCCCCAAGAAGGCTCGGACCTCTGTCTGCGGGACTGGGTGTTGCCAGGACTGGATGGCAGCGATTTTGAGTTGCAGAGGTGCCACCAGACCGCTTCCCACCTGGTGTCCGAGGTAGGTCACGGATCCCTGACCAATTTGGCACTTGCCGGCCTTGATTGTGAGGCCGGCCTGCTGGAGGGCCTGCAGGACCTCTCGGAGGTGGTGGAGGTGGTCGGACCAGTGGCGGCTGTACACAGCGATATCGTCCAGGTAGGCGGCGCTGAACTCCTCGAGCCCCGCCAAGACCTGGTTCACTAGTCGCTGAAAAGTAGCTGGGGCATTCTTCATGCCGAAGGGCATGACTTTGAAGTGGTAGTGGCCATCGGGGGTAGAAAAGGTGGACCGTTCTTGGGCCCGGGGTGTGAGACCGATCTGCCAGTAGCCCGCTGTCAGGTCGAAGATGCTGAGGTAGCGGGCAGCCCCCATGCGGTCGATCAATTCATCCGCTCGGGGGATGGGATGAGCGTCGGTCCTGGTGACAGCATTCAAGCCCCGATAGTCGACGCAGAATCGGAGTTCAGGAGTGGTGCCGGGGGCAGCAGCTTTGGGGACCAGCACGACCGGGCTGGCCCAGGGGCTATCCGAGGGCTCGATGACCCCGAGCGTGAGCATCTTGGATACTTCTTCTTGGATACAGGCCCGCACCCGATCTGGTACGCGGTATGCCCGGTGTCTGATAGGGGGACTGTCCCCAGTGTCCACGTCGTGCAAGCACCAGGGGGTGACCCCTGGGGTGAGGGAAAACAAGGTAGCAAACTGCAGCAGGAGGTCCCGGCAGCCTTGGCGCTGCTCTGGGGTGAGGGCATCGGAGAGCCGGACCCCGTCCACGGAACCATCTTTCTCCTGAGTCTTCAGGAGATCAGGGAGAGGCTCGGAGTCTTCTTCCGCTCCACTGTCTGTAGCCATCAGGAGGCTGAGCTCCGAGCGCACAAAGTGGGGCTTGAGTCTGTTAGTGTGTAGGACCCGGAGGGGGTTCCGGGGAGATTCCATATCGATGAGATAAGTGACGGGGCTCTTGCGTTCGACCACTTTGAAGGGCCCCGTCCACTTGTCCTGCAAGGCACATGGTTCGGTGGGGGACATCACCCACACTTGTTGACCAGGTTCGAATTCGACGGAGGAGGCATTTTGATCGTACCATTTTTTCATGTCCTCCTGACTGGCCTCAAGATTCGCTTTTGCCATTTCCCTGAATCGCCTGGTCTGATTGCGTAGGGTCAGGAGGTACTTGAAGACGTCTGGAGGGGTTTTTAGAGGGGCCATCTCCCAACCTTCTTTGACTAGGCTGAGGGGCCCTCGCACAGGGTGCCCGTACAAGAGTTCGAAAGGGCTAAAGCCGAGGGACTTCTGGGGAACTTCTCGATAGGCGAAGAGGAGACACGGAAGTAGTACATCCCACTGGCGACGGAGGGGCTCCTCCAATCCCCCAATCATTCCCTTGAGCGTGCGGTTGAATCGTTCAACTAGTCCGTTTCCTTGAGGGTGATTGGGGCCGTGAATCGGTAGGTGACCCCGCATTGTTGCCAGAGGGACTTCATATATTTCGAAATAAAGTTTGTGCCTCTGTCGCTGACGACTTCTCGGGGGAAGCCCACCCGGGAGAAGATCCCCATTAAGGCCCGGCCGACCACCGGGGCTGTTACAGTTCGCAGGGGCACAGCCTCGGGGTAGCGGGTGGCGTGGTCCACCAGTACCAGGATGAACCGATGTCCTTGTGCTGTACGGGGATCCAGGGGCCCCACAATGTCTATTCCCACCCTCTCGAACGGGGTGGTGACAACTGGGAAGGGTTGCAGAGGTGCTTTGAGTTTGCGGCCGCTCTTCCCGCTGGCCTGGCACGTGGGGCAGGACCGGCAGTGGTTGAGGACGTCGTTCCTCATCTTCGGCCAGAAAAAGTGGGTCACCAGGCGACTGTAGGTTTTGTCCTGGCCCAGGTGTCCAGCCAGAGGGACATCGTGGGCCAAATTTAGCAGGAAGTCTCTAAAACGGAGGGGCACCACCAGCACTCGACTGGCCCCTAACTCCGCGATTCTCTGTTCGCTGTATAACAGGTCGTTGTCCCAATAGATCCAATGGGCTCCGGTGGTGTCCCCTGCGCTCTGGGCGAGGGCTTGCTGGCGGAGTCCCTCGAGGGAGGGACAGGTCTTCTGCTCTTGACGGAACTGTTCCTGGGTGGGCCCCCCTTCTTGACGCCACTGAGCCAGGTCGGGAAGGTCCTGGGGCTGGGCGACCCCTTCGGGGGTTTGCTCTGGGGGGTCGGTATAGTCGGTGTCCTCTACCGGAGCGATCGGGGGAGGAGGTGCAGGCCATTCGGGTTCTTCTGGTCGGGGGATGGCACGGGCGGCCATGGACCGGGTGGTTACGCACGCCCAGTCCGGGAGGCCCAACATCCCCAGGTGCTCTCTTCTCTCGACGGCAGCCCACGGGGAACTCTCAAGATCATTCCCCAGGAGACAGTCCACGGGGGAATCATCCCGGACCGTCACCTTCAACATGCCGGAGACTCCTCCCCATTCGAAGGGGACGCAGGCCATCCGACATAGGCTCTCTGAATTGTCGGCTGAACGGACGGGGCAGAGAATGTTCGGCAGGATCTGCTCTGGTTTTACCAGGTGACAGCGGACGGCCGTCACACTGGCCCCCGTGTCACGTAGTGCTTCGGCCCGGCGCCCATTAATGTTCACCCACTGACTATATTTCCTGGTGTTGGCGGGTATAGGAGCCCGCGGGACCATGTCTTTTCCCCCTAGGCACGCTAGAACCATGGCGGCCGGTTCCCACTCTTGTTGTGCCTGCTCGTATTCTTCTTGTTCTTCGGAGATTTGTTCTCCCCCCAGGGCGGCGGCCGCTACCTGGCAGGGTTTTGGAGTCTGGTTATGGGGATAGTTCGGGTCATTGGTGTAGTGGCCGACTCGCTGGCATCGATGACACGTGACGTTGGCTCGGAACCCCGGGCGCATCGGGGGGTTGCCCCGGCTGGCCGGGGGCGGCGTGCTGGCAGCGGGAGCGGCCGGGACGGTGTCTCTTCCTCGTCCCTGGCCTCCTCCTCCTCCTCGGGGACGGTGCTGACCTTGGTTGTTCCGGTTCTGTTCGTGTGGCCCTCTCCGGCCCACTCGGGTGCTTTCCCACCGGTCAGCTTCAGCGGCGAGTTGCCGTGGGTCAGTCAATTTACTGTCGAGGAGGTGCTGCCTGAGCTCGACGAAGCAGTTGTTAGAGAGGTGCTCCCACACCATGAGATTAAAAAGTTGCTCGTAGGTCGTTACGTGGCTTCCCTTGATCCAACCCTCGAAGGCTCGGCTGAAATAGTTGACATATTCCACCCAAGTTGTACCTGGGATCCGGGTGCAGTCTCGAAACCTCTGGCGGTACATCTCGGGTGTGAGCCCATATCGGGTGAGGAGGGCAGCCTTCATGTGGTCATAGGATGACATCTGATGGTCTGGTAGCTGTAGCAGGGCATCGCGGCCTTCGTTGACGAACCTCCCCCATAAGCCGGCTCCCCAGTCACTTCAATCGATCCGGTGGGAGGTCATGGCGATCTCGTAGGCCTTGAACCACTGTTGTATGTCGTCCTCTCGGACATACTCTCGAACGACATCCTTGGGGATGTGGACTTTCTTTTCTGTCGCTCCCGGGGTGCGCGGTCGCTCGGGCACCTCCGGTTCTTTGTTCTGCTTCCGTAGGTCTATTTCCGCCAGTTTGCGCTCGTGTTCGTATGTTAATCTTTTTTCTTCGAGCTCTCTCTGCCTCTGTTTTTCTTCTCGTTCTTCTCGGAGCCGCAGATGTTCTAGGTTCAGTTTTTGCTCGGCTAATTTTAGTTCACCGTCCATTTTGAGCCGTGCCATTTCTAACTCATGTAGTCTGTTTTTTTCTCTTTCTTGGATCTCTTCCTGCGAGAGGCCCGTTCCTCGCTCCTCGGGAGCCGTGGCATTCCTCTCTGATGCTGCCATGTCTCGGTCTGGGGATCTGGCGACCCCGGTTTCTGCCCACGACTCAATGGCGTGCTTGAAATCGTCCTTGGTACTCAGGCCGGTGGTAGCAATGCCTAGTTCCATGCAGAATTGTTTCAATTCACGATGGCTGTACTCTTCCAATTTCTCCATCTGGAATTTCTCGGTGGATCCGCTCTCTTTGGTTGACATTGTGGTTTTGTCGTGGGGTGAGCTACTTTCTGTACGATTACGCGTTGATTCGGATCGCGCCGCTGGCCACCAATGTTAGACGGACCGGGAGGGTCGGCCGAGGACAAGGGGAGAGGTCTCCGGGGAGAGCCGTCTCCAGCGATCGTACAGACGAGTAACTTCCCCCCCCACAGATGTACACCACACAAGGATAGGATTTAACGTTCTTTATAAGCGATTTCTTAAGGTACGATGGAATGGTACAAGGAGGTCTGGACTCAGGGGTCCCCTCGATTCTAGTCTCTTGGTTTGGGAAAGGGGGTAGCGGGACAGTCTGGTTACCAATCTGGTAGATGCGATGATGGATAGCTCACAATCCTCGAGCTCGGTGTTCTAGCTTGGACGGGCCGCGGCAGCGCCAGCAGGTCCCGGTGAAGGTGGTCGTTACACGGTCCGCGGCAGCGCCAGCAGGTCCCGATGAAGGTGGTCGTTACACGGTCCGCGGCAGCGCCTGCAGGTCCCGATGAAGGTGGTCGTTACACGGTCCGCGGCAGTGCCAGAAGGTCCCGATGAAGGTGGTGGATACAACGGTCCGCGGCAGCGCCAGCAGGTCCCAACGAGGATGGAGGATGCAGAAGGCCGCGGCAGCGCCAGCAGGCAGGACGACAGTTCACAAGGCAGGGCTACGGCAGCGCCGGTAGTCCGTCAAGGATGAGTTCTTCTCGGTGTCTCTCGACTCCAGGATACAACTGCCTTCCTGCTCTGGAGCTGCCCTAGTTATAGGTCTGGCGCCCTTTGATGTCCGGACCCTCGCACTTGGAGGTCGGAAGGTCCGGGATGAGGGAGTCCAGACACCCAGCAGGGGGGTGGAGCCAGCGCCCGGGGGAGCTGGAGGGCGATCGGCACCTGGCGGGGGAGAGCCATCGACACTTCTTTCTCCCATTGACCTGCCAAGTGGTCCGTTCACCTCCTGGGTGGATGGTGGTGCCGGGATGTCGGGGCCTGGCCAGGCCCAGGGTTAGGGTCGAGCTGAGGCCACGCGGCCTCGTGGTGCAGTGCCCAAGATGGCGGCTGGTCCGGCCGGGGGAACCGGTAGTGGTTCGGCCCCATGATACATGGATGTCCGGGGGCAGGAGTTCCGTCGGGAGACGGGGTGCAGGTTGTTTCTGTGGGTCCACCTGGAGGGCCGGGGCTTGGGCCCTGTCATGCGGGGAGGGAGCAAGCCCTTCATGTGGCCTGTCCAACACATGGGAACCCTGACACCATGAGAACTAGCCCGTTTTGTCCCCGGGTGGTAGAAACAGCAGTGCATGTTGTACTCTTCTGCCTAATTTATCAGAGGTGAAGGAATAAGTGGATTTTACCAGTTTGTCACAATTTAGGACTGAACCAGTGATATGGGCACCTTACATAAACCTTCTGTCTAATTGTATATTAGCTGGTGGGTCCATCCCGGAAACTTGGAGGGGGGCAGAGGTAATAACCATTTTTAAGAAGGACAATCCTGCCATCCCCTCTAATTATAGACCCATCAGTCTGATCGACAATTTACAGAAGTTTTTTGCTAGACAAGTTTTAGCTAAACTCCAAAATTGGATGGATGATAGCAAGATATTGTCCTCAGCCCAAGCGGGTTTTTGTGCAAAAATTAGCACGTGCGACCCAGCCTTCAGATTTTCTCTGTTGGCTTGGAAGTACATGCTACTTAGAAAACAGCGGCTTTATGTGGCCTTTGTGGATCTGCGAGCTGCATTCGACTTGGTGCCACGCAACTTGTTGTGGAAGACTATGCTTGACCAAGGTGCCCCGGCTGATTTGGTGACTATGATTGCCAGGTTGCATAAGGACACTTATGCTCAGGTTAGGTGGGGAGTAAATGGGGAACTGACGGAGAGGATTCAGATAGAACGCGGGGTCCGCCAAGGGTGCGTCCTCGCTCCCACATTGTTTTCTCTGAACATTAATGATGTGGTGAGCTGCTTAATGGACTGCAAAAATGATGCCCCCTCGCTGAATAGCGCAAAAGTACATATCTTACTCTTCGCGGATGATTTGCTTTTAATATCCACTACCCCCATGGGCCCCCATGGGCTTACAAGTCTTATTGAATATATCCCTGGGTTTTTGTAAGGATAGCAAACTGGAACTAAACACCACAAAAACTAAATTTATGGTGTTCGGTAAAACAAGGGGTGGTATTCGAGAGGTCAAGATCATGCATGAACCTCTGGAACGTGTAAAAGATTTTGATTACTTGGGCATAGGCTTAAGTGAGTCACTTAGCTGGGATTATCAATTGAGGAAGAGCTACTTGACCTTATGCCAAAGATCTAAATCAGTATTAAGATTCTTTAAACAATCTTGCACCCAACCCCCCCCTTGAAATATATCGTGCAAAAGCCCAGAACGGAGCTCTGTATGGAGCAGAGATCTGGGGATTCACCCCTGTAAACCAGCTAACAACCTGCAAGAACAACTTTGCAAGGGCTCTGATTGCACTACCTGTCACAACACCACATATCCCACTTTTTTGTGACCTTGGGCTAAAATGAATCGGTGACTTGGCTGCCCTGAAACCCTTAATTTATTGGCTGCGCCTATGGACTACTCCCCAATTAACTGAATATCGCAACTCTTTACGGGAGGTCCTGGCACTTAAGGGGCAAAACAACTTCCCTGGTTCAAGCATATCGCTAAATGGTGCAAGTCACTGAACCTAGTGGGTCTATGGGAGAATCCAGAACGGGCTACCGGACGTGACATTCTGTCCCTTAAAGCTATTTACTGGAAGGTGGTGGGGGAGCACTACACTAATAATTTAGCTAGTGAATAGCTAAATCTCTTTTGAACCATTCCTTGACTTGATCTCGCCTTCACTTGCTAAAAGCCTATATGTCAGGTTTAGGTATGGTAACCTATTACTGAAATTTCCTGGGAAAGGGGAGAGGGGTTTAGTAATTGACACCTGCCCTGCATGCTGCGAAGCTGACGAAACTGAAGAACACCTATTGTTCATCTGCTCAAAGTACAGGCAGCTACGCAGGAGATGGATTAGACCTATTTGCCTTAAAATGGGTGTCAGGAAGTAGCAGATCGCATTTAGAATTTTTAAAGCAGACACTTCTGGACCAATTGTTTTTTCCGTTAGTCGTTTTCTGTTATCCTTTTGGTTCATTCGTAAAAAATTCCTTTGTTAGTTATGATATTATTCTAAAAATCTCCTGTGTAGTTATGACACCGTTTTATCTTTTTTTTTTTGTTGTATTTTTTACTTTCCCTAGCCGATTTATATGGTTTATTTTTCGTATGTTTGTTGGTTGCATTGCTCCTCTCCATAAGCATGATTCGACTGATGGTATGTCATTTGTATTCATGATTGCAATGGTTTAATACTATTTTTATTGTAGATATATTTATGTTTTATATTTTGTACACTTTGATGGTTTTTACAAATGACCGAATAAAGATATGATGACGATGACGATGACACTAGACAATGTGTCATCTTTGCTGTCTCACGGTTCCTGATGTCTATATGGAGGTTCAGGCAGAAGAAATTGTCCACTTGAAGGACTTTTACTTCTTTTATTACTGTATTTTAGCCCATTTTATTAGTTAAACATTTACTATTTAACTTCTTTTGATTGCATGCTTTGGCTTGGATTTGCATATGAATTGTCAATTATGATGGATGTTTTACTGTTGATATGTTTTTATGTATTGTGTTCTTTTATGGCCAATTGAGCTGAAAGAAAAATGAAATGATGACGATGATGAGGATTATGAATTGTTTCATGAAGTATATAAAGCAATAATATTTTTACGATCTCATGAGATTTTCGTAGAAGTCTCACAAAGGTCTGGAAGAGGAAACACATCCTAAGGAAGGATTGTGATTGGTTCATATGGATGTCTTCAATTAGAAAAAGAACATTCCATCCTTTTTGATTTTTTCCCTTTTGGATTTTGGCGAGGGTAGAAATATCTGGTTTGCTCTCCTGCTTACCTTCCAACACAAAGATGTCTTCATCATATTCTGATGAGCAGCTAGGGGCAACTGCACCAGCTCAGCCACTTCAGACTTCCAAGGATTCCTTGGTGTGGCAGTTATTTGAACTGTGGCAAGGTGGCACCAAAGTTTCTGCAAAGTACATTATCTGGAACCTTTGCAAGAAGAAGTTCAGTCTGGAGAGCAGAAATAAACAGTTTAGTATGAGTACCGTAGGCATTTAGAAGCACCTCAGATGTATGGATATGCACAGGCTTGCTCAGGCAGAGTTGGCTCGTGCCTTGGAGCTAGACAACTCTTCGAGGGATTCCACATCATTTTCTCCGGGAGATTCTGTGCCTGTGCAGAGTGCAGTGCCAGACGATAACCCTGCTTATCTGAATAAACCACTATTTTGCTGCTTGTGTAAGCAGATAATTTTTCATCAGAGACAAGCAGGTCTGCCCAGGAGAAACTTGCACAAGATCACAAATGCTCCCCTCCCAAGGCAGCAGTTTTTTAAACAATTTTTTCTAAATGTTTTTCTTTTTGTTTTTAAGATGTTGTGTTTGTTTCATACCTCGAGTTTTATGTTTTTGTCCTACCCTATTAAAAAGGTTTGAAACTACAAAAAAATTTAAAATGTTAGAAAACACACAAACAAATGTATACTTGTTGAAAACTGGAAACAATAACATCTCTTGTCAGAGCTACCCTATAGTTTCATGATCCATGTTGTTTGTACTATATGTCTCTTTTGTCCTTATCGAAAATTCCTGCTAGACTGTTGTGAGAGCCAGAAAAGCCCACCATAATTGGCAGCTCTGCAGAAACTTGTTAATGACATTTGTGGGATCGTATCACAATTTGAAAAACATCCAATAGAAAATCTACTCCTGTTTAACAACTAACTGTGCACCATACAAACAACAGTTGGTCACAAACTAACCTACTTTTCTAACTGCCAAACAACTACAAATTACATTTATGTTTTTGCCTCCCTCCCAGTCTTTTCTCTTGTAAGTCCATATTCCTATGAAGCCTACTCATTCTGCTGAGCACTCCTCTTGTGACTGATATCTCCACACTTCACCATAGTTTGCCTTTGGATTTTGGGATGCAGCTTTATCCACTGGGATAGGGAATATTCAATTAATTGGGGGTATTGACAAGAAACTTGAATTTCCAAACTTGGACATCACTTGAATTGGCCATATAGGTATGAAGTGGCATCATTTGTTACTAATTGCTGAGAGCATTTTGGATTGTGAGTACCCAGACCTGATGATAGTGCACTGTGGTGGCCAAGATCTAAGCACAATCACAGGGGCTGTGCTTGAAATCCAAACGAAGGAGACCTTTTCAAGTATATGTCAAAGGGAAAAATGTCAATGGTCAAAAGAGTTTTGTCCAAAGATAGAGAAATCCCTGAAGCACATCAATAAAACAGTTTTTGCATTTCTTCGTGACCATGGGATGGGCTCTATATATCATAACAAAGTCTGTTTTGATATGCCAGGTATCAGTAAGAGAGATGGAGTCCACTTCACCGTAGAAGGAAACAGCATCTTACTTTATAACATCAAGAAATACATCCAGTTCTATGTGTAACTGAAAACTACATACTATAAAAACACAAAGGCTCTTGTCAGAGCAACTCTTCTCCTACATTATGGGATTGTTTCATATTATAACTCCCTTTTTTGGGGAATACTAACACTTGAGAGACTCTTATAGGAGTACAGAATCGCATGCCACACACGTATATTTGTCTGACTCTCACAAGAGTCTTGATAGCACAAGCACTTAGCATACATCTCATGGATAACAGTCCTGTATTTTTGGGTGTGGGTACTAGAGTGTGCAAACAGATAAGCCTCTCTGCTGGGACCTCTTTCTTCACACAATTAATGTCCCATTACCAGTGTACAGCATGCCCAATGTGAATGGGCACCGTAGGTCTGTGAACTGTTTCCTCAGGTTGATTTAATTTTTTTCGGAATCACATATCTGCAGTTGCACCAACTGTTCTGATAGTTCAGTGGTTGACTGGATGCCCTCGGAAAAGGTTTGCCGTGAACCTGCAAGTACAAATTCTAAGTCTTTCTCGTGCCTGGACAGAGGTTGGCAGCATGAGTTACATGTTGTTGAGTAATTATACGTATTAAAGCACCCTGAGACAGTTCTGCATCATGCATAAATACAAAGACGTACAATGTCCCTTTGTTTTCCGATAACCATATGATCTTATTGTTTTTTTAATATTGCCATTGCTCTGAAAGCACAGCGTGGGGTAGGCTATTGGTTCGGCAGAGTTCCTCAGCCTTACAGTACAGAGAGGGAGGGAAGAAGGGGAATGTGCGTGTGCCCAGAGCAGCAGTCATGTTTAACGATTTCGCACATACTATGCCGCTAATTTGTACCAGGTAAGTGAGTACCCCTCATGTCACTCTGAGATCTCCCAAGATTTGGGGCTTAACCAGAGCAGAAAATGTATCAGTAGGGATACATGTGAGATAGCGTGATCACGGAAAAATTATCAATACAGGGAAGGGTGCACATCTGTCCACATATTTTACATATCTAATCTAGGGGTGGCCGAGCAATACTCTGCCCACACATGAAACTCTGCAGAATTTGGTGGAGATTTTCTGTAACTTCGTGGAGTGAAACTCTGCGAGCTCCACCCGGGCCCAGAAAGGGTTGACAAAGTTCATGGGACCTTTTGCTATACAGGGGTTTAAAAAGAATGTTGTCGTTTTAGATTCTGGGGATCTCTGGAGCATATGGACATTGGTAAGGTTTGAAAATAAAGGTTAATGGGGAAAAAATTATTCTTTCTTTTGTTCACTCATGAGCAGTCAGCAATTGAGCATTATGATTTTATTTAGTTTTTGTTGTTTTCTTCTCTTACATCGTTCCTATGATGCTAAGTTAATGATCTTATTCTATAATAAGTAGGCACTGTTTTTTTCATGTTCTGTATTGTTTTCCAGGGAGGGAGGTGTGTTATATCTGAGGCATGTCTGGAATGGTTCAGCTTTTCTGGAAATATGTATGAAAGCATAGAGCCCTGTGAGTGGCAGCGGTCATCAGGGTTCTTTGCTAGACAGTTTGAAGAGGACCAAAATGCAAAGTGGCTGGTGGTTCCTGCTGCACTTTTTCAACAGTAAAAACTGCCTACTTTACACTGAAGTCTACTGGAGTCTTGATTCCCAAATAAATGTAACAGGATGCCATTTCATTTCTATCATTCCAAAAATCAGTCAATCCGAGCGTTCACTCTTGTAGGACTCGTCGAAGCCTCTCCCTCCAGTGAGAGCATGAAGGCTAACGGGACAAATGAGGCACTTGACCAATCACAGGCACCTTTTTTATTACATGCACTTGCAGGAGGCTCATGGGTCTCTCACGAGCCCAAATGCCAAAATATGAAATTATTTTTCATCCTTAATTTCTCAAAGATTACTGAATGGATTTACACCAAATAACAAAAAGCACAATCTATGGACCACGATCTAGCTTTCCTCGACATTTGGTGCAATTTCGTTCAGCAGATTTTGCTGTATCCTTGCCTAAAAAAGTCAATGGAAAATAAAGGGATATTTTATGTTTTGGACAACCCTTTATTATCAGACCCTGCATTACAGATCACCACAAACCCTTCCAGGAAGTAGCTGAGATGGATGAAGTTTTGTTTTGGAAAGTTTTGTCAAGCTTCGTCAAATGGGGCCAAAGTTATTAGCAAACCAAAAAATGCTGTGTCTGTGGAAAATAAGACCTAACTTTACCTACCTAGTGACGACCGCCACTAGCAAATATATATTTATATATACCTATGTATGTTTATATATGTATGTATAAATATATATATGTATATATATATATATACTCATATATACATATGCATGCACATATATAAATATATACATACAAACAAACACACACATATAAATAAATATGTGTGTGTGTGTGTATATATATGTATATATATATATATATATATTCACTTAAAAAACCATAGGTTTCACACATGTTATAGTTAGCTGGACATTTCACTCGTAAAAAACCAATGAAATTCCCCCGTTATAGTTAGTTCAGATAACTATAACTCGCGCGCCCGCAATCTACTGCTCATGACGTCACATATTACATCACTCATGACATGGTCAGTGGCATCACTCATGACATCACTGATGACATCATCCTTGTGATAGAGTGGCGGTCGCGCGAGTTATAGTTATCTGAACTAACTATAACGGGGGAATTTCATTGGTTTTTTACGAGTGAAATGTCCAGCTAACTATAACATGTGTGAAACCTATGGTTTTTTAAGTGAATTTGCAAGGTTTTTTAAATGCTAATTCCTAACTATAACGTGTGTGAAACCTATGGTTTTTTAAGTGAAGGTTTTTTAAATGCTAAGTTATGTATGTATTATTATATTTTTTATATTTTTATTTTACAATAAACTACCTATGTATATAGTTATAGATTGACTGTATCCTGTAATATGGAATGGCTCGTTTAAAATGTTTTTTTTTTTTTGTTTTTTTTAAGGTTTTTCACCGTGCGCGCACCCCGTGATTTTTTGAAAAAAAAATAAAATGTTTTTTTCACCCTTCGGGGTCCTTCAGGGACCCCCTGACAAAGGCTAGGGGGTCAGGAACTCTCTACCCTGCCCCCTTTTCACGTTCTCCACCTTTCTTTTTCACTGTCACACACCAAACACACAAAATTGCGTCCGACACTTCCTGATTTCGACCGATTCGAATGTTGACTGACATGTAACCACCAATCAGAATTGCGCTCGCGCACGTTAGGGTAAGCGCGCCATGCGCGCACGGTGCGCGCTTAGAGATATTTATGTACTTTTAAATGCAATTTTCTCAGGAACTACTGAACAGATTGACACCATATATGCAAAAGGCACATGCCTGACCTGAGGACTACCTCTTTGCCAAATTTCAAGTAATTCTGTTCAGCCGTTCGGGCTGTACCTTCGACTAAAGGTCCTATGGGAAAATGCATGGGGAAAACGCGTTTTGGGACCCCCTTTTTTCTCAGCCCCTGCTTGACGAATCACCCCGAGACTTTCAGGGAAGGAGCTGAGCGGAGCGCCGCATTAGTTTTGAAAATTTCGCGAGGATTCGTCAACCGGTGCCAAAGTTATTCAAAATAGAATTTTCAGATTTCCTATAGAAACACGGTCCTAACTATAACTCTCTACTGGCGACCGCCAGTAGATAATATATATATATATATCCCAATTCCAGAAACGAAATAACGTACGCTCTCAGGAAAGCAGGCAAAACACCAGGTATGAAGGTCCAAGTATTTAATTTACACAACGCGTTTCGGCAGAAAGCCTTGATCACGTGTAAATGTGCACTATACAACAGTCACTAAATAAAGTTTTCACATAGACCACCCTGTCAACAAAATAAACAATGCACTATACAACAAAGGTCAACTCCATTCTGAGTCGCCATCTTAGAATGGTAAAACATAAATCATCTTAATAAAGCATTACTGCCTATTACCCACATCATTTGTATGAAAATCACACTCATAGGCCCGAATGAATAAATCTTCATGTAGATTATTATACGTCTTTCTGTTTCGCACAGAGTCATGTCAATACATTACTGCACCCCCCTGATATATTGTAAGGACCATTCGCCACATATACACATGGCAAAAAACCTGCGGCCATCTTGAGGTGGTAAACATTCCTAAGAAAAAACACATTGAAGCATAGTGCAAAGTGTGATACTAGTTAGAAAATAGCCCAATTGCGTACACTTTCATCTTTAAAAAATCTTAATACGAGAACGCTGTTATCGTAAATACCAGAACAACGCTACTACGCTGAACCCAAAACATCTGGTGCATTGATAAAGGGTACAAATAAGAAAAAGCGCTAACAGATCGCAAAATAGTTACCTCAATGCAAGTAGCGACAGATGAAATAAACAAACTTAAACCCATCATGAGCCCATCATGGGAATGAAGCGCTATCTTCGCCTGCTTCATAGTGCACGCACTAAGCATATAATGCAAATGGCGAAATTTAGCCCTAAATCTAAAGCATTACAGACCAGTTCAAGGCGAAATTTAGCCCTAAATCTAAAGCATTGCAGACCAGTGCAAAGCAAAAAAGAGTTGCCCCTCAATGAGATAGCACTCGCAGGAGGTATCATGCTGCTGAAATGGAGGGCAACACTCGTGGGCAAAGTCCTCTTTCAGAATCATCCTGCTGACGCGTTTCGGGCATCACGCCCTTCTTTCCAGGCAGTTAATGCAAATGAAGGCAGGCGGAGACTCCCAGTACATCCCCTCACTTTAATTTGACGATTACACTGAGGTGAGCTGTACCACTGAATTCTGGGACTGGAAGTCCATTCATTACCCATGTGGGTCGCTGCCTTCAAGCACACTTAAAGCAGTTCTAAAAGGCACAATAATGTCTCACAAAGTTACTCTCATTGTAAAGGAGCACCTCCTGCTCCGCTTAACACTGCCCCCATAAACAGAAGCTTTCCATCTAGCATCTCGTGGCTGTGCTACCTCGTGGCCTGGGCCATTCACGTTACATCCAGAAAAAAGAGTTGCCCCTCAATGAGTTGGCACCCGCAGGAGGTAACATGCTGCTGAAACAAAGAGCAACACTCGTGGACAAAGTCCTCTTTCAAAATCATCCTGCTGACGCGTTTGGGCATCACGCCCTTCTTCCCAGGCAGTTAATGCAAATGAAGGCAGGCGGAGACTCCCAGTACATCCCTCACTTTAATTTGATGGTTACGCTCAGGTGAGCCGTACCACTGAATCTGGTACTGGAAGACCACTCATTACCCATGTGTGTCGCTGCCTTCAAGTGCACTTAAAACAGTTTTAAAAGGCACAATAATGTCTCACAAAGTTGCTTTCATTGTAAAGGAGCATCTCCTGCTCTGCATAACACTGCTCCAATAAACAGAAGCGGTACATCTAGCATCTCATTGCGGTGCTACTTCGTGGCCTGGGCCGACCACATTTATATATTCATATTCCATGGTTCTCCCTTTAAATTGCTAAATTTCTACGAGTATTCAAATGTACAAAATGTACAAAGCATTTGGAAGTTGAAGATATATATATATCTCTTCCACTTCCAAGTGCCTTGTACATTCGAATACTCGTAGCAATTTAAAGGGAGAACCATGAACTCTGCTCTCACCTGTTAAGCACAAGAAAGGACCCACTCGTCACAGTCACTTCAATTGCCTCCAATAGCTCAACAATGCATTCACCTCCATTAAGCATTTCAGACAGTCTTTCAATATGGAACTGTTGAGAGAACACACTGGAAGTGCAGAGAAAACAAACTTGCTTTGCCTTCGCCAACCCAGGAGACAGGATCATTTGTCCTTTGCAGAAGTGGAGCTTCAGCTGGAGCACCTGCTATGTTTATATTTATACGTGCTTCCTGTTGAGTTTTAATTTTTGTGAAATGAGCATCAAGGCCACAATGGCCCTGGGGACCCCATCCCCTGAGACCAGGCCAAAATATGTTGTGGTAGGGTGGCTGAATGGCTCCCCACCCTGGGCCAATTTTGCCCCAGGTGACCCCATCTTGGCTCCGACCATGACTTCCTGGGTGCCCTGGAAACCACCCAGTACACCCAGTTTGCTGTGGGACTGTGGGGGGTGCCTCAAGGCACCCGTGGTCCTTACCTCCTGCTGGAAAGGCAGCTCACTGTGTGCTAGAAAAATACTTTCATCTCTTTCCCTGTCCACATGTCTGCATAAAGGGAAAGAGATGCAAACTCCACTTCCAGCAAACGGGAGCACTTTGACAGCTACCGCTTGCTGAAGGCGGAGTGTTTGCTTTTGCTTGGAGAGAGTTGTCACAGCTCCTGCCAAGCAAAAGCAAACAGCTATCTCCCGAGGTTGGGCCCCTCTGGAGATACCAGGAGCCAGCCTTGGGAGTGGTATTCCCAGGGCCATATATGGCCCGAAGAGGGAGGCCACACAACCTCCCTCCTTTCTTGTGCATGAGCCAGCCCCGAGGAGGTGGTGGTCCCTGGGCCGTGTATGGCGTGGGAGGGGGGCTGCAAGGCCACCCTCTTTCATTTTAAAAAGTATTTGACCCTGAGGAGTTGGTGGTTCTGGGTTCTGGGAATCCATGCGGACCCCCTCTTTAATGTTTCCTGTTGCCTTGGGGAGGTGGTGGTTCCTGGGGTCCAAGAGGTCTGTGTAGCCCGTCTATTTTTTAAATTATAGCTGCGGAGAGGTGGTGGTCTCCAATGCCAAGGGGGGTCCGTGAGGCGCCCTGATTATAATTTACATAATCCCTGGGTAGGTGGTGTTCCCTGGGGCATAAATATGCCCTAGGAGGGGGGCCCACTGTGCCCCTCCACTTTTTACAAATCTGTGCGTGAGAGCGTGCTTGTTTTTTTTTTGATTCATGGCAATATTTATGAAAATTAGCACATTTTGCTTTGAATGAAAAAAATGTTTTGGTACTGGCTGGGTCCAGGACCAAGGTTAAGGGGTTAGGGTATTCGTACGCTACCCCCTTCTCATTTTTTTTGGGGGGGGGGGGTCTTCGCCGAACACTTCCTGGTTGAAATGTTGGCAGCCAATCAGAGCTCTGCAGATCTCTGCATAAGCTCATAATTATTTGCGAAGGCTTCGTGGTTGTAGATATACAGACTTGAATTTCCTTTAATCTCTCGCAAACTACTGAACGTATTTACACCAAATAACTGAAAGCGTAATCTGTGGACCAAAAGCTACTTTTGTGCCAAATTTGGTGTAATTCTGTCCAGTTGTTCAGGCTGCAAGCGTGTCTAAAGACTCTATGGGAATTAACATGAGAAACACACTTTTTTTACCTATCCTTTTCTCGGCCCTTGCTCTTGTCTGTATGACATCATCCACAATCTCAATACTGACATCAAGGTATTCCACTGAGGCCGATTTTGTAGCCATGCACTGCTAAATACTTCCCATATTACATTACTCATGACATGTTCTATGACATCATTTATGACATAACTGATGGCATCTCCAATGACATCATTGGTGACATCAGAGATTACATCACTTATGACATCATCAAATGAGTGTGTTAGTTTGATTTTTAGTTTACATACCATACCATCCATATTACTTTTCTACCTAAATGTTGTGCAGACTGTGCCCAGCTGATGGGAGTAAGTGTTTATGTGTTCCTAATTCACCATAGATGTTTAGAGGTTTTTAACATGTTATAAATCTATGTATTAAGAGTGACTCTGTGTGCATGTGACAGTTGACAACTTCTTTTCAGCATGTTCCAAACAAATTTCTTGGCTCTTCAGAAGAAGTTTCCAACAGGGAAGAGATTGTATGTATTCTGTGGTAAATAAAATAAATATTACCGGACTGAATTTCATGCGGAATCTTAAATTAAAGTAAATAGCTCAAAATAACAAGAGGCAGAATCCGTGGTATAAGAGGTTTTCTAATGGGCTTTATTCCATTCAAAATGGCCGACTCGAGTGGCGGCCTTCAGGTTCCGTCACCACGAGGGTTCAGGAAGTGAAGTACAATAACTTATTAACAGACATACATTTTTATAATAAGTGCATTACAATGAAACGAATGTAGAAGGCGTAACATTTGATAAGAAAAATGACGTAACAGTGACATAATCGAAACTAGGCGTAATAAGGAATAAAAGAAACATAATTGGCTTGCATTATCAGACATAGGTGGATCTATAAGATAATACTTGGCATAGATGCGCGCGCAGCAGCATGACGTGTAATTGACGTGTAACTAGGGGGTGAAGGGGACTTGACATTTAGCTCTACATGTGGAGACGAGAAGTCTGGGGTCAAGTCATCCTAATCCCAAATCATATCTAACATCCTATGTTTAAAGAACTATGTTATCCACAAGGAAGAGACTCTCGGACAGAATCTATTCTATACTGACTATGTGCGTGTACAAGCGTCTAAGTGTCTATATGAGATGCGAGGGGCAGAAAACTTTCCATAGCAACAGGGCTATGAATCACTTGCATGAAGACAGAGAAGCCTGGCCTTTTGCTTGGTAACTGGAGGAATGTTTACTTAAACTACTAGGCAAGAATGCATCGGCTGAAGAGCAAAATAGATAATTCGAAGGTGAAATACAACTTCTTGGCAGACAGGCGAAAACTGGCCGAGGCAGGCACCGTTAGCTGCACAGAGAGTAGGACAAAGTTCATGGATACAGATGCGAGCTCAAGCTGAAGCTGTCAGAGACAGAGAGCAGGGAAAGGCTTTGAGGACAGAATCGGGCCTACTCGCCTGAACTGTAAAAATGGAGTAACTTGGCCATATAAAGTCGGTGGCCTTTTATACTTAGGAATCGAATATCCAGCCCATTGATGGCGGATCTGACAGAGAACATGTTGACGGTAGACACACATATGTTTGCGTCTTAGAAACTGGAACTGGAGGGAACATACATGTACTTGTAACATGCATATAGAACCGTTGGGGTCCAAGATAGGGGACATAACTGACCAGGAAAATCCACATTTCCACATTCCCTCCTTGTCCCCTTCTTGCCCTTCACGAGACATCAATCTTCATCATTCCATCGATTTGCTCATGGAGCATCATTTCTTCTTCCTTCTTCTTCCGGGATCTTGAGCGAAAACCTTGATGTGGAATACACGATGTGGCACACAGACCACAAATCGCTGGTCCACATTGCAAACATATGCAACAACTGAAAAGCATAAGAAGGCCAATACCTAGGAAGGATAGAACTCTCCATCCCCAGGCTGATATCACACTCCAAAACCACCCGGACCACGTCCAAGTGCCTGGATTCTCGTGTATCTGGCTTACAATCTTATGAAGGCGTGTTATAGCTTTATATACAGATGGCGAATTTTCTGGTATGAAAATGCAGCAGCTGGATCCGATGACCCTGCAAGCTCCGCCCCTATCGGCCAGGATGACGTCAAGGACAAGACGATTCTGGAGAACAACAATTCTCATCACTGATTGTTCCTCTGTCAGATTGCCTAGGGCGGCTATAGTCTCGTTTACTACAGCTTCAAGAGTCTTGGTGAGTCTGCGTATCAGCTTACTATTTGATATTGTACCTATATAGGGAAAGATACCTTTATTGAAATCTACATACTTGTCCCATGCCGTCTCAGTATAATCGACAACTGGGAGATCTCTTCGCTCTCTATTGTGTACTAAATGAACATTTCGATAATAATCAGGAGGAGCTAGGAAAACAGGTGGCAGAAGGAATGCTATGTAACAGGTACCATCCCAATCTAGAGGCAGACGCATATATGCCGTCTGACCACATATAAAGTAAGAATGGCGAGAAGCTCTAAATGAAGATTTGCCTTGATCACTATATTCTACTGTAGTAACGCATTGGCTATGGCCCATATGTATGGAACCAACTTTTCTCACACATAATTCACCCTTTACTGGAAATACTGACATAGTGGGCAGAATTAGTTCAACTTCGGATTTGACATTCAAAATCATAAGATTAGGCGTAAAATTACCTAATTTATACACTTCATTTTCTAAATCAGTTCCTGTTCTACTGGGGTGACCCTCCTTATTAGGGTGACAGACTTTGAATAAAACTAGATTTAGATTTCCCCATATCCAATGTTGTTGATAAACTGCTGTGTCTGGGTCTATGGAATTTAATAAACTAAACCATGCTCCACAGGAGCCATTGCGTGTAAATGGATGTGGAAAGAAAGGCAGAACTCCTTTGTTATTCTGATAGGGAGGGAGTCGGCCACACACCCAACAATTGGTCACATTACTAGTCTGATGGGAATGATGTAACATACTAATGAATGTGTTATTGCGCAGCGCAAGTCTATAGGACAACTCATGTGGCGGTAGGTCACTAAAAGAATGTTCATCAGTTATATTGAAAACACGTTTAGAAACAGGATGATATATGTGCAAAATCATACTCGTAATAATTACTAAAATACTCAATAAAAACAAAATTAATAATGTCACAATACAGTGGTTACGCAGTAATTTACAATAAGCATGTCGTTTCATTATGATTCTGGACTCTGCATCATTCAGACCTAAGGGATACATGTCGGGACAGATTCAACCGCTTCACCTTGGAGAGGACTTAAACAATCAAATCGTCCGACAGTTTAGATCTGGACCTGAGTTTCTGTTTATAGCACTGAGAGTCATTTTGTTCAACAAAAGGAAGTTTTGAATCAGTCTGTGAGGGAGTGCAGGGCACAGTGTCTATATCTGAAGGTAGTCCATGAAATTTTTTTATATGGGTGGAATGCACCCATCCTTTCCGTCCTTCGATCTTCACAGCTGTTCTGGTCGTCAGCAGGACCTGCTTAGGCAACTTCCACCTAGGATCCAATTGGCTTTTCCTATCAAAATTCCGAACCAGGACAAAGTCCCCGGGGACCACGTCATGGGGTTTCACCTCAGTGTTGTCAGGAAAAGCTGCGACCACCTGTGAACGAGAAGATTGTAGTGCAGACATCAAGGAAGCCAGGTAATCTGTCAGCATATTACAGTCAACATCAGTTATTTTACGGGGTATAGGCGTCCCCCACATATTCGGTGGTCTACCAAAGATCACCTCATACGGGGATAGCCCTGTTCGAGAGTGTGCTACCATTCTCATGTAGAATAGCGCAACTGGTAAGGCTACTATCCAGTCCACACCTTTTTCCTGACATATTTTGGACAATCTGATTTTTAAAAGTTGATTATGTCGTTCCACGAGACCTGCTGCCTCGGGGTGTCGGACACAGTGGAATTTCCACTGATATCCCAACAAAAGTGAGACATGTTTCATTAATTCGGATGAGAAAGGCTGGCCGTTATCTGAATATACAACACGTGGTAAACCGTACCGTGGGAAGAATTCTCGAACTAGCTGCTTGGCAGTAGTCGGGGCAGTGTAATCTGATACGGGATACGCCTCTGTCCAACGGGAGAGAGTGCAGACAATTACGAGGACATATTTGAATCCTCGACAACGTTCCATCTGAATATAATCCATCTGGAGGACTTCAAAAGGATGGTCAGGAGGCTGAAATCCACCCTGCTCTACGGGAACACTCTTTCCTGGATTAAACTGACAACATATCATACAGGTACGAACTTTTTGTTTAGCTGCTGCTCGTAAATGTTTGTTGAACCAAATGTGCTGAATGCTGTCTAGCATAGCCTTCTCTCCTAAATGTGCTGGACTGTGAACTGTAGCTATAATGGCTTGAACCATGGAATCAGGGAGAAACCATACAGATTTCTCTTTCGTCATCCATCCTTGATCTGTCTGGATCCCTCCTAGTTCAGTCCACTTCTTTATTTCTTCTGCTGTGGCATGTGTCTGTATGTCAATTACATCAAGTGTGGGATCCTTAATTGTCATACACTGTGTTGGTGTCTGAACTATTGGCTTTGTCATGTCGGATGTGCAATTCTGAGCAGTCTGTTTGGCTGTTCTGTCAGCTAAATCATTGCCTTGAGAAATGATATCAGTAACCTTCGTGTGTGCTTTACATTTCATAATTGATATTGCAGTCGGTAAATGAATCGCGTCTAACAGAGCATGAATGAGGGACCCGTGTTGAATATGTGTTCCATGAGAAGTTAAATAACCCCTCTCCCGCCAAAGCACTCCGAAGTCATGTACGACTCCAAATGCATAACGTGAATCAGTATATATGTTGACTTTCTTGTCCGTGGCTTGAATACAGGCTTGTGTTAGAGCAACAAGTTCTGCTGCTTGGGCTGACAAAGTATCTATACAATTTGTCTCAATAACTTCAGTGTCTGTTGTGACTGCATACGCGGCAACTAAATTTCCTGTACTTGTCCTCATACACGAACCATCTACATATAACGTCAGGTCTGGATCTAGCAATGGAACGTCTGTCAAGTCTTGTCTAGGTTTCGTCTTTATTTCAATGATTTCAACACAATCATGAGCTAGTGGGTCTGTTCCAATTACAGGTAATAGTGTAGCAGGATTCAATGTATTACACCGTCGGATCTCTATGTGTGGTTGAAACAATGTCAGTTCATAACCAGTAAGTCTTGCTATGGTCAAGTGTTGTGTTTGTGTTCGGTTCACAAGAACCTCTACTGCATGTGGTACTTGTACTGTCAATGGGTGTCCTAATACTATGGCATCGCTTTGTCTAATTGCTAAAGCTGTCGCTGCCACTGATTTCAGGCATGCAGGCAAAGCCTGAGCTACGGGATCTAATGTACTGGAAAAATAAGCACATGGCTTGCGTGATCCTGCTTGATCCTGAGTGAGTACTGATAAGGCAGTACCTTCGCGTTCTGTAACAAAGAGTGTAAAATGTTTGCTATAACATGGTGTTGCTAAAACAGGTGCTTGACATAAAGCTTCCTTTAGGCTTTCAAAAGCTTGTGAATGTTCCTGAGTCCAAGGGAGAACAGTCGATGTGGCTGCCTCCTGTGTGGTTAACTGAATGAGTGGTTTTGCTAGAAATGCGTACTGAGGGATCCACTGTCTACAATATGAAGTGAGGCCTATAAAAGCCCGCACCTCCTTTTGTGTCTGGGGTATTGACATGTTAGCAATTAACTGGATGCGATCTGGTGTAAGCTGCCTTCCCTCCTTGGACAGCGAGTGACCAAGATAAATAACTCGCTGAACACAGAATTGCAGCTTAGAAGGGGACACCTTGTGCCCCTTGTCGGCTAGGAAATGTAAAACTGTCAGAGAAGCTTTTTCACATTCTGGCTCGCTTCTCGCGGTGATCAGCAGATCATCGACATATTGAAGCAGTGCTGTATTGACTGGCATGTGGATACTGTCAAGTTCTCGTTTCAGTGCTTGGCTGTAGATGCTGGGGCTTTCTGTAAATCCTTGGGGAGCGCGTGAGAATTTAAAGCTGCGCCCATTTAAACTGAATCCGAATAAGTATTGGCTCTCCGGATCTATTGGGACGCTGAAAAAGGCATTCTTGAGATCAATTACGGTAAAAAATGTAGCTTGAGAATCAATGGCTGTCAGTAATGATGAGATATCGGGGACCACGGGGAATTGTGGCACAATGCATTTGTTTAATTCCCGCAAATCAATAACTAATCGATATACTGGTGGGGCCATAGGATCAGTTCGTTTAAGAATCGGAATTATCGGTGAATTACACACATTGGAGTTGGTTTCTACAACCACTCCTTGCGCAACTAGCTCGTCAATGATCTTCAGTAAAGCCACTACAGCATCGGGTGGTAACTTGTATTGTCGCATTCGTGGTAGTACCACTCCTGCCTTCAGTGTGACTCGGTATGGTGTAATGTTCATGCAGCCAACATCAGTAGGGCCTTGTGCCCATAGATGCGCTGGTAAGTTCTGTAGTCGGGAATCCATGTCTCTGGATACATAGTGACCTTTGAAATCACGTAAAAACAACCTTACTCCTTCCGGAGAACAACATATTATGGCTCCTAGTGCTTTCAGAGTTTTAATTCCTAACAGATTTTCTGGGCATGATTTAGTAAGCAATAAATCTGTAGTTCGTGTCAAAGGTCCTATCGTAAGTGGTAGAGGCTTTGATACTTCATTAACAATAGGTTTTCCTGAAAAACCAAGGGAAACATTTTGAGAGCCTGAGAGGGGTGCCCCTGGAACTTCACTACGTTTTATAGTTGTTCGACTTGCCCCTGTATCGAGTAAGAATTTTCTATCTTGACCTAATAATTCACTATGTACATAAGGTCCTTCTTGATCTACAGGAATCTCGATAAGTGGTAAGTCAACTTCCCTCTCTAGGCTGGTTCATGCGTAACGCTGGTATTCAGGGTATTCATACTGTGCAGTCTGATACAGTTGTCGTGTTGCGGTTTGTGTGGCAGTAGCAGGCAACGGTGGTGCAGCTGGCACAAACTGTATGGGTTGCTGTGAGGCTGGCATGGACTGTTGCTGAACTGGCACGGACTGTCCATGCAGCATAGCTCCTTGTTCATTCTGATCTTGTCTAACTAATCGTGGTCTCTCCTTTGTAATGCCTGTAGCTATATTACGTTTCAGGACTGGACAATCGTGTACATGATGGCCCAGTTGTTTACAGTAATTGCAGGTTCCTTTTACAGGAACTGCAGAATCACCAGAATGTGTCACACTCTTTTTGTGACCATCTGCTGGTACTGTCTGAGAAACTAGCATTTTCATTTTTGTATCCTTCATGCGTCTATGCTCGTGTTCTTGTTCATCCCTAATTCTATTGTGATGATACTGTAACATTTGTAGCATTTGCGACGGAGTGTTACTTTGCCAGGTACTCTCGAATTTCAATATTCTATTCTTTACTGGAGGTAATGCATTTTCCACTAATTTTGTCACAAATAAATGTGGATATGAGTCACTACTTGCTTTTATACCACTATTTATACCAAAACATTTTTCAAATCGAGCATAATAATCGCTTGTGTCTTCATCTTGCTTTTGTTTGCAGGCTGTGATTGCACCCCAATCTTCCTTTTTTGTAGTTAATAAACGTGGCAGTACCTGTACTAGTAAACCTGGTAATAGTTTAACTTTATCCCCGAGCCCCGAACCTGCAGTTCGGCCCCTTTCTTCCTCTGCTAATGCTGTCCAGTCTATCTTTTGGTCTCCCACTTCCCACTCTTTTTCTTTCAGTTTTTCATAAATGCCAGCAGGCAAAAGCACCTTTAATATCGTCATAATATCAGGAAAGGTGTACTCTCCCATCAGTAACATGTCTTTAATTTCTCGGTGGAAACCCGCTGGGTCTTTATCATGGCTAGGTACTACTTTCTTCATTTCTAATAATTCCATTTTTGATATGGGTGTGTAAACAAATACACGGTGAAACTCATTGTCTTCGCCTTTTATTGGGTGCACTTCTCGTAAAGGATTTTGTCTATCCATATAGTACGGCGTTCTTTCTCTATGGGGCAGCGAGAGAGAATCCGGACTTACAAAAAGGACATACTGTTTACGTGACACTAATATCTCTTTAATTAACTTGTTACTAGAACCTCTCCATCTGTTCGTGAGTAGTTCCGTTAATATATCAGGTAAAGGACCAGGATCAGCATGTTGGCTCTTATATAATATGAGGAGTTGCTGAATCATATAGATTCCAGCTAAACGTTGTTCATCTGTACTGAGATTGAGAAACGTGTGTGCTACGGTCTCATCACCATATTTTTCAGGACTAACGATCCAGTGAACGGCTGATCTGGCTAATTCTTGCTCATCCATGGAATCGAGGAGGTGGTAACCCCTTCGTTCTCGTAGTATTTTATCTGCGGCTTGAAACGAATGTTCAGGAGACTTCAGATTTATTACAGGCGTTGGATACGTTCTGCTATTATTTGGACATACAGAATGTATGGGATCAGAAAAACATCTAGTATTTTCACAGGATCTTCCTCTGCCTACATAGGCTATGGTCTCTGACTGTCTTGCAGAGTCCCCTGATTCGGACACTTCATCTTGCTCAAACTCGTCTGTTCCCAATCTTTCTGCATGAATACGTTCTATTTCTTTACGGATTTTTCGGCACATGGCTATTATACAATTTTGCTTATCGTGTCTCCCTTCTGATATATTCTGACTCCATCTTGTAAGAGTAAGCATTACGTTCATGTCTACCCCCGGACGATCTTGATTTCTGATCACACAGTTTATGAGGAAACGTAACAGTTCCCCCTGTATTTCTACTTTCTGGAATTCCATAGCTCTGTTAATACATCCTGGATCTCGTCCTGTTTGAACAAAATGATATATGTTATCCAGATGCGTAGTCATCCCTGGTAACCTTGCTAAATACTCTGCGGCTCGCCTAATACGTAATGATGCCAGGACCATTTCATCCTCTTTACCAACCACCGGGTCATATCTACAATTTACAAGGAGTTCCTTAAGCGCACGTTCACTTACGAACTTAGGTGTACGTGAATGTGCTGACTCTTGAAAGACAAGTTTATTTATTCTAGGTGGTGTAAAAGTACTGCTAGCACCTCCCGTGGCCCCATCTGGGGCGTCGGGTGTGAAAGGGTTCGTTGAACGTGACACAGCAACTATGGGTGTCGATACCCCTGTAGAGTCGACTGCGGAAACAGATGCGGAAACAGATGTGCTTGCCGAAACTTGCGTCGGGACTTGCTGTTGCACGGGGACAGATACCTGATCCTGACGTTGAACCCCTCCGCCAGACGGTCTATGTGGTGTGGCGTTAGCATACTCGGGGGCTGCATCATCTAGATATGAGGAAAGGAAAACGTCTTCTGCGGTTCTGGGACGCCCTTTTGGATGTACCTTAATTGGAAATAATGGGGGTGGCAAGTCTTTTGGTATCTCTGGAGCAGCCTTAGGTAATCCTTCGGCTAGAAGGGGATACATACCATTCATAAGAGCATTACTTTGTCTATTTACTTGTTCTGATTTCACTCGGATACCTTCCTCAATTAATAGATTTTCTTGAACTTTATTTGAACTTTCTTTACTCCTCTCTTCTTGTCTACGTGCTTTTTCTGTTCGTCTATGAGATTCTTTACGCCATAACTCGATAGCGTCTTTCTGTGACTGTCTGACCTTTCTTTTCCATAACTCTTCCTCCACTTTCATGATGCACTCTGCATCCCAGGTTCCCGCTATGGGCCACCTTTGACTTTCCGGTAATCCCTTGGTATAATCTACCCATAGATCAAGAAACAATATGGCATCTATGCCATGTTTATGGTACATGAAATGTCCTGGAGTGTCTCTAGGAGGAATAGGAACTGCTTCTTCAAGCACCCCTTTTCTGGTGGTAATCTGTCTTAACTTCGAGAAGAGCGGCATATTAACAACTGATCTGATACTTACTCTTGAACTTACTTAATACGAGAAACACAATAATGAACAGTGAACAATGAACAGTCATTCATACCACAATATGCAAGACATTTTCTGAATACTTTAAACATTAAACATTAAACATTTAATAATGGTCGACAATGATGACAGTCTGCTTAACTAATCACCACGCTGAATTCTTGACAATAACTGAATACTTCGGAATACTTGATATACTGCTAAACAGTACATATACACTGCTAAACAGTGCAGACCGGATTTGTGTACCCAAATCCGTCTTGACCGGCACAACCTATGTGCACGTCAACATGCCTCCCCGGCGATGGTACTCACCGAGTAGCTCCTTGAAACGGAAGGCCTCAGAGAATGGACAGGACTCGATAACTGCGGACATCGGACCCTCTGGACGTCGGAATTTCGGAAAACCTGGTGGGCCTCTGTATACCTCGGATCTTGCTCTCTCAGCTAGGCTCTGGTCGGGATACTTCGCACTTCTCACCGCCTCGTCTGGGTTGATCGCAGCCTCAGTCGCCCCCGCTTGACCGGAGGGAGCTTACAGGAAATCCTGCTGGTACGCGTTTATGGTCCGTCCAGCTGTGGCAGGAGACCGGGCCTGCAACGCACCGCCGGCGCGTGAGATGAGAAAGTGTCCCTGTTCGGGCGCCATTATGTGGTAAATAAAATAAATATTACCGGACTGAATTTCATGCGGAATCTTAAATTAAAGTAAATAGCTCAAAATAACAAGAGGCAGAATCCGTGGTATAAGAGGTTTTCTAATGGGCTTTATTCCATTCAAAATGGCCGACTCGAGTGGCGGCCTTCAGGTTCCGTCACCACGAGGGTTCAGGAAGTGAAGTACAATAACTTATTAACAGACATACATTTTTATAATAAGTGCATTACAATGAAACGAATGTAGAAGGCGTAACATTTGATAAGAAAAATGACGTAACAGTGACATAATCGAAACTAGGCGTAATAAGGAATAAAAGAAACATAATTGGCTTGCATTATCAGACATAGGTGGATCTATAAGATAATACTTGGCATAGATGCGCGCGCAGCAGCATGACGTGTAATTGACGTGTAACTAGGGGGTGAAGGGGACTTGACATTTAGCTCTACATGTGGAGACGAGAAGTCTGGGGTCAAGTCATCCTAATCCCAAATCATATCTAACATCCTATGTTTAAAGAACTATGTTATCCACAAGGAAGAGACTCTCGGACAGAATCTATTCTATACTGACTATGTGCGTGTACAAGCGTCTAAGTGTCTATATGAGATGCGAGGGGCAGAAAACTTTCCATAGCAACAGGGCTATGAATCACTTGCATGAAGACAGAGAAGCCTGGCCTTTTGCTTGGTAACTGGAGGAATGTTTACTTAAACTACTAGGCAAGAATGCATCGGCTGAAGAGCAAAATAGATAATTCGAAGGTGAAATACAACTTCTTGGCAGACAGGCGAAAACTGGCCGAGGCAGGCACCGTTAGCTGCACAGAGAGTAGGACAAAGTTCATGGATACAGATGCGAGCTCAAGCTGAAGCTGTCAGAGACAGAGAGCAGGGAAAGGCTTTGAGGACAGAATCGGGCCTACTCGCCTGAACTGTAAAAATGGAGTAACTTGGCCATATAAAGTCGGTGGCCTTTTATACTTAGGAATCGAATATCCAGCCCATTGATGGCGGATCTGACAGAGAACATGTTGACGGTAGACACACATATGTTTGCGTCTTAGAAACTGGAACTGGAGGGAACATACATGTACTTGTAACATGCATATAGAACCGTTGGGGTCCAAGATAGGGGACATAACTGACCAGGAAAATCCACATTTCCACAGATATACAGACTTGAATTTCCTTTAATCTCTCGCAAACTACTGAACGTATTTACACCAAATAACTGAAAGCGTAATCTGTGGACCAAAAGCTACTTTTGTGCCAAATTTGGTGTAATTCTGTCCAGTTGTTCAGGCTGCAAGCGTGTCTAAAGACTCTATGGGAATTAACATGAGAAACACACTTTTTTTACCTATCCTTTTCTCGGCCCTTGCTCTTGTCTGTATGACATCATCCACAATCTCAATACTGACATCAAGGTATTCCACTGAGGCCGATTTTGTAGCCATGCACTGCTAAATACTTCCCATATTACATTACTCATGACATGTTCTATGACATCATTTATGACATAACTGATGGCATCTCCAATGACATCATTGGTGACATCAGAGATTACATCACTTATGACATCATCAAATGAGTGTGTTAGTTTGATTTTTAGTTTACATACCATACCATCCATATTACTTTTCTACCTAAATGTTGTGCAGACTGTGCCCAGCTGATGGGAGTAAGTGTTTATGTGTTCCTAATTCACCATAGATGTTTAGAGGTTTTTAACATGTTATAAATCTATGTATTAAGAGTGACTCTGTGTGCATGTGACAGTTGACAACTTCTTTTCAGCATGTTCCAAACAAATTTCTTGGCTCTTCAGAAGAAGTTTCCAACAGGGAAGAGATTCTATGTACTACATACTAAGTACTGAAAGGAGCCGTGAGTTATTAGACTGTTTCGTCTCAGCAAGACAATGTCTACATACCATCTTCTAGCTAGAAACGGGCTGCCCTGATTGGGGCATAGTAGTGTAGTAACTTCGACACACGCACGCGTACAACCAGAGGTGCCTCACGCATGCGCAGTCAAGCTGTGAGCCCAGATAAGGAAACCATCTATACACGAGTTCTAGCTACTTAGTTAAGAGGCGTATTTTGCCGTGGGCAGTCCTTTACTGGCAGTCGCATGGATAGGGCAGGTACACTGGCGTGACCATCTGGGCTTAAACGTGAGTATCTGTGAGTAGAGGGGATTGACGACCCTAACAGCTCGAGACTAATGATATGCATCTTACTCCGTTTGTATACATTTATTGTTTCAGCCCATTAACGCACGGGTGGATCATGCGCCTAGCCGAAGGAGTATCTGTGTCCGACCAGTTAGGTAAGACTCCTGGGTAGCTAAGGTTTCCCCGTGCGGAGTAGTAATTTTTACGGGTGAGGTTCTCTGCCGATATTAGTGTTCTACACTCTAAGTGAGATTCCCTCGCACTAGCCCATCAGATAGGAACTCAGATACCACTTACAATATGGGTGCTGTGAGGTGAAGAATTGTGTAAAATGCCATGTACGGTTGTGGTGCCCACATGTATATTATGGATGTGAGTGCCTGCTTTAACGTGGGTAAGATGTGCACACGACTGTGGCACACATATGTTGTATCAAGTTTTACTGATAGACATCCCTACTGCTGTTTCTTTTTCTTTTTCCTAGATACTGACCTGGAGCTCACTATTCATCATCAACCTGTGACCACACTGAGGAACACAGTTTGTGGCCCAGAGCGGTTATGAGGGTATTTTATTATGTCTCACCAACCTTCACGTGCACTTAATTTTAACAATTTGGTCCTGACGAAGCGCCATCGACCTCTTATAGGCGGAAGAAGCGCGAAACATGTTGACCTATGACTGACCTATGACCTATGACCCCTGGGCATAGCGTGCCTCTAGGGTCATAACGTTTCAGCAGTCCAAAGCCTGCTAAGGGTACATCTAACAAAATTTGCTGCATGATGACCCTTTTTTACATATTGTTCACACCAACTAGCACGCACTTCATTTACCCTCCATCAACAACCCACTCCCCACACACCCACATGCACCATCCGGCGGTCCTCAAAAGATCTCCGACAAAGAGACCCTTCGCGGGGCCCGTAGGGAATTGCAGCGCCGGCCCTACGAGGAGCAACCGCCCGATGATGAAGCATGACACCCTTCGGGGTGTGTGAGGGCAATAGAGGACAAAGAGTGGTCTTCCAGTTTCATGAGTGGGTTTCCAATCTAGGAAATTTTCACACTCTGCTTTCCTTTTTTTCTTTTTTAGGGCTTGGTGACTTTTTGCACCCGCCCATAGGAACTGTGTCCTCTTGGTTTAGATATTGAATTTAGGGAGCATGGACACTGGACCTTTCTGGCTCCTAGATCCCCCCTCTTTTTTTGTGTGATATATATTTAGAACGGCAGCTTAGCCGTGGGATCATTGACTTTCTATTTTTTCTACTTTGGGTACACAAATCCTTAGTACTAAGAACATGGGCACTGCATGAGGGCTCCACCTTTGTAATCTACCCCCCACTTTGCACTATATGGTTAGCGAACCGACATGGGCTGGGGCTTCAGAACTTTATTAGTTCTTATATTTATATTTATATATATGGGCTGCAACTTCTGTTGAGCGTGGGCGAAATGGCGATAATTTTCGTCAAGGTTTTACGTTTTAGTGACGTGATTCTAGCTAGAAACGGGCTGCCCTGATTGGGGCATAGTAGTGTAGTAACTTCGACACACGCACGCGTACAACCAGAGGTGCCTCACGCATGCGCAGTCAAGCTGTGAGCCCAGATAAGGAAACCATCTATACACGAGTTCTAGCTACTTAGTTAAGAGGCGTATTTTGCCGTGGGCAGTCCTTTACTGGCAGTCGCATGGATAGGGCAGGTACACTGGCGTGACCATCTGGGCTTAAACGTGAGTATCTGTGAGTAGAGGGGATTGACGACCCTAACAGCTCGAGACTAATGATATGCATCTTACTCCGTTTGTATACATTTATTGTTTCAGCCCATTAACGTACGGGTGGATCATGCGCCTAGCCGAAGGAGTATCTGTGTACGACCAGTTAGGTAAGACTCCTGGGTAGCTAAGGTTTCCCCGTGCAGAGTAGTAATTTTTACGGGTGAGGTTCTCTGCCGATATTAGTGTTCTACACTCTAAGTGAGATTCCCTCGCACTAGCCCATCAGATAGGAACTCAGATACCACTTACAATATGGGTGCTGTGAGGTGAAGAATTGTGTAAAATGCCATGTACGGTTGTGGTGCCCACATGTATATTATGGATGTGAGTGCCTGCTTTAACGTGGGTAAGATGTGCACACGACTGTGGCACACATATGTTGTATCAAGTTTTACTGATAGACATCCCTACTGCTGTTTCTTTTTCTTTTTCCTAGATACTGACCTGGAGCTCACTATTCATCATCAACCTGTGACCACACTGAGGAACACAGTTTGTGGCCCAGAGCGGTATTGAGGGTATTTTATTATGTCTCACCAACCTTCACGTGCACTTAATTTTAACAATTTGGTCCTGACGAAGCGCCATCGACCTCTTATAGGCGGAAGAAGCGCGAAACATGTTGACCTATGACTGACCTATGACCTATGACCCCTGGGCATAGCGTGCCTCTAGGGTCCAAACTTTTCAGCAGTCCAAAGCCTGCTAAGGGTACATCTAACAAAATTTGCTGCATGATGACCCTTTTTACATATTTTTCACACCAACTAGCACGCACTTCATTTACCCTCCATCAACAACCCACTCCCCACACACCCACATGCACCATCCGGCGGTCCTCAAAAGATCTCCGACAAAGAGACCCTTCGCGGGGCCCGTAGGGAATTGCAGCGCCGGCCCTACGAGGAGCAACCGCCCGATGATGAAGCATGACACCCTTCGGGGTGTGTGAGGGCAATAGAGGACAAAGAGTGGTCTTCCAGTTTCATGAGTGGGTTTCCAATCTAGGAAATTTTCACACTCTGCTTTCCTTTTTTTCTTTTTTAGGGCTTGGTGACTTTTTGCACCCGCCCATAGGAACTGTGTCCTCTTGGTTTAGATATTGAATTTAGGGAGCATGGACACTGGACCTTTCTGGCTCCTAGATCCCCCCTCTTTTTTTGTGTGATATATATTTAGAACGGCAGCTTAGCCGTGGGATCATTGACTTTCTATTTTTTCTACTTTGGGTACACAAATCCTTAGTACTAATAACATGGGCACTGCATGAGGGCTCCACCTTTGTAATCTACCCCCCACTTTGCACTATATGGTTAGCGAACCGAAATGGGCTGGGGCTTCAGAACTTTATTAGTTCTTATATTTATATTTATATATATGGGCTGCAACTTCTGTTGAGCGTGGGCGAAATGGCGATAATTTTCGTCAAGGTTTTACGTTTTAGTGACGTGATTCTAGCTAGAAACGGGCTGCCCTGATTGGGGCATAGTAGTGTAGTAACTTCGACACACACACGCGTACAACCAGAGGTGCCTCACGCATGCGCAGTCAAGCTGTGAGCCCAGATAAGGAAACCATCTATACACGAGTTCTAGCTACTTAGTTAAGAGGCGTATTTTGCCGTGGGCAGTCCTTTACTGGCAGTCGCATGGATAGGGCAGGTACACTGGCGTGACCATCTGGGCTTAAACGTGAGTATCTGTGAGTAGAGGGGATTGACGACCCTAACAGCTCGAGACTAATGATATGCATCTTACTCCGTTTGTATACATTTATTGTTTCAGCCCATTAACGTACGGGTGGATCATGCGCCTAGCCGAAGGAGTATCTGTGTCCGACCAGTTAGGTAAGACTCCTGGGTAGCTAAGGTTTCCCCGTGCGGAGTAGTAATTTTTACGGGTGAAGTTCTCTGCCGATATTAGTGTTCTACACTCTAAGTGAGATTCCCTCGCACTAGCCCATCAGATAGGAACTCAGATACCACTTACAATATGGGTGCTGTGAGGTGAAGAATTGTGTAAAATGCCATGTACGGTTGTGGTGCCCACATGTATATTATGGATGTGAGTGCCTGCTTTAACGTGGGTAAGATGTGCACACGACTGTGGCACACATATGTTGTATCAAGTTTTACTGATAGACATCCCTACTGCTGTTTCTTTTTCTTTTTCCTAGATACTGACCTGGAGCTCACTATTCATCATCAACCTGTGACCACACTGAGGAACACAGTTTGTGGCCCAGAGCGGTATTGAGGGTATTTTATTATGTCTCACCAACCTTCACGTGCACTTAATTTTAACAATTTGGTCCTGACGAAGCGCCATCAACCTCTTATAGGCGGAAGAAGCGCGAAACATGTTGACCTATGACTGACCTATGACCTATGACCCCTGGGCATAGCGTGCCTCTAGGGTCATAACTTTTCAGCAGTCCAAAGCCTGCTAAGGGTACATCTAACAAAATTTGCTGCATGATGACCCTTTTTTACATATTTTTCACACCAACTAGCACGCACTTCATTTACCCTCCATCAACAACCCACTCCCCACACACCCACATGCACCATCCGGCGGTCCTCAAAAGATCTCCGACAAAGAGACCCTTCGCAGGGCACGTAGGGAATTGCAGCGCCGGCCCTACGAGGAGCAACCGCCCGATGATGAAGCATGACACCCTTCGGGGTGTGTGAGGGCAATAGAGGACAAAGAGTGGTCTTCCAGTTTCATGAGTGGGTTTCCAATCTAGGAAATTTTCACACTCTGCTTTCCTTTTTTTCTTTTTTAGGGCTTGGTGACTTTTTGCACCCGCCCATAGAAACTGTGTCCTCTTGGTTTAGATACATACCATAGAAGACAGTGTGCACCAGGTACTAACTTATGCACTTGTGCTTTTTTGCTTCAGAAGACAGGTTGTCTGTAAAGTTTTCACCACAGAGTAAATACCACAGGTATTATGATCTTTAGCACCTTCAGACCTTGGTTATTTTAAGTGAGAAGGCTCTCTTTGGACACGTTTTGCATGAGAGTACACTGTTTTCAGTAGATACTTTTCAATACTCAGCAGTGTATTTCTCATGAGAGTTTCACTGTCTGCAAAACTGTGTGGTACAGAGTAAACTCCCTCCATAGCTGTTTACAGTACCCACTTTTGACATGGTCAGCCCCCTCCCACTTTTTGACTGGAATGTAATGTGCTTTTGATTGTAGGGCACAGGGTCCCTGCCAACCAGGTCCCCTGTGCCAGTACTTCTTCCCTACAACTGTTCCACAATTGGCCTTTGAGGCCCCCTGTAAGCCCCTAGTAAATGGTACCTGGGTACCTAGCACATAGGGACTGAAAAGGGTCGCCTAGGGCCCCCTCACCTAGGCCATGTAGATTGCCACTGCAGCATGCGTGTCCTGGTGCTGACAAAACAACCAAGTTGACTTGGCACACTCCCTGTGTGCCATGCCAACGAGCACTGCCTAAGATATAGGTAAGTCACACCTCTAGCAGGTCTTACAGCACTAAGGCAGGGTGCGCTATATCACAGGTGTGGGAATATCTGCATGAGCAGATGTGCGCCTAAAATATGTAAGCCTATTATTAGATATTGTAAGTGCCAGGGATGCCATAGAGAATGCAGGGGCTGTGAAATTGACAACTCAAATTTCACAGCACCATGATAACTTCTCTGAACACAGGAGTGTTTTGTACCAAACTACTCCTCTCAATAAATCCATACTGATGCCAGTGTGTGATTTATTGAAACATGTACGCAGAGGGCACCTCAGAGGTGTCCGCTGAAAACTTTCCAACCCTGGTGTGATCAAAGACTGGCTTTAGACATGTTTCTGGACCCCTGGGTTGGGAGCCCCAGTCCCTGGGACCAGAAACAAAGCACATCCCGGGTGGAGGTGACCGACCTCCTTTTCCAGGATGGGCACAGTGCTTGAGAACAAAGCTAAAGAGGCCTTCCACCTTTGTAATACAACCCCCAGCTTCTGCTACTGGCAGCAGATGGCAGTCCCCAGTCTACACACCCATTTAGGCTGGGATAAACTAGTGGGAAAAACTAGCAAGACTATTAGGTGTCCCCATCTCTGCAAATTCCACCCCTAAGGTAGAGGAGGTGAGGTGAAGCATATCTTTCAGTCCCCACCATGTTGAAGATGGGGGACCACTCCAATCAGGCCTAGGACTATACCCCCTCCCACAGGAGGGTGGTATAATTCAGGGTGTAGACACCCCAGATAGTTTGCCCATTGGCCCTAACTGTCACCCCCTTAAAATTCCCCAAAGTCTAGTATTTAGGTGGCTTCCCAGACCCTGAAACTAGTTCCTGCCAACCTAAGAAGAAGGACGAAGAAGACACCGTGCAGCAAAGACTCAAGAGACCTGCTGTCTTGGCCTCAGCCCTACTGACCTGTCTCCATCTTCAAAGACCCTGCAAAGAATATGACGCCTGTCCTACAGCCAGCGATCTCCAGAACCTGGGGAGGATTGCCTGTCTTTGAAAAAGACCAGAACTCCAGAGGACAGAGGCTCTGTCTACAAGAAATCAACACTAAGGACTCTGGAGCCCTCCAGAACAGCGAGCCCTGACAACTCTGCACCCTACACCTCAGGCCCATGTTCAGGTGGCCTACCAATCCAGAAAAGGTTCCCCACTGATCCTGACCCCACGTTCAGCATTGGCTGACCAATCTGGTCTCCACAACAATGCCTGCAGTGTGGATCCAGAGGCTCCCTCCATCGTGATAGGCTCCAGTAAAAGAAAATGACATCAAAGGACTCCCCTGCACCCGCGGCACCTGGGCCTTAGGGAGCTCGATCAACTGTGTCCCTATGACCTACAGCATCTCTACGTACCTCTGCTGTCTCTGGCTTCCTTTGTGCAGCCTCCAATTCGTCTCCTGCAGCCTGTTTGTCAAATTGAGTTTCTCTATCGAAAAGCATTGGGCACCCTGCACTCAGCTGACCCTGTGCTGCTGGTGGTGTATGTTTGGTGTTGCCCTCCCATGCTTGCTCTAACCCACGAAGCTTAGCCCCTACAAATGATTTACGTACCTGCAAGCAGCATAATTTTAAGCACCCCAGTCTCAATTGAATCGCATTGGGCCTATCTTCAAATTGGACCTCTGCACCCAGCTGCCCTGTGCCTCCAGTGGTGCAGACTTTGTGATTGCCTGAACCTTGCCCTCTCCTGATCTTAAACCTAGAAGACTGGAACTGTAAATTGAGTCCTTACCCATGAAACCACATTGTTGTTTTTCTCCATAGGTTAGTATTGAACTGTCTGAAAAGTGTTGACATTGAAAGACTAAAGTATTTTTCCTGAAAAACGTACTTATCTTTTTGCGAAGATTTTGTGCTTAAAATAAAACTCAATCAAAGCTTATTTTTATAAAATTAGTGTGGATCTCCTTTTTGAGTTGTGGGTTAGTTATTGATCAATGTGTGTGCAATAAATCTCTGACACTTCACTGTGTTAGGCCTAAGGCTGCTCGCTCAAAATACCACTAATAGAGCGCTTTGGATTTACATTGAGCCCTGTACACTTCTGGGGAATCCTTGGACACTCTGCATGGTATATTCACCTGGCTGTATACCATATACAGAGCCAGCTTCCAACAGTGGTGGTGCAGTGGTGGGGTACAAGATTTGACATTTGTTGTGACACTTGAGCAAGAAGTGATTTCACAAGAGGAAATCCAAAATTGCCTTTAATTAAAAAAAAAAAAAATCGATTTTGTCCAAATGTATCTAAACTACTGTTAGGGCATTCGTTAAGTCCCCCACTGTTTAGAAATTAACAATCTTTAAAGTAGATAGGCCTTGGTAGTCCATAACATCTGTAATGTCTTTAATAAGACCCCAACTACTTTACAAACCATGACTGAAACTCCAGGGACCAGCCAGGAACTCAACCTTCCCCCCATGCACATCTGAGAGAGACCCAACTCTAACAAGTGTGCAAAGCATGGAGACTTGCCATGGGTCCCAAACCCACAAAAGCCCATCTTCAGCAGTTGCTGGCATAAAATGACAAGGCCATTGCAAGTCAAACTTCCCTCAATGTGGAAGAGTATGATGATTCCCAGGTAGCGGAGGAGGAGCACTCTGACTCCATCACCACCCCCTCAAATAGTAATACTCCCAGATAAGGTAGATACTGAAGATGCAAATCTTCAGAAACTGGCCAAGAAGATAACCTTAGAGGCTAAACTCTTGGGCATAGAAAAAGTAAGAGTTGAGATAGTCCTAGGACCCATCTCTACTGTCGGCAAAATAATAAATAGGGAACAGGTAGAATCGTTTGACTCTAAAATTCCTAAATTCTTTGAGCGTGATGATATCACTAAGTGGTTCATTGTGTTTGAGAGAGCACAGTGATATCCTGTGGGAAATGTTTTCAGGGAAGTGCAGGGATAGACTCCTGACATTTCATTTCGTGAGAAAGGTGCTACATCCTGTGACCTCATAAAGGGTACCCTGATTGAGGGCTTTGGATTTAGTACTGAGGAGTATAGGATCAGATTCAGGGATGCTCAAAAACACCCAGAGCCAAACCTGGGTAGATTTGGTATATTACTCCATGAAAACACTAGGGGGTTGGTTAAATGGTCACAATGTACATGACTTTGAAGGCTTGTATAATTTGATAATGAAAGAGCACCTTTTAAGTAATTGTCACCAGGATAAACTACATCAATACCTGTTCTTTAAAGAAAAAGGGAGGTCACCTATCTGGTGGACCTTAGTGGTTGCAAATATCCCAAAAGAGTTATACATATCAACCACCTGAAGCCCTAATATGACAGAGCTTATGTGACCATGCTCATGGTCACAGATGAGGGACAGGAAGCTGAGAGTGAACCTCTCCCTGAACTCCTCTCCAGCAATCCAAACGATGAGTTTGTTGATGGACTGGTCTTTCCAGACACCCTCACTGACCAACAGCAGGCTGACTGCAGGCAGCAAACTCTCAGGCAGTATGCTTAGCTCTTGGTCAGACTAGTTGGTATACCCATGATCTGGACGCCACTGGTAACAGCCTACCTGTCAAATTTAAATTTACAGGCAGTCTGATTGTGTGAGAAAGAGCAACCAAGCTGAAGTAAGCAAGATGCTTGAATTGGGTGTCACTGAACCCTCAGAGAGCCCCTGGGCCAGTCCAGTTGTCTTAGTCCCCAAACCTCACTCCAAGGGCAAAAAGAAAGAAATGAGGTTCTGTGTGGACTATAGGGGCCTCAATGCTCTGACAAAAACTGATGCACACCGAATACCTAGAGCAGATTAGTTGATTTTCAGGTTGGGGCACCCAAGTATTTGAGTACCTTTGATCTCACATATGGCCACTGGCTGATCGGACTGACCCCTGGAGCAAAAGAAAAATCTGAATTCTCTACTCCAAATTGGCGCTTCCAGTTTACTGTTATGCCCATTGTATTGACAAATGCCCCAGCCACCTCCCATTGGTTAGTCAATCAAGTCCTTGTTGGGCTGCAGCCCTTTATTGCAGCTTATCTTTATGATATATTGCTGTCTACAGCTCCATCTAGCAGGATCACCTGATCCACCTTGGAAAGGTCCTTGAAGCTCTGAGAAGTGCAGGTCTCACTGTCAAGGCAAGTATGTGCAAGATAGGGCAGGGAAGGGTTGTAGACTTTGGTCACCTAGTAGGTGGAGGCCAAGCTCAGCCACTCCAACTCACCAATCTCCAGACACAAGTCAGGGCATTCATTGGGTTGACTGGGTATTATAGAAGGTTTGTGAAGGATTGCGGGTCCATGGTGACCCGCCTCACAGAACTTACCTCCAAGAAGATGCCCAGGAAAGTCATCTGGACAGTGAGCGGTCAAAGGGCTTTTGATACTCTAAAGGATGCAATGTGCTCTGCCCCAACCATGAAGGCTCCGGACTACTCCAAGCAGTTCATTGTGCAGACAGATGCCTCTTAGCATGAGATAGGTGGAGTCCTAGCCCAAACAAATGATGAAGGATAAAACTAACCTGTTGCTTTCATAAGCAGGAGACTACTCCACAGAGAGCATGGTTGGAGTGCCATCATGAGAGTTCCACGTGGAGGCTGCTCACCAGTGAAGAGGCACAGTTTAAGGGGCCCACAGGACAGGAGGCACCTATAACAGGGCTCCGGAGGCCAGTGCCACCACCCTCCTCTGGCAGTGGTGGCACCTCCATGATACGGCTGCCCCTTCCCAGGTCTCCCACCATCAGCCCCCAGGTGTAGCTGCATCAACCCCATCCCAGAGTACAGTACTGCACAATGCTCGCAGACTTGCGCGCTTCAGCGCCCGACACAGATTGCAGCCCAAATTCTGGGTCGTACCACTCCCTGCACGGGATGGGGAATAGATCCAACTGCATCCAGGCTCCCTGTCTGTGCTGAGTAGGTTTATCCCTGCAGACCCTCTGTTTTATGTGGTACAACCAAGCCTGGAACTTAGCTTTCTCAGCTACCTGGCACATGACGTACCCTCCCTGACAGCCACCACAACTTGTCAGGCTGCCTAGCTCCCAACGCTGTCATGTTTCATACAAATTACATTGTCATTTAAATAAAAACACAGAATTTGGGTGCTGGTAAATTCCGCTACGCGGTGGAGCGGAGTTTTTTGCAAAACGTCATGCTCCAACAGAGCTTGGAGTAGCAAAAACTCCATAAACTCCGCAGGCGGAGCGAAGTTTACCGCACACCCTTAGTCTGAACACACCTACTGACTTGGCCCCAGCTCTAACGGCCTGTCTACAGCTTCCAAGACCCTACAAAGAAGATGACTCCTGTCCTGCAGCCAGCGACCTCCAGAACTTGGGGAGGGCTCCCTGCCTTTGACGAAGATCAGAACTCCCAAGGACAGCGGCTTTGTCCACAAGAAATCAACACTCCAGAAACGAGAGTGCTGACAACTTTGCACCCGATGTCTCCTGCCATTGTCCAAGTCACCCACCAATCCAGAAAGGGTTCCCCAGTGATCCTGACCCCAAGTCCAGCACTGGCTGACCCCTTCTGGACTCCATGATGATGCTTGCAGAGTGAATACAAAGGCTCCCCCGACCATGACCAGAGCCGGTAAGAAAACCCGATGTCAAAGGACACCACTGCTCCTGAAGCCCCTGGGCCTTGGGGAGCTCAATCCAGAGTGTACCTACAACCTACAGCATCTCAACTTACCTCTGCTGTCACTGGTTTCCTTCGTGCAGTCTCCAGATCATTGCCTGCAGTCTGTTTGTTCAACCGAGTTTCTCCATTGGGTGCCTGTATTTGCACCCTGCATCCAGCCACTATTGTGCCACTGGTGGTGTATGTTTGGTACTGCCTTGTGGTCCCCTATGCTTGCGCTAACCCCCGAATGCTTGGCCCCTACAACCAATTTACGCACCTGCAAGCAGCATGACTCCAAGCACCCCAGTCTCCTTTGAAACACATTCGGCCTATCTTCAAATTTGACCTCTGCACCTGGGTGCCCCTGTGCTGCTGGTGGTGCAGGCTTTGTGCTTACCTGAACCTTGCCCTCTGCTAATCTTAAACCCGAAGACTGGAACTGTTAGTTGGATATTTACCCGTGAAACCACACTGTTGCGTGTTTGAAAACTGTGAAGTGTTGACTTTTGAAAGACTAAAGTATTTTCCTTAAAAAATACAAATACCTTTTTGTGAAGATCTTGGTCTTAAAATAAAACACAAGCAAATCTTATTTTTATAAAATTGGTGTGGATCTCCTTTTTGAGTCGTGGGTTAGTTATTGATAAATGTGTGTGCAATAAATGTCTTAAACGCCTCCTTGTTAGACCTCAGGCTGCTCGCCCACACTACCACTAATAGAGCACTTTGGGTTTACATTGAGCCTTGTACTGGGGCTTCTGGGGCAACCTCTGTACTTACTGCATGGTATAACCACCTAGTTGTATACCATATACAGAGCCATCTTTCTACATTTAGTGACTGTGAGGGGTCTGACACAGGTAAAGACTGTCTGTTGGGAGCCATTAATTATGTAACAGGGCTTGTGCACCTGGAGGAACCTGTTTTTTTACCTGAACATTTGTATACAGATTGAACACCATGTGCAGTACAGGTTACCCCCTTATCTGTGGTTGATAGACAACATGAATTCTGTGGTTGATAGACAACATGAATTCGGCAAGCCATGAAATGCCTGATACAGAGTCAATGTTGCACATCACACAAGCTTGCTTCACCTATTGAGGTTGTTTATATGTAGGCATTCCGGTTTTAGGTTAAAACCTATAATAACTGATAAAACCCCACCGAAAGGAAAACAGCCCTTACCAGTGTAAACATATAAACACTGAAAAAACACCTGCACAACCATAAATTAAAAGCCATTTAAAGAAAGGAAAAGAAGAGTGAAAGAGTCATTTTTTTTCTTCCTAAAGAGGCCAATACAAATAACTTTTGTTATACAAGCTAGTAGCAATAAAGACTTGGTTAACATTATTCTGCTGGAGTTTTGTTGTTTAGGGATGTCACTAAAATATTGTTTTTTCTTCCTTTTGCTTTTTTCGGTTTTGTGGTCTTTGGTCTAATGATGGCGGGTTAAGAAGCATGTTTTACATCTTGTTCAATTATATTATAAACTGTAGAGAATCTGGACATATTAAAAGCATATTTGATATTTTGGCTGATTTTGAGTCTTTCACTGATAGGTAAAATGGCTTGTTTCATAAGAATCTTTCCCAGTATACGCCATCACATTTACCCACAGAAAATGGGTAAAAACACTTGATACATCAGCCCCCAGTTTCTAGTGAATCAGTATTGATAGTAGGTGAATTGCCAACATCCCAGGCTTTAAACATTCAATGCAAGGTTTAGTGACAAGTATATGTGAACAGAGTGCTATCACTAAGCAACGGGATAGTGGTGAAAACATGACGCCAGACTTTTGGGAAACATGGAGCTAAGGGGCATATCAGCAAGGCAGCGCCATGAAATTATTGCCACTTTTGCGACCGTTTTCGGGCAAAAAGCGGCCATAATTCCATTGCCTTATGAGCAAAAACACGCTATCGCGTGTTTTGCTGATTTAGCACCCCTTACAACAACACCCAGCTTTGCATCTCTAAATGAGATGCAAAGTGGGCGTTCCGTGCCAAAATAACTGGAGAAATGTCGCTAACCGACATTTCTCCAATTATCAAGCTGCACGCAAACAAGCAGAGCGATAGGAAAAGTAGCGCTAACCATAGTTATCGCTACTTTCCTTACGCCTGCTTGTAATCTGACTTAGCCATGTAATCCAATGGGAGGTGGATTACATGGCTATGACCACCCTGCCCTATCAGCAAGGTATCGCTGGCTTTCCAGCGATAATCACACTGTTTTCCAGCTAACGCATGGATTCCTATCGCTTGGGAGATTAGCGTTGCTGATAGCACGTTATCTCCGTGATAGAATCCAGCGTTAGCCTGCGATAATTATCCTGTCGCTAACAGCGCTGAGCGATAATTATCGCAGGCCCTTGTCCCTAAGTGTCACTTGGAATGCTGCTGCTATAAGGTTCTTTCCAAGTTCAACAAAGATTGGAGTGATATTATTTGTATTTTCAGTGATTCATCTATGTATATGAAATTGTTGTGTGATGACCTGACAAAATCGATACCTGAGCTGAAGTGCTTCCCTGTAAGAGATCTTTGCCACTTGCGAGATGGTATGCTGAAAGCATCTTTACAATCTTCCGAGTTAATGAAGAATGCTATTGACTTTTTTGTCTATTCTGGTGTACTGTTTTGTTCTGTGAAGGAAACTAAAACACAAATATTTTTCATTTTGTGCTTAGTGCGGCATCAAAGAAAGAGTCATCCCAACTGTGTCATTTAGCTGATGGACCTCAGTCCAAGGGGCGATGAATATCCATGTGGCAACCGTTTACAGAATTCGATGATGCCAAAGGCAAGAAATGTGAGGATCTTTGGTCTCATATTGAAAGGGATGTGAAAAAAAAGTACACTGTACTGCATTCTTAGATTTTTACAGGAAAACATAACTGCTGTAGTGTTCATAATAAAAAAAACTAGAGTCTGAAAACACCCTTGTCTGCCAAGTGTTCAGCATAATTGGTGTATATGTGAAACATCTCCTTGAGAGTAGGCTAGGCGACACGCTTAGTGACTTTGGAACTGCAACATGTTCCATGTTAGAGTGCTTGCCACTTGGTAAGCAAAGCAATGTTGAAGAGCAATTCAGGAACTTTTATTTTACAATGTATGAGAAATGGCTTGCAATGATGCATAGAAATGTCCCTTCACCAACCATGTCATTTGAAGTCAATGAAACCTCACTGTGGTGCTCTTACAAGTTCTAGATCCCTTCCATAAAGGGGAATTGTCTCCGTAGTTTCAAAAGTGCTGCTTCATGTTTGACCGCTTCTATTACTCTGAGGGCATAGGTGACCAGTTCAACGCAAATGTTGCAGAACCTGCAGAGAGAATCACATTCTTCAAGTGCACCAGTATTGGCATGGAAAGCTATGTCAGTGGCTAGAGATAGCAAATTGTGTACTGGCTGTTTTAGCGTTGCCCGTCTCAAGTGCCAATGTTGAGAGGGCCTTTTCACAGAAAAAGGATTACATGGGAAGGAAAAAGCAAGCGCATATGACCAAAGACTCACTGAAGAAGTATTGTATGGTGTACTGCAATAAGTTTGATTTGCAAAAATGTAATTGGACCTCATTTACACTGTACGTACAATGTCTATATACCATGCACAATCAGTGTAGAAAGCAAGCAATAATAAAAGCAAACCTTTCCATACACACCGGAAAAAAACTGTCTCTTTGTTTTTAATGGCGCGAAAATGTGTAACCACTGATGACCACTGTTTTTGTAAGGTATTGAAATCACTTGAAAACACTGAAAAAACCCCACCAGAATTTACCAAAAATAGAAACTAAAAACAGGAAAGCCTATTTATATGATAGCAGGAATGATGCTTCAAATTATCCTGAGCTATTATGGCTCTAATGCCATACCCGTTTATAGAGTAATATGAGCAAAAGAAGCTTGGATGATGACATCAGTGATATAATTTGCCAATGTAGCAGAGAAGGATATGGCTATCACCGATATCAAACTACTTGTATGTTGTTTGAAATTATAAATAAATCAGTGATGTCATTTCAGAAGCCATCAGTAATGTCATGAGTGATGTAATATTTGAGGTCATAAGCAATGCATAGCGAGGACGCCAGTTATAGTTAGCTCTGCCAACAATAGCTAGTAAACTTCTGTGTTATATTTTAGATCAAAACATTGATGTTGTCGTCTAACTATAATGTCAGTTTAACCTATGTTTTTTTCAGTGAATTTCCAAGTTTTATTTAAACAACAGATCTTTTTTATCACATTTAACAATAATGTTACTTTAACCTTTGTTTAATCAGTGGATTTCTAATTTTTTGATTGTAAAGTAACATCTTATTACCACATGTGAAGCCAACCCCCCGCAGTTCCAGGCCCTGTGGCAAACCCCCACAGGCAGCCAACCGCACACAAATATGCCTCTTTATTCTGCTTGCCGTCACCCTGCATGATGTTACAACGCAGTTGTTACAATGACCGTGTTGTAACAACGCATACCATTACCCCGCAAGTTGTAACAACAACTTGCGGAGGGGGGCGCTGGATGTTGGAATAGTATAATTTACTATTCCAGCTCCAGTCTGTGCGGACAATAGGGAAGGTGTTGGATTTTATATCCAACACCTTCTCCCCCTCCACAAGTCATTGTAACGCCTTGCAGGGTAATTGTATGTGTTGTTACAATTCAGGTGCCGATTCTGATCCGTTAAAAATATTCCCCGTACGAATCGTATCCGGATTTTTTTACATACGAATCGTACAAGTCCCGTACAAACTGGCAAGTACGATTCGTATGTTAAAAAATCCATACGAATCGCATTGGGAAAATTCCCCGACACGTCCTCGGGTCGGAAAAAGTGTCCGACACGTGCCCGGACAGTTTTACGTACGAATCGGTAAACTGAAGTCCGAGCGCGGAAGTACGATCCGTCCCGTCCGTCCGAATGCACAACCGTATGGAAAAAACACCGTATGGAGCGAACTCCCATAGCAACCATGGAGACGTCCAAACATGTGCCCGCATATGCACCAAACACCCCCCCAGCCCACCCCCCCCAAGTACGCGCCGTACCCCCAGCCCCCCCATGTACGCGCCGTACCCCCACTCCACCCCCGTAGGCACAGAGCGTACCCCCACCCCGTAGGTACGGAGCGTACCCCCACCCCGTGTAGGTACGGAGCGTACCCCCACCCCCGTAGGTACGGAGCGTACCCCCACCCCGTAGGTACGGAGCGTACCCCTACCCCGTATGTATGGTGCGGACCCCCAGCGCGTAGCGCTGGGGGTCCGCAGCGTACCTAGGGGGGTGGGGGTACGCTCCATACCTACAGGGTAGGGGTACGCACCGTCCATAGGGGGGGTGGGGGTACGCACGTCCATAGGGGGGGTGGGGGTACGCACCGTCCATAGGGGGGTGGGGGCACGCACCGTCCATACGGGGGGGCTGGGGGTACGGCGCGTACATACAGGGGGCTGGGTGTACGGCGCATACATACGGGAGCTGGAGGTACTGCGCGTACATACGGGGGCTGGGGGTATGTGCTGGGTGACGGTGCTTACATACGGGGGCTGGGGGTACGCACCGTCCATACGGAGGTGGGGGTACGCACCGTCCATACGGGGGTGGGGGTACACACCGTACCCCCAGCACCCCGTATCTACGCGCCATACCCCCAGCCCCCCGTATGTATGCGCCATACCCTCGGTTCCCATATGTACGGCATGTACCCCCAGGCCCCTACACCCTGCCCGTGCCTGTACGCACCCTACCCCAGGCCCCTACACCAGCACCCTCACCCAGCATTGCGCATGTATGAGTCGTACCAAGCCATAGCAAATGTGAGCACTGTACAACAACATGGTCGATGTACGCACCTCAGAGACGCGAAAAACACATGTACTGAACCAGGACACTGCAAAACACCACAAGGACAGTCAATTCGAATCGCACAACACCACAAAACACGTCCAACAAGCCCAAATACATCCAATACACTGACCTGCAACAGCCAAACAGGTAAACAGAGGCCCAAAACACAACCACTCCTTATAACACACCCACCCAAAGACTCTGCACCCACCCCTCCTATGTCTGGGCACTGCTGGGAGGACTCTGCACCCAACCCTCCTGTGTCTGGGCACTGCTGGGAGGACTCTGCACCTACCCCTCCTATGTCTGGGCACTGCTGGGGCTGTTGGCCACACACCCCTATGTGTCTGTCCACTGGCGTGGTACGACCCGTACCCACGTCCTTAAGGGATGGGTATGGGCCGTACCCCTACGTCACCCCAATAATGGCGGTACGGCCCGTACCAACGTCCCAAAGGCATGGGTACGGGCCATACCGCCATTGTTGGAGTGATGTAGGGGTGGGCATGGTACGACCCGTACCCACGCTCTTAAGGTGGGTATGGTGCGTACCACAATTGTTGTGTTGCCGGTTCACGTCCATGTCGACTTCCGTTGTGGCGGATGCAGACCTTGGTGGAGAAGCCCCCGCCCCCCGAAGTGACCAGGCCCTGGGGGTCAGGTATGTACAGGGCATGTATGATTTTTAACTTGGGTGGGGGTTATGTTTCCTGCCCCTGCCCCCCCTTTGCCCCTGGGTGTTGCTCTGACCTTCTGCGGCGTCTGCGTCGGTTCCTGTACACCAGGTGGACTGCTATGAGGGCCGGGATGACACGTAGGTTGGGGTCCATGGCTGTCCGTCCCCTACAGGAGCTCCTTCTGCGCGTCGTCCTGATTTCCCGGCAGTTTTTGACTGCCGTAAAATATAATCCGTGCGGAGTGACGTGGGCACGGATCGTACTTGCTGGTTCGTGAAACACTGCCTGACTCCATCCGGACGTCACGTCCGCGGTGTCCGGGATCGGAATTGTGGGTGTGTGTTTTGTCGGTCGGTGGTTTTTGCGATTCGTACGGAAATGGTGTTTCCGTACGAATCGTACTTGCATGTTTGTAAGGTATTTTTCCCGGGTACGAGTCGGACGGAGAAAATGCTCCGTCCGACGATTCGTACCCGGTTTTTCCAGGATCGGAATCGGCCCCTCAGTCGTTGTAACGACCGCGTTGTAACAACATGAGGGGTGACGGTTTCGTAATAAGGGCTGTTTACCACCCCACACAGTACAATCTTTGGTGCACATGGCATAGCGTTGGCCTTCAGGACCCAGGGACCCCATCCTTCAGGCCAAAACATATATTAAGGGGAGAGGAGTGTGCATACTTCTTCCCCCGAGCTTTAATTGGCCCTAGGGTCCCTGTTCAATCAGGGCCAGTTCCAATAAAATGGCAGAGGGCAGCATGGCCCTCCTCTGCAAGCATTAAAAGGCCTCACTGACCCCATCCATCGGGCCAAATACAATTAAAATGGGCAGCGAGATGCATGCTCCCCCTCCTAAGCTTTTTTGGATCCCGGGGACCACAGCTAATGGCCCAAAATCTAAGGGGAGGGGGTCATGTAGCCACCCTCCTAAGCCTTAATTGGCCCTGTGGACCCCATCCCTAAGTCCAAATTCAACAAAAAAGTAATTGGAGGCTGTGTAATTATTCCTCAGGAACCCCATCCTCTGGGGCAGTCCTTTTTTTTAAAAGGGAAGGGGGCTGCGTAGCCCCGCCCAAGCCTTTTTAGGCCTCGGGGATCCCATTCCCCTGGGGCATGCCTTATTTATAAGGGGATGAGTCCCACGTGGCTCCCTCTCTGAGCCTCATTAGGTCTTTAGGACCCAATCCTGTGGGGCTTTATTTTATTTTAGAAAATGGTAGGGGTCAATCGGGTTCCCCTTGAGCCATCTCGGGTCCGGGGACCCTATCCCCTAGGCCTCTCTTTATAATAAGTGGGTGACCCGGTGCCCACCCAGGGCACCCACCAAGCATACTTTGGGGCATGTGAGGGGAGCCATATGTTTCCTGCAGGCTCAGCTGACTCCACGCATTATGTGGGACCCGGCATTGCTTTCGCCCATAGGGAGCAGCTGCTTTTTGCATGCTCCCTCCGGACTGAAGCAATATGTGCTTTGTTTAATGGCTCACATCAGCGCAGGCAGGGAAACAAAACACAAGTTTACTCCCAACTGAGGTGAGCAATTTTAAATCTCCCATTAGCTGGGAGCAGACTCAGTGTTTGCTCCCATTTGGAAGGAGATTTATTAATGCTCCTTGCAGATGGGAGTAAACACATGTTTTCCTGCCGCCAGTAGTTCTGCAAGGGAAACTCCTGTGTCCCAGGGGTGTGCTCCCCAGGCACAGTAAGTGAGCCGTCTCCAGGGAATGGGGTCCCCAGGGCCATTAAAGGCTCTGGGGCAAGGGAGGTCAGGCATCCCCCTCCCTTTTCATTTCAGGTACAGCCCTGGGGGCTGGGGTCCGCAGGGCCTTTTCAAGGCTCAGGGAGGGGGGCCTTGTAGCCCCCCTCCCCTTAATATATACATTGGTTCCTGGGGAAGGGGGCCCAGGGCTAAAAACAGCTCGGAGGGGGGCTGCCTGCCTCCTTCCCCTTAAGAAATACATTGAGCTCCAGGAATGGGTTCACCCGTGGCCGAAAATTGCTTGTGGTAGGTGGGCCGCATGTCCCCTCCCCAAAATTATATCCAGCTCAGGAGAGGGAGTACCTAGGCCCTAAGTGGGCTTGGCAGGGGGACCTTACTTGACACCCCCTCACCATATATATATTAAAATATGGCAGCCTCCATTTTCTGTATTTTTTTCCCCCAATATCTCACAGGAGTCCCACTGGATGGCAGCAAAATTTGCTGCCATCCAGCGGGACTCCAGCGGGATATTGGGAAAAGAGTTAAAATAAAAAAATGTATATCTGTTTTTCGAAACTTTAGGACAGGGACTAAGTCCCAGAGTCCTGTAATGGCTACCAACAACATTTATCTCATGTTGCTTGCAGCCATTCAGAGCGCTTGCTCCTGCCAGAGTCTGAAATGGCCCAAGGCAAAAAAAAGCTCCCTGGGCCAATCAGAACACTCTATTTTTTACCTGCCACTCCTGCAAGACTCTTGCAAACCTCTTGTGGATCCAACCACCCAGACATACAAATATTTTTGTACCTACGTTTTTCGAAACTACTCAACGGATTCACACCAAGTCAACGAAGCACAATCTGTGTACCAAGATCTGTCTTCCTGCCAAATTTGGTGTAATTATTTTCACTGGCTTTTGCGGTAGTGCTGCTTAAATAAGTCTATGGAAAATGTACGGGGAAATTTGCTTTTGAGACCCTCTTTCTTTCTCTGCCTTTGTTTGACGGATGACCTTGAATTCTCCAGGAAGGAGCTGAAGTGAACTTGCTTTTTTGGGGGGAACGTTTCCAGAAAATTCATCAATGACACCAAAGTTATTGTCAAACCAAAAAACACCTTGTCTATAGTAAAGCAGTCCTAACTATAACTGCCCAGTGGTGACCGCCATTTATTACTATATATAAGTATGTATGTATATAGGTGATCAAGGCCGCTGTGACGGCCGAAACGCGTCCTGACATCTTCGGTGGGGATAATAAATAAATAAACTGTTTGGCACTCTAAGAGGTCTGCGCCCGTGATTCCCTTCCAGGGAGCTTCTATTGCGAGTTGTTGAGAAATATATATATATATATATATATATATATGCCACCAGGAATCGTTTTGTAGATTGCGCAGCTTCAAAGCGCAAAAACGAACACGGACCCAAAATAAGTGCTGAGTTTGAATTTATTTGGACAAAAACTTTACACAGCCGCCATGACGCGTTTCGGCCTTCAGAAGGCCTTGATCACATGACGCTGATGTCAGAAGCCTGACCTTTTAAAGTGCAAGTCTAATCAGTGACATCATGACAATGGACATAGAAAACAGATTTAAAATGACAGTTGTGCAAATGCATATAGCTGTGCAAAAATACGCAAAAATCTGTACAAAGTGGTAATCTATCCAATAAATGTAAAATACCTTAAATACTAGAGAAGACAAGTAACAACTGTGCAAGATACGCAAACAATTGAAGAAAAAAGTTTATGAGAAAGTCCTCCTTGTATATGTAAAATACATTGAATTTAACCGAGGACCCCAATCAGGGGACACAGGCAAAAAAACTGTACTACCTAAAGTATCAAAACTAATAAAAGGCCATGCACCAAGGTACCAGATATTGTAAAAACAGTTGTTAAAAGATCATATATAAATAAATATATATACATATAAACAAATTAATACATATATGTACACACATTTTTCTTTCAACTGAAAAGTAGGGTGAATGAATAGTCAAACACCTTCCAAATGGCGAAATATAAATACAAAAAAGGTTAAAAATACAGTTAATCTAATATGTATACACATACAGATATATGTGTCACCTGTGTGTCACCCCCAAATGCAAGGTGTGTTTTTGAGAAGGAACTAACTACAAATGTATATAGCCCTTAATTCATACCTACAATTTTTATCAATGAGGTATTTCAAAAGTGTCAGGGTAAATCCAGCACCGCTGTTCGTAATAATACCTCAACGTGTATCAAGTCATTCTCTATGATTACCTAAACATACAAATGTCCAATGTGTTGAACTGTCATGATTCGAAAAAACTCATGTTGATAATTCGTGAAAAATTAATAAGTGAAGAAAGAAGCAAACTAAATTAAACGAACCAATCTGAAAGAATGACCCGTAACAAGTCCGGTTACATCATAATTCAAAATTCAAAAATCAGGAGAAAAATATATGCTAAGCAAATTCATGACTAGCTAGCAAGAAATAACTGAGAATGACCTTGCAGAAGTATAATGAAGCCTAGAGCCAGGTGAAGAAATCTTCGCTAGAGTTAAGCCCATTGGGGACTTTGGAGTCCAGCTCCAAAATGTATCTTGTCTCAAGCTTTCTAAGGGAGGCTTCCCGATCTCCACCACGTCTAAGCGGAGGCACCGAATCAATGACGAAATAGCACAGATGTTCCAGACTGCTATTGTGCTTATCACTGAAGTGTCTTGCCACAGGATAAGAGACGTCATGATTGTTGATGGCCCTCATGTGCTGTGCACCTGCAATTTGGTACTGCCAATATATTGCAGGCCACAAGTACACTCCAGCACATAAACTGCAAAGTCTGTCCTGCATGTTAATTTCTTGTTAATCTTACAGGGGGTACTTAAAAAGGGTGAAGTGTAAGTAGTTGTACTTCTGCCTAACATACAGGCCTTACACGAGGAACACTTAATAAAACCCTTGCTGGCCTGTAACCAATTGGTGGTGTTATTGCTGAGTTCAGGACTACTCTTAACAAGCATATCGCTCATGGAGCGGGCCTTGCGGAATGTAATGGCAGGTGCATTAAGTATGCCATTGCCAATTACAGGGTCCTGACGAATCAGTGACCAGTTCTTTTTGAAAATCCTGCGCAAGTTGGAATGTTGACGACTAAATGTGAGAATCAGTCTAGGTGCCTCGCTCTGGGAAGCTGGTACATTCGGTTTAACTGTTAAACCTGAATGGGTTACAGCTGGAAACAAAGTCTGATCCCTAGCCAGAGATCTAGTGCGAGACATGGCCTTATCAATAATGGTCGGGGCATAACCCCTTGCCAAAAATCTAAGCTTACTTAGCTCTTGAGCTTCCCAGCAGTGTGAATCTAAACTACAGATGCGCCTTATACGCAGCATCTCCCCATAGGGAATACTGCGTATAAGATGGCTGGGATGATGACTGCTGGCATGCAGCACCGTGTTTCCTGCAGTCGCCTTGTGGAACAGTCTAGTGTGGAGCTTGCCTGCTTGGACGAATACCTCAACATCAAGGAAATTGACATTACTCTGACTAACCTCAGCTGTAAATTGTAAGTTCAACTGATTGATGTTAATGGCTTTAATGAAGTCAGAGGCTTCTGCTTTCGTACCCTTCCAGATCACAAAAAGATCGTCGATATAGCGATGCCAGGCGATGATGTTGTTCGACATGGCATCGCTATAGTCCTTACGGAGGACTTGCTCCTCCCACATGCCCATGTGTAAGCATGCATAGCTTGGGGAGAAGCAAGCCCCCATCGCCACGCCCCTCAACTGCTGGAACACAGTATTCTGAAATAGAAAGAAATTATTACTGAGGCAAATAGTAATCATGGCTACAATCATCTTGCAGTGATCCAACATATATATAGGTTCAGATCTTAAGAAGTGTTCCACCGCTTTGATCCCATCTCGATGGTGGATACTAGTGTAAAGTGCGGCCACGTCGAGGGTAATTAACCAGTAATCATCATGCCATTCAATGTTGTCGATCTTTCTCAAAAAGTCGTTGGTATCCTGTACGTAAGAGGGTAAGTCTCAGAGTCCTGTAATGGCTACCAACAACATTTATCTCATGTTGCTTGCAGCCATTCAGAGCGCTTGCTCCTGCCAGAGTCTGAAATGGCCCAAGGTAAAAAAAAGCTCCCTGGGCCAATCAGAACACTCTATTTTTTACCTGCCACTCCTGCAAGACTCTTGCAAACCTCTTGTGGATCCAACCACCCAGACATACAAATATTTTTGTACCTACGTTTTTCGCAACTACTCAACGGATTCACACCAAGTCAACGAAGCACAATCTGTGTACCAAGATCTGTCTTCCTGCCAAATTTGGTGTAATTATTTTCACTGGCTTTTGCGGTAGCGCTGCTTAAATAAGTCTATGGAAAATGTACGGGGAAATTTGCTTTTGAGACCCTCTTTCTCTCTCTGCTTCTGTTTGACGGATGACCTTGAATTCTCCAGGAAGGAGCTGAAGTGAACTTGCTTTTTTGGGGGGAACGTTTCCAGAAAATTCATCAATGACACCAAAGTTATTGTCAAGCCAAAAAACACCTTGTCTATAGTAAAGCAGTCCTAACTATAACTGCCCAGTGGTGACCGCCATTTATTACTATATATAAGTATGTATGTATATAGGTGATCAAGGCCGCTGTGACGGCCGAAACGCGTCCTGACATCTTCGGTGGGAATAATAAATAATTAAACTGTTTGGCACTCTAAGAGGTCTGCGCCCGTGATTCCCTTCCAGGGAGCTCCTATTGCGAGTTGTTGAGAAATATATATATATATATATATATATATATATATATATATATATATATATATGTATATATATATATATATATATATATATATATATATATATATATATATATATATATATATATATATACGCTCAGAATGACTGTTCCCCCATACGAGACAGACTCCAGCATGCTTAGGATAGCTGCAAGGATTTATTTTCAAGCCGCGTTGATACAGGTAACGCGTTTCAACCGCGAAGCAGTCTTTGTCAAACCTGTTTCGCCGTTCGCTGTTTTACATATTTATAGCAAGTTCAACATTTAAAGTGACAGTGCATGTGTGAATAAAGTTTGAACAAGGTACAAAAAAGTGACAGTGCAACCTTTCTTACATAGAGGCATCAACTCAGAAAATACAGTAGATTTTGTTATCTACATGATATGCAATCCATATAAGTTGATTAAAATACATAAAATGCATTAAAAAAAATGTGTCAACAAGCGATTTGGCATTTATGTGCAAAATTATCAAATTCAATTTTCCATAGCTTATCACAAGCAACTATGTAAACCACCAACACTATTAACAGTGTTAAAATCACAGCTTATTGCTTAGTTGTATCACAGGCCAGTGCCTGACTTACAACATAGTTGCACCTTCTAACCCTAGCTTTCCAGGCAGTTTCTAACATATCCAACGCTCAAACACAAATAATGTAATCATTGTTCCAGTGCAATGCCATCCGATTAGCAATGCTTCGTACCTGTTCAAACGGCATTGATTGTGCAGCTACTTCCCACCATGTGGCCTGTAATTCTTCCCTGAGAGTGTGGGAAATTTAAAGTGAAATATTTACACTACAATATTCTGTATGAAGTTTAGGCTAAGATTTCCAAAATCATCTGTACGTTTAATATTGTCATACATGGCAATCACAGGCAAGTGCTTTATTATTATAGTGATTGCCTCACCCCATATTTTCGCCCCTCACAATTCTCTAAGATTAAACGCTATTGAAGTTGCTGCTATACAATGTCTCTATAAAATAAAGTGATCTGTACATTGTGGTAGAATTACATCACTATTCTACTGACATAGTGACTATATTTCGTGCTCCAAAAAAAAGGGAGAATGGGGAAGGAGTCCTGCTCATAACATGCCAAAATAAGCAGACAGTATATCATTTGTTCCATTGTTTGTTCCACTAATACTGAGTCCGGCCAATGCCCAATCCCTCTCCTTAGCAACACAGTGGACAGACCACCATGTAAAAAAAACAGGTTTTTTTTAAAGTGCTATGTGTCTAAGGTGCTGTGTATGTGAATGATGTGCAAACATTACATAATGTTAAAAAGGGGTGTGTTAAAATATATAATCTTATTTCATTATAAGCATGAAAAAGAGCTAAAAAATCACATTACCATTTCTGTCAGTTAACAATTGAAAAGAAACTGTCACACCTATACTTTTACTTTGTTCACAAGTGTACATAGAGCTATTCCTCAGTATTATGTCCATTAGGGAGCTTACAATTAAAACGTACAATGTGACTTGATTCAAGCTGCCTCAGGCATCTCTCCCTATTGCCTCTTCTGAGTCTTTGTGGCACTTGATACAAAACAAATTATTTCAAGTCTTCCAGATTATTATCATGGGACAGTTGGAAATGTCTTGCCATGGGGTATGCCGGGGTGACAAATGCAAAAACATGGGGAATGCCGGGTCCTTATTTTTAATTGCTCTTACGTGTTGCAAGATCCTCTGATGTACAGGTAAAATCGTACTCCCTATGTACAACTTAAAACAGCTACATCTCAGTGCATATATCACGAATTGACTTTTGCAAGTCAAAGGCTTCGTGATGTGCCACTTTTTATCTGAAAAGGGTAAGGGCACCTCTGTGGTGTTCTCCCAATCTTGGCTCGCCTTACACTTATGGCATTTTCTGAAGCCCTTGCTTTTACTGAACCAAGTCGTTGTTGGAATTGCCGGACTGTTTGTTACCAATGCCTCTCTTAGGGATCTCGCCTTCCGGAATGTTATTAGCGGACCTCCCCCTAACTTGTGTCTCAAGAAGCTGTCTCCATGCAATACATGCCAATGCTTTTGGATGATCGATCTCAACTCCTTGTGCTGATTGCTGTAACCTGTGATGAAACGAAATTGTGTTGCCTGAGCTTGTGATTCCTTATCTTTAGAGTTGTTGGTAAATAACAGCTACTCTCTAGGTTTGATATTGGCCTTGTCTCTTGCTGCTCTCAATACTGACTTGATGTAGTCCCTTTGTTCAAACCGGTCATTAAGTTGTTCTTGGGCTTGTTGCAATTGAACAGGGCAGCTACAATTCCTCAGCATCCGTAACTTTTCAGCATAAGGAATACTGTTCACCAATTTTGGAGCGTGGAAGCTGCGGGCATGCAATATTGTGGAAGGGTTTGGTGTTAATTTTTCCTTCCTCAATGTATACTGTTAAGACCAAAAACTGGACTTCCTTCTTACTTATATTCGATGTGAAACTCAAATCAAGTTATTTTTGCCAATACTCTCAATAAAAATCTCAGCTGAATGCAAATCGCCTCGCCAAATTATAAAAAGATCATCAATATAACGGGTCCAAAGGACCACGTTATCAGTCATTTCTCAGGCATATTGTGCGGCAAGCACCTGCTCCTCCCACCAGCCCATATGAAAATTAGCATAGCTGGGGCCGAAGCAGGAGCCCATTGCCACCCCTCGCATATGATGGTTTAGGTCTTTGCCAAACAAAATGTTTTAGTTTTTTAGCCACCAGCCCAGTATATCTATTAGCATTTTCGTATGCCTGTACATTGTTAGGGGTTGGGAACTCAGAAAGTATTTCACTGCCCTTATTCTATCTTCATGTGAAATACTGGTGTACAGGGAGGAGACATCTAAGGTTATCATAAGAAAGCCCTCCTCCCAGTTGATATCATACACCTTTCTTAAAAAATCACCAGTATCCTCGGTAAAAGATGACACATTTTTCACAAACTCCTGTAAGAAGAAATCTAAAAAGCTGGAAGTGTTTTCAAATAAACCTCCAATCAACGATAATATTGGATGACCAGGAGGTTTAGTCATACTTTTATGTACCTTAGGTATAAGGTATAAAACAGGCGTCACAGGAGAATCAGTTTTAAGGAATTTGTATTCCAGTTGTGTAATGAAACCAACAGATCTCCACTGATCTAACTGCATGTGATAGTTGGTAATTACCTTTTGCAGCACACCATCATCTACCCATTGGTATCATTGTTTGTCTCTCAGTTGCATTTTAGCTTCTTCATTGTACATATCGAGCGGCCACAAAACAATGTTTCTGCCCTTGTCTGCCTGTCTGACAACTACATCAGGCCTTTCTTGCAACTTTTCCACCAATTTACCATATCCAATGTCCCTTGCTTGTCTAGAACTCTTACTCGTTTTTTTGAGTATAATTCCTTCAAATCCTGAATCACTAGCTCATTGAATGAATCTATGAATCTATAGAATCCTAAGGTATCATAGGTAGAAAAGTTGACCGTGGTTTGAAGGGTGTGTTGGGTTTATCATAAGTTTGGAGACCTTGTCCCACTAAAAATGTGTCATTAGATACCTCCTGTGTACCACCCATTTCTAAACTGTTCAGGTCCCTTAAAACTCCCAAATCTGAAACTTGGAATGCTGTGGTGCCTTCTACATGTTCGATTACCCTAGTCTCTGTTGGTTTACCCACTGAGAAATATTTGGCAAGCCTGAGTTTGCGTGAAAACTTATAGCAATCAATCCTGGTCTGCACATAATCCATGTCCTGGGGGGTACAATAAGAGAGGCCATGTGACAAGATATGCTTTTTATCTGTATTTAATACCAGGTCTGACAAATTGATAATACTTATGTTATTGTCTTTGTACATTTCTTCTTGTTGCCTGGTTTCTTGTTTGTCGATTCTTCTAGTTCTTCTCAACCTGTGGCTCTTCCTCTTCCCCCAATCCTCTTCTGACAGGTCTTCCTTACCCCAGTGAAGGCCTTAGGCTGCTGTTTCTGTCCAATATTAAGGAAACGCAACTCATCCTTTACCGAGGGAAGATTGCCTGTTTGTCTCAGTTTATCATTGTCAGTGTCTGCCTCCAAACTCACTTCAGACTCTGATTCCTCATTGTGTTTTGCTGTGTTGTTCGCAAGACCAGTAGACATCTATTATATATATATATATATATATATTCATTGAAAAAACCAAAGCCTACAGGGACATTATAGTTAGGAAATAGAAGTTTAAAAAAACATCGAAAATCACTGGAAAAACAAAGGTTACTGGGAAGTTATAGTTAGGCTGACATTTCACTCGCACAAAACAAGAGAAATTCAGCATTTATTTAACTCGCCCCCCCTGCAATGGGCTGCTTATGACCTCAGATATTACATCACTCATGACATGGTCAGTGACATCACTGATGACATCTCAAATGACATCACTGATGACATCATCCGGTGACTGTGAGTGTTTCTAAAAAGTTTATGAGTATTAAATATATATACGCCAAGGTGTATTGAGAAATGAGTGGGTGTATGAGTGCCTGTATGAATGATTTAGCGGGTGCATGACTGACTGTATAAATGAGTGATCATACGTGTCTCAGTGAATGTATGGGTGATTGACTAATCTGTGTGAATGTCTGTTTCAGTCTGTCAGTTAGTGTGTAATTGGCTGCATGGGTCGTGAGTAGGTACATGAGTGCCTATATGGATTATTGATTGGTTGTATGAGTCCCTGTATGGGTGCCTAAGTGTCTGTGTGGGTGGGTGAGGGGGTGTGTGACTCCCTGCATGGACAAGTGAGTGGATGAATCACTGACTGTATGGGTTCATGAGTACATCTGAGAGGAGCTGTATGGATGAGTGAGTGTGTGTATGGCTGTGTTGGTGAGTGAATTGATGTCTCAGTGATATATGGGTGAGTAACTGCATATGTGAAAGGCAGTATATGTGAGTGTTGGAGTATATAAGTGACTGTATGTGTGAGTTAGTGATTGTCAGAGTGGCTGAATGGGTGAATGTGTGCTTGTGTCAGTGACTGTATAGGAGAGTAAGTATGTGTTAGTATCTGTATGAATTAATGAGTTGGTTTGTGTATAACTGTGTAGGTGTATAAGTGGCAGTGTGATTGACTCTATGGGTGAGTGAGTAGGTGTGAGAGTAGCTCTATGAGTGTCTGACAGTGTATGAGTGGCTGTATGGGTATATGAGTGGATATGTCAGTGGCTGTATTAGTGAATGAGCGGGTATATTAGTAGCTGTATGGGTGAGAGAGTGGATGTGTGTGCAGACCTATGAATGAGTGAGTGGATATGTAAGTACTGGTATGGGTATGTCAATAGTTTCGAGTGGTAGTGTGAAAGTTGGAATGGGTATATTAATGGTTACATGGGGTGTGAGTCGCTGCATCAGAGATTCTGTGGATGATGTCATCAGTGATATCATTTGCATTTGAAATGTCATCAGTGATGTAATTGACCAAGTCATGAGTGATGTAATATGTGAGGTCATAAGCAGTGCATTGCGGGGGCTTGAGTTATAGTTAGCTCAGCTAACTATAACTGCTGAATTTCCCTGGTTCTGTATGAGTAAAATGGCAGCCTAACTATAACGCACCTGTAACCTTTGTTTTTTTCAATGAATTTCTAAGGTTTTTAAAAAATGCTAATTGTTAAATATAACGTTCCTGTATCCTTTGGTTTTTCAATTTCTATGGGTTTTTTATATTCTATTTCTTAATTGTAATGTCCATTTTTTGGTAAGTGAACCTGTAAGATTTTCATACTTTCTTTCTATAATTGGATATTGTGTATTATATTTAAATATTACACCACAGATTTTTTTGATTTCATATGTCTTTATTAGGAAAAACATTTATAACTAGTTTTATTTTTAACAATTTTGTAAGTCGGCACAACATTGGTGCATTTACAGTGGAGATTCTGTCATCAGTAAATGTATTTCACCTACTAAAAAATATACTTAAAGATATTTTTTAAATAAAGTTTAACTCTAAATATGTAGTAGAATATTCCTCTAACTTTCCTTTCAATGATCAATTTAGAAGAAAGCAAAAACCAAAGGAAATGATGGACGGAGTGTTGAACATTGCAAGCACTCACCCCCAGTCAACTGATCTGGGTTTAATCCATCACCGTTTTTTAGCCCACTCTGCCACCCCAGTTCAGACATGGCCATATGCAAATCAGTCTGACCCTGTGCCTCATGGGAACAGTCCAGCCCGAACTGCCAAGCCATGTCTGTCCTGGACCTGAAACAAGCTTCCTAGGACCGGTTTCTGGCATTTCAGCCGTCTTCAGCCAGGCTTGCTTGAATCCAGTGGCAAAGTGAGCAAGGGACTCACGTCTGAGCATACCCTGCCAACTTATGGTGAACAAAGCAAAAACCAAAGGAAATGATGGACGGAGTGTTGAACATTGCAAGCACTCACCCCCAGTCAACTGATCTGGGTTTAATCCATCACCGTTCTTTAGCCCACTCTGCCACCCCAGTTCAGACATGGCCATATGCAAATCAGTCTGACCCTGTGCCTCATGGGAACAGTTCAGCCCGAACTGCCAAGCCATGTCTTCCCTGGACCGGAAACAAGCTTCCTAGGACCGGTTTCTGGCATTTCAGCCGTCTTCAGCCAGGCTTGCTTGAATCCAGTGGCAAAGTGAGCAAGGGACTCACGTCTGAGCATACCCTGCCAACTTATGGCGAACAAAGCAAAAACCAAAGGAAATGATGGACGGAGTATTGAACATTGCAAGCACTCACCCCCAGTCAACTGATCTGGGTTTAATCCATCACCGTTCTTTAGCCCACTCTGCCACCCCAGTTCAGACATGGCCATATGCAAATCAGTCTGACCCTGTGTCTCATGGGAACAGTCCAGCCCGAACTGCCAAGCCATGTCTTCCCTGGATCGGAAACAAGCTTCCTAGGACTGGTTTCTGGCATTTCAGCCATCTTTGTACCGCTTTGTTCGCCATAAGTTGGCAGGGTATGCTCAGACATGAGTCCCTTGCTCACTTTGCCACTGGATTCAAGCAAGCCTGGCTGAAGATGGCTGGAATACCAGAAACCGGTCCTAGGAAGCTTGTTTCCGGTCCAGGGAAGGCATGGCTTGGCAGTTCGGGCTGGACTGTTCCCATGAGGCACAGGGTCAGACTGATTTGCATATGGCCATGTCTGAACTGGGGTGGCAGAGTGGGCTAAAGAACGGTGATGGATTAAACCCAGATCTGTTGACTGGGTGTGAGTGTTTGATTGGTTCTGATGCTCCGTCCATCACCAACCTCTTTTTGTACCAATTTAGAAGAAAGTCACTGTTCCACACAAAAGGGTTATTCGCGACTACCGAAGTCACTGCGATGACGTCGGCAGTCGCAAACAGCACGTGGTTTGTACAAAGTGTAAAACATATACATAGACATATTTTACAGTATATTTAACACTAGAGGTTTATGTACTTTTTAGACTCAAATATTTCTAGTGAGTTTCTAGAATAATCGCCTCCCAACACATTTTTTCCTGTTTCCACGAAGACAGCAATAGTTGTGATGACATCGGTAGACACGGATAGCGCATGTTTTTCAATAACTCTAAAACATATATAGAGGTATTGTCACCAAGTTTAGTGTAGCTGTTTACTATTATAGAATTGAAAGTTCTGCTTTTCTTTACCTTTTTAAAGAAAACTACTTTAAACTTGTATTTTGGATTTCCGCTTCATCGCGGTAACTGCGACTATTTCAGTCACCGCGAATATCACATGACCGGCAAAGCAAGGAATATCATGGGATAATATACTGTCCAGCAAAATCAATAGAAAATACACACCCACTACTCCTTCTTGAATCTTCTTTCTGAGCAGGTGGATTCATTTTGCTCTGCAAACATTTTGGCCTTTTTAGGTTGAGCTTAGGGCAGTGTGCGTGCGCTGCTCTAGGAAATCGACCTCTTGGAATGACTTCAGCTTTTGTAGAAGCTCGTTCTTGTTGTGCTCACAAGCTAGTGGCCTTTGCATCTGGTTTAGTACGCAATTGGCCAAAGGCGTGTGGATGTCCCAGCTTCTTGGGAAATGTTTACTCCCAAAGCGTTTTGCTCTCAGGAGCCAGCAGCGGCACGCAGAGGCCATCTGTTTTTAATTAGCGTGGCCACGCTTGTCTCCCACGCAGTTTCTCTTCCCCCTCTTCCAGGCTGTGGTTGTAATGAAACTTATCCTCTGGGCCCTGGAGTCACGATCTTTACGCAGTGGTGCACAGGGGCTATTACTGTCTTTTGTCTCCTTTCCTTACAGTCAGAAGTCTGCAGTGTGTTCCGAATATGTACCCTGCGGTTTCTTTTCATCTGATTGTGCTTTTATCTCGATACATCTAGGGAACAAATGTTGCATGTTTGGTTATTTTTATCTTGGGCCTTGACACAAGGTGTTTGTACAACACCCCCCCCCCCCCCAGCCCGCCTTCGGCCACTTCGGGGCCATGAGACAAGGTGTTTGTCTTCGAGCCTGGAGGCTCTGAGCTGAGATCACTGTCTGATACTGGAACTAAGTGCAGACTTGTGGAACAAGATCCCAATGTCTAAGCTACACCAAACTGTGCAATCTTGGGCAAACTGATTTGTTACCCTCTGCTGCGTTTCCTTATCTGCCAACAGAGGTGAGCGACAAGCAGTGATTCTGCTCATGGCGTGCAGCATAAAAGATACTTTTGTTAAAGGCGGCTCTCCATGTAACGCAAGCCCCCTGGACATGGTGCTTCGGTGCCCATTCATTACAGTGCCTCTCTACTGTGATTGGCGCAGAGGGAGGGAGAGCAGAATGAGTGGTGGTAAACTACATCGCGTATAATCATAGGATAAGACAGCGTGGGCGTGGACACTGCGCACTTCTAGGTGGTGGCTTGTGCTTAATTTATTGTGAGATCTGGACAATCTATCTCCCGCGCCGCCACTTTCATAGTTGCCAAAATGACAGTCAATGTTTATTTATTTTTTATTTAAATATTCAGTAGCAAGGAAGAAATTCAGTAGCAAGGAAGAAAATTAGAGCACAGAAATCAAGTTATTCCCGCGCTTCAAGTTTTTTTTTTTTTGAGGGGGTGGTTGCATGATTGCTCGGCTTTGGGGGTACTACGCTCTAGCTAACATTTCAAACACCAGTGTGTGTGTGTGTAGGGGGTGCTTAGACAGAAAAGAGGGCCACGCTCCCTTGCAGTCCAGCTGAGGCTGTTTCTAAAGCTAAATGCCGAGTTCGGCTACAAGACGGGGGGTCTCCCTTCTGATGGTCAATGGCCACATTCAACTGCAAAACAACACAAAGGGCGTGGCGAGGGCAGCAAGGAGGGGCCTTGGGCAACATTTCATGTGGGAGGCTCATGTGAGAGGTCGGGAGTTGGGGAGAGACAGTACGTATCTTGCACGGAGCACACATGCAGCACATCGTCTAAAGGTAGTAGGCGCTATAGAACATGAATACAACTCTGCAAAGTGCATAATCTAGTTCGCATGAGCCTGCATTCAGCACCGTCCCCTGCTCCATTTGCTGGAGTCCTGTCACAGAATAAGAGCACAGCGCGATTTGACTTCCACACACTCACACACACTTCCTGTTCACAGCCCCATATACTAATGCACAGCCCGCAGAGTGCAAAACCTGTAGGCGGGAGTGCGTGGCCGCCAGTCACAGGCAGACAGACCTGTGCTTACGAGGTGCAACTAGGCAGTGTGATGCAAACCTGGGCGGACTGTGCGCTACAATGGCCCAGCAGCCTCCGTGCCGCCACTACACACAACGCCCACTTCAAGGACACATGAATCTATGGTTCCTATTATTTGGCATTTGTGTAGTGCACTGTCGCCTTTACAAAGGTGTCACGGCACTTTTGGTAGTTCGGCCATTTCTTCGAGCCTAAGCAATGGGGTGCTGGGGCTGTGGTGGGGTAGGGGAGTCCAGACCCCAGAGGTCGATTTCGCAAAGTTCAGGATGGGTGCAGGTACCTGATTAACAATCCACCGTGGGCAGACCATTTCCCACTGGATGATAAACATTTGACATTCTTCAAATATTTTCCGTAAATCTGAGCTCCCTATTCTGCCTAATGCCTTTAAGAGGGGCGTGGGGAGGGGCAGAGGTGTGTGTTCTGCCCAAAGTTACCACCAAAGTCTCCTCAGCTCCTCAGATGTAGAGACCTGTTGGCCTGCAATCGCCCCCCCACCGCTGTCCGTTCCCCCCGTGGTCTCTTCCCCCATGTGCCCAGAGCTGATAATGTAAGTAACCGGGGCCCACAGCTCTGCCGCGGGCCAGATCAGACCCCCTCAGCTGCTGCGTGCTAGGGTCACATCTGTAGTAATGGTGTCCTGCTCAGGGTCACATTCCAATCTGAACCGGTCCCTCCCATTGTGCTAAGGTGGTCTCGCCGGACACAGTCCTTAAGCCCAGTGCGGTGCCTCCTGCCAGTCTTCACGCAGTGGTCTCATGTGGGTCCAGATCCGTGCGCCCCTAACTGCCCACAGCCTCTCTCCACCCAGGCGTGCCACAGACTCTCCCTATTTCAGCCCCGCAGTCTCCTCTCAGGCTGGCAAGGCTCCGCATTTCGGCTCCACGGTCTCCTCACACTGGCTCTGCCTGGCCCTCTCCTTATGGCACTACCCGACCCTGTTCCTATTTCAGTCCCTGGGTCTCCTCACGCTGGCCCTGATCCTTATTTCATTCCCGCTGTCTCCCCAAGCTGGCACTACTAGGCCATCTCTTTATGGCACTGCCCGGTCCTGTTTTTATTTCAGTCCCGCTGCCTCCTCTTCACTTTCACAAGTGCCCTTCTATTTCTGTGTCACACCCCCCTTTACTTTGTCATACTACTACATTTCTGATCACTAGTCTCCACACATACTGCCCTGTCCTCGGTGGAATCCAGTGCTACCACCCTTTCTTAATTTTTTTCTTCACATTCTCCTCTATTTACAACAATCCTCTTCTCTCCTCTTCACCCACACACTGACCAGCTGTTCTGCTGTTCTTACACCATCCCCATCTTCACCTCAGGGCTGACTTATTTTTCTTTGTTCTCACCTCTGCCCCCTCTTCACCCTGGAACTGGCTTCCTAAACACTTATAAGGTCCCAAAGGTGAGACCTATCGGCTATGCCAATGCTTGTTTCTAGCAGAAATGGCAACACAGCAAGGAGATGGGGGTCAGCAGGAACAACAGTTGGACCAGGATGCGGAGGAGGTGAAGACTGAAGATTTGGAAGAAGAACCTACACAAAAGAGAGCCAGTGTGGCATGGGATTCTTTTACAATCCCATCAGGGGAATCAAAAACAGTTGCCAAACTTGTGAACTGCACAATCTGCAAGAAGACCCTCTCTAGAGGGGCGAACAAGAAATATTCATGTGGGACAATGTCCATGTTATACCATCTAAAAACCTATCATAAAAAACCTCTCCAATTGGTGATTGAGCAGAGGGAAGCTGGAGGACCATCTACTTCAATGGCAGCAGCAACAATTCGTGGTCAAAAACTCTATTCTGAGGTGCAGAGTACTGAAACATACATGGCTCCAGAGATGGGCAGTGCCTTGGTGAATAGATGAGTGCATGGGTAGTCTCTGAGTAATTGCATGAGTGAATGAATGAGTACAAGGGCAGTGCCTGGGTGATAAAATGAGTGCATGGGTAGTGCCTGAGTTAATGGATGAACGCTTCCGTAGTACCTGAGTGAACAGATGAGTGCAAGGGTAGTTCCTGAGTGATTGGATGTGTCCATGGGTAGTACCTGCGTGAGTGGATGAGTGCGTGGGTAGTGTCTGAGTAAATAAATGAGTGCATAGGTATTGGCAGAGTGATTCGATATGTTCATGGTTGGTGCATGGTAAATGCATGAGTGAGTGGATGAATGAAAGTGTAGTGCCTGCGTCATTAGACAAGTGTTTGGATAGTGCCTGAGTGAATAGATGAATGCATGCATAGTGTCTGAGTGACTGGATGAACGCATGCATAGTGCCTGAGTGAAAGAATGAGTGGAAGGGTACTGCCTGGGTGATTGGTTGTGTGCATATGTAGTGCCTGGGTAAATGGATGAGTAAATGGATAATGCCAGAGTGAATAAATGAGTGCATGGGTAGTGCCTGGATCACTTTAAGAGTGCATGGGTAGTGCCTGAGTGAATGGATGACCGAATGCATACTGCCTGAGAGAATGCATGAGTGCAAGGGTAGTGCCTGATTAATTGGAAGAATGTATGAGTAGTGCCTGGTTGATTGGGTGAGTGCATCAGTGCTGCCTGAGTAAATGGATGAGTGCATGGAGAATGTCTGGGTAAATGAATGAGTGCATGGGTAGTGCCTGGGTGATTGGATGAGTGCATGCATAGTGGCTGGCAAAATAGATGAGAGCACAGGTAGTGCATGGGTGAATGGATGAGTAAAAGGGTAGTGCCTGGGTGATTCGATATGTGCATGGGTAGTACCTGGGTGAATAGATGAGTGCATGGGTTGTGTGAGAGTGAGTGGATCAGTCCGATGGTACTACCTGAGTAAATGAATGAGTGGAAGGGTAACACCTGAGTGATTGGATTAGTGCAAGGTAGTGCCTCTGTACTTGCATTGGTGCAAGGGTAGTGGCTGGGTGATTGGGTGAGTGCATATATAGTTCCTGGGTGATTGGGTGAATGAATGCATAGTACCTGCATGATTGAGTGAGTACATGGATAGTGCCTGAGTGATTGGATGAGTGCATGGGTAGTGCCTGAGTGAATGGATGAGCGCAAGCATAGTTCCTCAGTGAATGCATGAGTCGCAGGGTAGGGCCTGCGTGAATGGATGAGTGGAAGGGTAGTACCCAGGTGAATGAAGAAGTGCATGAGTAGTGCCTCAGTGAATAGTTGAGTGCAAGGGTAGTGCCTGAGTGAATGGATATAGAGAAGTGCATGGATAATGGCTGGATGGATGAATAAGTGCTTGGGTAGTGTCTAGGTGAATGGATGATTGCATGGGTCGTGCCTGAGTGAATGGATGAGTTCAAGGGTAGTGCCTGAGTGAATGGATGTGGATAAGTGCATGGATAATGACTGGATGGATTAATTAGTGCTTGGGTAGTGTCTGGGTGATTAGATGTGTTCATGGATAGTGTGTTGGGATTGTGTGAGTGCATAGATAGTACCTGATTGAATGGATGAGTGGATGGATACTGCTTGGTTAAATGGATAAGTGCATGGGTAGTACCTGGTTGATTGTATGAGTACGTGAGTAGCACATAGGTGACTAAATGTCTGCAAGAGTAGTACCTGGGTGATTGGATGAGTGCAAGGGTAGACCCTGGGTTATTGAATGAGTGCAAGGGTAGTGGCTTGTTATTTGTGTGAGTACACAGATAGGGTCTGGGTATTTGGGTGAATGCATGGATACTATCTGCGTGAGCCAGTGAGTACATGGATAGTGCCTGGGTGATTTCATGAGTGCATGGGTGCAGCCTGGGTGATTGGATGAGTCCAGGAGTAGTGCCTGGGTGAGTGGATGAGTGCCTTGGCTGTGCTTCAGGGAATGGATGGGTGCATACCTAGTGTCTGGGTGTTTGTATAGTGCATGGGTAGCACCTGGGTGATTGGATGAGTAGTGGCTGGGAGAATAGATAAATTCAAGTGCAGTACATGAGTGATTGGATGACTGCTTAGGTAGTGGCTGGATGATTGGACTAATGAAACTGTTGTGCATGGGAGATGGGATGAGTACATGAGTAGTAACTCAATGAATCCATTACTAGATTAGTGATTTGACACACGCAATATATCTCAGCCTCCAACCACCAAAAATATATTAGAGTTTTAATTCTGACGCTAGGCAACCAAACAACATACAATATTTTTTTTACCGAAACTTTAATTCAACTTAGACAAATGTTTTGCAGTTTTTTCCTGTATTCAGCTTTCATACTTGCTCACTTTCAACAGTGCTTTGTATGAAGATTCATCATGAAACGGAGGGAAAAAACAATAAATGGATCGTAAAAAATAAAAACAAATGTGCACAGTAGATCATTATAACTACGTCATACTGTTCACTGCACTCACTAAACGTTTTTTAATACCAGCTTGCTGATAGCTTACTACCTTAATGAAAACAACTATATGGTAAAATTGTTTCTGATATTATTATATCTGGTACAAAATGGCCAACAATTATGAAGCAGTCTTCATTTTTGCATATTCTTTTGTAAACCTCATCCATGTTAGGCCAAATGATGTCTAAACTGTTCTTCGTCCATGTAGGAAAAACATAACTCATAATACAATGTAGAAGTTGCTGTAACAGAAACAAAAGGGCACTTTTTTTAGTGGTGAAGAGACTTTTCACATGCAACTAAAGGCTACTGTATTATAGTGCTTCCATTTACTTTTTATCTGTAGTAGCACAATGTAGTCTTCACATATCAATTTCTTTGCCGCAGTTAAAAAGAGTCCTTCATTTCTACGTGCTGTAAACAATACCCCCAATAGGCAGAATAATGCCCTAGAAACACATAATCCATAGATGCATCAACACAATACCACATTTTCTTATCTTAGATTCTTCTTTGAACTTTGGTTCTAGAAACAGCAGTTATCAGTTTGGTAACTTTTTGGGTAGTCTCGATTTCAATGTCACTGCACTCTGTCCATCCTGTTTGACATCTTAAATATATTGTGTAGTGTCCATGGGTATTAACTCCTTCATAAAATATGATTGCTATAGTTGTGAAAGTTCTTAATGAGATGGAAATTTGTGCACCTTTAAAGTTTGTAATTTTAGTTCCAAACTTAGTACCATCCACTCTGCATCGTTGTAGCATGGCTGTGACATATTTTCCATACCTCTGTAGAAACAACGGTGACCTAAGTTCTGATCTGCAGTTTGGACAGGTCATATCTTGATGGGCGTTTGTATTTAAATTTTCAAATGGCACAGCTTACCAATTTGGTAATGTTAAATAAAGGAATCGTTCTGAATTTATTTCAGTTCTAGACGTAATTTCACAATCTTTAACAGTTATGGGTCCATTTATAAGTTAAACTAAATATTTCATTGATATTCACATCTTCTTCATCTAATAGTCCTAGCATTACCATTAGAAATGCTTGAGCATCCTGCTGAAGATTGTGATAGAACACAACTGATCCAGTACAGCCATCAGTGAGTTTTCTTATTCCAGTAGCAGAATGATTAGTACTTCTTACACTTCTAAATTCTTCAAGTAAACTACACAGTTGTGAACACATTTTTTCATCTACCTTTTCTTTAATAGAATTTTTTAAATGAGGAAAATGATATAGTACATTTAACACTACATTTGCATGACAGTTCACTCCAGATTTATTATCAAAGTAATAGCCTTGTATTTCCTGATTGTGCTCTAGTTTTCTTTTCTTTCCTCCTTGTTGATTTTCTTTTTGTTCATCTTTCTGTTGAACTGTGAAAGACTGGTTAGATATTTTCCACTTTGGACACAGTATTAGTTTTTGATACTGGCCTAAATGAGGTGCATATTGCGCTCTTAACTAATTACACTCCGTTACACAGCTCACATCAGTTCTTACTTTCTTCTCATCAAAATTAATCAGAGATCAGACAACTTTCTAATTTGTGACAAAGCAACATATGACATTCCTTCATTGACTACACTACTACCAATATTAGCAAGACCTGTATCTACACTTAAACCTTGCGATTTCTGAATAGTTACTGCATACGCTAAAGACAGTGGGAACTGCTTTCGCTGGACATACAAGTCTTTCGCAAGTAGGAAAAGTAAATGACATCTACCAATCTGCTTAGCTTCAGCAAGATCATCAAATTTTATGGCTAAGAATTCCACATCATTTCTGTTAGGATAATAAACAAATGTCATAACTTTACACATTGCACCATTCACTAGCCCTTCTTCAACATTTAAATTATGATGTAAGATTACACAACAATTTTTACAGATACATAACTGTTTTTTGAATCCTACAGTTTTTGACACAGACTTTTTTAAACTATCCAATTTCGATTGCAGTTTTTCTGTTAGTAGCACTGTAACTCCTTGATGTTCCATTTTACCATTTTCTCTAATTGCGACAATCTCTTCTTTTTCTAGTTGCAATAATTGTTCATTGAGTTTACTACACTCCTCAAGAGTTGGCATCAAACAAACATTAGGCTTGTCTTCCTTAACAAAATTGTACATTACTGTAGCTACTAAAACATTACTTGGAAACAAATTTCTGATGAGACGGTTTTGTAATACTGTCTTTTCCTCTTTTGTGAGGACTCTCACTCGTACATACTTTAGTAAATCTGCATGATGCATATCTGATTCTTGGCACATATTTTGGATAAATTCCTTGTATTGAAGATTTTCCCAAATGTTAACTTTTTCAATACTTCCTAGTGAATTCCTTGTTACATTATGTAGTAGTTTCTTGAATACAGGTTGTCTTTTTACAGGAGTTAGTTGTAGCAGGTCTCAAAGACTATTAAGTGTTTTCCTCCAAAAAGTACCATGTAGTCAGTTTTTAATGTTTGCTGCATTCCTAAATTTATAAAGGCTTGCATTAGGATAGACACCATACTGACTCCATCAATAACTAGTAGCTTTCAGTTCTTCAATACTCTTCCCACTTCAAGACAAGCATTACCAGATAATTTGCTGTATTGTAATTTGTTGTCATGTTCAACAGGCAGCATTAACAATCGATGAAGGGTAAATCCTTTAGCATTATGAGCAGATAAGCCTGTTGGTGCAGTGACTACACACGACAAATTGGGCTCTGGTTCCTTCTATAGGTAGCTTTTCAGTATTTTATGAAGAAGCGTTTTCCAGTTCCAGCTTGATCACTTATGCACAATAGAACTGGTTTATATATTGAACATGCACACTTTTTATTCTCATGGAGAAACCCATGTTCTACTTTATCTTTCAACAATTTCTTTCTGATCTGCATTCAATTGCTGTATTAGTAGTTCTAGATCCACAGTTTCCTATCTTACTTGCTGTATTGCATTCTCAGCCTCATGCATAGCTATTGCAGCTTTATTTTCAATGATTGGCAGTCCATGGGGATCTTGACTTCCAGGTGCTGAACTTTGACTGTTCTGAGAACTCTCTCTTGCTATCTTAGCAGCAATTGTTTCCTCTTGTTCAATCTCATCTCTCAACATTTGAAGATACACTGGAAACACAGAGCCCTCAATACTGTCTTTCACAGCGTTGAAAGAGTCCTCATAGCAGGCAAATTCTCCAAGTAGCTCACTTTCAGTTCACCATGGCTTAAAGAACTGTTACAAGGCTAAATAGAAAAACTCTCTTTTGTCTGGAGTACGGCAATTTAGCTTTCAATGGTTGATTACATTTCCTTTGTTATGTCTCACCAAACATTCTTCACATCCAGCCACAGCAAATTTATCTTCATCTATGTATTCAATGACATTACTTCTGAAAGTATAATGTTGAAGTATTTCATAAAGACACATCGTTTCCAGATGATGACTTCTTCTTGGATAGGATGTATTCAGTATGTTACTCTTCAGAATATCTGTGCTGTGTGGCTCAAATTCTGCAAGGTATTTTTTTTTTTATTTTTTTTTATTTTTTTTCATTTTGAATTGAATTTTGAGGAAAAGACTTCAGTACTCTGTTACAAGTATTAGCAAGCCCTAAACTCACCCAAACAAATCCTCTAGATTTAGAAAGCAAGCAAGTTGAGTTTAACCGGTCTATACATTCATAGGAGCCTATCTCTCTGTGACAAAGCATTTTCAAACTAAAACTGTACACTTTCTTGGTAAGATTCTTTTCTGCTGAAATCTCCTCCCACATTTGTTTCATCTCAGTTTTCTCTGACTTTGTTATATAAGATGTAACATACCGAGCAACAGCAATTGAGTTGTCAGCAACAAACTGCACATCCATATTTGCATTCCACATCTTCGGAATCACAGGGTTGTAGTCATTAATGTACTTGGAGGCCTCTGTTCTTCTTAGGTTGTATGCATTTTTCTGTGATTTCCTTGTAAGTGCATATCTGACTGCAGACACAAAGCTGTTGACTCTTCCTTGTGAGTTGACAGGTAGTGGGAAACCAAAACGACATCTTGTAGAAAATTTCCCTTTTGCTCTGTATCTTCACTGACAGTATTTTCTGCAGCTATGATTTTGGAATCTTAGAACTTGTTGTCTTAGAATGTTGTCACTACTCTCCTTTGGTATGGAACAAGTTACATACTGCTCAATAAAAGACAACACAGACTCATCACTGTCTGTTCCAAACTTTGGAGCATCTTTTACCCACAACAGCATGTGAATAAGGGGAGCACCTCTTGCTTGGTACTCTTTACACCTAAAGAAATCAATCACCTCACCAAGAGGAGTTTTTGTTTTGTTCAAGAGGAAAGCCATCATTGTTTGAAATCTGTGATTAAAATATCTGCAAACATTTGCAGGGTCTGTTGAGCACAATTCTCCTAGCGTCTTCAAATGAATGTCTTTTATATTTGAATTTGCCTCCTGCAAGAATTCTAGCAGGTCATCCCAAGCATGTTTATCAAACCCAGTGTCAGCAACCATTAGGTGCTCCAAGGTTCCTCAACATGCACTTAATTTCACCATAACGCCGAAACTAATATTCATTAGTCCCACGCTGACATGCCATTAGGTTCTTAAATTGTATTCCAAGTGCTCATCTTTTCCTTGAACTATTTCAAAAGTTATCTTGCTGATATATTATGCAAATTAACTCCTGTTTTTAGAATATGATCCACAACATATGAGAGGCCAGACAAGTCACTCTCAAATAATAGGTGAAATATATACGGAATAAACTGACGAAATTTAGGGTCTTCTGAATAAAGTCTACTACATCTCTACTGAATTGCAGGTATTTGCACAGGTCGCTCGTCACACCTGCCACCTACTCCAGTAGGTAAAATATGTGGGAAACGCCGAGCTTCTAAACTTTTTTTCCACACACTTAATGGAGCTCCTTTTGCTTCCTTCATTTGAAATAGCTCGATGACATCACCAATAACCTTTTTAGAATGCAAAGGGTGGATGGTTTAATGTTCATAAGTTTCTTCTGTCCTGGACTGGTCCACCTTCCCAATCTGGCCTGTTGATGCAAATATCTGATCCTCCATGTGTGTGACATCTTGTAGGCTTTCCACATTTCTATGGTAAACATTGTTTTGTACCAGATATAAAATTGTTTTCTTAACTTTGGTAACATCTTCTAACTCCTGCCACTTCTTGTTCTTGATAGGCACACCATTTACAAGAATTACTAGTCCTTTCTCTAAATCTTTATTTACCCCTACCGTTTCAATGTTTCTCTTGACATCTATTGGCAATTACACTACTCTACCTTTTGGACCTTTTTGTAGCTCTGCTGGGGGTAACTTGCCTGTCTTTGGCTCCATACGTACTATAGCCTAGACTGGATGTAGAGTTTTGATAAGAATGGACTCATAAATATTTAAACCTTGAAGTGCTTCTGGAATGGGAACCAGATCTAACTTGTTATGCACAGCTCTAGCAGGCATTTTATTATCCTCTAATTTATTGTAGTAGTACTTACATATAACTTGTCGAGTGCACAAGTGAAATCTTTCTTCTACAAATAAGTAAAGTGCAAACTTTTGCCAGTTATCATTAGTCTCTATTTCACTTTTTAAATATAAGTCAACAGTCCATGCTTGATTCTTGTAGTGAGTGCTTCGACAGCATATACAAACATACTCTGTTTTTTCAGCACACACTGTCTTAAATGTTGTAATCTCTTTTTCAAAACTATCAACTGTAGTACCTGTGTCTTGTTCTACAACTCCTCCTGTTATCAGCTCCTTGATTTTCCTACAGTCCTGTTCTGGACCAAAGAAACAAAACTACATATCATCATAATCCTTTTCTACATCTGCCACAGTACCATGTCAAAGTGCCCTATTAATTTTTCCCCAAACATAAAGCAGGAGTTTTTACATAATATAGCCTTCTAACTAAAGTTTGCATTGTTGAGTGGTGTGCAGCTAACATCCTAAAATGATGAAATGTGTTTTGACACACTTTCTTTGATAAACAAGCTAGTGAGTGTCCCTGCAAATGTGTATGCTTTCTCAGCTTGCAAGGATCCACACCTTGTAAAGTACTTATTTTGTGTTTTAAACTTCGCATTGGAAATATACGTAGGAATTTACTTAATATATCAATGGATTGCAGTCTAATACTACAAATACTACTACAATTCCATTTGTATACAGGGACCTGACTAGTCTCCCTTGTACCTCTTCTGCAATAACTTCTTCTATATTTCTAGGTACAATCACCTCTTTTGCTATAAGACTGCCATTCTCCATTTCATAACATCGTCCATTTTCATTAAAAGCATGAACTAATCTGTTATCCTTGAGATAGCTCTCTTCATTAAAGAATGGCTCTGTACTAGAAGTATGCATCCATTCTCCACTAAAAACTATATAAAAGTTACTTATATTCACTAATCTTTTCTTCTGGTTTTGTCTCTTCATGCACAGCACTATTTTGTCAAGAGTCTTCATTCTATTTAGAATCAAAATGAAAAGCTTCCTTTTCAAAGCAAAGCCCTTGTCAACTACTTTTTCAACTTGGTGTCTCTGTTTCAGTGTCTCTCTCCTTCTTCTATACTTCTTCATAGTTCTCTGTAGATTTATAACCACTCTACTAAGAAACATTCTGGCTCTGATTTCCTTAAACTGCTTCCGTCTCCTGGTTAAGGTGCATCCATGTCTTTTCTGTACTTGCAATGTACAGTTTGTCCACTCTTATTGTTTCTCATAGTCATAATTTCATTTTCTTTAGATTGTAGTTTGTTGTAAGTAAGTGCATATAATTTTAAGTAATGACTTTGTCCTCTTACCAGTAGCTCTTTTTTCTTTCACCACTTTTTCTGCATTTTGCCCCTTTTGTAACTCATTTCTGCAAACATACTGTAAATGCTTCTGTTACTTTTCTAGGCATAGTAACTGTGTGTAGTTATGTAGATATTGTTCTGAAAAACAAAAACAAGTATATTTTAATTTTTACCCTAGCCAATCTGCCAACTACTTTACTACTAACTTACACATAATACAAAAACAGTTTTCATGTTATGTTGCAGTTTTAAATCTACACATGAACCTAGAAATATTACTACATGCACTTACTTCAATATAACAAACACAGGGCAAAGCACAAAACTTTATTTAATAGTTACCTTTTAACATTTTAACACCCTCCCCAAGTGGCAAACAGAGAGCTACACGGAGCAGAGCTCCCCTTAGATCCAGCTCCAGGAAGCACAAAAGGAGAGGGTCCCCGTGGCAAAGGAAGCAGGAGGAAGAAAGGTGAAGAGAAGATTGCCGGCAAGGCTGCCATACCCCCGAGTAGAAGGGGAGATTGTCTAGAAAGGTCCGGGACTAATGTGCCAGTGGAGAGGCAGCAGGGGCAAGTGTATAGTTTAGTAGAAGGACCTGTTGCCATTAAGACTGAGTTTGTTTCAAACCCGGAGCAAGTAGGGGGCCCCCTTTCCCTTAGCAAAGGTTATATTACCCCTTTTACTTTTAAAGCTAGCAGAGAGAGGTTTAGAACCACAGGGGAGGTGGGCAAGGAAACCTGAAAGATACGGGGGAGCAGGAAAAGTAGAAGCGAGATTCTGAGCCGTAAAATAAAAGTTACCCCCTCTTTGAGATGCTTTTTTAAGGTTCTCCCACCAGTGGTTATTCTCACAAATCAGGAAAAGGACATGGAGAGGCAACCTATAAGCCCAGGAACGCTTGACCAGGGGGGTGCTACCCACACAATGGGGACACAAACAGAAGGAATACTAGAAGAGGTGGCAAGTGAGAAAGGGGAGGCCCGTGAAGATCGAAAAATGCTAGTTAACAACAGGGCAACCCTCTCTTCGGAAGGACCCTTAAAAGTTGCGGTGATCAGAAAGAAGATGCCGGTGCTGTGAGGACTCTCTATTAGAAATGTTTGCCTCGCTCTCCGGGGACATCAGAAAAGGTTTTGTGGTATCAGAGCGAGATATGCAATTTTTGGGAGGTACTAGAGAAAAAAATAGACTCTCTGGCAGCGAGAACTCAGACACTAAAAACTAATGTTGGTGAGCAAACGGCAGATCTAAACAACAGCAAAAAGGAGATCCTAGCACTGCAGAGGGTGGAGCAAGTACTGCAGGAGAAGATCGAACAGCTGGAAAATATTTCTAGAAAGAATAACTTGTGTATAATTAATGTCCATTAGGGGCGAGAGGGGGGATAATCTAAAATGATTTGTGGTTTTATTAATAAAGGAAGCCCTCCAGATGGAAGAAAGTGAGGCAGCAATAGAAAAGAACATTCAGCAGGTACATACAGACCCCTTTAGAGTGAAGCCACGGAAAATCCTGCTTACCTTCCAAACGTACGCCCTGAAAGAGAAAATACTCCTAGGTGCATTGAAATTGAAAACTCTCAGGGGAAGGAATTTTCCTTTGAAATTAGGTCCGACCTGGCCTAGGCTACCCTGGATAGACTGTGGGAACTCGGAAAGTGCCTCAAGGAATTTCAGAAAACAGGAGCATCAGCAGGGCTTAAATTTCCAGCTGTCCTCAGAATTATGCATAATAATAAAATGCACTTTTTGAAAAGTGTTGGAGAGGCTTATGATCTTCTCGATGTAATTAAGGAGGGGGGAGGTACCCGGACACTGACATATAATACTAGAATTGGAGGGGTAGGAGATAAAGTTGGGGTGACATATGGGTTTTTTCTTTTTTATATTAGTGTAAATATAGGTGGCGGTGTGAAACAAGGGGCTGGGAAGAAAATGAGACCTATACCAGGTCCAGTAGGAAGCAGAAGTGGGTTCTCCAAGGGGGTGGGAAGGGTGCACTGGGTAGGGAGCATGTGGGAAAAAACTACAAAACAATTCCTCAAACACCTCAAATAGACAGAAGGTAGATATGACATGTTATGACGCTGAAGGCATACATCTGAAAAATACAGTAGGGAGATGACGCAGATACTAACATGGAATGTCAACAGGCTACGCACAAGGGATAGAAGAGATAGGATATTACAATATCTCAAAGACTCCCCAGCACAATCCTGATTTCACAGGAAATGCACCTGGTAAAGGAGGAATGTATGAAGCTGTTTAAGAAACAAAGATGGGTACAGCAGGTAGGGTGTACAGAGCAGACAGCTACTATAAGAGGGGTAGAACTAATGGTGAAAAAACAAGGGGGTGCGTTATTAAGTACACGGGTGGACAAATCCTGCAGATAGATCATAGCGAACCTAAAAATAAGGGACGGCCCACTAACCTTAGTAGGCTATTACAGACCAAACCAGGATGACTGTGACCCCTTAAAGTCAGTGTTCACCAACTTACTAGACTTCCCTGGCCCGGTTATAACGGCAGGAGATTGTATTATTATTATGGATTTAAAGCTGGATAAATCCAGTAATAGTAGGGCTATACCCACTCCAAAATCCCGGCCCTTTTTGAAATCAATGATGAGGCAGCATGCTCTCAGTGATTTATGAAGAGAGGGGTTTAGGAGCTCTGCAGGGCACTTCATTTCACAACTAGAAATATGGGCAGAAATCGAGGATCGATAATTTTTTGGTAGAAGCGAGTCTTACACAAGATGTTTTAGACATTAAATATATTGTCACACATCTGTCAGACCACTCAGCAGCCATAATAACACTTAGAAATGACAGCCGACATAAGGATGAAAGGTGGACTTTGGATCACAATATTTTAGCAGAGATAGAGATAATGGATGCCCTAAAGATAGAAGTGAGTGAGTTCCTACAAATTAATTGGGGTTCTGCCCCAATCGGGATAGTGTGGAATACTTTGAAAGCTTTTATTAGGGGCAAGATCACAAGGATACTTAGCTATAGGAATAAACAATAGAGGCTAGAGTTGGGTAAACTAGAGGTAGAAATGGGAAAGCTAGAAACAGACAGAACTATGACTGCAGGCAGCAATACTCAGAGGGAAGAGATATTGTTACTACTCAAAAATAAATTGGAAGAAACCCTACAAAACAGGATTAAGAAAAGATGGGACACAAGTAAGCTGGCCCATTTTGAATATGGGGAGGGGAAGCTTTTAGCCTGGAAGATCAAGACAGAACAAAATAGGAATCATATCAACAGAATTAAGGTGGGGCAGTCTGATATAATGTTAACTAATGATTCGGATTTGGAAGAGGCCTTTTCAGAATATTTTCGAGATCTCTATTCCGAAGAGAATGAGGTCTCAGTGGAGGAGACGATAGCCTGGTTAGCTGCGTCAGTTAAACCTTTGGATCAAGAGCAGAAAGAGAGTCTCAACCAAGATGTAACAGAAGAAGAAGTGAAGAAGGCAATACACTCATCTTAGGATGAGAAAGCCGCTGGGCCGGATGGGATACCAGTGGAGCTATATAAGGTCCTAGGGGAAGTTCTAAACTCTTTTTTGAAAGAGGTAATTAAAGAGATTTTAGAAAATGGGTTCCAATTTCCAAGATCATGGAATGAAGTGACAATGTCACTTATCTTGAAACCAGGCAAGGACTCCGCCAACTGAGATTCATATGGACCTATATCCCTATTGAACACAGATCTTAAAATCTTTACCACTATCCTGGCGGGGAGACTGAGCACGGTTGCGGGGGGGGGGGGGGGGGGTAATCCACAAGGATCAGAAGGGATTCATCAAGGGGAGGCACATTCATGAATTAACGTATGGGCTCACTGGAGCAATTGATGTGGCAACAGTTTATTCTGCCCCCCTTGCAGTTATTATGTTAGATGCTTCCAAGGCCTTCAATATGGTCAGGTGGTCTTATCTGCAAGTGGTTTTGAAGAGACTCGAGCTAGGGGACACATTTTGTAGGGCAGTTGAATTAATATATCAAAATCCCACTGCAAGAGTTTTAGTAAAAGGAATCTTAACAGTGCCTTTTAAAATCTCAAGGGGCACAAGACAGGAATGCCCACTGTCTCTCCTCTTATTTAAACTGTACATAGAGCCCTTTGCCCAAAAACTGAGGATGGCAGCTAACATTCCTGCCTTCTCTTGGAGGATCGAAGAGAAGAAAGTTGCATTATATGCAGATGACCCGGTAATCTTCTCCTCCGATCTAGAGGCTCCGCTATCCCCTACCATACAGATAGCTATGGGGTTTGGTAGAATATCGGGTTAGCTGGTAAATGAGGCTAAAACAGAAATCATGGTCTGGAACCAGAGGAATGATAACTTGCTGATTAAAAAGGAGAAGAAATATTTGGGGATTAAAATTGTGGAAGATATAAATAAAAACCCTGAATTTAACCTGCTGAGAATTCTTAGGGAAACAGTGCAGTTATTGAAGAGCTGGGTACATCTTCCTCTTACGATTTTTGGTCGGGTTAATTTGGTCAAGATGGTGATGCTGCCAAAAATCACTTATCTATTTAACACCATCCCTCTTCATTTTGAGAAACCAACAATAGATGGAATCCAACAGGCAATAAACTATTTTATCTGGGCTTATAAAGGGGTCTGGATCTCTTGGAAAAAGCTGTGGAGACAGAGAGAGAAAGGGGGATTATCGTTACTGGACATTCAGTATTATGCCTGGGCTTTTCAAATCGCTAACTCTCTAATGCTTTTTAGGACCCCAGATGACATGGATGTCGGAGTTATTTTCTCCGCAATGATAAAAGCGAGCAAAATGGGCACTCAAAATGTTTCAGGAAGATTAAGTTAAAAAGTACCACAAACACTCACCAGAATGTGATGTACGAGAAGAAGGCGGCTTAAAATAGACTAATATTCCTTCTCAGCCCCAATTTGGGAGTCTCCAGGGACACCGGAATGTCTCAAGGACAAATTTACTTTATCAATGAGGGAGACGGGTATACTTGTGTGGGGTGAGATTACGGCGGACGGACAGTTAATCGCATGGAAAGAGTTAAAAGATCTTATGGGGACAAAATTTCCCATTTAAAGTATATGCAATTGGTGAGCTGGGTGCAGGCACGGAAAACTCCACTGGGTGTAGCCAATTACTTGGTGGAACAAGTTGTAGGTAAACCCCCTGATGTCAAAGAAGTCTCCTTCTGGTATTGGGGTTTGCAAGACAACACAGACGGAGAATTCACCCTGGTAGAAGATCTATGGGAAAGATGCTTGCCGTACTGCAACTTACAACATATTTGGCAAATTATCGATGCGTACATTTTACACTATTGTTAAGCCTGCTGTTTTAAAAAGAAACCACCTCTTCTCACTTCATAGGGCATATATAACACCAGAGATGCTGTCCAAAGTGGGGAAAGGAAAGCCGGTTGCCTGCGCTAAGTGTGGCTTGGAAAATGCGGCAGATGTACATATGTTCTTCCAATATACACAAATACAGAATTTTTGGCATGAAGTTGAATCAACACTTTCAGGTATTTTGGGGATACACATAAAGGTAAACTCTCACAAATTATTTTTGGGGGGATGGAGGGTGTATCAGGAGAATTTTTTATTTTATGCATTATTGCTTGCTATAAGGGAGATGTGTCTTAACTGGATAAGTGAAATACCGCCTCAGCCTTCAAAGTGGTTGGAGTCCATGTTTTATATGTCAAGAATGGACTTGATGGAAAATGGGTCCAAAAAGGGGAGAATATTCTGGGATAAACTACAAGAATTGGGCAGGGGCTAACCAAATTCAATGACCGGGTAAAAAGATAATAACAAGATAATAAGAAGAACCTCCTGTCCAATGATTACACCGCCGTAACTCTCTGCTTTAAGCTGCAAGGGCCTCCCAATACACTTTATGCAGCCACCGTTAAATCGGACGTTGTCTGAGAGAGATATACCAGAAGGAGGATGGTATCTTAACCCAATGCACTTTTTCTCTACCCCTGGTGGGGGTCCATAGTTTTTCTCCTCTGCAGAGAAAAGGCAAGGGTAAAAGTTATTTAAAACCTGAGGTGAATGAGGACTTTTTTTTAAATAAAAAAAAAACATATTAGCACCCTCTTGTACAACACTGCTACAGCATATCTCACTTCTCACTTATACATGGTTAAAGAACAGTTTATTCCTGCTGTAGTAAATTTTAAAATGAGCATTAAGGCAAGAAGGCATATTTACAAGCCCCGTGCACTTTCCGGAGCATCACTTTTTTTGACACACCGGCACTGTAATGTGGTGCTACATATTTACAAAGCCACATAAAGTCACTCTAATCAGCTTTTCATGGCCTTATAAATACAAGTGCTTTTCAGGCAGCACTTTGCATGAAAGAAGCATGGCATGGGTGTTGCTGTGGATAGTGCACCCCAGGGGAGGTATAGGGAGTTGCAATGAGAACAAAAACATTTCGTTCACCTTGTTTTTTCCTGTGTCTATGCATGCTGCATTCTACAGCACACATACAAAGAGGAAAATACCTCTTGTGATTGTTTCTGTACAGACAGGTGTCCCTTTCTGCCCAAAAACAATCATCCCCACTACACAGGCACCCTTGCACCATGGTGCAAGGGTGTCTACGTTGGTGCATGGCAGCTAGTTCTGCATCAGCACAGGGAAGAGCATAGGAATCCATCATATTATTTTAAATATGACGCATCCCTGTGCTTTGAAAGTAATGCAGCATGACGCAGCCAAATGGCTTGCAGCTGCACACTGCATTACTTTCTTCTAAATTTAGCCCCAAGTGTACAAGTACATGCAGTGCTTCAACACTATAAATTCAAACACAACATAATAGCTATTGGATGCCTCTCTACTACTGTTTTAGTGCTCTATTTACTATCTCAGTACTGTTCTACTTAAATGTATCAGATTTAAATTTAGGGAAACTCTACATATAGCAATCTTCACAGTAATGTCTATCAAAGCATATACCTCACTAATTCTTCCAACTACATCCAAGAGTATGTCACAGCTTCATATATAATTCACCAGATGGTTCTGAAAGACTACATATTGTTCAGTAAAACTTGTAAAAACATGTATTTGTGGTTGAATACATGAATACACCGTGGATGATTGAATTGGTGCATACATAGTACCTAGGTGATTGTTTGAGGATACAGGTACTGCCTAGATGATTCCCTGAGTATATCAGAACTCCATGGGCCGTTCCATATCTTTATAGTTACTACCTACATGTTTACATGAGTATATCACTGCAAAGTGGGTGTTTGATGAGCGCATGAGTAATGACTCAGTGAATGGATAAGTGCATGGGTAATGCCTAAATGAATGAATGAGTACAAGGGTAGTGTCTGCATCTATAAATAAACTCAAAAGTCCAAACGTATATATAGCTATGTGCAACCACAAGAACTATATCTCACCATCTAAGCATATGCAAAGAGGTCATATAAGTTAAAAACCACAATGACAAACACTTCCCAATACATACATAAGAAGTATTACATCTTTCTACTTCATATACAGGCAGACAACATGTTCTCATCTTTTAATTGTGACTGCACTACTCCTGTGATATATCTATTCATATCACTGTGATACTCTTTTTTTATCTTTTCTTATGTCATTTTTATAATGAATTAAAACGTTATGTACATACCAGTGAATTCAGTATGTAGACTATATTGTAGTTTTAGCTCTTTGTGGATAGTCTTAACACTGCAAGGTTTTCTGTAAACTTACATAAGAATGGTACACCACTGTCATACTAAGCAACCACAAAATGGCAACCTCTTCAACTTTGCACTCTGTAATCATGAGAAAGACAGCAAATGAAATCATGTCTTTCATTTTAGACTCCTCTATCTCCTCTTGTGAAGGGTTAGTATCTGTTAACCCTTTCCCTCTCTTTCAAAAAGAGATTCCTATCTATGTGTGTTTGCAAGGTTTTCGCGATTATCGCTGAGAAATCCCCACAAAAAACAGGAGTTCAAACCAATATCTAGCTTCATTTTTTTTATTTAAATACTACACAACAGTTTATTACATAGTCCTGAGTTTGAAATAAAATCTTGCCATTACTTAAATTGTGTCATCACTACTCAACTTTTAAAAAAATGCTCGGTCTCTTTAACACCCTTCCCCCCAATACAGTCTTACCTCAGTGTACCTAGCAACCCAGTGCAACCAGTAGGTCACAAATTCATAACAAATTCTAGTAAGAACATGCTGCTTCCAAAGTAGATACAGCAGGTGTGCTTTACTCCACAAATTCAAAAGCATACCAAGGTCTGTTTTACATTTCTTTCCTTAAACAACACCCCATCTGTTCTGCTCGATTTTCCTGGCCTTCTTGTGTTAACAAGTGATTGGATGTGACTTCAGTCTCTTATCATTCAAGCCTAAGGGTTAGAGTAGTGAATGGAGCCTATTTACTAGGCACTTTGATATGATTCTGTGCTCTTCCCCATAGATCAGGGCTTGCATATATAGCCTAGGGGATAGATTTGTTAGTATTAGGCATAACCTGTCCTATAGTGAGGGTATTTCATGGAGCTGTGCTGAATTCAGGCCTGGTAGGCCTCAAACGGGAGAGACTCCATCTTTCTTTCTGCTTCGGCAGCTTGAGATGCTTCTAGGCCAAAAGCTATGTTTTAGTTATGAGGTGTTATTCGCTTGGAGAGAACCGGTTCAGGCCGGCCCTTATCGAAGGATTGTATTTTTCTTCATGCCGAAGACACTACATCAGGCCGGCCGGCTGGGAACGTGTCCTTGGTACGGGGAGGTACAAGAATTTGGTGGGCGGCAGGTTACGGGCCGGAATTTTCCATGAGGAAATGCACCTCTATATTAGTGAAAGTCTGAGGCAGTTACATGTTCAGTCCGTAGGCGGCATCTGGCCGTTAGCAGTAAAGCTACTACTTATTCCAGGGAAGACAGACGCCATCTTGAAGGCGGAGAAGAACCGAGAGACAGATGCTTTCCTAGCAGAATAGCCAGAGAGGAGAGAGTAGCCGATAAGGAAGAGGTCCCAGTGACTCGAAGAAGGGTGATTCCAGGCGAGCCGAGATACAAACGAGAAGGGAACCTAGATGACCACTGAGTGCAGGCTACATACTACTAAGGTGATGTCGACCCTTTCTTATTAGAGTGTACAACTTAATCTTTCACTTTTCTTTGCAGGTTATGTGTTATATCGTAATGTTATGTGATTATGTATGTAATGAGTAATAAAGTATCCAGTTTGTAGTGAACCAACATGTGCTGCGTGTTCTTGTATAAGAGGGTAGCCTATTCTTCTAGTCAGCTGCGGCTACATGAACAGATGTTAACCCTGATCAGGTAAGTGGTAACTGAATAAGGGAAAGAGGAGCCCCTCGAATCTGAGAACAGGCTGTACTCAAACTGGCAATCCTTGTGTGATCTGATGAATAGTGAGCCCTTTTTGTATGTTATGGTAACCATAGGATGAACTGTCGTATGAGACTGCCATCTGGGTAGAGAGGTCTGGATTCGTAGGGGATCGCGAGGCCGCCGATTGTGCTGATACTGTCGTCTGGGCAGAGAGGTCTGGGCTCGTATGGGACCGCGAGGCCGCCACTTGTGATACTGTCGTATGGGCAGAGAGGTCTGGGTTCGTATGGGACCGCGAGGCCGCCACTTGTGATACTGTCGTATGGGCAGAGAGGTCTGGATTCGTAGGGGATCGCGAGGCCGCCGATTGTGCTGATACTGTCGTCTGGGCAGAGAGGTCTGGGTTCGTATGGGACCGCGAGGCCGCCACTTGTGATACTGTCGTATGGGCAGAGAGGTCTGGGTTCGTATGGGACCGCGAGGCCGCCACTTGTGATACTGTCGTATGGGCAGAGAGGTCTGGGTTCGTATGGGACCGCGAGGCCGCCACTTGTGATACTGTCGTATGGGCAGAGAGGTCTGGATTCGTAGGGGATCGCGAGGCCGCCGATTGTGCTGATACTGTCGTCTGGGCAGAGAGGTCTGGGTTCGTATGGGACCGCGAGGCCGCCACTTGTGCTGATACTGTCGTCTGGGCAGAGAGGTCTGGGTTCGTATGGGACCGCGAGGCCGCCACTTGTGATACTGTCGTATGGGCAGAGAGGTCTGGGTTTGTATGGGACCGCGAGGCCGCCGATTGTGAGATCTTGGTATACATAGTAGGAATCCCCTGTCCTTAGGTGATAGATATATGTGATTATGTAGGATTGTAAATAGGTTCTAGGGAGGGGGTAACGTTCTGGCTGGGTTAGTGAGGCCCTGATGAGTGGGTTCTATCTGATCCGAAAACCCAAGCAGAACATTTGGCGTCACGAACCGTTTACGAAACCTGTGTGCGTTGTGGTTGTATCGTGTTTGCTTCTGGTGCGTGCGTGGTTTCGTTTGTATATTATTTTTACATAACTGTGAGTGTAGTTTTCTTTTCTCTTTCTTCTTTTTCTTTTTCTCTTTTTCTTTATTTTCAAACATGTTTTCTAGAAAGTCGAAATCTACTTTTAAGTTGCCCGTTGATATTCCCGGCTGGGATTCAACGCCTTATGAGGCCTTAGCCCGTGAGTGGGCTGATTCTACTGGTTTGAGTGAGAATTGGAATTCTTTTTTGGAACTGGCGGAGCCGGCTGATGTGATTGCTTGTTTACAGAAGGCGCCAATATCTAAGGGTGATGAACTTCCCGTTTTGGGGCGCAGAGGTTGGATTGTTCTGTCTGCGTACAGGATCCTGCATGAGAGGTTGTTGAAGTTACAGAATGTGCATAAGGATGTGGAAGCGAATTTTGTTAAGATTCAGAATGCTCATACTTTGTTGCGGTGTCAAAATAAGTTGCTTGCCGACAAACTTGATACGTACCAAACTATTGCCGAGAGGGCGGCTGTGCGAATTGCTCGTTATAAATACAAAAATCGGCGTGGTCGGGTTTCGAAGCGAAAGGTGCGTCTGGTCGTGGCGAAAGCCGGACTGGATTGGAATCCTGATGAATGGGATGGTAATATCTGGAACTCCAGTGATTCTCCTTCCTCGGGTGAGGAGTCTGCCAAGCGCGAGTCCTCTCGCTCCGGCCGTGATTGTAAATCTGCTTCTTGCGCCTCTGATGGTGCACTCCATGATTGCGTTCGTCCTTCGAGTGGGGTCGATGCTTCTTACACTGATTGTTCCTCTACGTGTACTGGTCGAGCTCCTTGTGCTGCTCGTCCCGCGGTCTCGGTGCATCCGGTTTTTCGGCGGAAGTTGCAGCAGGCTCCCGGTGCCCCGAATGGTATTGCTTTAGACTCTTTGGAGGATTTTACTCAACAAGAAATTAGTGATATTTTACAAAGATTTCGGCAGCGAGCTGGTGAGTCCTTACTCACATGGATGGTGCGCCTTTATGAACTGGGCGCTGCTGGCATTATGTTGGATGCTGGCGATTGTTTGAAGTTTTGTTCCTTGAGTTCGGATTCTACTGTACAGGATCATTTTCGTAACTTTAATGTTGGTGGTCAAATTTCTTTGCTTCAATTGGCGACTGACGGTTGTAATCAAAAATATCCTACTGAATCTGATTGGCCTGTGAATGACAAACCGTGGTATACTTTGCGCGATGCTACGCAACGTCTCAAAGAGGAGGTAAGGAAAACGGCAATTTTTCTGAATACTGCTGACAGGTTGCTTGATGGTTTCTTGACATCTTCTGTGCGGAATCGTATTATTCGTTCTTCTCCTGTTGCTTATAAGCAGGTTATGATGACTTTATTGATTAATCAGACTGGTAACATGTTATCTGTGGTGCTGGAATCGGTACGCCAACTCGGTGAGTTGGGTGAGTGGTTTAGACCTGAACGGCAATCCCGGCCTGACACTCGTACTCCTGGTGACAATAAACTTACTAGACGTGATATGTTTCTTGGTCTTCTGGCCGATGGTGTGCGGAAAGAGGACATTGATGGTGAGACTACTTCTCGTTTGTGGGAAATGTTTCGCAAACGTGGCTTGGATCGGAAGGAGGGTGCCCGGCGTGTTCGGACGACTGAGTGTGATCGTGGTTTTTCTGACGGTAGCGGTGATGACGACCGCCGTGGGCGCTCTGATCGTCGTGATGATCGACGTTATGTGCGTGACTTGTCCCCCCGTCGTGAGAGAGACAGGGAGAGAGAGGGGGAAAGAGAGAGGGGGAGAGATGATTATGTTAACAGCAGACGCAGAGATGATAGGGATCAATCCCCTGAGTTGAGAAGGAGAGAGGATCGACACACATTGGCCGATCGAAACCCGCAGTACAATGCAGGGAACAGTAATCCATTTCGTAATGGAGATGGATATGAACAGGAGGTATCGATACCTAGGAAACGTGAGAGTCTTTATCCTGATTTATCCTGGTACACAGAACGCAGTAAAGATGACTAGGAAATAGGTCAAGCTCCAGTACACAGATGGGCTCACAGAGATAATAGACCCTATGTAGATATTGATATTTATTGGAGACATCGTAATGTCCAAAGGGCCCGAGCATTGGTAGATACAGGAGCGGAGGCCACTCTTATTCATGGAAAATCAAAGAAGTTTAAAGGTCAGCCTTTTACAATTACCGGATTAGGCGGAAAGGAAACTCCCGCAGTTCAAACCTTACTTGAAATGAGAATAGGTAGAATTCCTAGAAAAGAATACTCTGTATTAGTGGTGCCACTCTTAAGAATTCATAATTGGAATTGATATTTTGAAAGGAATGACTTTGCACTTAGATGATGGATGTTACCAATTTGGAACTAAACATTATATATCGTCCAGGCCTGTACGGGTTGGTCGTTTAAGAATGCCCCCCATAAAAGTTCCCCAGGCGACAAAAGTGGTTCGTCAGAAGCAGTATCGTATTCCGGGTGGTCATGAAGAGATTAGTACCACTATTCAGGAGTTGGTGGATGCAGGTGTTATCACCCCAGTTACTTCTGCTTGGAATAATCCTGTTTGGCCTGTACGTAAGAGGGATAATTCTTGGCGCATGACTGTTGATTATCGAGAATTGAATAGACACACACCCTCTTTGACTGTTGCAGTACCGGATGTTATTACCCTAATTGAAAGAATCCAAAAACATCCAGGTACATGGTATGCGTCCATTGATATTGCTAATGCTTTCTTTTCGATTCCGATTGCCCCTGAGTGTCAGGAACAATTCAGTTTTACGTGGAACGGGCGTCAGATGACGTTTAGAAGTCTTCCTCAGGGCTATGTGCATAGTCCTACGATATGTCACCGGTTGGTGGCAGAGCATCTGGCTGAGGTACCGGTTCATCCACAAATTCAGATATGTCACTATATTGATGATATTTTGATCCAAGGCGAATCACGAGAGGAAGTTCAGACCCAATTGGATAGAGTCATTGAGTGTCTGCGCGAGAAAGGTTGGGAAATCAACCCGGATAAATTACAAGGTCCGTCCCAAGCTGTAAAATTTTTGGGTATTAATTGGCATGAAGGGCACCGAGAAGTGATCCCTCAGGTTAAACAGAAAATTCTTGATTTCGCAGTTCCGAGAAATAGGAAAGAAGCCCAAAGCTTCATTGGTTTGTTTGGATTTTGGCGCCAGCATATTCCTCATTTGAGTCAAATATTGGCCCCTTTGTACCGTGTCACTCGTAAAAAGAATGCATTTGAATGGGATAAACCACAGCAAGATGCGTTCAGTCTGGCAAAAGAAGCAATTCAGCATGCTCTGGATTTATGGCCTGTATGTGATGGTGATGTGGATTTGAATGTGTCTGTACAAGGCCTTTATGCGAATTGGAGTTTGTGGCAGAAACAAGGCAAGAGTAGAGTACCGTTAGGTTTCTGGACCAAAAAGTTACCTGATGCTGGTGAGCGTTATACACCTTTTGAGAAACAGCTACTTGCATGTCATTGGGCTCTGGTGGATACCGAGCAGTTGACTTTGGGACATGATATAGTTTTGCGACCTGAAATTCCTATCATGCAGTGGGTTATGAGTTCGCCGAAAACTCACCGAATTGGACACGCTCAAGAGGCGAGTGTGATTAAATGGAAATGGTATATACAAGATAGGGCACGTGTGGGACAAAAAGGAGTTGCATCTTTGCATGAGCAGGTGGCACGGGCGCCATCAACTGAAACTGAGAGTGAATGTTTCGTACCTTTAGTACAGGAATCTCCTGTTAAGTGGGGTAAACCTTTCGATGATTTGTCCGCAGAGGACAGAAACCATGTCTGGTTTACGGATGGTTCAGCAAGGTTCATAGGGACGAAACGGCATTGGAAGGCAGTGTCCTATAATCCGATCACACAAAAATTGCTGAGTACAACTGGTGAGGGTAAGAGCAGTCAATTTGCTGAACTCTATGCTGTTTATCAAGTTCTGAAACAAGAGTTACCTGGCATATGTCATATTTTTACCGATTCTTGGTCTACTGCCAATGGACTGGCAGTTTGGTTACCGACTTGGCATTCCCATAGTTGGAAAATCCATTCCAAGGAATTGTGGGGAAAAGAATTATGGCAGGAGATTTGGGAAATGCTCCCACAGAGTACTGTTACAATCTTCCATGTGGATGCTCATACCCCGATAGACTCTCTTGACAAATTCTTTCATAATATTGCAGATGAGAAATCTAAAATTGCTGAGGCAGTGGTGGACACGCAAGATTCTGATATTGCGGGATTGACGAAATGGGCACACCAGAAAGCAGGACACTTTGGAGAGAAAGCCACTAGCAGGTGGGCTGCTGATCGAGGAATTTATATTCCCCTAGATTTAATTAAAAATGTTATTTTACATTGTCCCATTTGTCAGCATATCAGGCAGCGCAAAGTGCCCCAAATTGTTAAAGGTCATTTACATCGCGGGAAAGTGCCCGCTCAAATTTGGCAGATTGATTACATTGGTCCACTCCCTATGAGTAGGAATTGTCAATATGTTTGCACCATTGTTGATACATACAGTGGCCTGTTGGTGGCCCTTCCCTGTAAGCAAGCTACCCAACTGAATACTATTAAAACATTGGAATTGATTATGATGTATTATGGTGTGCCATTCCAAATTCAATCTGACAATGCATCCCATTTTCGTGGAAGATTGGTACAGGAATTCTGTGTGGAAAACAATATTGAATGGGTGTTTCATATACCCTATTATCCACAGGCCTCGGGTCTTGTGGAGAGGTTGAATGGCCTGCTAAAAGACCAACTCCGCAAATTAACGGATGACAAGTATAAGAATTGGCGAGATTTTTTACCTCAAGCGCTATTGATTTTAAATAACCGTCCTTTTCTAAATGCTGAATCCCCACTTATGCGTCTGTTTCCTCCGAATGTTGTTGCTGAACCCAATGAGATCAGAGAGACTGTGATGTACTGGGAGATTACTCCCGGAGCTTTGGCTCCATGCAGAGCGACCCCAGGGTCGGCAGGTTTAGACTTGCATGCTATGGATGACTCCATTATAAAAAGTAAAGATCGAGTCATCATCGAGACAGGTGTTGGCGTTCAGATACCACCTGGAAATTTCGGATTAATCGCCCCTAGATCGGGGCTGGCTGTAAAAGGCATTCAGGTGCTTGGAGGAATCATTGATAGCGATTATCAGGGAGAGATTAAGGTGCTCCTGCTGAATGGCAGTGAGGTTGACTTACTGATACATAAAACTGACCGAGTGGCTCAATTGCTAATTATGCCTGTCTTCAGTGGTGAGATGGTAAAAGGCACTGCCCCAACGTTGCTAACTGTACGAGGTCAGAAAGGTTTTGGCTCTACAGACAATCCTGGGGCCAGAGTTTGGGTGCAGTCGCCTAAGAATCCCCCTGAACAGGCAGAGGTCATTGCAACCGGTCACGATAATACCATTTTAGTTATGAGACCAGGGAAAGATGGCTGGGAAGCAGTCCCGGCTGACAAATGTTACTTACGAGAATGAATAATGCCTGTATTTGATTCTCTTTCAGATCATTCTTTGGACTGTTGCTGCGGGATGTGTCGGCATCGGACTGTTTTTGGGCTGGTGCGGCGAGAGAGGAGGGATCCCATCAACCCGGGATGAATGGAGAACCCGAGTGTCGCGTTCCTTCGCTGCGTGGGATTCGTCATCAAACTTTTGGATTTCGCTTGCGACACGGGTGACTAGCGCCCCTCATTTCTGCCTGACACCGATGAGATCAGTGAATGATATTTTGTCAACTTGCTTGGTTGCTGTTCCTGCCTCGTTGGAAACTTTAACTCATATTTTCAATATATCCACCGCTCGCCCCAATGTTCTTCTGGGCGATTTCGCTACCCATCAATATTGCCCCTTGTGTACTGAACTGTCAGACTCGATACCCCCCATCCAGTCCCAAATAGTTACCTATAATATCACACAAGGGGATTTGTGTTTTTTCCTCACGTGTAATCCTAGTGCAATTTCGGAATGTATGCGTTTAAAATTGAAAGGGGCCACCTCATTCACCGCTCATGAACGAACTTTGTGCCTTCAAAGGACGCCGAAAATATGTACTTCTGTTCAAAATAACATGACTTGCAAGAGTATGGTAGTTGCCCCCAGTCATTATCGCACGATGTTACTACCTGCCGGATGGCTTTTCTCATGTGGTAATACTTCCTGGCCATATGTCCCCGCAAATATTTCTGGAGGCCCTTGTGCTATTACTAGATTAAGTTTGTTAATGTTTTCGTCGCATCCGAATGCCAACTCTCGTGTGATTCGAGATACAGTGAGATTACAGGAGGATTGTGACTCATCTTTGCATTTATATTCTAAGTCCGAATATCTTAGCCTGGCTGTTTCAATTATTGGTGTTCCTGCTTTGGCAGTTTATAATGCCAAATCTATTGAGAAAATGGCCTGCTGGATGGTGAAATCCATTAATAATACTTCCACAGTCCTGTCGGACATGCTATTAGACGCCCAGGGTGAACGAAGGGCTATCTTGCAAAATCGAGCGGCCATTGATTATCTTTTGCTTAAACATGGACACGATTGTTCTGATTTTGAGGGTCTTTGTTGTTTTAACTTGTCTGATCATACACAATCCATTCGAGCTCACATTAACAAGCTACATGACTTGACAGAAGAAGTACGAAAACACATTGATCAGGGCTGGTTTGACTGGCTCTTTAATTGGTTACCTGATTTGCATTTCTTACGTCAAATATTAGGAGGTATTCTGATTACTATCGCCATTTTGATTTCCATCTGTTGCTTTATTCAGTGTGTTCCTTCACTACTTCAATTCTGCACACCTGGTACTCGACATGGATCATATTATTCTTCCACAGATGTTAGTTCTGTTTAATGAATGTATAATAGACTGAAGTCAAGGGTGAAATGTTCTGCTCGATTTTCCTGGCCTTCTTGTGTTAACAAGTGATTGGATGTGACTTCAGTCTCTTATCATTCAAGCCTAAGGGTTAGAGTAGTGAATGGAGCCTATTTACTAGGCACTTTGATATGATTCTGTGCTCTTCCCCATAGATCAGGGCTTGCATATATAGCCTAGGGGATAGATTCGTTAGTATTAGGCATAACCTGTCCTATAGTGAGGGTATTTCATGGAGCTGTGCTGAATTCAGGCCTGGTAGGCCTCAAACGGGAGAGACTCCATCTTTCTTTCTGCTTCGGCAGCTTGGGATGCTTCTAGGCCAAAAGCTATGTTTTAGTTATGAGGTGTTATTCGCTTGGAGAGAACCGGTTCAGGCCGGCCCTTATCGAAGGATTGTATTTTTCTTCATGCCGAAGACACTACATCAGGCCGGCCGGCTGGGAACGTGTCCTTGGTACGGGGAGGTACAAGAATTTGGTGGGCGGCAGGTTACGGGCCGGAATTTTCCATGAGGAAATGCACCTCTATATTAGTGAAAGTCTGAGGCAGTTACATGTTCAGTCCGTAGGCGGCATCTGGCCGTTAGCAGTAAAGCTACTACTTATTCCAGGGAAGACAGACGCCATCTTGAAGGCGGAGAAGAACCGAGAGACAGATGCTTTCCTAGCAGAATAGCCAGAGAGGAGAGAGTAGCCGATAAGGAAGAGGTCCCAGTGACTCGAAGAAGGGTGATTCCAGGCGAGCCGAGATACAAACGAGAAGGGAACCTAGATGACCACTGAGTGCAGGCTACATACTACTAAGGTGATGTCGACCCTTTCTTATTAGAGTGTACAACTTAATCTTTCACTTTTCTTTGCAGGTTATGTGTTATATCGTAATGTTATGTGATTATGTATGTAATGAGTAATAAAGTATCCAGTTTGTAGTGAACCAACATGTGCTGCGTGTTCTTGTATAAGAGGGTAGCCTATTCTTCTAGTCAGCTGCGGCTACATGAACAGATGTTAACCCTGATCAGGTAAGTGGTAACTGAATAAGGGAAAGAGGAGCCCCTCGAACCTGAGAACAGGCTGTACTCAAACTGGCAATCCTTGTGTGATCTGATGAATAGTGAGCCCTTTTTGTATGTTATGGTAACCATAGGATGAACTGTCGTATGAGACTGCCATCTGGGTAGAGAGGTCTGGATTCGTAGGGGATCGCGAGGCCGCCGATTGTGCTGATACTGTCGTCTGGGCAGAGAGGTCTGGGTTCGTATGGGACCGCGAGGCCGCCACTTGTGATACTGTCGTATGGGCAGAGAGGTCTGGGTTCGTATGGGACCGCGAGGCCGCCACTTGTGATACTGTCGTATGGGCAGAGAGGTCTGGATTCGTAGGGGATCGCGAGGCCGCCGATTGTGCTGATACTGTCGTCTGGGCAGAGAGGTCTGGGTTCGTATGGGACCGCGAGGCCGCCACTTGTGATACTGTCGTATGGGCAGAGAGGTCTGGGTTCGTATGGGACCGCGAGGCCGCCACTTGTGATACTGTCGTATGGGCAGAGAGGTCTGGGTTCGTATGGGACCGCGAGGCCGCCACTTGTGATACTGTCGTATGGGCAGAGAGGTCTGGATTCGTAGGGGATCGCGAGGCCGCCGATTGTGCTGATACTGTCGTCTGGGCAGAGAGGTCTGGGTTCGTATGGGACCGCGAGGCCGCCACTTGTGCTGATACTGTCGTCTGGGCAGAGAGGTCTGGGTTCGTATGGGACCGCGAGGCCGCCACTTGTGATACTGTCGTATGGGCAGAGAGGTCTGGGTTCGTATGGGACCGCGAGGCCGCCGATTGTGAGATCTTGGTATACATAGTAGGAATCCCCTGTCCTTAGGTGATAGATATATGTGATTATGTAGGATTGTAAATAGGTTCTAGGGAGGGGGTAACGTTCTGGCTGGGTTAGTGAGGCCCTGATGAGTGGGTTCTATCTGATCCGAAAACCCAAGCATAACACCATCATAAGACTTCTTCCTAAGGCATCCAACACACTACCTAATTGTATTCACTTTCATGCTGACAGCATCCAATGAAACATATATTTTTAAAAAACACCTCAATTTTAACTGCTTTTTATTTGGAAAACTATCTTTTTCAGCTCCAGCCTTCTCCTGACTGCTATTGTTCCTTCACTTCAAAATGCTTAGAGTATAGATTGTGGGCCATATCTATATCTATTGGACTAAAGAGGCTGCAAAAAGCGAGGTATTGACAGGGACTTGGGTTTGCCAAATGTGCAGATTACTTGGTTTGGCCAGAGGGTGTAAAAGTTTCATCAGTCTGGCTTTGGTTAAATCCATTGTGGATTCCCAAGCTCCTCACCTCATGACTGTGCACTGTGGTGGCAATGACCTATGCACATTGACTGGGGTAGGGCTAGAAATCCTAATGAAAGAAACCTTTGCAGAATTGATGTTGATTTTCCCTCACACTGTCTTGGTGTACTCTAATATATGCCAAAGATAGGAAGCGAAGTGGTAAAATCAATTCTGTCCACAGATTGAAAACAGCCAGGAAACATGTTATTAAAACAGTTTATGCATTCCTCAGAGACCATTACATGGGCACTATCAATAACAACAATCTGTGTTTTGACATGCATGTAATTTATAGAAATGATGGGGTGCACTTTACAGATGAAGGCAACAGGATATTTCTAACTAACCTGAAACTCTGCATCCGCTCTTATGTGTAGCAGCCATATACACACAACCAACGCAACAGCTCCTGTCAGAGCCACCCTAGTACCCGAAATATTGTGACGCTTTTTTTTAACTAGTTTTTTTCCTTTAGTTTTTGGGGATCTTCACAATGACGTCGCGATCCCAGTGAATACGCTGCGAGAACGTAAAACAAAAGCAAACATTCAATGGCCACCAACACATCCAAAAATAATATGACAAATATCCATTCTGAACATTGCACTATACACATTACTGTATACATACTTCCTTCAAAGCATGTTTAAACCCATATTTTTGTACTAAGTTTCTTTCAAAACCATCTTTCAGACCTCTTTTCAGTTTTCGCTGTTATTCAAGACGTCGCAATGACGTTGTTAAGCGCAACGATTGCGCCTTTTCCATAAAGTGAAAGCACATACAAGGACACACATTACAGTATTTTACACACAAGAGGTTTATTAATGTACACTTCACACTCATGTTTTTTAAGTGTAGTTCTAGAACAATCACATCTAAAACCTATTTTCTGTTTTCAAAGTGACTCTGGAGATCGCGATGACGTCGCTCATCGCCATCCCCGCGGTTATGTAACAAAAACGGAAAGCAAAAGTGGGATTTCAATAGCCACAACCACATTCAAAAATTATAACTATATCATTAATTCTAACCATCACAGTAGATAACTCACTATATAAATAACGCTATTAAAGCATTTATCAGAATCTCAATATCTCTATATGAATGCACATCAACGATTAACCAACATTCGCAACAACGTTGTTAGTCGTGACGTCCCTGCAATGGTACATGGGGGTCGCTCTAGCAGTCGTGGCATTGTCGCGAATATCATGTGCGATTAAAAAAATTAATTTTGGACACATAACTTTTGTCACTAACACCTCCATTTCTCAACCATGGGGTCACAGTATCTCCACCCTGACCCCTTATGCTTTCTCACACATTTTCAGCACCGGGAATAGTTCCTGACAGATAAAGTGGCACCCGCAACTTTATATTCAGGTTGCAACCAGCCAATCAGAGCATTCCCATTGGCACGTGCATTTGCGATTCATCCCGAAACCTCAGCGAAATATCCACTGCCAGAGATATCACTATAATGTTCAGCCTAAATTTTTCAAAAACTACTGAACAGATTTACACCAAATAAGCAAAAGGCACTTCCTTGAACCGACACCTACCGCCCTGCCAAATTTGTTGTAAGTCTGTTTAGCGGTTTGGCTGAAGGTTCCTATGGAAATTAACATTACAAACACATCCTTATTTTGTGCCCCAAATTCTCAGTCCTCACTGCACAGATCACCCCCAAACTTTCCCAATCAATAGTACACACCATGACACTTTTTTGGCAAAATTTCATGCAGATTGGTCAAACAACGCCAAAGTTATAGCCAAGTCAAAAAATGCTTTTCCTATGCGGTAGGGAATTGTGCCTAATATATTTGATTGGGGCTTTTTACCTATTGTTAGACAACTGCACTTTGCACTTACTTGTTTTTACAAATGATAAATTTTTTAAAACTTACTTTTGAGACGCTTATAATTGTTTAATCAGATGCTGGAATCTTGCGTACTGTTTCCTGTGCGACCCCGGCGGTACCCGGATGTTAAACGGGCCCGCACTGCAGTGGGGTTGACGTTCTAGTTTCCTGCCAGGTTCTCACTTCCCTACATTATTTAAATGGCGCTGGAGCGATCGCGCAACGGGTGCGCCGGTGGCGTGCTGAAGGCGTGCCAAAGGCAAGCCCGTCTGCACCTGTCTGCGCCTGTCGGCGCCCGGAGCGCGCCCAGGGCCAGAACCGCTGGTCATCTAAAGCCCCAAATATATAGTAAGAACCAAGTATTAGACCTGGAAAGAGACACAAGCAGGACGCATGACATATCCCTGCTAAATATGAACGGAGGTGAGTTCCTATGCCCTAAGTGCTCTTTCCGACTTAATCAAGGCCTCTATAATCACCATGACCACACAGTAAGAAGACCGGGAGAAGGAAAGTGTGATGCCCTCAAGGTCATTGTAGAGGGGGGGATGGACAACAATACCTCTACAGCTGGTCGCGTGAAGGGAATTCATCACCTTGGTACAGTCCCTAAAAACTTACTGCAGGAGAACAGAGCGTCTTTGGAGACAAGATTATAGTAACAAAAAGAAAATAATCTGTAATCTGGCTATCCAACATTATAAGGAAGCAATTATTACTGCAAAAAAGCTATTCTTTACAACTAAGGTAGAAGATGCTGGCAATTCCACAAAGGAACTTTTTAAATCTGTCAAACTGCTGGCCAATCCGCAGCAGTACAACATTTTTAAACCAGATCAAGCCATGTGTAATAAATTGGCCATATATTTTCAGAACAAGGTGCAAGTAATCTACAGTGACCTTTTGAGTGGTCGGGGAGACCCAAGATAAGCAGTGTCAACAGCCCGGGTAGATTTTATCAACCCACTGCAGATTATTCTGTTTCCCGACAATCACGAATGACGAGATATTAAAACTTCTCCTCAGTATAAAATCTGGGACACCCATAAATCTTTGCCCTCCAGCCATTATGCACCTTGACGCTGGGAAGATCTATGAAAAGTTAACCCCCCTTGTTAACCAAGTTCTGGAATTGGGCATTTACCCAGCTATTTGGAAAAAAGTATCCATTAGGCCAATTCTCAAAAGCCGACCCCACCGAACTAAAGAACTATCGCCCAATTGCCGGTTTGTCGATAATAGCAAAAATACTGGAGAAGTCAGCAAATAAGGTGTTGACGAACTACCTTGACATTAACAATCTACTAGATTCCACCAGCACGGTTTTCGATCTTGCCACTCTACTGAGTCAGCTCTGATCACTGCAACGGAAGAGATGCGTAGAGTGGTGGACGGGGGGGGGCAGGGCGGTCCTCGTACTCCTGGATCTATCGGCTGCATTTGACACCGTGAATCACACGGTGTTGGTGCAGCGGCTGAGGGATGTAGGGGTCGATGGTACTGCCCTGGCCATCCTTGCCTCCATTTTAGAGGCAAGAGAGGAAAGGTTGCACTGGGATGGTCTACAATCAGATAGTTTCTATCTGCCATGTGGTGTACCACAGGGATCGGACCTCTCTCCTACTATGTTTAACATCTATGTCACTCCATTGGCCAGACTTATCAGGAGGCATGGTTTCGCCATGGTCTCATATGCTGATGATTCTCAGCTCGTTATCTCTGTCAACAACCAGCCTGAGGCCACAGCTGCCAGGTTTCATGCCTGTCTTACTGAGATCATGACATGGGTGGACCACAGCTTCCTGAAAATCAACACTGATAAAATGGAGGGGATTGAGTTTGGCCCTGGCCGGCCCAGGTGGAACGACTCTTGGTGGCCGGTGGAGGCTGCAGAATGCCCGTGTCCCTTCCCCAAGGTCAGGAATCTTGGGGTGATTTTTGATGCCCAATTAAATTTCTCTGCCCAGGTAAATAGTCTTACTTCATCCTGTTTCTTCTTATTAAAAACCTTGAGAAAAATCTTCCCGTTCATTTCACAAGAACTGCAAAAGACAGTGTGGTGGCACTCTTCCTGTCTAAACTGGACTATTGCAATGCCCTTTTCTTGGGGATTGACAAGTTCCAGTTGAGAAAACTGCACTCTCTACAGAATGCTGCAGCAAGACTACTTCTAAACATTCCTAAAGGACAATCTACCTCGGCAGGAATCAAGTCACTGCACTGGCTTCCTATCCAACAGCGGAAGGAATTCAAGGTCTTATGCCTGGTGCACAAAGCACTTCATGGTGGAGGTGCGGAGACCCAAAGAATGTTTCCACCTTACACTCCCTCGCGTGTCCTTAAATATGCCAACTTGGGTCTTATTACAACTACTAGGATCAGACGAGCAAGATGGGGTGGTAGAACTATATTGCACTGTGCTGCAAAGCTTTGGAACAAAATGCCTATAGCTATGAAACTTCAACCTAATGGCAGTGTAGGAGAGTAGGGTCTGCTATCCTATGGTCACCCCAAATTTTTGCTTTTTGCTTCACTGGTTTTTGACATATTGAGGCTGTGGGCCTGCCAATCAGACCCCCAGCCTGCTGTTCTCTCTACTAAATTAAAACTATGCACCCTAGGTGCATAACCAATTGGAAGTGGATCACCCTGTCAGCCCCTGTACCAGTGTACACTAGGTACCCAGGGCATTGGTGTACCCAAGGCCTGCCAGGGGCTGAAGCATGTATTATGCCACCCCAGGCTTGGCCTAACAAATTTGACACAACTGGCTGATCACTCAGCTGGGGTAAGTTGGTGTAACCACCTCTTACTTAGGTGTAGTATACCTATACCTAACCTTAAATGGGACACATGATAACCTATAAGTCACTCCTATGGCAGGCCTTAATAATCCTGAAGGCAGAGTGCTTGGTTCCATGTGAGATGGTGCTCTGGCATGAGCTGAGCCTGTCTGCAGTGGTCGGAACAACTTCCTTCTACTGTTTCCAGATATCGTCATACCATATACTCTTAAGTGCATTATGAACCTCGCGGTTAAATGCTAACTTTGGTTTGGCTTTATCAAAACATGTCGAGTAAGGTGTCATACGAATTGGAATACTAACCCCTCGCCAATTCTGGCGACGGGGTTAGCATTCCACCCTTCTAGAGGGACACGACATGTACAGTACCTGAAACCCGGGTAAAATCAGACATAGCCTCAGCTCCACAAAATGGATGCTGCCACCACAGACACAAGTCTGCCCTCCTGCTGCTGGGAGTCCTTCCAGCTTGGGAGGTGTGGACAAAGGGTTTCCTGCCAGGGGAGGTGTGTGCACCACCCCAGACAGGATTTTGTGTATTGGTCAGGTAGGGCTTGAAAGAAACCAGACATGCCTGAGGCTCACAAGGAGCCTCGGTGCATATGCCAGTTCAATCCGGTCCTGGGGCACACCAGTCCCGGGCCTGGGGCGAGCTGGACAAAGGATTGGGGGTGTAACCACCCCCCTTCCTGGTCCCACCCTTAGGGAGGGACCTAGCAGGTAGTCCGGCCCCTAGAAACCGCTTAAAGGTAGGAGCTGTGTCCTAAGACTTCAGACATCCTGGAATCAACTTGAAACTAAGAAGAAGACGGGAACTTCGACGCTCTGCCGCACAGAGGACTGAAGCCAATCTCCCCTGTGGTCAGGGAGTGACCACCTTGCTAACGCAAGCACCATCCAGTGAATCAACGTCTGCTTTGCCGCCGCCTCCCGCCGGAGCCCGAGCCCAGAGACTGACAAGACCTGGACCTCCAGACCTCTCACCGCCCGATCCACAGTCCCTGAAAAGAAGAGACCCGTGGAGGCACCGAGACACGTGGAGCCAGCCATCTTGAAAAGACCACGACAAGCTGCAAGCGCAACAACCGAGGCTCCCTCCAAGTTGTGCTTTGGGATCTGAGAAGCCCAACACCCGAGCAGCATCTGCACCAAAGGTGAGCCCTCTAGCATCTCCACGATCTGCGTGGGGCCCTTCTGCATTTTGCCACTCGACGCGCCTAACCGGTTGCTGGCCCGCTGGCTAGTGGCCATCTTGGCGATGAACTTCAAGAAATACACCACTGGTCTGGTTGCTCCAGACTGGCCCTTGCTCCCCTCCAAAGGAGCAGTCCCTCTGACCTTGCTGGTCAGAACCATCAGCTTATTTCGTTTTCCACAACAATTGCTTTTGCCAAGGCTTGTTTGCTTCGACCAAGTCGCCGACACCGCCGACAGCGAGAACCTGCGTGGGACAGCTCGTGAGCCGACTCCTGGACGTCGTCGACCTTCAGGGACCACGTGGCTGCAGAGACAAGCTACACCTTCCTTCCTGTTTGCACCCGACATCGCCTGGTACCCACCTGGTGCCACACTGGTCACTGGCTAGTGACTGTGAACACTGTCCCCTCTGCTTACAGGTCTTCAACATCTCTGATCCACCCTTGGATCCACCGCATCTCTTCCGAACTGACCGCCTGCAGCATCTTTGTCTTCAGGCTCCATTGAACAGATAGAAGAAACCCAACGCACTTCGACGCCTATGCACCAGCTTCCTGTGGGTGAGGTAAAGCTGGCACTCCAGTGCCCAAGTGTAGAGTATCATCTCTAGTGTCTGTGTTTCGAATCTTAAGTTCATAGTCCATCCGGAAGATCCTTTATGCAGTAACTTTGTACTTTTTACGCACCCATTGAAAACCTATGGGAGCACGCGTGTGACTATTTGCTCTGCACACGCAACCCATGGACCTCCTGGTCACTAACTGAAGTTAGCTCCTTGTAGGCCCAGCGATTCTAGAGGCCCTAGGCCTTTTCCCTTTCCTGTTCGTGGTACTTATACCACTATTTTAGTATATGGTTTGAGCGGCCACCAGGGCCTATCCATATAAAGTGCAACTTCTGTGTATTCTACTGTAATCTTGTTTGACGATTTGTGCTCCTGTGCTCATAAAGAGACTAGGGGTTACTTTGAGAAATAAATACATATATATTTTGAATATATATCTGTGTGGTGTCCTTTCATTGGTATAAAAGGGGGTTACATTTGGTAAAACAGCCTGCTTAACACGTTTCACGAGTTTAGCCTCAAAGACTGCTTAGCCTACGCTACTACTAGGGCAGCTAGTCCGAAAAGGTTGACTTACAACCACACCATAAGGGTTGCTTGGCATGGTACAAGGTGGTCACTTTAACTAGTGAACATCATATACCAGGCCAACTTCTCACATTGGTGAGCAGCGGTTGGATTTGAGCTTGCTGTGTTTTACCATTGTAATCTCTTGGTTACCAATTGAAAGATCACATAGGTACCTGTAGGTACATATAAAACAAGATTAGATATACTTAAGTTCTACTGAACTTAGTTGTTGTAGAGCAAAGGGAGTAGCACACCCTGACTACAACTACTAGATAGGTTTAGTAGGTAACCCCAAGTGTAGGTAGATTGCAACACATCCACCCACACTTAAGAGTAATGGCTGGGGCAGAGGGGTCCACTGTACCCATCTCTGTTGAGAGTGACCCCAAGAGGGCACCATCCATCTTTGCTACCCTAAATCAGAATGCGCTCAGGCATTTGGCAACTCTTAGAGGCCTTAAACAGCCCAAGAACCCTACCTCTGCTGAGCTCAGAGAACTCTTACAGAATGATGAAAATCAGAAAGAGCTCGAGAAAGCTTCCCAGTTAGCCCCCGTAGGGACAGGAACAGGAGGCCCCCCTTCTGAAGATGCCACTGAGGTACCCCTTTCCAATAGCCATCCCTTAGATGAGCACCATACTACAGAGGAGGAAAGTGATGGGGATACAGATGTGAGTGAGGATGAAGGGAGAACTAGCCCAGTGCCAAGTGTTATACTTGGCCCAGCTAAACTAAGGCTATTGGGGACTGACAATGGGATCCTCCCATTGAATCTCCCCAGTGGACTTAACCAGGGGTCTGGGAGGCAAAGGAATCCCTCAGGTGAATCCAATGCTTCTCACGCCTCTAGAGGCTCTCAAGGTCACTCCAGGAGAAGGATGACCACCCCTCAGAGGAGGGAACATGAGGCCAGAATGCAAGAAGCCCAGCTGAGGATCAGGAAGCAGGAGCTAGAAGTAGCCCTGATGGAAGAGAAACTGAGCAAGGCTAGGCAGCATAAAGAGAGTGGGTCTATACCCACTGGTGGCAGTATTGTCCCTAAGGACAAAGATAGGGTCTTTGATAATAGGAACCTGTCTAAGGTTGTGCCCCCCTACAAAAGTGGGGATGATATCCACAAATGGATAACTGCTCTTGAGAGAGCCTGCAAAGTACAGCAGGTTCCTGAAGACCAGTGGGCAGCAATCCTCTGGCTCTCCTTTGAAGGAAGAGGCAGAGACAGACTCCTCACTATTAGAGAAGAGGATGTCAGAAACTACAGAGTCCTGAAGAGTGTCCTAGTTGATGGGTTAGGCTTAACCACTGAACAGTACAGGTTAATGTTCAGAGACACCCAAAAGACACAGACTCAGGACTGGTCTGAATACATTGAATGTGCCACTAAGGCTTTGGAGGGTTGGTTGCTGGGAAGTAAGGTATCTGATTTTACAGGATTGTATAATTTGATGATGAGAGAACAGATTTTAAATAACTGTCAAAACCAGCAACTGCATCAACACTTGGTTGACTCAGATCTGACCTCTCCCCAAGAATTGGGAAAGAAGGCAGACAAATGGGTCAGAACCAGGGTTAAGCAAAAGAACCAGAACCAGGGCCAAGGGGTTGATCAGAAGAAAACAGACCAAAAGGGTGGAGATCAGAAATCTAAAGACCAGAAGTCTTCAACAGGGCCCCAAACTACTGCTAAGGAGGGTGGGTCCCAACAGTCCAAAAAGAAGAAAGAAGGTCAAAAGAAACCCTGGTGCAATCATTGCAAAAATACAACTCACTGGACTAGTGATTGCAAAAAGGGTGGAGCCCCCAACACTGTTGCCCCTAAGGCACCTGCTCCCAGTACTACTGTTAGCAGTGTTGGTCCCCAGACAAAGGGTGTAGTGGGAATCACTATGGGAACTGAAGGAGATTCTGACTTAGACAGAACCCTGACACAGGCAGTCCTGATCTGTGATGGGGACATTGATTTGTCCCTGACTGTGAGCCCCAGTAACCTGGGCAAGTACAGACAGACTCCTTTAATTAATGAAAAAGTGGCTCAAGCCTACAGGGACACATGTGCCAGTGTCACTATGGTGACACCAGGCTTTGTGGATCCTGGACAGTACATACCAGGTGAGAATTACCTGGTGACCAATGCCAGCAATGCCACTACTTCACATAGTGTGGCAGTTGTTAACTTCTCATGGGGAGGGGTAACTGGCCTCAAAAGGGTTGTGGTTAGTGCAGACCTCCCAGTAGAATGTTTGTTGGGCAATGACCTAGAGAGTTCTCTATGGTCTGAAGTGGAGTACAGGACACATGCAGAGATGTTAGGTATATCACCACGTGTCCTTGCTGTGACCAGGTCACAGGCCAAAAAGTGCCTTACTGAACCTCAGGTCTTGGATCCTGGAACAATGGACCAAGCACCTACCAAGAAGAAGAACAGGAGGGTCAAGGCTGTGCCTTCCCCCCTGCCTCAGAGTGATGATCAACCTTCCCAGGAAGCTGATCTAGAGAACCCTGAAGGAACTGTCCCTGAAGAGCTTAAACCTGATCAGGTTGAGTTTCTGGGGACAGGGGGGCCTTCAAGGGCTGACTTGAGGCAGGCTCAGTTATCCTGTCCCTCTCTTGAACCCCTCAGACAGCTGGCTGCTGCTGAGGCTGCTGGGAATGCTCAAGGTACCCATAAAGTGTATTGGGGTGATGGGCTCCTTTATTCAGAGGCTAGAGACCCCAAGCCTGGTGCTACCAGGAGGTTGGTTATACCTCTGCAATTTAGGGGCTTCCTTCTTACCTTGGCCCATGATATTCCTTTAGCAGGACACTTAGGCCAGAACAAGACTTGGGACAGGCTTGTCCCTCACTTTCACTGGCCTCACATGAATGAAGATACCAAGGAGTTTTGTCGCTCCTGTGTGACCTGCCAAGCCAGTGGCAAATCAGGTGGCACAGCAAAGGCCCCCCTAATACCACTACCTGTGGTGGGGGTCCCCTTTGAAAGAGTGGGAATAGACATAGTGGGTCCCATGGATCCTCCCACTGCATCTGGGCACAGATTTATACTGGTGGTAGTGGATCATGCCACCAGGTATCCAGAGGCAATTCCCCTTAGGACCACTACAGCACCTGTTGTGGCCAGGGCCCTGCTGGGAGTATTCTCCAGAGTGGGGTTTCCTAAGGAGGTAGTATCTGACAGAGGTACCAACTTCATGTCAGGATACTTGACAGCTATGTGGAAGGAATGTGGTGTCAACTACAAGTTCACCACTCCTTATCACCCACAATGCAATGGGCTTGTTGAGAGATTCAACAAGACCCTAAAGGGTATGATCAAAGGATTACCTGAAAAGCTCAGGCGAAGATGGGACATCCTTCTACCCTGCCTTCTGTTTGCTTACAGAGAGGCCCCACAAAAGGGGGTTGGCTACAGCCCCTTTTAATTGTTGTTTGGGCACCCTGTAAGAGGCCCACTGTGTTTAGTGAAGGAAGGATGGGAGTTACCTCTCAAAAAGCCTAAACAAGACATAGTGGACTATGTACTTGGTCTCCGCTCCAGGATGGCTGAGTATATGGAGAAGGCATCCAAAAACCTTGAGGCAAGCCAGGCCTTACAGAAAGCTTGGCATGACCAAAAGGCTGTCTTGGTTGAGTTTCAGCCAGGACAGAAGGTATGGGTGTTGGAGCCAGTGGCCCCAGCAGCACTCCAAGACAAATGGTCTGGACCCCATACAATCCTGGAAAAGAAGGGAGAGGTCACCTACTTGGTGGACCTAGGAACTCCCAGGAGTCCCCACAGGGTACTCCATGTTAACAGGTTAAAAGCATATGTTGACAGGGCAGACATGGGCTTGCTCATGGCTACAGATGAGGGACAGGAGGAAGAGAGTGACCCTCTCCCAGACCTGTTGTCTCAGAACCCTGAAGATGGCTCAGTTGAAGGAGTGACCCTTGGAGGCAACCTCACTGCCCATCAGCAGACTGAATGTAGACAAGTTCTACAATCATTTCAACATCTGTTTTCCCTAATACCTAGCCAAACTGACTGGTGTACCCATGTTGTGGACACTGGTGACAGTCTGCCTGTAAAGAACAAGCTCTACAGACAACCTGACCACGTCAGGGACTGTATAAAGGCTGAGGTACATAAAATGCTGGAATTAGGTGTCATTGAACCCTCAGAGAGCCCCTGGGCTAGCCCAGTGGTTCTGGTCCCCAAACCTCACACCAAAGATGGCAAGAGAGAGATGAGGTTCTGTGTGGACTACAGGGGTCTCAATGCTGTCACCAGGACAGATGCACACCCTATTCCAAGGGCAGATGAGCTCATAGACAAACTAGCTTCTGCTAAGTTTTTGAGCACATTTGACTTGACAGCTGGCTATTGGCAAATCAGATTAGCTGAGGAGTCTAAGGCCAAAACAGCATTCTCAACCCCAGGTGGGCATTATCAGTTTGTGGTGATGCCCTTTGGTCTGAAGAATGCACCTGCCACCTTCCAAAGGCTGGTGAACCAAGTCCTTACTGGGTTGGATGACTTTTGTGCAGCATATCTTGATGACATTGCTGTCTTTAGCTCCACCTGGGAGGATCACCTGATCCACCTGAAGAAGGCTCTTGAGGCTCTGCAAAGGGCAGGCCTCACTATCAAGGCTACTAAGTGCCAGATAGGGCAGAGTAAGGTTGTGTATTTGGGCCACCTTGTAGGTGGAGGCCAAGTTCAACCACTGGAGAGTAAGATACAATCCATCAAGGACTGGTCCCCTCCAACCACCCAGACTCAAGTTCGAGCTTTCTTGGGCTTGACTGGGTACTACAGGAAGTTTGTTAAGAACTATGGGTCCATTGTGACTCCTCTTAATGATCTGACATCCAAGAAGATGCCCAAAAAAGTTCAGTGGACAGTAAGCTGTCAAAAGGCATTTGATGACCTGAAGGAGGCCATGTGCTCTGCACCTATCCTGAAAAGTCCTGACTACTCCAAAGAGTTTATTGTCCAAACAGATGCTTCTGAGTTGGGTGTGGGAGCTGTGCTGTCACAACTTAATGTAGATGGTCAAGACCAACCCATTGCTTTTATTAGCAGAAGGTTGACCCCCAGAGAGAAGAATTGGTCAGCTATTGAGAGGGAGGCCTTTGCTGTGGTGTGGGCCCTGAAGAAGCTGAGGCCGTACTTGTTTGGCACTCACTTCAAGATTCAGACCGACCATAAGCCCCTCTTGTGGCTAAATCAGATGAAGGGTGAAAACCCCAAACTGCTTAGGTGGTCCATTTCCCTACAGGGTATGGACTTTACAGTGGAGCACCGGCCAGGTACTGACCATGGGAATGCAGATGGTCTCTCCAGGTACTTCCACTTAGGACATGAAGACGAGACTGGTCAAGGCTAGTTTAATGTCCCTGCGTTTGGGGGGGGGTTGTGTAGGAGAGTAGGGTCTGCTATCCTATGGTCACCCCAAATTTTTGCTTTTTGCTTCACTGGTTTTTGACATATTGAGGCTGTGGGCCTGCCAATCAGACCCCCAGCCTGCTGTTCTCTCTACTAAATTAAAACTATGCACCCTAGGTGCATAACCAATTGGAAGTGGATCACCCTGTCAGCCCCTGTACCAGTGTACAATAGGTACCCAGGGCATTGGTGTACCCAAGGCCTGCCAGGGGCTGAAGCATGTATTATGCCACCCCAGGCTTGGCCTAACAAATTTGACACAACTGGCTGATCACTCAGCTGGGGTAAGTTGGTGTAACCATCTCTTACTTAGGTGTAGTATACCTATACCTAACCTTAAATGGGACACATGATAACCTATAAGTCACTCCTATGGCAGGCCTTAATAATCCTGAAGGCAGAGGGCTTGGTTCCATGTGAGATGGTGCTCTGGCATGAGCTGAGCCTGTCTGCAGTGGTCTGAACAACTTCCTTCTACTGTTTCCAGATATCGTCATACCATCTACTCTTAAGTGCATTATGAACCTCGTGGTTAAATGCTAACTTTGGTTTGGCTTTATCAAAACATGTCGAGTAAGGTGTCATACAAATTGGAATACTAACCCCTCGCCAATTCTGGCGACGGGGTTAGCATTCCACCCTTCTAGAGGGACACGACATGTACAGTACCTGAAACCCGGGTAAAATCAGACATAGCCTCAGCTCCACAAAATGGATGCTGCCACCACAGACACAAGTCTGCCCTCCTGCTGCTGGGAGTCCTTCCAGCTTGGGAGGTGTGGACAAAGGGTTTCCTGCCAGGGGAGGTGCGTGCACCACCCCAGACAGGATTTTGTGTATTGGTCAGGTAGGGCTTGAAAGAAACCAGACATGCCTGAGGCTCACAAGGAGCCTCGGTGCATATGCCAGTTCAATCCGGTCCTGGGGCACACCAGTCCCGGGCCTGGGGCGAGCTGGACAAAGGATTGGGGGTGTAACCACCCCCCTTCCTGGTCCCACCCTTAGGGAGGGACCTAGCAGGTAGTCCGGCCCCTAGAATCCGCTTAAAGGTAGGAGCTGTGTCCTAAGACTTCAGACATCCTGGAATCAACTTGAAACTAAGAAGAAGACGGGAACTTCGACGCTCTGCCGCACAGAGGACTGAAGCCAATCTCCCCTGTGGTCAGGGAGTGACCACCTTGCTAACGCAAGCACCATCCAGCGAATCAACGTCTGCTTTGCCGCCGCCTCCCGCCGGAGCCCGAGCCCAGAGACTGACAAGACCTGGACCTCCAGACCTCTCACCGCCCGATCCACAGTCCCTGAAAAGAGGAGACCCGTGGAGGCACCGAGACACCTGGAGCCAGCCATCTTGAAAAGACCACGACAAGCTGCAAGCGCAACAACCGAGGCTCCCTCCAAGTTGTGCTTTGGGATCTGAGAAGCCCAAAACCCGAGCAGCATCTGCACCAAAGGTGAGCCCTCCAGCATCTCCACGATCTGCATGGGGCCCTTCTGCATTTTGCCACTCGACGCGCCTAACCGGTTGCTGGCCCGCTGGCTAGTGGCCATCTTGGCGATGAACTTCAAGAAATACACTGCTGCTCTGGTTGCTCCAGACTGGCCCTTGCTCCCCTCCAAAGGAGCAGTCCCTCTGACCTTGCTGGTCAGAACCATCAGCTTATTTTGTTTTCCACAACAATTGCTTTTGCCAAGGCTTGTTTGCTTTGACCAAGTCGCCGACACCGCCGACAGCGAGAGCCTGCGTGGGACAGCTCGTGAGCCAACTCCTGGACGTCGTCAACCTTCAGGGACCACGTGGCTGCAGAGACAAGCTACACCTTCCTTCCTGTTTGCACCCGACATCGCCTGGTACCCACCTGGTGCCACACTGGTCACTGGCTAGTGACTGTGAACACTGTCCCCTCTGCTTACAGGTCTTCAACATCTCTGATCCACCCTTGGATCCACCGCATCTCTTCCTAACTGACCGTCTGCAGCATCTTTGTCTTCAGGCTCCATTGAACAGATAGAAGAAACCCGACGCACTTCGACGCCTATGCACCCGCTTCCTGTGGGTGAGGTAAAGCTGGCACTCCGGTGCCCAAGTGTAGAGTATCTTCTCTAGTGTCTGTGTTTCGAATCTTAAGTTCATAGTCCATCCGGAAGATCCTTTTTGCAGTAACTTTGTACTTTTTACGCACCCATTGAAAACCTATGGGAGCACGCGTGTGACTATTTGCTCTGCACACGCAACCCGTGGACCTCCTGGTCACTAACTGAAGTTAGCTCCTTGTAGGCCCAGTGATTCTAGAGGCCCTAGGCCTTTTCCCTTTCCTGTTCGTGGTACTTATACCACTATTTTAGTATATGGTTTGAGCGGCCACCAGGGCCTATCCATATAAAGTGCAACTTCTGTGTATTCTACTGTAATCTTGTTTGACGATTTGTGCTCCTGTGCTCATAAAAAGACTAGGGGTTACTTTGATAAATAAATACATATATATTTTGAATATATATCTGTGTGGTGTCCTTTCATTGGTATAAAAGGGGGTTACATTTGGTAAAACAGCCTGCTTAACACGTTTCACGAGTTTAGCCTCAAAGACTGCTTAGCCTACGCTACCACTAGGGCAGCTAGTCCGAAAAGGTTGACTTACAACCACACCATAAGGGTTGCTTGGCATGGTACAAGGTGGTCACTTTAACTAGTGAACATCATATACCAGGCCAACTTCTCACAGGCAGCTTTTTAGGACAGACCTGAAAACATGGCTGTTTACTACCACATAGTCTTATCCATAACCATAGGTCATACTCCCTTTCTTCATGCACCAGCGCCAAGACGCCATGGCAATCGAGCGCTATATAAACATATATATCCTATCCTATGGAAACTAGGTTCTTACTATAACTACCTACTGGCGACCCAAAAAATCTCTGACAAACGTACCGCCTAAGCACACATGTGGAACAAGCAAAATGACAGAGTGAAAGGTACTATTCTATCACTAAAAATCTCTGACAAACAGAACGCCTAAGCACACATGTGGAACAAACAAAACGAACATGACTCCGTGCTATGAAACGTGAGCATGTATGTGAGAAATTGCAAATTATTGCAAAACGCTCTTTCTGCAATAGACTCTGATGTATGAAATCCAAAAATGAAAATTGCCATAAATTGCTAGCAACGATTATGTGATAAACTTCAAATCCCACAATGCCTCATAAAGGGCAGGAGTGAGAGTGGTATTTAAACGAGTAGTAACAGTACTCACCACCGTGACAAAGGCCCTGTGAGGTCGAAATGCATAGGTGAAGTTAAGCTTTGAGCGTGAATAAACAAGAAAAGTGGATCACTGAGTGCGGCGTCATCCTTGATTCTACAAATTTAGAATTGGGCCATTGGTTCGGCCCCACGTCGACACCTGCTATTGCGCGCCCTGTTTGGAACCACTTTGAAACACAGGAGTTGCAAAACCAGTGACGCCCGACACAACCCTGGGGACAAAGGAAAAACTCACCGGGTCGAGCGTCGTAGGACTGAGCCTGAAGGCGCCATCTGTACAGGAGTCTCCACAGGAGGTGAGTGGAAGCAATCAACATCAGTGTTGTTTGTCGAAGCGGCTTGAATGTTTGGGGAACAAAACAATGCTGTGAATCATACGCAGTGTGTCCATAACAAATGAAAGCAGTAATACCAGCATAAAAATACGAACACCTCAGAGCGGCAACCACTTTAGTGGGGGAAAAAACAATTTTCTGATTAAAGGGACAATTTCCTGAAAAAAGAGTGTAAGGGTCAAACGAACGTGGAGAGGAACATTATGGCGGCTCATAAAGCCAAGAGAGCGGTGAAATTTGTAACAATGTTCCCGCCAGGCACAGATGAGTCCTTGAAACTGGTAACAGATCGAGGCATTAAACGAGGTCAAGACACCTCAATCTAAGAATTATTTTTACAAGTGGAACATCTATATAAGAAAGAAAGAAATAAAAGCTGGGAGATGATTGCATTGCAAAAATATATAGTCGAGAATCAGGTGCCAGGGGGCCTTAGAAGCTTCACGATGCCAACACACCCAGAGACAAGGACTGAGGTATTAGGGGATTGGGGGGCAAATATCATGGAATGTCCACTAAATATGATGAGAATATTGATAAAGCTTGCCAATATTGATTTGGATGAAGTACATGTGATAATTGAATAAATGGAGCAAACAATTACGCAACACACTAATAAGGAGCAATCAGTGAAAATAAGGAAAGATATGGAAATTCATCTAGAAAAATACGAGGAAGTAATACAAGAACGCAAACATAGAAAATTTATAAGAGACAAAATCAATTACAAACAAGGAAGGATTCTAACTTTTGCCGGAAGGTTTGACACTCTAAAACAAAACTATCCCAAACCTAAGTCCGCAGCGACGGGAGAGATAATCAGTGAATCCGATGTGAGTGAAAATGAAGGAACTAACAGTGCGACTACATCAACAAAGACCACTTTTGTAGAGGAGATGAGACTGATGGACTTAGACCAGACTCTAATGAGAGGCAGGAGCAAAGGCAGAGAAAGAGGCAGAGAGCGTGACAGAAGAGATTTAAAATCTTCAAAAGCACCAGAAAAACAAGACAATCAAGACGAATTAAGACAATATCCTTTGTGGAATTTGAACAGGAGGTAAAGAAGAATGATAATCTAATTATCAACCACTCTAAACATGCACTAACACAGGATGAAACATTGCTATTAAACAAAGGACTCTCTTTCTGTCCTGAAAGACACTCAGATTACACGGAAACAAGGATAGATCTATATAAATATGTGCATAAATTGAAATTAGCAAAGATACACGCAAATAAACCCAATAAACCAGATACCTTGGATACAACACAAGCACCACAAAAACAAAAAGTGGATCTGAAAATAGATCAAATCCCAGACTTAAAAAATATGTTTGACCTCATGCATAATTTAGAGGAGGATGAGGAAACAGAAAGTCAAATGTTGCAACAACTAGCACTGGATACAGACAAACACTCTTCTAGCGGGCTCAAAAACAAATCGAAATACTGCCCCATGCTATCACCAGGCAACAAATTTGACCTCTTCTTGGATACAGTCACAAGGGAATTGGATGACATGTCAAAAACCAGACATAAGAATAAAAAGGAAAATCTCTCCGTTAGAGAACATACTGCCCTCAAGAAACTAATGGAAAATGAAGATCTAATAATCAAGCCAGTGGACAAAGGAATAATATTGTCCTCCTAAACAGAAGTGATTATGTAAAAGAAGCATATAGACAACTTAATGATGGAACCAGACACAAAACCTCCCAAGCAATCCTATAAATAGAATGACAGAGGACTTGGACAGAAATTTAAAAACTTGGAATGAATCGAATTTGATCAATGATGATGAACTCAAATTCTTGACCAAAACACAACCAACATTACCTACAATATATTTCCTACCAAAAATTCATAAGACCATCTGTGACCCTCCAGGAAGGTCTATAGTCTTGTCATGTGACTCTTTATAAGAAACTCTCTCGACATATGTCGATCAATACATGGCACCTATTGTTCACAGCTTGAACTCGTATTTAAGAGACACAGGAGACGTTTTACGAATATTGGCAGAAACTACATGGAACACAAACTATTTGATGGCAACAATAGATGTGCTGTCTTTGTATACATTGATAAAACACCAAACGGGCCTACAAGCATGTGCCCCGTTTCTGTAGCAAAGACAGATAACAGAATTGTAGCATTCAGGGATGCTCCTGACAATGATTGAAACGTGCTTAAAAAATAATGTTTTTCTTTTCAACCATGACTTTTACTAGCAACTTTGTGGCACCGCCATGGGGATTTCCTTTTCACCCCACTACGCAAACCTGTGATGGGATGGTGGGAAAAGGAAATCGCATGGGGTAGCGAGAATCAGGAAGCACTAGAAAACATAATTCTATGGGTCAGATACATAGATGATCTGTTTTAATCTGGAGTGGCAATGAAGATTACTTTATGAAGTACTTCAATAAACTGAATCAGAACGAAATAGGATTACACTTTACTTGCTCCATTAGTAAGACAAGGATGAACTTCTTAGATACATGCATATACATTGAGGAAGGAGAGATACACTCAACCCTGTATAGAAAAGAAACCACGACCCACAGTATTCTGCACGGAACCAGTTTTCATCCCAAGTCACTGTTGAGAAGCATCCCTTATAGGGAATTTATAAGGATGCATCACAATTGTTTGAAAGATACAGATGCAAAAGAAAGAATTATGGACACCGCATTGGGACTAAACCGAAGAGGATACCGGCAGAGAGATCTAAAGAAAGACATACAGATAGTAGAAAAGAAAACACAAACAGAAACATTGGTTACACATAACGAAAAGGACAACGAAATTACATCATCTGAAAAACAAGAGGCACCAAGGCTAATACTAACATACAGCACGGAAAGCACGAGAATCGTCAACACAATCCAAAAAAAGTTGTATTTGATATCAGGGGATCTAGATATAGGGACCAATCTAAGAACATGACCATTGGTGACCTATAGAAAAACAAAATCCTTGAAGGTTCAATTGTTACGAAGCCACTTGCAAGAGAAACCGAGAAAGAACTGGTTGGAGGAGCAACAATAAGTCTTTGTAAAATGCAACAACTGTAAAGCATGCAAAATCGGAATCAATACCAAAGCAATAACTGATAAAGATGGTAAGGTGATCAAAATCAAACGCAAAATCACATGCAATACCAAATATGTTGTTTATATAATCCAATGTGCATGTGGATTACAATATATTGGAAGCACTACCTGCATGCTTAGGGAAAGGATCTTAGAACACATTAGAGCTGTCAAAAACAAAGACACAAACTACGCCACTGCAAAACATATGGCTCTATGCAACAAAAATGATTGGAGAAAATGTAATTTTTGGGATTACAATCCTCCAAAATGAACGAGGGGAAGACAGGACAAGGAAGCTGCGACTACTAGAATATTGTTACATTATAAGCCTGAGAACCAAGACCCCAACGGGTCTTAATAACGATGAAGAACTGTATGTGCACTTGGAACAGCAAAAAAGAGATTCAAATATGACATCTATCATACCACAGAGTGGAAAGATACTATACCATCACGAAAAATCTCTGACAAATGGAACGCCTAAGCACACATGTGGAACAAGCAAAGTGGCAGAGTGAAAGGTACTATACCATCATGACAAATCTCTGAAAAACAGAACGTCTAAGCACACCCGTGGAACAAACAGAACTAACATGACTCTGTGCTATGAAACGTGAGAGTGTATGTGAGAAATTGCAAATTATTGCAAAAGACTATCTACAACAGACTGATGTATGAAATCTTAAAATGGAAATTGTCATAAATTGCTAGCAACGATTATGTGATAAACTTCAAATCTCATAATACCTCATAATGGGCAGGAGTAGGAGTGGTATTTAAACGTGTAGTGACAGTACTCAGCACCATGACAAAGGCCCTGTTAGGCCGAAACGCGTAGGTGAAGTTAAGCTCCGAGCGTGAATAAACAAGAAAAGTGGATTACTGAGTGCGGCCTCATCCTTGATTCTACAAATTTTGAATTGGGCCATTGGTTCGGCCCCACGTCGGCACCTACTATTGCGTGCACTGTTTGGAACCGCTTTGAAACACACACACAACACACATAAATATATATGTATATATATATATATATATATATATATATATATATATATATATATATATATATAATTCACTGAAAAAACCACAGGTTTCACACATGTTATAGTTAGCTGAACATTTTACTCGTAAAAAAACAATGAAATTCCACGTTATAGTTAGATCAGGTAACTATAACTCGCGCGACCGCCACTCTATCACAAGGATGATGTCATCAGTAATGTCATGAGTGATGCCACTGACCATGTCATGAGTGATGTATTATGTGACGTCATCAGCAGTGGATTGCGGGCGCGCAAGTTATAGTTACCTGATCTAACTATAACGTGGAATTTCATTGTTTTTTTACGAGTAAAATGTACAGCTAACTATAACATGTGTGAAACCTATGGTTTTTTCAGTGAATTTGCAAGGTTTTTAAATGCTTATTCCTAACTATAACGTGTGTGAAACCTATGGTTTTTTCAGTGAATTTGTACGTTTTTTTAAATGCTAAGTTATGTATTTATTTTTCATTTTTGCGCGCACGGTGCGCTTCGTGCACCGTGCGCGCACTGTGGGCACTCGGTGCGCTTTGCGCACCGAGCTCCCACGTGGCGCATTTTGTACCGTGCACGCCTCGCCATTTTTTACAAAATATCAATTGTTTTTTTCTCTCTTGGGGGTCCTTAGATTTATATATTAAATGTGATTGTTAATTCTTTTATTTTTTTTTACCGTACGCGTACGGTAAGCTTACCGTACGCGCACCCCGCAATTTTTAAAAAAAATTATTAAATTCATTTTTCATACTTTTTGGTCCTTTGTGAACCCCCTGACGAACGCTAGGGGGTCTGCAACTCTCTTCATGGCCCCCTTTTCGTGTTATCAACCTTTTTTTCTCAGTGCGAGAGACAGAAAATGGCGGCCGATACTTCCTGGTTTCGACCGATTCGAATGTTTACTTTGATCTAACAACCAATCAGAAACGCGCTCGCGCACAGCACCGTACGCGTACGGTAAGCTTACTGTAAGCGCACGGTAAGCGCACGGAGCGCTGCCACAGATATATATATTGATTTAAATGCTATTTTCTTAGGAACTACTGAACAGATTTACACCAGACCTACAAAAGGCAATTCCTTGACCTTATGGCTACCTCTCTGCCAAATTACAAGTAATTCTGTTCAGCCGTTCGGGCTGTAGCTGTGTCTAAAGGTCCTATGGAAAAATGCATGGGGAAAACGCGTTTTGGGACCCCCCTTTTTTCTCAGCCCCCGCTTGACGAATCCCCCCGAGACTTTCAGGGTAGGAGCGGAGCGTAGCGCCCCATTAGTTTTGAAAATTTCGCGAGGATTCGTCGTCCGGCGCCAAAGTTATTCCAAATAGAATGTTGCGGATTTCCTATGGAAACAGGGTCCTAACTATAACTACCTACTATACATATGTATGTTTGTGTGTCCCTCCAAGATCAATGGGATGTTCACTTGCAGAATGGATTTTGCGGTGTATATTCTTGAATGTTCCTGTCATTTACAATACGTGGGCAGCACTAAGCTGCAGGTGTTCAATCGCATTTTGCAACACTTACGCGCAATAGTCAATTCTGACCCCAGTTACCCTGTTGCATGACATTTTAAGCTTGTTCACAACAACAACCTGAATGATTTGAGCTATTTTGTAATTGATGCAGTACCAAGGTCAATAAGGGGAGGCAATAGAGAAAAGAAATTGCATCAGTTGGAAACACAATATATCTTTCAAATTGACACAAAGATGCCAAATGGTCTCAATACGAGAGAGGATTTGCACAATTTCTTGTAATCTAAGGTATACATGGATCTGCATCTGTTTCCCTCTGAATATGAATTGTGGTGATTTGTATATCTCAGTTTTTTATCCGGTTAATTTTAGCCCTGTTTTAGCCCAGTTTTTACCTGGTTTTCCCTGATTTTCAATCGGTTTTACTTGGTTTTTACGGGGTTTTACCTGGCTATTTAATCGGTTTTAGAAAACTGTATATGATTCCCCAATTACCTATGTACTGTATAAATATCTGCACTAGTCTGCAGTAAGGTCTGATATTTGCTTATTTGCATTGCCTACTTGCACAATAAGCTGATATTATCTTTGAATCTGCACCCCATTTATCCGCTAGCTGTGTATTAAAAATTTATTTTGTTGCAGTATACAATGGCACTCATTGATGTCCTTTTGTTGCACTATGTTCTATTTATATTTGCACAAGCACTATTATAAACAGAATATATGTTTACAGGCATATCATGGCTATCCATGTATTTGTATTACATTTTCAGCTATGATGAAGTATATAGCTGTTTTAACTTTTGACATAAGCACTTTTTTAATCACCAGCTCTTTAACTATTATGCACTATTTTCTTCCCCATATACGATAACGGCTGACCTATGGATAACTGTTTTCGAATTAATTAAAGATTTTCCGTGTTATTATTATGCTTTGATAGTACACTACCGCATTTAGCCACTTGCTTCTGTATAAAACAATATTGTTTTGCATGATCAATTTATGCTGGTAGTTGCTGCATCTATCTATATATATTGAGCTGATTATCAATGTATGCATACATATAGCATTTTGTTTAGCTTTATCCTGTCAGAGGGAGGGACCAAGTAATCACTGTGTCACTATATAACACTGTTACAGGTTCAAGCACGTCATGTGATCAAGACAGGGAAGACCTGGTCGAAACGCGTCATGCTGTGAATTTTCCGCAATAAAGCACTTCTATATTCAAGCACTCTGTGGTCCGTACCTGATTTCAGTTGGACTGGATTTAATCAGGATTGTGGTTCTTCATACATCTATATATATATATATATATATATATATTTATATATATATATATTACCTACTGGCGGTCGCCAGTAGGTAGTTATAGTTAGGACCACGTTTCCATAGGAAATCCTCAACATTCTATTTTGAATAACTTTGGCGCCGGTCGACGAATCCTCGCGAATATTTCAAAATAGGTGGGGCGCTACGCTCCGCTCCTACCCTGAAAGTCTCGGGGGGATTCGTCAAGCGGGGGCTGAGATAAAAGGGGGGTCCCAAAACGTGTTTTTCCCATGCATTTTTCCATAGGACCTTTAGACAGGGCTACAGCCCGAACGGCTGAACAGAATTACTAGAAATTTGGCAGAGAGGTAGTCCTCAGGTCAAGGAAGTGCCTTTTGTAGGTTTGGTGTAAATCTGTTAGTAGATTCTGAGAAAATAGCCTTTAAATCAATATATATATCTGAGCCAGCTTACGGTGCGCTTACGGTACGCTTACCGTACGCGTTCGGTGGCGTGCGCGAGCGCGATTCTGATTGGCTCTTAGATCTTAGTAAACATTCGAATTGGCCGAAACCAGGAAGCGGCGGACGCCATTTTCTCTCTCGCACTGAGAGTTAGGTTTTAAAATAAAGCCAAAAAACATGTAAAGGGGCTGTTTAGACAGCTCCCACAAACATAGCCATGTTGAGGGAGTCCCCAAAGATCCCCCAAGGCCAAAAACGGAATTTTTTTTTTTTGCGCTAATTTCGCCGATTACGCTTACCGTACGCGTACGGTAAAAAATTATAAAAAAAAAAAACTATCCACACTCTCCCCACCCCGTGTGCAATTGGTGGCCGCAGGCCACCAATTGTGCATGGTTTCTAAGAGGTGTGATAAACTATAATATTTTAAACAAAAATAATAAAAGAAAAAATTATCCACACTCTCTCCACCCCGTGTGCAAATGGTGCCCGAAGGGCACCATTTGTGCATGGCTTATAAAAATTACGAAAAATTTAAATATTACCTTTCAAAACGAAGTGCATCATATGTCCTCCATGTGCGCACGGTGCGCGAAGCGCATCGTGCGTACATGGCCCATCTAGCGTAACGTGGGCACGCGGTGCGCGAAGCGCACCGTGTGCTTAATGTGCGCGCACGGTGCGCGAAGCGCACCGTGCGCGCACGGAACGAACTGCGTTAAGTGGGCGCGCACGCCACGAATGGCGTAAAGTAACTTAGCATTTAAAAAACCGTACAAATTCACTGAAAAAACCATAGGTTTCACACACGTTATAGTTAGGAATTAGCATTTAAAAAACCTTGCAAATTCACTGAAAAAACCATAGGTTTCACACATGTTATAGTTAGCGGAAATTTTACTGATAAAAAACCAGTGAAATTCCCCCGTTATAGTTAGTGCAGGCAACTATAACTCACGCGACCGCAATCTTCTGCTGATGACATATGTGTCTTTATGAAAAAAAAATATTTGTAATATATGTATAGCTAAAAATGTATGGAAGAAGACATGGGCAAATAAGTGTCTAAATACAGTATTAGCATCAGCAGAGGATTGCGGTCGCGTGAGTTATAGTTGCCTGCACTAACTATAACGGGGGAATTTCACTGGTTTTTTATCAGTAAAATTTCCGCTAACTATAACATGTGTGAAACCTATGGTTTTTTCAGTGATATATATATATTTATATATTTATATATATATATATATATATCTTTATATGTATATATATATGACGCTTTATCTCCATGAGCAGCCATTGTCGCTTCTGCCAAAGAACGGAGCGCGGACCACAGGATTAGTGCAGCTATTATGTTTTATTCAGCCACAGTAACACCACCAGCATGATGCGTTTCGATTCTCCAAGGATCTTGATCACATGATATATATATATATATTCAAACACCTCAATTCCTTCAATTCCCATGCAGAAAATGACACAGGCCTTCCAGGATGATATAAACAATTTAGTGGCAATTGCTACAGTCAAACATAATGCGTGTCGGCCACAGCCGTGGGCTTGTTTACACAAATGCTGCTGCGCCATGATTGAAGGCTATATACATCAGGTGAGCATTAACATAAACAACATACTCTTTCTTTCACTCTCCTTCCTTTTTCCTCTTTTCTTTGACTCTTTTCTAGCCACCATATATATATTGACTGAGAAAAACAAATGTTTTGACCTGGAACAATCTTCCACTCCGCATCACACAAAGCCAGACACTGCACCTTTTCAGAAAGGATCTCAGGACCTGGCTCTTCGATGACCATGGAGCTGCTTAAACTCCCCCCCCCCCCAGCACCTTGAGGCCCCCATGAGTGAGTAGCGTGCTTCAAAAATTCCTGATTGATTGATTGATGTTATAATTAGGATGAAAATTGCAGTGCCAACATAACATTTTAAATTATTTTAAAAACTCTGAAATCCACCAGGTATAATTATCTCTAGCAACTATAACTTGTGCCCTAGGGTAACTGGAATTCACGCACCCACAGTGCACAGTGTTTTAATCAAAGTTGTCATTACAGATCTTGGTATGATGATATCAATGATGTCATAGAACGTGTCATGAGTAATGTAATATGTGAGATAATTAGCAGTGCATGGTGAGGGCTTGAGTTATAGTTACTTCAGGGCACAAAAGCCATGCAAGACATGGGGTTGGCTACAGGGCCTGGCAGGCATCCAACACCCCGCAGGCAGCTAACCCCAGTGTGGGGTTTGCCAGAGGGCCTGACCTATGGCCAGGACTGGCGACCAACCCTCTGTGGGCAGCCAACCCCCGCAGACAGCCAACCACCCACCGTAGCACACAGCCCATCTCCCCAAGCCATTAGGGCCTTGTGAACCCCAATCTCAGGGCACTATTTTTTTTTTTTTAAAACATCTATTTATTGAATATCATAGCAATTACATATACAGCACTGTTCATTGCTTACATCCATTATCTATTATATCATACAGTTTCTAGGAGTAGAATACCATCATTACATATTGTTACAATTCCTGTCACCACCTCGTCTCATTTCCAGTTCCACCGATGGGGATACAGACAGATTTCCTTGATATTCATTCCATTAGCTCCATTTCTTGTCCCACTTCTGTGGACACCCACCTGTCGTAACTACTTTTTTCTCCGCTAACATACACTTGTCGAATTCTTTCGCCCATATATGCCTAGATGTTAAGTCTGCCGCCCCCCATTTTCGTGCTATTTCACGCTTGACTAGCGTGAATCCTAGTGTGGCCATTTGCTGCTTGATTTCTGTGAGGTCTCTAGCCATCCATATATTAAGTATGGCTAGTTGTGGTGTGGGAGCTAGTTCCTTTCCAAGAGCTGCCTGAATGTGGTTTGTGGCTCCCTCCCACAAGTGCTGTGTCTCGGGCAGTCCCAGATCATATGGTAAAAGGTGGCCGCTTGTCCGCACCCCTTTAAGCAAAGCTCATCTGATCTGGCGCCTATTTTGGCCAAAATGACCCCTGTCAAATACGACCTATGTAGAATCCTGAGTTGTATCAATCGGAAGCGGAGGGTGATTGCCGCCTCTTTAGGGGACATTAAGGCCAATTGCCAGTCTTCATCATCTATAGGTCCCAGGTCTCTCTGCCATTTCTCCCTGAGTGTCTGGAAGGTGTCAGGTAGATTATTACATAATTTTTTGTAGGTTAATGATACAGCCTTCGAGAGTAGCGGCCCATCTAGCAGTCTTTCTTCTAGCGGCGATGACTCGGGTATATCTTTGGGTTGCGGAAAGGCTGTAACCAGGTCATGTCTGATTTGTAAGTATCGAAAGAATTCTCCCTGGGCCATTTGATATTGACCTCGAAGTTCCTCAAAGCTAAGGATAGATCCCTTTTTAATACTATTTTTAAATAAGGTGTGGGGACTATGCAGCCACCTCCCCAGGCCTCTATGTACCCCGGGCCACCATCTTGCAGGGGCAAAAACATTTATATTTGGGGAGGGGTCATACCGCCCACTTCCCCAAGCCCAAATGGGCCCCAAGGACCCCATCCCCATGGCCATTGATTGATTATAAGGGAGGGTGGTGCATTGCACCTCCTTCCCAAGCCTTGAGAGGCTCAGGGGACTCCATCCCCAAGCCAAAAAGAGCTATATTAGGGGAAGGGCGCTCCTGGTCCCCCTTCCAAGCCCAAATTAGTCCCTGTGTAACCCATCTCCTGGGGCCAAAACCTAATTATAGGAGATGGGACATGGGGCCCCATCCCAGAGCCTTAAGAGGCCCCTGGTAGCCCTACCCCCAGGGCCAAAAGCATTTTTATTAGGGCAGAAGAGTGCGCAGCACCCCTCCTCAAGCCCAAATCAGTCTTGGGGGCCCCATCCTCTAGGGCCAATCATGAATTATAGGGGAGGGAGACATGTGGCCCCACTGCCCTGGCCTTAAAATGCCCCAGGGACACCATCCAACGTGGCTAAAATATTTACATTAGGGGACGGGGGACTGTGGCCCACCTCCATGAGCCCCAATGGACCCCGGGAAACCCATCCCCCGGGAACATAAATTAACTGTAGGAAAGGGCAGCACATCGCCTCCGTCCTCAAATCTTAAGAGGAGTCGGGAACCCCATCCCCAGGGCCTAGTTAATTAGCATTGGGTGTCTCAGTACCCACCCTTAACGCTGGGGGTGGAGGTGGGAGCCAGCATTGCTTCACCTGTCAGGAGCAGCTATTTCTGTTTGTTTCTGCTGGGTGGGAGCAATCACTGTTTCCCTGCCGGCATGAGAAAAACCAGAAGTGTTTTAGTTACCTTAGGGCATGAGTGATAGATACTACAGATAACTATAACTGGTGAATTTACTTACATATTTTCATTTCAAACATTACATTGTCACTGAACTTTTCACCAACTATAACACTGAATTATTTAAATCCGGGAACAGTTAGGGGAGCTTGCACACAGGCCTGAGCATGTCTGTGTAGACACACATGAATAGATGGCATTACACAATTTGCTATTCATACTCATCAGCACCACAAATGGGGACAGTTTCTCTGTTTTATAGGATGGTATTCTTTATAATTGGATTAGTGTTGTGAGTGTGTAGGATTTTTCACGTGGTTCACCCTCCCACATATTAGTTTTTCGTATTACACACTGGGGGTGCACTGGCTATTTGTTGTTGTATTATGAGAATTAATTCTCCCTTTATTTTACCTCAAATTGCTCCAGGTTTTCAATGATGTAATCTTTATTTACAAGTGTGTCAGCTACTTATGTGTGAGTAAGACATGGATCTTTGAGTGAACAGACCAATTTATCTAAGATGGGACTGAGGGAGTTTTTTTTATTTTCTGTCTTTGTTTATGTGCAGGTTGGTAGTCACATGACTACGTCCTGAAGAGACCCTTACATTCACACAGGGTCGAAATGTTGACACACCCTCCCTTTTGGTTGACTCTTGTGATCTATTCTGAAGGGATGTGTAGGAAACATTCCTATTGGTGATGTAACATGGATTGTTGTTGGGGAAAGCTCTGGAGCTGGAGTTGGTGGAAGCTGTAGCTGCTGGAGGTCACAGTACTTGGAGACAGTAAAGAAGATTGAATTCACACTTGTGTTGTGTAAATTACTACATATTTTGGCGATGAGATACGAACCCATGTGTACAAAGCACAATGGATCACAAAAAAACTTGTGAAAGGTACTCAATGGAGATGTGGAGATTGGTTGGTAACGAAGAATGGCGGTAAGGTAAAAAAGGCGAGAGTAAGTACTCTTAACCTAGGAGAGTTGTTGGGGTAAAAAAATATGTGGTTGTGTTGGAGGGTTGTAAGGAATGGGGTTTTGGCAATCTGTGCAATGTGGTTGGTCCTGACCACTCTGATCACTTTTATGCTGACCACGGATAAGCTGGAATACAGAAATAAGAGTCATTAGCATTCTTCGCTCACAGTGGTGTACTCTCATAGTGTTATAAGGCACAAATAGGTTGTTATGCATCAATTCTACTGATATTCCTTGTCATATGTGTTGGATTGTTGATATAGTTATGTATTTTACTACATGCGTTAATTTTTTCTTTTGGTTGTGTTCCTTTGTGAGGGGGGAGATATGTAGGAAACATTCCTATAGTGATGTAATATGGAATTTTGTGGGGGAAAGCTCTGGAGCTGGAGCTGGAGTTGGTGGAAGCTGTAGCTGCTGGAGGTCACTGTACTTGGAGACAATAAAGAAGATTGAATTTACACTTGTGTTGTGTAAATTACTGCAGGATGCTGTACCAATTCATGCAATATTGCTTCAGATTTTTGAGTCCTGAAAACTGTCATTGTGAACTGTACAGTGTCTTTGTTCAAATATGTTATAAATAGAATAACTTATGAGTACCAAATCATCTGCACCATGATCCCTAATGTTGCTTTTTTAATATGTAATTGGATTCAAGGTTTGGATGTAAGATGAAAATCTCTTTTTGTGTCCTGTGCTTTTTTATGCAAATTAGATTTGGTATCTGATTGATATTGAAATAAGTAGTGCATTGACTGCTGCATGCTTCCAATCTTCAGGAAATGTGGCAGATGTGATCAATAGCAGCCACTCGTACTAGGAAGTGGTGGGGTTGTAGGGGAGAAACACAAAAAAAACCAAGTATCACTAATTTAAAAAATATTTGCCTGAGCCGACAGCAGCCACCTTGCTCCCGATCCTGCATGCTGCACTGAGCAGGTTCCCAGCTCCCAATTCCAGCGCTGCTCACATGCTGGGAATGCTATTCCCAGCACATGAGCAGCACTGGGATTGGTCTGAGTGTCTCGGTTCAGCACTCAGATATAGACTGGGAGTCTGTGTTGCTTTCTCCACCCAGCTTCACAACGCAGCTAGGTGGAGAAAGGCAAAGTGTGCATGATGATTTGAGCTCTTGGCAGTGCCCACCACTTCCTCCTCCTCCCTGGTGCTGCAGCTGCAGAGTAAGGATGGAAGGCCACTCCCCTCCCTCGGCTCGCAGCCTGCAGGGCTAAAAATAAAATGATTATAAAAATGTTTTATCTTCATTTTCATTTTGCCCTTTATCAGGTGGTGTGGTTCGCTCCTCCGCCTTACCTGATAAGCTGCCCCTGAATGTTATGGAGCTGTTGATGATGTGGGTGAGGGTGGTGCTGATTGCTACTGCTCCTGGGATGTAGATGTGGTGGGGGAAAGGATCTAAAGGGGAACCTGAATGGATGGACTTCATGATCATTGCTGTGTCTTCTCTGCTGAGAGTTTCACATTTGGTTATGTGGGCATCTTGGTTGGTGATAAGTAGCGTATCATGGGTGTGGGTGAGTGCTCTGTGTTAATATGAAGGTAGAGTCTGAGTGAGTCTCATATCACTTATTGACGGTACAATAAAAACTATCAGCAGAGTCATCTTCGACTGCCTAGTAAACTGGGCAGCAGATAAGGGTATTCTCTCCCCCTTCCAATTTGGCTTCTGCCCGAAATTAGGCACAAACAAACACTGTTTGAACCTGGCTTTCACAATTTCTAAGTATAATAATGCCAGGCATGCACCTATCCATCTTGCCTTTGTAGATCTGTCCATTGCTTTTGATTCAGTGGACAGAACCAAGCTATGGATAATGCTCCTGGATGAAGGAGTGGACCCCTCATTGATTAATTTTCTATTTTCACTACACTTAGGCATGTCGGCTAGATTGTCCTTAGATTCCTATGGTGCGCTTTCTGATTCTTTACCCCTGAGGAGAGGGATGCATATTGGCCCCTTTATTATTAATGTTATTTATAAACGGACTAACAGCACATTTAACTTACCGCCCCTCAGATATCCCTAGAACAGCAGGCTCCCCAATTCCAGCGTTGCTCTATGCCGATGACGCAGTGCGGTTTGCCCTTACTCTGAATGCTCTGAGGCTACAGTTAGGACCTTTCTCCTCTTTTATGTCTAATCTGATATGAAAACCAGTTATACAAAGTTGCACATTATGTCCTGAGGAGAAGGGAAAATAAGGCTGAATAAAATCAGCCTCAATGGACAAGACCTAAAGGCTGTGGATAACTTCTGCTACCTAGACCTAACTTTTAGTTCATCTGGGTCATGGAACCCCCACCTGGTACTGGCCACCCAAAAGCTTTGAAGAAGTGCAGGGACTGTTTGCAATCTTTCCAGAGCATAGTGCAGAGGGACTTTTCTTCCTCCACTGAAAGTTTATAATTCTTAATGCATTAGTGCAGCCACTTATTGCGCGGGTGTCTGGGGCTTTAACAAGTGCATTGGCCTTCAGTACGAGGAAAACCGCTTTCCTCAGCGGTTGCTGAGTTTACCACCGACTATTTCCAGCTTCATTATACACTCAGAAATAAACCGGGCCTATATATTATACAAAGTACGCGTGGCTCCACCCCTATTGTGGGTCAGTGTCTGGTCGAACCCAGCAGCAAAGCTAAATAGGGACATTATACTTGATTTCCTTGCTCACGAAAAGGTCCTGTCTATCCCTTGGCTAAGTTACATTTGGAACACTTTAGGAACCCTGGGTTTATCCGCCTGGCTCTCTGAACCTAACAGTATTCCTAAAGTTGCAAAGGAAGAGGTGAAAGCAGCATACATGAAGCATAGTGAAGATCTAAGAATGAAAACTGAGTTGGTAAAATCCTCAGCTTTTACTTACTACAGATCCTTATTACCAGGCTTATCGCCCGTATATCTGTCCTAAGACCTCACAAGATGGGAGATATCTCCTCTTTTCTGTATCAAGGCAGGATCCATTCATTGGTTACTGTTTTTAGGTCTTGCCTGGCGTTAGCAGCGCGCATGTGCTGCTCTCGCCATGCGAGAGCCTTTTGCAATCGATTCAGCCAAAGCTAAACATGCACGCGTACGATGGACAAAGATGGCTGCTCTTGCCATTCAGCCAAACCTAAACATGCACGCGTACGTACAGACAGTGGATAGTCTGACGCCATCTTGTTTTAATTAGCCTTTCACTTTCACGCCTGCGTTGCTTTCACGGCCGTACTTGTTCTGTAATTATTTACCATAATGTAATTCTTGACCGTATGTATCTATTTTTGGTAATATTTGCATCCTCTGTAACTATCCATATACCTACATATTTCTATCATAAAACGCTCTCGCACTTTTGCGTATTGCTCGCGCTACATCAAAATGCATAAAAATTTAAATTAGAATTCTAGTTGTTCCAACTCGTTTCTTTAGCCCTTTGTATATGTTTCCAGCAGCTTTCGCTTCATGTGCCTCTGTGTACTGTTGGTTGCTTGGTAACCGAGACATATCCAATCAAAAGTCTCGCTGTTGTTGCCTGGCAACTGATGCACAATTCCTTTGCAGCGGTTACGGAGCCTCTCTCATGAGCTCCCCGGGGGCCTCGCTAGACCGGGTGTACAGGGCGCCCCTGCCAGGGCTCCCCAGCCCGGGGTAAGATGGGCGTGGGTGCTTGGGGACGGAACCTACAGCTCTGCACTGCCCAATGCAACTTTTATTTGTGGCGCTTCCCTTACTCCACTGTCCGAGATTCTGAGACTTTCCTATAGCTCTCCGTTCTGGGACTACATTTATCCTGGTATCACTCTCCAACCTGACATAGCCAGGATCTATCCTGAAACACCATACTGAATCCACTGTTGCCACGGAGGACCCAATTGCAGCTCAATCCTCACCCCCCCATTCTTAATCCAGTTTTCCATGAGACCACTCTAAGCATCAAATACTCTCAGCATTAGCCCCTCACCCCGCTACCGTTCAGCTAAATTAACTGCCCTCACGCAGGCCCAGTCATTAACCTCCTCCAACCCAATACAACTCTCAGCCATAGAGCCCCTCTAACCCAAGGTCACGCTTAGTATGAGACGGCCACAGTCTAAGAGACCATCCCACCTGAAACCACTCAGCAGTCTGATACAAAATTAAGCAGATACTTCAATATCCTTAACCCCATAAAGGTTGAGAATACAGCTTGAAATTAAAATACTGAAGTGCTGGCACCCACCGTGCCCTAGTACCTGCGTGCTACTGAGAATTTCTGGAACTCTGCCTTCAAAATGTAAATTGTGTTTCTAACAGCACCTGCAAATTTAAAACAATTACTGAGGCTACCTACACCTTACTGGAGAGCCCACGTATGAGACTGTACTCAGCACAAGGGTTTCATATGTATGACGCCGCCCCTAACTCCTTTGGAGACCTCATCTCCAGACCTTCTTCGTGACAGTGGAATCCCCTCTAATTCTCAAACATGAACAGCATGGGACTTGCCTCAATTTGGGACCCTCATGCCACAGCTTTAGATCATCAGCACGCCACTTAGCCTCCCCAAGTTGATGGACTTAAACTTTTTTATTCATTGCTTCTCTTTTTGACCTTATTGTTCGCGTCTCACGTTCCTGACTTATATTCGAAAACTAAGTTGGGTGTCCCGTATATCGTGTAGAATCTGCATTCAGGACCTGGACACTGTAACCGTGACCAATAGGAACAAGCCTTAAAAATGCAATAGGTCTCGCCTTTCATTAATTTAAAACCATTTGCTTTGCTAAACAATACCATTAGCAAAGCAAATGGCTTTAACTTAATCAAAGGCGAGACCTATTGCATTTTCAATGCTTGTTTAGAAATCTCCCTGATTCCTCAGAAAACACATATTTGATCTGCCCTTGTGATTATCAATATGCACAATCACTTTTGCATTTTATGTTCTTTTGCAAATTGTACAGTCTAGCACGCAAGCACTTTATCCAGCCTTTGCTATGCAAACTAGGTTTTCGACAGTGTAGAGCAGGGGTACTCATAGTACGGTCCGCGGGCCGCCAGCGGCCCGGCAAGCCTTTCTTGGTGGCCCGCGGACCTTGCAGACATCGTACCGGTGTTTTTTTGTTTTTTTTAACAGTGTCAGCAAACACAGACTCTGCTCTGTGGGGCCGGGGGATTCAAGCGATAGTCCGAGTGGAGCTGCTGGGGCGCTAAGAGGTGAAATACAACAAAACCTCGTTATCATGCAAATGGTCTCTTAAAGACCTGTGAAGTACTCAGTGGGGCTGTGTGTGTGCCCTGGAAGGGAAGCTGCCTCAGGTGCCACACAAGCGGAGGGGAGGGGGGGGGTGGGTGGGTGGGAGTGGTGACAAAGAATGACAAGAGAACAGCAGGGTGTGAGAGTCGGCTAAGGGGACAGAGGGTGACAGAGGGCAGTAGGGAGAGACAGAGACAGATAGAGATAGAGACTAACAGGGACAGACAGAGACAGATAGGCAGAGACAGGGACAGACAGAGAGGCAAAGAGACAGACGGAGAGGGAGACGGAGAGGGAGGGCGACAGAGAGAGAGGGAGACGGAGAGAGAGAGGGAGACGGGGGAGGGAGGGAGACGGAGGGAGAGGGAGGGAGACGGAGAGGGAAGGAGAGGGAGAGAGGGAGGGAGAGGGAGAGAGGGGGAGGGAGACAGAGAGGGAGGGAGACAGAGAGAGAGGGAGTCAGAGAGGGGGAGACGGAGAGAGACGGAGAGGGAGAGAGACGGATAGAAGGAGAGAGGGAGGGAGACGGAGGAGGGAGGGAGACGGAGGAGGGAGGGAGATGGAGGAGGGAGGGAGATGGAGGAGGGAGGGAGACGGAGGGAGAGGGAGGGAGACGGAGAGGGAAGGAGAGGGAGGGAGAGGGAGAGAGGGGGAGGGAGACAGAGAGGGAGGGAGACAGAGAGGGGGAGACGGAGAGAGACGGAGAGGGAAAGAGACGGATAGAAGGAGAGAGGGAGGGAGACGGAGGAGGGAGGGAGACGGAGGAGGGAGGGAGGGAGATAGAGAGAGGGAGAGAGAGAGATATGTGTAAGCCGGGTCCGTTGGCTCAGTGGACGAAGGCGTCCGCTGCAGGGACCTGTGTTCCACCTCATGGTCACAGTTTTTTTTTGTTGCTCTAGCCCCGCCCCCTCCCCAATGACCCCGCCCCCAAGGTGCGGCCCTCGGCCACAAACCACACAGTAAATTTGGCCCCCAAGAGAAAGTTTGTGAGTACCCCTGGTGTAGAGTAACCTTTCACCACTTACAGTTTTCAAACTCATACCAAATTTCCTTTTCCGTGTGTGCTTTCCTAAAAGCAGCCATTTGGGCCAAAAAAACCTATGGATGGATAACTTGCTTGCATTGAATCCCCCTTTTGTCACATTGTATTAGATTGAGGTGTCTTTGTTTTGTTCTTTTAGCATTAGCTAGGAGCACATGGCGGACCCTATTTGAGGTTTTTTTCCTCCTATCTTGCCTGATAATTGTGTATCTGTGTCTATGTTTCTGTTTGTGTCTGTGCTTGCTTTTTTTTTTTTTTTTTACTTGGTCATTCAATGAACTCGGAGACATAAAATGCACTGACGTAATCATACTTTTAAATGTTTTTTTTATTAAATTAACGTAAATTTGGTTTCTTACTATTGTCATATTGTTTATTCGTATTTTGATATCATGTACTCTTGTGGCCTATTCTATTCAGCTGAATACAGAATTTGAATTGAATTGAGTCTGATGTTAAGTCTGGTAGTGAGGACATGGTGTAAGTCAGTGTGTGAGCATGGTCCATGTTTAGGTCTCAGCCTGACGTAGGCAGCGCATGCGCTCATGCGCTGCCTCGTCATACGAGGCTTTTTGGAATCGATACGATTCCAAAAACCTCGTCCCAGCTCCGCCTTACCTTTTCATTCATGTGCGTCATTGTGCGTCACAAATTATGCCAAAGCCAGTGCAATGATTGCACTGAAGGCATGCCACTCGCTGCTTGTTGCCACCCTGTCTCCTTTTATCCACTCCCTGCGGGATTGGATCTCTTACCGGCGGCAGTACACACAGTTCTTCATTAGGCGGTGTGCACTTTTTTCTTCACTGTGCTGTACACATTCGTTAATTGTACTGAGGGTGCATGTGTGTGCGTTTTGCAGTGCATCTTATGCGATGGTCTTAGTGTGCGTTTTGCAGTGCATGTTATGCGATGGTCTTATGTCCTACAGCCAGCCTCGAACCTATCCAATGATGAGTTTCTGGGACAGTATCCAATGATGAGTTTCTGGGACAGGTTCTCACAGGGTAGCACGTGGCAGACAGTAACAACCAAGCGGGTAAGCCTCTGATTTTCACAAATACGGTTGGGTATCGTCTCCCTGGTATTCAGCAAGTTCGGCTGGCATCCCCTTCCTGACTGTGTTCTGTTTTTTTTTTTATAACTGTTTTAATGATCCCTGTACATAATGTGCATAGTGGTTTTTAAATGCAGGGAGCCTCGTTCTGTAACCCGTACTCCAAGGTGCTGTGGTAGAAGGGTGCCTGCTGTCATTTTGGAAACGTTGCAGCTGATAGTTGACGGTGTGAGCGGTTCGGGGGCAATGCACCGAAAGCTGTGCATGTTTCAGGTGTATTGGCGTTACCGTTGTGTTATTTTACAGCGCCCAGCTTGATGTCGAGGCTGTACACCCAGATTACCCCTGAGTGTTGGGTAAATCCATTGCTGCCAAGGTCCTGCGGCTGTTTAATGGGTCTGCTACGCCAACAATGTTTCGAACGTGTCTTACCATTAGGCTAAAAATAGATATGGACAAATTACGTTTAGTAACTAAATTTGCATTTTTTAATGTGTGTTTAAGTCCATAAAACGGCTCCCTAGCATTGGCAGCATATATGCCTAAAGCGCATGAAACAGGGAATGTCTATGTCGCGATACTCTTGCAGGTGGGTGCCCTGTCGTGCCCGCTGTATGATGAATGCATGTCGTGACGTCGGTAAGTAATACTTGAATGCTTTAACCTTTTAATGGAATTCCATCCCCACGTCTTTGTTGTTGTTCACCTCTCGGGTTGTGGCACTGTCTGTGGACTGGGTGCAACAAGTACAGCATTGAAAACCTTACAGTTGAAGTGGGTTTGATGTTCTCTTCGGAAGTGTTCTGTGGAGAACTGTGATTGCGTAATTGTTTTGCGTCACGTGCGCATAGTAAAATAACTGAAATGACGACGTGCTTATTACCCTACTACTCTACTACTCACTATCTACTACTCACTCTACTACTCTCTACTACACACTCTACTACACACTCTCTACTACACACTCACTACTCTAAACTACACACTCTCTACTACACACTCTCTACTACTCTACTAATCACTCTCTACTACTCACTCTACTACTCTCTTCTACACACTCTACTTCACACTCTCTGCTACACACTCACTACTCTCTACTATTCTCAAATAATCACTCTATACTACACACTATCTACTACTCACTCTCTACTACACACTCTCTACTACACAGTCTCTACTACACACTCTAATACACTACTACTCTCTACTACTCACTCTCTACTACACACTCTCTACTACACACTCTCTACTACACACACACTACTACACACTCACTACTCTATACTATTCTCTACTACTCACTCTATACTACACAGTCTCTACTACACACTCACTTCTGTACTACACACTCTCTACTACACACTCTCTACTACTCACTCTCTACTACACACTCTCTACTACACACTACTACACACTCTACTACACTACTACTCTCTACTACACACTCTCTACTATACACTCTCTACTACACACTCTCTACTACTCTACTACTCTCTACTACACACTTTCTACTACACACTCACTACTACACACTCACAACTCTCTACTATTCTCTACTTCTCACTCTCTACTACACACTCACTACTGTACTACACATGCTACTACACATTATCTACTACTCACTCTCTACTACTCACTCTCCACTACACACTCTACTACACTACTACTCTCTACTACTTACTCTCTACTACACACTCTCTACTACTCACTCTCTACCACTCTACTACTCTCTAATACTCTACTACTCACTTTCTACTACTCACTCTACTACTCTCTACTACACACTCTACTACACACTCTCGATTACACACTCACTACTACACACTCACAACTCTCTACTATTATCTACTACTCACTCTATACTACACACTCTACTACACTACTACTCTCTTCTACACACTCTACTACACTACTACTCTCTCTCTACTACACACTCTACTACACTACTACTCTCTACTATACACTCTACTACACTACTACTCTCTATTACTCACTCTCTACTACTCACTCTACTACTCTGTACTACACACTCTACTACACACTCTTGACTACACACTCACTACTACACACTCACTACTACACACTCTACTACTCTCTACTATTCTCTACTACTCACTCTATACTACACACTCTCTACTACACACTCTACTATACTACTACTCTCTACTACACACTCTACTAGAACTACTACTCTCTACTACTCACTCTCTACTACACACTCTAATACACTACTACTCTCTACTACACACTCTACTACACTACTACTCACTACTACTCACTCTCTACTACACACTCTACTACACACTCTCGACTAAACTCTCTCTACTCTCTACTATTCTCTACTACTCACTCTATACTACACACTCTCTACTACACACTCACTACTCTCTACTACACACTCTCTACTACTTACACTCTACTACACACTCTCTACTACACACTCTACTACACTATTTACTCTCTACTACTCACTCTCTACTACACACTCTCTACTACTCACTCTCTACTACTCTACTACTCTCTACTACTCTACTACCCACTCTCTACTACTCACTCACTACTACACACTCACTACTACACACTCACTACTACACACTCTACTACTCTCTACTATTCTCTACTACTCACTCTATACTACACACTCTCTACTACACACTCTACTATACTACTACTCTCTACTACACACTCTACTACACTACTACTCTCTACTACTCACTCTCTACTACACACTCTAATACACTACTACTCTCTACTACACACTCTACTACACTACTACTCTCTACTACTCACTCTCTACTACACACTCTACTACACACTCTCGACTACACTCTCTCTACTCTCTACTATTCTCTACTACTCACTCTATACTACACACTCTCTACTACACACTCACTACTCTCTACTACACACTCTCTACTACTTACTCTCTACTACACACTCTCTACTACACACTCTACTACACTATTTACTCTCTACTACTCACTCTCTACTACGCACTCTCTACTACTCACTCTCTACTACTCTACTACTCTCTACTACTCTACTACCCACTCTCTACTACTCACTCTACTACTCTCTACTACACACTATACTACCCACTCTCTGCTACACACTCACTACTACACACTCACTACTACACACTCACTACTCTCTACTACACACTCACTACTCTCTACTACACACTCTCTACTACACACTCTCTACTACTCTCTACTACTCACTCTCTACTAATCTACTACACACTCTACTACTCTACCACACACTCTCTACTACACACTCTCTACTACACACTCTACTACACACTACTACTCTCTACTGCTCACTCTCTACTACTCACTCTACTAAACACTCTGTACTACACACTCTCTACTACTCTCTACTACTCACTCTCTACTATGCACTACTACACACTCTACTACACTACTCACTCTCTACTACTCACTCTCTACTACTCTCTACTACTCACTCTCTACTACTCTCTCTCTACTACACACTCTACTACACTACTACTCTCTACTACTCACTCTCTACTACTCTACTACTCACTCTCTATTACTCACTCTACTACTCTCTCCTACACACTCTACTACACACTCTCTACTACACAGTCACTACTACACACTCACTACTCTCTACTACACACTCTCTACTATTCTCTACTCACTCTATACTACACACTCTCTACTACACACTCTCTACTACACACTCACTACTCTCTACTACACACTCTACACTACTCTCTACTATTCTCTACTACTCACTCTATACTACACACTCTCTACTACACATTCATTACTCTCTACTACTCACTCTCTACTACTCACTCTACACAATCTCCACTACACACTCTCTAGTACACACTCACTACTACACACTCACTACTCTCTACTACACATTCTCTACTACTCTCTACTATTCTCTACTACTCACTCTATACTACACACTCTCTACTACACACTCACTACTCTCTACTACACACTCACTACTCTCTACTACACACTCTCTACTACACACTACTACACACTCTCGACTACACACTCTCTACTACTCACTCTCTACTACACACTCTACTACTCTCCTACACACTCTCTGCTACACACTCTTCTACACACTACTACTCTCTACTGCTCACTATCTACTACTCACTCTCTACTACACACTCTCTACTACACACTCTACTACACTACTACTCTCTACTACTCACTCTCTACTACTCACTATCTACTACTCTACTATTCACTCTTTATTACTCACTCTCTACTACTCACTCTACTACTCTCTTCTACACACTCTACTACACACTCTCTACTACACACTCACTAGTCTCTACTACACACTCTCTACTATTCTCTACTACTCACTCTCTACTACACACTCTCTACTACACACTCTCTACTCACTACTACACACTCTCTACTACTCACTTTCTACTACTCACTTTCTACTACTCAGTCTCTCCTTCTCATTCTCTACTACACTCTCTACGACACACTCTTTACTACACACTCTCTACTACTCTCTACTACACATTCTCTACTACTCTCTACTACTCATTCTCTACTCTCTATTCTCTACCTCTACCTCTAACTCTCTACCTCTACCTCTCTACCTCTACCTCTCGACCTCTACCTCTCTACCTTTACCTCTCTACCTCTCTCTACACACACACACATATGCACATATATATATGTATATATATGCATATACATTTAGATGTGTTAGGAATTAGCATTTAAAAAACCTTGCAAATTCACTTAAAAAACCATAGGTTTCACACATGTTATAGTTAGCTGGGCATTTCCCTCGTAAAAAACCAATGAAATTCCCCCGTTATAGTTAGTGCAGGCAACTATAACTCACGCGACCGCAATCCTCTGCTGATGACGTCAGATATTACATCACTGTATTTAGACACTTATTTACCCATGTCTTCTTCCATTCATCTTTAGCTATACATATATAACATTTTTTTTTTTCAGAATGACTCATATGTCATCAGTGATGTAATATCTGAAGTCATCAGCAGAGGATTGCGGTCGCGTGAGTTATAGTTGCCTGCACTAACTATAACGGGGGAATTTCATTGGTTTTTTACGAGGGAAATGCCCAGCTAACTATAACATGTGTGAAACCTATGGTTTTTTAAGTGAATTTGCAAGGTTTTTTAAATGCTAATTCCTAACTATAACGTGTGTGAAACCTATGGTTTTTTCAGTGAATTTGTACGTTTTTTTAAATGCTAAGTTATGTATTTATTAATATATTTTTTTAAACAAAACTTTTTCACGGCGCGCGCACGGTGCGCTTCGCACACCGTGCGCGCGCTGTGGGCACGCGGTGAAAAAGTTTTGTTCACCGGCAGTTCGTGCCGTGCACGCATGGAGCGCTCCGCGCACCGTGCGCGCGCGGTGTGCACCCGGTGCACTTCGCTCGCCGCAAAGCAACTTTACAAAGTACGTGCCGTGCACGCACGGAGCGCTTCGCCCCCAAGGGCCAAATACATTTTTTTTTTCGATAAATCACGGAGTGCGCGCACGCTGCGCGAACTTCGCAGCATTTTTTCCGTTTGGGTGGTGCGCGCAGGGTGCGCGCACTCGGCGATTTAAAAAAAAAAAATGTTTTTTGGCCCTTGGGGGTCCTTCTGGGACCCCCTGACCACGGCTAGGGGGTCAGGAACTGTCCACCCTGCCCCCTTTTCACGTTCTCCACATTTGTTTTTCACCCCCTCAGAGTGCGAGAGACAAAATGGCGGCCGACACTTCCTGGTTTAGACCGATTCGAATGTTTACTAAGATCTAACAACCAATCAGAATTGCGCTCGCGCACGGCAAGGTGCGCGCACCCAGCGCGCACGCTGCGCGCGTACAGATATATATATTGATTTAAATGCTATTTTCTCTGGAAATACTGAACAGATTTACACCAAACCTGCAAAAGGCACTTCATGGACCTTATGGCTACCTCTCTGCCAAATTTCACGTAATTCTGTTCAGCCGTTCGGGCTGTAGCTGCGACTAAAGTCCCTATGGAAAAATCCATGGGGAAAACGCGTTTTGGGACCCCCCTTTTTCTCGGCCCCCGCTTGATGAATCACCCCGAGACTTTCAGGGTAGGAGCGGAGAGGAGCGCCCCATTAGTTTTGAAAATTTCGCGAGGATTCATCAATCGGCGCCAAAGTTATTCAAAATAGAATTTTGAGATTTCCTATGGAAACTCGGCCCTAAATATAACTATCTACTGGCTACCGCCAGTAGATAATATATATACGTATATATATGGAAGAAAAGGTTGCCCCTAGGTGGGACGCACTCACAGAGGCTCCGTAAAGGTCAGGGAAGGTCCGGTGTTGAGCCCCACCCCAGCACTCCTGACGCGTTTCGGGCCAACGCCCTTTATCAAAGGTGAGCTGCTTGAAAGGAATACAAACAGGGCTTCCAGTATTTTCCCTCTTTTTTATTTACAAAATTTGCCACAGGTGTGTATTCTTCGCATAGCATCCTGGGACTGGAAGTCCAAAGTTTAACCCGTGTGGGCTGCATCCTCTTCCAGGGCACTTTCACAACAATCCATCATGAGCACAACACCAGTCACCTTCCCCAGTGCAAACAACCATCCTCTGTTCCGTTTTCTGCAGCCTACAGAAGCCGCAGCGGATCCACGTGTGTCGTGGCGGTGTCGTCCCGCGACCGGGCTGGCCGCAATATGTGGAAGAAAAGGTTGCCCCTAGGTGGGACGCACTCACAGAGGCTCCGTAAAGGTCAGGGAAGGTCCGGTGTTGAGCCCCACCCCAGCACTCCTGACGCGTTTCGGGCACTGGGGAAGGTGACTGGTGTTGCGCTCATGATGGATTGTTGTGAAAGTGCCCTGGAAGAGGATGCAGCGGACCTTCCCTGACCTTTACGGAGCCTCTGTGAGTGCGTCCCACCTAGGGGCAACCTTTTCTTCCACATACACATATATATATACAGCTGCATATCTATATAAATACATGCATACATATACATATATGCATACATATGCATGTTATGTACATGACAGTTTGAAAAACACTAATAAAAGCAAAGCTAGAAAACCACCTAATTACAAACAGAATTGCTTTAACTTAAACGAGGGCGAGACCTATTGCATTTTCAATGCTTGTTTTGTAAAGGCAAGAGTTACTGTTGGTTTCAGGGGCAAGATGTCAGAGTGAAAGGTCATTGACCAATGAGCTATTTAGAAGGAGGGTATAGTTGAAGCATTGTGCGGCAATCACATAAAAACGCAAAACGCAAGGTCACCGAAGTGTGAGGGCATCGGTAATGGCTAAGGTGTGTGAGCTGCTTAAGAGTGGGGGTTAATGGCTGAGGGTTTGAGAGCTGTTTAAGAGTGTGCAATGATGGATTGAGGGCTGAGTGTGAGAACATGGTTGAGGGCATGTGAGGTAATAAGATGAGAGTTCAGGGAGCGGCTGATAATGGGTCGAGTTCTTGCAACTCAAAGCCTCCGAAGAGGCACTTGCGAAGACAGCCTGCACCAGGGGAGGGGGGACACCGATAGGTGTCAACAGGTCTTCACACGACGGAAATTCTAAGATCCCGCCCTGCAGACAGGGCTCCAAAGTACACGAGATGTGCGCAGATTCCTGAGACATCTGGACAGTGTCTGTCAATGTAGCCCCGCCCCCCGCATCACGCTCCTCCTCAGGCGGTCCCGAAATCTGCCGGAACTAAAGGCCTCCTCCTTCTCTTGGGGTACGCCTCCCACATACACGCATCACACCTAGGCGCCCCGAACCCGTGCTATTTGCTCTGCCGTCCTACACAGCGCTCCGTCACCGCACACACGGACCAGCGACAGGACGCACAAAAGCCGTCAGTCGCTGAAGCTCTGACATTTGTCTCAAGTGGAGCCGGGGAGGACGGGCGGGGGCAGGTTAGACGGCACAGACTGCTGGGCCGGAGATGAGGCTTGAAGTGTGTTGTGGATCAATTTTCGTAATCTCGTTTCCCTCCTCTGTGGCTGAAAAGTTAACCTGATGGCTTCCAGACTGGCTGGCACCAGTGTCCGGCCCTGTAGCCTATAGGGCTGTCAGACGAGGCTGCAGGACAGGTGTAAATCTGCCCTAGCATTCCTCCCCCCGCCCCGCCGCCTCTTCACCTGAAGGCCAGCCCTGTTTATGACAGGGCAAAGCAAACACGAGTGCTCTCTGCCTCCACAGAGCAGTTAAAACATCCCTTGGCCCTGCTTTTAGTGCACCTTTAAGTAAACCCCGTCAGCTGTTTGTTGAAGCAAAGCAAACAAAGGCAATTCCACTTGACACGAGAAAAATCAATGTATTTCATGTCTTTAAAAACGTCTTTTTGCAGCGCCGTTTCCTCCCTTGGAGACTGAGTACATGCTGGTGATAGGCGCTATAAAAGCTCAAAATGGCACACAACTCAAATTAAGGAGGCAACCTCTTTTTAGCAAAATTATACTAGTGCCCAACCTCTTGATACTTATGTTCAAAAGAAATCCACGCTCAGTGCAACCCAAATGGCAACACAGCGCGTTCTCCTTCTTGACCTCTATATGTTGGCATGTACAATAATTTATGGGGTATTAGCGCGTTGCAGACTCATTGCAGCTGAAACAGATTTAGGCGCGTGGCGCACCCCAGTCCACATTGCTGACTGGTCTTTCGTGCATTGAATACAGTTCAGAAGTGGAAGACCAGCCCAGGCAACCATTAAAAAACACAATATTGCAGCACCCCAGTAAAGCATTACCGCCAGTCCGGATCCGCCCCGGGATGCGCCTGTGTGTGATCCTCTGTGTGCCAACTTCTATTTCATATGGGTTGCAGAGTTGCTCCTACTTTTCCCTTTGTCTGAGATGGGCATCAGCCTGGCGTATGCCCAATGCCAGTGTCTCCTTTTCCGCAAAGTGTGGGTCACCCGTCCCACCTGGGCTGTGAGGGAATGGATCACATGCTGTGACGAATAAAACCAGGGTAGTATTGGGGCAGAAAGTGAGCGCAGGAACCAAAATAAAAGCGGCCTCCAAAAGTGAATTGGAAAGGGAAAAAAGTGCTATGTTTGCAAATTGAGGCAGTTTAGAATTTGCAAAAATGCGCTGTAGAAGAAGTTTGCACCGTATGGAAGAATGGATGCATTTTGAGTTTGTTGCAGGCAATGTTTGTGGTAATATCAGGGAAATTAATAGCAAAAACCAGCCCAGCAGACCAAGAAACAGGCCCACAAGCAGCCAAAAAAGGCCCGAATATCCCTTCGGCACTACAAGATTGTCCTAGAGGCCAGTCCGACCCTGAATTAAAACGGAGAAACAAGATGCCAGTAAAGTGCGGTCGGAGATGATCGACCTTGATGGACATTAACAAGTGGAGAACGTGTTTCTAGGGGTAGCGGAAAGCGCGAGACTAATAGACAGGACATGTTTGCAACCCACACCGGTATGTGCAGTCACCCCAGCCCTGTGCTGCGTCCCAAGCAGAAGTGAGGGAACCATCTTGGGGTATTCTGTAGAGCTGTCCGGTGTCGCTACAGGCTCCCAACAGGTTGCCCGGTCTCTTATTATTGCACGGTGCCCAGTGCCACCAGACTTCAGGGGCGGGCCAGGTGCTGCATATTAAAGGCGCAGTGCTTTTTCCTATTACCGGAGCCAGTAAGGATGTGGCATAACCTAGAGCGTCCGACTTTGAAGCTGGGGAACCAGGTTCGAGGAGGCTCAAGCATCCTGTGATCCTCGGCAAATCACGTCATCTCCCCGTGCCTAAAAATGAATGTGTCCGTCTGCAATGCAACTGGTACTCATATAAAGCGCCCAGATACCTTCGGGTCGAGTTCGCCCTATATAAAACTGCAACAAAAAAAAACCTCATAAGGGCTGATCAGTGCCACAGAGGTGCATTGCTCCTCCAGCCTTACCGATGCCTGCTACCCGTGGCTGCCTAGTGTAAATGGTGTTTTGTTCCTTCAACCCTACCAATGGTTTCTGTCCAAGGCTGCCCAGTGCCACCCTGGGCACCTGGTGGCGAATGTTTGCGCCATGTCTTTCCAGCATCATCCTAGGCCTCGCACTAATGTTTGTTGCCAAAGACTGCCTAGCGCCCCAAAGCCACCAGGCCCCGTGTTTTTCCCTTTACCGGTGCTAACTCAGTCTCCCCTTGCACCCGTCACGCTCCACGCCCCCTCTGCCCCTCTTTGATCCACTCCGCGTCCAAGTTCTGGATAGATTTCGTTGGCAATCCATTTCAGGTCAGAAACTGCCACGGCAGATTTACTGTTCAATTTTGAAACGATAACCCGGGTTGTAAAATGCGATTTTGACGTCCTTCTCGGGATGGGAAGCAGTTTTATACATTTATTTCAGGAATGGAAAGCCACACATTATAATGTTGCTGGCGGCTTTAAATTTAAATATTATTAAACCCGCCGAACTGTCACTAAATCGCGGCGAAATATATAAAGTTGCCCGACTTGCCTTACTCTTGTAGTGAAAATTACAGTTTGCAATATTTCAAAAGGCAAACACAAATAACCCCAGTTTAATGCTGGCATCTGGGCATTTGCCATGCTATAAAAATATGAAGTCAAGAAGTTGTCCTTTCAGGTACCTGGAAACAAGCTGCAAACTGTCACCTGCACAGCGATAACTCGATACTTAATGACCTCTAAGCACGCCTTCATCGCGAGGTTCTCCGGCCTCAATTTGACCTTTCAAGGGCAGTGCCAGTTCAGAACGCGGAATATTCTTACGGATTCGGGGGGGGGAGGGGGGGATGGCGATCCGAGACCCCCGCGCGAGCTTCTCCGCGCGCTCCAGAAACAAACATGAACCTATCATAGGTTGGAACTCCACGCGAGCCACGCACGGACCACACATTTTTCAGAGCGCGCGGTGTATGTCAGTGCACGACTACAAATCTGTGACCTTTTAAAAATTACAACAATAAAAACAAACAACACTTCTCAGCTGAGAAATAAACCAAGAGGGCCCAGTCCTGAGCCTGCAGTAGAAATCGCGCAATCTTACTGCTAACAGTTGTCAAACCTACCCAAGTACACTCTGGGAAGGAAGCGTGTCTTAGCTGCTGTCAAACCTCAGTAGGTAAAGCAGCGGGCACCGCTCGTTCTGCTAAAGAAATGATGCCAACCAACCGCTCTACTATTCGCCTAGAATACCACCACCTCCAGAATCAACCAAAGGGTGCTCGTGGCCAGAACCCTTAAACACGCGGCCCCACTGACAGCAGCCGCGATGTGAACACGAGGGAGGGATCCGGGCTCTCGGAGTGTCAGCATCGGCGGCTGAGTCTCTGGGGATCGAGCCGCCAGGGGACCGACCTCTGCCTGCTCTGAACTCAGTAGAGAGATTAAGGCTGGCATTCCCAGTGGCCTTACGCAAAATGATGCCCCCCCCCCCCCCGAATGTGGAGAGGGGCCCTGAGTCGCCCGTATTTCACAGATATTAATTGAGATTGAGCTGAATGGGGGCCCAATGATGGGCTGGGGGCCCCCTGAAAGGTTTCCTCTCCGTGCACCGCTGGGGCTGCTGTGGCTTGCTTTACTCCCCTGGCCATAGCAGCATCTGGGGCAGAGGGTGTGGCGTTACAGCCAGAGTTACCTACTTTGGACCTGGGGGAACCAGGTTCCAGTCTCGGCGTCGACTCAGCAGCCTCCGATTCTTAGCAAATCACCTAATCTCCTCGCGCTTAAAAGAACAACGAATATGATTTGAAGTAATGTAACTCCTGCTGGTACAAAGCGCTCTAAAACCTTCGGGTCGAGTTCACGATATTTCTTTATTTAAAAAAAATGCAAAAATACAGGGCCGATTACACCGCTGTTTGAGAAACATGAACTGTACACCAAGTCACACCCGGGGATAATGTACAGGGAATGCACACACACACAGCCCGGAGACAGCTCTACATCTGTAGAGAGAAAAACCGCAAATGGAAAAGAAAACAGAGGAATAGATAATATTAAAGAACCGGAACTGGAGGCACCTATTGTAATACGATATGAAAATACAATGGAACAGACGGGAATAAATCTACATAGATCCCGGGGTGCGGGCGGTTTCCGCCATTGAAACAGCAGCGCTAGAAACACCGGAATGCACAGGAAGGAAGTACACCTGGATCTCTGGTGGATGAACCTTCTCATCTATAGGGAGAGGAATTGAAAACACAAAGAATATACATTCAATATACTATAATGTCCGCGGAAGCCAGATTCATACCAACAGGGAGAAGAACAGTAAACGCAAGGCTTATAGGGGGATCTCTGCAGGAGGCAACTGTACACCTATCGAGAAAGGAACTGTGAGTGCAAAAGAACACATTGGAATAAAAATACACGGATCCCCGCAGGGGGATGCTTCCACCTATAGTGACGAGAACTGGAAATACAAAGGAACATTCAGAGAAAAGACTAAAGGGAACCACGCGGGGAGGGGGGCAGCGTGCACCTGTAGAGGGCGAAACACAAAGAAACCGACCGAAAACAATTATACATGGATTTCTAAGAGGGGCCGTTTCTTGCCATAGAGGTAGCAACTCTAAATATAAAAGGAAATTCAGGACTAAATATACATAGATCCCTACTGGAGACAGCTTCCCAACTATGGAAATAGTATATAGAAATATAAGAATAAATGTACATGGTCCCTGTGGGATCTCTTTTCTATCGATAAGGAGATGCACTGTAACATTATTAAGAGATATATAGAAATGCGTACACTAGGAGCCATCTTTAAACCTGTAAAAAGAGGAACTCTAAATAGAGAGCAATGTACATGAATACATATGCACGGAGGAGTCCCACTGTGATGCAGCGTCACATCTGTTGGGAGATAGACTGTACATTTAAAGGCATATACAGTAATACATTCACATGGACCCCCTGCAATACACAGTTACCAGAGAAGTATGGAATAGCGCATACAAATCAAGTTACATGAATACGTGTATAGGGAAACCGACGGGAACCAGCCGTCAACCTATAGACAGAGGAACTGTGAATATAAAGGAGTATACAGAAATACATATACAGGGATCCTTACAAAAGCCAGCTTCCCGCCTGCACTGGGAGGATGTTCAAATGTAAAGGAATATACATGAATACTGTATAAGGGGCCATGCGGAGAAGCGTCCCACCTATAGAGAAAGGATGATAAAACCAAAAGAAAACAGGAATAAACACGCACGGATGATTGCAGGAGGCAAGTGGTGCTTATGGGAACAGGAACGACGCCTGAAAACCATATAAAGAAATAACTTAGAGCCGTGGGGCGGCGTTCCCGCTTACAGAGAGCTCAAGTGTAAGGAAATTAATACTTTTATATGTATCCCTGAAGGAGGCTGTCATCAGCTTCGAACTTTAAAGGAATATACAGATTATATACTCAGGAGTTCCGCAAGAAAAAAACACGTTTTTAAGCACGCGGAAAGTAAGCACAAAGTCACCTAAAGTGTGCAAAGAAACAGCTCAACGGAGCGAAACGGCTGCAATTCATTGCGCCTGTTCAGACAGCGTCAGAGCACCTTTTTTGCAGATTTTATATAGCGCGAACTCGACCCGAAGGGATTGGAGCGCTTTACATGAGCACCGGTTACGTTACACCTTCAGGTACGTACGGGGCGACCACGAGGCTCGAACCCTGGTTTACCAGCACCAGGGCAGTCTAGCCGACGGACCACATCCACCTTTCCTTCCTTTCATGGAAGATCGCAATGTTCTCTTTTTTAGGAGCCAAAAACAACGAGAAACGACGTGATTCTTCAAGGATCACACAGTTTGAGTGAGTGGAGAAGCCGAGACGAAAACTACATTGTGCGAGCTGCATCAGATCGCCACGGCCGACAGCGCTGGGAGTTGGGGCTCGCTGCAAGGATCACAGATCTGAGTCGCCATGCGACACCAGGGATCCCACAAAACGAAGAACAGAGCCCTTTCTGCCGTAGTTCCTGTACAGGGAAGTCTGACATCCTTTATAAATGTAGGTGCAGCCAGGCATGGAGATAAACTGATTCACTGAAAAGAAAAAGGCGACGTTTCTGAGACAATATGCACATACATTTCACAGGTTAAACGCTTTGTTACATGCATTTCCTGTGTTCTGTAGGGAAACCTGCACAATTTAGCCACAGCTTCTATTTGGTGATCCTGTTTGACAAGCCTACTTGAGCCCAATTCAGATGGAGCAGACATTTTGGAATATCTGGTTAAGTAATGCGAATTGTGTAGAAACGATCATAAAGATGGAAGTATATTTCATGCAAAAACCTTCCTGAACCATTCTCCAGTATACATCAAACAAAGCAAATTATAATGTTTTCCACTCAGATGGGTGTTCGTGACCAATAAATACTTCCTCAGCTGGACTTTGCAAAAGAAAAAAAAAACTCTAACCGTGGAGAATTTAGCAGTAACAATCCAACTCGAGCCCTTTGTTTTACAGCCAAAACATCATCACCCACCGTCTGAAAATAATGAGCAGATGTTTCCATTCACAATTATCTTCAATTTGAATTCAGTAGAGTGGGAATCCCTCAATTATTTTCAGAGGCCAAACATTCTCAGATAAGCACCCTCCTTGAATACAAAACGTTGCTGCAATTTGTCGAGTGCAGAAGATACGGTAACTACAGACTGTTCAATTTGCGAGTCACTCCCCCAAAAATTAACAGCCACATTAATTTATTCTTTAAGCACAGCTAATCACCACTGGTAAATGGCCTAGACTGACTGTGGGAGGGGCATCGCAGATGGTAACCCTCCCTCTGGGGCGATAACTCTCTCAGGAGGAAACATCATGTATTCTCACTTTCCTTTGGCACGTGGATGGAAAGAGGGAGGCCCACAGCACCTCTCTCTTCACATACCCCAAGAACAACAAATCATAACCAGACATTTTTCATTTTCCATTCCCACTTCTGCTGCCTTGATACTTTCTCCACCATATTGCAGCCGAGTCGCACGAGTCGCATGAGCTCGAGACAACCCGCAATGACCACACAAGACACAAGCATTGGCATAGTCAATAGGTCTCGCCTTTGGGACCTTATAAGTGTTTAGCCATGCCGCGCTGAGTACTGGCTTACTCTTGGGTCTGGTGCATCACAGGGAGCCCGTGGTAACGGAGAGCCCCAGATTTAAGCATGTGTCCCTAGTGAGGTGCATGGTGATTGCCCTTTCCCTTGCCATCCTCAACTGTTTGTGGGATGTACATGCCCCAACTGACGTCAAAAATAGCCAGTACAGTGTATTGGTCTCTTTGACCTTACAAGCTGGGAAAGTTGCGTGAGCACCGCTATGATGTCACAAACAATGTAATGCACTGTTTTGTTTGGGTAATACCCAACGGCTGATCCAATACACCATGCCCCTCCTCTGACATCTCCAACAGCAATGGAGGGCATCGTTCTAAGCTTATGACATCACAAACAGGCGTGGTAATGAAGCGGTCTAAGCTTGTGACATCACAAGCACCATTTGGAATGGAGAATGTTAAGATCGTGACATCACAAGCAAGCATTGCAATGAAGCGTTGGAAGCTAATGACATCACAAACAGCCAGTGATATGCACCGTTCTAAGCTCATGACATCACAAACAGCCGTTGGAGTGACGCAGTCTAATCTCATGACATCACAAACAACCATTACATTTAAGCGTTCTAATATGAAGATATCACAAGAAGCATGGTGTGTAGCGGCAGCCCTTATGTATGCACTTTGAGAATTTATGTAAGTAGTGATGGCCGCTCAAAGGCTGCTTCAGAGTGCCTGAATGTCGTTTGGGCACCCGTTGTGTACAGGATGCTGCCCAAAGGAGGGTTCAAGGTTATTGCAGAGTGAGAGGCAACACCTGTGGGCGATGTAATGAGTATATGTGCTAGGGTCAGCTGGCAGCAAGAGGAGACATATGTACCATTCATAGGTCTTTCTCTCCCCTTCACAGTATCTAGGTGAACAATGACATTCTAGTGTCCACCTATGTCATAGCATGTATATTTCCACAACAGCCGTGTTTTTATTTTAGGGATGACCAGGAGATTAGCAAATCCAGATCCCATCACCCCGGCAGGTCTGTACCTATGAGCTCAGGTCTTGGGACACTGTAGCATGTACCCTTTTGCTGTACTGCCTTGGTGTTATACAGAGCACTACGGATTGGGTAAATGAATCAGTGTAAAGCCTTAAGAGCAGCCTGAGTGTATTACTTGGGCATTCATGTGAGACGTGCTCGCCCAAGTAATGGATTTAACGTAACGGATTTAAAAAGCAAAGACTAGAGGTTAGTTGTAAAGAACAGGGCGGATGGAAAATCGAAGGAAAAAATGCAAGCAAGATAGGGACAGAAAGAGAGAAGGATAAATAAAGACAGACTCCGGGAAGTAAAGAGAAGAAAGAAAGGGACACATTAGAGGAGGGAGTGAAAAATATCTTCTGATTTCCGCTGCCAGAGCTGCGCTGTTCATTCACGATGACGATGAACGACCATGAGATGACTGAGAGCAGAACCGCTGACAGGCTGCGGGTGGAGGGAGCGGGCAGCGTTGACTGTTAAACGCAGGGATATTATTGGAGAAGTGGTGCCTGAGAGACAAAGCAATGGTGGGAAGCGACCATAAAGAACGCCTAGGGCTGACGGTCACCGTAGAGGGACAATTTATTCTAACATGCAGCATCAAGGGGATACATCTGTGCGGGGACCGACAAATCCCACTGTATTGATGTAAAAAACGCGTTGCACAAGTATATTTGTAAGCACATTAAAACATAGCTACTGATTGAGCAAAAAGAGAAGAGACTGGAGCAGACCAAATATTGAAAGAGGAGGAGATAAAAGTAAAATAAATGCACGGAAACAAAGGTATACAATATAGAGAAAGCAAGGAGGGTTGTGGATAAAAGAGGAAAAAGACACAGGGTGGGGCAATCTAGGGAAGACCAATTGCGAACTGGGAGAGGGCGGCATGCCTTCAAAGGACCAGTGCTATTGGAAAGAGGGTCTGCTTTACAATACACGGCCAATTAGAAGAAGCGCGAGTGTTCCTGCAACAAAAAAATGAACAACAAGTGGGAGGGAGAGCACAGGATAGAAAAGGCACCCTGGGAATGCTTCTGGACGCGCACGCGTGAAGCAGCAGCTGTTTGCTCTTTTTGGAAGCACATACTCGTGCTTGTGGCGCGCCCCCGCGCGCTCCCGCAAGGTGGATGCTGCCACAAGCACGAATATGTGCTTCCAAAAAGAGCAGAATAACGGCTAAAGGTCCTCCTATGCAGCGCATGCGCACTGCGTAGGCGAGACCTAATAAACGACAGACTCAGGAGGAATTGTCCTACAATGGGGTCATCTTGGAACCAGGCATCTCCACTCAGCATCTCTCACAAACACCACCAATCATGCGTGGCTTGCGGGCCCGATGTCCCTGACATGACGATCTGCCGTATGCAGTTTGCTAGTCCACACGATCACATGGTTGACTATAAACCCGGACTCCTCTTGCGTTGGAATTGTACCTACTCAACCAATTTGCCTTACACTATCCCAATTGTCATCCCTTTATATCATCCATATAGCTTTAGGGGTGTGAAGCACTTGACAGCACAGTTGCCTGCTGTGCATATTACCTCGATTAAGGACTTCCCTGTGCGGGGCATAGCAATGTCTACCTTGCTTCTGTGGGACTGTGTATGATCAAAAATTGTGAAACTTTCCTACACATTCCTGTTGTTTGACAGTTAGGCATTTTTAGGCTCTAGCCCAGCCGGGAAGTCACAATCTGCGAATGACCAATCAGCAAGCCTGTTCTGCGATCTCCTGCTTCTTCAAGCTCAACAGCAAAAGCCCACCAATCTAACACCCATGGATCCACCACAGCGCACCTAGGGTAATTATGAGGATGCTGACAGCTGTGGCCCACCAGCAGTGGGGCAGAGCTTGAGCGGCTATAGATGCTTCACTTGCCTGTGCATTATGGTATGTCATGTTAAAACAACTTGTAAAGTGCACATGTACCAAAAAGGTGTCTTGGCGCCGACTGCTCCTGGTACGGAAAAAAGCCTGCTTGTTAAAAAGCCAGAGAACCACCAGATTGGCTCTGCACCACAATTTGTCAACAATAAAGTCCGTAAATAAATGTGTACATAATTATTCAAGAAAACTAATTTGATACAGGAAATCACTGCTAATGCAGTCGTCTTGTTATATTCTTCTTTTTTATTCCATTTAACCAAAGGTCATCAGCCAACGCGTCTCATCCGCTAGACATAGGACTTCTTCAGGGCGCAGCGAAGACCAGGCACAGACCAATCAGATCGGTTTTTGTCCAATTGTGATTAGTGCTGTCTCGTGCGGAAGACTATTACGACCAAGTGGTATCTCTTCGCAGTATTTTACAGGTAATCCAAAAGAAAACGATATAGAGCTATGCAAATGTCCAATATCCAAAAATGTGTATAACGTGATGCCCGAGAGCAAAAGGCATGATAACCATAGAAGTAGAGTAATGTAAAGTCACGTTCGGCTTCGATTCAAGTTGCACTGGATATTATCCACTATTTCTGTGAGCTCTTAATTGAACTTATCAACTTTACATTACTCTACTTCTATGGTTAGTCTTCCGTACGAGACAGCACTAATTGCAATTGGACAACAACAAATCTGATTGGTCTGTGCCTGGTCTTTCGCTTCGCCCTGAAGAAGTCCTATGTCTAGAGGACGAAACACGTTGGCTGATGACCTTTGGTTAATAAAAAGGAATAAAAAAGAAGAATATAACAAGACGACTTTGCATTAGCAGTGATTTCCTGTATTAAATTAGTTTACTTTAATAATTATGTACACATTTATTTGCGGACTTTATTGTTGATAAATTGTGGTGCAGAGCCAATCTGGTGGTTCTTTGTCTTGTATCCCTTTCAGTGGGGAAGTGCTCAAGGACAGTGGGCACATTTGGCTTTCAGCACACAAAATTGTTTTTGGTTTATAGTATATGGGTGATTGACGGTATGGGTACTGCACTTCGTATATGGTCCACTGTCCATTATCTGTTTGTTTTGTTAAAAAGCCAGGTTTTTTATTGTTTCCTGGAAGCAATAAGAGTGCAAAGGGCTCTGATCTGAGGAGGAAAGGTGTTCCACAACTTTGCAACAGCAACCACAAAGCTTCTGTCACCCCAGTTGGTACTATAGGTCCTGGGGATGGTTAGCAGGTTTGCCCCAAAGGAGCGCAGGGATCTGCTAGGTCTGTAGATCTTCAAGGAGTTCTTCAGAAACTCTGGTCCTGTTTTGTGAATCGCCCTATAGGCAATGCACAGTGCCTTAAATTGTATTCTGCTTCTGATTGGCAGCCAGTGGAGTTGTCTGATAACGTTAAAAAACAGAGTTAAATTTAGTGGTGCCAGAAAGCATCCTAGCGGCTGCATTCTGCACCATCTGTAGCTTCTTTATAACCTATTCATTGGCATTGATCAATAAACTGTTACAATAATCCACTTTGGACATAACCAAAGCAGAACTTATTGTCCTCCTAGCAAGCCCTGTGAGGACAAAGGGGCCAGATGATAACAGTATATTTTAACCATTGATTGAAGTCATGATACTTCGAAAGCTAATGGTCTAACTGACATCACATCAAGGAGGGAGACCGAGCAAGCTAAAGGTCTCTTTGGAGTCAGTCAGGAGATCACACTATTATTCAGGGATGGAAGAGATGCACCATATCTAATTGTAGAGCTTATCCCCCACCTTGGGCCATGCAGTGCAGGTGATTCCGAGTCTAGTCCTCCTAAGGTGATCTCTCCTACTTCAAGCATGACTTCATCCTTCTAGAAGGAGCTCCTTCGACACTTCTGCTTTTGAGCAGCAAGGATAGCTCCTAAATTCAGACAGGAACATCAACATTTCCTGCAAGACCTTGGGCATTCCTAGCCTGGCAGGGGATCTTGCTGTGAAAGACACAAGCCTTGGAACTCAGATTTCTTCTCACTCGCACTGCTGTGTGGTGCCTGAACAGCAGTCAGTGATGTGTGTGGAGCCTTCACACCGATCAGTGAGAAATCCCTGGAACATTGACTTGGGATTTATGCTTAGTAGTTATATTTCTCCCCAGCTGGAAGACACAGATGTGAATTCCAGTGCTTCTCTGTGTGTTTGGATATATTTTGGTTTTCTGGAGTTTCGGATAGGCTGTCCCAACCACTGTCTTTGCCTTGCATAATCAGTAGGAATAGGGGGTGGAGCTGGGTGTGAGCTCTGACATGAAGTGGAAACAAAGGCACACCAGAGAGGCAGGCGTTCCCACTGTCCACTAAACAAACCTGTCTGCAGTGAGAGTACTAAGAGAAGAGGCAAGCAGCAGGGTTGGCCTTTGCACTTCAAAGGCATCTCACCGCTCACTGGCCAGCTGCCGGACCTGGCTCACGTCACACCCCAGACTGTGGTATATTTCACAGCTCCTCTCTATCAACAAAGAACCAACGCAGGCTCACCTCCAGTCTCCATCTTGTGATTCATCCATGCACACAGGAGTTCCAAGATGGATTCCTGTTCTCATATAGTGAAACACAACACACTGACTCCTTGCTACCCCAGCCACCTAATGCAAAGCAAACATGCACTCTCAATCCACGCTTCACACATATGGAGAAAAGGACCTGATTGAGGGGGACTAGGCAGACCTTTTAGTACTGAAGGTCACTTGTCATTTCTCAAGTGAAGACAGGCAAAAAGTGTCCATCCCTTTCACTGTAATTGCTTGCTGCCTGCACCGTCAGAACAGAGCGCTCTACAGCTGGTGTATCCGCACAGCTGGTGCTGTGCTTCTTGTTCTGGATGTCTACCAGGCTTTATATTGAGTAAAAACAATTCCTTGTCATCAAAGCAGCCTAACAACTTTCTTGGGTTCTAATGAATGATCAACCTGCAACTTTGCCGCATATGTCACACTAGTTGATCCCCAGCCTTCTGGCAAGTCAAGTCAAGTCAAGTTTATTTCCATAGTTAATTAAAACCATTGCATACCAGTAAAACCAGATCAATTACATTCAGAGGGTGAAAATGTTTAAAAACTACTCTAAATAACCATTAGATTTTAAACATTGCATTCTGTATTTGTTCAACATATCCTGCAGTTAAATACAATTATGCATAACAAGTAATTATGATATTAAAAGGAGTGCAAATCAGGAACAAACAAATGCCTTACGTGGACTTACACACTGGCCTACATCAGGTCCAACTACTTTATTTATGCCTGACCATGCGACCATAGTAGTCAGAGTCCATAGTCAATTCGCCTTGTACAACTCATTCAGTTTGGCCATCCCTACTGCTTGTGTAGCTGTCATTTAAAGAGCGGACGGGTTTGCCTCATTTCACATTCAGTCAGGCTATTAAGAACATTTTGATTGGGTTACAAGTGTCCGCATGTCAGAAATTGGGGTGGCTAAAAATATGTGACTGTAACATTTTGCACTACGGAGGAGATCCCATTTTACTCCAGTCCTTGCTCTTTCTTTTTAGACAAATATTTAAGTAACGGAATAAAAAACTTTACCCCTTACAAGCTAGGGGAACAGACGTGCCACTTAGCCAGCTAATTACCACTTGACTCTAAGAGCATATTTTCAGATTTATGAGAATTGATTTCAGAAGTATTTTCCTTTGTGCCAAGGATACTGTACAAACACAGAAGATGTGTACTAGAACTCTGGTTTATATCCGCAAAGGCAACAAGTTGGATTTTGCGATTGATATTTCCAGGAGGGAGTAAGATCTTTTGTTTCCTTGTTGGTGAAGCGCAATACCATAAACTGATGATTTAATACCAGCGAAAAATGCGCTGACAGATGCTTTTGGGGGCGCAAGTTATTATATAAATTAATCACTGTCCAGGCATGATGTCTTCGTACAAGTGCGATATTGCCTGTAAGATCCAAGTTGACACTGTTCAGTGCTCGATTAAATGCCTGTTTGCCCTTGCTTATTGGCCAAGCTTCTTGCTTACCTAGATCCTTAATGGCCTGATGTAGGTGTTTTTCCACAGGAACCTCTTAGATTACTACATTGTTGCTCCTTGATTTCCCACCAGCATCAGTTGTTAGTGGACCCGCTTTCTGAAGCATGCAATCTCCAGCACAATTTGATAAATGCACACTTGGACTGACATACTTGATTTTTCAAGCCAAACTCTAGGCGTACTTGGGCGGGTGAAGCCGACTTTGGGATGTTAAACACGGATTTATAGGCTTTTAATTGGATCTTATTGCCAACCTTCTAGCAATTGTCTGAGATGCCTGAAAATCACCAGAGTTCTGTGTCTTTATATTCCAGTCATGTTGTAGAAAATTAGTTGAGAACTTACTGGTTTATATCTTTTGATTATGATGCTTAAAATATAGCATCATCCGTTTCCCACCCCCATTCCTCCATTACCAATGCCTTTCCTCTACCACTTGAACCTTTTATCATTCTAGTGTCACTACCAACACTCCCATGCACACGTTATCTCTGCTGTGTGCAGGTTAGGCTCATGTTAGTTCTAATGTTTAAATATTTTGGTTCTGCCATAGTCTTCTGTATTCTGTGACAGACTATACTTAATACCTTTAGTAGGGAATTGTTTAGAAACCTGGTCACTGATGTGTACTCAACCTCAGATATGATAAATTAGATATGTTCTGGTTTTTGTTAAGATCCTGCAGGCAGACACATATATGTTTGTGCTCTAAATACAATAACTATAAAGGTATTGTGTTCAGTAAGTCAATCAGTAACAATAAAAGGTGACATACCTTATGTATTCAAGACATGAATATGCAAACGACTAAGTAAAAAACCTAAACAAAAAGAAGACATATAATCTAAAGTCTAGAAAGGTACAAAAACACACAATTCAATCACTTTAGTTTCAGAGTTTGTTGAAATTGGTCAGAGCAGTCCAGTCTCCTTTGTGACTACTTGGAAAGGGTACAACAAATGATGAAAACCAGTTTTAGGAAAATGGTCAAGAAAGATGTTTTACAAAGAGTAGTATCGTTAGAAGGGATGTTTAGGAGCTTCACTGCCTAACATATCTCTGAGTTACTCTTTTTTTTTTTCTTGAACAATGAATACACTGAGGTTCTTTCTACAAAAATGTCCTTTTTACTTTTTTGCCCGTGACAAATGTCTTCATGGTCTTCACAAACTGGCTTTCAACTCTTGTCAGAGATTACACAGCATAGTAGTTTATTGTCCGATTACTTAAAATCATGACAATCTAGAATAAAACAGGCAAAAAAATACATTTCATCTTTAATGCAACAAGAAGAAGTTGTTAAAAAAATACAGTGGGGTGAAATATATATATATATATATATATATATATATATATTTCAAGAAGTTGCCCTGCAGCAAGGACGCACTCCGCAGAAAAGGATTTCATAAATCATTTATTTCTCTGAAACCGGCAATTCCTCCCGATACTTTCTCTCGCCAACGCGTTTCTGAGCCTCCTGCTCCTTCTTCATGGGCGGACACTGAGTCAACAAATTAATTTACTCCCAGCATGCATACTTCACAAGTTCATATGCCTCCGGTGTGCCAATTCTTCAAGCATGCTGGGACTTGTGGTTTTTATCCATACACATTTTTTACCTTCCAGTGGGTTATGTTAGAAATCAGTGCACAATTTGATTAATGTTTATAAACCCTCCAGTGGGTCTCAGGATAAGGATTGCGAAATATATATCAATTCTGCTTTTCCCTAGTGCAACGTCACACCGAAAACAGGAACACTTTACTCTGCTGTTGCCAGGATTTTATTTCATTTCATGTGTACAAACGGTGCTGCCTCAGACGCTTTTCGGACACTGGGCTGTGTCCTTGTTCACTTAACAAACGGGGAGGCTTAAACAAAATTTAAAAGCACAGTGTTGGCACAAATGCGTGACGTGCAACGTCATGGTCACAAACATAGAAACAGTACTGTTTATGCATTTTTTTTCCTTTTCTTCTTTTTCTCAACAGCAACGCATTGATGCATTTACTGGTTCATAATTGTATACAATTAAACCAAATTGATTCATACTATAAACAGAACCGATACATGCTGTTATCACGATGTATCATTAATTTAGCCAATGAGCACATAATCTAATGCGTCAAAATTCACAGTGCTTTTATATTATGACACAAAGATTCACAAGTCTGATGTATTAACAATTACAACTATTGTGCAAAGAAGCGCATATGTGCAAACTGGCTAATGATGTGCAAAAAAAACCGGTTCAAATACCAGCTGATGTACATAAGGTGACAAATGCATAATTAAATACCACCCTATTTGAGTGCAAATAGTGTCTCAAACGTTGGAATACAGTGCTAACAAAAGAATAATCTTCCAGGTACAAATACCCCTTATTTTTGTTGACAGACCTTCTAAGTACAAATATACTAAACCTACTGTATTCATAGTCCAAAGCGGGTATTTAAAATAACGACAACCTGTACCTATGTACTTATATAGTATAATACACAATTATAGTATGATAAAATGGAGAAAAAATGAACATCAGTAAAAACAGAACAGTACTGTTCAAAGTGCAAAATGTGCCTATAATTCCAACAGTGCTAAAAAGTGCTTTCGTGCTCTAGCAAAATTTCTTATGCTTGCCTTAAATTACCTAATTGGGGGATGTAGCAGCAATAATCATAATTTACATACAATAATTGTATCACTATATAGCCTAAAGTTGAAAAGGGGATAGGAAAAAAGAAGAAGAAATCTTTTTCCCTCGACATATAGTCATTGCTTCAATCTATATTAAATATGAAGGTTTGAACTCAAACCTATCTATATATAAGAGTGAAGCATAGATAGTTTATCCAGATATTAACCTTGTCGATTAGAGTATTGAAAAGAAGGTGAAAACACATAAAAAGAATGAGAATGAGAATGAGAAGAATGCACAGAAGGGGAAAAAAACACAGAAGAAAGGAGAAAGAGCTCTATCCTCTAAGGACCATCAGTACAGTGCAAGACAATAGACAGCAAACCAATTCATATGAGAAAATACCCCCTAGCGGGTAAAATACTCCCCGGGATCAACGTACTCCGAAACATTGAATAGAAAGATATCTAAAATAAAATTACATGTACATTAACCAGAGTAAATAGGTTCCTCCTCGGGACTCGATGTCTAAACGGATGTGCTCATGTATATGACAACTGATCATAGGAAATTATAAAGGTCTTCCCCTATGTTCAAACCGGCAGGGAATTTGCTATCAAGATTAACTATGTAACGTGACTCTAACTGACGTAATGTTTTCTCTCTGTAACCTCCCTTTTTGTTTGGCGCCACAGCATCAATAACAAAATACTGTAAACAGCTGAGGTTGTTGTTATGTACGGTTTTAAAATGTCGGGCCACTGGATAGGATTGGTCAGAGTTTACTATGGCCCTGAGATGTTGCAGGATTCGCACATACACCTGCAGTTTGGTACCGCCCACGTAACAGAGATTGCAACTACATTTAAGTACGTAGATGGCAAAGTCCGTTCTGCATGTGTAGTGGGCCTTCAGAGCTATAGGAGTGTCAGAAAAAGGTGTTACATAAGTGGTGGTGTTAATGCCGAACTTACATGCTCGACATGAGCTACATCTAAAGAATCCCTTGCCGGGTGATAACCAACTGGTGGTAATGTCAGTTTCTGGGCTATTTCTCACTAATTCTTTGCGCATAGAGTATGCATGCCTGAAGGTTATAGTCGGCGTGCTAGGGACAACTTCTTTCAAGGTAGGATCAGTGAGGATGATCAGCCATTCTTTTTTTATGATGTTTTTAATGAGCTTGTCCTGTCTACTGTATCCTGTGATTAATCTGATTTCCGAAAGCTCATTGTCCCTTTGGTCAATTGCATGCACGCCATCTTGTTGGAGATTCCTGTTGGGGTCTAACAGGGCTACACGGTTGAGGGCATTTGCTTTCCTCATAGCCGTGTCTAGTCTGTTAGGTGAATAGCCTCTAGCTTCCAACTTTTTTTTGGCTTCCAACTGGTGGTATTCTCTAATTTCAGGAGTGCTGCATGCTCTATGAATGCGAATGAACTCGCCGTATGGAATGCTGTCTATGGTATGAGATGGATGGAAACTCCCTGCATGTAATACCATATTACCTGATGTAGGCTTTCTGTATAGACATGTTTCTATCTTACCATCTGATATTTGCACTTGAATGTCTAGAAAATTGGTGGCAGTACAATCAATATTGGCTGTGAAATGTAAATTCAATTCATTTTCATTGATGGTATATATATATATATATATCCCAAAGATAGCTTCAAATGTCCTTCCACCGAAGGTGATGAAGCAAAGGAACGGCACACCAGGAGAATGTACAAGTTTTTATTGTACACAAACAACAAGATGACGCGTTTCGGCGTTAAGCCTTTTTCGAGTGAAATAAAATAGGCAAATTCCTCTAGAAATAGGCACCATGTAGGATGGTATTTCCTGCTGTTTCCTTTCTGTGGAGACATGTTGTTATTTTACTATCCACTATCTGTATGCAAATGTCCAAAAATTCACTGTAATTTTAGCTAAGTTTGTATGTAAATTTGAGATCAAGATCATTTATTTCCAATTTGCGTATAAATTGCATGGCCTGTTCAACAGGACCATCCCAAATTAGAAATAAATCGTCAATGTATCTTATCCAAATGGGTATGTGATCAGTATATTGTTCATTATCTTCGGTCCAGACAATTTGCTCCTCCCACCAGCCTAGGAACAAGTTCGCTAGGCTGGGGGCAAAGCAAGTGCCCATCGCCGTTCCTGAGCATTGACGATAAACACTTTTCTCAAATAGAAAGATATTTTCCTCTAAGCAATATAGCATCATGACTTCTAGCATTGCATTATGTTCCCACATTGTGATGTGTCTACTTTTGAGAAAGTGCATGCATGCTTCTACACCTTTTTTTTGGTCAATGCATGTATATAGGGAGCATACATCAAGTGCGATCATTGTGAAATTGTCCTCCCATTGCACATCGTAAATTCTTTAAAAAAAATCTGTGCTGTCCTTGCAATAAGACCTCAAATTGACAACATATTTAGAAAGATAAGAATCCAGAAATATTGAAGTGTTTTCCAATAATCCCCCATTGGAGGAAACTATAGGACGCCCTGGTGGATTAGTGGCGTCCTTATGTATTTTTGGGAGGAGGTAAAAGCAGGGCATACGTGGATTGTCAGTTTTAAGGAATTTGTACTCTTCTTCGTCTAAAAGACCACATAGATGCCAGTTAATCAATAAATCATGATATCGTTTGATAGATGTTTTGTATCTGTTCCAGTTAATCTCTTCATAACAAGTATGATCAGAAAGTTGGCGTATTGCCTCATCTCGATACTGTTTTTGATCCATAATTACAATGTTGCCCCCCTTATCAGAGGCCTTAATAATGATGGTAGGGTCATTTTCTAGTGCTTGTAAAGCTTCCCGTTGCTCGTTTGACAGATTTTCATACTGACTTTTAGCTTTTTTAGAACGTAGTCGTTTGAGACCCTGTATAACAGCCGAGTTGTAGGCTTCGATGTTATCATAAGGGACATTGGGATTATATTTTGATTTTGACTTCAGGCCGCTGTGAAAGGTTTGATTTGATTCCACGTCAAAGTATTCTAGCATCTGTGTCATATTTCTTTCTTGTTGTTAACTATTTTCCATTGCCAAATCATAAAGATCACACATAATGTCAATGTCAGCCACTTGAAATTCGGCCGGGGATGTATTTTTGCCAGACATGTTAAGATTTTGTGATGCAATAGTCATTTTATACATTTTCATTAACTTGAGTTTGCGAACAAATAGAAATAAATCAATCCTTGTGTCCGTATAATTAAGGGTTTTGCTTGGGCAGAAAGATAACCCTAACAGGAGTGTTAAATGGTAGCGGCAGTCGCAGTCGATAACCTTTCAAGTATTGCCCGGCGCTAATCGCCTCTTATACCTTTCAATGATAAATCAACAAAGAGGCAGGCGCCGGAGACTGGAAGGCAGGAAACAAAGTTTTATTCCATCGGAGTGGAACACATCAGATCAGACAGCAAGGTATCGTCATGAGGTGCTCTAACTGCATCTCTGAGGCCTGGCCTCTTATACACAGGTTTATGACTTTATTGCAGGTTTATCATACATGGCACATTCTTGAGATCGCTTTGATGCATGAAAGGACATCCTCAGTATCCCCGGCCGAGATCCGCTCCCACACATGACTACAGTAGAAGTCCCCACCCCACCCACAGTAGGGGATGGCTATCACACGGCGGGACATTCCGCCAATTCCCGGGGGTGTGTGTGCGACTGGTCGGGTCTCAGGGGGTGGGGGCCTTGATCCACTGTAATCCCTTTGATGTGGGTTGTTTCCTTTACAGTAGGGGCAATAAACTGCATCCGTAGGGCTAGGTGATGGCCTGGGATCGGTTCGGACAATCGGGCGTGGAGGAAGGGGGTTTATCAAAAAGATGTATGACCATGTATGGGATGAAAGGAGGTGTTGGTCAGGCACGGGGCGCGATTCCATGGCAGGGTCGCGCAGAAGGAGAGGTTTTATGGCCCATGTGTAAGAGAGCGGGGGTGGCCAGCGCGCGGGGGATGTTCGCAGCGACTGAGGGACGCGCTGGTGATCGACGATGAGCGGGGAGAGAGAGTGAGGTGCCTAAAATGGCTGCCGTGCGTTTTCTGTGCGTAGCGCTGGGGAGAGGCAAGATGGCGCAGATAATGTTCAGTTACAAGCTAATTTTCCACAGTCCTCCCTTTTAACATATCTCGCCAGCTTGTTTAGTTCGGATCTATCCCCATAATACTATGAACTTCAACCTCATACAGAGCTTTCATATGTTCCGCTTCAAAGTTCAAAGTCTTAGGGCAGATGCAGTTCATAAAAAGCGAACATAAAGGTGGCAGACACTGAATCCCCAAGCAACATCCACATAGTATTACGATCGGTATTAGGATAAACGAAAACAACCTCCACCCCCAACTTTTAATAGTGTCCCAAAACCAACTCCCAAGCGACCATCCTTCTTGCTCTTGATGAACCTCTGCGGAAAGTCTGTGGAGGTGTTCAATCGCCTTGTAGACTGAGGGTGAGTTATCCGGTACGTAGGTACAACAGCTGGACCCAATGATGCGGCATGCTCCTCCACGGTCAGCCAGAACCACATCTAGGACGAGGCGGTTCTGAAGAGCCACCAGGCGGACGGCCTGAAGCTCGGCGGTGTTGTTGGCAAGGATGCCAGCCGTAATGTTCATTGTCGTTTCGACTGCCTGGGTTAAGTGGCGGATGGCACGGCTGTTTGCCATTGGAACCCAGAGCGGAACAAGTCCCTTTACTGCATCCATGTACTGTGCTCCAGTGGAGTCGGCTTGTACAATGTCCTTTGCACGTTTCTGCCGGTGATGGTTTGCTGGAGCTACATATGTTGGAGGAAGGATAAAAGCGATGTAGCAGGTGCCTCCCCAACCTTTCGGAAGCCAGGTGTAGGCCTTAGTACCACAGACGAAGTACATATTTGGGGAGGCAACAAAGGAGGGTGGATCAACTGAGTCCAATGTTTGGATGATGAGGCAGGAGCTGTGGCCCACCAGCTGCGCCCCCAGGCCTTCGAGGCACACAAGTCCAGTGATGTTGATGACGGACAGGGCCACTGTTAGGGTGGCGGCCGTTCGTTTCCGGAGGTAAGAGAAGGTGGGTCTGGCTGGGTTGTTGAACACCTGCATTTCGACTCGTTCTTTGGCAGGGATGTCCATGTGAAAGGAAGTGTTTGATCTCAGAGGACAGAAGGGAGCAGAAGTTTTTCCAGTTTTGTTCAGCCAGAACCCATGGTAGAAGCGTGACACAGTTTTGCTGGAAGTGGCATTGTCCTTGTAGCTTTCTTGCAGGAGGATTAGCCAAGCGAGGCAGGAGCCATGGACAGAGAAAGGTGAAGGGATGAAAGGGATAGAGTGTCCAGTGGCATGTGGTAGTAATCCACAGATCCAGCAATTGGTGGTATTGGCGGCAAGATTGTGTTGGTGGAGCATCTGTACAAAAGAGTTATTCCAGAACTCCTTACGCCTTTCTCGGAGTTGGGGTGAAAGTGAGATCAGATGGTGTTCTTTCATGGTGGTAGGTTGAACGGTGGTCAGCAATGTCTTATGAGCGGGTGCGCTCTCCTCTACGATCCAGAAGGAGACCACGAGGAGAAGGCAAAAGAGAAGGGTAATGAAAAGTGCAATAGTCTTTGAGCTGTGCATTTTGTCAGTCTTTGGGTTTCTGTAGTGGATCTTCGGACGTCCGGTTGCTTCCATCATCTTCATGCCGGGTGCTTCCATCATCTTCAAGGGACTCGGTGGCGGGCAGAACCACACACTTTGTTTAGTTTCTCTCCTGGAGGCCTTTGAGGCGACTAGGCAACCGCTCTGAGATTTCAACTTAGTTCGTGGTCTGCTTAGCTGAAGTTCCCTCCTTTCGTCGTAGGTTATACCCTTCCTTGGATGGCACAGTGGGGTCGGGATATTTCACTAATTCAATTGTCTCTGTGTCCGGGCAGCGGCTCAGGGATGGTCGGTCTTTGTCCAGAAGTTCCTCTTGGGCGGTGATGTTGTCTGTGGTCGTCAGGGTCGATGATACCTTCTTGCAGTGGTGTGCATGCAGCCAATTGCGCTTCCCCTCCACTCGAAGAGCTGTTCGGGTGGTGATCAGGACTTGCAGGGGGCCCGTCCACCGGGGCTCCAGACTCTTGGTGCGCTGGAAATTACGCACTAAGACAAAGTCACCGGGTTGGATGTCGTGCCCGGGGCCCCTGGAAACATCGGGAATGGCTTGCAGCACCTGCTGATGGATAACAGATAATGTTTTAGTTAGGTTGTACAAATAGTCAGACATGAGGACGTCCGGGACGTCGTGGATGGATGTTGGTTTCGGTGCAGTCCAAAGGTTCATGGGCCGCCCGAAGACGACCCCGTAGGGGGTTAAGTGGTGTTTGGTGGGGGTGGAACGCATTGATAGCAATGCTAGCGGGAGAGCGTCTGGCCATTTCAGTCCTGTGGTGGCAATTATTTTGGCTATCTTAAGCTTCAATGTGGCATTATGTCGCTCAACCAAGCCTGCAGATTGGGGATGGAAGACCGCATGGAACTTCTGTTTTACACCCAGCCCCTTTAAGATGAGCTGGATAACTTCGGCTACAAAGTGGGGGCCGTTGTCGCTCCACAAAATTCGACAAAGGCCGTAACGGGGGAAGAATTCTTTCAGTAGTGCTTTTGCTGTAGTCATAGCAGTGTTGTCGCGGGTTGGGTAGGCTTCCACCCACTTGCTGAAGGCACACACAACGACAAGTACGTACTTCAAACCTTGGCACCTTTCTAACTGGATGTAGTCCATTTGTAGGACTTCAAAGGGGTGATTAGGGACCCCAAACCCTCCCCGGGGTACAGCAGTTCCTTTCCCAGGGTTGTGTTGGAGGCATACCAGGCATTGTTGGACCAGACGTTTGGCTGAGTCTGGGATTTTGTCATTGTGCCAGACTTTGGAGATGAGTTTGATCATGGGGGCAGACCCTATGTGTGCGGGGGAGTGTGCCATGGTCAGCATGGGGATCAAGTATGAGTCAGGTAGCAACCATTTGTTCGTGTCTTTAGTTCGCCAGCAATCGTCATCATCCTTCAATCCCACCCGTGCCCATTCAGTCAATTCGTGTGGTGAGCTGGCTAATTGGATGTCCCTAATCGTTTCTCTAGCATCCTTCCACTTCTCAGTTTGTGACCTGGTCACATACATGCGGGTCGTGGACCTATTCTCGGCCGTGGTTCGGGCAGTAATGTCAGCCAGAGCATTTCCCTGTCCTATAATGTCTGTCACCTTCTTGTGTGCCTGGCATTTGATCACAGCCAGCCGTGTGGGGAGGAGGACTGCTTCGGTCAGGGCGGAGACTAGATCTCCATGTAGGATGGGTGTGCCATGGGAAGTCAAGAATCCCCTCTCCTTCCACAGGAGCCCAAAGTGGTGAACCACCCCGAAGGCGTACTGACTGTCTGTGTAAATGTTTGTGGTAGTCCCCGATGCCAGGATGCATGCTCGTGTGAGAGCGATCAGTTCAGCCGCCTGCGCGGATCGCTGTGTGATGCGGGCTGTCTCAACAACTGTTCGGGCTGTGGTGACTGCATAGGCAGCGGAGGTGGTGCCATCGGGGAGCTTGATGCATGAGCCATCTACCCAAAGTTCTCCGTCAGGGTCCGGGAAGGCAGTATCTCGGAGGTCAACCCTACTCTTGGTCTGTTCGTCGGTGAGGGTCACGCAGTCATGTATAGGGGGTGCATTGGGGTCAGTGTCAGGGAGAGGTAGTAGAGTAGCTGGATTCAGAGTGGTGCATCGTTTCAGTGTGATGTGGGGTGCAAGCAGAGTCAGTTCGTAGCCAGTCAGTCGTGCGCTAGTCAGGTGTTGAGTTTTGGTCTGGTTCAGGAGGGTATCAACCGCATGGGGTACTAATACAGTGAGAGGGTTCGAGAGCACGATCCCCTCACTTTGTCGGATAGAGACAGCAGCGGCGGCTACTGCTCGAAGGCAGGTGGGCAAAGCTCTGGCTACAGGGTCAAGAGTGGCAGAGAAGTAGGCACAAGGGAGTTGTTTAGAGCCTATGGACTGGGTTAAGACAGACAACGTGCATCCCTCTCTTTCGTGGGTGTAGAGGGAGAAAGGTTTAGTGTAGTCTGGGGTTCCTAGGACTGGTGCTGAGCAAAGGGCATCTCGTAATTCTTTGAAGGAGGATTGGCATTCGGGTGTCCAGGGGAGGGGGAAGGGGGCATCTTTAGCCAACAGGGAAAGCAGAGGTTTTATAATAAGACTGAAGTTTGGCAACCACTGTCGACAGAAGGAGGTGAGGCCTACCAGAGACCGCACTTGCTTCTGGGTTTTGGGAACAGGGGTTTCTAGGATGGTCTGAATTCGGTCAGGTGTAAGTTTCCTCCCGTCCTTGGATAGGAGGTGGCCTAGGTATGTCACTTGGGGTTGGCAGAATTGTAACTTCTTCCTGGAGACCTTGTGACCGTTCTCCGCGAGGAAGTGGAGGAGGTGAATGGTGGCTGTGACTGCAAGTGGAGTGGTGTCGGCCGCCAAAAGAATGTCATCGATGTACTGTATTAACACCACTCCATCTGGTAGCTGGACTGCATCTAGTTGTCTCTTGAGGGCTTGGCTATAAATACTGGGGCTCTCAGTGTAGCCTTGGGGTGCCCTACAGAATCTGTATGAATGGGCTTTCAGGGTGAAGCCGAACAGGTAGCGGCTGTCTGGGTGGATGGGGATGGAAAAGAAGGCGTTCTTAAGATCAATAACTGTAAAGGTGGTGGCAGTGGACGGAATCAGGGTGAGGATGGTGGTGATGTCCGAGACCACGGGGTACTGAGGTATGACTACTTTGTTGACCTCTCGTAAGTCAACAATGAAGCGGTATGCTTTCTCATCCCCCTCGCCTTGCTTCTTTACTATGGGTAGGATAGGGCTGTTGCAAACATTACTGACTACTTCTTCTACCACTCCTGCATCGACCAGGGACTGGATGATTTCCACCAATGCCTTCTCGCCTTCGGGCGATATCCGGTACTGTGGAAGCTTTGGAAGTACTGCGTCTGGTCGGACAGTTATGTGTACAGGGTCGATCACCATGCGCCCTACATCTGAGTCGGTTTTAGCCCATAGATGTGAGGTTAACGTGTCGAGTAGGGACAAATCAGCATCGGTTATAGAGAACATACGTCGTGTGAGACAAGACCTGAACAGATCCGGGTTATCGTGCAGAATGACTCGCACTCCGTCTGGGGAACATCTAATGGTAGCTCGGAAATGTTTAAGCAAATCAAGTCCCATAATAGCGTCGGGGGTGTTGGAGGAGAGCAGAAATGTCGTGTCAGTGGTGTTATCTTCTAAGTCAAAGGAGATTGGTGCTGACAAGGGGTTAGTGGAGGGCGTTCCATCGAAGCCTATTGAGGTTACGTGTGAGCCAGACAAGGGTGCCCTAGGAATCAGTCGTTTAGATAACGCACTACGTGTCACCCCAGTATCTACCAGAAATGGAGACTTTGTGCCCAAGACCTTAGCAGTGACGTAAGGACCTTGCTGGTCAACACGGAGTTCGACTGGACCCCTCCCTTGCCCCTGGCAGTCCTATGCGAAGTCATGGGTGGTTTCGTAGTCGGACTGCTGGCACTGGTTTTGTCGGGGGCGATCAAAGGTGTTTAGTCTGCCTGGCCTGTCGTTGGCGTCGTCGTTCGTGTACCCTCGTCCCTGTCCTCTACCTCTGGGGTCATATGCTGTGTCTCTGGTGTCCCTATTTTTGTTCATTTCCAGAAGGACCGGGCACTGGGATTTCCAGTGTCCGAACCCTCTACAGAACGCACATTGGTTCCCATCTAGGTCTCTTCGTCCAGTGTAGGGTGCAGGTGTATGGTCTCTAGGGGGTAGCTTTCTAGGGGTGGTTGGTTGGTAATTTCCTTTAGGGGGCTCCCTTCCTATGGTCACCCCTTGCAACTGTGCTATCATTACCCTCTCCTTCAGTTCCTTTTTCTTTCTCTCGGACGCCCTATCATTCTCATTCTTTTGATGTTCGTAGTATTGGGCCATCTGGAGGATTGCTGCGGTTTTGGAGGCTGCCCAACTACTCTCGCTGGTCTGTAACTTCTGGGAGACTTCCTGTGACAGACCCTTCACATAATTCTGGACAAAGAGGTGATGTCCGGTTGCAGTGGTCATGTCCTGGCCACTATAATCGGAAAACACTGTCTCGAACCGAGAGAAGTATTCAGACACATCCTCTTGGGGTTTCTGGCGGCAAGCCGTCACTATCGACCAGTCTACCTTTCTTTCTGGGATTAGAGTCTTCAATTTCTGTACAATCTTGTCTGGGAGCTCTAATATGGCTTTTGGGGGTTTCTGTCCCGGTTCTCGCTGTTTGTATATGGTATCGAGTTGTACCCAGGTATATCCGAACGGCTCAGCGTGGTCGACTTTCCGGATTTGTTTCCACACATCAGCCGGCAGACATAACCCAAAGAACAAGTCGATATCTGCTAGGGTCATTATTGTTGAACCTAAGGCTGTGCCTAGTTCGGTGTAGAAGGCAGTCGGGTTCTTTCTTAAGTCGGGTAGTGTTTTTCTAAAGGTCAAAATGTCTTGTCGGTCCCATGGCTGGTAGACCCAGTTATACACAACCCTTCCCTTCGCATCTTGGTGGTTGATGTCGTCGTGTGTTCCCTGACCTCGTGGGGGGACCCAGTAGGGGGCGGCTTCTTTGATAGGCATCATGGTATCAGCCTTTCCTGCCTGGGGTTCAGTCGCTACGGGGGTCTTTGCTTTGGTTGTCTGTCCGTGTTCCTTAAGGTGCCGGAAGACTTCGAGCGTACGAGTGAAGAAGTCCGTCACATCGCCCTCTCCTTCCTCCCCAATGTCTACCTTCCTATACAAGGTCGCTAAGCCTTCGGGACCTCTATCTTGGTACCTATCCTCATAGGCATTCAGGGTGTAATAACAAAGTCGCACGACAAAGTGTCGTCTGCGGTTGTCGGCATACGAGTTATACATGTCTGTTACATATTCCTCACTTTCCTTCCGTTCTACTAGTGTCCTTACTACCTTATCGATTCCGGCCCGTTCATCCTTTGTTAGTCGATTCATTCTGGCGGAATCTTTCTTTCTCGTTTCAGGGTCATCTAACGTTATTGCTAACGTTGTGTTCAGTACAAGAGGCTCGGCCGGCGCGGAGGCCGTGAGGACCGAGGCCCCGGTACTGCTTTCACTTGCGTTTGGGGGTTGCGGGTGCTGTACTACAGGTTGGGAGGGAGCGTATGGAGGGGGCATGTAGATGATCGGGGGAACTAATAGCAATTCATCATTCGCTCGTTGTTTGGAAGGTAACTCAGGGTAGAGCGTAGAAGAGGTCCTAACGGGGCACTGGCCTGATGTTTCAGACTCTTGTTTTAGTTTGGCTTCTTTTCTCTCCTTTATCTCTTCCTCTAACTTTCTAGCGGCAAGGTGAGCTGCCCTTCATAGTTCTTTTTCTGCCTTTACTTCATCTCTCTTTTTTCGTTGCGTTGCTTCTTTGCGCCACATGCCGATACTATCGAGCATAGTGGGCGTCGTTTTATTGCTACGTAGAGCTGTTTCCAGCGTTTCTATTTTATGGTCATCGAAGGATCCCATCAGTGGCCACTGACTCTCGGGGTCCTTCTTTGTATATTTATGCCATAGCTTGCTATAAGCTACGGCGACTAGTCCATATTTGGTGAACATGTCCTTATTAGGGGTGCCCTCCAGTGGAGCCGGATGGTTCACCTCTAATAAGCGGTCCGGGCAGAACCAACTACCAACCAGTGGGGAGAAGATAGGCATGACGGGTTACAATGGGGACAAAAGTCTGCACTACCTATCTTTTCACTGCTTACAAAGACTAGACAGAATATCTCTATTCTACGTTATTTGTAAGCAGAGAATACCTCCAAAGAACCAATATCGAACAACTAGTATTCAGACAATCAATCAATCAATGGTGAGAAAGAGATAGGCACGACGGGTTACAATGGGGACAAAAGTCTGCGTTACCTACCCTTCACTATTTGCAAAGACTAGACAGAATATCTCTATTCTACGTTATTTGCAAACAGAGAATATCTCAAGAAGTACTATTCTTCAAAAACAATCAATATTCGGACAATCAATCAGTGGGGAGGAAAATAGGCGCGACAGATTACAATGGGGGACAAAAGTCCGCGCTACCTACCCTTCACTATCTGCAAAGGGAGAGAGAGTATTTCTACTCTTCCCCGTTTGTAGGCAGCGAATACCTCAAAGAGGAACAACTCTTCAAAACAATCAATGCTTCGGACAATCAATCAATGGGGAGATAAAAATAGGCACGTCGGGTTACAATGGGGACAAAAGTCTGCGTTACCTACCCTTCACTATCTGCAAAGGGAGAGAGAGTATTTCTGCTCTTCCCCGTTTGCAGGCAGCGAATATCTCAAGAAGAACAATCAATAAGCAATACTAGTATTTTCAATCAATCAATCGTTTCGCAATTTGTCGTGTTTCACGACCTTACCCGGACCGCATGGACAGTTTCTCGTCTTCCGCCTCCAGCGCCCGATCGTCCTCTATTCTCCGTTATTGCCACGGCACTCCTGATGGTTCCCAGTCAGGACCGTAGATCACTCGAGAGAGGTCTGTTCGGAACCAGTGAAGTTCGGATGATCGGCTGCCAGACGAGGGTCTTATCAGGCAGGAGCTCTCCCGATCGCTGCAGTCGTTCACTCTGTCGTTGGGACCTCTCTCACTGGGTCCATGTGTCGCTGATGGGCCCCACGCTTGGGACGCCAATTGTTAAATGGTAGCGGCAGTCGCAGTCGATAACCTTTCAAGTATTGCCCGGCGGTAATCGCCTCTTATACCTTTCAATGATAAATCAACAAAGAGGCAGGCGCCGGAGACTGGAAGGCCGGAAACAAAGTTTTATTCCGTCGGAGTGGAACACATCAGATCAGACAGCAAGGTATCGTCACGAGGTGCTCTAACTGCATCTCTGAGGCCTGGCCTCTTATACACAGGTTTATGACTTTATTGCAGGTTTATCATACATGGCACATTCTTGAGATCGCTTTGATGCATGAAAGGACATCCTCAGTATCCCCGGCCGAGATCCGCTCCCACACATGACTACAGTAGAAGTCCCCACCCCACCCACAGTAGGGGATGGCTATCACACGGCAGGACATTCCGCCAATTCCCGGGGGTGTGTGTGCGACTGGTCGGGTCTCAGGGGGTGGGGGCCTTGATCCACTGTAATCCCTTTGATGTGGGTTGTTTCCTTTACAGTAGGGGCAATAAACTGCATCCGTAGGGCTAGGTGATGGCCTGGGATTGGTTCGGACAATCGGGCGCGGAGGAAGGGGGTTTATCAAAAGGATGTATGACCATGTATGGGATGAAAGGAGGTGTTGGTCAGGCACGGGGCGCGATTCCATGGCAGGGTCGCGCAGAAGGAGAGGTTTTATGGCCCATGTGTGAGAGAGCGGGGGTGGCCAGCGCGCGGGGGATGTTCGCAGCGCCTGAGGGACGCGCTGGTGATCGACGATGAGCGGGGAGAGAGAGTGAGGTGCCTAAAATGGCTGCCGTGCGTTTTCTGTGCGTAGCGCTGGGGAGAGGCAAGATGGCGCAGATAATGTTCAGTTACCAGCTAATTTTCCACAGGAATACTGATTCTTCGATCAATGATAGTGAGCGAGAAGATAGATTGATGATGGAGATTGCATCATCATTTGTCTCAGAGTTATTGGTAACCAACTGTGTTCTTCCTCCCCTTCGTTTTACTTGTCTGTGTCTTTTCTTATTCCTCTTCCTTTTCCTCTTTTTGGACCTTTGCCTCTTGCTCCCCGGCCTCTTCCTGTTTGTTTGTCCGGTTGAACTTGATCTTTCTTTTGTTTGAGAATTTGAAATTCGTGCAGGAAAGTTAGGGGGCGTAAGCCTAAAGGGGCGGCTACATTAAGTGCGTCTTCGGGGGATTGAAGTTTTGTATCAAGGCCATTAATGTTCCAGGAGCATATCGACAAACTGGAGTGGATAATATTTCAATCTTTATGGCCTCGGAGCTGGTCCCCTGGCAGCCAGGCCCATTCGGGCTTTACAGTGGATTGGCTGTCTGTGGCTAGCTCGCCACACTCTGTTAGAGAGCTGCTTCGAGCTGATCTTAATATTGAAAATGGTGGATTTACTGATTGGATAGCAGGAACCAAGGCACTAGTTAAAATTGAGGGGTACCAAAGATCGGTAGGTGTTACTAGGTTTATACCCCAGCTGTTAAATTGCTCTTTGTGTGCTTGTACCAGGTCCTTTATTGCTTCGGTTGCCAAGGTTATCAAGGTTGTTTCAATTGATCGGTTGCTGTTACTGGGTTTAACCCCAATAGATGTTATGTCTCTGGATTCCAGTTTGTTTAATTCTGGAATTGATTTAAAAAGTCTGAGAATGTTCCTACGATTCAGAATGTCGTGCGGGCCTTGGGAAATATACTCCGGGACTAATAACAGTTTGGTCTGGGTCGCATCTTTGCACAGGTGGCTCTCTGTGGGGACGATGGTAAGAACTGGGGATTTTACGGTATTGTCCGGTCCCCATTGATTTCCAAAAGGTTTTTGCAGGGAGCCTGTCTTTTTGCTAGAAAGGTTTGGAGACACTTTGTTAGAGATGGTTTTACTGCTAAAGGAGTTAGGACTTGCTTTGTTAAGAGTGATTTTATACTTGGTGTCAGGACCCTGGGTCGTAGTTGGAATTGGTCGATGCCTTTCCTCTACGTCATGGCTGGGATTACCTGCGGCATGTGCTAGACCCTCTGAGTTCTTCCCTGGTCTCGTCTTGCCTGCTGTCAGCAGGATAGATGTACTAGCACCCAGGGTGGCCATTAAGTTGTCGTTTGTGGGTGACGGGTTGCCCTGATCTGTTTCGGGCTCCTCGTTGGGTGGAGGAAGGCCTCCCTTTGGTGATGTTTGGAGAGTAGGCTTAAGAACTTCAATTTTCTCAGACCAAGTGTTTGATACAAGTTGTGGGTTTGTTGATATAGTTTTTTTATACAAAGTTGATTGTTGGTCCGAGGAATGGCTGATAATGGAACTAATTGTGCTGGACGAGCCCAGTGATAAGGTAGAGGTGTTTTTTTTAAAGTAGTGGTTTATTGTGTTTCGACTTTTAGTTACTTGTCTGTTGCGTTTGTTCCGGAGTCTTTTTTTTTTCTCTCTTGCTCATCTTGTGGAAGTGGGCCGTGTTTACTTCTTTGCTGGCAGCAGGGCCGGAGCTCTCAGGAGCCATGTTGCCGATTGAACATATGCTCTTTAAAGGAGTCACTTGAGTTAATTTTAAGGCGGTCGAGTTAGTTGTTGAGGATTGACGGATTATGCGGTTTGTTTTGTCCACGTTTTGAGATTCAAAAATGGGGTTGGTAGTGCCAGGGGTTGTTAGTTTGACAGATCTCGAACTTCCTAATAAGGTTTTGTTATTATCGGGGCCTTGATTCCTGTTGTTTGGTTTCTGAAAAACTGTGTCCGATACCACGGGAGAACAATAATCCTGGGAAGAAATACGGGTCTGCCCTGATAATGGGAGTTTCTTGACTTCAGTTAAAACTGACGCAAGGAACTCAGGTAACGAAGAGAGACTGTCGATTATTGGTGAACAACAACATACCGCCTGCAGTAGGTGAGCTTTAGATTGTGCTTTTGTGATCAGGGTGTTAAGGCCCTCTAGCTTTTGGTTAATCCCATCTGTGAACACGGCAAGTGTGTTTAAGAGGCCCACCTGCAAGTCCACTTTATCGGAATGATAGTTTAAAGCTGAAACTGTTGATTGGAGTGTTTGCGAGAGTTGAGACCAAAGAATGTTCTCGTTGTTCGAGTAGCAGCTCTCAGTGGCAGGAGGCTTGTTGTGATCGTCATTGAAAAAGGACAGGTCAAATGAGTTTTTAATGATCGGGCCACCTGTTGAGGGGCCCGTGTGGTTGTGCTGGTCAGGTGGCTCCGGTATGAATTTTGTGGGTGAAAGGAGGTCCTCACATAAAGTAGGCCCTGTTTGTAATTCCCTTTGGGCGATTAATGCTGGTTTACTCCAAGCTTGCTCGTCCGAAGCCGTAATCGTGGTCTGTGCATTTGGTGTTAACGGTGGTGGCGAGCTTGTATTAATAAAAAGCTGGCCGTCCTCTCTTAGAGGGGTATTTTGAGGTGAGACTGGGGTTGGCTTTACATTGGCTGATAGCTGGTTGTGTTGGAACACATTAAATCCCTGTAGAGGTGATAGTGAGCAGCTCTCGATAGCCTTTGGCGCTGGGTATTCGTCCTTCGTTGGAATTCTTGAGGAGGATGTGTTTTGAGGCAGACTGAGGCCTGACCTGTGGGGGCCATCGTGAATCAAGCATCTACTTGGTTTGAGTTCCGATCTGAAAGCTGAGGGGCGACTGTAGCTTCCATCGCAGTGCTGTACGAAGTATTTGAGGTAAGGCCTGGCTTTTTTGTTGCTGCAACGTTTTTTAAGATATCCCTCAATGTCGCCCATTTGGTGGAAGTGGCCACACGGATTGTCATGCCTGGTTTTATATCTGAAGGTTTGGAGCTGACAGAAGGTGATGGCCCCGACAGGTGGACAGAAAGTGTCGGAGGAATCAAAAGGTGAGTTGATGGTGACTGAGCATGTCCATGAGTCACACTGGGCTGAGGTATGTCCAGGGATGGTGCTTCCACTGTGTCTGAGTTATCACTTAGGGACTCTTGCCTTATAGCTTTGGGTAGGGGTTTGGATTGCAATTTCCTGGTTTTCCCTGACCTCATTGCAGGGTTGTAGTGGGGTAGTGAGGTAGTATCCGGCAGTTCCCCTGTAATGCCTCAGTGCCTCAGTCCCCCAGTGCCCTAATACCTCAGTGGTACCTCTGTGGTGCCTCAAGAGCACACACTGGTTAGGTGCGTCCCCTGCCTGGGGCAGTTAGAGCAACGGGGGCAGGCTGTGATGTTAGGCTCCCACACGCACTCACTTGCGGAGAACTTAAAGCTTTAATCGGCTTATGTTGCAGTTGATGCTGTCAATGTTGAAAATGGTGAAATCGCAGAGCTGGCTGGGGCCGTGCTCAGCGCAACCACCGGGTTGCAGGAAAGCAGAAATGCAGATGGGGCAGGAGCCGGGGGAGCCGGGGGTCAATATAGCCAGCAGGCAAATAAAGGCTCCTGAGAAGAGCTGGGGAACAATGGAAAACACACTCGGTCTGCCTCGGTCTTGCTACGCCTCCGTGACAACTCCATTACCACCGCCACTGCCGAGCCTGCTTGGGTGTCTGGTGTGCCTGGTGTGCGTAGATTGCAGGAGACATGCACTGCTGGCACACTGAGCTTGCCGGCGGAACCCCAAGCTCTGGGTGCTTGATCTCCGCTGCTCAGCTTGGCTTGACCTCAGTGCCCCCACCTCAGGTTTAGCACTGTGGAGCCGAGTGACGGGCACCGCGACTGCCTCTCCCTGCCCCCACCTGGGACTCTTCGGGAGACAGTCGGGCCGGTGTCCGCCGCAGCCACTATCAGCCTTTTCCTGAAACCTTTAACTGAGGACTGTGGCAAGCGTGTGGGGGGGTACCGGGGTACCGAGGGGGCGCCGGTGCAGATGCAGTGCTTTAAATGAGTCGGCACTCACCGGTACTGAGTACCGGCACTTTTCATTTTTACCAAGCTCAGTACCGGCACTTCTCCACTGTCAAGGAGAGTACCGGTACTCATGTTCTGACTGATAATGTGAGCACTGGACAAGTGTACGAGGGTCTGCTGAGTGACGAATTTTGGTCGCCTGTTGTCCGTTGCCGTCTGTCTGTATTATTCAGTTGTGGCAACTGCCTGATGGGGCCTGAACTGCCAATTGGAGGCCTTCCGCTAGGTCGTCTTGTTAGTGTTTGCTGTGGAGGAACGCAGGTACAAAGGGCCATTTTCACCCTTTGACCTCCCAGTGGGGTCTGATTGTCTTTTTCCTCTCTCACTTGCCCGTGCAAATCCACCCCACCCCGCCCGCCTGCTGGGACATTGAGGCCATGATGGGCGGGGATGAGGTGGTGGTCTCCCTGGTGCCCAGGTGAGGTGGGAGGAGGTCAACTGACTTTTTCTTTGGAGGCCCGTATTGTTCTTCCCCTGACCTCGACCCTGCTGGCCTCTGCATATGCTCGGGACCCTGCAGTGCTCACTGCCTGCCACTGCAAGCTCCCAGGCCATGGGGCCTTCTGCCAAGGGGAGAGGAGGGAAAAGGAGGGTGAGTGAAGGTGAAGAGTGAGGGGGAAGGAGCAGAGGCTGAAGGGGTAAGCGCAGATATAGATATGTAAGAGACCCAGACAAGTTACAGAAAGAGGTAGAGAGGCGTGGAGAGGGCAGACTAGAAATAGAAAGAGTGATGGTAGAGAGAGTGATAGGATACAATAGGGGACAGAATTAGCTACAAATGGGAGAGAGGGGAGTGTGGGAGGGATCCCGAGGTTTGAGATGTGAAGACAGGTGGTGTATGTTTAAGAGGAACAGAATCAGGACGTATTTGAAAAGAAATACGAGGAATGCTTGTTTATGTGTGTGCACTCTTGTGTATATATAAGGATTGCGCCAGATGCAAGCAAGTAGGAACACTACAATTATTATATTAAGAAGCGGTAAATATCACAAAACAAGGAAACATGAACATTTGGCGTTTGGCCTACATTTTGTGTAACAAGTTAACACATTTTGTTTCGATTAATACATTTCTCACATGTTTTGTTCTGTCCTGCAACCGATGTAAGTCGCAGAGCCTCTCTCGCCCTAGAGCACATTGATTAGTAGCCTGAAAGTGCTAAATGTACTGTTGATGACTTGGCACAGGGTTTTAGCTATTAATCTGCACATATGGAAAGTTAAGACCACTATCCAGGAAATGCAAGGGCAAAATTAATACTCAATAGAAGTGTTTTTGTATCATGTCTCGCTCCGCCTCTAACCCCGCCCACTAGCCACGCCCCTAGCTCAATTTAATGAGTACCTGCACTTATTTGTTCCCATTTAAAGCACTGTGCAGATGGAGTCTGATCTCACCGCCGCGCCGGAATTCACCGCGGCCACTGGCTTGGCTGGAGGGCAGAGAGCGGGAAGCGGGAGCCTGGAAAGCCTGGAAAAGCCGGAATCTGGAGTTGAAAGAGCAAACGAGTTATTTATACGTATATTGATTAAATATGAGGCATTTTTATAACGAGCACCTCTACTGATGAAAACAGACGGAAAATCCAAGTCCCACCCTCCTTCCTCCGAAACGAAATATACACTGTATCCTTAACCTCAATGTAAGAGACACAAGCTAACATCTTCTTACTCAGTGGAACTTGCAAGCTGATGCTCCACAGAGCCTGGAACAGAAGCTGTGGCCTGTGAACTTCCCATATGCGACCTACTTGGGTGAAGATTACTAATAGAGCTGACAGCTGAGGAGCCACAGAAAGAGACCGGTAGATCCCTCAGTAAGATTCTAGGGATGCCTGCGTCTTCTGGCCAGAAACTGACGCTGCTGCCAAAGCAAGGCGAATGTGATGTTGGAGTAATAGACGAGAACTTCAGCGAAGACAGATAAAAGCACAGCACTGTTTAGACCCTTTCTATTGTGATTGCTCATTCCTAGTTTAACAAAGAACTTCTTCGCTTGAATCTATTCTGTAAACTTCTACCACCAGCACACATGACATAACATCACATAACATAACATAACATAACATAACATAACATCACATAACATAACATAACATAACATAACATAACATAACATAACATAACATAAGATAACATAAAATAGCACAACATAACATAACATATAACATAACATAACATAACATAACATATAACATAACATAACATGTATTTGTAAAGCGCATGTTCACCCAAAAGGGCATCTTGGTGCGGAAGAAAAGATGTTTATTGTTACCCAGCTCAATGGTACTCACACAAACATCTCTACCCACCTCTGCGTCTGGACTGTGGGCGTATATGTTTCTTTATGCATTCATATAGAGCATACTCTACCTGTGCCATACATTTTTCTTTATATGTTTTTTAAGGACCCTCATATCACGTATTTCCTCATTTGCTCAGTCCATATAAGTAATTGTTCATTTGCAAAGGCTGAGGCATTTATTTTCATTGTTGGGCAACAATGTACATGCCATTTATCAGGTGGTTTGATAGCATGCTTCTAGTTCCTATATTCATTGGAATAGGCAGCTCTTAGAAAAAAGCTGGGGCCCGATTGCAAGCCTGGCAGTCCACGGACCACCAGCCTAGTGGGGGCGTGATGGTCTGACCGTCATGCCCCGCTGCAGCCGCTAGGGAACCGCCAAATCCTGGTGGTGTTGTGGTGGTCAGGGGGCTGCAATATGCTTGGCAGGACCACCGTAGGTCCCGCCAAGCATATTATGGGTTTCCTCTCCGCCACGGTATTTATGATGCTTTCTCCTCCATGAAAACTGCATAGAGGAAACAAAGGGGGCCCTAAAGGGACACCTTGTGCCTCTGTGCCCTGGGGTGCATGCATGGGGGAACAAAATGTGGCCCCCTGTGTGCATGCACCCCAGTTCCTGCACGGTATGAACTTTACAGTCCATGCAGTGTAGGAACTGTTTTTGGCGTTCCCATTGGGGTGCTCATTTTCAGGGCACCGCTGTGGGAACGTGAAAAAAAGCCTGCCAGACACGAGAAAAACTCGTAATCTGGAGGGTGACCCAACCACTGGTTTGGCGGTGCAGGGGCGGTGCAGACCCGGCGCAGCACTGCCAAACTCATAATCTGTCACTAAATAATATCCAACTTTAACATGAGTGTACAATGGAAATCTCAAGTGATATATTTCACCTTATAGCAACATCACAAGTTACATTTTTTCAGAACAAACACTTTTAATGGTTTATAATTGTTGACAACCCTCTCTATGGGAGAGCGTGGGACCTCGACATTCCAGACAATAGGGAGCAGCAGTGGCTCCACTGCTAAGGCGGAGGTGCGTCATCCCATTGCTTTTCAGCAGTGCACAAAAGGAAAAATGAAATGATAATAACACAATGTTATTATCACCTTATTTTTCCACGCTGAAGCCAGTTTTGGGGCTGGGTGGGACTTGACTGTTGTCACAGGTAGCAGGGGGAGGAGTGGTTTGTGCACTGAAATGCGCATGACGGTTTGGTTGGCCGTCTTGGGCCTGTCAAACAGTCATGTGCACTCAGCATGTTCTCCAACTGACTGTATTGCACAGCCTGGGTGGAGAACATGCACAGCCTCTCACTCCCTGCCTGAGTGCCAAACCAGCCCGCTCAGAGCAATCACAATGCTACTGTCATGCTGGTTATAGCAGCGTCATGATTGGCTTAAGGAAGCCTGTGTGCTTCCTGCCTCCTAGAGGAGGAACAACGGAGGAGAGACGACGGCCGTGCAGAAGTAAGTGTTTTTTTTTCTTTTCCACTTCGACCACATCCCTGCCACCACTGTTCCATACCAGCCACCACTGGTAGGAAAGCACAACTCAGAGTGGAGTCATCCAAGGCTAATGGAGCTTTTTGTCTTACAATATCGTGAGCCAAAAAGACAAAACGTATCTGTGTCTTGCAGACACGCCCACAAACTGGGCAAACATAAAAGAAGTATAATGTGTGCTGATTCTTTTGAAATACTGATCCCCGTTAAGGCAATACATTTGATACTTAGCCATGTAGGGATCCTTTAAAAGCACCAGAAATAATATGTTGTGCATTTCTATAATATTTACATTCTCTGCTTATACTATCACTATGTAATATTTTTGAAAATATATTCTGCAATACACATGGCTTAAACTAAAGGCATTTAAAAATGACAGTGTGAATTTCTTTGTGGGCACTTGGGAGAAAGGCTGCCAGAACTCATAACAACAATAAATAAATATGTCTCATAGTCTCCGGCATAGTTACGTACCCAGTACACATTAGTTCCATATAGGTTGAAGGAGATGAGTGGTTCATAACTTGTCTGTTGCTCCAGTCCATAATTGGTAAGTTGGTCCATTCCTGAACTTGTCAAAATGTCGAGAAGGGTCTACTAGGTTGTATTTACCTTATGCTTACAAGACATAATACCTCATTGTATTAGTGTACTGTACATACAACAAGGTGAAGTTTATATACTTCAAAATTACTTACAATGAGAGATAACAAGCAAATACATTATGGATTAAGTTAGTATACTATAAAGTGCAGAAGAGTGAGGAACAGGGTTTGGATATGAAAAAGGGGAGGGCAGAGAGAGATGAGACAGGATCGTCAATTGTCAATAAATTGACGGTGAATGGAGAACAGTCTTAAATTTGATATTGTTTGAAGAGGAACCCTTCATTTTTTTCCAAAAGATCAGTAAGAATCAGCTGCTCTTATTTCAACTAGCAATGACTTGTGTAATGTAATTGTTACAGCAGAGAACGATTGTGTAGCTACTTTCTGAGTAAAGTCTTTTGATTTTCAGAGTGAGATTTTGTGAGCTCCTGAGAAACTTGGTACCACCAGGTTTTTTGATGCTAAACAGTAGATACACCTGATAGTTGTGGTGTATTACCAAGAACGTAATGCGTGGTGATTTTTATTTTAACCTGCCCTCGAGGGCGAACCAATGAAGGCCTTGAGGAGAGACCGAATGTGGATGAACTTTTTGGATCCGGATATAATTCTGGTGCAGAGTGGGATATTGCTCTGATGGGGGAAGGTATACTGTCTAATGCAGAGTTCCCATAGTCAATTTCTGAAAGCCTCTGAAAATATGCTGTAGAAAGGGTTTACGTTTTTGATGATTTGGAATGCTGCTCGTGATTTGTTAGCAGCTTGTGCTGCATCACAAGTCATAGAGAGGCTGGAGTCAAGCCAAATTCCCATTAGAGCCAAGCCACATTACCAAACATTTCATTACTATAGCAGCAGCTAAGGGGAATTTTTCATTATTGAGTTTGACTGACCTCTCCCCATTTATTCTGTGTTTAGTTGTACTCTTGATGAGGAGATACTCAGTTTTCTCACCGTTATGCTTTAGAAGATTGGCAGACATTCATTTTATTACTTTTTGTAGACAATAGCTCATGAATGTCACATCTTGAATTATTGAGATGTTCAGGTAGATCTGCGTATGATCATATGAAAAATAAGCTAACTGTTTAAAGTTACTACTAGTAGTAATTTTTCACACTTATGGGCCGATTATGATGTTGTTAGGAAGGGCTCCGAATGGGATTCGGTATTGCGAATCATATTTGGAGCCCTTGTTTCCTACCGAATCGTACCGTTTTCCCAACGACCGATTACGATGTCCTGAAAACCATTCGAACAGACCGAATTGGTTCCAAAAGGCATCTGGATAGCCCAAGTCTTTCAGAGCCGATTCGTACAGCTCTATGGACACGGTTTCCGGACGATCGATTATGATGACCGATTCAGACAGCCGTTCCGATTCGTAGGCCCGAGACAAGACGGCTGCCGGGATCTGTCTTTGGGGGCCTGTTGCAGGCCCCCCTTCATCCAGAGAAGTCCGAATGTGGCCCATGGGTGTACCCAAGGGACCCCTCTTCCCAACCATGCATAATGTCGTAGGCACCATGGGGTGCCTGCAACTGGGTGCAAGGTATTTCCCAAACACCCCTTTTTTCAATGGGAGCCTGTGTTTGCATTTGGAACACAGGCTTCCATTGAAGTCAATGTGAGTCTGACCGAACAATGTTGAGAGGCATCGTAATCAGTCGTCCGGACTCACAGGACCCGATTTGTTTGGAAACTAGTCAGGAACCAATTTGTTCTGGATAGTTTCCAAACAACATCGTAATCGGACCCTTAGATGGAGGTCCCTACCACCGGTGGAAAAATAACTGCATGGTAAATATAGGGCAAGATAAAAAGTTTCTTAAACTAAAAAAATAAATGAACAGAAAACATGTTTTAATTTTAATTGTTGATGCTACATAATTTTAGTAGTTTAGAACAACATCAAAAAGTACAGCATTAATACATTAATTTATATTTAAAAATTAATTGTTTTGAAAATATGATTATAATTTCAAATTTGATTCAAAATTTTAAATGATTGATCAAATTCCTACCTAAAGTAAAAAAATATATAATTTTATTATGTATTAAACATTATTTAAAGTGATGTATATCCTTAATTTAAAATAACTTTCTAATATTTTAAACAAAAAATAATGTGACCATTTCTTTTAATATAAAACATTTTAAAACTATGTAAAATGTAAAAATACTTTATCTTGATAATTTTTTTTAAAATACATTTTTTTTAAATTCATTTAAATAATGTAATTTCATTTCACATTATTTCCTATGGAGTTTTATTTTAAGTCCGAACTTCCATTATTTCGTACAGGAGGGTGTTGCAGTAGCAGTGGTTGGCCATGTATGGTGCTGGGCTAGAGTACATTTACAGCTATTTCTGGTCATTTTTGGCTGAAGTAAATGTAAAAATACAGTTTGTAAATAGTAATGGGCTTACTCTTTTGTGGGCAAGTGCAAAGGGGTCCTTTACAGTACAAAACCTATGCTTCAAGTCTTTTCCCTCTTTCTATGTGTGCTGTACAATGCAATATGGGAAAACAATGAGAAATAAAGACATTTCTTCTCAATGGCCAGCCTCTAGGTGAGTTTGAGTTGCCGTGCAAATCCCTGTCTACAATTCTTTGTAACTAAGGATTTGCAGCAAAACCCATTACTGGTTGCATGAGAATGCCCATGCACCACTAATTATACCCCCCCATTGACTCAAAGTGACACAATGATGCTCACTGCACAACCTTTTTTTACTTTGAGTTATTAGCCAACACAAATCATGATCTGCGTTGGATAGTACATCCTACCTGAACACTTTGCATCAGGTTTGCGTTAAAAAAGTAATACAAACACAGGGACATATTTACAAGGGCCTTGCATCATGCTTGCACCATGCAACATGGTACATGCACAACTCAAAGATCCAAGTCACATTTATGAAGCCACGCAAGGCCACTTTGTGTGCCTTTGAATGGCTTTATAAATATGGAGTACTGCAACACAGCGAAAATCGCTGTGTTGCATTACTCTGCACAAGGGAGGATTTCCATTGACGTTGTAGTGGGTGTTTCCGCGCAAATCCCATGGCTTTTGATGCATTCCCAGATTTACAAAACCTGGCAAACCTGGGAATGCGCCGAAAAGATACGCCTCCCCAGGTGCCGCGTAACAAGAAGAAATGTCTTTATTTCTCCTAATTATTTCCTCTTTCTATGTGTGCTGCATTCTGCGGCACACACAGAAAGAGGAAAACGCCTCTATGGATTGGTTTTGTGAAGGAAGGTGCCCCTTCCTGCACAAAAACAATCCTGCATGCAACACAGTGACCCTTGCACCATGGTGCAAGATGCCTGCATTGGCGTTAGGTTGCCAAAATGGCACCAGTGCAGGGGAAGGACAGCAATGTCCCGTACTGGATAAATAGGGGGCATTCCTGCCCTTATGTGTGACACAGAGCAGTGGAGCAAGGGAACTTGCTGTTCTGTGCCACAACTCTGGTAAATATGCCCCTCAGTCTGGGGCTTCTTTGAAGAAGATTTCAATGCTTTGGGGGAAAGGAAATTTGGTACAACTAAAAGGAGTGCAATACAGTTTCCAACAAGGACCTGAGGAGCCCAGGGTTTCTTCAAACACCACTCAGGGTGGTTAGGGATAACCCCAAGGCCTCCATGCATGAAGAGGAGCCTCTCAAAATCATGATGGAAGACACAGGGATGCCATTTATCAGTACACTGATCTTATTCAATTAATTTAAGAACAGTAAGTAGAAGATTATTTTAAAATATGTATTAAAATAAATCCAACCTAAAATGTTTGTATTTATACATTATGGGCCATATTACAAGTTTGGGGGTCAGTGAACTGCTGTATTGGCGGTGGCGGTCTGAACACGGCGAGCTTGGCGGTCCAACGGTTGCATTACAAATTGGGCGGCTTGCATTTCCGAAGACTATGACTGAACCATCAATACTACCAGCACACCACTGACTGCCGGAGTCGTGGTCGGGGAAAATCAGCTTCCATAGGGCAGTACTGTGGAGCTCTATCACTGTCCATATTCTGAGTTGGCTTTCCGATGATTTGTCTCCAGATTCTAAGTTGCCAGTAAGGAAGGATTTGGGGTGCGTACTCACCCCTTTCTTGTTCTTTCAGAGAGAGTTCAACGTGGATCCCTTTCTCTGGCTCCTCCCTTAAAAACAGCTTCTTCACCCCTAGGATTAAAACCCTGTTTGCAGCGATGTAGAGTAGAGTCCTTTTTGTACCATATTTTTTTTTTTATAGAGTTTTGTATAGCGCAAACTATACCCGAAACGGGTATCAGAGCGCTTTACATGAGCACCAGTTTCGTTACAGAAGGACACATTCATTTTTATTAGGCACAGGGAGAGATTAAGTTATTTACCCAGAATCACAGGATGTTGAGTGTCGTAGCTGAGACTCGAACCCAGTTCCCCAGCTTCGAGGTTGACCACTCTAGCCGTAAGGCTACATCCTCTCCCTATATACCCATTGCCTGGACTGTCCACATATGGGCCAGACTCCGAAAATTGGTAGATGATATTTTTCCACATGTATCATAGATATATGTGCATTTGACACATATGCAGTAGAAATGCTCACATAGACATTAATACATATGGAAACGTGATTACCACTGCCACAAGGTCGCTGCAGCCACACCTCCGGCACCATGATCACTTCATAATACGGTTGTCTAAAGACTGCCAGCACTGTGGGCTACTGGCGACTGCAAATAATGCGGTCTTTGGGTGGTCGGACTGCCAAACTCGTAATAAGGCCCAATGTATTGAAAATAACAATACGTTATGTATAGATTGAAATGAAATTCATACAAAATCTATTAAAAACTTAACTTCCATATATTTTTAATTAAAAAAAGTTATTAAAATATTTTATCATTAAAACATGTTTATTTTTTAAAATATATGTAATTTTTTAACATACAATTTCATTTGCATATACTTTTCAAAAGTGAAAATAAAGCAATTTAATTTAACTTTACTTCCTATAGAGTTCTATTTTAAGTCTTTGCTTTTCTATGGAGGGTGCTTCAGTATCAGTGGTTGGAGCTCTCGTCAGTGACTAGCAGAAATAAGAGCATAACATAGCCATCATTCTCCTATCTATGGAAAATAGATGCCTTTTACTTCCTGCTGCTGAGGACTGGAGGGTCTTTAGTCCCCTGGCATTGGGGGTGTGTGGGCTCTTTTTATCTAATTATTCAGCACTACTGGTTCCAGGTGCAGGAGTGTAGAAAAATAATTGTTTTTCATGTTTACAGTAATAATGCTTGGCTCTATGGATACTACTTTGGTGCGGAACTAAATTTAAACTTTGAATTTGTATTAAAGTTTTGCTTGCAATACATGAAAGGAATGTTAGATGAATGTAAATGAAGTAGCAGTCGTCTCCATCATTCTTCATAGTGCTGTTAAAACGAGTGCAAACCACTGCTACAAATACGATTTGCACACAGATTCAGTTCAGTTTTGTGCCTAATAACAACTGTTGTTATGAACAATATGTTCAAAAATTGTGTTTAGTTCATTTGCATGGTATTATTCAATTAAGTTCGCTTTTATTTTGGTAAAAAAACCCATAAAAATCATATCTACAACATTTTATACAATAAAATACAACACAATTTCCGCTATTGATTCAGCACATTTGCAGCTTGGCATAAACTCAGTAAAACAGAATTACATAAAACAAATAAAAAGATAAAACGTGTCAGAAAAAAATAAATCACATGCAATCTGCACGTTAAAATGTCAAACCTTTTTCCTGAAATATCAAATTTACTGCAAAGAGATATCTACTAAAACCAAAGATTATAAATTGTGAGGTATCGGATTTTAAAATTCCTAGTATTTCTAGACATTTCCTAGTCCCCATATGGCAACACATTGGTTTAATCACTATCACAATGTTTTAATGGATGATTGCCACCCAGTTATGTGCAACATTTAGGAGTTCCACTCATCCTGTGTTGTGTGGTGTTGTAAGAGCATTTCTATAGAGCTTCCTAACTCTCTGCGGGGCACTAACGCACAGTGTCAATGTGGGTAGAAAGATTCACCTTGGTTGAGTTCTCTCTTTTAGAGAGTAGTACTTGTTATTAGCATATGTAGAAAGTATTTTGGGGGTCATGCGTGAGTAACCAGAGAGGCTACTTGTCTTGGGGCACATCGCTTAATGGTGTAATGGAGGAAGAGTGTGAGAGACGAAGGGTATGAATATTATTAGTTGCTCCCTGATCATGTATTCTGCAGGTCTTCTGTTTAGGTTTGTGGGCATTGCAGTAAAATTTCTTTTCTACCCTTTTTTTAAATTATTATCCATTTCCATTCCCAGTTTCTGAAGATCAGTGCTGCATGCAACTGATGGCTACGAGCTGTGCAAGACGTCTTATAATGGGAAAGAGGAGAGGCAGGTACAGTGGGACGTGTGAGGGACAGAGATCTGGTCAGATGGCATCTGTTGAAGCTATCGCCTATGCTTGCATGAGCTGTGGATGCACGATTTTAGACTCTATAACAGATGTATGTCATAACCTGTGTCACTGGGGTACATGCATTCCATTATATAGCAATAGTCCAGCGGGCTAGAAATTCTTTATCAGGACCATATATTGGCAGGCATGTAGTCTATGCAGATTACAGTTGGCCCAGGTAAACTTTAGTAACAGAGATCAGTGACTTCCAGCCTGCACCGAATAACAGTCGGCCATTCGAAGAGTTTGGGATTGCCTTCGGTGACTTTTGGGTACTCAGGCAGAACCATTTGTTTTCCCCCAAAATATTGCTCTGTTTTGCTGTCAGATGTTCTTAGGTATCATATCAGGAATAACCAGGGTTTTACTTCCTTCCTGAAGTTTATATGATCACAGATTTTTTTTGATTTATGGTAGCTGGTTAGGATTTGAGGGGGATTAGCTGCTTGCACTGATGATAATCTGCTAGGTCTGAGAGGACCGCCTGATTTGGCGATGCAGTAGCAGACCGCCACACTGGCAGCTCGCACCCCCAAATCTGTGTGGACACCACCCGCCAGAATATGAGTTTCCTCATGTCTGGCAAGCTTCTTTTGGTGGTCCCATGGTGGTGGCTCTGAAAATGAGCACTGCAATGGGAATGGTAAAAACAGTTCCTGCACAGCATGGATTGTAAAGTCCATGCTGTGTAGGAACTGAACTGCGGTGCATGCATATAGGGGGGCACATATTGTGCCCCCCTACATGCATTCCCATGCACATTGGCAACAGTGGCCTGTGTAGGTCCCCCTTTGTTTCAGGATAACCAGCCTTTTCATTGAGTTAAGACCTCCATGACACCGCTGACGGTCCTGAAACTTGTAGTATGCATGGCGGTGCCATAGCGGCACCACCAGCATATTGCTGAGCCCCTGATCGCTGCGCCGTCGCCAGCTAATGCCAGTTCCCTGATGGCTGTGGCACTGCAACGGCGGTCTGACTGCCAAAGTTGTCATTGGGCAGTCAGACCACCACGCTCTCTGAGTCTGGCAGTCCTTGGACAGCCAGGCTTGCAACTAGGCCCTTAGTGATCATTAGACAAACAATATACGAGGATCCAGCAGTGCCAACAGTACCTGCATTGCCACATCCACGCCAACTCAGGTGAGAATTAGACCCCCAACAGTGTCTGCATTTTTGGATTCCATTGGTGTTGGCTTGCAAACACATGAACCTTATTTTCAACATTAGTGGGGACTACATTAACAGAATCCATTCGGGTTGTCTTGCAAGCTATTACAGCGTAGCCTTCAACCTTGCGAATGGCACCATTTTCACCTATGATCTCGATGGTGTTGGTTTGCAAGCTATTACAGCGTCGCCTCCAACTTCACCAATGACACCATTTTCATCTATGATCTCGACTTCCTCATTTTTGAGAGGCTTACGGCAACTTCACCTTTATCGTAACCTGGAGAAAACTAATGAGTGCACTAAAATGCAAAAATAAAATAAAGAGATGGCCACACCTATAAAATAAAACAAATTTGAAACAGGACCCTTTCTACTTTCTTGATTGTATTATTCCCAGCTGCAATAGTTTAAAAATAAAACATAACAGCCTAGTTTATTTCACTTATCCTTGTACATCTATGCATGCATATACATACATATCTATATATATGGAAAAGCTATATATATATGTATATATATATATATATATATATATATATATATATTGCTGCTCCGTATCTGCCTTTGTGTCCGCACTCGTGAGCGAGTGCCCTGTCCAGCGGTGGCAGACCGCTAACGTATCCAGCTCCTTACAATTGTAAATTAAGACCAAGACTATTACAATGCATCAAGCGCCATCTTTGAACATGTTTCAATCAACTTTATAGTCTATTTATATCTCATAGACAGTTCATATGTCTGGTTTAAATTAATACCCCTTGTTGGCGTATATGCTGGGACAATAGGCTTCTTATAGACACGTACTGAGCGTTATACTTAAAAGCGTGCTAGTTTGAATTCGCTTTGTACCGTTAATCGCTATCGCGCATGATAAACAATTATGTAAATATTTTACATAAATATTTGCGTTCTATATCAGATAGGTCTTCACAATATCTAGCCTAAATAGGCAATTTAACAATTGTTGATCTTTGGTAATTAACCTACGCGCTTGATCTATCTTAATTGCTCATGAATGCAAATCTTTTTAATGTTGCCCTGAATGGGCACAAGCTCTACATATAGACTATAAAGTTGATTGAAACATGTTCAAAGATGGCGCTTGATGTATTGTAATAGTCCTTTGTCCCTTGCAATGAAATTTATTTGTGTTAAAAGTATCCATGGTAACGGCGCCCGTCGACACTGACGAAGGCTAACGCCGAAACGCGTTTGTTTTGATTGATATCTCGCAATAAATCCAAAGGTGGATTTAACCCAACGGGAGTGCTGGTCTTAAATAAATAAATATATATATATATATATATATATATATATATATATATATATATGGAAAAGTCTAGTCTGTGTGACATCGTCCACAATCTCAGTGCCAACATCAAGGTATTTCACAGAGGCCAGACGGGAATTATAATTAGGAAACAGTTTCCATAGGAAGAGCATTTTTTCATTTGCCAATAACATAGGTGTCGTTTGACGAATCTGCACAAAATTTTCCAAACTAATTTGACTCTCACTTCAGCTGCTGACTTGAAAATTTTATTCTGTGATTCATCAAGCAGGGGGCGAGAAAAAGGTGGATACCAACATGTTTTTTCTCCATTTTAATTTCTAATTGGAAATTTTAGACATGGCTACAGCCAGAACTGCTGAACGGAATTACATCAAATTTGGCAGAAAGGTAGCTTTTGGTCCAGAAAGCATTCTTTTTGTTAAATGGTGTAAATCCGTTCAGTAGTTGCTAAGAAATTTTAAGATTTCTCAGATATACACCTCAGGCCATGGTGGATCCGCGACCCCTTCCGATCTCGGGGCTGAGATCTGATTGACTGCAAACACTTCAAACCAGGAAGTGTTGGCAGCCATCTTGTGACTCGGTTGAACCGAGTCACAAGAAAAGAATTTAAAAAAAAAGAAAAGGGGGCAGGATAGAAACACCATGACCCCCTAGGACTCTTGGAGGGGTCACCACAGTGATCTCCCCAGGCCCCAAGAAATAATTTATTTTTTATTTAGGGAGAAATTGCGGTGGTTCTGCAAATCCTGCCAAAAGTTAAACAAAAATGAAGCGCAGATTCTGGCATTTTGTTTAATTAGGCCCCCGGGTGGGCTTGGTCCTGGGGGCAAATAAAAATAATAAATAGGGGGCCCTGCGTGGGCCCCCGCAGCCCCGGGGACCATCCCCTTCCTGGGGCTAAACACAAAGGAAATGCAGGGGGGCCACACCCCACTGCAGCTCCGGGGCTTACTTTTTGTTGGAGGGGGCACGCGGCCCACCTCATGGAGTCGTAGATGTCTCAAGGGCTGGCTCCAGCAATATCCCGGGGAGGAGGGCCACGCTGACCCCCCTCCCCATTTAAAAAAAAGAAATGATGAAGGCCCCGGGGGATGGGGACTCTGGAGCCGATATTGACCTGGGGAGGAGGGCCACGCGGCCGCCCTCCTTTTTAAAAACTTAAAGGGCGGGACACTAGTGATGGGGTCCCCAGGACCAAACTTGGCATAGGGAAAGAGGGGGCCGTTCCTTTTTAAAAAGAAATTTTAAAAAAGGAAAATGCCGGCCCTGTGGCTCAGGTCCCCGGGACCGTAAACGGCCCGGGGTTGGAGGTTGCGCATCCTCCCTCCCCAGTTACAAAAAAAGACTGGCTCCGTGGGATGGGGTCACTGGGCTGAAAAATCGTCTGAGGGAAGGGGGGCCTTTCATTCTCCTCCAATCTGCTAACGCAGCTTGTGGTGCACTACTGGTTGGGAGATGATGCCCACCCTACTCCTGAGGGATCTTGGGGGCCAAAACGCCCTCCTACCTCCGTAAGTCCTACATAGCGGGATTCCTGAGAACTGGCTGGTGGCCCAGCACCCTTTCTAAAACCAGTCTGCAAACATGACTGAAAAAACCAAAGGTTACATGAATGTTATAGTTAGGAATTAGCATTTAAAAAAACTTATAAATTTGCTGAAAAACCAAAGGTTACAGGGACATTATAGTTAGGAATTAGAAGTTGAAAAGCCTGAGCTAGCTATAACTTGTTCCCCGCAATGCACTGCTTATGACCTCACATATTACATCACTCATGACATGGTCAGTGACATCACTGATGACATCATCCACAGAATCTCTGAGGCACCTACTCACACCCCCATAAAATCTTTCATACTCTCACTCCTACTCCCACACAACCATTCAGAAACCCATTCCAGACCCATACCAGTACTTACACATCCACTCACTGATTCATCGATCTATACACACTCCCACTCAGTCACCCATAAAGCCTCTCATACATCCAATCACTCACTAATACAGCCACTGGCATATCCACTCATATACCCATACAGCTACTTAGTCACTGAGTCAGTCACCCATAGAGCTACTCAAACAACTACTCAACCATACAGTTACACACACACTCACTCAACTACTCATACAGATACTAACACATACGCACTCACCTATACTGTCACTGAAACAAGCAGACACTCACCCATACAGCCAGTCTCACATTTACTCGTTCAACCATACAGTCACTCACATACCCCATCACTCACTTATACTGCCTTTCATATACCCAGTTACTCACCCATATACCACTGACACATGCACTGACTAACCGACACAGCCATTCACACACTCACCCATACAGCCCCTCACACATGCTCTCACTTACCCATAATGCCATTGACTCATCCACTCACTCATCCATACAGGCAGTCACACACACCCTCACCCACCCACCCACACAGACACTCATACACCCATACAGGTACTCAAACAACAAATCACTCACCCATACAGAAACTCAAGTTCCCACTCACACACCCATACAATCACTTAGACACCAACTGACAGACTGATACAGACATTCACACAACTTAGTCATTCACCCATGCATTCACTAAAACACCTAGCCACTCACTTATACAGCCATCACGCACCTATTGGATAATCCAAACAAGCAACCATACACCCCTTGAGTCACAAATTCATCTTGGTATATATATTCAACACTCATAAACTTTTGAATTTGTAATGAGTGATGCAATATGTGGGGTCATAAGCAGTGCATTGCGGGGATGCAAGTTATAGTTAGCTCAGCTTACTATCCCTGCTGAATTTCTCTGGTTTTTACATGTAAAATCTGCCTCTTATTATAACGTTTCCATTGTTTTTTTCAGTGAATATATATACACATACACATATATGTGTGTGTATATATGTATGTATATATTTATGTATATGTCCAGAGAACTCCGTTATTTGCCACGTTTCCATGCAAGAACGGATACGGACCACAGAATTGCTGCACAATTATTTATTGTTGGTGCAAAGTGTCGCCATGACGCGTTTCAGCCCCTCCACGGGCCTTGATCACATGACACAGTCAGGCATTTACCATTGGCTTATAAAGTGAATAGTGCAAGCTTAATGATTGGCGGATAATAATCAAGTATGATCAACATTGAAGAACGACTATGCAATGAAACACCTCGAGTCTTTCTTAATTAACAACAATAAATAGATCATAAAATCATGACACCATTAAAACCGATTTTAGAAAGCAATGTTAACATAAAATTAAACCAGTTAAAAGGGGTCAAGTCCATGATAATATAGATGTAATTACGCTAAGAAGAATTTAAATGTGCAATATGTAGTGTTAGTGCAAAAATGTGCAAAAGGTGCTATGGTAAAATGAATTAAAACATTTAGACCAAATATTAACCATTGACATATTTTAGCTCCAAAATTCCTTTGTAAATACACAAATGAACAAATGAATAATGCCATTAATAAATGGTAGCTGTTTGTAAATGAATTACTGGAGCCCCAGTAAATACGTTCCGAACATACAGATAATGGTGGTCACTCCCTATGAACCTGTTAAAAGTCGATGTTAGTCAGATATTTGATTGAAATATCGGTATGAATACCATAATTTTTCATAAGTTGTTTAAGCATTGTGGATCATTATAATGTTTATGGATATGATAAATGTGTGGAGAATAGAGTATCAACATAGATCCTTCTGACATTCTCTAGTCCACACATACATACATAATTAAATACACATGTAATAAATATCATATAAGCAAAGTAATGCAATCCAAAATAGATAAAATCTGCTTAAATATTCATATATGCATTAAAACAATATGTATGAAAGAACCACTAGAATATCAATAAATAATCAATAGATACACATATAAAATCCACAATCATTAAAACCCCATAAAAATGTTTATAAAAATCACAGTATAAATAAGCCGACAATTATAAATATCTAAAGACATGTAAAAAGATCATCTATTATGTTTAAACATGATGGATGTTTTGTATTAAGTTCCAATATGTATCTGGTTTCTAACTGACGTAGTCTATGTTCTCTGTTACCGCCCCTCCTACTCGCTGGAACTGAATCTATAACAAAGCACCTGAGGTCCTTACTTTTGGATTCATGTTTGGCTTTAAAGTGACTAGCCACCGGATATGTATTATCTTGGTTATTTATTGCCCTCAAGTGCTGTAATATCCTTTTATGCACTTGAAGCTTAGTGCTAACTCTGTCTTGCATGTAAGTAATTTAGAGATTTGGTGTTTTCTCTCACTAAAGGGAGTAGCGTAAATTGTTCTATTTTCTCCCTGATGGCACGCCTTACATGTTTTGCATTTGAAAAAACCGGTATGGGTTTGTAGCCAATTGGTTAACTCTATGACTTCAGTACTTGTTTTAACTAGGTCATCTTTCATGGAGCGGCTTCTGCTGTAGGTTATGGATGGTCTTTTGGGTAGTTTAGGACCAATCACTGGGTCACTGAGAACCATAGGCCAGTTACGCGATATTATAGATTGGATCTTTTTTAATTGTTGGCTGAATTGAATTATAATCCTGAATTCCAATTTCGTGTCATTGATCTGTGCTGGTGCCCTGGCAGAGTTTATATCAATTTTCGATATTTTCTCCATTAGCAGATCATATCTGCAGCTGCGCATAGATTTGTTAATGGCATTGTCTATGACCTGTTCTGAGTATCCCCGTTCTCTGAATCTCAGTTTGCTCTCAGCCTGGGCTTGTATGAGATCACTTTCTTTGCTATGGATACGCCTCAGCCGAAGCATTTCCCCATAGGGGATACTGGTTACTAGATGTCTAACATGGGAGTTACTGGTGTGTAGTGTAGAGTTTCCAGCGGTTTTCTTGCAAAATAATTTTGTTTCTATTTTGTTGTCATCTGTACACACATCAGTGTCAAGAAAACTCACCCTAGACGCACTAATGTCAGCAGTAAAATTTAAATTCAAATCATTTACATTAATTGCCCGTACAAATTCTTGAGCATCATCAACATTCCCAACCCATATGATGAACAAGTCATCAATGAAGCGCAGCCATAAGTTAACATTAGTTGTCATTGTCACCTGGTGTTCAGTCATGAGGACCAGCTCCTCCCACCAGCCCATGTGTAAAAATGCATAGTTGTGAGAGAAGCTGGCCCACATCGCCACACCTCTGGTTTGTATATAAAATAGATTGTTAAACATAAATATATTGTTTGTAAGACAAAAATCAACCATTTCAATAAGGATTTTCTTATGATCTCCCATGTTGCCCATTGTTTTGTCCAAGAAATGGTCAAGTGCTCTTAGCCCATCGGTAAGTTGAATACTCGTACAGAGCAAAATGACGTCAAGTGCGATGAATAAATAACCTTGTTTCCACTTAAAGTCCTTAATTTTCCGCAAAAAGTCACTGGTATCGCTCACATAGGATGGTAGAGCCTTGACTAAATTTTGTTAAAAAAAAGTCTACATATTGGGATGTATGCTCAAGACATCCATTCCTCGTAGATATTATAGGTCTGCCGGGCAGATTTTCAGAGTCTTTGTGAATCTTGGGCAAAAAGTAGATCATGGGTACCATTGGATGATTATTCTTCATAAATTTGAATTCTTGTACTGTGATAAGACTATTAGATTTCCATGTCGCCAATTTTTTATAAAAGCTTGCATACATTGCTTTTAATTCTGATCCACTGCATTTGGTGTAACAGGTTTTGTCGTTCAGTTGTTTATAGGCTTCTTTAGAGTATTTGTCTTTGATCATGAGCACTATATTACTTACTTTGTCTGAAGCACGAATAACAATTTTATTATTTTCTTAAAGTTTCAACTTCAAAGTATTGTAATCATGTTTTTCTTTGTTATATTTGAATTTTCCTCTATATGTCTTGATGTTGAGATCTTTTAATTGTTCTGTTACCTGATCGTGGAATAAATCAATTGAGTCCCGTATCATAATTGGATTGAAGGTTGACTTTGGTTTGAAATGCGTTAAGGGACGTCGTATCTGAATAATGTTACTTTGTGTGGAAGAAACATCAGATGGGATTTGGGCAGAGACAGGCAATTCATTGTCACGTCTGTTCGTTTCTGGCTCTGAGTCCCATAGTTCCTGCATTTCATTGACAAAGGACACCTCTGACTGAGTAGATACTTGAGAATCTGATATGCAAGTTCCTCCGTCCATTGACGAGTCATATTTTTTTATTTAACAGGTGGTATGTTTTGAGCTTTAACTTTTGTGTACTTTTAAAAATGTCCAACCTAGTTCTTGCATAATTAAAACTACTCGCAGGACAATACGTTAGTCCCAAACTCAGTATTCGTTTATCATTGTCACTTAGTTCCGTGTCAGAGAAGTTAACAATTCTTTTATTAATAGTTGTCATTTCATTTATTTGCCCCTCCTCCATCCATCTCGTTTTTTTCGAGTAGTTCCTGATACGGATTGCCTTTCGTCGCTGTTTTCGTTTGCTGTTCTTACTTGGCCATAGTTGTTTTTTTGTGTGCGAGGATGGAGAGTTAGTCTCCTGTCCTCGCATAAAAAATCTAATTCCTCGTCCAGCGTGCATTTTTGTCTTCCTTGATTTATAGCTAATTCACGTTCCGAATCACTATCTGGGGCTGAACTTGTTACGTAAGAATTTATAGGTCTTTCGCTCCTTGATTTTCTCTTCTTCTTTTTTGAGTCTGGATATCATTTCTTGGCGCAATTTTGATTTATCCTCAGTTTGCTCCATTGCGTCAAGTTCTTCATTGAATTTGGCTATCTCCTCAAGAAGTACTGTGCGGTCAATGTCGGCATATTTAATCAGAATTCGCATGAGTCGTTTGGAAGATTCTAAATTACACTCGGCCCACTCGCGCATCATGAGCGGGTTAGGTGCTTCATATCTTGGTGCCAGAAGTATCCTTAAGCCCAGTGGGACCCTGTCCACGTCCAAATACATCTGCAATGAATGGGATTCCCACCAATTACTCTGTTCGGAACGACTCTTTTTCTCTAATAGTTTAAACTTGTCTTTCATTGTTGCATTTTGTTCATTCGAATTGGCAGTAATGTTGGTTTCTTTATTGGTCCCAATCCTGAAGTCATTAAACATCACTAATGCTGCGGCTTCCCTTTCCTTCACTGTGTCAGCCGACATTGCACAATAATATGTAAATATAGGTCGCGAGAATACGGAAACAGTGGTTTAGTTTTCGACTCCGACCAGCACACCTCTCACCCCTTGTTCGCTACTGTCCACGTACCTGAGTTCACACTTCAAACGTCCATTTCCTCCGTATATATACATATATCTAACTTGTTTGTGTGCATTCATATATACATATACACACAAACACACAATCATAAACACACACACACATATATATATGTATATATATATATATATCTATATATGCATATATAGATATACATGTATATATATATATTTATATATACATATATATGAATAGGGCCTCAGTGCATTAAATTGATATTAACATTGAGATTGTGGATAATGCCATACAGACTAGACTTTTCCGCAAGCCCACGGCTGGCAACAGCCTATTGCATGCCCTCAGCAGTCATCCGGCTACTCTCAAGTGGAGTATCCCATAAGGGGAACTGCTGAGGGCTAAACACAACTGCAATGCTTAGTAGGCTTTTCTCGTAGAACAATCAACCATGGTTAACAGATTCAGGGAAAGGGGCTTCCCCTGGCGGGTTCTCAACTGGGCCATCAGCAAGGTTATGAAAGTGACAAGGGAACACACCCTCTTTGATAATTCAGTCACCAAGGACACGGATACCTTAAGTGAGCTCAGACTGGTTCAGTTACAACTGGAACTGGGATATACTTATGAATGACCCGCAATACAGTCCATGACAGACCTAAAATAACCTACTGAAAGGGACGCAGTATGAGTGATCTCCTGGCCCATAGCGACATTACCATCACCAACCAGGTCAAGAGAACATAACATAACATAACATAACCTACAGGGTTTTTTCCATGTGGGCATTTTAAAGCCTGTAAGAATAGTACTATGTGAAAGGAATACTCTACCTCCAGATGAGATCAAACACAAAAGATCAGCAATTTCCTCACCTGCAGTACCCCTTCACGATGTACCTACTGGAATGCCACTGCCATCTCAGGAATGTAGGTAGCACCATTCATATAGTTAAGAAAAGAGTGCGTGATCACCTCAGAGCCATCAACAGAGGGAACCCCAACTACCCAGTAGCAAGACACTTTCAGGAGAAACACTATTCTGACAGTTCTCTCCTCTCTTTCTTTGCATTGAACACTTCCCACTCAATCCCAGGGGTGGGGACAGGACACTAAGATTAAGAAAAAAAGAATCCAGATATATCCTAGACCTGGAGACCAAGAGTCCTGGGGGGCTCAATTCTAATGAAAAACTTGGGGTACATCTATAGGAAAATTAGCCTACTTATACATCCCCCACTGTCTTCTGGGCGGACTCAGTTTCTGCCAATCTTTCACTTCTGTACAGGCTGTTATCCATGTTGTTGCTATTTGTATTCATGCTCGATATTGCTCTTCTATTAACATATTGTCATAATATTTCTGTTGTAGGATGAAAGGAAGGGGTCCTTGAATGTGACAGGAGGAGATACCTGGACGGATTCCCCTGCCCTTTTCTTCGTCTGCACAGGTCGGGTGGTTCATCGCACAGATAAGGACACTCTTTGCACTAATTTTGTGTGATAACTGATTTTGTCTTGTTTTCTTTTATGTTGGCATATCTACATTATAGTCTTAGCCTATTCCTCTAGGTTACACCAATACTTTTGCCCACTCAGGCTTGATTTTGCTACCTAGACTTCAGGGGGTTTCTTCAGCCTACCTATTCATGCCATTATGGGTAAAATGAAATTCACTCAATTTCCCATTTTTGGAAGGACCCATTTCACACTCCAGTCATTGCCAGTAGGCTGTCCAGGACACTACCTTTACTGTGCACCTGAGTGCAATTGTCTGGATCGCTCACACCAGTCCTACTTACATGCACGGATTTGGTTTTTCTACTCTCCCCGCACATGCGGTCAATTCTCGAAAGTCCAGTGATGCATACCAGTTATGTGTACCTGCCTGCTTGTGACCTCTGTATTACAACTGCATACCCGGACTTGACTTCCAACTAGCAGTATGCCATCATTCACTATTGGTGCAACCCCATGTCTAATTTCACCTGAGTGACCCAGGTCCATTTTGACCTTTGTGGCAGCTCTATCTCCCCTGTTGCATACATAAATACACAAATAAAATATATCTCCCAGGCCGATGCGTTTCGGTTTCCATCTTCTACTGGGCCTCTAGTTACACCTAGGTGGGGCTGAGCGATCCTATTTAACTGTCCTTTTCCTCTTTTCATGCCCAGTCAACCACTAGAATGTGAACTCTCCTCCCCTAACTGGACCAAGTTCTCCTCCATAATGTACAATATCATAAATAATTTGTGTGTGAGTGTGTGAACCGGAGTTTGGCTGATGGTGTGTATGTACTGGTGTTTGGCTAATTGTGTGCGCTGGCATTTTGCTGGCGGTGTCTGTGGACTTGCGCTTGGTTGGTGGTGTGTGTGGACTAGTGCTTGGTAGCGGTCTGTGTGGACTATCACTTGCCTGGCAGTGTGTGTGGACTAGCTCTTGGCTGACGGTGTGCATTGGATGGCGCTTGGCTGGCAGTGTGCATGGACTGGCACTTGGCTGGTGGTGTGAGTGGACTGTCACTTGGCTGGTGGTGTGGCTTGCGTGGATCCCTGTGTTTTCTTACCCAGAATCCACTGCAAATCTCAAATTTTTGGTAAAAAAATCATATTTTCCTCACATTTGTGTGAAAGGCTGGGTGGTTAGAAATCTGTGTTAGCCTGGTGAACTCACAACTTTCCCACACAGAAATGTGAGAAAAATTTGTTTTTTTAGCGAAATTTGAGGTTTGTAGGGGATTCTCGGTCAGAAAAAGTTGGGAGATCCATACAAACCACACCACAGAAATGCCTGAGTGTGGTAGGTTTGCCTCGAAGACCTCCAAGCCCGGAACCAAAAACGCAGGTGACTCCCTTGCAAAACCAAGTCTTTTTTGTGATCGATAATTTTGAAGTCTCCACAGTATATTTTGGGCCATTTCCTGTCACAGGTACTAGGTCTACCTATACAAGTGAGGTACTATTTTTATCACGAGACTGGGTGGGTGGACGTTTGTGGCTCCCAGCAGATTCCAGTGCTTTCCATCACAGAAATGTGAGGAAAATGTGTTATTTTTGACAAAGTTTGAGGTTTGCAAGGGATTATGAGTAACAGAACCTGGTGAGAGCCCCACAAGTCAACCAATTATGGATTCACCTCTGTGTCTAGTTTTAAAAAATGTACAAGTTTTCTAGGATTGCCTAGGTGTTGGCTCACGGTCTGTTTTTACTGGAACAATGTGATGTGTCCATGTTGTGTTTTGGGCTGTTTCCTGTTGCAGGCACTAGACCTACCCACACAAGTGAGTTACCATTTTTAAAGGGAGACTTGGAGAAATGCTCTGTGGTTGGAATTGTATGGCTTCCCACAGATTCCAGAAGTTTCTATCACAAAAATATGAGGGAAATGTTGTTTTTATACAAAGTTTGAGGTTTGCAAGGGATTCTGAGTATCAGAACCTGGTGAGAACCACACAAATCACCCCATCCTGGATTTCCCTGGATGTCTAGTTTCCAAAAATGTACAGGTAGGCACAGTGCAAAAATGTTTTCAGTGGAAAAATGTGATGTCTACACGTTGTGTTTTGGCCCATTTCCTGTTGAGGGCACTAGGCCTACCCACACACGTGAGGTATCATTTTTATCGGGAGACTTGAGGAAATGCTGGGTGGGTGTAAGCTTGAGGCTCTCTAACAGAACCTGGTTAGAGTCACACAAGTCCCCCCCCCATTCTAGATTCCCCTGGGTGAACTAGGGTCCAAAATCCACAGCTAAGAATATTGCAAAAAAAGGGTCAGTTTTCACCAGAAAAAAATGTGATGTGTCCACATTGTGTTTTGGACTGTTTCCTGTCGCCAGTACTAGGCCTACTCCCACAAGTGAGGTAATACAGAATAGTAGAACAAGTGTTATTACCATTTGACTTTCTATGCATTTCTGCCCTCTAAATGTAAGACAATGTGCAAAATAGAAGTCAGTTTGACAATGCCCACTATTTCACATGCTAGTATGGGTACCCACAATTTCAGAGATGTGCAAATAACCACTGCTTCTAAACTCCATATTTTGTTCCCGTTTCGTAAATACATAGGTTTCCTTGATACGATACCTATTTTTCATACTTTATACTTTACCAAATGATTTGCTGTATACCCGGTATACAATGAAAAATCATTCAAAGGCACAGCTCATTTATTGGCTCTGGGTACCTCAGGTTCTTAGTGAACCTAAAAGTCCTATAATTCCACCAATCAGAAAGGTCCAGCAGACGTGACGGTGTGTGGCTTTAAAAAATCTGCCATACTTACAAGAAGGTACATGTGAAAATGTAGGCACAAAGGGCTGTTTTGAAACCCAATTTCAATATTGTTTTATTTGAACTGTTAGTTTCTATAGGGAAACTTGCAAGATCTACACAAATGACCCTGTGCTGAATTTAGAATATTGTCTACTTTTCAGAAACGTATAGCTGTTTTGGATCCATCATTGGTTTTATACCCATTTCTACCACTACCTAGAAGGAGGTTGAAACCACAAAAAAATAGGAAAACTAGGTCTCAGTAAAATGCCAAAACTGTGAAGAAGATGTTGGCTTTCTGACCAAAGTCTGCCTGTTCCTAAGGCTGGTAGGATGGTGATTTTGTCACTACAAACTCTTCGTTGATACCATTTGCAGTGAAAAAAACAGACACTTTCTCCTGCAGCACTTTTTTTCCCCAAAAAACCAAAATGTTCTTGTGTTTTGGCTAATCTCTCTATCCCCTCCAGGGGAATCCACAAACTCTGGGTACCTTCAGAATTCTCAGGATGTTGGAAGAAAAGCGCGCACATTTGGTATGGGTACCTTATGTAGACAAAAAGGTATAGGGGCCTAAGCGCGAACTACCCCAAATAGCCCAAAACAGACAACACAGGAAGGGGGAGGCCTAGCAGCGAAGGGGTTAATAAATTAAAATATACAAAAACACAAGAAGCATAGAATTGTATAGGTTACTAAAAAAAATGAATGTAATAAATAATACTTACCTGTCAAATACAGACTGTCATTCTTGAATTTTCACTTCATAACCTAAAATGGAAATTAAATCATGTTATTAAATATTTACTGTTCCCATATAAAACTATTCTGACCTACATAACTACAAACAACATTATTCCTACTCCAATTCAAATGATTTTGGGGAAAGTATTGAACTTTGACAGGAGTATCAATCCTATTTCCAATTCAGTCTAAGCCACATTAGGGAAAGTGTTTGAGGGGAATAGATTTACTATTCCCACTCCAACTTAAGGCACATTGAGGAAAGCATTGAACTTTAACGGGGGGATGCATTTACTATTCCCACTCCAATCTAAGCCACATTGTAAAAATGTTGGACTTTGAAGGGGATTAATTTATTAAATGCACTCCAATCTAAGTCACATTAGGGAAAGCATTAGACTTTAAGGAGGTAAATTTACTATTCCTACCCTATTTCATCCACATTTGGGAAAGTATTGGATTTTGAGGGCAATAGATTTACTATTCCTGATCCAACCTTAACAACATTGAAAAAAGTGCTGGGCTTTAAGAGGAGTAGAATACTATTCCCACTCTAATCTAAGCTACATTAGGGAAAGCATATGATTATAAGGATAGTAAATGAACTATTCTCAATCCAATCTACGCCACAGTCGGCAAATGCTAAATTTTAAGGTGATAGATTTGCTATTCCCACCTCAATCTGAGCCACATTGGAGAAAACATTAAACATCAAAGGATTAGATTTACTATTCCCACCTCAATCAAAACCATGTTGGGGAAAGTGCTGTACTTTGAGGGAAATATATTTACTATCCTCACACTGAACATTAAGGAAAGTGTTGGGCTTTAAGCAAGATAGATTTACTATTTCAACTCCAATCTAAGGCCTTTATTATGAGAACCAGTGGTGGCGGTCTGCAGACCGCCAGACTGTTGGTCCGCCGGCAGCATTAGGACTGTGGAGGAAGGACCGTCAAAGGACCACTTCTGCCGCCAGGGTCCACGATGCCTGGTGGTGGCATGGCGGTCTGAGGCCCCTAATATGCTGGTGGTGCCGCTGCGGCACAGCCAAGCATATTAGAGTTTCCTCATCTCCACACTATTCATGGCGGTGTGACCGTCATGAAAAGTGTAGCATTGAGGAAACAAATGGGGCCCTAGAAGGCCCCCTTGTGCCTCTGCATCATGGGGTCCATACAGGGGGGACATGCTTTCCCCCCCTGTGTGCGTGCACCCCCAGTTCCCTCAGGGCATGGACTTGACAGTGTTGTGTAGTTCCTATTCTTGGCAACTATCGAACATGACAACCCTGATCCCTCAGGGATGTTATGTTATGTTATGTTAATAAAGCTTTTAGAGCGCAACTGTTACCGAAGGGTGTCCTGGCACTGAGCACTGCCTAAATGGTTTGCCAAGATGACATAACTATTCAGAGAAAATCCAGGTTTTTAGCCCCTTCCTGAAGGAGAGGAGCTCAGTAGAATTTCTGAGGTACATGGGTAAGCTATTCCAGGCCTTTGCGGCACAAGTGAAAAAACTCCCACCACCCCAGCTGGCTTTTTTAACACGGGGGACAATCACTTGTATTGCCTCCGAGGTGCGCAGCGTTCTTCCAGGGACATACCATTGTAGGCATTGTCTCAAAAAAGCAGGGCCAGTGCCCTTAAGGGCCCTGAAAACCGTACAGAGGGCCTTGAATTGTGCGCGTTGCTTTACAGGGAGCCAATGAAGATATAGGAGCCCCTTCCTCACCGAAACAAACCTGAGTGTGCCCGTTAGCAGCCTGACTGCCGCATTTTGTACGATCTGGAGTCTGTTCAAGTGTCTCTTTTGGATGTTCAAATAGAGACTATTACAGTAGTCCAGTCATGACAAAATGAGCACTGTAATTGCTGTACTCAGGCTATCCTCTGGAAGGAGGAATTTTATTTTCCTCAGGATCCTGAGGAGATAGAAGCTAGTTGAGACAACCCTACTTATCTGATCACCAACAGTGAGTCTAGAGTCCACAATCACCCCCAGATTCTTCGCCTTCTCAGTAGGGGCCAGAAGCGTTCCCATTACATCTGGCCACCAGTCAGGCGTCCAAAGATTTGCGCTGTTTCCAAATATAATGACCTCTGTTTTTCCTGCATTAAGTTTCAGGCAATTTGATGACATCCAGCCCGCGATGGCTTTCCTGCAATCATGGCATCTTAATCCAGTCTCAGATTCTTTGCCGCGCTAAAGGGACAGCAAAATTTGTGTGTCGTCTGCATACGAAGTCAGTTGAAACCCAAAGGATCTTATCAGTGCTGCCAGCGGGGACACATACACGTTAAAAAGTGTAGGACTGAGGGTTGACCCCTGCGGCACCCCACAAGGAAGGGAAAAAGGCTGAGATCTGTCCTTGATCGTGGATACGTGTAATACTTTTTGCTCAGTCACTCATGCTCAATTTGACTCAGAGAGTTACACAGAATAAATGGTGGGGACGTTTTTCAATAAGCATTTATTGAGCCAGCGTCATTCTAGTGTAAAATAGGTGTGCTGAAACAACCACTAGACAGTAATAGATATACATTGTTTTAAGCACTAACAGAGTAAAAGGATGGTAGATTTCTGCCCTCGTGCACAAACAATGTATACAGGCAAGTATATAAAATACATGACAGCAGTAAATGCGTACTCCTACGATGCAACCCTAACTAGATGTACTTAAGTGTACCTAGCATGTATGTGGGTATAAAGCCAAGAATCCCTCTAGGATAAAGTCAACCCCATTACCTGAGGTGAGAGACTGTGGGACCCCATCTTGGTCTCGAGATGGACACCCCGCAAGGTATGTCAGACCACTGCGAGCTGGAGTGTCTGCGTGAAGGAACCTCATTGTCTCCCATCAGTGTGTCGGCATGGATGTCCTTTTCTCCTCTGACTACCTCAGTAAGATATGGTGTTTATTTACCCAATGTGGTACCCTCAGGGGTTCTACCTTGTTGTGTCATGTCGGACCTAGGATGACGGAAGGAATGACCCTTGTACATAGTTATTATGCAGGAGATGGTATTCCTGCTGAGTTTCCAAGAATTCTCATGCATAATGGATGAGGCTAGTTTTCAGAGAAAACCCTATGTCCTGTTAGCAGTACCGTAACTGGGTAAAAGGTCAGTCCCAAGAACCGTTATGTAGTGTAATAGTAGGGTTGAATGTAGGTGAAAGGTTAGGTGACTACCTAAGCCTGTATTGGGGTACCTACATGGAACATAACAACAGTCCATGCCCTGCAGGAACTGCCTTTGACACTCCCAAAGAACCGCCAGCGAGAGTAAAAAGTCATACTCTGATGGGTGGTCTTTAATGGCTACGGCGGTCTCAGAGTGGGGTGGCAGTGTGACGGCCCCCCTTCGAGACCACCAAAGTCACAACAAGGCCCTAATTCACATCAGGGAAATCGTTGGACTTTGAGAGGGGTGGGGGGGGGGGTAAATTAGCTATTCTCATTCAAATGTAAACCACATTGGAAAAAGTGTTAGATTTAGAGGGGAACAGATTTACTACTTTTACTCTAAGCTATATTGTGAAAAGTGTTTGACAATGATAGAGTGTGGTACAGTACTCCCAGTATAATGTAAACTATAGCTTTAGAATAATAAAACCTTACAAAGTATATCAAAAATTGTTTTAAATCTATACAAAACTTATAGATACAAATTTAAAAAAGTAAATAAATCATCAAAACAAGAAAAAATCTAATGCATTTTTTAAAAAGTATCTAAATTAAATGTCAAAATGTTTGCATTGAAAAATAATTTTGACACATTAAAAAATGGAACTACACTTTAAATTTGTTTAACAAATTAAGAAATATAATTGAGATGGATGAATAAACACATGCAAATAAAAAAGTAAACATTTCCAAATTCTAAAAAAATAAAATACTAATACAATAAAAAGCTAAATGTAAAAATAACAAATATTATTAACTTAATATTTCTATTTGGTAATTCCAAGTATAAATAAACACATCAGTAATTATCAAATAATACAGAACATATATAAAAATGATAAAAAATACAAAAAATGGACTGAAATGTAAAAATATAAAGCATTATAAAATGTGGAAAACTAATTGAAAAATAGACATTTAACAGGAATTCCAAATTAATTTAAAAAAATATAACCAACATATAAATATTAAATAAATAAAAAAGTAATTTACAAATGTAATACATTTATTGAATAAAAAACAATATTAACCAATCCAGTCCCAGTTCCACCAAAAAGCCATATTACTCACTTCTAAGAGATGTCCCAAAATTAGAACAGCATACCAAAAATGAAGATAATATATTAATTTGTAAGTAATAATTAAATATTTAAAAACATTACAAAATAGATACATTTAAAGCAGTACTAAAAAAATACTCCCTGCCGTATTCCCCTATAACACACATCACTCTACTACAAAGTTAAACAAAATAAAAAATAATAATAATAATTGAACAAAAACATAGCATAAAATAATATTATATACAAGAATATTTTAAGCCACAATCTTATTAACAAGGATATTAAAACACCTAAAAAAGATTATTAAACTCCACAACAGTCTTGATATCACAGTATAATATTCTTGTACAACATTATTCTTTATTCGGTATTTTGGTGAAACACCCTACCCACTGTCACCTGCCTACATTTAGGTGTGTTTTAGGACGATTGGGTGCTCATTCGGATTGCCTAATGTCTCATTTGCCCTAGTCGAGCAATTTCATGGTTCACATTCTTTGGGCTTGATTTAGAGTGAGGTTACTCCAGCTGGGAGACAGAGCATTCTTATTCATCACCCAGACATATTAACCACACTCCAAATTTAGAGATGTCCACTGCCCCAGCAGACATCTCTTACTTTTGCATAAACCACCATCATGGTAGTTCATGTCAATGGACTGAAAGTGTGCCCTATGGCTCTGTTAACTTGACAGAGCCGTATTGCACACTTTCAATTACCTATTTTATTCTCCAAAATTTTTTCCAAAGCAGGATTTTATGTCTGAAAATAACAAATGCAATGACCCCCTCGCCATCGGAGTTTTTTCAAATGGCCTGGGGGTTAATTGAATTGCTTTTATTTTCACTTACCGCAGCGTTTTGGATGGCAGTAAGTGAAAGTGAAAACTTGCCGTCTGTTTGCACACTCCAAATAGGGTGGTTGAGAAAATTGCAAAACTTCTTCAGGCCCTTTCTCCATCAGGCCGTCAGAGGAATATGTCAGCCGGGAGGCAGAGTAGTCCACTGACATACTGAAGGTCCGCCCGACATTAAATGAGACAGGCAGACCATCAGTAAGAAGGAAAGGATACTCCATCGCCATTGTGATGGTTTATTTTTTCTGCTGAGCTCTAAAACAGGACCTTATTGTCTTTCCAACTCGAAGGAGCCACTAATAGAAGCCCCCTAGGATCTAGCTGAGTTTGTTGATTGCTTGAAGGAATCAAGCCACACAGACATGGACTCATTTGTGGGCTACTTAAAAGAGAAATATAGAGCTGCTGCCACTAAATTGTTTTGTGCTTCGGTACACTTCACCTTCGAGGAAGCTTTTGACATCCTTCTGAAGGTCTTTGGTTTTATTCTTGCAACAATGGATTTGTGTGTCAAAATAAGGTAAACTGGTGAATGATTTGACCTATGTCTTCAGTGCAATTTAGGTAGTTTTCAGACTATCTGCAATGTTCCTGAAGGCATTTAAGATTACTTTCGAATAATCACGATTTTCTTAGCATATTCTACTAAAGTATGTGCTGTGCAAAGCACTTACAGCCTAAATCTGGGGGCATTTGGGATTACTAAAAGCTCATTAAAATCATCTAATGCCTGCTTTCTCATCATTTTACAATAAGAAAGGACACTTTTATTGTATTTTACAACACAATAGGGGCCTCTGCAAGCAGTTATTTTAACAAATCCAGATGAAAATGTGGTCACATGACTGCCTTCTTCCTGGCTCCCTTCCCTCTTTCCTTCCCAGCTGTAGCCTAATTGACAGATATATTTTAATGGTAGAAGGTTCTGGTTGGGGGAGAGTCAGAGTATATTATTTTAATTTGGTCCAGGATCAAGAACCACCCATAATAGTTAAATGCATTGATTTACTGTGTTGGACGGCCACATTGTGTTTCATAGTATTACCCAGTATTGGGGACCACTCAACCAAAAAGATCTCCCACGTCAGATCTCTTCCACTTTAACATGTATCTGCAGACTGTATCATAAATGTATTCAAACCTTTACACATAGAGATACTATCATTAGCCGTGGATACCTATATCTTAAAGTTCATCTTCATTCTGGCCAAAACCCGTCTTATCCCCTGGTTTAGGAACAAATGGCATACTTGCTAATAACCTAAGACTTCCTTTTCTGGCAAGCCAAATTGAGATTTACATCTCTCAAACTACATGATCTCAAGTAAATCAAACAACTTTGCTGTTGTCCTTCTGTCATCCTCCATCCATCCTCTGGATGTCGAGTCACTATATACAGGATAAAAATCCGGATCGTAGTGCAGAAGTATAAGAGGGAAGGGCAAATAAACTCCACAGCCGTAACAGTGTGCTGCTTATCTGGCTATATGCTATAGGGAAGAAAGAAACTCTACTGTTCTTAGCCAAAAGCAAGATGTTACATGGTACCTGCACCACCACTGCTAAGGCTATAAGATCCCAGGGCTTGCTATTGTCCATTCCTCAACACTGCTTAATTGGACCACCCATAGCAGCAGGCTGTATCAGGAAAACCATACCCTGCCTTGTAACATGGGACGTTCAATAAAGATGCTTTGACTCTGGGAGACTTCACATGCTAAACGCGCTTCTCGCAGAGGTCAACCAGAGTCCTCTTCTATATGGTAACAGGAAGGGCTAGAAAATATATGCTTATCATAGGATTATAGTAATCTAATTTGCCGCAATACGTCCTCAACCTGATACATATATTTGACACTAACTCTCCAGGTCTGCTCAGATGGGCAGCCCTAGTGCTAGTAATTTGTCTTGTTTGTTCTCCTCACCTTCAAGGTCAAATTTATAATCTGACACTTTTGAGGCACTTTTAGTATAGCCTAAGGCTGGTCCTGTCATTTTCATCCTCAGTCAAATTAATGGGGAGCTACTCTGGTTTATCAAAATTGATTTCAAAGCTAATTACAGTCCTATATAATTCTTAGCAAAAAATCCTTGGCATAGCAACCACAACTTATACATTCTTTGTAACTCAAGGGGGCCCCCCCTTTCTACTCTTATTCAGGTAAGGACTGGCTCTAGTGTTAATCGAGAAGCAAACTTCTGTGCATCTGTTGTCTTTTAAAAAAGAGGAACTAAGGGCTTGATTACGAGTACGGCAATCCCAAGACGTGCACGCTGTACCCGCAGTAGCAGTCCGACCACCTCCACCAGCACAACACAAGACTGTTGCCACCACCAGAATCCTGACAGAGCAGAGGTGGGGAAAGCGGTGGTCTGTGGCAGCCGTGCCAATGCCGCCACAGCCATGCAGATTACGACCAGATTTTCAATTAGCTGTTCATGGCGTGGATCCTGTCATGAACAGGTTGACAGAAAGGCAGAGAAAGGGGCCCTAAACAGTGCCCCAGGGCATTTTAGCCCATGGAATGTGTGTATGGGGGTCACATGTTGTGCCCGCCTGTGCTTGCACTGTCGTGTGAGCACTGTGTGCCATGCATGACATGATGAATGGCACACAGTGCACCAACATGCAAGCAGTGCTGGCACAGCGGCAACATATGCTTCATACTCTCTATGAGCCAAAGCATACCCTTGCACTGCTGACACAACACTGCCAGGAAGGCGGTGTTCTCATAATACAGCTGTCTGGATGCCACAGGCTTGTTTGGCGGCATTCTAACTGCCACAATGGCTGTCCAATGGCTATACCGCCGCTCTCCAAATCAGGCCCTTAGTCCAGTGCTGAGATGTAGACAAAGTGAAGATGTAAAAGTCATGGGAAAAAAATAATTTTGAACTCTTTTCTTGTAAGGAAGAATTTTTCTCCTCCCTCTCAGTGGACCCCTTGGGGTTGTTGCGATAGGTTGCACACTTAACACAATCAGATAGATTACAACGCACACACAAGATTCGTTTGAACTTGTTCGGGTATTGGTTCCTTCCTTTGCATAGGAGAGTTGCTAATGATGATAAAGTGAGCAAATTGGTGAGAACCTGCCAATCTCCCCTTGGCGGTTGCTATTTGAGGCACTCCCTATGCTTTTCTCCACTGGGCTGTTCCCATGGGTTTTACATCTTCACTTTGTATACTTCTCAGCACAGGTTTTAGTGCCTATTTTTAAAACACAACACCCACACGGAGGTTTGCATCTGAATTAAAACTAGAGCCAGTCCCTACCTGAATAAGAGTAGAATAGGGGGATCCCTGAAGTTACAAAGGTTGTATTAGTCGTGGTTTCTATGCCAAGCGTTTTTTGTTAAGAATGATTGATTGAGTGGAGGACGCCCTTGGTGTATATTGCCTCTTTTCCTCACCTTTTGTGTGTCATACAGTCCGATATCAGTCAAGTATCTTCATCAATGAGGGAAAGGACCTATCTGGATAAAAAAGTGAGTACATCCTGCCATGAGCAAACCACACCAGTTTATGTTCTCAAGATTTAAATGTAATTTCCTGAAGCAGTTGCATTCTCTTACTCAAATTGTCATTAGTTCTACAACCATCAGGAACATCTAGTGGATACTTCTGGTCTGTGTCTATTGACAGGCACAAAACAGATCCTAAACGGGCTTTTGTCTAGTAGCCACATAATTCCCTGGAGATGTTTGACAATTGCTAGCAGTATGTGGCTGCTACCAATTGCCAGTAGCTGAGATTAATTCAAGCATTGAAACCTTTGCTTTTTTGTATTCCTTATTGTGAAGCCCTAAGTGCAACAGGTATGTCCAGACCTGGTCCTGTGCTCTCTCTATGCCACGCTGCACCAGATTAAAGTACCCAAATGGGTGAAATTGGTCTTGGGTTGTTTGTGTTCCAGTTCAGAGTGTACCTAGCACATGCATGGGTCCAATCTGATGTGGCAGAGGAGCTAAAATAATTGTTGTGTAAGCAGGTAGCAAGAGGCAAGACGACAGGAATGGGTTGCCTACCTGTTGAGTTCTATGGAGCATATAGCTCACATGTGGCATCTCTTTTATTGCAGTTAATCACAATATCCAGGAAAAAGAGACTTTACCAGCATCACTGAGGGTGGCATTGATGAAGCAAGGCAGCAATCTTCTAAATGTGAACTTCTATCGCTCCTTGGCCCTACTAAATTTGGACTATAAGGTTCTGGAGTAGGTGTTGTGGAATCAACTGGCATACATAGAGAAAACAGTAGTCCAGTCAGTTAAAAATAGCTTTATCCCAAGCTAAAATATCTTCCTTAAAATATGGCAGCTCTTTTAGTCTCTTTATTTGGACCAGACAGCATGTGGCCAGGCATTGGTGGCCTCATTAGACATGCAAATGACTTTCGAACCTTTAAATTGACCATACTGATGGAAGTGCTTTGTAAATTGGGAACGGGTGGGCCTACGTTTCTGCGCTAGGTACCGCAGTTGTACTCTGACAAGGTGGCGAGAGTTTGCATGGCCATGGTTATAATGGACATTTTACACATTGAACGGTGCACCTGACCAGTGACCCCTTTGTCACCAAATTATTTGTGCACTTGTCATGGTACCTTTCGGCATGTTTTCTGCATTCCAAGTGCCCAGATGGGTGGCTAAATGTTGAAGGTAGGTGGCACATCCATATCATTATACGCAGATGCTGCATTAGTGTACTTCCAAGAAGACAGTCATAATTTGCAGCTATTGATAGACTTGTTAAAAAAACATTGGGATGGTTTCTGGATTAAAAATAAATTGGGAAAAATCATGTTTGTTCCCCTTAGCTAAACTGTAGGTTGATCAGCGTCAACTGTTACCTCTCATAGGGCTTCTAACCTCACGGTTTTACCATAGCGATGGAAATTTGATACTTTTAAATATTTGTGAGTAAATATTTATCAAAGTGAGAATGATTTAATTGAAGGGAACCTAATGGAGTGGGGATAACAGTGCGGCAGTCAGTACACTTTTGGAACAACTCCCATTTTCACCAATGGGATGGGTGTCAATGTCTACGATGCTGCTTCTGCCCAGATTATTGTGTTTTGTGTGGCACTACCACTGGTGCTCAAGAAGCTGTTATACTAAGGAGATGCAAATGCTATTTATCTCATTGATATGGTGCCCAGAGAGAAGCAGAATGTCCATAAAGAAAGTATATGCCACCCTGTCAGAAGGCGGGTTAGGAGCACCCAGCTGCGGCACAATTACAATAGCAATTGAGATGGAAATGAGTGACATATCTAGGCCAGAAATGGAGGATATAATTGACGGGATGAGGGAACAACAGACAAAAATCGTTATTCAGAAGAGAGGCAGGAAATATTTCAGGTAATATGCTTACGAAGATTCATTAGGATCTTTTGAGAATGTGAGGGAGGTGTACGATTTAGTGGCAGGTCATTTTCTACTATATAATGATCTGGTGCATTAGAAGGCTCATGTGATCTGGGGCAATGCACATGAGGTGTCTAATACTTTGCAATTGTTACATGTGCTCTGGACCCGTGGGTATGAAAGATAGGAAGGCATTAAGGTGTCTATACCACACTCCGGTGCAAAAGTGGGACACACAACTGGGTTTGCTCAAAATGTGTAGTAAGATTACTTGAATCAAGAGTTACCTGATGAACAATGGGTGAGCTGCCTGGGTAGTGTGAAGTCAATCCCAAGAAACACTAGACTAAAGTAAACCCTATTTAACTGTTTCCATCATTACTACTTGACCCTGAAAACTCTAGGGCATTTCTACCCAGGAACTATGAGGGTCTATGCTAGATGTGCAGATGTTGAAGCTGATTTGTATTACGACATGTGACAACGCCCTGCGATATCTTGATTCTGGAATAAAGTAACTGGACTGTGTGTTAGCTTTGGCTGGTAGACTGTTACCAAGAGAGGTGAGTCAATGCATCTTGGGCCTGATGATAAATATGAAGACAAAGCATGTATGTAGCTTTGTTATCTTGGCCCTGGTGCTTGTAAGGTGATGCATCACTGTAGCATGGAAAGCAACTTACCCTATGGAGTTGCTGAAAGCTCTAAAAAAATTGACATGATGTCTAAATTCCAGAATTTGATTGGAGGGCATGGCCATTATAAGATGTGGAATGTCGATTTTGGAAAACTAGAATCCAAATCTGCTTACTTTGAAGGTAATATGCAATTGCTATTGGCATACAACATTTTACTGCTGTCTGTGTTCAGAATAGTGGCTCCTTATAATTCTTGCAGGATGGTCTAGATGGTATGGATGCCAACTCAACTGGGAATCTTAGGGCCTGATTACCAGTTGGTGGTCCATTGGACGACCAAACCTGTGGTGGAGGTGTGGTGGTGGTTGGGGACTGCCGCACCTGTGGTCCGACTACCGTATTAGGAGTACGGTGGATGGACCGTTTTGGGACCGCCGCAATCCCTGGCAGTCCCAAAATGGTCCAGCGTGGTGGTGTGAGGCTGCATTATGCTTGGTGGTGCTGCTATGGTACTGCCAAGCATATTGCGAGTTTCCTCACTGCTACCCTATCCATGGCCAGGATCCTGCCATGGAAAGGGTGGCAGTGATTCCCCCATGGAAAGGGTGGCGGTGAGGTAACTCTGGGGGCCCTTACAGTGCCCACTTATGCCTCTGTTCAGGAGGGTGCATGCTGGGGGGCACATGTTGCTCCCTCCTGTATGTGTGCACCCCAGTTCCTGCACAGAACAAAATGCACCACATTGTGCTTTTTGGTCAGTGCACGAATAAGCTTTGGTGCTCCCATTGTGGTGCCTTTTTTAAATGCACTGCCGTTGGAATGCCAAAGGACCGTTCACCAGACCACAGGGAAACTCGTAATGTGGCAGGTGGCCAGCAGCCCTGTTTGAGGGTGTGGGAGCAGGGTGGTGGCGTGGCGGCCCTCTGCCACACAGCCAAATTCATAACAGGGCCCTTAGTCATGCTGGATGAAGGTTTGAGTGTTCTTGGACTGCTGTAACTCTTTCTTTGTGAGGAAATGATTGTATGTAAGTCTGTAATTGGAATTCCGGTTCATCTTTGTTTAGTAGTTATTATTGGTAACTATGTAAACATTCCCTGGTGGCGCTGATGGTCAAGGACAACAATTGTTCTTATTGAATGCATATATGTGTCAGTGGCACTAAACCACAGGGGCAAGTTCTGAATAATGATAATCTGTTGTGAATTGTTGAACATAGATAAGAAACCACTGGGAAAAATGTATATGATCAGTAGCAATGAAATCATGGGCCAGATATACTAAGATAAGAATTCGCAAAAAGTGGTTACAATTTTCACACCAACTTTTGGTGAATCCTATGGTATTTTGCAAACCAACCTATGTACCAGTAGGTCAGTTCCAGTTTACAAAATACCAAACTGCAGGAGGGCCACAATTCGACCTACCTCTTGAATATTAATGGGGTACACTGCAAATTGCAACCCACTATGATTCGCTGCCATCACAGGGATGGTGGGGTGCTGACATTAGCAGACCATTATGTCTGTGATTTCTTTTAAATAAAGCAATGTTTTTGTTTTTTTAAATGCAGTCCATCGAACTTAAGGATACACAGGATGTTTTTTTAAAAAAAAGTTTAGAACTATTTTTTAAGAGTAGGCACTCCAAGAAAATCTTGGACCATTGCCAAAGGGACCCCTTACAGTTTGCAAACAGGCTACCACTACCTTTCAGTAGTCAGTAAAGTATTAATGTTTTGCAACTACATTTCAATTACAACACAACGAATATATTAATACATACCAAAAGGAATCACTGCTCTGAAGGAACACCCTAAACATTCCCCTTCTAAATAGAGATTCCTCTAATCAGGGGCGGCTCCTCCACTAAGGTGAGTAAGTGTTGCCCCAATGCCTTTCAGGACCGCGAAAAAGGAAAAATAAAATGATAATAATGCAATGTTATTATCATTTCATTTTTTCTGTGCTGGAGCAGATTTGTGGGGCAGAGCTAGGCTGCACAGGGAGGAGGAGTGGTGACACCCTCCTAAGTGCTCATGATTGTTTGTCTGGCCCCCTGGGGCCGGACAAACATTCATGCGCACTTAGCATGTTCTGCACCCAGGCTGCATTACAGCCTGGGTGGAGAACATGTCCAGGCCTCCATTCCCCACCTGAGCGCCGAACTACGGCGATCAGACCAATCACAATGCTGCATTACAGCGTTGTGATTGTCGTAAGGGAGCCTGGGTGCTTACCAATCACAACGCTGCATAGTAATGTTGTGATTGGCTCAGGGTAGCCTATCCTGCTTCCTGTTACAGCAGAAGCCAGGAAGAGGACTGAAGAGGGCGCTGGCCGGCCAGTCAGCCTGCAGATTTGATTTCTTTTCTCCCCCCTCCCCTGCCCTTACTGCCCCACTACTGATTCGTGGGACCAGCCGCGACTGTTCCTAATGATTTCTTAAACCCATATAGCAATTCGGTAAATTGTCACTGAATGGCTAAATGGGTTTAGTACATTTGGCAAAAAAAATCCTATTGCAAACCGTGTGATTTACTGAATTGCAAGGTTTGTGATCAGAAAATGCACATTCGTACATCTGAGCACTAGTTTCCTCTCGGTCTTAGCAAATGTAATGAGAAAAGCAATGGGTAAATCACTTAAATTATCAAGGTAGATTCAAAGTGCCCACAGATCAAAGATTCTGTGTTTGTGGCATGTCCTCATTGCTACTGAAGTTGTTGGTTTTATCAAATCTTGTACTATATTTTTCTTCATTTACATATCGTATTACTTTTGTGACTTAATTTTCATCTCCTTTGGCCTTATTGACATCTCGACTGAGTTATTTAAGCTAAGTAAAAACATCTCGGGCTTTTCAGCCAGTTGCTGACACAGCACTAGACATTCAGCTATTGTGAAAGAAACACACACAATTCAGCTGAACAATGAAAGTGCCACATATTATTCAGCTTTCCCCAAAACAGGTCCACACATGTTCTCTTCTGGGTCATGCCGAAATAAATATCAGACTAAACTATAACCCTTTGCATACTTTAGAAAAAATAAATTAATGAAGTTGCATCTCAGAGCAAATAGCCTAATTACGTGCAGGATGTCGTTTGCCACTTGCACAGAAGCATGACATTCTAAACCAATCGAACCTGTACAAAAGACATACAAGAGAAACAGCATTCCATATATGAACACAAATTACAGAAAAAGGAAGGTTTAGATGAAAACACTCAAAGGTCTGTTGAGGTAGCGCTGGAAAGGGTGGTCAGTATGAGTTCAGCAGGCATAAGAGAAGAGTTTGTGTTTATGTATCTACTTTATTTCTGAAGAGCACAGTTATCAAAGGCATCAAAGCAATAAAATGTACAAAAGACAACCCAAATCACGCAAATGACACCAGCACAAAGGAAAGAAACAGGTACAAAAGGAAAAGCTAGCAGAAAAAGTGTATTTTAGGTACCTCATTGAAAGACTTGTAGTCAGTCAGGATAAGCATGGGCAAAGGAAGAGCATTCCAGAGTTGTGGACTCATTACTCATAAAGACCTGCCTGTACAGTGTGTTTTCCTTTGCTGAAGGGTCATAACGAGAGAACGAAATGCAGAATATAATACATATTTCTCATTCAGATAAGAGAGAAGTTTGGGACCAGTGCAATAGACAGCCCATTGCATAAGACATAGCAACTTATATTGAATTCTTTCCTTGATGAGAAGAGGGTGTAAGGCCTTGCAGACATCTGAGATGTGGTCATACAGTCATAGCTCCATTTGCAATTATATTTTGAGTGCTTTGACGTTTTCTGCATTGTTTTTCAACTGCATCAAGGTAGGTTGTGTTCTCATAGCCCAGCTGAGAGACAATCAATAGACCTACCATAAGGGCCCATTTATTTATAGGAAAAAAGAAATGGATTTGTCTTGGGGTATGCAAAAGGGAAAATCAGGAAGCATAAACTTTCTGAATGTGTAGATTAAAATGTATGGCTGGATTTAAAGTTTGGCAGATGCGAATGGGCCATCCAAAACTGTCTATCTACCCGCCTGCCACCATGGCGGTCCTTCTGTCAGATTTAGCTTACAGCGGTTTGACGGATGAAAGACCGTCAGCTGTCTGCCACCTCCACATACTCAAAACACAACAGAGGGAGTGTCAGAAAGCCACTATTCCATCCACCGCATTTAAAGTATAATTTATGTTGTTGGAAACATGAATGCTTATTCTCCACATCTGTGTTGGAGAAAAAGAGCATAAATAGCCAAACCCTGCCCACTACAACCACAAAACCTATTCAGTCGATATATCTCCATTACACCAAAGCCTGGGACTCTGCCTTGCAGTGGTGGTAGAACAACAATGCACAATGAAATAGCAGGTCAATACAACAAACCTTTTTTAAATGGACTATGTTGAATATGAATGGTTCCAAACTTACCTTTATGTACACCAAACCTAATCTAACACCGATTTACCCTGTCTCCCTGTATAACAACGTCTCACTACATACCCATATTAAATAGTCACCTAACACAGTTTCATAACCCCCCACTCTTCAAGTTAGTAAGTGAGTGCATATTTCTAAAATCTGCATAGTCACACAAACATACAATGCTAACATTCTATAGAGAAACTGCTTTAAATGTTTTCCAAAATAAATGTATAGTAACTATATTTCCACATTGCTGTGTTTTGAAGAAATAACACAAATATACTGAGTCAAAACTTCATCCCACTTACTACGCACTCCACAATCATATGATTCAACCGTGCACCCCAAGAACATATGTCCACTACCAATATGTTATGTCTTTAAACCTGGCACATAATACCAAGGGCTGGACATTCTCATATCACAGGCATTGCAATCATATACTTAACCTAGGTGTAGGCATACATAATGTATTTCATTATATATATATGTATATATACATATATATATATATATATCACTTAAAAAAACATAGGTTTCACACACGTTATAGTTAGGAATTAGCATTTAAAAAAACCTTGCAAATTCACTTAAAAAACCATAGGTTTCACACATGTTATAGTTAGCTGGACATTTCACTCATAAAAAACCAATGAAATTCCCCCGTTATAGTTAGTTCAGATAACTATAACTCGCACGCCCGCAATCCACGGCTCATGACGTCACATATTCCATCACTCATGACATGGTCAGTGGCATCACTCATGACATCACTGATGACATCATCCTTGTGATAGAGTGGCGGTCGCGCGAGTTATAGTTATCTGAACTAACTATAACGGGGGAATTTCATTGGTTTTTTACGATTGAAATGTCCAGCTAACTATAACATGTGTGAAACCTATGGTTTTTTAAGTGAATTTGCAAGGTTTTTTAAATGCAAATTCCTAACTATAACGTGTGTGAAACCTATGGTTTTTTAAGTGAATTTGTATGTTTTTTTAAATGCTAAGTTATGTATTTATTATTATTTTTTTTTTTTTCAAGGTTTTTCACCCTCTTTCCTCATATTGGGTGTCCCCTAGAGATATCTATATCCTCTGAATGCCCACATCAGCATTGTCCTCACAAATAATTGGTTCAGTCTATTTCTCAGAATTCCTTCCATGGGCCCCACACTTTATTGAACTTCTGAGGCCACATGCCTTGTATACTGACTTCTCTGCCAACATTCACAATTCCATGTTTGCTACCCACTGCTCCAGTCTTGAACCTGTGAGCTGTCTCACAGGCTGACAATGTCCGTTCTAGTGACCATAAGGGCCTATTACACCACAGTTGACATGGTATGCTCCACACAAATACCCAATGTCTCAATGGGAATTCTCCATTGCCGAAGAGATCCGACGGCCCACTATTGACCAGAATGGCTGCATGACAGGCATTCCCATAGTGTGTGTATAAGCAGGCCACACTGAACACAGTATCTCAGACAGACCTCTGTTCCCCTCCTCCACTTGGAGGCAGTCTGGTCCTCGTGTAGTATGCTCAGTGTACCGGATCTCTTAGCCACCTCCCTCGTGTAACAGCATGCATCTCTCCAATCCTCATGTTCGAGGGATCCTAAATCGTGCCCCACCTGTCTTTCAGTGTGGCCAGTGTGACCTGCATGTTTCATACAAGTGTTCTATATATCTGTAAAATGGCGTGTAAGAGAAGGGATACCATTAGTATTGTATATTACTGTGGTGTTTCCTCGGAGATGTCTTGCAACATGTTCCCATATCCTGCCCGACCGTGTTTCACCTGTGTGTACATATGGAGCTGTGTTTCTGCTAAGCCATATTGTCTTTGCAGCTCTGTGAACTGGACTGGACTAGATGTCACACATCTTTGATATCCCTGGCATGTCCCACTCTCTCCTTCTCTCCAGCATCCGCAAGTCTGCTAAAGCATCCAGTTCCCATAAATAGATCTCCAACGTGACCTTCCCCTCCCATCTCAATCTCCATGTAGCTTTATTCCATGTGTTAGCCACCAATTCTGTCAGGTAAGACAGTCCCTCCCCTGAATCGGCACCTACTATACGGCGCAGGCTCCTGTTGGGAGGCGAAGGCCTATTCATACACCAAAAATAACTGGGCTGCCCAGTAGTATAGTTGATGGTTTAGGAGTGCTATTCCACCATCATAGGGATTCTTTGTCAGGATCGGCAAAGCTGTCCTTGGAGATCACCCATCGCACAAAAGGTGCCTCATCATTGCCAAGGGTTAGTTGGGTCAATGTCACTGCCTTACCCCAGTCAATATCCACCCCTGAAAATTTGTCAAAGGTGTGTGTTCAGGACCTCTAGCATTCTGTATTATGAGTGAACACATAAGTTTCCTATATTAGGTTATGCGATCTTGTAGGAGTGCAGTGGAATTCCAGAAGTGAATTCCCAATGCCAGCCAAACACTGACACTGCCCGAATCGTGTGAAAAGATTCAAACTGAGCCAGGGAAAGAGGAAGTGGATTGAGAAAAGAAGAATAACACCCTCTGTGGAGCCTGGTCCATCTTAGCGCAGGTACTTCACACTAGATCCCTCTTAGGTCGCTAGTGGAATTCGTATATGTGCCGATAACAAAACAGAAAAAAGTTTTTATAAACTATAGGGTACTTCTAACACAAGGTCTTTAAAGGTTAACACCGTCCCCTAATGTCCAGCTAACCGAAAACGTCCCCTTTTTCCAACATTAGGCTTTGGCTCAAGGAAAAATAACACAGGCATTCAGTAACTCCTGGCGAAAAACAAATACCAGGTGATAATTCATTCGGACAATACACTACTGTAAAATAGTCATTCTTCTGGGGACCTTATGATAACCTGTTATATCTCTCAGGGAGGACCATTTACCATGATCTGAACATGGGAATTATTTGATATTTCTCTAAAACACTTCGCTCTTTTGGAGTCTACAATACAAAAAAGGCTCACTCACACAAAATTCGAATCAAAGTGTTCAAATTTTCAAGAAGAACGTTTTAAGCAATAGTCTTTGGAACAAACACACTTTTGCTTATCACGTGTAATGTTTTCAACTTTGAGGATCTTCTGAAATCAGAAAGAGAGATGCACAGATAATAGCTATCCTTTACGATAAGTATTTAGCCATACAACATTTATACTTTGCACCTTACTACTTTGTACTAACAGCTCTCTGCTAGTAAGGGCTTTTTAAACTTTTGTCTTACAGGTCTCCAGTATGCAAGGAATTAGGTTCAAGAAGGTTTGGCACAGGTATTTATCATAAATAAGGTGTATAGTAATTGCAGGCAACTAGGGTGGCAAGGTCTCTGATGGACAGGATGCATCCGCGAGAACTACATTGAGCCCTGTGCCCTGGAAACTCTCTCCAAGCCAAGGCTGCACCAGCATGCTCCCCACAGAGCCACGGCAGCCATGACAGCGGGTCTTCTAAATAGAAGAGAAAATCATCTGCGTAGAGGAAGATTACATCTGTAATCCATAAATTTGCGCGTACACAATAACAAACTCTTGGAGAAATTACCACGACAGATGATATAACATTTTAAAAATCATGTAATGGTGGTGTGATATGTCCAATAATATTTCCAGTAATGTGCATGGTTTGGTGTTCATGTTCCCTTATAAATACTGCCAAAAATTAATGAAGGTAAAACTTGTTTTTGGAGCTGCTGGATTGATATACTCTTCGTCCATTCAAGACTCAAGGAGTTAGGTTCAGCAGCTGACTGCACAGGGGAAATCCATACCACACAAATCAGGAACAAATTATGAAGCTAGGGCCAGATGTACAAATCATTATTCTGATTGCAAATGACCCGATTCGCAGAATCAGAGCATTTGCAACCAGAAAAATGTTTTTTCAAATGTACAAAATGCAAAATGTGATTCAGTAACTTGCTACAGAATCACATTTTACATTTGCAATTCAGTATTTGGAAGAGCTTTGTTTAGGACATTCATTCCAAATACCAAGTTGGTAGGGTTTGTATCACTGTTTTGCAACCGAATTGCGGTCGCACTACAGTAATACTTTACCACCAGTTTAAAACTGGTAGTAACCCATTGGCAAAGGGGAAGGGATCACGAAGAGACCTGTTCTTCTCTGAGAATGTAAATAATAATATTTTTTAAGAGTAAGCAGTGGTCCCACAGACCACTGCCTACTCCTAAAAAAAGAAATTTCAAGGTTTCTTTTTAATTGCATTCCATTTCCTTTAAGGGAAACAGCCTGCATTTAAATAAACAAAACTATTGCTTTATTAAAAAGCAACCATAGACATGGCGGACTGCTGACCTCAGCAGGCCACCATCTCTGTGATGGCTGTGATTCCTAATAGGTCACCAACTGCGTCCCACCTCATTAATATACATGAGGTAGTCGATTTGCGATCCATAAGGAATCCCTAAATGAAACTCAATGAGTTTCCTACAGTAGGAATACCGATTTACTAATTGAGATTTGGAGACAATCACAATCAGGAAATCGACATTCCCAATGATTGTACATCTGGCCCTTAGTCACAAACATATTAACATTTCTGCTTAATCCTTTTCCAGGGTATCTAATTATGTCATCTGCTGGGTCACTAGCAAGTCCTAGGTGGATGCTTCTGAGTGTTGCACAGATACTGATCATCAAAAGATCTGTAGTGCAAATTGCCTGGCCATTGGTGAAATATTCCTGAAAAACATATTGGTACATTTCCTCTGAGTCATGAAGTGATGCCAATGTAAATGAGTTTCATGTAAGGTACCTGATATATGTGTATGTCAAAGTCTGGAACTCTCAATTGATGATGCAGACTGTAGTATATTTGCTGAAATTTGGTCTAGTTTATGACTGCATCTGAGGATACTTTTTGTGAAAAAAGCATTAGGGCAGCCCAATGTGTTTTGGTTGAGACTACCATTTGTGTTGCTAATGTATTTGGAGAACCAGTTTCTAACTAAGGGGGATATTCACAAGGACTTATATCCGATTTATCTCCACCTTAACGCATCAAAAGTGGAGATAGATTTAACACCCCATTCACAAGCCTGTGCAAACTGCAGATATCGCCAGTATTCCAGCGATAACTGCCCCAAAATTTATATCGACTGTGGACACCACCAGCTAACCCTAATGAGATGCAGAGTAGGCGTTCCCGTGCAAAAACACACAAAAAAACCACACCACTTTCAGAACGAACTGCCAGATCCACGATGCGATTCAAAACCACATGATAAGCCACGGTAGCAGGAGGTATTTAACACCTGCCTCCTGCAGGTGTAAAGCCAGACGACTACCTGCAGTAGGCAACGGAGCCCTGCACACAGCCACACCTGAAGAACAAACAACGCCATGGAGCTACTCATCATGCAGCTCGGAGCCCCAACAGGGCCATAACACCCACCACCACCACCCCCAGGCCCTCCACCACCCCCAGGACCCGGACCCACACCCCGACCACCACAGAAGCATCCTAGAGTAAGGCAGCGTACCTATCGAAAACGCACCACTCTCACAGACCTAACGCCTGAGGAAGTCATTGCCCACTACAGGCTCAAACGGTCAACCCTCATCCGCATCATGTCCCACATCGCCTACAGATTGACGGTCCTAAACAACAGAGAACCAACATCCCTCCGCAGACAAAGCTGCTGGCTGTACTAGACCTGTTGGCCTCTGGTACCTTTCAACCAACAACTGCCAGAGTCAGAGGGGTCTCACAGCCAGCCCTCTCAAAGTTCATCACACCTGTCCTGATGCCATCATCAGCATCATACCCCAGTACCTTCACTTCCCCCACACTGCACAGGAACAGCAGGAGACCAAGCAAGGCTTCTACGCCATAGCTGGATTCCCGGCAGTGTTGGGGGCAATAGACTACACACATGTCCCACTTGTGCCCCCTGCGGATAATGCACACCACTACCACAACAGAAAGCACACGCAATCCATCATTGTGCAGGCAATAGTGGCCCACCGGGGAATGTTCACCAAAATCGTTGCAAACCACCCCGGCAGTGTGCACGATTCCTAAATCTTCCGACAGTCCATAATCAACCAGCGCTTTCAGGATGGCACATATGGAACTGGACTGCTCGTTAGTAAGTGGCAAATCAACACACCACACACCTCAAAGCCATCACACAACACACAACCATGGGAATGCTCACATGACCAAACCACATACAACATGTCAATCAACATGACCACCTACCAGACATGACAACACTACTCCATGGTGATCCTGGGCTACCCCTGCAGCTCTATCATGGCACCACAGCCACACAACAGCTGAACATGTGGAGATGTAGAATGCAGCCATGTGTGAAAGTTGCAAGTGACCCTGAATGGGAATGTACATAAAAACAAGTGAGGCGTGAATGTGTAGGACAGACATGGGTATGCAAACCACAGATATGTCCTTGCAGACCACAACTGCTTGTGACTGGAGAGTAGTGAACAGTGGACACAACCATGTCACCCCAGGCCGTGGGTCAGATAGCGGAAATGTCGCTCGCTACGTCTCCCCCTGTGTTTCCCGTGAGCATAGTGGGTTGGCCCTGAGTATGCCAGGGCTGCGCAGGGGTGTGGACAAAAATCCCGTGGCATAGAGCGTGGTTCTTTCCTGGGAAGGCCAACGTCACTGACAGTGCGGCATCTCGCAGTCCGCCCCGAGGCCGACACCATGAGCAGCGGGCCTGCGACCCTGTGCGCCTGCTGCACCCCAGGACGCTGATACACAGACCAGGCCTGCCCGCCCCAGCACTCCAACGCCACACTGCTCACCTGCTGACACCGTTGTGTGTCAAAGAAGGCCCACAACATGCCGATGCAAGCTCCAAGCCCCATTCCGTGACCTCTGCAGCCTCTGCAGACCATCGCTGGCCCCACGACGCTGGCCCATTTTACTCCTTTCTCATTGAGATGCTCTACCGGCGTCCTCTTCGTCCCAGTAGGTCCCACATGTGGAACTGTGTCCTGAATGGCAGTGACCTCAAGTCCGTGGCAGCGGCCACAGCACCAGACTCCCTTCGATCAGTGAAGCATAATTCCGCATCGCAGGCCTGCGACATGTGGTGCCACTAACCCTGTGTGCCGTGAGTGACCGTCAGCCTCTGGCGGAACATTGTTGGTGTCTGAGCCTGTGGCCTGGGGGTTGTCATCAGCAACGGGCAGGTACGGACTTGGTGTCTGGCATGAGTCCGTGGCATTCATATTCGCCATGTTGCCGGACACAGCTGGCATGTGCCCTCTGCATCATGCCCTGGGGGTAGACCTCCCATTCTCCCTGAGACACTCCGCGGAAGGCACCTTTGACACATACGAGACCCTGCTCTGCCCTCATGACCCAACCCCAGTCTCCCGCAGGTCAGCGTGCCATGGCGGTTGGCCCATGTCGGCCGCTGTGCATCCGGGGCCACTAACCCTGTGCGACTCAAGTCATCCCCCCTTGTTGTTCTGAGTGTCTGATGACTGTTGGAGTTGTTGCCAGCACCAGCTACACCCTGAGGGCTGGCTTACACTCACCCCACACACAACCAGCACAGGCATCACTGGATTAGTGGGCCTGCCATCACATCCTGCCGAACCAAGTATTGACTCTTTTCTCCCTGCACTGTCACAGGTGATCAAGGATATGCACGCTGCCCTTGGATGATGACACCCCTCCGAGACCCGAGCACACCCGCCCAGAGGCAGTACAATGCGGCCCACATACGCAGCAGGGGCATCGCTGAACGCACATTTGGCGTGTTGAAGTCACGTTTCAGGTGTCTGGATAGCACAGGTGGAAAGCTCCTGTACAGCCCGAACATCGTGTGCAAGATGATCATTGCATCTTGTGTGTAGCACAGCATCTGTGTACGCACCAATGCCCCATGGATCCCAGTTCCAGAAGTACCAGACGATGATGGTGACGATGGGGCAGGTGGCCCACATCCCACTGCAGCTGCGGCAGGAATGGCCCATAGGAACACCATCATTGACAATTTCTTCTCATGAGCACGTCACATTGTGTCCATCCCTGGTAATCATGGGACAGTACAAAATGTCCAAAAGCACAGCATGTGTGAATAAAACATATTTGCAGGTTACAGGTTGTACTTGTACATTGTCATGTCACAGTTTCCTGCTGTGCCAGATGTGATTTGCCATGTTGTGCACATTTGCGGCACCAGTTGTGTCCTGTGTTCTGTTGTGGAGGTGTTGCTGTTTGTAACGGGATATTGCCAATGTCGAAGTGCACTTATACTTATGTGCGAATGCTGCATGGTGGGTGATTCGCTCCTGCGGCTCTGATTTGTCTGCCACTGGTCCATTTCATGCAGTGTGCCTGTCAGTTCTGTGCTTCCACGGTGCTGAGATGTTGCAGACTTGGGTAACTTGTGCTCTTTGTTGAGTTGTGACTCTTGGGCATGGTTTGTCCGCAGATGTGTTGTTGTCGTCAGGGGTTGTTTGTGCAGGTGGTTGTGTCCGAGTGTGACCTGCTCCTTTCCGGTTGTGGTCCGCACTCAGCCACCTCAGTGTCATGCCGTGTACATTGTCATTGTGATTGGACTGCAGCCATGCTACTCGTCATGTGGTGTCTCTTGCATTGTCAGAGTGTCTGACATATATGCGTGTTTGCTGTGTTTCGCACGTGTGCATGTGTTGGTTGTGTGCTTGGTGATGTGTTGGGTGGGTACCCCTTTGGGCACATGATGTACGTGGGACTACTTGGTGTTTGTGTGTGTGCGGAAGTGTTCCCGTGGGATCAGGGGGATGATCCTGAGTCTTTGTGGGTGTGCAGTGTGCTCTGCTTAATTGTGCATGTGTGCCATTGTGCCCATCTCCCCCCGTCCACCCACTCCCTGGTTGGTGCGCACCCTGTTGATGTGGTGTCGGGTCATGTTGGACAGTGTCCGGATCCCCGACTCCTGTCACCGTCTCCCGACTGGTGACTGTGACCACCATCTTCTCCATGTCATTCAGCTATTGGTGTTCTGCTGGCCCCCCTCCTCCGGGGTGCGTTGCTGCTTTCGTGTTGGTAATGAGTTTCTGCTTGGTTTTGCCATTCACATCAGTCCAGAGCATCTTGTGCTCTTCCATTGTCCTTCTCTGCCATGCGACGGTATTCACATGGTCCGAGGTGGTGTGCCATCTTTGCCTCTTTGTTGCCAATGACACGTTGGAGGTGGTGTACAGTTGTTGGTGGTGTTCTGGCTAATCCGTGGTGATAATCGGGTTTTCCTGGTAACTGTACCCCATCTTCCTCTTCCTCTTCTCATTGCCCTTCCACTGGCCCTGTATTCCTCGGTGTTCTTCCGTGGGGATTGTGGGGTTCATGTTGTCCTCTGCAGTCAGTCAGGGTGCATCCGTGGTACTCAGCAGTTGATGTCGTTATTTAGTGGCATTTTACGTATGCTGTTCTTTTGCTTTTTCCTGCATTACGCATGGGTATTGCTGGGCTCTCGCTGGTTGTCACTGTTTTCTTATCGCGTTTGGGCACATCGAGTCTTTTAATGCGTTGGGGTTTGTGTTTTTATCTCTGTCGCGGTGGTTGTATTGCGGACATTGGCCGCGTTTTCGGCAGACTATCGCATGGTACCGCCGTGTTGTGAATTCCACGTTGAGACAGGGTTATTTTCCCGCGATAGGCTGCCATCTGTAAAGCTGCGTTAAAATTTTGGGGAAATGTTTAGCACACATTCTTGTGAATATTACCCTAAATGTATCACTGACTATATACCTTCAGAATAGTTGGAATCATATTATATATTGCATTGGAAATGTAATCATGTTCTTATCATTATGCCTCATAATACCTTTTTTGTAATTCTGTACTTTCTAATGTATTTTCTCCCTGTAAACAAGTGCTTGTACACATTGCTGATGTATTCTTCTCACGTGCTGGGCTTTTGGATGTATAACACTATTCTATCAAACTGCATATGTAACAAACCATTATAGATGGAGCTGGATATACTCAGATGACAATAATTGACAACTTTGTGTGATGAAATATGCATTGTGTGTAAAATGCATGGTTGGCAAAGTGTGAAATTTCTAGAGAAGTATGTATGTTTACATAAAACATCAATGCAACATTTAAATCATTTTATAAGGAAAAGGCCGCAACTCATAATAATTATATTTATTATTTTTTTATTTTATAACTTAGAATAAAAAATATAATTTAATTCTTTCTTAAACTAAGCTAACTTGCATGTTGGATGAGGATTCAAACATGAGCCAAAAATTGATTAGAGGCCCTTTCCAGACAACAGTTCATAAGTTGATTGATTTTTCATTTAAAAAGTGAACACTCATAATGAGTTCATACGATTTGTAGGGCAAATAACAATGCTATATTAATAATATGTAAAAGATTTTAAAAAACTTGTGTTAGACAATATGCAGGAGTGATTGAAAGACATCTAGGTTAGCTGATTCCCTCTCACTCCTCCAGACCGCTTTTGTTGAATGGGGTCTTTAGCTAGGTTTGGGGCCAGTGAAGGTGCACCACTACCTCTCATTTCTAACATACTATCTATGACACTACTTTTTTACTCATCCACTGATAATCTGTTGTTAGCAGAGGTATGTTGTGACAAAGTTGAGTGAGACAACTGAACCATTCTGGTCAGCAGGCTCAGGACTTTTACATCACCCTATTACCGTGTAATAAAAATAAGTAGTCCTGGCACTTTTCAAGGACCAACCAATTCAATGTTTTGTGCGAGGCTAATGTGTGTAATGTTGAGTGCTCCTTATTAAACAAAATGGCTACAATTCACTATGACTTCACTTTTCCAATCTTTAGTTTTTAGGTTTCATTAAAATTATGTTTGCTTGTGCAATAAGAAAATTCAAATTAATTCCCTGAACGAAGTGATATGTGAACTGGAACATTGTAGTCCTGGTGACATGGATTCATCGGTTCAAACCTCTACTACCACAAATCATATTTTATGTTATATCAGATCAAGAGAGACAGTGTGTGTTATGTAAATCTGATAAGATTGGGTAGAGCTTACATTGTAGTAACCTGATTGATGCTATCTATACATACAGGGTGTGTGATTTGTTCTTCAAATGTAAAGACACTCCTGTTAGCTTTTGTTTCCTATACGAGTTGTGTTAAAGAGAATGTAGTGAGTTGTGACAGACATCAATGAGCATGCTTGTATTAATAGTTTGTCATGAGTTTAGTGATTTTGTTAGGAATTAAGGTGTGAAAAGGCAGAGTGGGTGAGTTAACTATTTTGTGAACGGAAGTGCTGGTCTCCACTCCTCCTGGAATTTCCATGATGCCTTAATTGTAGAGTATGGACAATAGCTCAGTGGAGGCCCCTATTTAACAGGGGTGGGGGGCGGGGGAAGGGTGGAGGTGGTAAAAGAAATAAAAACACTTACCTGCAGGTCGGCTGGCTGCCGCCTCATTCTCCCCTACTGCTCCTTGACAGCAGGAACCAGAAACCAGGAAGCGCCATAGGGGAGGAGCCACCGCTGCAATAACTTCTCTGATGACATGAGATTGAGGGATCTGGGACACCCACCACCTGTTACCAGGGCCTCTTGGAGTGCCCTCAAAGCGAGGAAACAGAGTCTCTCCTGCAGGTCATTCCACCGCTTGGGGATATCCTCTTGTGAGCATCTGGATTTGGAGACAGCATTCACCTTATCAACGATTCTGGTCCATATTTCCATTCTCTGGCCATGGTTTGTTCCTGGACCAGAGTTACAAACAACTGTGACTCTACCCAAATGATCTTATCCACCATGGCAGTAAAATAATTTTCAGAGAGCCTGGACTGTCTTTTTCGAGATATATAAAAAAAGAAAAAAAAGAGAAGACTGCTGGTGCTTGGTTTTGTGAGAAGAGTGTCTTTTGTAGTGTGAGCTGTATGTTTTGTTTGTGAGTAAATTTTCATCAGGTGTGTGTTTACTCATGGATGCCTCTGCTGTGAGAAACCTGGTCTGCCATTGCTGTCCTCTGCTATGAGCATCCTTTAATGCCAGTTTGACAGCAGACAACTCTAAATATGGTGGCATGTCTGCAATATCAATGTTGATGTAGTGAAGTCAACTGATGTTAGACAGGGACACCGCAACGGAGGTCTGAAGAAGTTCAGCTAACAGACCATCTTCCAGCATGACGGATGGCGGCCCATCAGGCCATCCCTAAATATGGCAGAAGGATATCTACTGGGATGATGGATGAATCAGTCCCTCCTTGATGGAGGCATGTTGGTCCATCTACCAAACTAGATCAGGCACTTAGAGCATAAGCGTGCTTTTGTTTCAAACAACTCGAGAGCATAGGTTGCAATGTGATTGCTAAGTTTAAACTTGCATGAGGTCCAACTGCTTGCCTTTAAATAAAATCTTTATTTTATCCAGGTAGTGGAAAGAAAACGTGATATTAATAAAGATACTAAGGCTAATATTCCCCTCTTTCTATTTACCATTCTTTCCACAAGCCCTCTTGTTCTGTTTACATTAGACTTGGTATGTCACCGAGAAGGTGAAACTTTCAGGAGAGCAAAATGACAGCTTATATTTTGTTCTTAGCAATGGTTCTTGATGGTAAAAGAGAGTTGCAGCTCATGCAAATTTCAAGCATATAAACATGTCACCAAATTAGAAATTAGCATGCATATCAGCAACAACCGGCGATAATTATCGCTAAGCGCACTTAGCGCTAGGATAATTATCGCCGGCTAGCATGGATTTTTATCGCCTAGATAGCGTGCTATTAGCAAAGCTTATCTCAAAAGCAATAAAAATCCTCGCGCCAACTGCCTAACGTGAGATTATTGCTGGAAACCCAGCGATAATCTCACGCTATGTGGCGTTAGCTTGTTGATAGGGCTCCATAAACTTAGCCATGATATCCACCTTCCATGGGATATCATGGCTAAGTCAGTCCTGAAGCAGGCGTAAGGAAAGTAGCGATAACAGGGGTTATCGCTACTTTTCTTGCCGCTATGCTTCATAGCGTGGGGCTTGATGATAGGAGAAATGTCGCTTAGCGACATTTCTCCTGTCATGTCAGTTCAGGAACGCCCACTTTGCATCTCATTAGAGATGCAAAGCTGGGCGTTAAGATTCCCCGCGCTAATGCAAGGGTTCACGCGTTAGCGTGACCTTGCTTATTAGGCGATAAAATTATCGCCGCTTTTCGGCCGAAAACCGCCGCAAATTTCTATCGCCTCGCCTTGCTGATATGCCCCTAGATGTTTAATACAAAACGGTTTTAAGACTGTAATTGAGAAAGGAAGTTAAATATTTCGAGCTTACATGTATGTTCTGAATCGTGAGTTCTACAATTAGAGAGAAACATCCTTTTGTGTCTTCTGCTCGGTGACTGAATGCACATAAATACGGACGTACATGCCTGTGCAAACAAAACAATGCTAAAGTTGCCTAGCTGGCCCACTCTTACCATTGCTAAAGTTGGAAGTGGCATTTTTACGACTGCCCTAGAGACAGCTTTACCTCTCTTGCCGGCCTCACATTTTAAAACAATTTCACAATAGCATGGGCCCCACCTCTTCCCACTTTAGCATTTGGATCTCTTCACTAGGAGTGAAAACATTGTGCTTGTGCACATGAGCATATCTAGTGAAGGGTAGTCCTCTTCGGGGCCAGGGCTGGTGGGCCAATATCTGCTTTCGTTTTATTTTTTATTTTTTCCTTCCTTTCTGTAGACTCAGCCTTCGCTGGTGGAGTTTGCAGTGGAGCCCCTGCCTAAGTGATTGACTGGCCCACGGAAAATCAATCTGAGGAAAACTGCAGGCCAGCTGTCATTAAAGGAATTACATACCGTGACCTTAGATGTCAGTAGAACTTTCCCGCAGTTATTTAAACGTAGGCTTACCTGCTAAAGGAATTGTTTTAAAACAGAGACATGCAAAGGCGGGTATTAAGTGTTATTAAAATAATTGTCGCTGGCACCAGGCTTGTGTGTAGGTGTGACTACAATAACCTTGTACGTTGACTTCAGCACCTTCAGCCTAGAATGAACAGGACCGCCTTTGTTTTGATCGAGCCTTCTTAAACGGTGAGGGACCTCAAAGGCACAGTCGTGGGACCAGGGGCTTGCAGCCGGGCTTGGAGCATAGCAGGAAGGCAGGTTATAGGAGTCCATGAGAGGTTAAGGTAACAGAAGGGACAGCAAACCTTGTAGGATGCCAGAAGACACAAGAAATGTGAGTGTGCAGGAAGCTGATAGACATAAGAAGGATGAGTATAAAACAGAGACACGGCTTTCAATTACAATCTCCTAGGAAAACCGACTTCTTTACTATTATATGTGTCTTGGAGGGGAGCTGCAAGAATAAAGAAATGTACCTGCTCCCTGCTGGAGGGAGCAATGCCGGCTCCCGTAGCATGTGGGGAGCCTGCTAGGGCCACGGGGACCTTGGATTTCTCCCCACAGCCCCTAATGCTGAGCATCGTGGGTGCCCTGGGTGGCATCAAGGCATTCACATTTAAATAGTGTATTGGGCTCCGGGAGATGGGGACGTCGGGCCGAAAATGGCTCAGGCAAGGGGGCCACGCACCCCCCTCCTCTTTCAGTTAAGCAGCAGCCCTGGAGGATGGGGTCCCCCAGGCCTTCTTAAAGGCTCAGGGAGGTGGTCCGTGTGGCCCCCTCCCCTTTAAAATATATGGGCCCGATTCACAGAACTAACTTAAGACAAAATCCTAAACTTACTACCATTTTGGTATTCACAGAAGGCACTTACTCATTTTGGTATTCACAGAAGGCACTTACTCATTTCGGTATTCACAGAAGTTAGGAGTCCTAACTTTAGGACTCCTAAATGCCTTCTGTGAATACCGAAAGTCTTAAAATTAGGATTTTTCGCAGTTTAGTAGTAGTATAGTTAGGACTCCTAACTTTAGGACTCCTAAATGCCTTCTGTGAATACCGAAATTCTTAAAATTAGGATTTTTCTCAATTTATTAGTCCTAAATTTAGATTTAGGACTACTAAATTGAGAAAAATCCTAATTTTAAGACTTTCGGTATTCACAGAAGGCATTTAGGAGTCCTAAAGTTAGGAGTCCTAACTATACTACTACTAAACTGAGAAAAATCCTAATTTTAAGACTTTCGGTAGTCACAGAAGGCATTTAGGAGTCCTAAAGTTAGGAGTCCTAAACTTAGGACTACTAAATTGAGAAAAATCCTAATTTTAAGAATTTCGGTATTCACAGAAGGCATTTAGGAGTCCTAAAGTTAGGAGTCCTAACTATACTACTACTAAACTGCGAAAAATCCTAATTTTAAGACTTTCAGTATTCACAGAAGGCATTTAGGAGTCCTAAAGTTAGGACTCCTAACTTCTGTGAATACCGAAATGAGTAAGTGCCTTCTGTGAATACCAAAATGAGTAAGGGCCTTCTGTGAATACCAAAATGGTAGTAAGTTTAGGATTTTGTCTTAAGTTAGTTCTGTGAATCGGGCCCTATATGTTTAACCCCTTGGGCTGGGCTTTCAGGGTTATAATGGCTTGGGGAGGGTGGGCCCATAGCCCACTCCCCTTTATAAATAGAAGGCCTTGAGAGATGGTGTCTCCGGGTACTAAAGAGGCTTTAGGGGACTAAGCCGCCCCTCCCCTTTAAAATGTATATGGCCCTGGGGGGGTGGGATCTCCAAGGCCATAATGCACTTTGGGAGGAAGCTTATATGGCCCCTCTCCCCTTTAAAATACAAAAACCTCACTGGGGGATGGGGTCCCCAGGGCCTTATAAGGCTCACTGAAGGGGGCTACAGGGCCCCCTCCCCCTTTAAAATACATAGCGTTCTGGGGAATGGGGTCCCCAAGGCCTAATAAGGACCAGGGAAATGAACCCTGTCCTGCTCCTCCCAATTAAAATACATAGGGCCCAGAGGGATGGGGTCCCCAGGGCCTAATGAGGCTGCAGGAAGGGGCCACAAAGCCCCCTCCCCTTTTTTATTGGTATCGTCCTGGGGGATGGGATTCCCAGGGTACTAATAAGGCTTCTGGAGGGGGGATGCCGCCCCTCCCTCTTTTTCTTGTATTTTGCCCTGGATGGGGTCTCTGGTGCCCGAAGGTCACCCTTATGCTGCGCAAGGCAAAAGTGGGTTTGACCGCATGCAGGGGATTTGGCTGCAGGGCTTGGATAAAGGCTGTGTGCAGGAGGAAGCTGGCTTTACCTATAGTAAGAAAATATTACTTTAAGTTAAAAACACTAGAAATTCACACAAAAAAACAAAGGTGAAAGTAATTTTAGTTAGGTGAATATTTCAGAAGTAGGCCTGGGTGGTAAATTTCGTTCCGCTCGCGGAATTTGCGATATTTTGACATTTTCGCGTTCCACGGAGAGCTAAAAAATGTCAAAACTTTCGCATCCTGCCGCAAAATGGAAGTATTTTTCTTGTTTGCGCTTTAAAAATGCGTTCTTGCGCGCGTGGTCGCGACTTACCGGGTCCCTGAATTCGCTGACGAATTTTCCTATCCGTTCGCGCACGCCACAAGATGTTGGATTGTTGGTAGCCGGTTGCGCTAGCCCACGAGACTCTGCGATCGCGAACACGTCATTGCGATTGTGAACAGGAAATAAACATCGCGAGCAAGATGGCCGCGCCCATTAGCGACCGCATGGGCAAGTTGGAGATATATTTCCCCGCGAGCACGCAAAAACACATTGCGAACGGGCGGGAAAAGCAATCTCCGCATCTTCGCGAACGTTCCGCATGCTCGTGGATATTTTGTGCAATTTCGCGATAATTTGCAAAAGTCAATTTCGCAAATTCCGCCCACCCCTAGTCAGAAGACAACATTAACCCCTTCTGTGCCACGCCCTTTCCCCCTCCTGTGCCGGGCGTTGTATTAGTGGGTGGGGTTCATGACAAGATAGTCTCGTCATGGGCACAGCGCGACCGTGCTCCATGACGAGACTATCTCGTCATGGGCACTGAAGAGGTTAACATTTTGAGCTAAGAAAAAAAACACAGCAATTAACCAGTTATAGTCAGCTGAGCTGACTATAACTTGTGCCCTTGCCATGCACTACTTAGGACCTCACACATTACATCAGTCATGACATGTTCTATGACATCATTTATGATATCATTGATGACATCAATGTTGTTATCATCCAAGCTTCATTTATGCACATATTGATCAATGAATTAGAGTGGCATTAGAGGCCTTAAAGTAAGGCAGAATAGCTCAGAATTATATGAAGCATTAATAATACCATCACAGATACAACTCCCTTAGGTGTAGAAAGCATGTGTGAGATGCAAAATTGATGCTATACCATGCACTTCACGGATAGCCTAGTTCACATTAACATTCAACCGCATATATATGGAAAATTGTCAATGCACACAATGTTCAATATATATACAAAGGTTAAGACAAAGCCAAGTGTCTCAAAATACTCAATGTCTGTTCCAAAATTAATGCCCTACTATGAACAGATGTTATCTGTATTGAATCCATTACCCTATACCTACACTGATAATTGAGTAGAAAAGTGGGTACCGTAAACAGTGTTCACTCTATGTAGAGAGTTTACTCTTTACCACACTGTTTGCAGACAGTGGTACTATCATGAGAAATATACTACGGAGTATTAAAATATCTACTAAGAACAGAGTACAGTCTGTGCAACACTTGGCAAAAAAACTCTTCACTTAAAATAACCAAGGTCTGAAGGAGCTAACGATCATACTCCCTGTGGCCTTCACATTGTCGTGAAAACTTTACAGATGACACATCTGGTGAAGCAAAACAAGCACATATACATAGGTTAAAACCTGGTGCACACAGTCATCTATGTTAAGTAGAAATTGTAATGCTGAGATAATTCTAATAACTCAAGTTTACTTAAAATACTAAGGGCCTTATTTATGAAGGCCTTGCACTGCTGTTGCATCACTTTTCAGTGACACTGCGGCAGCGTAATCAATGCGCCACACTGCGCCCTATTTACAAAGTGATGAATCTAGGCAGATGCACCACTTTGTAAAGGCCTGCTCTACATTATACCTGCTCAGGTTCAATGTATGCAGGGTGGGCATTCCCCTGTAAAAAAGCCATGTAGAAGAGGTGTAGCGAAATCTATGAGATTTCACTGCAGCACTCCTACAACTTGACTGCTTCACAATCCTTACGTCTGCTTCAAGCAGGCGTAAGGAGGGATGCAGGGCTTTTCACAGCGGACTCGCCTATGTGCAATGACACATTGCTAGAGTTGCGTCAGTTATCCGACACACTCCAGCAATGTTATTATTGCGCCACCATCCTGACATATCTGTTGAACCTTTGCGCCATGGAGCTCCATAGGGTAAATACGGCGCATCAATGGTATCGCAAGGATGGCTCTGTGAAAAGTGTTGCATCGCAGTTTTTGCCCAGCGATATGCCATTTTTTATAGATGAGGCCTTTAGTATCTACTATGTAGAATCTTCGACCCGTTGGAAACTTTCTGCAGAGCCTAAAAACTTGTGTGGAACATGCTGAACACAAGTCGTCAACTGTCACCAGCACACAGGGTTACTCTTCGCTGTCATAGAGATGAAAATAGACCTGCATCTTACACTTTTTATATGAGCGGAAAAAGGCTTTTTTGTACAGCCTTGGCATGTATTAAAATTATAACAGAAAATAAAGCGCAAAGAAAGGCACATGAAAATCACATATGCATCAGGTAGAAAAGGAAAAGACGTTAAGTACAAGAAAAATTATACATTTTATTGTTCTCAGTATTGGACACAGAGCTCTGTGATTGAATTTGCAGTATTGTATTAAAAAGAGCCTGCAAATAGCAGAGCACACATATCGGAGCAAATACAATGCATAAGATGCGTTGCCAGATAAACCTTTGAAGCTTTCAACTGTGGAGTGCGCGATCTTTGTGTCTGTATACTGGTGCATTTTTTTTTCATACATATATATATATATATATATATATATATATATATATATATATATAATATATATATATATACATACATACATACATGTATATATATATATATATATATATATATATATATATCAGCAACAACTCCGTCATACACCATGGATTTTCCACAAAAACGAAGCACGGACCACAAAATAGTGCAGAGAAGTATTTCTTTATTGCTGTCCGAACTCTACAGCCATGACGCGTTTCAGCCCACCAAGGGCCTTGATCACATGACACGCTCTGTAAGGTGGGTAGTTTTTTTATACCATTTTTTCCATTGCTCAACCAGGGTTTTCTTAAAGTGACAAGTGCATTAGGCTCAAACTTATAGAAATAAGTGACATATTTTGTAGTTGGTACAAGAACTTAGTAATACAACTCTGAAACTGCCTATTTAAATACAAAGCATCCAAGTAAAATACCATAATGTGTTGCTTTACTAAAAATTCTCAAAGGTTTGACAATAAAATTATCACAACCATTTGTTAATAAATCAGTATTGAAAATTGGTAAAACCTCTAAAAAATGATAGTTAAAAACTGGTGTGTAATTGAAAGCAGTAAACCTGTTACTGATATACATCCCGGTATGAATACCTTGATGATAAAACACAAAATTACAGTCATGTATAACATATCAGATGTGTGCAAATTTCGCAATTGCAGTACAGTTAATGTAAACGATTCCATGTAAACCTAATGACTTAAAGTGCTTGTGCTAGTGCCAAATCCTATTTTAGCGCTAAAAATTCTAAAACCAAGTTTAAAAACTACTAACTAACCCTATGTGTAAAAAAGCTGTGTGGCAGTGGCAAATGAAATAAATTGACTAATGTCAAACATATTATTTTGTTAGAAGGTGATAATTTTCAGCAGGCTTGTCTAGAACTTTAACTTTGACAATATTTTTATCTTAGAACATTACAGACAAGTATAAAGTTCTTCAGTAGCGTTCAGACCCCTTGGTTGTTTAGTATCGAGGTTGATAATGTAACTAGGCTCTTTGAGCGCTCTTTCTCTGTCTCCCCTCTTTTACTTGGTGGGACGGAGTCTATTAAAAAGTAGCTCAGGCCTTTCGGGTCTGCCTCATGTGCCTCACCAAAGTGTCTAGCTACTGAATAAGCCTGGTCTCGTTTTTTTATCGCTCTCTTTTATCGCTCTATCGTGCTGGAGTACCCTTTTGTGTCCCAGCAGTATAGTACTACCAATATAACGTAACCTGCGAGGGCACTCCAGCACATAGACGACATAGTCAGATTTACAACTGAGGGATTTGCTGATGAGGCTTTCCTTGTCGCTAAAGGAGGTTTTGTATTTAGTTCTGTTGCTGCCATTGTTGATACGCCTTACACACTTTGCACTTAAAGAAACCCCTTCTTTGGGTCAGCCAAGAACTCTTGCTAGGACCACTGGGGTCATTGTGAACCAGAATATCTTTAATAGAAATTGCCCTACTATAGGTGATTGTTGGTTTTCTTGGGAGCAGATGACCAATCCTGGGGTCACTTAGAACTAAGGGCCAGTTCTTGGTTATGATCTTTCTGACCCGTTTTATATATTCGTTGAATTTCAAGATGAATCTAAAGGTGTCCCCTTCTTTTTGTTTGCTTATATCTTTTGTTTGTTCGTGGTTTCCATCATTGTCTTTTCTGAGAAGGGTTTCCCTGGATTTGGACCTACTCTTTAGAATGGCTGCATCAATGCAGTGCGTCATATAACCCCTTTCCCGAAATATCAACTTGCTGATTTCTTGTGCTGTGATAAGATCTCTCTCGAAGCTGCAAACCCGTCTCAGTCTAAGCATCTTCCCGTAGGAGATGCTGCGGATGAGATGCTTGGGGTGTGCACTACCTGCGTGCAGTACTGAATTGCCAGCTGTAGGTTTTCTATATCATTTTGTCTCTAATTTGCCATCCTTAACAAAGACCTGCAGGATCAGCTCCTCCCACCACCCCATATGTATATATATATAGTTTGCTCAGGTAACTATAACTGCTGAATTTCTATTGATTTGTAATGAAGAAAGAGTGTCTAGGCGGGGCGACAAACCATGCAAATGTGGGCAGAAAAACCTAGTACAGTAGCAATATGATGAATGCCAAGATGCCAAGTAAATTAACATGCAATAATCTTGATATTATCACATTTATTTATTAAATATATTTTTTTCAGTTTTTTTAATAAAAAGAACATTATTTGTTAATAAATAGTTTAACAAAAAACATGACTTGTATGTAAATTATCCACAAATATACATCAAATATTGTACCTGCTGTTGCAAATTTTCAGTGAGGACCAATTTCATATATTGATCCTGACTTTGTTTTGATGATTCGTTTGTATCCATGAGAATATAGCAAACAGATTTGACAACTGTTACTTATATGTTAAACATTCATGATGTCATGGTACAATAAAACAACTGGCGGTATGTTGGCACAACGTGCGTTTCGGTGAAGCCTTCGTCAGGGTTTTTATTTATTTATTTATTTTGTGTTTTATAGTGCCCGAACCAGACCTGTGAGGGTATCAGAGCACTTTACAGGATTGACAGGTGGAATGCAATAGATTCAGGAGGGGTGGATACAGTTGGGATAGAAACAGGTAGAGACATTATATAAAAAACAAGCAGTCTCAAATAATGGATATCTTAGGGGTAAAAACAGGTAGATACATTATACAAGAAAACAAGCAGTCTCAAATCCCGGGTCGGATGGCCAGAAGTGCCGGGTAGGAATCATCCGGAAAAACTATGGGTAATGCCGTAATAGTAGGTGGAACAAAGTCGCTGAGGTGATTGTAATGCGAGCGTTAGGAGAGGAATTTGCCCATTAGGAAAGTGTTGGCCTCCTTTTTGAAGCGTGCCAAAGACGGAAGTCTTCTGATGGAGAGCGGGAGTGAGTTCCATATTCTTGGAGTGGCCCCAGAGAAGCCCAATTGTACAGGTTTTTTTCCCGCCAGCGTGCTGGTTGGAGCAAAAGGTCTCTGGTGGACCGGGAGTTTCTGGCTCCTCCGGATATCACAAGTTTCTGGGCAAGAAATGCCGGGGAATTGGAGTATAGAGCCTTGTGAGGGATGCAAGCCATCTTAAGTTGGATTCTGGCCTCGAGAGGAAGCCAGTTCAGAGCTTTGAGGTGGGGGAGATGTGGTTGAATTTCTTTGAAACTGTTAGAAGTCTGTTAGAAGGCGCCGGCGTTGAGGCAGGCTTACAATGGGGCCAAAGAGTTCTTGGGTAGACCTGCAAGGGTAGAGCAACTATATTCTAGTCTGGAGATGACTAGTTCCTGTATTGCCATTTTAAGGTCGGTAGTGTCGAGGAAGGGTTTCAGATTTCGTAGGTAGCTCAGGTGTAATCTGGCAGTTTTGGCCATCGAATTGATATGGCCATGCATATTCAAGCTGCAGTCTAGGGTAATTCCAAGGGAAGTCAACAATGGTAGGAGGGCAGTTTAACGCTGTGATAGCCTTGATCCATTCCTGAATGTCTGGACTGGATTGGTTTTGGGTGGGGAGATTAGTAGGAATTCAGGTTTTTTTTGCGTTAAGTTTGAGCTGGTTAGAGGTCAGCTTCAAGGCCTCATTCAGGGAGAGAAAGTCTTCAGGAGAAGAGATGTTAATATAGATCTGAGTGTAGGTTCCGTCCCAGTTATCACTGAAAAAGCAACAACAGACCTAGATTTTGATGCCCACTGCCTAGGCATGAAAAATATGCCCATATGCAGACCGATAAAACCAGTTAATGCAACAATCATCCATATGTTGTGTACCACATACAATTGCACGTGATGGAGGACAGAATACATGAACCATATAGATAAGTGATGTACACCCAGGTGCGCAAAACAAATTGTGCCGATGAAAGAGATCTAAAAAGGATGAGACTAGAATAGAAGTTTCATGCTAAAAAGCATAAGAAGATAAATGAAATATCAATGTAATGATGGCTCCTCTGAGCTGACAGATTGTTGTAATTATCAAAGGATTGTCATCCCAGGCCGGAAACGTATCCGATAGAGATATGCAAATGCAAATACATTATGTGCCAGCAAAGGCAGATTCATTCTATCTATAGTGGCTGAGGCTGAGTATATTGCAGGCTGACAAACTATGATGATGCAGTTACCTTGAGGTAATGATATGTCAAGGTGTTCTGCTCGATTTTCCCGGTCTTCTTGTATTAACAGGTGATTGAATGTGACTTCAGTCTCTTACCATTCAAGCCTAAGGGTTAGAGTAGTGGATGGAGCCTATTTACTAGGCACTTCGACATGATTCTGTGCTCTTCCCCATAGATCAGGGCTTGCACATATAGCCTAGGGGATAGATTCGTTAGTATTAGGGATAACCTGTCCTGTAGTGAGGGTATTTCATAGAGCCGTGCTGAATGCAGGCCTGGTAGGCCTCAAACGGGAGGGACTCCATCTTTCTTTCTGCTTCGGCAGCTTGGGATTCTTCTAGGTCAAATGTGGTGTTTTAGTTATGAGGTGTTATTCGCTTGGAGAGAACCGGTTCAGGCCGGCCCTTATCGAAGGATTGTATTTTTCTTCATGCCGAAGACACTACATCAGGCCGGCCGGCTGGGAACGTGTCCTTGGTACGGGGAGGTACAAGAATTTGGTGGGCGGCAGGTTACGGGCCGGAATTTTCCATGAGGAAATGCACCTCTATATTAGTGAAAGTCTGAGGCAGTTACATGTTCAGTCCGTAGGCGGCATCTAGCCGTTAGCAGTAAAGCTACTACTTATTCCAGGGAAGACAGACGCCATCTTGAAGGCGGAGAAGAACTGAGAGACAGATGCTTTCCTAACAGAATAACCAGAGAGGAGAGAGTAGCCGATAAGGAAGAGGTCCCAGTGACTCGGAAAAGGGTGATTCCAGGCGAGCCGAGGCACAGACGAGAAGGGAGCCTAGATGACCACTGAGTGCAGGCTACATACTACTAAGGTGATGTCGACCCTTTCTTATTAGAGTGTACAACTTAATCTTTCACTTTTCTTTGCAGGTTATGTGGTATATCGTAATGTTATGTGATTGTATGTGCAATGAGTAATAAAGTATCCAGTTTGTAGTGAACCAACATGTGCTGTGTGTTCTTGTATAAGAGGGTAGCCTATTCTTCTAGTCAGCTGCGGCTACATGAACAGATGTTAACCCTGATCAGGTAAGTGGTAACTGAATAAGGGAAAGAGGAGCCCCTCAAACCTGAGAACAGGCTATGCCCGAACTGGTAATCCTTGTGTGATCTGATGAATAGTGAGACTGATTCCCTTTTTGTATGTTATGGTGATCATAGGATGAACTGTCGTATGAGACTGCAGTCTAGGTAGAGAGGTCTGGATTCGTAGGGGATCGCGAGGCCGCCAATTGTGCTTAGACTGCCGTCTGGGTAGAGAGGTCTGGGTTCGTATGGGACCACGAGGCCGCCATTTGTGATACTGTCGTATGGGCAGAGAGGTCTGGGTTCGTATGGGATCGCGAGGCCGCCATTTGTGATACTGTCGTATGGGCAGAGAGGTATGGGTTCGTATGGGACCGCGAGGCCGCCACTTGTGATACTGTCGTATGGGCAGAGAGGTCTGGATCCGCATGGGATCGCGAGGCCGCCGATTGTGCTGAGACTGCCGTCTAGGTAGAGAGGTCTGGGTTCGTATGGGACCGCGAGGCCGCCATTTGTGATACTGTCGTATGGGCAGAGAGGTCTGGGTTCGTATGGGACCGCGAGGCCGCCACTTGTGATACTGTCGTATGGGCAGAGAGGTCTGGATCCGCATGGGATCGCGAGGCCGCCGATTGTGCTGATACTGTCGTATGGGCAGAGAGGTCTGGGTTCGTATGGGACCGCGAGGCCGCCACTTGTGATACTGTCGTATGGGCAGAGAGGTCTGGGTTCGTATGGGACCGCGAGGCCGCCACTTGTGATACTGTCGTATGGGCAGAGAGGTCTGGATTCGTAGGGGATCGCGAGGCCGCCGATTGTGCTGATACTGTCGTATGGGCAGAGAGGTCTGGGTTCGTATGGGACCGCGAGGCCGCCACTTGTGATACTGTCGTATGGGCAGAGAGGTCTGGGTTCGTATGGGACCGCGAGGCCGCCACTTATGAGATCTTGGTATGCATAGTAGGAATCCCCTGTCCTTAGGTGATAGATATATGTGGTTGTAGGATTGTAAATAGGTTCTAGGGAGGGGGTAACGTTCTGGCTGGGTTAGTGAGGTTCTGATGAGCGGGTTCTATCTGATCCGAAAACCCAAGCAGAACATTTGGCGTCACGAACCGTTTACGAAACCTGTGTGCGTTGTGGTTGTATTGTGTTTGTCTTCGGCGTGTGCGTGATTTTGTTTCTATATTATTTGTATATACCTGCGTGTAGTTTTCTTTTCTCTTTCTTCTTTTTCTTTTTTTTTTCTCTCTTTTCAAAGATGTTTTCTAGAAAGTCGAAATCTACTTTTAAGTTGCCCGTTGATATTCCCGGTTGGGATTCAACGCCTTATGAAGCCTTAGCCCGTGAGTGGGCTGATTCTACTAGTTTGAGTGAGAATTGGAATTCTTTTTTGGAGCTGGCGGAGCCGGCTAATGTGATTACTTGCTTACAGAAGGCGCCGGTATCTAAGGGTGATGAGCTTCCCGTTTTAGGGCGCAGAGGTTGGATTGTTCTGTCTGCGTACAGGATTCTCCATGAGAGGTTGTTGAAATTGCAGAACTTGCATAAGGATTTGGAAGCGAACTTTCTTGAAATTCAAAATGCTCATACTTTGTTGCGGTGTCAAAATAAGTTGCTTGCTGACAAACTTGAGACGTACCAAACTATTGCCGAGAGAGCGGCTGTGCGAATTGCTCGTTATAAATACAAGAATCGGCGTGGTCGAGTTTCGATGCGGAAGGTGCGTCTGGTCGTGGCGAAAGCCGGACTGGATTGGAATCCTGATGAATGGGATGGTAATATCTGGAACTCGAGTAATTCTCCTTCCTCGGGTGAGGAGTCTGCCAAGCGCGAGTCCTCTCGCTCCGGCCGTGATTGTAAGTCTGCTTCTTGCGCCTCTGATGGTGCACCCCGTGATTGCGCTCGTCCTTCGAGCGGGGTCGATGCTTCTTACACTGATTGTTCCTCTACGTGTACTGGTCGAGCTCCTTGTGATGCTCGTCCCGCGGTCTCGGTGCATCCAGTTTTTCAGCGGAAGGTGCAGCAGGCTCCCGGTGCTCCGAATGGTATTGCTTTAGACTCTTTGGAGGATTTTACTCAACAAGAAATTAGTGATATTTTGCAGCGATTTCGGCAGCGAGTTGGTGAGCCCTTGCTCACATGGATGGTGCGCCTTTATGAACTGGGCGCTGCTGGCATTATGTTGGATGCTGGCGATTGTTTGAAGTTTTGTTCCTTGAGTTCGGATTCTACTGTACAGGATCATTTTCGTAACTTTAATGGTGGTGGTCAAATTTCTTTGCTTCAATTGGCGACTGAGGGTTGTAATCAAAAATATCCTACTGAGTCTGACTGGCCTGTGAATGACAAACCGTGGTATACTTTGCGCGATGCTGCGCAACGTCTCAAAGAGGAGGTGATGAAAACGGCAATTTTTCTGAATACTGCTGACCGGTTGCTTGATGCTTTCTTGACATCTTCTGTGCGGAATCGTATTATTCGTTCTTCCCCTGTTGCTTATAAGCAGGTCATGATGACTTTATTGATTAATCAGACTGGTAACATGTTATCTGTGGTGCTGGAATCGGTACGCCAACTCGGTGAGTTGGGTGAGTGGTTTAAACCTGAACGGCAGTCCCGGCCTGACACTCGTACTCCTGGTGAAAATAAATTTACTAGACGTGATATGTTTCTTGCTCTTCTGGCTGATGGTGTGCGTAAGGAGGACATTGATGGTGAGACTACTTCTCGTTTGTGGGAAATGTTTCGCAAACGTGGCTTGGATCGAAAGGAGGGTGCCCGGCGTGTTCGGACAACTGAGTGTGATCGTGGTTTTTCTGACGGTAGCGGTGATGACGACCGCCGTGGGCGCTCTGATCGTCGTGATGATCGACGTTATGCGCGTGATTTGTCCCCCCGTCGTGAGAGAGACAGGGAGAGAGAGGGGGAAAGAGAGAGGGGGAGAGATGATTATGTTAACAGCAGACGTAGAGATGATAGGGATCAATCCCCTGAGTTGAGAAGGAGAGAGGATCGACACATATTGGCCGATCGAAACCCGCAGTACAATGCAGGGAACAGTAATCCATTTCGTAATGGAGATGGATATGAACAGGAGGTATCGATACCTAGGAACCGTGAGAGTCTTTATCCTGATTTATCCTGGTACACAGAACACAATAAAAAGGACTAGGAAATAGGTCAAGCTCCAGTACACAGATGGGCTCACAGAGATAATAGACCCTATGTAGATATTGATATTTATTGGAGACATCGTAATATCCAAAGGGCCCGAGCATTGGTAGATACAGGAGCGGAGGCCACTCTTATTCATGGAAAATCAAAGAAGTTTAAAGGTCAGCCTTTTACAATTACCGGATTAGGTGGAAAGGAAACTCCCGCAGTTCAAACCTTACTTGAAATGAGAATAGGTAGAATTCCTAGAAAAGAATACTCTGTATTAGTGGTGCCACTCTTAGAATTCATAATTGGAATTGATATTTTGAAAGGAATGACTTTGCACTTAGATGATGGATGTTACCAATTTGGAACTAAACATTATATATCGTCCAGGCCTGTACGGGTTGGTCGTTTAAGAATGCCCCCCATAAAAGTTCCCCAGGCGACAAAAGTGGTTCGTCAGAAGCAGTATCGTATTCCAGGTGGTCATGAAGAGATTAGTACCACTATTCAGGAGTTGGTGGATGCAGGAGTTATAACCCCAGTTACTTCTGCTTGGAATAATCCTGTTTGGCCTGTACGTAAGAGTGATAATTCTTGGCGCATGACTGTTGATTATCGAGAATTGAATAGACACACACCCTCTTTGACTGTTGCAGTACCGGATGATATTACCCTAATTGAAAGAATCCAGAAACATCCAGGTACATGGTATGCATCCATTGATATTGCTAATGCTTTCTTTTCGATTCCGATTGCCCCTGAGTGTCAGGAACAATTCAGTTTTACGTGGAACGGGCGTCAGATGACGTTTAGAAGTCTTCCTCAGGGCTATGTGCATAGTCCTACGATATGTCACCGGCTGGTGGCAGAGCATCTGGCTGAGGTACCAGTTCATCCACAAATTCAGATATGTCACTATATTGATGATATTTTGATCCAAGGTGAATCACAAGAAGAAGTTCAGACCCAATTGGATAGAGTCATTGAGTGCTTGCGTGAGAAAGGTTGGGAAATCAACCCGGATAAATTACAAGGTCCGTCCCAGGCTGTGAAATTTTTGGGTATTAATTGGCATGAAGGGCACCGAGAAGTGATCCCTCAGGTTAAACAGAAAATTCTTGATTTTGCAGTTCCGAGAAATAGGAAAGAAGCCCAAAGCTTCATTGGTTTGTTTGGATTTTGGCGCCAGCATATTCCTCATTTGAGTCAAATATTGGCCCCTTTGTACCAGGTCACTCGTAAAAAGAATGCATTTGAATGGGGTAAACCACAGCAAGATGCGTTCAGTCTGGCAAAAGAAGCAATTCAGCATGCTCTGGAATTATGGCCTGTATGTGATGGTGATGTGGATTTGAATGTGTCTGTACAAGGCCTTTATGCGAATTGGAGTTTGTGGCAGAAACAAGGCAAGAGTAGAGTACCGTTAGGTTTCTGGACCAAAAAGTTACCTGATGCTGGTGAGCGTTATACACCTTTTGAGAAACAGTTACTTGCATGTTATTGGGCTCTGGTGGATACCGAGCAATTGACTTTGGGACATGATATAGTTTTGCGACCTGAAATTCCTATCATGCAGTGGGTTATGAGTTCGCCGAAAACTCACCGGATAGGACACGCCCAAGAGGCGAGTGTGATTAAATGGAAATGGTATATACAAGACAGGGCACGTGTGGGACAAAAAGGAGTTGCATCTTTGCATGAGCAGGTGGCACGGGTGCCATCAACTGAAACTGAGAGTGAATGTTCCGTACCTTTAGTACAGGAGTCTCCTGTTAAGTGGGGTAAACCTTTTGATGATTTGTCCGCAGAGGACAGAAACCATGTCTGGTTTACGGATGGTTCAGCAAGGTTCATAGGGCCGAAACGGCATTGGAAGGCAGTGTCCTATAATCCGATCACACAAAAATTACTGAGTACAACTGGTGAGGGTAAGAGCAGTCAATTTGCTGAACTCTATGCTGTTTATCAAGTTCTGAAACAAGAGTTACCTGGCACATGTCATATTTTTACCGATTCTTGGTCTACTGCCAATGGACTGGCAGTTTGGTTACCGACTTGGCATTCCCATAGTTGGAAAATCCATTCAAAAGAACTGTGGGGAAAAGAATTATGGCAGGAGATTTGGGAAATGCTCCCACAGAGTACTGTTACAATCTTCCATGTGGATGCTCATACCCCGATAGACTCTCTTGACAAATTCTTTCATAATATTGCAGATGAGAAATCTAAAATTGCTGAGGCAGTGGTGGACACGCAAGATTCTGATATTACGGGATTGGCGAAATGGGCCCACCAGAAAGCAGGACACTTTGGAGAGAAAGCCACTAGCAGGTGGGCTGCTGATCGAGGAATTTATATTCCCCTAGATTTAATTAAAACTGTTATTCTACATTGTCCTATTTGTCAGCATATCAGGCAGCGCAAAGTGCCCCAAATTGTTAAAGGTAATTTACATCGCGGGAAATTGCCCGCTCAAATTTGGCAGATTGATTACATTGGTCCACTTCCTATGAGTAGGAATTGTCAATATGTTTGCACCATTGTTGATACATACAGTGGCCTGTTGGTGGCCCTTCCCTGTAAGCAAGCTACCCAATTGAATACTATTAAAACATTGGAATTGATTATGATGTATTATGGTGTGCCATTCCAAATTCAATCTGATAATGCATCCCATTTTCGTGGAAGATTGGTACAGGAATTCTGTGTGGAAAACAATATTGAATGGGTATTTCATATACCATATTATCCACAGGCCTCGGGTCTTGTGGAGAGGTTGAATGGCCTGCTAAAAGACCAACTTCGCAAATTAACAGATGACAAGTATAAGAATTGGCGAGATTTTTTGCCTCAAGCGCTATTGATTTTGAATAACCGTCCTTTTCTAAATGCTGAATCCCCACTTATGCGTTTGTTTCCTCCGAATGTTGATGCTAAACCTAACGAGATCAGAGAGACTGTGATGTACTGGGAAATTACTCCTGGAGCTTTGGCTCCATGCAGAGCGACCCCAGGGTCGGCAGGTTTAGACTTGCATGCCATGGATGACACCATTATAAAAAGTAAAGATCGAGTCATCATTGAGACAGGTGTTGGTGTTCAGATACCACCTGGAAATTTCGGATTAATTGCCCCTAGATCGGGGCTGGCTGTAAAAGGCATTCAGGTGCTTGGAGGAATCATTGATAGTGATTATCAAGGAGAGATTAAGGTGCTCCTGCTGAATAGCAGTGAGGTTGATTTACTGATACATAAAACTGACCGAGTGGCTCAATTGCTAATAATGCCTGTCTTCAGTGGTGAGATGGTAAAAGGCACTGCCCCAACGTTGCTAACTGTACGAGGCCAGAAAGGTTTTGGCTCTACAGATAATCCTGGGGCCAGAGTTTGGGTGCAGTCGCCTAAGAATCCCCCTGAACAAGCAGAGGTCATTGCAACCGGTCAAGATAACACCATTTTAGTTATGAGACCAGGGAAAGATAGCTGGGAAGCAGTCCCGGCTGACAAATGTTATTTACGAGAATGAATAATGCCTGTATTTGATTCTCTTTCAGATCATTCTTTGGACTGTTGCTGCAGGATGTGTCGGCGTCGGACTGTTTTCGGGCTGGTGCGACGAGAGAGGAGGGATCCCATCAACCCGGGATGAGTTGAAAACCCGAGTGTCGCGTTCCTTCGCTGCGTGGGATTCGTCGCCAAACTTTTGGGTTACATTGGCCAAGCAAGTGACGAAGACCCCTCATTTCTGCTTGACACCGATGAGATCGGTAACTGATACATTAGCAACCTGTTTGGTTGCTGTCCCTGCTTCATTGGAGACCCTGACTCATATTTTTAATATAACAAATGCTCGTCCCAATGTTCTTCTGGGCGATTTCGCCACCCATGAGTATTGCCCCTTGTGTACTGTACTGTCAGACCCGATACCGCCTGTCCAGTCCCAAATAGTTACCCATAATATCACACAAGGCGATTTATGTTTTTTCCTTATTTGTGATCCTAGTGCGATTTCTGAATGTATGCGTTTAAAATTGAAAGGTGCCACCTCATTCACCGCTCATGAACGAACTTTGTGCTTTCAAAGGACACCGAAAACATGTACTTCTGTTCAGAACAACATGACTTGCAAGAGTATGGTAGTTACCCCCAGTCACTATCGCACGATGTTACTACCTGCCGGATGGCTTTTCTCATGTGGTAATACTTCCTGGCCATATATCCCCGCAAATATTTCTGGAGGCCCTTGTGCCATTACTAGATTTTGCTTGTTAATGTTTTCCTCACATCCGAATGCCAACTCTCGTGTGATCCGAGATACAGTGAGGTTACAGGAGGATTGTGACTCATCTTTGCATTTATATTCCAAGTCTGAATACCTTAGCCTGGCTGTTTCAATTGTTGGTGTTCCTGCTTTGGCAGTTTATAATTCCAAATCTATTGGGAAAATGGCCTGCTGGATGGTAAAATCCATCAATCATACTTCTACAATCCTGTCTGACATGCTATTAGACGCCCAGGGTGAACGAAGGGCTATCTTACAAAATAGAGCGGCTATTGATTATCTTTTGCTTAAACATGGACACGATTGTTCTGATTTTGAGGGTCTTTGTTGTTTTAACTTGTCGGATCATACAAAATCCATTCAGGTTCACATTGACAAATTACATGACTTGACAGAAGAAGTTAGAAAACACATAGACCAGGGCTGGTTTGACTGGCTCTTTAATTGGTTGCCTGATTTACATATGTTACGTCAGATATTAGGAGGTATTCTGATTACTATCGGCATTTTGATTTCTATCTGTTGCTTTATTCAGTGTATTCCTTCACTACTTCAATTCTGCACACCTGGTACTAGACATAGATCAGTTAGTTTTGTTTCATATTATTCTTCCACAGATGTTAGTTCTGTTTAATGAATGTATAATAGACTGAAGTCAAGGGTGAAATGTTCTGCTCGATTTTCCCGGTCTTCTTGTATTAACAGGTGATTGAATGTGACTTCAGTCTCTTACCATTCAAGCCTAAGGGTTAGAGTAGTGGATGGAGCCTATTTACTAGGCACTTCGACATGATTCTGTGCTCTTCCCCATAGATCAGGGCTTGCACATATAGCCTAGGGGATAGATTCGTTAGTATTAGGGATAACCTGTCCTGTAGTGAGGGTATTTCATAGAGCCGTGCTGAATGCAGGCCTGGTAGGCCTCAAACGGGAGAGACTCCATCTTTCTTTCTGCTTCGGCAGCTTGGGATTCTTCTAGGTCAAATGTGGTGTTTTAGTTATGAGGTGTTATTCGCTTGGAGAGAACCGGTTCAGGCCGGCCCTTATCGAAGGATTGTATTTTTCTTCATGCCGAAGACACTACATCAGGCCGGCCGGCTGGGAACGTGTCCTTGGTACGGGGAGGTACAAGAATTTGGTGGGCGGCAGGTTACGGGCCGGAATTTTCCATGAGGAAATGCACCTCTATATTAGTGAAAGTCTGAGGCAGTTACATGTTCAGTCCGTAGGCGGCATCTAGCCGTTAGCAGTAAAGCTACTACTTATTCCAGGGAAGACAGACGCCATCTTGAAGGCGGAGAAGAACTGAGAGACAGATGCTTTCCTAACAGAATAACCAGAGAGGAGAGAGTAGCCGATAAGGAAGAGGTCCCAGTGACTCGGAGAAGGGTGATTCCAGGCGAGCCGAGGCACAGACGAGAAGGGAGCCTAGATGACCACTGAGTGCAGGCTACATACTACTAAGGTGATGTCGACCCTTTCTTATTAGAGTGTACAACTTAATCTTTCACTTTTCTTTGCAGGTTATGTGGTATATCGTAATGTTATGTGATTGTATGTGCAATGAGTAATAAAGTATCCAGTTTGTAGTGAACCAACATGTGCTGTGTGTTCTTGTATAAGAGGGTAGCCTATTCTTCTAGTCAGCTGCGGCTACATGAACAGATGTTAACCCTGATCAGGTAAGTGGTAACTGAATAAGGGAAAGAGGAGCCCCTCAAACCTGAGAACAGGCTATGCCCGAACTGGTAATCCTTGTGTGATCTGATGAATAGTGAGACTGATTCCCTTTTTGTATGTTATGGTGATCATAGGATGAACTGTCGTATGAGACTGCCGTCTAGGTAGAGAGGTCTGGATTCGTAGGGGATCGCGAGGCCGCCAATTGTGCTGAGACTGCCGTCTGGGTAGAGAGGTCTGGGTTCGTATGGGACCGCGAGGCCGCCATTTGTGATACTGTCGTATGGGCAGAGAGGTCTGGGTTCGTATGGGATCGCGAGGCCGCCATTTGTGATACTGTCGTATGGGCAGAGAGGTCTGGGTTCGTATGGGACCGCGAGGCCGCCACTTGTGATACTGTCGTATGGGCAGAGAGGTCTGGATCCGCATGGGATCGCGAGGCCGCCGATTGTGCTGAGACTGCCGTCTAGGTAGAGAGGTCTGGGTTCGTATGGGACCGCGAGGCCGCCATTTGTGATACTGTCGTATGGGCAGAGAGGTCTGGGTTCGTATGGGACCGCGAGGCCGCCACTTGTGATACTGTCGTATGGGCAGAGAGGTCTGGATCCGCATGGGATCGCGAGGCCGCCGATTGTGCTGATACTGTCGTATGGGCAGAGAGGTCTGGGTTCGTATGGGACCGCGAGGCCGCCACTTGTGATACTGTCGTATGGGCAGAGAGGTCTGGGTTCGTATGGGACCGCGAGGCCGCCACTTGTGATACTGTCGTATGGGCAGAGAGGTCTGGATTCGTAGGGGATCGCGAGGCCGCCGATTGTGCTGATACTGTCGTATGGGCAGAGAGGTCTGGGTTCGTATGGGACCGCGAGGCCGCCACTTGTGATACTGTCGTATGGGCAGAGAGGTCTGGGTTCGTATGGGACCGCGAGGCCGCCACTTATGAGATCTTGGTATGCATAGTAGGAATCCCCTGTCCTTAGGTGATAGATATATGTGGTTGTAGGATTGTAAATAGGTTCTAGGGAGGGGGTAACGTTCTGGCTGGGTTAGTGAGGCTCTGATGAGCGGGTTCTATCTGATCCGAAAACCCAAGCAGAACACAAGGCCAATACTGTTGAACTGAGGTCATGTTCCTGCGATGTTTCTTAGAACATACAACGGACAAAGAAACGACCAGAGAAGGTACTAGTTAACTGTCATAAATTAAATAAAGATACTGTGACACAAGATAGACTTTTCTAAAACATTGTAGATTCAGTATATTCCTTATTCCTTATTTTAATGTCTTGTTTTCAGCTTACCAACTATGGAGGAGGCACTAATAAGGCGAACTGATGCTATGCCCTGATAAGGAGGATTGTTCGCAATCAATGTGATGGCCTAAAACAATATCAGATGTACCATTAATCAATGAAAGATATTCTTGATTAAGATGATCACTGAATAACATGATATATAATTTCCTGTGCTAATTGTGTACTGATATACCTATGTAATACTCCACTGGCTATACGATGATGAGGAGATGTTGAGGTATATGAAAACAGATCCTCAATGCGGAATGCCAATGGAGCAACTTGTCTTAGACGTAGCTATGCACTGTACATGGGTTCAAAAGATGAAAACACTGTAACCCACTCCATATCTTAGGTAGTTTTAAAAGGAGATATCAGGCTGCTCTACAGAATGATGAGATGATTCTGAAGGGCAAAAATTGGCTTAATCAAGTGACTTCAAGTGGGCTACACCGAAGAGTGACTCCAAATCGTATCCTTCATATCGAGAAATGATGAACTTCGTTTGAGGGGTTCTGTATTACTCTCAGGAGAATGTTTACTGTTTTATAAAAAAGCTCTTTACCCAAATGAAAAAGGCGGCCTAATTATTATGTTAACCTAAGCAGTTCAATAAAAAAAACTAACGTTAAAGCTAACTTATAGTTAGGAACACTTTATGTACTCTGTCTATACAAACCAGCCTTAAACTTTAAAAGCATTGGAAATTCTAAAGTTCTACCTTAAATTTAGAATTCATGCACCACCAGTTACATCTTAGATTTGTAATGTATGCACCACCTTCAATATAATATGCCATGCAACTCCTTACACAGTCTTGTCGCATCACTCACCACACTCCATTAATGATAACTCACCAGTCTACCATGCTCTGTGTTCTCAGAAATTAAGTTATTTAAAATGTGATGAGTTGTTATGAATCCTGTGATTTCACATGTACAAGTGATGTAATATGCAATGAAATAACTAGTGCTTGGAGAAGTAGTGAGTTATAGTTAATGTAGTGTGAGAAGTGAGGCGACAAGACTGTGTACTGTAGAGTGGCATACAGTGGAGTGGTGTACAGTGTAATAGCATACAGTGGAGTGTCATAGAGTGGATTGGAGTTCTGTGGAATAGTGCACAGTGGAGTGTGTACACAGGAGTGGGGTAAAGTGGAAAAGTGTAAAGGTTAGTGTTGTATAGGTTAATTGCATACAGTGCATAGAGTGCAGTGGCATAGAGTGGAGGGACGAATAGTGGAGTGGCTTAAACTGAAGTATTGTAGTGGCTACCAGTTGTGAAGAGATGCTAGTTCAAGCTGCTCACCCACACCTACAAGGCACTACACAACAAATGACCTGCGTACCTCAACAATCAAATACATTTCCACCAACCTACCAGTAAACTCCTCTCCAAATCCTTCTCCCTAGTAGCCACCCGATGCATCCACTGGACTAAAATTGGAGGCTGCTCCTTCTCCTACCTGGCAGCTAAGACTTGGAACAACCTACCAATGCACCTCAGAGCCTCACCATCACTCCAGCAGTTCAGAAAGGACCGCAAGACCTAGATGTTCAACCAATAGAAGAACAGGCAGCATGTTCTCCCAGCACATAGAGACCCTCTTGGGTGATGAAGCCACGTTCTACAAATCCTGAATGATTTATTGATAGAATTGAGTGGAGAGAGGGTAACAGTGTACAGTGGAGTGGTATAGAGTTGAGGTGTTTAGAGTGAAGTGGGGTAGAGTGGAGTGGCGTACAGTGGATTCACTTCGAGTGAAGCGGAGTATAGTGGAGTGACATAGAGTGTAATTGTGTATAGTAGAGTACTGTAGAGTGGGGTAGAGTGGAGTGGAGTGGCATAGAGTGGAGGGGCATAGAGTAGAGTGTAATACTTGAAACACACTTAGCGTCAAAATGAGTGAACGGATGTAGATGTAATCCGGAAGGAATATATATTATAAAGTGTTGATGTAAATTTTTGGTAGTAGGTGCAACTAGTGTAAGTGTTGTAATAGTTATAGGTGTTATAATACATAGTTATATCTTGTGCTGTGGTATACCACAGTAACTTCACAGTGTACCATGGTATATGCAGATGAGAAGGCAGTATCTCATTGGCTGATGGTTGTCTTTGAAAAATGTAGAAGGCAGCCATGTAGTTTTCAGTACACTTTTGCTGCATTCTGGTTTAGGGCTTTAGATATAGGTAAGTAGTAGGTTCTATTGTTGTTCTATACCTATTACCACTTTATAAATGTGGCAATAGGAAAAAAAATGTAGTTAAACCTTAATATGTATTTTGACACCACTTTAAGGAGAACAGTTCTTTTACATTTTTGTATGTAGCACAGTAATTTATAGATATTACTGCAGTACTCTACAGACTTTCTTGTAGAGAATTAAATATTGCTTTAGTATACAATATTTGTCAAATATAGTGTCGTACAGTGTATTTTCAATTTCTTTACATATTTATTTATAAAATATTTTTTTAAAGTACTTTGGTATTTACTAATAAGTACTGAGGTATTCCGTATATTTTAAAATATATATATATTCACTGAAAAAACCATAGGTTTCAGGGGTGTTATAGTTAGCTGGACTTTTCACTTGTACAAAACCATTGAAATTCCCCCGTTATAGTTAGTTCAGCTAACTATAACTCGCGCGCCCGCAATGCACTGCTGATGACGTCACATATTACATCACTCATGACATGGTCAGTGACATCACTCATGACATCACTGATGACATCTCAAATGACATGACTGATGACATCACTGATGACATCATCCAGTGAATGTGTGTTTTTCTGAAAATTAAATATGTTTTATATATGTATATCTCAAGGTCGATGGAAGAATAAATGGGTATATAAGTGTCAAAATGGATGATTTGTTTTTGAAAAATTGATTGTGTAACTGACTGATTAAGTGTATCATAGTGAATACATGGCTTAGTGAGTAATGTTTAAATATGTAAATATCTGTATCAGTCTCTCACTTTGTGTATAAGTGGCTGCATGGGTTGGTGAGTAGCTACATGGGTGTCTATATAGGTTATTAGTTGTTTTTTGAGTATCAGTCTGAGTGTCTGCATGGTTCGGTGGGGGGTATTACGTAATGCATAGGTGCATGAATGAGTGACTCACTGTTTGTATGGGTTGAACACAGCATGTGTGCAGGACTGTATGGGTGGATGAGTGTGTGTATGGGTGTGTTAGTGAGTGAATGACTGTCTCAATAGTGTCTTTATGAGTAACTACATACGTTTTAAACTAGTATATGTGACTATTGGTGTATATATGTGAGTATATGTGAGAGTGAGAGATTGAAAGAGTTCCTGTATGAATAAGTATGTGTTTCTATAAGTGATTGTTTAAAAGACTAAGTATGTGTAAGTTTCCATAGAAGTAAGTATGGTGGTGTGTGTATAACTGTATATGCAAGTAAATGTATGTTTGATTCTTTATTAGCATGAGTGACTATGTGTGTGAGTAACTCTATGGATGAGTGGCATTGTGTAACAGGATGTATAGGTGTATGAGTACATATGATGAGTGAGTACATGTATGAGTGACTGTATAGGACTGTTGGTGAATGAGTGGATGTGTATGTGGATCTTAGAATTACTGAAGAGGTTGTTGTAACTAGTATTGGTATGTCCATTGTTTTGAAAATTTTAGTCTCTATTTTTGAATGTGTGTATCAAAGGTTATATTAGGGTGAGAGGAGGTCTGCCACTCTATCACAAGGATGATGTCATCAGTGATGTCATCAGTGATGTCATTTGAGATGTCATCAGTGATGTCATGAGTGATGTCACTGACCATGTCATGAGTGATGTAATATGTGACGTCATCAGCAGTGCATTGCGGGCGCGCGAGTTATAGTTAGCTGAACTAACTATAACGGGGGAATTTCAATGGTTTTGTACAAGTGAAAAGTCCAGCTAACTATAACACCCCTGAAACCTATGGTTTTTTCAGTGAATTTCTGAGGTTTTTTGAATGCTAATTCCTAACTATAACGTGCCTGAAACCTATGTTTTTTTCTGTGAATTTCAAAGGTTTTTTAAATGCTAATTTCTAACTATGCCTACAGAGATAGGACATGTGAAGAAAGAAGAAAAAATGCACAGAAAGAAACAAAAGAAGTGCAGAAAGAAGCAACAGAAGTCCTCAAATACGAAGATAAGTGCAGGAAGAAGGATAACGTGCAGAAAGAACAAAAAGAAGAGCAGAAAGAAGCCTTGTTGCAAAATCATCCTGTACCCTCAACTTTTTCAGACGGATACTTGTGGTAACTGAGTCTGACTAACCAGTCCTAGAGCCAGTGCTATGTTAAAAGACACTTAGAATACAGTGAAAACACCTACATACACTAGGGAACATTATGCGTTGGGGTCCCCCTGTGATTAGCATGACCTCCTCTGTAAGCCCCTAGTATATAATAGGGCATGGGGATTAAAACTACCTCTTAAAACAGGCCACAGGGCGTTTTTGCACACGTTAACTCAGGCCCCGTCCCCTCCATTCACCACTGTGTAAACACGCCCTGTGTCCATTTTTAGTTGGGAGATTAAGTTCATTTGAATCCTGAGGGTCCCTAGGGTCCAACTAGCCCACTAGGTACCTCCAGTAAGTGCCACAGAGCTGCGTTGCAGAGAGGTGTAAAAAGTGGCACGGCCTGGACCACCTCTCTGCAATGCAGCTCAGTGGCGCTTACTGGAAGCACTTGGTGGGCTAGTTAGCCCCCAGGGGCCCTCAGTATTGAAGGGAAATTATATCCCCAATTTAAAACGTGCCATAGTGCGTGTTTGCACACGTCACCTCAGGCCCCGTCCCCTCCCTTCACCACTGTGTAAACGCGCCCTGTGGCTGTTCTAAGTTGAGAGATTAAGTCCCCTTGAATCCTAAGGGTCCCTAGGGTCAAACTAGACCACTAGGTACCTCCAGTAAGCGCCACAGAGCTGCGTTGCAGAGAGGTGTAAAAAGGGGCATGGCCTCAGAACACCTGGCTGCAGCGCAGCTCCCTGGCGCATACTGGAGATGCCTGTTGGGGGCGCGTTTGCAGAGTGCTGCACGGAGGGGGCATGGCCTCCGGCACGATGCCAGTCTTTTATTTATTTTAGTTTTTTAAGAAGGGGGGCTGTTTGTTTCCCCTTCTTATTCTAATTTATTGGCCCTGATGACCCCATCCCCCAGGGCCAGTCTCCTAATTATATTTTTTTGACCCCAATCCCCAGGGCCGGCCACTGTTTTTTATTATTTTTAAAAATTATATATTCATAGACACACCTAGGACATGCTGGACAAACCGTACGTACCTATCACCATGACGATTTGCGTGATATTCATTAAAAGGCGACTATGCATGCAATGAATCCACGTGGAATGTATTTACACCACTAGTGAAGCTCTGACATGTCTGATGCCCTACCGTGCCTAATCCTGGTAGACACCCTTGTCGTTTATTTATACAAACATGGGTAGCTATTGACGGGCACATTTAATACACATGCACACCAAGCCATTCTAAGGGGATTCGCCAAAAATTCGACCAAAACTATGCAAGAAACCCCCCTCACGGTTAATAAAACACACATCCACTGCCGGATGTGTAATACTTTTAATTTTACTCTCTGGAAAGGGGACGAACATCACTTGAGAGTCACAGCGTGCTCCTGACAGAGCCCAATGCTGTGTTACACCCACCATTGCCTGCCGAGTGCCACACACCTCTGTGTTGTATTCCACTAGCTAGTGCATATGCTATGACACTCTCTAGCCCATGTGCACTGTAACACCACCCCGTGAATATGTCATGCCACACTTGTCTTCGCACGGGTTATATTGCCCCATCTAACGTGCCTTTCTCGATGCATATGTTATAACGCACAGTGCTATGCCATACATATTACAATCTGGGATCCATATCTTTGTCACAGTGCATATGCAACGTTACACTCCCCAGCACATATTTTATATTACAACTTTAGAGACTAGTTAGGTTACACAACACTGCCCTGTGCATATTACACTCCAAGGCGCATATCGCATAGCACGCGCTAGTGCCTGTGCTATCTCGCGCTCTCCAATGAATCTGTCATTGCGCACAATGTATTGCATATTATATTTCACGCCCGGTTCATCTTATATCACACTTTTTGGTGCATAGTTTATACCATACACTATATCTAGTTTTCATTTTCAATCGTGCTCTCAGGACTATGTTCTATATAACACTGTGTTCACCTACCCTTTTCACGGGCATTACATTTTGCAATAGGGGGTGGAGGGTCAGGGGGTGTTTCTGCCAAGTGAGCCCGGAGTCACAGTCACAAACGTCCTCTTCTTCCTGAATAAAAGTGAGATTATGCTGCATACTTGTTCATATTTTAAGTAGTTCGCACAGACACAATGTTTTAAAAACAATAAAGTTCCTAATACCCGCCTTCTCTGAACAGTTAGCTTGCTGCCCCATCCCCTTCCTCCCTATCCTCTGTTGTGTGAATCCATGGACTAGCCTCCTCCCTCCTGCCATACATGGTCTGATGTGCTGCCACTGCCCTCAATTTAGTATGATGTACCAGTCCACTCCTCCTGCCCTCCATTGCCCAATTCTATGCCCCATCATTGACCTCCTGCTTAAACTCTGTGCTTAGCTTGCTGCCCCTATTCTCCTTCCCCCTGCCCTCCGATGTCTTTGTGCATGCCCCTGCTCCATCCTTTTTGCCCACCATGTCCCATGGACCTGCCACTCCTATCTACTCTGAGTGTTCTGTTGAGCTGCCACTCCCCTCCCACCTGCCTAGCATTGTCAGATGACTGTAACCTGTCCCTGCCACCTCCACCCTGCCTGTCCACATGCCATGCCCCTATCCTCTTCCTCCTGTCCTACATGGTCCATTGTACTGCCACACCCTTCTGCCCTCCCTGGTCTGTTGTGCTGCAACTGCTCCTCCTGCCTGCCCCGTGTGGTCTGTTGTGAGGTCCCTTCCCCTGAACTTTCTTGTCTGTGCACAGGTCCTTACCCTCCCTTCTATCCTCCATCGTCCTTTGTGCATGCCCCTCCACCCTCCTTCTTGCCCATCATAGCCATTGTGCTGCCACTAACCCTCCCACTTGCCATGCATGGTCTTCTGTGCTGCCATGGCCCCTCTCACCTTCCCTGTGTGGTCAGTTAGCTGCCCCTGACCCCCTCCCACCTTCCCTCCATGGTCTGTGTGTATGCCATCACAGTCTCACTGTTGCTCTTCATGGTGTGTCTTGCTTCTAGTGCCCATCCTGCCTGACCTCCATGGCTATCTTGCTGCTCCTGCCCTGCCCCCTTGCCCCCAGCCCTACTCCCTCCCTCCTGGCTTGTCTGTTCCATTGTAATGCCCCTGATCCGTCCCTCCTGCCCTTTATGGTCTGTTATGCTGCAGCTTTCTCTCCTGTCTGTCCATTATGGTCAGCTAGCTACCATTGCCTCTTGCCCCTCTGTTCTCTGTTCTCCATGTGCATGGTCCTGTCCCCTCCCTCTTGCTTTCTATGGATTGTTGTGCTGCACTCCCGTCCTGCATGCCGTGTGTGGTGTATTGTGCTGCTGCAAACCCTGATGCCTGCCCTGCAGGGTCAGTTTGGTGCACCTCTCCATGTCCCTCCTGTCCTCTGTTATCCAAGTCCATGTCCCTATCCCATTTCCTTCCATGATCCAATGTACCATACTTGCGAACATTTTGAACTTGGTAAGAGGGAGATTTTGAAAAAAAACTGGGGTATTGATTTTCCCCTTTGAGTTACATTGAAAAAGAGGATATTGTAGACAGGAGACAGATCAAATAAAGCCCATTTGAGCTTAAAAACATTGGACGTTTCCTGGCTGAATCGGGTCTGTTGGCATGTATGGTTGTACTACCATTGCCTCTTCCTTCTGCCCACAATGGTCTATTACATTGCCACAGCCTTGAAGGAGGGTAGATTTTGTATCACAGGGGGCCCCTGGCCCGTTCTGTCCACACCTGAAGTATGAGACCCTTGTCCTTGCCCTGCCAGCTGCATTTGTAGGCCGTATTAAATTGACCAGCGGGTCCTGTGTTGCTATATAATTATCCTGAGACATCCTTACCACTCAGCCAGCATAAAACCCCTGTGTAGGCCCTTCTGTTCAATATGTAGGCCTCTTTGTTAAATTGACCATAGCTCTGCAATTTTAGTGTATAGCAGTCTGAAGGCAGGTCTGCGAGGCCTTCTGATCCAAACTGGTAGCCCCCACCCTACCCGAGTGCTCCGTGCTCGGTATCAAAGTTCAACATCCCCCTGAAGCTGTCGACATACAGTAGGCTGCATCCTGGACTGGTACTTGCTTCCTGGGCAGGTTTCCCGCTTTTAAGGAAGTGGCAACCGCAGAGCGTCAAGTTAGGAGAACTGAGGAGATTTTATACATGAATATATTGAATTCCCGTACAATACCCATTTTTTTCTGCTTGCTCTATGGAACTTACGATAAGCGATTGGCCTGAGAGACTGACCTTTTCACCCAGTCCATTGTCAGCATTAAGTGGGTAAATGACGAAATGTCTGGTAAAATCTGCAGACGAAGCTTTTGGGTAGCATACGTAGGTAGATGTAGCGTGCAAAGGAGCCCACAAAATGATATAAAAAGGGAGCACCCACAGATATCGACGGACTACCTCGCCGTCTGTATGTAGGTTAACAGGCAGTGCAGGTTTTCCCCAAGAGCTGGGAGCTCTTGTCTTCCTTTGCTTAAAATGTCTTGCTCTGCTTTGCTTGAAGTATCTTATTCTATTTTACCTATATGAAATGTCATGTTATGTTTAACCATTGTTCTCTTTACTTTTGCATTTAAAAGATTTTGTATTGTAATTGCAGGAATGCTTGCTCTAAGAGTAAACGTGAGTGTTCCTAGGTAACATTTTCCTTGGTGTAACTTGTTTCTCATGATGCATTTATAGATGTGTTTTCTCTCTCTCTCTGTCAGTACATTAATTGAGATACAGAGAATATTATGACAGCTGTATGATTATCTGGATTCTGTATTTTGTACTTTATGTCTCTATTCTGCGGTTTATTTGAAGTTGCATCTTCTCATTAAACTGCCATTGTATTCTGCCTCCAATTCCATGTCTCATATGTCTGTTTTCTTCATTTTTGGAGCAAGCGTTCCTAGGTACCCCGGCTCAAATTAAGGTGCCCCTTTTGTCCCTGACTCACTCTCCTGCTCAGTTCTGTGGTGGCTCCCGGGGATCTGGGGACCGCCCCTAGCTTCCTTGACCCGTAATAGATCTTCCCTCCAACAGCCTCTCTTGCAAGTCCTGTATTGTTGGTTTGTTGCCCCTGCCCCCCTTTCCACTGCCCTCCATAGTCTGTTGTGCTTCCACGGCCCTTCCTGCCTGCTCAGTGTGGTTAAATTGTTGCCTTTGCACCCTCCTACCTGCCTTCAATTTTCAGAGTCCGTGCCCCTGGCCTCTGCCTCTCAACGGTATCCTAATGAACAACTAGATTGCTAACATTCTATATTTATTACAAAAGTGTGGAACGCCTGACATCATCTTGATGTAATCAAAACTGTAATACCTAGAGCATTTCCTTTAGAAATTACATATATGAGAGGGTCTTATTGGCATCAAAATTATGGTTAGTGCTCTAAAAGACTAAAATAAGGACATATTTTCTGAGTTTTCAAATAGCGACAAAGCACTTTTAAATTATTTGTTATCTTTATGTTTTTTTATCCAGTTGACCACTTGATTAAATGTTGCACTTAGGGGAGAGGATGTGGTGTTACTTCCAGAACTGCAGACTTTGCAACTGGGGAACCAGGTTGCAGTTTCTGCTTCAGCTCGACATTCTGTGATTCTGGTCAAATCACTTAGTCTCCCCATGTCTACAACCAAAATGAATTTGTTCTTGTGTGATGTAACCAATGCTCATGTAAAGCACTCCAATACCTGACAAGTCTGCACTATATAACACTGCAAAAACACAAAATAATAAGTGTTTTGCACACTTCTGTCATTGGGCTATATTTGGGCTACACCTGGGTGATTTTGGGCTACATTTGGGCTCTTTTGTCTCCGGTGGCCATCTTGGGAGATTTATTTGTTATGAAGTTTCCTAATTTCCTCATGTACTGCAGTCTCCTCAGTAGGAAATGCTTTCAGTTTTTTACTTTGATTCCATCATGAAGGTATTCAGATATGTCACACATTTGCCATAAATTCTGAATGTTAGCACTCTAGTCGCTCATTAGATCACTGTAGTAAAACTACTGCACCATGGAAGTCTGCTCCTGGTATTAAAAGTGCATGTTTCAGTCTGCATGTCAGAATTTTTTAATGAAATAGAAGAGGATTTGAGAAGTCACTTAAAATGTGCCCTCATTTTCTTTCTTCAGCATTAATCATAATTTCTATGGCAAAATGAACCTCCTCATTGTGTTCCTTTTTAAATTAAATGTTTTAAGTGTTACCAGTTTATTCCAATCAAGATGGCTTCAGGTGTGCCATACTTTTGTCATAATGAAGACAGTAAGCGCTCTAGTTGTTTTTAAGAACATTCTGGGACATTCTGTCATTGGGCTATACTTGGGCTACATCTGGGTGATATTTGGGCTACATTTGGGCTGTTTTGTCTCTGGTGGCCATCTTGGGAGACTTATTTGTTATGAAGTTTCCTAATTTCCTCATTTACTGCAGTCTCCTCAGTAGGAAATACTTTCAGTTTTTTACTTTGATTCCATCAAGAAGGCATTCACATGTGTCACACATTTGCCATAAATTCAGAATGTTAGCACTCTTTTTGCTCATTAGATCACTGTAGAAAAGCTACTGCTCACCAGGGAAAACTGCTGCTGGTATTGAAAGTGCATGTTTCAGTCTGCATGTCAGAATTTTTTAATGAAATAGAAGAGGATTTGAGAAGTCACTCAAAATGTGCCCTAATTTTTCTTTCTGTAGCACTAATCATACTTTTTATGGAAAAATGAACCCCATCATGTTGTTCCTTTTTAAATTAAATGTTTTAAGAGTTACCACTTTAATCCAAGCAAGATGGCTTCAGGTGTGCCATACGTTTATCATAAGTAGGACTGTTAGCGCTCTAGTAGTTCTTTGGAACACTCTGGGAAGCTGCAGTAGAACACAAAGGAATCAACTGACATTCTGCCCTTGTTGGATGTACATGTTTTACTGAGAATGTCAGACTTCATTCTCACATGACTGAGAAAGATAATGTGAATTTACAGAAAATAAGCTCTCAGTTTAGCCTATAGATCACCTTCCAAACCTCTGTGGTAAAAGCATGAGAAAATATTTTTCTCTCAATCATGATATCCCAGCAGAAGGCTTTTTCACATGGTGAAATCACCTTAGAACATACCACAATTCCTAAAATGAGTATGGTACCATCAACAAATGATTTATAATGTAACTAAAGTCTTAAAACCTTCTATTAACTGCAATGCTTTTTAATGAGGTGCTATCATGTATATTGGTCCCAAGATGGCTGCCAACACTTCTTGGATGAAGTGCTGACAGCCAATCAGATCTCAGGATGAGATGAGATGTGTGGTTAGGCTCCGCCCACATATATATATGCTTTTAAATGCAATTTTCTCAGGAAATATTGAACAGATTTACACCAGACCTGCAAAAGGCACTTCCTTGACCTTATGGCTACCTCTCTGCCAAATGTCAAGTAATTCTGTTCAGCCGTTCGGGCTGTAGCTGTGTCTAAAGGTCCTATGGAAAAATGCATGGGGAAAACGCGTTTTGGGACCCCCCTTTTTTCTCGGCCCCTGCTTGACGAATCCCCCCGAGACTTTCAGGGTAGGAGCGGAGCGTAGCGCCCCACCTATTTTGAAAATTTCGCGAGGATTCGTCGACCGGCGCCAAAGTTATTCCAAATAGAATGTTGCGGATTTCCTATGGAAACAGGGTCCTAACTATAACTACCTACTGGCGACCGCCAGTAGGATATATATATATATATATATATATATATATATATATATATATATATATATATGTTCCACCAAGTGCCCTCAAGCATCGGGAGAGCACTCCCAGCGTTCTCGCCTTTCAGCTGTAAGATGCTGCTTGCTTTTCAAGCTCCAAATAAAACGTACAATGCCAACGCGTTTCAAGGCTCAAGGCCTCTTCTTCATGGGCTGCTTTTAAAAACGCATCACAGGCTCCCATCATTTCCGGTGTTATTTATTCAAAAGTTCAAACCCTCAGTGGGCGTTGCCAAGTGCTTTTTAATGCTCAGTAAATCACGAACTATCACGGGACTCACTGTGAGTTTAACAAGTTTTCTCCAACTGGGACTCGATTTCCCAGCATGCAAGAGTACTATACTGACACTGAACATGACCCACTGGGGGTCGCTGCATGCACTTAAAAGCTGATTGGAGCTACCCGTGAGTTTGATGAGCTGCCCAGGAAGAAGAGGACAGGGTCCTCGAAACGCGTCGGCATCAGCTTAAAAGTGTACCTGAAATGCAAAATGCCGGTTCAACGGATTAAAGCCTGTTGGTTTCAAGTGCTGCGAGTGCGTCTTTTTGCTTTCGGGCCTTTGAAATGTAATATATACACGGCTGCCCTGCCGTGAAAGACTGCACCGTCACCGCCAATTGAGGAGAGGCTGCGCGGCGATGTGGAACTGTGCCATAGCCGCGAACAGCGCAGCACTTGAGGATTTAATTACTGGCTAATGCAATTGGGAGCCTACTAAGGTGAAAAAATGCTTTTTAATGCTCAGTAAATCACGAACTATCACGGGACTCACTGTGAGTTTAACAAGTTTTCTCCAACTGGGACTCGATTTCCCAGCATGCAAGAGTACTATACTGACACTGAACATGACCCACTGGGGGTCGCTGCATGCACTTAAAAGCTGATTGGAGCTACCCGTGAGTTTGATGAGCTGCCCAGGAAGAAGAGGACAGGGTCCTCGAAACGCGTCGGCATCAGCTTAAAAGTGTACCTGAAATGCAAAATGCCGGTTCCACGGATTAAAGCCTGTTGGTTTCAAGTGCTGCGAGTGCGTCTTTTTGCTTTCGGGCCTTTGAAATGTAATATATACACGGCTGCCCTGCCGTGAAAGACTGCACCGTCACCGCCAATTGAGGAGAGGCTGCGCGGCGATGTGGAACTGTGCCATAGCCGCGAACAGCGCAGCACTTGAGGATTTAATTACTGGCTAATGCAATTGGGAGCCTACTAAGGTGAAAAAATGCTTTTTAATGCTCAGTAAATCACGAACTATCACGGGACTCACTGTGAGTTTAACAAGTTTTCTCCAACTGGGACTCGATTTCCCAGCATGCAAGAGTACTATACTGACACTGAACATGACCCACTGGGGGTCGCTGCATGCACTTAAAAGCTGATTGGAGCTACCCGTGAGTTTGATGAGCTGCCCAGGAAGAAGAGGACAGGGTCCTCGAAACGCGTCGGCATCAGCTTAAAAGTGTACCTGAAATGCAAAATGCCGGTTCCACGGATTAAAGCCTGTTGGTTTCAAGTGCTGCGAGTGCGTCTTTTTGCTTTCGGGCCTTTGAAATGTAATATATACACGGCTGCCCTGCCGTGAAAGACTGCACCGTCACCGCCAATTGAGGAGAGGCTGCGCGGCGATGTGGAACTGTGCCATAGCCGCGAACAGCGCAGCACTTGAGGATTTAATTACTGGCTAATGCAATTGGGAGCCTACTAAGGTGAAAAAATGCTTTTTAATGCTCAGTAAATCACGAACTATCACGGGACTCACTGTGAGTTTAACAAGTTTTCTCCAACTGGGACTCGATTTCCCAGCATGCAAGAGTACTATACTGACACTGAACATGACCCACTGGGGGTCGCTGCATGCACTTAAAAGCTGATTGGAGCTACCCGTGAGTTTGATGAGCTGCCCAGGAAGAAGAGGACAGGGTCCTCGAAACGCGTCGGCATCAGCTTAAAAGTGTACCTGAAATGCAAAATGCCGGTTCCACGGATTAAAGCCTGTTGGTTTCAAGTGCTGCGAGTGCGTCTTTTTGCTTTCGGGCCTTTGAAATGTAATATATATATATATATATATATAAACTTTTAAATAATTTGTGCTGCCTATAACTACTTTAATAAATTGGTATAGGTAGGGGAAAATTATCACACCTAATACTTACCTACATCTAAGGCGCTAACCCATAAAACAGGGAAAGTGGCCTTAAAGCAACATGGCTGCCTTTATCTTGTAAAGGCATTCATTAGCCAATCACCTATTACCTTGTCATCACTATGCACTGCTGTAGTTTCACGAAATACCATGACATTTTGTGAAACTACAGTGACAACAGATATCACTAAGTTTAAATGCCTTACAATGTAAAAACGACAGGGCATCTGACCACTATGCGTGAGTACAAAGTCAATGGAAAAATTATTTTTTGCCCCAATACATTTTGTGACTCCCCTTTTATCTTTGCTACCCCTTGACCAATCACAGTTAAACTTTTCATCCTCTGCCAATTTGAAAAAAAGCAATAAGTCCGTAAAGTTTTATGGAGATTCGTTAAACAGGGGCAAAGTTATTAGCAAGCAAACATCTGAGGAATTCCTATTCCTGGAAATTTTATCTATAACTACAGAGTGCCTACTGCCACTCTGCACTATCTATCTATCTATCTATCTATCTATCTGTCTCTCTGTCTATCTGTCGTTCTGTCTGTCTGTCGTTCTGTCTGTCTGTCTATCTGTCTGTCTGTCGTTCTGTCTGTCTGTCTATCTGTCTATCTAGATATATAGTTTCACTGAATGTAGTATTATATTTGGGTGAAATTTTCAGTATCAATGTAACAATTTTACCTTTAAAAGCCCTAGAAATTCACCAGTTATCACAAATAACTATAGCTCACACACCTGCCATGCATCGTTTTCTCATCAATAATTTCATTGCAAATGCTGCAGTGATATTATCAATAATGACATATAAGATATCATGAGTATGTAATATGTTGGACAATTAGCAGTGTATGATGCTGAAGAAATGCCCTGCAGGCAGTCAACCCCACGCTGCACATGGTTTTAGGCCATGCACTTTGGGGTGTTTATCACAGGCCTTGGCCTGTGGGCAGACACCGCAGCCAACCCCCCTCCCCCTTGCAGGTAGCCAAACCATACCCCTCCCACCCGCATCCTGCGCCCAAGCAGATTTATCATCCTTCTCTAAAAAATACCAATACTTTTAATCAAATGTATATTTCAATAATACACACAATTAAATGTTTTTTGTTATTGCTTACTTAAAATGTATTTAAGAACGTTTTATTAAACTGCATGACTGTGACTCTCTTTACATAGTTTTTATTATTACGTTTAGGTGGAAAATAAATATTCAGAGGGATATTTTTTTTTCTTTTCGAAAGAAAACTAACAGGTCTCTAAGTCTACCTTTTAACATTTCACATCCCAAAAATTGCAATCATAAAATAACTAAATAAGGGCACTGCAGTCCCAGCTGTAGAGCAAACGCTCCAGCCTTGGAAATCCTTTTGAAAAAAATGGTACATTCTCTATTTGGGTCATGGTTTGATACACCATGGACACTTGCATTTTGTATTCTAGTGTTGCAGGGAGGCTACTGAACTTCCTGCAGAAAACCCTACCCAACATTAAAACATTTTTTGGGTGATGTCACTGCCCCTTTTAGGGACATCGCTAAAACCAAAATACATGCACATTGCCTTCCCAGGTTATTATGGGACACTCCTTGAAGGAGCAGTGAATAATAAAAGATCAGTCATGGCCACTCATTTATTAGTCACTTTTAGTAACAAAGCTGTGGGGGGGGGGGGGGAGGCCCCTTGTGGCCCTGTGACTCCCTGCAAGCAGCCCTATGGAGCCATGCAGGAGTCAGCATTTATTGTTTATTTTAAGGGTTGCCCCGTTGCTCACCTGGGGCAACCCAGGCCATTATTCTTTTTGAGAGCCATGGGGAGGCCATAGCTTGCACGGCCCGACGGCGCTCTACTCCTGCAGGAGCCAGCATTGTACTTTGTTTTTATTTTAAAGTGTCATGCCCCAGAGCCCATTTGGGACATGCCACAGCTAGTCCCATATTGGGGGGTGCAGAGGGAGGACTAGGACCCCCTCAACCCCAAATATCACTCCTCCTGCAGGAGCCAGCATCTTTCTCTTTTACATAGGCTGCCCTGGTACCCACCTGGGGCACCCCACAACTAGTCTCATGTTGGGGGCTGGGAAGAGGCCCAGGGCCCCAGCAGTTTGCTGGCTCCCCTGCTTGCACTGGTGCAGTGCAAGTCGACATTGTCCCAACCCAGTGTAAGCAGTTTGCTTTTGCTCCCTCGGGGTGGTAGCAATTCAATGCATTTTACTTCCCGATATCACAGGCAAGAAAATGTTTTCTTCTCCCACTAGGGAGGAGCAGCTTTGTGCTCCTGCCAGGTTGTAAAACACTGCATTTTCCCTGCCTGCGCCCATAGTCAGGGAAACAAAATGTCGTCCTAGAATTTACGTTCAGGTCACAAATATGGATCACTGACACTCGAGGTATAGGATACTTTTCCCATAATTAGACTAGGGAATGGGGTCTGCCTAAAAAGTACCTGAGGAAAGCCGCGAGACCCTGTTGGGTTAAGGTGGCTGAAACATGTTAACCGCAATTAACTGTGGATGTAAGGGACCATTGATATGTCCTCAAATTACATCCTGCCTTGTTTGTATCCTTACCAACGTTCCCATGAATTAAATAACTCTAATAGGGATCGTGAGGATATTTTAAGACACCTTACACATATACCATTAATTCTCACACTTAGAAGTGCTCACTCACCCTGCCCACTCAGTCACACTAGGGCCCCGATTACGAGTCTTGTGGTCCACGGACCACCAGACTTGTGGGGGCACAGCAGTGGCTGACTCCCAACCACGATATGGGCAGTGGGACCACCACAGCCCCGCGGCAACTGCCAGGAAACCGCCGTTCACTGGTGTTGCTGCGGCAAGGCAAACACAAGGAGATGATGGATGGAGCGCTGAAACTTTTCAGACACAAACCCCCAGTCACAGATCTGAGTTGAATCCATCATCGTTCTTTAGTTCACTTTGCCACCCCAGTTCAGACCAAGCTATATGCAAATCAGTCTTGACCCTGTGCCTCATGGGAACAGTCCAGCCCGAACGGCCAAGCCAGATGTTCCCTGGACCGGAAACAAACATCCTGGGGCCGGTTTCGGGGTAACCCCCCTCGTCAGACAGGCTAGTTTAAATCCAGTGGCAAAGTGAGCAAAGGACCCACATCTGGGCATACCATGCCAACTTGGGGCAAACAAAGCAAACCCAAGGAGAAGATGGACGGAGCGCTGAAACTTTTCAGACACTCACCCCCAGTCACAGATCTGGGTTGAATCCATGACCCAGCTATATACAAATCAATCTTGACCCTGTGCCTCAGCCCAAACTTCCAAGCCAGGTAACACCCCTCATCAGCCAGGCTACCTTGAATCCAGCAACAGTCAGGAGGCAGTATAATGGTTGGCGTGACCACCACAGTCCCACCAAACATGTTATAAGTTTCCTCTCTGACATGGTTTTCATGACTGTTTCACCACCATGAAAACTGTGCATAGAGGAAACAAGGGGAGTCCTATATGGCCCCCTAATGCCTCACACACTGTGGAGTCACACAGGGGGCACAACATGTGCTCCCTTGTGTGCATTCACATCAGTTACTGCACAGCATGGACTTTTCAGTCCATGCCATGTAAGAACTGTTTTTGGCAGTCCCATTGCGGTACCCATTTTCAGTGCACCCCTGTGGGAACGTCAAAAACAAATCCCACCACACAGGAGGAAACTCCTAATCTGGCCGGTGGCCTGACCACAGCTTTGGTGGTGAGGCGGCGGGGCAGAACCACTGCCACACTGCCAAAGTTGTAATCGAGCCCTAGGTGTCTCGAGTGCCATCTCAATGATGAAGCATGCCACCTTTGAATTCTAGTGGGTAAGAGTCTCTCAAAAAAACTCTTAGAGACTCCTGACTAACACAGGTTTTCTGGGACCGACTTTTTTTTAATTGTTTGTTTGTTGTTGGAAGTTGAGTGGCCATACCCCTAATACTTCTTTTGCCTCCATTGTTTGATTATTATAGACTCATTTAGAGATGGACAGACCTTAAGATTTCCGTTGATGGATCCCCTGTTGCTTCAGTTAACAGGAAATTTCCACCCATGGCTCAATGCAGTAAGTGCAGTGTGAAGAAAGACATTATACTGCCAGATCAATTTAGAGGGGATGGTGTAATGTCTTTTTTAGGTCTCGCTTAGCGTCGCAGCGCATGCATTGCTCGTTCTTCGAGATCTATTGATGTCGGGTTGCTTTTGGAAGTGGGGTTGGTGACCACCCTGTCTCCCTTAGCCCCTGCCCACTCGGACTGGACTCATCATCTGTTGCTTATCATGCACGCTGCGTCTCTTCAGTTCTCCCTTCTCACAAGGCGGTGGGCTTTTCGGCACTTGTTTGCATTAGGCTCCTTGGCTGATCCTCCTGGACGCTCGCCAGGTGGCTGTCCTCTCCATTGTCTGATCTTGGCACACCGCGTGTCCTTTTGCTCTGTGTTTTAAGCCTGGTGATGCCTGCTCCCAGCCTGGAACCCGGGCCGTCACTGCTGCCCCTGCTATCCTGCCGGGCCGACCTGTCCCCTCCAGGTTGTTAACACGCTGAGCGGTGGACATAACGTGCTCGTGGGGGTGAGGTACTAGGGCTGGGCAAATATTGTCCTTGTGGGTGTGACACACTAGGGCTGGGCATATATCGTCCTCATGGGTGTGACACACCAGGGGTGGGCATATATCGTCCTCGTGGATGTGACACACTAGGGCTGGGCATATATCGTCCTTGTGGGTGTGACACACTAGGGTGTGAACATCGGCTTCTATTGGAATTCTCCAGGGCATATTATCAAGTCCATTATCGCCGCTTTAGCGGCAGTTTTCTGCCGCTAAACCGGCGATAATTTTAACGCCGTCCTTGATAATATGCCCCAAAGAATTTGATTTGAAAAAATGTTTGATGAATGGCAGTCCAAACTGATGACAGCCACCCAACAAACATTTTAAACATCGAAATAAACCACTGGGACAGCAATTCCTTTCAATGTACTGAGATGACTGCTGGAACAGCGTTCACCTCAGAATTTGGCTGAGGTATTGTCCCTTGCTTCCATGATGGACTGAGTATTGCCATACACACCTAAAATCTGATCCTAAGTCTCTGTCAAAATTCATGCAGCTCTTCACACAGTATAGAAAGTTATCAATAAACAAAAGGGGTTTTCCTTTTTTTATTTTGCCCTAATGGTTCTACAGAAAACCTGATATACCTGCACTGCATCTAACTTTATATAATCCTTCAACATCCGACGCAGATTCATTAGACAGCACAAAACTATAATCAAATTAATCTCAATTTAATTTTGCCCCACCCTTGATTGAGTGACACAAAACTTGGCATACCAACAGAAACGAAATTCTTCAAAGATCCTGCAAACATATTTGCATATTTACCACACAGTGCCAAAATTATTATAAAATGAACACTTTTTTATAGGTGAACTTTTATAGAGTAACACTTTCATAGTCTTATAGTTATAACCTTCAATTATATTGTCCTCCCTCTTTGATGCACAAACGTAAACATATCATGAAAAGGGTAAACAGGCTAGGTTTCTGCTACATTTCATACAGATCCATCCAATGGTGCCAACGTTATTAGTAAATCAAAAATATTTTTGACTCCCTCCACAATTTAAACATGCCTGCCCCCATTGGATCTTCATTAAACCTAAAATATCCACATTGGGTGTAACTTGGATGCCACATTTGATGCATATTCATCAAACAGTATCCAAATTATAACTAAATGAAAATGTTATTGATTCACTGGGTACATATTGTCATTTTTAGGATGTCTTTCAGAAAGTACCATTCCAATTACACATGAGGAGATACCAGTTTCTGCAATGAAGGGAAGTTGCATGTCAGGATAACAAAGTATTGGTACAGAGGAAAAGGCAAACTTTAATTCTTAGAATGTTTCTTCTTGTGCTGAATTCCAAATGAATCAAACCCATTTCTTTGCTGCCTGTGATGGGTTTTGCGAAGTATGAACCTATGAATGTCTTTGCTTGAGCGGGCCTGGAGATATTCTTGTACTGTTGTCAGTTTATTCAAATGAATACTGATTCACTGGTCAGAGATAAAAAACAAAAACTAAGAAGGTGGAGTTAAATCTTTCGAAACAACAAATTTATAGTTTAACATCCAGGTTGTCTGGACAGAACTTCTCTGAGACAGATGTAGTGTTGTTCCAAGATCGCTGAAAGCACAAGGATATCATCTATATAAATAACTAGGGAACTATTGCATTGTAGGTGTTGAAATACGGCAGGGGCATTGCACAGACCAGATGGCATGACCAAATATTCAAAATGCCCATGTCAAGTATTAAACGTGGTTTTACATTCATCATGCTTCCTCATTTGAACCAAATTGTAGACCCCTTCAAGGTCTAATTTCATCAAGATCCGATCCAATAATACTGTCAATATGTCAACAGCTATGTATACCTTTATCAACTGTTCGCATAAAATGTTAGTTTCAATTGTCACATTTGTGACCATCACTCTGAGCTCTGCAGAGAGGTAGAGAACAAGATGAAATTGTAGTCCGGACATCTTTATGGCCCACTGACAGGCATTAAGAGAAGCTTGCGCTGCTTTCAGCCTCTTCTCTAGACATCCCAGTCGTGTACTGTCATGAGCATCCACACACAACAGGAATTCACCCAGACACCAAAGTTCAGAGCATGCACTATGCAAGTTCTATGTTGCATAAAAAAAACTTCGGGTGGGAGGAACTCACGGAGTTTCAATCTGCGGAATTCTACAAAGTTACATAAAAACTCCATGAGATTCCGCAGAATTCCGACTACGGGTAGAAAATATGCAGCTTGTGTTGCTTGCACTCCAAGTTAGCGCTGGTAGCTCAAGCAACACTGAAAAATCAGTGTGAACGGCACCATGCATTGAACAAGACTGTATGACCATTCAAGTTGATTTTGCTGCCGCTCAAGTAGAAAATCTACTCAAGAGGCAGACCTCTGACAGTGACCGCACACGACCGCTTGCGGCTTCCTGCATTAGAAAATCGCACTAGGGGATGCCAAATCTTGCTCGCAAGGTCGCTTTTTCTGCATCCTTGTGGGAGAAACATTCCTCCATGTGGTGATTGACAGAATTTGGTACAAAAACGTGTTAAAGAGAAATACAGAGTGACCAAAATTCCACCATTGCGCAGGCATAACTAACAATTCCGCTCATCCCTGGAAAAAACGACAGAAACAAAAAACATTTGGCAAAAGCAAATATGCTTAGGGAATGCAAGATAAAGTAAAACATCTGAAATACAAACAGGAATTGTATCTCTGACATGGATTATCTTAATTTTTTAGAGCCTTTTTGTTTTTTAGAAATGGATTTGTTTGTGCCTATAAAGTTGGGGACATGAATATGAGGACTGCAAGGGACCGTTTTAAAGTCTGTCTTAATTACAACTGGGTCAGAGCAGGAGCAGCTCCACTTGCACTGAGTTTACCTCTTCTTGCCAAAGTGGGAGCCAATGCCCCACAATAGGATTGTACAAAAACCTTTTAACAGACTCTAGTGCACTGGAGCAACAAAGGCCAAAATAACAGTAAGTTGAACTTGTTGAGAACCGGGCATTAATGACCCAGCGGGTCCAGAACCCCATGAATGTTATAGCACATTATTATTGTATTTTATTGTAACTGCATTTATATAACACTTACTACCCCTGACGAGGCATCAAAGCACTTTTTCGTCGAGTAGCATGCTACTCCGGAACCCATAAAGGATTAGTGTTGATTTAGTATAGTGAAATATGAAAGTAATTTGAGTGATCACCTGTCCACTAGCCCCCTTGAGTTTAGGGCAAGCAACGGAAAGAAACAGGGAGGTTCATAGAGGCCAGCTTAAATTCATGGCCTCCAAATACAGTGCTGCTGCCCCTAAATCCAGACAGTTTATGAAAGCAGTCTGACTTCGGCCTGTTATTACATCGCCATTAGCATTCATGAGGGATGCTGGTACTCTCTCCGTCTGTGTATGCCCAGGCTCCACCACCTAGTTAGATTGCTTCTGGTTTCATGGATATAAAATCTTTAATTCTCGTAGAAGCTTTTATCCAATAAGGCTGCTACTTGCAGAATGTGATGTGTCTTAGAAAATACAAGTGCCACACCACTGGGATGGAAACTACAAAGAGTGATGTTGCTAGGCAGTATCAAACAACTTGAGAGAAAGGAAATGTACCTTAAAAAGTCTTGAATGGAAGGGTACGACTTATTTTCAAAGCTTGGAAGAGAATGCTTACAAAATGAGTTGGAAAGGGAATAACCGGGACATGAGAGAGTCAACCTGAAGCTTCCATCGGCCAGTGATTATAGAGCAGGTGGCTCCAATGAGTAGCTCCCCTGTGTGCAGCTCAGCCTACACTATCAAAGCTTCTGCTTGGTTGAATTATGATACGTTTACCAAAACTGAAAATCATAAGACACAAATGTGTGTATTTTCGCAACTCATAAGCTGATATCTGCTGACAAATAGTTGAATTTTCAAAATGTGTTTAAAACTATTATTTGATTTGGAGAGATTTATTACTCATATTTATACCTTGGTGCCAGGGAATTGAAGCTTTGGTTTGTATGTACTACCCATGTAATATTTCAGTTCAAATTGTCAAAGCCTGCTGACACTCTTGGATGGGGTGTTCACTTTTACATCACTAGTGTAAATAGCTCAGGATGATTTTTACTGAACATAAGTGGCTAATGTTACAGAAATGGTTGGAGACCTCTGTTGTAGAGGTATACCCTTTACCAAAGAAGAACACCATGCCAAGGCTGTGAAAAACAAGTGTACTGTTACCCACATCATAAATTGGTCATAACCTTTCCTGATGGAGACTAAACGAATATTTGACTATCCCTGGCAAACAGTCGCCTGAAAATGTACTAAGAATTTTCCCACAATAAAGTAAAGTGTGTTTAGACATGGTGATTAGTTATGGTAATAGATGATTATGTTAATTCCAGATACCAGTTGAACAGATTCTAGTGACTGCCAAGTATGTCTTCGCAGGTTTAGGGCTAGGAAAATGAGATTAGACGAACCAGTCTTGTTCGCTTCCAATCTCAACATGCATTGACAATTGCAAAGGCAGCAGGTATCACACTGAACCAGACAGCATATAGGGTCATGTTCACACAATATTTGGGGATACATAGAAACCATGGAAGTAAATTCATCAAACTGCCAGGGGTAGCGGAAGTACTTCCATGCGCCTTGGCCTTCAATTTCACTCACACATACGCATGCTTGCACACAAACACTCATTCACATATACACACACTCACACACTCTGCCTTCACATACAAACACATTCACACACACACACACACACACACACTCTTTTACATAAACACCCTAAAAACTGCAAGCACGCACACAACATACATTCATTTAAAAGCATTTTTTTTTCAACTTACCTCAGCTGCCAGATAATGTCATATTCCAGCTATTTGTACTCCATTTATTATAAAACTAATATCGAATAATGTAAAAGTATTCACTATTAGTATAATAAAAAATCGACAAAAGCAAGGGGAACGAAGCCCCCACTGACATCCATAAGGATGAGCTGCTTCTGTTACTGGCACTGATGTTACCACTGCTGACGCTAGGGTTCGTAAAGGCAGTCATCATACACGACTCCAGGGGGGAGAAATAGGGTCTAAGGGAGAGTTTACCGACCAAACAGCAGTTCCAATCCCCAATACCTTTAACACACATACAAAGGGAACTGGTGGTCTAATGTAGGAAGGCTATAAGGAACAGACTAACCAACAACAGGGCACCAAGAAAAGTTATCCTAACAATAACAATTGCTAAGGAGGGACATTGACAAGTAAAGGAAGTAGATTCACAGAATGTTGACAGGATTTCCATCAACCGCCAAGAGAGGCCAGTGTCATCATCTGGTAATCCTTCAATCTAAGCTACTGTTCCTCAAAGCCTTGAGGGAAATCATGTAGCAGTAGATTGCAACTGAACCAAACAAAGTCTAGTCAGAGAAAGAAAACATACAAAAAGAGACTAACCGACATGATCATGAGTAGTACTGCGATAGTAAATCGTCTCTTATGTGATGGAAATCTTAGTGGTGCAGTGCAGAAAAGTGAAATTTAAAAAGGAGTTGGGAGAGAGAGACACAACCTTTAATCACCAACTCTATTCCAATCCTATTAAAAATATTTAAGCAACTTTGAACAAATAGGTTGCTTCACAGTGGGTCGACTAGTTTCAGCCTAGATGGAACTTTGCCCGGCTTTCTTCAGGACCAATATACCTAAACTAGCTACTGCATAAAAGTGAAATTGATAAAGTATATAAAATGTGTAAATCAAAATTGTCAAAAAGTACAACCTTGAGTGGTGAGATCTCTGAATGAGCAGGGTAATCTTCACTCCTGTAATGAATAAATGCATCGACAAATGTATTATTCTTGGTATGGTATAGTAAGTTCCTTAAAAATCTAAACATCGCAACATGTAGGCGATTCTTTGTGTTCGTGCACCGATATTTAACTAATAAGACAGTGCACTCACCTGCATCATTCGAGATACAGACCTCACCTGGTCACTTACTCAGGAAAAAGGAGACCCCACTCTAAAGAAAATTTAGATGAAAGGTCGATCAATATTGGTTTACAGAGTACAATGTATTTCTTCAAGTGTACTCCAATTTAGCTATTGCTTGTATTTGCTTCAATATGTCAACCAAACGTACTAGACATCCATTATCCTCACACTTAATCACTTTCTCTAGTGGGATATGTCTGTACCCTTCTTGGGGAAACAAATAAAGGAAAAAAGAAGAAAAAAAAGAAGGAAAAAGCCAATTTAAAAACCTGTATATCAGCAATGGATGTCTTCCACGGTAAAAGATACTAGCTGTATGAAGGGGTGAAGATTGGACATATTTCATGCTTATGCATTCAAGTTTCGCCTCTAGTTGAGATCAACAGTATCTTTAAGGGTAAAGCGTTAATGAACTCTCTCTTATATTGCATTTAGCCACCAAACAAGGATACGAAAGCGTGTAATATGCGGCATAACTATCTCGGTGGAATAACTATTGCCAGCTGAAAGCGAGTGAATGGAAATACCAATGGCCGCTTGACCACGATTCTCTCAGTGACACGTAAGTGCAGCATAATTATCTCGGTAGGGTAACTGTCACCAAATAAGAGCGAGTGAATGGGAATCCCATGCCCTCTTGAACACGATTCAGTCGCCTGGCCATTAGTACCTTGGACTCTCCTATGTTAATGGGTGGTACCGAGGTAACGCTCAGGACTCTCTCTATTCAAAAATTGCAAGCTATTCTCTCAGTGACACGTGAAAACAGTTCAAAATTACAGCGCGTTTCTCTTAGTAGGGTAACTCTCACAAGGTAAAGGCGAATCCATAAACTCATCCGCGTAACCGCAAATGCAAGATTGCAAACACTCACCTGTCCGTCGGTGCCTCGTACCCTCCTGAGTTTGTGGGAGGTGCCGAGGTTCCGGTCAGGTGATGTTTTAAACGTGCTCATTGCGTGCATAACGTTACCAATCCAATCGCTGTATGTAAACTACAGAGTGACGTCATAATACAGGGAAGTGGTAGTTTTTGTTGTGTGTCTTGAATAAGTCAGCATAAATCATGGTAACACAGAACAATGACACGTCTTTGAATGCCTATAACGATAGTATTGACACAGTCAAAGGACTTGCACCCACACACCATGTTTACAATGCGAATGTATTTATGAGGACGTTTTTATGCGGTCTCAGGCTTATGACAATGTCCACATTAGTTGTGTGACCAATCACGTTTCTAGGAAAACGGCATTCAACTAGCACTGATACCACTGGTTCATTTACTATTCAACACTGAAACTGCAGATACCTATCTCTAATGTATGTAAAGCACCTTTGTGCAATAGGTGGAAGGAATGGGAGCTGCAACAAAATTACCTCTCTCGTACCTACTATGTTTTAATGGAGACGTTTTTGGGTGTCTGACTAATGTTGTTATCTGAATGGGTATAAAACCCATCATATTGTAGGATACGCATGGCGTAGTTATCAACCAGGAGGGGGGGGAGAGGGGGGTTTCTTGATACCGACAGGTACTGTGATTGTAGATAAAGAAGCTAGTGTCAATATAAGCCATTTCGGTTAGATTGCAGTTGGCGATAGACAATTATCGGTAGGGAATTGGTTAGAAAAATAATGACATTGACTCCTATAGCTATCCCTAGTCACTTACATGCAACAGACCTTTTCATCTAAGATCTAACAGGTAAGGCAGCTGCAGCATTATCTGGTCTATGCCTACCATGGACTAATGTAACGCAGTCCAAGGAATCGAATCATTAAGACCAAGCTGGTCACTTCGTAATTTAAATACCCATCGTTGTTCTTTATTGAAGAGAAAGTTGGTCTTGTCAGTGGTATAGGACGGTATGAATGGTTTTTCTAAAACCGTCCATGTGAAATCATCCGCCTGGTGATTTTTCTCAACAAATGTCGAGTGAGCCTTGTATTGGTCTTTCTGCATCTAAAGGTGCTCTTGTCTTCTTGCATCCTTAGTTTCACTTTGCGGGTCGTCATACCTACGTACTGGTATTGGCATGGACATTGTAGTAAGTAGATCAGGTTATCACTATTGCAGTTAGTGAAAGATTTCTGTATCCATGGCCTGGTTGTACCTATCTCGATAGTTTTGGATTGTTTAGTTTGCGGGCAAACAGCACAAGTACCGCAGGGATAATGACCGTGGATAGCTGGTAGATTCCATAGTGTACTCTGTGTTTGTGGTTCTCGCTCTCTGATACGAGTGTTAACCAATTTGTCTCAGAGATTCTTACCCCTTTTGAAGGCAAAGAGTGGCATTGGAATTCTGTGATTGCAAGTATTTAAGATACGCCAGTTTTTGCGAATGTTTTTCTGAATACCATTCGTGAGTGTACTGAAGGTATTAACAAATGTAAGACGTTCTAGTTGAGGTTTTTCAGGCCTGGGTTCAAGCAATGCATCTCTATGGTTGTTTGTTGCACGTTTGTATGCATTTCTGATCAGTTTCTTGGGGTATAGTATCACTGATAGTTGGTTAGGGAGGTCACTAGCATGTTGTTTATATAGATCCAGGGTTGAGCAATTACGTCTCAAACGTAAAACTTGACCAAATGGTAAATTATCGCGTAAGGCTTTAGGATGCTGACTGTCATATCTCAACAGAGCATTACAAGCCATAGGTTTGCGATAAAGTTCGCTCGCTAGGCCATTAGGTGTTACAAAGATAGACAAATCCAAAAAAGATATCCTGGTCTTATGAGCTTCAAGGGTAAACCTCAAAAAGGCGTTACGTGTGTTAAGCCATTCTTGAAAGAGTTCAACTGATTCCAAATTTCCTCTCCATACCACCAAGATATCGTCAATGTACCTCTTCCATAGTATAATAGACTCATGGAAGGGGTTGTCCTCATTGAAAATGTGCTCTTGTTCAAACCTGTGAACATAAAGGTTCGCCAGACTTGGCGCGAAAACACTTCCCATGCTCGTGCCTGAGATTTGTAGATAAATCTTGTCTTCATACATAAAGAAGTTTTCTTTCATTGCTACTTGTGCTAGAGCCATAATAAAATGGACTGGAGTGATAGAATCCAGATTAGCATTGTTCAAGATGGAAGCAATGGTGTCCAGTGTTTCATCTTGTGGAATCGATGTATAAAGCGATTCAACATCAAAGGAAACAAGAAGATCTTGTTCTGGATCAAAATCTACTGTAGGAAGAAGACGGAGTACATCTTTGGTATCTTGCAGATAAGTCGGCATCTGTCTCACTAGTGGTCTTAGAAAAAAATCTACAAAGGTAGATAAAGGTTCTAGCATGGAGCCAATCCCCGATATTATGGGTCTACCAGGGGGAGGTCTTTGGGTCTTATGAATTTTGGGTAATGTGTAGAAATACGGCATTACCGGGTGGGTTGTCCGCAGAAAAGCACTTTCTTGTGGGGTTATCCAACCTTCATTTAGTCCTTCTTCTACTAACCCATTGATGGTTTTGCCAATTCTTTCTGAGGGATCTTCTCTCAGGCGATGATAGAACCTGTTGTTGTCTAATTGTCTGAGACACTCTTCTCGATAACTTTGGGTGTCCATTATGACTGTTGCTCCACCCTTGTCAGCGGGCTTAATAATGATTTCTCTATCTTCAGTTAGAGAACGAAGTGCAGCTGATTCTCGCCTAGGAAGATTGCTATAGCTCTTTTGCTTGTTTGTGCACAAAGTTGCAATTTCTTCTTGCACTTTCCTTTCAAAGGTGAGTTCTTGTGGTGGAACTTGATGTACTGGAGGATTGAATGTAGAGCGTATTCTCAGACCCGTATTCGTGGTGTCTGTTAGGGGTGATGTCATGTCCTTATCTTTGAAAAAGTGATGTAAGCGAATCTTGCGAAAGAATTTGGCAAGTTCGCATTGTATTTGAAAATCATCACCACTTGATGTAACAACAAACCCAAGACCTTTGTTAAGTACTGATTTTTCATCTGCAGTGAGGATTTTCTGGCTCAGATTCACTATCAGATCTCCTCCGGGTTCTGCCCTGGTTGTGGTTGATTTTGTTTGGATCTGGTGCGGGTGTTCACCTGTGGAGCAACTGGAGTTGGTAGGTTCCAGTGCACTTGTGCTTGTCGATTTCTTCTTCTGCCTCTGGTTCGGCCTTGACCTAACCCTAAAAAAGGCTGGTTGGTGAAATCCTGCATGTGCATTTGATAAGCTGCATTGGGTGGTGGGATTTGTTGTGGAGGAAAATTCCACGGCGTGGGGGGCCACCATTGTTGGAAATGTGGTGCTACATAACCTCTCCAGGGTCGTCTCGAGCCTCGACCTCTGTATTGTTGTTTATTGGTATCTGGAAAATCAGAGTCACTAAGATTTTCATCTGAACTACTACCTGAGTAAGTGGAACCATATCTTTTTCCTTTTTTGTTAAATTCCACAGGTGTGTAGTTATCACTGGTATAAGGGTACACAATTTCATGCTTGAATTTAGCCAGGTCTTTTTTGAATTTCTCAATCTTTGATATTAAGATTGCGTCCTTGAACTCTTTATTGGATTTGTTTGAATCATCTTGATGTTTCTTAAAAAGAGTGCTCGTGATGGTAGTTTTAATTTGTGCCTGTATCACCTGTATCTCTATCAGGATAGCATCAGCTATGCGTTTGGCTGTGGTGATAATGAGAATAAGCCAATCGCGTGTGCAACGCCAGGCTATTAAGGACCAGTCTTTCAAAAAACCTTTATCTTGTAAAAATAATCGAGGGACATTAGTGACAATTAGGCCTGGAGGTGCGCAATTGCCACGTAAATATTCTGCCATAATGGCACCATGTATTACCGTGCGTGAGTGGGATTTTTTCAGGATTGTAACTTTATCCCAATCATCTATATTGGTAGTGATAGTGTTAGGGACAGTATTGAGTATACTTGGTGTGGTGTCTAGATTCGATTGATAGAGGGAGTCAAAATAAGTGAGACCGCTGAACTCCGCATTATCTGAGATATGGAGAGAGAGAGAGAGAGAGAGAATGTCTTCAGAGACAGAAGTGATAGAGAAAAGAGGCAATAGATGGCCGTCTAGTAAAGGCAGTGCCAGAGGTGACATGGGGCGTGCCAGTGGTCGCAGCAGTGACCCCTGGTGCCCCCTAAATTACATCCATGATAGAAACATGCATCCAAAAATATACACAGGCAGACTAAACAAGACACTTAACAGACTTTCTGCACACTAAGACCAACACACATAGAACCACCTAAAACAAAGAAACCCATGCAATGACCACAAGGACAACACACACGCATGCACACAGGAAATATACACGGGCACACCTGGGCACAGACAGCACAAGGGCACACAAACAGAACTCACATACAGACATACATAATCACATGGATAGCTGCCAAGTAGTCCACTCCTATGTATTACACTTCAGCCAGCCCTACTTTTTTTCGGATAAAAAACACAATTTGCATGCTGGGGTATAAAAGCTTAGACTTGTAATAGGAGCTTTAGATGTGATGATATTGGGCAAAATCAGCAATTTCGACCACATTTTTCTACATCTAAAATCCAGGCCACTTGTAATAGGTCCCATAATGATAAAAGCAAAACTAGTAGCCCAGAATGACAAGTTCTGTTGGCTAAAAAGCAAGAACTAGGTATCATGTGTACTAAGATTTAGAATATCAACTTGCAAACTACTTGAATGTTTTAAAATGTGCCTTCTTTCCTTTTGTAAAAATTATCTCTTTGTCAGATGGAGGGCATATCGTAACATAAGTTCCATCAATACATGCTATGACAGGGGGAAATTGCCCACTTAAATACAATTTTAAATTCATCAACTGCAATTCATGTGCACTTGGAGGAAATTTATTATGAAAATTAATTTTCATACGCATTACATCAAGAAAAGCTCCAAACAACCAGGACAGGGAATTTTGTGACACCTCACCTGCTACAGCAATCACACCTTGGTAGCTCCCAGGGTCTAAAAGGTGGGTTGAGAATAATCCCTGCACATGAATGGTGATTGAATTGCTTCCCAGAGTCTTTCTCTGTATCCGATCTTAATTTCAGCTGTAAGATCAAATATAAATGCAGTGCTAAGCCAGAATTTGTTAACGATTACCTCCTCTGTCTACTGAAAAAGAGTAACCCTGGCACTCATGTACAAAGATATCATGTAAGATATTGTAAATTGAGACAAATAACATTTCACAAATTGCTATTTCTTAAATGCAATGTACAAAGATGGATTCTGTAGAAGTGATCGCAATTTGCACACCGACTTCTACTGAATCAATTGGCATGTTGCGAGCTGAACTATGTATTAATAGGGTGGATGGCAAAATTTCAAATTGCAGTGGGTTGCAATACGACCTACTTCATCAATATTTCTGAGGTAGTTCACAAATTGCTACCTACTACGATTGGCTACATTCACAGTTAAGATAGTCTGCTGACCACCATGTCTGTGATTGCAGATTTTGTTTTGATGCAACTTTAAAGGAAAACTGATTGTATTTAAAAAACATGACAAATTACACAAACCATTTTTAGGAGCAGGTAGAGGTCATGTGGACCACTGCCTGCTCCTAATTAATGGTTTTGTGAACATCACAAAGGGGAACGGGTCTTTTAGGGACCCCTTACCATTTGCAAATGGCTTACCACCTCCTTTGAGGAGGTGGTAAAATATTAATGATTCAGGACCAGATTTCGGTCACAAAACATTAAAAAACCCACAAAGGAACTAGTATTTGGAAGGGGCGCATTTAACATGCCCCTTGCAAATACCGATTTGTTATCTATGCTCAAACCCAAACAGCCATTCTGTAAGATTCTGTAATGGGGTCGAAAAAATCCATTTTGCAGTCAGAAAGATTCTGATTTTACAAATTTCAACCTTACCCACCACAAAATAGCTTTGACCATGAGGGCCTCAGACTCAGAGAGCCTGATTCATAAAGGTAAACCTACAGTTTTGTATAAGTTTACGATTGTTTGCTATTTACAAAGTTGTTTAACTCCTTACGAATGCGGAATCCTGGCACAGAAAAAGATAGGACTCCGCAGTTGTAAAATACTTCTAGTAAAATACCTTCATGAATAGCAAACAATCAGTCCTAAACATGCACTCCTGTCTCCTCCTCCTCCTACTCCTCCTCCTCTGCAAATCAGCTAGTATCCTCATTCTCCTCACCATCATGTACAAAAGCAACTATTGTGGAAAACACTGAGGTATTCTTGAGCTGTTTATACAGGTTGCATCTGGTGGGAGTTGGTTGGAAATCACACATGCAAAACAAGTATACTGCCAAAAGTTGCACTTTATGAAAGCTTGATACATATACCAAATTGCTATTAGGAAATCTCTAATAACCAATCGGTATTTGAAGTGGCACATATACAGATTCAGTATTCATTTGGGGCCAGATGTAGTAAGCTTTTTTGTGTTCGCACCCAGGGGGACTGCAAAAAAAATCTGGTATCTATGATGTCATCTGTGGTGGTAATCAACGTGGTCTCAGTAATGTGGTTGGCACTGAATCCTGATTGTGATGCTTCCAGTAGGTATCATATGTATTTCTCCCTCAAAGCAGTTCACAGTTACAGGAGCTGAAGGGTTTAATGGCAGGGGGACTCCCTGATGGCGTATCACTGTACAGAAGCTTCATGCACACACCACAGCCTCCCCGGTCTAGCTCTGCAACACATTGTGTCTATAAATTTATGTTGTTCTATTTTCAGGCCCTTTCAGGACCCATCAAAATGTACTCAAATGAAGCGAGAACCTGCTCCAGGCTGATTCCCAGTGTGAAGGGAGAAAAGTATGTACACTTCCCGGGGTAGAGCAGCAGTTTGGTAGAGCCAAAGGTTTGTTTTGCACACTGGGATCACAAGGGCGCAAAGTGACAGCTTGAAAGGGGATAACTTTAAAACTTAACTTCAGAGGCACCCATAAATGAAACTGCCACATGCAGTTGCCTTTTTTCTCTGCTTGTGGGGCCTATAGAGTGGGGGGCACAGACAGCAGCACAAAAGGCTCACTCGAGAAGGGTTAAAAGTGTAATATCTCTGCAATGGCTATACAGATCTACACACAGTTTGTAGGATTCTGTTCACTAATGCTTCACCTTGGAAACCTGAAAAAACCCTTATAGGCCAGGATAGAGGACTAAGCAATCTCAAGGTCAGGTTTTGGCAACTATGGGCATTTGGGATGAGTCAGGGATAGACACGGGTCACCACAGAGATCATTGTAGACCTAATCCATCTCCTGTGCCATATGTAGAACTGATGGTTGATGGTTCTTTGCCCATCCTGCATAGCTTTTTGGTTACCGGACATCTGGGCTGTGGTGATCCTCTTATGGGCATCTATCTTCTGCAGAATCACGTTCAGTACTGTCTTCCACAGCAAGTGTGTGTCCTTCCTTCAAGGAAGTTCCGGGCAGTACTTTCAGAAGGATATAAAACCTGAGTTAAGTTACCAGCTTGGCAAGCGAAGTAGGCAATCACACACTGCAGGCCTGGAGCGCAACTGGTGAGTTTCTCCTGGCACTGGTAAATGACTAGTTACTTACCGGTAATATTCATTACTCCGAGTCTTAGACCTCCCCGTCACAGTCCTTACACACATGAGCAATAGCTCCTCCCTGCAGACATCCCAAGCTGAATGTCCCCTGCTCCCATCCTTACTCTCCAGGCCACGCCCACATCCTGTGGCCCATGAATACGCTGAACATCCTGTGATTCTGGGCAAATCAACAAAAATAAATGTGTCCTCATGTAATGCAGCTGGTGCTATGTAAAGCGCTCTGATACCCGATTTGGGTCAAGTGCGCCCTATATAAAACTCTGTAAAATAAAAAAAAAGAATCCTGACATTATCTTCTAACATTCTGTACCACAAAGCACAAGAAGCCGAAACAGGGAGGGAGGGGTGGGAACCAGGACGGTGTTGCGAGGAGGTCTAAGACTAGGAGTAATGAATATCAGCAGTAAGTAACCGGTCATTACCTCATCACCAGACCTCCCCATCACAGTCCTTACACACATGAGCAGATACCCTAGCAAGAATCGTCTTCAACAACAGAGGTGCAGATAGAGTTTATTAGAACAACAAGCATCAAAGTTACACCCCATGCACAGAACGCAACACAGCATCCCCAAAGCTGGCAGACCCAACACCACCCACCACCAGGCGATAATGGGACATAAAGGTGTGGGGAGCACTCCAAATAGCGGCCTTACAGATTTCCGCCATAGAAGCCCCATGGAAACAAACCCAGGAAGTAGTCATCTCCCAAGTTGACCACCCCTGCACAGACACAGGCACCGGCGCTCCACAGGACTCATAAGCCACCAAGATAGCCCACCTCAGCCACCTACTGAGAGTAGCAATAGAAGGCTTCAGACCTTGACCCCCGCCAGGCCAAAAGTAACAAAAACGGGAATACACTTTACGAAACGAGAGGGTACAAACCAAGTACACCCCAACAACATGCTTAACATCCAAACAGTGCACCCGCACCTTCTCCTCAGACGGAGGATCAGGACCCAAAACAGGCAGCACCAGCTCATCAGAGCAGTCAAAAAAGGGGAGAGAACTTTAGGAAGAAAGGAAGGGTAAGGCCAGAATTTCACCTGATCCAGAGAGCGCTTCAAAAAAGGCTCTGAACACAGTAATGCGCCAAATTCCCCAACCCTTCGGGCCGAGGGAATAGCCACCAGGATAACCACTTTGATAGTCAAAAACCTCAGGGAAACCTTCTCCAGTGGTTTAAAAGGCGCAGACTGTAAAGCCCTCAGCATCAACGGGAGAGCCCAACCCGAGTCAAGGACTTAACCAAAGGCTTCTTGAGACAACTCAATAGCCAGGACACCAAAGTCACAACTGTATCATATGCAGGACCCTGAAAAGCCCTCAAAGCCACCCACTGAGCCCTTAAAGGGGAAACCGGGCAGCCCAATTTAAACCCATCCTTCAGAAAGTTCAAGACATGCACAGGTTCTACAGTCAAGGCAGACCAGCCATTTTCAGCACACCAACCCTGAAAGGACACACAATGCCGGGCATAATATTTAAGGGTAGAAGGCCAACGAGCCTGCTGAAAAAAGAGAGTCTCCTCATGAGAACACCACAGAGCCAACAGGTTCATCCTCTCAACAGCCAGCCCACCAGTTGCAACCAGACCAGACACTCCTGAGACAGAGCTGGAAATTACAGAGGACAGGGGTCCACAAGAAGCCTCCACCAAGGTCCCACTGCCAACTGCAACAACAGAGGAAACCAAGGCCGCCTGCTCCAGACTGGAGCCACCAGGAGCTCAGAGGCCCTGTCCAATTTGACCTTCAGAAGAACCCTCTGAATTCAAGCAATTGGAGGAAAGGCCTACATCAAGCCCGTCTCCCACTGAAAGGACAGAACATCCACCCTCCAAACAGTCTCCGACTGGCACAGTGAGTAAAACTTCTCCCTCAATGTGTTCTCCGGGGTTGCAAACAGGTCTATCCTGGGCACCCCAAACTTCCGCATGAGCAACCCAAAAATTCTGCGATCCAAATACATCTCCAACAGGGAGGGAAACAACCTGCTCAAACGATCCACTTCCAAGCTCAAGATGAAATGTCCTCAGTGAAAACAAATTATTTTCGGACCACTGGCAAATCTGCTGAGCTAACAAGTTAAGTGAAGCCACTTTTGCACTCCGCTAGTGGTTGGCATAACACACTACCACTGTGTTGTCTGTCCACAACAGAACCACTGCACGACCCATGGAAGAAAATGAACCGGGGCCAACTATACGGCCTTAAACTCCCTCCAGTTGGAACACATCCAAGCCTCCTGGGCTGACCAGATCCCCATAACTGAATCTTGAGCAACCACAGCCCCCCAATCCAGATCACTGATTTTTATCGTCAGAAGCAACTGTTCCTTTGGGATAAACGGAGAGCCTTTCATGAGATTTCCTACATACAACCACCAGGCCAACTCCCGGGATCTTCCCCCCCCTGGAATCAACTGTTTGCAATCCTGAGACCTCGGACACCAATAGCGCAGTATGTGATTCACCAGGGGGTACAAGTGTAAATGGGCCAGAGGAAAAGCATGACTGCCGCTGCCATCAACCCCTGCACTCTCAACCACTGTCGAGCAGTGGAAGCGGGAGAGGCCAATACCTTCTCCAGTTCTTTCACAAAAGTCAACCTGCGAGGTTATGAAAGGAATACCTTCCCCACCTGTGTGCTGAAGACACCTCCAATGAGCTGTAGTCCCTGAGTGAGGCTCAAATAGGATTTCTCCAAGTTCAGAATCCACCTGAACTTTTGCAGAAGATGGCAGAGATCCTGGGTATGCAACTGGGCCTTAGGGAAAGAAGAGGAAGAAATCAACCAGACATCTAAGTACGGAAACACCTGGATCCCCTGAGCATGTAACAACCCCACCAAAGGAGCCAACAGCTTAGTAAACATCCTAGGCGAAGCAGAGAGGCCAAAGGGCAGTACCTGTAACTGGAAATGGTCACTGCTCACACAAAACCTCAGAAACCACTGTGAGTTCATGTGAACTAGCACATGAAAATAAGCGTTCCTCAGATCCAGAGACATGAGAAAGTCTCCCACCAAAAGGAAGGGCAGAATCAACTGGAGAGTCACCATCTTGAAGGACTGGCAAGGAATGCACAAATTCACTGCTTTTAAATCCAAAACTCAATGGTAGTGTCCATTGGTCTTCCTGATCAGAAACAGGATAGAGTAAGCCCCTTTCCCCCGTCGCCCCACAGGGACCTTTACTATGGGCCCCTTATTAAACATGTCCTGAACCCCATCCAACAGTGCTCAACTTTTTACTGGAGCACTGGGAACGAGGGTAGCACGGAACACCTCCACGGGGGGCTCCACAAATTCTATATTATACCCCAGTCTGACAATCTGCAGGACCCACTGATCCCTGACAAACTCATCCCTGACCGGCAAAAAGTTCCTGAGGCGACCCCCAACTGGGCTCACCTCCCAAAACACTGGATAGTTATGATTTAGACTGACTGGATGCACCCGAATTTCTATGCTGACCCCAGGATTTTTGGAAGGAAGGGGCAGCCCGGCGACGTCCCCTACCAAGAAAGGGATGAGCGGCCATTTTTGACTGAAACACCTGCCCAAATGCCATCTTATGGCCAGCAAACTTTCCCTTCTGTGTAGGACAGACCGGAGCCAACAACTTCTTGTCCACCACCGTTTTCTTAATCAGAGCTTCCAATGGATCTCCAAAGAGTTTGGAGCCCATTAAAGGAATTTTCATGAGCGCATTCTCTTGAGCTGCCTCTGCTTTCCAAGAATTAAGCCACAACTGCTGCCTAGTTGCCACCGAGGCCCCAGCCTCTGCAGCTGTAGCACTCAGGGAATGATATGACTAGTTGGACAAGAAATGCAACTGCTGCTTAAACATAGTCAAGGACTCAGAGGGATCCTCTTCCTGAAAGCAGCTGCTCAGAAATACATTGACAGTCTTTCAGCAGTGACTGGACCAGATAACTGGTATATGCTACCGATCTAACAGCCAGGTTGGATGCTGCAAAGTACCTTTTCAAAGACCCATCAACTGGCTTATCCCCAGGATCAGAAGGAACTGCATCCTCGGAAACAACCAGGCTCTGTGATGAAAGTCCAGGCAACAGGGAATCAACCTTCACCACAGAAGGGAACACCTCTGAAAACCCTAGCAATGGATAAATGTTAGACCTGGCATCCTTGGTGCTGGTTTTGCCTGTAATTTTGCCTTTGCCTCCTGTGTTTTTACTGTGTGTTGGACTTTGTTTTTGCTGGTCTAGGGGCCAGATGTATGACCCTTACATTCTGCGACTCGAAAATTGCGTCACTTTGCGACTCACAAAATGCAATGTACAACAGTGTCACAGACACTGTTAGCCATTCCCAATGGGTCGCAAATTGCATGCCTCATCAATATTCATGAGGCAAGTGCAATTTGTGACCCCATTGGGAATGGCTAGCACTCCCAGGGATGGTGGCCTGCTGGGATCAGCAGACCACCATGTCTGGGACTGCTTTTTAAATAAAGCATTTTTTTTTTAAAACGCTGCCCATTTTCCTTAATGGAAAACGGTATGCAATTAAAAAAGAAAAACTTTTCAGTTTCATTTTTTAAGGACAGGCAGTGGTCACTGGAACTACTGCCTGCACTCAAAAAATGTTTTCTCACACACTCACAATGGGGAAGGGGTAGTAAACTGCGAGTGTTTTGCTGCCGCCCCTTCTTATTGCTAGAGTTACAAGCGCTATTTTACGAGTCAGTGACTTGCAAAATAGTGTTTGTACATGCCATTACACTTTTTGTGGTTGCAAACAGGCCGATCTCCGATTTGCGAGTGCAAAAAAGGGTCGTACATCTGGCCCTAGATGCTTTGGGCACTGCTAATCAATCACAATATCAATAAACAACGAAGCCAGTGTACAATAAGGGGGCACTCAAATCAATGTGGTACATCAATCGAGCCACAAGTCTCAGATTCCCTGTGAACCGTTATGTTCATTGGAAATATGCTTGGCAACATCAGAACAATACCCAGTGGGTATGAAAAGCCCTCACTCACCAACCTGGTTGGTGACATGCTTCATCATTGGGCTTCCACTGGGACGACCGAATGTCATCCCAGTGTGCTGCGACGCCAGGTTACTGCGGAGCTGGGTTGGTTGTGTGGGGAAAGTGAATTTAAAATAACCAATTAAGTCAAAAAAGAACTTTATTAATTTTGCTTAAAAGGCAAGAAATAAAAAGGAGTGAGGGTCAAAAAATAAAAGACCTGGTTCACTCCGTGGCGGTCAACATGTTTCTGCCTCAGAGATTGTTAATCGGGCATTCGTCAGGACCAGAGGGGGATGTGCGTAGACCCGGTGGTGTGCACGCTCTAAGGTACACCCAACCGTGGGCTAATGTGTGAAAAAATCAACAAAAAAGCACACTAAATAGTGTGACCTCCGCCAGATAGGTTAATATGGGGAGAGGAACGAGTTTACTAACGAGGCCTGTCCGTTGGAAGCCTCATGGGTCCCGGTAGGGGGGTAGGAGCAAAATGGCACACCGCCCTTGCTGCTCTCAACCCGCGTTATGCCTAAACAGCCTTTTGCTGCCGGGCCCGGCAGCAAGAGGCTGTTTAGGCATAACGCGGGTTGAGAGCAGCAAGGGCGGTGTGCCATTTTGCTCCTACCCCCCTACCGGGACCCATGAGGCTTCCAACGGACAGGCCTCGTTAGTAAACTCGTTCCTCTCCCCATATTAACCTATCTGGCGGAGGTCACACTATTTAGTGTGCTTTTTTGTTGATTTTTTCACACATTAGCCCACGGTTGGGTGTACCTTAGAGCGTGCACACCACCGGGTCTACGCACATCCCCCTCTGGTCCTGACGAATGCCCGATTAACAATCTCTGAGGCAGAAACATGTTGACCGCCACGGAGTGAACCAGGTCTTTTATTTTTTGACCCTCACTCCTTTTTATTTCTTGCCTTTTAAGCAAAATTAATAAAGTTCTTTTTTGACTTAATTGGTTATTTTAAATTCACTTTCCCCACACAACCAACCCAGCTCCGCAGTAACCTGGCGTCGCAGCACACTGGGATGACATTCGGTCGTCCCAGTGGAAGCCCAATGATGAAGCATGTCACCAACCAGGTTGGTGAGTGAGGGCTTTTCATACCCACTGGGTATTGTTCTGATGTTGCCAAGCATATTTCCAATGAACATAACGGTTCACAGGGAATCTGAGACTTGTGGCTCGATTGATGTACCACATTGATTTGAGTGCCCCCTTATTGTACACTGGCTTCGTTGTTTATTGATATTTAACCGAGGGGACTAGCCGTGTTGATCCCTTCCTCTCCTGTTGTTTTTGATTGACACTGCTAATCAATGCCAAAGTGCAAGTGCACTTTCTGTAAATTGCTGTCATGGATTAGTATTTCCATAATTGGCTTATTTGGTTTACTGTTAGGCCCTTAGTGCAGTTAGGGCTTTTAAACCAAATGCTGCTAGCAGGCTTGCACCCACACAAGCAGACTTGCAAAAGGGTCTCACGCCTGCCATTGCAGTGTCTGTGTGCAGTATAGTACTGCAATGTCAACCTGCACCCACTTGCCAGGCCCTAACCTTCCCTTTTCTTACATGCGAGTAACCCCTAAGGTAGGGCCAAGGTACCCCTGTGGGCTGGGTGCAGTGTATGTGAAAGGTAGAACAAGTCCTGATGTGTGTGGCAAGTCCTGTTAGTGAAATACTGCCAAGTTTGTTTCTCACTTTTGAAAGGCCATCTGTCCCATAGGATAGAATGGGGAGTTTACTTATAACATTTTATAAGTATAACTGCCCCGGGGAACAAGGTGGGAAAATGAAGTTTAGTATGCCTGAACTCAGAATCTAAGGGTGCATCGTTTAGTAAGGATGATGTTTACATTCTGGGTTTGAAAATACCACTTTTAGAAAGTAGGTATTTTCTTGCTTAGCCCTCCAGTGTGCCTCTGCTACGTTTGTGGATTGACTGTCTGGCTTTGGAGTGAAAGGGGCTGGGGATTTGTCTTCTGTGCAGACAGCCATTTGGGGGTGAGGTGTGTCCTGCCTGTCTAGGGTGACTCAGGGCTGGGCTGAAAAGGCCTGTGCTGCATTTAGAGGAGGGGCGGAGATTTCCTTTACGCCTGAATGGGCATGGTCTGCCTTGGACATTGTGGTCTCCACCTTCTGCTGGGAAGCTGCACCAGAGAGGACAGAACTGGTTTTGACTGAGCACAGAGCCTCTCTGACACCGGAGAACAAAGAGAAATGGACTATAAATGTTGGGACCCGGACACCTGAACTTTATATCACTTTTGGAATTCAAGAGGAACCTCGTCCATGGAAAAGAGCTGGAAGAAGTTGAAAGAGAAGTACTGCCCCTTTGCTGTGTGCTGTCTGGGGTTGGCCTGCAGTAGCTATTTCTGCTAAGGAGAGGAACTGTATGGGTATCCTGCTTGACAAAGTATCTCCAAGGGCTTGAGGTACAGCTTGCCCCTGTTCAAGAAGTCTCAGGAACTGCAAAGACTTCACCATCCTTATGGGCACCGTCTCTGGAACTGCTGTTTTCAGTCGCCGCAGAGAAGAGCAGACGGATCTGTCACCGAGCCTGTCGCTGGTGCCGTGTGTCCTGAAGGCACCACAGAAGGCACCGCCACACTTCACACCACATCCCTGGTCTCACCAACGCCACTGGGTGACCGTCACCAAGCCTCTGCTTGTACCGTCTCCTGTGGGCACCGCACTCCGCACAGTCTTGCTTCACTCAGCCCGGACGTCACCGACACTGTCGCTGCTCGACCCGAACATCAAACGGCTTTGTCACTTGCTTTGGCCTTACCAATGCCATTGAACGACCGTCACCGAGCCGATACCTGCACTGCGCCGCGAGGGCACCGCACGCTGCACCACTTCCACTTCACATCGCTATAACGATGGTTTCCCTGACCCGCCCGCACCAAAGTGTTGGCCGCAACAAGAAAGGTACTGTGTACGAGTCTCTTGACGCTTTAGCTGACTCGTACCAATGCGGTTGGCTGGAACTGTTAGAGTCTGTCGTTTTCAGCATCGCGGTAGCCCTGGATTGAGCTACCGACTCTGAAGAACTGTGTTTTAAGCTATTCTTGCAAATTGAAGATTATCTTGCAAGGTAACTATTTTTACAGTCTAGTATGTTGGATTTTTTTCACTTTGGTCTTGTTGGTTTAGATAAAGTTTTGCTTCTTTTTTTAGTTTAAAACATGTATTACACACAGGATAAGATAGCTTCCACACAGGCTGTCACAAAATGTGCAAAAATATTTTGTTTAAATGTTTTTTTTGTTTTTTTTTAAGTAAGTAAATTTTATTGTATCAATTAACAAAAATTGTTACAAAAGTATCTCCTATATAATATACAAGAGCTTATTTGCTACAATAGACACAATTAAATACTGCAAATCTAAACCAGATTGGTCGCACACTGCTACACCTACCAGGCGTGTTCCCCCAATGAAAATGGTCCCTGAAGGTCAGCGTCGGCAGATACACCTATGCTCGAGTGTGAATGCAAGTATGCGTGGCGTGTGCCATCCCTGGCCACGTGTTTCGAGGTGGTTGCCTCTCGTCAGCAGGGAGTAGGAAAATGTGTGGGGTTGCTGTGTAAGCTGCTAAAATCGTTATCAGGTCTAGTACCTCTCGTAGCGCGCAGGTGCGTCACCAGGAGTCCGTCGACTCCACCGGCTCAAGGGAGCCTGAATATAGAGTTAAACCAGATTGGTCGCACACTGCTACACCTACCAGGCGTGTTCCCCCAATGAAAATGGTCCCTGAAGGTCAGCGTCGGCGGATACACCTATGCTCGAGTGTGAATGCAAGTATGCATGGCGTGTGCCATCCCTGGACACGTGTTTCGAGGTAGTTGCCTCTCGTCAGCAGGGAGTAGGAAAATGTGTGGGGTTGCTGTGTAAGCTGCTAAAATCGTTATCAGGTCTAGTACCTCTCGTAGCGCGCAGGTGCGTAACCATGAGTCCGTCGACTCCACCGGCTCAAGGGAGCCTGAATATAAAGTTAAACCAGATTGGTCGCACACTGCTACACCTACCAGGCGTGTTCCGCCAATGAAAATGGTCCCTGAAGGTCAGCGTCGGCGGATACACCTATGCTCGAGTGTGAATGCAAGTATGCGTAGCGTGTGCCATCCCTGGACACGTGTTTCGAGGTAGTTGCCTCTCGTCAGCAGGGAGTAGGAAAATGTGTGGGGTTGCTGTGTAAGCTGCTAAAATCGTTATCAGGTCTAATACCTCTCGTAGCGCCCAGGTGCGTAACCATGAGTCCGTCGACTCCACTGGCTCAAGGGAGCGTGAATATAAAGTTAAACCAGATTGGTCGCACACTGCTACACCTACCAGGCGTGTTCCCCCAATGAAAATGGTCCCTGAAGGTGGAGCCGACGGACTCATGGTTACGCACCTGCGCACTACGAGAGGTACTAGACCTGATAACGATTTTAGCAGCTTACACAGCAACCCCACACATTTTCCTACTCCCTGCTGACGAGAGGCAACTACCTCGAAACACGTGTCCAGGGATGGCACACGCCACGCATACTTGCATTCACACTCGAGCATAGGTGTATCCGCCGACGCTGACCTTCAGGGACCATTTTCATTGGGGGAACACGCCTGGTAGGTGTAGCAGTGTGCGACCAATCTGGTTTAACTTTATATTCAGGCTCCCTTGAGCAGGTGGAGTCGACGGACTCATGGTTACGCACCTGCGCGCTACGAGAGGTACTAGACCTGATAACGATTTTAGCAGCTTACACAGCAACCCCACACATTTTCCTACTCCCTGCTGACGAGAGGCAACTACCTCGAAACACGTGTCTAGGGATGACACACGCCACGCATACTTGCATTCACACTCGAGCATAGGTGTATCCGCCGACGCTCACCTTCAGGGACCATTTTCATTGGGGGAACACGCCTGGTAGGTGTAGCAGTGTGCGACCAATCTGGTTTAACTTTATATTCAGGCTCCCTTGAGCCGGTGGAGTCGACGGACTCATGGTTACGCACCTGCGCGCTAAGAGAGGTACTAGACCTGATAACGATTTTAGCAGCTTACACAGCAACCCCACACATTTTCCTACTCCCTGCTGACGCGAGTCAACTACCTCGAAACACGTGTCCAGGGATGGCACACGCCACGCATACTTGCATTCACACTCGAGCATAGGTGTATCCGCCGACGCTGACCTTCAGGGACCATTTTCATTGGGGGAACACGCCTGGTAGGTGTAGCAGTGTGCGACCAATCTGGTTTAACTTTATATTCAGGCTCTCTTGAGCCGGTGGAGTCGACGGACTCATGGTTACGCACCTGCGCGCTACGAGAGGTACTAGACCTGATAACGATTTTAGCAGCTTACACAGCAACCCCACACATTTTCCTACTCCCTGCTGACGAGAGACAACTACCTCGAAACACGTGTCCAGGGATGGCACACGCCACGCATACTTGCATTCACACTCGAGCATAGGTGTATCCGCTGACGCTGACCTTCAGGGACCGTTTTCATTGGGGGAACACGCCTGGTAGGTGTAGCAGTGTGCGACCAATCTGGTTTAACTTTATATTCAGGCTCCCTTGAGCCGGTGGAGTCGACGGACTCATAGTGACGCACCTGCGCGCTACGAGAGGTACTAGACCTGATAACGATTTTAGCAGCTTACACAGCAACCCCACACATTTTCCTACTCCCTGCTGACGCGAGTCAACTACCTCGAAACACGAGTCCAGGGATGGCACACGCCGCGCATACTTGCATTCACACTCGAGCATAGGTGTATCCGCCGACGCTGACCTTCAGGGACCATTTTCATTGGGGGAACACGCCTGGTAGGTGTAGCAGTGTGCGACCAATCTGGTTTACTTTATATTCAGGCTCCCTTGAGCCGGTGGAGTCGACGGACTCATGGTTACGCACCTGCGCGCTACGAGAGGTACTAGACCTGATAACGATTTTAGCAGCTTACACAGCAACCCCACACATTTTCCTACTCCCTGCTGACGAGAGGCAACTACCTCGAAACACGTGTACAGGGATGGCACACACCACGCATACTTGCATTCACACTCGAGCATAGGTGTATCCGCCGACGCTGACCTTCAGGGACCATTTTCATTGGGGGACAAGCCTGGTAGGTGTAGCAGTGTGCGACCAATCTGGTTTAACTTTATATTCAGGCTCCCTTGAGCCGGTGGAGTCGACGGACTCATGGTTACGCACCTGCGCGCTACGAGAGGTACTAGACCTGATAACGATTTTAGCAGCTTACACAGCAACCCCACACATTTTCCTACTCCCTGCTGACGAGAGGCAACTACCTTGAAACACGTGTCCAGGGATGGCACACGCCCCGCATACTTGCATTCACACTCGAGCATAGGTGTATCCGCCGACGCTGACCTTCAGGGACCATTTTTATTGGGGGAACACGCCTGGTAGGTGTAGCAGTGTGCGACCAATCTGGTTTAACTTTATATTCAGGCTCCCTTGAGCCGGTGGAGTCGACGGACTCATGGTTACGCATCTGCGCGCTACGAGAGGTACTAGACCTGATAACGATTTTAGCAGCTTACACAGCAACCCCACACATTTTCCTACTCCCTGCTGACGAGAGGCAACTACCTCGAAACACGTGTCCAGGGATGGCACACGCCACGCATACTTGCATTCACACTCGAGCATAGGTGTATCCGCCGACGCTGACCTTCAGGGACCATTTTCATTGGGGGAACACGCCTGGTAGGTGTAGCAGTGTGCGACCAATCTGGTTTAACTTTATATTCAGGCTCCCTTGAGCCGGTGGAGTCGACGGACTCATGGTTACGCACCTGCGCGCTACGAGAGGTACTAGACCTGATAACGATTTTAGCAGCTTACACAGCAACCCCACACATTTTCCTACTCCCTGCTGACGAGAGGCAACTACCTCGAAACACGTGTCCAGGGATGGCACACGCCACGCATAATTGCATTCACACTCGAGCATAGGTGTATCCGCCGACGCTGACCTTCAGGGACCATTTTCATTGGGGGAACACGCCTGGTAGGTGTAGCAGTGTGCGACCAATCTGGTTTAACTTTATATTCAGGCTCCCTTGAGCCGGTGGAGTCGACGGACTCATGGTTACGCACCTGCGCGCTACGAGAGGTACTAGACCTGATAACGATTTTAGCAGCTTACACAGCAACCCCACACATTTTCCTACTCCCTGCTGACGAGAGGCAACTACCTCGAAACACGTGTCCAGGGATGGCACACGCCACGCATACTTGCATTCACACTCGAGCATAGGTGTATCCGCCGACGCTGACCTTCAGGGACCATTTTCATTGGGGGAACACGCCTGGTAGGTGTAGCAGTGTGCGACCAATCTGGTTTAACTTTATATTCAGGCTCCCTTGAGCCGGTGGAGTCGACGGACTCATGGTTACGCACCTGCGCGCTACGAGAGGTACTAGACCTGATAACGATTTTAGCAGCTTACACAGCAACCCCACACATTTTCCTACTCCCTGCTGACGAGAGGCAACTACCTCGAAACACGTGTCCAGGGATGGCACACGCCACGCATACTTGCATTCACACTCGAGCATAGGTATATCCGCCGACGCTGACCTTCAGGGACCATTTTCATTGGGGGAACACGCCTGGTAGGTGTAGCAGTGTGCGACCAATCTGGTTTAACTTTATATTCAGGCTCCCTTGAGCCGGTGGAGTCGACGGACTCATGGTTACGCACCTGCGCGCTACGAGAGGTACTAGACCTGATAACGATTTTAGCAGCTTACACAGCAACCACACACATTTTCCTACTCCCTGCTGACGAGAGGCAACTACCTCGAAACACGTGTCCAGGGATGGCACACGCCACGCATACTTGCATTCACACTCGAGCATAGGTGTATCCGCCGACGCTGACCTTCGGGGACCATTTTCATTGAGGGAACACGCCTGGTAGGTGTAGCAGTGTGCGACCAATCTGGTTTAACTTTATATTCAGGCTCCCTTGAGCCGGTGGAGTCGACGGACTCATGGTTATGCACCTGCGCGCTACGAGAGGTACTAGACCTGATAACGATTTTAGCAGCTTACGCAGCAACCCCACACATTTTCCTACTCCCTGCTGACGAGAGGCAACTACCTCGAAACACCTGTCCAGGGATGGCACACGCCATGCATACTTGCATTCACACTCGAGCATAGGTGTATCCGCCGACGCTGACCTTCAGGGACCATTTTCATTGGGGGAACACGCCTGGTAGGTGTAGCAGTGTGCGACCAATCTGGTTTAACTTTATATTCAGGCTCCCTTGAGCCGGTGGAGTCGACGGACTCATGGTTACGCACCTGCGCGCTACGAGAGGTACTAGACCTGATAACGATTTTAGCAGCTTACACAGCAACCCCACACATTTTCCTACTCCCTGCTGACGAGAGGCAACTACCTCGAAACACGTGTCCAGGGATGGCACACGCCAGGCATACTTGCATTCACACTCGAGCATAGGTGTATCCGCCGACGCTGACCTTCAGGGACCATTTTCATTGGGGGAACACGCCTGGTAGGTGTAGCAGTGTGCGACCAATCTGGTTTAACTTTATATTCAGGCTCCCTTGAGCCGGTGGAGTCGACGGACTCATGGTTACGCACCTGCGCGCTACGAGAGGTACTAGACCTGATAACGATTTTAGCAGCTTACACAGCAACCCCACACATTTTCCTACTCCCTGCTGACGAGAGGCAACTACCTCGAAACACGTGTCCAGGGATGGCACACACCACGCATACTTGCATTCACACTCAAGCATAGGTGTATCCGCCGACGCTGACCTTCAGGGACCATTTTCATTGGGGGAACACGCCTGGTAGGTGTAGCAGTGTGCGACCAATCTGGTTTAACTTTATATTCAGGCTCCCTTGAGCCGGTGGAGTCGACGGACTCATGGTTACGCACCTGCGCGCTACGAGAGGTACTAGACCTGATAACGATTTTAGCAGCTTACACAGCAACCCCACACATTTTCCTACTCCCTGCTGACGAGAGGCAACTACCTCGAAACACGTGTCCAGGGATGGCACACGCCACGCATACTTGCATTCACACTCGAGCATAGGTGTATCCGCCGACGCTGACCTTCAGGGACCATTTTCATTGGGCGAACACGCCTGGTAGGTGTAGCAGTGTGCGACCAATTTGGTTTAACTTTATATTCAGGCTCCCTTGAGCCGGTGGAGTCGACGGACTGATGGTTACGCACCTGCGCGCTACGAGAGGTACTAGACCTGATAACGATTTTAGCAGCTTACACAGCAACCCCACACATTTTCCTACTCCCTGCTGACGAGAGGCAACTACCTCGAAACACGTGTCCAGGGATGGCACACGCCACGCATACTTGCATTCACACTTGAGCATAGGTGTATCCGCCGACGCTGACCTTCAGGGACCATTTTAATTGGGGGAACACGCCTGGTAGGTGTAGCAGTGTGCGACCAATCTGGTTTAACTTTATATTCAGGCTCCCTTGAGCCGGTGGAGTCGACGGACTCATGGTTATGCACCTGCACGCTACGAGAGGTACTAGACCTGATAACGATTTTAGCAGCTTACACAGCAACCCCACACATTTTCCTACTCCCTGCTGATGAGAGGCAACTACCTCGAAACACGTGTCCAGGGATGGCACACGCCACGCATACTTGCATTCACACTCGAGCATAGGTGTATCCGCCGACGCTGACCTTCAGGGACCATTTTCATTGGGGGAACACGCCTGGTAGGTGTAGCAGTGTGCGACCAATCTGGTTTAACTTTATATTCAGGCTCCCTTGAGCCGGTGGAGTCGACGGCCTCATGGTTACGCACCTGCGCGCTACGAGAGGTACTAGACCTGATAACGATTTTAGCAGCTTACACAGCAACCCCACACATTTTCCTACTCCCTGCTGACGAGAGGCAACTACCTCGAAACACGTGTCCAGGGATGGCACACGCCACGCATACTTGCATTCACACTCGAGCATAGGTGTATCCGCCGACGCTGACCTTCAGGGACCATTTTCATTGGGGGAACACGCCTGGTAGGTGTAGCAGTGTGCGACCAATCTGGTTTAACTTTATATTCAGGCTCCCTTGAGCCGGTGGAGTCGACGGACTCATGGTTACGCACCTGCGCGCTACGAGAGGTACTAGACCTGATAACGATTTTAGCAGCTTACACAGCAACCCCACACATTTTCCTACTCCCTGCTGACGAGAGGCAACTACCTCGAAACACGTGTCCAGGGATGGCACACACCACGCATACTTGCATTCACACTCAAGCATAGGTGTATCCGCCGACGCTGACCTTCAGGGACCATTTTCATTGGGGGAACACGCCTGGTAGGTGTAGCAGTGTGCGACCAATCTGGTTTAACTTTATATTCAGGCTCCCTTGAGCCGGTGGAGTCGACGGACTCATGGTTACGCACCTGCGCGCTACGAGAGGTACTAGACCTGATAACGATTTTAGCAGCTTACACAGCAACCCCACACATTTTCCTACTCCCTGCTGACGAGAGGCAACTACCTCGAAACACGTGTCCAGGGATGGCACACACCACGCATACTTGCATTCACACTCAAGCATAGGTGTATCCGCCGACGCTGACCTTCAGGGACCATTTTCATTGGGGGAACACGCCTGGTAGGTGTAGCAGTGTGCGACCAATCTGGTTTAACTTTATATTCAGGCTCCCTTGAGCCGGTGGAGTCGACGGACTCATGGTTACGCACCTGCGCGCTACGAGAGGTACTAGACCTGATAACGATTTTAGCAGCTTACACAGCAACCCCACACATTTTCCTACTCCCTGCTGACGAGAGGCAACTACCTCGAAACACGTGTCCAGGGATGGCACACGCCACGCATACTTGCATTCACACTCGAGCATAGGTGTATCCGCCGACGCTGACCTTCAGGGACCATTTTCATTGGGCGAACACGCCTGGTAGGTGTAGCAGTGTGCGACCAATCTGGTTTAACTTTATATTCAGGCTCCCTTGAGCCGGTGGAGTCGACGGACTCATGGTTACGCACCTGCGCGCTACGAGAGGTACTAGACCTGATAACGATTTTAGCAGCTTACACAGCAACCCCACACATTTTCCTACTCCCTGCTGACGAGAGGCAACTACCTCGAAACACGTGTCCAGGGATGGCACACGCCACGCATACTTGCATTCACACTTGAGCATAGGTGTATCCGCCGACGCTGACCTTCAGGGACCATTTTAATTGGGGGAACACGCCTGGTAGGTGTAGCAGTGTGCGACCAATCTGGTTTAACTTTATATTCAGGCTCCCTTGAGCCGGTGGAGTCGACGGACTCATGGTTATGCACCTGCACGCTACGAGAGGTACTAGACCTGATAACGATTTTAGCAGCTTACACAGCAACCCCACACATTTTCCTACTCCCTGCTGACGAGAGGCAACTACCTCGAAACACGTGTCTAGGGATGGCACACGCCACGCATACTTGCATTCACACTCGAGCATAGGTGTATCCGTCGACGCTGACCTTCAGGGACCATTTTCATTGGGGGAACACGCCTGGTAGGTGTAGCAGTGTGCGACCAATCTGGTTTAACTTTATATTCAGGCTCCCTTGAGCCGGTGGAGTCGACAGACTCATGGTTACGCACCTGCGTGCTACGAGAGGTACTAGACCTGATAACGATTTTAGCAGCTTACACAGCAACCCCACACATTTTCCTACTCCCTGCTGATGAGAGGCAACTACCTCGAAACACGTGTCCAGGGATGGCACACGCCATGCATACTTGCATTCACACTCGAGCATAGGTGTATCCGCCGACGCTGACCTTCAGGGACCATTTTCATTGGGGGAACACGCCTGGTAGGTGTAGCAGTGTTCGACCAATCTGGTTTAACTTTATATTCAGGCTCCCTTGAGCCGGTGGAGTCGACGGACTCATGGTTACGCACCTGCGCGCTACGAGAGGTACCAGACCTGATAACGATTTTAGCAGCTTACACAGCAACCCCACACATTTTCCTACTCCCTGCTGACGAGAGGCAACTACCTCGAAACACGTGTCCAGGGATGGCACACGCCACGCATACTTGCATTCACACTCGAGCATAGGTGTATCCGCCGACGCTGACCTTCAGGGACCATTTTCATTGGGGGAACACGCCTGGTAGGTGTAGCAGTGTGCGACCAATCTGGTTTAACTTTATACTCAGGCTCCCTTGAGCCGGTGGAGTCGACAGACTCATGGTTACGCACCTGCGCGCTACGAGAGGTACTAGACCTGATAACGATTTTAGCAGCTTACACAGCAACCCCACTCATTTTCCTACTCCCTGCTGACGAGAGGCAACTACCTCGAAACACGTGTCCAGGGATGGCACACGCCACGCATACTTGCATTCACACTCGAGCATAGGTGTATCCGCCGACGCTGACCTTCAGGGACCATTTTCATTGGGGGAACACGCCTGGTAGGTGTAGCAGTGTGCGACCAATCTGGTTTAACTTTATATTCAGGCTCCCTTGAGCCGGTGGAGTCGACGGACTCATAGTTACGCACCTGCGCGCTACGAGAGGTACTAGACCTGATAACGATTTTAGCAGCTTACACAGCAACCCCACACATTTTCCTACTCCCTGCTGACGAGAGGCAACTACCTCGAAACACGTGTCCAGGGATGGCACACGCCACGCATACTTGCATTCACACTCGAGCATAGGTGTATCCGTCGACGCTGACCTTCAGGGACCATTTTCATTGGGGGAACACGCCTGGTAGGTGTAGCAGTGTGCGACCAATCTGGTTTAACTTTATATTCAGGCTCCCTTGAGCCGGTGGAGTCGACGGACTCATGGTTACGCACCTGCGCGCTACGAGAGGTACTAGACCTGATAACGATTTTAGCAGCTTACACAGCAACCCCACACATTTTCCTACTCCCTGCTGATGAGAGGCAACTACCTCGAAACACGTGTCCAGGGATGGCACACGCCACGCATACTTGCATTCACACTCGAGCATAGGTGTATCCACCGACGCTGACCTTCAGGGACCATTTTCATTGGGGGAACACGCCTGGTAGGTGTAGCAGTGTGCGACCAATCTGGTTTAACTTTATATTCAGGCTCCCTTGAGCCGGTGGAGTCGACGGACTCATGGTTACGCACCTGCGCGCTACGAGAGGTACTAGACCTGATAACGATTTTAGCAGCTTACACAGCAACCCCACACATTTTCCTACTCCCTGCTGACGAGAGGCAACTACCTCGAAACACGTGTCCAGGGATGGCACACGCCACGCATACTTGCATTCACACTCGAGCATAGGTGTATCCGCCGACGCTGACCTTCAGGGACCATTTTCATTGGGGGAACACGCCTGGTAGGTGTAGCAGTGTGCGACCAATCTGGTTTAACTTTATATTCAGGCTCCCTTGAGCCGGTGGAGTCGACGGACTCATGGTTACGCACCTGCGCGCTACGAGAGGTACTAGACCTGATAACAATTTTATTAGCTTACACAGCAACCCCACACATTTTCCTACTCCCTGCTGACGAGAGGCAACTACCTCGAAACACGTGTCCAGGGATGGCACACGCCACGCATACTTGCATTCACTCTCGAGCATAGGTGTATCCGCCGACGCTGACCTTCAGGGACCATTTTCATTGGGGGAACACGCCTGGTAGGTGTAGAAGTGTGCGACCAATCTGGTTTAACTTTATATTCAGGCTCCCTTGAGCCGGTGGAGTCGACGGACTCATGGTTACGCACCTGCGCGCTACGAGAGGTACTAGACCTGATAAGGATTTTAGCAGCTTACACAGCAACCCCACATATTTTCCTACTCCCTGCTGACGAGAGGCAACTACCTCGAAACACGTGTCCAGGGATGGCACACGCCACGCATACTTGCATTCACACTCGAGCATAGGTGTATCCGCCGACGCTGACCTTCGGGGACCACTTTCATTGAGGGAACACGCCTGGTAGGTGTAGCAGTGTGCGACCAATCTGGTTTAACTTTATATTCAGGCTCCCTTGAGCCGGTGGAGTCGACGGACTCATGGTTATGCACCTGCGCGCTACGAGAGGTACTAGACCTGATAACGATTTTAGCAGCTTACACAGCAACCCCACACATTTTCCTACTCCCTGCTGACGAGAGGCAACTACCTCGAAACACGTGTCCAGGGATGGCACACGCCACGCATACTTGCATTCACACTCGAGCATAGGTGTATCCGCCGTCGCTGACCTTCAGGGACCATTTTCATTGGGGGAACACGCCTGGTAGGTGTAGCAGTGTGTGACCAATCTGGTTTAACTTTATATTCAGGCTCCCTTGAGCTGGTGGAGTCGACAGACTCATGGTTACGCACCTGCGCGCTACGAGAGGTACTAGACCTGATAACGATTTTAGCAGCTTACACAGCAACCCCACACATTTTCCTACTCCCTGCTGACGAGAGGCAACTACCTCGAAACACGTGTCCAGGGATGGCACACGCCACGCATACTTGCATTCACACTCGAGCATAGGTGTATCCGCCGACGCTGACCTTCAGGGACCATTTTCATTGGGGGAACACGCCTGGTAGGTGTAGCAGTGTGCGACCAATCTGGTTTAACTTTATATTCAGGCTCCCTTGAGCCGGTGGAGTCGACGGACTCATGGTTACGCACCTGCGCGCTACGAGAGGTTTTAGACCTGATAACGATTTTAGCAGCTTACACAGCAACCCCACACATTTTCCTACTCCCTGCTGACGAGAGGCAACTACCTCGAAACACGTGTCCAGGGATGGCACACGCCACGCATACTTGCATTCACACTCGAGCATAGGTGTATCCGCCGACGCTGACCTTCAGGGACCATTTTCATTGGGGGAACACGCCTGGTAGGTGTAGCAGTGTGCGACCAATCTGGTTTAACTTTATATTCAGGCTCCCTTGAGCCGGTGGAGTCGACGGACTCATGGTTACGCACCTGCGCGCTACGAGAGGTACTAGACCTGATAACGATTTTAGCAGCTTACACAGCAACCCCACACATTTTCCTACTCCCTGCTGACGAGAGGCAACTACCTCGAAACACGTGTCCAGGGATGGCACACGCCACGCATACTTGCATTCACACTCGAGCATAGGTGTATCCGCCGACGCTGACCTTCAGGGACCATTTTCATTGGGGGAACACGCCTGGTAGGTGTAGCAGTGTGCGACCAATCTGGTTTAACTTTATATTCAGGCTCCCTTGAGCCGGTGGAGTCGACGGACTCATGGTTATGCACCTGCGCGCTACGAGAGGTACTAGACCTGATAAGGATTTTAGCAGCTTACACAGCAACCCCACACATTTTCCTACTCCCTGCTGACGAGAGGCAACTACCTCGAAACACGTGTCCAGGGATGGCACACGCCACGCATACTTGCATTCACACTCGAGCATAGGTGTATCCGTCGACGCTGACCTTCAGGGACCATTTTCATTGGGGGAACACGCCTGGTAGGTGTAGCAGTGTGCGACCAATCTGGTTTAACTTTATATTCAGGCTCCCTTGAGCCGGTGGAGTCGACAGACTCATGGTTACGCACCTGCGCGCTACGAGAGGTACTAGACCTGATAACGATTTTAGCAGCTTACACAGCAACCCCACACATTTTCCTACTCCCTGCTGACGAGAGGCAACTACCTCGAAACACGTGTCCAGGGATGGCACACGCCACGCATACTTGCATTCACACTCGAGCATAGGTGTATCCGCCGACGCTGACCTTCAGGGACCATTTTCATTGGGGGAACACGCCTGGTAGGTGTAGCAGTGTGCGACCAATCTGGTTTAACTTTATATTCAGGCTCCCTTGAGCCGGTGGAGTCGACGGACTCATGGTTACGCACCTGCGCGCTACGAGAGGTACTAGACCTGATAACGATTTTAGCAGCTTACACAGCAACCCCACACATTTTCCTACTCCCTGCTGACGAGAGGCAACTACCTCGAAACACGTGTCCAGGGATGGCACACGCCACGCATACTTGCATTCACACTCGAGCATAGGTGTATCCGCCGACGCTGACTTTCAGGGACCATTTTCATTGGGGGAACACGCCTGGTAGGTGTAGCAGTGTGCGACCAATCTGGTTTAACTTTATATTCAGGCTCCCTTGAGCCGGTGGAGTCGACGGACTCATGGTTACGCACCTGCGCGCTACGAGAGGTACTAGACCTGATAACGATTTTAGCAGCTTACACAGCAACCCCACACATTTTCCTACTCCCTGCTGACGAGAGGCAACTACCTCGAAACACGTGTCCAGGGATGGCACACGCCACGCATACTTGCATTCACACTCGAGCATAGGTGTATCCGCCGACGCTGACCTTCAGGGACCATTTTCATTGGGGGAACACGCCTGGTAGGTGTAGCAGTGTGCGACCAATCTGGTTTAACTTTATATTCAGGCTCCCTTGAGCCGGTGGAGTCGACGGACTCATGGTTACGCACCTGCGCGCTACGAGAGGTACTAGACATGATAACGATTTTAGCAGCTTACACAGCAACCCCACACATTTTCCTACTCCCTGCTGACGAGAGGCAACTACCTCGAAACACGTGTCAAGGGATGGCACACGCCACGCATACTTGCATTCACACTCGAGCATAGGTGTATCCGCCGACGCTGACCTTCAGGGACCATTTTCATTAGGGGAACACGCCTGGTAGGTGTAGCAGTGTGCGACCAATCTGATTTAACTTTATATTCAGGCTCCCTTGAGCCGGTGGAGTCGACGGACTCATGGTTACGCACCTGCGCGCTACGAGAGGTACTAGACCTGATAACGATTTTAGCAGCTTACACAGCAACCCCACACATTTTCCTACTCCCTGCTGACGAGAGGCAACTACCTCGAAACACGTGTCCAGGGATGGCACACGCCACGCATACTTGCATTCACACTCGAGCATAGGTGTATCCGCCGACGCTGACCTTCAGGGACCATTTTCATTGGGGGAACACGCCTGGTAGGTGTAGCAGTGTGCGACCAATCTGGTTTAACTTTATATTCAGGCTCCCTTGAGCCGGTGGAGTCGACGGACTCATGGTTATGCACCTGCGCGCTACGAGAGGTACTAGACCTGATAAGGATTTTAGCAGCTTACACAGCAACCCCACACATTTTCCTACTCCCTGCTGACGAGAGGCAACTACCTCGAAACACGTGTCCAGGGATGGCACACGCCACGCATACTTGCATTCACACTCGAGCATAGGTGTATCCGTCGACGCTGACCTTCAGGGACCATTTTCATTGGGGGAACACGCCTGGTAGGTGTAGCAGTGTGCGACCAATCTGGTTTAACTTTATATTCAGGCTCCCTTGAGCCGGTGGAGTCGACGGACTCATGGTTACGCACCTGCGCGCTACGAGAGGTACTAGACCTGATAACGATTTTAGCAGCTTACACAGCAACCCCACACATTTTCCTACTCCCTGCTGACGAGAGGCAACTACCTCGAAACACGTGTCCAGGGATGGCACACGCCACGCATACTTGCATTCACACTCGAGCATAGGTGTATCCGCCGACGCTGACCTTCAGGGACCATTTTGATTGGGGGAACACGCCTGGTAGGTGTAGCAGTGTGCGACCAATCTGGTTTAACTTTATATTCAGGCTCCCTTGAGCCGGTGGAGTCGACGGACTCATAGTTACGCACCTGCGCGCTACGAGAGGTACTAGACCTGATAACGATTTTAGCAGCTTACACAGCAACCCCACACATTTTCCTACTCCCTGCTGACGAGAGGCAACTACCTCGAAACATGTGTCCAGGGATGGCACACGCCACGCATACTTGCATTCACACTCGAGCATAGGTGTATCCGCCGACGCTGACCTTCAGGGACCATTTTCATTGGGGGAACACGCCTGGTAGGTGTAGCAGTGTGCGACCAATCTGGTTTAACTTTATATTCAGGCTCCCTTGAGCTGGTGGAGTCGACGGACTCATGGTTACGCACCTGCGCGCTACGAGAGGTTTTAGACCTGATAACGATTTTAGCAGCTTACAGAGCAACCCCACACATTTTCCTACTCCCTGCTGACGAGAGGCAACTACCTCGAAACACGTGTCCAGGGATGGCACACGCCACGCATACTTGCATTCACACTCGAGCATAGGTGTATCCGCCGACGCTGACCTTCAGGGACCATTTTCATTGGGGGAACACGCCTGGTAGGTGTAGCAGTGTGCGACCAATCTGGTTTAACTTTATATTCAGGCTCCCTTGAGCCGGTGGAGTCGACGGACTCATAGTTACGCACCTGCGCGCTACGAGAGGTACTAGACCTGATAACGATTTTAGCAGCTTACACAGCAACCCCACACATTTTCCTACTCCCTGCTGACGAGAGGCAACTACCTCGAAACATGTGTCCAGGGATGGCACACGCCACGCATACTTGCAATAACACTCGAGCATAGGTGTATCCGCTGACGCTGACCTTCAGGGACCATTTTCATTGGGGGAACACGCCTGGTAGGTGTAGCAGTGTGCGACCAATCTGGTTTAACTTTATATTCAGGCTCCCTTGAGCCGGTGGAGTCGACGGACTCATGGTTACGCACCTGCGCGCTACGAGAGGTACTAGACCTGATAACGATTTTAGCAGCTTACACAGCAACCCCACACATTTTCCTACTCCCTGCTGACGAGAGGCAACTACCTCGATACACGTGTCCAGGGATGGCACACGCCACGCATACTTGCATTCACACTCGAGCATAGGTGTATCCGCCGACGCTGACCTTCAGGGACCATTTTCATTGGGGGAACACGCCTGGTAGGTGTAGCAGTGTGCAACCAATCTGGTTTAACTTTATATTCAGGCTCCCTTGAGCCGGTGGAGTCGACGGACTCATGGTTACGCACCTGCGCGCTACGAGAGGTACTAGACCTGATAACGATTTTAGCAGCTTACACAGCAACCCCACACATTTTCCTACTCCCTGCTGACGAGAGGCAACTACCTCGAAACACGTGTCCAGGGATGGCACACGCCACGCATACTTGCATTCACACTCGAGCATAGGTGTATCCGCCGACGCTGACCTTCAGGGACCATTTTCATTGGGGGAACACGCCTGGTAGGTGTAGCAGTGTGCGACCAATCTGGTTTAACTTTATATTCAGGCTCCCTTGAGCCGGTGGAGTCGACGGACTCATGGTTACGCACCTGCGCGCTACGAGAGGTACTAGACCTGATAACGATTTTAGCAGCTTACACAGCAACCCCACACATTTTCCTACTCCCTGCTGACGAGAGGCAACTACCTCGAAACACGTGTCAAGGGATGGCACACGCCACGCATACTTGCATTCACACTCGAGCATAGGTGTATCCGCCGACGCTGACCTTCAGGGACCATTTTCATTAGGGGAACACGCCTGGTAGGTGTAGCAGTGTGCGACCAATCTGATTTAACTTTATATTCAGGCTCCCTTGAGCCGGTGGAGTCGACGGACTCATGGTTACGCACCTGCGCGCTACGAGAGGTACTAGACCTGATAACGATTTTAGCAGCTTACACAGCAACCCCACTCATTTTCCTACTCCCTGCTGACGAGAGGCAACTACCTCGAAACACGTGTCCAGGGATGGCACACGCCACGCATACTTGCATTCACACTCGAGCATAGGTGTATCCGCCGACGCTGACCTTCAGGGACCATTTTCATTGAGGGAACACGCCTGGTAGGTGTAGCAGTGTGCGACCAATCTGGTTTAACTTTATATTCAGGCTCCCTTGAGCCGGTGGAGTCGACGGACTCATGGTTATGCACCTGCGCGCTACGAGAGGTACTAGACCTGATAAGGATTTTAGCAGCTTACACAGCAACCCCACACATTTTCCTACTCCCTGCTGACGAGAGGCAACTACCTCGAAACACGTGTCCAGGGATGGCACACGCCACGCATACTTGCATTCACACTCGAGCATAGGTGTATCCGTCGACGCTGACCTTCAGGGACCATTTTCATTGGGGGAACACGCCTGGTAGGTGTAGCAGTGTGCGACCAATCTGGTTTAACTTTATATTCAGGCTCCCTTGAGCCGGTGGAGTCGACGGACTCATGGTTACGCACCTGCGCGCTACGAGAGGTACTAGACCTGATAACGATTTTAGCAGCTTACACAGCAACCCCACACATTTTCCTACTCCCTGCTGACGAGAGGCAACTACCTCGAAACACGTGTCCAGGGATGGCACACGCCACGCATACTTGCATTCACACTCGAGCATAGGTGTATCCGCCGACGCTGACCTTCAGGGACCATTTTGATTGGGGGAACACGCCTGGTAGGTGTAGCAGTGTGCGACCAATCTGGTTTAACTTTATATTCAGGCTCCCTTGAGCCGGTGGAGTCGACGGACTCATAGTTACGCACCTGCGCGCTACGAGAGGTACTAGACCTGATAACGAATTTAGCAGCTTACACAGCAACCCCACACATTTTCCTACTCCCTGCTGACGAGAGGCAACTACCTCGAAACATGTGTCCAGGGATGGCACACGCCACGCATACTTGCATTCACACTCGAGCATAGGTGTATCCGCCGACGCTGACCTTCAGGGACCATTTTCATTGGGGGAACACGCCTGGTAGGTGTAGCAGTGTGCGACCAATCTGGTTTAACTTTATATTCAGGCTCCCTTGAGCTGGTGGAGTCGACGGACTCATGGTTACGCACCTGCGCGCTACGAGAGGTTTTAGACCTGATAACGATTTTAGCAGCTTACAGAGCAACCCCACACATTTTCCTACTCCCTGCTGACGAGAGGCAACTACCTCGAAACACGTGTCCAGGGATGGCACACGCCACGCATACTTGCATTCACACTCGAGCATAGGTGTATCCGCCGACGCTGACCTTCAGGGACCATTTTCATTGGGGGAACACGCCTGGTAGGTGTAGCAGTGTGCGACCAATCTGGTTTAACTTTATATTCAGGCTCCCTTGAGCCGGTGGAGTCGACGGACTCATAGTTACGCACCTGCGCGCTACGAGAGGTACTAGACCTGATAACGATTTTAGCAGCTTACACAGCAACCCCACACATTTTCCTACTCCCTGCTGACGAGAGGCAACTACCTCGAAACATGTGTCCAGGGATGGCACACGCCACGCATACTTGCAATCACACTCGAGCATAGGTGTATCCGCTGACGCTGACCTTCAGGGACCATTTTCATTGGGGGAACACGCCTGGTAGGTGTAGCAGTGTGCGACCAATCTGGTTTAACTTTATATTCAGGCTCCCTTGAGCCGGTGGAGTCGACGGACTCATGGTTACGCACCTGCGCGCTACGAGAGGTACTAGACCTGATAACGATTTTAGCAGCTTACACAGCAACCCCACACATTTTCCTACTCCCTGCTGACGAGAGGCAACTACCTCGATACACGTGTCCAGGGATGGCACACGCCACGCATACTTGCATTCACACTCGAGCATAGGTGTATCCGCCGACGCTGACCTTCAGGGACCATTTTCATTGGGGGAACACACCTGGTAGGTGTAGCAGTGTGCAACCAATCTGGTTTAACTTTATATTCAGGCTCCCTTGAGCCGGTGGAGTCGACGGACTCATGGTTACGCACCTGCGCGCTACGAGAGGTACTAGACCTGATAACGATTTTAGCAGCTTACACAGCAACCCCACACATTTTCCTACTCCCTGCTGACGAGAGGCAACTACCTCGAAACACGTGTCCAGGGATGGCACACGCCACGCATACTTGCATTCACACTCGAGCATAGGTGTATCCGCCGACGCTGACCTTCAGGGACCATTTTCATTGGGGGAACACACCTGGTAGGTGTAGCAGTGTGCGACCAATCTGGTTTAACTTTATATTCAGGCTCCCTTGAGCCGGTGGAGTCGACGGACTCACGCACCTGCGCGCTACGAGAGGTACTAGACCTGATAACGATTTTAGCAGCTTACACAGCAACCCCACACATTTTCCTACTCCCTGCTGACGAGAGGCAACTACCTCGAAACACGTGTCCAGGGATGGCACACGCCACGCATACTTGCATTCACACTCGAGCATAGGTGTATCCGCCGACGCTGACCTTCAGGGACCATTTTCATTGGGGGAACACGCCTGGTAGGTGTAGCAGTGTGCGACCAATCTGGTTTAACTTTATATTCAGGCTCCCTTGAGCCGGTGGAGTCGACGGACTCATGGTTACGCACCTGCGCGCTACGAGAGGTACTAGACCTGATAACGATTTTAGCAGCTTACACAGCAACCCCACACATTTTCCTACTCCCTGCTGACGAGAGGCAACTACCTCGAAACACGTGTCCAGGGATGGCACACGCCACGCATACTTGCATTCACACTCGAGCATAGGTGTATCCGCCGACGCTGACCTTCAGGGACCATTTTCATTGGGGGAACACGCCTGGTAGGTGTAGCAGTGTGCGACCAATCTGGTTTAACTTTATATTCAGGCTCCCTTGAGCCGGTGGAGTCGACGGACTCATGGTTATGCACCTGCGCGCTACGAGAGGTACTAGACCTGATAAGGATTTTAGCAGCTTACACAGCAACCCCACACATTTTCCTACTCCCTGCTGACGAGAGGCAACTACCTCGAAACACGTGTCCAGGGATGGCACACGCCACGCATACTTGCATTCACACTCGAGCATAGGTGTATCCGTCGACGCTGACCTTCAGGGACCATTTTCATTGGGGGAACACGCCTGGTAGGTGTAGCAGTGTGCGACCAATCTGGTTTAACTTTATATTCAGGCTCCCTTGAGCCGGTGGAGTCGACAGACTCATGGTTACGCACCTGCGCGCTACGAGAGGTACTAGACCTGATAACGATTTTAGCAACTTACACAGCAACCCCACACATTTTCCTACTCCCTGCTGACGAGAGGCAACTACCTCGAAACACGTGTCCAGGGATGGCACACGCCACGCATACTTGCATTCACACTCGAGCATAGGTGTATCCGCCGACGCTGACCTTCAGGGACCATTTTCATTGGGGGAACACGCCTGGTAGGTGTAGCAGTGTGCGACCAATCTGGTTTAACTTTATATTCAGGCTCCCTTGAGCCGGTGGAGTCGACGGACTCATGGTTACGCACCTGCGCGCTACGAGAGGTACTAGACCTGATAACGATTTTAGCAGCTTACACAGCAACCCCACACATTTTCCTACTCCCTGCTGACGAGAGGCAACTACCTCGAAACACGTGTCCAGGGATGGCACACGCCACGCATACTTGCATTCACACTCGAGCATAGGTGTATCCGCCGACGCTGACCTTCAGGGACCATTTTCATTGGGGGAACACGCCTGGTAGGTGTAGCAGTGTGCGACCAATCTGGTTTAACTTTATATTCAGGCTCCCTTGAGCCGGTGGAGTGGACGGACTCATGGTTACGCACCTGCGCGCTACGAGAGGTACTAGACCTGATAACGATTTTAGCAGCTTACACAGCAACCCCACACATTTTCCTACTCCCTGCTGACGAGAGGCAACTACCTCGAAACACGTGTCCAGGGATGGCACACGCCACGCATACTTGCATTCACACTCGAGCATAGGTGTATCCGCCGACGCTGACCTTCAGGGACCATTTTCATTGGGGGAACACGCCTGGTAGGTGTAGCAGTGTGCGACCAATCTGGTTTAACTTTATATTCAGGCTCCCTTGAGCCGGTGGAGTCGACGGACTCATGGTTACGCACCTGCGCGCTACGAGAGGTACTAGACCTGATAACGATTTTAGCAGCTTACACAGCAACCCCACACATTTTCCTACTCCCTGCTGACGAGAGGCAACTACCTCGAAACACGTGTCCAGGGATGGCACACGCCACGCATACTTGCATTCACACACGAGCATAGGTGTATCCGCCGACGCTGACCTTCAGGGACCATTTTCATTGGGGGAACACGCCTGGTAGGTGTAGCAGTGTGCGACCAATCTGGTTTAACTTTATATTCAGGCTCCCTTGAGCCGGTGGAGTCGACGGACTCATGGTTATGCACCTGCGCGCTACGAGAGGTACTAGACCTGATAAGGATTTTAGCAGCTTACACAGCAACCCCACACATTTTCCTACTCCCTGCTGACGAGAGGCAACTACCTCGAAACACGTGTCCAGGGATGGCACACGCCACGCATACTTGCATTCACACTCGAGCATAGGTTTATCCGTCGACGCTGACCTTCAGGGACCATTTTCATTGGGGGAACACGCCTGGTAGGTGGAGCAGTGTGCGACCAATCTGGTTTAACTTTATATTCAGGCTCCCTTGAGCCGGTGGAGTCGACAGACTCATGGTTACGCACCTGCGCGCTACGAGAGGTACTAGACCTGATAACGATTTTAGCAGCTTACACAGCAACCCCACACATTTTCCTACTCCCTGCTGACGAGAGGCAACTACCTCGAAACACGTGTCCAGGGATGGCACACGCCACGCATACTTGCATTCACACTCGAGCATAGGTGTATCCGCCGACGCTGACCTTCAGGGACCATTTTCATTGGGGGAACACGCCTGGTAGGTGTAGCAGTGTGCGACCAATCTGGTTTAACTTTATATTCAGGCTCCCTTGAGCCGGTGGAGTCGACGGACTCATGGTTACGCACCTGCGCGCTACGAGAGGTACTAGACCTGATAACGATTTTAGCAGCTTACACAGCAACCCCACACATTTTCCTACTCCCTGCTGACGAGAGGCAACTACCTCGAAACACGTGTCCAGGGATGGCACATGCCACGCATACTTGCATTCACACTCGAGCATAGGTGTATCCGCCGACGCTGACCTTCAGGGACCATTTTCATTGGGGGAACACGCCTGGTAGGTGTAGCAGTGTGCGACCAATCTTGTTTAACTTTATATTCAGGCTCCCTTGAGCCGGTGGAGTCGACGGACTCATGGTTACGCACCTGCGCGCTACGAGAGGTACTAGACCTGATAACGAGTTTAGCAGCTTACACAGCAACCCCACACATTTTCCTACTCCCTGCTGACGAGAGGCAACTACCTCGAAACACGTGTCCAGGGATGGCACACGCCACGCATACTTGCATTCACACTCGAGCATAGGTGTATCCGCCGACGCTGACCTTCAGGGACCATTTTCATTGGGGGAACACGCCTGGTAGGTGTAGCAGTGTGCGACCAATCTGGTTTAACTTTATATTCAGGCTCCCTTGAGCCGGTGGAGTCGACGGACTCATAGTTACGCACCTGCGCGCTACGAGAGGTACTACACCTGATAACGATTTTAGCAGCTTACACAGCAACCCCACACATTTTCCTACTCCCTGCTGACGAGAGGCAACTACCTCGAAACATGTGTCCAGGGATGGCACACGCCACGCATACTTGCATTCACACTCGAGCATAGGTGTATCCGCCGACGCTGACCTTCAGGGACCATTTTCATTGGGGGAACACGCCTGGTAGGTGTAGCAGTGTGCGACCAATCTGGTTTAACTTTATATTCAGGCTCCCTTGAGCCGGTGGAGTCGACGGACTCATGGTTATGCACCTGCGCGCTACGAGAGGTACTAGACCTGATAAGGATTTTAGCAGCTTACACAGCAACCCCACACATTTTCCTACTCCCTGCTGACGAGAGGCAACTACCTCGAAACACGTGTCCAGGGATGGCACACGCCACGCATACTTGCATTCACACTCGAGCATAGGTGTATCCGTCGACGCTGACCTTCAGGGACCATTTTCATTGGGGGAACACGCCTGGTAGGTGTAGCAGTGTGCGACCAATCTGGTTTAACTTTATATTCAGGCTCCCTTGAGCCGGTGGAGTCGACAGACTCATGGTTACGCACCTGCGCGCTACGAGAGGTACTAGACCTGATAACGATTTTAGCAGCTTACACAGCAACCCCACACATTTTCCTACTCCCTGCTGACGAGAGGCAACTACCTCGAAACACGTGTCCAGGGATGGCACACGCCACGCATACTTGCATTCACACTCGAGCATAGGTGTATCCGCCGACGCTGACCTTCAGGGACCATTTTCATTGGGGGAACACGCCTGGTAGGTGTAGCAGTGTGCGACCAATCTGGTTTAACTTTATATTCAGGCTCCCTTGAGCCGGTGGAGTCGACGGACTCATGGTTACGCACCTGCGTGCTACGAGAGGTACTAGACCTGATAACGATTTTAGCAGCTTACACAGCAACCCCACACATTTTCCTACTCCCTGCTGACGAGAGGCAACTACCTCGAAACACGTGTCCAGGGATGGCACACGCCACGCATACTTGCATTCACACTCGAGCATAGGTGTATCCGCCGACGCTGACCTTCAGGGACCATTTTCATTGGGGGAACACGCCTGGTAGGTGTAGCAGTGTGCGACCAATCTGGTTTAACTTTATATTCAGGCTCCCTTGAGCCGGTGGAGTCGACAGACTCATGGTTACGCACCTGCGCGCTACGAGAGGTACTAGACCTGATAACGATTTTAGCAGCTTACACAGCAACCCCACACATTTTCCTACTCCCTGCTGACGAGAGGCAACTACCTCGAAACACGTGTCCAGGGATGGCACACGCCACGCATACTTGCATTCACACTCGAGCATAGGTGTATCAGCCGACGCTGACCTTCAGGGACCATTTTCATTGGGGGAACACGCCTGGTAGGTGTAGCAGTGTGCGACCAATCTGGTTTAACTTTATATTCAGGCTCCCTTGAGCCGGTGGAGTCGACGGACTCATGGTTACGCACCTGCGCGCTACGAGAGGTACTAGACCTGATAACGATTTTAGCAGCTTACACAGCAACCCCACACATTTTCCTACTCCCTGCTGACGAGAGGCAACTACCTCGAAACACGTGTCCAGGGATGGCACACGCCACGCATATTTGCATTCACACTCGAGCATAGGTGTATCCGCCGACGCTGACCTTCAGGGACCATTTTCATTAGGGGAACACGCCTGGTAGGTGTAGCAGTGTGCGACCAATCTGGTTTAACTTTATATTCAGGCTCCCTTGAGCCGGTGGAGTCGACGGACTCATGGTTACGCACCTGCGCGCTACGAGAGGTACTAGACCTGATAACGATTTTAGCAGCTTACACAGCAACCCCACACATTTTCCTACTCCCTGCTGACGAGAGGCAACTACCTTGAAACACGTGTCCAGGGATGGCACACGCCACGCATACTTGCATTCACACTCGAGCATAGGTGTATCCGCCGACGCTGACCTTCAGGGACCATTTTCATTGGGGGAACACGCCTGGTAGGTGTAGCAGTGTGCGACCAATCTGGTTTAACTTTATATTCAGGCTCCCTTGAGCCGGTGGAGTCGACGGACTCATGGTTATGCACCTGCGCGCTACGAGAGGTACTAGACCTGATAAGGATTTTAGCAGCTTACACAGCAACCCCACACATTTTCCTACTCCCTGCTGACGAGAGGCAACTACCTCGAAACACGTGTCCAGGGATGGCACACGCCACGCATACTTGCATTCACACTCGAGCATAGGTGTATCCGTCGACGCTGACCTTCAGGGACCATTTTCATTGGGGGAACACGCCTGGTAGGTGTAGCAGTGTGCGACCAATCTGGTTTAACTTTATATTCAGGCTCCCTTGAGCCGGTGGAGTCGACGGACTCATGGTTACGCACCTGCGCGCTACGAGAGGTACTAGACCTGATAACGATTTTAGCAGCTTACACAGCAACCCCACACATTTTCCTACTCCCTGCTGACGAGAGGCAACTACCTCGAAACACGTGTCCAGGGATGGCACATGCCACGCATACTTGCATTCACACTCGAGCATAGGTGTATCCGCCGACGCTGACCTTCAGGGACCATTTTCATTGGGGGAACACACCTGGTAGGTGTAGCAGTGTGCGACCAATCTTGTTTAACTTTATATTCAGGCTCCCTTGAGCCGGTGGAGTCGACGGACTCATGGTTACGCACCTGCGCGCTACGAGAGGTACTAGACCTGATAACGATTTTAGCAGCTTACACAGCAACCCCACACATTTTCCTACTCCCTGCTGACGAGAGGCAACTACCTCGAAACACGTGTCCAGGGATGGCACACGCCACGCATACTTGCATTCACACTCGAGCATAGGTGTATCCGCCGACGCTGACCTTCAGGGACCATTTTCATTGGGGGAACACGCCTGGTAGGTGTAGCAGTGTGCGACCAATCTGGTTTAACTTTATATTCAGGCTCCCTTGAGCCGGTGGAGTCGACGGACTCATAGTTACGCACCTGCGCGCTACGAGAGGTACTAGACCTGATAACGATTTTAGCAGCTTACACAGCAACCCCACACATTTTCCTACTCCCTGCTGACGAGAGGCAACTACCTCGAAACATGTGTCCAGGGATGGCACACGCCACGCATACTTGCATTCTCGAGCATAGGTGTATCCGCCGACGCTGACCTTCAGGGACCATTTTCATTGGGGGAACACGCCTGGTAGGTGTAGCAGTGTGCGACCAATCTGGTTTAACTTTATATTCAGGCTCCCTTGAGCCGGTGGAGTCGACGGACTCATGGTTACGCACCTGCGCGCTACGAGAGGTACTAGACCTGATAACGATTTTAGCAGCTTACACAGCAACCCCACACATTTTCCTACTCCCTGCTGACGAGAGGCAACTACCTCGAAACACGTGTCCAGGGATGGCACACGCCACGCATACTTGCATTCACACTCGAGCATAGGTGTATCCGCCGACGCTGACCTTCAGGGACCATTTTCATTGGGGGAACACGCCTGGTAGGTGTAGCAGTGTGCGACCAATCTGGTTTAACTTTATATTCAGGCTCCCTTGAGCCGGTGGAGTCGACGGACTCATGGTTATGCACCTGCGCGCTACGAGAGGTACTAGACCTGATAAGGATTTTAGCAGCTTACACAGCAACCCCACACATTTTCCTACTCCCTGCTGACGAGAGGCAACTACCTCGAAACACGTGTCCAGGGATGGCACACGCCACGCATACTTGCATTCACACTCGAGCATAGGTGTATCCGTCGACGCTGACCTTCAGGGACCATTTTCATTGGGGGAACACGCCTGGTAGGTGTAGCAGTGTGCGACCAATCTGGTTTAACTTTATATTCAGGCTCCCTTGAGCCGGTGGAGTCGATGGACTCATGGTTACGCACCTGCGCGCTACGAGAGGTACTAGACCTGATAACGATTTTAGCAGCTTACACAGCAACCCCACACATTTTCCTACTCCCTGCTGACGAGAGGCAACTACCTCGAAACACGTGTCCAGGGATGGCACATGCCACGCATACTTGCATTCACACTCGAGCATAGGTGTATCCGCCGACGCTGACCTTCAGGGACCATTTTCATTGGGGGAACACGCCTGGTAGGTGTAGCAGTGTGCGACCAATCTTGTTTAACTTTATATTCAGGCTCCCTTGAGCCAGTGGAGTCGACGGACTCATGGTTACGCACCTGCGCGCTACGAGAGGTACTAGACCTGATAACGATTTTAGCAGCTTACACAGCAACCCCACACATTTTCCTACTCCCTGCTGACGAGAGGCAACTACCTCGAAACACGTGTCCAGGGATGGCACACGCCACGCATACTTGCATTCACACTCGAGCATAGGTGTATCCGCCGACGCTGACCTTCAGGGACCATTTTCATTGGGGGAACACGCCTGGTAGGTGTAGCAGTGTGCGACCAATCTGGTTTAACTTTATATTCAGGCTCCCTTGAGCCGGTGGAGTCGACGGACTCATAGTTACGCACCTGCGCGCTACGAGAGGTACTAGACCTGATAACGATTTTAGCAGCTTACACAGCAACCCCACACATTTTCCTACTCCCTGCTGACGAGAGGCAACTACCTCGAAACATGTGTCCAGGGATGGCACACGCCACGCATACTTGCATTCACACTCGAGCATAGGTGTATCCGCCGACGCTGACCTTCAGGGACCATTTTCATTGGGGGAACACGCCTGGTAGGTGTAGCAGTGTGCGACCAATCTGGTTTAACTTTATATTCAGGCTCCCTTGAGCCGGTGGAGTCGACGGACTCATGGTTACGCACCTGCGCGCTATGAGAGGTACTAGACCTGATAACGATTTTAGCAGCTTACACAGCAACCCCACACATTTTCCTACTCCCTGCTGACGAGAGGCAACTACCTCGAAACACGTGTCCAGGGATGGCACATGCCACGCATACTTGCATTCACACTCGAGCATAGGTGTATCCGCCCACGCTGACCTTCAGGGACCATTTTCATTGGGGGAACACGCCTGGTAGGTGTAGCAGTGTGCGACCAATCTTGTTTAACTTTATATTCAGGCTCCCTTGAGCCAGTGGAGTCGACGGACTCATGGTTACGCACCTGCGCGCTACGAGAGGTACTAGACCTGATAACGATTTTAGCAGCTTACACAGCAACCCCACACATTTTCCTACTCCCTGCTGACGAGAGGCAACTACCTCGAAACACGTGTCCAGGGATGGCACACGCCACGCATACTTGCATTCACACTCGAGCATAGGTGTATCCGCCGACGCTGACCTTCAGGGACCATTTTCATTGGGGGAACACGCCTGGTAGGTGTAGCAGTGTGCGACCAATCTGGTTTAACTTTATATTCAGGCTCCCTTGAGCCGGTGGAGTCGACGGACTCATAGTTACGCACCTGCGCGCTACGAGAGGTACTAGACCTGATAACGATTTTAGCAGCTTACACAGCAACCCCACACATTTTCCTACTCCCTGCTGACGAGAGGCAACTACCTCGAAACATGTGTCCAGGGATGGCACACGCCACGCATACTTGCATTCACACTCGAGCATAGGTGTATCCGCCGACGCTGACCTTCAGGGACCATTTTCATTGGGGGAACACGCCTGGTAGGTGTAGCAGTGTGCGACCAATCTGGTTTAACTTTATATTCAGGCTCCCTTGAGCCGGTGGAGTCGACGGACTCATGGTTACGCACCTGCGCGCTACGAGAGGTACTAGACCTGATAACGATTTTAGCAGCTTACACAGCAACCCCACACATTTTCCTACTCCCTGCTGACGAGAGGCAACTACCTCGAAACACGTGTCCAGGGATGGCACACGCCACGCATACTTGCATTCACACTCGAGCATAGGTGTATCCGCCGACGCTGACCTTCAGGGACCATTTTCATTGGGGGAACACGCCTGGTAGGTGTAGCAGTGTGCGACCAATCTGGTTTAACTTTATATTCAGGCTCCCTTGAGCCGGTGGAGTCGACGGACTCATGGTTACGCACCTGCGCGCTACGAGAGGTACTAGACCTGATAACGATTTTAGCAGCTTACACAGCAACCCCACACATTTTCCTACTCCCTGCTGACGAGAGGCAACTACCTCGAAACACGTGTCCAGGGATGGCACACGCCACGCATACTTGCATTCACACTCGAGCATAGGTGTATCCGCCGACGCTGACCTTCAGGGACCATTTTCATTGGGGGAACACGCCTGGTAGGTGTAGCAGTGTGCGACCAATCTGGTTTAACTTTATATTCAGGCTCCCTTGAGCCGGTGGAGTCGACGGACTCATGGTTACGCACCTGCGCGCTACGAGAGGTACTAGACCTGATAACGATTTTAGCAGCTTACACAGCAACCCCACACATTTTCCTACTCCCTGCTGACGAGAGGCAACTACCTCGAAACACGTGTCCAGGGATGGCACACGCCACGCATACTTGCATTCACACTCGAGCATAGGTGTATCCGCCGATGCTGACCTTCAGGGACCATTTTCATTGGGGGAACACGCCTGGTAGGTGCAGCAGTGTGCGACCAATCTGGTTTAACTAAATACTGCAAATCTAATCAATAAGTTCTAAAAGAAAAAATAAAATCGTCAATTTATAAAAAGATAGTGTAACTCGTGTATCAAGTTAAAAAGCTCAGGACATCTGTCCCCCTGAGCAGGAGCATCACGATACAGAGAAATTCATGTGAATAAAACATTTGAGGACCTATTTAAGAAGTGAGGTATAGATTCAATAAGTATTAAATGCGTCTTATCACAACATGCAAGTCAAGTCTAGACATGCCCAAGATGCAGTCTTAAAGTTCTAGATTGCAAGATGCGTTATTTAAGCAGTCTTTTACTTTTTGCACAAATTTAGCAAACCTATCCAGTTCCATAGGTAACTCCAGACTAAACAAGAGAGTCATAGCATCCTTGCAGTGACATATCCCATATTTCAAAAACAATGGTCTTAAAAAAGTACGACGTGCATGTGTTAGGCAGTTGCATGTACAGACCAGATGTACTATGGATTCTACATATTGGTTACATAGTCTGCAGTTGGTAATCGTCTCTAGTGTTTTCCATTGCCTGTTGATATCTTTTATCGGCAATACCATGAGCCTTGCTGTTAGAATTTGCCTTAAAGTTGACTTATTTAGTGCAGCATCGAGGTATGCTTGCCATTGCCGATCTTCATAGGAGGTGATGAGAAACCCGATGTTGCTTTTAGATCTAGTCAGCTCTTTCATGTCTTCTTCCTTCGAGAGTGCCCTGACCTGCTTCTTTAGGATAGATTTTAATGTGCCTGGCAGGTGGGTTAAGTTCTGCAGTTTAGTCATGTCAAGATACAGTGCAGGCAGTTTTCAGACCATTTGCCCGTATAACTTTTCTGATGGATTTTGTTGTCAGGCTGTTTAGTTTAGCATTAAGCTTACACAAGGCAAACGTCACTGCCTTGGCCTTTGTTTTGGCTGAGGCAAGGTGAACGGTTGGTTTCCCATTGCTCATCAGCCATACCCCTAAGTAATTATACTTGGATACTGTTGATATCCTCAAGTTACCCAACCTCCAATGGTGACCGAGTTTATTAGCATACTTTCCAAATATAATTACCTTCGTTTTGCCTGCATTTGCTCTTTAATCATTCTTGTTGTTGTAGTGATTTAATGCGTCCAATAATCTTTGCATGCCTACTTTTGTATGATCTAGCAATACCATATCGTCTGCATATTGTAGAAAATTTGTTAAAGCCAATTTTCGGAGATAGAAAATTTGCGTTGAGAAATGTTTTGGCCAAATCTGCTGTGTATAGGTTAAAAAGCAAAGGTGCTAATACGCATCCTTGTTTTAGGCCACGTTCTGTTGAGATCTTTTTGGTGGCCGAATTTCTTGAGGTTTTCACCTGAACCCAGGTTCCAGTGTAAAGGCTAATTACTGCCTTTAAAAGGGTCTCTGGTAACCCCCAGCCTTGTAGTTTCCGCCACAACAGACCGCGATTAACTCCATGAAAGGCTGCAGAGTAGTCCACAAAACATGCAAATAAAGGGAGAGACTTTTTCTGTGTTGTTTGTTCTATCATGTAAGCTAATGTTATGATATTGTCCATTGTGGATGCACCAGGTCTGAAGCCATTTTGGCATCTTGGAAGGATTTCATTTTCATTGGCCCACGTCTGAAGATCTTGTAGTAGAAGACTAGCGTATCCTTTGGCTTCAATGTCTAGGAGGGCTATCAGCCTGTAGTTTGCGGGATCCCCAGTATTGCCCTTTTTGTAAATAGGTTGTAATAGAGATCCTTTCCAAGACTCTGGGATTGTGGAGTTTACTAGGCGATGATGGTAGAGTGGCGTAAGTATACTACTCCAGAAGTCGCAATCTTCTTTAAACAAGTGACCAGGTAACCCATTGGGGCCAGGTGCCCCATCTTTTCTAATGCTTATTAGAATTTTTTTCACACGTTTCCCTGCAAGCGTGGCGTTTGAGAGAGTCTCCATATTTGATGCAATCCTTACCACTGCCTGTCCAGGTGTATCTTCTATGGCTACTGATGAAGCTTCAGGCAGGGTAGCGGGTGAGGACTGCTCTTGGCTGTGCGCAGGTGAAAGATTTTGTGCGACACAATATAATGTTGTTATATTGTTTATCCATATTTCGCAAGCGATCACATTGCACCTGTCATGGCCATGCCCGGATAGTTTGTTAATATGTGCCCAAAACTCTGCCTGTTTGTTTGGTTTTAACAAGGAAAAAACATGTAGCCACTCCAATTCTTGTTGTTTTCTTTTATTATCCCATATGTTTTTCCTATGGTTTTTCTTTGCTAGAAGTTGGTTTTGATAAGTTACGTGATTTTCGTTTCGCTTGTACAGCCGTGTTGCTGTTCTGAGCAGCTTTTTACTTTGTTTAAATGTTTACTTTGCTTTAAAAAGTTATGCTTTTTGTAATGCGCAGATTGTACATAGTGAAAATGCTTTTTTTTATTCTTCCTTTAGGAGGACAAATTCCAGATTCTATCAATCAATTAAAACTCATACTGGCTCCCAAGCAGCCTTCAGATTTGCCAGTTAACCATTTGCACACATTTACATTTCTTTCAGGTAGCAGGGAACCCAAAGAGAAGGCTTGTTTCTTCTTTAGCTGTCTCTCCTTTCTTTCACTTCACGGTAAAGGAGAACCTTCTTCCCTTTCAACCTCGGGGAGCTCAACCGTTCATCAATGGTTGTTTTGGAAATAAGAAGCATGGGGAGTGTTTTGGTTAAATTGCTAAAGCTTGGGAACATCATTCTGCTGTTCCCCTATCCACTTCGACCTCTGGTTTGGACAGTGATTGGAATTATTTGCGCCATGCCGCATTTATCAATCCAGTGCAGTGTGCGATGATTCTGGTTGCAATGATTTGGTTAAATCCTGCCTCATCAATCTTCACATAGCAGGTGAAACTAGTTATTAAGAAAAAGATGGAGGTGGGTGACAAAGAGCAGGCCTCTATCTTGGGTTCTGGAGTAGCATGCTACTAGATGCAAAGTGCTTCAATGCTTTGTCGGGGGTAGTAAGCGCTCTACAAATAACATTTACAATAAAAATTTCTGCATTTTTAAAAAATGTTTTAGAAGCTTTATAGAGATATCTTCACCATACAACATAGGGCAGAATATAACAATATATAATAATAAAAACCAAATAGACGTTCCCGAGCAAGAACAAGGCAGTTAAGCCAGTAAGCATAATAATTCAGAGTCCAGTGAATCAAAAAGGTTTCTTCTTTATTTCCCTTAGTCTTCTTTGTTCGCATTTACAGCACCAAGATCAGAACAGTAGCCAACACGTGTTTCGTAGGACACCTACATTGAATACTGGTGGCGATCGGAGCACTCTCCCTTCCCCTTCCTTTTGGCTCTTGGATACGTTAACCTCCCCTTTCATCTGATTTTTTGATCGGGATTGAGAAAGTGTTCAAAGATATATATTTTTTGTACACAGGCGATCGAAAGTGTATGGACCCACATTAAAAATACATTATAGATGTGGCGGATCAACGAACATATACTGTGTATGTGATTAATTTTATGCCCTGAGGAAGTCGCCGGGCAACCTACCCGAGACGAAACACGTGTTGGCTACTGTTCTTATCTTGGTGCTGTAAATGCGAACAAAGAAGACTAAGGGAAATAAAGAAGAAACCTTTTTGATTCACTGGACTCTGAATTATTCTTGTCACTCTCATTGAGAATTATTGCTTACTGGCTTAACTGCCTTGTTCTTGCTCGGGAACGTCTATTTGGTTTTCAGTGTTTTCCTCCTATCACCTGTGTGACGGAGGAATATTGGGGCATAGGTGGCTGTCCCTCTTGATGTTTCCCTAGAGCACTTCTCTAATTTAGAATCATACAATTGACAGGATCTTGGATATGCGCGAGGGTGTAACCCTGCCATGGTTCTAAGTTATATAATATATAATAATAGACATGTGATCAAGAACATGCCAAAAACATAGCAGAAAGCTGTTTTCAATTTTAGGAAATACAAGGGAAAGGAAAAGGGGGAAGGAAGGGAAAGGGGAGATATAAGATAAGCTTTACAATTAAAGATAAAACTGGCAAAAATACTCATTAGAATAAATACAGTTAACCTATTTCCTATGAACATTCACAATATGAAGGGTAATAAAACAGAAGAAAGAAGGCAAAGAAATAAAGAAAGAAAAAAACTTATGGAGGTTGAAAATTTTCTGACCGGTTTTTAGAGATCTGAGAGATAGAGACCTTATTTAAATAAACAGTCAGGGGTAACCAAAATAGATCTCTATTTATCTGATGATTACAACAGGAGGCAAAAGCAATGTCCAATATATGATAATGGCGTACAGTATTCCACCAGGATTTGACAGTGAGCTTATTTGAGCATTTCCAATTAAGTGTGATTTGTTGAAACGCTAAAGCTAACATAAGGTCCAACAGCCCACATTCATGAGGTGATAAATCAAGTGATTCTGATAAACTACCCATTAACAAGATGGCATTCAATAGGGGAATGTTTAGATTTTAAAAAATTAACATTCGAGGCCAAATTTGAGACCAAAAGGAAGCTACAGGAGGACATGAAAACAGAAGGTGATAAAGGTCAGCTATGGGATGGTCACACGACCAGCAAGATTTGTTATTAGAATGTGTACAATTGGCAATGGAAATGGGAGTGAAATAAAGTCTGTGATAGAGAAAGAACATATATTGAGTAGCAGAGGCAGATCTAGATATTTTCAACAATCGAGACGATATCTTGCTCCAATCACAACTGAAATCAGGCTCGCAGGCAAGTTCAATTTTAGTCTTAGAACGTTCTGGGGCAGTAGAATTGAGATATTTGTAAATGAGGGAGCCCCTTGGGGATACTGATAGAATTCTAAGAAGTGGTTCTGGAATAGATAGGGAATTCTCAGAATGAAGGGAGTAAAAAGCTTCCAAAATAGCTTCCATAAGCAATGAGAACTTGTGTAGGAACGAACGAGGACTGTTGAAGTTGGTTGGGAATTGGGGAAAACAAGAAGGAGAAGTACCATCAAAGATATCCTGAATCCAGACAATACCTCTAGATCTTCAGGAACCCCAAAATATAGGTCTATTATTAATGGTAAGAAAATGATTATGCCAAATAGGAGAGCGTAAAAACGTATTCCTAGATATATTCTTTGGTTGACAGTAAGGCCTCAGTAATGAGCAAGTGTGTTTGAATAATGGAAGAGAAGTCAGATTAGTTTTGGCCGTAAAAGCCGGAACCTCCAGGAAAGAAAAAGGGGAACAAAGACGGCGCTCGATACTTACCCATAAAGGGGTGAAAGAGGAAATATTTGCTTGAAGCCAGTAAGAAGCTTGTCTAAGGCAAAATGCTTTATGATAAAATCTTAGGTTTGGAAAATTTACCCCACCTATGAGTTTTGATTTTCTAAGATGAGATAAAGAAATTATGGATTTATTATTGTTCCATAGAAAATTGGAGAGAAGAGAGTCAAGTTTTTTTAAATAGAGAGAAAGAATATGAACCGGAATCATTGAAAGAATATATAGCATAATAGGAGTAATCATCATCTTAATAGAGTCTAGACGTCCCCACCAAGAAAGAAAAAGAGGGTTCCAGGACGAAAGAAGTTTGGAGATGTGTTCAAGAACTTCCTTCATATTTATTTTAATCGACCCTGAGATAGAGTTGGTAAACCATAGCCCTAAATATTTAATTTTGGAACTATTCCACTGGAATCCAGTTGGGTCAAAGTGATGTTTAGAACAAAAGTTAGTTATAGGGAGAATCTCCGTTTTATCTGAGTTAATTTTATAACCGGATGCTGCCGAAAAATCTGAACATTCTTGTAATAATGGGGAAATAGAAATTTCTAGATTAGAACTAAAGAATAAAATGTCATCTGTGTAAGCAGAGAGCTTCAGGTGTTGAGCTCCATATAAGAAACCAGAGATAATAATAATAACAATAATAAGCACATTTGTAAAGCGCCTAGTTACACTCGGCCAGTGTGTCCCCGCGCTGCGGTGCACAAAAACTGCCTCGTAACTACCCCCTATCCTACCCAGGCATGTCTATCCAGGGGGGAAAAGATACATTTTCAGATTTTTCTGGAAGGTACCCTCCGAGCCCTCCAACCGGAGGCTCATGGGGAGCTTGTTCCATTGCTGTGCCGCCAAAAAGCGGAAGGAGCGGCCGCCCATCCTAGCTCTCTTAATGACAGGGACACACACCTGGCCCGTCCAGATAGAAGTATTATTGTGAATGCGAGCTAGAAAGGGTTCAAGGGAAAGAATAAAAAGAAGAGGAGATAGCGGGCAACCCTGTCTAACACCCCAATGAAGGGAGAAACGATTTGAAACTAGACCGCTGACTATAGTAGAGGCAGTCAGTGCCGTATAAAGTAAAGAAACTAGGGAAATAAATTTGGAGTCAAAACCATGCCAACAAAGAGATTTGAATAAAAAAGACCATTCCACTCTATCAAAAGATTTTTCTACATCGATAGATATCGCGGCTAGAGAATCGGATAAAGTAGATGTTCTATTTAGAACATTAAAGAATTATCGAGAATTATCAGAAGTTAATCTCCCATTGACAAATCCACATTGTTCTGGATCAATTAAATAGGGTAAGAATGATTCGAGACGCAGCGCCAAGAGCGTAGCAAATATTTTATAATCCACATTTATCAGGGAGATAGGGCGATAGTTTTTACAAAGTTTGGGATCTTACCATCTTTATGAATGAGACAGATAGAGGCTTCTAAAAAAGTGCCACTCGCCTTGCCAGTAGAGCAAAAAGTATTGAAAGAGGTTAAAGATTTTGGGCAGCAAACAATGTGAAAAATGTATATAAAATTCTACTGAAAAACCATCTGGGCCAGGGGACTTATTCTTCTTTAATGAGTTAAGAACATTAGCAATTTCTTGAAGTGAAACGTCTGAGTCCAGAGAATTAAAGTCAAGATCAGTGGAGATAGAGGGAATAGAACTTAAATAAGAGTCAATAAGAGAATTAGATGCAGGGGCTTCTGAAGTGTATAGGTTAATATAAAAAGTTGTAAATTCATCTTGGATTACTTGGTCTTTAAAAAGATGTTTCCCATCAGCTGAATGAATACAATCTATCTAGATTTGAGATACTTAGCTAAAAGTGATCCAACTTTATTATGACCTCCATAATATCGGGCACTACTGCGAAGAAGAATAGATGAAGCGTTATCAGTAGAGATCTTATCAAACTCTAATTTAGCACAAACAAGCTCCTGCAAGATAGAGTTAGATGAGGAAGTGTAACATTGATGTTCTAGATGCTTAAAATTGATTAATAGAGCTTTATGCTGAGTGAGATTGCGTTTCTTTTTCTTAGCCACAAAATCAATAATAAAACCATGGGCAGTGGCTTTAAATGTATCCCATAGTAAAGCTAAAGTAAAGAAAATAATTCTTCCACAAAGGAAGTGAAAGTGGATGAGAATGCCGGATCCTGTGAAATAAAAGTATTAAATCGCCATCTAGAAGATCTAGGTCGGGAACGGAGCAGATCAAAATCAACAATCACCGGAGCATGGTCTGAAATTAAAAATGGGTTCGATCGAAGATGAAATTAGATTTTGAGCTAAAGGTTTAGATAGGAAGATATAATCTAATCGGGATAGGGAACCATGTGGAGGAGAGAAAAAGCGAAATTCTGATCGGTCTGGGTGACATAGTCTCCAAGCATCTACAAGATGAGTCTCTGTAATTGTGCTATGAAACTGTTTATAAGATGTATGTGAAATGAAGCGTACATGTGATTTGCGATCAATAAAAGGGTCCATAACCTTGTTACAGTCACCTCCAAGGATAAAAAAATCATCCTTATATTGCAAACATTTATTAGTAATAGCAGGCCAGAAAGTGAAATCTGGTTGGGTCAGACCGTAGACATTAAAAACAGTTACAAAATATTATTAATGAGTAAATAACCTAAGATCCATCTGCCTTCAGCAATTTTTTATGAACTAAAATAATAACACCATTCTTCTTTGTACTTGAAGGAGAAACAAAAACAGAACCGACCCAGTTACACTTAAGCTTAAGGGCCTCAGTTTCTGATAAATGAGATTTATGTAACAAAACTAAATCAGGATTGTAAGAGGCTAAGTGTGAGAGAATTCTCTGCCTCTTTATAAGATTAATGAAACCTTTTACATTCCATGTAACAACTCTGAATGAAAATACAAGAACCATACACATAAAACAGTAGAATTAACAATAGAAGAGTATAAGGAAATTAATAGGCAAAGCTAGAGTATAGAATAGGGATATCTTAGGAGGAAAGAGGGAAAGGAAAAAAGAAGTATGAGTAAGAAGAGACAGTACATGTCAATTGATGATTGTAATGCGTACCTTTACGGGGAAACACAAAGGAAAAGATGAGAAGCGTGAACGGACAACAGGGATGACACACCTAACAAAGGGCAGCGAACCACACCGGGACATCATTAAAAACAGATAATGGGACAGTACCATTAGGTAGGTACAAAAGTAGGATCCAAAAAACCTGAAAAAGAATCAAAAGTCATGTAAATGAAAAGGAATAAAAAGGCAGTGCAACCTATTACAGCAAACGCAAAAGCAAATACATTTTAAACATTACAGAAGAATCATTAAAGTCAAGTTTGGGGAGGAGAACCAGCAATCTCCATCGAAGGTGGAGAATGAGAGTAAATTAATTTTCTGAGATCTGCAGGGTCCTCGCATGTGGAAGTTTTGTTCAGAAAGCTAACTTTAAAGAGGCACGGATTAAATAAGCCATAGTGGGCCCCCAAGGAGCGAAGAGCGAGGCGAAGATCCAAAACTTCCTTTGGACGCTTGGCGGTAGCTGAAGAAACGTCTTGAGAAATCAATAATTTTGTGTCCTGCCAATTTAGTTGCTTCTTGGACTTAGCTGCATTCAGAACCTGTAGGAGATCTGTGAATTGTAGAAACAAGAAGATTACACCACGAGGTTTAGATGGAGCGGATGAAGAGGACAAGCGTAGACCAAGTCTGTGCGCTCTTTGAATATTTAATTTGGTTCTAGTAGGAAGGCCCAAGAACTGTAGGAGAAACGCAGTGAAGAATGTAACCGGATTGTCCCCCTCAAGGCCTTCAGGAAGACAATACAGGCGAAGGTTGTTGCGACGATTTCTAGTTTCAAGGTCTTCAGACGATTTCCTTAGTTGCAGGACTTGACTATCCAGTGAAGAAATTCTGGAGGATGAGTCCTCTACATTGCTAATTTGTTGTTCCACCACCAAAAGGCGGGAATCCATGGATGACCATTTGCCGTTTAAAATCTGCAGGCGAGAGTTTGTTTTGTCAACAAATGGTCTTGAAGCGCAAATTTCCTCCAGGACCATTTCCAGAGAGACCGGAGAAACCGCTTTTGGAGGAGAAGGAGGATCATGTTTGATTCTCTTGACAGTGGTCGAGGGTGTTTGTGACTTGGACGCCATAATCGACACAGCTGTAGGGTGATATTGCGCCGTTTGTAGTAGTTCCTCAGAAGGCTGAGAGGAATTATAGGAGAGCGCAGAGTGAGAAGGGGAAGACAATGATTCACTGGATTTAAAATGTTTGGAGAAGTGCAATAGCTTTTTGCCTCTACCCATGAGAAGAGAAACTAGGAATCAAGAAAGCAGGCTTGTCCAATTGCGCAACAATATTCCAAGAAAGACACTCCACAGAAGAACAAATTTGTAGCGAGTATGTGGGTCTTCCAACAAAGAAATAAGCATTAGCCAAGAATGTCTTGATGTAATAAGCAAAAAAGAGTAGAAATTGATAGTTCCAGGGGCATCATGACAAAAATGTGAGGAGAATATTGAAAAAATGGTGAAAATAAAATTCACAATGGTGGCCGCTAAAAATCAGAAAGAGTCACCTTTTGAAAATATGCCTTATTCCTAAAGCATAAACAACAGTTGATGGACAGAATGCAGAACAATGTCATACATTCACCCCTGTACAGAGATCTGGGCCTAAATCCATCGTTTTTTTGCTCACCATGCCATTCCAGTTTGAGCCCAGCCATATGCAAATCAGTCTTGACCATGTGCCTCATGGGAACAGTCCAGCCTGAACTGCCAAGCTAGGTCCTCCCTGGACTGGAAACAAGCATCCTAGTACCGGTTCCGGGGTTTCACCCCTCTTCAGCCAGGATAGCTTGCTTCCAGTGGCATGGAGAGCATTGGACCCACGTCTGGGCATACCCGTCCCACTCGGGGTGACAAATGCAAAAACGACAGTTGATGGACAGAATGCAGAACAATGTCATACATTCACCCCAGTACAGAGATCTGGGCCTAAATCCATCATTTTTTTGCTCACCATACCATTCCAGGTTGAACCCAGCCATATGCAAATCAGTCTTGACCCTGTACCTCATGGGAACAGTCCAGCCCGAAATGCCAAGCTAGGTCCTCCCTGGACTGGAAACAAGCATCCTAGGACCGGTTTCAAAACTGGGGTGGCATGGTGAGAAAAAGAATGATGGATTTAACCCAGATCTCTTGACTGGGGGTGAATGTTTTGATTTGTTCCGCATTCCGTCCATCAATTGTGTGTCTTTTTTTTTTTTTTATTGCTAAAGCGTGGCAGATAATGAAGGTAGCCTTGTGTAGAGGATGGAAACCGATTCAAGAAGATTCCCCAATTATGTAGAAAACTGCAAAATGACTGCCGTAATGACAGCCGCTATATCCATTGCGGCGCGGAGCTCTTTTGTCAAGCGGCCATCTTGGGTCACGGTGCGCGCAACTGATTTGCTTATTTTTCTAAACTGGTGTGGTGTCCATTTGTAGTGTTTTCACTGTGTTACTGTATGCATGCACAAAGGCTTTACACACTGCTTCTGAGATACACCTGTCTGCTCGTCCCAAGCTACAAGAGGGATGAGCAAGGGTTATTTTAGAAGTATATCCCCCATACCCTGAATGGGAAGAAGGGTCCCTACTTGGACAAAGGTGCAAACCATTTCCAACTAGAGAGCCCCATTTCTAACATTCCAGGCTCTGTGATGAAAGTCCAGCCAACAGTGAATCAACCTTCACCACGGAAGGACATTTCTCTGAAAACCCTTGCAATGGATATTGCTTTGGCAGAAACCAGGGAAAGGCATGTTTATCTACATCCTTCCATTCCCCCTCCAGTACATTCCGTACAGATTTCTGGACAGGAAGACTTTCAGGCTCCTGTTTTTAATAATTGGCAAAGAACTCTTCAGACTCCGCCACCACTGAGGGATCAGGGAACCCAAAATTGTCCCGTACATGTTGTAAAATACTGCAAAGGTTAGCCAGATGAATAAACCGACCCCTCACCTCATCCTCTGAATCACAGTCAGGATCGGGAGGAACAGAGGTATCCCATTTCTGCTTCTTCCCCTCCAGGGATTCTCTAGCTGGAAAAGCAGCAGATACAGCTTCAATCAACTTTTGAAAATCCGCCAAGGTAGGTGCAGTGGAAAGCCCAGCACCACCTCCCCCCCCCCCCAAGTGCTTACACTTCTCTGATCTCTTAACTCCATCCATGATGAATCAGAAGCCAGATGAAGCACATCCTGCTTATATACATACCAGCCCATTGACCAGTAAAGCAGTCCAATCCAAACTACCAATTGCTACATAGCAGGAGAATCACAACACCCTGCATGCCAATCAAAGAGCAGGACCCATACTTCCATGCCATAAAACCTTAAACAACACCCTCTGGCGAATCGCGTGAGTGAAAACGTAGCCCAGAATTTCCCAGTGAAAGCTTACAAAAACAGCCTACAGCAGCTGGTACTCCCAGTCTCCCATCAAGGTAATAACAAGGCTCGACCCTGCAAAAATTCTGAGAACAGCAAAGATCAGGCGTTTTCAGGGTGGTATGGGCAGAAGCTCTCCTGTGCTCTGCTCCCCCCATGGTGCCAAGAAACGACTAAACGGAGCCCACGGCTGTCCCTTACCGGGACTCCAGCCATGCCTCCATAATTGCAAAGCGTACTTCCATGCACTGCAGAGGCTCTGGCAGTCCAACAGAAGCAGGGACACCCGCCACACCTCTGAGCCGTAACAAATAACCCGTCGAGTACCTCTCTACTGCAGTGGGGGCAATTTCCCACCACGCCCCAGGCGTGCTGACCTGAAGCATGGCTTCAAAACCAGATCAGAGCCCTTGGGGTCCCTCTGCAGAAGGGATATATACCAAGCATCCGATTCCAACCTTTCCCCACAACAAAAGCCAGAGGCAATTGGAGAACAAATGCAGTCGGATAAGGCAAGGAATCTACCGTACACCTCACCACCATGCCTCAGGCATGCCGGGCCTGACAATTATCTTGCTCAATACTGTGCCTCCTGCACAGATCAAAGCCTTCAGCCATTCCGCTACAGCAAGGATTTAACTCAAACAAAAAACGGCCACTGAAGCAAACCATTCCCACTGAGTACCTATGTGAGTTCCAGCATCTTCAGATCTGCAGAAAATCACAACAGACTGTTGGAAGGTAAGGTCAGGGATTATGGGCCAAAGGTTGTGGACATGGCCTGGAAGGTATGGATTGGAGCAGGGGAGTTTCAGCTTGGGATGTCTGCAGGGAGGAGCTATAGCTCATGTGTGTAAGGACTGTGACGGGGAGGTCGGGCGAGGAAGTAATGTACATTTCTGACACACCGAGCAGGGCCATTACCCTGTATTTATTCTCAGTTTTTATTCAATGTTCATATTTTGGGACCCTCATCCTTTTTAGATGCTGCCTGCAACCTGAAGAATTAGTACATGATCAGGGTATGCTACGAGTAAAGAGGTGTTTTCCACTAGTGCACTCCAAGGCTGCTTCCAGGCAGCTGGGACGTTTTTGTTTCTTTGTGCCTAACATCCTAGCCACATCTTTTGTTAAGGGTTTGCAGTTGAATGAAGGGGTGAAGTTGGGAATGCCCTGGCAGGTGTCAGGAGGCAAAACTCGAAAGAAGAGAATATGTCAATACCCAGCCATCCGATATTGTCGCCCAGATGCAGGGCCTCTCTGTGGGAATGTTCCAATACCTGCTCCCCGGTCAAACAAATTACCTTGGAAACCTCATCTCAGTCCTTCACATTGTGTTGCCATCCACACAAATGAATTCCAAGATGGATTCCTGTGTAAAGTCAACACAGAGACGGGGTCTTCACAGAGATGCTACAAAACACATGCATAGTATTCACACTCCACTCTTCATCTATGTTCCACATGGATGACGTTAAGGGCCCTGATGGGAGAGAATGGCATGACCTTTTGACACGAAAAGCCAGTAAGCATCTTTCATTTGAAGACAACAGGTAATAAAGGCATTCCCTTATACAACAACACAGTGCTCCCACCTCAGCCTGGTGTGAGAACCCTTAATGGGTGCACTTTCTTTGCCTTCAGACTTCACAACCAGAGTCTACATGACAGAGGGGGGGAATCAGGGAACATTTGTAATTGTCATAATTACAGGGACAAAAATTTAAAAAAAACTGCTGTTACATTCTGTAACTTTGGGGTCAAATCAACAGAGGGCAAGGAGCACATACTCCATATCTATGGAGGTGTATGTTCTGCTCCAGCAATGCATGAAAAGATTTATGATATGTACTAAAGCAAAGAAGGCAATGGTTTGAAGCATATTCCACTCAATCGTTGACTGCTCCACTGAGCTCTCGCCACTGAACTTGCACCACTGCATTCTATTCTGCACTACTCTCCTCTATGGCACTCTACTGCACTATTTGCCAATGCACTCTATGCCAATACATTCTACACCAATCCACTCTACGCCACTCTAATCTACTATGCACTACTGCACTCTGACACCACACTCTATGCCATGTCACTCTACGCCTCTCTACTTTACTCTGCACCATTCTACTCTATACCAGTGCACTCTATCCCACTCTACTAAGCACAACTGAAGTCTTTGCCACTGCACCACTATACTCTGCAGCACTCTACTCTATGCCAATGCACTCCATGACACTTATTTCTATGACACTCTATTCTGCGAGACTGCTCTCTCTGCTACTGAACTCACTGCCACTCTACTCTACACCACTGCACTCTGTGCCACTGCACTGTATGCCACTGCTGTTTTCTCTGCACCACTCAACTCTATGCCAGTCTACTGACCTCTACACCAATGGACCACACTGTACACCACACTACTCTGCTTCACTCCATTCTAGACTAATCTATTCCACAAAACTGTATTCCACATCACTGCACTCTTCATCAGCGTACTCCATGCCACTGTAATCTAGGCTACTCTACTCTATACCTTTGCACTCTACCATGCACCACTCCACTCCTCCCTGCACCACTCCACTCTATGCCACTTTACTCTACTCTGTAACAGTCTACTCTGTGCCACTGTACTCTATGCCACTGCATTCTACATCACTATACTCCACTCTGTGCCACTCCACTGTACACCATTGCACTCTATCCCACTGCAGTCTACTCTGCACCACTCTATTCTACATCACTTCTCTCTACGCCAAAAATAACTACGCCACTTTACTAAAAAAAACAATGCACTCTACACCAATCTACTCTGCACCTCTGTACTTTATGCCACTTCACTGTAGTCCACTCCATTCTATTCTAGCCACTCCACTCTACTATACTCCCCTCAATGACACTCTACTCCATTAAACTCTACTCCACTCTACTTAACTCTACTCAACTCTATTTCACTTTACTCTACAACATTCTACTGCATTATGTGCAACTCTATAACACTACTCCACTCTATGACACTCTACAAAACTTCTCCTATGCCACTCTATTCTATGACACACTACTCCACTCTACTCCACTCCACTGCTTCAATCTAGAACACCCTACTCCACTCTATGCCATTCCACTCTCCAATACTACTCCACTCTATGCCACTCCACTCTATGACAATGTTTTCCACTGTTCGTCACTCTAGTCTACAACACTCTACTCCACTCTACGCAACACCCTTTATGACACTGTTCTCTGCTCTACACCACCCCATTTGTGGAGTGGTGTGGCTCACTGGTTAGAGGCGGCAGACCCGGGAGCAGAAGTCGGCCCAGGACCAGGGTTCGATTACCGACACGACAGGGTCTTGGGCCAAGGTCAGCGGACTCGAAAATTCTCGCCTCGGTGCCTACTCTAACCATGGATCCCACTCAGCAACTCTGGGCAATAGCTTGCTTAATCTCCACTTACGGCCCCATCAGCGCCGGGGATGCTTGTCTTCACCTTGGAGATGCCCAGTAGGGACCATCTCGCAGGGAAAGCCAGGATGGGTTCCCCAGCGGTTTACAGCGCCGGGACGCCCCGTTGCTGGGGCAGCTGTGCGCTTTACAAGTCTACAACATTTACACATTTACATGCCACTTCACTCTCTGCTCCACTCTGACACTCTACAGCACTCAAGCCTAGGCCACTTCATGACACGCTACTTCCCTCCACGCCATTCACCTCCACTCTACACCACTGTTTGCCACTCCACACCACCCCATGCCACTACACGACTCTCTATGCCACTTCCTAACACTCCACTCTACTCCAGCTTTGTGACACTCCACTCTCCTTTACCCCACTAACTTATAGCCATGCTGAACAGCAGCCACGCAGGCGTGCAGCATAGCTAAAGCATATTGGCAAAGCCAATAGCTCTTGCATAGGCGAGACCTATTGGCTTTGCCAATGCTTGTTTTTTACTATGAGATTATAGAAGGCCTAATGTTTAGTGAGTGATAAATGGAGTAATCAATAATGAAATATATCAATAGATCAGGTTATTTGCAGAGTGCTTAACTTCGTTGAGGCAGTGTCCGAAAGCCATTAAATTACAATTGATTTCAATAGGGCATGTTGTCTAAGTTCCTTCAAGGCGTCAGCGGGAAGTTTTGTATTCTCCATTCACTGCTGTTAGTGGTTTCACTGCTCAGCTAGACCTAGGAATTCACTTCGAGTGGCGCTCAAAGTGAAAACTAAGTTGCAATCACTTTTCGCACATCACTGGATGAGCAGCACCAATATTGACTATCGAGTTGTGCACTTGCCATATCTTCAAATACCTGCGTGGGGGAAACTGAGAGGGCTAAATCGTGCTATATAAAATAACTGAAAAAAAATCACATTTTCGCACACTGCGTAGCGCAAAACATATAATCTGGCACACAAAAAAGTTTCAACACCGTGCACAAAAATATATGACAACAATGCTGCACGCAATGAGGCGTCGAAAGTTTGTGGTACACCCTTGTAAGTCCATTTTGAGCCCCCGAGATGGTGTCCGCACATTAGTCATCCGTATGAGCATGCCACGGCGCGATGTGAAAACAGGCACACCACCTTCCACCGGTCCAAATAAAGATGCTACCTGTCAGTGTGACTGGAATTCCGGAGAGGTGTTCGTGTATTTACAAAAAATGTCATTTTAAGCATGTCAAAGAGAACATTAAGCGCTTTGTAAAGCAAACACATGTAAAGAATGTGACTTGTCATTCGACCAGCTCTCAAACAAGCCTATTTGAAATGACATTCATTCCAAACAATACACTGGGTGTGAAACGTGTCCAGAAGCAGCCAGTCTTGAAAGTCTAAAAGCAGCCGAGTGAAGCTGTAAACGAATCTCCTTGGCACAGAACAAAAACAGCTGCCATCTCCTCGCGGCTTACATAGGGATTTGCAGAACCTTCCCGTGGTTCATATACATTACAAAAGAGAAAGCAGCTCATGTGTGTAAATCCCGGCTCAGCCACTGACACAATGGTGAGCCAGTAAGTTCACTTTTATATTAGTCAGTTAGGCATGGTTTTGTGAAATAAGGATGACTTCCAGCCCCAGAAGGCCAGGAGGGTGTTAGGCTCACCTTCTTCTCTTAGGAGACAGCAACTGAAGTTTAGAGGCTTCAAACAGATTAGGGTGTAAAAATCACTTCTATAGGGCACATTGTAACATTGTGATCCACACTTACTGCTGCATGTGACGTTCCTACCTGGAGAAAACGGCTCTAGCAGAACTGGGATAATGCTGGTAACTGGGCGAAAAGCGTCACAAAGAGCATTTTTGCGCGTCATTCCCCTTTTAAAACTGCAAAGATCACACCGCTCACCGAGGCTTTCGAGAAGATACCTGAAAAAGAGTGAATTGACCTGGATAATTCGACTAGCACCGAGGACTGATTTGTTGTATCTGCATTCTTCTCTGCCTCCAAACTCTAAGTAGCCAATCCTGAGACTGAAAATGATCAGGAGATGGATGGAGATGTGGTTGAGGACCATCCTATCTCCGTGATGAGTCAATGGACAGTGTTGCGAGAACACTAGGATAAAAGGGAGGGTTCATTCTGAAAATTAGGCCTGATTGCCTGAAAGAGCCCTGCCTCCAACCTTGACGAGAATGTGGACACAGCCGATGATATACACGAATGAAGACGTGTGCAGAGAAAGACACATTCACAGTTGTAATATTTTAAGCTTCAGAGGATGTGTTTGGGGTGTCAGACGTTAATGTGCACAGTAATATCTGCATCATATTGGAAACACAAAAGGTTACTAACGCTGAAAGGTGTTATGTCAATGTTCTTGCATAGATGAGAGCTTAACATTATGATGGAAAAGAACAGTGGGTGGCCTTTAGATTTGAGTATAAGTTTGAGATGAAGGATGTAAACTTAAAAATAAATGCAAACAGACCTTGAGACTAGTTTGAATAGGCCATTTTCATTAGTCCATATATTTGCAGGTTTACTCTTAAACACATTTATGGCCCAAGACTTATGATTTTGACTTTGAGGGACAAAGCACCATACTGGAGGCCATTGTCTATTTCGGCATTTGTTCATGTAACTTTCCCATTGAAAGATGGCCATAGAACTTTCTATTGATTACTACTATAGCTTTTTATATACCAACTGAATGGCACTGTAATGAGAAATAAGTTAAATATTGTCTACTTATTTTATATATCAATGTCTTCAACAAGAAAAATAAGACAGTCACCAACAATGTCCTTCCCTGGTCTCCTCCTGCCTTTCCAACTAACACCAGTTTGTTCAGATGGGAAGCTCCAGGAAAACAAAAGTTACCTAACGTATGTGGAGTACCGAGGGCTCCATACTCTCTCCTGTCATCTTTCACCCAAAGGGTGCTCTACTCACAGATAACTTCATCAAGATTCACCAATATGTTGATGATGCACAACTATTTGAAAGTCTCGTCTGCATCTGGCATCCAATGCTTCGAGCATTGCTTGCACATTATGCAGACCTGGATGTTCAGCACCTACCTGAAGCTTAACTCAACCAAGACAGAATTCCTATTATTCGCCTAGAACAACAAACAAGAAACAGCACAGACCTGGTTCAATGATATGAACCTTGGTGACTTCAAACCAGTGGTCGCAGTGGGCGGGAACGGCAGGGCACTGCGTGCCCCTACTTCTTTAATTTTATGCAATCCGTTCCCCTACTTTTTTTTTATTTTAATCATGTGTCCATGGATGGCAGAAATAGCTAAGTTCTATAGATAAGGCTCGGCGTTCCTGGCCGTTCGGGAACAGGTGGGGCGGGCATAGAAGGAAAAGGGCTCTGTCTCTTCCTTCTTGCCCAGAGAAGACGAGGACAATCTGTGTTCACTTCTCCTGCTCTGCCTCTGCCCGCATGTTTTCTTCCTCTTCTTCCCCTTCTTTCTGTCACTCCTCCTCACTTGCTGAAACCTGTGACTTCAAGAAATGGCTCCTACCCTCTCTTTTCCTTTATTTGTTCTCCTGTGAAATGGATCCAAAACCAAAAAATACTTTTGCTGGAAATGTAATCTTTTTCTGGCATTTTTCTATTTCAAAATTGCAGCCTCGGGGACAGAGAGAAAAAAAAGGTTCAAAAGATGTAAAATAAATAAATAAATAAATAACTAAATGAAGCTAGACAGAGAGTATGCAAAGTGACCATTTTGGTTTTATTGACTACCACACACAGTAGTGCCACTTTACAGAGTTTGCCAGTCAAGCGCTACTTTCATTTTCTTGTCTTTCTTTGAACAGCATTGTTTTCCCCCAGTGGGGAAGTGCAGCATTCCTGGTGGTACTGCAATATCTGGTTGATGGGTGGATTCATTGATTTCTGAATAATGAGTGTAAAAGCGTTAAGGTAACCATGTTGCTCCTGCTTACATTTCACATGCTTTACTTGCATTCCTTTTGAGTTTGCTTTTTCCAGGATGTTGTTACTTTTTTTAGGCAGCATATTGCTCTTGTCTAGTGTGTAATTTGAGTCCAGTCACATCCAAGTGTTTATAGCAAGGCACAATTGAGTTGTAGCTGAAGGCAGTGAGAGTTTCTCTCAGTGGGGCAGTATGGTGTTCAGTGGGGGAGAGGGTGTGGCACTATTCCCAGAGCTGCTGAATTTGGAACTGGGGAACCAGGTTCAGCCTTCATGACCAGTCCCCCAGACCACTCTCCTAAGGGAGCACATTCCCCTACTAGACCTTAGAAGGCCCTGCTAGACCTTGGAAGCCCTGGTGTATTAGCACCAGCAAGTTGACCTTAGACGTGGCAAATGTGGGTTAACCTTTAAGACCTGACCACCACAATCCATACTGAAGTTCACCACCAGTCATGCGGGCAGGCCTACGGAGCAGCACACCCTAGTGCGACAGTGAATCGGTCACTGAGGTCACAGGACCCTTGAGGCTAGTCCATCTCACCCATTGATACCTCTATTGGCCTTGTTTTAGCAGTAGTAGCTGCAACTCACCAGGGATAGGTTTGCTAGGTTTCCCTAGGTGCCGGCAGAGCTATGGTTCAAAAACTACAGCTAGGCACTTTGCCAAAAAAGGGTCATTTTTCGCTACGAAATTGAGGTGTGTCCACGTTACGTTTTGCGCCGTTTCCTGTCGCGGGCACTAGGCCGACCCACACAAGTGAGGTACCATTTTTCTCGGAAGACTTTGGGGAACGCGGGTGGGTGGAAATTTGTGGATTCATGCAGATTCCAGAATTTTCCACCAGAGAAATGTGGGTAAAATGTGTTTTTTTTGGCAATATTTTAGGTTTGCAAGGGATTCTGGGTAACAGAACCTGGTGGGAGGCAGTGAAGTCACCCCATCCTGGATTCCCCTGGGTGTCTAGTTTTTAAAAATGTATAGGTTTGCTAGGTTTCCCTAAGTGCCGGCAGAGATATGATTAAAAAACTACAGCTAGGCACTTTGCCAAAAAAGGGTCATTTTTCGCTACAAAATTGAGGTGTGTCCACGTTACGTTTTGCGCCGTTTCCTGTCGCGGGCACTAGGCTGACCCACACAAGTGAGGTACCATTTTTCTCGGAAGACTTTGGGGAACGCTGGGTGGGTGGAAATTTGGGGATCCAAGTAGATTCCAGAACTTTCCACCACAGAAATATGGGGAAAATGTGTTTTTTTGGCAATTTTTGAGGTTTGCAAGGGATTCTGGGTAACAGAACCTGGTGTGAGGCAGTCAAGTCACCCCATCCTGGATTCCCCTGGGTGTCTAGTTTTGAAAAATGTATAGATTTGCTAGGTTTCCCTAGGTGCCGGCAGAGCTATGGATCAAAAACTACAGCTAGGCACTTTGCCAAAAAAGGGTCATTTTTCGCTATGAAATTGAGGTGTTTCCATGTTATGTTTTGCGCCGTTTCCTGTCGCGGGCACTAGACTGACCCACACAAGTGAGGTACCATTTTTCACGGAAGACTTTGGGGAACGCGGGGTGGGTGTAAATTTGTGGATCCACGCAGATTCCAGAACTTTCCACCAGATAAATGCTGGAAAAAGTGTTTTTTTGGCAATTTGTTAGGTTCGCAAGGGATTCTGGGTAACAAAACCTGGGAGGCAGTCAAGTCACCCCATCCTGGATTCCCCTGGCTGTCTAGTTTTCAAAAATGTATAGGTTTGTTAGGTTTCCCTAGGTGCCGGCAGAGCTAGGGTTAAAAAACTACAGCTAGGCACTTTGCTAAAAAAGGGTTATTTTGCATTGTGAAAATGTGGTGTGTTCACGTTGGGTTTTGAGCCATTTCCTGTCGTGGGCACTATGCCTACCCCTACAAGTGAGGTACCGTTTTTATCGGAAGACTTAGGGTAATTCAGATTTGTAAAGGAACTGTTATTACCTATTGACTTTCGATGCATTTCTGCCTTCCAAATGAAAGACATTGTGTAAAAAAGAAGTCATTCTAAAAAATGACTGATAATTCTCATGCTAGTATGAGTATTCCCAATTTCGGAAATGTGCAAATATCTACTGTTTCTAAACTCTATATTTTGTTCCCATTTCAGAAATACATAGGTGTCTTTCATACCGATTTTTCCATGTACACATTTTTACAGAATAATTACTATATACCCGGTACATAATAAAAAACCATTGCAAGTTGCTGCTCAGTTTTTGGCTCTGGGTTCGTCCGGTTCTTGGTGAACCTATAAGTCCTATATATCCCCACAACCAGTAATGTCCAGCGGATGAAACGGTATATTGCTTTCAAAGAGCTGTCATAATTAGAAGAAGTTACAGGTGAAAACGTTGACACAAAAGGCTTTTTTATTAAACAAATTTTCAATTTATCCTATATTTAACTGTTAGTTTCTATAAAAAACCTTGATGGATCTACACAAATGACCCCTTGCTGAATTCAGAATTTTGTCTATTTCTCTAAAATGTATAGCTTTCCAGGATCCATTATTGCTTTTGTACCCATTTCTACCATTAACTGGAAGGAGGTTGAAAGCACAAAAAATAGCAAAAATAGGCTATGTCCCAGAAATATGCCAAAACTGTGTAAAACATTTTGGGTTTCTGACAAAAGTCTGGTATCCCCTAAAAGCTGGGAAAATGGTGATTTCAGCCCCACAAACCCTTTTTTGATAACACTTGCAGGGAAAACCCCAGAAGCTTTCATGTGCAACCCGTTTTTCCCATTTTCCCCCCAAAAACTAAATTTTGCTGTATTTTGGCTCATTTCTGTGACCCCTCCAGGGGAATCCACAAACCCTGAGTACCTTCAGAAGCCCCATGATGTTGGAAGAAAAGGACGCAAATTTGGCGTGGAAACCTTAAAAGTTACAGGGGCCTCAGCGCGCACTACCCCAAGTAGCCAAAAAAGGGCGTGGCACAGGAGGGGGAAAAGGCCTGGCAACGAAGGGGTTAAATGTTTAGTTATGCTTCAAATAAACACAGGGTAATGTAAATAAGCTAAAAAACTAGACTTCAAGTAAATACTGGCAATGCAAATAGATTTGACTTATAAGTGAAAGTGTCTCTTTAGCCACTGGTGAGATTATTTCAACCACTCTTTATGCTTACATTCTCTCATTCACCCTTGCAGTCACACATCTACAAATCTATCCACTCGCTGAGTTGTTCTTTCATTCAAGCACCTACCCATCCACAATAAAACACACACACAAGCTCAAAAAGCATAGGCAATATAATGTAAAATACTTAAAGCAGAATAAAGAAAAATACCACCACATAGGGCCTTTTTGCATATGGGCATGTGCTTGCAATAAAAAATAGGAAATACAATTAATCATGGCTGGGGGTGACCATCTTTAAATGGTACTCTGTGAAGTGTATCATTGTATTAAATGTCCAGCGTCTATATATATTATAACGTCCAGCATATATATATATATATATCAAGATATATATCAAGATATATATATATCTTGATCCTCTGGTTCACTTGTTGCCAAAACAGACACGGACCACACAATGCGTGCGGCAGATGTAATTATTTATTTGTCAGCCATTACGCATTTCGGTCCTTCCGGACCTTGATCACTTTGAATAGCTGCCCTGCTTTTCTTCCTTTTTAAATTGACACACTTGCAAAATTGAAAAAGCAGTTTTTCGTAGACAGTAAAAACATACTGTATATAATTTTCGTAGTACGTAAAAACAGACTCATTGATTCTTGACATTTGTAATCCACAAACATTATTAAGTTGTATTAAAAAATATATATTTTTGGTTAAAATACCTCAATAGTTGTGTGGTGTGGATTAGTTGGCATTGAATACATCACATGATTTTCTGCCCAATACATTTGTTTTCCTCTGATCCAATAATTGACTAAAGTCATATGTGACTTACGATGGCAGCCAAGCCTAATAATGAGCTGAGATCATTAATTCTACCTATGACTTAAAAAGTGCAAGTGCAGGTTATTAGTGCAAAGAGATCTAGTAAGAGTTTGGCCCCCGTGTTCCTTATTTTAAAGTGCCTAAGTGCTAAGGTTATAAAGATCATTCTCTTTCTGATTTAGGTGTACATAGCAGCAAATGAATCCATTGTATCAAGGACTCTTTTTGTATGATAATATATGTTTACATACATTAGGAATATGACAATATATATTTAAAATATATATTTAAAGTGGAGCAATTTGATCTATCGTAACAAACTTGGAGAAATCAATTCAGGGATGGGTAAAAAGTTCCTCTGTTTTGTTGAGGTCCCTGGGAAAATTTGCAATCTAGATCCAAAATGTATCTTGTTTCTAGTTTCCTAAGAGCCCCTTCTCTATCACCTCCTCATCTATTCACTGGAACTGTGTCAATTAAATAGTATTTGAAATGTTCAAGGCTACTTTTGAGGGCCTCCTTGAAATGACGGGAGACTGGGTAGGTTGGATCTTGGTTTGTTATAGCGCGTGTGTGCTGTAGTATCCTTTTGTGGGCTTACAATTTGGTACTGCCCACGTATCGTAAACTGCAGGAACACTCTAGCACATAGATAATTTGGTCCGTTTTGCAATGCAATGGCTTTGTGATTTTGCATTCCTTTTTGCCAAACGGTATAACATATGTTGTTTCATTGATCCCGTACTGGCAAGCTTTGCAGCTCTTGCATTTGACAATACCGTTACGTTATGAAAGCCATGTATTGTGTTCAGTTATCTCCAGACTACTCTTGACCAGGCATTTGCTCATAGATTGGGCTCGTCTGTAGGTGATAGCTAGATTTCGTGGTAATGATAGAACAATAACTGGATCGCACATAGCTATTGGCCAATTTTGTCTCATGATATTTTTTAGTGCTCTATCCTGCTTATTGTACGCTAGTATCAATCTTAGTTCCATAGGTGTTTCATTATGATTAGTGTGGCTTATCTTTTTATGTTTAGATGTCAGGAGATTGGATCTTCACAGGGTGGTGGTTTTGACAATAGCCGAATCTATTGTTTTTTTGGAGTAGCCAAGTTCTAAAAACCTCTTTTTACTGCCCTGTTGTGCTGTACATAACTCCTTGGGGTTGCTATAAATTCTTTTTAATCTGAGCATTTCCCCGTAGGGTATGCTTTCGACCAGATGTCTAGGGTGGAAACTTGATGAATGTAAAATCGAATTCCCTGCAGTCTCTTTGCAGTATACTTTTGTTTCGATTTTATCATTCTCAATGTATACCTCAACTTCTAAAAAGTGTACCATTCTGTCACTAATCACAGCGGTGAAGCCCATGTTGATTTCATTGGTATTGATTACTGAGACAAATTCTGTAGCACTTGAGTGTGTACCTTCCCAGATAATAAACAAATTGTCAATAAAACAAAGCCACAGTTTGACATTGTTTTTTACATAGGACTTGTGAATGTTGCCCAGCACCAGCTCCTCCCACCAACCCATGTGTAAACATGCATAGCTGGGGAAGAAGCTGGCACCCATGGCAACACCACACATTTGTTGATAATAGGATTTATCACACATTAATACATTGTTGTTCAAGCAGAAGTTTACCATCCTGACTAGCATTGTATTATGTTGGGACATTTATGTTGAGTTCTTCCCCAGATAGAATTCCAATTCTCTTAAACCATCTTTGTGGTTTATACTGGTGTAAAGTGACATTACGTCTAATGTCACTAACAAATAATCTTTTTGCCAAATAAAATCCATCAGTTTTAAAAGAAAGTCACCAGTGTCTTTTATGTAGGAAGGTAACTTCTGTACATGTTCCTGTAGATAAAAATCAATGTACTGTAATGCATTTTCTAGAGACTGTTTTGCGCCAAAATTATTGGTCTTCCCGGTGGTCTTATTGGATCTTTGTGAATTTTCGGTATGAATATATATTAGGAACAGTGGGATTCTCATTTTTGAGGAATTTGTATTCATCAAGTGTGATCAGTCCCGCACTCTTCCAAGCAAGCAATTTAGTGTAGAATTCATTGTATATTGCCCACAATGCCAATACATTACTTTTTTTTGTAACATGTTCTGTCATCTAATTGGAGTATAGATTATTGCATATAGTCCTCTTCAGCCCATATGACTGTATTGCCTCCCTTGTCGGAATTCCGTATGACAATCTGATTGTTCTTTCTGAGTTTTGTCATCAATCTCGATTGTATTGTTGATTCTGTTTACTGATCTTTTGTTTTGGGTTTTGTACTTTATGATTTAAATTCTTGAGCTGTGCTATCACTTGTTTACTAAAAATGTCAATTGCATCCCTCGGTGCTATGGGATTAAAGGTCAATTTTAATCTGAACGGAGTCGCTCTTTTGCCTCTGTTCCCTACAGTTTTGTCACTGTTAGATTCTTGACCGTCACCCCCTAAGGTTTGGGAGTTTGTTTGACTGCTGGGATTGTCGTTCTCTTCCTGTAGTTCTTGTAGTGTTTCCAATAAGGGCAAATCCGAAATTGTCAGATTAATAGGTGAAGAGCAAATAAACAACTGGGTTTCATCCCCTGTTTTGATGTTTTGTGGTCGCAAGACATGATATTTTTTCAATGTTTATTTTCGCGCGAACCAGAAAACATCCATTCTTGTATTCGCATAGTTAAAATTGGATTCTGGACAGATCAAGAAGTTGTTCTTCAGCTTTATTCAGATCTATGTTGGCTAAATTGATTTCTGTTCGAGTGGTTTCAGGACCTTCATTTATTTGTGGTTCCATCGCCCTCTTCCTCGCTTCTTGTTAGTTGTCACATTTTCTGACCGCTTTTCTCCTCTGCCTGCGCTTGTAGTTTCTCCTCTTTCTGGATTGTTCCTTTGCATTCTTGGGCGGAGGGTCTGCTGCTGATCTTGGCACAAAAAACCCAGTTTTTCAACTAAGGATAGTTTTTGTGGTGCTTGTCCTGTTCTCATCTGGCGTGCCTCAGATTCAGATTCGCTCTCTATGGCAGAGCTTAGGTCAGAGTTTGAGGTATTCACATATACTTCACTGTTTGTTGATGCAGCCTGTGTGTTATCTTTTCCTTATTTAATTTGGAAGTTTTCGGTGCATCATATTTTATATATATTTTTTTTAATTATTTTTATTCACATATTCCAATTTAACATGCAATGTGAGCTTACAACATGATGCATTCAGAAGCATATTAAAATCATTCATTATGCATACCCTTAGAAGATGTCAGCCAAGGTGATTGGACAGATTATAGGCCCTTCCCCTGGGGGCCCAATGAGACCATCATATCACTGGGAATGTAAGTCAGTTCGGGGTTCCCTCACGTTAACCCCACCGCTCCTTTAGGGAGGTCAATATGTTTGGCATTGGGGCTCCGTATCAGTGTCTTGTTGTGTGATTTCTTGCTGGTCGGTGAAAGCCAGTCCATAATGTTCTCTTCACATACCCTACGCCCGGTCAAAGTTCGTAGGACAACCTCTGGGTACATATACAACTTTCTTCACCCTCATACATGTGTCCATTCTGCAGCCGCTGCAGATAAGAGCAGTGGGGCGGTGGGGCCAGCTGGGGGAAATTCGAGAGACGACCGCGAGGGGAAATTAATAATTTATTGAATTTTCCCTTGTGGTTGTCTCTTGAAATACCCCCTAGCTGACCCCACCACCCCACCGCTCTAACCTGCAGCGGCTGCCATTCTGACAAGCCATTGGGCCTTGATAGGTATAGTAGATGTCCCCCAGGCCTGTGGGATATTCCTCTTCACCACTATCAACCCAAGTGTTCCAAAATTTAGCTTTTTCCTAGGGAGCTCAATGTCTCAAGGGTCCCACAGGAGTATGAATTGTGAATTATGTATTATCTCCTCTTCCAGTATAGCTCGGAATTATCACAATATGTGTCCTAATATCTCTGGATCTCTTGGCACCCCCACAGAATTTGGTACAACTAGCCTTAAGCCTTTCTGTATCTAAGGCAATTGGGCGAGGGGAATCTTACCCATTTTATGAAGCTTAATATTTTCTAAATAGACCCTGTGTAGGTTTTTCAGTTTAATCAGGCAGAAGCACGATCTTACGGCAACCTCTTGCAAATGCATCAAGGCGGTTTCCAAGTCCACATCCTCTATCTCTCCAAGGTTCCATTCCCACCGTTGTCGTGGGCCCCTTAGGTTGTCCAGAGTATTACTTATGATGACCTTGTAGAGCAGGGGACGGCCCCCATTGCCCAGTCTTCCCCAAAGCAGGAGATTTTCAGTGGTACCAACTCAGGCAAGTCTTCCCAGTCTTTCCCTTCGACATGGAAGGCATGTTGTAGTTGTGTCTATTTGTATACTTGGGTGTCCTAGAGGTCGTATTCCACCCGAAGGTTGTCAAATGACCTGACCGCATGGTAAAGGTTATTTCCCCAATTGGACCCGAATAATACAAAAGGACCTTGGTATTCTCTCTGATGGCAAAGAGATATTTCAATTGGGACTAAAAAAAATAGGCTATCTCTGTGAAAATATTTCATTTTTCACATGAGATACTATGGGGTCTATTACGATGACGGTCGGATGGCCGGCGGTGGACATCCGCCTGCGATCGCAACCCAGAAAACAGCCGGTCCCATTAGCATGGCGGTGACAACGGCGGCGGTGAGATTTTCCGCCCGCCATTTTTCCGCCGGTAGCAGTACGCACGCGGGCCTGGAAGGCAGAGATGGACCATTAAAATGGGGCCGGTGCAGGGTCAGGCTCCGCCGGCAGGGTTATGATGCTGGGCCCCCAATCTGTTTGGGGGGTTTGGGTGTCATGTGGGGGTACCCATGGCACCCCCCTACATCTCCCTGTACCAGGTGGCAGGCACTGTGCAGTGCCTGCCATGCAGTGCAGGAATATTTTGGACATGCTTTTTCGGACATCGCAGTGGTGCTGCTGGCAGCAGCAACCGCCGCAATGCTAAATTCCGCGATCGTACCACCGCGGTTGATTTGAACTGCAGAGCATACTAATTGGACCGGCGGTTATGCCGCGATCCTAGCGGGCAGTGTTTTACCGCTACCATGGCGGTCGGAGTGATTTTACGATCGCCATCCTAATAGACCCCTATGTATCTGGCACTAAGGAACTGTCCCCACACATAGCTCACCCTTCCATATAGAGAGCATGACAGGTAACTGTAGGTTCTAAAAATAACATTTTTCTTGACATTTGTCAAAATTACTAACCCTAAATGATTGGCATGTACAGCTCTGAATTTTCAATGACAATCTCAATCCCAAACAAAATAGAACCCTTTGTTTTCAAGGAACTGACTCTAAATCAGTTTTTATTCATCCTGTCTTAAATGGTGAATGTTTCTGGAAACCTTTAGAGGTCAGCAGTTGGATTATTATATGAAACAACACGTGTCTTTCATCTGCTAGTTTTGTCCTCTAACAGTTGATTCAGAGATTGGGCACAATGACAAGAACAGAAGATAGATAAAAGTCCTGTGACACGCCACATTGGACAGCAGTAGCTTCTGCCGAGTTCTGACTCAATACAACTTTGTTTTTCTGATCTGATGAGAAGGATTCCAATCCAATCCAGAGAGTTGAGTCGTCCAGGGAGTCAAAGGCTGCAAAAAGTACAAACAACAGGCGTGTGGAAGGACCCACTGAGTAAACAATTTGCAAAACATTGGCCTACACATCAATCTATGCAGTCTCCAAAGATGCCATTCATCTCTACATGACCCCGTAGCAGCATCACTGCACTTTTTGCCAATAGTTTCAGTAGTCACTGGGAATGTGTAATAATCGGTGGAATTTGGAGAACTCAGCTTTGCTTTTGATCAGAAAATGTGAAAACCAGCACCCTTTCAAAATGACACCATCTCCGTCCTCTCAGGGTACCGGCTATGCGCGATACACTCACTTTTAATAGTGCTGCATGAAAAATAAAGACAGGAGAAAATGTCAAGCAGTGTCTTAGTATTAACCCCATAGTAAGGTTAATCAAAGCATCCATGCTGCCATGGATATTTGTTTCAGTGTTGTACTATTATTTAAGAGCATATTTCAATTTTAGAGTTGTAGTCTTGAATCACCTCCATTGCACCAAAGGGACTAATGTTCTATATTACAATGTTTGTAGAAGAAAAAGCTAGACTGGTGCATTGTTTCTCTGATGTCATAGAGATGTACGGTGGCCTTAGTCAAAAAAATTACAGATGGATTTTTTCTCATATACCAGTATTCCCAAAAATAAAAATAGAAAAATCTTCCTCAAATGGCGACCCACCCACATCCACCTTCATTTGCCTCTGAATTAATTAAAATATAAGATTGATGATGCATTCTAGAATTAAAATTGTTCATGTACATTATCAAATGGCGTTAATGAATTTGATTAATATATATTTTCCACCATTATCTTGCCTAAAAATACGCAAGATGTTTTGCCCCATTTGTAAAATTAGAAGAATGCCTAGTTATTCTCCTCTGCACCACCAAGCTGATATTTTAATAGCACCACTGGAAGATAGTGGATTGTTGTTGGAATGCCTCATGGTTCCATCCATTCAGTCAGTCATCGTGACCACATTAGCCGCAACTTGAACCACTTGCTAAATATTTCATTCAGTCAAGGCTGCTCAGGTGCATTAAATGCGTAACATGTATGAACAGGTTATTCTCTCATGACAAATGGGAACAGAATCCACAAAACTGGAGCAACACCGCCCCTTCTTATCATTTTCAGAATGTACCTCCTAGTCCTCATCATAACCTTGTAGAAACTGTTCCTCCTTCACAGGAAAGTTTCCAGTGAAGGTGGAGATAGAAGTGCAATACAGTAAGGACCGAACACATAAAGTGAGCACTGCAATTGCCAACTTAAGACTTGGTGTCTGTCACAGTTTTGGGCTGACTGTAGTCTTAAGAAGTTGAAGCGCTGGAGAAGTGCTATCTTACCTCCTTTGGCAGAGGTAAATGGCTGACCATAGTAGGAATATAAAGGCATGTGCTGCTTTTGCCAGGAATTGTAGCCACATCTGTTGACATACTAAAAGTAAATAACCAAGCATAATACATTAACAGACACAGAGCAACATGACACCATAATTATAACATTACAGAGCACAATATGACAAAACAGTCAAAAGGAAACACAACAACCACAGTTCAAGAAAACAAAATCACATTCAAATAATGCATTACACAAACAAAGAAGAACAAAAATAACAGAGCACATCACCACCACTAAAAAAGCCACACAACACATATGCGCGTTCATTTGTGTCACACTTTACCAGTTCCAGAAACCTACTTTAATAATACCATGATAAAAGGTGTTTGCACCAAGCACTGTCATACTTTATCACAAAAAAGAAGAAAGAATGTGAGTTCAAAATATTTTTTGATCACACCCTAAAGGGCATATTTGCAAGCCCCAATCTCCACCACAATGTCACTTTTAAGGATATTGTGGTGGTGATAGGGGCTTCGCCTTATTTACAAGGCAACGTTAAGCCACATGGACTATAATATAGCATACAACATAATACAACACCACACAGTACAACATTGGGGGTAAAAGTATTTTGTATGTAATGGAAATAAAAAAATTAAAAAGTCACATCTATTAACAGCGTTTATTTTCACTGGATAACAAAAAAAGTGTTAAATGCTACAATTGATATTCTGTGCATGCCCTAATGCTTGCAAAACTCCATAGTCTAAGGGAGCCCAATGTAGGTCCACTAAGGGCAGATCTGTTCCAGATTTCCGGACAACCACTCCACTTTCAGATTTTCAGGAAGCATTTGCACTCAACTTCCATTCATACCAAATTTGCAATGAATCCTGGACCTTTGTTGTACAGCGTTCTCATTTTAGTAAAGATCTTCACCTCCTGCATTTCAAAAACGTCAATACATATCTGTGATTGTATTTATATAGAGTTTACTACCCCTGATGAGGCGTTGAGGACTGACAGAGCAGGCATCATTCAGCGCAAAGACCTGCTTATTCAATTCAGTTTCAGTTTATTTATGTCTTTATTTCGATTAACAAAGAATCATAAAAGACAACGTGCTTCAATAAAACATGTCGCTTAGCACAGTACCACAATGACCACAGTATACAAAAACAGTAAAACCGTTAAAATTACCTAAAAAACTAAAATAAAAGTTACATACAGTATAATATTATCTCAGATTAACTGTAGAAACAGATTATACATCATATAAATGGCTAAAATCACAGACATTTTTTACAACCGGCGTAAAAGACAGTAAACAAATTAGAACATAATATATTTGTATTACTGCCGATTGTGACAATTTGAATGCTTATTCACTCTAAGCGATGATGTACGGTGACACTCTGAAGATGCTGAAGAGCAGGCGCCCCGGCAGCAGGCAGGGTGCAGCAGGAAGCTCATCTTTTTGTCCTGGCCTAGCCTTGCCTAATGACTAAATAAGAAAGGAGAGTCAGGTATGTGTCTTCATTTTGGTTTCTGGTGATGCAGTGCAAACACATTATATGGAAAAGCGCCCCCAGCCACAGAGGATGCAGATCAGCAGCCATGGAAGGAGCTTTGGGTGTTCAGAAACCTGTCCAGGATGTTATGAGTGCTCAAACATGATCTCTGCTGGCTGTGCAAACAAATCTTTACAGGTATCAGTCCTTCCCGCCTTTCATCTTAGTCTTTCCAGTTCGTATGTATCCATCTATCACCAGGTTCATTCATTTTCATTCTACTCAGAGGCAGGAACATATGTCAGTGGGAGTAGGCAAACAGATAGAGTATTCTGCTACGAACACCAATGTGAGATTAACTAAAGTTCTTTTAACAAAGTGCACAGTAACATTATAATTTCTAGAGATGGAGTTTCATCTTGCACCTGTTGAAAAATATATTACCCTAGAGATTTTGTACTCATTTTACTACCTTAAAACGATCACACCATGAGTTGACCCAACTAAGATTCCTGTAGGCTCCAAACGGATATCTGTAGGAGGAGCCTCATAGAGCTATGAAAAAAGTGAATGTCCCGAAGCAAAAATTGCGAAGGACATTGATAACGCTGCTTATTTTTTGACATGCATCAAATACTATCATCTTTATGCAGCTTGCCATACAGTTTGATTTATTTTAAACAATCAATTATAAAACTTATTTCACACATAAAAATCCCAAAAATTGCACAATCAGTGATTTAACATTTATCATATTACAAATATCGCTATTATCTTCATAGTATATTGCACAAGTTCCTTAAAAGACCACAAGCAGTCAGGCCTACCTCAGAGGCAATGTGTGAAGCATTTGCACGTAAAACACACAGTAACACAGTAAAAACATTACAAATGGACATCACACCATTTTAGAAAAATAACCAATCTTTATCCAAACCAAACAAGACCAAAATGGCAAAAATCTAACATACATAAGCAAAGATATCACTTTTTAAAGGTTTACGCAAGTTAGTCCATTGAACTCTATGAATGCATTGGTTTTAGCACAAAGTACCCTAGCTGCAGCAAAATAATCGGTGAAAAACAACCACAGAGGGGGGAAGCTTCGGAAACCACAAGAGATGCTTGAGTCCCAGGGAAATGGAGGCGTCAGTTCTGCTACACGCAGGAGAAGTGTTGCTTCGATTCCTTATTGCAAGGAGAAGCGGTGCGTCAAATCCCAAAAACACAGTCTTGGCTACTTACTGCATTGCTGGAGACTTGGCGCACAGGTACAATGCGTGGATATTCTAGGCCCACTGGGGCAATGCATCGGCGAAACAGGAGCTGCATCGATTTTCTTAGCTGCAACCGGTGATGCGTAGATTCCTCCAACTCGCACAGAAGGGCCTACGTCAAAGTTTGAGCGGGGGTCTCGATCGTCGGAGACAGGGTACTCAGGTCTCTGGCTGCAGCAATTTCTTAGCCACATCACAAGCACTGTGTCGATTCTTCAGTCGCACTGCGATGATCAATTGGTTTTTCAACAACACCGCAAGCTTGAGAAGGGAAAAACAGGCACTGAAAGGCGATGCTTGGATTTTCAATCCTTGAAGAAGCAACACCAACTCCAAGGGCCTAGAACTGGAATTGGCACCGCTTGGTAGGTCAGAACCCCCGGCAGAGGAGTTCAGGGGAGCTTCAGATGAAGTCTTTGATGACCCTGAGACTTCCAACAGGAGGCAAGCACACACAAGTCTTGGAGAACCTTGACAAGCAGGATAAAAAAGGAAAATCCAGTCTTTCCTCTTCCCAAGACAGAAGCAGCAAGCAGCAGGCCAGCACAACACAGCAACAAACAGAGTGCCAGTTCTCCTCCTACAGATTCTCCAGCTCTTCTTCTTGGCAGAATCTTCTCTTGATCCAGAAGTGCTTTAGAAATGTGGTGTTGCAGGGTCAATACTTACACCCCTTTCTACCTTTGAAGTAGGCATACTTCAAAGGACAGTCTTTGTAGTGCACAGATCCTGCCTTGCCCTGACCTGGCTCTAGACACATTACAGGGGGAGGAGACAGATTTGTATGAGGACAGGCACAGCCATATTCAGCTGTCAGTGACAACTCCTCCCATCACTCTACTCAGGAGGGCCCATCAGCCTGCTGATGGGCAATCAGAGTGAATGCACAAACAGCACACTAGTCAGTCTAAACCATATGTGGATTGTACAGGCATGTAGAGGCACAGGATGGTAACGCAAAAAAATGGCCACTTTCTAAAAGTGGCATTTTCAAACTCACAATTTAAAAACCACCTTCACGGAAATATGTGTTTTGAAATCCTGAGTTCAAGGAACCCAAACTCTAAATCTCCCTAATTGCAAGTTACACTTGTAAGGTGTTACAAAGCAGCTCCAATGATAACCTATAGGGCAGATAGTCCTTGTTGTAGTGAAAAACGAAATTTGCAGTATTTCACTATCAGGACATTTAAAACACACCAGTACATGTCCTACCTTTCACATACCCTGCCCCCTGCCCATGGGGCAACCTTGGGCCTACTTGAGGGGTGCCTTACATGTACCAAAAGGGAAACTTTGGGCCTGGCAAGTGGGTCACTTGCCAGGTCGACATGGCAGTTTAAAACTGCACTCACAGACACTGCAGTGACAGGCCTGAGACATGTTTTCAGGGATATGTATGTGGGTGGTACATTCAGTGCTGCAGGCTCACTAGTAGCATTTGATTTACAAGCCCTTGGAACACACAGTGCAGTTTACTAGGGGCTTACCAGTAAATCAAATATGCCAATCATGGGTAACCAATCATAATCATAATTTGCACCACTAGCACTTGCACTTTAGCATTGATCAGTGGTGGAAAGGTGCCCAGAGTTCAAAAACCAGCAAAAACACACCCCAGCCTACAGTTCAAAATGCAGGCGGTAGAAGCAAAAAGACAGGGAAAGCCACATCAAGGATGCCAGGTCTAACACAAACGTATGTCATTATTTACTATGGAAGCCTGTTCCTCATGGTTCCACAATATTTTTATAATCCTCACAACCCTTCCTGCCATTTTTCCATTGGCTAACTGGGAGTCCAAAAGCCTGTGCATCCTTTCACTCTCCAAGAGAAGGCTTCCACTAATCCCAGGGTTCATTATTACCCCATGAACACCTGATGGCCACTGTGTGAGGTACTGAATTGAGATAGATGTTATTGGACTGCAACAACTAGAGCAGGCCAAGGAAAGGAATTATCAATTGATCAAGAATAAGATCGTGGGTAGATTCCAAAAAGTTAGAAATTGGTTGTAATTTAGCATTATTGTAATCAGACAAAAGGAAGAAGACTGGCTGCATAGTACAGTGTATGGCCATAAAAAATAAATCAAAGTGCCTAATTAATATATAGGCCGTCAGAAGGTAGAGATTTCATATCAATTACATGGTTTACAGTTTGTGTCAGTTATTGCCACAATTAATAAATAATATAAAAATTATAAAAGGCCAAAGTCTTGAAACAATGTATGAACAGACAGAATGATTCATGATGCTCAGGTGGTATCTTGGCCAGTGGAGAATGTTAATTACATAATTTAAAATATACGACATAACCCAATTATCAATATGTTGCACTGTGTGTCCACTTCAGCACTGAGCATGGTCAAGCTATAGTACAAATACAAAAGAAGTGTTTATGGGTGACCTCATCATTTTGCTCATTTGTTACCTATTGATGAGCAATTACCAATCTTTTTTGTATAACTGATTATCCCACAAGTATCTGTTGTTTCATATGTATGGATTACCAAGTAGTTTACTGGAAGCTCCTGTTGCTTATTACTATTTTCTTTAAAAAGCATCTCTTGGTAAACAGAGCAGTGAACTCATGGGTCAAGCCCGGTCAGAGATAGCAGAAGCTGTGAAGTGAGCAGTGAGGCACCAGTAGTGGGCAATAATAATATTGCTTTCCCCTACAAAAGTAAAAGTAGAACAGTTCAAAATTGTGATTATGGCTCAAATCCAAGTTTATATGAGTTATTTTTCTATCTTTCTTTTCACAATTCTTTTAATACAAATGGAGGTAGCTGCTTTTCTTTTCAGTGTTTCACAGGAAATGCTGCAAAATAAGTTGAAGATGTCCACCAAGCAAAGTGTAATGCTGCGAAATCGGTCCACATTTCTGTGTGTAACTAGTATGTTATCAAATATATTATGGCCACCTAACAAGAGAGCAGTGGCTGAATACAAAATAAGTTCATTTAGAGAAAAAAAAGGACATTCTCATCATGGAATAATATTTTTCATCTTTACACATGTTTATAAGGAATTATAGATTTCTGTAAGAAAGGACAGGTAATGTGGGGGTGCACTGAAGCATTCTCTGCCCCATCCCCAGAATGTTAGTGTCTCTTACACGCGTAATAGTTGTGATTCAGCGATGCTCAGGAGAGTGTACAACACACTCCTCTTCCCCAGATTTTCCCCAAAATCCTGTGCTGCTGATCTTGAGAAATCAGCTAATTTAGCCATTAGTACAGCAGTAGACGCAAGGATGGAAGGGACCCACTGCGCCTGAACTAGGGGTTTTTTTCTGTTCGCAAACAAGGGAAACCTTTACTGCTTGCATCAGGGCCCATGGCACCCATCCCACATTACTGTACACATCGGCGAATCTGCTCTAATGAATTATATTTTTTACTGATACTATGAATGTATCACTAGTCTGCTAATGAGCAAACACTTCTCTTTCTCACTTACCAAATATAGTGTGGATGTCAACTCCCTCTCTTTTTCACTCTCCCTCCATTTGTATTAATTTCTGGCATCACTTTTCTCCCCTCCTCATGACTCTCTCTCCCCCTTTTTTAAAATTATTTTGACAAGCCTATTTTGTTTTAAACCTAACCTACCCTAAAGGTGTCTGCTGCAAACACAAGTTAGGCTGAGCATGCGGCAGTGCCGCCCTGTCTGCAGCCTCCTGTTGCCAGTCTGCTCTGCATGAGGGCCCTGCAGGATTGTGTGTGCCAACATTGATTAAGGGCTCCCACCAAAAGATGGGATTGGACATGAGATAATGAGGCTCACTGACAGTGCAGGGTCGCCCCTCAGCTTTCCCATGGACTAGACTTGTCGCCAGTTCACAAAACCACAGTGTAAAGCAGCACCACGCTACTCGCATTCAATTTACCCCACACAAAAGCTGATCTCCCAAATCCCCCCTAACAAACCAGTCCATGGGGACAATTTATACGATGTTTAGTTTTATTCATTTCTGAACTAATTAACTGGAATCCCACCTCTCCCTCTCTCTTTTTACAGTGCCCAATTAATCTGCAAGGTATGTCAAAGGTCTTTAACCCTTGGACTCACAGCGGGCTTTGTTCAGATTCCTGTCTCTGCTAAATCGATCTTATTAGCGGCCTTCGTCTCTGCAAATCCACTCCAATTCCTTTCTTTTCTTGTGTGCAGGAAGCATTGCATTTTGTGGAGTTTGCAAACTTTGCAGGGATTTCTGAAGCTCTCCAGGCACACTCAAGTTGTGTTTTTTTCAGAGGGCTGAAAGCGGGCCCAGAGAGGAATGAATAAAATGGGCTGGTCTGTAAAAAACAGGAAAGGAGACCGGGGGTACCTTCTGGCGAACTGAGACATGTTACCATGGAATCCGGAAAACATTTCCGTTGTCTCGAGCTGCTAAGGCAACATTAGTTTGGATATTGCTGATAAATGTTTATTTGAAATGATTCTCTCTGTAGGTGTCTCATTCTTTTCCTTTTCACTGTAGATATGTATCTGCTTTTCTGCTCAAACTTTCCCACCTATCTCTCCCTGCTTTCCTAGTTTCCTCCCATGATCTAACATAGATTTATATAACTCTCACTTTCACGCACACAGCCGTTTCTCCATAGTGGTTGTTTCTGTGACCTTTTCTCTGGTTACCTCACTTCTCTTTGGTCGAGCAAGTGTCTCTGCGTCTTTTTCTTTCACCCCTGCTGACTCTCTTTTTTTGTGTCCTATTTTTCTGTTTGCTTCAAATCTCTCCATTCCTATTCTTTTTCTCTCTCGCTGATATCTCAGTTTTTTTATTTGCCTGTCTCTCTTTTTTGTTTCTGTCTCTGTTTACTTTCATTCCTATCTCTTTTTCTTCTGTCAATATCCTTCCCACTCTCTTATGCGAACTCCCCACCACTTTCTACCTGTCCTTGTCTCCTCATCCTTCATTTGTTTTGTATTCCTGAAAGTCTCCGCTGTCTGTCCCACTTCCTATGTTCAGTTACGTCTTTCTGTTGCTCATCCACCATTTCCAGCTTCCTTTCCCCATGCTGATCTCTGTGTGTATCACTGCTTAAGGGCAGTGGGCTGGCGCGGCAAAACTGGGCGCTGGCTTGTGGAGGGGACGCCGACCTCAGGGGTGGCGCTGTGTTTAGCAATAGCTCATGATTGGAGAGATAAGGGACACTTTTGACCAGTGGTAGTGAGAGAATCCGAGGAGGAGGTCATGGGGTGTGGGGGTGCCACAAATGATTGTCGCACCCGGCACCACCAGTGCTAAAGGCGGCCATGTGTGTATGAGTCGCACTTTCTCTCTCCCATCTCTCTTTCCCTTTCTGTCTCTCGCTCCCTTGTTTCCATTCCCCATATCTTTCGGTCTCTTTCTTCCTCTGTTTCCTTGGTTGTCTCTTCCAAGGCCACACCTCAGATCTGCAGCCCTTCTTTATATTGCTTATTTTGATTTCTTTTCATGTTTCCCTTCTCTTTGCGTCTTTTTCAGTCTGTTTTTTAAGCCTCGCCGTCAAACTCACGCCATTCGCATGTGCAGAGAGGAGGGCTCGGGCAGTGTAGTTTGACCGGAAACAAGTGGCATTTATTAGCTTTAAATCCTGCAGCGGTATAAAAATGGATTTTATTGACCAAGATATGGATCAAATGACCTCTAGCATCGACCACATCAAATAAAGTGGGGAGATTTTGTTTTTGAATAATACTGGGGCGGGGTGAGGTAGGGGGAGGGAGGATGTTTGACAGGGCACTGTTTGTATTTACTAACCACTGCCAGCAGATCAATCCTGACCAATTCTCTTTAAAAACTCAGTATAATTATTTCTTTTTTATCAGTGACAATGAAACCACATATACAGACACGTTGTACTGTATGAACCCTTCCAGTTGTTTTTTTGTTTAACACTGGTCACCTTGCTGTTTTAAGTTAAAATGCCTGCAAGTGTAGGGTTAATTAATTTAGGTGAAATTAATGTAAATATACTAACGCACAAAGTATAAAAAGCCATGTAAATAATTGTCCTGCATAGAACACATTTGTTGTGAGTATTAAAGAAGGCACGAGTCTTAATAGCACGTCCCACTGTGCACTTCTGCACATTTGGAGCTCGAGTCACAAAGGCAAAACAACATCAAAAGCACGTTGATAAATTCAGCAGGCAAGGCCCTGCCCTATTCCACTAGTGTTGCACATTGAATTGGAGCCAGAGTGACTCTGAGCGAGCAAGATGCATCAAATCCCCCTCAAGATGAAGGGGAACATCAGTGAGCAGGAGACAAACATCATGGACAACAATGTAGGTGACCACTATAGTGAACTACATCCTTAATGGAGAAGAAATACGCCGGGTGGCAGAATGTCACCTATATTGTGAATGATTTGTAAGGTGAAGGTATGCAGAGTGGGAGACATAAATAAATTAAAATGGCAGGCCTGGGCATGTGAAGGAGAAGCTTGCTAATATTCAGACATAAGGTGGTGGGCCAAAACAAGTCACTTTCTCAATAGCAAGGGATTTTGAATAGGGTTTTTTCTCCCTGAATATAACTATTTCCAAAACTGGTGATCGAAAATCTGAAAAATGGCACAGTGACTATTCTGTCATTCAATGGTTTTTATTTGGGTTTGGTGACTTTTCGCCCAGATATTTTAGGAGCATAAAAGAACATGTGACCATTTAGATGGCAAGTACTTATCAGGTTTTGCACTAATGTTGTGCACAAGATCCAACTAAAGCGATGTTCTTATCGTTCTCTCACTGTCCCCATCAGTGGCCGCATATAATAAAACCTGATAGTCAATAGCTATCTGGGATGACCTGAAGAACACAGTTGACTGCAACGGGGTTGCTGCGCTACTCCTCTTGGACCTCGTGTCTGCCTTTGACACGGTTGACCATGACACTCTGGTCCAAAGAATCTAGGAAGCCGGCATAGAGGGGACTGCTTTAGACTGGATCACGTCCTACCTTCAAAACAGAACTAATGTCATCCAAACCCCACTTTTCTCATCCAAACCGTACTCCACAAAAGCTGGAGTCCCACAAGGCTCTATCATATCGCCCATGCTTTTCAACATCTACATGAAGTCATTACCGGTACTGATCAATCAATTTCACCTCACATGAAAGGTACTCTCTACAAGCTTCACGACGCTCGCGCTGCTGCTAGCGATTGAATTTTAACTATCCCTGTTGTGTATTTGTTTTTGCTGTTTTATTCTTATCCCCTGATTTTAATTGGTGCTCGGGCTGCGAGTAGGCTGCTAAATTTCCCCTCCTCTTACCGCATGTAAACTGGTTTTTATCACCGCCGCTTTGGTGGGTCCGGGTCACGGGGATTCCCGGGGTGGACGCCATTTTGGCTTGGGCAGTGGATTTTGTGGCGGGCGCCATTTTGAGCGCTACAGCGCTCGGGTTAGCCTCGCGGGACGCCTATTTAAGGCGGACTTCTCTTCATGGAATGCCAGACAAGGTACTCTCTACAAGCTTCACGACGCTCGCGCTGCTGCTAGCGATTGAATTTTAACTATCCCTGTTGTGAATTTGTTTTTGCTGTTTTATTCTTATCCCCTGATTTTAATTGGTGCTCGGGCTGCGAGTAGGCTGCTAAATTTCCCCTCCTCTTACCGCATGTAAACTGGTTTTCATCACCGCCGCTTTGGTGGGTCCGGGTCACGGGGATTCCCGGGGTGGACGCCATTTTAGCTTGGGCAGTGGATTTTGTGGCGGGCGCCATTTTGAGCGCTACAGCGCTCGGGTTAGCCTCGCGGGACGCCTATTTAAAGCCGCTTCCTCCCGCGCAGTGGTACCGCGCAGTGGGACGCCGTCGCTTAGCCGGAGTCGTGCCTGAGTCCTGCCCGTCTGCGCCCGTCCGCGCTAGGGACGTGCAGGGCACGCGGGGCGTTGCAGGTGGGTGTGCTTGTATTGTTAGCTAGGGTGGTAAGATGATTACGTATTCTAATGAGACGCTACGGTCCATTGGTTTGACCATCACTAAATGTAACCAGGTTATCCACCTTTTAAGCGGCCCGTATCGCTGTGCCTGTAAAGGTTTGGCTCTGACCTCTCCGGCTCCTATTCACCAGACGCCTGCTGCTGTCACATCTCCTAGTTCGAGTGTTAGTTCGCCGAACGCTCTTCGGATATTCAGCTTAAATGTTAGGTCATTGGTATCGCATCATCAATATATCTTTGACCTTATGCATGATGAGTCCCTGGATATCCTCGCCATTACCGAAACTTGGCTGCAGGAGGATGATGCAGCAATAATCAATCTTGCTTTTCCATCGGAATATTCTATTTTCACCCTTAATCGCCCTACTAGAGGGGGGGGGGGTATTGCACTCGCGGTGAAATCCAATTTCTCCTGCATTTGGAATGCCTTGCATATTGCTGGGTGTGAGAGTGCATCTTTTAAGATCGTGATTAGCCCCCAGTATTCGATCTCGGGGATGGTGGTCTATCGCCCCCAGGTAATGATGTTGCGTTTAGGGAGGCTTTCCCTGACGCCGTCAGTGCTCTGGCAATTGGGTGTGCCAATTTCTCTATATTGGGAGATCTGAATCTCCATTTTGATAACCAGAGGGCCCCGGCTGTATGTAACTTTCTTGCGGATCTTGAGGCCCTTCAATTGTTTCAAAGAGTCTCCCAACCAACCCACACAGGAGGGCATATATTGGACCCTTTTTTCACAAATCTAACGGAAGCCTCAATTCTTTCCGTGTCGCCCCTCGGATGGACGGATCATTTTCTAGTGGATATTCGGGTCTTATTACCTGAAATTATTCCTACTCCTTTAGCCCGATCTATCCCTAGAAGACATTGGAGTAAGCTTAGGTTAGAGGATTTTCATCTTGCTCTAACTGCTGATCCGCTTGAACTTTCGAGTGATGTTGAATTGGGCTATGACCAGTTCTGTAATTGGATTACCAGGGCGCTTGACTTTGATTCCCATACTGACTAGTAAGATCAGTCCTAGAAAGTCTAACCCCTGGTATGACAGTGCGCTACGTGCACTGAAAGGGAATTGCAGGCGTGCCGAGAGAGAATGGCGGAGATCTTACGATACGGTGAAGAAAGCGCTGTACCTGGCCTCTATTAAGATCTATCACCGTGCCATTTGTAGAGCTCGCGCGGCGTTCTACTCTCTGGAATTCCGTAATAGCCCCAATCCATCCAAGACTATTTTTAAAGCTCTTAAGGATCTGCTGTCTAAGCGCTCCACTTCTCCAGTTATGACCTCTACCTCGCACTGTGAAGCCCTAGCATCTTTTTTTCTGGAAAAAGTGCAGGGCATCTATCGTGCTTTTCCTGGTATTGGGCCCTCTCAGAAGGCCGCGGTGGTTGTCCTTACCTGTCCCATGCTGGCATCACTTCCGCAGCTTTTACCTGAGGCTTTTGATATTCTGGCTCAGAAGGTCAAATCTGGTTCGCCTTTGGATCCGGTCTGTCCTGCCCTGTTTAGGAACCAGTCTTTTGTGGGTCGTTCTACAGTTTGTTCCTTGATTAATATTTCATTGGCTACGGGCACGGTCCCAACCAAATGGAAGTGTGCAGTGGTTTCTCCTATTTTGAAGAAGCCAAGCTTGGACGCTTTAAGACCGGAGAACTATCGGCCCATCTCTTTGCTCCCTTGGCCGGCCAAGCTGATGGAAGCCCATGTTAATCAGGCACTTACTGACCATCTCACTCGAGCTAACATTCTGGACGTCACCCAGAACGGGTTCCGAGCTGGGCACAGCACGGAGACTGCCCTTCTCGCCATGGTTGAACATCTCCAGTCGGTGCTGGATCAGGGACAGACGGCGGCGCTAGTGTTGTTAGATCTGAGCGCCGCCTTCGATACGGTCTCGCACCGTATCCTTCTGCACCGCCTGGAAGAGATTGGCGTTACGGGGTCAGCCCTTCAGTGGTTCCGTTCCTTTCTCGACGACCGGTCCTTCTGCGTTGCTACACCTCCCTATCAGTCCAAATTCCATCCTCTGGACTTGGGAGTACCGCAAGGTTCCTCACTGAGTCCCACCTTATTTAATCTCTACGTGAGACCGCTGGCTGATGTCGTCAAGCAATGGGGCATGTATATGGTCTCATATGCTGACGACACTCAGCTGGCGGTTACCATCAGTGGGGATGCCGATGTGGATGCCCCCAAGTTCCAGAATGGGCTGAGGGAGGTGGCTAGCTGGATGACTGCCAACTGTCTCCAGCTTAACGCTAAGAAGACCGAGGTCATGATCGTCGGAAAGGGTAGGGATCTCTGGGGTGACAGATGGTGGCCGCCGGAACTTGGTGTGGCTCCAACTCCGGTTATGGAGTTGAGAAATCTGGGAGTGTGGCTGGATTCTACTCTCAGCTTTGTGGGGCACACCAAGAAAACCGCGGCGTGCTGTTTTGGAGTCCTTCGGGGCTTAAGGCCTGTCCTTAAGTTTTTTGATCCCTCTACCAGGCAGATGGTGGTTCAGGCAACAGTTTTATCTCGCCTGGACTATGCCAGTTCGCTCTTGTTAGGGAGTAATCAGGCAGAAATTGTTCGTCTTCAACGCGTTCAAAATGCCGCTGCCAGAGCAATTGTCGGCTTGCCTAGGTCTTGCTCTGCCTCCAGCACTCTTCGAGCATTGCATTGGCTGCCGATCAAGTCGAGAATTCATTTTAAAGTTTTATGTTTGGCTTTTAAAATTTTGAAAGGATCCGCTCCCCAGATTCTTTCGAATCTTATGTCCGGTTATGTACCAACCCGTTCGTTAAGATCTTCGGGTCAAGTGCTTGCAGTAGTCCCGAGGTTCAGGCTCTGCTGAGCTGGTGGGCGCTCTTTTCGGATAAAGGCTGCAGCGCTCTGGAATTCGCTCCCGCTTCAGCTCCGTACAATTGATGACCTTCTGTCGTTCCGGAAATCCTTAAAAACTTTCTTGTTTTAAACTGTTCCCCTTGCTCTTGGTCTTGTGTTGGTTGTGTTGTATCTTGTCGCGCGCCAGGACGCCCCTTAGCTGGGGCAGCTGTGCGCGTAATAAATGCTATTAACATAACATAACATGCTATAACTATGCAGATGACACGCAAATACTCCTTCAACTGGAATGCCCCAAAGACATTGGAAACTCGCCAAATTTCAGTTGTCTCAGAGCCGTGGATCAATGGATGATGTGGACCCATCTCAAATTGAATGCTTCCAAAACGGAAATACTCACGTGTGGCGATTGGAAACATTATGACCCGCTTGCCGCCTGGCCTGATGAACTGGGATCACCGCTTTCCACATAAGGTCCATGCTACCATCTCCCTTGTTCTGTCCAAACTCGATTACGCCAATAGCCTCTACCACAGATCACCTTTAACAACTATGAAAAGACTACAAAGGTTTCAGAACTCGGCTGCCAGACTACTCTTACATACCAAACCACGAGACCACATCTCCCCTGCGTTGAAAGCCCTGCATTGGTTACCGGTTGCCAGAAGATCCACGTTCAAGCTGCTTTGTATCACCCACAAAGCGATACATGGAATGGGACCACTCTTCATCAGGAATAAAATTACCAAACACATTCATCATAGGAACCTCCGCTCTAGAGTGGCACCTTGCTTCAAAATGCCAAGATACAAGAAATAAACCATGGGTGGCACATCCTTCTCTTTTTGGATTTGGAACTCTTTACCCCCCAACATAAGATCCACCGACAACCACCTTATCTTCAGAAAACTACTCAAGAATTGGCTCTTCCCCACAACAGCCCCAAACACCCCATAAGCAAACAGAAATATACAGGATATTCCTTTGTATATAAGCATTTATTTGTGCTATAGATATGTATCTATTCATGTGTATTGCTTTGTATAAACATTTCGAATAATTATGTTAAAAAAAATGAATAAATACATTTTTAAGTACAACACTTGAACACCAGAGTTTATTGAATGCATCTTTAATCTACTTATACTTACTTTCTTTATGCATCTATATACCTTCCATGTACTTGGATCTATGTTTTTATTACTTTCCTAAAATAAAAATGCACTACCCTATTTCTCACCCTATACCGATATCAATATCTTCAATCTACATATACTTACTTTCTTCATGCATCTATAAACTTTCAATATACGTTTGGATCTATATATTTATTACTGTCTTCTAATTCAGCATATCAAATGCACTACCCTATTTGTCACCCTATACCTCTCTCAATATATCTTCTACCTCAACTCTCTGACTCATCTTCAACCTCTTTCTATTACTCTTTCCAATGCACTAACCTATTCCTCACCCTATACCTCTCTCAATATATCCTCTACATCCACTCTCTCATTCATATCAAACCCCATACCACTTATAACCCCCAAAATAGCCCTCTCTAGACTCTCCCCTACTCTATCCCTCCTTGCACCATCTGACACCTTTTTTACTATACTGATCCCCAAAACAAGCCTTTCTAAACTCTTCCCTCTGACTCTTCCCCTCCACATCCCTTTTTACTCATCCCAAGCCTCCCACTACTGCTATGACGTCCCCAAAAAATAAAAATCTCCACATCCTTCACTCTTCTATCCCTCCATTATCCTTTTCAATCAAAATAGCAGACTAACATGTCCCCTTATCAAATTTCATATTTCACTATACTAATTCACCACTAATCGCCAAAAAAAGCGCTTCAACACCTCATATAGGGTAGCAAGCACTATTTAAATGCAACCCTTTTTCCCTCTTCTATCCCTCCCCTATCCTTCTCAATCCAAATAACTGACTATTATCCACCACTCACATTACTTTCATTTTTCACCATGCTGATTCACCACTAATCCTTTATGGGTTCCAGAGTAGCATGCTAGTCGCCGAAAAAGCGCTTCAACGCCCCATCAGGGGTAACAAGCACCATATATATATGCAAACCTCTTTCCCTCTTCTATCTCTCTGCTACCCTTCTCAATCCAAATAACCGACTAACATATCATCCACCACTAAAATTACTTTCATATTTCTCTATACTAATTCAACACTAATCCTTTAATGGGTTCTGGAGCAGTGTGCTACTCACCAAAAAATCACTTCAACACCCCAACAGGGGAACACAAGCGCTATATATATGCAAACCATTTTCCTTCCTCTATTCCTCCACTATCCTTCTCAATCCAAATACCTGACTAATATCCACTACTCAAATTACTTTTTATATTTCACTGTACTAATTCACCACTAATCCTTTATGGGTTCCAGAGTAGTGTGCAACTCGTAAAAAAAAAAAAAGCGCTTTAACACCCCATCAGGGGTAACAAGCGCTATATAAATGCAAACCTTTTTCCCTCTACTATCCCTCCGCTATCCTTCTGAATCCAAATAACCGACTAACCTATCCGCCACTCAAATTACTTTCATATTTCACAATACTAATTCAACAATAATCCTTCTTGGGTTCCATAGTAGCGTGCTACTCGCCGAAAAAGGGCTTTGACGCCTCGTCAGAGGTAGTAAGTGCTATATAAATGCAATTACAATACAATACAATAGTATTGGAAGGGAAAGAGGAATAACATAAGAGAATTAACAGAGGCACAGGACTGCACACTCAACCTCATCGCATCTTGGTTCCAGGTAGGCTACAGGTTGTAGTGGAAATCTACACAACAAAGAGAAAACATGTAATTCCAACACTGAACAACATAAGTAGCAGTGGTAGCATGAAATTCTTCAGCAGTATCTCTGTATAACCGACTCTTTATGCTTAGGCAGCATAGTGGGTGTATGCGTGCATGCGTGCGTGCATGTTTGTGTTTGTGCCTCTAACATTTGCACAGCTTGAATTCAGTCAGTACTACATTCAGTACTGAAGGCAAGTCTTTCCTTTGATAAAAAGGCCCTCAGTATTGACACTCTCTAGGTACTGCTTCCTTGCACACAAACCCCAATATGATGGTAAGTGGTACTTCCATCCACAAATCCTGACAGCACCAACTGTAAATATTCGTACTTGCTCTTGATCAGAAGAACAAAGCAGGACATTTTTCACAAACTGTAAATAATGCTGATGATACCTACGCACTGAAGGACTCAAACAGTAATGTTAACAATCATCGAAGAAACAAGGAAAATAAAAGAAGCAGTACTGGTTGATAGCTGATGCTGCAATATACATAACCGAGCAAGCCTTATGACTATCCTCTTTCACAAATCTCTCCTGCCCTCTCATAGATGCTGGTTACAGATCAATAAAAATTAAACAAGTATCTGCAATTCAAAAGGTTTTGCATTTACGTGAGTTTTAGCTATTGGAATTGCAAATAACAATGCCTTTTTTTATGTTTTGGCTTTTAAAACATAAATAAAAGGCATTGTCATTTACAATGCCAATAGCTTAAACTCTCACAAATGCGTAATCTATTGCATTTCAAATGCTTGAAGGCAGATGTACAGTGTAACAACCAAAGTAAAAGGGCCAGTCCTCATGGGAGGTTACAAATGAAGACAAGGCGGTACTAAGGTAGGACTAACAAGCCTAATAACGAATCAGAGGCCAGCATTTACGAAGGACAATGACACAAGCCAATAACAAATATTGGCCGGAGAGTGGGTGAGGCTTCAGTATATACTCCAGTACAGCACGGCTCGCAGAGCACTGCATGCGCTGCCCAGGCTCGACCTAAAAATGAGTGCTTCATCTCTAGACCGTCCTGGCCTGCCTTAGCCAGGACCAAGGCGAAAATAAATATATCAAAGTGGCCTTCACCAGCTGTGGTGTAGGAATCATAACTTTCTGACTTTGACACAAGGTCAAGGAAGTATATGGAGGCCCTTCCCACCCAGCAATACAAACTGCCTGCCTTGCACAAGTAAAGGATATTTATTTGTCTTCACACTCCAGCCTGTTAAAAGGCCTGAGAATGAAACCCTATGTCCCACACACTGCCTCACACAAAGGTATTTAGAAATCTTTGGGCCCCTCCTGCCTCTTCCTGTATTCACCAAGTGTGGGAAGATTTTATTGTCCCACTGTCTATCTTGGCCAAGGGTTTAGTGATAGTGAGCTCCTTGCCCCTCCCTCCAAAGTCACTTAGTTCCCTAGAGGCTCTGTGGATCCTGCAATAAATAAAGAATTCTTTTTTTCTTTTCCAATCAGATTTCTTTATCTATTAAATGTATTATACTTGAAAATTTGATGATTTATTGTCATATGACATACAGATTAATGTTTTTTATATACAAGAGTCCCTCATTGTTAACCTCTTGAAGTCCACCCAACACCTGTTTTATAATGCATATTACACAAAACGACTGAATGGCTATACAGAAAACTAAGCAAAGGCACTTCCCTGAGTAAAGTTCTAGTTTCATCTAGTTAAATGCTGTCTTCAGATGATGTCGAGTGAGTTTAGTGGCATGGCCAATAACTGGCATATTGCCATCGGGACAATCCAGGGTAACCTGCAATTTTTGAGTGCCCGCTCAGGCATAAAAATATTCCACGCAATAGTTTCTAAGGAGGTAATTAAATCAGACTGCTGGAAAGAAAGCTAAACTCTACTGCAAGACAACTGGCTCGTGATGGCTCAAACAAACAAACTAGAACAACTCGGTCTCAAATTAGGAAACAGTATAGGAGAATGCTCTGGGAACCCAAACAACCTTGGCAGGAGAAACAATGGTTAAAATTGTTTGAGGCCTCAAAGTCTTAAAACATGCGCACATTTTGGCTCCTTGTTCATCAATTACCGAGTCTAAAAAAGCCTCCAGAGCATTGCAACATTACAGTAGCAACGTGGGCCAGATATTTAGCTAGCTTATAAATATGAACATGTCACGGTCCTCAGACATGGAGTCAGTGTAGAGTTTGTTAAAAACATCTATAGGTTTTTTGGGTCATGGGCTTCCTGTTCTCTGGAAACAGTGCTGAGAACGTTTTTTTCCTTTGCGGCGCCTGTACAAACAATATTGCAGTAACCCAGTCATTGCCATGACACTGATCAATTTAATGTGATGTGGTAAATCAAACAGAGGGATGATTTTTCTTATCAACCTGAGATCAAAGCTGGTGTTTGTAACCACTTTTGATCACTGATAGTCAAACCACACTCCAAGATTTTAAACTACTTCTGATGGAACTGGAGGTACCTTTTAATTTCTCTGGCTAGCTGAATAGCAGGCTGTTTTCTGGCAACTCTCCTATTCTTGGGATTTCTGTCATTAAACCATAAAAAAGTATATGTGTGTTCAGGTAGCTAGACAAGTTGTTTGTGAAGATCATTGTGACTGCCCAAGTAGATGTGGAGTTGAATGTTGTCTGCATACATCTGGAAATGTAGATTGTTTTGACATTATCTAGGCCAGAGCTCATAGTGACTAATTGATTGATTGGTTCATTGATTGATTGGTTGGGAGGTTTACCAAGTGCACCCTTACCATGTGTTGTCCTGGCACTAGTGTGAACTACTGCAAGAAGGGGTGAAGAGCTGTATGATCAAAGAAAATACAAATGGCTAAAGAAAATAACTGGTCTTTAAGAAATGTACACAATTGCTTTATTGTTTTATAAGATATATATATTTACAGGTGAAAAATTCCTGAGCAGCATCTACCAAGATGTTCATTGTGACCATAGAAACAGATGCCAGGGCCTGACTGGTGCAGTGAAGGGCCAGAGAAGACCGAATCATTTGTATAAGTAGTCAAATCCTGTCTTTTGTATAGCTCTATGGACAATGCATAAATGTATGGACATTATCTTTGTCCTGACTGGAAGCCATTGAAGATTAGTTGGGTGAGCTGAAATGTGGTTGGATCTACATAGACAGAATCGAAAGTCTGCTGTAGTGATTTGTATTAGGAGATAGTCTGGAAGGCCCAGACAACCTGTGTTACAGTCAGTGCTTAATTTGAGCCAGTGGTTTCCGGTGCTTGGCACTGACACTTGACTGTCAACACTGGAGCTTGTGTTAGTCTGCCACAAGGTAGTGCCATCTGCCTAATTTAGAGATGACCACAACAACAGCTAATTCATAATTAAATATACATTAAAAAGGATTATCACCTACCACCGAAGCCATTCTTTTAGCTTTGAACGCCTGAAATAGTCGGAATTGTCACATTTGTAGGAGTGTGATGTTTAGTAGTTGTGGTGTTACTTTCATTGGCAGCATGGCAGGGGTGATGTGTGTTGCAAGCTGCAGTGCCCTCCTGATAACAGCCTTGGGGCTTATTTTTTTTACAAATCAAGCACTGGTTAAAGTAATTAAAGAATTGATGGAGGATGAGGGTACAACATCAATTTCATAAGAAGTGGTTTTGAGGGAATTGATTATCTACAGGAAGGGGTGGGTATAACAGATTAAGCGGGTGGCTGTCAAATCTTCTCTATTTTTTCACTGAAGAAGTTCATGGCATTGTACTTTTCTGTTGAGTGAGAAATAGGTGGTCCATTTGGGGGAATGATACAATGCTTGAGTGTCTTGAAAAGTATTCAGTTTCTGTTGGCGGTTTCATTGATAGTGCTGGTAGTGTGCTGTACTTTGGTTTGGCTGATGTATTGAACTGTGTTTGTGTTGCTTGGAGGGACTTCAGTATCATGAGGTCATGGTAGTTCTGCTCTTCCTCAATTTTCTTTCCTGTCTGCAGATGGATGTTTTACTGTCAATAAGGACCTTAGAGTGCCAGAGTCCTTAAGGCTTTCAATTGCACTTGCACAGTATAATTGGAGTGTGGATGGTCTCATAGTTTTCCCCAAACATTTTGAAGTTTAAAAGGGTGTTGCCATTGAACATAGAGTTCAAAGGGTGAGCTGTGTTCAAGCATTTAGATGTCAATGGATACGTTTTTAAGGATATGAAGGTTTCGTATTCACTTTTGGGTTGACTTTCGTTTATTGGTAGAATGCTAAGCAGGGAGATAAGCATGGAAAAGTTGTAGGTCCAGTCTAGGTTTCAGGTGGTTTGCATTGATTGTTGATGATGGTGAGAAGACAAGGACGAGGATGTGGCCTTTTGAGTGTCCGCTTTGTTAACAATATGTGCACTAAGGCTTTCTCCAGAGCAGTAATCACTGTGGCCATAGAGAGAGAGAGAGAGATTAACATATTTCTGGAGTTACCATGTCTGTGATAATTTTCAAGTGAGTAGTCCAGTGCCTAGGAACTTGAGATTCGTGATTTGATAGTGTTATAATCCGTGATCCAGGGGCCTTTTATTCTAAAGTTAGAGTTTGAGATCAATCAAACCAATTTCATCTGTGAAAAAGGAAATGCTACTTTGGGTGATATATTTTAACAAATTGTATGAACTCTTAGGATTGTACTTTTTACATAACGCTTGTATATATAAGTCTTTCTTTTTTTGATTTTAGACAAATATTTTATTGTAAATTTTTATACTTTACTAATGGATCATATTATTGTGATGTTTATCTATGTACTTTGATGGTCTTATATGCACCGAATAAAGTTTTATGATGATGAGGAGTAGTAGTCTAGATGCCACATAGATTTAATGGAACCAATTGAGCTGGAAACCTCCACAGTCAGAAGAGCACGAACATCTGTTAACACCATGGACTGAGAGGAGGAAATTAATATGTGGCTGGTAGAAGCTTCAGCAGGAGAAAAGAAGGACTTGAACTCATCATGTTTAGGATATGGAAAGGTTGAAGATGAGAGGCAACAATGGAGACACATATGAGACAGACTTTGCATTCGAAGAGGGGGCCCAATTCTAAGTTGTTTGCTACAGTCTGATAGCAGGGATTGGCAGCTCGAAATGTTGCTACCCTGATTGTAGCCCATTTTGTTTAATATGTTCTAGTGGCCTTTTATGATTCCTGTGTCATATGCAGAAGGCAAGCAGAGTATGATCAGGATTCCAGTTCACTCTTTTTCGTGACATGCAAGCACATTTTCCCTTATATCAGCTATTGCTGTTTCTGTGCCTCTCCTTTGTCTGAAACTTGATTGGCATGAGGAATGTTTGATTGTACAAAATCATGCAGCTAGTGCATTACCTCACCCTTTATGACTTTGCATTAAGGGGGTAGGACAGAAATGGGTCTATTTTTGGAGGGTTCAAACAGGTCTACCATAGGTTTCTTTAGTGGGGGCATATTTTATTGCTTGTCCTAGAACACTGGGTACTGATCCTTGTTGTAAACAGGGATTTATAGTCTTTAATTTCAGCCACCTACTGCCTGTTGTGCTGCACAGTGATAGAGGCAGGGGAACGGATGTTAACATTCATCAACATTTAGTTATCATTCACCAATGTCCTCCCCAACATTCCTAGTTTTATTACCCCCTTTCCTTTCCCTCCTAAATGCCCTCCACCTTGTGTTATTTTGCTGGTCCTGTTGACCTTTTTGGACAATAAATAAAACATTTAAAAATGATAAAAAGAAGAAAGAAATGGTTCTTTTCAGAACTACCCAAGTATTTCCGGTAATAAAAAGCTTGTGTTCATATTAAACATATTTTATATGCGTAACAGCAAAAATAACATTATATGGTATCCAAAGCGAAGTTTAGGGTAAGTTAGAAATGTGTGTTTGAGTTGTATGGTATGGTGTACAGAAGAGTGCAGTGTTATAGTGATAATTGTTCTTCAGTTGAATGATTTATAATTGTAGGTCATTGAGTGAAGTGTTATTTAGTTGAGTATGTTTTACAATATTGTTAAGAAGTGTGCTAGAGGAAGTAATGCATGTGAGAGTACACTGATTTAATGTTGAAGTCTTGTGTTCATTTTTTCAACACAGCTTACAACAAATAAACACATGCAATGTGAAAAATATTTATGTTTACAGCACAGAACTACAGTGATTTATGAACAAATGTGATAAACAGAAGTACAGCTCAATTCACATTTGCTTTTTTTTTTAATGTGTTTCTCAGGCATAAGTAGCATTATTGTTACGCAAGCATGTTACTATTTAGAACCTTCACAGGTCAAGGTGATCATCTTGTCACAGTCATCATGAATCACTGGGAAAAAACAAATGAGCTGGGTTGTGAAAAAAAACCATCGATGTTGTGCATGTCCAACTTTTTCCATATCTATGAAGGTAATCTGATATATACAAAGGCATAAAACACAAGAATACTTGCAGTAGATTTCTTCAAATGTCATCAACCATGTGAGGCCTCATAATGACTACTTAATGATATAACTCCTACTCTAAACTACCTTTGTAGCTTAGTTGAAATGGTAACATTATGAATTTAGAATGCAAAATTAACAGGTAACTGTCTTGTAAATTTTTAGGCAGCTTGTGTTTTAAAATTAAGAGTGTCATCATAAACATTCTGGGTTGCATTTTAAGAGGATGGTATAGTGCCCTAATTCTGCAGTTATTCCATGATGGAAAATGATAGAAGTACAAGTAAAAGTCTGCCCTGAAATAGAAATTTGGGAAGCACTAAAGTTGTAAATACATGTACTGATTTTTCTCTTATTCACAGTCCATCTTTGAATCATCCAAATTATATATTTTGTTTCCATTCTAAAACAAAGTGTTCACTCAAGTTCTAATTTACAGTTTGAACACAAGTTTTATTTCACAGCCACACTTTTCTCATATTTAAATGAAATTGATTTGCATTCAAGGATTGGCACATATGCAAATCTGTAACAGTGGAGCTTGAATGGAAGCAATGGAAGCATTCATGTCCACAAGAATAGCTTACACCAAAGAGATATGAATTTGGCTGAGTCCTGTTAGCTCTTATGTGTAGAGCAGTCATCCAGCATTCCTGAGCATCTTGCTATTCATTGATAAAAAACTGAACACCGCCCCTGATTATATCTACCAGATCTCTAATGCCACTTGTACAGTGGCATATTTGGTTGTCTGACACAATGTATTTTGAAGATTTGTCAAGGTCTGGCCCAAAGGTTGATGTAAATGGTGCTATATTCGTTTTTTGACTAAGTACGAAAATAGATTAACAATCACATTGTTATTGCAATAATTTATGATTTGTAAAATGATATACTGTAATTTCTGTGTGTACTGTTTTTTGTGTTTACATTTTAGGTTGTTTCAAATCTTCCTCTTAATTGTAGTCACATATAATTTTTCTTTTGAACTAAACTTTAGGTTTAGTAAAAATAGGATATTCACCCAAATGAGGATGCATGTCTTTCTCACATGATTGTATTCGCTGACACAGCTACTATCTACATTAATTCTTGTGCCAAACAAATTATTAATATATGATCCTGTTTTAATGCGAGACCGAGCAATAAATGCCATATGCCATTCCCTATTTGAATACTGTGGAGTCAATGTTTATTATTGCATAATATAAGTGTAGTCCTTGCGATTTGTTCATTGTAACCGTATAAGCCAAATAAACAGGAAACTATTCTCTTTGAATATATAACTTGAGAAAGAATTTTGCAGTACACCACAAGATTTCTTTTTTGCTCATGAATATGGTCAAATTTACCACAATAAATTCAATGTCCTCATTATTTGCAGACTGCAGAGAGTCCTCTACAAATCCTATTGCTTCATTTACAAGAACTTCTTCTACATGCAAATTGTGACGTAAAATAACGCAACAATATTTACACAGATGTAAATCTTTCTCCAATCCTGCTGTCCGGGACACAGATATTTCCATAATTTGTAATTTCGCAGCTAAACTTCTTCTAATAGGTATGTTCAGTCCAGGACTCTCTACTTTATCTTTATTAGGGAGATATACAATTTCTTGTTTTTCAAAAGGTAGCATTTAACTATCGATTTGAATGCATTCTTCAAGAGTTGGCATTAAACAAACCACGGTTTGTGATTGTGAAAAAGATACTGCATTACTTAAGCATGTGAATGAAGGTTAGAAAACAGTCTACTTATACTTAATTTCTTCAGGATAATCATAGCTTCTTTTGTGACAATGCCAAGGCAAATGTCTTCTAGTATTTTAGCATATTTTTCATAATTATTGCCTCGTATTCTGTGTTAGTTCATGGTATGTAAAATTCAGCCGATTGTTGACATTCCCTATACCTCCCAATGAATTTCAGATTTACTCCTGCAAATATGTTTTGATAATTGGTTTACCTTTTACCTAATTTGTAATATGTCTCCAAAAACAAGCAGGATGTCATAAGATGTTTTCAGGGCATCTTGCATACGCAAATAAAAAGCCAACCTTAAGTTGGAAACCATGCTGACTTCATCTATGAAAGAAACCTTTACATTTTTAGAACTCTCTGAAGTTCTTGACATGTAACAGCATTTAATTAAAAGTTTTCCAATGTATTATGCTTCACAGGCAGTAGTAGTAGACAATGCAATGTAATTCCTATTATATTATGTGCTGCTAATCCAGGTAGACAGTAAATGCACATGATACATTTGAATTTGCAGCTTTATGCACTTAGGCAAAAATTACTTTGATAAGAAATCTTTTTTTCCACTTCCTGCATGACGGCTGACGTATTGTAATGTAGGTTCAAAAGTACTACAATCACATAATCCATTTTGATGTTGAAGTCCATGATCTACTGACTGTTTCAAGTCATTGTATATTTGTAGTTAATCATAATTTAATTGTGATAGTAAGTAATCTCTGTTCTCTACATCCTTTTTAACTTTGTCCATTGCATGTTCAACCTTGTCCATCACAACCTTAGCTTCATTATCAATTATTAGGTGTCCACGTGGAACAGCAGTCTTAGAAGTGGAAGTGTTAGAAGTTGTTGCAGTATTCAATTGCATTTCAACATTAAGGTTATTCCCTTCTGCTATTTCTTGTTACAACAGTTCTAAATATGTCTAAAATTGAGGTACTGCAATCTCTTTCTTATATACATTGAATGCATTTTCGTAGGATTCAAAGGGTCCTTTAATATCTTCATCTTTTCTCCATAGTTGAATTAGTGGTAGAAGAGCTAAATAGTAGAATTATTTAGAATGAAGTATTAAACATCCATTGGTTCATTCGTCTTGATATTTTCCAGCACTCGGTCTAGGTTCAGCACTCAGTCTAGGTCCACTCTCTGCCCGCAGCTCCGCTGTGCCGTCTCTTGCCTCCAGACCCTGACCTCCTCCTTGGGAGGTTTGAGGCTGCTGCCCGCTCCTGCGCCTGCTGCCTGCTCCAACTAGGTCCAGACTGTCTGCAACCACCGTAACCTTTCTCAGACTTTTTTTTCTTAATTATTCCCTGTTGTGCCACTGTTATTGTGCCCATCTATGTCTTGCTCTAATTCCACCACTGTTTTATTTTCTCGTGCCTGCCTGTTCCTTTCGCCTTTCACTGCTGCTGCCCCTGCGGCCCTCCCCCCCTGGAATTCCCCCCCCCCCCGGAATTCCCCCTCTCCCATCTCCCAACCTGTAATGTAATGTAAACAGAATTTCTAAAGCGCACTATCACCCCACGGGTATCCTGGCGCTGACTGACAGTGATTCCTCTACATACACTTATTTACCCACCAGCTGAAAAACGTACACTACCTCCTAGGGAAAAGATACGTTTACATTTTTTTCCTAAACTGAAGGTATTCTTCTATTTGTCTGATATCGGGCGGGAGATTATTCCAGAGGTGGGCAGCCGCCCAGCTGAAGGCTCTCCCCCCAAACCTGGAGGTTCTTATTCTGGCAGAACAAACAAGGTGAGCCGTGGAAGAGTGAAGATTACGTGATGGAGTGTGCCAGGCAAACCTTTTCTGCAATGGCAGAGGTCCAGATCCATGAAGGGCCTTAAAAACAATACATAGTGATTTAAACTGGATTCTCTGAGCTAGAGGGAGCAAGTGAAGATCACTAAGGGCCACAGATGCAGAATCGCCTCGAGTCCTCTTTAAAGCCAACTTAGCGACGATTGTCTGTATTCTTTGTAGTTTCAGAATAAGGAAGTTGGCTGAACCGAGGAGCAGGGCGTTGCAGTAGTCCAACTGGCTTAAAAAAAAACACTTCTGACTACTAGTGCCCTAGCTGCCAAAGGAAGCATGGGGAGAATTTTCCGGAGGGCTTTTATGAGTGAGAAGCAAGTCCCAACTGTCTTATTCACATGTCTTTCCAGACTCAACTTATTGTCAAAAACTACCCCCAAATTGCACACTGCAGCCACTGGTATGGGCGGCGTGTCTGCCTGAATGGGCCAGAAGGTGTCTGGAAGCGGACTAGGGATTTTCTTCACAGTGCAGTTTAAGATTTCTGTTTTCCCACCATTAAACTGCAGAGAGTTGTCCATCAACCATCTAACTGTCTTCTGCATGCATTCATGGAAGTTACTAAGTGAAGTCAGCTCTCTGCCTTCTAGCAACAAGATAAGCTGCGTGTCGTCGGCATAGTTCACCAGCTTGATGTTGTATGATTTAATAATGGGAATCAATGGTCTCAAATAAATATTAAAATGGATCGGGCTAATAGATGAACTTTGAGGAACCCCATGTTTAACCGTTCTAAATTTAGATCGAAAAGGGGGGAGGGACACAGCTTGTTGCCTATTCTCAAGGTAAGACTGAAACCAGTTAAAGGCCGTGCCTTCCAGCCCCAGGTCAGCAAGCCGCCTCAGTAATATTTTATGATTGACCGTGTCGAATGCGGCCAACATATCTAAAAGGATCAGAACGGTCGAGTGACTGTTGTCTGCCCACATTCTAAGTTCGTCTAAAATGACTACTAGAGCTGTCTCCGTACCATGGCCAGGTCTAAAACCAAGTTGCACATCTTCCAGTCCGCTGTCAGTTTGCAGAAATTGGGATTGGGTTTTACTGACCATGCGTTCAAGAATTTTTACCGGGTATGGGAGGAGGGAAATAGGTCGACAATTACATGGGCATTGAGGGTCGAGGGTGGGTTTTTTCAGCAAAGGTGTCACCATCACCTTTTTCCAGCAGGAAGGAGCTATCCCGCTGTTCAAAGATTGGCTACAGATCTGATGGAGCTGAGGTAATAACTCCCTGCCATACTCTTTCCAGACCTTGTGGGGGAGGGGGTCCATCGCGGACCCAGATTTCTCCTCCCTCCCACCTCCCCTACTTAAGGGCAACCGCTGCGCTGTTGCGCCACCGGTGCGCCAAAGGTCCGCCAGAGACAAGCCTGTCTGCACCCATCCGCGACCTGACCGCGGCCAGCACCAGGAACCCTGCACCTCCCACTATCCATCGCTTCGACACCACCACCCTCTTCGCACTCAAAACTGAGAGAATGCTAACAGGCCTCACCGAACATGACCCACGGCCAGTTCTCCTACCTCCACTGCCGCCAGACCCTCACTCCCATCCCGACCTCCAACACTGCCGTCGCCACCACTGGCGACACCCTAAAATGCATCCTCCTCAACGTACGCTCTGTACACAAACACGCCATGGAAATCTGGAACCTACTCGACTCTTTCTCGCCCGACATCGTCTTCTTTACAGAGACCTGGACCAATGCATCCTCCGCCCCCGACATCAGCACTGCCATCCCAGATGGATACAAGATTCAAAGGAAAGACCACCCCAACCACCCAGCAGGGGGCCTCGCCATCACCCACAAGAGCACCCTCTGCCTCACCACCTCCAGCGAAGCCTTACCCTCTGCCGAACACTTGCACTTCCAGATCCAGACCACCCAAAGCCACACACGAGGAACCCGCGTCTACAGACCCACCGGCCCCCGAACACCCTTTGCCACCCCCATCACTGACTCAATCGCACCCCACGCCATCGCCTCAACAAACTACATACTCATTGGAGACCTGAACTTCCACCTCGACAACCCCAGTGACCCCCAACTCCACTTTCCTTCGTGACAACCTCACCAGCATCGGACTTAAACAACTCGTCAACACACCGACCAACAGAGCAGGACACACCCTCGACCCCATCTTCGCGGCAGGAAACATCGTCCAATTCAGCCACACAACACAGCCGCCATGGACCAACCACCACTGCGTACACTTCGCCATCAACAAACCCAAGGCACCCAAACCAGCCCCGACCCCCACGAAGGACCTGGAACAAGGTAACAGACGAACAACTTAACTCCACCCTCACCCGAGACAACCACACCTGGGCACCCGACGCAAATGACGCAGCCAGAGAACTCCACACCTGGATCTCCAACTGCGCAGACGAGCTCGCTTGCTACGCAACCCCAACAGACAATGCCCCAGGAAAGCCGCCTGGTTCACCACCACTCTCCAAGAAGCCAGACGCACCTGCAGACGCCTGGAGAAGAACTGGAGAAACACCAAGACAACCGAAAACCGCACCACCTACAAGGACTCCATGACGGACTACCACAATCAGATCAGAGCCACCTAGAGGAACTTCATCCACAACAAAACCCTGGCTAACTCCACCAACTCCAAGGCACTTTGTAGTGTCATTCAAGAATTTACCAACCCACGCATTAAAGCCACCGACATCACCCCATCCCAAGACCTCTGCGACAAGCTTGGAATCTATTTCCACCTCAACATCAAAAACCTCTTCATCAACTTCATCGACCATCCCCCAGGCGCCACAGATAGCCCCCCGCCCCCGAGAAACACCAGCCAGCCCACCATCTCCAACTGGACACAAATCACGGCTGAAGACACCGCCTCAACCATGAAAAGCATCCACTCGGGCCCCCACAACCCCTGCCCTCTCACATATGCCACAGAGCCAGGGCCGCCATTGTACCCGAACTACAACGCACCATCAACACCACCTTCAAAACAGGCACCTTCGCAGATGACTGGAAGTGCGCAGAAGTCAAACCCCTGCTCAAGAAGCCCACAGCTGACCCTACCGACCTCAAGAACTATCGGCCCATCTTGCTCCTCCCCTTCGCAGCCAAAGTTGCAGAGAAAACAGTCAACAGGAAACTGACACGATTCATTGAAGAGAACGCCGTCCTCGACCCGTCCCAATCCCGATTCTGAAGCAACCACAGCACAGAGACAGCCCTACTCGCCACCACAGATGACATCTGCACCCTCCTGGACCAAGGCCACTCGGCAGCCCTCATCCTACTCGACCTATCAGCGGCCTTAGACATGGTCTCCCACCGCACACTAGTCACCAGACTACATGACGCAGGCATACAAGGAACAGCCATGGACTGGATCTGATCATTCCTCACCGGAAGAAGCCAAAAGATCAGACTCCCATCCTTCCTCTCCGACCCCACAAAAATCACCTGCGGAGTCCCACAGGGTTCATCACTGAGCCCAACCCTCTTCAACATCTACATGGCCCCCCACGCAGCCATTGTCTTACAACACGGCCTCAACATTGTATCCTACGCCAACGACACCCAGCTCATCCTCTCCCTCACCAAAGACCCCACCACTGCCAAACTCAACTTCCAGAAAGGAATGCAAGACTCGCATTCTGGATGACTAACAGCTGTCTGAAGCTCCACGCCAAGAAGACAGAAGTCTTCGTCCTCGGTACCACCTCTTCTGCATGGGACAGCACCTGGTGGCCGACCGCCCTCGGAAGCCTACCTACCCCCTCAGACCATGCCAAGAACCTTGGCATCGTACTCGACTCATCACTCACCATGAACCGACAGGTCAACACCGTCACCTCCAGCTGCTTCAACACCCTCCTCATCCTCCGAAAGACCTTCAAGTGGATCCCCCAGAGTCAAGGAAGACAGTCACCCACGCACTCATCACCAGCAGACTGGACTATGGAAACTCACTCTACGTCGGCATCAACAAGTCGTCCCTACTCCGAAAACTCCAGACAATACAGAACACCACCGCCAGAATCATCCTTGGCATCTCCCGACATGAGCACATCAGCCAACACTTACGAAGTCTCCACTGTCTCCCGGTGGAGAAAAGAGTCACTTTCAAAATCCTCACTCACGCCTACAAATGCCTACACAGCACCGGACCCAAATACTTCAACGACAGAATCTCAGTGGAACCAACACTCTACTTCTCATCCCTCTGAAAACCCGCAAACAAAAAACCTTATCACGCTCCTTCTCTGGTAATGCGCCCAAAATTTGGAACGCCACCCCTGTCTATATCAGGACTAACCCTTCCTTCAAAAAATTAAAAAACCAACTCAAAGTCCTCTTCCTCAATCGAACTCTAATGAAGTGATAGCGGACGCACAAGACGGAATCGTGCCCATCTGAGCACCCAGTCACTCTGATAAGAACAACTTCTTACAGCATCTACCTCTTGACTCACTCCTATGTCCCCCCATTTGAACATGTCCCATCATGTATTTTTATGTTTACTATTACTACTCTTTGTACTCAACTGATGCTTGACAAAGGCTGAACAACGACCAATCATGAATCATTGTGGTTACCATTACTACTCTTTGCACTTGATTGTTACTTGCCAAATGTTGTAAAGCGCTCCGATACCTTCGGGTCTGGCCAGCGCTATATAAAACTCCCAAATAAATAAATAAACTTCCACGCACCCAAAAGAAACCTCCAATCTTCCAACCTCGCACTGGCCGAAATCCTGCACATCTACAGAGCCAGAGCAGGCGGAAGATCCTTCTCTCACATTGCAGCCAAGACCTGGAACGAGCTACTGGCAGACATCAGACGTGCCCCCGCCGTGAACACCTTCAGGAAGACCCTAAAGACCTGGCTCTTCAGCTAAACAGATCTGCGGACCCCCCCCCCCCCCCCAGCGCCTTGAGACCCTCACGGGTGAGCAGCGTGCTTAAAATTCCCTGATTGATTAATTATGCTATATTATTTTGATATATGTAAAACAGAGCAACTTCATAGAATGATGAGTTTTCTAACAAAAGCACTTCTCCTTGGGTAATATGAGTCCAACATATTGTTTTTGAAAATGTCTTTGTTAGTCAGATCAAAACGTGTAAAGTATGCAATTTCAGGTAGGCTTTTGTGAACTCTTCGGCATGATGATAACAATCATAAGCTACGCCACAGAATCACCTGGGATTTACTAAATAAGATTTAAGAATTCAAATGGTCAAATGCTTCAAAGCTACTGACCTCTCAGTGCGATAGCATTAGAAGGTTAAATCGGTATGCCTGTTACTTAAAGATTGCTCTGCAGATATTTCTTTCAATACCTAATTCAAATAAGTTTTTTCAGCCTTTGTAATATAGGAAGTGACATAATGTGCAACAGCTGTAGAGGTATCTGCAACAAACTGTGTATCTATGTCAGCATCCTATGTCAAATAAGCAAGACCCCCTTGGGTATCTTATGTAGCATACATCCGTTCATTCACATTCACTCACAAGAGTCAGGTATTAGCACCAATAGGAGTCCAGAAAGGTAGTGTATATAGAATAATCAGTGTATTTATTATGTATCATAAAAACTTTAAAAAAACATTAAAAACATTTTATCACAAAATCCATGAGGGAGACAAAAAGACTTTGAGGGAAGTACACAAGCAGCGATGTCTTATAATATAAATCTCACAGGCACTTGAAGATGCATAACTCAAAAACTGACAAGTTCATAAGTACATATTTCATAAATGTGTCAAGTTTCTTTTTCAATTATATCCCAAGATATTGCCTGTGCCTTTGTGGACCTAATGCTTTCTCGGTGTCCAGAATCGTTGTGTAAGTCCTTCCCATAAAATCTGTACAAAAAAGCGACGCGTTTCGGTGGTATCATGTGATTCCCCACCTTCTTCAGGCTAGCACAAATGCTTGTAACACAACTCCCACAAAAGATAATATCTAGAAAATCAAAAAATAAAATACATATTTTATATATATACACACACATCTCAAAATACTTGTATATCATGGTGATAACATTTCTTAATTAAAATTGCATGTTTATGCGATGTTTAGGTCCAGTGAAGGGGTAACAAACACCCTAACTCCAATAAGCAGACACCATCATTAAAAACGATAATTCTAAATACCCCACTCTCGTCCTCCACATTGATGCCATACCCATCCACTCTACAACACTCCCACAGCTCCATGGATACACTAGTATTATACATCTGATATTAGAGAGAGTTACCCACCTAGTTGGGGGTGTGCTCGTGACTTCAGATTGTCACTTCTTCATCAGTGACATCTTTCAACCACAGAATTTGTCATAATATTCAGCTTTCAATAATAGGGGGTAATCTCCTCCCTAGGAAAATATATAAAAATACATTTGTATTGTTTCATAATATAAAATTGTATGTAGGGACCAAACCTGCCCTCTTTGAACTAAATACCTTGTATGTTCCTTCAAGGTGGCACCAGTGTTACACTCGGTATGAAGTTGTAAAAACGTGCCTTCCGCAATAATTCCTCTAAAAAAATATAAAAATAGAAATAGAGAGGGAACCCTAGTTAATTGTCTAAATAACATGAGCTAGGGTGGGATTAGAGAAAACACCCCCTCTGAGTTTAAAACGGAAAGTACCTGACTGCTAGGGTCCAGGTTATATGCCCCACAGAGGCTATGGGACTCCTTTTTTCACAGGCTCGCGTCCAAAGAAACGCCGTATTTGCTTAATGTTCCACTTGGAATGCTGGTTGTCTAAGGGGAAAATAGAATGTACTCTATTGATTGCCATGAGATACGAGCTAGATATGTTAATCGAAAAACGCTCTAAGTAGTTTTATATCTCAAAACCCAGTCTTATGAGTGGTAGGCCAACTCCCCGTAGTCTGGTGAAATGTATATAATCCCAGACGTTCACCGTTAGATGTCCAAACGAAATATTGTTTGTATAAGGTAACACTATCCCGTTCTATGTTAATCAATGAACCAAATGGTTAAAGGTTCAACCAGGACTGACAAAGCCTTCCCCACTGCCTCTACTGTTCATCTGATGCTGCGATGGCAGGAGCCTAAAGCGCTCTAACAGTATTGTTAAACCCCGATATTATAGAAACCAAGTCCGTTCCCAGTTCCAAAGAAAAATGTGTCTAATCCACACGAAGTATAAAATCATATTTCAACTCCCTAGACACGCCGACCGGCTAAAGTTTACCTATGTTATCAGTGCCCTACGCCTACGTGGACCAGCGAGCCGAGTGGTAAAGCAGACTTACCGGGACTAAAAAGCCTCACGACTTGCCTCTGATCACCGTCCGATGCTTCGGTAGCTCAAGCCTCATCCTGGAACCGTTTATAAGGCCGTGATTGGTTCCACTTGTGAATTGGGTCATGGAAATTGAAATAGGGCTAATCCCTTTCAAACTGGCCGCCATCTTGGAGTGGGTCCGAGTTAAATGAACGTAATATTAAAAAAACGCGAACTCGTAATGGCGAAGGGCGACGCCATTGAGGAGTGGTAATGGATACGTGGCGAAAATCATAATAAAAACAAATAAGATTAACATCCCAAAAGATATATAAATTTAATTAAAAAAATATATGTAATAACACTATGGGGACCTAAAGTTGGTTATGTTTAGGACGCCGTCATTTATATTGCTGAGAGAACACTACATAACGTCGGGACATAAACTGATTTATCTTATCTTTGATCGCCTCAGAGGGATCAAAGTCCCTGCCATCAGTCTTATTTTCAAAGGCAGACAAACTCAAACATGAGTATGCTGCATTACTGATAGTCCAGAGTAGGTGGCATGAAAAATAACAAAATAAATTATCCTAGTGTGTGGTTGCCCTAAGTGAGGCCTGATGCATTTAATTGGTGCCTGAGACACACCTGGTGTGAACTGTAAAGTTCAAAAGCTAATATCTAATGTATCAATACAACCTCCCAACCTATACTTATTACGTGTAGGAGCCCATAGTATCATACGTTAAAGAGAAATAGTAACGGGGCGAATTCAGGATATCTAGAGATGGTTGTAAGATAGCAGATCCACAAAGATAAACCACATAATCTAGACAGAGCTCAGCGAATAGCTATTAGTACTCTTAAGGAAGATCATTCTATCACGATCAAACCCGCTGATAAAGGGGGTGGGGTCGTGGTGTTTGATACACATGATTATGACAATAGAATGTTAAGCTTACTTAATGTTGCGGAACATTATGAAAGAATTCATGAAAAGGAGATTAGTGCTCTCTCCAAGAAATGTAGTGATCTCTTAAAAGTAGCGAGAGAAGAAAACTGGATTTGTGAACAAGAATACAAGTTCCTACACAACACCAACCCTAAAATCCCGGCCATATACGGTCTTCCGAAGATCCACAAGGACCCCCAAAATCCCCCCATGAGACCCATTGTCAGCTGTTTGGGTTCTATTCTAGAACCCTTTAGCAAATATATTGACTTCTTTCTCAAGCCCATGGTTAGTCAGCTTAAATCCTATGTTAAAGACACCACCCATATTATAGGTTTGGTTGAGAATAAAATGTTCTGTGAGGAGACTCAATGTCTTGTCACTCTTGACATTGAGGCTCTTTACACGAACATACCTCAACAATCCACTGTCCAGGTCATTGAAGAGATTCTTAACAACACAACACTTGAGGGAGTTAACAAGGAGTTCATTATTGAATGCACCAACTTAGTATTGAAAAATAATATTTTTCTATTCAGAGACCAACTCTTTCGCCAGAAGAAGGGGACCAGCATGGGCGCAACCTGTGCACCCAGTCTAGCATGTCTATATGTGGGACATTTTGAAAATCGGCATATTTACAACCAATTGGCGCCATTTTATGAAAACATCAGCGAATGGCATCGTTTTATCGATGATGTATTCTTTATTTGGACTGGTCCCACTGAACAGCTAGAAGAGTTCCTAAGTTGGTTGAACCTAGGGGATACCAACTTAAAATTCACAGGACATTACAGTAAGGTTAGTGTGGACTATCTAGATATCACGATTGGAGCAAGGGGTGGTAGATTGGAAGTAGAACTATATACCAAACCTATGGATAAAAACACTCTTCTTCACTACTCCAGCTACCACCCTAGATCCCAGAAGGATAACATTCCCTTCAGCCAGTTTCTCAGGCTAAGGAGAAACTGTACAGAGCTAGATGATTTCTACAAACACTCACAGGTCCTCAAGAAGAAACTAGGTGACAGAGGCTATCCCAAAAAGCTGATATCCCATTCTTTCAAAAGAGCGCGCTTCTACAACAGAGAGGCCATGTTTGAGCAATCTAAAAAGAAAGAGGATAAGATGACCAAGATAGTCTTTGTGAGTCAGTTTTATGGAATCAGCAATAAGATCAAAAATGTCATTAACAGACATTGGACTATATTGAACAATGAAGAGACCGTGACACTAGAGAGACCGATTTTTGCGTACAAACGTAATACCAACTTACGCAATCAATTGGTCCATACGTATAGAGAGGTTAGCAATCAAAAACAGAAAACGATCGACAACTCCAAACCAACGGGCAATGTAAGATGTGGCAACTGTTCAGTGTGTGCCCAGTGCATCGTGGCCAAAGAGATACAACACAACGGCAGAACGATTGTGACACACACTCTCAACAATTGCCGTAGCAAGAACATCATCTATTTCCTGAAATGTCCGTGCGGACACGCCTATATTGGTGAAACAAGCCGAGAACTACGAATTCGCCTCCTAGAGCATAGATCAGCTATTAAGACTAAAAAGACGAATGCCCCCCTTGTTACACATTTTTTGGAACAGGGACACCATGAAAATGACCTTTCATGGTTCATCTTAGAAAAAATTACACTAAACAGAAGAGGGGGCAATATGGATGAGAAGAGAAAGGCAAGAGAACAATGGTACATTTGCATATTCAACACGATTAGACAGGGCCTGAATTCACGTGAGGAATGGGAAAAACTTTTAAGATAAATATCTTATAAGAGAAATATGGCCCATTCATATCTTGTGTCTCTCGCCTGGTTTATCTTTGTGGATCTGCTATCTTACAACCATCTCTAGATATCCTGAATTCGCCCCGTTACTATTTCTCTTTAACGTATGATACTATGGGCTCCTACACGTAATAAGTATAGGTTGGGAGGTTGTATTGATACATTAGATATTAGCTTTTGAACTTTACAGTTCACACCAGGTGTGTCTCAGGCACCAATTAAATGCATCAGGCCTCACTTAGGGCAACCACACACTAGGATAATTTATTTTGTTATTTTTCATGCCACCTACTCTGGACTATCAGTAATGCAGCATACTCATGTTTGAGTTTGTCTGCCTTTGAAAATAAGACTGATGGCAGGGACTTTGATCCCTCTGAGGCGATCAAAGATAAGATAAATCAGTTTATGTCCCGACGTTATGTAGTGTTCTCTCAGCAATATAAATGACGGCGTCCTAAACATAACCAACTTTAGGTCCCCATAGTGTTATTACATATATTTTTTTAATTAAATTTATATATCTTTTGGGATGTTAATCTTATTTGTTTTTATTATGATTTTCGCCACGTATCCATTACCGCTCCTCAATGGCGTCGCCCTTCGCCATTACGAGTTCGCGTTTTTTTAATATTACGTTCATTTAACTCGGACCCACTCCAAGATGGCGGCCAGTTTGAAAGGGATTAGCCCTATTTCAATTTCCATGACCCAATTCACAAGTGGAACCAATCACGGCCTTATAAACGGTTCCAGGATGAGGCTTGAGCTACCGAAGCATCGGACGGTGATCAGAGGCAAGTCGTGAGGCTTTTTAGTCCCGGTAAGTCTGCTTTACCACTCGGCTCGCTGGTCCACGTAGGCGTAGGGCACTGATAACATAGGTAAACTTTAGCCGGTCGGCGTGTCTAGGGAGTTGAAATATGATTTTATACTTCGTGTGGATTAGACACATTTTTCTTTGGAACTGGGAACGGACTTGGTTTCTATAATATCGGGGTTTAACAATACTGTTAGAGCGCTTTAGGCTCCTGCCATCGCAGCATCAGATGAACAGTAGAGGCAGTGGGGAAGGCTTTGTCAGTCCCGGTTGAACCTTTAACCATTTGGTTCATTGATTAACATAGAACGGGATAGTGTTACCTTATACAAACAATATTTCGTTTGGACATCTAACGGTGAACGTCTGGGATTATATACATTTCACCAGACTACGGGGAGTTGGCCTACCACTCATAAGACTGGGTTTTGAGATATAAAACTACTTAGAGCGTTTTTCGATTAACATATCTAGCTCGTATCTCATGGCAATCAATAGAGTACATTCTATTTTCCCCTTAGACAACCAGCATTCCAAGTGGAACATTAAGCAAATACGGCGTTTCTTTGGACGCGAGCCTGTGAAAAAAGGAGTCCCATAGCCTCTGTGGGGCATATAACCTGGACCCTAGCAGTCAGGTACTTTCCGTTTTAAACTCAGAGGGGGTGTTTTCTCTAATCCCACCCTAGCTCATGTTATTTAGACAATTAACTAGGGTTCCTCTCTATTTCTATTTTTATATTTTTTTAGAGGAATTATTGCGGAAGGCACGTTTTTACAACTTCATACCGAGTGTAACACTGGTGCCACCTTGAAGGAACATACAAGGTATTTAGTTCAAAGAGGGCAGGTTTGGTCCCTACATACAATTTTATATTATGAAACAATACAAATGTATTTTTATATATTTTCCTAGGGAGGAGATTACCCCCTATTATTGAAAGCTGAATATTATGACAAATTCTGTGGTTGAAAGATGTCACTGATGAAGAAGTGACAATCTGAAGTCACGAGCACACCCCCAACTAGGTGGGTAACTCTCTCTAATATCAGATGTATAATACTAGTGTATCCATGGAGCTGTGGGAGTGTTGTAGAGTGGATGGGTATGGCATCAATGTGGAGGACGAGAGTGGGGTATTTAGAATTATCGTTTTTAATGATGGTGTCTGCTTATTGGAGTTAGGGTGTTTGTTACCCCTTCACTGGACCTAAACATCGCATAAACATGCAATTTTAATTAAGAAATGTTATCACCATGATATACAAGTATTTTGAGATGTGTGTGTATATATATAAAATATGTATTTTATTTTTTGATTTTCTAGATATTATCTTTTGTGGGAGTTGTGTTACAAGCATTTGTGCTAGCCTGAAGAAGGTGGGGAATCACATGATACCACCGAAACGCGTCGCTTTTTTGTACAGATTTTATGGGAAGGACTTACACAACGATTCTGGACACCGAGAAAGCATTAGGTCCACAAAGGCACAGGCAATATCTTGGGATATAATTGAAAAAGAAACTTGACACATTTATGAAATATGTACTTATGAACTTGTCAGTTTTTGAGTTATGCATCTTCGAGTGCCTGTGAGATTTATATTATAAGACATCGCTGCTTGTGTACTTCCCTCAAAGTCTTTTTGTCTCCCTCATGGATTTTGTGATAAAATGTTTTTAATGTTTTTTTAAAGTTTTTATGATACATAATAAATACACTGATTATTCTATATACACTACCTTTCCGGACTCCTATTGGTGCTAATACCTGACTCTTGTGAGTGAATGTGAATGAACGGATGTATGCTACATAAGATACCCAAGGGGGTCTTGCTTATTTGACATAGTGTCTTGATTTGGTGTCCTGTTCCCCTTGGTGTAGTGGGACCCCTCTCCTTTGGTTTTTTGACATCTATGTCAGCATCCTACATATGTAATATTAAAGGGTTGTAGTCGTTGATCCATTGTGATACTTGCTTTCTTGTAAGATTGTAATCCATTACCTTCTTGCTGGCTGTCCCTGTCCCCCTTGTCCTAAGGAAAACCCGCTGTGACTACAATTCCACTCACGCACTCTTCTGGTTCGAAACGTCGACGTGCTTGTCCAGATCCATACCCTATTCTCTCCATTCCACTTGAAAGGCAAACTAAGTCCTAGTCGGACTGGATATTTATGTACTCTATGATGGATGTCTTTTGAATGAGCATTTTTATAAACAATTTGTGCAGCACTGTATATATTTCACTAACGTCCAGCACTTTTTTGCACTTTTATCACTTAATCACCCTTACGCCGTTTTTCAAAAAGCTGTGTTGATTGCTTGTGACAGCCAAATTGTGTCATTTCTACACCACAAATTTTTGTTTTTTAAAAGAATAAAAATTGATTAAGCTTTCAATACATTATTTTCTGATTTATTCATAATTGGTGTGTTATTCTTTTCTTTATTGAATTCTTCGTTGATTAAGTGTTGGAGTAATTGAATTTCTTTTGCCATTGTTTATTATTTATTAAGTGTTAAAGCAATTTTGAACCCGACAGAACCAACATTACTTCACATAATATTAGTAAAGCCAGTTACAGTCTGCATAAAATGTGTAACAGCATATGAAGCGCCTGAAAGGTCGCTTTCATAGAATAGTGTAAAAATGTAAGGAACTGTCTTGACGAAAACATGGATCCTTAGAATATAATCTTGTTGCTAGATGCTCCGATTCAGACATTTGTATTACACGATCACCATATGGTCCACCTTTCCCAGAGGGGAACAAATGTGGATAACGTCTTGTTTCCTGAGTTTTTTCCCAGACACTAATTGGCTCTCCTCTAGCTTTCCTCATTTGATACAGTTCTAAAGCATCTCACTCTTGTGAGTGTAGTGGGTATATACTGTAATGTTCATAGATTTTTTTTAGCTTACTCTTGATTGATCTTCTGAATTTGTCCACTAGCTTTTTAATTTCTAAATGATAAGTATGTGAATGAAATAAAGTTTTCAATGTCCAATGTCAAAATCTTTATATTATATGTTGTTTTTCTGAAGGTAAGATATAGCCTATGAACTTGGTCAATGCTTATTACTTGTTGACAAACTTTATTTTATCTTCTATAAGTACTCCATTGACTAAAACGACTAAAGTTTCCTGTAATTTGTGTTGTTTACTAATTCATAATGCTGAAATTTCCCAGATATTGGTTGCATTCTAACAATGGCTTGAAAATAATGAACTGTTTGAATTAAAACACTTTCATATGAATTCAGTTCAATTAGTTCTGACTGTATTGGAATTCTACTTGAAGGCATGAAGCTATGCTCTAGTTTTCTAAGGCAGTATTTGCACATTAGCTGATACTTGCATACAACGTATTCTTCCACAAATTCAAAAACAGTGAAATTTCTCCATGCTATTTGGTTTTCATTTGAAATTTTCTCAAAGAGATCAATAATGTGAACTTGCTTTTTATAACGTGTTCTTTGGCAGGAAATGCAAATCGGATTTGGTATTTCTGAAATTGTTTCTTGAAATTGCAGAATGTCCATTTGGTAAATCTCCAAGTTCATTAATGGATTTTCTTGTGCATTCTGAGGGACAGTTATTGGTGTCTTGACAGTTATTGGTGTCAGATACTGCACTAAAGTATTTACATTGTATGTACTTTGTAATACTATTCACCTGTGCTGGATTTGAGTACACTAGAGCATTATTATTCTATTCTAATTGCAAGCGTGGGGTTTTTGCAAATTATAATGTGCGAGCAAGTTTTCTTATAGATGACTGTTGCCTGGAGAGCCTTTGATCTGATGAAAATTGGAGTCACTCTTGTAACTTTTAAACAACCAAAAGAAAGTCCTAGTAGGTTAGTAATGTTTCCAATTGGACAGAGGTCCACGGTCTGTAGCAGTTTAATTTTTCGAAGGATTGGTGTGTTTTTTTAAATGTCATCAGGAAGGTCCTAAGCATCAGTGTGGAAGTACCTTGAATATTGCAAATAGAAGTGCAATTCCATTCTTGAACAGGTTTTGTTTTTTCACTCCTGTGAAACATCAGTACATATAGTTTGTTGTTTCACAATTGTTTTTCTATTCCCAGTACACTTCCATGTAACACTTCATAATAATATGTGACAGAAAATAGACAATTAGCGTGTTGATGGTAAGTCTCTTCATGAAATTATGGTACACTACTTGACGTATGTCTTCAATTTCCATGGAAAAGATTGAAAATGTTTAGTGTTGTTAGTTGTTTCATGCTTAGGTTATTACTTTATAGGTTGAAATTATTAAATGGCCCAACATTTTCATGTGATTTATGAAATTATTCAGTTTGATTTTCACATGACATGCCTCTTCCACAATATGGTGAACATATTGTTTCTGTTTGAGTTTTTCTTTCTTTTTCCAAATAAAAGGAAGTGTTTGTAGTAGATTTGTGAGGACACAAACTTTATAGTGCTTTACAGTAATGTTCCGTAATTTCTCCCTCCTTGCCTTAGTGTTTAATTGTTTTGAATACTCAGCATTTTTGATGTTTTAATGGGCAAGTGGTAATTCTATTCTCTTTGGGAACTGTTTACTATTAAGCTTTGGAATATTCATCTTAGGGTGTGTCTTAAAAGTTGTAGTACTCTTACTAGTAGTGTTAATTATCTGTAGCCATTTTCCTTCTAGCTCTGCATTTTCCATTTTTCTTATATTTCTGTTGTACAAATTCATTTGTTGCTTCTTCCGTTAATCTTTTGTAGATATTGTTTAAAAAAGTCAGTAAATCAGGTGGTTAAAAGACATAAAAAAATTAATAGTTTTACTATTAAACAACCAAATCGAAGATTGTCCTTCTTTCTAAGGGTGGGCGGAGTTCGCGGAGTTGCGCTACGTGGAATTCCGTGGAGTTGCACAAAAACTCTGTGGAATTCCACGGAGTTCCGCTCCGCCCTACTCTTGTCATGTATATGATATATTTTTCGTGTTCTGAGTGTATCTGATGTGGACATATTCCCCCGTGCTATACCCGCCTCCAAAGGAACTCTCCCTCACCTGTGCACAGGCCCTCGGCCTGCTCCTCTTTGTCGCCTCCCTGTGTTCTTGGGTCCTGCGGCTGTGTATGGAGTCTCAAGGCTCATATTCCCTAGATCTGGATATTCACAATGGCTGCAGCTCTGCAATGGCTTGGGGAGGAGGTGGGGTAAATAGAATTACAGAGGCATCAGCTAGGGAAAGACAGGACCAGGAGAAAATGGAGTGCAGAGGGAGAGTGGTCTGCAAACCTTAAGAGCAGTGGGACATCCTTACAATGAGCAGGAGCCTTCTCCCGGAGCCCGATGGTAGGTGTAGTCACGCATGCAGTACCGCTCTGCCAATCCAGGAGCAGCTTTGACGGCGTTTGGAATGCTAGAAAGAGTAGTCCATGAAGGACTTCCGCAACACTCTCCATAGCTTTCCCCAAGAACCTGCAATTGGTCCATATCCTTCAAAGTATGCCTTGGGAAAACCACAACCGATGCCCCGGAAGTGACTGCCCAGCCGCACTTTGATCGGTACATTAGGAGGGTTGCGTTACTCGCTAGACGCTTTCTGTCAGCAAAACGTTGTGCCCCAGCAACCTCTCTGAGCCCTCTGGCATGGAGCAGTGCTATGATGAAGAGAGGTGGGGGAGTTCCACGCACATTAAACTAGTTCTGTCCAGTAGGGAGCGTCTGATGCCTTGCCTTCTGTACATGCGCAATGAACAATGGGTACGTGTTAAGTCATGTTCACACATGCTCAATTGGTCTGCTATCTTAGTGTCATGCATGTCTAACTAAAACCTCAAAAACACCGGCGACTATCTAAGCATGCCTATTAGTGATATGCATTAGGTGCATTCATAATTACTGGTAGGAAGTAGGAGCAAACTCTGCCATACAGAGTAATCTGAGTTTTTTGCCTACCTCCGCTCTCCCAGCAGAGCACGGAGTTTGCAAAATTCTGCAAACTCTGCTGGCGGAGCAGAGTCCTCCGCCCACCGTTACTTTTTTCACACTACAATGCTGTACTTGTTTTTCTACTAATATTGAATAGTAATATTTATATGTTGTATGTTGAAATGTGTAGATCATGATGCATAATGTGTGCTAGTTGTTGAATTTATTTGAAGAACAAATAGAGCTATCCTGCTTTCCAAGGGTCCCCAGAGTGGCTATGGTTGTATAAGTTATTTAAACATACTGGGTTGTGTTTATAGCCCACTTAGGGTCTAATCATGATGCGGTTGGAAACGGCTCTGACCGTCGGTTGGAGCCGTTCCGACCGCATCCTAATATGCCGGTCGGATTTCTTTCTGACCAACCCAGTACGATGGAGTCGGTCGGAAAGGAATGCAAACAGTCATTCTGACTGGGTTCTGATGGGCTCAGAGAGCCTGTCTGCCAGTCAGGATGCAGCCAGTAATCCCAGGGTGGGTCTTTCTGTCCAAGGGATTATGATGTCAAGTTTAGACAGCCTTTCTGTGCCGGCCTTTCCGACAATAAAAGGCTGTCAGAACTCGACTTTGGGGGCCCCAGGAGGGTCCCCTTGGGTGCGCGGCCTCCGGTTAACTATTTTCCTTTTGCCCAATCATCAATCCCTGTATATATTTGTCTTTGTGGGTGAGTGTTCCTCATTCTTGTATGTGAGAACATAAGCAAGATGGTTCATGTTTGGCTTTTTGGGCACAGTTCTATTTTTTGGGACAGAGAACATGCTGAGAAATCCCCTTTGGAAGCTAATTTGGGTTTGAAAAGTGTAGAGACTATATGGTTTGGGGAAAGAGGTTCTCCATCTTCTTTTCTCTTTATGATAATACATATTTTATGATAACCCAATGTGGAGAGAATGATATAGGCCACCAAACTGGAGATAGACATGAAACTGAGATGAAAGACGCTTTTCACCAGACAACAGTAGAAGCGGTCTACTTTAAATGCTGAAAAGGTTAAAAGAAACTCACAGACAGATTGAGTTAGCATTCCTTAGAGATCATGGAATGTCTTCTATTTTTAATTTGGATATTTAATATTCAAATCTTTTTCCTTTTAAATCCTTTTTATTTATTATCAACAAGAAAAAAATAATAATTACAATTACACAAAAACATTGGTACATAAGAAAGGAGAAAAAGAGAAAAAAAAGAAAAAAAAAAAAAAAGAAGAGCATAGAAAAAAGGAGAAGTTGTAGAGAGAAAAATAGAACAATCCAAATCTATTCAGCTAACAATATAAAAAAAAGGTTTCTATTACTATTTACATATTTTGCCATAGATTGTTCAAAATAAAGGTCGCCATATCTTGTTGAATTTACATAATGCACGTACACCTCTTGTTTTAGCTAATGCTAATTCCACATCGTATGTTTCTTGAACCAGTCCCCACCATTCCAGTACCGATGGGGGAGTAGATAAAATCCATGCACGAGCAATTGTCAGCCTAGCACTAACCAATAGTATAGATATTAGGTCTGCTTGCCTACTATCAGTGCTCTGAGCTCCAATTAGTACCTCTGTAATTGAGAATACTAATTCCCTCCCTAATTTTTCAGATATTAATTCTGTTACCTTCTGCCAGTAATTTTTTAATAAAGGGCATAAAAAGAACATATGCTTTAAATCAGCTGCATGTAATTTGCATTTTGGGCATTTTGTGCGTTCATTAGGAGAACCTTGAGATAGCCACATTGATATCCTTTGTGTTGTGTAATATAGTTGACAGATTGTTCTGAATTGTTGTAGCCTCAAATTAGAAGAGTGTACCGAATTATTAATTCTAGTAAATGCACGCGATATAGCATTAGCTGTAACTGAAATCCCTAATTTGCGTCCCAAGCTTTCAGCTAACTTATCACAATCATCTACCTTATAAATACATAAAGTTGTATATCCGGTACTTATTAGCGATTTTGTGTTTTCCTGATATATTTGTTCCAAGATAGCAGAGCTTGTAATATTTGTCAATTTCATGTTTCGAATAAAGTAGTCTCGAATTTGGTAATATTTAAATTGCATGTATGGCTTTAACTTATATATAATTTTTAGTTTCTCAAAATTCATAAATCCATTTTGATCGAATATGTCACCCAAGCATTTTATGCCTAAGCTAGCCCATCGCTTGCCCTCTGTATCTTGAAAAATTGTTGGTAAGCCCAGATTGCCACACAACGGAAGTTTTTCATGGAAAAAAGTAATATTACAATTCAACATAATAGAACACTATATATTTACAATATCACGTGCGACCTTAAATCTAACCCGCTTGAAATAGTTTGGATCATTTACTCTAAGTAAGAACATCTTATATTCCTCTCCTAACATAAGTTTAAAATAAAAACATGTGTTCTGTCCTGTAGGATATATTAAACTCTTTATCCGACCTAAAAATGCTGCCCAGAATAAAGTTTAAAGTCTGGAAAGTCCAGACCTCCTTGATTACATGGAAGCTTAAGTAATTGAATTGCTCTGCGCGCGTTTTTATATCCCCAGATAAAGCTGCCACAGATTCGGTCTAGGCGTTTGAAAAAAGATGCATTTAATCTCAGGGGGATAGAGAGAAATAAATAGATAAATTTGGGCAGTATTTTCATTTTGATTATATTTATACGGCCAATAATACCTATGGGAGCCTTATGCCATTTTTTAAGTAGTTTAGAAGTTTCTTTAAGTAAATTTTCATAGTTTATTTCGATAATTTTATCTAATCTAGTGGTTAGTTTAACCCCCAGATATGTGACCTCATTGCAGACTCCGGCTATTGGTTCGTTGTCTTTATAATTCATTAATACTTGGGTTTTACTAGTGTTAAGTCTATAGCCTGATATTAAACAATATCTCTCTGCCTCATTGACCACCTCGTTTACTGCAGATTTAGCATCCGATGTGTATACAGCAATATCATCGGCATAGGCCGTGATTTTTAAACTAACCAAATCATATACGAAAGGAATAATCCTGATTTGACTTTGCAATGCTGATATGAAAGGTTCTATTGATAGTGCGAATAATAATGGTGATAAAGGACACCCTTGACGTGTACCTCGAGATATAGGAAACAGATCAGATTGTAATCCTGCATAAGCTATTCTAGCAGTAGGATAATGATATAGGGATTTGATTAGATGTACAAATTTGCCCTTAATCCCAAATGTTGATAATACCACCCAAAGATAGCCCCACCCCACTGGGTCAAATGCTTTCTCAGCATCTAATAGTATCATACCTAGTGGGGCAGTTTTTATTCTTGCGATATCAAACGCTATTATAGCGGTATTTACATGAGCCACGGTGTCCCTTCCTAGTATAAACCCATGTTGTTGAGATGTTACTAATTCTGGCATTATTGGTGCCAATCAAGTTGCAAGAATTTTTGCGAAAATTTTTGCGTCCGCATTAATCAACTAACTATAATTGTCCCTAAAACCTATGGTTTTTTCAGTGAATTTCTAAGGTTTTTTAAATGCTAATTTCTAACTATAACGTGCCTGAAACCTATGGTGTTTTCAGTGAATTTCAAAGGTTTTTTAAATGCTATTTTCTAACTATATCATGCCTGAAACCTATGGTTTTTTAAGTTAAGTGAATTTTAAAGGATTTTTAAATGCTACTTTCTAACTATGCCTACAGAGGTAGGACATGTGAAGAAAGAAGAAAAAACGCACAGAAAGAAGCAAAAGAAATGCAGAAAGAAGCAACAGAAGTCCACAAAGACGAAGAAAAGTGCAGGAAGAAGCAAGACGTGCAGAAAGAACCAACAGAGGAGCAGAAAGAGGCCTTGTTGCAAAATCATCCTGTGCACACAACTTTTTCAGATGGGTACTGATGCAAACTGACTCTGACTAACCAGGCCTAGAGCCAGTGCTATGCTAAAAGACACTTAGAATACAGTGAAAACACCTACATACACTAGGGAACACTATGCGTTGGGGTACCCCTGTGATCAGCATGACCTCCTCTGTAAGTCCCTAGTACATAATAGGGCAGGGGGAATAAAACTACCTCTTAAAGCGCGCTATGGGGCACGTTTCACAGTGGTGAAGGGAGGGGGGGCCTGAGGTGACATTGGTGCAAACACGCCCTGTGGCCGTTTCTTAGTTGGGAGATTAAGTCCCTTGAATCCTGACGGTCCCTGGGGTCCAACTTGCCAACCAGGTACCGCCAGTAAGCACCACAGAGCTGCGTTGCAGAGAGGTGTAGAAAGGGGCGTGGCCGGGCCCACCTCTCTGCAACCCAACGCAGTGGCGCTTACTGGAGGTACCTGGTGGAGTTGTTGGCCCCCAGGGACCCTCAGGATTGAAGAGGAATTAATTCCCCAACTTAAAATGCACCACAGGGCGTGTTTGCACACATGTCGCCTCAGGCCCCGCCCCCCCTTCACCACTGTGCAAAGGTGCTCCTGGCGCGTTTTAAGTTGGCGGATTAAGTACCCTTGAATCCTGAGGGTCCCTGGGGTCCAACTAGCCCACCAGGTACCTCCAGTAGCACCACAGATCTGCGTTGCAGAGAGGTGTAAAAAGGGGTATGACCTGGACCTCCTCTCTGCAATGCAGCACAGTGCGCTTACTGGAAGCACCTGGTGGGTTAGTTAGCCCCCAGGATTGAAAGGTTATTAGTTCCCCAACTTTTAACGTGCCACAGGGCGTGTTTGCACACATGGCACCTCAGGCCCGCTCCCTCCCTTCACCACTGTGCAAACGTGCCCTGTGGCGTGTTTTAAGTTGGGGGATAAAGTCCCCTTCAATCCTGAGGGCTCCTGGGGGCCAACTACCCCTACCAGGTACCTCCAGTAAGCACCACAGAGCTGCGTTGCAGAGAGGTGTAAAAAGGGGCGTGGCCTTGACCACCTTTCTGCAATGCAGTACAGTGGCACTTACTGGAAGCACCTGGTGGGCTAGTTGGCTCCCAGGGGCCCTCAGGATTGAAAGGGAATTAATTACCCAACTTTAATCGCACCACAGGGCGTGTTTGCACACATGTCATCTCAGGCCCCGCCCCCTCCCTTCACCACTGTGCAAACGCGCCCCGTGGCACGTTTTAAGTTGAGAGATTAAGTCCCCTCCCCTTGAATCCTGAGGGTCCCTGGGTCCAACTAGCCCACGAGGTACCCCCAGTAAGTGCCACAGTGCTGTGTTGCAGAAAGGTGTAGAAAGGGGCGTGGCCTGGACCACATCTCTGCAACGCAGCCCTGTGGTGCTTACTGGAGGTACCTGGTGAGCTCGTTGGCCCCCAGGGACCCCCAGTACTGAAGGGGAATTAATTCCCCAACTTAAAACGCGCCACAGGGTGTGTTTGCACACGTCACCTCAGGCTGGTGTGTTTGCACATGTCACCTCAGGCCCCGCCCCCTCCCTTCACCACTGTGCAAATGCGCCCCGTGGCACGTTTTGAGTTGGGGGATTAAGTCCCCTTGAATCCTGAGGGTCCCTGGGGTCCAACTAGCCCACCAGGTACCTCCAGTAAGCGCCACAGAGCTGCGTTGCAGAGAGGTGTAAAAAGGTGTGTGGCCTGGACCACCTCTCTGCAACGCAGCCCTGTGGTGCTTACAGGAGGTATCTGGTGGGCTAGTTGGCCCCCAGAGATCCCCAGTATTGAAGGGGAATTAATTCCCAATTGTGAAACGTGCCACAGGGAGCATTTACAGTGTGTTGCTGGAAGGGGACTGGGACTCGGCACGATCTCAGTTATTTAATTTTTTTTTATTTAGAAGGGGGGCCCCATCTCCCAGGGCCTTACACCCATTTAAATAAAAAATTGAACTGGAAGGGGGCCGCGTGGGCCCCCCTCCCATTGCCAATTCCAGCCCGGGGACCCCATCCCCCGGGGCATGGCCACATAAATATTAATTTTAATTATGGAGGGGGGCTGCGTGGCACCCCTCCTGAGGCCTCTATTGACCCCATCCCCCGGGGCCTGGTCTTTATTTTTTGTATTCTTTTTAATTTTTGGGGGAGGGAGGCCGTGTGGCCCCCCTCCCGGGCCACTTCTAGCCCCGGGGAAGCAATCCCCTGGGGCTAGGCCTCTCCGTTGGTGACCGTGGGGGGAGCCCCAATGCCCCCACGGTCCCGCCGGATCCCCGTGTCCTGCGGGAGCCGGCATTGCTTTTCCACATGGGTAGCTGCTAACATGCAGCTCCCTGTGTGGAAAAGCAATCTGCTTTGCTTCATTGAAGCGAGAGGGGCTGGACTGTTCCCATGAGGTCCAGGGTCAGACTGATTTGCATATGGACATGTCTTAACTGGGGTGGCTCCGTCTATCATCCCCTTTGGTATCGCTTTGTTCGCCCTAAGTTGGCAGGGTATGCCCAGACGTGGGTCCCTTGATCACTTTGCCACTGGATTCAAGATAGCCTGGCTGATGAGGGTTATGAACACGAAACCGGTTCCAGGATGCTTGTTTCCGGTCAAGGGAAGACATGGCTTGGCCGTTCGGGCTGGACTGTTCCCATGAGGCACAGGGTCAGACTGATTTGCATATGGAGTTGTCTGAACTGGGGTGGTGGAGTGAGCTAAAGAATGATGATGGATTAAACCCAGATCAGTTGACTGGGGGTGAGTGTTTGATTTGCTCAAACGCTCCATCCGCCATCCCCTTTGGTATCGCTTCGTCCACGCTGTGGGCTGCTACATTGGGAAATCCAATTAGGACGCCAGGCAGCCGCCACAGTAATCGCACCCTAAAGCAACTTGGATGATGAGACTGCCTCGTCCAAAACTCTGGTGAAGGAACGCAGTCGGAGTGAACTGTGAGACGAACGGGAAAGCCAGCGGCAGCGGAGACCGTCATCGGAAGGTGAAAGCCGACACGAGTCGCAGCAGAACTGGTAAGCCAAGAACAGCGAACCAGACTGTGCACGAATGCTTTGAAAATGTGCAGAGTGTGAAAGGGAAGCAATCTAGCAGCAAGTGGGGTCCCAACAACACATCAATTGTTGTAAACAAACAACTGTATGAGAACGGAGAAAAGGGAAATTAAAAGGAAATCTTTATTGAAAATGAGTTCCTAACAAATAGACACAAACTAATAGACATTAAGAAACGGTTGTCAAGGGGCTTGATTTTTGGCTAAATAGGATAAGAAACACAAAAGGGACACTTTTAACATCATCTGCCATGGAAAGAAGAGAGGCAAAACGGAATGCGGAAATATCGCAATTCTTTGATACAAATCCAAATGGTTTTAATGCGAGAGAAAGATGACAAACAGTAACACCAAGCAATAATAAGGAAGCTCTAAGACACTGGGAGAGACTATCAAAGAAAGAAAGAAACAAATGGTGGGAGCTAATTACATTAAGGAAGTATATAGAAGTTAAAAGAGTACCTAGAGGACTTTGCTTAACACTCATGCCAAGCCATCAAGATACCAGCGGAGAATTACTTCAGGAATGGGGCGAGCATCTTCTGGAATCATCAACTGGACTAATCCTAATACTGACTAAACATATTGAAAAGGCCTTGAAGGAAATTCAAAAAGAATTAAAAGATCTGGAGGAAAAAATTGATTTATCTGAGGATCTAAAGAAATTGAAAAATGATATTTTATCTAACCTTGAAAAACACGAGGACAGAGTCAAACAGAGGAAGCAAACTAAATTCCAAAGGGACAAAATAGATTTTGAGGAGGAAAGAATCTTTACCTTTGGTAATAAATATGAAATACAACGAAATAGGGAACAACTTGAAGCTTCGAACAGGGATTTCTCCAGTTATGAATCATTAACCAGTACAGATGCCAGTGGAAATGAAGGCCCCAACCAAGCTACTCAGTCTAGTAATAAAAAGGTTACTTTTTTAACGGAAATGAGGATGGCTCTGCAGCAACAGAACAGAGACAAACAGTCGGGGCGCAGCAGAGGCAGGGGACATGAAAGGGGCACAAGGGCAAAACAAGACGAGGCTGGAGAGGAAGATCCAAAACCCAACATGCTAACCAGGGGTCGTCTGAGGCAATCCAGAAAGTGAATGAAACAACGACACAGGAATTAAATGTAATCAACCTCTCGGATAAAATCTTGATTGATATGGAAACAAACCTGTTGAAGAAAGGTCTGAACTTCTGCCCAACATCCCATCTGAACATAGCGCAAACCCGAACAGACCTCTACAAGTATGTAAGGAAAATTGAATTGGCAAAAATATATGCAGACAAAACAGCTCTGGATAATCAAAATATGAGAACAGAATATTCTAGCACCTTATTGGCTGAAGATAAACCTTCCTTGGAACTACTGCTAACAATGGGAGAAGACATAGCAACATCTGTAAATGAAAAACTTAGATTTGGAAGAACTCTTACCTGCCTTAGGAGCAGGAGAAAGTGGACTAAAGCCAAAATCATTCTATTACCCAACTCTACCACCTGGTAATAAAGGGGATCTCTTCCATGAGGCAATAATTGAAGATCTTTATAAAATTGAACACGGAAATCAAAAGGACAATTTATCACAAGGAGAAAGACAAGCACTAAAACAACTCCAACAAGATGATGCTATTGAAATCAAACCGGCTGATAAGGGCGGAAACATAATAATTCTAAACAAGATTGATTACATACAAGAGGCCAATAGACAACTGCGGGATACAGAATGCTATGTTTGTCTGGAACAAGACCCCACTAAAGATGTAGAAAACAAATTAAAAGATCTTCTAACAAACTGGCTTGAAAGAGATTTCATTTATATGGATGAACAAAAATATTTGACAACAACTCATCCAACACTGGCCACCATCTACTTCTTACTGAAAATACACAAAACCAAAGTAAATCCACCAGGAAGGCCAATCGTCACCGCTAATGGTTCCCTGTTGGAACCAGTCTCAAACTACATTGATTATTTCCTTGCTCCCCTAGTCCAAGACCTAAGCTCATACATGCGAGATACCACAGATCTTCTCCAAAAATTAGAAGGAATTGCCTGGCAGCCAAACTTCAAACTTGTCACTATGGATGTGATTTCTTTATATACTAATATAGAACATTCAATTGGAATCCAAGCCTGTAAATACTTCTTAGGGAAAAGGAACATCCAGTACCAACACCATAATGACAGGCTAATTGAAATGATCACACTATGTTTAAATAACAATATCTTTTTATTCAACAAACAAACTTTTGAACAAATCTAGGGCTGTCCCATGGGCTTTTCTTTCTCCCCCAACTATGCCAACTTAGTAATGAGGTAGTTTGAACAAAAAATAGCATGGGCATCTGAGCATGATCATTTTATGGAAAAAACAATGTTATGGCTGAGATTCATAGACGATCTCCTAATTATATGGGATGGAACTGAGACAGAATTTGCAACATAGTTTGAAAGACTTAACAACACTGATTTGAAGATAAAATTCACCTATGAGATCAGTGCCAAGAGAGTGGCATTTCTAGACACCTGCATATATGTAGAAAATAACTTGTTACAGACAACTCTACACAGGTAGAAGATGGCAACCAATGCCATTCTTCATGGGCACAGTCTTCCTCAAGAAACCCTAAAGTGGAGCATCCCCTATGGGGAATTCGTAAGACTTAGGAGAAATGGCTCCTCAGACACAGAATTCGCCAAATATAGTGTATGAGCGAAAGTGCGGTTCCAAAAGAGACAGTATCCAAAAAAGATCATTGAGAAAAGCCTGCAGAGAGTGGCAAAACAGAAACGCTGTGAGATCCTAAAAAATCAAAAGAAATCGAAATTGACAGCACAGAAAGATGCCCAGAAAATAAGAATAATAACAACAAACAGTGCTGAAACTAACAAAAATAATCAGGAAACATTAGGGCATTCTACAATTGGATCCTGTATTATCGAAACTAATAGGTGACCATCCCAACATCACATACAAATGAGTGGTGAGGATAGGAGACAAAATCACACACAGTCATTTTAAGGAGTCACAAGTGACGACATGGATGAAGACAAATGGCTTCTGGCTGTGCAAACAGTGCAAGGCATGCAAAATTGGGGTGCAACGACAGAACATTGACATCAACAACACATTACTTGCAAGAGCAAATTTGTTGTATATATTGTGGAATGTCTGGGTGAACTAAAATATATCGGCAGCACAACGTGCGAAGTCCGGAAAAGAATTTTAGAACATATACGAACAACAAAAAACAACGACTGCTCAAACGCCATGGCCAAACATAAGGAAAAAGCCCATAGCAGCAAATGGGAGGACTTAAGATTCTATGCCATCGAACAAGTTCCACAATCAGAGAGGGGTGGAAACAGGGAGAGACTCCTGTGACAAAAAGAATCTAAGCATATAGTAATATTCAGGACTTAAAATCCGAGAGGTCTCAACCAGGACGCAGAGCTTTATGTGCATTTATAACAGCAAATGATCAAAAGAAGTTACTGCAAACCCTTTTGAATAATGTCATTCTCAGCATCTATTTAAAAGGCAAGAAATGCTCACCAGAGAGACCAAAATTCAATAAAATGACCAAAATGGTCACTAATGACAACGCCAAACAAAAAATAAAAAATAAAAATAAAAATAAAACTGATAGATGGAAGGAGGAATATGATACAACAAGAATCACAAAAAACATCTTTGAAAAAGTATTTCTGTCCAAATTGATTGAAAATATTCTTTAAAAACTTGTCTATAACCATACAAACTTGCGAAAGAAATTCAAAATCAAAAGAAATTCTTCAAAATGACACTTATTCCACAAAAAAGAATTTCCACCAATGGATTAAAGAAAAAGAAAAAAACATTGATGAAATAAACTCACCGTGAGATCAATAGACAATTCAAATCTAACCAATGTGATTTAAAATACATATATAGGTATTTTTTTTCTCTGACAAAATACAAACCTTTGCTCTTAAATCACAATAACAGGGCACTCACGTTTAACTCACTCTTTTTATAATATGTTTTTCTAGCACCATGCACTTTAACTTGTCACTACTGATACCACAATGCATTGCAAAAAATAACAGGAAGTATTTGTGAGTCATGGAAATAAATAATGCCCCTGTTGATTGAAACATCATCCCGTTATCAAGGTCCGAGTGGGGAGGACCGAAACACGTTGGGCATGGCAGTGTTTTGTTTACCTGAATAAATCGCCATACAACCTGAAATCAAGCGTGTGCGACCATCTTTGCCGAAAGGTACAAAATTGTGTTTGATTTACGGGCTTGGCCGTGCCGGAAGGCTACGCAACACCCCTGAGGAGAGCGCCGGCGTCCACTCTGTGGGATGCTACTTTTGGATATATATATATATATATATATATATATATATATATATATTTTATAATCGCCTCACGCTGCTACAGCATAAGACGAAGTTGCACTCAAGATTTACAATTCGTGAATAAATTAGTATTTATTGACTTTGACGCGTTTCGAAAACAGTCTTTGTCAAAAAGTCATACGGTGACCCGGAAGTGGGAGTGAGCTTAAAAACACCTCCTGTGAGTTAATGGACATAGAAAACAGAATGCACTTTAGTTGGTAAGTTTGACATTTAGAAAAGAGACTTTGAAAGAGTTTCTTATGTTGTATTAAAAAATATCAAATGCAAGTGCAGAAAGTTAAATTAATTCAAGTGCACATTCAGTGTTATTAAAAATACGGCGAAAATGCATTTTAAGTGTAAATAAACAAACATAAAAGCAAAGAACACACGTAATGCAATGTGCCCAGTGGCAAATTACGATACTGTCATAGCTCACTATCATTGCTATTGTGTGCCTCATATTTCGCAGTGAACTATGTGCATTTGGGCTCAACTATTGATGCACAGAAATTCATCAATGTTAATGGCCAGTGCCAATATTGATAAGTTGATACCACACTGATGTCTAAATCAGAAAGAATAAGACCACTATATCAAGCCCACTTAGGATCACTTAAAGGGAAAGAAAAACCACACAAAATATATATGTACAGCGGTGCAGGGAAGGGTGATAGAAAGATTTGGCCAGTGTTATTATGGGTGGAGCAGCCGCTCCTACCACAATGGCCACCAAAGGTACATTTCAGATCATTCTTGGCGCGTTCAGGACATACGTGAAAAAGAGGGACACATGCTATATATATATGTGATCAAGGCACGTGGGGGGGCTGAAATGCATCATGGCGACTTGCACTAACAATAAATAACCTTGCACCTACTTTGCTTATCTGTGGCATCGTTTGGCGATTCTTTGCAAAATTTTCAAAACTAGTTTGAAGCTCACTTTAGCTACTGTCTTGAAAATCTCTGGGTGAGCAGTCAAGAAGGGGCCGGAAAAAAAGGGGGGTCCCAAAATGGTTTTTCTCCATGTTAATTTCCATAAGAAACTTTAGACACGGCTACAGCCCGAACTGCTGAACGGAATTACACCAAATTTGGCAAAAGTTAGCTCTTGGGCCAGGAAGCACCCTTTTTGTTAAATGGTGCAAATCCGCTCAGTAGTTGCTGAGAAATGTAAAGATTTCTCAGATATACAAGGAGTCCATGGTGGATCCGCGACCCCTCTCGATCTCGTGAGTGAGATCTGATTGCATGCCAACACTTCAGACCAGGAAGTGTTGGCAGCCATCTTGTGACTCAGTAGAACCAAGTCACAAAAAAAAAGATTAAAAAAAGAAAACGGGCAGGGTAGAGACACCCTAAACTCGTAGGCCTCTTAGGGGGGTCCGAAAAGCATTTATTTCAAAAGCAATTCATCAGGAGTCGCGTTGGATACGCAACTCCCACCAAAAATGACAAATAATTGTTTTATTTAGGCCCGTGCAGCCCCGGGACCACCACCTCCCTGGGACTATGTTAAATAAAAATGCATGGAGGGGCTCTGGGACCCCCACGCAGCTCCGGGGATTGCGGCTCTAGCAATGTCCCAGGGTGCCCATCCCCAGGACATTGCAGTTTGCTATGGCATGGTGGGAGCACTGCTCACGCCATGCCACAGCAAACAGTGCTCTGCTTTCAACAAGTGAGAGCAGAAAATACTCTCACTTGTTGAAAGCGGAGCATGTCTGTTGACCGAGAGCAGGAAAACCAAGCAGGGACCCAGGTAGCTGCATATTCAGCAGGTCCCAGGGTCTCAAAGTAATTCTGGGTTCCGCAGGAGGCGGGGAGCTGGCAGGGACCACGGGGTTCTTCAGGCTCCCCCTGCAGTCCTATTGATGAGTGGGTGCCTTAGAGGCACCCATTTTAAATAGGCAGGCCTGGAGATGTGGTCCCCAGAGCCAAATATGGCCAAGGAGGGTGGGGCCGCATAGACCCTTTCTTTTTTAAATGTTTTACAAATATTTTGTTTTAAAAGGGTCATGTCCAAGGCGATGGGGCCCCCAGGGCTGAAATGGCAGGGGGGCGCTCGGCCCCCTCCCTTTTTTTAAGAAATACTTTTTTTTCAAAGTGTCAGGCCTCGGGGGATGGGTTCACCGGGGCCCAAAATGGTCCAGGGAAGGGGGGCCACGTGGCCCCCCTTCCTCAATAGTACAAAACAGTACAATTAAAAAGCCGGCAACTCGCCGGAGGCCCCGTCCCTTTTCCCCATCAGCACTGGAGCACTGCTGCTTGGGGAAGGAGTCCAATTTAGTCCTGAGGCCCTCAGGAAGCAAAGGGACCTTATTCCCCCACCATCAGTGCACCGAGAGGCGGAAAAAGGAAGTGTGGCCTATGACCACCTCTCACAAATCCCACTGTGTGGGATTTACTGGCAGTAACAGGAGGTTTTGTTGGCTCCTAAAGACTATTAGCCACCAAGGGGACTTCATACCCCAATCAGCAGCGTGCCAGAGGGCGTTTGCATCTTGGTGGAGAAAGGCCTCTAACAACCTCTCAGAAATCCAGCTGTATGGGTCTTACTGGAGGTAACAGGAGAGGTAGTTGGCCCCCAAGGACCCACAAGAACCAAGGGGACTTCATCCCCCAACTGTTGTGCTTGCTGTGGCTGCACTGAGCCACGGCAGGATGCTGCTTACTGTGGCCTGTAGTGAACCGCTGATGGGGAGTGTAAAACTCCCTCAACCTCACACTTGAATGCTTTGCGTTCTACTGTTTTGGCATGTTACCAGTACTTCCGGGTCACTTATCTTTTGTTTCCGGTCAGGGTAGCGGAGTCTTCGACTTCGCTTCTGCAGGTTCTCGGCTCCTGGGGATTCAGGTGTCTCTCCGCAATGCTGCAGCATTCTTGTCTTCGTGTCCTGCTCCCGATCGCCTTCCCTCTGGTCCTCTGTGATTGTTGGGCATCCCACTGTGGCCTTATTTGTGGTGTCGTCCTTGACTTCACCCTCCTTGCGCTTGGAGGGGCATGAATTGCGGGGAGCACAGTGGCTTCTGGGACCTCGTAAAGAAAGAAAAGAACAACTACGGTAAATAGAAGTCCATGCACATTACGTTGGTTAAGATATCAGGCCATAAAATAGATAATACTTATGTCTGCAGCCTCCTCCATCCTTGGGGATCTGCCTTGTTCCATTTTGTTTTTTCTGTTCCTGGGAATAAGAAGAATATTTATGTTGTTTGTCCTGAAGAAGGGAAGCACAAGGCCATCGGAAGGTGAAATTAGTAGTTTGCTTCCAGATTTATTTTTCGTGAATAGCCATTTCTAAATCAGGTGAGTGCTTTATACTTTTTCTTTCTTTTCCCTGCAACTAGAGATGTTATGAGTATTAAAATCACGGATATCTTTTATTTGTGCACCGAGAGGCGGAAAAAGGAAGTGTGGCCTATGACCACCTCTCACAAATCCCACTGTGTGGGATTTACTGGCAGTAACAGGAGGTTTTGTTGGCCCCTAAAGACTGTTAGCCACCAAGGGGACTTCATACCCCAATCAGCAGCGTGCCAGAGGGCGTTTGCATCTTGGTGGAGAAAGACCTCTAACAACCTCTCAGAAATCCAGCTGTATGGGTCTTACTGGAGGTAACAGGAGAGGTAGTTGGCCCCCAAGGACCCACAAGAACCAAGGGGACTTCATCCCCCAACTGTTGTGCTTGCTGTGGCTGCACTGAGCCACGGCAGGATGCTGCTTACTGTGGCCTGTAGTGAACCGCTGATGGGGAGTGTAAAACTCCCTCAACCTCACACTTGAATGCTTTGCGTTCTACTGTTTTGGCATGTTACCAGTACTTCCGGGTCACTTATCTTTTGTTTCCGGTCAGGGTAGCGGAGTCTTCGACTTCGCTTCTGCAGGTTCTCGGCTCCTGGGGATTCAGGTGTCTCTCTGCAATGCTGCAGCATTCTTGTCTTCGTGTCCTGCTCCCGATCGCCTTCCCTCTGGTCCTCTGTGATTGTTGGGCATCCCACTGTGGCCTTATTTGTGGTGTCGTCCTTGACTTCACCCTCCTTGCGCTTGGAGGGGCATGAATTGCGGGGAGCACAGTGGCTTCTGGGACCTCGTAAAGAAAGAAAAGAACAACTACGGTAAATAGAAGTCCATGCACATTACGTTGGTTAAGATATCAGGCCATAAAATAGATAATACTTATGTCTGCAGCCTCCTCCATCCTTGGGGATCTGCCTTGTTCCATTTTGTTTTTTCTGTTCCTGGGAATAATAAGAATATTTATGTTGTTTGTCCTGAAGAAGGGAAGCACAAGGCCATCGGAAGGTGAAATTAGTAGTTTGCTTCCAGATTTATTTTTCGTGAATAGCCATTTCTAAATCAGGTGAGTGCTTTATACTTTTTCTTTCTTTTCCCTGCAACTAGAGATGTTATGGGTATTAAAATCACGGATATCTTTTATTTGTGCAGATAAACGCCACCATACAGTATTTGGGCTATTGTTTAATCAATAGAAAGAAGAGGGGAAACAGTAAAGTACTTACATCACAGTCTCTTTGTCCTCTGTATAATCTCTCAGAATTTATTTATGTATTTTAGTTCTATATAGCGCGAATTCGACCCAAAGATATCACTTTACATGAGCACCAGTTTCGTTACAGATGGACACATTAATTTTTGTTAGGACGGGGAGATTAAGTGATTTGCCCAGAATCACAGGCTGTTGAGCCTCCCTGTGAAGTCTTGAACCCGGTTCCCCAGCTCGAGATCAACAACTCTAGCCGTAAGCCTACATCCTCTCTCCCAATTTATTGTTCAGAACTCACTTTCTTCCTTGTTGCCTCATGTAGGAATTCTCCTGATGACCTGAACAGACATTTGACCAGGGAACATTGTGGGACATTGTTTCTCTCTTTTCCCTTTCCCTCTTCCCCTGATTTACCATTGTGCTTTGACGTTGTTGGGCACCATTGGTGGATAGGGGATGGTGGGATTTTTCCATCTTGCATGTTGTTTCTGCAGAAATCCTGGTCAGAGCTTGCCACCAACTAGTAGTGCATGAGGAGGCACATTTGTAGAGTGATGGAGAAAGGGCACATAGCCACCAAAAACCTCCCAGCAAACTCACTGTGTGGGAATTGCTGGAGCTAACAGTAAGGGTAGTTGGCCACCAAGGACCCTCAATAGCCAAGGAGACTTCACCCCTCTGCTATATTTGAGATGTCATCACTGTTATCATCAGGGATGTCACTGACCATGAGTAATGTAATATGCGAGGTTATAAGCAGGAGCACGAGTTATAGTTAGCTCGGCTACCTATAATGGCTGAATTTCTCTGGTTTTGTAAAAGTGAAACCTGAGCCTAACTATAACGTCCCTGTATCCTTCGTTTTTTTTGTGAATGTCTAAGGTTTTTTAAATTCTGTTTGCTAACTATAACGTCCCTGGAACCTTTGTTTTTTCCAGTAAATACATATGTATATATATATATATTTTATATATATAAATATTCACTGAAAAAACCATAGGTTTCACACATGTTATAGTTAGCGGAAATTTTACTGATAAAAAACCAGTGAAATTGCCCCGTTATAGTTAGTGCTGGCAACTATAACTCACGCGACCGCAATCCTCTGCTGATGCTAATACTGTATTTAGACACTTATTTGCCCATGTCTTCTTCCATACATTTTTAGCTATACATATATTACAAATATTTTTTTTTCATAAAGACACATATGTCATCAGCAGAAGATTGCGGTCGCGTGAGTTATAGTTGCCAGCACTAACTATAACGGGGCAATTTCACTGGTTTTTTATCAGTAAAATTTCCGCTAACTATAACATGTGTGAAACCTATGGTTTTTTCAGTGAATTTGCAAGGTTTTTTAAATGCTAATTCCTAACTATAACGTGTGTGAAACCTATGGTTTTTTCAGTGAATTTGTACGGTTTTTTAAATGCTAAGTTACTTTACGCCATTCGAGGCGTGCGCGCCCACTTAACGCAGTTCGTTCCGTGCACGGTTTTTATCAACTTTAATAAGCCCTGTACATTTGGTGGCCTTCGGCCACCAAAAGCACAGGGGGTGGGGTCAATGTGGATAGTGTTTTTTTTATTTCGATTTTATAATTTCATGTTGCCAAAATTTAGTTTTTTTTACCTATTAATAAGCCCCGTACATTTGGTGGCCTACGGCCACCAAAAGCACAGGGGGTGAGGTAAGTGTGGATAGTGTTTTTTTTTTTTTTTTTTTTTTACCGTACGCTTACGGTAAGCGTACGGTAAGCGTACTCGGCGAAATTGCCGAAAAAAAAATAAAACCGTTTTTGCTCTTGGGGGATGTTTGGGGACTCCCTCAACATGACTATGTGGGAGGGAGTTGTCAAAACAGCCCCGTAACATGTTTTTGGCCATCATGTTTGATAAACAACACTCAGTGCGAGAGACAAAATGGCGGACGGCGCTTCCTGGTTTCGGCCGATTCGAATGTTTACTAAGATCTAAGAGCCAATCAGAATCGCGCTCGCGCACGCCACCGTACGCTTACGGTAAGCGTACGGTAAGCGTACCGTAAGCGGGCTCAGATATATATATTGATTTAAAGGCTATTTTCTCAGAATCTACTGAACAGATTTACACCAAACCTACAAAAGGCACTTCCTTGACCTAGGGACTACCTCTCTGCCAAATTTCTAGTAATTCTGTTCAGCCGTTCGGGCTGTAGCTCGTTCTAAAGGTCCTATGGAAAAATGCATGGGAAAAACGCGTTTTGGGACCCCCCTTTTATCTCAGCCCCCGCTTGACGAATCCCCCCGAGACTTTCAGGGTAGGAGCGGAGCGTAGCGCCCCACCTATTTTGAGAAATTTGCGAGGATTCATCGACCGGCGCCAAAGTTATTCAAAATAGAATGTTGAGGTTTTCCTATGGAAAAGGGGTCCTAACTATAACTACCTACTGGCGACCGCCAGTAGGTAATAAATATAATATGTATATTATTATAATCTTCACACCTTCCAAAAGGTTTTATGTGATTGTAATATCTTATGAAGTTATATTTAGTGAGTAATACGTAATATGTTAATATTGCCATTTAGGGCAGTATGACAAGTATCAATAATGTTTTTTATAGCAATATATGGATTTTTAATAAGGAATTATTATGTTCGACACATTTATTGTATTGTTGTGAACAGGTCAATAACAAACTGGGCCAAAAGAACGAGTATTACATGATATATGTAAAGTATACAAAGGTGACATGGTTGTTTTCAAATACATTCCAAGATGGCCACCCCAGTATCTGGCTCTTAATGCTGATTATCACGAGAGTTCATGGTTTGTTTTTAAAATATGTTCCATATCCAACAATACTTGCATTGGATATAAGCATGTATAAAAACAAGAGGCGCTGACATTGGCGAAGGCTGAGAGGGCCAAAACGCATCTGTCAGTTTTAATTGTGGTTTATATAATAAATTTTTCTAAACTCGACTCCTAAGTGTGCAACAATTCCTTTTGGGAGGTGTGCAGAGTAAGCGCGAGACCGCCCTCGCGAGTTTTAGCACCTGTCATGCTAACGAGTGGCGACTGAAAGGTGGTAACTGGGAAACGGATATAGATACTAACATATAATATATTTTAATATATATTACCTACTGGCATTTGCCAGTAGGTAGTTATAGTTAGGACCATGTTTCTATTGGAAAAACGTTTTTTTGGACAAATCTTCATGAAAATTACCCCCAAAAAGTGTACCACTAATTCTAGTTGTGCATGGAAACCTTCAGGGTTATTCGTCAAGCTGGGGCCGAGAAAAGGGGGGGGTAAAAAAAGTATGTTTCTCATGTTAATTTCCACAAACTCTTTAGACACACCTGCAGCCCGAACTGCAGGACAGAATTACATAAATTTTGGCAGAAAGCTAGCTTTTGATCTGTAGATTGTGCTTTTTTGTTATTTGGTGTAAATCCATGAAGTAATTCATAAGATTTTAAAGAAAATCCCAATTTATATATCTACCACCTCGAATAATTTGCGAATAATGTAGGGGTGGGCAGAAATTGCGAAATTCACTTTCACAAACTATCGCGAAAATGTTAAAAATCTCCGCAAACACGCGGAAATATCGCGAAGACGCGGAAGTTTTTTTCCCGGCCGTTCGTGGTAGTTTCTGCATGATCGCGGTGCGCCAACTTACCCATGCGGTTGCTCACGAGCGCGAGATCTCAATCATCTCCTACTCTCGTGGTGCATGATTGCGAGAAGAAAGATGCGATCGCGCGATGAATGACGTGATCGCGCGACAAATGACGTTAATGCGGGTGCGAACTGTCACGAGACAGCGCAAATGGCTACCAACAATCCAACATCTCGTGGAGACCGGATCGGGAAAACTTGTCGGCGAACGAGGGGATTCAGGTAAGGCGATCGCGCGCACACGAGAATGTATTTTTTTACAGCGCCAGCAAGAAAAAAAATTCCAGTAAGATGCGGATTGCAGAAATTTTTAAATTTTCGCGCTCTCCGCGGAACGCGAAAATGTCAAATTATCACAATTTCCACGAGCGGAACAGAATTTTAGCCCAGGCCTAGAATAATGACGAGCTTGTGATGAGATCTGCAGAGCTCTGATTGACTACCAACACTTCAAGAAAGGAAGTGTTGTCGGCCAAGGCCCAAAAGAAAACATGAAAAAAAAAGGGGACAGGGTAGGAGTAACCTGACCCCTAAACCTTGCTCTTGGGGTCCCAGAGAGACCCCGTCAAGGGAAAAAAGCATAGAAAACAATATAGTGCTGCAAATTCACAAAAAGTGAAGAAAAATAACATGAGGGCTTTCGCGCTTGTTTTGAAAAGGGTCCCCAGTGGGCCAGATCCCAGGGCATGCAGCGATTTAATAAAAATTGGAGTGGGTGCATGGGGCCCCTCTCCAAGGGCTTACTTTGCCCCAGACACCACCACCTCCTTGGGGCATATGAACATTATAGCAGAGGGGCCTCAGGGAACCCCCGGGCCCCAAGGACCACCACCTCCCTCGGGCTATAGTAAAGAAAATAGACGGGGCTGCAGCGACCCCCAGTGCCCAGGGAAAACCAACTCCCCAGGGATAAATTGAACATTATGGGAGGCCTCGCAAACCCCCCTGGGCACACCACCTCCCCAGGCCAAACAACTTTCAAAACTGGGAGGGAGGCCTCCCCGGGCCATAAACAGCTCCAGGTACCATCACCTCAGGCCCATTAAAAGTGAAGGAGGGGACTGCATGGCCCCCCTCCTGGAGCCGTTAATGACCCTGGGGACTTCCACCCCACAGGGCTGACTCATGCTATGTCCCAGGGTGCCAACCCCGGGACATAGCTGTTTGCTTTTGTTTGGCAGGAGCTGACAGCACCCAGAAAGCAGAAGCAAACACTTTGGTTTCAGCGAGCGGGAGCTCTCAAAGCACTCCCGGTTGCTGGAAGCAGAGGTTTCATAGTCAGGAGGGCAGGGAAAGAGAAGAAACTATTGCTCTTGCACTCAGTGACCTACATTTCCAGCAGCTCCCTGTGTGCAATAGCAATGCCGGCTCATTGAGGATGCTGGGAGCCCCTGGTATCCAAGATGTGCCATGTGTATGCTAAGCCTGGGCAAAGCACTACGCTACGCTTGCGTAGTTTGCAAAATTTGCGCTACTTCGCACTACGCGAATTGCTTGCTCGCGGTCCTCAACGTCAAGTTGGCGACCGCGAGCAAGCAAAATGACATCCCGGTGAGACTTTTTCCTCGTTCACGATCAGTAACATCAAGTTGCCGATCGCGAGCGTGGAAAATAAACCTCCTGGCGAGCTTCTCAACGCGGGGAGGTCAGGTTTCTCATTGCGAGTGGTCGCGTATGCTCGCAATCGTTCGCGATGAGAAACTACCAGTCCACGTTGAGAAAGCTGCCGCTCGAGTAGAAATCTACTCGAGCTGCAGAAAACGACTGCTTGCACTGTGCAAGATGCAGTTTGCACTGATTGCACAGTGCGACAAGCATCCGGCACTGTGCAATCAGTGCGAACAGCATTTTGTACAGTGCATTACGCAGTTCACGTAGCTATGCATAGCTTGCGTAGTGCGAAGTGCACTTCGCGTAGCTACGAGTAGCGCTACTTCGCAAACTACGCCCAGGGTTAGTGTATGCTCCAGGGGACAGGGTACCCAGGGAATCATGGTGGGGGGATGAGGTCCCAAGGGCTGAAATCAGCCTGGGGAGGGCCCCGCCTCCCCCATTAAAAAATGGCTGGGACCCAGAGGATGGTGGTCCCCTGGGACAAAATAGGCCCGGGGCGGAAGTACCCACTCACCCATTGAAATACAACAGTTCCCCGCCCCCATTTTAGAGGGAGAAAAAGGAAAAAATTGGCAGAAAAAGAAGCCGAAACGGTAAAACAGAGGGCAGAAAAATTAGCAGAAAATGCAAAACACAGCAGAAGAGGGCAAAACAGAGGGCAGAAAAAAGAGCAGGTAAGGCAAGAAAGAGCAGAAGATGGCAAAACAGAGAGCACTCAGACACTCACACACTCTCTCCCAGACCCATTTGGACACTCGCACACCCACTCACATATGCTTTGAGACACTCACACAATCACTCACACACCCACTCTCAAAGACTACAGTTTTACAGTTAGGAAATGTAATTGAAAAACCTTAGAAATTCACTTAGAAAAATAAAGGTTACAGGGATGTTATAGCTAGGATATAGAATTTTAAAAAAACATTGAAATTCACTGACAAAAACAAAGGCTACAGGGACGTTATAATTAGGCTCAGATTTCACTCGTACAAAACCATAGAAATTCAGCAGTTATAGTTTCCTGAGCTAACTATAACTAACACCCACACAATGCACTGCCTATGACTAGGGGTTGGCGGAACTGGCGGAGTGGCACTACGCGGAATTCTGCAGAGTTGCCTAAAAACTCTGTGGAATTCCGCTCCGCCCTACACGGTTGCCTCAGCTTTCCTCTGTTGGTGGCCCATCACCCATGGCAGTGATCCTGGTGTTGATCCTTCCTGACTCCAGGCTGCCTCCTCATTGCAAGATTCCTCTTCCCGTCCTGGGCTGTGAAACTTCCTTTTGCTGCAGGACCCGTGAGGACTGTGTATGCACGTGTATGGAGTGTGGAAACCTTAACCCGGCCTCCACTCTTCATGCGCACTTATGCACAGTCCTTGTAAGTACTGCAGGGAAGGAAAGTTCCACAGACCAGGACTGGAAGAAGAAGCCTGCACCGAGGAGGCCACGCCGAGATCCAGGTAAGAAGGACTCGGGCAGGGACAGGGCTTGTTTGACCTTAGTTGTGGGTGGCAGGGGCAAACTCCGCCACATGGAGGAATCAGAGTTTTTTGCCAACTACGTACTACCAGCAGAGCGCGGAGTTGGCAAAACTCCACAAACTCTGCTGTCGGAGCAGAGTTCGCCACCCACACTTACTTATGACCTCCCATATTATATCACTCATGAAATGGGCAGTGACATCACTGAGCTTAACTATAAAGTCCCTGTAACCTATGTTTTTTTTCTGTGAATTTCTAAGGTTTATTAATTCTATTTCCTAACTATAACATCCCTGTAACCTTTGTTTTTTTCAGGGAAAATATATATGTATATAGACATATATATAGATTGAAGGATCCCAAACAGCATCCAAACCACCCTTATAAATAGCTAACACACAGTCAGAGAAGGTAGCAGGGCAGAGAAGGAGAATATTAAAGTTTTATGAAAGGGAACTTAAAAATTTTAACTGAGGAATGCTGTAACATTCAGCCGTGTCTCCATGACTGTGGCTGAGTCACAAACATGGAAGATATGTAAGGACATGTAGCAGAGGATGAGTGCCCTGGGAGTGGCTGAATCTTCTGTAGAGGAAATCAAAAAGCGCTGGTATGAACAGCCGTCTCGTGCCACAGAAAGGATGGCAACACGCATGCGGGTCTCTAGGGCAACTCAAATGTACCCCCAACCTCAACAATGCAGTCTATTGTTGAGACAACCCTTAAGCATGAGGCAACCATAGAAATGAGGAACCAGGACATGTCAGCCCCTCAACCATCACTAGGTAAGTTCAAACCTACTGCTATGCCACCATTTATGCCCTTAAACCTGGGGTCTACAAGGATGCAACACACCCTTACCCAGTCATATCTGGATGGTCCATTTAGATGATCAGAAAATTACACATGGTGCAATATGGGACATGTAGTCATAGAGAACAGTGCAGATAGTGTGAGACATTTGTAGAATAATGTTGTACAACCAATGAGATAGTGTGTCACACGTAACATTTTATTGATATTCCCATTTACCACTTAGATACACCTGTGGAAGTACAGGAACGGGCTGCAGATGAGGGAGAAAACCAGGGCCAGATGGAGGAAGAGCAGAGAGAGGTGCCCATGAGTTTGTCAACCTTGTCTCATGCCAGTCTATCTCCCCACAGCCAGTAGCAGTAGCAGTTCAGGATAGCCACCAACCGCCCAGTCACAGGTGCAATCCAGTCACCGGGGTTTGTTAGCAGCACTCAACAGGTGTGTAGGCGCCAGCAGGGAATACAGGCATCTCAGTCCCAGGTGGCATCCAATGAACAGGCGGTGTGTATCAGCCTAGAGGAGGCAATGCTGCAGGTTCAGCCTACAGCAGAAATTAATGAGGTTGATTAACCATAAAGTGACACTGGGCTTCAACAACTTGACCCAGCAGTTGACTGGCAATCAGGCCCACATGGACTCCAAAATGGATGCACTTGCAGGTGCCATTGGTCATCTGTGCACTGAGCTGGCTGAGGACAGGAGCCTGCAAAGGCGTAGGTAGAGAAGCAGAGACATCAGGATAGAGGCCATGACAGGGGCCATAAGGAGGCTTGCGCATGCAACAACACTTTTCAAGCGCACGGTGGCACTGCAAGTTGAGACTGGCCATACAGTGGGGATGTCTCACGGAGATGGCACATATACCAGCAGCCGTGAAGGCCATTCAAACTTCCCATACTGCTGGACTATGGCCCAGATTCTCGTAGCTGTCATGGAATGCAGCACAGCAGCTAAAAATGCTGCACTGCGTTGTGTGACAGGGAGAGAGCAGGAGAGCATCATATTCACAAAGACATGTCTCTCTCCCCCCCTCTCCCTAGCACCAGTGCTGATTTCAGCTGTCCAATCGCTACGCCCACACCTTAGCGCCATAGCGCTAGGGTGTGTGCTTGATTCTAGCATAGGTTTTGTACAGGAAGGGTATCCTTCCTGTACAAAATACTATGCTTAGACAAGTGAAAAAGCTTTTCTACTTTGTATGTGTGCTGCACAGTGCAGCATGCATGCAAAGTCAGAAAAGCACAGAAAAATAAAAACATTTCTCAGTTTAACACCTGCTTTTCAGCAGCATTAATTTTTGCCACTAAACCCTTTCTACTGATGTTTGAGAATAGGGTTTAGCATCAAAGGCATGGGTGGTAGCACGGGTAAACCAATGTACCACCCATGTAATGCCCCCTTGAAGCAAAATAATGCAAAGCAGCGCTTCACTATAAAACCAATGCAAACAACAATTGCTGTTGGTTTGTGAATCCCAAAAATGATTTAGCACTGGTTCAGCATTACAAAATCAATACTAACCCAACTCTAAACCTTTGAGAATCTGGGCCTTATTTCTGAGGAAATTAGTGCACGGTGGCAGTCTGGCATTGTGTTTTGTGCTGTTTGTTTCATGTTTGCAGTGATGTAACTGCACAACATGTGCATCCAAAAAGATATGTTTTTGTGTGATTGATAGGTCACCTATCAATGTGTTTTTGAACCCTGTCTTTAAAGGAAACATAATTTAGAGCATTCAATTACTTGTTGTGGCATTTTGTGTGAGTATTGTATGAATGGAGATGTCTTACCATGCAAAGTACTGTCTGGCTTTGTGGTCCCTGTGCGTTCTCCCCTCAGTTGCTCTGCTTGCCTCGGTTGTCTGCTGGGAAGGTGGTCTAGGTTCATTATCCTCTGAGTTCAATGCAGTCACCTCAATGGATAAGCCTCTCCTGCAGGCAATGTTGTGGAGTATGGCACAGGCTGCCTCAATCTTGCAAACAGTCTCCTGCGCATATTGCAAGTATCCCCCACTCTTGTGAAGGACACCTGAAGCGTAATTTGAGGAGGTCAAATGTCCACTCAATCACCAACCTGGTGAGCCTATGTGCAGTGTGGGTTGTTGGGAAAAAGGTAGGGTGTGAGAATCCATGGCCTGAGAGCATACCCACTGTCACCTGGTAAAGCAAGTATATGTGTGAGACAACATACAAGTGTTGACATTACTTTTTAGTACCTAGTAGGTAACCTTCATCTAAATCCCATCTTTCTAGTCACTAGCATATGCCACTGTGCTTGAATATGTAGGAATCTTGGGCGACACCTGGATATTTTGCCACAATACATATGATAATATTGTGTGAATTACAGACAACTTGTATGTTCAGGGAATGTTTGCACATTTCCACATCATTCCTGGGCAGGTAAATCTGTTGGTGTATGTAGAGGAGCATCTGCAACACCGTTTCGGCCACTGCTATCACATTTTGGTTACAGCCACTGGCCAATAGGTGGAAGGATCACAACACCTATACATGGGTGGGGATTGATTTGCAGTGTTGCTTACTGCTTTTAAGGTGTGGCTTTAAGGTGGCTATTAGCTCCCATATTACTTTGCTTCCACGCTGTTTTGTTCATAAATCTCTTCCTCTGTCTTCTCAAACAAGGTCAGCCTGACTCGGAATATCCTCTCCTGTCTCTACCTCCTCTGCTTAACAGCCAGTATGAGCATCCATCTCGCTATCATGTACAGGGCAACCATTCTGGAACTCCCATATGCATTTTGGCCTGTTTTTATATTTCGGGCCCTATTACTACCTGTTTTGAATTGGTGGTAAATTGCATGTGCAAGCAGACATTTTGTGACTATTCGAAATGTGCGACTCGCTTGTACATGCATTTGTGACTCTCAATTAGTGATTCCCTAATTGCAACTTGCAAAATCCAGTTGCAAATTTTACCGAGTCGCAAATCGGCCGCATCACTATATTTATTTTGCGAATGCTTGTTGTACATCGTGTACGGACGTTTTCTGTCGCAAAGCGATTGGCATCCAATTTGCGAGTCACAAATCCATTGTTCATGTGACCATACAAGAAGTGTCACCCATCGAAGGGTCTGTATAAAAAAAAGGTAATTTCGAGGGATGCCACTTATTTTAGGTTGCACTCTAAAGTTTCACTTCCACATTCGCACATGAACAATAGAGACTGAAAATATTGGAGGATAATTGTCGTTTTTTATAACTCACACGAAGTCAGAGGCGTAGCTAGAGCTTGTGGCGCCCAGGGCTATCCCTCAGATTGCCGCCCCTGTGGGGGGGCTGGGTTGCTGGGGAAAAAGGATGGCAAGCACTTGAAAGAGGACCGAGAGACACGTAGTATCGCAGCTAATAGTTACCTCGATCATGCAAGTTACATGCACATACATGACACGGTCCAAGGCTGCACAGTTGAATACACCGGTGACTGGCAGTGACTGGCAGTACAAAAGAGAACACAGCCTGCATGATCTATCTGTGGACTCAGAAAAACCGCATGTGACATCCATCAGAGAGCTGCGTGAACAATTACCTGGTAATCCCCTCAGCATCATGCAAACATGCACATACATGACACTGTTCAGGGATCCATCATCTACAGCTGACATTAAATGACCATTCATCATGGTCCCCCCATTAAAGCAGTGCACTTTGTGATCTGCATGGTACATGTTCTTTGCAGCTGGCATATTAACCCTCTGTGCTACCTTTCCAGGAGTCAACCCTTCCACTAGACAAAACTCGTATCTCTCTCTAGGAAGAACATCAATCACCGAAGTCATCATGACATTTTTATTGTTTCTAATAATTGCTGGAGGCCAGGAAGGTGGCAGCAAGTTTTTTTAAACCATAATATACTTGCAAACACTAAGCACCCACCCGAAATAGGTACCAAGTGCGGTCACACCGTTTGCACCACCCTAACCTGCTCAAGGTTCATGTGACCTCAGTAACAGAGTCACAGTGACTGGATCACTGTTGCTCTAGGGTGTGCTGCTTCGTAGGTCTGCCCGCAAGACTGGAGATGAACTTCAGTATGGATTGTGGTGGACAGGCCTTCAAGGTTAACTCACAATTGGCACCACTAGGGTACACCTGCTTGTGCTAAGACATCAAGCCTTCTATGGTCTAGTGGGGCCTTGTAAGGTCTAGCATGGGGATATGCTCCCTCAGTAGAGCGGTCTGGTGGACTGGTCATGAAGGCTGAACCCAGTTCCCCAGTTCCAAATTCGACAGCTCTGGCCATAGTGCCACATCCTCTCCCCCACTGAACACTATACTGCACCACTGAGAGAAACTCGCACTGCCTTCAGCTTCAACCTAAGTGTGCCCGCTATAAGCACTTGGATGTGGCTCAATTCAAATTATGCACTTGATAAGAGTAATATGCTGCCTAAAAAAAAAAAGTAAAAACAAACACTCATAGGGAATGCAAGATTAAGTAAAGCATGTGAAATGTAAGCAGAAACAACATGGTTACCTTAACGATCTCTCACTCACTATTCAGAAATCAGTGAGTGGTTTTACCTGAAAAGTTAAGGACATGACTACAGGGCCCTGAAGGGAACCGTTTCAATGGCCATTGATTATATCCTTAATAATCGTAAGCAGTATGGTTTAAAAAGACCACATCCATAAACAGAGCCATGGTACACATTGTGTTTTCCAATCCATCCATCAACCAGGTATTGCAGTACCTCCAGGAACGGTACACTTCCCCACCTGGGGACAACAATGCTGTTCAAAGAAAGATGAGAAAACAAAAGTAGGCTTCACTGTAAAGTCTGTAAAGTGAGGCTGATGTGTTTGGATGTGAATAAAACCAATCTGGCCACTTTGCAACCACTCTGTCTTGCTTTATTTAGATATGTATTTATTTTTCATATTTAAAACCTATTTCTAGAGTGTTTTTCTTTTTTGGATCCATTTCACAGGGAAGCAACTAAATGAAAGAAGGAAAGAGGTTGTGAACCGTTTCTTCAAGTTACGGTTGTCAGTAAGTGAGGAGCAAGACAGGAAGAGAGGGAATAATAGGAAGGTGGGGGGACAGCTGCCAGCACAAAAAAGAAGAGGACATTGCCCGAGTCCTATTCCTTCTCTGCCCGTCCCGAACGTCCACGAAAGCAAGCCGAGCCTTATCTGAATGCCTTTGTCCGCCCCCAAAATAGTGCCGCCTGGGGCGGACCGTCCCCACCGCCCCCCCCCCCCCCTAACTACGCCACTGCATGAAGTCATTTGCTCTTAAGTTCAGACTGTCTCCTGGCCATCAGATTCGAGATAACACTTTGCTCCCTTATGGCTAATTCCACTAAGATTTAAATGAACTTAATTTACTACAGTTTACTCTCATCACGTTTTTTCCTATATCGTCACACTTACCCCACTGCCAGGATACTTGCAACTGAACGTGAACATGAGACGTGAATCTTTCATCACAATTACCTTTCCAGTCGCCACATTCCAAAAGCTCAAAATCAGTACAATTTGTCAATTCCTCCCCAGAGGGATGCACTGGTTTCCGGGGAGCTGAAGCATTTCATCAACCTCCTGAGGAAACACTACTGCTATGCTTTTTCTCTCCTTGATACCAGTCAAGACACATATATGCCTAATTATCCTTTTGGAACATCCTTCCAGTCCATCCCAGACAGCCCCCTGCCTTTCTTGGTTTAAATACGAACTTGAAACACACCACATGCCTATAGAATAGCCATTTACCCTCCTCAATACAAGTATATACATATTTGATGTGTGTATGCAGCAAAAGTAAATGCCGGCGGGTCAGAATAACCTAAGCATATCCCATCTTTGTTGCAATGTTGGGATGAATCTTAAGACATTCGACATTCTTTCAGCACTTGCGTTGACTGCATAACACAACATCTTAAGGAAGACAGTCTGCAGAATTACATGACTCTTCACCCCCTCCTTAAATGCTCCACTTGTTACTTTTTCAGACAATTATTTGATTTCACTCTGAAGGATGAATCCTTATTCTCAATACTAACATGCCACTTTCACTTTCGTTTCTCATCACCTGAACAGACAACCAGAGCAAGCCTTTGCTCATATAGCACCTTGGGAGAAAACACATTTGGCGCCTCATCCTACTCATCATCTTTGACTGTGTCCAAATTTTGGGAGGAAGGTGAGGAGGCAAAGTTAAGGGGCGTTATGAAACGATAAACAGACAATATGCGTACATGGATGCTAGCAGCCTCAAGTAACAGTGTTTAAACACACTTCTCTTTGGGCACAGGTGGAAGGGAGGCTGCTGCTGGCAGCACCTGCGTCTCTCTAGAGGCCAGCCCTTAGAGAGACAAATGTACCAGGTAGTGACGTAGTGGGTAGTTAGCCGTCATGGCTTAACGCCTCCCTCTGCCACTTCTGAAACACAAGGCTGCACCATATTTACAAGGATATGGTGCATTCTTGCACTTCCCCCGGCGCTGGCTCTACACATAGCAGTGTAGCGCCAACACACGCACCCTTGCACCATAGTGCAAGAGTGTCTGCGTGCAGGGGAGTATTGTTTATGAGTAGGAATGAGTGTGAGACCTATTGCAGTGCAAATGCTTGTTTCACTCTTGTTTCACGCACTCTCAAGTAGTTGATAGGAGACACATAGGACTTTATACAACTTCTAAATATATAAATACTGTAGAATTATAGTCTGCTGCCAAGGGACATACCGGTCATTAGAGGCCCACTAACTGAGTAATAGACATAAGCTGCAGGCATACAATAAAATGGGGATTTCAGAACTGCCTATCTGCAAACACTCACCAGGCAGTCACTGATAACACCATTAATAAATGCAAACTTCAATTGTTATTCCTCACTGAAATACAGCTCAATATTAACTTCCAATCGACCTTTGATTTCTTGGTGCTGAAGAGTAATAATTTATAAGGACATTCCAAAAGGAATGTCTTGGAGGATGTCAGTGCGTCATTGCATAACATAAACCATTATTTGCAAAAAGTTGCATTCAATCCTATTCTTCCTTAGAATACATAAAAAATCTTGGAACATATCACTTTGTGAGACCATCAAATTACACATCATATAGCAGCTCTACCAATTAAACTAAATCTTTCTGGATGAGTGAAAGATGATACCACCTCTACACAAACTTTATACTCAAGAAATATTGTTTGAAGCTTCAACATAAACTGGAGGTTTACCATAAACACCCTCACTGGCCACTTCCAAAAGTCATTAAAGAAAATCAACTTCAAACACTTGTCTTTTGATGACAGAATCATAAAAAAGCAAACTCATTGCACTGATAATTGCAAATTTCACAAATCTTAATTTTCTCAAACTAATCATTGTAGAGCAGTCAGATCGCTTTGTTGTACTTTCATTGTTCACCTGCACTTTGAAAAGACAAACAACATACTCTAAACAAAAAAACTATCCCATCACTCCAAAGAGGGTTCTGAACAGTTTACTGAACCCACTCTTGCACTAGCCACCCAACAGGTCTTAACAGAGGTCAATGGAAATAAGAAAATAATTTGATTCCTTTGGTAAGTTTAATGAAGCAATCTGATCTGTATATTGACCAGATAGCCCCTCTAAAACCTTAAATAAGTGCACAGACCTTCCGAAATACATGGTTCTCAGATGTTCTATTGGCAAAAAGAAAAATACTGTGTACATTGGAAAGATTATACAAGTCAAATGAATTTGCAGAGTTTTATGCATTCTCAAAGACAGTAGTACAAGAACAATATCATACCTGCAAAAACAACTCTTTGACAAGATTTGAAACACCATTAAAATCCCTAGGAACTCTTCCACACAATAAGAATTAACACTAAACTTCAGCTTCTTCAAAACCCTATCCCGAGACAAATTTCACAGAGTTAAAAACTTTTTCCACAACAAAATCGACCCTTCAAGAATTTTATAGGTCCTACAACAAATCATAAGAAAACTTTCACCATTTGCTTTTCAGTCATTTCAGAAGAACAGCTAACATGTTAAAATTAGCCTTATACTATTATGACATCATTCTGCTCCAGTGGTCAAAAGAACTTTGGGGCTCATTATGATGGCGGGCGGACATGAGTCCGCCCGCCATCATAGTGGTGCTGGGACTGCCCGCCAGACGTGCGGCAGTCCCACCAGCCCAATTAGGATGCGCCCACCAGTATGGCGGGTGCATCCTGGCCTTTTAACATTGCGGACGGTGCTGCTGGCTGCAGCACCGTTCACAATGCCAAAATGCCACGATGTGCATTTCCATGCACAACGTAAGATAAGTTTCTGCATTGGCATTCAGATCATTGTTGATTTATCTTGCCTGGCTCCACCATGCCTGAAATGGCAACTCTAGGCATGGGCAATCAGAGCCGGGAGGCCGTCCTGAGAATGGCAAAACTCCCAATGCACTAAAACAGTGACCAAATTATTCGGTGTGAACCAATGGCGGCTCTGCCAGCCAACATGCAGCAACCCCCCCACTCCTAAATGCCCCGCAATTCAAGTGATGCTCTAATTTCTTATCAAATACAAGAACGATGATGGATGCAACCCAGATCTGTGACTGGGGGTGAGTGTCTGAAAAGTTTCACTGCTCTATCCATCATTTCCTTGTGTTTGCTCTAATTTCTAACCATTTTTTACCACTTGTGCAGTTTGTGGGCCGCTTACAATCATAGCATGCAAACATAGGCACCCCACACAAGTGTTAGTGGTTAGGTCTCACCCAGGCAGCACTTGCGCTGTCTCTTCGAGACATGCTGAATGCAGGATATGGGCATAAAGCTCTGCCCACTTTTTGCCTATATTTTAGCTGGCTCCTGTCCCTGTCCTTTGTAAACGGTGGCTTTCATTGTTTAATAGGCTTAGTAGTCTCTCCTTAGTACTGCCATATCTCTTCTTGTAACCTCTCATGAGGACACCCCCTGTCAATTGTGTTCTTACTCCCTAGGTTTTAATTACAGCCTCAGAGCACTGGTTTCTTAAAGGGCTTCAGGCCAGACAAATGCTTGGTCCTAAGCAAGGCTGGCAGTGGTTACTATACTCACTAGCACATGTTACATTTATATGAGACCGTCTATATATTTCCCTTCATCAGGTCCACACAGAGTACAACCTTATCCGGAAGTAATGTTTTATAATTGTCCCATTTCAAAGCTACTAATTGTGTACATGGACATAGCTATTCGAATGTGCTAGTGGTACGGTCTTGCATGCAATGCATTTTGGGTAGGGTGGATTTACCAGGTCTTCTGCAGGGTGCAGTACCATATGTGACCAAAGAGGGCCCATGTGACCCCTGTTAGCCACAGATATTACTGCACCCTGCAACATGGCTAGGTAAAAAACATTGGCATTTATAATGCCAATAACTCCAACTTTCCAGGGTGAAGTACTATATGTGGCCAAAAGAGGTCCCATAGGACCTCTTTTGGCCACATTTGGTGCTGCACGTTGCAACATGGCTAGGTAAAAAACATTAATTGCCTTACAAGTAATGAATAAATCAAAGATTAGCAAGCATATTCAATGCTGTTGGAATACAAAAACACTGGCAAGTGAGTGCTGGCAAAAGTATTATTTTTATGTAAGTTAGTGCGTTCATGTATATTTTCAAATATTTAAAAGGCTGTCAATATAAACAAAATCATGAAGTGACATATATTGTAGTGACATTGAGTGTTCAGTGATGGTGGTGCAGTGCATATATATACAGGGTGAAATCGAGGAAATTAAAGCTAAAGGTAGTCAGAACAAAAAGGAAAAACAATATCTCTGGTGAATAGCATAATTGCTTATTGTTTTGGACCAAGAGACTTGATAAAGCTGAGCCATATAATATCGTCGACGTTTCGACCCTGACAGGAGCCTTATTATAACGTGTCATGGCGGGTCTTCTTCAGGACAAGGGAGAAGAGTGACAGCCTGAAAGCAAGAAAGGAAGGTATCAATGTGTGTTACAATTGATAAGGGCAAGGTGATAACTGGGGTGGCAGGGTCAAAAATTGACAAAGGTCTAAGTTTAGACCTGAAGTCTAAGTTTAGACCTAAAGTCTAATATTACTGCTACTAAAGTTAGACTTTTGGTCTAAGTTTAGACCAAAAGTCTAAGGGCCCGATTATGATTGCGGAAGGCCCGTCACCGCCAGCCATGGACCGTGGCGGACGCAAAGACTGTTCACCACGGGACCGCCATAAGAAATCTCACAGATTGCTTGGTGGATGGACCACATAGCCAAAAATGGTGGCGTGCCTAGCAGGCACTGTCCACCAAATTACGATGCTAGCCAGTGCAGGCCTTTCCATGGCGGTGATGCCGCCATGGAAAGGCAGGTGGGGATTAGTGACGTGGCCGGTTACGGGCCCCCTTTGTGTTGGGGGAGGTGAGGATGCATTTGGGGGGTACCCGTGGTATCCCCTACATTTTACAGCACAACGTGGCAGGCACCGTGTGGTGCCTATCACGTAGTGCTGTGAAATGCACATCACAGAATTTTAACATTGCGGCAGGTGTTACTGTCAGCAGCACCCGCTTCAATGTTAAAATGCAGGATCCGACCGCCACAGTGGCAGTCGCATCCTGATTGGGTGTACAGGACCACCGTATGCATGGTGGACGGTCCCGGTTTACACCAGGATGGTGGACGGACTCCAGTCCGTCCTCCATCCTAATGAGCCCCTAAGTTTACTACTACTAAAGTTAAACTTTTGGTATATGTTTAGACGAAAAGTCTAAGGGCCCGATTCACAGAACTAACTTAAGACAAAATCCTAAACTTACTACTTTTGGTATTCACAGAAGTTAGGATTTAGTCTTAAGTTTGTCTTAAGACAAACTTAAGACAGACTTAAGACAAACTTAAGTTTGTCTTAAGTCTGTCTTAAGTTTGTCTTAAGTCTGTCTTAAGTCTGTCTTAAGACAAACTTAAGACTAAATCCTAACTTCTGTGAATACCAAAAGTAGTAAGTTTAGGATTTTGTCTTAAGTTAATTTTGTGAATCGTCCCCTAAGTTTCGATCTAAAGTTCAACTTTACTACTACTGATCCAGAGAAAGGCCAGAATGAATAATTTACAATCAACGATTTACTCAAACATGGGCCCATATACATATTCAAGCTTCCTGACTGTTTCGCTCGGGTCAAGTTTTATTTTCACCTTGATCTGAATTAGTCAATGTTTAACTAACTTTCACAGATCAACACTCTTCCTTTGGTCAATGGACCTTTAGTCTAGTAGTTGATGGTGATATTAACAAATAAATAAATGTATCTTTATCTCTCAATAAAAGAATCACAGACTCCGGGTAAGATTTAATTAATTTTATCTAATAACTCATTCAAAATGAACGCTCATTTGTACAGATTCACAGTGCAAACTCCATCAACTTTCATGGGAGAGAAAAATTAATTTATCAAATTACATTCAAATTACAGATGCATTCAACAATTTCAATGCATTAGGAGTGATAGATGAAAAGACAAAAGACATAATAATTCATACTTTGCAAAAGATATGCAAATTTTAAGACAGAATAATATTTACCAAATGGTGTAACAGGGAAAACCAACTCCTGGCCAAAAGGACTGGTGGAGGTCACCGGATTAAGAGTCAGGAGACAAAGACTATAGGATAGGTGCAGGATAGGATGATACTTACTACACATCTCTAGCACCCCGATGTACCGGAGCACATCCTTCTCTTACACTCTCTCCCTCCTCGATATTCTTCCGCAAATCTTCAATCTAATCAGGCTATCCTTTGGGATTAAATCCTCCCAGTCTGTTCTCTTCCAGCAGCAGCTCTCGCCTACACCTCACTCAGCATCGACGTCCAAACTTCTTAACTTAAATCACTCTAGTTATAGTCTTTATTTTTGCATGTTCCACCCTCAAAGTTGCAAGTCTCAGTGGATCATAGATTTTTTTTTAGGAATTGACAGGATAGTTGTCATCACCTCATGCTGTCATTCTTGATTTCTTAATGAACTTTTTCTCTAACAAACCCTTCCCATTTAATTTATTCATTTTTCGGTGCCATTTCTTTTCATACATGTATTCAAAGAAACAGTTTAGATACAAATTTTATATGTAATTCTACAGTTGAAGAGCATTCCCAGGCTTCTGTCCTTGGCTCTTGGCAGCCTGTCAATGATCCGGTCAACAGGTTACTTCAAAACTTCAGTGCGCAGACTCAGCTTGTGTTACGTTTGAACCGCTATCTTTTCCCTTGGCTTAGCACATCAGGCCCAAACGCACACTAATAATAAAGGAATCATAAACAGATGTTATTTTCTCAAATATGTTATTATCACTGTTCACCACCCACTTCTACTATATCCCATGTCATTTTCGTCTTTGTTAAGCAAAAGCATTAGCAGTAACAGTCCTTTTAAAAATCAGACAAGCATATGCCAGGCACGCGGTGCCTCGAGACCTACAGTTAGCAACTCTTTGCGCATGTGTGAGAGTTTCCCTCTCACATGGGTTAATCACATGGTTATTTGAGCAGTTCTAGTTCGCACAAGCGCACAACAATTTTCGGTTTCAAGTTGGATTTCTGTTACGCAGCAATTATTCTTTGTTATTTAGGCATACATAAAAGCTCTTTTCCCCATATTTAAATGTCATGTGTATGTTAGTTTTCTTTTATCTACTATTTCTTATTATTAGTACCTGTTAATGAGAGGTTGATCCGAGCAAGTTTCTTTTCCTCGAATCCTTGCTCCATCACTACTAAAGTTAGACTTTAGGTCTAAGTTAGACTTTTGGTCAAAACTTAGACCAAAAGTCAAACTTTAGTAGTGGTAAAGTTAGACTTTGGGTCTAAACTTAGACTTCTGGTCCAAACTTAGACTTTTGGTCTAAGTTTACTTTTGTGAATCAGGCCCATAGTATTTTGCGCTGAAATATATATTCTAAATTGCAGATTTGCACTTCATGTAATTAGGCAGAATTTCACAAAATGTTCCTGAAATCTTGTGAAAGCAAGTTAGGTCAACTTCGAACACCCCTACTTGTCAGCACTTTGGACAGAGGGCTATAGCGATGCTATGCCCCCCCTTTCCAATAGTTATCATCTAAATATAAACCGCAGGAACAGGCTCAAGGACAACGACAAATGGATGCGGTGACAAATGTCATAAATGCTGAAGGCATGTCGTGGAAGCCATACACGCCACACCCCACGTTTTGGGGTGCTCTGTCTGTCTAACGTATGAATAACTAAATTTGAAGATATTACAAATAGTTAACCATATTCGCTAGCTAAAGTTAGTTCTTTTCTTTCAGTTAATGGTGGTGATAATGACTACAAAGAGAAGATTACTGAATGCCTAGTTCTTCCTGAGCCACATAATCCTTTTGACAGAGCATTAAAGAACCCACATTATTGCCATATTGAAATCCTTAGTGTCTTGCGAGCAGAATCTTGTTTGCATATCACAGAGATACCAGGTCAATTGCCAAGAACACCCAGGACTGGCATCGTCTGTCCCTGATATGACCTCTAACCACGAGGTTACATTAGCAAACGACTTGTCTTTGAGCAGCGAGTGTTGGCTTTGAAGTTCATAGTTGGCTACCCAGGGCAGAAGAATATCTGTTCCCTTTTTAATCCTTGGCAAACATGAAACTCATCTGGCACACCTGAAACAAATAGAAAGCAAAGCTCTAAAAAGATTTTGTAAATGTGCCCTCTGATTAAACTCCCGCTGTTTGATCATCTTTCTTATTTGCCATCAAGGCAGTCAAATTTTGCCCTGGCTAGAGAGATTTGCCAGTTACCCTCTGAAGATAAGGTATTTCCGGCTTAAAATATGAATCTGTCGGAAAGATTGCAGATTAGATCTCTAGAATGCAACTAACAGAACTGTTCCTTAGAAGTAAATCTATAAAAACGTGTTTTGTTGATATGTGGAACTTTGGTAGGTAACTTCGAATGCCATATAATCATGCTTAAAGTTATACAGTGCTTCCGCTAAAACAATTTGACTTCAAAATCGTGAATTTATTGTTACACCCTCATTTGGAAGTACACAGAAACTTTACAGTAATATCCCAAATTGCTAATAGCGTTGCTGCAAATAGAACTCATTGTATAAATGCAAATGTAGCCATAAATGGGGACTAACATGTAGAAATAGCATGGGATTAGTAAGAGTTTTCCCCTATTTTAAGTGCAGAGTGTGCATTTTGTTTACATTTCCATAACAGAGAGTGCCTTTCCCTGCAGTGAGATGGTATTACACAGCATAGCAAATGCGATATTGCTGTTTTTGTAAAGCAGCAATAGTACTTCATTTTAAAAAGCAAAAACGTGCTAAATGTAATTCGATTTACTATTAATGGAAGTGAGCTGTCCCTTATCTGTCAAAAGACTTGGTAGCATCTGATGCACCATTTGCTGAATTTTCTTCCAGGAACTGAGCGCCTGATGTACAAGCCATTTTGCAGCTGAAAGCATGCGACTGGCAACATCACATGGTTTGAATTCGAAAAATGGCTTTTTAGGTCTCGCCTGACCCAGCGCATGCGCTGGTCTGGCGAGACTTATTGAGAGGGCTCCAAAAAGTGCTGCCAGGCCAGCCTAGAGCTACAGTGCATGTGCGCGGGCACGCGCGCCGCGCTTTACCGCGATTACTTTCACTTTCACGGCCCCACGGTCGCTTTGATGTTTGAACGGGATCACTTTCACTTTCACGACCGCTTTGCATAGCCAATAGGTCTCGCTTTTGGGACTTTATAAGTATTTAGTTATGCAACTGTTGCATGACTAAACACTTATAAGGTCCCAAAGGCGAGACCTATTGGCTATGCCAATGCTTGTTTAAACATGTAACATGTTACCGAATCACAAAATGGGTTTAGAAGGGTATAACAAATCGCAATTTGGAAGGAGGTGTTTGGGACGTCTTTTCAAAATAGTGATTCACTGTGGTATGCATCATTATTTTGTGAGAAATAGAGGTCTGCTGACCCCATCAGGCCACCATCACCTGTGATGGCAACCAACCACAACGAGTTGTACAATGCAATTTGCAACCTATCTCATGAATTAATATGAGGTCGGATTGTGATCCATGTTAGTCAACAACGGGCCTCCCTAAACTAAAATATAGGAGAATGAGGAAGGAGAACAAGATCAAATAGAGACTAAGCACCTCAATACCTCCAAATAAATATCACGATCTATGAACAATAATGCCCAGAAAACTGATATACATTTCTTAATCATATATTATACATTTCAAAATACATCTTCGATTGTTTTGATATATGATTTCCTCCAAAAAGCACACAAAATACATATCAATACACTCTATACAAATAATTAAATAAAGTCTTCCATTCCTCTCAATCATATCTTTTGATCTCTGCCATACAAATTCACAACATGCAAAAAAATAGTTCTCATCCATACACGATTGAGAATTTATCGTAGTAGATAGATGGGTTGGCAAAATTCAATTCCATTAGCAAAAAGTCAGTGTGTGTGCAATTTGCAACTACTTACAGACAATGGAAATTTCACACATCATGCACTGGATTCCTTTGTGGTCATTAGCAAATCAGATTACTCCATGGCTGTTCAAATGAGGCGTTGGATTAAGGCAAGTATTGTAGAAAGATGTGTGAAACTGTGTGGTAGAAAATTTGAATTCTAGTGGGTCTGCTTGGCATTAAATTGCATAATAATGAACATCTGTTTTCAGCTGCAATTAAAGTATTTGGTGGTGAGCAATTTACAAAATAGAAGAACAAGTTACTTACCTTCACCCTAACTGGTAGAGACTCTATCTAGCCGCAAATTCCTTACCTTAGAATAATCCCCAGGCGTCAGACTGGATATGGACATTTTTCATGAGCAGTACCCCTTTGCGCCGGTAGATGGTGTTGTTCTACTCCGCGTGAAATTGTCGACGTTGTCCGTGCCGGAAGAGATGGCACAGTGCCTATATAGGGGGCAACCCCAGGATGCTGATGACAGTTTCTTTATCTGACTTTCTATTGACTGAAGCGTGGAGCCACGAAGAACACTGACTACTGGTGTGGGAAGATAAGACCCTTAAGAGTGAAACAGCCCTTCACTCTGTTCGCAGAGTGGGGAGGATGGGTGGGTTGGTGAGGAATCTGCAGCTGGATAGTGTCTCTACCAGATAAGGCGTTACGCAAGGTGAGTAACTTGTTCATCTGATAGAGACTTTAAGCCACGGTTTCCATACCTTACCTTGCCCAAGCATACTTCCCCAGAGGTGGGGCCGGGCCACTAGAAAGTCCTGCAGGTATGAACGGGCAAAATGCCTAACTTGCCAGACCTGACTGTCCTGGTGGAAGTGCTTTGTAAACGGGAAACAACCTTTACAACGCAGTCATTACATCGCACTACTTTTACAACGCAGTCATTACAACGCAACATCCTTTACATCGCATGTCATTACAACGGAGCCATTACATCGCATGTCACTACAAGGCATGTCATTACAACGCATGTCACTACAACGCAGGCATTACATCGCATGTCATTACAATGCATAGTAACCCTACACTATCCAACACTTACCCTACTGTTGCATTCACTGGAGTTAGAATAGTAATTTTTACCCCTACACTATCCAACACTTACCCTACTGTTGCGCCCACTGGAGTTAGAATAGTCATTTTTATCTCTACACTATCCAACACTTACCCTACCATTGCATTCACTGGAGTTAGAATAGGAATTTTTACCCCTACACTATCCAACACTTACCCTACTGTTGCGCTCACTGGAGTTAGAATAGTAATTTTTACCCCTACACTATCCTACACTTACCCTACTGTTGCACCCACTGGAGTTACAATAGTAATTTTTACCCCTACACTATCCAACACTTACCTTAAATGCAATGTAATGGTATGCGTTGTAATGGTATGCATTGTAATGGTATAATGCGATGTGATGGAATGCATTGTAAATGTAGTTTCTAAAAATCCGTTGTAATGGCATGCACTGTAAAATAAAGCGTTGTAATGGATGCTGCGATGTAAAAACTGCATTGTAAAGGCACGCGTTGTAAATGTTTGCATTGTAACATCATACATTCTTTGTAAACGTGTGCAGAGAAGCCCACATTGCTGTACTGGGAGGAGACTGGGCTGATCTGGGCTGAGCAAACTCTGAGAGGCGAGTAGCAATTCTAGTTCGATCTTCCTTCTCTTATCGATGAAATGTGCGGAGAACTCATCAGCATTACGTAGTATCTCCTTGCCAACCAAGTAGTGTTTAGAATGGCAAGTTGCTTGTTGTTTGATGATTTCTAAAAGTTTTTGGGGTCTGTTTTTTGCCATTATCTAGTTGTGATCTGAAGTATTCAGCTTTTGACATTCTGATGTGTTTGTGGTAGGAATTTCTCAGTGCCCTCAATTGCTTGAGGTGAGGGCCAGAGGGAAAGATTCTCCAAGATCTCTCAGCAAGCCTTAGAATGTGCCTGTGCTCATTTAAACTGCCATTCAACCATGGTTCGGACTATCTGCTAGGTATTCTTTTAAGCTGCTTCAGAGCAATCGTGTCTAATATGCCTGTGATGGATTGAGTGTAATGATCCGTAAGCTTGTTCGCATTCATCATGTTTATGGAGGAGGTAGGATGTTCTTGCTAATAGCAGTTAGTTCAGTAGGATTAATATGTCTTAGGTCTCTAGACCATTGTCTGGGTTTAAGTAGTTGACCCTTTCTCGATAACACCTTTTCCAGCATAAGGAAGGAGATTAAGTAGTGATCCAACCTTATGCATGGTGTTCTGGATTCAAGTTGTACCAAGTTATCCTTGGGATGATAAGATAGAGGGGGAAGCCTATATTGTGTGTTGTGACATTGCAAGATTGGGTTAGGTTGAGGTCTGTAAGGAAGGCATTGAAGGTGTTAAGAATGAGGTAATTTAAGTCATTCCAATGGAAGCTGAAATCACCAAGGAAGATCTGATTGGAGTGTTGGATTCAGTTCGACATGATGGTCTCCATCATTTGTTCAATAAACGGTAAGTTATTACCCGGGGGCTGTAAACTATGTGCGGTTTACAGACAAGTTTATTATTGCTCAATATTTCTATATCTAGGTATTCACACAACATCATTGTAACCATTTGTGATTGTTTTAGGGTGAGCGTGGAGCGGTAAATGCATGCTATGCCCCCCTCCCAGCTCTTCTTGATCTATCCATTCTGATGATGTCATAGTTGGGTGGAACAAGTAAATCCTAAATGGGAGGGGATGAAATCATTGAGCTATGTTCATGTTAAGATAAGGAGGTCTATGTCTTGAGCAAGAATGAGATCAGCAATGTCAGCTGCATGCTTTACCACCGATCTGCAATTAAGGAGCAAAGATCTGAGGTGAGATTTGGTAACTAATGTCTCATGGTATATAATGTGGACTTGAAGCATATTATGCTTGTTTTCATGGATCTATTATTGAGACTGGGTTCTCTATGAGGGTTGAAGGGAATAGCCTGGATGATGCTATGTCAGGATGTCGAGTTTTTGTGTGTATTGGTATTTGATAGCAGAAGGAAGTGTATATCAGCATCAGATAGGGTTCTGTAACCCTCTGGGGTCTGTAGGTAGAATTGGAGCGGGGTAGAGATTTCACGAGCGGGTTCATTGAATTCTCATTGATCTTTGAGACAAGATGAGAGAAGTTATCATCAAAGAGTTGATAATGCACTCGGAACTCTTTTGTGTGGTCAAAGTAAAATGACAATGCTGTTTTTGGGTCTAGCGTTGGAGTCTCTCCTCTTCTTTAGAGGGATGAGGCAGAACATAACAGGTAGGCAGGGTAATGGACTGGCCTACATGAAAGGGAGTTGCCATCTTCAGTAGGAAGAATACTCCAGTCTGAAGGGCCAGTTTGTCTGCATTGATGGTGTGGTTCAGAGGCCGAGATGACAGAGGCGGAAGCTCAATGATCCTCCAGCCGTTTTAAGGTCGAAGTCTACCAGACAGCGCAGGGACATTCAGAAAGCTGATCTGGTAATGTATTCCGCCTGCTGCTTACCATTGGCTTTGTGGTTTGGAACTCACATTCTCTGGCCTTCTATTTGCTGGCTTTATTTGCTTTAGGCTGTCCAGCGTGAGTGTGTCCCTACCGTTGCCCAAACCATGTTTACTGAATTCTCCCATAAATTCGCTTTCTGTATCAGGCCTTTAAAGGTTGTTCTTATCTTGTCACATTTTCTGTGCATTCAAAGACTGAGGTCAAATGTCAAGCGCTGTTTTCTGAGTGAGCTTGGTGATTACATTTTTTCCTCTGACTGCAAAGTGAGAGAATGTATGTGACAATCCTGCTGAGAACCCATGTAAGAGGAAAGGGTGTGGGATTTTTTGTTTTCTAACACAAAACAAAAATAAAAATTAACTGAGCTGATGTTTTAGAATATATCAGAATGAGCACAAATGAAGCATTTTTTTGTGATCCTGAAGTTTGGTGGGTAACAAATATTTGAATATGATCAAAACAGATCAATACACTGGGAGATGACATTTGTACACATTTTTGTTTGCATGCAGTAAAGCCATATTTGGGTGCAAATGTAATGGTCATTTCAATTGAAAATGTGTTGCCTGTGAAGGCAGTACCTACCACACCATCCATATTCCACACTGCGCCACGCCACTCTATGTCTTTCTACTTTATTTCATGCCACTCCTCTCTACGACATGCCACTCCACTCTATGGCCCTCCACTCTAAGATACTCTACAGCATGCCATGCCACTTATCTCCATGCCACTCCAATCTACGCAACTCACTCCATGACACAACATGCCTTCCACTCTACGTCCCTCTGCTCCCCACCACTTACCCCACTCCACACTATTCCAACCTATCTCATTCCACTCCAATCTAACCACTCCACTCCAAACCACTCCAATCGATCCCACTCCACTTCAATATATCCCAATCTACCTCACCTCACTCCACTTCACTACAATCTTCCCCAATCTACTCCACTCCAATCTTCTCCACTCTTGACCAGCCCACTCCAATCTACCCCAATATATCTCACTCACTCAACCCTGATCTATCCACTCCAATCTACTCTACCCCACTCCATTGTACCCTACTCCCCTCCAATGTACCCCACTCCACCCAATCTACCACAATTCAATCTACTCTGCTCCCCCACTCCAAGCTATCCCAATCTACTCCTCTCAAATCTATCCCACCCTACCCAATCTACCCCATTCTACCCCATCAACCCCGCTCTATCCAATTTACCCCAAGCTACCCAATCTACCACACTCAAATATACCTCACCCATCCCAATCTACCCTACACATCTCCAATCTACCCCACTTCCCCATCTACCACACTCTTCTCCAATCTACCCCACTCCAAACTACCACAATCTACCCCACTTCATTCCATTCTACCCTATTATAATCCACTCAATGTACTCCACTCCAATCTAAAAGATTCCACTCCACTCCAAACTTCATGACACCATTCAACTCTACCCCACTGCACTCCAATCCACTCCAATCGACCCCATTCCACTCTTCCCCAAACTACCTCACTCTACTCCAATCTACCTGAATATATCCCGCTCCAAACCAATGCAACCTAATCAACCCTACCCCTATCTACCCTACTCCAATTTACCCCACTCTAATCTACGCCAATATACTCCTCTCCTATCTGCCCCAATCTACTTCACCCCAATCTACCCCACTTCACTGAAATCTACCCCACTCCACCACAATCTACCCAAATTCAATCTACCCCATTCCAGACTACCACGCTTATCTATCAATTCCCCCACTCCAATCTACCCCAGTCTACCCCACTCCATCCCACTTCAATCTATCCCTATCCACCGCACTTCATTTTACCCTACTCTATCGCACTCCACTCTACGCCAATCTACCCCACTCCACTCTACCTTAATCTACCCCATTCCACTCTACACCAATTTACCCCGATCCAATCTACCCCCACCCCACTCTAACTTACCCCAACCCACCTCACTCCATGCTACTAACTTTCAACCATGCTAAATAGCAGCCACACTGGTGTACAACATGGCTAAAACACATTGCCAAAGCCAATAACTCATACATAGGCAATGACCAATTGGCTTTGCCAATGCTTCTTATGGTAAGGAGCCTGATAGGACAGTTGTGTATCTGCTCACAAGGAGAACACATTAGAAATGTAAGGACTAAATTAAGATCCCTCTGTAACATAATGAAGGGTGCATGTGAGAACATGTGTTGGAGGCCTTTCAAAATGTACGATGGGGGTCTTGAACAGAGGTGGCTGATATGGCAACTGCAGAAATGCCAAGATGGCCTTTTAAAGTGCCCAAAGCAGAACACTGCTGGACCAATGTAAGAATGAACAAAATAATGTGGGAAAGGGGTGCAGAAAGAGGGTCAACTTGTCTGTTTGTACACCATGCCATGAACTTGCTCCAAAAGCAGCCATATACTGTTTTGGTGGAGGGATGTCAGGCTGCCAAGATAACATTAAAGACCAGGTCGAAGGTCATCAGCTGTCAGCTGTCGCCTCTCAATCTCCACACATGAAGAGGAAGCATTCTCAGGTTTTGGTGCAGAACCCTGCCATGTTGCTGCAACAGAAGATCCTCACGCAGACGCAGCCTAATCGGAGTACCTGTGCTCAAGCTCAAAAGCTCGGGTTACCAGACTCTCCACGCCTAAACCGGACTCACAAGAATGACTTAGGGCCAGTCATTCCTGATCTTCTTGAGAACTCTGGGCAGGAGTGGGATTGGCGGAAAGGCTTACAGGAGGCCTGAGCTCCACTTGAGCCGAAAAGTGTCTCTGAGCGAGAGTGGCCTTGGAAACACCAACGTGCAAAACTGCTGACATTGCACCACCTCCATATGAAGATGCCATTGGTGTTACGTTAGGCATTGATGGCTGAGTTTGTCTGCCTTGGAATTCAGAGAGCACGCCAGGTTTTGAACCACAAGGGATATGCCCTGACGTTACAGCCATGTCCAAAGGCGTAGCGCCTCTTGACAAAGGGTCCATGACCAAACTCCACCCTGCTTGCTGGAATAACACATGGCAGTGGTGTTGTCTGTTAATATCTGAAGCAGCCTTCCCCTGATTGCAGGAAGAAAGGCCTTTAATGCCAGCTGGATCACTTGGATCTCCAAAAGGTTGATGTTGAGTCCGAATTCCGCTGGAGACCAGAATCCTCTGATCTCCACTTCTACCAGATGGCCTCCCCAGCCCAAAAGTGATGCACCTGTCACTACATTCAGCTCTGGTTGGGGAACGGAGAGGGGTTTGCCACTAACCCAGTTGCAGTTCATTAGCCACCACTGCAGGTCTTTAGCAGTTCCCTCCGAGATCTGGACCATATCAGAGAGATTCCCCTGATGCTGTGCCAACTGGAACTTCAAGTCCCACTGCAGAGCCCTCATATGCCAACAGGCATGTGTCACAAGAAGGATGCAGGAAGCCATGAAGCCCAACAGTCTCAGAGTCAGTCCCACCAAAATCCAGGATAAAGGCCAAAACATCCGGATCATAGACTGATTATCCTGTACTCGCCACTCTGTAGGATAGACCCAAAACTGCACTGTGCCCAGAACAGCTCCGATGAAAGGGAGCATCTGAGAAGGATTCAGGTGTGATTTCATCATGTTGATAGTGAGCCCCAGCAAGTGCAAAAGGTTCGCCATAGTCTGAGGGTGGGAAAAGACTGCCTGGGGTGATCCCTTCTTCAACAGCCGATCATGGAAGTAGGGAAAGATTGGAATCCCTGACCTCTGCAGGTGAGCTGCAACCAACGCCATCATTTTTGCGAACACCCAAAGGGTGTTCGTAAGGCCGAAGGGGAGCACGGAAAACTGAAAATGCTCTTTGTCTACCATGAACTGCAGGTATCGCCTGTTGGTAAGAAGAGGGGGAAGTGAAAATAAGAGTCCTATAAGTCCAGCGATATCATCCAGTCTCTTGGGTCCAGGGCAGACAGGAATTCTGCAAGCGTGAGCACATTGAATTTCTTCTTTTTTCGGGAAGAGATTGATAAGGTTCAGGTATAGAATAGGAGGAAGTCCTCCATTCTTCTTGACACCAGAAAGTAGTGAAAATAGCAACCATGACCTATTTCTGATGCTGGCACCTTCGCTATGGCTCTCTTGGCCAAGAGAGCTAATACCTCCTGATGAAGCAAAGGTAGGTGGTCCTCCATCAGCTTTTCACAAGTAGGTGGTAGGGGCGGGGGGGGCCATAGAGAGGAAGGAGTAGCCACTTTGGAATAGCAGCAAAACCCAACAGTTGGATGTTATTGACCTCCGGTGGTGCAGGTGATGGCATATCCGGCCCGCTACTGGATGCCGATTATGATTGAATAGCATACTAAAGAGGTTTGGAGGCTGCAGTTATCGTAGGGATGGTTGACTGGCTCGACCTCTGGCTGTCTGTCCCACGTGGTCTGTAGGAACCATGTCCTCTGCCACAAAAAGAGTGTGTGTTTTGCTGGCTGTGGTGTCTGGGTGTGTAAAGACACAGTTGGAAGTCCCATCTGTGGCCATGAAAGAGGTGGAACATGAGCTGGGGTTGGCGAGGGGCCATGGAAAGGCCCAAGGACCTGGCCAAAGCTCTGTTGTCCTTAAAGTACTCAAGCTCAGAGTCCACCTTTTCTCCAAACAACCGAGAGCCATCAAAGGGCATTTCCACTTGGACATTCCCCGAAAAGCCAGTGGTCCTCAGACAGGCGTCGACAATGAAATTGCTCTGCCGAGTGAGTCAGTCGTATCCAACCCACATTGTATGGTGAATAGGGCTGCATCTCTCCCATCAGTAATTACTTGAGAATGTATGGCTCAAGCCTCCTTAGAGACCATGATCAGCACTTGCGCAACCGTGTGCCAGATGGTATGGAGTATCGGCCCAAGAGGCTCGCGTTGTTCACTGAACACAGTGCCAGGCTGGCAGAAGAGAACATCCTCCTCCCGAAGTTATCCAAACTTTTGGATTCCCTGTCTTGTGGAGAGGTAGGGAATGCGCCTGTGTTAACTTTAGTGATGGGGCCTGGACCACCAAGCACTCTACGGTGGGGTGCTAAGTGATGAAACTGCTGATGGCAGTGGGCAATTGTCTTATGCACAATAGCCCCTGTGCAGGGCTCGGACCAGACCCCCATTAGGACATCAGTAAGGGCTTCATTAAATAGGAGTAACGGTTAGGTGGGGGCAACTCCCAGCTGAAGCACCTCTATCATGGCATTCCTCTTGACTGCCACTGAGGGTACCGTTAGGTCTAGGAACTCCGCCGCTCTCTGCCCTACCATTGCAAATGAGGCATCCTCCTTCGTAGCCATGGTAGGGGGAGAGACCAGGCTAGTCTAACTGGTGTCCATGAGGCTCTGCAGACCCCTTCCATTCGACTCCCAATCCAGGCCTGTCATACGAATAAGGCACTGACTCTGTCATGGGTAGTCAGCTCCACGTCAGCACCGGTATCGGACAATGCCCTCTGAACTCTGTGTCAGAGTCAGGGATGAAGATGGAAATGGCACTGCCTTGGGGCGTCAAGGTAGCACAACCAACACGACTCTGGATCCATCAATGGATTTAAGGGGGTCGACTGGTGCTGTGGGCCAACAACCCCAATGGAGACCAGTAGGGGCTTCTTGTGAGCCCATGGCGACCAAAGGCGCTCCAGGAGGGACGGACCACCCAAATATGAGGTGCATGGTCTCATAACATTCGAGTAACTGGTCAGGGGTCGCTCCAGCTGCCGGAAGCTCTTGGAGGTGCAGAGACAGCCCAAGTACACACTCCATTACAGAGCAAGGCCTCGAAAGATGACTTTGACAAATGTGGCCTGACAACCTTGACTGTGACGATGAGTGCTTGGAGTAGTTCCGTGACAGATCATGGGACTTTACTCTCAATCAAAATCTTGATCATTATGGTGTTTCGGCATCACGAGCGGCGGGTAGCTTGAGGGACCACTCCTTCAAGGTTTTAGGGTGCATGGGGTGGCAGTGGACGAAGGTCTTGGCATCATGGTCGCTCTACAAGCACCAGAAGCTCACCAAATGTGCATCTGTAACTGGCCGACATTTGGCAGTGACAGGCACCATGTGGGTTGAAACCAGGTTTCCTTGCTGACATGCTTGACACACCAGGAGGCAAAGTCTCAATGGAATCACAAGAAAAAGTCTCGAAAAAGGTAAATCAAAAAAGACTGGGGACAGCTCTTCACCGGATCTGTGCTGACTGGTGTGAAAAGAAAAGAACTGATTCTTCTGCAGACCTTTTTTCTAAAATAATGCACTCATATTCCAAATCAACCATATACTTTTTTCCCTCTTTCTCCTTGCTAAGCTTCTCAAAGGGGGTAAAAAGTCTGAAGTTATTCCATTTCTGCAGGTACATCAGAGATCTTTCTTATTACGTCTTCTATTCTTATTTATGATGGGGGACATGGTTGAACAGTGATAATAGTCGACACATTAAATGGCTGCAAATTTTAGCACCATTTCATAGACCATGATTTTAGAGCAACAGGAAAAGGATGACACAGCTGTGATTGTTGAAACTAGAGGCCACAGAAACTCTTATATCTTGTTCCTGTTTTTTAGCAACTACTACAGGTGGGTAGTCTTCAAAATTGGCCACTTGGCACTGCTTCCTTCTCTGTTGTCACATAGTTTGACTTTCAGAAATCTGATCAAGAAATATGTGCACACATCAGATTAGCCCAGCTTTCTTTTTAAACCACACAGTACACATGCTGCAGAACTTAAAAAGTGAAGGTGTAATGTAATGTAAAACACACTTATAAATCACACTATCACCCCACTGGTATCCTGGCGCTGAGATTACCTTAAATTCCACTGAGCACATAAGCAACCAGACCAGACGGAATTATTCAGAGCGAAGGCTGGGATTAATTATATCGTAGGGAAAAGCCAAGTTTAGAGCTTTTTTCTGAAGTGAGGAAGATCCTCTGTTTGTCTGAGATCGACCATGAGTTCATTTCATAGCTGGGCAGCTACAGAGCTAAATGCTCTGCCTCCAATCCTGTTTTTTCTAAATCCAGATATGCTCACCAGCTTGGCTGTTGGTGACCGAAGGCTTCTGGTTGGGGTATACCTGGTAAATTTACTCTGCAGTGGTCTAGGTACCATTCCATGTAGTACCTTGAAGACAATGCAGAGCAATTTAAACTGTATTCTTTGAAGAATCGGCAGCCAGTGGAGATCTTTAAGGGATAAAGAAGCAGATGACCTATGCTGTCTCTTTAAAGCTAACTTGGCAGCTATTGTCTGGATTCTTTGAAGCTTCTTTATCAAAGAATTCGGAGCACCCAGTAACGAAGTGTTACAGTAGTCTAACCGACTCAGGATAACACTTCTCACCACCCGTGCTCTTTTCTGAAGTCGGTTACATAGGAAGTATTTTCCATAATGCTCTGATCAGAGAAAAACAGGTTCCAACTGTTTTATTCACTTGGGAGTCTAGCTTTAGGCTATCATCAAACATCACCCACAGATTACTCACTGTCTTAGATGGAATTATTGGTTTTTCTGTTGGGGTTGGCCGAGAGTGGACGAGGGACTTTATTTGCTGTACAGTACAAGATATCTGTCTTGTCTCCATTGAGCTGTAAGGAATAGTCCCTAAGCCAGCTTGCAGTTCTTTGCATACACTTGTGGAATTTATCAAGTGATACTGCTTGATTCCCTTCCAGTGAGAAGACTAGTTGTGTATCCTCTGCATAGTTCACCAGTTCAATGGCATAGGATTTGATGATGGGGATTAGTGGGCTCAAATATATATTGAATAGAATCGGACTGATCGCGAATCCCTGAGAGACACTATGCTGGATAAGACTATATTTAGATAGAAAGGGAGGTATAGCTACTGCCTGTTGTCTACCCGACATGCATGATTGAAACCAATTCAGTGCCATTCCCTCTATTCCGATATCCATAAGTCTATTCAGAAGGATGTTATGATTAACCGTATCGAATGCGACTGACATATCTAGTTACACCTAGGATCCTGAATAATCAAAATTCCTAACATTGAGTATAACAACTCTAACCGTGTGCAAAGGCAGAAACAAAATCCTAAGAAAACAATGCCACAAAGTATTTCACTCTGTTCCTGGAATTTTCACGGTTTTCATGAAATGGCTCTTGAGAACGACACCCTCACCTTTTTTCAGCAACAAGATGTAATCCTGATCCAGGAATCATGGAAACTCTCTCCCTCGCCAATTGCAGGGTTCCAAGAACACCACATTTTGGCAGAAAGATTATCACCCTTCGGGCATCCACGCGGCGGACTGTCAACCTACGTAACCCAAAAATACAACTGGGTAACAGAAGAGCTGGACGTGGGTCTTTCTTGGGTACAAGTGTTTAAAATTACCGATCGTTCACCAACAGGAGACAAGAATTGGCAACTATTGGTGTTTAACATCTATATCAACCCGGAGAGGAAAACCCAGAAGGAGAAATATGCAAATTTATCATCTTTGATAAAAGTATTACAGAGATCATATGCGCAATGCCCAATGTTTATTTCAGGAGATTTTAACAGCAATCTCTTAGGGAAAAAACAGGTAGTAAAAATCAAAAAAGTAGTACGCGACCTGGGAGATCTAGGTTTATTAATACTGAATGGAAAAACAAGGGGCGACATTCCGGCAGGCATCACTTACTTGTGCGGTAAAGTCCACTCAACAATTGATTTCACAATAATAAGCAGGGTCCTATCTTCTAGCATAGACTCATTCCAAATAGTCAAGCGTTTGGAAAGTGACTATTTCCCTCAAATAACTAAAATTAATATCTCACTCACTGCACTACAAATTCTGCCGTCCTTACTACAACATGCTGAGAAGTTCAATCTAAAGAAGTTAAAATGGCGTGGGGGAGGCCTGGAAAGTATATTGGTCACAGTAAAACAACATATGTCCAATTCAAGCACCCAGCTCGACGAAGAACGTATAAAGAACTGGGAGCTTCTGATTCAGGTCCTCTTGCACAAATTCCCAGCAGCATCAGGGAATTCGGGATGTATTAAGGAAAGGAAGGAGCCATGGTTCAATCTGGACCTAAGAGAAAAAAAGAGAAGTGTTGCACGGGAGGTCCGAGCAGTTGCCCATAGAAAAAAAATGGGAACCTGCATAAACTACCGCAAACTAAAAGAAGCAAGGAGCATGTACAGGAAGTCACTAAGGGTCGCAAAGAGGACGTACAAGGAAACCATTTGGAAAAAGCTTTTGAGCGCAGGAAAACGGCCAAATAGCAGGGATTTCTGGGGAATCATTAACGACCTAAACAAAGGAGCAAGCCTTCAGCAAGAAGCAGGGGTAGGAGAGGAATCCTGGTCCCATCATGTGCAATCACTGTATGGAAACGCAGTTTCAAACAATTCCAATTGGCAACGGGGGAGAGAGTTGGATAACGGGAAAAACTCAAAAAATGAGATTCCGGCGACTAAAGACAAAGAGGACCAGGAAGAAATAAATGTGATCACAGAATCTCCTCTAACCTCTAAAAAACAACTGAGGGATATAATAACAAGACTAAAGACAGAAGGAGCTGCAGGTCCAAATGGGCTGCCAAATATGCTCTTTAAAACCGATCCGGATTTCTGGTCAGAGTCCTTAACTCCCCTATTCAACTATATATATTCTCAAAACAAAGTCCCCGCATCCTGGCTAGGGAATATCATTCACCCCATTTTCAAACAGGGAGACCGTCGCAACCCCGCTAATTATAGGCTGATATCCCTAATAGACGTTGAAGCCAAGCCTTATGCCTCCTGCATCCTAACTCAGCTACAAGATTGGATAGAAGAGACCAATATTATCCCTAAGTTTCAAACAGGGTTCAGGCAAGGAATGGGCACCATCACAAACCTGGCCTGTCTGTCACTTTTAATGGAAAAAGCACTAACTGAGGGTTCGAGACTATATGCTTGCTTTATTGATATAAGGTCAGCATTCGACCGGGTATGAAGAGAGCGCCTATGGGCAAAGTTGACAACCTGGGGATTCCCGAAACCCATGTTAAACGCCATAGCTACCCTGTATAACAACACATGGGTAAGAGTCAAGTTAGGCAACGGTGGCAGTATTACCTCAAGGATTTTGACGTATCAAGGTTTAAAGCAAGGCTGCGTGCTGGCCCCAAGCATCTTTAACCTTTTCCTCTCGGACGTCAGCAAAGTTTTGGTTGCAGCAGAATGTCATCCGCCGAGACTGGCCAACGATCCAATCAATTTTTTACAATATGCGGATGACATAGTAGTATTGAGCAAATCACCAATCGGTCTACAAAGAGCAATCAACAAATTAGCGGAATATTTAAAACAGGAAAAGCTGGAACTAAACAAAGGTAAAACAAAGGTTGTCCGACTAGTGGAATCAAGTAAACTCAACTTTAAATGGATGGCAAACGGAGAAACGGTAGAAGAACAACCATCATATAAATATCTGGGTATCTTAATAGAGCAAGGACTAAAACATAAAGAGCAAAAAGCAGTAATAAAAGCAAAAGCTCAGTCATTAATCTTTGCATACCGGTTACTGAAATCCAAATTAGACTGTCCTAATCACAATCATCTATTGAAGGTCATGGCCGCGCAAATTTTGCCCACCTTGTCCTACGGGCTGGTTACCTGGCAAGGCAAGGAGGCTGACTTATTAAACGCAATGCAGACTAAGATCTATAAAGCCGTTTTTAATCTGCCAAAATCTGCCTCTCCATCGCAGATACGGCTAGAATTTGGCCTGCAAAATCAAAACTTCCAAAGCATGAGCGGCTTTGTGAAGCTTTGTAATAAATTTTGTTCCGCAAATCAGGAGTCCTTGGACCATCTATGCTGGGAAGAAATTATGGACCAGGCGGATAATAAAATCTTGAGTACCTGGGGAAAGCATCTGCAAAATTGCTTGATTGATCTCGATCTAGAATTATCATGGGAAACAAGGATGGATAAAGCTGGTTTAAGTAACCTAATTAACAAGGCAGCCAAAATGAAATCCTTTTTGGAAGATAAAAATTAATTGGCCAAACGTAGGCATGGGTGGACAGTTATAGCGTCGTATATATCATTAAAACCACAAGCATACCTATCCTCTCATTTCAGCGGGTTCCTAAAGAAATGCTACATGGACTATCGGATGGGCCATCACATGTCAAAAGACTTACTCCCCTCCTGGCAACAGAGCCACCAATCAGAAAAATGCCGTTTATGCGGTTACAAAACTGAATCTCTACCTCACATTTTTTGTGTATGCCCAGCAGTATTGGATTTGAGACGATGGTATTTAAAGCACATTTTTAACGTCCTAAAAATTCGTACTTGTAGACAAGCAGTAACAAGTTGGCTGGGAGGACCCTCCATAATCCTGGCATGCAGTGGAATCAAATTTTTGGGGGCAGTAAGGATTCGCCTGAAGCAGCTTGATCAGGAAGAAAAAGCAACAAAGAAAACAAACTGTGTAAACAGATAAACACAGATTTTACAGAGAAATAATGCCCCATGCTTGAATCAAATTTTTACAATTGTATTTAACAAGTTTTATGGGTCTTTGGTGACAACGATTAGATGTTTTATGGTTGTCAACTTTTATATACTTTTATTATACATGTGGGTATTGTGATAATTTTAACAAATTATACAATAAAACTTTGACTTGACTTGACTTGATATCTAGTTACACTAGTATAACTGATTGGCCTATGTCTGCTCGCATTCTGAGTTCATCTAGGACTGTTACTAAGGCGGGTTCTGTTCCATGGGCTGGACGAAACCCAAATTGTGCGTCATCTAGCTTATGATTATCTTCTAAAAATTGTGAGAGAGTTTTGCTGACTAACCGCTCTAAAATATTTACTGGGTAGGGCAGCAGGGAAATGGGTCTATAGTTGGAAGGACATAAGGGATCAAGCGTAATTTTCTTCAGTAGAGCATTTACCATTACCTGCTTCCAACAACGCCATTGCTCATTGATTGGCAACAGATTTGACGGAGCTGAGGAAATAGCTCTTCCTTAAATTCTCTCCACACCCTATGTGGGAGAGGGTCCGTTGATGACTCGCAAGAAATACTCAGAGCCAGTTTATTAAAAGCTTCCTCTGTGGGAATTTGGAAGTGATCCAGTATAGCCGGCTTGTCCTTGTGTATTCCCTCCTCCTGCTTCGCCGGCATCATTGGTTCAGATGAACCTATTCCACCATCTGTCTCAATCTCCTTGTTTAATTCCCGACCACCAATGATTTTAGTGATCTTCTCCTCGAAGTAAGCTGCTAGGCCATCACATAGGTCTTGGGATGCAGTGATCTTGTTTTTTATACAGTCAGGTCATTCACTATTTTAACTATACTTCTGGCACTATTAGATGCCCTTGGAATAGTTTTTGCATAGTACTCGGCTATTGCCGTGGTAATTATTCCTTTATATATGCCCAATGCTACTTTTAAGGCTATTTTATCCTCTTCCTCATAGAGTTTCCTCCACTTTCGTTCTGCTTGTTTACAAACTTTCTTTAGTATTTTTTGCTCCTCATTATACCAGGGAGCTGATGATTTATACCTATTTTTTAGATTTTTTACTGGGGCCAGCTAGTCGAGAGTATGGTTTATCTGATCACAGAATCTAAGATAGTTTTCCTCCACCGATTGACTAGCATCAAAGGAGTTATTCTCTGTAAATACCGGGGAGTGTTTTATTTCCAACAGTTTGTTCCATTCCCTTCCACGTCGATTGTTTTCCGTGGGAACAGTTTTATTATTTGTTCTGGGAATCAATATCAAGATTTGGATAAGGAAATGATCCGTCCAACATAGAAGCAATATATCTTCCACCTCTACAGCCTTATTATCTGCAAATATTCAGTCTAATGCATGACCTCCCTGGTGTGTTGGATGCAGCACCAGCTGGTGCAGGTTTAAGTTCTCACAGGCTTGAAGTAAATCTTTCAGGGCTGGGCCTAGATTCCCACTTTCCCAAAGATTAAAATCTCCAAGAATGATCATTCTGGAATGAGTGAGTGACATATTATAGAAAATGTCGATTAGTGCTTGGTGCTGAGGGCTCATTAATCCAGGGGGTCTATAACAGACTATGCCAGTAAGCAATTGTCCTTTAACATAACATCCTTGAGGGAAAACTCTAAGAGTTCAGTGCCCTCCACTTCATCAACATCCATAGGAGCGAAATTCCATGTGCCTTTATAGATAACTCTCAGCCCCCCTCCTCTTCCAGTGGGCCTTGGTTTATGAAAAGCTTTATAGCGTGGAGGGCATGCTAACCCCAGCTCAACCTCTGTGTCAGGTCGTGTCCAAGTTTCGATTAGGAATAATGTGTCCAGATTGTGACATTCTAACATGATATATATATATATCTCCTGGTGATGTTTCACCAGGGATCTGATATTGGCTAGGCTATTTGAGGTTGTCTGCTATATTCTTCACAGGGGTTGCATTCACTTCTCACATTTCAATGAATTTGGAAGCCAGACCCCCACACTCACCTATTAACAGAAGTTGTTCCTTTGAATAATGGTAGCTGACATTCCCGGTTGGATAGTGTTCCAAACAGGCAGCATGGCTGGCTCTGTGCGGCTAGTGCACAGACGGGCTTGCCTTTGGCATGCTGGCGGCGCGCCCACTGTGCATGCCCGCTGCGCGCTCGCGTTTCCATCTCCTTTAGTAGGGAGGGAAACCTCTTCACTAAAACAACTACAATGCTGACCAAAATGGCATGTGCTTGGTGACCCACTCATACATGCGGCGTACATCAGCTCACCATTGCCAGATTAAGTGCAAGTGCAAGTTTTGGGGAGAATTAAAATGTATTACAATTATTTTCCACAATTTTAAAACGAATACAATTTTAGCATTGCTTTTACCTGTTTGCTGAAAATAAGATATGGTCAACCTTTTATGGTACTTAATTTTGATAGGAAAGCCTTCTTCTAAGAAGTTCCACCCTCATTGGTCAGGTGAACTGACACTTCATGCACAAATTTGTGATAGGGACAATCTGGAAAAAAGGAAGGCAGATTCTGCAAAGGAGAAGACTCACGCTCTCTCTCTCTCTCTCTCTCTCTCTCTTTCCCCCCTCTCTCTCTCTCTATATATATATATATATATATAACTTGTCAGCAAACCTACGATTAATTCTAATTTGAATAGAGCACAAAGGGAAGCACTACGTAATCTACAAAACGACAATAATGTAGTAATAAAGCCATCCGACAAAGGAGGTAATATCGTTTTGTGGAATAAAACGAATTACATACAGGAGGCCATGAGGCAATTGAATAATTTAACTTGCTACACCAAAGTTGACAAAACCTATATTGATAAACTACAGGTTAGGCTCTTTAGCCTCATTGATGATTGGACGAATGAGAAACTTTTAAACTGGGACGAGTCGAAATTTCTAAAGAATGAGATACCCACTGTTCCAACTTTTTATCTCCTCCCTAAAGTCCACAAAAATCCTACACAACCTCCGGGCAGGCCTATAGTTTCCTCCAAAAACAGTTTATTGGAAAATGTTTCTATGTATGTTGATTTCTTTTTATCTGAATATGTGAGAGATTTAACATCGTACATCAGGGATACAAAAGATTTTTTACAAAAAATAGAGAACATACATTGGGATACAAACTATTGGCTTGTGTGTTTGGACGTAGAGAGCCTTTATACAAGTATTAGGCATACCGATGGACTTAAAGCTTGCAAACACTTCCTTGACTCCAGAAGTATACATTTGACTAAACATACCACAATGTTACTTCAAATGATCGAATTTTGCCTTGTGGAAAATGTGTTTACTTTTAATGGCTCATTCTATAAACAAATACAAGGAACTTCTATGGGCACCTGCTTCGCTCCGAGCTATGCCAATCTTTTGGTCGGCTGGTGGGAGAAGCAGGTGCTCTGGGGTGAAGAAATGGAACATTGGACTAACAGAGTCAGTATCTGGCTTAGGTTCATTGATGATATATTTTTTGTTTGGGAGGGTGGAGAAGATGAACTAGAGTTGTTTTTATCAGAACTGAATGAGAATGCCCTAAACTTAAAATTCACAATGCAATGTAGCCAAAAAACTGTTGACTTCCTAGACATCAGGGTGACAGTGCGAGACAATAAATTAGAGACTGATTTATTTAGAAAGAGCACAGCGGGGAACTCTGTTCTTCACGCAACAAGCTGCCATCCTCATAATTTTAGGTGGAGCATACCTTTTGGTGAATTCCTCCGTGCGAAAAGAAATTGTAGCACAGAGGAATCATATACAAGAAACAAAAGAGAGATGTCAGAGAGATTCCTTGCCAGAGGATACCCGTACATGATGTTGAAGAAAGGTGAGAAAAGAGCAGATGCTATTACTAGAAGCGAGGCACTGTATAAGGCACCTAGGAGCAAACAAAATGAAACAGAGGCTCCTATTAGGTTGATCACCACCTTTAATTCACAATCTAATCATTTCCAGCAGATTGTAAAGAAAAGATGGGATATCCTGACACACGATAAGATACTCAAACAAAAGTTAGGCCCATATCCAGCGATCACCTACAGAAAGGGTACCTCGATCAAAGATATGATTGTGAGAAGCCACTTTAGTAACACCAAACCCACATGGCTAGACAGAATAGGAGGGTTCCATCGCTGTGGAAAATGTAAAGCGTGCAGCCACAGCGCTAATGTAAAAGAAGTAATCCTGGAGAGAATCAAGAGAAAGTGGTTTATTCGCAAGAATATACAATGCAGCACAGATTTCGTAATCTATGTAATCACTTGCCCGTGTGGCAAGTGGTACATAGGTTCGACCATGTTTCCAGTGAAGAAGAGAATACTGGAACATTGGCGTGCCATAACCAACAATGACTTTAGTTACAGTACAGCCAGACACTTCCATAAAGAACACAATGGAGATTGGACCAAGGCGAAGTTTTTTGCCTTAGATACCATAACTAAAGACCCTCGAGGAGGGAACAGAATTCAGGCCCTACGTAGAGCAGAATCCAAGTTTATCTTACAAGCAGGAAGCGTAGCCCCATTCGGGATGAATAATGACGAAGAGATGCATGTGCATTTGTAAATTGTTGATAGATGCAGTTTTAGCCTCAAGTAATTCAGTAACTCCTGTTCCAAGTTATATGAGTTCACTGTAGATCGTCTTTTTAGCTGCAATGCATGGTATTATTCATTAAACTTTTTGTATTAGAAAACCCATGTACTTTGTGTAATAGGCCTCCATTCATGACTGCAGAATTTTTCTTGGTTGAATTTATGACCTCTGCTGTAGATATGCCTTTCTAATTAAAATCTTTTTTCATTCGGTAGGTGAAAAAACAGATATACTAGATTGTAATTGTGTGTTTCAAATGACACTGTACTATGTGCTCTAATATAAATTTTATTCTTGTTTTTCACATCTAGATGGGACCCGGAAATTCACAGACATCACCGTTACTGTTATCTGATACGAGCACGGAGCATTTGGTGACTATTTATTAGCACCATCTCCTTAAGGGTCACCGTGATTTCCACCATAGTATATAATGAAAATAGCCTGAAACACACTTTCCTTTAGTTTGATAGGGTACTATACCTTGATTTCGGGTGAAAACTAAAACTAATGAATCATTTACTATTTTCTTTGCATATCTTGGCGGCGGCAAAATGTATGTTGAATTTGACTTACTATAAGTTCTATATGTATTCACATAAATATAATACAATGAAGTATGTAAATTCTGCTTGTCCACCTTTTATATGTGATTGTTCACAGGAGACGCACTAGAAAACCAATGGTGTTCCTTTATGATTTTTTCTTAAAATTCTTCAAATTACATTCTTTTCATATTTATGATTACCGTTGCGCAGCAGCTTGATGATTTATAAAAATACCATTGTTATTTTTCTTCTAAATGTATGAATTGTAAAGTCTGTTGTTTATGTTCCTGTATGACTTTAAATACACTGAACTCGGAACCTATGGTCATGTGACCAAGAGCACGTTTGCTCGAAACGCGTCATTTTTTGTTTGCCCGTAAACATTAAAAGATTCTAAATCAACTGGATTCGTGTGGCTCGTACTTACAGGAAGATAAGATCTGTGAGCTGACGGAAAATATATATATATATATATATATATATATATATATATATATATATATATATATATATATATATATATATATATATATATAGCATATGAATGATCACTCGAAAAGATGATTATTGAGCCCACTGATCGAAGGTAAGGTGTTTATTTCAGGCAGAAGGATGAAGCGTTTCGACCACAGCCATGGTCTTGATCACATGACCCAGTCATGAAACAATGTTATACACTCACAATATTTGAATTATTACACCCAGCTCTCAGGTTTACATTTTGATATCATGTCTGATGCCCATACACTTCAATCAATGGCATGTTACAATCCCCAAATCTCAATAAAGCTCCATTCAAAAGAATAAAACTTTACACTTATGTTGTAAGTAAGTTTCTGTAGTAGCATAATTCATAGGTGTTTGCATGATTCATAGTATGTGTGATCTTACAGTTCACAAGAAAAACTAAATTTCTAAATATACATAATTCAATTGTGTACGCATGAATTCGAGGGTAATATCAGCAAGAATCCAAGGTATAGTACCCGTAATTCCACACTTCACCGCTATTTATTAACCACAGAGAATAAGTGTTCCAATTGATAACCTCATGTGGTACAACTCAGGACACAGTTTCAAATTGGTACTGGCTCATTAACATATAACTACATTGCGATACATTGAAACAATGAAAAATACATTTGATCAATGTGTTATCACGCGTAACACAAATTGGTGTGACCTCACCTTTTCTGGCCCTGTATATATGAACCATCACAGGTATCCGAGTTAGAAAAGAAGAAAACTCATGAATTGAGGGTAAAGTACCCATAAGTCGGTAATTTATGCCATCTCTAGTAGCTCTCCATTAAGTGAATCTACTCATGATACTTGTATAGTACCTTATCGTCGTTGAGCACTGAGTGATCAACATATAATGCATTTGTCACAAGTCTACTATTTATCAAATGTAAATGAATGCTCCCATGTGAGAAAATAAATCACGTATAAAAAAAAAAGGAAAAGTGAAAAAAGGGGCAGAAAATGATCCCTAGTTAACTGTAGTTACTAGGAGTAGTGGTTGTTCGCTGGCACATCTGTCCACTCCAGTGCACATAACAATAATCGTGAAAATGTGTTGGATCTTCCATTCCTGTGACACTCAATTCCTATTCTGTACTCATGTTGGATTGTAACATCTATCATACAAATGCTGGGTTTATAAGAACTGATTATTCAAGGTTAATATCGAATACAACATCACAATTGTGCTCAAATAAGTGAAGACAGTGAGAAGAGAAAGAGCGGAAAAGATGGGGGAAGAGAAGGATGGGGAATTGGGAGGGACAGGTTGTGGGGGATGGAGCGAAGGTTTGTTTTGATTAACCCTGTGCGTGACACTACGCTTCGCCCACGTAGTGTACGTAGCGCTGCCTGCTTCGCAGTTTTCGAAGTAGGCAAAGCAGGCAGCGCTACGCACACGCCAGGGCAAAGCGTAGCTGCCTGCTGCCCACCACCCGCCTCCCGCCCGCCCTCCTTTTAAAACATACCCTGAATGTAAAATAAATAAAAGTAAAGACACTTACCTGAAGCGCGGCGTCTCCGGGGCTCCCTCTTCCTGGTTTCCAACTTCTTCTGACAAATGCACATGCACGGACGCCCGCGCATGCGCATTTCTCGCAAGAAATGCGCATGCGCGGGCGTCCGCGCATTTCTCGCAAGAATTTGGAAACCAGGAAGAGGGAGCCCCGGAGACGCCACGCTTCAGGTAAGTGTCTTTACTGGTATTTATTATAAATTCAGGGTATGTTTTAAAAGGAGGGCGGGCGGGAGGCGGGTGGCACGTAGTGTGGCTATGCGGAGCGTGTAGTGTGCGTAGATTTGGGCACATTACGCGCTGCTTCACGTAGCCTCACTACACCCACTACGCCCACCCTTAGTTTTGATGTAAAAGGAAAAAAGGAGGGGTAAGAGAAATGATGAGAGAAAGAAAGCGGGTGCCCTGCCAGGATACTATACATAGTGTAGCTATTTCATAGATGAGAATGCATTTCCTCATCATAATTCATCCCATAAGGAAATTTTGTACCAGCTTGTAAAATGAAACGGGATTCTAGCTTGCGTAATGCGGCTAGTCGATTACCACCTCTCTGGTGCAGGATGACTGTGTCCAGACCAAAGAATTTGACCTTGGTCCAATCTCCTTCATGCCTTTTTGAAAAGTGTTTAGCTGTGCTATAGCTAAAGGAGTTGGCCTAATGGCTAGGATGGTCGACCTTGAATCTGGGGAACCGGGTTCGAGTCTCGGTAATGACGCTGAACATCCTGTGATGCTAGGCAAATCATTTAATCTCCCTGTGCCTAACAAAAATGATTGTGTCCTCATGTAACGCAACTGGGGCTATGTAAAGTGCTCTCATACCCGATACAGGGTCAAGTTTGCGCTATATAAAACTCTGTAAAAAAATTAAAAAATACATTTAAAAAAGTCCCCATTGGTGATGGCTCTCTGATGTTCAAGTATCCATTTTTTCACTGGGAAAATAGTCGAGCCAATATACCACATATCGCATGGACAGGTTATGGTTTAAACAACAAAATGAGCACTCTACATGATACATTTGGGGACTTTCCATCTGGTTTTGATTCTCTTAAGAGTGATTTCAGTGACATTCTCACTGTATCTGCATGCTTTGCAATTTCCACACTTACAGAATCCCTTGGCTTGTTTCAGCCTATTGGTTTCCTTACCCTGAAGGTGACTGTTTACAAGGAGATCTCTAAGTGAGGAATTTCTTTGACAGGTCATAGATGGATTAAAACCTACTTTGTTTTTTAAGACAGGATCTTCTTTCACTATATACCCCATCTACCTTTCAATATTTTCCGTATTTGTTCAGCTTGACTGCTGAACTTGGTGATAAACCTTATAGGGTCTTGAGTTGTTTCTTTGGGGATTATGAGGTTGGTGGATTGAAACAGAACCTCATCTCTACTCAGGGTTACCACGCAAGCTTCAGCTTGTTTTAAGGCTTTACATGAATAGCCTCGCTCCGTGAATCTTTTTATCATATCTTGTTTCATGGATTGGTAACTGACTGTGGAACTACAGTTTTGTTTGGCCCTCAGAAATTCACTGTAAGGTATACCCCATCTGAAGCTGGTTGGGTGGCAGCTTGAAGAATGTACTATCGAGTTGTGAGCTGTTTCTTTTCTGTATAACTCGGTTTGGATGGTACCATTCTCAACCACTAGTTTCAGATCCAAGAAATCTACGCTCTTCTTACTGTGATGTATGTTAAATTTCAGATTCAACGAATTATCATACAGTGTATTAACAAACAGTTTAAGTTCAGATTTGGTGCCTTCCCACAAAAAAAAAGAAAATATCATCAATATATCTTAGCCACTTTTCACATTATAAATCCAATGCTTGGTGTTATCATTCCAGAGCACCTGCTTCTCCCACCAGCTCACAGCCAAATTGGCGTAGCTGGGAGCAAAGCAGGTGCCCATGGACATTCCTTGTAGTTGTTTGAAATACTCTCTCTCAAACATAAAAGCATTTTCCTTGAGACATATCTCAATCATGGCTGAGATCATGTGTGTGGGCTCCAGAAGATGTATGCTGCGTGTTTTCAAGAAATACCGGCATGCCTTTAATCAATCTGAGTGCCTGATGCTCTATAAAGGCTTTCGGCATCAAGACATACAAGCCAATGATTATCATTTAGTACAACGTTCTGTATTTTCTGTAATAAGACTGTAGTATTCTTAGGTACAAGTTCAGGTCTTTCACAAACGGACATAGGAAATGGTTAACAAAAACAGATATTTTCTAGAAAACTGTTTTTTGATGACACAATAGGCCTCACTGGAGGTTCTAGGGCATTCCCATTCTTCTGTATTTTAGGCAGTAGGTACAGTGTGGGTGTTGTAGGTGTCTTAATGTGGAGAAATTGTCTCTCATCCCAGCTGATTAATTGGCTGTCATAATATCCCTCTATCTATGTGAAATATCGTTTCTGTATGTCAATCAAGTATGAGTTATTCAATTTGCAATAGCACGCCTTCTCGTTAAGTTGGCAATGTGCTTCTTGCACATACATTTTTCTAGTCATGTGTACAATGTTTCCCCCTTTATAGCAGGGTTTCATGACTAAGTCAGGATCGCTTTGTAGGCTTCTCACTGCTTTCCACTGCGCTTTAGTCATGTTACTGTGTTGTGGTGTTTTACCACTGAGACTTAACAAATCTTGTTACACCAAATCCCCAAAGATGTCAATGTTATCTTTGGCAGTGAAAGGTGTATATCTAGAAGCTACTCTAAAGTGTGGGGAGTCTGAGTCCCCAGTTTGTAACCCAAATATCTGTGGGATGTCTGCTAGATGAGCTGGATCAAAGGGGTCCATACTCTCACTTTCACTGTCTAATTGACAATGATGACAATTCATTAATGGCTCTTGGTGTTGGAATATCTTCAATTGCTAAAACATGTTCAGTTATGGATGATCTATGTTGGCCTACTGAGAGAGATGCTTTATCATTACGCAGTGTATGCATTTGAAATCATGTTAACTTCGGTTCGAATTATTAAAGGTCGACTCTGGTTTGTGCATAGTCAAAACCATTTCTGGGCAAAAGGATAAACATAATCTCAGTACATTTTTCCCTCTTCAGTCACTACTCTATTTGAGAGGTTGATTACCGTCAACTTCTGCACTTTCTCTGCCATTAGCTGTGGCTATATTTCATTGATGGAGATTACCATACAAGATAGGAAATAAAGTAAAGAAGAACACGACAAGAACACTGTCGGGGCTCATTTGTACATTACTATATGACTGATGCTCAGGATATTGATTTTCTTCTGGTATATATGTGTAGACAGTGGTCTACATTTATGACAATGCGGGGTGGTCATTGTGCAATACCCTTAGAGCACTCTCATTGAGGAATTATTTTGTTGCACACTAATCTTCATGACCCTGTGCAGTCCATACCCAACTACCCATCTTTATTGTTTATGTTTTGTTTGTTGTTTGGCCACGTGTTCCCATGCCAGTTTTCTTGATATTTATTTCGTCTTTTTCTTTGTTTCTGATTTTGCCTTTTGCTCCTCGTCCTCTCTCTTTGGGCCTTCTTCTGTTCGACTGTTTGCTAGTTTTTTGGAGGAGGCGAAGTTCCTCAGAAAAAGACAGCTGCTATGCTGTGCCGGATGAGTTACTGTCGATCGATTCCTGGTCTGAGCTGAGGTGTGTGATTGATCATTCTTTACTTGGTTACGTCAATCTAAGTTCTTTGTCCCTCACCAGCTTTGATCTGACCCTGTCAAACTTCTTCGCAAATGTTAAAATTTGGCCAGCAGCATAATCTCGTTCCTCCCTGAGGAATTTCCGTTGCTTCCTTGCAATTACCTCCTTCTCATATGCTTGCATTTTTTCATCAACTTCTTTCAAAAAATGTATAGCCTTGGTCTGGTCTTCTTCCTTTTTAAATTCCTCCATTAGCTGTTGTATCTGTGACATTAGATCTTTATGTTCCTCCCATGCATTGGCAATTAGAATTTCAAGGTTTCTTTTTGAACATGCATTTGTGTTCTTCATCCATTCCTTCAGAACTCGTGGTTTTGGAACATACAATGACAGTATGATGAAAATCCTCAATCCTCTTGGAATACGATGGACTTCGATATCAATTCAATCAGCTTTATTCGGCAATTAAGACATAAAAGCACATTTACAAACATTATTTACAATTATATAAATTACCTAAAAAGATAAAATTCCAATTAAATTTTTAAACATCCGTCAAGCTAATTCTTCCTTTAAAAGGATGCGAAATCACAGTCATGAGGATAGGACCAGCTCATATCAGCTTAAATTGCACAGGGGATAACATAATATAACTTTATGGTCGCATTACTTTAGTTGCCTACTTATGATAACTGCAGCGGGTGGTGTTAACAAGGTGTAGTATTGTTTGTGGGGAAGGAGTTTGCATCGTGTCTCAAAGCTTTTGATCTTATGCCCCAGGCCCACCCTATAAACTTAGCCACTGCTATACAAATCGGGGGTGCAGGATCAGTGCACAGAATGCGAAGGGCGATAGCATATCTTCTGATGCCCAGAGACTTCGATATCATTTTGTAGGGAGGTTGTGTCACACCATCTGCTGATCTCCTTGCACCTTAATCTTTCCAGCATGTTGCCTCTGTGTCTAATTCCAATTGAAGTTATGTTAGGCAGTGTACTTCCTGTGGGTTCACTTTGAGATGCTGATTTTTTGAAAATTAACTTGGCCGAGGCCTCTCGGCCCATTAAGAACTCATCTGCCATACTTTTCACAAATGGAGAAACCTCCTTTATTTCCTTACGATCACACTAATATGTGCCCGAAATGGCTTACCCGAACTCTAGCTGCTGATGACTGCCAGGAGCTACTGAAGCGGCATTCTGTCCGAAAATCCCCTGTATCATGGAGGAGGCAGTATTGCTGAGAGCCAGGCATAGAAGTACGTGGCTACACACCTGCCTCTACCTCAGACTGTTTTCAACAGCATCAGTGGCGATCCTTTGTTTTCAGGTTGGGTTGCATCTGACGGGCGTTCTCTTTGGGCAAAATCCAAATGTAAGATGGTCAGAAAATGAACGCCCTTGCTTGCGAGTTGGGGCTTTGAAGGCAGACGCCGCCGCAACAATATTCCATCTGATAAATTACTGGAAAACGATTCTCAAGCCCAGTGATCGATGATAAGGTTTTTTTTTAGGCAGATATATAAATATATATATTTCCAAATAACAGTCCGTCACAGGAAACGTGGTGCACTCAGGGGGATGATGTTAAAAGCGTTTTTATTATACCACCATGCTTCTGAATAACACGCTTTGGCCTTTGTCAATATCAGCGTCAACTTAATTTCACTTCCATTTATTCAAACCTTCACCCCTATGTGTTTACAATCAACAGAGTAATGGACAACATTTTTCACGCTGGAACAGGATCGGCACAATACAGTGCTGCCATTTTAGGCTAGTCATGGCTGGGTATTGCACATCATATTGATACTCCTGTTTGTCAATCATATAACTGCAAATAACAATTCTTCGCAGCAATGCTAATGATGATACGTCTCATCAATATCACATTTAATACTCACAAATAGCTCCCATATATTATTACAACCTTAGTAAATACGCCCTGTATGGGCATTGTACAAAATTAATCTCCCTTGCCCTTCCTGAAAACTAAATGTCTATATCCTCCAATCTCTGTAGTCATTTTCACCTTATTTTTTGCTTTTTGCTATTTTCACAACCAATTATTTCTGAGCTTCCACCCACCATAAATGTGCCCTGTATGGGCTTTGGATAGTTTCATCTACTGTACAGAGCCATCTACCATCATCTTATTTTCTTCATACAACATAGTTATATACCATTAAAAAAAATTACATGATTAAAGAGATTATTAAATGCTTGGGTGCCCTTCCTATGTTTACAAGAAAGTGCTTATATATTTACCAATCCTGTTCCAAATATCTTACCCCCATGATTTAATTTTCCTTATATGACATAGTATTGCTCTGCAAATAAAAAGATTTGTAAGGTGCTTGTATGTCCTGCCTTTATTTGTATTAAAAGTGCTTAGAATTTTTTACAATCCTGCTCGAATCTCAATTTGATCACTGTCATCATAAAGTGCACTTACATCATTTCCTATATCGATGCAAATCCCTGATAAAGTGACTGTGTTAAATATTGATACTTAAAGTGACTAAGGGGCATATCAACAACAACCGGCGATAATTATCGCTCAGCGCTCTTAGCGTGAGGATAATTATCGCCGGCTAGCGTGAATTTTTATCGCTGAGATAGCGTGCTATTAGCAACGCTTATCTCAATAGCGATAAAAATCTACACGCTAACAGGCTAACGTGAGATTATCGCTGGAAACCCAGCGATAATCACACGTTACCTTGTTGATAGGGACAGGCAAACTTAGCCATGATATCCTCCTTCCATAGGATATCATGGCTAAGTCTGAAAATTAGCAGACTTAAAAAAGCAGTGTTAACCGCGGTTAGCGCTGCTTTTTTTGTCTCTAACAGGGTTAAATTCTAGCTATTGGGTGGCGATATAGAGCTTGAATGGCAGTAATGAAGTTTTGTTTAAAACCAAGAGAACGTAGTATAGCCCATAAAAATTTCCAAGCGACACGGCATCTAATAAAATCAGGCTGAGTTCACTCCCCTTGGTACTAGCTATATCCAACAGAGTTACCACTCTATTGATGTGATTGGTTGTCCCCACGGGGTTATTACTGCAGCCAACCGGGTTGCAAGGATTTTGGCATAGATTTTGCCGTCTGCATTTAAAAGTGATATGGGACGATATGAGCCGGGTTGCTCGGCGGGTTTATCCTTTTTTTTGAAGACTACAATGCTAGCCTCATCCCATGTTAAGGGGGGAGCTCCTGCCTGGGCCTGTTGAAAAGTGGCAAGCATATCAGTTTTTAATATTCCCAAAAAAGTTGTATATATTTCAAGTGGAAGTTTGTCAGGTCCTGCAGCTTTACCAAGTGCTTGGTTATTAATAGCTGTTTCCAGTTCCTCAATAGAGATAGGGGCCTCTAATAGCTCTACATCTTGCATATCCAATTTTTCCCCCTTAAAATTCAGTAGGAGGGATTCCCCAACTTGAGGGCCATAACCCTCCCCCGTATAGAGTGCATCATAAAAATCATGAAAGACATTTAATAACCCAACATCAGTTTCTATAAGGTTGCCCCTAGAGTCTACCACTAAGCTGATCCTCTGAGCCGCCTCTTTAGATCTAAGCTTCTGTGCCAGGCAGCGTCCGCTTGCCTCCCCGATTCGTAGTTTCATTTCTTGTTAATAGAGTACTTCTTAGCTATCTCTTTACTCCAATGGAGATTTATTTTGGCCTTGCCCCGGGCTACTTCGGTTTGAAGAGCAGTAATCTCCTGACCACCATGTATGCCTTGCATAAGTTTTTCTTCTGCTATAGTTAAACCGGCATATAATTCCTGCTCGCATTTGTTTTTGTTTATATAAACCAAAACTAAGAGTCTCTCCCCTGAAAGCCGCTTTAAAAGTATCCCATACACACCCAATCCCTGCACTGTTCCGGTTTGTAAGAAAGAACTGCTCAACCCATGTCTTCATATGAGCCACAAAACTTTCATCTAATAGTAACTTCCTATCAAATGAAAAAGCTTGCGGTTTAATTCCAGTCCTAAGCAGCCTCAGATTTAACACTAATGGACCATGGTCTGAGGAAACCCGAGGAGAGACCTGTATTTTAGCTCCACCCAGTAAGAGACCTGATATAAAAAAATAATCCAGCCTTACCAATTTCTGGTGCGGACAGGAATAAAAGGTATACCCAGGATCCTCCCCTCTTAAAGTAGCCCAAGCATCCACCAATCCATGATCAACCAAGAGAGACTGTAGCGCTTTAAATACCCTTGGTTTCCTCCCTTTATAAAATGTGCTATTATCTTGTAGAGCATTAGGCTCAAGATGTATATTCAAATCACCGCACACGATCAGCGGGGTGGGCCATTGAGCCAATCCTACATTCAGCCCTTCAATTATTAGGGCCTCAAAATTTTTTTAACCATATATGGAACATATCGTACATTTCTGACTTCCAATCTTACATTCGACGATAGCCCACCTCCCCTGTTTGTCTGCCAATGTTCTACCTGTTCCTTGTATCTGATTCTTAGCCAAAATTGCTACTCCCCGTGTAGTGGTGGATTGCTCTGTACAAATCAATACTGTCAGACCTAATTCCGCTAATAATTTTCTTTTGGCCCATCCGATATGAGTTTCCTGTAAACATATCAGATCAATCTGAAGCATCCCCAACTCATTTGTGACCCGTTGCCTTTTATTATGGTCGTTCAAACCACTTACATTCAGGGAGCAAAACCGAATACCTCCAAATGTGCCGCTATCCCCCATCTGTTTTCCCTGCATCTTTAAGCTTACAAGCTGTGTACCTAGGACCAATGAATTTCCTGTTTATATTCACTATACCATCATGGATTATTTTTACTAGTGCCCCACCCCACCCACTAACCCCCGCCCAACCTCCTTCTGCCAATCCCCCCTCCTCCCCCATACACGGCTCCGGCCGGAGCCGTGACCCACTCCCTCCCACCCCCAACCCCAACCAGGAGGCTTGGAGACACAAAGTCTCCATGATGGATCAAGCTTTTCCTGTCCCGGACCCCCCTGCCCCACCCATGTCATATTCACCGTCCACCGCATTACAACCCAACTCTACACAAAGGGAGAGAGAAAAAAAAGAACAAGAGGAGAAACAACATCACAGTGCGATCCATGCATATTTTTTCCCCTTTTCGTCCCCTTCCTTCCTCCCTCCCCCCTTCCTCCCCTTCTGTTCTCCCTCCTCTTTCCTTTCCTTGCTCCCAATCCATTATAGGGATTGCAGATACTCTTTAGCAGCTGCTTCAGCTATGAAAAACTGCACGCGTTCATTATATATGACTTTAAGCTTGGCTGGGTTCAACAGATTGAGGAATTTTCCAATGTCTACAGATTATACTTCTAATTTCTCCTGATTCTGCTGAGAAATTTAAAATCAATCAGGTTACTGAGTCATCATTTCATTTACGGATTTGTTGCATCAATAGCTGTTGCCTATCAAGATTATGTGCTTTTGCAGAAGCATCTTTTAAGATCTTTTTCAAGTACCCTCATCTTTCAAATCTTTGAACAATCTTCTGCTCTGCTAGTTCAAAGTTTTCTATGGTGGTGCAGTTACTTTTTAAGAGGAGTAATTCTCCATATGGGATACTTTTAACTAGACTGTGAGGATGTTGACTGGTCACATGTAATATTGAATTACCGCAGTGGGTTTAAGATACAACTTTGTCATCAGTTGCCTACCCTTGATGTATACCAACAAATCCAAGAATGCCACTTCTGCTCTACTGATAGTGCCTGTAAATTTCAGATTACAGTTGCTATTATTCAAAGCAGTGGTATACTCCTCAGCTTCCTTCTGCAACTCTTGTCACAATATAAAGACATCATCAATATATCGGGCCCATAAGGCCACCTTATTCACCCACTGATCATAGGCCTCTACCCAGGCCACGTGATTCTCCTACCAGCCTATGAAGAAATTCACATATCTGGGGGTGAAACACGTGCCCATAGCAGTCCCCTGTTTCTGTAGATACAACATACCTGCAAATAGAAAAATATTGTTATTGAGGCTGAAAGATAAACGTTGTACAATCATCTCAGTATGTTCCCAAGATTTCAAGGGTCTTTTTCTTTAAGGACTTCACTGCATCTAGGCCTTGCTCATGCTTTATACATGTAAAGAGGCTCGTAATAGCCAGGGTTACAAGCAACAAATTCTCTTCCCATGGGATATTTTGGATGGTTCTCATAAAGTCTGTGGAGTCCTTGATGTACGAACTCATACCTTTCACAAAAGGAGAGAGAGATGAATTCACGAGGATAGAAGCATTCTCTAATAGGCAACCCTATGAGGACACTATTTGGTGTCCTGGTGGTTTCTGATTATCCATATGAATTTTGGGGATGTTGTAAAACGTCAGGACTAATTGATGATCAACCTTTAAGAGCTAATATTCATCATAATCAAGTGTTCCTCTGTCTGTCCACTGTGTCATTGGCCATAGAATTCTTGTATTCTATGTATGTTTCTGGTGATTACTTGATAGCACAGTGTGTTGTTTAACTGTCTTAAGGCTTCTTGTTGGTATTTAGCCTTGTCCTGTAGGGCAATATGTCTTCCTTTATCCGATGGCTTCGCAACAATTGACTGATCTTCTTTTAGGGACTGAATCGTCTGCCATTGTGCTCTGAATAATTTATATTGCTTTTTCTTCTTAGTTTTTCCTCTATCTATTCCACTCCTCCTCTATTCATACAAATCCTTAATGGCCACTTCATGGAAACTGTCCATCATATGAAGCAAAGGCAGTTCTTGGGATAAATTTCGACTTGATCTTAAATTGACATTTTTCACTTCTCTGGGATATTTCTGCTTCGTCTAACAGTTGTAAATTGCTATTAGCTATATCCTCTGTTGTTATTGGTGGAAAACTCTGTAATTTATGCAAAGGTCTCAAAATCTCCAAGTCAATTCCCATTAAAATGTAGGCTCCTGGTTACCACTAATACTGATCTCCTTTTCATTGGTGGTACCTAGAAACAGCTTTTTCAATTTCAGTTTCCTAATAAATTGATCAATTGACAGAGACCGGTGAGGCCGAAATGTGTTTTTTTCAGCAGCACATGGTACAATAAAAATGCTTTTAAAATTATGCTCCTGAGTGCACCACATTTCCTCTGAGGGACTGTTTTTTGCAAGTGTTTGCGGATCGCCCCTGCGAGTGAGTTGCTTTTAAGATTGGAGAAAAAAGGAGCTAGAAGTTGACTGTGTCCCTTGAAGCTTGCTCCTCTGCAACGTGTCCAGAGATAACTCTGCTGTTTGAAGCCCTTGAGTATATAAAGTCTGTGCAACTTTAGAGACATCTATGGAATTTATAAGACCGAAAGGATAAATGTATCTATGTATATATGGGTGTGTATGTGGGTGTGTGCCTTTGTGTGTAGCAGATTTGTCTGTGTTCTCTTGAGGGTGGTGTTTTTTTATGTGCGTGTTTGTTGTTTGTGTATGTGTGTGAATGTGTGTTTATACATGTTCTTGTCTAGAATATTCCTGTAGTTTACAGGTCAGGAGCTTCACACAGAATGGTAGGTTAGAACAGAACATCCCTCTAATGTCCTGAGAGGTGCACTCTAGGAGCCTGAATGGTCGAGTGATTCTGTTGTCTAATCATATTGCCCGAATAACATTTTTAAATTGGTAATGGTAAGGATATTTCTAAAGCGCTGTCATTCATCCCAAAGGATATCATGGCGCTAAGATTAACAGAGTGCAGAGTGCTGCCGAGAATAGACAGGAGAGTTAACGAGTGTTAGGGAACAACATGGTTTTAAGTTCTCTATAACACTTCAGCTTTGTAATGATAATTGGATTTATATAGTGCTCACAACGCCTAACAAGGCATTAAAGCGATTTACTGTGAGTAGCAAGCTACTCCAGAACCCAAAGTTAAGGGTTAATCCATTTGTTATTGTTAGTTATAGTGATTAGTCATGTGCTCTCCAGAAAAAGTTACATACATTCACTCCAGTCCAGTTTTAACTTCAGATACCTACTGAATCAACTATTCACACATATTTGGGCAGTCACACCCCCCCCACCGAACCACACACACATTCACTCTCCCATACAAATACTCAGTTAACTAATCAGTAACTAATATAGACTTTCACATAGCTAGTAACCAACTAGAGAAGCAGTTTACACAACAACTGAGAAAGTGATACAGATATTCACACAGTTTAGTCACTATCCAATATATTTAGTGAGACACTATAAATTAGTCAAGTAAACAGTCAATCACACTGCTACTAAACCCTCCATCCAGATGTTTATATTTATATATCCACTCATTCTTCAATGCAAATTGCAATATATATATAAAATACATATTTAAATAACGAACCAAACCACATTCACTGGACGATGTCATCAGTGATGTCAACAGTGATGTCATTTGAGATGTCATCAGTGACGTCACTGACCATGTCATGAATGATGTAATATGTGACATCATCAGCAGTGGATTGCGGGCGCGCGAGATGTAGTTAGTACAACTAACTATATTGGAGGAGTTTCAATGGTTTTGCTCGAGTGAAATGTCCAGCTAACTATAACACCACTCAAACCTATGGTTTTTTGTTTTTTCAGTGAATTTCTAAGGTTTTTAAAAATGCTAATTCCTAACTATATATATATATATATATATATATATGTATATATATATATATATATATATATATATATATATATATATATATATATATATATATATATATATATATATATATATGTGTGTATATCTGTAATTGTTGCACTTATTGGACTGGGAATAGTACATTTCACCCCTCCAAAATCAAAAGCTTCCACCATTATTGCAGTGAATGGAGTTGGAATAGTTAATCTAACCCCTCTGAAGTCCAACACCTTCCCTACTGTCGCATTGAATGGATTAGGAATATATATAATATTCTTAGACTCCAATATTTTTCATGATACTGGTTAAATACATTTTACAGTAGTAATAGGTTTGCTGTTTTACAAGTTATATTATTTGTTTTTAATTTAATATTTATATATTTTTTATTTTATTTATTGTCAACATTAATTAATATATTTCTTCTTATTCAATTGTTTACATTTTTATGCTTTTATTGTGAATGTATGTTATATATATACATATTTATATATATACAAAACAGAAGGTTGCCCTTATTCGAAACGCCACACAGTGGGTAAGTAGCTCCTTTTATTCACCGCCAGCTGCAGTTACATCAATGTTCTCTCCCAATTTGCCAGATGCATTTCGGCCGCCATGGCCTTTTTCAATGGCTTCTCACAAGTCCCGACAGTCAATGTGAACTTATAAACCATAAACCATAAACCCCGCCCTGATGGGACTTTCTCATTGATTGAAATGGTTTCTGGGTATGGTAGTTCAGTAACTTTTCCTTCGTGGAGACTGAGAGGCTTGCTTGATTAAAAATTGAACTCCCCATGTGGGCCGATTGCACCTGGAGTTCCGAGAGCGACAGGAGTGTGTAAATCCGGCATTTCCAGCGCGGCACTTGCAGGTTTTCAGTTGCTCTACTCCCTACCCACATGGGGAGTTCAATTGTCATTCAGCATGCTGCCTGGTGTAAAGTGCTACAATACTGCAATCCCTGTCCAGGTATAGTAAGTGCTACATAAATGCAATTTCAATAGAATACAATATATAACCCCCTTGACGCATACTAATACTAATTCCATAATGCCATAGCACTCGGCAATTGGGCAGTCGATTGTAGTTCATAGACGGCACACTAATTTCCTTATATGGCTTGATCCTTTCACACTCACGTAAGACAAAACTGCTATATGGGTCATGTCCATCACCCAATACTGTACCAGTGCAATAAACAATCCATCCCCAACTGAACAAGCAGGGAATAATTGAAGAGATCTGCCATGTGGCGCTGGCCAATGGAGGACTTTATTTAGACCACGGCTGTGGGTTGCAACTAACTACATAATATGACTACTTTGACATCTCACAATGGCAATTAGATATGGGATGATAGTTACAAAGTACATTTCATCAGATCTCTAATGCATGTCTTCCTATAACCAATGCTTGCTCAGGACCATAAACATTAACTTTAAAAAAGATTTCATAGAACAAGACAAATGTCGGTGGCGGCTCCTCTGAAATGGCGGAGGAGCGTCACCCCACTGCCTGGCTCATAGCCAGCAAATGTAAAATAAAATGATCTTCTCGTATCGTTTAATTTTACATTTGCCAGCGGACTGGGAAGGGCCGGCCAATGCATGGGAAGGGGAGGGGGGGAGAAGTGCTTGTGCAATCCACTCTCATGTGTGTTTGGCCTCCCGTGCGCACGGGCTCCCTGGTCAGAGCAGGGCGTTTTTCCTGCCCACTCAGACCAATCCCAGTGCTGCTCTGCAGCGCAGGGACTGGACAGGGAGTCTGTCCCTGGGGCTGCTGGGACCAGTCAGGAAGAGGAGAGGTGGCACGACGAGATGCAACACTGGAGGTGGCCGATGGTAAAAGGAATTTTATTTTTAATATTATATTTTCCACCCTCCCACCATGCAAATTGCCCCAAAGTGACCCCTCCCACCCCACCACCCTTTGTTTATGGCGGCCAATGGACAACCCAATGCAATAACCAGTTCAGTGGACTATAAAAATAAGAAATACTATAAATGATCTGCAGACCTTCTCAAAGCCGCCACCGTACTGAAAACCACAAACGATGTGCTTATCTCTCACACTTCTTCATCCATCAACCTGCTAAGTCCTCCGTTCCATAACACAAACCTTTGTGGTCATCATGCACAACATGGAAACACTTCCCACATAGGATTCAAATAAAGAGAAACCCTCCATCCACACCCCCCAAATGGTGTAGCATGCTACTCATGTAGGCAACTGTTTCAGCACCCCATATAAGGGTAGTAAGCGCTTTATAAGGGTTGCAATACAATACTCACTCTTCTAGCTGCTGCGTTGCCACCGAGTGGCCAAAAGTAAAAATCTCAAGGGAGACCAGAGTACCGGTCTTAACTTCCCATCACATCTGGACAATCTTGGAATAGGGTAAGACAAGAGACGATTGAGACTCCCCTGCCCTCGCCCCACCCTCCTCAGTCAAACACATACAGGAAGCCTGGTCCCTTTCCCAGTTAGTTGCCTGACATTTGTGCATTCCTAGGGAGCTCGGGCTGCCACAAGGAGAGCCCAGCCCCACCTCTCTCATTAAGAAATGCCTTTATGCTGACCAGCTGGAGGGGAGCAGAATATATGACAACACGTTTTACACCGCTTCCTACTTAGCTTTTCTTTTCATGTGGCTTCTCTGGATTTTCCCAGCCTTTGTAACATTTCGATCTTGTTTAGATGTTTGTACATGTTATACTCTGCCCATGTAATCACCTGCTGGAAGTTTTTCCGCTCACTGACAGAACGCAGCCTTTCTCAACTTACTGTATTCTGAATGTAATTTAGGAGCCATTTAAGGATTAGGCATTTTATGTCTTGCTGCAGTAGAGCATTTTAGAGGAGATATTGGTTCTTTTGAGGCCACTGAAGCAATTTACGAATTATATAACAATGTTAGGGGAAATTCCTTTCCATATTGGCAGAGATTTCGTTTAGATCGAAATACAAACAGCATGTTTAATGCTAAAGCGCAATAGACTATGTATGGAGAATTCACAAAGATCCTGGAAAAAAAGATAGTGGATAATTCAAATTGTGAACTACATTTAAGTCTGCCTATAAACTATGACTCTTTACGACTCTACGATTCATGCATAATACACGTTTCAATATTTATTTTGAAATTTTGTAAACTCCCTGTGTAGCCATTTGGATACTTCAGTGCGCTGGGGATGGGACAGGAAAGCAAGAAAGGAAGGTAATCGAGGAGGTTGATTGCATGGGTAAGAACTTGTGACGTGTCCGTGTTCATCAGTTGCTGCAGCCCTAGAATCTAGGTGTAAGGTAACTCACGTGAAGCCAAGACTAAATAGTTCCGATTTCGAAAGATTTCCCAACCACTTGCGATTTGGTTCTGATCTCAGATTGAGCATTAGGGTGTGCCACATTTACGTCCTTGCACACTGAGTGACGGACCGCCCTGTTTCACCTTCTGAGGGCCTCATTTATGAAAACTGGCGCATCGCTGAAATAAAACAGCGATGCAACAGTATTCACTGAGCCCTCCATGCGACACGATGGATTTGCTGTTTTTAATGTACGGCACTCCATGTCGCAAGGAATGACAGATACGTCAATCAGGAATCCTGACGTATCTGTAGGCGTAAAAGTCACACATTGCTGGAGTTGTGTTGCAAGCATGATGCAACTGCAGCAATATATAGGGTAGGCCAGTGCCTATGGCACTGTGTCACCCTTATGCCAGCCATGAGGCAGGCATAAGGTTTTGAGGTAGTGGTGTCCTAGAAGTGCGGCAGTGAAATCTCATAGATTTCACTGCCACACTTCTAAAACCCTTTTTTTAACGTGGTAACGCCCACCCTGCGTACATTATACCTGATGCAGGGCTTTACAAGGTGACGCATCTGCCTAGAATCCTCGCTTTGTAAATATGGCGCATTGTGGTGCATTGTTTACCCCGCTGCTGCGTCTAGAAAAGTGACACAGCGGCGGCGCAAAAGTGTCGCAAGGCCTTCATAAATAAGGCCCTTAAACTTCAAAGAACTTTGGTTCATCAGGCGAATGTTGAACAGGTTCCTTGCTGGTGTGTCATGAAGTCCCAGTTTCTATCAATAATCTGGGCTTTCGCGCTGGTACGCTTGTTAGATGCTGAAGAGGACGTTGAATTTGATCCTCGTCTCAAAGGAGAGCAAAAGGAGTGCTTTCAGGGTGGTCTGTGGAGGTTGTTTTGCAGAGATTTAGGCTCTTCTGAGCGGACTGGTTTTCTTGTCTTTGGAGCCTGGTAATGAGAGGTCCACGTATGTAAAGTTACCGCAAACCAGTCTTGCCCGGACTTAAGTTCTTGTCAGATCAACTATGGGATCAGTTTGGACAAGGCACATGTCAGGGGTGGATCCGGTGTACAGAATCCCTCCACTATTTTAAGAACCTGGCGTCTGAAGAGGCTGAGAGGTGTCTGTAGTGTCACTTTATGCCTCACCACCTTCTCTACTAGCATTTTGGAAAAGTGTAATGTATCAAGGTTTTTTGCAAACTGTCCTCCTTCTGTGTCTATGGCTCAGCAGGAAGAGATCTTTGGATCTTCTGTCTTCCCACTATTCACCCTCACATGACGCAACCATGTGCAAACGCAGGCCAGAAACGCATCAACAGTGGGCCACTCTTTAAAACAAGCTTGCCAAACTCCAATAGTTGTGGCTTGCTTATATGTTCATGTGTCATATCATTGGCAGGTGCCTTGCGCCCAGTACATTAAATTATGCTTTCCTGACTCATGCAAGCGCCTTTTGCAGAAATGAACGAACATCAATTGTGTTTAACGTTTGCTTAGAGGAGTCCTCTTTGTTTGTGATGGACGGATGCTTGAGTTGCAACGCTTTGCGTTGATCACCTAAATGTGTACATTGAATCTGTCTGGCATGCAGCTCATAGGACTCTATAATACCAAAGCACATTCACTCACACCTATTCCGTGAACGGCGAGGTAGGTACCAAGGCATCTGCATCATCCTCTGAGGAACCAAATGCAACCTATCATGTGTTAAAAGTGTAAATATTAGAACGTTCACGAGATTGGGGTAAAGATAACCTCATTTTCACAGGCACTTTAAAATATATCAGGCAGGACGAGGGATCACAGCCAACACATATGCAAAGTTAAAAAGTTTCTCTCTCAAGGACGCAAACTGCCATGCGCATTCTAGATAAACATTATCACACAAACAACATGCACAGTTAAGACTTTTGCACTTGTTCATTTTTAAATGTCCTGTTTTATAGAGCAAGGAACACACACACCGGATCCCAGTAGGCTAGTGGGGGACACTTGTTGGTCTAGCTGTTTGGAACTCCTCTTAAATGTCTTGCCCTCAAAACTGTGGGAGAGACAGCTGTGGTGTGAAATACCAAGTATGCCAGCGCTCAGGCAGCACCTGCAGACTGTATGACTATGAAGGGGTGAGGAGGAACTAGTGAAAGGGAGCATTTGAAGAAGTGCTCTTCATTTGACGGTCAGATCTACACAGAGTGAGGGGGCATGGGTCCTAGAAGTGAATGGAGGCAACTCAAGGGGGATTGTTTAGGAAGAAACATGGGAGCAATCTAGACTCAGAAAGTACTTCATCACTAACCCTGGGTGGAGTTTGTGGAGTTCCTCTATGCAGAACTCCGTGAAGTGGGAAAAAAACTCCGCCGCGCAAAGCATAGAAAAAATGCCGTTTGCGGTGATTTGCGGTTCCCGATGCTTGTCCGCACTATGCAAACATCGCGAGCAGCACCATGCACAGCGCAAGCGGGCGCTGCTTTCCTTTCTGCCGCTCAAGTAGATTTTTACTTGAGCTGCAGCGAGCTTTCTCAACGCGAATGGACAGTTTCTCAACGCGAGCAGTCGCGAGCATACGCGACCACTCTCAATGAGAAATCTGACCCCCCGCGTTGAGAGATCTCGCCGGGAGATTGATTTCCCATGCTCGCATACGGCAACTTGTGGTTGACGATCACGAACGAGGAAAAATCTCGCTGGGAGGTTGATTTTTTTCGCTCACACTCGCCAACATGATGTTGACGACCGCGAGAGAGGAAAAACAACTCCGCCCGCAACGCAAAGCGGTGTTTTTTGGAACTCCGCATAATGCGGAGTGCGGAAAACTCCGCAAACTCTGTGAGCAGAGGGGAGTTCACCACCCAGGTTATACATCACACACTGCGATACCTCATGGGTGAGTAGCATGCTTTATAAACCACTGATTGATACTGAAGACTCACCAGGAGGCACACTAACAGACGAATTGGTGGGGACGAGTGACTTTTAGCTAGACTTAGAGATTGCCAAAATACCAAGGGACACTAAAAGCCACCGAAAAAGTGACAAGCAGAGCCACAGAGAAGATGCTAGATGACAGGCTTATGGGTGTGATAAGCTCAAAGACCAGCAATGCACAACACAACATGCTGAGAGGCTAAGTAAATAGGCACCTAAGAGGGGGGTAGATGACAGACCTTAAGCCTGGGGCCAGAAAATAGACAAGCATTGGCATAGCCAATAGGTCTCGCCTTTGGGACCTTATAAGTGTTTAGCCATGCAACAGTTGCATAACTAAATACTTATAAAGTCCCAAAAGCGAGACCTATTGGCTATGCAAAGCGGCCGTGTGGCCGCGAAAGTGGAAGTGATCGCGATCACGATCACGATCACACATCAAAGCGGCCGCGCGGCCACAAAAGTGAAAGTAATCGCGGTAAAGCGCGGCGTGTGCGCCCGCGCACATGCACTGTAGCACTAGGCTGGCCTGGTAGCACTTTTTGGAGCCCTCTGAATAAGTATTGCCAGACCGGCGCATTCGCTGGGTCAGGCGAGACCTAAAAGAGGAGAGAGCAGATGACAGACTTTGAGACAGGGAGACACCAGTATATTGTCTCAGATAGATTCAAGAGGGACAAAGAGACCCGTTTCATAGACTCAGGAGGTCGGGAAGGAAGTTGGAAGATTGAAAAGGCAGCCAGGGAAGGATTAATTGAGAAGAAACCAGGGTAAAGGCAGGCTGCCAACAGTGACTCAAGGTGACAGGCCTTAATGCTCTGAAGGAATAAATGGCCAGACTCCAACATCTATGAGAAACAAAAATCCATACTCAGACACTAAGGGGCTATTGGCTTTCAGACCCCCATCGTCAGTTTCAATTCCGACTGGCTGTATCAGCCAGTCGGAACTGAAACCGGCTGGTCATTCCGGCTGGCTTCCGACGGGCTCAAAGAGCCCGTCAGCCAGTCGGAACTGGCTCGTAAGCCCAAGGGCAGGCCTTTCCGCCCTTGGGATTACAATGCATGGTTTCTGGCATGGTTTCCATGCCGGCCTGTCCTACATGGAAACCATGTCGGAAAGCGTGTTTGGAGGCCTCCAGCAGAGCCCCCTTGTGTGTGCAGCATACAGTTGGGGGTCAAGGGGGCACCTCAGGTGCCCCCATGTTGATCCCTGCACCCCGTGGTGCCTACCACGGGGTGCAGGGATGAACAACACCTCCCATTTCCCTATGGGAGCATGTATTATGGGCGGATTACGGCCGTAACTCATGCTCCCATAGAGAAATATCCGAATGTGACCGAGGCGACCGAACAATGTTCTGTCGCATCCTAATGAGGTGCACAGGACGCCGACCGGAGGTCGGTCGGCCCCGTTTACAAGAGGGTGTCGGGCAGAAGCAATTCCGCCCAACATTGTAATCGCCCCCTAAGTGCAGAGGGAAGTCCAAGAGACTGTGGAGACACCAGGGGACAGACTGAGGCATGGAGGAGACAGCAAGGAACAGAGCATGCAAGTAAAATCGAGATTGCTATTCAGGCCATTTCCGGGTAAAACACACTAGTATAGCATTTTAGGACTAGGCTCACACTCGAGTGCTGACAAAACAAAAAGTCTACTGCAGTAAAACAAATGGACAATGGTTTTGTTAAGTATATAATGCCTGTATGATAGAAATCATTGAATGTGTAACACTTGAGTGTATATTTTAAATATAAAATCACTTCCCATACATTGCAATTCAAGGACTCCATTGGAGACCAAAGAGCCAATAGAAAGAGGTGACAAAGTAATAATATCCTTATGTTAAAGTGTTAATTCCAATAAGTAAGTAGATAACTGTTTTGTCTCGCCAGTCCTAAAACAGATTCCCTTTTTTATTACTCTGTAAACCAGTTAAAAAATGTAATTACCTAGTTCCACACTGTTTAAAAGTATTGTCACTTTCACCCATTTTAACGCTTATTTACAAACTGAAATATGGAAATAACGTGGCTTATAAAAATACTGACTTGAGAAAGTTTGTTGTCACAAAACTGTGTGAATCCCTTAATTGGTTATTTTTGGAAAGCACACAAGCATTCCTGAAGGCACTTCAGGTCACAAACCTCATGCACAATCTCATATATATATATTTTTTTTATATAAAGGACCTTAAACTTATTTATCAATCCTGATGCCTCCTTAATTAGCTGCAGATATCCATGACAATGCAAAGAAAGCACAGCTTCTCAAATTCAACGTTAAAAACGTTTCTGAAGTATATCTAGTCTGTCCTTTGTTTCATTCTCTGCAAGACACAATGTTTATAGATGCATATTTTATATCATGAATGTAGTCTTATTGTCTAAAACATTCACTATTTTCCGTTCACAAATAACAAGTTGGAGATCGTGCATGTTTGGTTTAGATATGAAAATATACATTGAATACTTCTAGTTAAATTCATATATATACACAAAAGATTGTGTGTCAGGTGTGACTGAAAATCAGCTTGTTTCCTTTTACAAAGGGGTAACTATAGGGGTGTGACATCACCACATGTGACGTCATTGCATATGCTAATTAGTATCTCCATTACTTTTGTAGGAATGAGAGAAAGTTTAAGAAACTGTTATATACATAATTTGTTATGTAGGTGCAATGGCATTTTACACCTATTTGCCTATCCTTATCATTAAATACTGCGTGTACTGCTTACATTAACATCGCATTAAGTGATCACTTTCCACAGAGTTTCTCACTGGAGATCAGTTTTCAAGGTGAGCCTGGCATAGGGCAACCCACCCTTGCAGCGGAAAATTTAGCCCTCTCTCGTCTAAACGGCTTTGCCCTGCGCTGGTCAATGGTCGATCCATCTCGATTTCTACAAAAAATATGTACAAACCAGAGTAGGGCTTTTGAGGTCTGTTTGGATGAAACTGCGGATGCCAACGCGGTTGTGAAGGCCTTTGGTCAGATTAGGGAGGAAATTAGTGCAGGGTTGACTACTAACCAGATTAGTAGGGCCACGAAAAAGAAGGGTGGTTTGATTATGAGTGCACTCTTGCGCACAAGAAATTAAAGCGGGCCTTGAAGGAGGTACCTAGGAATATCTCCGTAGTACAGAACTGCAGGCGGGCTTATAAGCAAGCTTTAAATCTTTGCTAAATGATTTTGAAAGAGGAGGCCTGGGAACATCTGCAGGAGGCAAGCCAGAACAAGGACTCTAAACTATTCCGGCGTGTGGTAAATTCACCATTTTTCTGTGACAATGATAAGCCTAGTATAGAGGTAGCAATTACAGAACAAGAATGGATGGCCCACTTTGCGAAACTATATATGGGCCCAACTGAAGAAAGACAAGATAACTCTATGATAGGGATGAATGGTGTCCCTACTGGGCTTTTTTTTTTCACGGCAATATTTTGATTTTAATTTCACACTGGAGGAGGTGATACCGATACGGGCCCTTAGAGCGAGCAAGGGAGGAAAGGCACCCGGCCCTGACGGGATTCCAATTGATGTCTTTAAGGACAATATTGATCTCTGGGGTCCCCTTGTGACCCTGGTTTTTAAGTCCTTTCGGGAAGTTGGTTTCCCAGCGTCATGGTCGGAATCACATATTGTGCCAATATTCAAAAAGGGAGATTGAAACTGCCCCGCACACTACAGACCCATCTCCTTGTTGGATTCTTTGGTTAAGGTGGTGGGCCGTATTGTGTTAGACAGACTACAGGAGTGGGCAGACTGTAAAAATATCTTGACTGACTTCCAATATGGTTTCCGCCAGGGTGTTGGGACCATAGAGCAGGCCATAAACCTGAATCTGTTAGTGACCAAAAACACACAAATAAAAGGGGGTAATTTGTTCTTGGCGTTTGTGGACTTATCCTCCGCATTCGATTGTGTGGTCCATGATAAACTTTGGTCTATTATGACCTCCATGGGCATTGACTGTGCCATCATTAACTTTCTTAGATATTTATATTCAATGAGTTCTGCCAAGATCAGATATGGTATGAACGGTGAATGTACAAGCCCAGTAGACATCAAAAAGGGGGTCCGCCAGGGGTGTGTGCTCGCGCCTTTCTTAATTAATTTATATTTCAATGGCCTGGGTGCTACCCTTGTGGACTCATGTATGGACCTGCCTCAAATTGGCAACAGGCCAGTACCAGTATTACTGTATGCTGATGATGCGGTGCTTACGGCCCGTACACCTAATGCACTTCAATATCTTTTAGATAAATTTGTTAATTTTATGGAGAATCTGGGTCTTTTAACTAACATAGGTAAAACATTTGTAATGAAAGCTGGCCGGAAGTCAGCTAAGAGACGTAACATTTTCATAGGAAACGAGACTTTACCTCAAACACTAACTTTTTCGTATCTAGGAAAAATGTTTGATAGTAATGGTAACTGGAAAAGTGCAGTAAAATTAAGAAGAATGCAGTTCCCCAGATCAATTGCGGGTCTGAGTAACTTTTCCAGGAAACTGGGTCGTAAACTCCCTAGGGATATGTTGAGTATTTATAACGCAAAATGCCGGTCAATAGCTATGTACGGTTCTGAATTGTGGGGACATGTAGATGTTGAGTCTCTACAGCTGGTAGAAAACGGGTTCCTTAAAAATCTGTTAGGGCTGCCTAAAAGCTGTTCTAACTTTGTCTGTCATGCAGAATTGGGTTTAACCTACCTGGAGGACCTGATTAGGGTGCAGCCAGTCCTCCTATGGCACAAGTTATGGACATCGGATCACACAAGTTTTAATACAGCCATTTTACAGGATTGCTGTGGCGCTGATCATGCAATGAAAATAACATGGTTGAAATACGTAAAAAATTTCATGCATGATATTTGTCACCCTGAATACTATTCAAAGCCTGAATCTTTACTGCATATTTCCAGAGAATCATTAAAAAGAGTATGTCTGAACAACCAGGAGGAAAAAAGATTAACATTGGAACTTGTGAAGCCCACCGTACTACAAAATCAAACGATATTGACCTGTTATACGATACAACCGTATTTAATCGGTGTTTTCAATGCCCAACATAGATTTGTTTTGACACGCTTCAGACTGGATATTTTTAATCGCTTGACTAGTTTCCCTAATAGAAACAATTGGTCTCGTCGATTAATATGTTGTCCTTGTGACCAGATCTCCAGACAATCAACCATTCATGTATTGTTTTTTCGTAAATTTTATTCTGATTTAGCCTATTCAATCTTCCAGCCTATATATTTTTACAACTGCTTCCGGATTTGTCTACTTGTGTGGTAGTGGCAAGGTTTTTGAGGTCTGTGATTACCAGAAGGAAGTTTTTAACTGATGCATCTTAAATTTGTAAATGTATTTAATTGAATCGGTTTTTAATGATTTGAATAACTTTCTCTTTTTAAATTTGTATTGAACTGCAAACTTTTATGATTCTTTCTATGAATCGAATAAAGTTAAATTGATTTAAAAAAAAAAAAAACAGGTGTAGGGATAGGAAACTGCATAAATGCAATTAATATTTTCATTTTGCCTGTTTTTTTTCCTCAAAAGTTCTGCTCTATTACCACCATCCCTAGATCTACCATATAAATACTGGCTTTATTAGTGCACTTCGCAGGATTTTTAATTAGTCTAAGCCAGTTTCACTTGAATTTTTGTTAGGTGCATTGATGATTCTAGCAAGTTCACTCTTGAGTACAAAGATTTATTAACACTGGTTCGGAATTTATGTGTGCATTGAGTACATCAAGCCTGACAAAAATATGGCCAGGCACTTAATTAGCAGCGCTTTCTTTTGTGAATCATGCGTGCTTTACGTATTCACCCATGGCTAGATTTTCGAGTGCAGGTCTATATTGGAGTCAGCAAGATGGCTGGGTGAATGAAACGCTTGTTGTCGACATATCCTCTAATCTACAGATCAAGCGTTTAAGACAAGCCTAATTCCTACTTTTACGGTCAAAACACGGAGTAACTAAAAATGGGTAAAAGCACTATTTTAATTACAAAGCTTAGAAACAGAAGAAGGGAATATGAAGTGCTACATAAAAATGCGGTTTTATTATGAATGGGAATTCCTTTATGAATGGCCTCATTGTGTCTCTCTTTCATCAACCCCAAGCACCGGAGATCATACATATTTTTTTAATCTAATGTATTAGCGCATCTCATTTTCCACATGTATATATCTGATATTTCACATATATGTATAAGTCTACACCAGAGGCTTATGAAAGTGGCTGGACTGTATTAAGCTGGGTAGAATGTTACAGAAGAAATTTGGGGACTCATTTATGAAAAGTGTCTCATCGGTGGTTGAAAACAGCGATGCAACACTTTTCATTGCGCTCTTCTAGCGACACCTTGGATGTGCCATACTTACAGTACTTCATGTCGCATGGATTGACCAGTTAGTCACGAATTCTGATGTATCTGGTGGTGCAGTAATGATGCATTGCTGGAGTGTGCCGCAAAACAGACGCAACTCCAGCAATGTGTCATTACACATGGTTGAGTTCCATGTAAAAGAGACTGCGTCAGTCCTTTACGCCTCCTGTGAAGCAGATGTAAGGATTTGACGCAGTGAACTCGTAGAAGTGGTGCAGTGAAATCTCATAGATTTCACAGCACCACTTCTAAAAGTCTTTTTTACGAGGGAACACCCACCCTGCATACATTATATCTGACGCAGGTATAATGTAGCGCAGGGGTTTACAAAGTGCCGCATCACTTAGATGTGCCACTTTGTAAATATGGCGCATTGTGGAACATTGTTTATGTCGCCGCAGCGTCACAAAAAAGTGAAGTAACGGCAGTGTAAGACCTTTATAAATAAGGCCCTTAATATCGAATGCACCACGGCAACCTAACACGCAATGCTCAAAATAAAGAGCCTCATTTATGAAAAGAAAACGAGTTACTTACCTGTAACTTCAGTTATCCAGTATTGGTATCCTTCATAGATTTACATGCCTGAATTATCCCCGCCGTCGAGGTGGGAGTCTCACGGTACAAATAAAATATATACACAATAGTAGTAAAATATCATACAATAGGCTATAATGGACAAAAAGTTACTACACTAGCCAATCCTTGTCCTTTTGTAAAAAAGAACCAAATTTGGAACCCAGCCAATCAGACTCCAGCACTCTCTAGAACACTCCACAGAGAGGCAAGTCCCTCAGATTATCGTGGCACAAATGACAGTAAGTATAACATAGTAATAAGGGAAGCCCCTCCAGGGAGAAGGGTGGGTTGCATGTGAATCTATGAAAGATACCAATACTGGATAACTCAAGTTACAGGTAAGTAACTCGTTTTCTTATCCAGTATTGAGGTATCTTTTATAGATTCACATGCCTGAATCAGAATAGCTAGCAGTAAAAACGTAGTCCCTTAGCAGATGGTGGGTACTATATCGACCACATTAGACACTTTGTGCAATATAATTGTAAACATACTTATAACATATGCCACATCGTATGAGAAAGACATTAGAAACATTAACAATTAAAAGTGACAGCATTCAAAAGCATGAAACAAGATAATCACGACTCGAAAGAGGCTTACCTTATTTGAAAAGGTTGTGTAACACTGCTCTACCAACAGCTGACTCAGCTTCTGTAGCCAGATCCAGACAGTAATGGCGTGTGAATGTGTGCACATTTTTCTAGGTTGCAGCATGGCAAATCTTCTCCAATGGCACTCAGGCAAAAAGCGCTGCCGATGATGAAACCGCCCTTGTGGAATGAGCTTTAGGCTGCACAGACAGAGGACTTCCAGCTTTAAAGTGGCAAAATTGAATCGCCGATGCAATCCATCTTGCAATTGTAGACTTCGTCACTACTGTACCTGGTTTTTGACCACCATAAGATACAAACAATTGATCCGGCATCCGAATGGATACAGTTCGTGATAAGTAGAATTTAAGGCACCTTTTAATGTCCAAAGTGTGTAGGGCCTTCTCAGCTGGGGTAGACGGACTGCGAAAGAAAGTATATAAAGTAATGGGCTCATTAAGATGAAAAGAAGATGGAACCTTTGGAATGAATATAGGATTCGTCCTTAAGAGAACATAGTCATTGGTGAACCTTGGGTATGGTTGTTTGATAGTAAATGCTTCAATTTCGTTGACTCTCCTAGCAGAGGTAAGCGCCAACAAAAGAGCAGTTTTCCATGCGAGATATTTAAGTTCATCTTTGTGCACAGGTTCGAATGGATGCCCCAAACGGTTGGAGCAGAGAGATGGGCCGCCAGAAGAACGTCTGTAAGTTGAGATTGCGGCCAGATGCAGCTTAACAGATGCGATTATGAGTCCGGACTTAGCTAATGAGAGAATATAGGGCTGAACCTTCTCCGGAGAACAGTCCAGGGGATGTGTATCATTATCATGGCACCAAGAACAGAAACGTTTCCATTTCAGAAAATATGTTTTTAGAGTAGAAGGAGCTCTTGCTTTTGCAGTATATCCCTACAGTCTTGCGGTAAATTTAGCTCCTTGAATTCAGTGAGCTCAGAAGCCAGGCATGAAGCTGCAGAGGGGCTGGATGCAGGTGGAGAATCTGGCCCTTGCTCATTGTCGATAGAGTTGGAGACACTGGGAGACGAAATGGACTGCATTCTGAGTGTAGGAGAAGCTCTGTGAACCAGTGCTGACGCGGCCACCGTGAGGCAATGAGAATCATTCGGCACGATTCCAGTTTCGGTTTTCTCAGAAGCCTCGGGAGCAACGGAAAGGGAGGGAAACCGCAAGCGAAAATCCCGGTCCATCTCATCATGAAGGCGTTTCACCAAGATCCCTTCTCTGGATCCCAACTGGCATAGGATGGGCATTTCCAATTTGCTTGGGAGGCAAAGTGATCCAAGTTGGGTCTGCCACACATCTGAAAAATGTGTTCCACTACTGACTGTTCCAATTCCCATTCGTGGCAAGAATTTGATGTTCTGCTCAAAGTGTCCGCCAGAGTGTTGTTTGCTCCTGGCAGATGCTCCACCTTTATAGTAATGCGATGAGAAAAGAGCCATTTCCATATGGTCTGCGCCTCCTGAGATAGGGTGTGAGAACGAGTCCCCCCTTGCTTGTTTAGGTAATGCATGCAAGTGGCGTTGTCGGTTCTTATGAGAACTGATGACCCCTGAAGTCTTGGGAGAAAAGACTGTAGAGCCAGAAAAATAGCTTGAAGCTCCAGGAAGTTGATGTGCATTCTTGACAACGCCAGTGACCATTTCCCTCTTATGCAGAGATCTTGGAGGTGCGCACCCCATCCTTCGAGAGATGCGTCTGTAGTCAAGATGAATTCTGGTGGGTGAGAAAGAAAGGTAAGCCCAGTCGAGACATTGCTGGAGCGCTGCCACCAAAGCAGAGCCTCTCGCATAACCGGGGTTATCCTCACCAGGTCGTCAAACAACCCTGTTATTTGAAGCCATTGACTGTCCAGTTCTTCTTGGATAGGTCTCATTCTGAGACGTGAGTGAGGAACCAAAAGGATTGCAGAGGACAACATTCCGAGAAAGGATTTTATTTTCTTCACAGAAGCGAACCTTCTTTTTCGCAGGTCTAATGCTAGAGAAACCAGATGCGATTGTCTTTCTGCGGACAAGATGCTTTGTCCTGGATAGTGTCCAAAACTGCCCCCAGAAACTGAATCCTTTGAGACGGAAGAAGAACTGATTTTTGGGAGTTGAGAGACAGTCCCAGAGATTGAAACATGTGTGAGTTGCTTCTGAAGCCTGACGAAACGAAGGAGCTTTTATTAGCCAATCGTCCAGATATGGGAAAAGCTGCAGCCCCTGCAGCCTGAGATGAGCCGCACCCGGAGCTAGTCATTTTGTAAGAACTCTTGGAGCTGAACGCAGGCCAAAAGGGAGAACCCTGAGCTGAAAATGCGCACCTGCCACAGTAAAACGGAGGAACTTTCGATATTTGGGATTGATCAAGATGTGGAAGTATGCATCCTGCAGATCTAGTGTTGTCATGAAGTCTGCGTGGTCTAGGAGCTGTAGAATCTCTTGAAGAGTAACCATGCGAAAGGCTGTATTTTGCAGGTATTTGTTCAGCTTCCTCAGATCTAGGATTGGTCTCCATTCTCCTGACCTTTTCTTGACTAAAAAGAAACTGGAGTAAAAACCTCTTCCCACTTGGGAGCGAGGCACTTTCTCTATAGCTCCTTTAAGTAGCATACTCCTTGCCTCTTTCCTGAGAAGAGCTAGATGTGGTGGATGCTTCTTTAAAGGTGGATGGGGAGGAAGGAGTTTTACAAATTCTAAGGTGTGTCCGAATTTGATTATTTCCATGACCCACTTGTCCGAGGTCAAATTTTCCCATTGGTTGAAATGACGAGGAATGTTCGGCGTCTTGGTGTTGAAGCGTGGCCAAACTGTTGCAGGTGTTGGGGAAACGTCACTGTTTCCTACCATTATCTCTGCCCTGTTGGGTCTGTTTCCTCCTGTTCTGTTGTCTGTAAGCGGCAGTAGGGGGCGCTCTGAAAGATTGTTGTTGTTGTTGAAAACCATATCTGCCCTGATTATACTGGGGTTGGTTCTTTTGGTAACCTCCACGAAAGGAGAAAGACCTTCTGCCACGTGCGCCTCGAAAAGGAATTCTCCTGTATTGCGGCATACCCAGGGCTTTGGCAGTGTTGGTGTCTTTTTTAATGTCTTGCACTGCTCATCGATGTGCTTGCCAAAGAGCGCATCCCCATCCCACCGTCGACGAGAGTGGAACCGTCATCGACGGTGGGAGCGTCGACGAGAATGGGGCCATCGTCAATGGTGCCGTAGACGGAGGGGAGACTGTGATCGTCAGCGGTGTCGTCAACGGTGTCGTCGACGGAGGCGAAGGAATAGATCTTACCGGTTCTTTCGTCGACGGAGATAGCGTCGACAAACTCTGAGGTAGCTTCGTCATCGATGGGGTCTTTTTCGACGATGACGATGATCTGAGAGACTCTGACTGAGTCTTGGACTGCTTCGATGCCGTTTTCAGTGACATTTTTGATGTTTCCACAGTTTTTCCCTCAGAAGAGAAAGAAAGCTTCTCTTTTTTAGAGGGAGAGTGGCCAGTCTCCTGATGAGACTTTTTAGATGATTTGCCAGCTCTTTAAGGTGGATCTTCAGATCTATCTCTTCTTAGATGCTGGGAGGCTCTCAACATCATCCTCTTCAGACACCACTTCAGATTTCACCTTCAATCTCTCCAGCCAGATCAGAAACCTGCCCTCTCTGTCCTTTAGGGTCTTTGAAGAAAAGGTTCTACAAATCCTGCAGTCCTTGACCTTATGAGAAGGATACAAAAAGTATATACATTCCTTGTGGGGATCCTAAAAATGTAATCTCTTTTTCCCACAGGAATCACAAGGCAAGAATAATCCTTTCTTTGAAGATTCAGACATCCTGTACTCACAGTATTCAGCAAACTTTGAGAAAAACTGAGCAGAGCTCAGGGAGACTCCCTGTCACATGACGTGCAGTAGAAAATCGGAGGGACTTGCCTCTCTGTGGAATGTTCTAGAGGGTGCTGGAGCCTGATTGGCTGGGTTCCAAATTTGGCTCTTTTTTGCAAAAGGACAAGTATAGGCTAGTGTTCTGACTTTATGGTCCATTATAGCTTATCGTATGATATTTTACTACTATTGGGTATATATTTTATTTGTGCCGTGAGACTCCCACCTCAACGGCGGGGAAGATTCAGGCATGTGAATCTATAAAAGATACCCCAATACTGGATAAGTGGTGTATCTCTGCACTGTCGCAGAGATGCATCAAAATTTGTTACGAAACGCTGTGACACTTTTTTGTGACATGGATGCGCCTAATTTAAGATTTGGTGAACCATGTCATCAGTGACAAGTGAAGTAGAAAAAAAGGTGCTGATGCCACCGTCACGCAAGTGCTGTAAAAGTGTTGTAAGACACAATCGCACATTTGGACGCAAGCCAAACTTCGTTGCAATCATTTCTTAGGTATAGTAGATGTCCCTGGAGCAGGGAGGAGCCACCAGTAGTCGAGAGAGCAGACCCACAGACCAGCCAGGATGTCCAGGCTGACACCCAGGGGAAGAGGATATTAAACTTCAGTGCAGAGGAGAATGAGATCCTAATTAATGAGGTGACAGAACCAGTGGCGGCCGGTAAGATTTGGAGGGAGGGGGGCGGACAGGATACACACACACACAAACATACACATAACACTCACAACCAGGCACTCACACACACGTGCACACAAACACATTCATTCACAACACTCTTTCCCAAACATTCATACATGCACGCACGCATGCACCAAACAATTTAAAAAGAAAATAAATCACGCTTACTTTCTGCAAGCTCTGCGATGCCTCGGCGATTCAGAAGGCTTGGGACTGCTGCCTTCCCTTATTGGCTGACCTCAGGTCACCCCTCGTCACTGAGGTGAGGGCCTCAGCAACCTTTGCTGAGCTGAGAACGTCATGCCTACCGGAGCTGTGACTTTCTCAGCCCAGCAAAGTTCAGTTCAGGCAGCCAGGAGCCAGCGCTAAATGCGCATCTCTGGCTCCTGGCTACTTGAACTGAAAGTGAACAGTGTCTGTCAGGCTGACCTTTGTTCAGCCTGACAGACACTGTTCCTACAGGGCAAACAGTGTAGGGGCGTGGCCCTTCCACCCAAATGTACCAGCCGCGCCTGTGACAGACCACCATCACCAGCTGTTTGTCAACTCTAAGTTGCCATTATCAAAAAAACATGCCTTTTGGCAGTCCATACCGGCAAAGGTCAGCTGTGTGGCTCGAGCAAAGAAGACAGTGTCAGATCTGAAGAAACGCTGGCACGATATCAAGCGCCGGAAAAAAAAGAGAAAATGGCCGAAGACCTAAAGGCAGCGATGCAGACCAGAGGAGGGAGTCCAGTACAGCAGGAGGAGCTGGATGCCCTGAAGGTGGCAACTGTCATCGAAGAGGAGTTGGTGGCAGGACTTCCAGGACAGTGCTGAGCATGAGGAACTGCAAGACCCACGGGGTAAGTTGCAACAAGGGACAATATGGGTAACAAGCTAATGTTGTGCAGTGGATTTAGCAATGTACCAATTCAAAGTAGTGCCATGTGCAGGGCAAATGGCAGGTATGTGTGTAAATTACAGTTAAGTATCACATAAATGTTAAATACACTGGACTGTCATATGTTGACCAGCTCACTCTAGATCCATCATATAACTCACATACATGTTTGAAGTGCAGTATCGGGCCACTGTCACCTCTGGAAACTGCCACATGGAGTTGTACCTACACCATAATTAAGGCTCCCTGTTTTCAGTTTTTACTGATTTTTACAGATAAATACAGACAGAAAACCATTTATTTTCCTGTCTGTACTTATTTTTAAATCTGCATAAAAACGGAAATTGGGTTGTTTTTGAATGAGTCTAAATGCGGCCAGTCATGACTGCCAAGCCAATAGCTGTGCGGATTGACAGGCAAGGGAATTAAAGAATTATATGGATTTTAGTAAAGAGCCTTAAACAGCAGTAGATTTGCAGAACCTTGATACCTGTACAGGCACAAGTGCACATTAACTGGTTAAATAAATGCAGAAATATACACATTTCAGCTTCAGTTTTTCACAAAACCTAAAATAAATATGGATAAATACAGGTAAAATTAGCAAAAAAGAAATATGGATAAATACAGACGGAAATGACAGAAATATAAATACCATAAAACCAGGAGCCCTGGGCATAACCCACCAGAACAACAAATCTCCAACCTCCTGTAAAAAACATAGGGCCTTATTTATGATGTTTTGGCGCAGGGCAGCGCTGCAAGGAATCTTTCTGTGCTGCCCTACATCAAAACAAAACAAAGGGGAAGGAATGAGCTGTATCTATGAAATACAGTGCATTCCAGTTCTTTTCGCCAGCGCAGCCTCGGCTGCCATGCCCCAACACAAGCACCCTTGCACCATGTGTTGCAGCATGGCACAACCTGACAACGAATGTACTATGATTGTATGAAAGCCAGTGGCAAATATGAAAAGTACATGCAAAATGGTACAAGCTATCACAAATACTAGCAACAATATCAGGCTGGAATAAAAACTCAAATATATGCTATATAACAATAGTTGAACTACCAATGGTACGTATAAATTAGCTGTTTCCCAGGTGGCTGATAAAAAAGCACATTAGACTGGAAACCTATGTGATGGTACAGCAACTTGGTGCTTGGAATAGTGTGTAAGTGAATGCCATCAGGGTGCTACCAAGCACATCCTAGATTTTCCACAATGTATTAACAACTTCACAGATATTTAATGTGATGCATTACTAAAACAAATGCAAAAAGAACTATTGAAGGACAGAATGCAGAACAATGTCATACATTCACCCCAGTACAGAGATCTGGGCCTAAATCCATCCTTTTTTTGCTCACCATGCCATTCCAGTTTGGACCCAGCCATATGCAAATCAGTCTTGACCCTGTGCCCCATGGGAACAGTCCAGCCCGAACTGCCAGGCCAGGTCCTCCCTGGACTGGAAACAAGCATCCTAGGACCGGTTTCGGGGTTTCACCCCTCTTCAGCCAGGATAGCTTGATTCCAGTGGCATGGAGAGCACGGGACTCACGTCTGAGCATACCCGTCCCACTCGGGGTGACAAATGCAAAAAGAACTATTGATGGACAGAATGCAGAACAATGTCGTTCATTCACCCCAGTACAGAGATCTAGGCCTAAATCCATCGTTTTTTTGCTCACCATGCCATTCCAGTTTGGACCCAGCCATATGCAAATCAGTCTTGACCCTGTGCACCATGGGAACAGTCCAGCCCGAACTGCCAGGCCAGGTCCTCCCTGGACTGGAAATAAGCATCCTAGGACCGGTTTCGGAGTTTCACCCCTCTTCATCCAGGATAGCTTGATCCCAGTGGCATGGAGAGCACGGGACTCACGTCTGAGCACATTAGACTGGAAACCTATGTGATGGTACAGCAACTTGGTGCTTGGAATAGTGTGTAAGTGAATGCCATCAGGGTGCTACCAAGCACATCCTAGATTTTCCACAATGTTTTCAACTTCACAGATATTTAATGTGCATTTAATGTGCTGCATTACTAAAACAGGCACTGCAACTTCACCCTAATACCTGCCTTGGGTTGTGTGTCCATTCACAGTTAAAGTTCACATTTACCTCAACTTTGGACGTATGACTGTCCCTTAAGTGAATACATATCAGAAACAAACATTCAGTTCCTCAATTACAAGAGCTAAATGCATAGCTTTCCAGCTGCCCTTCCTTCTGCGATGCCGTACATCAAACTAAAAGTGCAGGAATGCATATCATCTATCAGATATGGGACAATCCTGTTCTTCACCCATGCGCCAGTGCACAAATAGCTGGTGTATGCAAACATAAACACCCGAGCACCATTGTGCAAATGTGACTGTGTTGCAGGGGTATTTGTTGTTGGTTAGGAAAGGGCACCTTTCTGAATAAATAACATATAAAGGCCATTATCCATTTTGTAAAAAAGTAGATAGCGATTAAAAATAGGTATCGTCATCTCTTTGAGCCTCCTTACGCATCTCCTGGAGAGGTAGGTGAGTCTCGCACTTTACCAGGTTAAGGCACTTCGAAAATCAGGGAATGTGCAAGGTTCCATAGATGTAGCATTGAAACACACACAACATCATCCATTGAACACACCTTACACACAAATTAATGCGTGAAAGGGACCCATATGTTCAAGGCGTTGTCAACTCAAGAAAGGTGCCTTTATGTGGTCTAGTCTATATGGGCAGCCATTGTTTTTCTATGGGACTTCAGAAAATGTTTCCCAACAGTTGTGCAGTGGGGCTTGAAAATGAGGCTCTCTGACTCCTTGGACACTCCACCTACTGACACACATTTGAAAAAACCTTAATCTCTAAACACATGTGCCAAAAAATAACAAAGCAGATGTCACCACTTACTAGGTGTCTAATAATTAAGCAGTTGTGAAATTGTTTATTTAAAGCATATATAAAATTGGAAGTCCTAAAAACAATTTTCTCCTACACTATTATGACCTGTTAACACTGATTACACTACCCTAAACTTACTTAGCTACACTATTCTAACCAATACCTAAACTATTCTACCTAACCGTAGCATATCCTACTCTAAACATGTATCACAATGGACAGCATAAACATCAACCCCCATTCCCTTAAGACACGATTTGACATGAGACTCACATAAACCAGATCTAAACACCAACTAACTAAATGGAGAAAGCTAAACAAATATATACTTTTATTTTTTGTATTATCTTTTTTAGTTTTTTTTTAACATAAACACTCCCCTCTAATATGAATATACCTACATATCCTACCTTGACTAAAAACTAATATTACTACACTATCAGGAAAGACACCGAAACTAAACTAAGACTATTCTAATACCTAACCTAAACTATCAGGGTTAAGTATTAACCTAGTATTAAGACATTTTGGGGCATATTTTACAAGCCCCTATCGCCACAGAAACATCACAAAAAGTCATGGACTCTGCATTATTTACAAGGCAGCGTTAAGTTGTTTCTATGTGAGCTGTGTTGTGCAGTACATATAGAAACTATAACAAAACTGGGTTTGGGCTCAAATCACTAAGGCTAAGCCTCCATTATACCAAATAACAACAACAATACCAATACTGATGCTTTTCTTTAAGCTCGTATTTAATTACGATGGAACATATTGAAAAGAATACAACATGAACCTTAGACCTCTCTTTCCGTCTGATTAATCAATAAATTTCCTTTATTCATTTTATCAATCCTTCAATTAGTGATTTTTAATCCATCTTTTTTTCGTTTCCATTTCTGTGATTGCTGACAAAATAGTCTTCTCAAAAATTACCACTTCCTTTGGAATTTTATTCGACGGAGGACAAAACAAAGATTTTTTCTTCAGACCAGTATTATCCATAATTTCCGTATATGGATTTTCAGCAAAGAAGGTTTTTAGCCTAATTTTCTGACCGAATTCTTTGGCCTCCGTTTTGAGTCTAACGAAATCCGTATTTTTTGAAGGAACAAATGATAGACCTTTTTCTAATATACTTTGTTCATCTTTGATCAGAGTTTTCTTTGATAAATTATATACCAATGATACCTCTAGTTTTTGTAATTCTGCCGACGAGTAGACATCTCCCATGGTTGGTCGTTGAATCTTACTCTCCCCCGTGTTTTTTGTTGACCTCTCCCTAAAAAAGGGGTTTGTTGTTGTTGTTGTTGGAAGTTTCCTCTTCTATTGGGGTTTCTACGGCCTTCGTTCGTATCTCCTTCACTCCCACTTGAGGAAGATGATGTTTCCGAGAATGTGATGAAATTATTTGAAGATCTTCCTTGAAACTCAGGAAGATATCTGCGTGTGTCTACTCTTAGATAAAAATCTGACTGTAGATAAGGATACACTTTTTCTAGGGCCTCACGGGGTTCTCATCAGGACCTGTAAACTAAAAACAGAAAACGTTTTCAGTGAAAACGGATGCCCAGAACCTCTTGATGTGGGTAGTGAATGTGAATGGATAGAAACGTATGAAAAGAATGTGTTGGGTGTGAAAAGAATGCAAGTGAATTTCATTTTGTAGTAATATTTGTTTTGTATTTGAATAATTCAAAAATCACTAATTGAAGGATTGATAAAATGAACAAAGAAAATCCATTGATTAATCAGACGGAAAGAGAGGTCTAAGTTTCATGTTGTTTTCTTTTCTATATGTTCCCTCGTAATTAAATGCGAGTTTAAAGAAAAGCATCAGTATTGGTATTGTTGTTGTTATTTGGTATAATGGAGGCTGATTGATGTTGCCCGTGATCGTAAAGACGCGGAAGTAGCTGCCCGGGAACGCTGATCGTCGGACTTAATCAGCCACGAGCAAACCTTACCCGGAGCAGTAAAAGAATCCATTACAGCCCACAACCTTTTAACAAAAGGAACCAAGTGAATAACACGGAGGTGCGCGGCGAGGGTCAGAAAGGACGTCCCATGCCCACGCCCACGAACAACTCCAAAAGCTCAGGGAAGCGTGAGAAATTGAAAAAACTCCCGCAGGAGTGCAGCTAAATAAATAAGCAAGCCTAGTGCGTTTTCGCACAGGCAATCATTCCTGGATAAGGAGATACCATTACTTATAGTCCTGAAGAAGGAGGCCCTAAACAACGAATAGCCTCCGAAACGCGTCGACGCAATACTGTTGTGTTAAATTTGGAAGGGGCACACAAACCTTTGTCAAATAAGGAAGTCAATCCTTATTCAATTGTTGCCCACAAGGCAATCATTCCTGGATAAGGAGATACCATTACTTATAGTCCTGAAGAAGGAGGCCCTAAACAACGAATAGCCTCCGAAACGCGTCGACGCAATACTGTTGTGTTAAATTTGGAAGGGGCACACAAACCTTTGTCAAATAAGGAAGTCAATCCTTATTCAATTGTTGCCCACAAGGTTTCTGAATTAACTGTTTCATGACAAAATAGATTGTCTTTTTAATCTCCTTGTTGGTCTTCTTTTGTCTTGTTTAGTATTTTCTATTCAATTGTTTTTTTTTAATTTGTTGCTTTTTTATTAAAAACCAAATGCATTTTTTATAATGATTATATTGTGGTAAAAGAAATTTTGTGATGCAAATAAACCGTTTGCTTTTATATAAATTTACGTTCCTTTGTAATGAAGTGTTCCATGAAAAGGAGTGATTTGTGAATACCTGATTTTGGTAGCTTGAATGAATAGAATGTGTGAATGAATTAGCAAATATCCTATCCAAAAAGGAAAACACATTTTTTACTTTATTGTTGTTATTTGGTACATATAGAAACAGCAAATCGTCATTGATTGTTCATGTGCAGGAAGGTGTCCCTTTCTGCACATAAACAATCATAAAGAAATGACGAGTTACAACTTCTATGTGTGCCGCACAAAGCAGCACACATAGAAGTTACAAAAAGCAATTTCAGATAGTTTATGTGCAGGAAAGGGCACCTTCCTGCACTTAAATAATCCTCCCCTCAACACAGGCACCCTTGTAGTATGGTGTAAGGGTGCCTGCATTGGAGGTAGGCAGCTAAATTTAGCGGCAGTGCAGTGAGAAACGCAGGGCTGCACCGTATTCTTGTAAATACGGTGCAGCTCTGCGTTTCAGAAGTGGCGGAGTGCGGCGTTAAGCCAAAAATGCTAAAGCTGCACTCCAACACTTCTTTTATAATAACGCCCCCTTGTGAGGCCATGGATGAGTGGGGCAGGGCCTACAAGTTCTGCTCACTGCAGGACACTGTCTGCTGTAAGCTGGCCAGCATCTGCATTAGGGTTGCCAGCTGTAATTGTGTCACCAAGTTGGGTAGCAGAGAAGGGTCCAGTGGGTGGTGCTTAAAAGTCCAGGTTGGGTAGCAGGGGAAGGTCCAGAGGGTGCTGCTAAGGAGGGTCCCGGTAGAAGTGAAGATGAGAATCAAGGTTGTGGGGAAGTGGAGACTCCTGCAAGTGGTCCAGGTACATTTCCAGGACCAGCTACATAGGCTGCGTTCTTCTTGCCTCTCTTTGTGTTGTTTGGGGCCGAGGTGGGGACATCCAGTTCCCTGCAGCTTTGGGTTTTTCATACTGTGTGTCCCTTTTCCTAAATGCCACTACCACATGGCGAATGTGGCGGAATCTCTCCAGCCCGATCCTGTACTGTTGTTCATCTGCTGGGGTCATGTTGGCAGTCATAGAGGCATGAATTACAAATCAGTCAACGCTTATTTGTATAACTTGACCACATTCACATGCATCAAAGATCATTATTGGCATAAGAGGCATGGGATGCCAAACATCCTTACATCTATCAACCATCATTATTAAGAAATGATGAAAATAGATATTTGTCAGAGATTAGAATGGTTAATCAGCAATGATGTGGCCGTGGGGGTACACAGTCAACCAATGAAATGCCTATTAACCATGTACCAATGTGCATATGAGGCTCAAAGTAAGGATTTGCAGGTATGTACACATTGTATGGTACGCATAGTTCATCTATGGACACTCAAGTGTATTACATGACACATGACAGATGATACAATATATGTGCTAAAATATTTGAGTGATGGGTTGCACAATCATGTTTTTTCAACAATTACAGTACAAATATAAATCATCATGTACATAGGACATACACCTACATTATAATTCTACTCAGTGGCATGTATTTTGTGACTAATGCTTGTGATTTGTTTGCCAGGCTGTGCCACAAGTAATCTTACTGTACATCCCTGCATCAAAACAAAAGAACAGGAATGCATCGTATCTAAGAGACATGGTGCATTCCTATCCTTCTCCCCAGCACAGGTGCACATAAAGCAGCCATGTGCCAACGCAGGCATCCTAGCACCATGGTGCAAGGGTGCCTGTGTTGATGCATGGCAGCCCAGTGTGTGGTGATGCAGGGGGAAAGGACAGTAATTCACAGTATCTCATAGATAGGATGCATTCCTGTTCTTTTGTTTTGATGCATGGACGCACAGTTATATTCCTTGTTGAGCTGCTCTGCGCCTAAACCTCATGAATGAGCCCCTGCATGTTTTCAATGAAGCCAAAAACTAGTTCCTTAGTTACAACATGCCATATTGCCTATCTCTCCTCTGTCAGTACATCTCAGATGTCAACATTGTGCAATACTCTGAGTGATGAGCTGGTAATCATTTTGCAGGATGACAACTGTGATGTCTTATGAGCATCCAAGACCAAGGGGTGACCACAACTTAATCACTGACAAATAAAATGGATGTATAATCACAATGCAACAAATGGGGATATGTGGCTTTACCACTGTTGAGATGCAACATGGCACCTATGCCACATAATCATTACATATGAGGCATCTAAAAAAGGATGGCATTGAGTATTGTGACCTTGAAGCTGCACACTTGCTTAGTCAAGTCCATTGCTGTATACCCTTTGGCAATATGCTGAACTAGAGCAAATTGTCAGGATAGACATACAATTTGCTGAGTGAGTGGCAGGATTGTCTGACATGCTGAGAATCAGTTAAACTGAATCAAATGGTTATAGGCTGGATGTAAAGTATTGTAATACACGTGGTTGCTATGATGTGTATACTTAATATGACAACAGATATATCTCACATGTGCTTTTAGCACCTGTCTACATCTGATCTGCTGTAGCATGTCTGTAATCTTTTGTGGCGTATGTGTGACTCACAAAAATGTACATGTGTCCAGACCAATCAATATGACATTTTGTCAATGGTTAGCCCAGATAAGTATTACGGACACTGTTATAATTGGCATCTTTTGGCGTGTTTCCACTGAGTAAATGTTTTCTGACCTCCCGGTTTTGACTCTGTTTGTGCTGGCTTAGTGTTTCTGTGCTCTTTTCTCACTGCTGATCATCCGCGGTCCATGCAGGTAACAGCGGTAGGGCGGTGGGGCCGCATTGGGTGGGAGTTCGAGGGACCATGCTGAGGGAAAATGAATTCTTTATTTAATTTTCCCTCTGCGTTGTCCCTAGAAATCCCCCCCAACACGTCCCCAACGCCCCATCGCTGTTACCTGCACAGACCGCGGCAGCTGCTGATCAGTGGTAAAGTGCAAGTGCTCCTATGGTAAAATGTGTTGTGGATTGGTGTATCCCTGATTGGCCTGTTTGATTTATGTGTCAGTACCTAGTAAAGTTCACTGCATGTGCCAGGGCCTGTAAATCAAATGCTGTTGATGGGCTGCAGCACTGGATTGTGCCAACCACTCAAACAGCCCGTAAATGTAACACCGGCCTGCCATTGCAGATTCTGTGTGCAGTCTGGTACTGCCATGTCGACTTGGCAAGTGCACCCACTTGCCAGGCCCTAACCTTCCCTTTTCTTACATGTCAGTCACACCTAAGGTAGGCCCAAGATACCCCTGTGGGCAGTGTGCAGTGTATGTGAAAGGTAGGACATGCCCTGGTGTGTGTGGCATGGCCTGATAGTGAATTACGACCAGTTTCGTTTTTCACTATTGCATAGGACAGAATGGGGAGTTTATTTATAACATCTTATAAGCATAACTGGCCCTGTGAACTAGGTAGTAAATGAAGTTTAGTATGCCTGAACTCAGAATCTAGAGATGCATCTTTTAGTGAAGGTGATTTTTACATTATGTGTCTGAAAATACCACTTTTAGAAAGCAGGTATTTTCTTGCCTAACCATCCAGCATGCCTCTGCTGGGTTTGTGGATTGGATGTCTGGGTTTTGGATGACAGAGGCTGTGGAGCAGGAGTGGCTCTGGACTGCATTTAGCGTAGGGGGTGGAGATTTCCTAGCACCTGAATGGGCCTGGTTTGCCTCTTACAATGTCATCTCCACCCCCTGCCAGGAAGCCACACCAGAGAAGGCAAAACTGGTTTTGGCTGGGCACAGACACTCTCTGCCTAAGAGATCAAAGGATTTTGGAATATAAATATTGGGGCCCAGACCCCTAAACTTCAGAACTCTTTTGGACCAAGAAGACTGCCAAGAAGAGCTGAAGAAGCTGTGAGGAGGAATTACCACTTTGCTGTGTGCTTTGCTGTGTTAGCCTGCAGTGGCTGCTTCTGTCTTGGGCAGTGGAAGGACTGGACTGAACCTTTCGGCAATCTACTTTTGTGAGGTAGAGCTTGTCTCCTGTTCAAGAAGTCTCAGGATCAGCAAAGACTTCAAGCTCTTCAAGCTCTTCTGCCTAAGGGAAGGGGTGTGGCCCCATGGCCAGGGCAACTAATGCTGGAATCTGGGGCACACGGTTTGATCCACTGCACCAGCGGCAGGTCAGCCCAGCACCATGTGACTCTTGCGTAATCTTCCAGACGGCCCCCGGCACTGGGATGCCTTCGGATAGCTGTTCGCGCTTTACAAATATTGGATTTTATTTTATTTTATTTCTGCCCTCAGCACTTGGAACTGTGTGTTTTGTGCTGCAACAGAAGAAAAAGCAACCCGATGATGTCGATGACGACGCTGCCGACTCCATGTCCTGACTGCACCGCTGAGGTCACTGCCGCAGCGCCGCACCATGACCCTGGTCTCACCGACGATGCCTGCTGACGCCGCCACCGAGCTGCTGCTCGCACCGCGACCTGTGAGCACTGCACTCCACACCGCCTCACCTCACAACGACACCTGGGCCTACCCGATGGCGACACTCCACGCCGAAATCTATGCCGCTGCTTGCACCGTAGTTCGAGGGCACCGCTCGTAAAGTTACACAACGCATGGCCCTCATCCCACACCGCAGCCTTGGCCTACCAACGCTGGCGCCATTGACTCCAGTTCATCAGCCGAAGACAGTGCTTCAGCATCGACGATGCCGCTGCTTGCACCGCGACCTGCCAGCACCACGACGAGCCCCGCATTCACCTCGCACCGCGACCCAGGTCTCACCGACGATGCCATCTGATGTCGCCACTGAGCCTCTGCTCGCACCGTGATCAGAGGGCACCGCACACCACACCGCTGCCCTGCGCACCGCAGCACCTGACGTCTGCTGACACTAGCACTCCTGACTTCAACAGAGAGGAGTTCGATCTGCAACGTATGTGACTTCAAGGGCCCCAAGGACTCCTGCACCGACCTTCGGAACCGACGCCTGCGGACCCTGTTCTTTCGGAAGCTCAACGAGAGGTCGCTGCCGCCCTGCATTTCTAAAAGGTACTGTTTGCGGGTCTTCTCGACACCTTAGCTGGCCCGTGGTGCTGCGGTCAGCCAGAACTGTTTGGATTTGTTTGTCACAATGCCGTGATAGCCCCAGATGGAGCTATCGACATCAAGGAACTGTTTTGTCAAGCATATTTTGATAACTAAAGATTTTTAAGTACTGTATTGTGGATTTTTATCGTTTTTGGTCTTGTCTTAAGTATATAAAAATATTGAATATTTTTCTTAACTGGTGTGGTGTCCTTTTGTGGTGCTTACACTGTATTACTGTTGGTTATGTGCAACTGCTTTACACACTGCCTCTAAGATAAGCCTGACTGCTTGTGCCAAGCTACCAAAGGGGTGAGCAGGGGTTATTTTAGGAGTGTAACTCACTTATCCTGACTAGGAAGAAGGATCCCTATTTGGACAAAGGTGCAAGCCCTTGCCAACTACAGACGACCATTTCTAACATTGGTTTTCAGCGGTGAGGATAGAACTTGTGTTTGCACTTGACTTACAGTGATTGGTGTGCACTACTACTATACCGCAGACCATTACGTTCCACATACTCGTTCTTATTCTTTTTGGCCTATTTTTGATTTTGCCAGTTTGAAATTGCTGCTTCATCATGCTGGAATCAAGAGCATCATTCGTTGCATCTCTGAAAATTGCTTTTGAGGAGGATAGGCTGGAATCCCAAGTCAGAGGCCTCACTAGGAAGGAGGAGCTACAAAAGGCGCTGAGGTCCTGGGTAGCAGCCAGACATGCCAGCGAGCAGTCTGGTGATCTCAGTGGAGAGGCAAAGGAGCCTGCTCCTAGGGTGGATGGGCCCGATTCACAGAACTAACTTAAGACAAGATCCTAAACTTACTACTTTTGGTATTCACAGAAGTTAGAATTTTGTCTTAAGTTTGTCTTAAGACAAACTTAAGACAGACTTAAGACAGACTTAAGACAGACTTAAGTTAGGATTTTGTCTTAAGTTTGTCTTAAGTCTGTCTTAAGTCTGTCTTAAGTCTGTCTTAAGTTTGTCTTAAGTTTGTCTTAAGTCTATCTTAAGTCTGTCTTTAGTTTGTCTTAAGTTTGTCTTAAGTCTGTCTTAAGTCTGTCCTAAGTCTGTCTTAAGTTTGTCTTAAGACAAACTTAAGACAAAATCCTAACTTCTGTGAATACCAAAAGTAGTAAGTTTAGGATTTTGTCTTAAGTTAGTTCTGTAAATCGGCCCTATGTGTTTTTGGGAAGGGGGACCACCCAGGACAGGCAGCAGTGGCCTGTCCCCAGAGGAGCTAGAGGACAGGCGGGAAGCAAGGAGAGTTGCAGTAGAACTGGAGAAGCTTAAGTTAGCCATGCAGGAGAAAAGGATGATGTTAGATCATGAGATCAGGATAAAGGAGCTGGATCAGAGGAGTAGAGCCAGTTCAGATGGTGGCAGCAACCCGTCAGGACAGGCAGACAGGATTGTGCACATCCCTAAAAATGTGGGCAAGGAATTCAAGAAGGGGGATGGCATACAAAAGTGGTTTCAGGGTTACGAGGCAGCGATACACATGAATGGGGTCCCTGAAAAGAATTGGGGAGCAGCACTGTGGTCTCTATTCCCAGAAGAAGCAAGGGATACTTTACTAGCTTTGGGTAAGGGGTATAACCTCACCTATGCTAACATGAAGGAGGCCCTTCTCACTAAGTATGGTCTCACTCTTGAAAAATACAGGGATCAGTTCATGTCCAGTAAGAAGTCCAATGCCAACACTTGGTTGGAATGTGTAGATGTGTTCTGCAGGTCAATGGATGAAGGGCAGTAATGTGATAGCTTTTCAGGGGCTCTACAATTTGATTGCATGGGAGCACATATCTAGTCTATATTTTGCAGATCTGCTCCAGCACCTAGTCGAGAGTAAGCTGACTGACCCCAGGAAGCTTGCTATGGAGGCAGACCGCTGGTGAGCACCAGGGTCCACAAGAAAGGGGAGACTCAGCCAAAGGTGGGCAGGGTCCCCTGCAGAAAAGTGGGGGGGATGAGGATAAAGCACAGGTGTTCTCTAAAGGGCCCCAAACTAACACCCAGGGTAAAGGTTCCCATCCCCCGGGAGATAAGAAACAAGGGGTCTCTTCAGGAAAGCTTGCTGAGGCCAGCCCCCGCAAGTGATTTGCATGTGACCAGGTGGGTCACATGAAGGGGGGCCCAAGTGCCCTAAGGGGACACAGCCACCCACTGGTGGGCAGTCCAAGGTGTTGGCTAGTGTAGCGCTTGGAGAGGAGGAGTACCCACAGGAGGGTGGGGATCCCACAGAAATTATCCTCGTCTCTCTATCAATCAATCAATCAATCAAACACATTTATAGAGCGCGCTACTCACCCGCAAGGGTCTCAAGGCGCTGGGAGGGGGGGGGGGTGCTGCTACTGCTCGAAGAGACAGGTTTTGAGTTGCTTCCTGAAAGAGAGATGGTCCTGGGTCAGTCGGAGGTGGGTGGGGAGGGAGTTCCACGTCTTGGCAGCCAGGTAGGAGAAGGATCTTCCTCCCGTGGTGGTTCTGCGAATCCGTGGGACGGTGGCGAGGGCGAGGCTGGTGGATCGGAGCTGTCAGGTGGGTGTTTAGAACATGAGGCGGCTGTTGAGGTATATGGGGCCCATGTCGTGGAGAGCCTTGTGAGCGTGGGTGAGGAGCCTGAACGTGATCCTTTTGCTGACAGGGAGCCAGTGCAGGTCTCTCAGGTGGGCAGAGATGTGGCTGTGTCGGGGGATGTCCAGGATGAGTCGTGCAGAAGCGTTCTGTATGCGCTGGAGTCTTTTCTGTAGTTTGGCTGTGGTTCCAGCGTAGAGGGCGTTCCCGTAGTCCAGTCGGCTGGTGACGAGGGCCTGGGTGACCGTCTTTCTGGTTTCGGTGGGGATCCACCAAAGATCTTTCGGAGCATGCGCAGGGTGTTGAAACATGATGACGAGACGGCGTTGACTTGCTTGGTCATCGTGAGGGAGGAGTCCAGGATGAAACCCAGGTTGAGTGCATGGTCCGTGGGCTTGGGGGCGGTGCATAGAGCAGGGGGCCACCAGGAGTCGTCCCAGGCGGAGGGGGATGGTCCGAGGATGAGGACTTCCGTCTTGTCTGAGTTCAGTTTCAGACGGCTGAGCTTCATCCATTCCGCGACGTCTTTCATTCCTTCCTGGAGGCTGGCCCTGGCGGTGGTGGGGTCGTTGGTGAGGGAGAGGATCAGCTGGGTGTCGTCAGCATAGGAAATGATTTTTAGGTTGTGTTGGCGTGCGATGGCTGAGAGGGGGCTCATGTAGACGTTGAAGAGGGTGGGGCTGAGCGAGGAGCCTTGGGGTACGCCGCAGATGATCTTGGTGGCCGCTGAGCGGAAGGGAGGTAGGCGGACACTCTGAGTTCTGTCAGAGAGGAAGGAGGTGATCCATTCCAGGGCCATTCCTTGGATCCCGGCGTGGTGGAGGTGGTTTGTCAGGGTGCGGTGCCAGACTGTGTCGAATGCGGCCGATAGGTCGAGGAGGATGAGGGCAGTAGTTTCCCCGTTGTCGAGCAGGGACCTGATGTCGCCGGTGGCTGTGATGAGGGCGGTCTCGGTGCTGTGGTTTGCTCGGAATCCGGACTGTGATGGGTCGAGGGAGCCGTTTGTCTCGAGGAAGGTGGTTAGTTGCTTGTTGACGTATTCTCGATGACTTTAGCGGGGAAAGGGAGGAGCGAGATGGGGCAGCAGTTCTTGAGGTCCGTGGGGTCTGCGGTGGGTTTCTTTAGGAGGGCGCTGATCTCCACATGCTTCCAGCTCTCCAGAAAGGTGGCAGATGCGAAGGAGTTGTTAATGATGTTCCGAAATTGGGGTGCGATGATGGAGTCGGCTTTGTTAAAGATGTGGTGTGGACAGGGGTCGGCTGGGGAGCCGGAGTGGATGGTGTTCATCACGTGGGTGGTGTCTTCAGTGCTGACGGGGGTCCAGGCACAGAGGGTGGTGGTGGGGGGCGTTGGTTCGGTGGTTGGGTGCGTGATCTGGGCGCCGAAGCTGTTGTGTATGTCGGCGATCTTGCGGTGGAAGAACGAGGCGAGTGCGTCGCAGAGGTCTTGCGAGGGCATGATGTCGTTGTTGCTGGCGCTGGGGTTGGAGAGCTCTTTAACGATGCTGAAGAGTTCCTTGCTGTTGTGGGTGTTGTTGTCTAGTCGTTCTCTGAATGCTGTCCTTTTGGTGGTGCGGATCAGCTGGTGGTGTTTGCGGATGGCGTTTTTGAGGGCTGTCATGTTTTCTGTTAACTGGTCATGGCGCCAGGATTTCTCGAGGGTACGGCAGGATTTCTTGGAGTCTTTGAGGTCGTTGGTGAACCACAAGGTTTTCTTGCTGCCAGGTCCGCTGGGAGGATTCTTCAGTGGTGCAAGGGCATCGGCGCAGTTGGTGAGCCACAGTGTGAGGTTACGGGCTGCTTCGTTGGAGTCCGTAGTGTTGGCGGGAGGATTTCGGCTCAGGGAAGTGGTGAGCTGGTCGGTGGTGATCTTGCTCCAGCATCTTCGGGGAGCCTGTTGCGGGTGGTGGTGGGTCGTGGTTTTCCTGAAGTTGAAGTGGGCGCAGCTGTGATCTGTCCAGTGTGGTCTGGTGGAGTGGCTGAAGGAGATGTGGTTGCTGGAGGAGAAGACGGGGTCAAGCGTGTGGCCAGCGTAGTGGGTGGGGGAGTCCGAAGTTGGCGAGGTGGTCTAGCAGGGTGGTGGTGTTGTTGTCATTGTTGTTTTCCAGGTGGAAGTTGAGGTCCCCTAGGAGGATGTAGTCTGAGGAGGTGAGGGCAAGCGGGCTATGAAGTCTGCGATGGCTTCGCTGAATTGTGTGCGTGATCCCGGGGGTCTGTAGATGAGAGTACCTCTGAGGGTGGTTTTGGGGTCGGTGTGTAGGGGACAGTGAGATGGTCCCAGGAAACCAGGTGCCCCCTAACACAAAGAAATACAGCACCTGGGTGACCATCAATGGGAAAAGCGTAGAGGCTCTCAGAGATAATGGAGTCAGTGTGACCTCAGTCCGGTGTCATCTGGTCTCTGAGGAGCAGGTAGTCCCAGGGGCACTCCACCAAGTAATTGCTGTGGACAAATCAGAGCGCCAGTGTACGGTGGTGCAGGTTCCCTTTGAGTGTGGGGTCTCAGGTCCCTTGAGGGTGCTTGTGAGCCCTTCCATGCCTGTAGATTGTCTGCTAGGTAATGACCTGGAGCAGTCCTTATGGAAGGATGTTGAGCTCAGGTCTCACTTGGAGATGCTTCGGTTGCCAGAATGGGCATGCATGTCCACTTGGTCATGGGCGGACAAAAGGGTGATCAAGAGGACTTGGATCCTGAAACAGTGGCCCAAGTCCCTGCCAAGAGAAAGGGCAGGGGGTGCAGGAAACCGGCCCCTGACGTTCCCACGGACCGGGAGGAGGTGGACCTTGAGGGGGACGCCCCGGAGCCTACAGGAGAGCAGGTAGCTGAACGGGGGGCATCTCTGAGCTGACCCATTGGCAGCAAGAAGGGGGTCTCAACAGGGAGGAATTCTGCAAGGAGAAGAAAGAGTGCCCTTCTCAAGAGGGGCTGTGGCGGCAGGCTGCAGACCAGGCAGCTGGTGATCAGTCTAGATCACATTGTATCTACTGGGAGAATGGTCTCTTGTACAGTGAGCCTAAGGTCGCTGAGCCTGGGTCAGCCCATGTGCTGGTGGTACCCCAGCGCTATAGGACCTTCCTACTGGGTCTGGCTCATGACATGCCTTTGGCAGGACATGTGGGGCAGGACAAGACCTTTGACAGGCTTGTCACCCACTTCGTCTGGCCCCAAATGCGAAGGCAGTCAGATGGACATTGCAGGTCTTGCCAAACTTGCCAGACAAGTGGTAAGAGTGGGAGGAAGGTCAAAGCTCCTCGCCAACCTTTTCCAGCTGTTGGAACACCCTTTGAAAGGGTAGGGATAGACATTGTGGGGTCACTGCATCCCATTCCCAAGACAGCCATGGGCAACAGGTACATCCTGGTCTTGGTGGACCATGCCACCCGGTACCCGGAGGTAATTCCTCTCAGGACAATGACGGCACAAGTGGTGGGCCGGGCGTTAATGGGGATCTTTTTCCACATGGGGTTCTCCAGAGAGGTGGTTTCTGACAGGGGGACCAATTTCATATCCAAGTATATGACATACCTGTGGAAGGAGTGTGGTGTAACCTACAAGTTCACCACCCCTTCCCACACACAAGGTAACAGTCTGGTGGAGAGATTCAACCAGACCTTGAGGGCATGATTAAGGGTCTAACAGAATCCATGAGGCGTAAGTGGGACGTCCTCTTGCCATGCCTTCTCTTTGCATACAGGGAGGCGCCACAGAAGTCTATTGGTTTCAGTCCCTTTGAGCTTCTGTATGGTCACCCTGTAAGAGGACCTCTGAGTTTGGTAAAGGAAGGCTGGGAGGCAGCTCCCAGGATATCTTCCCAGGATGGGTTTAGCTACATGCTGGCCTTCAGAAACCAGACTACCCACTTCAGGAAGCTAGCTCAGGCGAACCTAGAAGCAAGCCAGGAAAAATGAAGAAGTGGTATGACCAGAATGCCACTCTGGTCAAAATTCACCCTGGGCAAAAAGTGGGGGTCATGGCCCCAGTGGAACCTTGTGCCTTGCAGGACAAGTGGACTGGGCCATTTGAGGTTGTGGAGTGCAAAAGTGATGTCACCTACCTGGTGGATTTGCGGTCTCCAGGAAAGCCTTTGAGGGACCTGCACGTGAACGGCCTCAAACCCCACTTCGAGAGGTCCAAAGTGAGCATGCTCTTGGCGACAGGTGATGGGGTGGAAGAGGAGAGTAAACCTCTCTCTGACCTCCTGTCTACCAAGGAGCACGATGGGTCAGTGGAAAGTGTGATCCTCTCCCCTACACTGACCCCAGAGCAGCAGAGCGACTGCCGGCAGGTATTTGGACAGTTTACCCCACTGTTCTCTCTGACCCCAGGTGTTACTCACTGGTGTACCCATGACGTGGATACCGGTGACAGCCCTTTGTGATGTCCTGTGGGAATCGGAAGAACAAGTGTAGAACTTTAGTAACGGGGGACGGCAGGATTGAACCAACTAAAACATTTTCTTATCTTGGAATTTTACTAGAGGATAGGGGTTCCTGGGGGCCAGCGGTTAAGAGAAGAACGCTCCTATTTAAAAGGTCAACCGCGGCATTGATGCTTTTCTCAAGGAAATTGTGGAAAAGGCCCCCGGGAATATTACTGAAAATATACCAAGCTAAATGCATTAGTATTGCCACATATGGTGCGGGGATCTGGGGCTTTTACAATGTTGCACCTATCCAAGTGGTTGTAAACGATTTCTTAAGGTTCATTTTAGCCGTGCCACGGAGTTCCTCCATTTTTTTTTTTTTTTTTTTTAAAAACCTTTATTCGTATAAGTCAGATACACAGCTATTCAGCCGACATCCCGGAGGTTCGGCAGCTAATCAGTCGACACAAGAAGTCCTCCATAGCTCTAATGCAGGATAAAGACAAAGGTTTCATTTTTGAAAACTACCTACAATAAACACAACAAGCAAGGCAGTATATACCACAAGCTCGTGCCAGTTCCCAACGGGGGCGTGGCCCCATTTCCAACATCAAATCAAAGCCACCGATCGGGAGGATGAGGGAGAAGCAGAGGCGCTAACATTCTAACGGAGGTGCATCAGAAAGACCCAAGTCGGAAGTGAGGCTAGGGGGAAAGTTGCTCCTCTGGTGGTTCAATGGCAGGAGGCAGACATATGCCCCCCCTATATTGGTTCCAACTTCCCCATACCTTATGCCATTTCTTAGGCCTCCCCCGTGCACTATACACCGTTTTCTCCCGAAACATGCTCCAGTCCATGTTGTCCTTCCATGCATCCAGGGTGGGCGGGCTATGAGAGCCCCACAGTCGTGCTATATCTCGCTTAGCCACCATATTGCCTAGGGTCGCCCATTGAGTCTGCGCTGCGTCATAATCTGTAGGACCCCACACATTCAAAAGACAGCGCCGCGCCTCTGGGTGCAGTACAATACCCGTGACCTCCTGCATCACAACGTGAATCCGCTTCCAAAAGTCCGCAATCACAACACACTCCCATATGATATGTAGAAAGGTGCCCACCATCCCGCAGCCCCTCTTACATAGCCCATCCTCGGAAAAACCCATATGGACCAGCCGGGGCCCAGTGACATAAACTCTGTGCAGTATCTTAAGCTGGACCAGCCGTAGTCTGGCGGGGATCGCGACCTCCTTAGGAGAGGAGACGGCGTATTGCCAATCCTCATCGTCCAGCTCAAGGCCGTCCCTAGTCCACTGATCCCGCACCCCCAGGAGGAGGTCGGTCCGGACGTTCACAAGCTTTTTGTAGATTAGGGAGATTGTGCTCTCCGGCATATGGCCGTCCAGGATCCGGTCCTCCAAGGGAGAGGACTCAGGCAACTTTTCCCCCTCAACGAGGACCGACCGCAGCGCATGGCGCACCTGCGCATACCGGAAATATTCCGTGCCCTCCAGCGCATATTCCGTCCGTAGCTCGTCAAACGACTTAATCCGCCCCTTGGCCAGCAGGTCCCCCACCCTGGAGATGCCAATCAGATCCCATTTCTCGAATCCCTTAGAGTGCCAAAGTTTCCCCAGCATATCGGAGTCATACAACGGAGTGGCGAGGGTGAGCCTATCTTTCCAGCCCAACGAGTTTGTGACTGTCTTCCACACGTTCACCGCCACCCCGGTCGGCCCCGTGAGGGACCCAGCCGGGGGCCTCGAGTAAAGTGCTCTATAGTAGCCACCCCCACGCAGCAACCACCGGTCCATAGCAAAGCCGGGGCTAAGCGCCGGGCCGTAGACTCCATGATTGATCGCACTCAGTTAGGAGGCCCAATAGTATCTTCTGATGTCGGGAAGCGCGATACCCCCATCGTACCAAGGAAGAGTTAGTTTTGCTATCGCTATACGCGGACGGCCGTCCCACAGCAGCGAGCGCTGGAGACTCTCAACCTCCCGAAAGTAGCTGGCCGGAACCAGCTCCTGGGTGTTCTGCAGGGCATAGAGAAAACGGGGAAGAGACATCATTTTGAATAGCACAGCACGGCCAAGGAGGGAAAGCGGCAGCCGCCGCCAGCCCGCCACCTCCCGCCGCAGGCGCGCCAACGGAGGGACCAGGTTCCTCTCGTACCGTACCGTTGGGTCGGCAGAGATATAAATCCCAAGATACATGAAACCCTCCCAGGCGATCTGGATCGGGCAATTCCGCGGGGGAACCGGGACGTCTCCACACAGGGCATACAGATATGACTTCCCCCAGTTAATGGTTAGTCCCGAATTCCTCCCGAAGGAAGTCAAAATGTCGCAGACAACTATGAGGGACTTCCGGGGTGAAGTGAGATAGAGCAGGATATCATCGGCATAAAGGGAGATGCGGTCCTCGTGGTCAGGTGACCAGCGAATCCCCCTCACATCTGGGTGCCATCGTATCCAGGCCGCCAGCGGCTCGAGAGCAAGAGCAAACAACAGCGGCGACAGAGGACAGCCCTGCCTGGTACCCCTCCCCAGCCCGAAGGGACGGGACGCCCTACCGTTGACCGCGACTTTAGCGAGAGGTCCTTCATATAATAGTCTCACCCAGCCCACAAATCCGGGTCCGAAGCCGAATTTCGCAAGCGCAGCCCACAGGTATGCCCACTCTACCGTATCGAAAGCCATCGTTGCGTCGAGCGCTGCCACAATGGCTGGCTCCCGCATCGTCCCCACCCTTGCGATCACTCCGTGGATGCGCCTAAGGTTCAACGCGGTGTTACGATGCGGGATGAAACCGGATTGGTCAGGGTGGATCAGATCACCGATCACCCTGACCAAACGGTTAGCGAGGATCTTAGCGAGGATCTTCGGCTCGGCATTAAGGAGCGAGATCGGCCTATATGAGCTGCACCTGTTCCTGGGCTTACCATCTTTATGTATGACCACGATTGTTGCCAGGCGCTGGTCGAGTGGGAGGCATCCCGTCTCCCGAGCCTCCACGAACATAGCTCGCAAATGCGGAGCGATCTTATCCGGCCGGAGTTTGTAGAACTCAATTGGCAGGCCATTCGGGCCCGAAGCCTTGCCCGGACGCAATGAACGGATAGCCCCCGCGATTTCGTCGACTGTGATATCGCCATCAAGATCGTCTCTGTCTATGTCGGAAAGGCAAGGCAAAGCAAGATCACGCAGGAGTTCACACGAATCCCCCACTGGCCTGTCCGACACGGAGGTATAGACCGTGTGGAAGTAATCCGCAAAGCACTGGACTATGCCATCCGGCTCCGCGACAACGACGCCATCCTCCGTCACGAGGTCTGGCACAACACGATTGACCCGCTCCTTTTTATCCAGCCACGCGATTAACTTCCCGGCCTTGTCCCCGACGTCGTACAGACGGCCCCGCTGTTCCCTACTCAAGGCTTTGGCCGCGTCCGTCACAAGGGCCTTGTACTCCGACTGCTTAAGGGTCAAATTGTGCAGCGCCGCCGCCGTGATCTCGCCCTCCAATGCCAGCTCCAGATCCGCGATCTCCGCCTCAATCTGGGCGACCTCCGCGTCTCGCCGACGCTTGGCCGCTGCTATCAAGGAGAGGGCCTCTCCCCTAAGCACTGTTTTGAACGCTTCCCACAAAGACACCGCCGACGTGACCGAGCCGAGATTTTCCTGGAAATAACGATCGACCGCCTTCAGCACCGCACTACGAGTCGTAGGGTCCCTGAAATACCACGGGTTAATTGGGGCCACCCTACCCCCCACTCCTCTACCAACATCCATACAGATCCACACCGGCGAATGGTCAGAAATACCCCGTGCCATGTGCCTGGCCTCAGAGACAAAGGAGGCGTGTGCAGCTAGGGTAAGCACATAATCAATTCTGGAGAGACTGCCATGCGCCCCGGAGTGGAAAGTGTATTGCCGCTGTGTGGGATGCAGCAGTCTCCAACAATCAACCAGACCAAGGGTATCTACAAAGTCCGGAAGCCACTTCTGAGCCCCCCCCGAGCTCCTTGGCGGGTGTCTGTCAAGCAATCCGGAGCCAACCGCATTGAAGTCGCCACCCACCACCAACATTCCCTCTGGGAGATCCAACAAAGTCCTCTCTAAGTCCGCAAGTGTGGAAGGTTGCAGTGCAGGAGGGACATAAACCAACACCAGGACCAGCGTCCTGCCCTCCCACCTCCCCGCTACAGCCGCAAAGCGTCCCCTATCATCAACAGTAGTGGAGTCGACCTCGAATGGCAGAGGGACCTGACAAGTATTCCAGCCCCTCTAGACCCCGAGGAAAACCCGGAGTGTGCGACAAATTTGTAGCCTTTCCTGTTGAGTGCATAGCACGTGTTACCAATCAAGTGCGTCTCTTGCAATAAGACAATATCAGGGGTACATCGCTTCAGAAATTGCAGGACAATCCCACGCTTAATACGATCCCCCAAGCCATTTACATTCCAACTGAGTATTTTTAAGCCCCTACCCCCCATCCCAACATGTAAGGAGACCACCACCCCCGGCGTGGAACCGCACTAGAGTCACAGAAGCTTGCATCCTTACGCCTTGCATAACCAAAAACAACAACAACCCCAACAACAACCCCAATCCACCCCCCACCCTGCACCCCTGCGTAAGCTCTAAAATGCCCCCCAACTTGCAGTGTGCCTGTCGCCCCATACAATGACTAATCTACAAAAAGAACCCCAGAGGAGGAAAAAGCTCCCATACTGCCCCTGCTACCCCCGGACTGTCACCCTCCCGGGGGAACCGGAGATCTAGTACTTAAGTCCTGGCTCATTGTTCATCACCGCCACCGTCTGCTCCACCGGAGCGTTCCACGCTAGTCCGTCCTTGGGGCAATGTGTCCAGCCAATCTCCGACCATGTCCGGTGATTCAAAAAAGAAAGTCCGCTCTTCGAACACCACACGCAACCTGGCCGGGAAGAGCATGGCATATTTCAGTCCCATCTCTCGTAGCCTTCTCTTGACCGCCAGGAAGCCTTGTCGTTGCTTCTGCACCATCTGGGTAAAGTCCGGATAGAAACTTACAGTGGTGTTCTGGAATAGCGTCGGGCCGGACACCCGTGATGCTTGCAGAATGGCATCTCGGTCCCTGAAGTTAAAGATCCTGGCGACAATTGGCCTCGGAGGGGCCCCCACCTTGGGCCTCCCGCCAGGGACTCTGTGGGCCCGCTCAACAGTAAAGAACTTACTAAGGCCTTTGGGCGCCAGATGGTTCACCACCAGGTCCTCCACAAACAGGTCCACCGACTGTTCCTCCGAATTTTCCGGGACCCCAATAATGCGCACGTTATTGCGCCTTGCACGGCCTTCGAACTCTTCCAACCGTCGGGCAAAGTGATCATTTGCAGTCCGCAAGGTACGGACTTCCAGCTGAAGGCCGGAGACGTCGCCCAGGAGGCCTGCAGTCTTGAGGTCCAAGGACTGAACCCGCTCATTAGTTTTCCCCAGGTCTGCCCGAATCAGATTGACGTCGATCGATATGGCGTCCACTTTATGCGCCAGGGTCTCAAATTGTTGCCCGATAGAGGACTTCATCCCCTCAATGGCCCCCATGATATCTTGCAGGGTTGGTTCCGCGGAGGGGGGCGACACGTCCTTCAAGGCCTCCAGTGTCTGTCCCGATCCGCCCGGAGACCCCTTCTGGTGGGCATAGCGGTCCATGTTGTTAGTCTGGGTGTAGCCTCCCCGCCTGGTACTCTTGGGCTTCTGTTTTTCGGCGTCCGATTTGCTCGACATCGCAATCTGCCGCGGAGACAATCTCCTTGCCCATACAGAGTGGACAACCATGCAACCAGTGACTGGCGCTACCCACGCCCAGGCCCGGGCGCGGTGGAGACAGGAAAGCGAAAGTGAAAGTGAAAGTGAGGACACCTTCCTTCCGACGACTCGCCCCTCGCACGGCCGCTGTTGTTCAATTAGTGCACGGGCACTGTGCCAACGCGAGTCCCGGGCACCTTCCGGGGAGTAGGCCACAAACTTCCAGGCAGTACAACTTCGGTCTCCGGTGGGCGATTTCGATCCGGACAGCGGCTCTCGCCTCAGCAACGGCTCCCCTCCAATATTCCGGGCGTCAAAAGCAGGATAATAGACAGGATATCTGCCGGAGGGAGCGAGGGTCTCGGGAGCTCTAGGCTCACGCGGCCATCTTGATCACGCGCTAAGCTCCTCCCCCCGAGTTCCTCCATTTTTAATTGTCATAACGAACTGGGTATCACCCATATCTCCGACCTGATTAAAATTCAACCAATTTTACTTTGGCATAGGATTTGGACCTCTTCTAGCTTAGATCTGAACCGCAAGATCATAAAAGATTCCATGGGATTAGATCAGGCCAAAAAAATTCCTTGGTTAAACTATATAAGCAATTTATCGCAAGACTTATGTAGACCTGATTTTTATTCTAACCCTGAAACTATGTGCACTTTACCGAGAAAGGACCTTAAATCCTTATGCTTACAGCACTTTGAGTCTCTTAGACTAATGGTAGAGATAAGCAAAAACTCTGTGATCCTACATCAACTGAGCCTGTCTAGCTACTCCATCCAGCTCTATTTAGTATGCTGTCTACAGGAGTTTGATAGATACATATTGACAAGGCTCAGATTTGATTGTTTCCATCGCCTGGTTTCTTTTCCCACTGTAAATGACTGGTCTAGGAAACTCTGCCTTTGTCCCTGCGACAACATTGCTTCACAATCTACAATGCACGTCGTTTTATTCTGTAAATTTTATGTTAAAGAAAGAGCTAGATGGATTAAGCCTATTTTAAAGCAGGGAGGCTGGCAGCAACGTCGTCCGGCATTTCTTTTTCTGAAATTGTTAGATAATGTGTACTGTATAGGAGCCATGACGGGACTCTTGAAGAGTATAATGAGGAAAAGAAGAACTTTAACTTGTTAACCCTTAGGTAAAATCATGTATAATTGGAATAGCTGTATTTTGATATGATATTTTAATGTAATTTTTTTTAGATGATCGGATTTTATTGAATTCTGTGCTTTTATAATTTTATTATTTTTTAAAATCGAATAAAGCATCTATTGATTGATTGACAGCCCTCGTGTGAAGCACAGCATTTATAGGTTGACTGACCGAGTCAGGGTCAGCATCAAAGAGGAGGTCTATAAGATGTTGGCGTTAGGGATGATCGAGCCTTCCAACAATCCTTGGGCCAGCCCAGTGGTGTTGGTCCCAAAGGCTGCTGCACCCGGTGCCACTTCAGAAGTGCAGTTTTGTGTGGACTACCGTGGGCTCAATGCTCCCACCAGGACTGACACGCACCCCATCCCCAGAGCTGATGAGCTCATTGATCGGTTGGGAGCTGCCAAGTTCCTCAGCACATTTGATTTGACGTCTGGGTGCTGGCAGATTGCCTTAACCGATCGGGCCAAGGAGAGGTCAGCATTCTCAACCCCAGAAGGACATTACCAGTTTCGGGTGATGCCCTTTGGGTTGAAGAATGCCCCTGCCACCTTTCAGAGGTTGGTCAACCAGGTGTTGGCTGGGCTGGAGGATTTCAGTGCTGCCTACCTGGATGACATCACAGTGTTCAGTTCCAGCTGGGAAGAACCCTTGCAGCACCCCGGTGAAGTGTTGAGGGATCTGCAGAGGGCAGGCCTCATGATCAAGGCAGGTAAGTGCCAGATCAGGCAGGGTTCCGTGGTATACTTGGAACACCAGGTAGGAAGCAGCCAGGTGGTGCCCCTACAAACCAAGATTGACACCATTCTGGCTTGGGAGCTCCCCAAGACCCAGACAGAGGTGAGAGCCTTCTTAGGTCTCACTGGGTACTACAGGAGGTTTGTTAAGGGGTATGGCACCATTGTTGCCCCCTTAACAGAGCTGACTTACAGGGAGCAGCTCCGGAAGGTGATCGGGACTGAGTCCTGCCAGAAGGCTTTTGATGCCGCCCGTGCTCAAGGCGCCCGACTTCTCCAAGGAATTTGTTGTGCAGTCTGGCGCTTCAGAGCACAGTGTGGGAGCTGTGCTCTCACAACTGAACGAAGAGGGCCTAGACCAGCCTGTAGTCTTCCTTAGAGGGAGACTACTCCCCAGGGAACAGAGGTGGAGTGCCTTAGAAACTGAAGCTTTCGCTGTAGTCTGGGTACTGAAGAAGCTAAGGCCCTACCTGTTTGGGACTCACTTCCAGGTTCAGACAGACCACAGGCCCCTCAGATGGTTAATGCAAATGAGGGGTGAGAAGCCAAAGCTGCTGAGGTGGTCCATCTCCCTACAGGGAATGGACTTTACGGTGGAATACCGTCCTGGCACAGAACATGCCAATGCAGATGACCTGTCCAGGTTCTTCCACCTTAATGAAGAGAACTCCCAGGAGGGTGGGTAGTTCTTCCTACTTTCAGCTGGAGGCAATATGTGTTAGACTTTGCATCTTTTGGCGTGTTTCCCCTGAGTTTTTGCTTTCAAACCTCCCGGTTTTGACTCTGTTTGTGCTGGCTTAGTGTTTCTGCACACTTTTCTCACTGCTGATCAGAGGTAAAGTGCAAGTGCTCCTGTGGTAAAATGTGTTGTGGATTGGTGTTTCCATGATTGGCCTGTTTGATTTATGTGTCAGTCCCAAGTAAAGAGCACTGCATGTGCCAGGGCCTGTAAATCAAATGCTGTTGGTGGGCTGCAGCACTGGATTGTGCCACCCACCCAAACAGCCTGTAAATGTAACTCCGGCCTGCCATTGCAGAGCCTGTGTGCAGTCTGGTACTGCCATGTCGACTTGGCAAGTGCACCCACTTGCCAGGCCCTAACCTTCCCTTTTCTTACATGTCAGTCACCCCTAATGTAGGCCCAAGGTACAACTGTTGGCAGGGTGCAGTGTGTGTGTGAAAGGTAGTACATGCCCTGGTGTGTGTGGCATGCCCTGGTAGTGAATTACTGCCAATTTCGGTTTTCAGTATTGCAAGGCTACTTGTTCCCCATAGGACAGAATGGGGAGTTTGTTTATAACATCTTATAAACATAAGTGGCCCTGGGAACTAGGCAGGAAAATGAAGTTTAGTATGCCATAACTCAGAATCTAGAGATGCATCTTTCAGTGACGGTGATTTTTACAATCTGTGTCTGAAAACACCACTTTTAGAAAGTAGATATTTTCTTGGCTAACCATCCAGCGTGCCACTGCTGGTTTTGTGGATTAACTGTCTGGGTTTGGGATGACAGAGGCTGGGGAGCAGGAGTGTCTCCGGATAGTCTAGGTGGGTCAGGAAAGGGCTGAATAGACCTGGGCTGCATTTAGAGTAGGGGGAGGAGATTTCCTTGCACCTGAATGGATCTGGTGTGCCTCTGATCATGCCGTCTCCACCTCCTGCCAGGAAGCGACACCAGAGAAGGCAGAACTGGTTTCGGCTGGGCACAGACACTCTCTGCCTAAGAGATCAAAGGACTTTGAAATAAATATTGGGGCCCAGACCCCAGAACTCTTTTGGACCAAGAAGAAGAGCTGGAGAAGCTGTGAGGAGGAACCACCACTTTGCTGTGTGCTTTGCTGTGTTGGCCTGCAGTGGTTGCCTCTGTCTTGGGCAGTGGAAGGAATGGACTGAACTTTCTACAATTTACTTTTGTGAGTTTCTCCAAGGCCTTGAGGTAGAGCTTGCCCCCTGTTCAAGAAGTCTCAGGAACAGCAAAGACTTCAAGCTCTTCTGCCCTCAGCACTGGGAACTGTGTGTTTTGTGCTGCAACGGAAGAAAAAGCAACCGGACGACATGGACGACGACGCTGCCGACTCTGTGTCCTGACGGCACCGCAGAGGGCACCGCCACAATGCCGCACCGCGACCCGGCTCTCACCGACGACGCCTGCTGATGCTTCCACCGAGCAGCTGCTCGCACCGTGACCTGTGGGCACCGCACTCCGCACCGCCTCATCACGACGATGCCCTGGCCTCCCAGACGATGCCGCTCCACGCCAAAATCTATGCCGCTGCTTGCACCGTGGTTCGAGGGCACCGCTCGTAAAGTTACATGACGCACCACCCTCATCCCATGCTGCAGCCTTAGCCTACCGATGCCGGTGCCATCGACTCCAATTCGTCAGCCGACGACAGCGCTTCAGCATTGACGACGCCACTGCTTGCACCGTAACCTGCCAGCACCGCAACAAGCCCCGCATTCACCTCACACCACGACCCTGGTCTCACAGACGACGCCATATGACGCTGCCACCGAGCCACTGCTCGCACCGTGACCTGAGGGCACCGCACGCTGCACCACTGCACTTTGCACCGCAGCACCCGACGCCTGCCGACCCCAGCACTCCTGACTTCAACAGAGAGGAGTTCGATCTGCAACACGTGTGACTTCAAGGGCCCGACGACTCCTGCACCGACCTCCGAAACCGACGTCTGCAGACGCCGTGCTATGGGAAGCTCAACGAGAGGTCACCAAAGCCCTGCATTTCCAAAAGGTACTGTTCGCGGGTCTTCCTGACACCCTAGCTGGCCCGTGGTGCTGCAGTCAGCCAGAACTGTTTGTATTTGTTTGCTCACTATGCCGTGACAGCCCCGGACGGAACTATAGATATCAAGGAACTGTTTTTCAAGCATATTTTGATAACTATAGATTTTTAAGTACTGTATTGTGGATTTGTATTGTTTTTGGTATTCTCTTAAGTATATAAAAATATTGAATTTGTTTCTAAACTGGTGTGGTGTCCTTTTGTAGTGCTTACACTGTATTACTGTTGGTTATGTGCAAATGCTTTACACACTGCCTCTAAGGTGAGCCTGACTGCTCGTGCCAAGCTACCACCGGGGTGAGTGGGGGTTATTTTAGGAGGGTAACTCTCTTATCCTGACTAGGAAGATGGGTCCCTATTTGGACAAAGGTGCAAACCCTTGCCAACTGGAGACCCCCATTTCTAACAGACACTGTGTATATTTTGTCCATATAGTGCCTCATTAATGTGGTTTGGGCACAGGGCTGTGTGGCTAGGGGTCTTGATGCCCCGCACTGTAGCAAAACATGCGGGCAGAAATTTGCTGTATCTATAAGATATGGCACATTCTTGTCCTATTCCCCTGCGCTGGCACACAAAGCACTGCCATACGCCAACACAGGCACCCCTGCACACGTGTTTTGAAAATCTTGGAATGCTTCTGATTCTAACGGTGTTGCGTAGAAACAACCCCAGCAACACACATGGATCTCCCCTTTCACGCAGTGTGCTGCGTGAAGGAGGCACATATTTACCTGAGAATGAAAAGCAGCATAAAGTGGCTTTACGGGGCCTTCTAAATATGCCACTGAACATTGCCCTACTGGAATGTCCAAAGAAATAACTTTCTGGGAGCACACATATGCCGCAAGGGCCCTCATAAGTGAGGCCAAACGTTATTTGGTGCAGGTGATGGTGCACTGCATTAGCACAGCACCTCAAAGGATATACATGTGTGAATGCATAGATTCATAATCATGAAGTAGCGCACAATTCAGTCAGCCATGAGCACATTGAAATAGGGCCTCCTTTAGTGACCAATGTACATGTGAGTTGCAACTTTACTACCTAAAATGCTGATGCTTCTGGCATATCTCTGAGCAAAGCATGTATGCAGAAACATTCTATCAGAACAGTTGTCAGTTACAATGAAATGACAGTCACCATAAACTCATTACCCACCCCTTTCACACTAAGGGGTATATTTACAAGAATTGCTGCTAACCAGTGTTTGCGTTAGCAGCAATTTTTTTACTGCTGTCTATCGCCGAAAGCTATCGCCCTGTTATCGACAGTTTTACAATGCATCACTACATGGCAATAGTATCAGCTAGCCGCGTCGAAAACTGCCGCTAACACTAGCGTAAAGTGAATAAAAATGTTGGCGTTAGCAAGAGAAAAGAGACGAAAGGCCTATTAGCGGCAACAAAAATTCACGTTAGTAAGCCCAACGTCGCTTTTCAGCCTCTAGAGGCAAAAATAGCTTATAAATACACCTCTAACAAAAAAATAAAAGGAAAACAATGGAGTGCTGAATGGAGCAGCCAGGGCCAAGTTCAGCACAGGACAACAACCCCACCAAACCCCCAACAACCAGGATGACCAGCCAGAGTCCCAGGGGAAGAGGAAATGCAGAATCGGGGCCTCATTTATGAAAAGAGGTGCGACATCATGGCAGCCCATGCCTGGAAGAGCGGACAGTCTCCGGTGACCGGAGGCCTTGCTGGGTCTGCGTCTGGGACCCGGAGTGGGAGGCGGCGGTGCTGTGCAGTCATCGTGGCCTGACGGTAGAGGCGGGCTGTGTCGGGCCCAAGCCTGTGGGCTGTGGCAGTATACATTGAGGCATCGGTGATCGCCCTTACCTGGTGGTAAAGTCTGACAGGTCACATGGAGACACGTTGCTGACCAGTGTGAGAAGCTCACCTGGCACCGCTTGGAGCTGTGATCGGTAGAGGCTCTCCTCGCACCAAAATAGGGAGGTCTACATTGCATAACATGCACCACCACTACACTGTGGTGCACGGAGTAGATTGCCAATGGTGGGCCATGCCTTTCTGCATCACAGGCCAGAGGATGTGGTGCTGCCAGGACCCTGTGGAGGATGAGGCCCCTGAGCTGCTCCAATCTTGTGTGGCAGGGGCACTTCAACTTAATGCTGAAGGGGGCCCTGTTGCATCACCTGCATTGGGAGGTTCCCCTGCAGACTATGCGGCGACTGCTGTACCCAGGCTTTTGAAATACCACCTCGCTGAGGCTCCTGCTGGCTGAGTCACAGATTTGGAGAGAGCGCAGCGAATTTAGCCTTGGTGTCAATGTCCAGGTGAAGAGAAGTTGGGACGCAGAGCGGAGGAGGCCCGGTAGTCGAGTTGGTCCCAGGCCCAGTGCCTGTGGGTGGCACACAGCATGCCCTGAGCAATCCCTGCACTGCAGCTGAAATACATCACCAAGGGCACTGCACAAGACTGGTGGGGGACTCACTGGCTCTAGTCGCTGATATTGGCCGTTGGTGGCTGCGGGTGCCAGGGGCACGGGAGTCGTTTCGGGCCCAGACCCAGGCCCTTGGGCGCACAGCTTGATCTCCTGTCACTCACTGGAGCACTGGGGAATATGGAATCTGGTCGCCACTGTTAGATGGGAGGAGGCGACCATGTGGTGCATCCTTTCCTTACCCCCTGGTATTAAACTCTTGGGTGTACGGGGGATTTCCATTGGCGCTGCCCGAGCAAAGATTCCTCGCTAGCATACACCTTACTGGAGGAGAGGCACCGGCTGGCCACACTGTACTGCAACACATGTCATACATAGTGCCTAGGTGTCTGGCGCAGCAATGGCCACCTGCGGACGGGGGTGGTGGTGACATTTGGCTGCTCCTCCGTGTCAGTGAACCAATAGGCTGGTGATCGCTGGCTGCTGGGGCAGGTGACAGTGGACAGCCTGAACTCCAAACCAGACTCTGTACTCGCAGTGGGTACCTCCCTCAAACAGACGGGCACTTCCTTTACGGGCCGCATAGACAAAATCACTGTTGACTTCATCCAGGAGTGCATAGATCATCACAAGCTGACTTACAAGGTACATGACATTGAGCAAGAACTAGGCAAAGTCCCCTGAGTACCCTGAGCACAGCATTGGAGGTGTAGCAGCTAATGGAATGTCACTATAAGTACCCCACTTACCATAACAATTGGTTGGGAAGAAAGAAGCACGCTGGGTGTCAGCCACTTACTAGTGGGAAAGAAGCAAATCCTTTTTGTTAAGTAACCCTCACACACTCTAGTAGTGTCATGCTTCATCATCTGGTTCACCCTGACTGGTCAGGGTGGGCTCAACCATATTTTGGGGAGCACTTAGAAGAATATGGCCAGGGGGTTTAAAGATTAAAATTCCTCCTGTGGTTCCTGGTATCCCCCCACTTTTTGTAAGTAGGGTGCTTATAGTAACATTGCGTTTAACTTGGGAGGATGTATCCCCACCAGGTACCCCTCTCCGCCCTTCTGGCTCTGGGAGAATGTTCTTCTTTCAGTGGCTATAGGTTATAAGTAGCCGCTAATGGCACTTGTGAAGTCACTTGCAAGAACAGCAGAGGATGTGGAGTGCTGCTCCCAGCATAACAACGTGAGGGTTTTGGTCTGCCTGAGGGAGCAGAAGGGGCTGATGCAGTGGCATATACAGACATTGTTGGTGACCTACTGCCAGCAGGTGCACTCTCCCCATTCTTTGTTGTGGAGCAGGTCCATGTAGTGCCGGTGAGCCGGCCGCTGCTGGGGACAGGTCCTAGACACTTTCCTTCTACCTCCTACAGGGATCGTGACACTGTCATGAGGGAGCTATCTGGGGGAGGTGAAAGTGAATAACGCCGCAGTTATTTTATTCCCAGACTTCCCTATGGAGATGCAGAGGAGCTCATCTCTAGTGGTTAAGCAATGACTCCGAGAGTTGGGCATTAAATACTCCCTCCTCTACCCGTAAAGGCTACGAGTGATCTCAAATGTTGACACGCAAATCATTGATGCTGCTGAACAAGGCTAGACCTGGCTGCAATGTACTGGTTGCCAGGTGCTGCGGGCAGAAGGTGAAGGGTCTGCGCAACAAGCAGTCATTCGTGGAGCCAGTTGTACTGGGAGGCGTAGAAGGAGCAGGTATCCCCGCCGCTACTACAAGTCATCCCAAATATGCAGCAGGTTATCCCAGAGAGGCGGAAGGAGCTACATGCGGCGGCGATGATGTACAATCGCACTCAGAGACAGGATCCCAACACTTCCCCTGAACGCTCCGCTGTGACGTGGGCTACACTGCGAGGTGGTTATCCGGTGTGGAGTTCATGCAGCCCACAGATGTGATTGCTCAGGCGGCAGATAACCTAATTTAAGGTTGACAGGTTGTGTGTCTCTCCTTCCACGGCTACAAGACAGCTCTGGAGAGTCTCTGGTTTTCTATGGTTCCTGACCTCCAGCTTCCTGTTGCTGAAGTTCCGGTGTACAGAAGTCAGCACTTAGAAGGGATCAGGTCCAGTTGTCACCCAAAGGGAATGGAGCAGTTGTTCAGGTGAGCGATGCATGTCAGGGGTGGTGGTGGTCTCCTTGATGCTCCGAGCTGCCGTGGCAGGAGGTCCATGGCGTCAATGACCTTGCCAAGGAGAAATTATGGGTGTTCTTCTATTATCCAAGGGCCTCATTTATGAGACCCTAGCGGCACTCTTGCAATGCTGTGACATCATGTTTTTGATGGTCCTGTTGCGCAATGTGCCACAGAATTTTTACAATGCAATGCAAAGCCATTTTACGTGGCTTTTCATAGCCTTATAAATATGTGCCCCTTTCACACACTAAACAGTGTGAAAGGGGCATTTAATGTGTGTTAGTGTGGGACTACCCACGCCAAACCATTGGAATCTGAAGCATTCCCAGGTTTACGAGATACTGTAAATCTTCGGAATGCAGCAGAATCTAATGCCACCCCTAGGGTGACGTTTGGGAGGTACTATGAGGATAAATGTTTTCATTTCGCCTCTTTTTTCACTTTTTCAATGTGGACAGCATTGTGCAGTGCACAGAGAAAGAGGAAATACCCTGGACTGATAAGTTTGGGGCAGGTAGGTGTGCCTTCTTGCACAACATCAATCAACTCCGTAAGAGTGCCTGCATTGGCGCATGGCAGCCATTCTGTGTCAACATAGGTGAAAAATACAGGGGGACTTATTCATGAGCCCCTTCTGACAGATTAGCGCCGCTGGTTCATCATTTTCTTGACATACTTGCAGCTTGATTTTAGCACCACATTGCTCCGTATGTACAAAGTGACGCATCTAGGGATATGTGTGACCTTGTATAGCCCTGTGCCACATTATACCTGCATCAGGTATGATGTATGCAGGATGGGCATTCCCATGCAACAAAGCCTCGTAGGAGTGGTGTAGTGAAATCTATCAGATTTCACAGCAACAATTCTAGGACGCCACTGCATCGAAACCTTACGGCTGCCTCGTGGCAGGCGTAAGGGTGACGCAGTGCTATAGGGATAGCTTAGCCCCATACATTGCCAGAGTTGCGTCATGCTTACGTCACAACTGGCCCAGATCTCTGTACTGGGGTGAATGTATGACATTATTCTGCATTCTGTCCATCAATTGTTGTTTTTGCATACGTCACAACTGCAGCAATGAGTGACTTTAGCGCTGGCAGATACATCAGGATTCCAGACGTATCTATCACTGGTTGCGACATTGAGCGCTGTACAGTAAATACGGGGCAGCCATGATGTCTCAAGGAGGGTGCAGTGAAAAGTGTCCAATCGCTGTTTTATCGCGGTGATGCAACACTTTTCATGAATGAGACCCAGGAATGCGTCCTATCTTATTGATAAGGTGCATTCCTGACCTTTTGTTTTGGCGCAGGGCAGCACAGCAATATTCCTTTCAGCACTGTCCAGCACCCAGACATCTTATATGTGGGCCCAAGCCTTTGCACCAATTTTAAGACCAGCTATTTTCTGGTCTTAAAAAACTGTCTCTAATTGAACTTAGCAGCAGTTTCTGGGGCTTATCGGCATACTGGGAGATCCTTGTAAATGTCGCAAAGTGTCTTTAGAAGCAGTTTTTTCACAGGAATGCCTAACTTGCATCTCATTTTCGTTAAGTTCTCCTAACAGAAGCACCGATCTTGAAAATCCACGCTTACGCTGGAAAATTGTTGCTAACTGCAGTTATTGGCATCTTGTAAAAAAGGCAATAAAAAGAAGCTGCCGTAACATCAAACAATGTATGCTACGGTGCAGTTCTTCTAAAGATGCCCCTAAGTGTGCCGCTTGTGCATCAATATTTAGCATATTGTAAGTGACATGCCGGCGGCACGAGGTGCCTGTTAATTGGCGCCTAAGTGTTGTGTGAAAGGGGGCATTATATACAAGGCAGCATTAAGCCACATTAATTGGCTTAACGTCACCTTGTAAATTAGGCACAGCCACTATCGCCACAGGAACATCATTAAACATGATGTTCCAGTGGCAATAGGAGCTTGTAAATATGAACCATAGTGTACACATATGCATTGACACTTTGTGTACTTAGGCTTCGTAGCACAAAGAACACTTGTGATGTAAACATGAGGGACTTATGAATGTTATCTAGCATCAAAATGATTTAAATTCCGGATCATCACAAATGAGATGCACTGAGTGCTAAAAAAGGACTAGTTCAGCCAATGTTGTAAAATGCTAGAAGTCAGTATGATTTGGGTGCCAATGTGCACTCTACAATATAGGGTCTCATGTTCAATATTTATCAGCACACCAAGCCTTTATGCTGTGCTGTGGTACATCTCCATAGAAGGGCAGTTAATTCACATATCCACAAGATTTGTCTCATTTCTGTCCTTTGTCCCTAAAACAGTGCACAAACAGGAGCTGTGTCCCAACACAGACACCATTGTGCCAAGGTGTAAGGATGTTAGTGTTGCACAGGTGAAGGTTTTAGTGCATGATAGAGGCTCTTTCCTGCACAAGGACAGTCATGGATACCATTTTCCTCTTCCAATATGTGCTATATGAGGCAGCACACAGTACAACAGTATTATACTAGTAGTTAACAACATATATCTGACTGCTAGTCCACAGTTATGCCCCCTGGGTTGGCATAATAATTATATGAAGTTAGTTGGTCTACAACAGTTTGAAAATCTGGGGAGGGTTCTGATTCCATGAATCTTGCATGGGAAAACCAAAAACGAACAACAATGGAATGGCCCTGTTGCGCAAAAAAAGGCCATCAGAAGATCAGTGCTTAATTTGAGCCTGAGCTTTCCGGTGCTGAGCACTGGCACTTAATTGGTTGCTGGTGCTCGGCACCGGCATCTAATTGTCAACACCACACTTAGGGCAGTCTGCCATAACGTGGTGCTGCTCATGTAATTTAGAGATGAGCAGTATAACAGGTATTTAGGAAAAATATATAAATAAAAAAATTACTAATACCTGCCTCCCCAGCCATTCCTTTAGCTTTTGGGACGTGGCCTTGTCAATATGTGCAAGCCATTGCAATTCCAATGCACCTAAGGATTAGACTCACCCGTGTCACACTGTCCTTGTAGATAAGGCCCTAAATGACCTCACTCTGCCGAGTATGACAGTTCCAGAGCCTTCTTAGATACATGCTCCTTGCTAAAGAATATGCTTTCGGTCTATACCAATGCTTGTTTGTCTCATTCACTTAACTTCTTACATATGACTGGTGCATTTTAGATTGACATTTATTTTTCATTATTGCAACATACAGCCTCATCAAGGTATGAGGATGTGGCTATATGACAGTGCCATGTTTTGGATTAACGGGTGGGGGCACAGACACACTTGGCAACCTCTGGCCTGTGGTCTAATAAGTGGTCGCCCCTGAATAATTTGTGTGGTGTAAAAATAAATTGGGGGTTCATTTCTGTCCTACCAGGTAGTTGAACAGAATTGCCTGTGCAATTCTGGATGTGTCCAACCTCATATATGTGGGCCTCCCCTGCACTGCATGGCTTGGATTTCTAACATTATGATTCCCTTGGTGCCATGGGCCTGGTGTCAAGATCTTTTGCTAGATATGATTTTGGATTTTATGATGCAACGCTCAAATATGCCCCTATAAGCCATTACAAAAAATCAACATTTGATTTCAGAAACAGGAAACAGTCAAAAAGTAATTGTATGAGGCAACTTACCAACAATTCCAGATACTTCCAGGCCCAGGTGGTCCAGGAAATCCTACTCTCGGTTGACTATGTCAGCCCAATGATGTGTGTACTGGTGCAGGTTCTTATCAACATCAAATATATGTTTCACTTGGTACCGCACCTTCTCTTCATGATACTGCCTCTCCTGTGGTGGGTACCCCCGTAATACCCTGCCTTCACTCCTAATCATGTTGGGCAGATAGTGCACAATAAGCCACAGGGGGCCCCAAACTCCTTCTCGCAGGTTCTTGGACCTGCCAAGCATTTCCCAAAAACCACAAAACACTCCCTAACATCATAATTAAATCAACTATGATAAATACTAACCCTTCCACCTAAACCTAATACAAAATACCCTATATAGACGGTGATAGATTTGAGGGTCTCTAGTTGGCAGAGGTAGATACCTTTGACCAAATAGGGACCCTTGCGTCTAGTCAGGGTAAGGGGGTATACTCCTAAAATAACCCCTGCTCACCCCCTTGGTAGCTTGGCACAATGCTTATTTCAGAGGCATTGTGTAAAGCATTTGTGAACACATACAGTAACTCAGTGACAACACTACAGATGGACACCACACAAGTTGTATATTAAAAATAAGTATCTTTTATATAGACTTAACACAAGACCACAAACGACAAAAATCCACAATACTGTTCTTAAAATAGTAGAATTATCTTAGTTCTCTTTAGACGTTAAAATGCGACACTTTGAGTTCAATGTACCTTAGGATGCGTAACGCTATACAACGAAAGTGTTGCAGGGAACGTGATGCGTCGGTTCCTTACACGCAAGAACGGTGATGCGCCGGGTCCCTACTGATGCGTAGGGGATGCGTCGGTTCTTCTATGCGAGGGGAGGTGATGCGTTGGTTTCTTACTACGCTTCCGTGGCATTGCGGCGCGCAATGCTGTGATGCGATGAAGATCCAGTACAATGCGACAAAAATGGCGACTTCTTGATGCGACACGATGCATGCATGCCCGACGGCCGTGCGGCAACTCAACGATTCTTCTGAGCCACTACACGCCCTGCAACACGCTTCCCGGTGATGCGGCGGCATCAGATGCAACATCGATCCTCTTCTCTGGTGATGCGAGGCGCTTCGGCAACGATGCGGCGGCTGCGCGATGACTCAACGATTCTTCTGAGCCACGACAGGCCCTGCGACATGCTTCTTGGTGATGCGGCGGCATCTGATATGACGTCGATCCTCTTCTCTGGCGATGCAAGGCGCTTTGGCAACGATGCAGCAACTGCAGCGGTGTCAACACGCTTCTCTGTTGATGCGGCGGCGTCTGATGCGACATCGATCCTTTTCTTCGGCGATGCGATGACAGTGGCTGCGGCAGCAACACGCTTCTTCTTCATGAGTCGCGCTTCCAGCGCCTTGCGACACGCAGTCCTTCAGAAAGCCTCGCACAGCAGCAGGCACTTCCAGAAGAACTCTTGGGGAGCTGGTGGGAGAAGTCTGTTGTTCCTGAGACTTCAGCAGGAGGCAAGCTCTCTCTCAAGCCCTTGGAGATCCTTTACAAGTTGATGAAAGTACACACAAAGTTCCTCCTTCCTTTCTTTTACAGTTTCGGCAACCACTGCAGACCAATCCCCCAAGCAGCACTTCAGCTTAATGATAGTCACTTCTCAGTCTCTCTGGTTCCTCTCCTCAGCAAAGGTTTCTTCTTGTTTCCCAAAGTGATCTAAAGTTCTTGGGTTTGGGTCCACATATTTATACTCAGTTTCTCTTTGTTCTCTGATGGCAGAGAGGCCTTTGCCTAGTCCAAACCAGTTCTGGAGCACTTTGTTGACAAGACTCCTTCTTTCCTTTCACAGTGCAGGGCAGAGACATCAGACGCACCACAGGAGGTGGAGCCAGCATTGTGGAGGGAAGTCACAGCCCAGGTGCAACTTCTCCCACCCATTTACATGCAGATCTTTCTATTCAGCCCTGTTCTGACTCACCTTATCTCCTGGAATCCCCCAGCCCCTGACACTCAAACTCCAGACAAGGAATACACAACTTCGCAGAGGCAGGCTTGGATGGTTAGACAAGATAATACCTACTTTCTAAAAGTGGTATTTTCAAACACAGAATGTTAAAGCCAACTTCACTAAAAGATGCATTTTATCATTCTGAGTTCAGGCATACTAAACTCGAATTTCTACCTAGTTCCCTGAGTCAGTTAGGATTATAGGATGTAATAATCCAACTGCCCATTCTGGCCTATGGGGAACAGGTAGCCTTGCAATAGTGAAAAACGAAAATGGCTGTAATTCACTAATAGGACATGCCACACACACCAGGGCATGTCCTACCTTATACTTACAATGCACCCTGCCCTTGGGCCTACCATAGGGGTGACCAATATGCTGAAAAAGGAAGGTGTAGGGACAGGCAAGTGGGTGCACTTGCCCAGTCAGCATGGAAGTACCAGACTGCACACAGGCTCTGCAATGACAGACCTGAGACACACTTTTACAGGCTGCTTCTGTGGGTGGCACAACCAGTGCTGCAAGCCCACCAGCAGCATTTGGTTTACAAACCCTGGGCACTCCTGGTGCACTGTACTAGGGTCTGACAGGTAAACCAAACCAGCCAGTCATGGAATCACTAATTCATATATCAATTTACAATAGGGAGAGCATATGCACTTTAGCACTGATCAGCAGTGGTAAAGTGCCCAGAGTCATAAAACAGCCAACAACAGGTCAGAAAAAATACAGGAGGAAGGCAAAAGGGATGACCTTGCAAAAAGGGCCAAGTCCAACAGACGGACACCCCCTTTATAAACGACACAGAACTTAGCAATATACAACAACACACCAAATTTGACAAACTAGAGACAGGATAAACAATGCACAGACAGAAAAACAACTTGCAAGCAACACCAAAATCTCCGTCCAGCAACTATAACCTCCTACACCAAGCACAGACAAAAAGATAGTAAAAGAGAAAGTGAAAGGGACTTGCTACTTCCTGGTTTGCAGCATGGCAGGGTCACCACATCATACCCTGTGTGGATGCAACACTTTTTTGACATATGCGTAATTGTTTGTCATTTCGACACACTTTTCTGACGTACCGCTTAGCTATAACGTGAATCTGCAGTTAAACATTGGACAAAGCATTGTCTTTCATGCAGTACGACTGATGCATGTTTACGGGTTGTCATAATTTTTTCTCAAGTGCCACATTTGGTCTGAATGCGTCATTTTCTGCTGTAAACTTTCACAAAGAAAAGATTATAAACTACATAATTGTCTTTGAGTCATTTTTATCTCACCAATGTCCCTGTTGCCATGTTTGGCATTGCTGAATTTTGACATTGGATACTGATGGGTCCACTTTCATTCCACAGAGTTATTTTATGTTCACCTATATCCCTGTTGATCATGCTACCTCATTTTACCGTGGCAGAATTAAAAAGTTTCAAGTTCAAAGGTCAATTTTCTACTGAACCTTGATTTTAAAATGGCCTAATTTTGATGTTAGATGCACAAACATAATTTTCAAGTTGATGCTATGATTGGCATGGCTGAATTTTGACGTTGGATTCCCATGTGTCCACTTTCATTCCATTGAGTTGTTTTAAGTTCACCAATGTCCCTGTAGATGCTCCTGCATTACTTTGCTTTGGAATATTTTAATTTTTAATAGAGTTGTAACCTTTCAATAATTCTTGTTACCTTTCAAACTGTAGTGTGGCCTCTCGTACTATTGTGTCACCTTCACATATGTACTATCTTTGTATAAAGCCAATGTTATATATATAGGCGCAAGTGACTTATTACACTTGACAATGGACAATGCATAGTTTCCAGCTGATGGTGGCATATGCCTGGCATCCTACATGAGTGTACATTTCTGAGTGATGAGCCTAGTTGACACAATGTCGGCAATTTTAGATATTCCAGGTAACATATAATGAACACACAGGAAATTACTGGTTTTAGACATTTATTGAGATGTTGGATACTCCATTCATGGTTGATGATGCACATTGACAAACATGTTTCATGTAAAACAAATTGCACTATGTGTGCATGTTTGCGAATACCTGCTGCTGTGTTTGAATTGTGTGGAGCCTGGGCATCCTCCTTCTCATCCTCCTCCCAGGGACGGAATGGGCACCAAAACCGGCCCTGGCAAACAACTCGCCCTGCCCCCCCTGGGGTGAGGGGAGGTGCAGCTGAGCTGCTCGCGAGGGCCAGTTTCGGACAATTTTCTTACAGGGGGCCGATATTGCCTACCCCTGGTAACAAAAACGTGGTGGCCCGGTGCCCGCTACGGCCAGTCTGGCCCTGCCTTCTCCATCTGGTCAGAAAATTGGATCTCATCATCCCAGGGGACATTCGTCTGCACACATATGTTGTGTACTATTACACATGCCAATATCATTTTGCAGACTGTTTGTGGGGAGTTTAGTAATCGTCCACCTGTATTGTCAATGCACCGGTACCTGGCCATCAGCAGGCCGAAGGTCCTTCCAACAATGTTGCGTGTCCTGAACAGAGCCTGGTTATAGGCCATTTCCGGGGCCATCTGATGGTTTCCATAGAGTGTCATAACCCATGGCTGGATCCCATATCCCCGGTTAGCTGTAAAAAAAGGACAAAATGTACTACTTTCAACTCTTTGAAAACAGTTACTGATACAAGGAAGGCCATATGCCTTATGAGTTGTTACATTATCAGACATATCTTTTATAGCAGAAGGAGCTTGTTGATAAGCCCATATTTGTCAGGCATTCAGTTGTTGATACTTTGGCACTTTTCTCATCCGTTACTCTATGTTATGGTAATGGTGGGCATGAGCTGGTAGATCATACATATCTCCGTCATGACTGTGATTTAAATCTTAAATTTTGCACAGATGTCTAATTAGAGTATCTTTTGTGCAATACATGGTATGTGCTTGCACAACAATATTCAACCAGCAGGATATGCTAGATACTTGGGTAGTTGTTTCGTCATAAGTACCTGTTGACATGGAAGACCTGTGTCCTAAAGACACATGCATATGTCCAAGAATAGTGTCTGTTGGGATACATGACATGCCTATTGAACCATGGTGGTTACATGTTGACACACACACATTCCCCTATATACTGTTACTTACGCACACATTGGTCCAAAACATGCATTGCTCTATACCCTTCCACAATAGTAATTACATTATGGTGCCTTTATGTATCATAACATTGTCATTTAGTTGGTTTACCTGACACGTGTACCATGATACATGGTGCATATGATTACCACACCCATCTTACTTCAGTTTCTATCTGCCTCAACAGACACTATCATGGGTATTATGTGATCCATTCATACATGTTAGTGGTTGTGTTAGCTATTAATGTTATCTTACCTACAAGTAGGCCATTCCCATATTGGTCATTCTTGAAGCAGTTATTGATGATGCAGTGCCAGAATATAAAAGTATCATGCATGCATACTGCTAGGGTATTTGGCCAGCACGTTGGTGAAGAGTCCCCGATGGTCCACAATGGCCTGTACGTTGATAGAGTGGGTGTGCTTCAAGCTCCTATACATGTGTGATGTGGCTGCAGGAGGTAAAAATTACACATGCATGCAGTCCATGGCAGTCCATGGCACCCAGCACATGTGGGAACCCAGCTATGTAATAGAAACCTTGCTTTATCTCAATCTTCAGTTCCTGGGTGCTGGGGAAAATGAGGTAGCAGGTTGTCAGATAGATGATGGCATCCAGGACAGTGGGAAGGAATGAGGAGAAGGATGGCTGAGATATTTCAGCCACTCTGGCAACTGTTGTCTGGAAGGAGCCTGACGCCAGCAAATGTAACACCGAAACGGGCTCAGCCTGTGGAGGTGTGTTGATAGGCCTGTTTGTTGTGACCTTTAGCCTTGGAACAATCAGGTGTAGTGGATCTGCTATTGACTGCTTCTTCAGGCGATAAAAATTGATGACCTCCTTCTACCTGAGGTGTGTCAGAGTGTTCCTTTGGGAAAATATGCGCTCCTTTCTCCTGCATTGTCTTTGTGGGTGTGATGGAGGGGGGAAGGTTGTTTCGGTGGGGTGGATGGTTGTGGTCGTCTCCGACTGGCTATCAGCTGAAAAGTTACTAACTCCATGCTGTAGGTCTAGTTGCAGAACTGTCCTGTTCGACCTATGGGGCTTATTTACAAGCCCCTTGCACCACTGGAGCAACACTTTTACCCCTATAATAAAGTGTGGCACCAGCAGCACAAGGTGCTTGTGAAGCAGCCCATCTTTTTATTTATCTGTATGGGTGCGTCATTTCCTACATGTGTGTTTTGCAGGCACAGCTATTTTGATGTAACCACAACGCTGTGCCACTTAAGCTGCGGCTGGGTCCCTTTGGTGAAATGCCATGAATAGCCATGTGTCACTTTTACGCAGGAAGTTATGACGTAACGCCTACCTTGCATATTTTAATTCTCACATGACGCAGTCCATTCCGACGCAGTTTCTTCTTGATGCAGAGGTAGGAAAAGTGACGCATCCTCATGGATATGTCAGCTTATAAATATGAAGTAATTTTTGCGCCACCAATGCGTCAAAATGTTTGACGCATTGGCGGTGCAAGCTCTTCATAAATAAGGGCCAAAGTGGGTTGCAGAACACTACTAAACTATTGAACGGTATATATGAATGAACTTTCATGGGTCAGAGACGTTTTAAGGCATGGGAAAAGTGGTCTCTTGCCAAGGGCCCAGCCTTTCAGGGGGCCTCCCTGATACAGCCAACTCAGTTTCTGCAGAGAGTCTTGCCCTGATCACCTTAAATAATTCTTAAACAGATGGTTATAAATGCTGTTTTCCTTGAATTTATTTTTTCTGTTTTGCAATTTTTTATTGAGCAAACAGAAGGTATACAGCATGAACACCTTAGGTATCCAAACATAATAACTCTGAATAATGATAGACTGGATGGAGCCATACAGTTTACTGAGAAGGGAAGGGTGAGGTACATGGACACTTGAAGGTTGGCAGGATCCAAGAGAGACAAGAGCTCAGTATTGATAACCCGAGATGGACCCACCTCACCAGTACAAGTCCGTCCCTTAGAAGTCATATGTAGAAAGGGGCTGGTGGATCAGGGGTCCTCGAGTAGGGAAGTTCAGGGGGAGAGGTACTCGGGTGTTCCCTATGGGGAGGAGTGGTGGGGTGTGCTTGCAGGGGCCAGTGTTACAGACAGCAGGGCTGCAGGGAGGCCAGAATCACATTGAACAGGGGAGAAAGCCCTCTGCTGTTAGTGTGGTGGTTCCCACGTCCATTGCTAGGAGGGTAGGTGGGTTCTTGGTGAAAGATGGGCCAGGGCGGAACTGGGTGCAATATTAATTACCCTTGGGAAAATGAGTGGGTCTTGCCGCCTTGTGGACATGCATGTCCTGAGGAAGGGAGGGAGGGAGGTAGGAAGGGAAAGGGATGATTAAAGGTGGGGGTTGGGAAGATGAGAAGGGTGTAGGAGAAAAGGGATGGGGCGGTGGGAGGCAGGGATGTAGGAGAGGCTGGGAAGAGAGACATGTAGATCTCAAGGGGGAGGAGAGGGGAAGGTGGGGGGAGGAGGGAGAAGGCGAGCCTAGGAGGGGAGGATGTAGGATTGGGCAGGGTGGGGGTTGAGGAGGGGCATCATCGTTACGCAAGTGGCCAGGGGGACGGGAGGTGGGAGGGGGAGCAGTCATCCGGTAAGACAGCAAGAGTTAGTGGTGCGATTCTAGGGGGTGGAGGGCCCGGGCAGGGTGCCTATCAGCGGTCTCATCCTGGAGGAAGGGTGCCCATGTCTCCTTTATTAGCTCAGTCTGGTCCTGTAAGTTGTAAATGAAGCATTTGTGTGAAGCAGTTTGAATCATTGCCACTAACCAAGCTTCCTGAGATGGGGTATGGGTGACCTCCACTGGTGGAGAATGCATATCTTGGCTGTAGCCCGGGCCATGTGAAGGAGACGGCGCTGCTGGAGGGAGAATTCCAGTGAGTCCCCCACGTCATGGAGGAGGATGACTGAGGGGGTGAGAGGGAGGCGCTGTGGCATGGAAGCACCCAAAACCGTTCAAATGTGCAACCAGAGGGGTTGGAACAAAGGGCATTCACAGATGATGTGTGCTATATCGCAGTGAATATTTGTGCACCACCAGAAGATCGCATGGGGGAGGAGTCCTGCTCTGTTCAGTTTTGTCTGTGTCCAATGCCAATCGTGCAGCGTTTTGAAATGGCAGAATTTCAGGCAGGTGTCTCTCGTGCCCTTTTCCAGAGCTTCTAAGATGACTGTCCATTCTTCATGGCTGTAGGAGGTCTGTACGTGGGTTTGCCATTTGGTGAGGAGAGCACATGAAAGAGGTTGTTTAAAAAGGTGGCTTGAGAGCGTAACGTAGCGCCCTAACATCACTCCCTTGCAGTGTCCCACATGCTTAGCAAGATCACCAGAGGTGAGGACTATAGGGAACAGGAGCGAGGGCCCAAGCAGCGCCTCAGGCAGTTCTGCAGTTGCATGTAGCTCCAGGTTTGCTGCAGGTGGAGGCCGAATTCCTCTCTCAACTGGTCAAATGGTTTAAGCTCATCGGTAAGCAGGATTTGGTCCAAAGTCTTAATGCCCGCTTCCCTCCAGTGGGTCCAGCATATGCTCCGGCCATCAATGCGTACACTATCATTGCCCCACAAAGGTGCCTTGTCATGTAGTTGTGGGTCTACCCCGAGTAGATGGTGAGCGCGCAACCGGGCCTTGTGCATGGCTCGGAACACAGGATGCAAAGGGTATGATTGGCGGGCACGGCCCCGGTACAAGATGGAAAGTCCTTTGCCTACAGACAGCAGCGCCCGTTTAACATGAACCCATTGCAGTGGGTCTGGAATACCAGGGAGCATGTATGCCAATTGGGAGAGCTGGAGGGCCAGGACATAATACTCTACAGATGGGAGGCCCAGACCACCGGATGAGCGGTGTGCCATGAGTTTGGGCGAGTGCAGTCAGGGTCTCAAAGTCCCCCATACAAAGGATCAGATTTGGGAGTCAATGAGGCACAAGGTGGACAAAGGTACCTGTATGGGGAGCACCCCGAGAGTGTATGTAAGGTGCAGCAGCACAACCATGCTTACTGTTTGCACCCTGCCACAAATGGAAAACCCCAGGTTTGATCATTTGACCATTTCTCAAAGTATCATTTCATCTGTGCCAGTAATGGATCCATGTTGTCCAAGACAATCCCCTCCATGCCCCTAATAATCAGTATCCCTAGGTATTTGATACGTGAGGGCTGCCAGCGAAAAGGGTATCCATGTATGGCCGCCTTTGTGGTACTGGCCAAGATTGGGAGGGCTTCACTCTTGTCCCAATTTCCTTTATAGCCAGATAGGGCCGCAAAATCAGCAATGACATCCAGCAGGGCCAGGAGGGAGCGGTTGAGGTCTGTTAGAGTAAGCAGAACGTCGTTCGCAAAGAGATAGATATGGAGTAGCTGTTTACGAGTGGGATGCCCACGGTGCTGGCAGAATTGTGAATGGTAGAGGCCAAGGGTTCCATAGTGAGGAGAAAAGGAGCAATGCACGAGGGCACCCCTGGCGTGGGCCCCTCCATATCGGGAAATGGTCAGAAAGGAATCCCCTGCAGCTAACCTGGGACAATGGACAGTCAAACAGCAGCCGCACTTTAGCAATTAATTGTCTCCCAGGTCAAAACGTTCCATAGTGGCAAAAAGATAGTCCTATTCGATGCGGAGGAATATCTTTTTGGCATCTATGGAGAGAGCCATCGCCTCAGTCGGGAGATCTTTGGCCATCCAGAGGGTGTTGGCCAGGGTGCAAATGTGGTTCCTGGAGGAGCGGCCAGGCACAAGGCCTTCCTGCATGTGGTGAATCAGGGAGGGGATAACCTTGCCCAGGCGCTTTTCCAAAACACTGGCCAGGATTTTAATGTTGCAGTTTAGTAAAGAGATAAGCCTGTAACTGCCACACAATAGAGGGTCTCTCCCAGGTTTGGGTAAAACTGCTATTACCGCCTTGTTGGAGAGGGGTCCCAGGGAAGCCATCTTCTCTGCCTCATGAAAGGTGGCATGCAGGGTATCAGCTGACAATCTGTAAAATTCCGTGGGGAAGCAGTCCTCCCCCAGGGCTTTGTGATAGGGCAGTTTGGATATAGCAAGCGCTATCTCTTCTTTGCTGATTTCCCCCTTTAAAAGTTCCCTGCCCTTGTCCAAGAGACTGGAGAGGTCTACTCCCCGGAATGGCAGCCACACGATCCGCACCAGCTGAGTCCCCCAGAGAGTACAGTTTCTTGTAGAACGAGGCAAATGCATTTACAGTTTCCTGGGGCGTGGTGAGAAGCCCCCCTCCGAGTTTATGGCAGGGATGGTCATGGTGTCCTCCCGTTGGAGTAGTTGAGCTGCCAGCAGTCGACCAGCCTAATCCCCTTGCTCATAGTTTTTTCCCTTCAGACGTTGCAGTGCATACTTGATCTTGGAGATAAAAAGACCATTAAGGGCCTGTTCTAGTCGTCAGTGGTGAGGTATGGTGGGATGGGTGGAGTAGAGAAGGGTGAGAGAAGCAATTTCCCTCCCCAACTCCTTCTGGCGAGTAATCAACTGTTTATTTGCTATGGCAGTGTCTCTCATGGGTTGGCCTCTGATGGTGGCTTTCACGGTGGCCCAGAGTACTCTGAGAGAGTCCACTGAGTTGTTGTTGTCCGACAGATATCTAGAGACATGAGCTTTCAATTGGGATTTGCCCTGAGGTGTGCGGTAGAGCTTTATAGTCATGCGCCATGGTTTACATCCCGTGAAGGCCAATCCCACTTCAAGGGACAAGGGAACCGGGGAATGATTGAATAATGCCACCTCCAAAATCTGAAACTCCCGGACAAGTGCAACTGTTTTCTGGGAGATGAGAAAGTAGTCCAGTCTGGAGAGTGTGCCGTGGACCGGGGAGACAAAAGTATACTCCTTGTCTGTTGGGTGGCTGAGGTGCCTGTGAACCACAAGTCCATTGTCTGAGGCCACATCACCCAGCAGGGCCCTGTTGGCCTCATTTGCTTTGTCCAAATGACCTGTTGTATCCAAAACCGGGTCTAGTGCAAGATTTCAGTCCCCATCAATATTTGTACTGCGGAGCCCCTACCTCTACTAGTAACCAGTTCAGGTGGAGGAGAAAGGACCATTTTGCTCCAGTCGGTGCATAGATAGAGCCCATGCATAAAGAGCTACCCATAAGTTGCAGTTTGGCAAATGCATATCTGCCATCAGGGTCAGACCATGTCTTTGTTATGGTGAAGGGCAGCCATTTTTAGATAAGGATCATGACTCTGCATTTGCAGGGAGGGCTGCCGTCGGAGGGCAGCTTTTTTGCTACACTGCTGTTTATGACCTTGCCTACCCAGTCCCAGCTCCATTTGTAGGACTCCAGGGTATCCAGGTGGGACTCTTGTCACAGAGCCACATCCACCATTTTCGTCTGGAGATTAGAGAGCACTTTTTCCCTTTTGATGTAGTGAGTGAGACTATTAACATTCCAAGAGAGGACATACAGCGGGTGGGAAACGCACATGTCTAGGGCAGGCGTGGGTGGCCTGGAGTCCTCTCTCCATGTGGGGTCGCTGAGAGGGAGTTAGATAACCAAATGTGGGAGGAGGCAGAGTAGGGGATGATACTATGGCACTCACAGGGATATGGGGTGTAAGGTATACGGTGAGATAGCTCTGACAACTGAAAGTCAGATACAATGGGACAAGAGTAGGGATGGGATTGAGTCAAATTAGAAGTATGGGCGAAGGACGAAGGCGGGTAGGAGCAGCAAGCATCAGGTAACAAGGGGGGAGGAAAGGGAAGTGAGGCACTGTGCAGGTGGGGAAAGGAAGAGGAAAGGAAAGGAAAGAAGGAGAAGGTGAGGGGGAAGGTATGGGGAAAGGGTAGGAGTGTCCCTAGACACACAGGAGAAGGACACCCTGGGGTACCAGTTGATGTGAGAGGCAGGATAGGAAGCAGTGTCCTATTTGAAGGTATCAGGAGATTATAAGCGGGGACAGGGAGGACAGGGAAGAAGGGAATCAGTGGGAACTGCTGCTGGAAGGTGCAGCAAAGGGAACACTGATTTGTGTACCACAGGTCTAAGCTTGCAGAGACAGCACACTGAGAGGGCCTGTTCTGCTTGGGTTTTCGGATCAGATAGAACCCGCTCATCAGAGCCTCACTAACCCAGACAGAACGTTACCCCCTCCCTAGGGCCTATTTACAATAGTGCAACCACATATATCTACCACCTAAGGACAGGGAATTCCTACTATACATACCAAGACCTCTTATAATCGGCGGCCTCGCGATCCCATACGGATCCAGACCTCTCTGCCCATACGACAGTATCACAAGTGGCGGCCTCGCGATCCCACACGAATCCAGACCTCTCTACCCAGACGGCAGTCTCAGCACAAGTGGCGGCCTCGCGATCCCATACGGATCCAGACCTCTCTGCCCATACGACAGTCTCAGCACAATCGGCGGCCTCGCGATCCCATACGGATCCAGACCTCTCTACCCAGACGGCAGTCTCAGCACAATCGGCGGCCTCGCGATCCCATACGGATCCAGACCTCTCTACCCAGACGGCAGTCTCAGCACAATCGGCGGCCTCGCGATCCCCTACGAATCCAGACCTCTCTGCCCATACGACAGTATCACAAGTGGCGGCCTCGCGATCCCATACGAATCCAGACCTCTCTACCCAGACGGCAGTCTCAGCACAAGTGGCGGCCTCGCGATCCCATACGGATCCAGACCTCTCTACCCAGACGGCAGTCTCAGCACAATCGGCGGCCTCGCGATCCCATACGGATCCAGACCTCTCTGCCCATACGACAGTATCACAAGTGGCGGCCTCGCGATCCCCTACGAATCCAGACCTCTCTACCCAGACGGCAGTCTCAGCACAAGTGGCGGCCTCGCGATCCCATACGGATCCAGACCTCTCTACCCAGACGGCAGTCTCAGCACAATCGGCGGCCTCGCGATCCCATACGGATCCAGACCTCTCTGCCCATACGACAGTATCACAAGTGGCGGCCTCGCGATCCCCTACGAATCCAGACCTCTCTACCCAGACGGCAGTCTCAGCACAAGTGGCGGCCTCGCGATCCCCTACGAATCCAGACCTCTCTGCCCATACGGCAGTCTCATACGACAGTTCATCCTATGATCACCATAACATACAAAAAGGGAATCAGTCTCACTATTCATCAGATCACACAAGGATTGCCAGTTCGAGCATAGCCTGTTCTCAGGTTCGAGGGGCTCCTCTTTCCCTTATTCAGTTACCACTTACCTGATCAGGGTTAACATCTGTTCATGTAGCCGCAGCTGACTAGAAGAATAGGCTACCCTCTCATACAAGAACACGCAGCACATGTTGGTTCACTACAAACTGGGTACTTTATTACTCATTACATACGCAATCACATAACATTACAATATAACACATAACCTGCAAAGAAAAGTGAAAGATTAAGTTGTACACTCTAATAAGAAAGGGTCGACATCACCTTAGTAGTATGTAGCCTGCACTCAGTGGTCATCTAGGTTCCCTTCTCGTCTGTGCCTCGGCTCGCCTGGAATCACCCTTCTCCGAGTCACTGGGACCTCTTCCTTATCGGCTAATCTCTCCTCTCTGGCTATTCTGCTAGGAGAGCATCTGTCTCTCGGTTCTTCTCCGCCTTCAAGATGGCGTCTGTCTTCCCTGGAATAAGTAGTAGCTTTACTGCTAACGGCTAGATGCCGCCTACGGACTGAACATGTAACTGCCTCAGACTTTCACTAATATAGAGGTGCGTTTCCTCATGGAAAATTCCGGCCCGTAACCAGCCGCCCACCAAATTCTTGTACCTCCCCGTACCAAGGACACGTTCCCAGCCGGCCGGCCTGATGTAGTGTCTTCGGCATGAAGAAAAATACAATCCTTCGATAAGGGCCGGCCTGAACCGGTTCTCTCCAAGCGAATAACACCTCATAACTAAAACATTACATTTGACCTAGAAGCATCCCAAGCTGCCGGAGCAGAAAGAAAGATGGAGTCTCTCCCGTTTGAGGCCTACCAGGCCTGAATTCAGCACAGCTCCATGAAATACCCTCACTACAGGACAGGTTATCCCTAATACTAACGAATCTATCCCCTAGGCTATGTGTGCAAGCCCTGATCTATGGGGAAGAGCACAGAATCATGTCGAAGTGCCTAGTAAATAGGCTCCATTCACTACTCTAACCCTTAGACTTGAATGATAAGAGACTGAAGTCACATTCCATTATTGTTCCTCACAAGAAGGCCGGGAAAATCGAGCAGAACATTTCACCCTTGACTTCAGTCTATTATACATTCATTAAACAGAACTAATATCTGTGGAAGAATAATATGAAACAAGACTAACTGATCTATGTCTAGCACCAGGTGTGCAGAATTGAAGTAGTGAAGGAATACACTGAATAAAGCAACAGATAGAAATCAAAATGCCGATAGTAATCAGAATACCTCCTAATATCTGACGTAACATATGCAAATCAGGTAACCAATTAAAGAGCCAGTCAAACCAGCCCTGGTCAATGTGTTTTCTAACTTCTTCTGTCAAGTCATGTAGTTTATCAATGTGAGCTTGAATGGATTTTGTATGATCCGACAAGTTAAAACAACAAAGACCCTCAAAATCAGAACAATCGTGTCCATGTTTAAGCAAAAGATAATTAATGGCCGCTCGATTTTGCAAGATAGCCCTACGTTCACCCTGGGCGTCTAATAGCATGTCAGACAGGACTGTAGAAGTATGATTGATGGTTTTTACCATCCAGCAGGCCATTTTCCCAATAGATTTGGCATTATAAACTGCCAAAGCAGGAACACCAACAATTGAAATAGCCAGGCTAAGGTATTCAGACTTGGAATATAAATGCAAAGATGAGTCACAATCCTCCTGTAACCTCACTGTATCTCGAATCACACGAGAGTTGGCATTCGGATGTGACGAAAACATTAACAAGCTCAGTCTAGTAATGGCACAAGGGCCTCCAGAAATATTTGCGGGAATATATGGCCAGGAAGTATTACCACATGAGAAAAGCCATCCGGCAGGTAGGAACATCGTGCGATAATGACTGGGGGTAACCACCAAACTCTTGCAAGTCATGTTATTCTGAACAGAAGTACATGTTTTCGGTGTCCTTTGAAGGCACAAAGTTCGTTCATGAGCGGTGAATGAAGTGGCACCTTTCAATTTTAAACGCATACATTCAGAAATCGCACTAGGATCACAAGTAAGGAAAAAACACAAATCACCTTGTGTGATGTTATAAGTAACTATTTGGGACTGGATGGGGGGTATCGGGTCTGACAGTACAGTACACAAGGGGCAATACTCATGGGCAGCAAAATCGCCCAGAAGAACATTGGGGCGAGCATTTGATATATTAAAAATATGAGTCAAAGTCTCCAATGAAGCAGGGACAGCCACTAAACAAGTCGCTAGAATGTCCGTCACCGATCTCATCGGTGTCAAGCAGAAATGAGGGGCTTTAGTCACTTGTTTGGCCAATGTAATCCAAAAGTTCGACGACGAATCCCACGCAGCGAAGGAACGCGACACTCGGGTTCTCAATTCAGCCCGGGTTGATGGGATCCCTCCTCTCTCGTCGTACCAGCCCAAAAGGAGTCCAACGCCGACACATCCTGCAGCAACAGTCCAAAGAATGATCTGAAAGAGAATCAAATACAAGCATTATTCATTCTCGTAAGTAACATTTGTCAGCCGGGACTGCTTCCCAGCTATCTTTCCCTGGTCTCATAACTAAAATGGTGTTGTCTTGACCGGTTGCAATGACTTCTGCTTGCTCAGGGGGATTCTTAGGCGACTGCACCCAAACTCTGGCCCCAGGATTATCTGTGGAGCCAAAACCTTTCTGGCCTCGTACAGTTAGCAACGTTGGGGCAGTGCCTTTTGTGATCTCACCACTGAAAACAGGCATTATTAGCAATTGAGCCACTCGGTCAGTTTGATGTATCAGTAAGTCAACCTCACTGCTATTCAGCAGGAGCACCTTAATCTCTCCCTGATAATCACTATCAATTATTCCTACAAGCACCTGAATGCCTTTTACAGCCAGCCCCGATCTAGGGGCGATTAATCCGAAATTTCCAGTTGGTATATGAACACCAACACCAGTTTCAATGATGACTCGATCCTTACTTTTTATAACGGTGTCATCCATGGCATGCAAGTCTAAACCTGCCGACCCTGGGGTCGCTCTACATGGAGCCAAAGCTCCGGGAGTAATCTCCCAGTACATCACAGTCTCTCTGATTTCATTGGGTTTAGCATCAACATTCGGAGGAAACAAACGCATAAGTGGGGATTCAGCATTTAGAAAAGGACGGTTATTCAAAATCAATAGCGCTTGAGGCAAAAAGTCTCGCCAATTCTTATACTTGTCATCTGTTAATTTACGTAACTGGTTTTTCAGCAGTCCATTCAACCTCTCCACAAGACCTGAGGCCTGTGGATAATATGGTATATGAAACACCCATTCAATATTGTTTTCCACACAGAATTCCTGTACCAATCTTCCACGAAAATGGGATGCATTATCAGATTGAATTTGGAAGGGCACACCATAATACATCATAATCAATTCCAATGTTTTAATAGTATTCAATTGGGTAGCTTGCTTACAGGGAAAGGCCACCAACAGGCCACTGTATGTATCAACAATAGTGCAAACATATTGACAATTCCCACTCATAGGAAGTGGACCGATGTAATCAATCTGCCAAATTTGAGCGGGTAATTTCCCTCGATGTAAATGACCTTTAACAATTTGGGGCACTTTGCGCTGCCTGATATGCTGACAAATGGGACAATGTAGAATAACATTTTTAATTAAATCTAGGGGAATATAAATTCCTCGATCAGCAGCCCACCTGCTAGTGGCTTTCTCTCCAAAGTGTCCTGCTTTCTGGTGGGCCCATTTCGCCAATCCCGCAAGATCAGAATCTTGCCTGTCCACCACTGCCTCAGCAATTTTAGATTTCTCATCTGCAATGTTATGAAAGAATTTGTCAAGAGAGTCTATCGGGGTATGAGCATCCACATGGAAGATTGTAACAGTACTCTGTGGGAGCATTTCCCAAATCTCCTGCCATAATTCTTTTCCCCACAGTTCTTTTGAATGGATTTTCCAACTATGGGAATGCCAAGTCGGTAACCAAACTGCCAGTCCATTGGCAGTAGACCAAGAATCGGTGAAAATATGACATGTGCCAGGTAACTCTTGTTTCAGAACTTGATAAACAGCATAGAGTTCAGCAAATTGACTGCTCTTACCCTCACCAGTTGTACTCAGCAATTTTTGTGTGATCGGATTATAGGACACCGCCTTCCAATGCCGTTTCGTCCCTATGAACCTTGCTGAACCATCCGTAAACCAGACATGGTTTCTGTCCTCTGCGGACAAATCATCAAAAGGTCTACCCCACTGAACAGGAGACTCCTGTACTAAAGGTACGGAACATTCACTCTCAGTCTCAGTCGATGGCGCCCGTGCCACCTGCTCATGCAAAGATGCAACTCCTTTTTGTCCCACACGTGCCCTGTCTTGTATATACCATTTCCATTTAATCACACTCGCCTCTTGAGCGTGTCCAATTCGGTGAGTTTTCGGCGAACTCATAACCCACTGCATGATAGGAATTTCAGGTCGCAAAACTATATCATGTCCCAAAGTCAATTGCTCGGTATCCACCAGAGCCCAATAACATGCAAGTAACTGTTTCTCAAAAGGTGTATAACGCTCACCAGCATCAGGTAACTTTTTGGTCCAGAAACCTAACGGTACTCTACTCTTGCCTTGTTTCTGCCACAAACTCCAATTCGCATAAAGGCCTTGTACAGACACATTCAAATCCACATCACCATCACATACAGGCCATAAATCCAGAGCATGCTGAATTGCTTCTTTTGCCAGACTGAACGCATCTTGCTGTGGTTTATCCCATTCAAATGCATTCTTTTTACGAGTGACACGGTACAAAGGGGCCAATATTTGACTCAAATGGGGAATATGCTGGCGCCAAAAACCAAACAAACCAATGAAGCTTTGGGCTTCTTTCCTGTTCCTCGGAACTGCAAAATCAAGAATTTTCTGTTTAACCTGAGGGATCACTTCTCGGTGCCCCTCATGCCAATTAATACCCCAAAATTTCACAGCCTGGGACGGACCTTGTAATTTATCCGGGTTGATTTCCCAACCTTTCTCACGCAGGCACTCAATGACTCTGTCCAATTGGGTCTGAACTTCCTCTTGTGTTTCACCTTGGATCAAAATATCATCAATATAGTGACATATCTGAATTCGCGGATGAACCGGTACCTCAGCCAAATGCTCTGCCACCAGCCGGTGACATATCGTAGGACTATGCACATAGCCCTGGGGAAGACTTCTAAACGTCATCTGACGCCCGTTCCACGTAAAACTGAATTGTTCCTGACACTCAGGGGCAATCGGAATCGAAAAGAAAGCATTAGCAATATCAATGGACGCATACCATGTACCTGGATGTTTTTGGATTCTTTCAATTAGGGTAATAACATCCGGTACTGCAACAGTCAAAGAGGGTGTGTGTCTATTCAATTCTCGATAATCAACAGTCATGCGCCAAGAATTATCACTCTTACGTACAGGCCAAACAGGATTATTCCAAGCAGAAGTAACTGGGGTTATAACTCCTGCATCCACCAACTCCTGAATGGTGGTACTAATCTCTTCATGACCACCTGGAATACGATACTGCTTCTGACGAACCACTTTTGTCGCCTGGGGAACTTTTATGGGGGGCATTCTTAAACGACCAACCCGTACAGGCCTGGACGATATATAATGTTTGGTTCCAAATTGGTAACATCCATCATCTAAGTGCAAAGTCATTCCTTTCAAAATATCAATTCCAATTATGAATTCTAAGAGTGGCACCACTAATACAGAGTATTCTTTTCTAGGAATTCTACCTATTCTCATTTCAAGTAAAGTTTGAACTGCGGGAGTTTCCTTTCCACCTAATCCGGTAATTGTAAAAGGCTGACCTTTAAACTTCTTTGATTTTCCATGAATAAGAGTGGCCTCCGCTCCTGTATCTACCAATGCTCGGGCCCTTTGGATATTACGATGTCTCCAATAAATATCAATATCTACATAAGGTCTATTATCTCTGTGAGCCCATCTGTGTACTGGAGCTTGACCTATTTCCTAGTCATCTTTACTGCGTTCTGTGTACCAGGATAAATCAGGATAAAGACTCTCACGTTTCCCAGGTATCGATACCTCCTGTTCATATCCATCTCCATTACGAAATGGATTCCTGTTCTCTGCATTGTACTGCGGGTTTCGATCGGCCAATCTGTGTCGATCCTCTCTCCTTCTCAACTCAGGGGATTGATCCCTATCATCTCTACGTCTGCTGTTAACATAATCATCTCTCCCCCTCTCTCTTTCCCCCTCTCTCTCCCTGTCTCTCTCACGACGTGGGGACAAATCACGTACATAACGTCGATCATCACGATGATCAGAGCGCCCACGGCGGTCGTCATCACCGCTACCGTCAGAAAAACCACGATCACACTCAGTTGTCCGAACACGCCGGGCACCCTCCTTTCGATCCAAGCCACGTTTGCGAAACATTTCCCACAAACGAGAAGTAGTCTCACCGTCAATGTCCTCCTTCCGCACACCATCGGCCATAAGACCAAAAAACATATCACGTCTAGTAAGTTTATTGTCACCAGGAGTACGAGTGTCAGGCTGGGACTGCCGTTCAGGTTTAAACCACTCACCCAACTCACCGAGTTGGCGTACCGATTCCAGCACCACAGATAACATGTTACCAGTCTGATTAATCAATAAAGTCATCATGACCTGCTTATAAGCAACAGGGGAAGAACGAATAATACGATTCCGCACAGAAGATGTCAAGAAACCATCAAGCAACCTGTCAGCAGTATTTAGAAAAATTGCCGTTTTCATCACCTCCTCTTTGAGACGTTGCGCAGCATCGCGCAAAGTATACCACGGTTTGTCATTCACAGGCCAGTCAAACTCAGTAGGATATTTTTGATTACAACCCTCAGTCGCCAATTGAAGCAAAGAAATTTGACCACCAACATTAAAGTTACGAAAATGATCCTGTACAGTAGAATCCGAACTCAAGGAACAAAACTTCAAACAATCGCCAGTATCCAACATAATGCCAGCAGCGCCCAGTTCATAAAGGCGCACCATCCATGTGAGTAAGGTCTCACCAGCTCGCTGCCGAAATCGCTGCAAAATATCACTAATTTCTTGTTGAGTAAAATCCTCCAAAGAGTCTAAAGCAATACCATTCGGAGCACCGGGAGCCTGCTGCAACTTCCGCCGAAAAACTGGATGCACCGAGACCGCGGGACGAGCATCACAAGGAGCTCGACCAGTACACGTAGAGGAACAATCAGTGTAAGAAGCATCGACCCCGCTCGAAGGGCGAGCGCAATCACGGGGTGCACCATCAGAGGCGCAAGAAGCAGACTTACAATCACGGCCGGAGCGAGAGGACTCGCGCTTGGCAGACTCCTCACCCGAGGAAGGAGAATCACTCGAGTTCCAGATATTACCATCCCATTCATCAGGATTCCAATCCAGTCCGGCTTTCGCCACGACCAGACGCACCTTTCGCTTCGAAACCCGACCACGCCGATTTTTGTATTTATAACGAGCAATTCGCACAGCCGCCCTCTCGGCAATAGTTTGGTACGTCTCAAGTTTGTCAGCAAGCAACTTATTTTGACACCGCAACAAAGTATGAGCATTCTGAATCTCAACAAAGTTCGCTTCCACATCCTTATGCGATTTCTGCAACTTCAACAACCTCTCATGCAGAATCCTGTACGCAGACAGAACAATCCAACCTCTGCGCCCCAAAACGGGAAGCTCATCACCCTTAGATACTGGCGCCTTCTATAAACAAGTAATCACATTAGCCGGCTCCGCCAGCTCCAAAAAAGAATTCCAATTCTCACTCAAACCAGTAGAATCAGCCCATTCACGGGCTAAGGCTTCATAAGGCGTTGAATCCCAGCCGGGAATATCAACGGGCAACTTAAAAGTAGATTTCGACTTTCTAGAAAACATCTCGGAAAAGAAAGAAAAAGAGAAAAAGAGAAAGAAGAAAGAAGAAAAAGAAAAAAAAAACTACACTCACAAATATAAAGAAATAATATACAAACGAAACCACGCACGCGCCGAAAGCAAACACGATACAACCACAACGCACACAGGTTTCGTAAACGGTTCGTGACGCCAAATGTTCTGCTTGGGTTTTCGGATCAGATAGAACCCGCTCATCAGAGCCTCACTAACCCAGACAGAACGTTACCCCCTCCCTAGGGCCTATTTACAATAGTGCAACCACATATATCTACCACCTAAGGACAGGGAATTCCTACTATACATACCAAGACCTCTTATAATCGGCGGCCTCGCGATCCCATACGGATCCAGACCTCTCTGCCCATACGACAGTATCACAAGTGGCGGCCTCGCGATCCCACACGAATCCAGACCTCTCTACCCAGACGGCAGTCTCAGCACAAGTGGCGGCCTCGCGATCCCATACGGATCCAGACCTCTCTGCCCATACGACAGTATCACAAGTGGCGGCCTCGCGATCCCATACGGATCCAGACCTCTCTACCCAGACGGCAGTCTCAGCACAATCGGCGGCCTCGCGATCCCATACGGATCCAGACCTCTCTACCCAGACGGCAGTCTCAGCACAATCGGCGGCCTCGCGATCCCCTACGAATCCAGACCTCTCTGCCCATACGACAGTATCACAAGTGGCGGCCTCGCGATCCCATACGAATCCAGACCTCTCTACCCAGACGGCAGTCTCAGCACAAGTGGCGGCCTCGCGATCCCATACGGATCCAGACCTCTCTACCCAGACGGCAGTCTCAGCACAATCGGCGGCCTCGCGATCCCATACGGATCCAGACCTCTCTGCCCATACGACAGTATCACAAGTGGCGGCCTCGCGATCCCCTACGAATCCAGACCTCTCTACCCAGACGGCAGTCTCAGCACAAGTGGCGGCCTCGCGATCCCATACGGATCCAGACCTCTCTACCCAGACGGCAGTCTCAGCACAATCGGCGGCCTCGCGATCCCATACGGATCCAGACCTCTGCCCATACGACAGTATCACAAGTGGCGGCCTCGCGATCCCCTACGAATCCAGACCTCTCTACCCAGACGGCAGTCTCAGCACAAGTGGCGGCCTCGCGATCCCCTACGAATCCAGACCTCTCTGCCCATACGGCAGTCTCATACGACAGTTCATCCTATGATCACCATAACATACAAAAAGGGAATCAGTCTCACTATTCATCAGATCACACAAGGATTGCCAGTTGGAGCATAGCCTGTTCTCAGGTTCGAGGGGCTCCTCTTTCCCTTATTCAGTTACCACTTACCTGATCAGGGTTAACATCTGTTCATGTAGCCGCAGCTGACTAGAAGAATAGGCTACCCTCTCATACAAGAACACGCAGCACATGTTGGTTCACTACAAACTGGGTACTTTATTACTCATTACATACGCAATCACATAACATTACAATATAACACATAACCTGCAAAGAAAAGTGAAAGATTAAGTTGTACACTCTAATAAGAAAGGGTCGACATCACCTTAGTAGTATGTAGCCTGCACTCAGTGGTCATCTAGGTTCCCTTCTCGTCTGTGCCTCGGCTCGCCTGGAATCACCCTTCTCCGAGTCACTGGGACCTCTTCCTTATCGGCTACTCTCTCCTCTCTGGCTATTCTGCTAGGAGAACATCTGTCTCTCGGTTCTTCTCCGCCTTCAAGATGGCGTCTGTCTTCCCTGGAATAAGTAGTAGCTTTACTGCTAACGGCTAGATGCCGCCTACGGACTGAACATGTAACTGCCTCAGACTTTCACTAATATAGAGGTGCGTTTCCTCATGGAAAATTCCAGCCCGTAACCTGCCGCCCACCAAATTCTTGTACCTCCCCGTACCAAGGACACGTTCCCAGCCGGCCGGCCTGATGTAGTGTCTTCGGCATGAAGAAAAATTCAATCCTTCGATAAGGGCCGGCCTGAACCGGTTCTCTCCAAGCGAATAACACCTCATAACTAAAACATTACATTTGACCTAGAAGCATCCCAAGCTGCCGGAGCAGAAAGAAAGATGGAGTCTCTCCCGTTTGAGGCCTACCAGGCCTGAATTCAGCACAGCTCCATGAAATACCCTCACTACAGGACAGGTTATCCCTAATACTAACGAATCTATCCCCTAGGCTATGTGTGCAAGCCCTGATCTATGGGGAAGAGCACAGAATCATGTCGAAGTGCCTAGTAAATAGGCTCCATTCACTACTCTAACCCTTAGACTTGAATGATAAGAGACTGAAGTCACATTCCATTATTGTTCCTCACAAGAAGGCCGGGAAAATCGAGCAGAACAGGGCCCCATCAGGACGGCAGGGCAATGGAGATGATGAGCAAGCGGAGATAAGTCAGGATGGGCGGGGGTATCAGGAGTTTGCGGAGGCCATGGAGGTGGGAGGGCAGGGCAGGAGAGGTCCTGGCCATCATCTAAGGGTAGGAGCAGGCAGCCATGGCCCCAGGGGCCCAGTGGGGTGGAGAGACAATCGTCCTCCCAGCCCCCAAGGTTGCGGAGGCCCAGAGGCATTGGGTCAGGTGTGGGCGGTCCAGTCTACAATGGGCATCTGCTGGAGAACAAGGACCAGAGGCAATCAGGTAGAAGTGGTCTGCACCTGTGTATGCGTCTGGAGGAAGGGCCAGGGGAGGTGAGGGGGTGACCTGTTGGTGTTCCTTGTCATCCACCCCTAGGTGTAGCAAACTGAGGAGGTCAACACCGCTACCTCATGAGAAAATGGGTAAAGTGAGAGAGGGACTCAAATCGCACAGTGTGTAGAAATAACAGGCACAGCAACAATTAATACAATCAGATATGCAAATGTTCAAGACATGCATTGTGATACTCAGCAGTTCGACGGGCGTCATTCCCTTTGACCCTGCAACAGCAGGTCCAGCTACTCTGACTGCAAGGTAGCACGGTCACTCAGTGGGAGCTGTGGGCTTCAGGGGGGAACGTGATATGTCTCTGTCCTGGTCTTGGGTGAGAATTGCTATTGCTTGGAGGGCTGTTATAACCTATTGTTGTTGTGGTGCATCTTTCTTATTAATGTTCTGTCCCTTGCTGCTCAGCCATGAGTGATGTCACTTGGAATGTTGAGTGTGTGGGACTGGAGGAGTTGGCAGTTGGAAGAGATGGGCTGAGCAGCAGGGAGGCTGCTCCTGGTGGGGCTCTACAAGAGATCTACATGGGCTTTAAATGAGCTTATATATGGACTTTGTAACTTGATGAATAAACCTACGACTTGTTCTAAGCAGCCTGTCTACGAGACATCCTTCATTATTACACTGGCGACGACTGGAAAGAACTTACGTGTGTGCTTCAATGGACTATGGTTTCTGATGCTTAAAGGATTTTCAAGAGAAAAGGAAGGAACTTCAAGAGAATTTAAAAGCGGGTTTTTTGAAGAACCTGTGTGTTGCTGGAGGAAAATAGTACTGGAACTAAGGATGTGAGTAGAGTAATTGAATCTTATGAACTGGAAATGGAAAAAGGAACTTAAAGAGAAATTACGAGTGAAATTTACGAAGCTGACACTCAGGAGCCCCACCAGTGACCACTCCATCGGTCGCCCTAATATGTAAGTGTCAGTTTCTTTCTTCTGTACCGTGTGCAATGAAACAAGAGATTCTTACACAGACACCCCTAGTCATTTGTGACAATCTTGAGGAACGTATGCATGTGGAAAGAGCCTGTGGAACTTCTGCAACATGTTAAAGAAATTGAAAATAAGGAAAAGGTAACGTAACGGAAACGCTCTTCAGAGGAAACAGTGATGTAACTGATACCCCGGTACCGCGCCGTGTAGGAAATCTGCACTACACATGTGCTCTTGTAATAAGCTATTGAAAGGGTATTTTACACAATCTGTGGGTACTGTTGCTCGATTTCTGTTTTAGACGAGGTGTAAAACTTCTATATGGGTCATCTTACCGGACTGGATTTGCTGTGCTCTGTTTCCGCGCTGTGACGAGGCCGTTAGAGGTGTCCGTTGGTGCGAGAGATGTTCCCTCTTCGTTTCCATCAGGGGAGTGATGACGCAATGGAACCCTCTTCCTGACTCAGCGGACAAGACCAAGTACGTAATGTGATGCGTAAAGTGCGCGCTGCACTGTTCTACTTTCCTCATCAACGAGATGACCTACGAGACGTCAGCTTACGCGTCAGCTCACGCGTACTTTTGGCATCCATTTTGGATTGGGAGATTCCAGAGGGTTCACTCACATTCTCGCTGCCTGTTCGTGGAAGCGCATGTTTCGTTTTTATGCCAAATATCGGGTCAGTAACATGACATTTCTTGTATGGAATAATTTTGAGACATTTTAATACAAAGTGCTGGAGAACAGTTTTTCACGTATTTTCACATCTTTATTCTTTATGCGGGGAAGTATACTGTGCACATTTGAGGAGCAGTTCTTAATACTGATTGGGGTGAACTTGCTGTGCAGCAGCGAATCGGAGGGCGGCAGTTGCATGCAGCTTTTGGAAAAATTTTCCTTTCATGTCAAGATCTCGGGTGAGAATTCGCTCACCGGTGTTCGCTATATCTTTCCTTGCTTTTGTGTTTATTGGTTTTTTTTTTCTTCTCTCTTATAGCAGTGTTAATACTTATAATGTTTAACATGCAATCTTATTATGGTGTTGTATCTGTATTTTATTCTTAGTCATGCCGTTGTTCTTGGTTGTGGATTGACATATGCTACCCTGTAGGCAATGTGTTCTGCAACGCAGTTGTGTGTGTGCGTTCTTGTGCATAGAAACTGCTGTGGATGTAACATTCAATATAAATGGATGTGTTCAGTTTCTAAAGGAGGTTAATTCCCCTATAGTGTTCCCCTATTACTGTGATTTGAGTTTTTGGAGTATCATAGGGAAAGTTTTTTTTTTTTCCCTATTACAGTGTTTGCAGAGTCAGTGTTCGCAGAGTCTTTGGGAGGTGTTTTTCCCCTATAGGGAGGTGTTTCCCCCATTACAGTATTTGGAATTTTGGAGTATCATAGGGAAAGTTTTTTCCCTATTACAGTGTTCGCAGAGTCTTTGGGAGGTGTTTTTCCCCTATAGGGAGGTGTTTTCCCCTATTACAGTATTTGAAATTTTGGAGTATCATAGGGAAAGTTTTTTCCCTATTACAGTGTTCGCAGAGTCTTTGGGAGGTGTTTTTCCCCTATAGGGAGGTGTTTTTCCCCTATTACAGTATTTGAAATTTTGTGTATCATAGGGAAAGTTTTTTTTTCCCTATTACAGTGTTCGGAGAATCTTTGGGAGGTGTTTTTCCCCTATAGGGAGGTGTTTTTCCCCTATTACAGTATTTGGAATTTTGGAGTATTTGGAATTTTGGAGTATCATAGGGATAGTTTTTTTTTCTCCCTGTTACAGTCTAAGGGAGGTGTTGTAGTTTCTATGGGAGGTGTATTCCCCTATAGGGTGGTGTGTTTACCCTATTACTTTTAATTTGTTGGTGGTGTGTACCCATCTAATTGTTTCCCTAGGGAGGGGGATGGGGTTCATTATTTCTTTTGCTATAGTTATTTTCTTGCAAGTATTTTCTGATTTGATGTATATTTACTTGCATAATGTTTTTCTTATTGATTCCTGTTTATGTAAACGATGGTATTTTGGTGATATCTAGTTTTGATGCATTTATATCTTTATGCTTAGTTTTCGTAAGGAAGGGAGATGTGTTATAACCTATTGTTGTTGTGGTGCATCTTTCTTATTAATGTTCTGTCCCTTGCTGCTCAGGCATGAGTGATGTCACTTGGAATGTTGAGTGTGTGGGACTGGAGGAGTTGGCAGTTGGAAGAGAGGGGCTGAGCAGCAGGGAGGCTGCTCCTGGTGGGGCTCTACAAGAGATCTACATGGGCTTTAAATGAGCTTATATATGGACTTTGTAACTTGATGAATAAACCTACGACTTGTTCTAAGCAGCCTGTCTACGAGACATCCTTCATTATTACAAGGGCCTGCACCCTGCCTCCATGGGAGCGCGGTTCTGCTCTGTCAGGGTCTCTGCCCTGATGTCGGAACTCACTGTTGCTTTGCCAACGTCCGCTAGAGGTAGAAGGGGAGGGTGCCGGGGGATGGGTCACCTCAGCTGAAGAGCTGGAAGTTTCCATGTTCTGCATTTGAATAGTTTGGTACGTCTCAAGTTTGTCAGCAAGCAACTTATTTTGACACCGCAACAAAGTATGAGCATTCTGAATCTCAACAAAGTTCGCTTCCACATCCTTATGCGATTTCTGCAACTTCAACAACCTCTCATGCAGAATCCTGTACGCAGACAGAACAATCCAACCTCTGCGCCCCAAAACGGGAAGCTCATCACCCTTAGATACTGGCGCCTTCTATAAACAAGTAATCACATTAGCCGGCTCCGCCAGCTCCAAAAAAGAATTCCAATTCTCACTCAAACCAGTAGAATCAGCCCATTCACGGGCTAAGGCTTCATAAGGCGTTGAATCCCAGCCGGGAATATCAACGGGCAACTTAAAAGTAGATTTCGACTTTCTAGAAAACATCTCGGAAAAGAAAGAAAAAGAGAAAAAGAGAAAGAAGAAAGAAGAAAAAGAAAAAAAAAACTACACTCACAAATATAAAGTAATAATATTCAAACGAAACCACGCACGCGCCGAAAGCAAACACGATACAACCACAACGCACACAGGTTTCGTAAACGGTTCGTGACGCCAAATGTTCTGCTTGGGTTTTCGGATCAGATAGAACCCGCTCATCAGAGCCTCACTAACCCAGACAGAACGTTACCCCCTCCCTAGGGCCTATTTACAATAGTGCAACCACATATATCTACCACCTAAGGACAGGGAATTCCTACTATACATACCAAGACCTCTTATAATCGGCGGCCTCGCGATCCCATACGGATCCAGACCTCTCTGCCCATACGACAGTATCACAAGTGGCGGCCTCGCGATCCCACACGAATCCAGACCTCTCTACCCAGACGGCAGTCTCAGCACAAGTGGCGGCCTCGCGATCCCATACGGATCCAGACCTCTCTGCCCATACGACAGTATCACAAGTGGCGGCCTCGCGATCCCATACGGATCCAGACCTCTCTACCCAGACGGCAGTCTCAGCACAATCGGCGGCCTCGCGATCCCATACGGATCCAGACCTCTCTACCCAGACGGCAGTCTCAGCACAATCGGCGGCCTCGCGATCCCCTACGAATCCAGACCTCTCTGCCCATACGACAGTATCACAAGTGGCGGCCTCGCGATCCCATACGAATCCAGACCTCTCTACCCAGACGGCAGTCTCAGCACAAGTGGCGGCCTTGCGATCCCATACGGATCCAGACCTCTCTACCCAGACGGCAGTCTCAGCACAATCGGCGGCCTCGCGATCCCATACGGATCCAGACCTCTCTGCCCATACGACAGTATCACAAGTGGCGGCCTCGCGATCCCCTACGAATCCAGACCTCTCTACCCAGACGGCAGTCTCAGCACAAGTGGCGGCCTCGCGATCCCATACGGATCCAGACCTCTCTACCCAGACGGCAGTCTCAGCACAATCGGCGGCCTCGCGATCCCATACGGATCCAGACCTCTGCCCATACGACAGTATCACAAGTGGCGGCCTCGCGATCCCCTACGAATCCAGACCTCTCTACCCAGACGGCAGTCTCAGCACAAGTGGCGGCCTCGCGATCCCCTACGAATCCAGACCTCTCTGCCCATACGGCAGTCTCATACGACAGTTCATCCTATGATCACCATAACATACAAAAAGGGAATCAGTCTCACTATTCATCAGATCACACAAGGATTGCCAGTTGGAGCATAGCCTGTTCTCAGGTTCGAGGGGCTCCTCTTTCCCTTATTCAGTTACCACTTACCTGATCAGGGTTAACATCTGTTCATGTAGCCGCAGCTGACTAGAAGAATAGGCTACCCTCTCATACAAGAACACGCAGCACATGTTGGTTCACTACAAACTGGGTACTTTATTACTCATTACATACGCAATCACATAACATTACAATATAACACATAACCTGCAAAGAAAAGTGAAAGATTAAGTTGTACACTCTAATAAGAAAGGGTCGACATCACCTTAGTAGTATGTAGCCTGCACTCAGTGGTCATCTAGGTTCCCTTCTCGTCTGTGCCTCGGCTCGCCTGGAATCACCCTTCTCCGAGTCACTGGGACCTCTTCCTTATCGGCTACTCTCTCCTCTCTGGCTATTCTGCTAGGAGAGCATCTGTCTCTCGGTTCTTCTCCGCCTTCAAGATGGCGTCTGTCTTCCCTGGAATAAGTAGTAGCTTTACTGCTAACGGCTAGATGCCGCCTACGGACTGAACATGTAACTGCCTCAGACTTTCACTAATATAGAGGTGCGTTTCCTCATGGAAAATTCCAGCCCGTAACCTGCCGCCCACCAAATTCTTGTACCTCCCCGTACCAAGGACACGTTCCCAGCCGGCCGGCCTGATGTAGTGTCTTCGGCATGAAGAAAAATTCAATCCTTCGATAAGGGCCGGCCTGAACCGGTTCTCTCCAAGCGAATAACACCTCATAACTAAAACATTACATTTGACCTAGAAGCATCCCAAGCTGCCGGAGCAGAAAGAAAGATGGAGTCTCTCCCGTTTGAGGCCTACCAGGCCTGAATTCAGCACAGCTCCATGAAATACCCTCACTACAGGACAGGTTATCCCTAATACTAACGAATCTATCCCCTAGGCTATGTGTGCAAGCCCTGATCTATGGGGAAGAGCACAGAATCATGTCGAAGTGCCTAGTAAATAGGCTCCATTCACTACTCTAACCCTTAGACTTGAATGATAAGAGACTGAAGTCACATTCCATTATTGTTCCTCACAAGAAGGCCGGGAAAATCGAGCAGAACAGGGCCCCATCAGGACGGCAGGGCAATGGAGATGATGAGCAAGCGGAGATAAGTCAGGATGGGCGGGGGTATCAGGAGTTTGCGGAGGCCATGGAGGTGGGAGGGCAGGGCAGGAGAGGTCCTGGCCATCATCTAAGGGTAGGAGCAGGCAGCCATGGCCCCAGGGGCCCAGTGGGGTGGAGAGACAATCGTCCTCCCAGCCCCCAAGGTTGCGGAGGCCCAGAGGCATTGGGTCAGGTGTGGGCGGTCCAGTCTACAATGGGCATCTGCTGGAGAACAAGGACCAGAGGCAATCAGGTAGAAGTGGTCTGCACCTGTGTATGCGTCTGGAGGAAGGGCCAGGGGAGGTGAGGGGGTGACCTGTTGGTGTTCCTTGTCATCCACCCCTAGGTGTAGCAAACTGAGGAGGTCAACACCGCTACCTCATGAGAAAATGGGTAAAGTGAGAGAGGGACTCAAATCGCACAGTGTGTAGAAATAACAGGCACAGCAACAATTAATACAATCAGATATGCAAATGTTCAAGACATGCATTGTGATACTCAGCAGTTCGACGGGCGTCATTCCCTTTGACCCTGCAACAGCAGGTCCAGCTACTCTGACTGCAAGGTAGCACGGTCACTCAGTGGGAGCTGTGGGCTTCAGGGGGGAACGTGATATGTCTCTGTCCTGGTCTTGGGTGAGAATTGCTATTGCTTGGAGGGCTGTTATAACCTATTGTTGTTGTGGTGCATCTTTCTTATTAATGTTCTGTCCCTTGCTGCTCAGCCATGAGTGATGTCACTTGGAATGTTGAGTGTGTGGGACTGGAGGAGTTGGCAGTTGGAAGAGATGGGCTGAGCAGCAGGGAGGCTGCTCCTGGTGGGGCTCTACAAGAGATCTACATGGGCTTTAAATGAGCTTATATATGGACTTTGTAACTTGATGAATAAACCTACGACTTGTTCTAAGCAGCCTGTCTACGAGACATCCTTCATTATTACACTGGCGACGACTGGAAAGAACTTACGTGTGTGCTTCAATGGACTATGGTTTCTGATGCTTAAAGGATTTTCAAGAGAAAAGGAAGGAACTTCAAGAGAATTTAAAAGCGGGTTTTTTGAAGAACCTGTGTGTTGCTGGAGGAAAATAGTACTGGAACTAAGGATGTGAGTAGAGTAATTGAATCTTATGAACTGGAAATGGAAAAAGGAACTTAAAGAGAAATTACGAGTGAAATTTACGAAGCTGACACTCAGGAGCCCCACCAGTGACCACTCCATCGGTCGCCCTAATATGTAAGTGTCAGTTTCTTTCTTCTGTACCGTGTGCAATGAAACAAGAGATTCTTACACAGACACCCCTAGTCATTTGTGACAATCTTGAGGAACGTATGCATGTGGAAAGAGCCTGTGGAACTTCTGCAACATGTTAAAGAAATTGAAAATAAGGAAAAGGTAACGTAACGGAAACGCTCTTCAGAGGAAACAGTGATGTAACTGATACCCCGGTACCGCGCCGTGTAGGAAATCTGCACTACACATGTGCTCTTGTAATAAGCTATTGAAAGGGTATTTTACACAATCTGTGGGTACTGTTGCTCGATTTCTGTTTTAGACGAGGTGTAAAACTTCTATATGGGTCATCTTACCGGACTGGATTTGCTGTGCTCTGTTTCCGCGCTGTGACGAGGCCGTTAGAGGTGTCCGTTGGTGCGAGAGATGTTCCCTCTTCGTTTCCATCAGGGGAGTGATGACGCAATGGAACCCTCTTCCTGACTCAGCGGACAAGACCAAGTACGTAATGTGATGCGTAAAGTGCGCGCTGCACTGTTCTACTTTCCTCATCAACGAGATGACCTACGAGACGTCAGCTTACGCGTCAGCTCACGCGTACTTTTGGCATCCATTTTGGATTGGGAGATTCCAGAGGGTTCACTCACATTCTCGCTGCCTGTTCGTGGAAGCGCATGTTTCGTTTTTATGCCAAATATCGGGTCAGTAACATGACATTTCTTGTATGGAATAATTTTGAGACATTTTAATACAAAGTGCTGGAGAACAGTTTTTCACGTATTTTCACATCTTTATTCTTTATGCGGGGAAGTATACTGTGCACATTTGAGGAGCAGTTCTTAATACTGATTGGGGTGAACTTGCTGTGCAGCAGCGAATCGGAGGGCGGCAGTTGCATGCAGCTTTTGGAAAAATTTTCCTTTCATGTCAAGATCTCGGGTGAGAATTCGCTCACCGGTGTTCGCTATATCTTTCCTTGCTTTTGTGTTTATTGGTTTTTTTTTTCTTCTCTCTTATAGCAGTGTTAATACTTATAATGTTTAACATGCAATCTTATTATGGTGTTGTATCTGTATTTTATTCTTAGTCATGCCGTTGTTCTTGGTTGTGGATTGACATATGCTACCCTGTAGGCAATGTGTTCTGCAACGCAGTTGTGTGTGTGCGTTCTTGTGCATAGAAACTGCTGTGGATGTAACATTCAATATAAATGGATGTGTTCAGTTTCTAAAGGAGGTTAATTCCCCTATAGTGTTCCCCTATTACTGTGATTTGAGTTTTTGGAGTATCATAGGGAAAGTTTTTTTTTTTTCCCTATTACAGTGTTTGCAGAGTCAGTGTTCGCAGAGTCTTTGGGAGGTGTTTTTCCCCTATAGGGAGGTGTTTCCCCCATTACAGTATTTGGAATTTTGGAGTATCATAGGGAAAGTTTTTTCCCTATTACAGTGTTCGCAGAGTCTTTGGGAGGTGTTTTTCCCCTATAGGGAGGTGTTTTCCCCTATTACAGTATTTGAAATTTTGGAGTATCATAGGGAACGTTTTTTCCCTATTACAGTGTTCGCAGAGTCTTTGGGAGGTGTTTTTCCCCTATAGGGAGGTGTTTTTCCCCTATTACAGTATTTGAAATTTTGTGTATCATAGGGAAAGTTTTTTTTTCCCTATTACAGTGTTCGGAGAATCTTTGGGAGGTGTTTTTCCCCTATAGGGAGGTGTTTTTCCCCTATTACAGTATTTGGAATTTTGGAGTATTTGGAATTTTGGAGTATCATAGGGATAGTTTTTTTTTCTCCCTGTTACAGTCTAAGGGAGGTGTTGTAGTTTCTATGGGAGGTGTATTCCCCTATAGGGTGGTGTGTTTACCCTATTACTTTTAATTTGTTGGTGGTGTGTACCCATCTAATTGTTTCCCTAGGGAGGGGGATGGGGTTCATTATTTCTTTTGCTATAGTTATTTTCTTGCAAGTATTTTCTGATTTGATGTATATTTACTTGCATAATGTTTTTCTTATTGATTCCTGTTTATGTAAACGATGGTATTTTGGTGATATCTAGTTTTGATGCATTTATATCTTTATGCTTAGTTTTCGTAAGGAAGGGAGATGTGTTATAACCTATTGTTGTTGTGGTGCATCTTTCTTATTAATGTTCTGTCCCTTGCTGCTCAGGCATGAGTGATGTCACTTGGAATGTTGAGTGTGTGGGACTGGAGGAGTTGGCAGTTGGAAGAGAGGGGCTGAGCAGCAGGGAGGCTGCTCCTGGTGGGGCTCTACAAGAGATCTACATGGGCTTTAAATGAGCTTATATATGGACTTTGTAACTTGATGAATAAACCTACGACTTGTTCTAAGCAGCCTGTCTACGAGACATCCTTCATTATTACAAGGGCCTGCACCCTGCCTCCATGGGAGCGCGGTTCTGCTCTGTCAGGGTCTCTGCCCTGATGTCGGAACTCACTGTTGCTTTGCCAACGTCCGCTAGAGGTAGAAGGGGAGGGTGCCGGGGGATGGGTCACCTCAGCTGAAGAGCTGGAAGTTTCCATGTTCTGCATTTGAAGACTGTCCAGGAAAAGGCGCAGGCCCTCCGGGTTATAGAATCCCTTTGAGGGGCCTTCCTTGGTGACCCGGAATCAAGCGGGTTCGAAGAGGCCATACTTAATGTCCGGAAGGAGGAAAAAGCCTTACAGTGATAAATGGGTTCCCTGGAGAAATCTGCTGCTATGCGCATTTTGTGACCCTCGCTTGTGAACAGACCCTGTGAGCGACCCACAGAGAGTAGTTGTCGAGCTTGCTCGTGATGAAAGAAGCAGGCGATGACAGGCCAGGGGCATACCAAGAAATCCCTGCGTGTAGGGCCAATGCGGTGGGCATGTTTCATTTCCAGCAGAGGTTCAAAAGTAATACCAGTAAGGTTGGGTAGAGTGTCTCTGAGAAAGGATTTGACATCAGGGCCGTCCGCTGTTTCTGAAAAGCCCAAATAAATTACATTGTCCCTTCTGCTGTGATCCTCCAGGTCAATCAGTAGCATTTAGGCGGCCCTCCATCACCATTACCCTCTGGGATCGGGTCTGGAATCCCACGATATCCAGCTGGATCGATTTGGTCTCCGCTGTGAGGGCATATGTGTTTGCATCCATGCCTTTTAGTCGCCGACCCACTGCTGATATTTTCTGCAGGATATGCTCCATAATACTGTCCTGGGCAGTGGTCGCAGGAAGATGGGGCAAGTCAGTCTTGGGAGGTGTGGCCCTCCTTCGGCGTGGTCATGGTACAGAGCTGGTTGAGAACTTCATTGAAGAGGAGCTACCATGCAGGTTTGTCCATGGTCTTGCCTGGAGACTTTCATCTGTAGTCACTGAGGAGCACCTGGCACCTCTATGACTCAGGTCCAGCCGTGACTGTCGGGGTGGCAGCTACTGTTTAGCGCCGCCCGTCACTGGGCTGTAGGCCGGCATTACTTGTAGGCCCTCCACTGGCTGTAGTGCATGTGGGAGGAAGGGTGAGCACCACAGGATGGTCCGCTGACTGAGGTGGGCTAGGTATATGCAAGTCTGAGGCCACTGGGAATTCACGACTACCCAAGGGAGGGGGGCCGAAGAGGGTGTTGTGGCTCCAGAGACGATTGCGTTATCCGGTGGAGTATAGTTGAAGTGTCTCCACTCCAGACCAGACAAAGCCACAGCAGTTCACCCAAGACTCACTGCGGTGCCGTAAACCTAGAAGCACTCAGAGTGGGACCAGGTTGGTTCCCACCGCCATGCATGCAGGTGGTACATTTTGAGTAAAGAAGGCTGGAGGCAGTGCCAGGGTTTTGGGAAGAGTGAGCAGGATCTATGTCAGCAGGCAACAGTTTCACGGCGGACCCCCACTGCATGCTAGGCTGGTGATGGGCCTGGATGCCGTCAATCTTCCGCGGTCAAAGTCCCACAGGTCGGTGCACCAAAATAACCTGTTCCGGCAGGAGAGCAAGCTGATTAGAAATGCAAGTAGAACAATTGTTCCAAGGGCCCCCAGGACTAATGCATTGCCCTCCTTGCTAGTAGGCAGTGGGGGAGCTGTGGAGAGTCCGAGGGGTAGTAGGGATCTGAAGAAGAGGACTGGGAAGCTGATTGCAGCAATCAGGATGTGAAGGACCACAGTGGACAATGGATGAAGTCCTGGTAAAGTTGCTCTGCATGGGCGGGGCAAGGCAGAATCACTGCGGCCCGTGGACCCTGGCCATGTGGTTGTGTGGGAGCCCAACAGGCCCCTGCAGGTGGATGATGTAGTGGCCTAGTGGACACCGTCAGTGAATGATGAGGCAAGGTCGGTTCGCATCTCTGCAGCCCCCATTTTAAGCAGGTCCACTCTGGTCGAGGCTCAATATGGGATGTAGTGAGTGGGATGAGGGCCACAATGTTTTGGGGTTGTGGACCCAGGCTCCTCTGCAGCTCTAGTGTCTATGAATATGATACCTCCGGGTCTAGCCAGCGCTATATAAAACTCAATAAATAAATAAATATACAGGGCCCCCATACAATGTGGCAGCTGAAGGAATAATGTGAAGGGACAGGAGGGGAAAGATGTTAGGCCTCACCTACCTGTTTTGTGCAGAATCAAGTAGGCCTGAATCTGTGACCTGTAGTGCAGTGATGTAGGCCCTGCGGGCGTCGTGAGCCCCAATGGGCATCTCCTCGTGTATCCCAGGACAGCTGGGGAGACAAGCTGGGCTGACGTAATTGTCGTCGATTGCGGCTGTGTGCGGCTAAGTAGCATTGCGGGTCAGCAGATCACAGTGGTGATGTAAGCCCGGATCTCATTTGAGTACCTCTGCGTCACATTGGGAGTGGGACCTCCATGAAGGCAGGGCCACCGTCAGCTGTGAAGGGCGAGGCTGCCATGCTGGGGGCCAAGGCTTCACCCCTGCCTCTAGGTCCGGCAACCTCACGCAGTTTCGGCTAATTCGGGGCAGACCGGTGGCGGCAGCAGCCACCAGGACGCTAAGGCTGGTCGTCGGTGGTTGTGGGCAGGGTTGAGGGGCAGATTAGCAGGCCCCAGCATGCTGATCTGCCCTGGGAGTTTACTGGACCCCAGCCTTTAATGACCTTGAATGCTACTTTACTGGCCACACCACACCGTGTAAGAGGGGGCACATGTTTTTGCACGATTTACAGAGACTGGCAGCTTCCCCCTGCATGCCTTTGACCTGCAAGAACCCATACACAGCGAAACCCTGATGCTAATATATTGACTTTCAACTGACTCACTTTGCTGTGATTGCAGCCCATTTTAACTGTAACTCGCTATTCAGAGGGTCCCCTCCTTGACTCGGCAGCAAACAATGGGCTGCAGTGACCCCAAACAGCGTCCACTCAATTTTGATGGAGGGAAGACCCCTAGGCGGGAAGAAGCCAGTAAGCCACTGAGGAGGACGCACGTCAGCTGGAGGGCACCATAATGGCCGAACTCTGGGCTTGATTTCAATCCATTGATGCCTGTTTGGACACACTAACTAGCCAGTTGGACAACATACATGGTTGTATGGAAGCGCAGGACACCCGGATAAGCAGCGCAGAGCAACAAATTTCAGACCTCGAGGATGCACAGTCCTCGGGTTCAGAGGATACTGGAGAGGACGGAGAGTCTACTCAAGCAACTGGCCACCAAAGCCAAAGATTTAGAAGCGCAGTCACGCAGAAGTAACATTCGCCTTGCCGGTTTTGCGCAAACCACGAATATCGGTCCCATGGCCAAATTTGTAGAATCCGTCCTCGTGGACCTGTTTGGGAGAGAAGCCTTTTCTGCATTGTTTACTGGACTTTGGGCCCCCCCCCCCCAGTGCCAGGAGCACCCCCAAGGATAATAATTGCCAAAATCCTCAACTATAATGACTGCGATGTGGCCCTCCAGCTCTCCAGGGAGCGAGGCATACTCAACTATCAGGGCTCGAACATCTCCCTATTTCTGGACTTCACGCCATAACTGCAAGACACATGCTGCAAGTACATGGGTGTGAAACAAACCCTCCAAAAGGTGAATGTCAAATATGCCATGCTACACCCAGCCAGACTCCGTATCCAGATTGGTAGTAAAACCCACATTTTCGATACTCCTGAAGAAGCTGAGAAATTTGGGAAAAAACAGAAGTCCGCGAATACGCAGCAGTGACTAGAAGACGTTGCTGGCCCAGGATCCTGATAGCCTGCTAATGCCCACTCTGGTGCTATATATCTGGGACAGCGCTTGAAAACAGCAAACTGATTGTATACCAGGTAAACTCTGAAAGTGAAAGGCACCGGTAGCCATGCAATTGTTTAGACGTTCAGAGCTTTCTGCAATGCCCCTTCCAGTGAACTGAACTATGAATGCAAGACGGATGCTGGTTGGATGAACAATCCCTTGTATTGACTATCCTACATTCTGATGACTCCTATTTCCCTCTCCTTCCCTTCCCCTAGGGTGCTGTTCCTTGGATGGGATTCACCGGGTGCTTTGTTTTTGTGTAACCGATGGGGTTGCGTGGAGTTGTGAGGATGTGGGGTTTTCATTATATTATGGTTATAGTTATGTTCTTTGTTTGTCTGGAGTGTTTTTCTTCTTCAAAGTACAGATTGCTGTTATCGAAGGTCAACAGCTAGTGATGATGGGACTAATGGTGGTTAGATGACCCTAGACGATGAGAGTAGCTCCGGCCTTCGCCTCAGGTGTCTCTTCTGAAATGTGAGGGGGCTAGCAAGCCCTAAAAAAAGCAGGCAAGTGTTAACTTACTTGGTTAGGCATTGGATACAGATCGACTTCCTCCAAGAGACACATTACACACCTCTCCGTACACAGAGATATGCATCAACATGGGGTGAGAACCGCTACTTTTCCTGCTACAGTTCTTACTCGTGTGGGGTGTGCATATTGGTACACCATTCCCTCCCCTTTCGAGCTGTGGAAGTGGAGACTGACCCGCATGGAAGGTATGCTATGGTGAGGGGACTGCTGGGAGGTGAGCCTATACTGCGTATTAACATGTATGTCCCAAACATCGACACCACTGAGTTCTTTCCCACAATAGCTGTGGGCATTGATTGAATGAGTACAGATATCATATTGATGGGAGGCGACTTTAATCTCACACTTGCCCCAACGACTGATATCACTGGCCCAGGTCGCACCACAAAACGTCACGCCACACAGGGACTCCTGAGCCTCTTACAATCTTCATTGTTGGCTGACCTCTGGTGCACACACAACTCGGGGATCCGTAATTATTCTTTTTACTCTGCCCCACACTGTTCCTGGTCCCGAATAGATCACTGGTACCTCACGCCGCAATTACTTCTGGAAGTACGCAAAATTGAATATTTACCTCGTACAATATCTGACCACTCCCCTGCCCTCCCTTGAATTGGATTTCCCAATGATCCCCAAACAGCGAGCACAATGGTGGTTCCCCTCAGCTGCCCTATTAGACCAGGTATTCCGCAGTGAAGATGGAGATGCCATTGGAGAGTATTTTGAATTAAATGAGGATTCCCAACTCATACTTTGGGATGCCTTCAAGGCATTTATCCATGGGGTCTGCATTTCAAAACACTCTGGTGTACTCAGCTCTATTCGTTGAGAGTAAGGGAAAATAGAGCAGAAACTAAAGTATATTGACTCTGCCACGCTAACTGCGTCCTCGCCGGAATTGCTCCAGAATCGCTCAACGTTAATGGCAGAATTTGTTGATGCAGCTGCCCGAGAAGTCAAATACCTCGGAAAATACGCCATGGCCCGAGTATATGGAGAGTGTGAGAGGCACGGTAAGACGCTCGCCCAACTCCTCCGTCCACAATACCAATCGGCATACATAACACATCTAGATACCGAAACGAGTGAGCCATTGACTAACAATGCAGACATCTCCAACGACCCTGCTTGACTATTATACACGACTGAACAAAACGCGTGACTCCCCCGGGGGGCAAGCTCAAATTGACTAGCTACAAGAAATAGCTATGGTTTGGCTAGAGGATGGGCGATGCAAATTCCTGGTATCCCCAATAGATGCAGACGAGATTAAACCGCTGATAAAAGACCTAGTCGGCAGTCGAGCGCCTCCTCGGATGGCCGAACTGGGGATTTTTATAAAGCATACCAAGAAGTGCTTGCCCCGCGACTGTTGGAGGTTTACGCCGAGGCTCTAGAGAGTGGTTCCCTTTCCTCAACCATGCGAGAGGCCATAGTTACGCTTTTGCTCAAGCCAGGAAAGCCACCAAATCAAAGTCAATTGTATGGGCCGCTGTCATTACTTAATCATGACTATAAAATCCTCGCAAACATCTTAGCCACCCGCCTCTCACTATTAGTAGATACTACGTTATGCCCACTCCAAGCTGGATTTGTCCCCGGCACATCCACGACACTCAGTTTACGGGCAGTCTTCTCAGTAATGAATCAAATGGAACCGACTCTACCGGCTGTAGTGGTGTTACTGGATGTCGAGAAGGCCTTCGATTCTTTGGAGTGGCCCTTTTTATATGTGGTGATGCAAAAACTAGGCATATCCATTGGTTTTTTAAACCTTGTCTGTCTACTGTACTCCCACCCGGTAGCTTTGCTGAAAATAAACGGAGTGGTGACAACTCAATTTTCTTTATCACGAGGCACCAGACAGGGGTGCCCTCTGTCCCCCCTATTATTTATTGTAGCCATGGACCCACTTGCCCACCACATACAAGAGGGTCACCTTCACCATGGACTACAACTGCACACAGGCCCACTTGCCGCTTTCTTCTATGCGGATGATTTAATGCTGTTTGTGCTGGAGCCGGATGAGAACTTACCCCCACTCTAAAGAGAGGTGGTTCGCTTTGGAGTGTACTTAGGATTAGTCATCAATTGGACCAAGTCTGAGATTTTTCAGCTGACCCCTGCAACTACCCAAATTGATATTGAGTTCCCCTTAAAATGGTGTAAGGACCCCCTAAATATCTTTCATTTATTTACATTGCAGTGCTGCCGAAGTCATCAGCCTAAACTACGGTCCCGCGATTGACCAACTTACGACACAGATTAATAGATGGACGAAGCTTCCCCTTTCCATAGCCAGTAGGATTGCCATAATAAAAATGGTGGTCTTACCATGACTTTTGTACCTACTTTTAAACATTCCAATTGCCTTGACCGCAAAATTCTTCGATACACTGCGCTCACTACTGACGCACCTGATATGAGAAGGCAAACAACGGCGCATCGGCTGGGCCACCCTAATAATGCCATACGAACGGGGGGCTTTGGAGTTCCTGATTTTTATTTATACTACCTGGTGGCGCAGGTTCACTTTACCTACTACTGGTATCACCCTGATGCAAGGATACAATATGTCAAACCCGAGCGATCTCAGGTACACCCGGGCTCGCTCTTGACTGTCTTGCCGCAGGGTCTACTACGATGCCCCACCGAAATCCAGACAATGTCCACAGCTTGCTGGGCATGGATCAAATTACGCAGATATTTACATCATAGTCTCTTATATTCTTCACATATACCATTAGCGGACAATCCGTGGATACCCACTACCACCGAAACTCTCACTAAAAAGACACTAGATAAATTTAGACTACGTACAGTGGAAGACTTATTTAAAGACTCTCGACCATGTACGGTCACCGACTTCACATACCGGGGTGCTGCCACATATATGGACAGATTCCTCCTTCATAGAATCCAGAGTACTTTGTTGGAGGCTATCCCAGATGTAACAGCAGAGCCAGAAGAATTTCCCCCACTTTCACTCGTCATAAACTCACCAGATAGTACACACCTCGTCTCGCGACTGTATCACCTATCACAATCCCGTCTGCCCTGCAGTGGGCACCAAAGCAAGGGCGTCCTGGTAGCGGGACCTGGGTGAAACACTACCCGACAGTGTATGGCTATACTGCTGTGTACAAACACGGTTTATCTCGAATAACCGTAGGCACAAACTTTTACATTTTAAATACCTTCACAGGGCATATGTTACCCCGAACCTATTCTCCAAAATGAACCCGACTGCAGCGAATGCATGCACCAGGTGCGCAGAGACAGGGGCAGACTTTGACCATCTTGCATGGAACTGTGCACCTGTTAGGGCATATTGTGAGGAGATATTTCATCAATTGTCCCTTATGGTCGAACACACTATAGGGCCCACACCACTGATGGCATTATTGGGCTATGTTAAGCCAGTTAAGAGAAGCATTAGGAAATTCTCTGCAATTGCCCTTCTCATAGCAAAACGCCAAGTTTCTTTACATTGGGGCAGAGCACAAACACCACCGATAAAAGACTGGCTTTGTGACCTTATTTATTGTAACACTACAAGCGATGTATATGCCACACTATTACCTATGGGCTTGCACTCGTGTGACATCTGGCAACCGCTCAAGGCTTATTTACAGACTCACCCAATAGGCGAAGCTTAAGGGGGTAGTGAATAGAACACAATGAGACATGTGGGAATGGCATGACTGATATAGACATAGGCAGAAGACCTAGTGAAAAGCCACTACTACCATCGAAACGACCTTTAAGGAATTACTGACAATGTCATGACTACTGCGACTGAAATACTGTACTGTGATTGCTATTGTATACTTGATCGAAAATGCTCTCTTGTTATAATTTGTTATGTTCAGGAAATGGGAGTGAAACATAATCCGACATAATATACTAAAGTCGAAATGCTCAACCTACTTGTATATACTCTCTAAATATTTGTTATATTAAAAAATGCAACAAAAAAATGCAGAGTATATATATATATTCACTGAAAAAACCATAGGTTTCACACATGTTATAGTTAGCTGGACATTTTACTGATAAAAAACCAATGAAATTCCCCCGTTATAATTACTGTAGGCAACTATAACTCACGCGACCGCAATCCTCTGCTGATGCTAATACTGTATTTAGACACTTATTTGCCCATGTCTTCTTCCATTAAATTTTAGCTATACATATATTACAAATATTTTTTTTTCATAAAGACACATATGTCATCAGCAGAGGATTACGGTCGCGTGAGTTATAGTTGCCTACAGTAACTATAACGGGGGAATTTCATTGGTTTTTTATCAGTAAAATGTCCAGCTAACTATAACATGTGTGAAACCTATGGTTTTTTCAGTGAATTAGCAAGGTTTTTTAAATGCTAATTCCTAACTATAACGTGTGTGAAACCTATGGTTTTTTCAGTGAATTTGTACGGTTTTTTAAATGCTAAGTTACTTTACGCCATTCGTGGCGTGCACGCCCACTTAATGCAGTTCGTTCCGTGCGCGCACGGTGCGCTTCGCGCACCGTGCGCGCACAGTGAGCACGCGGTGCGCGGAGCGCACCGCGCGCCCACTTTACGCAGTTAGTGCCGTACACGCAAGGTGGGCACGCAGTGCGCTACGCGCACCGCGTGCCCACGTTACGCACCGTGCGCACATGCAGGACATATTATGTGCTTCCTTGTGATAGGTAATCTGTTAAATTTAATTTGTAAGTGATGACAATAATATGCCATGCACAGAGAGTGTTTTTTTTTTTTATTAAAATTTTTAGCGTAAGCGCACCGTACGCGTACGGTAAGCGTAATCGGCGAAATTTTCAAAAAATAAAAATTTGCCGTTTTTGGCCTTGGGGGATCTTTGAGGACTCAACTAACATGGCTATGTGCATGGGCGCTGTCTAAACAGCCCCTTTATATGTTTTTTGCCTTTGTTTACAGCCCCCCCCTCAGAGTGCGAGAGAGAAAATGGCGGCCGCCGCTTCCTGGTTTCGACCGATTCGAATGTTTACTTAGATGTCACAGCCAATCAGAATCGCGCTCGCGCACGCCACCGTACGTGTACGGTAAGTTTACGGTAAGCGTACCGTAAGCTGGCTCAGATATATATTGATTTAAAGGCTATTTTCTCAGAATCTACTGAACAGATTTACACCAAACCTACAAAAGGCACTTCCTTGACCTGAGGACTACCTCTCTGCCAAATTTCTAGTAATTCTGTTCAGCCGTTCGGGCTGTAGCTCTGTCTAAAGGTACTATGGAAAAATGCATGGGAAAAACGCGTTTTGGGACCCCCCTTTTATCTCAGCCCCCGCTTGACGAATCCCCCCGAGACTTTCAGGGTAGGAGCGGAGCGTAGCGCCCCACCTATTTTGAGAAATTCGCGAGGATTCGTCGACCAGCGCCAAAGTTATTCAAAATAGAATGTTGCGGATTTCCTATGGAAACAGGGTCCTAACTATAACTACCTACTGGCGACCGCCAGTAGGTAATATATGCATATATATATATATATATATATATATATATATATATATTTATATATATATATATGTACTCTGCATGACGTCCAACGTCTATATCATTTCATAAGCCATTTAAACTTGAACAATGATATTATGCATCGATGCAATCATATCTAAACAAGAAGTTATTAGCCTTGAAACATTAGCATTTTACTTATATATTTGTACAACGTTTTAGAAGATATTTTTAAGCAAATTGAGCATATTTCAATTTTATGTACCGATGTACAATTATTTATTAATGTGTTTTAAGGGCTTTTAAATTGAATGATATTATGCATTTATGTTTTTACAAATGTTTAAAATTGGTATCAGATCATTTGCACTATAACCAGCTAAAAAACAAATAATGCTTATAAGTTTACATGACAAGTAGTTCTTTACTTTCCATGCGATTGTGGCTGTTGTTGCTTTCCATTTCGTTTTGCACTAAGCACTAGCACTTTAAATAATATAAAATGGTGGCTGAAGCCAAGAAGCGTTGTCATGTGATCAAGGTCCAGGAGGGACCGAAATACGTCATGGCCGACTAGCAAAATAAACTACTCTGCACAGAAACGTGGTCCGTGCCAGCTTTGTATCTCGGAAAATTGGGGAACGAAGAAAGCAGCCAAACAGGATATGCCTTTTGTCCGGTGGGGTTAGCAAAGCACCTTTATGTTAATGGCGCTGCCCTGCTACACATACCTTTCGCACCCCCGGTAATTGCAGGGGGAAGGGGGATGAATACAAGTGAAGTTTTTGAAGTAGGTAGACGAGGAGACGTGCTGGGGGAGGTAGTTGCTTCCCGTTAACAAAGGCGCCGACCGACGTCGGTACTCGTAATTGTATTGGGGGCGTCACCGAGTATTACATTACATTACAGCCCAACCTTTCGAGTCTCCAAGGACGACGAGAGCGAGTGGTTCATGGGAAGCTGCCACATTGCAACACTCACCTGCGGAGAACCACGCCATTACCGCCACCGCCACCGCCAAGAGTCAAGGGGTGCCATTACCACGCCAGCAAGCGCCAGCAAGCACCATCTTCCGTGTCGCCGCCCCGGGACTCCAACTCCCGGCAGCCCCAGCGGCGGCGCGAGGAGCTGACGCGGCGCCAGCGCCAGGAGGCGCCTACAAATCGCCCAGAGGCCGGCGGAGCGGGGGGAAGCTGCCACATTGCAACACTCACCTGCGGAGAACCACGCCATTACCGCCACCGCCACCGCCAAGAGTCAAGGGGTGCCATTACCGCGCCAGCAAGCGCCAGCAAGCACCATCTTCCGCGTCGCCGCCCCGGGACTCCAACTCCCGGCAGCCCCAGCGGCGGCGCGACGAGCTGACGCGGCGCCAGCGCCAGGAGGCGCCTACAAATCGCCCAGAAGCCGGCGGAGCGGGGGGAAGCTGCCACATTGCAACACTCACCTGCGGAGAACCACGCCATTACCGCCACCGCCACCGCCAAGAGTCAAGGGGTGCCATTACCGCGCCAGCAAGCGCCAGCAAGCACCATCTTCCGCGTCGCCGCCCCGGGACTCCAACTCCCGGCAGCCCCAGCGGCGGCGCGACGAGCTGACGCGGCGCTAGCGCCAGGAGGCGCCTACAAATCGCCCAGAGGCCCGCTTCGCGGGACACGCCGGGCGAAGCCCGGACAAAGGGCGGGCCGTCTGTGGCTGTCCGGGGTTGACCGCGGCTGGGCTGGGCCACCTCCCTTGATTTTCATTACAGGTATTCCGTCGATATCCTTACAAAAGGGGTACTTTGGATATATTGAACGTAAGGTGTTTGTTAAGAATGGGGAAATCCACGCGGATGGCCACTCGCTCAACTGTGAAAACGAAAGCCCCATCCAAGACCCCTCTGCCAAGTTTGACAGCAATAGATAGGATGCTGCAAAAAACAATTGGGGTAGTCGCCAATGCTATTGAGAACACCGAGAGGCGGCTATCACTACCCCCTAGCTTATGTTTGCTAACGCAACAGCATCAGGACACTGGGGATCACTCTAACACCGCGCTGAGTATGCCATTATCACAAGAATCCATCCTAATGGCCTCATATGCGGACTTTCCGGTTAAGGACTCGAATTGTGTTATAATTTCGCAAACTACACCTCCTGATGATTTTATGACTCGGGAAAATAGGTTGTCTCTTACCCCTAGATTAGGACTAAGTGAGGGACAACCTAATATAAATAATGTGCCTGATCACAGGGAGGAGCTAATTGTTTGTGAAAACAAAGATATAAACACTGTGGTTTCAATACATGGTGCTATTTCCCCTCCGGGGATACAAGGGAGCAGTTCAAAAGTAAAAGCTGTGCAGAATGCACGCAAGAAAGGGAAACCAAAGGGCAAAAATAAGAAAACTGTACCAATACCCCTACAAGAAAATGGGGATAAAAGAAAGTCAATAAGTAGTATTGAATCCCTTAACCAAGATGATAAGTCCACCTTACAAGAAGGAATTACACTGAATGATTTGGTAGACTTCATGATAAAAATTGAGCAGGTAATGAAGTCTTTGATATTGCCAGTAGTAGGAAGATTAAAAACCCTTGTTGATAAAATTGAGGGCTTAGAAAAGCAAGGGGCAGGTAATTTAGAAACACTGGAACATCTTAGTACACTAATTAGAACTATAGTCGTATCTAATACCAATAAAACAGATAATGCTGTTATTAATGTTTCGCATTCATTAGTACCTGCAATTCTACCTGGAAGGTGCGAGAAGGATGATGCACCCCTCATCCTACCTACGGGGGCAAATATGTTAAATGAAATGGATTCTGGTGGTTAAAGAATTGAAAAAGAGAAAGGTAAGGGACTTGATGAGAAGGAGGGAATGGCAGATTCAAAAGTCTATAATCGAAATAAGGATATAAACGATTATGACAAAGATAAAAGAATATATATTGACCTCCCTCCACAGTCAATTCCCTATACCGTAGTGTTGACAGGGGTACCAGAGTTGAGCAATGGAAAGGCAGAAAACTATCAGGAACTCAAGAATAAGGTAATTCATTGGCTGAATTATAATAGGCCATTGCCTGGACAAACACGTGTAGAAATTGTAAATGTTAGGAGAGTACACTGGATTGGACAGAGGCATAAAGATATTCAAGGAGATTGTATTATCGTGAACTTGAGGGACAGAAGAGCAGTGAGTTTTATTTGTCATTGGGAACCTAACTATAATACAGGCAGAATTCAAACTCTAGACCTAACCTACTTTTATCCATTAATGGATCCAAGGAGAGATAATACCTGGTATCACGGGGAACATAGGTCCAGACATAGAGGTAATGTTAGCCCAAATTTCAAAATCCCTTTAGCAAATAGATTTCAGATCTTGCAGGGGCTAGAAGACATTGACTGACTCAAGGGAGACAATAGACCCACTGATTTGAATACTAGCGAAAGTAGCAAGTTAAAGGACCAAGGGCCTCGGAATACCATCACCGAATTAGAGATAGCTAAGGTGGTCCTTATTAGTGAGAGCCCACAAATCGAGGTACTTTGTGGTGGGGAAGCATCTCTTAATAGTAACAATGATTTAGTGGATGATCAATTTAGTGGGGAGGTTTGGTCCTTTTTGAGTTGGAATATTGCAGGTCTGAGATCTAAATTGGGTAATGAAAATTGGGAAAAACTGGTAGGCAATTTTGATGTTATTAGCCTCCAGGAAACATGGACAACTGAACCCATACACATTAATGGATTTAAAACATATTTTTCCCCAGCAGTAAGCTCAACTCATGGTAGGGCTAAAGGAGGTTTGTGTACTTACGTTTCGAATCTGTTAGTAGGAATTAAAACTGAGTTAGTTTTTAACAATGTGTATTATCACATTATAAGGATCACAGTTAATAAGGGGTTTTCCATAGTTTTGATTAATTTTTATGATAACATCCAAGGAGAAGACCCAATGGATGTCTTCAGATTATTAGGTAGTAATATCACCTCAGCAATTGGGAGGAGGACAGAGGACACCTGCATTATTTGGGTAGGAGATTTTAACTGTCAATTATGCAGGAGTGCAGAGAGTGGGTTATGTGGGGTAAAATTAGATAGAGACATTGGCTTTAGTCATTTTGAACATCCTGGACGAGGGGATTATCTAAATGAATTAATATTTGAAAATGATTTGGACTTTGTAAATAGGTTGATTAGTCCAGAAATCCCCTTTTTACCAACGTTCAATGGCAGAGGGGCAAATACAACTATTGATTATGCCTTAATGGCCTCTAGACATAGGGATATGATACGGAATTATAGAATTCTGGATTGCCCGCTTAGCGATCATTTTCCTCTAAGCTTCGATATAACTATGAGACTTAAGAAATATCGTGGTAGGGTCAAATCTAAAGTGATAATAGATAACATTACTATGGCCCGTAAAAATGGTTATGCTTTAAAGTGGACAAAAATTTGCCCCGCTGATTTCCAGGAGAAACTAATAAAAAGTATGCTGCCCCAATTTTATGTATGTACAGATGAGAATGCCAATGATTCTGATTTCATTAATAATTTTTTATTGATTATTGCCCAAATAAGGAAGTTATTGTGGGTTGGTACTAGTGGTGGGAATACAAGGCAGAAGAGGTGGTTTGATTCAGAATGCACCAAGGCATACAGAAGTCTAAAGCGCGCTATACATGCTACGGAGAAAGATACTGATTTAATTAGGAATTGTAGGAATGTATATAAGCAGACCCTTAAAAACAGGAAAAATGCTTTAAAGTTGGAAGCATGGGATGCTTTATGTGACGCCTCGCTAAGTAAAGACTCTGCCTTATTCTGGAAAGTTGTTAATGCCCCTTTTTTAAATTTTAGTCACACGGACCCACTAGATGTGGCAATTACTGAGAGTGAGTGGGCTGAATATTTTGCCAAGCTGTATTCCATTGTACAGGACAATATGGAAAGTACCAACGATAACACCCAATTGAGAGACTGTACACAGAGTAGTAGCCAACTTGAACCTGAAATAACAATAACAGAGGTGCGGAAATGTATTGATGCATGTCTGGCGGGGAAAGCACCTGGCCCTGACGGAGTCCCTGTTGATTTATTTAAAAACAACAGGGAACTATGGGCTCCAATCCTCACACGTTTGTTTAACGCCACTCTGAAAAAAGGCCTCCTCCCATCGTGGTGTGAATCCCTGATAGTCCCAATTTTTAAAAAGGGTGACCGTGAAAACTGTAAGTGTTACCGCCAAATATCACTCCTGGATTGTACTATCAAAATTCTAGGAAGGATAATTTTAGATAGGTTACATGTATGGGCTAATGAAGCTAATATTCTAAGTGACCTACAGTATGGCTTTAGGAAAGGTCTCGGTACCATTGAACAGTGTTTGAATTTGCATATTTTAATTGAAAAATACACCAAAGTTAAAGAGGGACGAATGTTTTTAACTTTTGTGGATCTTACTTCTGCATTGTAAACTTTGGGTAGTTATGAGTAAACTGGGTGTGGATAAACAGATAATTAACTTCCTGAGAGATCTTTATGCAGGAGCATCGGCCAGAGTAAGATACGGAAAAAATGGCGAATGCACTAGATCCTTTGCAATCAAAAGGGGTGTACGACAGGGCTGTGTCCTGGCGCCATTCCTTTTTACACTCTATATCAACAATGTGGAAAAGACATTGATAACTGAGTGTAGGGACGTGCCAATGGCAGGGAAAAGATCAATCCCTATTTTGCTATATGCAGATGACGCGGTCCTGATGGCTAGAACACCGCAGGCCATGCAAAGAGTAGTTACATCCTTTTTTGATTTTATGAATCAGCTTGATCTAAGTATAAATTGTTCTAAGACATTCACCATGCACTGTGGGCCGGGTGCACAAAGGGATAAAAAAGCAATTTATATTGGAACTACCCCAGTAGAGGATACTTTAACATTTCCCTACCTAGGGGTCTTAATTGATAGTTCCGGGTTATGGAACAATACAATTAAGACAAGGAAATTGTTGTACTGTAAATCTATCATGGCTTTAAAAAATTTTAGTCGAAAAATAGGGAGGAAACCAATTAAGGAAATGTTGACTGTTTACAAAGCAACTTGTGTAGCCATTGTCACTTATGGGGCAGGCCTATGGGGATATGCAAATGTCAGCACTTTACAAGTGGTTGAAAATAATTTTATGAAATATCTCCTAGAGGTCCCACAGAGTGTTTCGACATATGTTTGCCATGTAGAACTTGGGGAACCATATTTAGAAGATATAATAAAAACTGCACCAGTTCTATTATGGCACAGAATATGGACCGCAGATGAATCTGGTTTAAATCGAATGATCATGGAAAATGCGATGGGTCTAGAGAAGTGTGGAAAAATTAGATGGCTGAATTATATTAATAATTTTCTCACGCTACTAGGGCTGGGGGACTATTACACAGACCCGCCCACTCTTTGTAATATATCTAGGAAATGTTTAAAAGATAGATGTATGACCTATTTGCATGAGACCAGAACTAGAATAGAGTTCAAGAAAATTACGGTGGTAGCTCATGAGCAAATTGTAATCTGCAATAGCTTACAGCCATATTTAAAGCTACTAATGAGTGACTACGAAAGGTTTTTATTAATACGTTTTAGATGTAATTTACTATTTAGATCACTCAGCTTTCCAGTTATGAATAATTGGTCAAAAATTCTGAACAAATGTCCCTGTGATGATCTATCAGTGCAATCTGATATGCATATACTTTTCTTTTGTAAATTTTATACTAGACCTAGACAAATGTTTGTTGTTCCTTTGCTAAAAATGATGGAAATTAATCGATGTCGCCCTGCTTTTTTAGCTGTACAGAAATTGGATAACATTTTAACAGTCGTATTTATTTCCTCATTCCTTAAAAATGTTTTTAAATTACGGAAAACAATTGAGATCTGAACTTACTCGGTTTTTTCTATGTATGGTTCCTATAATTGTTATTTTAAAATATGTGTAATTTTGTGTCTGTACTTTTATGGTTATTTTGTTTTAATAACCGAATAAAGATCAACTTGACTTGAATATATATATATATATATATATATATATATATATATATATATATATATATATATATATATATATATATATATATATATATATAGCAAAAATTAAAACATAACTTTCAGGTGTAGCACGTTTCTGGCATGTTTTCCTTATAATCTGGTATAACCCTAATCTGAATGCTGTCTTTTTCTGTGTTGTCTCATATTGGTTATATGATGTTCTCATTTCATGTTCACCGAGCAGTAAAATAGAGGTTGCACTGAAAATAATGTGTGCAGTACCTATACAGGCACCACCTCCAGTACACTGACCTCAATTGTTGTTTCTGCACCAGAAGCATGAAGCCATGCTGAGGTGGAATGACTAGTTTGTGTGAGAGGTCTAAAAGGATCTCTTAATTGAGAGAAAACAGTTCACAGAACAGGGACAATGCGGGGATCGTTAAGAAATCTGCAGCTAGTTAGGGTCTCTACCAGGTAAAGCATTAAAAAAGGTAAGTAGCTTGTTGTTCTGATAGAAACTTCTAACCACAGATTCCTTACCTCAGAATAGATACTTTTCAGTCTCTCCCCGGAGGTGAGTGTGTAGACAAATTTAGACTAATAAGTCATGGAGCACTGAACAGGCAAAGTGTTCATCTCGCTGGACCTGAAAGTTGAGGCAGTAGTGTGTAGCAATATGTGTACAGTGATACCCATGAAGCTGCTTGACAGATGTCCATGACTGGGACTACTCTAGCTAACGCATTGGTTGCAGCAGTAGCACTGGTGAAGTGAGCTCTTAGGCCCTCATGGGACTGTTTCTTGGCCATTGCGTAGCACATCTTATCGTAAAGATATATCCATCAAGAGATGGTTCTCTTTTGAATTGCCTCCCTTTTTTTGCCCCCGCAAATACAACAAAGAGTTGATTGTCCACTCAGAATAATTTGGTACAATCAATATAGAACAATCACACTGTTTTTGGATCCAGATAGTGGAGTTCCTCCTCTTCTTTAGAAGGATGAGGTGGGGAAAAAAAGGTAGAAAGGGTGATGCTTTGCCTGATGTGAAAGGGTATGACCACCTTTAGCAAATAGGAAGCCTGGATTCTAAGAACCAGCTTGTCTGGTAAAAAGGTAGGGTATGGGGGTTAACGAAAAGTGCTTGCAATACGATAATTCTCCTGGCAAATGTTTTTGTTGCAAGGAAGACAGCTTTGATCATAGAGCCGTAGAGAGCAGCAGTGCATCGGCACAAAAGGGGAACACGTGAGAAAGGTGAGAGCCAGATTTTGTTCCCATTGAGCCATAATTAATAAAGTAGGAGGAAGCATATTCTGTAAATCTTTAAGGAATCTAGTCACAAAATGTTTCCTAAACAGGGAAGGTTAATACGGAAACTGTAGGAAAGCAGAAATGGTGTACAGGTATCCTTTTACTGTGCCCAGAGTTAAGCTTCGCCGGGCCAGAGAAAGAACGAAAAGGAGACCTTCAGACAAAGGTGTGAGACAGAGGATTGGCTGAATTGGATTTACACCAAGCCACAAACTTACCCCATCGGCTGGAACAGATGTTTTAGTAGAAGAACATCTTGCTGCCAAAATGTCAACCCATACTTTGGAAGAGAGATCAAGCACCATCAACTATCACCACTCAATCTCCACTCACGAAGGTGGAGAATGGACAGGTTCAGTGCAATACCCTGCCCAGTTGCTACAAAAAAAGGTCCTCCCAAAAGGGGTAACCTGACTGGAAGACAGATGCTCATCAGAAGGAGTTTGCAATACCATACTCTACATGCCCAGAATGGAGCCACTAGAATGACTTGAGCCCAGTCATTTGTGATCTTCTTGAGAACTCTGGACAGGAGTGGTATTGGTGGAAAAGCGTATAGGAGTCCTGAGCTCCACTCGAGATGAGATGCATCTCTGAGTGAGAGGCGCCTTGGAAACTCGACTGCACAAAAGTGTTGACATTGTGCATTCTCTGCGGTGATTAATTGATCTAATCAAGGCTCTCCCCAATCTCTGAAGAGACTTTGCACCACCACCAGATAAAGACGTAATTTGTGATCTACTAGGCAACGACAGATGAGGTCGCCTGCTCTGGATTTCAGAAAGCCCTCCAAGTGTTGAACAACCAGGTAATTGCCATGACGTTCCAGCCATGTCCAGAGGTGCAGGGCCTCTTGACAAAGGGTCCACGACCCCATCCCACAAAGTTTGTTGCAATACCACATGGCGGTGATGTTGTCTGCAAACACATACTCTAGACTTCCCTTGATCAAAGGATGAAAGGCTTTCACTGCCAACTATATTGCCCTAAGCTCCAGCAGGTTCATGTGAAGCTCAGACTCGGGCCAGAGGACAGAGTCCTCTGATATCCATCTCTCCTAGATGGCTGCCCCAGCCCGGGAGTGATGCATCTGTCACCACTGTGAGCTCTGGGTGGGAAAGAGATGGAGGCTGCCATTGACCCAATCGCTGTTCATGAGCCACCACTGCAAGTCTTCTGCAATTCCCTCTGATATCTGGACCAGATCAAAAAAGATGTCCCTGATGCTGGCCGAATGGGTCTTCAAGTCCCACTGCAGAGCCTGCATATGCCAACTGGTATGTTTTACCAACAGAATTCATGAGACGATGAGACACAGCAGTCTCAGAGTCAGTCTCATTTAAATCCAGGGTAGAGGCTGAAATTTTGGTATGATAGCTTGAATATCCTGGACCCATTGATCAGGAGGATAAACAAGAAACTGCACTGTATCCAGAACAGCTGCAATAAAAGGGAGCATATAAAAAGAAGTAATGTGTGTATTCAGCACGTTAATACATAAACTCAGCGAGCGCATGCAGGAGGTCCGCCATAATCTACAGGTTGAAAACAACTGCCAAAACAACTGCCTGGGACTAGCCCGCCTTTAACATCCAATCATTAATGTAGGGGAAGATTAGAACCCCTGACCTCTGCAGGTGTGCTGCAACAACCATCATCACCTTGATGAACACCCAAGGGGCACTGTTAAGTCCCAAGGGAAGCACACCGAACTGATAATGCTCCTGGCCCACTGTGAACCGCAGGAAGCATCTGTGGGCAGGCAGGATGGAAATGTGAAAATAGGGGTCCTATAAGTCCAAAGAACTGCAATCCAGTCTGCAGGATCCAGGGCTGATAAGACCTGAGCCAGGGTGAGCATCTTGAATTTTTCCTTTTTACAAGAAGTAATTGGGAGAGCGCAGATCTAGGATAGGATGGAGGCCTCCATCCTTCTTTGGCACCAGAAAATAGCTGAAATAGTAACCACAAGCTACTTCTGATGCTGGCACCCTCTCAACGGCTCCTTTGGCCATAATGGACAGTACTTCCTGTCACAAGAGTGCAAGGTGGTACTCTGTCAGCCAATCTGAGGATGGAGGGAATGGTAGTGGGGTTGTTGGAGTGGGTGGGCCTAACTCCATTGTGCAATCTAGAGCACCTCCATTGCTGCAGATGGCATTAGATTCTGCTGACAACTGGATACCCATGCTGGATTGAGGACAAACTAAAGAGACTTTGACTGTGCAGCTGCCAGGTGGAGCAGATTGAGCGGACTTCTGGCTTTGGGCACCACAAGTCTTGTGCGATTTGTGTCTGTGACCATGAAAGGACTGCACCTGCTGCCTGTGGTGGCTAGGGGTGAAATGACATGGCTGTCGTGGGGCCGCAGTGAGCCCAAATGACCTAGCAGTGGCCCTACCGTCCCTAAATCTCTCTAAGGCCAAATAAGCCACATCTCAAAAGAGTCAGGTTCCATCAAAGGGCATGTCCAGGAGTGAGTCTTGGGTATCCTCCGAAAAGTCAGTATTCCTCAACCAGGCTTGACGTCCAAGTGCCACAGAGGAAGCAAGGGCTCTCCCCAGCGAGTCAGTTGTATCTAACCCACATCTGATTGTGAACTTTGCTGCATCTTGCTCAACAATAATAGCTTGAGAAAGTATGGTCCGGGCCCCATCGAGAACCGTAGGCAGTACTTGTTTTAACCGAATAACAGCACCAACAAGCATGTGGAAGAAAACAGCCACTTTCCAAAGGTATCCAGACTCTTGGATTCCCTATCCTGTAATGTGGTAAGGAACGTGCTGGAAATGATTTGGGAGGCTGAGGACTGGACTACCAGAATTTCAGGGGTAGGGTAATGAGAGACGAAGTCTGGGTCTCCAGAAACTGGGCAATGGCGCCAAGCAATGATCCTGTGCACCGGAGTGCCTGTACAAGGCTTGGCCCAGTCTCCAAACAGGACATCAATGAGTGCTTCATTGAAAGGTAGTAAGGGTTCTGATGAGGTTACCCCTGGTTGCAGCATCTCTGATAAAACATTTGTTTGTTCGAAGTATGGGCACCTGTAGGTCCAGGACCTCAAACACCCTTCAGGCCACCATTGCGAAGGAAGCCCCTTTGTCTGTAGCCACTGTGGAAGGAGAGAGCAGGCCAGTGTCTGGTGAGATGTCCAGACCACTGGCATCAGTCAGGTCCTCATATCAAGTTTCATCTCCATGACCTCTGCTATGGGGGTCAGTGTAGGAAAAGGGATCCTCACATTTCCTCCATTTGTGTTTCTTTGTAAGCTCTTCAGTGAAATAGGGTACTGTCTCCAATTCAGGCCATGTGGGCCTGGTCGGTGTTGGAACCAATGGTGCATGACACCGGTCCATATTGGAATCAGGAATCATGATGGTCTCTGCACGTCTGCTGGGCGTCGGCGATGCCGGGAATGGCACCCCTGGAATGGCCCCCACAGGAGGTTGAGAAGTCATGGCTGGAGCTATCCAGATTCACCAAAGGATCTTAAGGTGTCGACTGGCACTGAGTACAAACCTGCCAGTGGAGTGCCTTTTGAAGACCCTCAAAAACCTGTGCCATCTGAAGGTGCTCCAGAGAGGTTTGACCACCCAAAAATTGGGCTCATGGCCTCATAAAACTGAGTTGGGAGCAGGTCACTCCGCCTACAGGAAATTCCGTGATGCATGGAGTGGACCCAGTATCCAATGTTAGCTGCACAGGGCCAACTGTTTGCGAGGTTGGGTCTTGTGGCATTGCTTCCTCACATCATCAATAGAATGGGAGCTATGTGGAGAAGTCGAAGAGCGCCTTGACTTCTTGGACTTTTTCTTGTGTGATTTAACAGAAGTCCTGGATTGGGACAAGGATCAATGCGAGTGACTCCGGGAGGGTTCTAGAGACCTCCCACGTGAACATGACCTGGAGCATCGCAGAGTTGCATGGCGAGAGGCCACGAGCTGCATGACACACTCACGGAAAGCCTTGGGGTTCATGGTCTTCTCTACAGTGTAGGCAGTACTTGTTTTAACCGAATAACAGCACCAACAAGCATGTGGAAGAAAACAGCCACTTTCCAAAGGTATCCAGACTCTTGGATTCCCTATCCTGTAATGTGGTAAGGAACGTGCTGGAAATGATTTGGGAGGCTGAGGACTGGACTACCAGAATTTCAGGGGTAGGGTAATGAGAGACGAAGTCTGGGTCTCCAGAAACTGGGCAATGGCGCCAAGCAATGATCCTGTGCACCGGAGTGCCTGCACAAGGCTTGGCCCAGTCTCCAAACAGGACATCAATGAGTGCTACATTGAAAGGTAGTAAGGGTTCTGATGAGGATACCCCTGGTTGCAGCACCTCTGATAAAACATTTGTTTAGATTCGAAGTATGGGCACCTGTAGGTCCAGGACCTCAAACACCCTTCAGGCCACCATTGCGAAGGAAGCCCCTTTGTCTGTAGCCACTGTGGAAGGAGAGAGCAGGCCAGTGTCTGGTGAGTTGTCCAGACCACTGGCATCAGTCAGGTCCTCATATCAAGTGTCATCTCCATGACCTCTGCTATGGGGGTCAGTGTAGGAAAAGGGATCCTCACATTTCCTCCATTTGTGTTTCTCTGTAAGCTCTTCAGTGAAATAGGGTACTGTCTCCAATTCAGGCCATGTGGGCCTGGTCGGTGTTGGAACCAATGGTGCATGACACCGGTCCATATTGGAATCAGGAATCATGATGGTCTCTGCATCTGCTGGGCGTCGGCTATGCCGGGAATGGCACCCCTGGAATGGCCCCCACAGGAGTTTGAGAAGTCATGGCTGGAGCTATCCAGATTCACCAAAGGATCTTAAGGTGTCGACTGGCACTGAGTACGAACCTGCCAGTGGAGTCCCTTTTGAAGACCCTCAAAAACCTGTCCCATCTGAAGGTGCTCCAGAGAGGTTTGACCACCCAAAAATTGGGCTCATGGCCTCATAAAACTCTTGGAGTTGAGAGCAAGTCACTCCGCCTACAGGAAATTCCGTGATGCATGGAGTGGACCCAGTATCCAATGTTAGCTGCACAGGGCCAACTGTTTGCGAGGTTGGGTCTTGTGGCATTGCTTCCTCACATCGTCAATAGAATGGGAGCTATGTGGAGAAGTCGAAGAGCGCCTTGACTTCTTGGACTTTTTCTTGTGTGATTTAACAGAAGTCCTGGATTGGGACAAGGATCAATGCGAGTGACTCCGGGAGGGTTCTAGAGACCACCCACGTGAACATGACCTGGAGCATCGCAGAGTTGCATGGCGAGAGGCCACGAGCTGCATGACACACTCACGGAAAGCCTTGGCGTTCATGGTCTTCTCTACAGTGTAGGCAGTACTTGTTTTAACCGAATAACGGCACAACAAGCATGTGGAAGAAAACAGGCACTTTCCAAAGGTATCCAGACTCTTGGATTCCCTATCCTGTAGTGTGGTAAGGAGCGTGCTGGAAATGATTTGGTAAGTTGAGGACTGGACTACCAGAATCTCTGTGGTAGGGTAGTGGGAGAGGAAGTCTAGGTCTCCAGAAACTGGGCGATGGCGCCAAGCAATGATCCTGTGCACAGGAGTGCCTGTACAAGGCTTGGCCCAGGCTCCAAACAGGACATCAATGAGGGCTTCATTGAAAGGTAGTAAGGGTTCTGATGAGGGTACCCCTGGTTGCAGCACCTCTGATAAAACATTTGTTTCGATTTGAAGTGTGGGCAGCTGTAGGTCCAGGACCTCAAACACCCTTCAGGCCACCTTTGCAAAGGAAGCCCCTTTGTCTGTAGCCACTGTGGAAGGAGAGAGCAGGCCAGAGTCTGGTGAGTTGTCCAGACCACTGGCATCAGTCAAGTCCTCATACCAGGTGTCATCCTCATGAACTCTGCTATGTGGGTCAGTGCGGGAAAAGGGATCCTCACATTCCCTCCATTTGTGTTTCTCAGTAAGCTCTTCAGTGAAATAGGGCTCTGCCTCCAATTCAGGCCATGTGGGCCTGGTCGGCATCAGAACCAATGGTGCATGACACCGGTCCATATTGGAATCAGGAATCATGATGGTCTCTGCACCTCTGCTGGGCATCGGCGATGCCGGGAATGGCACCCCTGGAACGGCCCCCACAGGAGGTTGAGAAGTCATGGCTGGGGCTGTCCAGATTCACCAATGGATCTTAAGGTGTCGACTGGCACTGAGTGCGAACCTGCCAGCGGAGTACCTTTTGAAGACCCTCAAAAACCTGTGCGATCTGAAGTTGCTCCAGAGGGGTTCAACCACCCAAAAATTGGGCTTGTGGCCTCATAAAACTCTTGGAGTTGGGAGCAGGTCACTCCGCCTACAGGGAATGCAGTGATGCATGGAGTGGACCCAGTATCCAATGTTAGCTGCACATGGCCAACTATTTGCGAGGTCGGGTCTAGTGGCATTGCTTCCTCACATCGTTAATAGAATGGGAGCTACGTGGAGAAGTCGAAGAGCGCCTTGACTTCCTGGACTTCTTCTTGTGTGATTTAACAGAAGAAGTCCTGGATTGGGACGAGGATCAATGCGAGTGACTCCAGGAGTGTTCTCGAGACCTCCCACGCGAACAGGACCTGGAGCATCGCAGAGTTGCATGACGAGAGGCCACGAGGTGCATGACACACTCACGGAAGGCCTTGGGGTTCATGGTCTTCTCTTCAGCACATGACAAGGAGTCGTGGTCCCTCTCCAGGCACCGCAGACATACCAAGTGGGGGTCCATCACTGACATCTGCCGATGACAGGTGCACAAGGTTTGAACCAGGTGGGTTTCTTCGGGGACATCTCTGACAAAGGTGGCTGCAGGGAGGTACCATTGGAGGCGAACTGAAAGGTAATCTGATGGAAGGGAGACGAAGGGTGCCAGGGCCTCAAGGAGGCATTAAGTGGCAGAGTTACTGTAGTGTATGGGGATGGGAAGCATGACTAGGACTCACAAGGGAGCAGTGAAAGAGGAATAAGCGGGCACAGGAATGGGGGCAGAGGAGAGCCGAGAGAATTTAGAGGGTCATGATCCAGTAAGCAAAGGAGGGTTATTCATGGTTACGCATGGAAAGTTAGTTGGCAGATGCAAAGGAGGTGCAAGTGCAGTCACCTGGTGCAAATGCACAAGCCAGATCTAAAGGGAAACAGGAGGTGACAATGGAAAAATGGAAAGCAAAGAAAAATAAAGTCATAGAAATACTCAAATGACTGGCAAGTGTGAAAATATTAAGACATAACTTGGAATGGTATACAAGGAAGGGTTATAGAGAGGTAGCATAAGGAGTCAATGCAGCACTAAATACCAGTGGATTTATGGGAGCAAAACCATAATCCAAAATGTAGGTACCCCAAAATTGATTTCAGTTGGTTCTCCCACAGTTTTCTGGATCTGAGTTGGTGTTAAACTTCAATATTTTGAGACAATGCACTTCACTCTAATCTACCCCACTTCAATCTACCCAACCACACACTTCAATCTACCCCAGTCCACTGCACTCCAATCTTCCCCACTTAACTCCAATCTACCCCAGTAAATCCCACTGCACTCTACCCCAATCTACCCCAGTCCAAACTACCTCACTCCACTTCAGTCTACCCCACTCCCCTTCAATCTACTCCACCTCACCCCAATCAACCCTAATTCAATCTACCCCAATTCAATCTACCCCAATCCAATCTACCCTAATCTTCTCCACTCTACTTCAGTCTAACCCACTCTAACTCAATCTACCCCACTCCACTCCAATCTACCCCAATCCATCACGCTCCACTGCAATCTACTCCAATATATTCCACTCCACTCTACCCCAATCTACCCCGATCTACCCTACTCCTATCTACCCCACTCAAATCTACTCCACTCTAATCTACCCCAATCTACCCCACTCCAATCTACCCAATCTACCCCACTCCACCTCACTCCAATCTACCCCAATCCACCCCACTCCATTCTACCCCACTGAATCCACCTTCACACAACACCAATCCACCCCACTTCAGTCTACCCCAATCTACCTCATTCCACTCTACCCCAATATACCCAACTCCAATCTACCCCACCCCACCACACTCCACATAGTTAACTTTTAGCCGTGCTGACCAGCAGCCACACTGGTGTACATAATGGCTAAAACACATTGGCAATTGGGGAGAGGAGTTGGCCTAACGGTTAGGGCGCTCGACCTCGGACCTGGGGGAACTGGGTTCGTCTCGGTAATGACGCTAAACCTCCTGTGATTCTAGGCAAATCACGTATTCTTCCCGTGCCTAACAAAAAACAAATTAATGTAACATAACTGGTGCTATGTAAAGCGCTCTGATCCCTGATTGGATTCGGGTCAAGTTCGCGCTATATAAAACTCTGCTAAAAGCCAATAACTCTCACATAGGCGAGACCTATTGGATTTGTCAATGACTTTTGGACATAACAACTTAATATGTAGGACTCTTGAAGTGAAGCTGTCCAAGTTGTCTTTGTTTAACATGGGAATAGGCCATAGAACATTTGCTCCCTGTCCCCAGAGATTATACTCTAGTTGGATTCAATAGCAGGGGACAGGGATGGCATAGCCTCTTTTAAGTAGTTTTAATGTCCGTATCTTGTCAGGGGACTCTTAGCACAACCCCTTTTTCATGCTTACATCTGCTTGATAATAATTATGGCTATACTGTCTGGCTCAAATGAACAAAAAATTATGAACTGGACACCAATGCTGTGTCAAGATAATGCCATGATCATGCAGGGCACATGCAAGATCTGTTTGAAGAAACACCAGAAAAGAGGCCATACACTTGTGGTGGCTGAAAATATTGCTCTGATCCAAGACTTGAATCTCTGATTGCTAGCTCTCTTCCACGGTGGAATAAAACGTGGACCAACATCCATGGGAAGAAAGCTGATGCTGCCGGTAGAAAAGAGTGCTGCATGCTGACAAAAATGGGTTGCTGTACTCCAGCCCAACAGAGGGTAGCCATACTTTAGGTTAATCAGTCCAGCTGCATGGAGAGATTGGGTGTTCTACATGGCAATCAAGGGTTGTCAATTTTTCTGGAAATGTTGGCTGGCCTGCTTTGAGGGAAGAAGCCGGCTTGGTATGAAGATGGTTACAGGAAAAAGTGTCCCAGCAGAAAAAAACTGCCTAGACAACGAGCCCAGCTTCCTGGAAGGACATAACTGTTCAGTGAGAACTGAAACCAGCCACATCTGCATTGTCTGCATCCCAGGGTATGATCATGAATGCAAGGGTTTTGTGGGGAGCCCCCTTTTCCCTGACCCCTGGTCATGTAGATGTGCTCCCATCACTTCTAAATGGACTTCAAGACTACTCAGTTCTCCTTTTTAGCCTGAAAGTGTATTAATGAGAGGCCTAGGCTGAGCTTTGCTAAACAGAAACCTCCATATGCCAAAACAAGAAGGAGAAACCAGAAAAGGCTAACAAAAAGCATAGATACTGGTAATGTATTAACCTACGAGGGTGAAATAGAGCAACAAGAAGTGCTGGATAGTATGAGGTGCTGTCACGACAAAGGAGCCTTGGTATTCTGCAACCCTGACATTCGAAAGTAATGTTGGCAGGCCCCTAAGAAACACTTTCGGCCTGTGTGCTTTTTTTTTTTACAAAGTAACTACTGATCGCATCTTTTTACCATTTTATATAAAATATTTAGTTTTGTGTGTGTAGGTCAAAATATTTTTTCAAGTAAATGCACTGTTAGACATTGACTTATTAATTGCCAGTATGTGCTTTGCTGAGTTCAGGGTTTCTAGTCCACATCACCTACCCGAGTGAGCCATGCACTGTTCTGTCTTGCTATCCTGAGGGTTAAGTGCTAAGGAAGGGGACCTGTTGCTCAGTTTGGGCGCAATAGTAAGCTGCCCATTGACCACCAGATGCAAAAAAAAAAACTTCCAACTCATACAATTGGAGCCTAATAACCCCGAAATATTCTGGGGCCCCAGAAATCAATTACCACAGTAGGCACCATGAGTGAATGAGGACTGTAAGGCACAAAATAAATGCTATTTGCAGTAAGAATGGTTTAAAAGTAAATGCAGCCATTATGTTATTTTATGATTTATTGCATTGTTATTTAGTTTTGTTATGTTATATGTTAAGTTATGGCATTAGCATTTATAAAGAACACAGCTGACATTGATACAGACTCACAGTGCTGTGGAATGTCTAGGATGTGGGTTTAGACATTGTTGGGGTGTTTATTTAATTTATCATCCGATTTTATTGTATATCAATGACACCGACAAGAAAAGTGGCATCAGTTTTTCATAAAATGTGAGATTGTGCTTGTTCTCATAATAACAGAGTGAGAGAAGTAGAGGAGGCAAAACTTTGAAAAATGCAACCAATATGTCTAAATATGTGACATTCACTATTTTCAGGAGACCCAAGTCAGGACATTCATGATGAGAGGCTGAAGCGAGTAGCTCACAACTCTGTGGGATTACCATTGATTGAAGTGTATGTGTCAGTCATGGGGCCTCTATGTATCAGGTGAGCTTTGCACAGGTGACTTTATGTTAGTCTACTTACCTAACAGCAAAAGGCTGGACAGTGAATTTGCTTTGCCTCTATTGTATGCAATTTATGTGGAATCTCCTTCCACTCAAGGTTATTATATGCCAGTATCTCCATAATATCAAGCTTATCAAGCATAATATGTTCTTCCATTCCATTACAGAACGAAGGATAGTACTACTTTTTCTACATCATTCCATATTGCCATGCTAGGAGCACTTTCTTATGTAACTGCTGTAGTTAAGTTGTCAAGTTTTCAGTGTTTATTTTTTGTGGTGTTTTCTCATTGTTTTCCACACCTGTTGAAATCAGTATTTATCAGTGTCTATTTAGCTGCCTACCCCTAAAATAAACAAAAACTATGGGGATATCATCAAGGGCAATATCACCACTAAAGCTGCACTTTTTGCCGCTAAAGCGACGATATTTTTATCGCCCTATCAGCAAGCTGTCGCTAACAGCTGTTAGCGACAGTTTACTGGCAATAGCGCCCCTTGCCCGCACGCCTCCCATCGCATCGCTAATGAGATGCAAAGGAGGTGTGCCTGACAAGACTCCCTTGGGAAAATATCGCTAACCCAGCTTTGTCTCATGGACAACGAGGGCTAGCGATATTTAAAATCACGTGAAATATGCCTCAACACAGGAATTTAACGTCTGTTAAATTCCTGACTAAGGCATACCTAACATGGGGGGTGGATTGTGTGGCTAAAACCACAGGCCCTATCATCTAGGATATCGCCATTTTCCACCATAGAAAATGGCAATATCCCCACTATCTCTGGAATTTTAATCGCCTCGGCAATGCGCGTTGTTGATAATGCGCTTTGCGATATTTATCGCCGGATCTTGATAATATGCCCCTGTTTTTCCAGTGTTTACAAAACAAGTTATTTGTTGCAGTTAATTTTATAAAGCATACATTTAATGTAAAGGATGTGGGTGTGTAGTGTCTTTGTATTGCCAGTGTTTCCAATAGACTTATGTTAGATTTTTTTAAGCATTGAAAGCTTGTGTATTACACTCTCACTCACACTCACATCTCATTACCTTTCACACACACTCTGTAAGGAATCTGTCAGGTTTACAGGGCTATTAATGTATTAAAAAAGTAAGAGTGAAATAATAAAATGTTTTGAAAAAAAATTCATGGACACAGTTGGGGTCATTCACCTACTCCTTACTGAATATTATGACATGACGGTGTAGGGGTGAATAACCCTTCAAACAGCATAGTGCCTTGGGAAACCTTCAAAATTTGACCTACACCAGATTAAGTTGTAGCCCTGCATTAAGAAGCATTGCATCATTTAGTAAAAGTATTAAACACTGCCAAATGATCAAACATGATTTTAATATTCCCATTTTCTCCACAGCACATAAAATCATTTTATTAAACCAAAAACCTACTTCTGAAACCTGCACCTTTAATCTAAGCGCACAAAGCTGTAGGATGAAGAAACATTATTTTAGTGACATCCAAAAATAAAAAAAACTCAAGCAGATTAATCTTATACCAGTCTTTGTTGCTGCTAACGTTTGTAACAAAGTTACACTGTGTTGGTGTCTTCTGAAATAAATAAAAAGGGCTGATTCTGTCTCTGTTACCTTTCTTTGAATAGCATTGTAGTTGTCCAGTTGTTTATCAGTGTTTATATGTTTACACTGATGAGGTTTGTTTACCTGTTGATGAGGTTTTATAAGTTATCATAGGTTTAAACCTAAAACAAGCATGCCTGTGTATAACGTAACCACCATGTTCCCCATCAACTTCTAAGCTCTTCTAATAAGAAATATCCATCTTAGAGCCAAGCTGCAAGGAGCCCTGGCACATGAGATGACGTTTTCAAAAACGTGCTATTTCCACAAGAAAATGTGCTCAGTTGCTTATACTTTCAAAGGTTGTTTGCTCCTTTCTCTTGAGCTCGTTTCTGCACCTGCTCATTGTAGAAGCAAAACCGTTTAGACATGTGACCAATTCTAGAAGTGTCTGTATTTGGGTACACCTGTATATTTCTTCTTACCTCTGAGCTTGATTCCTTTCCTGATGCTATGGAATGTGATTGCTCTATTGTTCTGTGATTCACAGTTATTTTAATAAATACATTTTCAGATTACACTGAAAGCAGAAAAAGGAATTTTACTTCATAATATTTTAACATCACATTTGACCAGAACTAAGGGGCCGATTAGGATGGCGCACCCTAGCGGTGCTGGCACCAGCCGCCAGTGGCACGGCGGTCCCGCACCGGCAATTAGGATGCCACCGCCACCGTGGCATCATCTATTCCCAGCATTGTGGCAGGCGGTGCTCACAGCACCGCCCGCCACAATGCTGGGAATGCATGTTGTGCATTGTCATGTACAAAGTGACAGGCACCGCGCGGTGCCTGCCACCTTGTCCGTGACAATGAGGGGTACCATAGGTACCCCCCATGTGCACCCCCCAATACCATGGGGGCCCACAACGGGCCCTCGAGAGCAAAATCCACCTAGCTTTCCATGGCCGGGTCTCCGCCATGGAAAGCCCTGCACCGCTGCCCATGCTAATATGGATGGCGGTTTCTAGCAGACACCGCCACCATATCCAGCCCATTTTCCGCCCGGTCGACTGGTCGACCGGCGGAAAACCGGCGGACGGTCTTTCCGTCCGCCGGAGTCCCCGGCCACACTAATATGGCGGGGGGAAATAGGTGGCGGGCGGGGTATGATGTAGGGCGGGCGGTGGCGATCCACCCTACATCATAATAGACCCCTTAGTGTCAGAGAACACATTTATACCCACAGAATAAAATATGAAACCATTATAAATATTGTTAAAAAGAAACTATAATACATGACAAACTACATGAACCAATGTTTAAAATAGTATGACATCCTTTGGTTAGGTGTGGGTATTTCCAAATTCCAAGATTCTGTAGCAAAGGCCCCTACATTAAAATATACATTCAAAGTATGTGTGATTGTTGATTATTGAAAACACTTATTACTTTTAAAAATTCGTAAATACAGACATCAAACCAAAAAATAATAAAAACAGGCTTCTGGAGGAAAGGAGGATGGCTGATCGACTCCGCTAGGGAGAACACCACCCACGACCCTCTCCTGTAGGCTCCTCTGACCTCCAACCCTCAGCATCTCCTCCCCACTTCCCCGCGCTTGGATGGCAAATAATCTTCTAACACCCTCACGGCAGACAGAATACTGCTCTTGCTGGTACTCATAGCGTAGATGTTCCAGCTCCGTTCTGCTTCAGTCTACAGCCTCATTCAGCTGAGCAGATCGGCGAGCTGGGGTTCCCCAGCTTCATTCGTCTGCCGCGGCTGCAGTCATGGTCATGCCTCTGGCCCTGGTTAGGCTGTATCCAGACAGCATTACTCCTCAATGGCCCGCCGCACGGAACGGAGGCAGCCAAGCCGACAAGCTTGAGGCCACGATGGTATGCAGTGAGACTTGTTCTTAAGCCAGCCAGAATGCCATCGACCCTACAGGGGATCCAGGGAAAACACTTTCATCTGCTTGCACATCTGAGGCAGCCCTGACTCTCAATTGGGCAGGCCACTTCTTTGGCTGCTGCACTCCGGGAGGGCTGGCAGCCTGCTCCAGTCCTATGGGATTGAGAACTCCACTCCGGGATCCGAGTTAGTCGATGTACTCAATTCAGCAGTGCAGGAGGACTGGGGTGCTAGGGCTGGCCCCCGTCCTGTCCATCCATTGGTGATGTTATTCCGTTATCCGAGCACCAGGGGCACACTGAAGGAGCTAGCGCTCCCTCCATCTACACTGTGGTATAAGACTCTGGACATTTTGCGCCCGAGATGGTAGCCAGTGCCAATTTGCCATCTGCTACTACCCATGCTGCCTCGCCATCTAGTGTCTCTCTCATGTCATCTAAATGCCCACAAGCATTTTTAAGCAGCACAAATTCAATGACGCAAGATGGTATAGATGGATTGGATGTTGTCGATTGTAACCTACAAGCGAATACTTTGGCTGGTCTTGAGCCACAGAGCTCAATAAGCTGGGAATGATTAAACCTCTAACAACACTCGAGACAGATCCACCAAGGGTGCCACCTGTTGTATTGGTAGCTGCTCAAAATGCTCCAAAATCTCCAACTAGTGCAGAACTGGAACTTACAGATCAGCACATGGAATCAAACGAGCCTTCTGTGGCAGCCAAGTCCAACACAATATTAGGTAGCTCCCCGGCAGGGGACAAATACTTGAGAGGGAAAGGACTTAAAGGACCTAGAGGGGCTAAAAGAGGGGGTAAAGGAGGTAAAGGACAGGGAAGCTTCAAACCTCCTCTCACTCTCTCGGATGAGTGACCTGAAGACCCAGCCTCGAACTGGACAAAGGACGACTTCGGCCCTAGCCCTCTACGCAGATGGGTGGCATCTAAGAGCGAGGTTAAAGCTATTATCTCTTGACTGTCTAACCCTGGCCAAATATACATCTCGGTTCGTTCTCCCAAGGGGGGAGGGATACCAAAACTCTGCCATGTTGACAGTGAGAATGTCACTTCTCGTTTTGCCCAATCAGAAGGTCTCGAAGTGACCTTGGGGGGACTCTTAACTCATCTGGCCATTCATCTCCACCTCCATCTTTACCATCAATGGATCAACCGGATCCTATGGCACGGCCGTCAGCTGGCAATTCGAGACTTACTGATCCTGAGGGACCCTCTTTAACCAAAATCTTACAGGCTCTAACCACCAAAAGAGTGGAGGCCCAGGAATACTATTTCCAAGCCAGTGCTCACAGTCGGGAGATCAAACAGGTGCTAATGGACGTCACCACTAAGGTCGCCTCACTCTCTTTGGACGTCCCTGACCTGCAGCAGCGGATTGCAACTATTGAAGAAATCAACACCACCACTGCAAGATCTGCTAAAATCCAAGAGACTCAGATAACGCTCTTACAGGCAAAAGTCGAGGACATGGAAAATCGGCAGTGACGCAACAATCTGAGGGTCTTTGGCAAACCTGAAGGGAGGGAAGGCTCGGACCCCTGGGCCTATATAGTCAATCTACTCCAGCAGGCATTTCCATATCTAGCCGACTGGGACATGGACTCACAGGTCTAGTGGGCTCATCGACTACCTTCTTCTATCTCACAACAGCACCATGCTAAGTCATCTCGTCCGCACCCAATATTGGTATTCATAGGCAATTTCTTGCTTTGACAAGCGCTATCTGCTAAAGCTTGTCCCTCCACCCCTATCAAACTGGACTCAATGTCTATATTTGTAAGGTCGGACCTCTGCAAGGCCACAATGGATTGACTGTGGTGGCTCTGATAGTCGATAGAACCTTTCAAAATAGTCTGTAAACAAATGTTTTCTAGAGCCAGCCCAACTGAAAATATTTAAAGATGGGCGGTTGCACTTCTTCTATGTAGAGACGGATGCAAAGCAAGCCCTCGCCAGATGGGAGACAGGTGGTTCTACTTAGGGATGGGGTCTGCAAAGAAAAAAAAAAAAAAAAGTGAAAAAAATAATTGCGGGAGGAGCAATAGCACTCAAGGGGAGCACAGCGGAGCAGCCTCGGTGATTTTCATGGACTTTTCTCTGATCTCTTGATATTTCTTTCTTTTCTTACACATGGTGGGGGTGCAATCAGGGGGCGGGGTAGAGTGGGGTCACAGGTGTTGGGGGGTTGGGAGGCCGACGGTTTGGGTAGTAGCTCTCCGCAACCTGTCAGTCAACAACAGCAGAGAAATGGGATGATTCCTTAATGTAGGCACAGGAGGTTGGGTCTTGCTGGGTTGGGCGGGGGTCTCCACCATTAGAGATTAGCTCTATGTCACCTCACCGGTATGTTTGGGAGGGGGGGCTGGTGGGGGACAAAGGGGGTTAAATAGCTGGCGAACAGTCAGAAGCTCACATTTAGATGGCACTTGGCAGGAGGACAGAGCAAAGGAGAAAGGCTGCAGAGTTAAAACTATGCTATGTCTTACCTGAAGTGTATGTGTTGGAACATCACAGGACTAAACCAAGATAGGAAGCAGCGACCCCTACGTGAGGAACTCCAGGCACAGATACTCGGCTTAAGCAAAACCCATCTGGCTTATAAAGACATATCTATGCTGAACCAACCAGGGTTTGATGTTTTCATTTGTACCTCTCAAACTGGTTCAATACGTGGTGTCGCTTTACTGAAGTTCAGAAACGTATCTGCTACGGTATTGCGTACTCAGGCAGACTCTAAAGGGAGATAAGCGATAGTACAGCTGCTGAACTCGGGGTTCAAATACACGATTAGTCTGGTGTATGGTTTCAACTCTGACAGCCCTGACATTTTTTACTATCTAAGTGCTGAACTATTGGTGTGGGACAGGAATCTAATAGTCATGGGGGATTTTAATTGTATCATGGATCAGAAGATTGATACTACAAATAGAAAAACCCAGGTTAGAATGCACAGGACTCGAGCAGCTGTCCTCGAGCTTACGCACATTCATCAACTCGATGACGTTTGAGGACACTTTTCCCAGCGTCGCCAGGGTTTACGTTCTAACCAACCCTACACAAACAATATTCACGCATTGACATGCTCTTTAACAAGAGAGTATTCTTGGAAAATGCACACATAGAGGTCTGTCCAAAAGTAACATCTGATCATAATCCCTTGATGATAACATTACGGACGCAGCCGGGTGTAGGGGGTGCTTACCAGGGTTTTTCATTCCCTTGGCATCTACTCAATAACCCTGAGTACCATATGTATCTCAGAGCAGCATTGGGAGAGTATCTAGGAAACAACAAGGGCACAACTTCAGCTCATGTAGTATGGGATTGTATGAAAGCCTTTGTCAGGGGGACGACTCTTCAATTTATTCTGGCTCAGAATAGGCACTCATCCCAAGAAACGGAACAATGCTGACATGATTATCTAGATCTGGAATGACAGCACGCACAGGCAATTATGGTCAGGGATCCAATGGGGCAGGTGATTTATCTAAAGCTCCAAGAAAAGCGGTCTATGTTAAATAGAAGGCTAATGGAAAAAGCAGCTGCTAATTTTCATAAACATAAAGCATTGCAGAATGAATACGGGGAGAGGGTCAGTCGGCTTCTGGCTGCTCAGATATCCGATAAGAAGGCCATATCTAATATTAAATCAATAAACATAGCTGAACAATTTGAAATATTCTATGCTAAACTCTGCAGCGAGTCAGTCTCCAACAATTACAGACTCCTGGAATACTTGCAAGAGAGCCATCTCCCATGACTTGAGGCTGACAAATTGGTTTTATTACAAAGAGACATACTGGCAGCCGAGGTGGAGGACACAATCAAGGCCTAGCCTCCAGGTAAGGCGGCAGGCGAGGATACCATCCCACTTGAGTTCAATCAAGTTTTCAGGGATATCTTGCTTCCCGAGTTCACTGAATTAACCATTTATATTACTAATGGCAGAAAGGCCCAGCTTCCTGGACTTGGACTAACATCGTCGTGTTCCCCAAAAAGGGAAAAACCCCAGATGACAGAGGTTCCTACCTTCCAATCTCTCTAATGAATTTGGATGCTAAAATCTTGTCTAAAATCTTGGCTACACGCCTGGTCCCCAAAATACATTGGCTAGTCTCCACTCAACAACACAGGTTCGTCCCCAGGAGAGATACTGCTGTTCATATCAACATCGCCATTGCAGCCTTTGATGTATCTGGTAAATTAAAATCACAGATTGGCATGATCATGCAAAATGCCAATAAGGCTTTTGATAGAGGAGCTTGGGAGGCACTCTGGGGTACTATGTCTTGGAACTCAGTTTATTTCTCTAGTACCGAAACTGTATAAGAACCCGGTAGCCTTTGCCAAGCTGAACGGCATCAGGGCTGTCCCCTCTACCCCCTGCTGTTTGCTGTTTACATTGAGCCTTTCATAAGACATCTTCTGCAGAACCTGGGGATCCTCCCAGTATGTCTTAATGGCATAGAACTTAAGCTCACTGCATATGCAGACGACATTGCTGTCTATTCCGCCAATCCTGTTGATGCTATAGTCCTCATAACAGAAGAGGCAGAACTTTTTGGTTCCTTCTCAGGTTAAAAGTTAAATCTAGCAAAAACCCAGACAATTCTCAATTACCACCCTGATACTCTCCCAATGTCTCTAGGGATCACAGTCACAGCTACATATTTAGGAATCTGTGTTCGAGGATCTAATTACCCTGAACTATGAACTGATTCTTAAATCAGTCATAGTTAAATTACGTGGCTGGCATCGGCTCTCCCTCAGAATTTTAGGCAGATCTAAAATGAACATTTTGCCCAAGTCTCTACCTCTTTCGCTCAACCCCCTTGTGGGTCCCAAGGTCGTTCTTTAAGCATTTGGATAACGCTATAGGTAGCTTTATTTGGGGGTACAAACATGCCAGAAGGGCCCTCATCTCTTTTAAACTGTCTTACAAACAAGGGGGGCTTTAGGCTCCCAGACTTCAAGCTTTATTATTGGGCCACATTCACCGGGCATATGTGGAATCTGTTAAACGGGCTTGAGGCTGGCCTATCCTCATTGACCTATCAACTAGCATGTGGACCATCTATAGGATTCACCCTCTACAAGACCTCTGACCCTAACTACTACAAACAGGTCTGGTTTAAGGTAGTCAGGGACACAAACAAAATATGGCATGAGATCTGCAAGGAAATTTCTTTGCCTCTGTTGCATCATCATAATGTCTTATGGGGCAATCCAATTCTGCCTGAAATATTCCAGGATCATGTTGGAAGAGCTTGGCAGCACGCTGGCATCAACAGATTTGACCAACTTTAAGATTACCAGAGTTTTCTCTCATTTATTGCACTCAAAGATGAGTTCAGGCTCTCACATAGTTCTTTTTTTAAATATCTTCAGATAAGGAACTATTTGTTACACAGGCAAAAGCTGTCAGATGCACAATATTCATCTGAAATACTGTCGGTCATACATAGGAATTCTGGTAAGGGCGTATTCTAACAGAAACTTATCACATCAGCCCATAAAGAAAATCTGATGATATCTGCAAAACTAAGGGGGTGATTATGATGGCCGTGAACCCGTCACAGCAGCCTGCCGGTGGAGGGTTTACCACCATCGTGTGGCCGATTACCACCCCCCAGATCAGGATGGCAGGCGGTATGCCTGGCAGGCGGAAAGCCCGTCTGCCACGGGTCCGACACAGGCAATCGATTGCCTGTCGGACCCACCTCGTATCCACAAAATGGTGGCGGTGCCTAGCAGGCACCGGACGCCAGATTTCGATGCTGAATCCCCGCCAGCCTGAGTTCCAGTATCCAGCCACCCGAGGCGGAACTCGGATGCGGACGCAGAGGTCGTTAAGTTTGGGAATTGAATTCCGGTTTCACTGAGACACAATTATAGGTCATCTGACTACGTGGACCGACTTCGTTAAACCACTGGATGTAGACTGACTTATCTGCTTCCAGCTTCAAGCTACTGGTCTTAAGCGCATCTATTAGCGGACATAGAAATTGTGGACGCTAGCCCTTCATCTTAACTCAAGATCCACATCCCGCAAGTAACGGCGGGTATGTGAAAAGGCCCCATACCTTCCCCAGGTTGCCCCACCATGTCCTGATGAAGACCCGCAAGGCTGAGGATCAAACCACCCTCATGGGCATAAGACCGGTCGAAACTTCGACGCCCCTTTAACTAGCCTGGACCCCGAATTTACCCCCAACGTGCCACACTAGAATGGATTTCTTTGCAAATTGAAACTGTAATATACTTGAGATTGTGTATTGAAAAATGTGTCCAGGCCTTATAGGACGGTGAATTAAAACCAGTCCAACCGTTTAATGTATTAAGCTTCCCTATGTCACCACTTTGAATACTCTTCTTCACCACCTTACACTTGAGCACCCTTGCTTCATGCACATTCCCTCTGGAGCAACCTCCCCTACAAAATTGATAACGTACATTTAATACTGTCTGATTGTTTCACCATTTGACATGAAAATAAAATGCATGGTGATTTAGATTATGGTTTGTTGCACTTCCTTGTTTTGTTGTGAATAATGTATTAAGTACTATGAGTGATTACTTTGTTCCTAAGAATGCTCATAAAATTGTGGACTAAATATACCAAATAGGGATGTCGATTTATGTCTTTTCAAATGAAGGTCCAGGACCAGTGTTTTTTGTATCAGCCTGTCTATGGCAGTTCAACCGCCATTGAAAGGCTAGCGGGGATGTACTTTGGGGGCCCGTTGCGGGCCCCCCTTATGCAGGGGCATGTTAATTTTGCACTTGGGAGGCACCTACGGTGCCCCCTACAGTTCACTGCACCAGGTGGCAGGCAACGCATGGTGCTTGCCACGTAGTTCAGGGAAATGCACAACATGCATTTTAACCATTGCGGTGGGTGCAATGGTAAACATGCACAATGCGACTGCCACAGTGGCAGTCGCATTGTAATTTCATGTGCGGGACCGCCGCCATATAGGTGGGCGGTCCCAATTCCCGGGACGATGGCGGATGGACTTAAGTCTGTCCGCCATCATAATCACCCCCAAAGTAGGCTTCTAAATACCAATATAAGTGTAGTAGAAATGCAGGTGGTATTAGACACTTTAGATCGAGCAGTAGCCTCTGTCAGAGACAATTTTCACGTTGTATTATACGCCAGAGCTCATCTCCAAGTGAGCAACATCTCGATCTTCTACTAAGCTGTATTGCCCAAAATGCAAGCTCTTCGCGGACAAATTAAAACATATGTTTTTGGACTGCCCAATGCTAATGACAATCTGGAACGATGTATTTACAACACTAGCAGTGCAACTTGGCTGCAAGTTTCAGCCAACAGACAAGAAAATCTTTCTTGTGCTTAAACACAAGGCCACAAATTGTGAGAGGGCACTAGCTTTTATCCTTACCGTGTGTGCTCGCTTATGTATTGACAGAGCCTGGATAAATCCCATCAGCCCAAAGGCTAACCAATTCTGGGTATTTCTCAGACAGGTGTTCGAATCTGAGCTAGCCTTAGCCAAGGTTAGAGGCCCTCATGCTTATTTAAGACTTAACAGGATTTGTTCTAGTCTGCAATATGTCTAGTCACACACTCACTGTTTTACTCTACTCTGGGGCCGATTCCGATCCGGGTCGGAAAGCTCTGCGACCGAGTCGGATCCGGAGTGTTTCCCGACCGAGCCGGAGTCCTGCAGTCTGACTGAGCGAGTACGATGCGGCCGTATGCTGCCGGACTCGGTTCGGTCGGACTCCCATGGAAGTCAATGGGAGCCGGTCGTACGATGCGTACTTGGGCTCCCATTGACTGAATGGGTACGTCTCGCACAAGGGTGCCCCCTACAGTGGGTACGCGTCGGTGCCATCCACACCATACATGTCTGTGTTGGGGAGACCCTTGGGTCTCCCCACATGTCCGAGTCCTAGGGCTGCGGGTGACGGACCCCCAAAGGCAACTTCCCGGACGTTTTGCGAGCCGGACACTCCGGCTCGCACCGGCTGTCCGACGCGTGCATCGTACTGGCTCGGTCGTAAATCGCATCCATTGCACGCCACGGTTAGCTTACGGCCGAGACGTAGGGAGCGGTTCGAACCCAGAAACGACTCGGTCGGTGAATTTCACGTAGCTCGCATCGTACTTGCTCGCTCGTACAACTGTACGAGTCGGGCGGAAAACACACGTACAGCTTGTAGTTTTTCCTGCCGAATGGCGTTCGGTGCCCTTCCGACCCGGATCGGAATCGGCCCCTCTGTAGAGGGTATTCAGACAAGATATCGATTTGAAAATGTCGACTTACACAAATATCGAGTTGGAAATATAGTCACACAGAAATATTGACAGCAAGAATATCGAATTTGAAAATATCTATTTTTTATTTAGTAGTTATGTATTTTAGTTTATATTTTAAATGTATGTGTTTTATGTTTTTTGTATGAGTATTATTTATGTTTTTTAATATTTGTGTTACATTTTTAGTAGTTATCAATTTTATTTTAAGTATATTTTGCGTTTTTTAGGTCTGTAGCGGATTGTAGGTTTATAGGGAAAAGGGTGCAAAGTAATTCAATTATAATAAATTAATGTTTATTTTTTATTTATTAATATTTCTTTAATTGAGTTTTTATAGTGTCAATTGTGGGAAGTAATTTACGTGTAATTAATTATTAATTGGTTGTTAATTAATAGTATTAAATAAATAATTGGTAATTAATTATGGTAATTGTATACTTTTTTATCGATGCGGGTGGTGGGGTTTATAGGGGTAAAGGGTTGGAAGTAATTTATTTGTAATTAATTATTAATTACTTGTTAATTAATGTTAATTGGTACTTAATTATGGTAATTGTGTAATTTTTTTCAGGTGCAGGTTGTGGGGTTTATAGTGGTAAAGGGTAGGATGTAATGTTTGAAAAATCCATAATTAGTTGTTCATTTATATTAATAATTGATTGAAAATAATTATCAAAATTGTGTAATTCATTTTAGGTGCGGGTTGTGGGGTTTATAGAGGTGAAGGGTGGGAAGTAATTTATGTTTAATTAATTAATAATGAGTTGATGATTAATATTAATTAATTAATTAATTGAAAATTAAATATGGAAATTGTGTAATTAATTTTAGGTGTGGCTTATAGTGTTTATAGGGGTAAAGGTAGGGAAGTAATTTATGTTTAATGAATTAATAATTAGTTGATCACTAACACTGATTCATTAATTGATAGCTAATTAGGGTATTTGTTTATATTTTTTGTGTGGGGGGTTTAATTTTATAGGTGTACAGTGTGGGGAGTAAATTAATTTTACTTACTTTATAATTACGTGTTAAATATGATTCGTTTTTAATTGAAAATAAGTATTAATTGTGTAACTCATTTTTTTACAGTTTAATTTTAGCTGTGGGTTGTGGGGATTATAGGGGAAAAGTGTGGGAAGTTAATTCATTTTTATGAGTTTCAATTTGTTTTTTAATTAATAATATTTCTTTAATTGGTAATTCATTATTTTAATTAAGGAAGTACATTTAAAAAAAATTAGATGTTGGTTTTGAATTGTGTGGTGTTATGGAGTAGGAAATAACAAAAGTAAATTTATGTAATAATGTTTTTTTTTCTAAATCACTTCTAATTAAAAATATTTATTTGTTTGAAAAAATATTTTTTATTTTATTTAATATAATATTTGTAGGGATTCGTAATATGTATTTAACAACATATGTTTTTTATTAAATATTTTAATATTAAATATATTTTTATTTTTAACATATTTATATATTATTTAACTTATTTGGGTTTTTTAATATTTTTGTTGTTAATATTTTGTTTGTTTTGAATTTTGAACTGACTGGAGTGAGAATATTAATTGTTACCCCTCCACAATAACACTTTCCCTACTGTTGCACTCACTGGAGTGGGAATAGTAATTTTTACCCCTCTGCTACCCAACAATTTCCCTACTGTTGCACTCACTGGAGTGTGAATAGTAATTTTTACCCCTCTGCTATCCAACACGTTCCCTACTTTTGCACTCACTGGAGTGGGAATAGTAATTTTTTCCTCTCTGCTATCCAACACTTTCCCTTCTTTACACTCACTGGAGTGGGAATAGTAATTTTTACCCATCCGCTATCCAACACTTTCCCTACTGTTGCACTCACTGGAGTGGGAATAGTAATTTTTCCCCTCTGCCATCCAACACTTTCCTACTGTTACAATGATTGGAGTGGGAATAGTAATTTTTACCCCTCCGCTATCCAACAATTTCCCTACTGTTGCACTGACTTGTGTGGTAATAGTATTTTTTACCCCTCCGCTATCCAACACTTTCCCTACAGTTGCACTGATTGGAGTGGGAATTGTACATTTTATCCTGCTCTATCCAACAATTTCCCTACTGTTGCACTCAGTGGAGTGGGAATAATAATTTTCACCCTTCAGCTATCCAACATTCTCCCTACTGTTGCACTTACTGTAGTGGGAAGATTTTTAAATAATTTGATTTTTCAATTTATTATAGAATGTGTTTGTAATAGATTTTATGTTATTGTACATATACATATATATATATTTGCAAACATTTTATATAATTTTAAAATATAAAATAAATTAAAATTAATAGTTTAGTAATTGTTTTAAAGTAAATATATATTAATTATTATGTATGTGTGTTTAACTATTTTTAATGAAGTTTATTTAACATTCAAATTAAATCTACATTTTTTTATATTAATATTAGTATTTAACATATTTGATATGTATTATTATATATGTGTGTGTGCTTATATATATATCTATATATATATATATATATATATATATATATATATATCAACAAAGATTGGAGTCCCAAACGCGCTCTCGGAGTCAAGAAATCACCAGGGAAACGGGAGGTCACTTAGACACAGGTAGGTTTATTAACGTCATAAACCTGCTGCAACGCGTTTCACCCGCGAACGGGCTTGTTCACACAGCGTGTTCAAAACAAATGCCACATTACATACTGATTCGTATAGACATAGTTGTCATAGAGAGAGGACTTCGTGACTCCCACTCAAAGGTACATGTATCAACAAATTGAGTTGCACACAGTGCCATATTGCACTCTGTTAATACTGCTGGTCAGTATTGTTAAATAAACATAGAATGCATTTCAGTCTTAGCAATTCGTAATTGTACACAGTGAAAACCGGTACTCAAAATAGTAATACAATAGTGTGACAAGGTAAAGCGATAAAGTAAGAATGACACTAAATCTTAAATTCATGGTCAAAAATCGCATAATTATTCGTGAGGTTAAGTGTTAGATTGTCCTCCGCTATGTGTCATTGCCCGTGTGGGATCTATTGTGGCACCTTGAAATCAAGCAAAGTTACTTTTACTTTGTACAAATAAAACTTTATACAGCCTCGTGGTCAATACACAATCTATTGTATTCGCCTAATAGTGGCAAGAGGCTGCCTATTGTAAATACGCTTTGCCGCCCCTTACACACGCATATCCATGGGATGTATAAGATTATACTAGGGGGCGCTGACCCAACATTGCAAATATGACGATGTAAAAATAATAACATGTAGGACCAAAGGAGTGTAATGTTCGCCCAATAGTGGCACAACACAGACTCTATCTATTCAGTCATATACGTAAACAATAGATTGTGTATTGACCACGAGGCTGTATAAAGTTTTATTTGTACAAAGTAAAAGTAACTTTGCTTGATTTCAAGGTGCCACAATAGATCCCACACGGGCAATGACACATAGCGGAGGACAATCTAACACTTAACCTCACGAATAATTACGCGATTTTTGACCATGAATTTAAGATTTAGTGTCATTCTTACTTTATCGCTTTACCTTGTCACACTATTGTATTACTATTTTAAGTACCGGTTTTCACTGTGTACAATTACGAATTGCTAAGACTGAAATGCATTCTATGTTTATTTAACAATACTGACCAGCAGTATTAACTCCAAGATGGCCACTATGGCCACAATCTACAAACTTAGTGGTCCTTCCTTCATGTTTATTGAAACATTGGAGTCTTCTTACATGTCTTTAAACACCCGTGTATTTAAGGTATTATTTGTAAATTGAACTCTGACATTGAAAAAGGTCGCGAAGACCGAAACCGGTTTGTCAGCATGGTGGAATAAAGCTTTTTTGAAATCCATTGGCTCGGAGTGCGTTACCAGTCTTAGAAGGCTAAGACGTTCCTTGTTTGAATATATATATATATATATATATAATTTTTTTCTTGTTCAACTTTATTTTTTCATCTATATTTTTTACTTCCATATTTTTTTTCATCGATATTCTGGCAGTGAATCATATTATTTCTTGTAATCCCTTTGTCTTTGTGTTTTCTGCTCTCTTCCTAAAAATCCCTGTATACCAAATATGTGTATTATTCTTATCAAGTGTCAAAGTGTTTCTCCTCTTTGTCGTTTTGTTTCACATCTTACTAATGGCTAAAACAGAAAAAAAAATCATAAAATCAAATAATACTAATTAATTAATGGAAATCCAAACAAAATAATATGGGTGTGTATCTCAATAAATATATATATATATATATACTTATTAATGGATGAAAAATAAATATATAAAAAGAAGATGAAGAAAGAAAACATAAAAAATATTATATGCATACATATATGTATAACTTTATCATTATATCCATATATAATTAGATCAATATATCAACAGCGTATGTAGTCATGATTGTATGTGTATGGGTTTATTTGCCCACATGAACACATATCTGTCACAATGTGTAAATATGATTATAGCAATTGTATCTATAAGTGCTTCACTACTGAAATATTGAGACAAATATCAATTTTAAAAAATAAATTATAAATCCTTAATTTACAGCAAAACTGGAAAGCCTGAATATGTATATATTATCCATGCACGTACATATTGGACTTTATCAGTATATCTCACGCTTATTTTACATATGCATATAATAATAAAATCTCTATGTATACCGCTTATCTGTGGTTATGCATCTACATATTTATATATTTTCCTCCCACTGCAGAATAAAAGTTTACTACTCTCACCAAACCTCACTAAACTGCCACTCTATGACTCATCCTATTCCTCGTCCAAAATATCCTCTAACTTCACTCTCTGACTCATCCCAAGCCTCTTTTACTACTGTGAACTCCCAAATGACCCTTTCCAAACACGTCACTCCTATATCCATCCTTTATTCTACTCATCCAATTAAGAGGGCTCTTTGACTCATCCCAAACAACATTTACTACTATGAATTCCTAAATGATCCATTCTAAGCTCTTCCCTCCTCTTCCCATCCTTTATACTATTTATCAAATTAACAGACTCACATATCTACCACTCCCACCACTGCCAATAACAATTTATCTTTGTCACTACTAATCCATCACTAATCCACCTTTGAGTTCCGGAACAGCGTGCTACTCACCGGACAGCCCTTTAAGACCTCATCAGAGGTAGTAAGCAATATATAAATACAATTACAATATACACTAATAGCTCCAGCATTGAGTAAGATATAACTAGCTTTGTGCTTCCAGCATTGAGTAAGATATAAATAGCTTTGTGCTTCTCTCAGTTTGTGGAAAGTATATTACAGACCATCATACAAAAAGGGGTCTTGTGGTAATCCAAGTTGAGCTGGACAGGAATGAGGCAGAACCAATAATCAGGGTAAAGCAAACATTCAGGGGGAAAGGTTGTCCAATCTGCAGAAATCGGAAGTTATGTTGCCACCTTATGAAAGACCAGCCAGCCTCCATATAGAGTACTGTGTCAGGGTATTTAAGTCAAACCAGGCATAGTGCCTCAGTTACTGAAGTGCTTTCTTTCTTAGGTGTGATTTTCTGGACACAGGAAGCAGAGGTCCTCAAACTGTGAGGCACTCCCCTCTGGGGAGGCCTTGATTGATCCCAGGGGATGGGGGCACCATGCACTGGCCAAGAGATGCATCATGTTGAAAAACGCTACGTTGTTTTTTAGTGAAAAAAGAGCAGTAGTCAGATTCTCTATAATGAGAGATCACTAAGATATTTTCTCATTCATATCCTGGCTGGAAGTAGGTGTCAAAGAAGGAGGACTTCAAAGTCAGTGTGTAAAGAATCACGGTGTGGATACTCTCATACTTCAGAAAGGCCTGGCTGGTCAGAATATTATGTTGGCAATCAAGTATCTGATTGCTTTCTTAATAAGGATATTTGAACATAACTGCATGACCCTCTGAAATCTTGGCACTCTGGCAAATGGAGCCAACACAGAGAGGAGAGTGCTGGCAAGGATAGTAATGGTGAATCTTGTCAATTAGATAAAGTAAACCAATTATCAAGAGAGAATGTATCACTTGTACCAGTGTAACCAGGGTCAGGTATGGTGGCCTTCTTAAAAACCCTCATTCACATACAAAGGTGGTTGGGCGGTACATCTTGATTATCCGCCTACTATTCACGTGACAGCATCACCATTGTTTTTTTTTGGACATGCTATCCTCCACCTGGAGGTAGACCCACTGGTAATACAGTAGTGATCAGTGATGAAAGAGTGCTAGAGTGAAGTGAGTTATAATTGCCTACTTCTCCAAATTTAAAACTTGTGTAATTAATGGGAGATGTGGAAAAAGTAATATCAAGGTGGTGCGTGTGAAGATAAGTTATTGATCTAACGCACTGGTTTCTCCTTGTGGGCGTTCGACATGTTTGAGCACCATAAATGCCCAGCCGGGTCGAGGGGCTTTCTTCAGGACCTTAGGAAAACTGAGGTTGCTAGATCAGCAGCCTAAATAGGTAGGTCATTGACTTACCCTTCTTCTATAATTGTTACAGGTTATTTGTACCTATAACTTGTCTTCCCTATTGTGGGCCGCCTCGGGGGACCGGCAGGCTTTTATTTAAAACCTGCTCTGTCAGTGTCTGCTCCTGCGACTAGTGGTCACTGATTACATATCCCCGAAAAAAACAATGATGATGCTGTCATATGAATAGTAGGTGGATAATCAAGATATACCACCCAACCACCTTTGTACGTGAATGAGGGTTTTTAAGAAGGCCACCATACCTGACTCTGGTTACACAGGTACAAGTGATCCATTCTCTCTTGATAATTGATTCTCTCTTGGAAGCCAAATGGATCTCAGCTTCTCTCTCCCTCTTTTGATTTAATACAATTAGATAAAGTAGACAGTGCTTATAAAAGGCCCAGTGTATAAAAACAAGGTGCTTAAAATGGGTCTGCTAAGAAATAGAGGTAGCTCTTGCCAGGATACCCTTGCGGGTGACAGTGTACTTTATAAATATACACAACATAAGTTAACATATGATAGCATAGCAAAATCTATCAGTAAAGGTCCCCATAAAGTAAAGCAAAACAAGCAAAACTGGCACACTCCCTGGTCACCTTAACTCCTAAATGAAGAGTTAACAGGCACTCTTCACTCATGTCCGTAATGAATCGAGCAAAGGCCCCAGTGCATGGGGATTAGACAGGAAGGGCCAGTAAGCATCTCTCCCATGACTGTGACAAGCGAAACAGGATTTTCACATCTTCTGCAATTAAAGATGCCACCACTACCAGTCCTTCTCAGCCAACCAGAGGACAGTAGTTACTCTCAAAGGGAGGGATAACCTTTGGGTCTCTCTTCTGAGATCAGAGAGATCACATTTTTTGTTTTTTTAATTGATGGATAGGACAGCAAGGACTAAATAACTATGAATCTTTATCCTCACAACTTATTGCAGAGAGTTTAAAAATGCCAAAAATGTGGTTCTCGGTGCTACATAAGGAATTAAGTGATGATTATTTCTAATTAGAACAATAAATTGGCTGAGACAGTAAATACTGTTCGATGGGGCTGCTTCAATCAATCTGGCCCACTGTGAATTACACTGGGCTGAATTCTATTAAATCGTAATTGTCTGTGTCCCCATAAATCATAACCAGCAGGATACATTACAGATTAATCTTTGCGCTAACTCAAGAGGAACAAACCAGCTTACTTCTCTCTGAAACAGATGAAACCCTAGACATGTTTTGAACCATTTGGCTCATCATTGGTGAGGTACATCCTGTGCTCCAATGGTACAAAAAACCTAGGTAATATCAGGCCATGTCTATGTCTCCAAAGACAAGGGAGGGAAATGCATTTATGTATTCTATCTCCTAGTAATTTCTTTGAGCTGCATTTTATTCCACCAATTTCATCCCCTATGTGCCATATCAGACAGGGTTCAACCAACCATATGCAGCTCGCCCAGGCCATGCTGAAAAGAGAATGTCCATCCCATGATGCATGCTGCTGGGACATAGCTCTGTGTAGGAAAGGGGAAAACTCAGACATATTGCAGTACTTTTCTGCTTCAAAGAGATGCAGCACAAACTGCTATTGCACATCAAGACTGCAACCCACCTCTGGATACGAGATTTTTAGAAAACTTATGGACTGAGCTTTTTGAGTAAATATTCATCACTGGCAAATACTATGGACTGCATTGTTTTACAATGTTTTGATCTAGCTATGACCATTATTGTTGGCTCTACATCAATAAAGTCAGTTGAAATCAAACCAGCAGGATACATCCACTCTGCTTGAGATACGATCAATCAATCAGTCAATTGATTTGTAGAGCACTTCTTGTCACCCCTGAGGGTATCAAGGCGCTCACAGGGTCAGTTAATTAGCCAAATAGCCAGGTCTTCAGGGCCTTTCAGAACTCTGGAAGAGGGGGGGATGCCCAGAATTGAAAGGGTAGCTTGTTCTAGATATGTGCTGCTATGCGGAGCTGTCTGATGGGCTGATAAAATTTCAGCTGTGGTTCAAGTAGGTGGATCCACTGGTGTGTAGGGCCTTGTATGCGTGGGTCAGGAGCTTGACCTGGCATCTTCTCTGTACAAGGAGCCAGAGGGGTTCTCTGAGTAAGAGGGTGATGTGGGTTTGTCTAGAGAGATCCAGGACGAGTCTGGCTGTTGCGTTCTATATGGTCTGCACAAGCAAAGCCAGATGTATTATAGATGGTTATCGTTTTTTTTATGAGGTGCCCATGATCCTTTGTCCAACATAAAAAAGAGACCCACATTTGGACACACCAAAAATCCAGGCTTACCAAACAAAACAGTAAAATTGATAAATTGTTTCATTCCAATGAATTTCGGCCTCTGGTGATTACCAGTGGCAGGGTTCTATAAAGCTGTGCGTTTCTTGTTGGTGGTACAAATCACAGAGGTATGTAAATCAGCATGCTGTTTACAGTTAATAGACAGAGACACCAGTCAATTTATATCAATCATCAGTAATTATTTTGGGTGGATTCAGTTCTGTAGTTGTTTAGCTGATGTGTGTCATTAGTGAGAGACAGCAATCATACACAAATCATCATTCAACCCATCCCAAAAGGGACAGTCCCGTGCCCTTCTACTGGATGATGTACATGACTTGTCTCATCAGTGAGGTACATTAAGGTGTAAGTGATAAAATGTCGACAGCACAGAGGTGAGTTAGCAAATAATTCGAAGACTGAAGTTTGAATGTCAGGGAGTGCAAGTAAAATAGACATTCAAATACAGAAGATGCAAATTCACTCAGGAAGTGAGTTTTAAGGCAAAAGATCACATAATGATGTTTTAGGGCCTTGAGTTTAATTAAAGGACTTTTTTCCAAACAATGTCCTGTATTCAAGCAACTGGTTTGCAGCAGAGTAATATGAGCAATATGAGAATTAAATAGACTTGAAATCCTACATGGAAAGACTGTCCATATTTTAACAGCAAAAAAAGAGGGGAAGACTAACATGTAGCACTGAGATGTGCATTCTGTATGGATTCATCTTCTACTCCTTTAATATGTCTGTGTAGTTAATGACCATCTTCCGCATGATACCCCCCATATTTTTGCCCTGGCTTTAGAACTCTGTGCACTTAACCCCTGCTAACCAGTAGTAAAGTACATGTGCTCCCCCTTTATGAATAGGCCACATTACAATGCATGCGATACATAGCATGCCATTATAATGCGGTTGTTACAACGACCGCATTGTTACATCGCATACCATTACAATACCTTTACAACCCAAGTCGTTACAATGACTTGCTGTAGGGGGCGATGGATGTTGGAATAGTATAATTTTCTATTCCAACTCCAGTCTGTGCAACAGTAGGGAAGGTGTTGGATTTAAAATCCAACACCTTCTGTGCCCTACAGCAAGCAAAATACAGACTTTCTCAGCCTGGAGACAGAGTGTTCTCAGTGCAGGCAGCCTGCCTGTGGAACAACGTACCAAGTTTGCTGCAAAAATTCCCTGATCTTGGTCAGTTCAGTAAATCTATCAAAACTTGGCTTTTTACTGGGTAATGGTGGAGTAGAGCGTGACTGACCATGTTAGGATGTTTAGAGTCAGCACGCCTCCTCGGCAATTGTGCATTTTAGAAACATAAGTAATAATAAAAATGATGAGGTCCAAAAAGCTACTTTCTCTGTGCCAGGCCTCGCTGTACTATGTAGAAAACCAAAGTACACTTTAAAAATACTAATACTGGCTCTTGGGAATGGGAATAGCTAGAAAAATAATTATACCACTATTTTTAATGGTTATTAAAATCCAAATTCAGCGGTGAACTTGGAGTTTTAATAAATATTAAGGAAAAATAACTTTAAGGTAGTTTCCCTTAACCTGCCTGAACTCAAAAGGCCAATTAGCATAAATCTCTATCAGTTCTCAGCCTGTGCTCAGCTTTAAATAGGTGTGAAAAAGGTGTGAAATGGTTCCAGGAGAAACAATAGGCTGACCTGAATAAGCAGATATGACTGCTTTGAAATCTACAAAATATGCCAGGTATCGGCTGTGGGCATCCTTTATGATACTACGGTAACAAATCTTGCTTAACAGGTCTGTTGAGCCACAGGTCTGTTGAGCCACATGTAACACTTGGGACATTGTATTGTATTGTATTGTAATTGCATTTATATAGCGCTTACTACCCCTGGCGAAGCGTTGAAGCGCTTTTCCGGCGAGTAGCACGCTACTCCATACCCCATGATGTTGAATTAGTATAGTGAAATATGAACATAATTTGAGTGGTGGATATTAGTCAGTTATTTGGATTGTGAAGTATAGCAGAGGGATAGAAGAGGGAAAAAGGTTTGCATTTATAAAGCGCTTGTTACCCCTGATGGGGTGTTGAAGCGCTTTTTTCAGCGAGTAGCATGCTACTCTGGAACCCATTAAGGATTGGTGGTGAATTAGTATAGTGATATATGAAAGTAATTTGAGTGGTGGATAGCTTATTCAATTATTTGGGTAGAGCAGAGTAAAGGAGGGTTAGAAGAGGGAAAAAAGGTTTGCATTTATATAGTGCTTGCTACCCCTGATGAGGTGTTGAAGCTCTTTTTTCAGCAAGTAGCACGCTACTCTGGAACTCTTAAAGGATTAGTGGTGAATCAGTATAGGGAAATAAGAAATTTGAAAAGTGGATAGTCTGTTATTTTGATTGAAAAAGATAGTGGAGGGATAGAAGAGTGAAGGATTTCGAAATTTTTTTTTTTGGAGGGGAGGTCATAGCAGTAGGAGGAGACTTGGAACGAGTAAAAAAGGATGTGGTGGGAACCAGACACAAAAATTCCACCCCGGGTTTGCCTGCTGTCAACAAATCGAGGAGGAAGATTATCCCTGAGAGTGTGCATGCCCCATCTACACCTACAGCGGTCTATCCTGAAGTTACAAGGAAGAACACCCCAGTTGATAGTCTTTTGGCTTCTTTCAAAGTCTTTGAAAGGAAGATTATTTCAGCCCTAAATGCGTTTGACAATCGTATCTCTGCACTTGAGCAAACTGTTGGTTCTTTGAAGTGATCAGTGGGTACCCTATATTCAAGTATAAGTAGCCGGCGCTACAATCCCCAGCATACCATCCCAAACGCAGGTCTGAGTACTTTCCATTGCCAGCAGAAGCGGGGGAGCAACATCTCATGCTCAAGCAGAGGCCCAGGTCTCATCGGCAGCTTTATCACAACAGCCTTTGCGATCCTACACTCCCAATCTACCCGATGTTCTGAGGGTCAGGGAGGCTAACTCTGGGTGGCAAACACTTGGTATGGCGACCCAGAAGGGAAGCCTGTGCAGCTCAGATTTGTCTGCCGCTGCCACATCTCAACACTCATGGCCGACATAGTGCCCCTCCAATACCACCCATCCAGGTGCCCTTGGCGTAACTCCCTACGTCATTGTACTGGGGGAAGTGCCCGCTTTGTGGAGGGTGTCAGAGGAAAACTTCAATCAACTTAAAATTAAGACTGTTCACTGGCTGGCAACTAGGACTAATGCTTTATATCCCACCACGCAGATGCTGGCAGAGAAAGTGTTGTGTAAATCTGAGTACTGAGGCAAGTGGGATCAGTTTTGGAAGCCCCTGATTTTGCATGGCAGAAAATGGAGGATGGACACAGCTTACCAAAGACCGATGAAGTGTATTGCCTACATTCCTGTGGCTGGAGATACAGACATTAAAGTGTGGAGGGTGGCGATAGGGATACCTTTAGAAATTAGTTGAAAGGGAGATAACAGGATGCAAATAATTTTCTTGTGGCTCCATTGTCTGGTTGCTGAAGGTCCCTGCTTTTGTCCTACCAGGCTTCAACCTTTGTGTTTGTTGTGGGTACAGTGTCTGCCTCTAACTGGATATTAGTGTATCCACTAAGGACATTAGGATGTGGAAGGACATTAGGATTACCATGTTACACTTCCTATGCACACACACACCTCCCTCAGATCAATTTGAGTGTGATAAAAGGCTATCACCATCTTGAAAATGTCCTGACACAGCAGTTTGGGCCTGTTTGCAATAAGGAGAACATGGACTACTGAAAAAGTGGGTAGGGTTGGCCCTGTGAGATTTTACCCCACTGGTTAGGCAGGGGCCAAAGGTCCTTCTCATCCACTTGCTCATGCCAAGCATAAATGTGGCACCTCCAGGCACCTACATAAGGACACTTTCTAGACCTGTGGAAGATTAAAAGAAGACTGGATTTGCTGTCTGTAAACTTAAACGAGCCCTGAGCACTGGACCTGCTGCTTCTTTTTTTTCTGTCCTTATTTGCCTTGTTGCCACCCTTCTTCTTACGAAACCGCCCTGGGTTTTCAACCTCATTCGCTGGATACAAGGGGGTAGATAAAAGCTTAGGGAACAAAGGCCCCCCATGACCGGAACACACTCGAATACCACTGGAGGGCCTCCTCCCCCAGCGCACAATCAAACCCTTTCCCTTGTCTTCCTGCATATACAGAGAAGATTCCCACCAGCCGAGGCAGATATAGGCTTAATTATTGGACTGTAAAACCAAAAAACCCCAACCTTCAACCATATTGTGCTAGAAAAGCTTCCAGAAATTGTATCTCTTTCTCGTCTGATCCGAAATATCCTGCTTAGCAACAAATCTCACTGATTGTAGCCAACCACCCTCCGTTGTGGTGGCAGGAGAGACCCATAGTTTAGATATCTCTCTTTGAGCCAGAAGCATAGCATAAAATACAAGCTTCGCACTGTCACTCGAGCCCTTACCTTGCAGATCTGATCTTCCAAATATAACCAGCTCAGCACTTACCTTGATCTGCAGACCTAGAACACTTGACAGTCAACTACTCACGGCCTCCCAAAACGTTTGAATCTTCGGGCACTGCAGAAACATGTGCAAATCATCTTTGTTCGAGCTTCTGCACTTAGGACACGCCACCACTCCACCTGAACCAAAATTTCGAAAGCCTTCATAGGGCCCGATTCATAGAACTAACTTAAGACAAAATCCTAAACTTACTAACTTTTGGTATTCACAGAAGGCACTTACTCATTTCAGTATTCACAGAAGTTAGTAGTCCTAACTTTAGGACTCCTAAATGCCTTCTGTAAATACCAAAAGTCTTAAAGTTAGGATTTTTCTCAGTTTAGGAGTAGTAAAGTTAGGACTCCTAACTTTAATCAATCAATCAATCACGGCATTTGTAAAGCGCGCTACTCACCCGGGAGGGTCTCAAGGCGCTGGGGGAAGGGGAAATGTCACTGCTCGAACAGCCAGGTCTTGAGCTGCTTCCTGAAGGAGAGATGGTCTTGGGTTCGCCGAAGGTGGGTGGGGAGGGAGTTCCAAGTCTTGGCTGCCAGGTAGGAGAAGGATCTTCCTCCGGCGGTGGCTCTGCGGATGCGTGGAACGGTGGCGAGGGCGTGGCTGGTCGATCGTAGCTGGCGGGTGGGCGTGTAGAAGGTCATGCGGTCGTTGAGGTACTTGGGGCCCAGGTCGTGGAGAGCCTTGTGTGCGTGGGTGAGGAGTCTGAACGTGATTCTCTTGCTGTCGGGGAGCCAGTGCAGGTCTCTCAGGTGTCCGGTGATGTGGCTGTGTCGGGGGATGTCCAGGATGAGTCGTGCGGAGGCGTTCTGGATGCGTTGGAGTCTTTTTTGAAGTTTGGCTGTGGTTCCGGCGTAGAGGGTGTTCCCGTAGTCCAGTTGGCTGGTGACGAGTGCTTGGGTGACGGTCTTCCTGGTTTCGGTGGGGATCCATCTGAAGATCTTGCGGAGCATGCGCAGGTTGTTGAAGCACGAAGATGTGACGGCGTTCACTTGTCTGGTCATCGAGAGGGAGGAGTCCAGGATGAAGCCCAGGTTGCGTGCGTGGTCTGTGGGTTTGGGAGCGGTGCCCAGGGCCGGGGGCCACCAGGAGTTGTCCCAGGCGGAGGGTGATGATCCCAGGATGAGGACCTCCGTTTTGTCCGAGTTCAGTTTGAGGCGGCTGTTCCTCGTCCGGTCGGCGACGTCTTTCATCCCTTCGTGTAGGTTGGCTCTGGCGGTGGTGGGGTCGTTGGTGAGGGAGAGGATCAGCTGGGTGTCATTGGCGTAGGAGATGATGTTGAGGTTGTGTTGGCGTGCGATGGCTGCTAGGGGGCTCATGTAGACGTTGAAGAGGGTTGGACTGAGTGAAGATCCTTGTGGTACGCCGCAGATGACTTCGGTGTCCTCGGATCTGAAGGGGGGGAGGCGGACTCTCTGGGTTCTTCCGGCGAGGAACGAGATGATCCATTCCAGTGCTTTCTCTCGGATTCCAATGTTGCTGAGGCGCTTCACTAGGGTGCGGTGGCAGACAGTGTCGAACGCCGCAGAGAGGTCCAGGAGGATGAGGGCCGCTGTTTCCCCGTTGTCGATCAGGGTTCTGATGTCGTCGGTGGCTGCGATTAGGGCGGTCTCGGTGCTGTGGTTGGCCCGAAACCCGGACTGCGAGGGGTCGAGGGAGCCGTTTGTCTCGAGGAAGGCGGCAAGCTGTCTGTTGACGGTCTTCTCGATGACTTTGGCCGGAAAAGGAAGGAGCGAGATGGGACGGTAGGTCTTGAGGTCGGTGGGGTCTGCCGTTGGTTTCTTCAGGAGGGCGGTCAGCTCGGCGTGTTTCCAGCTCTCCGGGAAGGTGGCGGTGTGGAAGGAGGAGTTGATGATGTCCCGGAGATGGGGTGCGATGATGGCGTCGGCTTTGTTGAAGACATGGTGTGGGCAGGGGTCAGTTGGAGATCCAGAGTGGATGGAGTTCATCGTGCGGGTGGTGTCTTCGGTGCTGATCGGGGTCCAGTTGCAGAGGGTGGTGGTGGCGGGCGTTGGTTCGGTGGTAGGGTGCGTTGTCTGTGCGTCGAAGCTGTTGTGTATGTCGGCGATCTTGCGGTGGAAGAACGAGGCGAGTGAGTTGCAGAGGTCTTGCGAGGGAGTGATGTCGTTGTATCTGGCGCTGGGGTTTGAGAACTCTTTGACGATGCTGAAGAGTTCCTTGATGTCGTGGGCGTTGTTGTCAAGTCGTTCTTTGAGTGCCGACTTCTTGGTGGCGCGGATCAGCTAATGATGTTTTCGGGTGGCGTGCTTGAGGGCGGTCCTGTTGTCTGTGGTCTGGTCATGCCGCCAGGCTTTCTCGAGGGGGCGGCAGTTTTTCTTGGATTCCTTGAGTTCGTTGGTGAACCAGGGGGTTTTCTTGCTGCCGGGTCTGCTGGGAGGGTTCTTTAGTGGTGCGAGGTCATCGGCGCAGGCGGTCAGCCACTTGATGAGGTTGCTGGCTGCTTCGTTGGGGTCCGTTGTGCTGGCGGGAGTGTTCTGGCTGAGGTTAGGTGGTGAGCTGCTCGGCGGTGATCTTGCTCCAGCTCCGGCGGGGGGCCTGTTGCGGGTGGTGGGTCGTAGTTCTTCTGAAGCTGAAGTGGACGCAGCTGTGGTCGGTCCAGTGGAGTCCAGTGGCGTGGCTGAAGGAGATGTGCTTGCTGGATGAGAAGACGGGGTCAAGCGTGTGGCCGGCGTAGTGGGTGGGGGTGTTCACCAGTTGCTTGAGTCCGAGGTTGGCGAGGTTGTCCAGCAGGGCAGTGGTGTTCCTGTCGTTGTTGTTCTCCAGGTGGAAGTTGAGGTCCCCTAGGAGGATGTAGTCAGCGGAGGGGAGGGCGTACGGGCTGATGAAGTCTGCGATGTCTTCGCTGAATTGTGTGCGTGGTCCCCGGGGTCTGTAGATGAGGGTGCCTCGGAGGGTGGTCTTGGGGTCAGTGTGTATCTGGAAGTGCAGGTGTTCGGCGGCGGTGAAGGTTTCGTCGGAGTTAGTCGAGATGCGGATGGTGTTCTTGTGTATGATGGCGATGCCTCCTCCCGTCTGGTTGATGCGGTCCTTCCGGGTGATCTTGTATCCGTCCGGGATGGCTGTGGCGATGTCGGGCGCTGAGGAGGCGTTCATCCAGGTTTCGGTGAGGAAGGCGACGTCAGGTGCTGTCGCGTCGAGTAGGTCCCAGAGTTCCACGGCGTGCCTGTGGACGGAGCGGGTGTTGAGCAGGATGCACTTCAGGTGGTTGCTGCTGGTTCTCGACTTGGTGGCATTTAGGACTTCTAAATGCCTTCTGTGAATACCGGAAGTCTTAAAGTTAGGATTTTTCTCAGTTTAGGAGTAGTAAGTCTAACTTTACTGGAAATCTCTCACAAACATCTCTTTACAAGGCTGGTGGAACTCTTTATGTCATTTTCACAGACTGGATGTTTCTTTTGCCTCCGCTTGCAAACCTATAGGTAATGTTGATCTTTTTTGGTTACCCCTCACCACACATCTTGATCGATTGGCTTTGAAGAAGTCTATGCATATCAATTCAGAAAATTTTAAACCCCCTTGAACGACTTTAACTCTCTCCTACTTAAAACTTTTAAAAATCATAACTCCAGTTCTCCTTATTAGATTTTTTGTCATTTTGGTGTTATTTTGTTGATTCATTTTTACTAACCCTGGGTGTAGTGGGCGTAGTGGGGCTACGTGGAGCATCGCGTAGTGCGGCCAAATCTACGCACACACGCACGCTCCGCGTAGCCCCACTATGTGCCGCCGGCCTCCCGCCCGCCCGCCCTCATTTTAAAATAATTTAAAGTATTTTAAAAGTAAGAGAAAATGCCTTACCTGCGGTGCGTCATCCCGGGGCTCCCTCTTCCTGGTTCACGGCAACTTCTTCTCACAAATGCGCATGCGCGGACGCCCACGCATGCACATTTCTCGTGAGAAAAAGTACTTTAAATTATTTTAAAATGAGGGCGGGCGGGAGGCGGGGGGCGGGCAGCTCTGCTCTGCCGTGGCGTGTGTGTAGCGCTGCCTGCTACACCTACTTCGTGAACCGCGAAGCAGGCAGCACTACGTACACTCCGCGGGCGGAGCAGAGCACTACACCCACCATTAATTTTTACCCTATTTTTCTAGTTCGGTTTCTGATATTTATTGTTTGACATTCTGACTTTATTGTTGTTTTTGGGCTGCATAAATACTTTACACATTGCCCTAAGTTAAGCTTGTCTGCTCTGCGCAACAGCTACCACTGAGCTGAGCTCACGTTAATGTAGTGACTTGGAGGGTTCACCCTCACAAGGGTTGTGATTATTCTTTGAAGTGGGCAGTCACCCACCAAAAAAAAAGTCTTAAGTAATGTATGTACGTTGCAATGATAATGCAATCAGGCCCGTCAGATGGTCTTTACCTGTTCAACACTGTAGAGAAATTCTGATGACCGGCAAGGCATGTCCAATCCTGTGCTCAGAGAGTCAGTGAGAACCCATGGCAGTGGAGTGGAGGAGATGGACTTTGCACCATGGATAATATTTTGAATGTTTCAGAAGATGGAACTCTTTAGGGCGACTTCGGACTCCAGATTTAGGCAACCTCTCTTATCTGCTCATCAGGGGTGTGTTGGTTACCTTGAGAAACCTGAGGAACACAGTGGACTGGAATGGCCATAGTGGAATCCAAGACAATTGGTGCTCTATCTAGGGAAGGACACACAGTACTTGCAGGTGTTTTCATCAGACGTGGGGAGTCATGTATGACCCAGAACACCCCCTTCAAACTTTCAGGCTTTTACAACTAGCAAAGAGCTGATTATCCATCCTGTATCAGAAAGTGGCAAGTGTGTGTGTGTGTGTGCATGGGGGGGGCAGCTTCCCACACTTTAATTCAACTTTATTTATTGTAACAGAGGAGCCACTACCAAATATGTTGCACAAATTAAAACCCTCCGTCTTCCAGCTTGTCTTGTTGGCACAGAGTGCAATAAATGTAATGTGGCCATGCCTTGTCTTGAAACCAAAGGGAACACATGTTCAGCAGATTAATACAATGCAAGCTAACTTATTTAGAATTTAAAGCATGGCAGCACGAATTGGAAATGTTGTACTTGTCACACAATCTATCTAAGCCTGTCGAATCCATCTACCCATTCGGTCTATCTACCTGTTTAATCTACCTGATGAATTATTCTGTGCCTGCCCGTCTATCCACCCACGACCTATCTATCCAGGAATCTGGTTATGCATACCTATTTAAGCGAGATAAATGTGCAGAAATAAAACTCAAATCTCCTGTACAGAGAGGTCTCTATAGATGCATGTAAACATCAAAGCCTGGAAAGAGGCGCAAGCATTTTAATATATAGCACCAAACAGCTGGGGCATGTCTCCGTGCACATTTCTCTTGTCTGATAGCAACAGATATTCTCTGCCTGGAGAGCTGGAACAAAGTTCTGCGTGTTGTAAATTTACAAACAACGTCTGGTATTGCTGTACCTCTTAAATCGGAATTATATTCGGTGCTTTTTATTTGCTTTTCTGGCAGGGGATCTTTCAAAGAACCTCTCTTGAGCCATCTGTATGTATTACCCCTGGTAGCTCCCGCTCTATTAAAAAAAATAAGATAAAGGGAGAACTGGAACAGACCCCACCCGATGAGCCCTCTCCTGCAACTTTCCGGTCCAACGTCAATAGCGCCAGAAAGAGCTTCGGACCCCCAAAATAGTCGGCGATTTTAGCTTAAGTGTTAGTTATATTTTTCAAAATATCGTTCTAATAGGTCTATACCGGTCAGCTTAATTTATAATTTTAAATAAATGGCCTGAACGAGTACCGATAAAAAGGTACGGTTCGATGACTGAGATTACATTTGTTACCGTAAATTCGGAACTCTGTATTTTTATTATCTGCAAAAATCCGAAATCATATCTCACGCTTCGATCGTCCATCAAAGTCTATAAAACAGAATATTAAGAAGCCCGGGAAAAGGGAGCAGTGAGATATCCTGAGAACTCAATTGATCTTAAAACAAGTACAGAAGAACGGTTCGTTTTTCTTTCAAATGCTATGAGTGTAAAATATAATTTTGGGTTGTGTAGCCTTGCCTGTGATAGTGAATTAAATTAGATCTTACTAATTATTGCTGGATTCCAACGGGCCGGGCGCTCTAAATGCAGGCAAGCCGGGCTCGCGCAAGTCATTTGATATCAATCACTCATCGTTTGTGTGTTTGGCACTTTGCAGTCCTGTGTGCGTCCCACTGGGACATATCATTTTAATTAACAAAAAATCTTACTGTGTAAAGAGTCGAGTTTCTGTGCATCTACACGAAGAGCCCATTGTGCGTAGGTAAGTAGGTGTATAGTGTATTTATGATTCGGTTTTCGGGGAAACGGTAAAAATGAGGCGCACTGTATAATTAAAGTGCAATTAAGCTGATGTGATCTCGGGTTGAGGAAGGAAGCCCGGCGTATTTCTTGAGGGTATTTTAAGGCTTCTGAGCGTGGGGTATGTAGTCGGATGCACGTTTTATGTTACCAGTCGAGGAGATTCGTGTGTTTAAATACAAAATATATTCGGTGAAGTTCGCGGACGCAGAGTGACGCACTCAGGGTCCCAGCTCGTGGATAATATTAACAATCTCGTCAGATCGTGTCTCCCGCGCTCTTCGCTTCCTGCCGTGCGTGTGTGAACCCATCAGCCTTCACGCAACCCTGGAAGGGCCGATCTGAAGGGTTCGGTTCGAAGCCGGGGGTGGCACGGTTAGTGCCAGGTATCTACGAAGGGCACACGGAGAGAGGGCTTTTACGCTGCCCCTTCTCGGAAACAGTGAGATCAGACACGGCCGGTCCGGAACACGCAGAGACACTGTCTGTGAGAAACTGATCGGCGCTCGTAGCGCACCGCTGGACCTCCAGGACAGACCAGGTATCGGTACACCGCTAGTCCAGGGCCGGACTGGGCATCCGTACCCCGCCGTACCGTCTAAACCTACAACAGAACTGGTCATCGCCAGCCCAAGAGGTGCACCACCGGTCCCTCCAGGACCAAGGCCGAACTGAGACTCGCACCTGAGGTAAAATATCGGCCCTTACAATTCACCGGCAGAACGGGACTTCGCCGGCCCAAGAGGTACACCACGGGTACCTTCCGGATCCAAAGCAGAACCGGGCTTCCCCAGCCCCTGAGCTACACCCCCAGTCCCTGCAAGTGCAGGCCCGCGGCAGAACCGTGCGCCCCCCGGCACACACCGCCGCCAGCTCTTCCAGACCCACGGTGGGGGCGGAGGGCCGGCGTGCACGGCGAGAAAGGGCAGGGCGCCTTTACAACGCGCTACACTTGCACATCTTAAAGTCCGTTTAAAGCATTCAGACTGAAATATTGTAACAATTCGACACGACAAGTCTGTTCTACGTGTAGGCTGGAAGCGCACAGGGCTAGTTATGGAGTATATGTTGTTCACTGTTCCTTCTGTTTCCCCTCTTTTTCTTTCTTAAGTAGTCATGTAAAGCAAATATCTTTCTTTCTTTCTTTCTTTCTTTCTTTCTTTCTTTCTTTCTTTCTTTCTTTCTTTCCTCCATTGCCTGCCCCTCTTTCTTTTCATTTTTCACTCTGTCTATGCTGTTCTGTTCAATCTCCTACTTTTCGCGGGCTAATCTGTTGCTCATCCGACTTTTGAAATAAAGCGCGTTAGCAGGAATCCCATTTACTGCAGCCAAAATAAATAAACGCGGGTAAGATTTCTGGTCGCTCGCGCGGGGCCCCTCGGTATGATGTAAGCCTTTAAACGGGGATCTGGCAAATATAAAGCAGGCATCGCTGGCACTCTCACATATTCTGGGTTGAAAAACTAAAAGCCCAAGTTTGAACCATTTCCGGGGGTGGCACTGGAAAATAGCAGACATCTCACTGAAAGGTAAACACTGTCTCGCTAAAATGACATTGTTTTAATCTTTAGGCAATCTATACGTGTGAGCTCCCTCGAGGGTCAGCCTGCCGGGTTGGCTCAGATGTGGCTGTCAACGTGGGGACTGTAATAGGGCAAAACGTGGTGTGCCGAATGCCTTTCATCTGCTCTAAATCTTAATTCTAACACCTCCTTAAGCCAGGTCTGGGAAAGCAAGTGGATTGATACTTTCTGTACATTCGTCATCGAAGAACCCCGAACTTTAGTTTTGTCTTTTCACAATGGTATCAGCCACCGTCTCCCCTTTAAGGTGACATGCATGCAAACACGGGTGTGAGAAGAGAGAGGGCGCACACAGGGCTTCACATATGCATACTAATGCATGCGTTGTTTTTAATGTCCAACTAAAAGCTAAAAATGACACGTTGCGGAGGGACATGTTCATTCGTGACAACAAAAGCTTGGAATTCATTTCTCCTAAACTTGAGAACCGTTGTCGACCGTTTTACATTTCCTAAATTATTAAGAACCATAGTATTCCAAAAATAAATACAAGAAAACTAGTTAGAAAGGATGCCCACATTTGATGTTAGCGCCAAGAAGGCCCTGCAAGGTTAAATAATGAAACACGTAACATGCTAGAAGTACAAATTAGCCCATACTGTATGTATGTATATATGCGTGTTTTAGGTAAAATACACAATTATTCACAAATTGGAACATAGGCTAGCCTTATCTTACTTCATTTTCTGAGCGAATAAATAGATGTGCGTACAAATGTATGAGCAATGGCACGATTCTTGTCTTATTCTAAATGTTATCAATAAAGTGTATACACAGACGAATATGTACTTTTTCATTATGTGAGCTATATGCAGGTGTTATATATATATATATATATATATATATATATATATATATACACACATTCACAAGTACATCAATGTACACATAAACATAAATCTTCATTGGACATTCTATACGTGTACACGCGCGGGGAAGTATAATATATATACATATACATACATATATATACATATATATATATACACATATATATACATATATATATATATATGTATATATATATATATATATATATATATGTATGTCTGTGTGTTTATAATATCAATGTCTGTGGGTTTTATACACATTCACATGTAAAAGTGTCTGCGTGTACGTGCGAATGACTATGCTGACATGCTTTCAGAAACCAGCACATGTATACATACATATATGTGTACATGTTCATGTTACGTGCGGTACATACATAGACATGTATATGGCCATGAACTGATGTCTATGACTTCATTATCTTTGTCTGAGTCCTTCTCCCCAGAATTATGACTCTCTTAGTTGATATTCTCACGCGCACGCATGAAAAGAGAGCCCCGGGGTGCTGGCTGTGAACTGGACTTCCCAGTGGAAACTGTGTCGGATTCATATATGAAAAGATACGCGATGTGAATGTCTTTTTAACGTAGTTTGTTTGCAGTCAAATGATGAGTGAACAGTAAGAAGTACGTCTGTCTCAAAAGCATTTTGGAACGTGATATATTGGGTGCTTTCTTCTGTGTCTTTGTGTGTGAATGTGTCTGTGTTGTTTTGCGTATTGGTGTTCGCGAGAGGGTTAATGTGCCAATGCGTGTGTATTTCTGTCTGTGTTTTGTGAATATGGCTGTCAGTGCCTGTTAGTTGTTTATCATTGATGCGCAAGTGTGAGTGTAAGTGCCTGTTTGCAAATCTGTTGCAAAGTTTGTGTTTTATTCTTGCATGTATGCTTATGTGTGATCTATGTGTTTGCATGTGTAAACGTGTGCCTGTGTGACTGCCAGAGTGTGTATGTGCCTGTTGGTGGGTGTATGTGCCTGTGTAAGCCTGTGATTATATATGCATCGTGGTTGTGTTTGTGTGAGCGTGTGTCGGTGCGTGTGGTAAGTGTACGCCGGTGTGTTTGTGTATGCATCTTGCATGTGCTTAATCGCGCTTAAGTTTGTGGGGGCATGAGTCTTTATGCGTGTCTCTGCGTTCGCGAGTTTGTGTATGTATATCTCTCTGGTCGTGTCTGTCTGTGGCTGTGTTTGTGCCTGTATGTGCGTCCCTCGTCCTCGGGGTGGGCTACAAAGGAGTATTCCTACAGTGAGGACGCGCCTGCCCCCGTCCTGCCCCGCAGACAGCCGCCTGTGTGCCTCGCCTCGCAGTGCAAGCCTTCTGTGCCTTTATTGAAACCCAGTCCGGGTACAGGAACGGACACCATGTTGAAATCGAGGAAACGTGTCCGTGGCTACATGGCGAACGTTAGTTCAGCAGATTTTCGACAGCCGGTTATTCATCCCCTGTCACCTCGCTATTGACAGTAGCCATCCTGCATTTTGCATGCCCGTCTGCTCCAGATGCCCCCTCCCTTCACAGCCCACTACTTTGTCTGAGTAAGGTAGCCATCGATCCCATAGTGATAGATAGGGCCTTTAAAAGTTGCTCTAAAAAACAACAGCAGGGGAAAAAATCTGTCATCTGCCAGGGGATCGAATTGCCACTTTGCTCTCCCGCTGCAGACAGCAGCAACTGCTGCTGTGAGCGCGGGGAGTGACTGATGCGTGCGACCTGGGAACTTACTCCACGGAGCTGGGACGTCTCCTAGGCTGCAGCGTACAGACAACGCTCGCCTCAGTGTCCTCGTCTGAGAGCCGAGAGCCCCACCTTACTCACAGCCCCTTCTCCCGTATACATCCGACCCCTCCTCCCACACACACACACATACAAACGCAGAGCCCTCTACCCGCATTTCACAATGAACACACAAACATGGAACGTGCCATGCTGTGGTATACTACCCATTCCGCACCAACAAAGGCGAATAGCCTGCCCCGCATTTTCTTTGCAACCTGCCCCTTCCAGACTCTGACGCCCCTCCCACTTCCACCCACAAACATTCCCTGTAATATTAAATAGTACTGAAACACGAGATACAGTATGGCGGACCGCTGAACACTCACCTTTAAATACCGCAACCGTGAGCTGAAAAAAAAAACCCTACGTTGAAGTCTTTGAATTCATTGTCATAACCCGCTCGCCCTCCCCGTGCCCCCTTGGAACGAGCCCACAGAAAGCGCCGCAGTGCCCGGACAGAGGCGCTGAGGTGTGCGGTGTGACGCCCGCCTCCACATCCCGCGGCTCGCACCTTCACCTACCGAGCATGCCGACTGCTCGGCCGGGGAGGGAGCAGGTCTGATGCTCAAGGCAGATAAAAGCCAACTTTCGTCTCTTTCATCACGAGACCCTCCCTGCGCCGAGCCTGCCAGGCGCCTGCTATTCTGCAGGCAGATTCCTGGGCAAGGAGTAACTCCGTCCGAACTTTATCCTCTGCTTGACCGTGTTTCTTCTCCGGAGCTGCATTCAGACGAGGCCACTGGCCACCTGCCTCAGAAGGCAATGTCAGTCAAGTTCACCTGGCAACGTGGCCGTGCACAGCGCACGCCGGGTCCCTCTGTGTGATTGTTTCACACGAATCCGAACAAGTTTATCCGTTGTGGGGGACGGCAGTGTGATATCAAGGGCGGGGGGAGCTGGGATCATTAATATCTCCGCTTCTGAAGTTTAATTGCGACCCGCGGGAAGGGCGGGGATCACATATGTGCAACCCCTGGTAGTTTCAGGAGCAGCCTACACCAACTGGCGCCAAAGCAGGGTTTGGCTAAATTAAACTAACTGGCGCCAATGCAGGGTTTGGCTAAAAATAAGCAGCTCCCAGCGAGACAACCAGCTCGGACCCGCTCATAAAAGATTCCTGACTGTTGCACTAAATTGCGGCTGTTCAACTCTGCAACACCCAGTCAAAGGGCATGTGGATGTAAGTCACAGGAAAGCAAGTTTGTCCCTCGGATGCGGGTGTGAGGTGGTACAGGGCAGTTGTGAGAAGTGCAACAACTCCAGATCTGCTCACTCAGCTGAGGATTAGCTGTGCAAGAAAGGAGACGGGGACGGACAGAGGGATGGCGACAGTGTGAATAAGGGATTGGTTAAGGGGGCCTTGGGAAGGCAGGCTGTGCCGGAGGGCCGAGATATCATTTCCTAATCAAATGAAGGTCGGAAGGAAGGCAGGAAGGAAGGGAAGTGGGAGGTGGAGGGTGGGAACCAAGGAAAGCGGGGTGGAATGGAGCGATAGCAAAGGAGGTGGGTGGGGGCTTATTAAGCAGGTAAAAGCACACTGGAAGGGCAAACATACTGCCTGGTATTATATAGCATACAGGCAGTGGACACAGAGACAGGAGATAAATGTTTGTCACTGCACAGTTCTCCAATCAGACAGCAGGAATAGGCTATTGGAGACAGGTATCTATCTATCTATCTATCTATCTATCTATCTATCTATCTATCTATCTATCTATCTATCTATCTATCTATCTATCTATCTATCTATCTATCTATCTATCTATCTATCTATCTATCTATCTATCTATCTATCTATCTATCTATCTATCTATCTATCTATCTATCTATCTATCTATCTATCTATCTATCTGTCTGTCTGTCTGTCTATCTATCTATCTATCTGTCACCAACATCTCCGAAGGACAACAGAGCACTCATGGGTCAGTTAAAATCAATTTTAATACCAAGCAAACGGGTCAGGTTTCGAGACCATTGTTTATAAAAAGTAGGAGGCACATGGGGCCTCTCTCCTAAGGCCCATAGAGCCCTGGTAACCACACCTCCCCTGGGCTTTAGTTACATAATGAAGAAGGGGGGTGAATGGGACCCACCTCCTTGGGCTCTATAAGCCTCAAGGACCACCACCATCCCGGGTAATCAAACATTGTTGGGGAGACGCGTGGACTCCCCTGAGCCCCAGGGACCACTATCTCTCCGGGGCTAATTAACACAAAAATGGGGGCTCCACGGACCCCCCCCCCCCCCCGAGGATGACCACCTCCTCAGGGCCAAATATTTTTAGAAAGAATGGGAGAGGGGCCTCGCTACCATCCCTTCCGTGCCGTTCTTGGCCCCGGGGACCACCACCTCCCCGGGGCGGCCAATGCACAAGAAAGGAGGGGGTTGTGCGGTCCCGAACCTAGAGTCATACATGGCCCTGGGGATCACCACTCCCCAGGGCTGGCTGTTGCTTTGCCACTTGGTGCTCCCACAATGGACATTGCTGTTTGCTTTTACTTGGCGGGAGCCGTGACAGCTCCCACCAAGTCGAAACGAACACTCCAGTTCCAGCGGGCATGAGCAGTCAAAGCACTACCGCCCGCGGAAAGCAGAGGTTTTCTCTCTTTTCCTGCCTGCAGACATACAAGCAGGGAAAGAGAATAAAGTATTGCTCCTGCATGCAGGGAACTGCATTTCCAGCAGCTTCCTGTGTGCAACAGCAATGCCAGCTCCTGCAGGGAGCCGGCTGGGATTGTGGGGGCCTTGAGGCTCCCCCAGTCCCAAAGGTTAGAAACGAGCAGCAAGAGGCATGGGCGTCCGCAGAACTTTTTCCAGGGGGGGGCGAACCTGGCAAATGAAGGGGCGTGGCTAATGTTATTCAATAGGGGCGGGGCTAAAATGGCAGACAATCAGGATCGGGTAATGTTCAGGCCAACCTGAGAAAAACAAGCATTGGCATAGCCAATAGGTCTCGCCTTTGGGACCTTATGACTGACTCACTGACTGAAGAACTTATATAGCGCACTTTTGCCAAGGCGTCTTGGCGCTGGGTAAGTATGATGCCGGCAGTATAAGTATTTAGTTCTGCAGCAGGTCCCAAAGGCGAGACCAATTGGCTATGCCAAAGCTTGTTGTTATATCTGGGCATGTTGAGAGGCTAGGGGACTGGGTCTCGATGTCGGGTTGGGAGCACAGCAATGACCTACTCAATTTGAATGCGTAGGTAATACAACCGGAGGGGTGAAATGAAAGGTTTACTACCAGGAATAACAGGAAGGTAGAAAGTTAGGCTGGTTAGAAAGGTAAGGCGGGGTAGAGGCAGGCATGGTGATGAGGGGAGAAACAGATGCATGCTAGGAGAGCGCTGTGAGGGAGTGAGGCGAAATGGGAAGAGGCACTGAAGGTGGGTCGGGTAAAGACCGTAGTGAGGCAAACAGAAGGGTAGCGAGGGGTGAAGGGTAGACAAAGAAGTGAGGTGTAGAAGAAAAAGATTCAGGAGCAGAGACAGGTAAATCAAAGATGGAGAGGGCACAATAACGCAGCCGTAGAACGTGAGAGGGCCAGGTAGAGAGAGGTAGAGGTGTGTCAGAGACAGGTAGAGACAGCTGAGGAAGAGGGAATAATAAAGACTGAGGTAGACAGGTGAGGTAGAGGGGTGCGTTGATATAAAGGAAGTGCAGAGATGTGTCACAGATGTTACTGAAGAGGAAAAGAAGTAGAGATATTGAGAAAGAAGTAAGGTACAAAAAGAAGTAAAGGGGTGAACAGAGGTAGAAAGAGTGGAAGGGGAGAGAACACGTAGAAGATGAATGGCAGGGTAAAATGAACGATCAGGCAGTGAGTGTGAGGAGTGGGATACAGAGGCATATGTGGCAGTGAGTGCGAAGTGCGGGGTACAGAGGGATATGTTGTGGCAGTGAGCACAAGGTGCGGGGTACAGAGGGATATGTTGTGGCAGTTAGCGCAAGGTGTGGGGTACAGAGGGATATGTCATGGCAGTTAGCGCGAGGTGTGGGTTACAGAGGGATATAAGGCAGTGAGCGCAGGCAGGGCCGGCTTTAGTGCTCGTGGCGCCAAGTGCGACAATGCTTTTTGGCACCCCCAATGACCACCTCCACTACAGGTTCTTCATAACCATCCTATGACAGCGCCCCTCAAGCCTTCGTAACCATTCAGTCTCAGGTGCATTTAATTCATTTTATAGCGCCGCTCCTATCAGTGTAAGGTCTCAGAACACTTTACATCACGCAGATTACATAGAGACAATCAATCATAAGTGTGTAAATCAGTGCATAGGAAATGTTACATAAGAGAGAGGACAAGAAGGTGTAGGAGTCACATGTCATCCATACAGGTAGGCAGGATAGTTTAAGAGTGCTTGGTCAGGAGAATCAGAAACCTAGAATTTAAAACCTAGCACCATGGATGGGGGGTTCTCTTTATTAATAAGAATTGATTTCTACCCAAATTAACCCATTTTGCCACATTAGGATAATGAAAAACTGGGGGGAAATCATAACGCCCTAGCCCAGTTTGCATGCATCTTTGATAACAGTTTTTTGCTCACTGTTCCACATTAGGATTTTAACTCATAAAGAGTTATCAACAATATGGTCTCTCTGACAAAAGTGTGACCCATTGACCTATTTACATTACATTACACGCACTTTGTGAGCAGCACGTTCTTTGCAGCAAGCATAGTAACCCTCTGCGCTACCTTAGGATGAGTAGAAACTTCCATTACACAAAACTTTGATCTCTCCCTCCCTCTCTCTCTCTAAGGAAGTGCATTAATCACTGCAGTCATGTAGACATTTTTATTGGTGGCTGAAAATTTCTAGGAGTCCAGGAAAGAAGCAGGTGCTTTTAAAATCCTCATATTAGGGCCCCCTACAGGAAGTCAGCAGCCGGTGCGGTGGCACCGGTCGCACCGCCCTCGAGCCGGCCCTGAGCACGAGGAGTGGGGTACAGGGGGATATGAGGCAGTGAGCGTGGGGAGTGGGGTGCAGAGGGATATGAGGTAGTGAAACACAGGGTCGGGACGTCCTGCCAGACATGATAGGGTGCATACTGGCAGATAGATATGTTATTGACACGAGTCTTTGTAGTTTTAGTGGGATCTGAAATCCGGGCTATGCTGCAACCTCAATTTTAGACTTGGGATAATAATGCATCGACTCCCCCTAGACCTTCATTCAGAAGCCCCCATGCTCTCAAGCTACAGAGTGTTAAAATGAGGTCTTTGTGTCCAGACCTAACCACTCGTGCTTGTGGCGCGCAGCTCAAACTGGCCATTGTCATTCTGTTTGTGATAATCAGCCACAGACAGAATGACAATGGGTGGGAGGGGCTGCGAGGAGGACTGCGAGGCGCCCGATCAGGGAGTTGAGGCCTCTGGCAGGGAACAGCTCTGCTCCCTGCAGGGCCGTAATTACTGACAAAAGGCGTCCGTAAAAGCATGGGTGGCCGCAGGAGGGGCAAGGAGGAGCACTCCAGGGGGGGGGGGGCAAGCGCCCCTCCTTGCCCCCGCTGCGGACGCCCATGGCAAGAGGTAGAATAAAGGTCAGAAACTAGCACAAAGCACCAGAATAAAGGTCAGAAATGAGCAGATAGCAAAATAAAGGTCAAAAACTAGCAGAAAGGGGCAAAATAGAGGTCGAAATAGAGCAGAAGGAGGCAAAAAAGGTCAGAAAGCAGCACCAAGAGGCAAAATAAAGGTGAGAAATGAGCAGAAAGATGCAAAATAAAGGTGAGAAACAAGCAACAACAGGCAAAGAAAAGATTAGCAACGATCTGAAAGAGAAAGAATAGAGATCAGAAACAAGCAGAAAGAGCCAAAGTAGTGGTCAGAAATGAGCAGCAGGAGAAAGAATAAAGCAGACAGAGGCAGAATAAATGTCAGAAGGGAGCAGAAAGAGGCAGAGTAAAGGTCAGAAATGAGAAGAAAGAGGCAAAATAGAGGTCAGAATCCATTAGCAAGAGGCAAAATAAAGGTGAGAAATGAGCAGAAAGAGGCAAAATAAAGGTCAGCAATGAGCAGAAAGAGGCAAAATAAAAGTGAGAAGCGAGCAGAAAGAGGCAAAATAAAGGTTAGCAACAAGCAGAAAGAGGCAAAATAAAGGTGGGACACTTGCTGAAAGAGGCAAAATACAGACAGGTTAGTAGTGAGCAGAAAGAGGAAAAATAAGAGGCAGAATGAGCTGAAAGGCAAAATGGAGGTAAGAAATGAGCAGCAAGACGCAAAATAGAGGTCAGAAATGAGCAGCAAGAGGCAGAATAAAGGTCAGGTTCAAACAGAAAGAGGCAAACTAACAGACAGAACAAGCAGAAAGAGGCAACAGAGAGGGCAGGAGCTAACAGAGAAGAGGCAGAAAAATGACTCGAAAATGAGCAGAGGGGGCACAGAACCGAAGGCAGCAGTGGCTAGCAGACTGCATGCCAGCTGGACAGAAGGACCGTCACAGGGGGTGCTAGCACGAGAATGCTCCCGTGTGCCACCCTACTTTTTTTACTGCGCACCCACTGACAGACCTACTCATACACTCACGCAGCCACTCACAGACCCGCTCGTACACCCAATCACAGATACACTCAGAGACTCATGCACTTCCAGTCCGGGTCTTTGGCATTTGGTAGTGACACAGACACAGTGAGGCAGTGCGGCATGCGGTGTGGGGCGTGAGGTAAAGTGCGCTCAGAACCGAAGCGGAGAGCGGTGAGCAGAGGCAGCGGTGGAGAGGGAGAGTGGGGAGTGGTGAGTGGGGTAAAGGGCTGGGGGTCGGGTAGCTTTCTGGGGGTGGTAGTAATGGCCTGGTGTAACCAGGGGGCCTCGCCTCCATCTCCTCATCCTAGCTCCTTCCCCCTCCCCTGCTAGTCCACTGCACCACATGCGCCCGCTTCCCTTAGCCTCCCTCCTTCACTTCTGCCCCTCCAAGATCACGCTGAGGGGATGCCACGGCTGTCAGCATCTTCCCCGGTGGTTCAACCAAAAATAAGAATAAAAACCTAAAAACTCCAGAGCAGAATACATTTGGAAAGCCTGCGGAAGCGGCCCAGCCAGGCTGGGTGCTGCTTGCAGGCAGCAGCAGACCTCAGGCATATCTGGCACTTGGGTTCAGACTAACTAATGCTCCAGGGAGTAACAGCACACGAGCGCAGTACTCTCCTCAAATACGGAGGAAGCCTGTGAGCGAAAGCTTGACAAATTGAAGCAATCAAGCAAGAAAGCAAGAGGAAGCGCAAGTACGATAGTGCTAAACCCTGAAAACCTGTTGAGAGACCAGGGACTCGCCCGGTCCCCTAAGCCCCTGAGTCCCTCCCTTCCCTCGCTTCCGTTGGTCCAAGCCCCCCTTGGAGTTTGGAGGGGAGCGGTGGAGTAAAAGAAAATCCAGAAGAGCTACTAGCATCTGCTCAGAGCCAGCACCAGCGACAGCATCCAGTCCTTGGCTCCAGTGCAATTAGTAATTGCCCAAGAAGCAACCGGCAACCAGACACTAAGAACCGAGCACTCAACTGCACAGACCACCAGCATGCCTTGAACCACCTAGTACTAATCCAGGACCTGTCAGATGGCCTCCAAGTCGCCCCCAATTAAGAGGGCCAAGGCACAAGGCACAAGGACACAGAAAAAGACGCAATGAGGTCAGGAAGAAAAAGGGAGTTATCCCCCCAACTGCGGGGGACCAAACGCAGGTAGAAGGCAAAATCAACCAAACTAATCAGACTGAACAACCTGTGGACCTAGTGGATCTAGCCTTTCCAACCCCAGCGACACAGGGCTCCCCACCAAGAAGTTCCGATAGTAAGGAGGACCAAGTAAGAGCCTTTCTGCACACCTTTTCCAGCCAAAAATCAAACTCAAAAAATCTTTTTTCTCAAAGATGCCAGTTCCTCCATATTCTCCTCACGCAGCGAAATTCAAGGCCTCCAGGACCTCCTCTATCCCATCCAGTCAACCACCCAGGCGGCAGCCCAGCCATTACCTCATTCAGCGCCCCTTGGACTAATTGCGGAATCCACACAAATAAAGGAAGAGCAAATAGGGGGGCATACTTACAAGAACCTAGCGCCGCCGTAGCTTAAATTATTTGACATTACTGCAGCTATTTGTTTATCGTCTTATTTACAAGTTGCCGCTAACTGCAGTTAGAGGCACTTTTTTCACAAAAAAACGAGATGCAAGGTGGGCCTTCCTGTGAAAAAACTGCAGCCAACCCCACTTCGAGATGTTTACAAGAAATTCCTTGTATGATGAAAACCCCCAAAAACTGCCCCTAAGTTTAGTTAGAGGCAGTTTTTTGAGACCAGAAAATAGCTGGTCTTAAAATTGGTGCAAACATTTGGGGCCTCATTTCAGAGGTTTTGGTGCTGGACAGCGCAGCAAAGAATATTGTTGTGCTGCCCTGTGCCATATCAAAAGCTCATGAATGCGCCCCACAATAAGACAGGGTGAAGTCCTCGGCCTCATTCATGAAAAGTGTTGCATCCCTGCAACAAAACAGCGTTGGCACACATTTTACTGTGCCCTCCTATTGACACCATGGATGCGCCGTATTTACTCTACGGCGCTCCATGTCGCAAGGATTTACAGATATATCAGTATTCTTGACGTATCTGTAAGTAAGTAAGGGGCATATTATCAACGGCCAGCGATTATTATCGCTGGCCGTGCTTATCGATAATAATTTTATCGCAGGCTATCTCTGGAATTTATCGCCCTGGTAGCGCGTTATTAACAATGCTTTTCTCCAGGGCGATAAAAATTCCAGAGATAGAGAGGTTATCGCCCTTTTGCAGGGAACATTGCTGGTTTTCCAGCGATGTTCCCTGCAAAACGGCGATAACCTTGCTGATACGACCCACAGGGTCGTATCAGCATAATCCACCCCCTATGTTAGGGATGGCTAAGTCAGGATTTTAGCTGACGTTAGATTTTGGCGAAAACTGCAGTTTTCGCCAAAATCTAACATGTGCTAAATTCATGTGGGCTGCCTTGTAAATATCGCGATGTAAACATCAGCGATATTTGCAAGGTAGTCCATCAGGGGTACGACCAGTAGCGCCCACTTTGCATCTCATTGGAGATGCAAAGGGAGGCGTTGGGAAAAAGGGTGCTAACATGCAATTATGCATGTTAGCACCCTCTTGTAAATAGGGCGCTGGTTTTATCTCCGCTTTTTGGCTTTGTAAGCCAAAAAAGGGGAGATAAAGTCCTTGTAAATATGCCCCTTAGTATGTAACGAATTTATAGAGCACGCGAATGCAGAGATGTCTTGGCGATAGGGTTTGCAAAGAATGCAAGAGAGACCAGGAAGCGCTAAATCATTCCTGTGTAGGGAATAGCCAGGTTTTGATCATTTTCCTAAAAAGGGGTCTGGTAGATTGAAGCCTAATATGGGTCGGTAGCTCATTCCAGAGCTTTGAGACTCGAAATGCGAGGCATCTGCCTCCCCTTCTTGCCTTATTGATTTTAGGAACCCAAACCAATGCTTTCCAGGCCGATCTAAGATTAAGACGGGGTGTATCACTGAAAGAGTTTCTGAAGGTCCAAAGACCCTCCACCATAGAGTGCTCTATGCACCAGGCATAGCACCTTAAACTCGATGCGTTGCCTAACTGGAAGCCAGTGGAGCTTCTTGATGTGCTAGAAATGTGGTGGTATTTAGGAATGTTGAGCAGAATTTGTGCTGCAGCATTTTACAGTGATTGCAGTTTTATCAGTTGACGTTTGTCAACGCCTAAATAAAGTGTGTTACAGTAGTCAATTCGAGAGAGAATTAGAGCGACTACCACCATTTTCCTGAGGTCGGAAGGAATGAAAGGCAGGATTTTACGCAGAATTTTTAGTAGAAAGAAGCAAGATGATGTAACCAGGTTAATCTGCCACGAAAAGTTTAACTGGACATCACACAGAAATCCCAAGTTCCTCATTTTTGCCACTGGGTCCGGGCAAGCTCCTGCCACCGCCAGCCACCAAGATTGATTCCAAATAGGAGGTCCATTTCCAAACTCCATGACCTCAGTTTTGTCCGTGTTTAATTTGAGGTAATTCTTATGCATCCATTCCATGATGTGCTCAAGACAACTGTGAAATCTCCCGGCACAGTATCTACACTTGAGGAAATAGAAATAACAATGTGTCTGTCATCGGCACATGATACCAATGAAAAGCTGTGAGCCCTGATTAGTTTGGCCAGAGGCATCACATACATGTTGAATAAGGTTGGTGATTGGGCTGAGCCTTGGGGGACTCCACAGGGGAGGGAAAAGCTCTCCGATTTGAAGTTGTCCCAACACACACGCTGTTCTTTTGCAGTCAGGAACGAAGTGAAAAAGGTTAGTTAGAGCGGTCTCTTTAATTCCTATTGCCTTCAGCCGTTGCGTAAGTACCGTATAATTCACAGTATCAAACGCGGCTGATAGGACAAATAGGATTTAGACGGCTCTACCTCCACCATCAATCAGCAAACAAATTTTATCAGTGGCCATGATTAGCGCTGAATCTGTGGGGTGGCGTGGTTGAAAGCAATGTTGAGTGGAATCTAGGTGGTTATTGGTTTCAAGATAACCAGTTAAGTCTTGGTTAATGGCTTTCTCTAGAATTTTGGCTGCTAGGGGTAAACAGGAAATCGGACTGTAGTTCTTTACTGCAGATGGGTCAAGGGTAGGTTTCTTTAGGATAGGTCTAATACAGGCTTTCTTCCAGGACGCTGGGAAGGTTCCTTTCCTAATGACATTGTTCATCATTGGGATTAGTAGAGTACTAATCTTACCCAAGGCCAGATATATTATGTCAGGGTGACAGAGATCTGTCGGGGACCCTGATTGTGTGGCTAGTAGCAGGTCGTTGACTGTGTCCACCGTTAAAGGTGAGAAACTGGCCAACTGGCCATCTATAGTAGAGGAGGACCAGTCCTCAATAGATTGTAAGAAAGAGATAGTGGGGGCAGGGCTTCTCCCAGCCAGTTTGGCATAAATCGTTTGAACTTTCGACTGGAAGCAGTTGGCCATTTTATCACAGAGAGCTTGATCAGGGGCAAATTAATTCACCTGTTGCAACTTGGACAAGGCGGTAACGGTCTTAAAAAGTTCTCTTGAGGAGTTTTTTGCCGCCTCGATTTTACTTGTGTAATGATCATTTTGAATCTTTTTATGGCTTCCTTACATTCAGTTAGCACAAGTTTATAGGTAGATTTACCCTGCTCGCTGTATTCAGTCCTCCATGCATACTCTGAGCGTCTACACTTAGATTTTAGGAGTTTGAGCTCAGAGTTAAACCAGGGGGTAGAGAGTTTGTTCCTTTGCTGTTTAACTATTCTTTCTGGGGCCAGCTGGTTAATGGCTGACCTTATCCAATTGCCATAATTGTCAGCCACCATAGTGGTGTATGTCGCTAGAACAGGCATACTGTTGTCAAGCGTCTCTATTAAGGCGTCTTTCCTGATTTTACGCCAGGATATTACTTTGGTGGGGGGCAGGATTTTTACCTGAGGGAGTTGATTATTCAGACCAAGTAGGTTGAAGAGAATTGCCATATGATCAGTCCAGGTTAAAGGCAGTACTTTATTCACCATAATAGAAGGATTATTCATGAACATCCCATCCAGCGTATGATGAGCCTTATGTGTGGGCTCCGAGACTATCTGTGTCAGTCCAAAACCCCTCCAGATTGTCTAGTAAAGTGGAAGTATCTGCATTCTTGTAACATTCTAAATGAAAATTTAAATCCCCTAGTATTGTAAAAGTTGGGGAGTCCAGACAAGATTCGATAAAGGTCTGTAGACCTTGGATAAACAAGGATTTTGGACCTGGCTGTCTAAAGAGAAGTAGCCTGGGGAAGGATAACGCGTTGCTCATTTTAATGTTAAAGCCCATAGCTTCCACCCCTGGCAACAGGACGGTTTCAAAAGCAGCTTTAAACCCAAACCTTTATATAATAGTTATACTGCCACCCTTTTTTCCCAACCTGGGTACACTGGATAACATATATCCAGCTGGCACACCATAATCCAATCTGGTTCAGAAGAAGTGGTGGCCCAGGTTTCCATGAGGAAGACCATATCTGGTTTTAATATCTGCATCAAGCATTGAAACTTGTACTTATGTTTTATCACTGATCTAGTGTTGAGCAGGATAGCAGTTAATGATCTGCTGTTGGATTCAGGCTGGTTAATTTTCACTGTTGAGTTGTAAGGTGAGAGAGCAGAAGGGGTAATGTCTCTGTTAACTTCCAAGGCTTTGTTAGATACGTTTTTATCCTTTTTGAAAAAGCTATAGGCAGGGGGAGTGGGAGGAAGGTTGATGGCTAAAACTGAGTAATTACAGTGAGTGCAGTGCCATGGGTCATAGTGCTTTTCCCCAACCACAATAGTGGTGTTGCCACCCTTACCCTTACCGAGTGCCAGTAACTGTATCCTAGTGTAAGTTTGGCAAAAGAAACAGGCAGTGGTCCTGGCACAAGGTGCAGTCCAGGGGCTGATGGGTGCAGATGGGCTTGCCTCTGGTGCTGCTTTGGTGTGCAAGTGGCACACCCGCAGCACACATCCGCAGAGCGGTCACATCAGCATGCTGTTTTCATCCCCCACTTGTGTATCAACTACTAGCATGCTGACCTTTCTGAGGGTGGGCCCGCTCTTACATACGGGCACCGCAGGACAGGAGGGAAACAACACTAAAGCAGTCGGTAAGTCCGAGACTCCTTTGTTACAGTACAAAGTGCAAATACACATTTTTAAATAGTTAAAAACAAAATTCTATGCACCATAACAAACTACTGGCAGTTCATGATTAATTCACGATTCCATGTTGCACGGTCGCATCAGCATGCTGTTTTATCCCCCACTTGTGCATCAACTACTGTTGTTTTCCACTTTAGGTGTCCGTATATAGGTTTTCCTGATACATGTCCTTATATAGGCATAATTCGCATTGCCCTTATATAGGCATAGGATCCCAGTCCTTATTTAGGCATTAGCCATGCTATCCAAATACAGGCATGGTTACCTACATCCGTCCACCCCAACGTCACAACGAGTTCTTAGAAAACAGACCCATAAACTGTTGGGAGTTTCCCTAGCCCAGGATTATTGATTTCTCCAAGAACTCATTTATTATGAATGAACTGCTATACCCTAAGGGTTCATTCATGATGTCTTCCAATATCCAACTTTGGTCAATGCAAACATTCCTAAACACCTTCCAGGTATAAATATACCCTCCTGTACCATGGCAAGCCATGGCTAGGCTGCAAGACTTGATACTGCTCACCACAGCGGCAAGCAAGGAGGAGACCTCGACTTTAGAGGAGCCTGTGTCCCGGCCTGACGCACTGACAAGAGACGCTGTCATCCCTGCTCGCAGAGAATCCAGCTTCCAGTGTTCTGACTCCCTTTGCGGGGTGTTAGAGTTCGAGAACCGGATAGAGTTTTTAACCTCTCTCATGCTTAAGGTATGGAGCTGACTAGAACCTAAAGGGACTCTTGGCATACAAACTATAGCATACAATGCTATAGAATACAGCACCTACTTCTTACCTTATCCTACACTTAGGTACACTGGGGTAGAACTAGTTAGAGAACGCATCGTATGAGTACTCGCATTTTTAGCCTATGTTATTTATGTATATGCATATATGTGTCATAGCTAAAAGTAATGCTAGCACAGTATTATTTCTTTCTACTGCTTACGCTGTACATAATATATCTTGCATACTGTCTTATGATTGTAACAGCTCATATCTCTTACACGAGAAACAAGACTGTTCAATAAATCCTTTTATTGAAACGCCCGTCTATTCTTTCTGTGTAACTTTGAAGAAACTAAGCATGCACGATTAGCTGAGTGAAACTGTTATCTATTGTTTCCACGATTCTGAGAATGTTACGATTCTCAAGGGAAACAAAGTTGTCATGTTTATGCGGTTGCCAGAAACTGCTCCCTTCTTGTTTCACAAGGAGTTTCTAGTGGCCTCTGAGTTAGCTAGCACACAAAGTAATTAAGTTTAATATGCTTGATAGGGGCATACTGACCTCAGTCCTATGCCAAAACTATAGTGTATATTATTCCAATGCGCAGAGCCTATTAGGGAAATATGAACTACACTACATGGCGCCCAACGGTTTGGTAAGGTAGTAATTTAACGCTAGATACTGAAGTAACTCAGTCGTACTTTTTGCAGAGACCCCTATTCACATACTCCAAAGACGTTTGGAGTGGGTAAGGTTAAGTATCCACCAAAACTGAATAGGACAAAAATCCAATATTAGCTGTTTTGTTTGTTCAACGTTGAAGGATACAGTGTTCCAAAATATTGTGCACCTTATCTTTGTTTCCTTGAAACTTGCTCTACATTTTTCAGAAAACAATGTCCAATTTCAGGGATAATGCTGAGGCTGCTCCAGCCGACGAAGCATTACATATCATTGTAAATTCTACCGGTTTTAATGAAACCGACGAGGATGCGATTTCTATCCAACCGAATATACGAAGAGTAATCACTCTAAAACTTATACAACATGGCCTAACGCCAAGAGGTGGTAGAGCAGTTTTTGTGATAGAGGCACACAAATCTTTTCAGACATAGGTATTCTATTCATGGATAGTATTCCCAGAATCAAATCCAATAACAAAAGTGTTTCACTTCTTTAAAGTAGATGATACACCTGAGTAATATATTCCCTTTGAGGATATTGAAATTCCACACACATACCAGGAGCATGATCTCTGGTTTAAAGGAGCCCTAAAACATCAAAAAAACATTACCAGGCTCGGTCCACTAGGTAGACCAGGAGCAACATGGCCAATTTTAGCCGGCTACACACCTCATCCTGACATCGAAGTGATATCAGACGAGGAATTACTCACTCAACTAAAAGAGTTGATAAAAATTTACAGACAATTAGTCCAATATGTCATGCGGACTTTCACAGTCCAACCACCATTGACCATTGCACATCAAACCCCTCAACAGGGTAAAACACTAAAAAATGACTCCACAGTCTTTACACGCAGTCATGGGTAAAATGCCCACAAAACATGAACAAATTCCATTCTGAATAGCTCAAAAAATGACTCATATCGAAGCAGTATTTCCTAATACTAGCCCTTATGAGAAACACAGAATTCTAACAATCTGTTTATCAATGGGGATCACACCACTACTGGAAGACTGCACCACTTGGGGCACAGTCTTTGCTGCCATCTATACTAAAACACATGGTGTTCCGTAAATTGCAGTAATGCCAGATGTCCTGAAACAAATTCAAAACGAATACGGGGCAGAGCCTGCTCTGAATTTAGGGAAAGAAATTACTGAAAAACTTCAATGAGGTCTCAACAATAATATTATCTAATATTAAAGGGGAGGCAGCATCAGTGGCGATCCACCAACGCTTAAGTAATTTGATGTAACAGAACATCAACATGAACTACCCAGAATAAAAGAAAAATCTTATGCAGAATTAGGCAGAGACAGTTTGGGTGGAAAACCTTTGAAGCCACAAATGTTTGAAGGTCCTGAGAAGGACTGTATTAAACAAAATCCTACATCTTCTAAAAAGAAGTGGGAAACTAATAAACAAAATTCAAAAGAGACACGTTCTCTATCCCGAGGTAGGTCTGCTCAAAAGGAGCCCTCTGAAAGGAGGTATAACCTCAGGAATAGGGATAATTTGAGAAAACCTGACAGGTATCAAGCTACTGATACACGTTCCCCTCGTACCTTTCAGATATCGACACAGACATCCGAAAGAAGAGGACGGTCAGATCACAAAAAAGAACGCGTGAAGTCCAAAGACTATCAACACGTTCAGAAAAATAAATCAAAACCTCAATTCACCAAGAAAAAGTTAGCAGGTCTGAAGGTCAGACATGCAGAGAATACTAAGAGAACACAACTCAAGAACGAAGAATGGGCTCAGTCAATGCTGGAAAGTGCAGCAGAAGTAACAATAGCTCACCAGAACCTGAAGTCACTTCTGGAGATAGTGGACTTGAATGAGTACATAACAGTAGAGACTGTAGACACCAGGGCTAGTACTCCACAAAGGTTATATGAAATAACAATCCATATGGAGGGAGACATACCAAGAAAAGTGAAAGCACTTTTTTGGGAAAAACTTTCAAAGGGTTATGATATACTTCTAGCAGAACAGGACTGGCCACCAGAATTTGTCAGGGAGTACCCACATGGCGAGGACGTCATTATGCCAGCCTTCTCCAACCATATTCCAATTCACTTAAAATGCACTTATGCCAGGAAATGGGCAGTTGCCTAGGCCCCAGCCTTATACAAAAATCATGTAGGATTGGATGAGGACTCACCCCACCACAAAATACAGTTAAAAAATCAATCTACTGCACAAAGGCAGTACCCAATAAAGGAAGAAGCTAAAAAACAGGCCAGGGAGATCTTAGATCAACTTGAATACCAAGGGGTGATTAAAACATGCACCTCCTCAATGAACAATCCTTTGTTTACTGTATCCAAACCAGACAATATGTATTGTCTAGTTTTGATTACAGACACTTGAACACTTGTTCTAAAACATTTGCAGTGCAAAATACACATAGTACAGCATTAATGAATAACAGTGTGCGTAAAAAATATAAAACCACATTAGACATTTCAAATGGTTTCTTTTGTCAAAACATAGCACCTGAAAGCAGGTACTTAACAGCTTTCTCAATAATGGGAACTCAGCGTCACTTTTGTTGAGTCCCGCAAGGGTTCAAAAACAGCCCGGAGTTATTCTCAGCAAGAGTAACAGAGTTACTACAAATTTATGATGATGAGGCATTGTCATATGTCAATGACACATATCTGACAGACGATGACCTAGATAGGCACTTGAACAGAGTGAGTACCATTATACTGGGCTTCGCCTCTGAGGGCTATAAATTCAACTTTAAAAAATCTAGAATTGCCCATCTCAATGTCCTTTTCCTAGGATATGAGCTTTCAAGTGAAGGCAAAAGCCTGGCAGCTAACATTTTAGAAAAGTGTGCACTGCTCCAACCTCCAAAAAGGCGGAACAATTTACAGTCGATTCTAGGTTTCCTAAATTTTGGAAGAACATATATTCTAAATTAAGCAGAAAGGATTAAACCTCTCTACAAATTAATCAAACCTGATTTTTCAATCAAAGACTGGACACAAGAACACACAGAAATATTGCGTTCACTCCAAGCTAACACGTTAGCAGCAAATCACTTACAAACACGCGTAAATACACGCAATTTAGTGATCCGAATAATTTTGGGTCAATGTGGATTCATCTATTTAACATTTAATGAGGGTGAAAAAGTACCTACTGCATACAAATCACATTTGTATACACAAGCAGAAATGCGCTTTACTGCAACAGAAACAATTCTGACAGCAGTTCAAACCGCTGTAGCAAAAGAAAGAGCTCTAGCTCAGGGGAAACAAATTATTGTCGTGACTCCAGTACCAGCTTTAGAGGCGGTTACAAAAGTGAGCATTCCAAATGCAAAAGCTTTACATCCAAGATGGATACAATGGGTTAATTCTCTTGCTGCAACAGTTGTTGAATATGTTTTTGATCCTGATTTAAAAACACAAGCATTCCTACAATATGAACATGAATGTCCTCTGCCCACTGAGATTCTTCCTCTTGATCAATACGAATATATAATTTATACTGCCGGATCAGCACAACCCGCTACAGGGAGTAAGCAAGCTTACAGTGCAGCATGCGCAATCGTTAAAGGTCGCATGCGAGATGGTACCTTCAGCCCTATGGTCACTAAAACTCAATCTCTAGGAGATTGTACAGCTCAGCGAGCTGAACTACAAGCATTCAAACTGGCACTTGAAAATACGGATCGCGAATTCCCCACACTTATAGTGTGCGATTCCTTTTACTGTGTCCAGTCATATAATGAATATTTGCAGAATTGGCTTCAAAATGGATTCAGAGATGCAAAAGGTGGCACAATGAAGTATAAAAAGCTTGGGGAACAAGTAGTTCAGTTGTGAAACGGACTACAAAACACTCATGTGATACACACACTGAGTCATCAACGTGATGGTGTTCACATTGCAGGGAATTCATTGGTAGATGAAGCCGCGAAAGGGTCTGTGCAATCGGCTTCCGTAGCTGTGACCACTCGTTCAAAAACAAAAATAGACAATGAGATATTGTTGGCTGTCATTGCTTCAAGCAAAGGCAGTGGTGCAGCGTTACCGAAAAAATTTCCACTCAAGAACTCTTATGTAATTGATGCAAACAACGTTCCCTTTGCTCAAATCCCTGTAGTGGGGAATAGGGTAATTCCAAACAAGGAAGGTAGAGCAGCTTTGATATATGAAGAACATCTTGGGAGGGTCTGTCACATCAGGGGATCTCTAAAAAAATATTAGCATTAAAAGAGATGTACTGGTGGCCTGGAATTAATACACTTATTCACATCTTCATCAATAACTGCATAGGGTGCAATAAACAGCGTTGTGCAGAATGCCACCAGACACCAGACTACGAAGTAGCCTGCCCAGTACAGACACCATTGTTAGACAGCATTAGACTATCTACATACAGGCGTCCTTTTGGGCAAATGCAATCCCATAAATACTAAGTCAAGGTTCCTATGGATGTGGCCTCAGCGCTAGGCTGACTCTCGAACTGTTATCAAACATTTTCAAGTCTTTATCGGCACATACACAATTGGCACACTACATTCTGACCAAGGCCCTACGTTTAGCTCTCAGGCTTACAAAGAAGCCATGGCCAGTTTGGGCGTAGCATTGCGGTACTCCTCTCTGTTTCATCCTAAGGGAAATTCTGTTGTGGAAAGGAAAAACCGAGACATAAAGCGGTCTATAACAGCTAGAGTATTAGGTTCGGGTGATGGGTGGGTCAAACATCTCTATGGGGTCCAGCGCTCATTAAACAATTTGCCAAGAAGTTCTCTAGGGGTGGTCACTCCATATGAGGTCCTATTTGGGACAGGAATGTGGGTTCCTGATCTTGAATGTAAAGGCACAGTGGTGGAAAATAAGCCCTTTGATATCAAAGATCGTTTGGCTGTTTTACAGGATCTAAATGAACTAAGATCGAAACAAAGCAACGTGTTCCTGAAGCCAACCACCACTCAGGATAAACCAGCCATCCCAGCAAGGCCTGTCTGGATCCCAAAGCTTGGGGATCTGGTCAGAGAGAAGATTGCAGACAAGAAGGAATTTGGGCCTTCTTACAGACAACCAGTACCTGTCCTAGCTATCCACGGAACAAGAACAGTACTTCTGCCGCCCCTTGCTGGAAGAAAGGAGAAATGATTTGTGTCAATCGACCTCATCAAACCACTCTATGTGGCCAATACTAAACAGAAGGCCTCGTGGACTTCGACCTAGTAGCAAACGTACTCCTCTCGCTACTGTCCAAGAGGCTTATCACCATCGAGAATGCAGCAGTAACGTATGAAGGACCATGCAACCATGCTATGGAAATCATCCCTCTTGAAACTCAAGTAACAGTTCATCCAGACACACCTGTCTACACCAATGTAACATGTGATCAACTGGTTTCAGCGATTTCAATGAATCCTTCTGCAATTCCAACAATTGACCAAACTGCTTCTGGCTACTTCATTAACTTTGATACGTTTTCTGAGGGTTCAAGTGAGCCTGAAACGACGCCAGCCCAAAAGACTTCCAAAGAACAAGTACAAGACTTTTTTCATTTTCTGAAAGAGACATATCTGGTTTCACCATGGATTGAACTATGGATTATTTCTGGAATATTTTTCTTTCTGCTTTGGCTAGCTTTAGTAATGACTATTAGCGTGCTCGTGAATGGCAGATATATTCATTTGGACACTGAAAGTAAACATGTGAACTTACTTTGAAAGCTACACAAATCATCCCATCGTGAAGCGAGAGACTTGTCAGCAGTGGACATCACAGCTGTTCCTATACAAGATGGTATAGTTTGGGACAAAACCGATTACGATATATTCGGCCCGTCGGAACTTTTGAAGATTCCACACTTATTTAAAATTTCATTAAGTTACTTTATTACTTCTAGTACCTAATTCTGATGATTGGGACATTGAGACTGTTAATCACACGATGTCTGATCTAGTAAGGTCTGCTGCATTTTCTAACAATGAAAACTTAGAGGGTTCATCAGACTACGAACAGCTTTATTGTTATAACCACTATGGTCATCATTTCTTGCATAAATCTGCAACACCTAGAAATGTGTTTATGTTTAACCAATGGGAACATTGTCCTACACCACCAACGGGTAGTTCGAAAACATTTGCAGATAAGTTTCCATATTTTTCAGGATACAATACATCTGATCCAGAAACATTTTTCTATAGAAATATAAACAAAACAGGACAGAAAAGTATGTTAACAAATACTAAACAGATTTATTCTGCAGCCTTTATTGCCCAACTGTCTAGACAAGGGTGTGACTTTTGGAAAGACACAATTGACACAAAGTCTGTCTGTGGTTCTAAAGATTGGCAAGTGCAGGGGATGGAAGCTTTGTTTAAAGCATGTATCATCCCCCAGCAAATAATGTTTTTGAATGACTGTGCAACAAACATCTTGCCTTGGATTAGCCAAGATCAAGGACATGAACACACCTTCTGTGCCAACACCTGCAAGTAATAACACTTCACAGGAAGCGATCACAGTAGACACCATACTACAACACAAGAGATCAGATCCTGAATGGGAAAAAAGGTTGCTCTGGCCCACAGACACAAACATCTGTCAAGATTTATTCCTGAATAGAATACAGGGTTTTACTATTAATAGGCCAGACCCACGTTATGTTCAAAGACAGCATCCAGGGGTAGTAACAACAGACAGTGTAGGAAAATTATGCCACGAATGGTTACAAAAATCTACACTCGAGGATGCGAAACGACACTTATCTTTACTTAAAGAAGGTGCAGACCTTAGGGATTTCTTGCTAGGATCAAGAAAACCGCGTCAAAAATGTTTTATATATGCCGGTATCTATGCTGCTTATAGTGAAATATGGAAGGTTACACAAGCAGAAGCCGCAGAAAAAATACAAGAAATTGATTGTGTTAATATAGAGAAATCTCTTGCTGTGGTTGACAATGGGTTAACGACTCTGTCATCCAGGATATATTCACTGGGCAACATTGTATCCTCTGCTATTGACATACTGGAACAAGATTTATCCATACTGCAACAAGGCCAATCTCAATTACGTTCTATTATGTTATTAGGCTGGACGCTACACAACTTGCTTGCAGGCTATGTGCCTTGACGTTTCATCAACACTTCATCTCTGTTTACAAAATATAATCTCACTGATAAACAGATCGAACTGGCACAAAGGGGAGAAAAGTATACAGTGCTGAGCAATGAAAAACTGGAAAAATTGCCATTTACGGTAGCAAAAAAAACAGCTACAGAATGGATCATTCCTGACAAAATAACTCTGCCTGTTACAACTTTCCATTTTCAGTATTGCCTCAAACAAATACAAGCAGGCAAATATGAAAGGTTGGGTGAAGAATACATCAAGACATCCTGGGATTTACCTTACACAGATGTTGGAGTGGGGGTCGTGAAGTGTTTATTAGCGGTACACACTGTGAAAATGCACTGAGCGGGTCACTCATTTGTTGGGATATTAGTTTACACGGGGCTTGTAACGGTTCTGTGGCAAACCTGTCCTGCCACCAGCAGGGTACACCAGCTGCTGTGATTAATCCAACGTTTGACCAACTTTCGAATGGGAGTTACCTCATGTTGAATGATCAGGGTTGCTGTGGCATGCTGCCAGGAATCCCATATCTGATAACGGTTAGTGCCAGGGTCACTTGCTGTATGCAAGTATTGTTCCCCCAAATAGATACAGCCAGGGAGTCGCCTTTATGGCCTTCATTGAATGTTTCATCTATACAATTTGATACTTTAAGCAGAATGAAAGCCATGCTTTTACAACAAACCGTGCCGTTGACCTCGGCCAAGGAAACCTCTGATCTACAAATTGCAAGGACTTCGGCTGAGATACAGGCTTTAATAAGTACAAACTGCCCTATACATTTCATAGAAATTATGGAATGTATCTTCAATATGTCTGATACAAGCAGCATTGTACATGTATTTAAGAGCATATGTTCTGGACTGTTAGCACCTTTTCAGTCAGTCCACAGAATCATTTCAAACTTCGTGCACTCAGTGTTTGGTGGTCTGCCACTAATTCTAGCACTCTTTTGAGGAATCCTATTTTTATTCCTACTACTACGCTATGGCAAGCCAATCCACCGGCGTCACTCCCAGCAACTTGGAGAAAGCTCTCTTGGAACGGAAATGTCGTGAGCGCATAGTACAACTTTTGGGCTTACCTCGTCTACGAGAATTGAATACAACATGGTTTCTGTCATTCAGACCAATCTGGCAAGATTGCATCTTTCCTTTTCTATGCTGCCTGCTTTGCGGTGAAGAATGCGTGCTAGACATCTGTCTAACACTCCCATCAGTCATGACAACGGATAAGGATACTCTGCTGGACCCGATAACGGCCCATGCTCTGTGTTGTCCCCAGAGGATACCAATCCTGATGACAGCATTCGTTGAGATCTCACAGACGCAACATGCTGCTGCTGAGGTACGAGAGGGATCAACAGGCACACAGGTAACATCGGATACGAACATTGCTACTGGCGATGCTTCACATCTATATGCAGTTAATCTTCTAAATGAGGTATTCACCGACATCGGTAGACGATCTTTTGTCTACCGGTGTAGAGGATTTCATGTTTCACCAAACCCTTGCACTGACTTTGATTCGGCTCACAGTGTACCAGGGATGTTATGAATTTGGCCTCCATATTTTCAAAGCAAAACATAAAAACTTGGAACGCTTCCCAGCATTGACTTTTTTCAAAAATTTGAATATACATGGCAATTCGTTTCAATTGTCTTATAGTAGAACTATTCATAGTGAACAGACTTCTTTGCACACTTCCAGAGACACATGTCACCTTTATTCACCACAATTTTTCATTTATGTACCATGACATGAAATGGCGTTTGAAAAATGACTTATCTAATGTGAACCGTTTTCATCTTAGGTATATATTCATGAATCGTTTATTTAGCATCTTTTTGTAAACATATGCTTAGAATGAATAACTGCTTGAATATGTACAGCACCTTTGCATTTCATGTCTAGCTAAAGTTTTTTTATAACAAAGACTTATTTAGTATGCTTTTACAACTGTTTTTCGCAACGTGTGGTGCTCAATTTTAATGTTTAGCATTTTGTTTAGCATTTAGTACAATCGTTCATTCGAAAAAGCAGTGGGTATTGTATTCCGCTTTAGGTGTCCGTATATAGGTTTTCCTGATACATGTCCTTATATAGGCACAATTCGCATTGCCCTTATATAGGCATAGGATCCCAGTCCTTATTTAGGCATTAGCCATGCTATCCAAATACAGGCATAGTCACCTAAATCCGTCCACCCCAACGTCACAACGAGTTCTTAGAAAACAGACCGTTAAGCTGTTGGGAGTTTCCCTAGCTCAGGATTATTGATTTCTCCAAGAACTCATTTATTATGCATGAACTGCTGGTTCTTTCATGACGTCTTCCTCTGCCCAACTTTACGTCAATGCAAACATTCCTAAACACCTTCCAGGTATAAATATACCTTCCCGTACCATGGCAAGCCACAGCTCGGCTGCAATACTTGATACTGCTCGCCACAGGGGCAAGCAGGTAGGAGACCTCGACTTTAGAGGAGCCTGTGTCCCTGCCTGATGCACTGACAAGAGACGCTGTCATCCCACCTCGCAGAGAATCCAGCTTCCAGTTTTCTGACTCCCTTTGCGGGGTGTTAGAGTTCGAGAACTGGCTAGAGCTTCCACCCTCTCTCTTTCTTAAGGTATGGAGCTGACTAGAATCCAGAGGGACTCTTGGCATACAAACTATAGCATACCATACTGGGAGAGCCTGGGGTGCAATGATGTCTACAGTGGCATCTTTGAAAGGGGGTTCATGGGCCGAGAGGCCTGTAGACGAGGGTGCCACAGAAGGGTGGGGTTGGGGTTGGTCTGGATCTGGAAGTTGAGGTGTTCCATGGTAGCCGTCGAGTCATTAGAAGATGTGCCTTGCCTATTTGTTTTAACTCATGTTTATGGCATGCCTTTGTACTCATGTAATTCCTGTAACTACGCTCTAGTAACTGATGTAACTTTGTAACCATTTTCTGAAAAAATGTTTCTTCCTCATGTAAAGCGCTCTGATACCTCTGGGTCTAGCCAGTGCTATATAAAACTCAATAAATACATAAATAAATAAATAAATAAATAAATAAATAAGATGTGGTCAGTCAGAGTGTGCTTTTTACAAAATGGCAATGCCTCCTCCTGGGCAATCAGGGTGGTCCGTGTGGGTGAATTTGTAGCCGTCAATCAATCAATCAATCAATCATAGGCATTTATAGAGCGCTCTACTTACCCGGAGGGTCTCAAGGCGCTGGGGGGGGGGGGGGGTGCTGCTACTACCCGAACAGCCAGGTCTTGAGCTTCTTCCTGAAGGCGAGGTGGTCTTGGGTCAGGCGCAGGTCGGGAGGGAGGGAGTTCCAGGTCTTGGCGGCCTGGTAGGAGAAGGACCTTCCTCCTGTTGTCGTTCTTCGGATGCGGGGGACGGCGGCGAGGGCGTGACTGGCTGATCGGAGGTGTCGTTTGGGAGCGTAGAAGTTGATGCGGTTGTTGAGGTAGCTCGGGCCTTGGTCGTGAAGAGCTTTGTGTGCGTGGGTGAGGAGACGGAAGGTGATTCTCTTGTTGACCGGGAGCCAGTGCAGGTCTCTTAGGTGTCCGGAGATGTTGCTGTGTCGTGGGATGTCGAGGATGAGTCTGGCTGAGGCGTTCTGGATCCGTTGGAGTCTCTTCGGGAGCTTGGCGGTGGTTCCGGCGTAGAGGGCGTTGCCGTAGTCCAGTCAGCTGGTGACGAGTGCCTGGGTGACATTCTTCCTGGTCTCGGTGGGGATCCACAGGAAGATCTTCCGTAGCATGCGCAGGGTGTTGAAGCATGACGAGGAGACGGCGTTGACTTGCTTGGTCATGGAGAGGAAGGAGTCCAGGATGAAGCCCAGGTTGCGTGCGTGGTCTGTCGGTTTGGGTGCGGTGCCCAGGGCGGGGGGCCACCAGGAGTCGTCCCAGGCGGAGGGCGAGGATCCCAGGATGAGGACTTCCGTCTTGTCCGAGTTCAGCTTCAGGCGGCTGGTCGACATCCACTCGGCTACCTCTTTCATTCCTTCGTGAAGGTTGGCTCTGGCGGCGGCGGGGTCGTTGGTCAGGGAGAGGATCAGCTGGGTATCGTCGGCGTAGGAGATGATGTTGAGGTTGTGTTGGCATGCGATGGCCGCGAGGGGGCTCATGTAGACATTGAAGAGGGTTGGGCTCAGCGAGGATCCTTGAGGGACGCCGCAGATGACTTTGGTGGCCTCTGACTTGTACGGCGGTGGACGGACTCTCTGTGTTCTTCCGTCGAGGAAGGAGATGATCCATTCCAGTGCCTTCTCATGGATTCCGACGTTGCTGAGGCGCTGCACTAGGGTGCGGTGGCAGACGGTGTCGAAGGCCGCGGAGAGGTCTAGTAGGATGAGGGCCGCTGTTTCTCCGTTGTCCATCAGGGTTCGGATGTCATCGGTGGCAGCGATGAGGGCGGTCTCGGTGCTGTGGTTGGCTCGGAAGCCAGACTGTGAGGGGTCGAGGGATCCGTTCGTCTCGAGGAAGGCGGCCAGTTGCTTGTTGACAGTCTTCTCGATGACTTTGGCTGGGAACGGGAGCAGCGAGATGGGGCGGTAATTCTTGAGTTCGGTGGGGTCCGCTGTTGGTTTCTTGAGTAGAGCGCTGAGTTCGGCATGCTTCCAGCTCTCAGGGAAGGTGGCGGTGGTGAAGGAGGTGTTGATGATGTCCCGCAGGTGGGGTGCGATGACGGCGTCGGCTTTGTTGAAGACGTGGTGAGGGCAGGGGTCGGTCGGAGATCCGGAATGGATGGAGTTCATCATGCGGACGGTTTCTTCGGTGCAGATCGGGGTCCAGGCGCAGAGGGTGGAGGTGGGGGGCGGTGGTTCGGTCGGGTTGGACGTGGCGTTCGTCGGTAGGGTGTTGAAGCTGTTGTGTATGTCCGCGATCTTGTTGTGGAAGTAGGAGGCGAGGGAGTTGCAGAGTTCTTGCGATGGGGTGATGTCGTTGTTTCCGGCGTTGGGGTTGGAGAGCTCTTTCACGATGTTGAAGAGTTCCTTGCTGTTGTGTGCGTTGTTATCCAACCGGTCCTTGAATGCAGTTATCTTGGTGTCGCGGATCAGTTGGTGGTGCTTCCGGGTGGCAAGCTTGAGGGTGGTCATGTTGTCCGGAGTTGGCTCCCTTCTCCAGGCTTTCTCGAGGGCTCGGCAGTTCTTCTTGGAGCTCTTGAGTTCGTCGGTGAACCATGGGGCCTTCTTGCTGCCGGGTCTGCTGGGCGGGGTCCTCAGTGGGGCGAGTTCGTCCGCGCAGTTGCTGATCCACTTCGTGAGGTTGTCGGCGGCCTGGCTGGGGTTCGCTGAGCTGGCGGGAGGGTGCTGGCTCAGGGAAGCGGCGAGCTGGTCGGCTGTGATCTTGCTCCAGCTTCTGCGGGCGACCTGTTGCTGGTGGTGGTGGGTCGTCGTTCTTTTGAAGGTGAAGTGGACGCAGCTGTGGTCTGTCCAGTGGAGTCCTGTGGCGTGGCTGAAGGCGATGTCTTTGCTGGAGGAGAAGACGGCGTCGAGTGTGTGTCCGGCGAGGTGGGTGGGGGCGGTCACCAGTTGCTTGAGTCCGAGGTTGGCGAGGTTGTCGAGCAGGGTGGTGGTGTTGTGGTCGTTGTTGTTCTCCAGGTGGAAGTTGAGGTCCCCCAGGAGGATGTAGTCAGCGGAGGGGAGGGCATGCGGGCTGACGAAGTCGGCGATCTCCTCGCTGAATTGTGTGCGTGGTCCCGGGGGTCGGTAGATCAGGGTGCCTCTGAGGGTGGTCTTCGGGTCGGTGTGGATCTGGAAGTGTAGGTGTTCGGCGGTAGTCAGGATGTCGTCGGTGTAGGTCGTGATGCGGATGGTGTTCCTGTGGATGATGGCGATGCCTCCTCCTATCTGGTTGGCGGTGCGGTCCCTCCGGGTGATCTTGTAGCCCTCTGGGATGGCGATGGCGATGTCGGGCGCTGAAGAGGCGTTCATCCAGGTCTCCGTGAGGAAGGCAACGTCAGGAGCAGTGGTGTCGATGAGGTTCCAGAGTTCGATGGCGTGTCTGTGGACTGAGCGGGTGTTGAGCAGGATGCACTTGAGGTGGTTGCTGCTGGTGTTCGGCTTGGCGGGTGCTGGTGTGGGGCGGGTCCGGATGCAGGTGAACTTGCAGGTGCGGCAGCTGAAGGGTCCGTGGGTGCGTCTCGGGGTGGCACGGTAGCATCCCGGGACTCGTCCGTCGTTGAGTGCGATGAGGGTGGCGGCGTCGTAGGTCCGGCGGGTGGGCTGGGGTCTGTGGGGGCCAGGGGTCCTGGCACTGGGCGCGGTCCAGGCGCGGACGGGCTCAGACGGGCTTACCTTTGGCGCACCTTCGGCGCTCATTCGGTGCTCCCTCTGCGCGCGTCCGCTGCGCGGTCGCTGAGGGGGCGTCATAAGAAGGGAGCCGGGAGGGCGGGTCAGCTGGGAGGCGGGGAGCGCGTGGTCCTATCAGCAGGCGTGGGGGTGGGGTCGCGGCAAAAACCGGCGCGAAAATCGAGTCGGGCAGCCCTGCGGCGGCTGGGGCGCCGGGCTGGAGGCGTCAGCAGGTAGCAGGTAGGCAGCTGGAAGGAGGCAGGCAGCAGGCAGTGGGCGTGGGGGCAACCAGGCCGAGGGCACAGTGGTCGCTGCAGAACCTGGGTCGGGGTCCCCTTAAGAAGGGAGCCGGGAGGGCGGGTCAGCTGGGAGGCGGGGAGCGCGTGGTCCTATCAGCAGGCGTGGGGGCGGGGTCGCGGCAAAAACCGGCGCGAAAATCGAGTCGGGCGGCGGCTGGGGCGCCGGGCTGGAGGCGTCAGCAGGTAGCAGGTAGGCAGCTGGAAGGAGGCAGGCAGCAGGCAGTGGGCGTGGGGGCAACCAGGCCAAGGGCACAGTGGTCGCTGCAGAACCTGGGTCGGGGTCCCCGTCGTGGATGTTGATGGCGCTGTCTGGTCCGAAGCAGTGGTTGGTCCAGGTTTCCGCGAACAAGGCGATGTCTGAAGAGGTGGCGTCGAGGTGTTCCCAGATTTCTGTTGCGTGTTTGTGGAGGGACCACACATTGAGGAGGATGCAGTTGAGCCGGCTAGCTGCGCTGTTGGTCGGCTGGGCGGCAGGAGGTGCTGGTGGTGTGGTGATGTGGCAAGGTGCATTTGCAGTTTCGGCAGGTGCAGGGTGCAAGGGAATTCTACAGTGATGCTAGATGGCAGGTGGTGTGGCGTCCAGGGCTGATGGTGGGGAGGGTGCTGGTGTTGTAGCGGTGGAATGTCCGAGAGGAAGGGTCATTGGTGCTGGGTGCAGTCCAGGGGAGGATGGACACAGATGGGCTTGCCTCTGGCGCAGCAGTGGTATGCCCGCTGTGCATGGCCGCACAGCAGCAGCCATTAAGTAGTGCTGCAGGGGACTGGACAGCTGGGAGGCGGGAAAGGACACTGGAGGGGGCAGGGACATGGGGGGAGTGGGGGTTGTAAATATATATATTTTTTAAATCTTACCTTGAGGCCAGGTCCCGCGTCTTTTGTGCTCCTGCTGTCCTGAGTCTGCTTCTAGGAACAGGACGCAGGCAGCCAGGCTTCCTCCCCTAAGCCTAACACTGCAATGAGGCGTTGTGATTGTTCTTGAGTGCTGTGACAAGGCATTCAGCCAGGGGCTGGGCATGTTCTATATGCAGGCTGTAATGCAGCCTGAATTGCAAACAGGGAAGTGCGCATGACTGCTTTGGTTGACCTGAGAGAGCCAACTAAACAGTCATTGCGCACTTGAGTGGGCGCACACTCCACCTCTGCCCTGCTCCATAAGTAGAGCAGCTCCAGCCAAGGAAACATAGCATGAGAATATCAGAAAGTTATCATCATGTTATGTTTTCTCTTCTTGTACTGCTTGAAAGCAGTGGGGCGATGCTCTTCCACCATAGCTGAGGAGCCGCCACTGGGGGTGCATCACCCACAGGCCTAGGCCTGGGCCGACTCAACCCCTAGGCTTCCTCTGCTATGCGTCCCAGATTCTCCTCACCTAGACATTAACACAGTGATGCAATCCGCTGCACTCTCTCCAAATCTATGACTCAGCCAGCAGGAGCCTCAGCCAGGTGGGATTTCACAAGCCTGGGTACAGCAGTTGCTGGCAAGTCCACGGGGGAACCTTTTGATGCAGGTGATGCAACAGGGACCCCTTATGCGTGAAGTTGCAGCGCTCCTACCACACAAGTTCGGAACAGCTCAGGGGCCTCACCCTACACAGCGCCTGGCTAGTGCAACATCCTCCGGCCTGTGATGCAGAGAGGCGCAGCCCACCATTGTTGATCCCCTCCATGCACCCCGGTGTAGTGGTGGCACGAGGTATGCGATGCAGACCTATATTGGAGCGCAGGAGCGCCTCTACCATTCACAGCTCCAAGGGGCATCAGGCGGTCTTCTCACACAGGTCAGCAATGTGCCTCCATGTCACCTGGCAGACCTCACCACTAGGTAAGGGCGATCTCCGATGCCTCAATGTCTACCGCCATGGCCCAGCAACTCCACAGCGCCTCCACATCCCACTCCGGGTCCCAGATGGAGGCACATCAAGGCCTCCGGGCCACGGGGACTGTCCGCACTTTCAAGGTTTTGGCTGCCATGGTGTTGCAAGGAGGGCGCTATGAAAAGTGATACATGCTATGTTATGTCATCTAGGTACTTATAAAGCGCACAGCTACTCGATTGAGTGTCCAGGCGCTGAATACCTCTTGGCAGGGCTGACAAAGTGCTGACCAGGGTTTGATTTATGTACTATTGCTGGAATAACCACGTTTTCAGTGCCTTTCTGAAAGTGAAAAGGTCCTGCATCTGTCTGAGACCCAGAGGCGGACTATTCCAGAGTTGGGCTGCTTGCACCTGTAAGGAGCGTCTGCCTATTCGAGCGCGGAAAAACTTGGGGATAATTGCCTGCTGCAGCGATAATGACCTAAAAAGTTCGACGTGGGCAGTAGAACTGGACTCTTTTCCTGATGTAGGAAGCACCTGTTCTATGGAGGGCATTAAAGGCCAGAACCCCCGCTTTAAAACGAATCCGCTTGCAGATCGACAGCCAGTGCAGGGATTTCAGATGGAGGGACATCCATGTTCTAGGGCCAAGCATAAGAATTGCCCTTGCCGCTGTGTTCTGGGCCACCTGTAGACGTGTTAGTAGATATTCCGATATTCCCAAGTACAAAACGTTTACGTAGTCCAGCCTAGATACTATCAAAGCCTGGACCACTGTTTTCCTAAGTATGACCGGAGGAAGGGGTAAAACCTGTCTTAGCATTTTGAGCATGCCAAAGCAGGACCCTACGACAGCTTGAATCTGAGCTTTCATGGACAAATTATCCTCAAGCTTGACCCCTATAGTTTTGACTATCTTGACCGGGGATGTAGGAGAGGACATATCAACCGCCCACCAATCTCTCCACACATCACTAGGATTTCTCAGAGTTACAGTTGAGTTTGTTCCATTGTAACCAGGAAAACATCTCTGACAGGCAGGTATTAGCTAAACTCCCTAGGGAAAACCATAGAAAAGGACGGCTCACCCACCCTAGCCATTTCTAAATTCCCCTACAGACAATCAGTCAACAAACCAAGATCATATTCCTATGCATTTACTCAAGTAGGAATCAACCAGGGACAGGAAACAACTCAAGCCACTACATATCATTAAACCAGATCCAACTTGCAGAGCCCTGGACCACATCCTGGATCCTATCATACTTATCAAAATGTTTCCAGGAAGGGGAAGATACAAGATGAGCCTATTGAACAAAACAAAAACCTGTCACCCTCAACCCCCTCTTAAGGCCCCCCCCAATCTGCCCTTACAGCAGCTTACAGCATTGTTTGAAAAGAAGCATTACAAAGTTCAGAGGGGGAGGAAGAGCAGGTAGCCCCAGAGGTCCAGGAGAATGACCATGAAGCACTCTCATGCCTACGCTCTCAGGAGTGGGCCGACCAGGTTGCATTCTATTCTCTGGACGCAACGATGTGAACAGAGACGCAGTTCCAAGCTGCAGGGCCCCTTCAAGTATCCCTGCCTCTTCACCCCAGAAAATCAACATCTGGGATACCCTGTTGAACACAATGCAACAACCCATTACCGCCCTCCAATCCCAGTCCAACAAAATGGACTTACAACTGATGCTAGTTAATACTCTGGCCCTATACATAGGAGGGATCGATGGAAACGGAGGAACCTAAACTCACTCATCAGTCCAGCCCAACAGGAGGCAAACCTGATTTGCAGCTGTGGACCGATAGTTGACAAACTATCTTCCCTACCCATCATGGTGTCCTCCATGAAAGAAAAAAAATAACTAAATGATAAAAAGGAGTCCGTCAACCTGCAAAAGGTACCACCCAAGAAGCCAAGCTCGACTGAAGCTGCTGCCAAAACTCTGCATCCTTCAACTACCGGGAGTCCTTCCGGAGGACTCAACACCATTCCAACAACATCACAACCAAGTGTGCATGGCTAGGCAAGATGGCAACCTAGATGTGGAGTCCCGGAGCTCCTGCTGAAGATAAATAAATCTGACATAATCCTTTGAACACCCACTTGAAATAAGAGCTGTCTGGCTGCGTTGTGGATGCGGGACACCATATGCCCGAAAACCTGGCCTGCAGCTGCCCGGGGAGGCGGCAGCGTGGATGACGATCGCGTGGCCCGTGGCACGGCCGAGGCCTGAGGATGGGGTGACGTGATGATTCCGGATTGCTGCAGATGCAGACAATCCCTAGTGGGTGCCAAAGAGTGGCGGAGACACCCCAGGGGAAAAAAGGGAGTTGAACCAGACCCGAGCGGCGGACATTCTGTTGGTCGGCGGTTCATACTCCCCCCGCAAGCCAACTAGGATGACCCAGGGGAAGTCGGACTGCTGAAAAGGAGAAAGCAGTGTCCAGGGAGCAGCCTTGAGATGCCCTCCAGAGAAGGAGTCGCAGCAGTCTCTACGTCGGTGGTGCCCTGGCAGCAGGGCTGGAGTTCAGGTTTCCGATGATCCAGAGTCACTGATTTAGCTGGGATTCAGCTGCAAGGACAAAGGCCCCCAGTGCTGGGTGCATCGAGTGAGACAGCTGCACCCTGAAGCAGGTGAGTGGGTCACACACATTGAACAGCCCACGAGGGGTTCACTGCATGGTTCCTTAACTGGGGGAGGCGGTGGACTGCCACAAGTTTCTGTCGGAAGGGAGAGGCTGCCACAGTGGGATCAGTGAAGGAGTACGGGACAGCTGGCCATGTGGAGGCTGAGCACATGGTCAGGCTGAGTCTGAGAGTGGAGAGTGATGGCAAGCGGCTCTCGGGAGGCCGGGTCGCAAGGAGCACGGAATGTAACACACCGGCGACCTCCCAGCCCCCAGAGTCGAGTATAAGGGACAACAGCGCACTATAGCAGTGAGTACACAAGTCCAAGGGGCCCGACAGACCTGGGTTGGAGGCCCAGATCGGAGACAGTGGATGTTGAGCCATTGTCCAGGTCAGGGACTATTGGGATAAGCCACATACTGGGAAGTAGCAGTCAGGGGTTGGTGATTTACAGGGCCTCAAAAATATTAGGGCCTCCAAGCGGAGTGTGCTGACTTTGCGAGGTCATGGCCAAGGATAAAGGAGGCAAAAATGTGCAGGCCAACAAAATAGATAACTATGCCATGCCAATGACATGCCAATGCAAACAGATGGGGCGCCACGGGGTGCAGGACTGCAGGCCCCGAATTGCTTGCAGAATTGTTGGCTGAAATTAAGGGATCCAGGGACCTCACCATAGCCAAGATAGCCTCTGTCGCACTGGAGATGGGGCTGCTTCACACAAATATCCGTAAGATATCGGACAGGGTCACTGCCATGGAGGGAGCAGTGCAAACCATACAATCAGAACTAGCCTCACTGAAAAAGACAGAGACGGAACTCCGGTCCAAGACCACACAGCTGGAGGAACAAGTCATAGATGCAGAGGGGCGATCGAGGGATTCCCAGTGGAGGGTCTATTGCTAAAGTTATCTAACTTCACAATTGAGCGGGAGCATAGAGTCCTAGCACCTCCGCCCAAACCCGGAGCATTACCACATGCGATAGTCGCCCGGCTGTTCAATGTTAGAGTTCGGGACGCAACACTTCAACACTTCAACATGCCAGAGCGCATGGTGCTCCAAATCTCAAAGCTCAACGGACAAGTGATCATGATACTCCCTGATTTTACATGCAAAGTACAGGAGCAGCGAAAGCACTCCAGGGCAACCAAAAAAAGGCTAAGAGACAATGACATGAGATACAGCCTCTTAATCCCTGCAAAACTCAGAATCCAGCATAATGGGAAGGCATGCTTTTGAACAAAACCCACCAAAGCCAATGATTGGCTGAACGCACTAGGAGTAGAGTGCCCAGGAGAGAGAATGGAGCTGATCAGGTGTGCTGGGGCGAGGCCCTCGGGCCAGGAGACAATCAGCGGAGTGACTGACAAATCATTATGACCGCCGTTCTGGCAGAATTCAGGTCTGCCCGGACTGCATCCTGGCAGATTTAGACTGTATTCCGGACACGGATGAGCCTCCACAGCCACGCCGGGAGATCAAGTGCAGAGGAAGGGGAACTACTGAAGGAGAGTGAGCAGTTACCGACTTACTAGAACTGAGGGGGTCGGTCAAATTTCTGTTTTCCTTTGTCTATCTGCTCATCTACTTTAATGTCTAAGTATGATCACTGACAGGATGTTTTTGAACACTGTTATAAGTATACTTACAACATTAGCAGTTGTCGGAGAGAAGCTAAAGGCCGAGACAAGGAGGTACCTATTATTGATGTACGTGTAATATGTATTCTAATCGGCGGGATGCTCCAAGTGGGCTGTGGTCTGGCGGGCAGGCTGAGTGCTTCAGCCTCGCCAGCTTGTCGGAACCTGGGCCCTCTGCTAACAGCGGAAGATGACACGGAAGCCGTTGCCTCTTCACGGGGTATAGGGCTGTGTATCCTGCGTGAGGGCTAAGTTGGGGTGGTTCTCCAGTTTGGTCACACTGCCCGAGGGAGGTGGAGACGTTTTGGAGCTTGTTACAGTTTTAAGGGGGAATTTGTGGCTCAGATTGACTGTCAGTTTGAGTTTTCAGAGTGTGTGAGAAACAGGGAGGGGACTAATTGGGGAGAGGTTGGAAGGGTGAACCCTGAGATGCCTAAAGTCTACAACAGCACTGATGGCCTCTGACTGGAAATGTATGACCTGGAATGCCCGGGGATTGGGTAAATATGTCAAGAGGCTGAGAATACACTCTTACCTGCGCAGATATGGTGTATCAATAGCCTTCTTGAGAGAAACACACATATGTGGAGAATGCTTGCCTACCCTACGATGCAGATGGCGGGGGAAAATTTTCACAACCAGGTATTCTAGCTATGCTAGGGGAGCGTTGATATGGGTGGCATCTAGGGTTCCATTTGTGAAGAGAGGTTAAGATAGATCTGGGAGGCTGGTATGTAATCGTACCTGGTACTTTGGATGCAAGAAAAATCTGCTTGGTGAACATGTATGCCCCTACCAATGATGATCCTTCTTTTTATAGTGGAATCCTGAGAGTAGTTATGGAACACATATGGCCTGCAGTGATCCTGGCAGGGGACTTGAACTGTGTGCTTAATGGTGCTGTAGATAGCTATCCCCCTAAAGTGGCCACTAAACCTGTAATGACAAGTGCATTATCGGAATTGATTAAAGTGTTGGAGCTACATGATGCCTGGAGGATTCGCCATCCCCTGGATAGGGAGTACTCATGCCATGTGCCTGCTGCGGGCACATATAGCCGGATAGACTACTATCTGGTATTGGATGTAGTGATGAATTGGGTTACTGCATCCTCTTATCTGGCTTTCTATCTCTGAGATCACTCTCCCATGTTGTTTCTATTCGAATGCTGGTACAGATACCAGTGGTCCCTCTTTGGAGAATGAGTGTGGAAGCGTTATCATATCAGGTATTTGTGCATGAGTCAACCGGGGCGTTGAATGGCTATTTTAATGACAACTGGGGAAGTGCCTCATCTAGAGCAATGGACTGGGATGCCATGAACTTGGTATTGAGAAGGGAATGCCTGAGGATAATGTATGGTATTAAGCAACAACTCCTCAGTGATCTTGATAGGCTGGAGAAGTATCTAGGCCCATTAGAGAAAGACTTGATCGAACAACCCCTTAGTCTGTATGCCTGGCAGGGGTGCAGGGCCAAAATACTGGAAAATTGGGACAGGCTTGAAATGTTCTTCCAATCCACATATAGAAAGAGATTACACAGGGAGGGTGATAAAGCGAGCCGCATGCTTGCAATACTCACACGAGGTGAGAATCGACATCCATCATTATCAGGGCTCCAAGACAAACAGGGTAGAGTAAAGTCCTCACAGCAAGAGATACTGGAAGTGTTTTCAGAACACCTACAGGGCCTATTTGGAGCTCCGGGGACAACCGACCCCCTAGAGATTCGATCTTATCTGGAGGGGATAAAATTGCCTCAGCTGCCCAAGGAGGACAGTCTGCTCTTGGATGTTTCTATCACAAAGGAGGAGAAATTGATGGCTATCAGAACCCTACAGTCGGCCAAGTCCCCAGGCGGAGATGGCCTGCCGGCTGAGTTTTACCGCTGTCAGCAGGCAAATCTGGCTGAGCAATTACTGGAGGTGTATCAGGAGGCCTATGAGAGGGCGGTGCTCCCGGAGTCCTTGAGGGAGGCGATAATAGTAATGTTACCAAAGTCTGATAGAGATAGCCAGTTGGTCTCCTCTTAATGTCCACTGTCAATGCTAAATTTGGACCTGAAAATTTTAAGTAAAGTATTGGCCGTGAGGCTGTTGGAATATCTACCACAATTAATAGCCGACGACCAATGTGGTTTCATCCCAAATAGGAACACACAATGTAACCTACGGCGGCTGTCACTAGTGCTTCATTTCCCTTCCTTACGTGAAGGGCAATATGCTTCAGCGCTACTGGATATTGATTTAAGCATGTGGTATCGTTCTATGCAGATGATGCATTCGCGTATCTTCGGAACCCTAGTCAATCGGTCCCGATCATGCTGGAAGCTCTGGTGGAGTTTGGCGACCACACCGGACTGTGTGTCAGCTACTCCAAGTCTAAGCTGTTCGCTCTGGGGACTATGATGGGGTGATCAAAGGCAGCTATGCAAACACTGGCCCTACCCTGAGAGATGACGTGCGTGAGGTACCTAGGTATAAAGGTCACACACAACGCCAAAGAGTTTGAGGAGGCTAATGTAGGGAGAGTCATAGGTGGTTTGAAGCATCACATAAAATGTTGAAATACATTCAAGCTGTTATTGATGGGAAAAATCGCCCTGGCAAAAATGGTAGTGCTCCCTAGGAGTTTATATATTTTCCAGGCCACTCTGTATGATAAACCCAGGCGAGTCTTTATGGAATTGGAAAAAATGCTAGTGGAACTACTCTGGCATACCTGGAGGAAACAAGTGAGCCTGATGACATTGAAGCATGAATGGCAGGTAGGTGGACAGAGGTACCCTGTATAGAATATTATTACCTGGTGACACAACTCCAGCACGCCGCCCATAGAATGGATGAAGAAGATAGTTGGGAGAGTAGATTGTTGCGTGGCACGTATGGTGGACATTCACTGACGGAGGTCCTGATGATGGGGGCCGGGACCCCAGACTGGTTGCTGTATGGAGTGTAAGGCTTGGGATGGAACAGTTCAGACCGTGATAAAACGGGCCCCTTTTGCAGTGCGAGCGAACATATGGGCACTACGACCGTCTATGTCTTTGCAGAGATGGTGGGGGATGTCTGTGCGACTCTGGGAGATCTTTGCCCTGACAATAGATTTATAACACTAACGGACACTTTGGAGACATTCCAGCTGGGATCTGGACAGTTTTTGCAATATGCAAAGATTGCAGCCACCACTTGAGAGATCTGGCCGCCATTCCCAGATACGCCACCCGAACGATAGAAGTTATCCTAATGATGGCAGGGGGCAAAGGGTTGATCCCACATATATACAGGGCCCTGAGGGAGGATGCCCCAATAAAAGCACTTTCGGTACAAGAGCGGTGGGAGGCACAGGTGGAAAAGCCCCTCACCAAAAGCGATTGGGAAAAGACACAAGAAGGGGTCAAGAGCACATCCACAAACGCGAGGTTTAAGCTCCTTCAATACAATGTGGTACATCGGGTATATCTGGCTTCCAGTAGGCTGCAACCCATATATCCGGAGCGTTAGATTAAGGGGGCAACCCGCGGACTTCCTACACATGCTATGAAGCTGCCCGGATATTGATGAGTACGGGCAGACCGTCCTTCTGAAACTTAGTACTGTCTAAGGGTGGGCGGAATTTGCGTAGTCACGTTCCGCAAAGTTCCGCAAAACAGTAAAAAATCTCCGCGAGCACACGAAAATTCCGTGAACACGCACAATTGCTTGTACCGCCCGTTCACAATGTGTTTTTGCGTGCTCGTGGGGAAATATCTCACTAACTTGCCCATGCGGTCACTAATGGGTGCGGTCATCTTGTTTTTCACTTGTCCTGCCCATTCGCGATGCTTATTTCCTGTTCCTGGTAGCGTTATTGCATGCTTCGGCCAGTTCGCGATGAGTATTTCCTGTTTGGGAACGCGTATTACGTGTTCGCGACGCTTTTTGCGTGCTTGGGGGGAAAATATCACACAAACTTGCCCATGCGGTAGCAATGGGCGCGGCCATCTTGTTTTTCACTCTAATGCTATGGTTCTGGGCCTGCTTTTCTATCCTCCCTCTGTCTTTGCAATCCTTTGTTTCTGTACTTTAAAAAGAATCTTTTTTATTTATTATCTATCTCTCTATTTTCCTGATTCTATATTTTGACTTTTTTTCTACTTTTTATGACTTTTTTACTGCTTTTTCACTCTTTTTTTATAACTTGGTTTTTTAATTTCTTTTACTTACTTGTCGAATTCCTCCCTTTTCTTTTCCGCCCCCCCGAGTCCCAGAACCATGGCCAAGGGTGTGGGCAAGTCCAAGGGCAAGGGCAAGGCTGCTCGTGCTCGCAGCCGCGACCGGCGCCCACACGGGGTGCAGGCACGGGCCTTATTTAGTGAGGTGAAGGTGGCCACACTTGTTTTTTTCTTCCAGTGCCACCTCCCCTTAACCCTGGCAGCAGGCGGCAGACCTGGGTCCCGGTACGGGCTCCGGGAGCGTCGCCAGGGGTGGTGAAATGTGCGCCGGGTAGTGTTTCGCTGCTCTGGGGTCCGGTGCACCCCTAACCAGCTGATGCACCGGTAGTCCGATATCCTGGACCGGGAGCAGGACCTGCTGGACCCGCTAGGAGTGGAGGTCCCGGGCTTGGTGAGTAGCTATTTAATATTATTACTTTGTCTTCTTCTGCTCTGTGTTATATATTGCGAATATATATTTTTTCCCAAACAGCAAGAATGCTGCTGTTCACATTGCAGGTAAATTACGTTTAAAAATCTTCTGTGATTGTTATGACACAGGTGCTCAGCGCTACTAATCTTACTTGCAACTTTGCGCTGCTTTGCATGATTATGTAAGAGTTTACTTTAGAGAACTTAAGTTAGGTAATGCTAGAGAGACTCTAGTCCTTCCTTTGTCCTCCTGTCACTAAGAAGAGATAGTCGTGGATTGATATGTTTAGTTACTTATTAGTAGGTAATTTTATAGTGGTCTGTGTGACGCATCCTCTGTCACGTCATGTGTTGCTGAGTGCTGCTTACCCCAGTCCTTAGTAGAACCTTTTGTAGTTTATTTAGTGAGTGGTAATAGGCTTATTACTAGCAGAACATCAGCAGCAACCAACCGACAATTTGGTGTATGCTAAAATGTATGCATGTGTCCTCCATCTATGCATTTTTGAGGAATAAAATAAATGGAAATGCAGACTTAGTGAACAATTGGCCCGTCTGGAATAGGTGGGCTAGGTCAGGTGGTACTTAGGCTTAGTTAGTATTCTGGAATCAGAACGCAACACTGGATTAGTGTTCATAAATAATACTAAGATGGACCGCGAATCCCGCAATACTAGTCAACCAGATTAGATAGGTCAATTTTATTGCAATTGTTGTTTCCATAAATGTTTTTTGAGCGTTTTTAAAAATACTTTATTTGTTTCACACCAATCATCCATGTTTGTCTCTTTCTTTCTTACAAATTTCCTGACCAGCACCCAGGGGCAAGAAGATGGGGTCGGAGTCGGCGGGAGCTGGAGAAGATGGGCTTCCCAGGTTTTAACTAAAACTCAGATCCACCAATCGCTCTAGCCACTGAGTCCAGTCCTTTGGGTTGTCCTCTTCTAGAATTCTTAATCTTGAGGCTTTTCGACAATTCCCACCAAACAAAATGTCCAACCAGATATTTTACTATTATTAATAGGATACATAGGACATACTACTACTGTTGTAGGGATTCTGTACATACAGAACTATGCACAAGAAAATGGGACATTGGTGATAGGAGGTTGGACCTTCCTCACACCGTCCTCACCCACAATCCCCTGACCGACTAGCTATAGTGTCTCATTAGCTCCCGGAACCCCCAAAGATAACCAATGATTAGACAACCCAAAACATAACACTACACTCCTGACCTCTCACACCCTTTCGCTCACTCACTCGTTTAGGTCCACTCCAAATACCACAGAGACTATGTAAATTCAAAAGGTTTATTTACAACTAACAAGCTCTGTACATTGTTCTATAATGCAGTATACGAGCCAGCTCCAACAGCAAAATGCATAAGATTAAAACAATAAACATTGTTACAACTACAAGTCCATAGAAGACAAACGGGAAAATCAACATGATGATAAATGAACAGTGGTGGAAGAACCACCCTCCCCTTGGTAGGAATAACATTTATATAAAATTATAAATGAAGATCTCTGAGCCTATTCTGGGGGACCCCTCACCTTAGAAGAACCTAGAAGTACTGGTTACATCATAAGCTCTGCAAAGCTCTGGTTTGTAGAAGGAAATCTTCCGTCTGTCATGAGAAAAATGGTGCGTTTTAGTATATTGCAAACATTTCCAAAAGTGTAGCATGTTATGGCTAATCAATACGGACTGACCACCAAAACTCCATAACAAAGTGGCTTGTTTTTGCGACCTTGTGCGCAGCGCTCAGACAATAGCAGTACTATGAGCTCATGTGGGCCCAAAGGCGTCTTACACAACAAGCTGCGAGGTAACGTGGGCAAAAATAAAAGACACAAAGCTAAAATGGTTGCATGGCTCAGGCTAACTTAGCAAAGACTAGAATGACCCTAGGGACCATGATATAACACTACTAGTGTCTACTGTATTCTAGTACCCGATTTGTACTAGTGATGTATGTTGTATATGTATTTATTAACTTTTTTTTCAATCTTGATAGTGAAAAACAATACATAGGGGGATGTGTAATGACATCTAAAAAATGTGTAATGTTTTTTCTAGGCATACTACCGACCACCAGTGGTGATGGCGACTCGGCCACAGAGTGAGCAGGAGGAGAAGAAGATGCGGCACTTGCAGAAGCTGCAGGGGGTGAGCCAGCAGCAGTGGCGGGCGGTAGTAAGTTATATTCCTTACTTATTGACATTACACTCGCTGCAAGGGTGTACACTGTACTGTTGACACTTAGTAAGTAAGAAGTTGTTGTGAACAGTTGGAGAAGACACCCTTTAATTAGCATTAACAATAGCATTAGAGGTGGGAGTGTTGGAGTAACCAATGACCTCTTCTATCGGACTTCAACTCAGCTGTGAAAGTTTTATGGAGAAGACTAAAAGTCAGATCAGATGACCTTGATGGATGGGTTGAACAAAAAAGGAATGAAGGGTGGAAGTAGGAAGGACGTGTGATATGTAATATTTATGACTGTCAGAGAAGAAAATGATACATGAGATGCATGCATAGGTGGCTGATAGGAATCAGATGCATGGGTGGTTGAATGCCTGAAACTCCCACAAATGTTAGAGGCCGAGGAAGTGGGAGGATAGATACATACGACAAATGTTATACTGTGCTTGCTAGTGCTAGTGCTACTGTGCAACTATGTGTAGAATTAATTTGTCTTACTGTTTTGCTAAGAGTATATTGTTGTTACAATAGTCTTAATTTGTCTTCTTGATATAGCTACTCTTTCCAAAGGGAAACCAAACAGGAAGGAGTTGGCAGCCATGGCCCGTCGCGGGAAGCTGAAGGCCATACAGACGGAATACTGGCGGCTGGTGGTTCTGGCGGAGGAGGAGGTGCAGCCTCCTCCAATGCCCCGGGCCCCAGTCATGCCACTCCAGTGTTATGGCGCCGCCGTCTGGCAGCCGTCCACCGCTGCACTTCTATATTTAGCACTGCTGCCCCCCGTGTGGATGCAATTGTCACGCATTGAAGTGCCGCGTGGCCGGCCTAGAGGAGCGAATTAAGGTCCTGGAGAGGCGGGTCTGCCGATGAGTTGTGACCCTGTTGGATTGCCCCTTTTTTATTGCTTCTTTTGGTGGGTGGGAATTGGGCATTGGGGTTTATAATGGACATAGACAATTGGTTGGACTTTTTCGGACATTGGTTGGGGTTAGAGAGAGGGGTGGGTCAGGTGTTGTTTTGGGGATTTTTTACATAGTTTATTTTTGTTAGGGGATTACAGTTTATTTATACTTTACATATGATGCTGTTAATGTTTTGTGGGTGGGTTACAGTTTTACATCACACTGTTTCCTTGCTGCTGCAGGGCCACAGCCAGTGTTTGATTTAAATAATCGGCTGACTTTGTAAGACACAAACAGATAGATGCAGTACCCCTCACTGAGTGACTTGTCCTACTAGAACTGTCAGTCTCTCCTCCTAGTCTATGCATTCTGCAACTGGACTCAAGGGGTGTGTGAACTAATGAAAAAATGTCCATGATTAATTATGCCTCCCCCAAACTTCTTCACTTACCTGTGCTTGATGTTTAACTTACAACAAACAAATGATGGACGGAATGCTGACAATGCATACATTCTCCCCCAGTCAAAAGATCTGGGTTAAATCCATCGTTCTTTTGCCCACTACACCATCCCAGTTCAGACATGGCCATATGCAAATCAGTCTTGACCCTGTGCCTCATGGGAACAGTCCAGCCCGAACTGCCAAGCCATGTCTTCCCTGGACCGGAATCAAGCATCCTAGGACCGGTTTCTGGCTATCAGCCGTCATCAGCCAGGGTAGCTTGACTCCAGTGGTGTAGTGAGCACGGGTCCCACGTCTGGGAATACCCATCCCACTTAGGGCGAAAAGCGTTACAACAAACAAATGATGGACGGAATGCTGACAATGCATACATTCTCCCCCAGTCAAAAGATCTGGGTTAAATCCATCGTTCTTTTGCCCACTACACCACCCCAGTTCAGACATGGCCATATGCAAATCAGTCTTGACCCTGTGCCTCATGGGAACAGTCCAGCCCGAACTGCCAAGCCATGTCTTCCCTGGACCGGAATCAAGCATCCTAGGACCGGTTTCTGGCTATCAGCCGTCATCAGCCAGGATAGCTTGACTCCAGTGGTGTAGTGAGCACGGGTCCCACGTCTGGGAATACCCATCCCACTTAGGGCGAAAAGCGTTACAACAAACAAATGATGGACGGAATGCTGACAATGCATACATTCTCCCCCAGTCAAAAGATCTGGGTTAAATCCATCGTTCTTTTGCCCACTACACCACCCCAGTTCAGACATGGCCATATGCAAATCAGTCTTGACCCTGTGCCTCATGGGAACAGTCCAGCCCGAACTGCCAAGCCATGTCTTCCCTGGACCGGAATCAAGCATCCTAGGACCGGTTTCTGGCTATCAGCCGTCATCAGCCAGGATAGCTTGACTCCAGTGGTGTAGTGAGCACGGGTCCCACGTCTGGGAATACCCATCCCACTTAGGGCGAAAAGCGTTACAACAAACAAATGATGGACGGAATGCTGACAATGCATACATTCTCCCCCAGTCAAAAGATCTGGGTTAAATCCATCGTTCTTTTGCCCACTACACCACCCCAGTTCAGACATGGCCATATGCAAATCAGTCTTGACCCTGTGCCTCATGGGAACAGTCCAGCCCGAACTGCCAAGCCATGTCTTCCCTGGACCGGAATCAAGCATCCTAGGACCGGTTTCTGGCTATCAGCCGTCATCAGCCAGGATAGCTTGACTCCAGTGGTGTAGTGAGCACGGGTCCCACGTCTGGGAATACCCATCCCACTTAGGGCGAAAAGCGTTACAACAAACAAATGATGGACGGAATGCTGACAATGCATACATTCTCCCCCAGTCAAAAGATCTGGGTTAAATCCATCGTTCTTTTGCCCACTACACCACCCCAGTTCAGACATGGCCATATGCAAATCAGTCTTGACCCTGTGCCTCATGGGAACAGTCCAGCCCGAACTGCCAAGCCATGTCTTCCCTGGACCGGAATCAAGCATCCTAGGACCGGTTTCTGGCTATCAGCCGTCATCAGCCAGGATAGCTTGACTCCAGTGGTGTAGTGAGCACGGGTCCCACGTCTGGGAATACCCATCCCACTTAGGGCGAAAAGCGTTACAACAAACAAATGATGGACGGAATGCTGACAATGCATACATTCTCCCCCAGTCAAAAGATCTGGGTTAAATCCATCGTTCTTTTGCCCACTACACCACCCCAGTTCAGACATGGCCATATGCAAATCAGTCTTGACCCTGTGCCTCATGGGAACAGTCCAGCCCGAACTGCCAAGCCATGTCTTCCCTGGACCGGAATCAAGCATCCTAGGACCGGTTTCTGGCTATCAGCCGTCATCAGCCAGGATAGCTTGACTCCAGTGGTGTAGTGAGCACGGGTCCCACGTCTGGGAATACCCATCCCACTTAGGGCGAAAAGCGTTACAACAAACAAATGATGGACGGAATGCTGACAATGCATACATTCTCCCCCAGTCAAAAGATCTGGGTTAAATCCATCGTTCTTTTGCCCACTACACCACCCCAGTTCAGACATGGCCATATGCAAATCAGTCTTGACCCTGTGCCTCATGGGAACAGTCCAGCCCGAACTGCCAAGCCATGTCTTCCCTGGACCGGAATCAAGCATCCTAGGACCGGTTTCTGGCTATCAGCCGTCATCAGCCAGGATAGCTTGACTCCAGTGGTGTAGTGAGCACGGGTCCCACGTCTGGGAATACCCATCCCACTTAGGGCGAAAAGCGTTACAACAAACAAATGATGGACGGAATGCTGACAATGCATACATTCTCCCCCAGTCAAAAGATCTGGGTTAAATCCATCGTTCTTTTGCCCACTACACCACCCCAGTTCAGACATGGCCATATGCAAATCAGTCTTGACCCTGTGCCTCATGGGAACAGTCCAGCCCGAACTGCCAAGCCATGTCTTCCCTGGACCGGAATCAAGCATCCTAGGACCGGTTTCTGGCTATCAGCCGTCATCAGCCAGGATAGCTTGACTCCAGTGGTGTAGTGAGCACGGGTCCCACGTCTGGGAATACCCATCCCACTTAGGGCGAAAAGCGTTACAACAAACAAATGATGGACGGAATGCTGACAATGCATACATTCTCCCCCAGTCAAAAGATCTGGGTTAAATCCATCGTTCTTTTGCCCACTACACCACCCCAGTTCAGACATGGCCATATGCAAATCAGTCTTGACCCTGTGCCTCATGGGAACAGTCCAGCCCGAACTGCCAAGCCATGTCTTCCCTGGACCGGAATCAAGCATCCTAGGACCGGTTTCTGGCTATCAGCCGTCATCAGCCAGGATAGCTTGACTCCAGTGGTGTAGTGAGCACGGGTCCCACGTCTGGGAATACCCATCCCACTTAGGGCGAAAAGCGTTACAACAAACAAATGATGGACGGAATGCTGACAATGCATACATTCTCCCCCAGTCAAAAGATCTGGGTTAAATCCATCGTTCTTTTGCCCACTACACCACCCCAGTTCAGACATGGCCATATGCAAATCAGTCTTGACCCTGTGCCTCATGGGAACAGTCCAGCCCGAACTGCCAAGCCATGTCTTCCCTGGACCGGAATCAAGCATCCTAGGACCGGTTTCTGGCTATCAGCCGTCATCAGCCAGGATAGCTTGACTCCAGTGGTGTAGTGAGCACGGGTCCCACGTCTGGGAATACCCATCCCACTTAGGGCGAAAAGCGTTACAACAAACAAATGATGGACGGAATGCTGACAATGCATACATTCTCCCCCAGTCAAAAGATCTGGGTTAAATCCATCGTTCTTTTGCCCACTACACCACCCCAGTTCAGACATGGCCATATGCAAATCAGTCTTGACCCTGTGCCTCATGGGAACAGTCCAGCCCGAACTGCCAAGCCATGTCTTCCCTGGACCGGAATCAAGCATCCTAGGACCGGTTTCTGGCTATCAGCCGTCATCAGCCAGGATAGCTTGACTCCAGTGGTGTAGTGAGCACGGGTCCCACGTCTGGGAATACCCATCCCACTTAGGGCGAAAAGCGTTACAACAAACAAATGATGGACGGAATGCTGACAATGCATACATTCTCCCCCAGTCAAAAGATCTGGGTTAAATCCATCGTTCTTTTGCCCACTACACCACCCCAGTTCAGACATGGCCATATGCAAATCAGTCTTGACCCTGTGCCTCATGGGAACAGTCCAGCCCGAACTGCCAAGCCATGTCTTCCCTGGACCGGAATCAAGCATCCTAGGACCGGTTTCTGGCTATCAGCCGTCATCAGCCAGGATAGCTTGACTCCAGTGGTGTAGTGAGCACGGGTCCCACGTCTGGGAATACCCATCCCACTTAGGGCGAAAAGCGTTACAACAAACAAATGATGGACGGAATGCTGACAATGCATACATTCTCCCCCAGTCAAAAGATCTGGGTTAAATCCATCGTTCTTTTGCCCACTACACCACCCCAGTTCAGACATGGCCATATGCAAATCAGTCTTGACCCTGTGCCTCATGGGAACAGTCCAGCCCGAACTGCCAAGCCATGTCTTCCCTGGACCGGAACCGGTCCTAGGATGCTTGTTCCCAGTCCAGGGAGGACTTGGCTTGGCAGTTCGGGCTGGACTGTTCCCATGGGGCACAGGGTCAAGACTGATTTGCATATGGCTGGGTTCAAACTGGAATGGCATGGTGAGCAAAAAAACGATGGATTTAGGCCCAGATCTCTGTACTGGGGTGAATGTATGACATTGTTCTGCATTCTGTCCATCAATTGTTGTTTTTGCATTTGTCACCCTGAGTGGGAAGGGTATGCTCAGACGTGAGTCCCTTGCTCTCCATGCCACTGGAATCAAGCTATCCTGGCTGACGAGGGCTGAAAGCCCGAAACCGGTCCTAGGATGCTTGTTCCCAGTCCAGGGAGGACTTGGCTTGGCAGTTCGGGCTGGACTGTTCCCATGGGGCACAGGGTCAAGACAGATTTGCATATGGCTGGGTTCAAACTGGAATGGCATGGTGAGCAAAAAAACGATGGATTTAGGCCCAGATCTCTGTACTGGGGTGAATGTATGACATTGTTCTGCATTCTGTCCATCAATTGTTGTTTTTGCATTTGTCACCCTGAGTGGGAAGGGTATGCTCAGACGTGAGTCCCTTGCTCTCCATGCCACTGGAATCAAGCTATCCTGGCTGACGAGGGCTGAAAGCCCGAAACCGGTCCTAGGATGCTTGTTCCCAGTCCAGGGAGGACTTGGCTTGGAAGTTCGGGCTGGACTGTTCCCATGGGGCACAGGGTCAAGACTGATTTGCATATGGCTGGGTTCAAACTGGAATGGCATGGTGAGCAAAAAAACGATGGATTTAGGCCCAGATCTCTGTACTGGGGTGAATGTATGACATTGTTCTGCATTCTGTCCATCAATTGTTGTTTTTGCATTTGTCACCCTGAGTGGGAAGGGTATGCTCAGACGTGAGTCCCTTGCTCTCCATGCCACTGGAATCAAGCTATCCTGGCTGACGAGGGCTGAAAGCCCGAAACCGGTCCTAGGATGCTTGTTCCCAGTCCAGGGAGGACTTGGCTTGGCAGTTCGGGCTGGACTGTTCCCATGGGGCACAGGGTCAAGACTGATTTGCATATGGCTGGGTTCAAACTGGAATGGCATGGTGAGCAAAAAAACGATGGATTTAGGCCCAGATCTCTGTACTGGGGTGAATGTATGACATTGTTCTGCATTCTGTCCATCAATTGTTGTTTTTGCATTTGTCACCCTGAGTGGGAAGGGTATGCTCAGACGTGAGTCCCTTGCTCTCCATGCCACTGGAATCAAGCTATCCTGGCTGACGAGGGCTGAAAGCCCGAAACCGGTCCTAGGATGCTTGTTTCCAGTCCAGGGAGGACTTGGCTTGGCAGTTCGGGCTGGACTGTTCCCATGGGGCACAGGGTCAAGACTGATTTGCATATGGCTGGGTTCAAACTGGAATGGCATGGTGAGCAAAAAAACGATGGATTTAGGCCCAGATCTCTGTACTGGGGTGAATGTATGACATTGTTCTGCATTCTGTCCATCAATTGTTGTTTTTGCATTTGTCACCCTGAGTGGGAAGGGTATGCTCAGACGTGAGTCCCTTGCTCTCCATGCCACTGGAATCAAGCTATCCTGGCTGACGAGGGCTGAAAGCCCGAAACCGGTCCTAGGATGCTTGTTCCCAGTCCAGGGAGGACTTGGCTTGGCAGTTCGGGCTGGACTGTTCCCATGGGGCACAGGGTCAAGACTGATTTGCATATGGCTGGGTTCAAACTGGAATGGCATGGTGAGCAAAAAAACGATGGATTTAGGCCCAGATCTCTGTACTGGGGTGAATGTATGACATTGTTCTGCATTCTGTCCATCAATTGTTGTTTTTGCATTTGTCACCCTGAGTGGGAAGGGTATGCTCAGACGTGAGTCCCTTGCTCTCCATGCCACTGGAATCAAGCTATCCTGGCTGACGAGGGCTGAAAGCCCGAAACCGGTCCTAGGATGCTTGTTCCCAGTCCAGGGAGGACTTGGCTTGGCAGTTCGGGCTGGACTGTTCCCATGGGGCACAGGGTCAAGACTGATTTGCATATGGCTGGGTTCAAACTGGAATGGCATGGTGAGCAAAAAAACGATGGATTTAGGCCCAGATCTCTGTACTGGGGTGAATGTATGACATTGTTCTGCATTCTGTCCATCAATTGTTGTTTTTGCATTTGTCACCCTGAGTGGGAAGGGTATGCTCAGACGTGAGTCCCTTGCTCTCCATGCCACTGGAATCAAGCTATCCTGGCTGACGAGGGCTGAAAGCCCGAAACCGGTCCTAGGATGCTTGTTCCCAGTCCAGGGAGGACTTGGCTTGGCAGTTCGGGCTGGACTGTTCCCATGGGGCACAGGGTCAAGACTGATTTGCATATGGCTGGGTTCAAACTGGAATGGCATGGTGAGCAAAAAAACGATGGATTTAGGCCCAGATCTCTGTACTGGGGTGAATGTATGACATTGTTCTGCATTCTGTCCATCAATTGTTGTTTTTGCATTTGTCACCCTGAGTGGGAAGGGTATGCTCAGACGTGAGTCCCTTGCTCTCCATGCCACTGGAATCAAGCTATCCTGGCTGACGAGGGCTGAAAGCCCGAAACCGGTCCTAGGATGCTTGTTCCCAGTCCAGGGAGGACTTGGCTTGGCAGTTCGGGCTGGACTGTTCCCATGGGGCACAGGGTCAAGACTGATTTGCATATGGCTGGGTTCAAACTGGAATGGCATGGTGAGCAAAAAAACGATGGATTTAGGCCCAGATCTCTGTACTGGGGTGAATGTATGACATTGTTCTGCATTCTGTCCATCAATTGTTGTTTTTGCATTTGTCACCCTGAGTGGGAAGGGTATGCTCAGACGTGAGTCCCTTGCTCTCCATGCCACTGGAATCAAGCTATCCTGGCTGACGAGGGCTGAAAGCCCGAAACCGGTCCTAGGATGCTTGTTCCCAGTCCAGGGAGGACTTGGCTTGGCAGTTCGGGCTGGACTGTTCCCATGGGGCACAGGGTCAAGACTGATTTGCATATGGCTGGGTTCAAACTGGAATGGCATGGTGAGCAAAAAAACGATGGATTTAGGCCCAGATCTCTGTACTGGGGTGAATGTATGACATTGTTCTGCATTTTGTCCATCAATTGTTGTTTTTGCATGATGTTTAACTTAGGCACAGCGATGGCTGCATGGTGATGATGATGGTTTGGTTTCCCAACATGCCATGGTTGTGGTGGTAGTAGTAGACACCGGCAGTAGCATTTGCAAAAAAAGAAAATAAGACAGCCAGTCACCTGAGAGAGACTGTGAGAGGAGTAGTAGAACGAAGTACAGTACAGAAATTACTGCCAAACAATAATATGCCAAAATAATATAAAACATCATGGTGTCGGGGATAGCCTAGTACAAAAAGTTACAAACTGTAGCTGTGTCGAGTCACTCGACTAGGCCTACACTCGACACAAGCGTAACCTTTAGTGCTGTGTAGGAGGATGACTAGTCCAATCGATGCCAGCAATTAATGATGATTAATTAAGTTCCTTTGGAAAAAAAAAAATACCTTGCAAATATACTGATCATGGGTGGGCAAGCAGAAGAAGATCCTCGCCCTGCCTTGAAATTGAAATAGTGTTGCTTTTGCCACATCCACCCGAACAAGCGTGTGATCAATTATTGGTGTACATTTAATTTAGTCACTCCTCAATAAATTACACAGCCTGGGGGAAGAGGGTTAGGGGTTGATGAATGGTTGGGAAGGGGGGTTTGGGGAAAGTTTTGACAAAGAAAAACACTACGCATGGACAAACAACAAAACACAATCTTGGCATTCGTATTTTCTTTGTGTTAGTTTTGCGAGGAGCTTGCTATCATGTATGGACTTTCCATGGGCCATTTCTAAACTCTTCATCTCCTGCTCAAGCTGTGTTAGTCTCAGGTTTGTACTCTTGTTTATTTTTTTCTTGATTTCAATTATTGTGCCTCTGACGGTCGCCTTCATGGCATCCCAGAATGTGTTGATGCTAGTCCCCGGGAAATCGTTATGTTTAAGGTAGTCTATTATGGCCTCCTCAATCTTTTTTTGTTCGCAGGGTCTGAAAGTACATCGCTGTTAAAGCGCCATCTCCTAGGGATGGCTTCGTTGTGGCACCCGCTCAGTTTTAGGCTAATACATGAGTGGTCAGACACTAGTCTTGGAGCTATGTCTGAGTGTTCGATTAGTTGTGTGTGGGAACCAGAGATTAGGATATAGTCTATCCTGGTGTAAGATTTGTGTGGGTTAGAGTAGAATGTGTAGTCTCTAGTGTCCGGGTGTTGGAGCCGCCATGCGTCATTTAGAATGGATGGAAAACTCATCGACAAGTTCAAGAAACATGCTATGCATACTTATCAAATGTGCCTGGGAAGATAGGGAGAGAATTATCAAAGAAATTATTGCAATTGAGAATGAACTGAAACTGAGTAATAATCAAGAAATTATTAGCAAGTTCAAAGAAAATTTGAAAGCAAGACTTATTAAACATGAAGAAGACATTCAAATCAGAAAACAGAGAAAGTTGCACAAGGATTGTGTTGTCTATGCGGAGGGACGAATTTTAACCTATAGTCACAAGTACGATCACTTATACAACCAACGTACAACATATAATGATCAAGATCTACCAACAATTGCTGAAACTAATCCCCTACAAATAATGATTGCAAGGGACTCAGATACAGATATCTCAACACATACAGCAAGCTCCTCCTCTGAACTTGAAGTACTGTCTAGACCGGCAACATTTTTAGACGTGTTCCGGGTATTAAGGAGAGGACGACAAACGGGGAGAACCACTCCAACACCGACACCCCTAACAAGAGGACGTGGAAGGGGCCGGGTACGAGGAAGAGGAAGAGGCAGGGGCGCAGCAAACAAAGGCGACTCAAACGAAAAAACAGGTCAAAGAAACAAAGAGCTCATGGGAACCAAGCGTGGCAGCTCAAAGAGGGGACAAAAATGATGGGAATAGAAATGGTAAATAAAACTATTGTAAATCTTACATCATGATCTCTTTTCCAGTTCGAGAAAACAACACTTTGTTTAGGACTAACTTTCTGTCCCACTGAACTCTTTAACTATGCAGAAACACGTGTTGACATCTTTAAATTTATCAGAAAACTGAAGTTACAAAAATGGCACACTTTGAAGAATAATAGACCACCTGATGGTAGTGGGTCAGCACTTGAGGTATCAACCTCATCACAACCCGGGCTTAGTATTGAAGATGCTAATATACTTCAAGTCATGTGTGACCTGCAACAGTCTGATACTGATATGGGTGAAGAGGCTCCTATTTCTGACTGGCCAATTACAACTGACAGCTGCCTGCTCAGCTTTTAAACCACGTTCAGTCTTTTACCCTAATCTTCCGCACAGTGGTATTGACACTTTTCATGAATTGGTGGCCAAGGAACTCTTGAAAAACAAACACAAATTGAACACCAACAAGATAGCAGGTCAAACCTGTCAGAAGAACAAAGAAACTTTATCACGTCCCTTTCTAAAGAAAAAAATATTGTCATCCGTCCATCAGACAAAGGGGGCAATATTGTGTTATGGGACAAACAAATGTATATCAATGAGGCCCGCAGATAATTAGATGATGTTAGATTCCATTGTTCGTGCTATACCACCATATATAATGAGAGTATTACCTCCACTTGGAGGAAATTGAAAGAATGGCAAGAGTCAGGAATTATATCCTGGCATGAGTACTATTTCTAATAAGGATTATCCTAAACTTCCCATTTTAGGAGATCAAGAGTTTAGAAATGGCCCATGCAAAGTCCATACATGATAGCAAGCTCCTCGCAAAACTAACACAAAAAAATACGAATACAACAAAATCCTAAGTGAGAGGGCAGGACTGTAGATTAACAAATACAAAGCCCTTAACCTATGTGAAGCTAATAAAGCAGGGAAACTCCTTGCCTCCTACCTAAAGCACAAACGCAACCAGTTTGCCATCTCATCCATCATAGACTCTAACAACCAAACCCACACAAGACACAAAGACATCCTCATGACCTTTCAAGAGTGCTATCAAGAACTTTATACAAATGATCAGAACCTTAATTTAGAAGAGTGTACAAAATACCTCGATAGACTCGGGTTACCGCAGCTAAGTACAGAGGATACACTTAGGCTAGGTCAAGAAATTAGCTATACATAAAATTGAAATGGCAGTCAAATCATTGAGAGAAAACAATGATCTTCTTAAACCAGTTGAAACCAACCATGAAACACGTTTTTAACCACTCAGCATCTAGGGGGGCAGTACCACAAACTATGTCGGAAGCTAACATAATAGTCATCCCAAAGGAGGGGAAAGACCAACTGTCACCCAAAAACATAAAGACCCATATTCCTTATTAACGTAGACTGAAATATATATGCTAAGATCTTGGCAGTCAAACTCAACTCTGCTCTCCCCAAACTAATAAGCAACTCCCAGGTTGGCTTCCTACGTACTCGAATGTCTAATGACAACACGCGCCTTCTCTGCCACATATTAGAGCATGCGGCCATTAATATGAACCAGCTGTAGCTATCACATTAGATGCCAAGAAGGCCTTTGATAGAGTCTCCTGGGCTTTCCTGGAACGCTGCATGCAATCGTCAACTTAGGGGAGGGATATATACGGATGGTTATGGCCCTGTATGTGGAGCCATCAGCCCGTATTGTCGTTAATGGGTCACTCTCTGAGCCCTTTAGGTTGCAACAAGGCACTAGACAGGGATGCCCACTATCCCCTTCATTATTTGTACTTGCACTGGAACCCCTTATCCAAGATATCAAGTTAAATACGAACATAAAATGGGTCGATATCAATGGCGTTCAAATAAAATTAGTCGCCTATGCGGATGGCATACTAATAGTAACGGAACAGCCAAAGACATCAATTGAGGCCCTGATGGATACAATAGCAAAATATTCCGGGTTTTCAGGAAATAAACTCAGAGACAAATCAGAATGCAAACCAACTAAATATTCACTGTACGAGGGACATCCTGGGTGAGTCGGGCTTAGCCTGGCAAACAGGGTATATCAAATACCTAGGTATAAGTTTTGGTAGCAACTCAATTAACACACTACATCAGAATGAGAAACTGCTACTAGAAAAGATTAAGAAACTTCTGGACTCTTGGTCACCAAAATTCATAACGTGGTGGGACAGAATCGAAACTATTAAGATGATGATCACCCCAATGGTTAACTACCTAATCAGTATGCTCCCGCTCCTCCTCATGGATGATTTCCACCGCAAAGTAGACATCCTGATCTCTAAATTCCTTTGGCGAGGGAAGAAAGCACGGATAAGTATAAAAAAATTAAGACTGGATAAAAATCAAGGAGGGGTAAACTAGGCCTGGGCGAAAATTTCGTTCCGTTCGCGGAAATTGCGATAATTTGACATTTTCACGTTCCGCGGAGAGCGCGAAAATGTCACAATTTCCGGTTTCCGCAGCTTGGCGATAATTTGTTACTTGCTCGCGCTGTAAAATAATACATTCTCGCGCGCGATCGCCTTACCTGAATCCCTGCGTTCGCCGACAAGTTTTCTTGATCCAGTCGCGTTCTCCATGAGATCTTGTATTGTTTTTAGCCATTTGCGCTGTCTCGCGCCCGCAGTGACGTCATGCGTCGCGCGCTCACGTCTTTCTTCTCGCGATCATGCACCGCGAGACAACTCAAAACAAGATGGCCGCGCCCACAAGCAACCACATGGGTAAGTTGGCGACCCGCAACCATGCAGAAAATCTCGCGAACATGCGGGAAAAAAACTTCCGCATCTTCGTGATATTTCCGCTTGTTTGCGATAATTTTAAACATTTTTGCGATAATTTGCGAAAGTTAATTTCGCAAATTCCGCCCACCCCTAGGGTAAACCTAGAAGATTTTAGAATATTCCAGCTAGCTTTTCCGGCAAAACAAGGCTCATTTTGGATATCACCGCCTACCGACTATACCCCGGTATGGCTACAGGTAGAGAAGGCCATCCTAAATAACCTAAGTCCCCTGTCTCTACTAACAACAAATAGACTATACCCCCACACCTCCAAGTCCATCTTTACAAATACAAAAATCACGCTACTAAAGGTAGACAAGAAGCTGGAGAATAGCATCAAAGGATCTAAAATGGAGTCACTCTGGGCCAATAGCAAGATTTTGTATGAAGGGAAAAGCCTAGCCTTTGATACATAGATTGGGAAAGGTATCTACCACCCTTATCAACTAGAAAATGAAGCATACCCTATTACATTCTCAGACCTCAAGTCAAGATAATACCTAGCTTAAATAGAATTGTATACCTTTTTTTAAATTCGAACGACCCTGTCAGAAGCCAAATTATCCCCTTACAATCATCAATCTCTCGGTTTGTGTCAAAAATTAATAAATTGGGGCACCAGGTCTTGCAGCTCTACAAACTCCTCCGCCCAAAACCCTCTAAACTTAATGATAAGACTGTTGCCTATTGGGAACAACAATCTACAGCCACACATAACGGACAAGAATGGTCCATACTATGGAGCTCGGTCTCACGTAATAAGATCTCCCCGGTGCTCTTACAAACAAAATTTTGGCTACTGCACAAGGCTTTTTGGACCCCTGCCCGTTTATTCTCATTAGGCCTCCGGGATGACACATTATGTTGGAACTGCAACAAGGATACGTGGATTTAGCACATCTTATCTTTCAATGCCCAATACTCAAAGCATTCTGGGGGGAAATCTTTGCCTTTATGAATGGTTTGTTTAGTTGTACGCTAATAAAATAATTTTCCACCCTACCCATGGCATTTATGAGCACAAACATGAGATCTGAATCCGATAAGGATCTACTAGACCTGCTACTAACAGCAGCAGTGAAAACGGTCCTTGCCAATTGGAAAGACACAAGCAAGACATCTTACAATGGCTGGATCAACTGGATCACCCATCTCAGAGGAGTGGACAACATTGCACTACAGAACTCTCCCTGGAAACCAGCATCCAGAAGGATGTGGAACTCTCTCAACATGTACATAGACTCTTATGAACCTCCATGAAAATAAGATATACTGGTGATACAAAACCTGGTACCCCCTTGGACCCACCACAGAGACAATTGTACTTAACTGGGATCAACCAATGTTGCCTTCTCTGGTCTTTTGCAAGGGGAAGGGCCTACCAACACCGGTCTACATGTGTGCCAACATCTCTGCAGAATATCAGATGTAATTGATAAGGAATGTAACTCTCCTTGCCTTTCTCCTATCTCCTGTTTCCCCCTTTTTCTGCCTGCCTCTCTTTCTTTTTCTCTTATTATCAATATGTGGGGTTAGCTAAACAAACGTGGGACAACCTATGCTAACCCTGTAACAGAATTGCTAATGTGTTCTTGTATAAAATAAATAAAACATGTTCAAATAAAAAAAAAAAACACAATCTTGGCAGACGACCATATCCAAAAATCTGTTAAGGGAGAAAAAGGAAATACGTGCATGATGATGATATTGATAACTTGATGGTTAATGATAAGTAGTACTCCCTAACTACTATTAGACAATTAGAAAGTACACAGCAGCAGTATATCATGCAATGTGGCTGTGCCATGCCTGTCTGCCCTCAGAGAGATGCAAATTACATACAGTTTCTGTTCTGTTGTACCAGGCTTACTTTTAAAGATAGCAAAGAAAATTAAAAAAATAGCTGTAAGGATGAATTATAAGCAGAGAGCAAACATAATAACAGCAACACACAGTCGTAATGATTGAAGATAAAAAATGAATCAAATTATTTAAAAGATGATGAATGTTGATACTATTACTGTATGTTGTTATCCTGGTCGAATTGGGGAGCTGCATCTCGGCATTTTATCTTGGTCCTCCCTTCCATGGATGCTCCGTCCATCAATCTTGGTTGATGCCACTGCTTGCCTGGCGGATGTTTATTGATAAGGTAAGTGTGAGTTTTTTCCCCAGTATAGCACAGGGTAAGGGCTGCTCTGTAATTGTAGATGGAAAAACAAAAGAGATATTGAAAAATCAAGGAGAAAAAAAATGCAGAAATTACGGTGGAGTGCAACAAGAACACTTTCAGTGGTGGCATGGATACATCATGTCTACACTGTTTCCAGCATTAACCTACAACAATAACAAGAGGACAGAGCAGGCCCATGGCACCCGTGACCCATCCTTCATTTAGCGTACATTTTTTGACAGAGGCATACAAAGCACATATACAGCAACATAGCATTTTACAAATTAAGTGACAAAATCAATGCACCGCTGTCAGTCATACCACTACACTCGACTCAACTCCACCACTACACAGACATGTAGGTCTGCTGTGGTTGTTGTTGACTTGTTTAACTTTTATGCCACTCATGAAACGCCCTGACTTATTCCATCAATCATCTCCAATCCTACTGAGTGACTGCGAAGATATTATGTCACTGTGGTCATCATCATGGTGTTGTCCAACTCAGTGTGCAGTGCACAGAGTGAGTCCACATTCCATATTCAAAAAGCAATGGATTGGCCTGCAGTAGAAGGACAATTTTGTTATTAAAAAACAAGAAGGGAAACATTGACTTGAGTTACTTTTAGTGTGTAGATTAAATAATAGTACACAATGAATTCACTTCATGCACAACAAACAACAACAACACAAATCACTTAGTCAGCGTCCAATGCATGCCATCATTCTTCTCATCTTAAGTTAATAAGGGGCAGTCTCTCTCGGCTCGGAAAGGAGGATAGCTATAGTTTTCATCATGTTCCACTTCTTTTGGAGGGACTCAACGAGGCAAACATCAAATCATCATCTGGCTTGAGGGAAATAGATTTAGGGCGAGTCAGGAGGATGGAGGAGCAGGACTTGGAGAAGTGGACTAGAGTGAAATGCAGACAGCTGCAACTGCAATATGGCAATAAAAAGTCTAGAAGACGGTGGAGATGGATTTGTTGTGATTCGAAGTTTCTAACCAGAAAGACAGACACACACAAATAAAAGTAAATAAGGGAGGAAGAAAGTAAGAAGTTCAAGCCTAGTTGTCAGGGAAGTATAGCTCGTCCTCAAACTCTGGGGGTTCAACCAGAAGTAGGTAATCATCATCTAACACACTACTTCTGTCACCTAAGTTGCTGTCCTCATCTTCCTGCATTGATTCATGTATTGTGTAATTCGGTGGTATGTCCTGATTCATTTTGATCATGGTTAACCTCTCCACGTTTTTGGCTGAGAGACTGGTCCTTTTCACTGTTACAATGGCAGCAGCAGCACTGAAAACACGTTCAGAAGAGACATTTGTGACAGGGCAAGCCAGATACTTTATCGCCAGCCTGCTGAACACTGGCCATTGGTTCCTTTTCCCATATCAATACCGCAATGGGTTTTGATCAATGTAGACCTCTGTTGGGTCATGCAGATAGGCCTGGACCATCCTCTCAAAGTTCAGGGGAGCTACACTTTGTTTGGCCTCTTTTGTCTTTGCATCAGCAGTGGACCTAGCAAGCCCTTGCTGTAAATACCAATCCTGTGCTGATTTTACTCGGGCTGATGACACGGTTCTTGCTGTTGTCGATAGTGTTGGTGACTGCTCTGAGCCAAACGCACTGCCCCCAGGCTCTGAAGTGGAACTTGACGCTGGATGCCCTGCTGCAGTACTTGTTGTTGGTTTGAGTAGCGGGCCTTTAATTGCCAAACGTTCATTTTCAAAGTGAGTGGCTACCTCAGCTATCCAACTTTTGAACCGGGCAACGTCCACTTCTGAAAAAGGAATTCATGTCTTATTGTTCAGTGCCGATTTGTACAGTGGATCCAGAATTGTGGCACAAATGCAATGTTTTTCTGACACAATCTTAGTTTGCACCCTTGTATTTTCAGCTAAGTGACGGGATAAGCTCTCCACCAACTCATATGCTTCATTGTTTTCATCCACACCTATGTACGCTTCAGACACCTCCTTCAGCTGTTGCCATAGCATGTGCAACAATGGGATAGCTTGGCCCATAGTACAGTCCTACTTGCTGACTTCACATGTGAAGACCTCGAAAGGAAGAAGCATCTCTGTCAGGCATTTAACTAGGCACCATTGGTCCATCTGAAGGGTCATGCCTTTCACAGTAGCACCCCTCTTTGCATGACATATTCATTGATTGGTCTGAACTGCTCAAACAGACGGTCAAGCATGTAATAGGTTGAATTCCAACGTGTTGCCACCTCCTGGATGAGTGCTTTGACTGGCATTCTATATTCACGTTGAATGATCCTCAGCTGCTTCCGGGATTTAAAAGAATGGCTGAAATGTGTGCATATTCTTCGGCAGGTGGTCAGTAAATTGTTGACTATGGCTTCTTTTTTCAGAAAGTCTTGAACAATAATGTTCATGCAGTGCACCAAACACGGGACCCTGAAATAGGCACCATCCTCCATGGCCTTAAGTACATTATTGCCATTATCCGTGGCACCAAAACCAATGTTAAGCCCTCTTGGGCGCAGCCATTCAAAGACCTTGCTGTTAAACTCTTCCAAAATGTTTGCAGCAGTATGAGATTTCTCCATGGCGAACATGACTACAATTGCATGTTTCAGAGTAGCATTACAAATCTCAGCAGTGTCAACAAGACCTGCTTCAGATATATTTTCTCTAACCCCCACAAAAGAGATACAGTGTGCAGCGATGCACATGTAATCAGTGGCTTGGCAACTGGTCCACATGCCTGTTGTCAGGCGGATATTGTGAACAGCACTCTGCTGCAAAGGATGTCCAAGCAATTCCAGCACATCGTGATGTAGTGCTAGAACAGCAACTCTGGCGAAATAGGACCGTCTGGAAACCTTCCATTTAGGGCAGATGGCTGACACAAATTCAGAGAAACCCACCCCTTCCACAAAAGAAAAAGGGAGAAGGTCCAGCGCTAACATTTTAGCCAGCTACGCATTGTACAAACGTGCCGTTAGGTGGTTGCGTTCGTACTGCCCCTCCGACCTAAGCATGCTGTCAATGGTAGGCTGGATTATTATTCCTTTGTGGTGCAGCTGTCTTCTTGAACCCAGTTAAGCTTAATAACGCACTTTTTTTCATTACAGTTCTCGGTTGCCTTGGTGTCTCAGTCTGACTCTGAGTATGACTCTTCTTACTACGGTGCCACTGAGATGTTGCTGAGGATGTGGGTGGTACCACTACAATGCTGGGGAGAGGTCTAGAAATGTCTCCCTCTTGTTCACCTTCCACCGCGATCATATCTTCTTCTACTTCTTCATCCCCACCAACAGCAATGGGTGCAGTTTTACTTTTTTGTAACGAAGTAGGTGAGCCTCCCACTGGATGATGTGGTATTTTTTTAGATGACTTGTTTTGCCTCCAGTACCATAGTTTGTACCAAGCTTATCCCACCTAACAGCGTGTCTACAAACTGAGCATATAGCAATGTTCTCCTCCGTACTGCTAACCAAAAGGAAGCCCCAAACTGGGGGGGGGGTGTACTTTCTGGTGCTGTTGGAGGTGCCACTTTCAATGCCAGATGAACTGGAGGGTGGGCGTGGAATTTGACTCTGTGCACTTACAGTACCACTACCTACTGAGGTGGTGGTTGAGCTTGATGTAGGTCCCTGCCGGGCCTTAGCAAATGCAAATATGGAAGCTGGAGGTGGTGTTACCTGTCTTGGTGGTATTCATGCTACATCCCTCGCAGCAATTTTGGATAGGGTAATAATGTTGTTCTCTATCTCCTCTGGGCCGGGAGTGATGTTCATGATGACTGGCTCATCATCATCATCATCCCCCTCTTCTACATCTACCTCCATAACCCTAAGGCTTTCTGGAACCTTCCTTTTCATTAGCCTTGTCTTGTGGCATGCATCACTGTAAGGAATTGGGTTTCTGTTGCAGTAACCCCCCCACTTTTTGCCTGATAACTGATGCACTTTTCCTTTGTGTGCCATGGGCTCCTGCCAATCAGGTGCCCAGGCCCTGTGTTCCTTTCCTGAACACTACCTAACAGCCAAAACCCAATTGGCATCTCTGGTCACATTTCAGCCCCTGGTAAATGGTACCCTAGGTACCCAGGTCCTTGTGACCAGAAATGGCCCCTAAGGGCAGCAGCACTTTTTGTGCCATCCTTAGAGGCCCTGTACCCTGACACACACACACACTGCCTTTGCAGGCTAAGTGTCTTGGAGCAGACCAAAACAAAGAGTCGACATGGCACACATCCCTGTGTGTCATGCCCACAATACACACTCCCCTCTAGCTGGGTGCCCTATGCCAGTGGTGTGGGCACAGGTGCATGAGCCCGTTGCCCCTGCAGTACCCAGGTCCATTCCTGGACACTCTAAGTGCAGTGCTGCCATTAAGAGTATATGGTGCTGGGAGGTCGTCAACATGAACTCCACAGCACCATGATGGCTACACTGAAGACTGAGAAGTTTGGTATCAAACTTCTCAGCACAGTAAACCCACACTGATTCCAGTGTGGGATTTAATGTAAAATGCACGACAGAGGGCATCTTAGAGATACCCCCTGAAACTAACCAACAACCAGCGTCCTGATTGAGAGGCTGCCTATGCTGCCACCCAGCAGAAATGTTGCTAGACCCATGGGTTGAGAGCCATCCGCTCTCATGGGCATGCAACAATGCACATCCTGGGTGAGGTGCTAGATCTCCTCCCCCAGGATGGGCAGGGGAAGCTTCAAAGGCATGCCACCTTTGTGAGCTTCTCCAGGCCACTTTCTGTACTCAGCAACTGGCCCCCACCGGTTCTGACCCCCACTCTGGCAGGAAGATCAGTGGGAAAACCCAAGTGTGGAAAGGGGGTGAGCCAGCCTCTGCCAACCCCCCCCTCAGGTGGGGGAGGCGAGGTGAAGCTCAACTCCCGGCTCTCGCCATCTTGAGGAAGGGGAGCCCTGCCCAATCAGGAGTAGGCTACTGCCCCCCTCCCACAGGAGAGTGGGAGGATAGGGGGTGTACCCACCCCAGGAAAGGGACCCATTGGTCCCTGCCTTTTACCTACCTGTAACGCCCTTAAATTTAGTATTTAGAGGGGCACCCTGAACCTTCCATCCTAAGATCCAGATTCTGAAACAAGAAAGAAGAACAAGGACCAAGAAGACCTGCCATGCAGCTGCTAACAAGAGGAAGACACCAACTGATTTGGCCCCAGCCCTACCAGCCTGTCGACCCTCGAACCTGGTCCTGCTAACCCCGGCATCTCCAGTGGTTAGCAACCTCAAAAACCCTGGAGGACCTGACTGTCTTGTGACCCTAACTACCTGGGACTCCCACGAGCAGTGGTACTGCTCAAAGCAAGTAAATGACCCCTGGCATCAGCCAGAAACCGCGAACCCTGCACACTCTGCATCCGCCAAGCCTGGCCTGTGCTGGAGTGAACAAAGACCACGAGGACGTCCCCCCGACGACTGTGACCCCGAACCCAGCACCCAAGGACACACCTCGATGCTCCTGACAACGCCTCAGAACCAGGGACCCCTCCAACCACGACCAGCAGAGGGTAAGATTTCCCGACACCAAAAGGCACCCCTGCACCCGGCGCTCTGCGGCCCCCTGTGCCCAACTCCTGGGTGCCTACCTATCCTCCAACTACCCAACTTACCTCTCAAATTGGTGGTTGCACCTAAAGAATCTTCGTCCCTGAGCTTGCAGCCTTTGTTCGTTCTTGAGCTTCTCCATTGAAATCCATTGAGCGCCCAACGGCTCAAAAGCACCCTGCTGCACCCAGCCGCCCGAGTGCCCCTGGCAGTGCAACCTCTACTCTAATCTACTTCCCCATTTGCCCTGAGCAAGTGACCAGGAGCCGCATGGCCTGCTAGCCAGCAGCCACCAACCAAAGGCCCCCTGCCTCCCATAGGATAACATTGGGCCTAACTCACTCTGCACCCGGCTGCCCCTGTGCCGCTGAGGGTGTAACAACTGTACTTACCTGACCCTGGGAGACCCCTGAGTCTATGCCCAGAACCTTAACTCTGCCAGTCGAGTACTTACCCAAAAGCTGATAACTCACTTTTCTTCCATCGGGTAACATTGACTGGTTTCACTTGGAAATTCTTCTAAGTGTTGAGTTTTGAAACTTTAAAATATTCATCTAAAATCAGCTGAATTACGAAAATGAATTTACTCACCTGCTATCAGGAGAGATCCCAGTGCTGGATCTTGATGCCCAGCACTGACCCTGCAAAGTAATTACAACCGTACTTACCGCTAACTTGATTTTCCTCCATAGGATAACGTTGCCTGTTTTTTTCCAGAAATTCTTCTGTCGATTTTGCAAACTTACAAATATTCGTTAAAAATCGCCCTTGTAACAAAAATGAATTCTTTCAACTGTTTACAGATGATGCAACAGTGCTGGATCCAGGATCCAACACTGAATTGGAAAAAGTAACGATAACCCTACTTACCTGCTATATGAATTTCCTCCCATAGGATAACATTGGTGATTCTATGTGAAAAAGTTTCTGTGTCAACTTTTAAAATACAAGAATATTCCTTAAAAATCACAACTGTAACCAAAACGTTTTTACTTAACTGTTTACAGGAGAGGTCCCAGGACTGAATCTAGGATCCAGTCCTGTGGTAAGAAAAGTAATCCAAAAAGTAATCTATTGCATTTAACTAGAAATTCCCATTGAGCTCAATGTATAATAGTGTTTGAAATTGTGTTGCCTATTGCAACAACTGTATCTATTGCATTCAAGAGTCTATTGCCTATTGAAAGTATTTATCTAAAGCATCTCATTCTGAGAAAGTATATTTTGATACCTATTGTTGGTTCTAAAATAAAACAAGCATATATTTTTATATACAAACCGTTGGCCTAGAGTTCAGTTCTTGAGTGTGTGAGACCATATGCTGACTGAGTGTGCATAACAAATGCTTTACACTGTCCTCTGATACTGCCTTACTGCTCAACCAAGCTACCACTTTAGAGAGTAAGGTTATATCTAACTTTAGCCTCTACCAAACCTCTGGGGACTGTGGACTCTGTGCACACTGTACCTATTTGGGAACAGTATATACAGAGCCAATTACTTACAATCACTCTCAGACTGAGCTGGTGGATTCCAAGTGGCATCTAAATCATCAGAAGCGGGGCTTGAAGAAGAAGTTGATGGACTAACCCTCCTTTTCCTTGCTGGGAATCTGGAAGACAATGGATCTTCTGAAAGAGTGGCTTGCTCCTCTTCATCTGCAGGAAGCTCGATTTCCTGAACTGCCCCGACTTCAGGAGGAACTACTACTATTGTGGGCTGTTGTTGTGGCTGTTGTTGCTGCTGTTGTTGCCCATTTATCTGCTGAGTTTCCGCCTGCGTTGATTGAGTACTACTTTGCGATAATGACATTTCAACATCACTGCTCGTTAGTAGACTGGCTACCTCTGCGACACTCATGGGCTTGGGCCTAGGTTGGTGGGGTGGGCCTGCTGATGCAGAGGTGATGCTCTCAGCTTGGTCCCTGGACACCGCTGCTGCAGGCGTAATTTTTTGTTTACCAAAAAACATCAGAGGCGGCCCACCAGTCTTGGTAAGTGCCACTTCCTTCTTCTGTTCCTTCTTCTCACTGGCAACTTTCTTGGTACTGGAGGACCTGGAAAACTTTCTTTGGGGCCATCTTCTTCAGATGTCAGCAGGACGCTGTTGCACAAGTTGCAGAGATGTCTGTGGCCACCCGTCACATGACGCTGTGCGTAGCAGAATTTCTGTCTGGCAGTATAACGGTAGATGATGACACCTCTTCCTCTGTCTTTTTGTGCACCTAAAAGCAAAGAAGCCAGGAGAAGAACATCAAGGAAATTTTGCATTTGTTGTTGTGGTTCATTTACTACTAGTACAAACAAACAAATATAATATATAACTTAGTGTGTGGTGGTCATACTTGTTGGGGTTACATTATTACATTTTATTAACTCAGTTTAAGTTATAAAAAAAACATAACAGCGTAGCCATTTGTGAGACTTTGACAACAAAGGCTTTCATGGTATACTGTGTACACTTAGGAAGGATAGGAAAGAAGAATAACAAAAAAAAAAAATGTAATGGAAGTAGAACGTGTTTGATTGGCATTAAATTAGTTGCTCATCATGTCATTCAGGGAGCTGCAGCTGGCAAAGGGGATGGATGGAAGCAGTAAGCCAAGAGAAACATATTAAAGACATGCAGGCATATATGGCAAAAGCAGCACACTACTAAAGTACCACCACAAAATGGCAACCAGCCACATGGACAGTTGGACACTCACAATCACAACACAAGCAACAAGTAGGAGGCCAGGAAAACAATGAACTGAAACAGGCCTACTATAATAGCAAGGCAAATGAGGCATGCTAAACAACACAGCTTTAATGCAATAAAATGCAAAAAAACAAAAATCCACAGGGCTAAACAAGGTGTGCAAGGTACACAACAAACACACCACATACAACAAAGGCACTTATTTAACACACACCAAAAAAGTGAAATATCCCAATAAAACCCATTTTGCAATTCAATCCAATTCCATCCATGCCCTAAATGATGTTTAAATTCAACAGAACACACGGGAACAGTTGTTTCATGCACCCATGACTACCTCTGAGCCTACTGGATGAAAGGCCTGTTGGCAGACTAGGCCACAAGCTTGCAGGCCTATGGCAAAAGCACACTGACTGGCTTCAAAATGGCCACCAGCCACATGGCCAGGCCCACAACAACAACAAGAAAACGAAGACAGGTAATGCAGGCCTATCGCAAAAGCACAATGCCTGGCTTCAAAATGGCCACCAGGCACATGGCCAGGCCCACATGAAGAAGCCTAGGCCAAACACGAACAAAGGAAACACATGCAGGCCTGTATGACAAAAGCAGCACACTTATAACTACCACCACAAAATGGCCACCAGCCACATGGACACTCACAGTCACAAGCAACAAGCAGGAGGCCTGGAAAACAATGAACTGAAACAGGCCTTTAATAGCCAAGCAAAGAAGGCATGCTAAACAACACAGCTTTAATGCAATTAAATGTAAAAACGAAAATCCACAGAGCTAAACAAGGTGTGCAAGGTACACAACACACCACACACACACAACAAAGGCATTTATTTAACACACACCCAAAAACTGAAATACCCCCAAAAATACACATTTTGCAATTCAATCCAATGCCATCCATGCCCTAAATGATGTTTAAAATAAATTCAACACACACCAAAGGAACAGTTGTTTCATCATGCACCCATGACTAGCTCTGGGTCTACTGGCTACCCATAATAATGTTTTTTTTTTTTTAAATGATGAAAAGTACCAAAATTGTAGTTGCAGCAACTGCAATGCCCCAATCAAACAAACAGCAACACCAACTTACTTATAAAATCTCAAATCCAAAAGTCCTCAAATCCAATGATATATGACGCAGCAGACACAAAGAGTGATCCTTACAGCTCCAAATCCAAATAGAAAATGAACAGGAGATGGACAAAGCACTGGGAGGAACCTGCTGGGCAGGAACAGGAAGTTGGAGAATCTGTGGCACTTCCTTCCTCTCCACCCATATTTTTTTTCAAAATAAGGACTTCTTGCACAAAAAAGTACAGCCAAATGTCAATCTGAGGAGTTTTTTTTAATCCAAATCATCATTTATGCTGCTCGAGATATTCTTCTTCTCCAGATCGCAAAGTTTGCGTGTTCGGCATCACAAGCTTCACCAAACTTCCGACGGATGTCTGATGGCGCGTCCGAATGACGTGTTTGCGATTGCACACTCTTGCGGTGTCCATTGGCGCGCCGAATTACGTGTTCGCTATCGCACACTCTCGCGGGATCGCGCGCCCGGCTATCAAAATCTCGTGGCGCACATGAACGGATAGGAAAACTTATCGGCGAACGCAGGGATCCCGGTAAGTCACTGTTGCGTGCGCAAAAACCCATTTTTAAAGCACAAACAAGGAAATAATTCCGGTACGCTGCGGATTGTGGAATTTACGGTAATTCCGCATTCTCCGCAGAACGCGGAATTGGCAAAATTCCGCAAATTCCACGAGCGGAGCAGATTTTACCACCCAGGGTTAATACTGCCATGGGGTGGGAGACCCCTAGGGAGCCATCACAGTGCTAATTGGGGCTTATACTGTTTTGCAAGAAAAAGAAGCTAGGCAGGCGGGTCAGGGTGTTGGGGCTGCTGCTGTCCAAACGCAGCATTGTAATTGGATGAATGTCTCCCAGATGTCCGAAGATAGAGGATTGGATGAAAATATGGCTGAGTGGATTAATGCAGAGGGTTGTCACATGAAGGCTACCCGAAGGAATGAAAGGGTGAGTCAGGATATGAGGACATGGGCGGCAATGCTAACGGAACTACTGACACCGCCAGATGAGTTACCCCCATAGATTAAGGGGGACAGACGATGCCTAGAGCTGCAGAACCGTGGTCACACTTCATCAGGGGTCTCTGGAGGCTGAGGGTTCAATGTGCTTGATTCCCACACACAATGGCATATTGATGGAAGGCGTGGTCGTCCAAGGATTCCCCCATGTACAAGGTAGTCTGGAGTCACCTGCATGAGATTTAGGTTAACTATACCCGGGGTGGGGACTGGAGGGGATATGTTAATAAATGGTATGTTCATTTAAAAGGATGAGATAATAATCCAATCCTATTTGTGAAATGTATACAATGTGTTTACATCTTTGACATGCCAATAAAAACATCACAACCGAAATGAGCTCCAGAGCAAAACTCTAAACAAAGACGTCAACTAAGGAGGAAAGTCCATAACAAAATGTCCATCCCAAACCAAGCAGAATCATATCCCTTCGTCTACCCCAAATAACAGATCCTGGTTGTAACACAATCAGATACAACTCACAAACCAACAGATCCTTTAGGCGCTCTTAATCAGGAGACCCATCGATCTGAAACAGTACTGTACAAGGCCTTTAAGTCAGATACGTCAACCCAGGAAGGACCAAATACCACAGCAGACACTAGAGGAGGTACTCCAAGCAACTCCCAGGGTATTTGGACCATCCCTTTAGCTCACCAATGATAGCAACAAGCGAGCCATCAACCATGCAAGCCCAGAACCGTGAGAGAGCTCCTAAAAGCTACTCAGCTGGTCTCAGGGAAGCCACAAGAGACAATGTCAGGATCAACACAGCCCCAAAACCGGTACAGTCAAACTACCCAAGCACAACCACAATGACAGTGGTGATCTCGAATACCAGCCTCACGCATTTATCAAACCCCAACAATGTAATGACTACAGAGTTTGGCTCGGAAGGCGCCAACAGCCGCTGCCAGTCAGTAGGAACTAGGCAATCATACATCAACGGGATAGTTTACTGAACCTGCAATCACCAGGCCGGTTACAAAGGAGGGAGGACCCATCCAGGGGAAGCCCTGCCAGGCAGCAGCCAGAGTCCAGCATTCTGCTCTTTAAACCAGAGTTCAAATCGAAACGGAGGAAATACTCTCTAATTATTGTCAACCATCCCAACTCTAAGATATGTCAACACAACCAATCCCCTCTCAAGAGAATTCCTCAGGGCAGAAGCGCTCTCATGAAGTGAAACCACCAAGGCTACATGGAGATCAACTCAGCTTAACAATAAAGTGCTCAAAGAATGTGAAATATTCAAATCATTGGTAATACAGATTTCATCTTATCGTAGCACTGGATACCCCCTCCCATTACTTACCAATAAGAAGGATAAAATTAATGGCAGCAGAGAAACTACTTTCTCTGTGCTCAGGGGAGCACGGGCCAGTCACCTGAAAGAGAACAGGCATATATAGTAACCAATTGAGCCAAATGCAGTATCTACCTATGCATCTGGATTTCCAGTTGATCTCCAGAACCATCAATGTGACTACAGATGCTCAATGACAAATCATGCAACATAGAGGGCCGCACCGACAGAACAAATCAACCTGCCTTTCTGCTCATGGAACATCAATGGGCTGAGAAGCAAGGCAACCAACCCTGAGTTCATGTCATACATCAATTCATTCAACATTGTCCTGCTGCAGGAAACATGGATGGAAGACCCGTACAAACTACCAGGCTTTATTTGTTTCCATATGCCAGCAGTTAGGAAACCTCAATATGGTCACTTATCAGGCAGTCCGGCAAATTACGTCTCAATAACAAATATTTCTACTGCAAAGGAAATTCTCTCCTCCTCAACATCTGTCAACACAATTGCTTCTATAAATGCAAAATAAAGAATTCAGGAATCTAGGCACCTTGTGGACCATCTCAGCATGCAGAACAGCCAGAATCTTATCCTCTCAGGGGACCTAAACCCACAAATCTTAGCCTCCACGGGCTATGAGGAAGTGCTTGCCCAGTCTCTCCAATGGAACATACCAGCCCAAAAAAGAAGCGCACCTCGCAGAGCAAGCAGCACAGTCAGGCAACTAGTGGAAGACTTTGAGCATATTAACTTAAGGACACTAAATGGAAGATTTGAAGAAGACTCTACCAGCAGCCTCATTCTACTCGGAAACTGTGTGTTCAACACTAGACTACACCGTGGTCTTGCTTCCACTCTTTCACAATGTAGTTAAGTTCTGCCTAGGGGATTAGGGGGACAATGACCATCGGCCCCAGGAAGCACTACTTCAGACAATCATACCTACGCCAATATTCCACAGAAGGGGAACGCACGCATGTCATACAATTAATTTAAAACACATTAAATCCTCACTAGTAAATACAGGGGAGGTCCTTCAAGCTGCAAAGGCCCTGTTACAGGAACAAAACGGTCTTACAGACAATCCAGTCAGTAAATGGGAAACCTTCACCATCAAATTGTCAAGCTCTTTTGCATCCACAGCAAAGTACAAGCCACCTCACGATTCAAGAGAGGAGGGATGGGCTCCCAGTGCATTGCGGATCGAACTGAAAACATAAAAAAAAATCCGGGGACCGCCACCTCCTCGGCACTCAAACTGAATAATTAAGGGGGTCCATTGCAGACCCCCAGCCCATGGACCACCACCTCCCTGGGGTTAAATACTTGACAGAGGGGGGCCATGCGGCCCCTCTCCTGGAGCCCTAGATGGCCATGGGGACCACCACACCCCAGGGCTGGCTCCATTAATGTCCTGGGATGCCCACCCCTGAGACATTGCAGTTTGCTATGGTTTGGCAGGAACACCGCTCCCTCCAAGCAAATGCTGCAGTGCTTCGAGTAAGCATGTAAAATGCTCTCACTTACTCGAAGCAGAGCAGAATTGCTTTTGGACAGAGGAAGCTGCATGTGTGCAGCTCCCTCTGTCCAAAAGCAATGCCGGCTCCAGCAGGATGCGGAGAGCCAGCAGGGACCTCGGGGGCATTCAGACTCCACCTGCAGTCCTTAAAATAAGAAACTGGGTGCCCTGGGTGGGACTAGGGCACCCAGTAATGTGGCCAGGCTGCAAGGGATGAGTATATATATATTCAGCAACAATCTTCAAACTCCAAAAAATCGAGGCAGTCACTCACTCTCACTTCAGTTTTTCAACTTTTATTTTTTATCCGCCATAACACTTTTTGAACGAATACAGCGGTCTTGGTCACATGACTCTGAAGACCTCTTAGCAATCCCAGCCGTCGCTGTCACCCACGTCATCTGGCAGAAAGCAGCACCCTTGCAACTTTGTGGCTGACATATATGCAGAATGCAGTGTTCTCGAAAGAAGAGGTACAGGCAACATTTCGAGCTAAGTTTGGAGATATTAATGAAGCCTTGCTTTTAAACGTGACTATTTTTCTACTAAAAATATGTGCGCTTGGACTATGCTTTAATGTGATGTTTTATGGACTCTATTAGGCAACATAGATACGAACATTGCATTACACAGATTGTACTTACAATACAAGTGCATTGTGGGAACTGAAGTTTACACTGCAGGTCACGTGCTCATTTGAATTTAAGGCCTCCAGCACCATGCAACACATTTTAGCTCACCTGTGATCAAGGCTGCTGGGACAGCTGAAACGCGTAAGGAAGAGAAACCAATGCTGCCTGGTTGAATTTAAATAAATACTGACGTTCTTCAGACTGGGGCCTCGACATTTCTTTTCGTTTGGGATATATATATATATATATATATATATATATATATATATATATATAAATTCACTGAAAAAACTATAGGTTTCAGGGGCGTTATAGTTAGCTGGACTTTTCACCCGTACAAAACCATTTAGTTCAGCTAACTATAACTTGCGCGCCCGCAATGCACTACTGATGACGTCACATATTACATCACTCATGACATGGTCAGTGACATCACTGATGACATCACTGATGACATCTCAAATGACATCACTGATGACATCACTGATGACATCATCCAGTGAATGTGTGTTTTTCTGAAAATTACATATGTTTTATATATGTATATCTCAAGGTCGATAGAAGAATAAATAGGTATATAAGTGTCTAAATGGATGATTTGCTTTTGAAAAATTGAATGTATAATTGACTGATTAAGTGTATCTTAGTGAATACATGGCTTAGTGAGTTAGGTTTAAATATGTAAATATCTGCATCAGTCTCTCACTTTGTGTATAAGTGGCTGCATGGGTTGGTGAGTAGCTACATGAGTGTCTATATAGGTTATTAGTTGTTTTTTTGAGTATCAGTATGAGTGTCTGTATGGTTTGGTGGGGGGTATTACATAGTTCATAGGTGCATGAATGAGTGACTCACTGTTTGTATGTGTTGAAGACGGCATGTGTGCAGGACTGTATGGGTGGATGAGTGTGTGCATGGGTGTGTTAGTGAGTGAATGACTGTCTTAATAGTGTCTTTATGAGTAACTACATATGTTTTAAACTAGTATATGTGACTATTGGTGTATATAAGTGAGTATATGTGAGAGTGAGAGATTGAAAGAGTTCCTGTATGAATAAGTATGTGTTTCTATAAGTGATTGTTTAAAAGACTAAGTATGTGTAAGTTTCTGTAGAAGTAAGTGTGGTGGTGTGTGTATAACTGTATATGCAAGTAAATGGATGTTTGATTCTTTATTAGCATGAGTGACTATGTGTGTGAGTAACTCTATGGATGAGTGGCATTGTGTAACAGGATGTATAGGTGTATGAGTACATATGATGAGTGAGTACATGTATGAGTGACTGTATAGGACTGTTGGTGAATGAGTGGATGTGTATGTGGATCTTAGAATTACTGAATGGGTTGTTTTAACTGGTATTGGTATGTCCATTGTTTTGAAAATTGTAGTTTCTATTTTTGAATGTGTGTATCAAAGGTTATATTAGGGGGACAGGAGGTCTGCCACTCTATCACAAGGATGATGTCATCAGTGATGTCATCAGTTATGTCATTTAAGATGTCATGAGTGATGTCATGAGTGATGTCACTGACCATGTCATGAGTGATGTAATATGTGACGTCATCAGCAGTGCATTGTGGGCACGTGAGTTATAGTTAGCTGAACTAACTATAACGGGGGAATTTCAATGGTTTTGTACGAGTGAAAAGTCCAGCTAACTATAACGCCCCTGAAACCTATGGTTTTTTCACTGAATTTCTACGGTTTTTTAAATGCTAATTCCTAACTATAACGTGCTTGAAACCTATGGTTTTTTCAGTGAATTTCAAAGGTTTTTTAAATGCTAATTTCTAACTATGCCTACAGAGATAGGACATGTGAAGAAAGAAGAAAAAACGCACAGAAAGAAAAAAAGAAATGCAGAAAGAAGCAACAGAAGTCCTCAAAGACGAACAAAAGTGCAGGAAAAAGGATAACGTGCAGAAAGAACAAACATAAGAGCAGAAAGAAGCCTTATTGCAAAATCATCTTGAACCCTCAACTTTTTCAGACGGATACTGGTGGTAACTGAGTCTGACTAACCAGTCCTAGAGTCAGTGCTATGTTAAAAGACACTCAGAATACAGTGAAAACACCTACATACACTAGGGAACACTATGCGTTGGGGTCCCCCTGTGATTAGCATGACCTCCTCTGTAAGCCCCTAGTATATAATAGGGCAGGGGGTTAAAACTACCTCTTAAAACGCGCCACAGGGCGTGTTTGCACACGTTAACTCAGGCCCTGTCCCCTCCCTTCACCACTGTGTAAACACGCCCTGTGGCCGTTTTTAGTTGGGAGATTAAGTTAATTTGAATCCTGAGGGTCCCTAGGGTCCAACTAGCCCACTAGGTACCTCCAGTAAGCGCCACAGAGCTGCATTGCAGAGAGGTGTAAAAAGTGGCACGGCCTGGACCACCTCTCTGCAACGCAGCTCAGTGGCGCTTACTGGAAGCACCTGGTGGGCTAGTTAGCCCCCAGGGGCCCTTAGGATTGAAGGGGAATTATTTCCCCAACTTAAAATGCACCATAGGGTGTGTTTGCACACGTCACCTCAGGCCCCGTCCCCTCCCTTCCCCACTGTGTAAACACGCCCTGTGGCCGTTTTTTAAGTTGGGAGATTAAGTCCCCTTGAATCCTGAGGGTCCCTAGGGGCAAAATAGCCCACTAGGTACGTCCAGTAAGCGCCATTGCAGAGAGGTGTAAAAAGGGGCACGGCCTGCACCACCTCTCTGCAACGCAGAGCAGTGGCGCTTACTGGAAGCACCTGGTGAGCTAGTTGGCCCCCAGGGTCCCTCAGGGTTGAAAGGGAATTATTTCCCCAACTTAAAACACGCTACAGGGCGTGTTTGCACACGTCACCTCAGGCCCCGTCCCCTCCCTTCACCACTGTGTAAACGCGCCCTGTGGCCGTTCTAAGTTGAGAGATTAAGTCCCCTTGAATCCTAAGGGTCCCTATGGTCAAACTAGCCCACTAGGTACCTCCAGTAAGCGCCACAGAGCTGCGTTGCATAGAGGTGTAAAAAGGGGCGTGGCCTCAGAACACCTGTCTGCAACGCAGCTCTCTGGCGCATACTGGAGATACCTGTTGGCATAGTTGGCCCTCAGGGACCCTCAGTATTAAAGGGGAATTAATTCCCCAACTTACAACTGGCCAGGGCGCGGGTTTGCAGAGTGCTGCAAGGAGGGGGCGTTACCTCCGGCGCGATGCCGGTCTTTTATTTATCTTATTTTTTTAAGAAGGAAGGCTGTGTGGCCCCCCTTCTTTTTCTAATTTATTGGCCTTGGGGACCCCATCCCCCAGTGCCTGCACCCTAATTTTTGTTGAAAGAAATTAATTTGGCCCTCCCAAGGCCTTAATCGGCCCCGGGGACCCCAACCCCCGGGGTATGGCCTTTTTAAAAAAATTCTTTAGGAGGGGGGCCGCGTTGCCCCCCTCCTCAGGCCATTTATGGCCCCGGGGACCCCATCCCCCGGGGCCAGCCTTTGTTTTTTATTATTTAAAAAAATATATATTTATAGAAACACCTAGGACATGCTGGATAAACCGTATGTACCTATCACCATGACGATTTGCGTGATATTCATTAAAAGGCGACTATGCATACAATGAATACACGTGGAATGTATTTACACCACTAGTGAAGCTCTGACATGTTTGACGCTCTACCGTGCCTAATCCCGGCGCCCCCGCCGGTGTGTACTCTCCAAGTAGACACCCTTGTCATTTAATTATACAAACAGGGGTAGCTATTGACGGGCACATTTAATACACACGCACACCAAGCCATTCAAAGGGGATTCGACAAAAATTCAACCAAACTATGCAAGAAACCCCACTCACGGTTAATAAAACACACATCCACCGCCGGATGTGTAATACTTTTTATTTTACTCTCTGGAAAGTAGACAAACCTCACTCGAGAGTCACAGCGTGCTCCTGGCTGAGTCCAATGCTGTGTTACACCCACCAGGGCCCGCCGAGTGCCACACAGCTCTGTTTTGTATTCCACTAGCTAGTGCGTATGCTATGACACTCTCTAGCCCATGTGCACTGTAACACCACCCGTGAATATGTCATGCCACACTTGCCTTCGCACAGGTTATATTGCCCCATCTAACGTGCCTTTCTCGATGCCTATGTTATAACGCACAGCACTATGCCATACATATTGCAATCTGGGATCCATATCTTTGTCACAGTTCATATGCAACGTTACACTCCCCAGCACATATTTTATATTACAACTTTAGAGACTAGTTAGGTTAAACAACACTGCCCTGTGCATATTACACTCCAAGGTGCATATCGCATAGCACGCGCTAGTGCCTGTGCTATCTCGCGCTCTCAATGAATCTGTCATTGCGCACAATGTATTGCATAATATATTTCACGCCCCGGTTCATCTTATATCACACTTTTTGGTGGATAGTTTATACCATATACTATATCTAGTTTTCATTTTCAATCGTGCTCTCAGGACTATGTTCTATATAACACTGCGTCCACCTACCCTTTTCACGGGCATTACGTTTTGCGATGGGGGGTGGAGGGTTAGGGGGTGCTTCTGCCAAGTGAGCCCGGAGTCACAGTCACAAACGTCCTCTTCTTCCTGAATAAAAGTGAGATTATGCTGCAGACTTGTACTTATTTTAAGTAGTTTGCACAGATACACATTTTAAAAACAATAAAGTTCCTAATACCCACCTTCTCTGAACAGTTAGCTTGCTGCCCCATCCACCTCCTCCCTATCCTCTGTTGTCTGAATCCATGGACTAGCCTCCTCCCTCCTGCCATGCATGGTCTTATGTGCTGCCACTGCCCTCCATTTATTACAAAGAACAAAGGTCCTTAGCTTAAGGTAGATAAAAATAGCATTTAAACATAGGTTGCAATGAGAACTATGGATAGTTTTCCAATGTCCAGCCGGACAAAGGAGCGTTTATTTAGAATAAATGTCACAAGAATTAAACAAATTGAAAGCAAGGAAGAAGAATAAGGCAAGGGCACAATCCTGTGTCGAGTTTTGAAAGAGGGAAAGTAGAGAAATACGTAGAAAAAATATATATATCAGGCAGAAACTTTGGAGCAAATGGTGGCTTAAAGTATAATACAATTTTCGAAAAGCTCAAAACCACAGTAACCACAATAAAGTTTACACAATGGGTACATTGCGGTACTGTTTAGAAAGTCGACGTTTCGATCCCTAGCTCCTAATACAGTGGGATCATCTTCAGGACTAAACAATAAGCAGTTGCCTGATTTAATGCTTGGAGAGACCAAGGGGTCTTGAATGGTAACTCGTAGTATGACCAGTTATGTGGTGGTATGATTGCGCCTTGGCCTCGAGACTCTGGTGGAGGAACTTCGTAATGGAAGTACCCGGTTGGGTACGGCGTCAGTTAGGACACAGTGGGAATCAAGACAGCCTGCAGGGGCTGTTGAGCAATGAGGAGCACAAAGGAGGTTTCTTAGGTGCAGCGACCGGTAGTCTTTAGTTTCACACACGGTGGCTGTAGCTTGGTCCCAGCAGCAAGAATGGCTGATATTTGGTTAAAGAGCTCATGCGAGTCTCGTTGTGGCTGTGTCCGGTCTTCCGTAGATTACAGCATGATGGCTGTAACAATCGGGTCCCCTTGTTAATTATACTGTTACTGCCCTCCATTTAGCATGATGTACCAGTCCACTCCTCCTGCCCTCCATTGCCCAATTCTATGGCTCATCATTGACCTCCTCCTTAGCCTCTGTGCTTAGCTTGCTGCCCCTATTCTTCTTCCTCCTGCCCTCCGATGTCTTTGTGCATGCCCCTGCTCCATCCTTTTTGCCCACCCTGTTCCATGGACCTGCCACTCCTATCTACTCTGAGTGTTCTGTTGAGCTGCCACTCCCCTCCCACCTGCCTAGCACTGTCAGATGACTGTAACCTGTCCCTGCCACCTCCACCCTGCCTGTCCACATGCCATGCCCCTATCCCCTTCCTCCTGTCCTCCATGGTCCATTTTACTGCCACACCCTTCTGCCCTCCCTAGTCTGTTGTGCTGCAACTGCTCCTCCTGCCTGTCCCGCATGGTCTGTTGTGAGGCCTCTTCCCCTGAACGCTCTTGTCTGTGCCCAGGTCCTGACCCTCCCTTCTATCCTCCATGGTCCTTTGTGCATGCCCCTGCACCATCCTTCTTGCCCATCATAGCTATTGTGCTGCCACTAACCCTCCCGCTTGCCATGCATGGTCTTCTGTGCTGCCATGGCCCCTCCCACCTTCCCTGTGTGGTCAGTTAGCTGCCCCTGACCCCCTTCCACCTTCCCTCCATGGTCTGTGTGTATGCCATCATAGTCTCACTGTTGCTCTCCATGGTGTGTCTTGTTTCTAGTGCCCATCCTGCCTGACCTCCATGGTCATCTTGCTGCTCCTGCCCTGCCCCCTTGCCCCCAGCCCTTTGTTTCCATGTGGAGACCCCTATTCCCTCCCTCCTGGCTTGTCTGTTCCATTGTAATGCCCCTGATCTGTCCCTCCTGCCCTTTATGGTCTGTTATGCTGCAGCTTTCTCTCCTGTCTGTCCATTATGGTCAGCTAGCTACCATTGCCTCTTTCGCCTCTGTTCTCTGTTGTCCATGTGCATGGTCCTGTCCCCTCCCTATTTCTTTCTATGGATTGTTGTGCTGCACTCCCGTCCCGCATGGCCTGTGTGGTGTATTGTGCTGCTGTAAACCCTGATGCTTGCCCTGTAGGGTCAGATTGGTGCACCTCTCCATGTCGCTACTGTCCTCTGTTATCTGAGTCCAGGGCCCTACCCCATTTCCTCCTGTCTACAATGATCCAATGTACCATACTTGCGAACATTTTGAACTTTGTAAGAGGGAGATTTTGAAAAAAAACTGGGGCATTGATTTTCCCCTTTGAGTTACATTGAAAAAGAGGAGATTGTAGACAGGAGACAGATCAAATAAAGCCCATTTGAGCTTAAAAACATTGGACGTTTCCTGGCTGAAACGGGTCTTTTGGCATGTATGGTTGTACTACCACTGCCTCTTCCTTCTGCCCACAATGGTCTATTATATTGCCACAGCCTCTCATGCCAGTCCAGTATTGTTGGTTTGTTCCTCTGCCCCCCTTTCCACTGCCCTCCATAGTCTGTTGTGCTGCCACTGCCCTTCCTGCCTGCCCAGTGTGGTAAAATTGTTGCCTCTGCACTCTCCTACCTGCCTTCAATTTTCAGAATCCGTGCCCCTGGCCTCTTCCTCTCAACAGTATCCCAATGAACAACTAGATTGCTAACATTCTATATTTATTACAAAAGTGTGGAACGCCTGACGTAATCTTGATGTAATCAAAACTGTAATACCTAGAGCATTTCTTTTAGAAATTACATATATGAGAGGGTCTTATTTGCATCAAAAGTATGGTTAGTGCTCTAAAAAACTAAAATGAGGACATATTTTCTGAGTTTTTAAATAGCGACAAAGAACTTTTAAATTATTTGTGATCTTTATGTTTTTTTATCCAGTTGACCACTTGATTAAATGTTGCACCTAGGGGAGAGGATGTGGTGTTACTTCCAGAGCTGCAGACTTTGCAACTGGGGAACCAGGTTAGAGTTTCTGCTTCAGCTTAACATTCTGTGATTCTGGTCAAATCACTTAATCTCCCCATGTCTACAAACAAAATGAATTTGATCTTGTGTGATGTAACCAATGCTCATGTAAAGCACTCCAATACCTGACAAGTCTGCACTATATAAAACTGCAAATACACAAAAAATAAGTGTTTTGCACACTTCTGTCATTGGGCTACATGTGGGCTACATCTGGGTGATATTTGTGCTGCATTTGGGCTCTTTTGTCTCTGGTGGCCATCTTGGGAGATTTATTTGTTATGAAGTTTCCTAATTTCCTCATTTACTGCAGTTTCCTCAGTAGGAAATGCTTTCAGTTTTTTTACTTTGATTCCATGAAGAAGGTATTCAGATATGTCACACATTTGCCATAAATTCTGAATGTTAGCACTCTAGTTGCTCATTAGATCACTGTAGTAAAGCTACTGCTCACCACGGAAGCCTGCTGCTGGTATTAAAAGTGCATGTTTCAGTCTGCATATCAGAATTTTTTAATGAAATAGAAGAGGATTTGTGAAGTCACTCAAAATGTGCCCTAATTTTTCTTTCTTCAGCACTAATCATAATTTCTATGGCAAAATGAACCCCTTCATTGGGTTCCTTTTTAAATTAAATGTTTTAAGTGTTACCAGTTTATTCCAATCAAGATGGCTTCAGGTGTGCCATACTTTTGTCATAAGTAAGAACACTCTGGGACATTCTTGGGAGATTTATTTGTTATGGAGTTTCCTAATTTCCTCATTTACTGCAGTCTCCTCAGTAGGAAATACTTTCAGTTTTTTACTTTGGTTCCATCAAGAAGGCATTCAGATGTGTCACACATTTGCCATAAATTCTGAATGTTAGCACTCTAGTTGCTCATTAGATCACTGTAGTAAAGCTACTGCTCACCAGGGAAGTCTGCAGCTGGTATTCAAAGTGCATGTTTCAGTCTGTATGTCAGATTTTTTTTATGAAATAGAAAAGGATTTGAGAAGTCACTTAAAATGTGCCCTAATTTTTCTTTCTGCAGCACTAATCATACTTTCTATGGAAAAATGATGAACCCCCTCATTTTTTTCCTTTTTAAATTAAATGTATTAAGAGTTACCACTTTATTCCAATCAAGATGGCTTCAGGTGTGCAATACGTTTGTCATAAGTAGGACTGTTAGCACTCTAGTTGCTCTTTAGAACACTCTGGGAAGCTGCAGTAGAACACAAAGGAATCAACTGACAGTCTCTGCCCTTGTTGGATGTACATGTTTTACTGAGAATGTCAGACTTCATTCTCACATGACTGAGAAAGATAATGTGAATTTACAGAAAATATGCTCTCAGTTTAGCTTATCGATCACCTTCCAAATCTCTGTGGGAAAAGCATGATAAAATAGTTTTCTCTCAAACATGATTCATGATATCACATCAGAAGGCTTTCTCACATGGTAAAATCACCTTAGAACACACCACAATTCCTAAAATGCGTTTGGTACCGTCAACAAATGATTTATAATATAACTAAAGTCTTAAAACCTTCTATTAACTGCAATGCTTTTCGATGAGGTGCTATCATGTATATTGGTCCCAAGATGGCTGCCAACACTTCTTGGATGAAGTACTGACCGCCAATCAGATCTCACGATGAGATGTGTGGTTAGGCTCCGCCCAGATATATCTATCTTTTTAAATCTAATTTTCTCAGGAACTACGGAATGGATTTACACCATTTAAGCAAAAGGCATGAGTCTGAACTGAAGACTACCTCTTTGCAAAATTTGGTGTAATTCCGTTCAGCAGTTTGGGCTGTAGCTGCGTCAACAGGTCCTATGGGAAAATGCATGGGGAAAACGTGTTTTGGGTCCCCCCTTTTTTCTCGGCCCCCGCTTGCCGAATCACTGTGAAATTTTCAGGATAGGAGCGGACCGCAACTGGCCAAAAGTTTGGAAACTTTCGTGAAGATTTGTCAATCGGCGCCAACGTTATTCCAAATAGAATGTTGCGGAATTCCTTTGGAAAATAGGTCCTAACTATAAATACCTACTGGCGACTGCCAGTAGGTAATATATACATATATATATATATATATATATATGTATATATATGTGTGTGTAACGCTGTTCGACCTGACACAGCGGTCTTGGTCACATGACATGCCCGCGTTCCTTCCAACACTTTTACGCTTTTTCATTTTTTTATAATCATGGAAACAGAGACAAGACTTACACATCAATTCATGTCAGCTCATACCGTGCATTCATCATTGCAATTCAGATCAGTTACATAGTTGGAACGTATTTAAAAAACTCTTTTACATCATTCATTTAGAAGATTATTCTTACAATTAATAATATCTTAACAGTATTTTATCATGTTTTTTTCACATTTGTATTCGATGTTTTGTATTTAATTCATATCCAAACAAAATATATCATAATTTAATCAACATATAAATCTCCATTGCCATTTTAATTCTTGTCTTCTTTTAATATCATTAATGCAGATGCTAAACACATTGTTTCTATCCCTTTTCCTCTGCACAGACTCACATGAATTGGCTCCCCCTAACACCTTAATGGTCCTAAATAGTTAACCTTATTGTTGTTAATAATGCCCTTCATGGAGTATCCATTCTTCATCATATCTATATTGCGAGGATCAACCGGCTTTTACACCACTTTCATTAAGCCCAAGTGGGCGATTTTTCAATTAATATACATATTGGCAATTCTTTCACTCAATTTGCAAAATTATGATCAAAATTAATGTCAAAATCATTATCATAAAAATTCAAATTTAAATACATTAGGGTAATTTATTACATATCTGTTTGCACAAATTAACAAATGCCAAACGACAAATAAAAGTCCCGATTATTGTCACACCTCAAGTGCTACTTGTGATTGTAATCCTGCCCTTGTGAGCAAGCAATTTCCCATTACTATCCTTATCATCCATTCTAGAAACAAATGCCCTCATTGATATTGAGGCCATTTGGCACCTTGGAATTAAAATTTTAAATATATCTAATTTCCATCTCCTTTAAAGCTCTCACCCGGTCCCCACCTCTCTTACTTGGGGCACAGCATTAATCATTTAATACTTCGTCAGATTAGGTTGTTCTGATGATGTGCTGCACAATGCCTAGCAACTGGATATGCTGGGTTGTTGTTTGTGATAGCACGCATTTGCTGCAAAATCCACTTATACATAGGCAGTGTAGTACTCCCTGTATAATTCAAGTTTGCAGATGCATATCAATACATACATTGTGAACTCTGTTATACAGTTGTATGTGCCTTTTATTTGGGTTTACTCCATACTGAATGGTGACGGGTATTTTGTAGTGTTTGACTTTTACTTCAGGCTTTAGACTTTGAACACTTTTTTATTTTTATTTGATTTTATAAAATATTATTCACAGATTAGACAAATGGTACATGGGCAGATATATAGAAATGTTGATTACACGTATGCATCCAATATATATGACATCTACTATTTCGTAGTTCTTCCCTTTGTCTAGATATATATATATATATATATATATATATATATATATATATATATATATATATATATATATATATATATATATATATATATATATATATATATATGTGATAATATTATACAGTACATCCTTTATAGTTTTCATTTTAAACATTTACCAGCATATATACACTGATGTTTGACATTGTTAGATCTCATTAGCATCAATCAGTAAAGTCCCACTTGTGGTCCGAGAGCGATTCCAACTCCAAACCGCGTTATCAGACCCTGTTGGGTCTTCATATTATTATGCAACTATCAACTTCCCCCATTGAAATCTAGGGTTCCTCCCAGCACACTATTTTTAATCTTGACATGTGATCAACTGCAATTTCTACTGGATGGGACACTAGGTATGTTTTAAGAGGTTCCCATATATTTTTAGGACGTGAGGTAAGTGGGAGCAGATCAGCATAAGCAAGCGTTTGTTCCTGCCAGATTAATAAGTCCCTGATCCACTCTTTAAACTTGAGAGCTCTTGCTCATCCTCAACTACACGTAATTCTGCGCTTGGCCGATATGAACTCGTGACACATATCTTTGATATCCTGCATCAATTTGATCAGTGTACCTCAATAAAGCTAATGCCGGAGACACTGCTAATGTCTGTGATGTCATCTGGTCCATCGCTTTAAAAACATGTTGCCAATATTCATTTATTCTGTTGCAGCTCCAGGCAAGGTGCAAAAAATCTGCGCCTTCCATCCCACATCTGTCACACTGGTGATCATCTCTCAGCCGGGATTGCTACATACCAGAGCATCCTTTAGTGAGGGTGCTTGCCTGTATGTGATTTGTGGCCAGTTTGATACCTGTGTACTTATTTTGGGTCAGCTTTAACAACATGCCAATTCTTCCTCAACAGGGCTCCCAGATTCTTTTCTCAATCATTATATGTGGTTATAAATCTCATTTCAGATTAATTGGTTGTACGTTTCAAAAACAGAATTGTCTCTCTGGTTTTGTTATTTGTTGACCTTTGAGCTTCCGCAATCATTTTAACGTTGTACCCTCTCTGTAAGAACCTTTCTTTAGTCTCTTACTCACATTTTTGCATATCATCCTGTGTACTACAGTTTGTTTTTTTGTACAGAGCATTTCCCCGTATGGGATTCTCAAGTTTGTATGTTTTGGGGGAAGCTTGTTGCATGCAACGTAGTGTTACCTGCAGATTCCTTCTGATGCAAGCATGTTTCCAACTTCCTATTCTGTATGAACACCTCCAAATCAAGGAATGTCACATTTGTTTTGCTGACATTATGCGTGAAATGCAAATTCAGAGTATTGACAATGATATCTTTTATAAATTGTTCAGCAAATTCAATTGACCCCCTCCACACCACAAACAAGTCATCTATGAACCTGGTCTCCACCACTACGTGGTCATCCCATGCCTCACCATGGCTTCTGCGGAGTTCCTGTTCGTCCCACCAGCCCACATTCAAGCATGCATAATTGGGGGCAAAAGAGGTGCCCATCGCAGTCTAACGGATCTGCTGGAACAACTTTACCCCAAACAAGACATTGCGAGAATTATTTGAGTGTGCTTGTACAAGATGATCTTTCTGCCTGTCAGAAATAACTCATAGCCTTGAAACCATTTTATGGCAGATGTTACTATATTAAGACATAATCATTCATCATGGGGATATCGTATATTAGCCTCAAAATATCCCCACTGTCTTTCACCTAGGAGGGTATGTATATATAAATATATAAATAAATATATATATATATATATATATATATATATATATATATATATATATATATATATATGCGCACACACACACATCAGGATACATATACTGTAGAGTGCAGAGAAGATTGTTTGCATATATATTGTTGCAGGGATTCTGCTCATGCACAGAACTGGGCGCAGGAAACCAGGCCCTCAGTGAATTGTGGTCTACCAAAAAACTCACCTCAGTACCTAGAACCCCTATCCGACTAGCATCAGTGTCTCATTTGTTCTCTGTATCATATCGAAGCTACCAATGATTAAACAACCCAGAACAAGCGACTTAGAATACTCTCAGGAATGGTGGGAATCAGAAACACCTTTTCATTGTTATTCTCATATCAGTCCACAACGTGAGTAATCGGATACACGGAAAAGTTTAAAATGTTTATTTTTAACTACGTGCTCTAAGATGCAGTACTTTGGCTAACATAAGCAAACAAATGATCAAAAATAAAACCATCAGCATTGTTACAATTACATAGAAAATGAAGGGAGAAATCATATTACAATGATAGTGGAAACAGGTCCTATAATACCTTGTGTAACACCCTCCTCTGGCTAATAAGCTAGTTTTATATAATAATAGAAGGTCTCTAGGTTTGAATAGGAAACCCCATACCTCAAAGATCAGCTTAGGTGAATCACATCACAGGATCAGCACTGCTCTCTGTATCTGGAAAGGTTTTCTCCAAGTGTGTCAGAATCATGCATGCAAATGCAATATTTAAGGAACCCGAGTTTCAGATATTTGCAGCTGTGTGCTTGTTGTGTCTAGAGCGTGGGCCGATAAACCTGAATTCAACAGCATACATTGTTATTTGACCTTGACGGTTTCTGCACACAGTGTTCAGACTAAGGTCACGGTGTAAGTCTAGGGATGTGAAAAACAGACCGTTCTCATGAGAAGAAAAAGCAAGCAAGCAGTTTTACCTATAATAACAGCTATCTTTAGTGTCACGTGCAAAAGCAGCAAAGTGGCAAGATGGCGTTTAACTTCTAAAAACGCTTATGCTAACATAGCAATGTGTGCAGGCAAAACCCTGTCTTCACTACAATATATATTCATGTGTGTGTATATATATATATATATATATATATATATATATATATATATATATATATAAAATAGGTATACAATAAAGGTGAGTGTCTGCACTGTTCAACTGTCAACGGCTATGGGGGCTAGGGAGTAGGGGACCCAAGGACATTTATTTCCAGCATTTTCGTGGGTCACTTTCCGCTGCGGCACCTTGGATAGAGAGAGAGAGAGAGTGAGAGAGAGAGAGAGAGAGTTGACTCCAGGCGAAATGCACTCACAGGTAGGTATAACAACATGCAAGGGTGGAGAAGGTGAACTGAGAACTCAATCCAAATTCTGTCCACAACACCCCCAGGAAATAAGGTGGACCTCTTTCATGAAGTCATAGTGGAAGAACTTAATAAATTATCAAGATCTAAGTGAAACAAGAGAAGATCAAGGAACTTAACACTGGGGTAACAAAAAGCCCTAAAAGATCTAAGAGAAAATCCGAAAATCGTTATAAAAGCTGCTGATAAGGGTGGCAATATTGTTGTGCAAGATCTGGAGCAATACATACCAGAGGCTGACAGACATTTGGGGAACAAAGAACATTACGAAAAGTTGGAGAAAAGTCCAATGGAACTATGGACTAAGGAATAACACATGCAGCTACAGACATGGAAGGATAGGGGATTGATTGACTCTGAAGAATATATGTACCTCAAGGTTGATCATCCTGTTATAGCAACCATCTACGTTTTACCAAAGGTGCATAAGTCAATCGTCAACCCCCAGGGACACCTATAGTGAGCTCAATAGGATCCTTTCTCGAGAAAACCTTTTGTTATATAGACGTCTTCTTAATGGAATATGTAACATCTCTCTCTTCGTACCTAAATTATACAACGGACTTCCTAAAAAAGATACAAGACTTGAATTTGAATGAACATTTAACCATGGTCACCATAGATGTGACATCTCTGTACACATCAATTCTTCATTCAGATGGATTAGTGGCAGTCAGACAATTTCTGAAAACAAGATCATTAAGCTTCCTGGAACACTCGGAAATGCTCATGGAAATGTTGAAATATTGTCTGACACATAATGTCTTCCTCTTCAAGGGAGAAATATTTCTCCAAAAGCAGGGCACGGCGATGGGAACATCTTTCGCCCCCACATACGCAAATCTATTCATGGCGGTTTGGGAAGCCGACGTACTGAAAGGCAGGTATAAGTCAAACATCAAAACCTGGACGAGGTTTATAGACGACCTTTTCGTGATATGGGAAGGGGAATCATCAGATCTTGAAACCTTCATCCAGACACTAAATGACAACAACTACAACCTGTCCTTCACATTCACATGCAGCAAACATCAAGTAACATTTCTAGATGTAGAAGTATTCACCAAAGATCACAAAATATGCAAGAGGATGCATCGGAAACCAACCGCCAGCAACAGCATTCTCCACGCAAACAGCGGGCATCCACAACATTTGAAGTGGAGCTTTCCTTATGGAGGAATGCTGCGCACTAAAAGAAATTGTTCTGAAACATCAGACATCGAGCAAAATCTTGATGAAATGAGTGGACGATTCCTGGAGAGGAGCTATCCATCAGAAGTGATCAGAAGTGCCAGAGCTAAGGTAAAGCTCAAAACAAGATCTGAACTATTGGAAACTAATGAGAACCATGAAGGGTGATGATGTAACACACTTGATCATGGACTTCAATGTCGAAAACAAGATTCTAAGAACCATAATAAAGAAAAATTGGAGCATCTTAATGCTCGATGAAACACTGAGGAGGAAATTACCACCAACGCATAAAATTACATATAGTAAAACAGCTTCTTTAGGTGTTCTTCTAACACACAGCCACCTGGAGATTAAAAAACCAGGAGTAACATCATGGCTAACTACACCCGGATTTTGGAAGTGTTCTAAATGTAGAGCATGTGAACATGGTCGAAACACACTCTCATATCAACTGCAGAATGGTAAGGTGGAGCAAATCACTGACCATATCACATGTGAATCCAAGTTTGTGATATATATTTTGGAATGTCCCTGCAAGAAGCAATATGTTGGGAGTACCATCAAAAAATTGAAACTACGGATACTCCAGCATCTGAGAGCGATAAAGAATAAAGATCTCTCTTATCCCATGTCGAAACACTTTGCGAAAAAACACTCAGGAGACAACCAAGTATTAACATACTTTTGTGTAAAAGTGGTGAAACAAAATGAAAGAGGAGGGGACAGAACCCTAGACCTGAGAAAAACAGAGTCAAGATTCATTGTGACAGAAAATCCATTTGGTCACAATTTGGATGCCGAATTGCACGCACATCTGCAATAAAAAAAGTAATGAAAAGGAGTAAACCAAACAGGGGTACTGGCACATGAAAAGGATATGTCCAAAACACATGCAATGAGAGAAAAAATAGAGGAAATGTACAAAAAGGAGAATATTGGTTGAAGAGTGGCAAATCATGCAAAGGAAGAAGATCAAAAGAAAAATACAGCATCCCGTGAAAAAATATGACAAGTACAATGTAACTAGGTCTGTTGAATGAATTTATCACTCCACTGATCCAAGTTGTGATATAATCATCAAAATATATTTCTACTTCAGAAGATAAAAAAGAGGGAAAGTACAAGTTGGGACACAACTTGCACACTGCACTGAGCACTTTTCTCTCATAGAGCTGCGATCTACAAACTTTGGATCAATATCACTGGGAAAAAGAAGCAATAATAATTTAAAACAGACTACAACGAAACCTCAAATGATGATACATGGTTTTGAACCATTGCACATTGCACTTTAGAAAATGACGTTGTTTGGGACAGAAAATCAATCATTTATGATGTACTTTACAGACATTGAATTTGAACTTATGTTAATCTTAAAAAAATCGCCGTTTTCTAACATCACTATTTTAAATGCAAATGTTTCTTAGTTCTTCCGTTTCTGAAAAAAAACTATTGCTCTGAACTCTCAACTGATATATGGTTTTGTGCAATTGCACATTGCACTTTAGAAAGGGACGCTTTCTGGGACAGTAACTTATTTCTTTATAATGCACTTTACAGACATTGAATTACTGAATTTATGCTGTTTTAAGAAATCGCCGTTTCCTAATGTCACCATCTCAAATGCAAATGTTTTTTAGATCTTTCGTCTTTGAAAAAAGAACTATTACTCAATTCTGTACACCAATGATTAAATGCTCTTTCTCCCCTACCTTTTTTATATTACCTCTTAGGAGCGACCATGAATTCATGTAAACTTTGTTTTGCACTGCCTTGTAATATTGGTACTTTACCACTAGTAATGTTAGTAAAATGGTAGCTATGAATGACCATTTTCTGTGATAAAAATGAGGGTAAGCAGTCTAGTATATTGTAAATAATGGAAACAAACAAGGGATCGTAATGCACAAGTTCACTTTAAATAGATGTTCTAGACAGCGGGACTCTATGGTCCAGTTGAAGGCAGGAGCCGATACGCGTTGACTGTCCACGCTTACACAAATGGTGTACTGAATAAACACTTTTTTTGTCTAAAGTACCTGTGGGCTCTCTCTCCGGTGGCGTGGAACTCTCGTCAAGTAGAGGTGTGGATTTTTGTTGAAGATATGTATATATAAATAAATAAATATATATATATGCGAACACTCACACATCAGGATACAATACCGTTGAGTGCAGAGAAGATTGTTTGCATATACATATATACATGTGTGTATATATGTGTGTGTCTATATATGTGTGTGTGTGTGTACATATATATATATATATATAATAGGTATACAATAAAGGTGAGTGTCTGCACTGTTCAACTGTATATATATATATATATATATATATATATATATATATATATATATATATATATATATATATATATATATATATATTCGAACAAGGAACGCCTTAGCCTTCTAAGACTGGTAATGCACTCCGAGCCAGTAGATTTAAAAAAGCTTTATTCCACCATGCTGACTTCCAAACGCCGCCGCTCACTTGCTTCCGGGTGCAACTACCTCACGGTGGCGATCCGTGAAAATACTCGAACAAGGAACGCCTTAGCCTTCTAAGACTGGTAATGCACTCCGAGCCAGTAGATTTAAAAAAGCTTTATTCCACCATGCTGAATTTTTTTTAAATAAATAAATAAATATATATATATATATATATAGCTCGAAAAATATGCTGGGAATATTGGTGAAATATGCATGGGAAGATCGAGAAGGTATTATTAAAGAACTTAAACAAATGGACGATGAGTTTAGTAGCAGCGCAGAACAGGAAAATATCAAGAAGTTCAAAGAGGAACTTAAGGGGAGACTGAAAAAATATGAGGATGATATTAAGTTCCGAAAACAAAGAAAATTACATAGGGACTGTGGGGACTATGAGAGTGGCCGTATTTTAACATACAGCCCTAAGTATGACCATCTTTATAGTCAGGAAGGAGTACGTACAGAAGATAACACGAATTCGGATGTCCTGACAACCACACAAGAACAGGTAGTGATCAGTGACACGGATACTGATGTATCAGGAACAACAACTAGCAGTACCTCTGAAGTGGAAATAACCTCCAAACCGGCAACTTTTTTAGACGAGTTCCGGGTACTAAGGACACGTCGACAAAAAGAACAGTCACAAGCAACACCTCAAGGTGCGAGAGGGAGGAGCCGGGGGAGAGGAAGAGCAAGAGGCAGGGTCGCTCAAAGAAGAAACGCCTCAAACGAAAACAGAGAAGACTTAAACAGAGAGCCGGTGGGAACCAGACGTGGAGGCTACAGAAGAGCAAAGTGAACATGGATGAAACAATGGTAAACCAAACTATTATTTATTTATTTATTTATTTATTTATTTTTATCATTTATTAAGCGCGAACAAATGCCCACAGGCGTCTCGGCGCTGTACTGTTATTACTCTCCCGGTGATCTTATAAGTAGTTAGAGGTTAAATAACCAGGTCTTCAATTTTTTCCTAAAGGACATTAAGTTTGAGCAAGATCTTATGGTTTGCGGGAGTGTATTCCATAGTCTTGGGGCGACTACTAGGAAGCGCCTGTCTCCCCAGTTGACTAGCCTGGTCCGTGGCACTACAAGGTCATGTAGTTTTGCTGATCGTAGTGTTCGAGTGGGGACATATGGAACCAGATGTTCACACAGGAATTGAGGCGCTTGAAGGTGCAGTGCCTTGTAGACAATGCATAAAGTTTTGAATTTTATTCTGTTCCTAACAGGAAGCCAGTGGAGAGTCCTCAAGGTCTCAGCCACTGGCGCGAATTTAGGAATATCAAGAAGGAGTCTGGCTGCTGCATTTTGGATTGTCTGCATTTTCTTGATAATCCTGACTTGCGCATTCCCAAACAAGCCATTGCAGTAATCCAATGCTGACAAAACCAAGGCGCTGATCAATGTTTTTCCCACGTTTTTTGGAAGGAAAGGGAGAATCTTCCTAACCAGCCGTAATTTATGGAATGCCGTAGAGGCCGTTTGATTGGCATGGGCCATGAAATTTAGATTGTCATCGAAGATGACTCCTAAATTTCTCACCTTCGTGACCGGCTTAGGTACCGCTCCGAAGGAAGAAGGCCACCAGGTTGGGGACCAGCTAGGATTGAGGTGGCCAAAGGTGACCACCTCGGTTTTATCAGAATTAAGTTTCAAACTGTTTGCTGACATCCAGTTACCTATGGCCAGCATACCTGTTCTGAAACGCTGCGCCACTGCTTCCCCATCATTTCTGATAGCCAGTATCAGCTGTGTATCATCTGCATATGAGGTAAGGTTCATCCCATGCGCTTTGATGGTGTTTGCGAGGTCCGACACATATATGTTAAATAGCGTCGGACTGAGGGATGAACCTTGAGGTACCCCACATGGCAGTGATAGCTCTGCGGATTCAAACTGGCCCAGTATGACAGACTGGGATCTCTCTGCCAGAAAAGACGCCAATAGATTTTTTGCTAGGCCTTGCACGCCCATTTTTTCGACACGGTTGACTAAGATCTTATGGTCAACCGTGTCGAAGGCGGCCGATAAATCTAGAAGTACCAGGAGCGCTGTACCGCCTTGGTCTCTGATTAATCGGATGTCATCCGCCGCTTTGATGAGCGCAGTTTCTGTGCCATGAAACTTGCGGAATCCAAATTGTGATTCGTCGAGCAGATGATGTTGCTCGATGAATTCCGCGAGTTGGATATTCATGGCTTTTTCGATTATTTTAGCCAGAAAGGGTAAGTTTGCAATAGGCCTATAATTTTTTAGTTCTGTTTTATCTAAGCCAGGTTTTTTCAGGAGGGGTTTCAGTAAAGTCTTTTTTAATTGATTTGGAAAGATGCCAGTGCAAAACATGACGTTACATATTCGTGTGATGACTGGAGTAACAATGTCCATTAGTGAACGAAGGGTATTCAGAGGACAGGGGTCTAGAGCTGATCCAGATTTAATAGTGTTAATGATGTATTGAATTTGATCCTCTGTAACTTCTGCGAAGCGGGAAAAATTGTTGCTTGAGGATGATCTGTTTGTTTTATCTGGGTCCTGTTTATCACCTAGGCTGAACGCAGAGAATATGTCATTCACCTTGGTGAAGAAAAATGATGCCAGTGAATCACAGACATCTTGTGAGCAAGGGGGATTATAAACTTATCATCTAGAACTCTGACTCTTGGTGAGAAAACCACTCTCTGTTTAGGGTTGACCTTCTGTCCAACCGAACTGTTTAACTACACGAATACTAGAGTGGATATTTTCAAGTTCATTCGAAAATTAAAGTTAAAAAAATGGCACTCTTTATTCAACAACAGACAGTCTGCTAATGTGATAAATACTTCAGACGAAGGTTCTTATCCTCCCGGACTCACTGTGGGTGATGCTAATCTACTTGAAACTGTATATGATCTGGGTGATGTAACCACCAATGGTGAAGATGATACACATTCACAATATACTAGCACAGATAGAGCAGCATGCACCTCCTTCAAACCACAATCGATTTTCTATCCTACTCTCCCACATGACTCACTAGACACCTTCCATGAAGTTATTAATAGAGAACTGAATAAACACAAGTACAGAACGGTTAAAACTAAAAATGTGAGGTTTAACTTAACTCGACAACAAAGAGACTTCATCACCTCCCTGGCCAAAGACACCGATGTTATCATTAGACCATCAGACAAAGGGGGTAACATTGTCCTTTGGGGAAGGCAGTTATATATTGAAGAGGTGCATAAACAACTGAATGATAGAAACTTCTATGTTGCCAGTAACTCTGGAGAGTACAATGCAAGTATAATCAACACATGGGAGAAACTGTCTTTATGGCAAGAAAATGGTCTACTATCTTGGCCAGAATTTTGTTTTCTCAAAAAAGACTATCCGAAACTACCCATAATTTATCTGTTGCCTAAGATACACAAAAATGCAACCAAACCACCAGGCAGACCTATTGTGTCATCGATAGGCAGTGTCAATGAGAACATATCCAAGTACATTGATCATTTTCTAAGAGAGTATGTCACACTCCTCCCTTCCTACACCAGAGACACTAAGGATTTCCTTAACAAAATTGAATGTGTCAATTGGGTGAATGGGTATTTCCTATTGACTATGGATGTAAGCTCTCTTTATACCATCATTGACCACGACCAGGGTATAGAGGCTTGTTTTCATTTCTTAAAAGAACGTGATATAGGATATCTAGAACACACACACATGATTGTTGAAATGTTGAGGATGTGTCTAACCAATAACATTTTTATGTTTGACGATGACCTGTACAAACAAGTACGCGGAACCGCGATGGGTTCATGTTTTGCGCCGAGCTTTGCCAGTTTGTTCTTAGGTAAGTGGGAGGAGGAAATTCGCAAAGATGAAAATCTGAAATCTGATTTCAATTCAGTGGTTGTTTGGATCAGGTACATTGACGATCTGTTTGTGGTCTGGAGCGGTACGGAAACAGAAGCACGGGCCTTCATTGACAAATTGAATCTTAATCCATACAACATCACTCTCACTTCCAACATTAGCAAAGAAAAACTGGAGTTTCTGGACACTTGTGTGATGGTTAAACAAGACAAGTTGGTCACCAATCTACACAGGAAGGAAACAGCAGGTAACAGTCTCCTCCATGCCCTCAGTGCCCATCCAGAGGCTCTTAAATGGAGCATTCCATTTGGTGAGTTACTGAGGGCGAGGAGGAACTGCAGCACTGATGACATGTATATGTGCGAACAAGAGAAGATGCTTGCTAGGTTTAGGGAACGAGGTTATCCAGAATGGGCTCTGAGTAGAGCCATCAATAGAATTAAGGAAACCACTAGATCAAGCACTCTTGAGACTAAACCACCTATATCCAGTGAGAGCACTGTAACCAGAGTAATCACCACTTTTAACCACGACTCTGAGAGAATTAAGAAAATACTGACCGATAATTGGAAAATCTTAAAAACTGACAATGTGATAGGTGCCAGTATAGGAGATAGACCGCTGGTCACTTATCGGAAAGGTAAGAGTCTGAGGGACATCCTGGTCAAAGGTGATATTTCTGAAATTCCGAACAAAAGCATCCATAACCTCAAAGGTTTTTATCCCTGTGGACATTGCAGGGCTTGTAAATCAAGCCACATGGTACAGGATTTTGAGATCCCAGGGATCCAACATAACAAAAAGATTTGGCAATTCCTAACATGTAGCACTAGTTATGTGATATATGTTTTGGAATGCCCGTGCAAACTGAGATATGTAGGCAGCACCACATGCATGGTTAAGAAAAGAGTTCAGGAACATCTACGAGCCATCACTAATCAAGATCTACACTATCCCATTGCCCGCCACTTTCGAGACAAACACCAATCAAATAATTCCCTTTTGAGGTTTTTTGCTATAGAACAGATCAACATAGGGAAAAGGGGCGGTAACAGAGAAGTTGCCCTTAGGAAAAAGGAATCCAAATGGATCATAGAACTTGAAACGAGATTCCCAGGTGGGCACAATCTCGATGAAGAACTAGCAAGTCATCTACATGAGGACTGAGAAAGTATTTAGTTCTACAGTGTGTTGATTCTGAACTAATTGTATTTGAAATTTTGTGATCATAGTTTATAGCTAATTTTACATGTTTTTAACTGTGTGCTCTGTTTTTGTTGCATTTTAGGAGGAAAGGAAGGGACCCTTCACTGGCACTTGTGGGTTTAGTAGTTCACGGGCACCCTACCCTTTTCTTCAACTGAACCACCTGGGCACTCTGCATCGAATTAAGTGACGTAAAAAACTTTTTACCTTTTCAATTATAACTCTATTTACTGTTATTTTGGTCCATGTTTCACCGTGCAGGATTATATTCCATGTGTGACTATTAGGGGTCTAACAAATAAGAATCATGTAAAATCCTGCTTAGAGCCACTAGGGCGCCTGTATTGAGAGAGGTCCATCAGATGTGGGGAACCAACAGAGAATTTTCAGAGCACTTGCCTGTTTAACTCTATATGAAGAAATTTTAATTTTTGTCTGTAAGCTGACACTTGTCGAGTTCAAGTATAATATTATTGCAAAACAAGATCCTTTAATCTGGAACATTATACAAGAATGTGCACGTGCAGATCCTACACACAATTGACTTGAGTTGAGAATCATGTTAGCTATCAGTGAGACATTTTTCAATGTATAAAATTGTCAACTGTTTAATTTTGTAATTCTACTTTAGTTCGTGTATGTATCTCAAACATGATAACTTGCAATCATGATTCATCAAACAGGCTTTATTTTGTGTGAATTTACAAAAGTTAGTGGTGAATCTACATTCATTCAGACAGACAACAATTACTATGATTACACTTACAAGATGGCTGCCAAAAATACGGGACAGCATTGTGTTCCCCGAGTGGAGTACCTTTTCTATGTTTCTCATTTGTTATATACACGGCATTATTCACTGTGAAAATCGTGTGATCAAGACACTCTTGGTGTCGAAACGCATAGCGGTTCACTTTAATAAACCTCTGTGGTTTTGCATTGGATTCCTGAGTGTGCGTCGTTACTCCCAAAAAATTTTTGAATATTGTTGCCGGATTGGGTTTCTGCCGGAAGACGCATCACCTGGCAACGGGACCGATCCCGGAAGGACCCGCATCTTGTTTGCTATAAATATATATATATATATATATATATATATATATATATAGAGAGAGAGAGAGAGAGAGTTGCCTCCAGGCGAAAAGCACTCACAGGTAGGTATTTATTGGTCAGGGAACAATTTCAGCAAATGCACAAATACAGCAGTTCCTTCCTGACACTCTCATTTAGTCTGACTTTGAGGAAGGGCATGAAGCCCTTCCTCAAAGGCAAACTGTGCAAAGAACAGCAAATGTTGTTTCCAGTTACTTCCCTTATTTAAATGACATCATGCTCAGGTGAGCGATTCGGCTATTACCACAAATTCTGGGACTAGAAGTCCAAATCCAACCCAAGTGGGTCGCTGGCACCACACATGACAGAAAGTTCTTTCTGCTGGTGCAATTCACAACAAAGTTGTCCCCCAATGCTCTCAACGCCTCCTGTTCCACTTGTGGCTGTCCCAGTAAGTCACATGCAGACCCTCTTTCACTCGCGTTGGTGTCACCTCACGGCCAGGTCGGCCGTATTAATGAAAAGATAGGTGCCCCCAGGTGAAATGCACTCACGGGTAGGAATCTATTGGTCAGTGAACAATTTCAGCAAATCTACAAATACAGCAGTTCCTTGCTGACACGTTTCGGGCTTCATGCCCTTCCTCAAAGGCAAACTGTGCAAAGAACAGCAAATGGTAGTTCCAGTTACTACCCTTATTTAAATATCATAGATCAGAATATTGGGGAGCATCTGCCCTGCACTGGGTGGAAGATAGACAATGGGGAGAGAAAACGGGGAATCACTGTTCTGCACTGTGTGGAATATATATCAGGTATTGAATGACGGAGGACATCTGTCCAGCACAGGCTGTGATAATGACAGCAGGGATAGAATACAGGAGAGTGTCTGTCTTGTTCTGAGTAGAGTAGACCATAGAGAGCAGGGATAGAAGGAATAAAGAGGAATGGCTGCCCTGAACTAGGTGGAATGCAGAGAGAAGGGATTGAATAATGCCAAGTTTCTGTCCAGGTGGAATATATGCAGTAGGCATAGACTAAAGGTGAGTGTCTACTCAGGGTGGAATATAGACAGCAGGGTCAGACTAAATAAGAGTGTCTGCCCCACAATAGGTGGAATAAAGAGAGCAGGGAAAAAATAGAGGGTAGTGGTCGCTCAGGACTGGGTGGAGTATAGATAGTAGGGATAGATTAGAGGTGAGTGTCTGCCCAGTGTGGAGTATAGAATAGACAGTGGGCATAGAATAAAGGTGACGTTCTGTCTACCAAGGGTGGTATATAGACAGCAGGAATCAAATAAGGTAGTGTGTCTACCATGCACATGATCAAACATAGCCAGCATGAATAGAATAATGGGAGATGTCTTCCCTGCACTGGGTGGAATATAGACATTTGGAATACGATAACGTGGAAAGTATACCCCAGATGGAGTATAGACAGCATCTATAAAATAAAGGGGAATATCTGCCAGGTACTCAATGGAATATAAATAGCAGGGATGAAATAATGGGGAATGTCTGCCGAGGGTGGAATATGGTTTGCCAGGATGTAATAATAGGGAGTGTCTGCCATACACTGGGTGAAATAAAGTAGCAGGGCTAGAATAATGATGAGTGTCTACGCAGGCTGAAATATAGAGAGCAGGTATAGAATAAAATGGAGTATCTGGGCATGTGGAATATAAACAGCAGGCATAGAACAAAGAGAGTGCCTGTTGAGGGTGGAATATAGTCAACAGGAATAGAATCATGGGAAGTGCCTGTACAGCAATGGGTGGCATATAAACGGAAGGGATAAAGTATTGGGATCTGTCTGCTCAAGGTGGAATATAGACTGCAATTACGTTGTTATGTTATGTTATGCAGATTTATAGAGTGCACTGTTAGCCAGGAGGGTATCCTTGTGCTGAAAAGTTGTGAGTCTATCCACACCTAGGACCTAATGGGACTACATAAAAAGCCAGGTCTTCAGCTTCTTGCAGAGTTCAAGAAGTGAGGAGGAGGTTCTTATGTGTAGCGGCATGTTGTTCCACGTTTTAGTAGCAATGTAGAAGGTTTGACTGCTTGATCTGGTTTTCCATATGCATGGATTTGTGCAAGTAGTAGTCCAGGCAAGTGGAGGTGTCCAGAAGGTTTGTGAAAGCAGATGAGATTGTTGAGGCATGCTGGGACAATATTATGCAGTCCCTAGAACGTGTGGGTGAGAAGTTTGAATTGTGCCTGTTTCTAATCTGGGAGCCCTGTGGAGATCCTTCGGGTGTGGTGTGATGTGAGTGCAGAGTGAGAGTTTGAGAGGGATTCTTGCTGCCAAGATCTGAATGGTCTGCTGCCTTCTTCTGAGCTTGTGTTGATCCTGGCATAGAGGGTGTTCCTGTAGCCTAGCTTGCTTGTGACCAGGGCATGCTGATTGGGAGCGTTTGAAAATCTACAAATAAAATAAAGGGGTGTTCCTGCTATGCAGACAGCCAGCACGTGTACAACAACCAGAAGAGGTTGGCTTACTGCCTGTGACAATATGGGCAGCAGGCATACAACAAGCATTGGCAAAGCGAAACGGCATCACCTACGCAAGAGCTGTTGGCTTTGACAATGTCTTTTAGCAATACTGTGTGTAGCTTGGCTATAATTAGTTCTTTTTTCTAACTTTTAGCAACGGCGCACACAACATGACCAACATGGCTAAAAGACATTGTCAAAGTCAATAGATCTCGCATAGGCCCAACCTATTAGCTTTGTCGGTGCTTCTTTCCACTTCCAGCTCTGCTGCCACTGAGTGTTCTGGATCTGTTGTATGCAATAAAAAACTTCACTGCTGCTGGCTGCCCTGTGTCCTCAAAGGAGAACAACACGGTGGTGTTGCTGTACCTTTGAAGCTGTTAATGGTATAGATTTTATTCCCCCTTTCCCCCTTCAATATGGGTAATCCTCAATATCTGCGTGTTGAGCATCTTGTTGCCTGCATGCAAAACTGAATTAAAAAAAATAATTTAAAAAGTGTTTTAAGTATGATGTAAATCTGCAAACATTTCTAATAGGTGAAGAAGCGATAAAAATAGTACTTCAATCTCAGCGAGAGCATCGGAAGGACACTAATCGCGATGAATCAATCTGTACTTGGTGCATGCTCCAGAGTAAAAAGAGGAAGAGAAGCAGTCCATTTAGGAGGCAGAAAAAGAGAGTGGCAATGAAGTAAAGGTATGGTAAGCAGAGGGTTGCTCCGACCCACTGTGTTGTATACAATATCGCTCGCCTGTGAGAGCACATGCAGCACGTGCTTTGGCGGCCTAAAAATGTGCCTCTCTTTCATGCACTACTTGGCATACAGACAGCAGGCAATGGGTAATTGGGGTGTTTGCCCTGCAGTATGAGGCATTCAGACAATAGGCATATAGTATTAGGGAGTGTCTGTCCAAGACGACAAAGCATACTGGGGGCATGTGCAACATATTAAAGATTGTCTGTTCTGTACTGCTAGGCACCTAGACAGGAATAATCGAATCATCTATTTGCATTGCGTTCTTTATGTACTTGTACTACAGAACAGGCCCAGTCACCCAAGCACCAAAGAGTCCTAGTTTGACGCAGAGTCCAGTAGATTCCATCCAAACGGCTCTACGAAGAGACATGCATGCAGAAGTTCGGGAACCGGCAGGGGGAAGGGAATCCTGGAAGGAGTCAATCGTATGAGAAGGGGCCCCCATTCAAAAGTGAGACTCTAAGGAGGAATCCCACACACATGGTCAACACACAAGTTATTCTGGGGGGGAAAAAACATGATTTGTGATAGATGGAGGCAAATGATAGTTCGAACGGGCAGTTCTGTAATAAGAGACCGAGGCAACTGCAATACAGTAATGGAAACAGAGTGACCTGAAAGAAGGTCAAGTGGAATTTATGGGAACAAGGTGTCCTGTAATGTGAGACTTACAGCGGCTGAAAAGGCAGTTCAGTCAGTGGTGAACACTATATTAAGGTTTCTCTCCTGCACTCATTCACTCACCATACTGACATTAAAGAAATAAGTGCACATGGTTTCTCTGTGCCGCACTTAGTGAGTCTGGGGTTCTGCTGGGCAGATCCAACCAATCAATGCCAATAACCGTAGACCGGTCCGGGGAGCAGTCACCAACTCATGGGAAGGCTGCAAATGCAGGAAACCTAGAATGTAATGTATGCTGTTGTAAGAGTGTGACTATCTTGCAAGGTGTTGGGAGAGACTCTCCTGTGAATTTAAGTGGGTTGCAGTATCAGAACTGAATCCTCATCACCCTGACATTACGGGTAGGGTCAACCTAAGGGTCATAGGGGTATATTCACAACAACGTGTGCTAAACATCACCAAAAAATGCTAACACAACTTTACACATCACAGTCTATCGCGGGAAATTAACCCCGTGTCAACGTGAAATTCACAACACGGCGGTACCATGCGATAGTCCGCTGAAAACGCGGCTAATGTCCGCGATACACCCACGTCGATGGAGATAAAAACACAAACCCCAATGCATAAAAAGACGCGATGTGCCCAAATGCGATAAGAAAACAGTGATAACCAGCGAGAGGCCAGCAATACCCACGCGTAATGCGGGGGAAAAAAAGAACAGTATACGGAAAATGCCACTAAAAAACGACATCAACTGCGGAGTACCAAGGATGCACCCTGACCGACTGCAGAGGACAACATGAACTCCACAATCCCCATGGAGGAACACCCGGGAATACAGGGCCCGTGGAAGGGCAATGAGAAGAGGAAAAGGAAGACTGGGTACAGTCGCCAGGAAAATCCGATCATCGCCACGGATGAGCCAGAACAGCACCACCAACTGTACGTCACCTCTGTGTCATTGGTAACAAAGAGGCAAGGATGGCACACCACCTCAGACATAAGTATAAGTGCCCCTCGACATTGACAACATCCTGGTACAAACAGCAACACCTTCACAACAGAACATAGGACACAACTGGTGCCGCAAATGTGCACAACATGGCAAATCACATCTGGCAGGAAACTGTGACATGACAATGTACAAGTACAACCTGTAACCTGCAAATATGTTTTATTCACACATGCTGTGCTTTTGGACATTTTGTACTGTCCCATGATTGCCAGGGACGGCTACAATGTGACGTGCTCATGAGAAGAAATTGTCAATGGTGGTGTTCCTACTGGCCATTCCTGCCGCAGCTGCAGTGGGATGTGGGCCACCTGCCCCATCGTCACCATCATCAACATAATCGTCCGGTACTTCTGGAACTGGGATCCATGGGGCATTGGTGCGTACACAGATGTTGTGCAACACACAGCATGCAACGATCATCTTGCACACGATGTCCAAGCTGTACAGGAGCTTTCCACCTGTGCTGTCCAGGCACCTGAATAGTGACTTCAACATGCCAAATGTGTGTTCAACGATGCCCCTGGTGCGTATGTAGGCCACATTGTACTGCCTCTGGGCGGGTGTGTTCGGGTCTCAGAGGGGTGTCATCATCCAAGGGCCGAGTGCATATCCTTGATCACCTGTGACAGTGCAGGGAGAAAAGAGCCAATACTTGGTTTGGCAGGATGTGATGGCAGGCCCACTAATCCAGTGACGCATGTGCTGGCTGTGTGTGGGGTGAGTGTAAGACAGCCCTCAGGGAGAAGTTGGTGCTGGCAGCAACTCCAACAGTCATCAGGCACTCAGAAATGCAATGTCAGAACATCAAGGGGGGATGACTTGAGTTGCACAGGGTTAGTGGTCCCGGATTCACAGCGGCTGACACGGGCCCACTGCCAAGGGACGCAGACCTGCGGGAGACTGGGGTAGGGTCATGAGTGCAGAGCAGGTTCTCGTATGTGTCATAGGTGCCTTCCGCAGAGTGTCTCGGGGGAGAATGGGAGGTCTACCCCCAGGGCATGATGCAGAGGGCACATGCCAGCTGTGTCCGGCAACATGGCGGATATGAATGCCACAGACTCATGCCAGACACCAAGTCTGTACCTGCCCATTGCTGATGACAACCCCCAGGCCACAGGCTCAGACACCAACGATGTTCCGCCAGAGGCTGACAGTCACTCACGGCGCACAGGGTTAGTGGCACCACGTGTTGCCGGCTTGCGTTGAACAGGGTTAGTGGCACCACGTGTCACCGGCTTGTGTTGAACAGGGTTAGTGGCACCACGTGTCGCCGGCTTGAATTAAACAGGGTTAGTGGCACCACGTGTCGCAGGCCTGCGATATGGAATTATGCCTCACTGATCGAAGGGAGTCTGGTGCTGTGGCCACTGCCACAGACTTAGGGTCACTGCCAGTCAGGACTCAGGACACAGTTCCACATGTGGAACATACTGGGCCAAAGGGGACGCCGGTGGAGTATGTCAATGAGAAAGGAGTAATGTGGGCCAGCGTCGGGGGGCCAGCGATGGTCTGAGGAGGCTGCAGAGGTGGTGGGACTGGTGCTTGGAGCTTGCACCGGCACGTGGTGGGCCCTCTTTGACACACGACGGTGTCGGCAGGTGAGCAGTGTGGCCTCGGAGCGCTGGGGTGGGCTGGCCTGGTCTGGGTATGAGCGACCTGGGGTGCAGCAGACACACAGGATCGCAGGCCCCGCTGCTCACGCCATCGGCCTCGTGGCGGACTTCGAGGCGCCGGCCTGTCAGTGACGTTGGCCTTTCCAGGAGAGAACCACGCTCTGTGCCACAGGGTTTTTGTTCACACCCCTGTGCTGCCCTGGCGTACTCAGGGCAAACCCACTACGCTCACGCACACAGGCGGGGAAGCAGCGAGCGACATTTCCGCTATCTGACCCACGGCCTGGGGTGACATGGTTGTGTCCACTGTTACTACACTCCAGTCACCAGCAGTTGTGGTCTGCATTACCATATCTGTGGTTTGCATTCCCATGTCTGTCCTGCACTTCCACACCTCACTTGTCGTTCTATACGTGCCCATTCATGGGTCACTTCCATCGTTCGCACATGACTGCATTCCGCATCTCCACACGTTAAGCTGTTGTGTGGCTGTGATGCCATGATATAGCTGTATTGTGTGCAGGGGTAGCCCAGGATCACCATGGAGTAGTGTTGTCGTGTCTGGTAGGTGGTCATGTTGATTGACATGTTGTATGTGGTTTGGTCACGTGTGCATTCCCACATTTGTGCGTTGTGTGATGGTGGCTTTGAGGTGTGTGATGTGTTGATTTGGCACTTACCAACGAGCAGTCCAGTTCCATATGTGCCATCCTGGAAGCGCTGGTTGATGATGGATTGTCGGTAGATGTAGGAATCATGCACACTGCCGGGGTAGTTTGCGACGACATTGGTGAACATTCCCCGGTGGTCCACTGTTGCCTGCACATTGATGGAATGCGTGTGCTTTCTGTTGCGGTAGTGGTGTGCAGTATCCACAGGGGGCACAAGTGGGACATGTTTGCAGTCTATTGCCCCCAACACTGCCGGTAATCCAGCTATGGCGTAGAAGCCTTGCTTAGTCTCCTGCTGTTCCTGAGCAGTGTAGGGAAAGTGAAGGTACTGGGGTATGAAGCTGATGATGGCTTCCAGGACAGGTGTGATGAACTTTGATAGGGCTGGCTGTGAGACCCCTCCGACTCTGGCAGTTGTTGGTTGGAAGGTACCAGAGGCCAACAGGTGCAGCACAGCCAGCAGCTTTGTCTGCGGAGGGATGTTGGTTCTCCGCTGTGTTGGGACCGTCAACCTGTGGGCGATGTGGGTCATGATGCAGATGATGGTTGACCTTATGAGCCTGTAGTGGGCAATGACTTACTCGGGCGTTAGGTCTGTGAGAGTGGTGCGTTTTTGGTACGTCCGCTGTATAACTCTGCACTGCCTCTGTGGTGGTCCGGGTCCTGGGTAGGGGTAGGCGGAATTTGCAAAATCCACTTTCGCAAATTATCGTGAAAATGTTAAAAATTATCGCAAACACGCGGAAATATCGCGAAGATGCAGAAGTTTTTTTCACGCATGTTCGCGAGATTTTCTGCATGGTTGCGGCTCGCCAACTTACCCATGTGGTTGCTCACGGGCGCGGCCATCTTGTTTTCAGTTGTCTCGCGGTGCATGATCGCGAGAAGAAAGACCTGTTCGCGCGACGCATGACGTCACTGCGGGCGCGAACTGTCGCGAGACAGCGCAAATGGCTAAAAACAATACAACATCTCATGGAGAACGCGACCGGATCAAGAAAACTTGTCGGCGAACGCAGGGATTCAGGTAAGGCGATCGCACGCGCGCGAGAATGTATTATTTTACAGCGCGAGCAAGAAACAAATTATCGCCAAGGTGCGGAATGCGGAAATTTTGACATTTTTGCGCTTTCCGCGGAACGCGAAAATGTCAAATTATCGCAATTTCCGCGAACGGAACAAAATTTTAGCCCAGGCCTAGTCCTGGGGGTGGTGGCGGCCTGGGGGTGGTGGCAGTGGGTGTTGTGGCCCTGTTGGGGCTCCAAGCTGCATGATGAGTAGCTCAATGGCGTAGTTTCTTCTTCGGGTGAGGCTGTGTGCGGGGCTTCGTTGCCTACTGCAGGTAGTCATGTGGCTTTAAACCTGCAGGAAGCAGGTGTTAAATACCTGCTGCTACTGCGGCTTATCACGTGGTTTTGACTCGCATCGCGGATCTGGCAGTTCATTGTGAAAGTGGTGTTGTGTTTTTTTCCGTGTGTTTTTGTATGGTAACGCCTACTCTGCTTCTCATTAGGGTTAGTTGGTGGTGTCCACCGTGGAGATACATTTTGTGGCATTTATAGCAAGAATACTGGCGTTGTCTGCAGTTTGCACCAGCTGGTGAATGGGGTGTTAAATCTATCTCCACTTTTGATGCGTTAAGGTGGAGATAAATCGGAGATAAGTCCTTGTGAATATCCCCCATAGAGTGAATGTTATACTTCAAAGAATTTCAGAATAATTCCAATGAATGTCGATGTGGCCCCCATAGAGTTCATCCTATGCCAATATCAGGGTGATGAGGATAATTTAACAATCACATGCTCACCTGAACTGATATGAAGATCCCTAGCACCATACTTAGGAGACATAAACAACACTCTGTAGACAGTACATTATGCTGTGCCTTAAAGGGGTTGCATGTGTTCTAGTTCAGGGAGGAGCTGGCCTGGCAGTTTGGGATGGACTGTTCCCATTGGAGCAGAGTCAATAATTATTTGCATACGACTGGGTCCAAACTGAGATGGCATAGTGTGTAAAATAACAATGGATTGTGATGTGTCCTGAGTAATTACCAGTTGCTAAAATAAATTCAAGAATTACATCCATCACATTTTTTTAAGGGTTAGTGTGCTATAACGACCGTATGAATACAAGGAGTGATTGAACCTGTGATTGAGCCTGCCTGGTATTGCCTGGTTTAGAAAAGCAGATTCATAGAAAAGCAAAGAGGTTGCCAACCACTGTTTTTCATGCAGACAGAAGACACATTCTAGAAAGCTATGCTGCCTTTGTGACATAAAAATGATATATGCTATAAAGTTTACTCTCGTTGGTGTCAGAAGGTTCTATAGATTGAAATACGTCTTGAATATTGTCCGTGGTCATTAATAAAACTATATATAGCTTTTTGTTATGATATATTACATGATTTTATTATAGTGCAGCACTCCCCAGCTATCTAACTTCTTGGCATGTTAGGTTCTAGGACAGATTCCTGATTGCATTATTGAGTGTCAGTCAGGAATTCCAAGACCGTTTAACTCAGGGTGGTATTGCTCACTACAAGAGTTCTCTTTATCACCCACGAGCTAATGGACTTGTGGAACAAATGAACAGGGTTTTGAACAACTGTGTACAATGGGCTGTTGCTAGAAAGTGTATTGTCAGAATGCTGTGCGCTCCATGCTATGGTTCCACCGCACCACCCCCCACTCATTTACCAAGGTTTCCACTTTTGAATTGTTGCGAGGAAGGAAGCCTTCCTCCAAGGTGTTCCTGAATGGATGTCTAAATGGGTGAAGATGAATGCCATTGAGGGTGTGGATGACTTCATCAGGGAAAATATCTCCAAGCCTCAGTTACACCAAAAGTCTTACTTTGATGCCAGGAGAAGAACAGTTCCCCATACATTTGTGATTGGGGACACTGTGCGTGTGAAGATTCCTGTTCACAGCAAGAAGGGAGATTCTAAGTTCTCTGAACCCATGGTTGTAGACAAGGTTTGTGGAAATGCTGTTAGTGTGAACAACAAACATTGGTAGAACATGTCCAGGGTTGTTAAGTTGACTGTACATGCTTCCACCAGTCGCTCCTTTAGCAGTTCTGCTGAATTGTCTAATGATAAACACTCAGATGGTCCTCTCCCACGGGAGTTGCGCAAGAGCTATAGACGACGTTCTGTGCCTTTGAGATTTCGTTAAATCTTGTTCCCATATCCTTTTCTGTGTCTGCTTTTCCTAGTTCATCTTTTTCCAGTTTCCTTTGTTCTTTCTCTCCTTTCTTCCTCCTCTGATCTCCTCTGTTTCCCTCTTGTTGTTCCTGTTTTCGTGTCCTTTAAAAAAACATTTAGAGGAGGAGCATAATGTAGTGGCTTCTCTCACTGTGCACTTCTCTGTTGTGGTATGTTCACCCTTCGTCGGTCCTTGCATGTGTGCATTCCACAACAGAACCTTGAACTCTGTTTTTGAATGTAGAAGTCAGTTGTTTTGTGTTGTCTCCTCTGTTGGCTGCTGTGCAGTGCCTGTTGCCAATAAAGCTGTTTTGCTGCTTCCTACCTGTTTCCAGTGACTTCTTCACTACAGATTGTCTGCTCCTGCGCCTGGCATGATAAATTATAATCCAATTCTAGATCAATAGATTTCCATAAAGGGTCCCTTGGACCCAAAATCAATGGAATCTGGGGGCTGGTTGCTGTGCAATCCAGCAAACATGGTGACCTCCAGCTGTGGCTTTTAGCTCTTCGGTCCGAGGCTAATAAAGTTCTTTGGTATAGCTAATGGCTTTCTTTACCCTGGGCAGAAACCATGAATATTGTACTTACCGTGGAGACTGAGCAACATGTCCGATGCCTGGTGGAGCTGTTTAGGCAGATATAGAGGAGTTTGGCTCTGGTTCATCCCCTCGGCCGTCACCTACCCAGCCGGACATTGGACATAGTTTTTCTTCGTCTCCCGTTGTGTTTCCTTCCCTCCACCGCCTCCTCCCTCCGTGATCCTGTGGCTACCTCCCCTTTTCAGCTTATATGTTAATATCTCTTGTTATTGTGTAATCACTGTTTTTCTCCTTACGTTTATTCTTGGCTCCTGTAACTGATGTAATTTTGTAACCTGTAACTCGCTGATCCTCATGTAAAGCCACAGTGCCCAAGCAACTTTGGCTGATGTGCGGTGGAGCTGTCATATGCAGCTATAGAGGAGTTTGGCTCTGGTTCACACCTCGGCCGGCACCTACCCAGCCAGACATCAGACATCATTTTCCTCTCTGCCCCGTTGTGTTTTCCTACCTGCATTCCCTACCCCCGTTTACCATTCCCCCTCTACCTCTTCACTTCCCATAAAACATTTGTATGCGCTAATAATCTCACATTATTGTGTAATCTCATGTTTCTTCTTTTCTCCTAAGTCTATACTTGTCTATCTAATTATGGAACCTGTATCTCACTAATCCTCATGTAAAGCGCTCTGATACCTCTGGGTATAGCCAGCGCTATATAAAACTTTGCAAATAAAATGAATAAATAAAAATAAAGAAACTAGAGCAGCATTTCCTGGCATCAAGCAGGTAAACAGCAGAAGAGCTTTGGGCAGAGATAGAGAATTAAATCTAGCATTTATAGTTGCTGGCTCAAAGAGTATTTAGCTAAATGTCCACTAGGATGACTCTGAAGTGGGGAATCACTATACTGGAAGCCTCCATAACTAGAGAAGGCATCACGTAGCAGCATTGTATCACACATTCAGGGTGATGGAAATCCAGTTATGGGGACTGCATCTCGGTTACCAATGGAGGTTGGTGGAAATGGCCCAAAAGGTACACTAAAACGTCTGCATCTCGAAATTGATTTAACTCTTCATGTTGCTGGAGTATGGCTTCAAATGATATTCTCAGTTTGTGGCATTGAACCAAAATCACTAAAAATTATTGCACAGTTTTGGCACCAATCAATCGGTCAGATGGCACGTCAGCAGTCTCTTGTTGTCACAGGAGAGGCCCATTATGGAAACAAGCTGTTCGTGTGAGTAACCTGTCTGGCTAATGTCCTAATGCTGACCAGAAAAAAAGCTTGTTTCCCTTGCAGCATTCTGTTTGCGCGCTTTGGTTATTACATGTTCTAAAGACTTTTTTGTTGATTCCTATTTAGGAGAGATGCATGAGCAGGAAGCTTTGTAAAATTTCCCTACAGACAGAGGGTAATGGAGGAAAGACTGTGTGGATCACCATTTCTTTTCTGGGTGCAGGAGACCATCTCTCATGTTACACGCAACACCAAGGACTTAGTTTCAGGGTTCTCATATACTCGAAGTGAGGGGTAAGTTGGATCTTGTTACTGGAACTGCGAGACAAACTATGAAGAGAAATTGGAAAATATCACTGTTAGGTGTAGTTATAGAGGTATCATGGGAACTATAATGAATGATACAGAAATGTAAGAGTGACATGGGTGACCCCTTGATAATAATAAGGTGTTGACTCTTTGAATACCACTTCCAAAAAGGAACTAGACCTCAGAGCATCAATGTGGCATTGAGGAAGGTCCATTTGATTTAAGTCATAAATGTAGAGGCAACTTCAGGGAAATAACTACATGCCAGGATGGACAAATCTTCCTCGCACTTAAACAATCTGGCGGACAGATATTTCGAAGACTATCCGCATCAACGCAGAACATCTAGATCACGATTTTAAATAAACATCGTGATACTGCTAAAAGATTCAGAAAGAGTCTTTGTTATGCAATAATTGTCCTGAAGATGGTCTGACGGATTGACACCACCCAAGACCGAAACGTCGACTATATCATCTATTTCTCAGATTATTTATTATGTAGATGTTTTTTGAAGATATGTGGATCTGATTGAACACTTTTGCTCATGAAATATTGCTCAACCCATTATTTTGCTTGTACTCCTTTCTATTTTTGACTAATATACATAAAAGACTTGTGTTTAATTCACAAAACAGAATCCCCGTGTTTGTTGTTTATATTTGATGATTAGATCAGTTGATTGATTTCCTTTTTGGTGTTAATTTACTCACATACACCTACTAATTAAGTTTTTGAGAAATATACGGAAATAGTTTGTCTTAAACAAAACCCCTTGTTGGCATCCTTTACCTTCCCAGGATGGACAGATGGCAAAATGTAAACACGTATCCACTTACAACTAGGGTAGACCAGGTTTCAGAAGGAATACCTTGCAGCTTGACCAGGAATGGAAGAGATGGAAATGACACAGCTCCAATGGCCAAGAAGCACTCCTCAGTTCGATGCAGATCATCATTGGAGTACTACAATGGATTGGATGTAGATGCCCAGTACTTGTTCAGTTTAGCTCCCAGTTAGCAAAGGGCTTCAAACTTTGGTAAGCAGTAATCCATAGGTGAAGACATGTTCTGGGGTTTGCTTTCCTGGCAAACTGAAAAAAAACATTAAGGCTGGTAGGATGTGTATTACTGCCGCAAGCTAGATGTATTTTTTAGACAAAAAACCTTTTATTAGAACTCTGTGTTTCTGTAATTTCAAACATGTTTAATGTTGCTTACACTGCGCCACAGGCAACGTCTGAAGGGATTTTCTGTTTTAGAAGCACTTGTCATAAATTGCCTGATTCACTCCCATTTCTTTGGTTTATTTTCCCTGTGCACCACTTTCTTGGTACCTACCCATCTTCTTCTTTTGTTCTTGTTTTCATTCCTTTTGAAGAATACATAAATCTTGAAATCCAGAATCAAGTGCTAACTCCTGCTACCAACCGCATCAAGATGACTTAGGACTTCAGAATGAGGTTTATAGAGTAATTGGTATGCAGATAGAATATTGAGTTGGAAATGTCGACTTACACAAATATCGAGTTGGAAATATCGTGACCCAGAAATATCGATAGCAAGAATATCGTGGTCAAGAATATCGACTTTAAGGTAAGAAAAATCGTTTTGAAAATTATCGAAGTCATTAATATCATTTGCAAAAATATGGGGGCCGATTCCGATCCTGTATATTTTTTTTCCGTACGACTCGTATCCGTAATTTTTTCCGTACGAATCGTACAAGCCCCGTCCGACCCGTGAAGTACGATTCGTACGGGAAAAATACATACGGATCGGCCCAATCCGTACGAATCGTATCGGGAAAAGTTGTACGAGACGGACCCGGACACTTTTCCGTACGAATCCTAAAAATACAGTCCGACCGTACAAGTACGATCGGGACCGGCTTCCCGATTTACGATTCGTACGGAAAATGTCCCGTACACGGGGAATGACTTTACCCACTACGAAGCGAACTTTGTATGACTCGTATCCCGGGAAAAGTTGTTCCCGGGGCATGAGTCGTACAGGGGTACGAGTCGTACAGGCCCCCCTCCATGCATATGTACGCACCTTACAACATCGCGTATTTATGGTGCATACCCCCAGTGCGAATGTACGGTGCGTACCCCCGTGCGAATATACGGTGCGTACCCCCAATGCGAATGTACGGGGCGTACCCCCAGTACGAATGTACGGTGCGTACCCCCAGTGCGAATGTACGGTGCGTAACCCAACATCGCGTATGTACGCACCGTACATTCGCACTGGGGGTACACACCGTACATTCGCACTGGGGGTACGCACCGTACATACACAACGCACGCGGGTGTATGCCTGTACGACTTGTACCCCTGGCGACTTTTATGGCTGTTTTTTGCTCCCATAAGAAAAGAGCCCTACGGAGTGCCGTAGGGACGATTCGTACTTGCTGGGCCAGAAAATTCTGCTTAAATACGTACGGACGTCGCGTACAGGCTGTTCCGGATCCGAATCGTAGGTTTTTTTTACCCATACGGTCTTTTGTGCGAATCGTACGGAAATAGGCTTTCTGTACGAATCGTACTTCCTAGGTTGTACGGAAAGTTTACCGGGTATGAGTCGTACGTAGAAAACGCTCCGTACGACGATTCGTACAGCCTTTTTCCAGGATTGGAATCGGCCCCATAGTTGTTTAAAATATCGATTTTTTAATTCATGTTATGTATTTTCGTATCTATTTTAATATATGTGTTACATTTTTAGTAGTTATCAATTTTATTTTAATTAAACTTTGCGTTTTTCAGTTCCATAGCGGGTTGTGGGTTTATAGGGGAATAGGGTGTGAAGTAATTTAATTATAATAAATTAATGATTATTTTTTTATTTAGTAATATTTATTTAATTTAGATTTTAAAGTGTTAATTGTGGTAAGTAATTTATTATTATTCAATTATTAATTGGTTGTGAATTAATCTTAATTAATTAATTATGTTAATTGTGTCATTTCTTTAGGAGCGGGTTATGGGATTTATAGGGGGAAAGTGTGGGAATTAATTTATTTGTTAATTAATGCTAGTGAATTAATTACAATTTAAATGTGGCAATTGTGTAACTAATTTTAGATGTGAGTTGTGGGGTTTATAGGGGTAAATGGTGGGAAGTAATATATTTTTAATTACTTATTAAGTAGTTGTTAATTGATATCAAGTTTTCTATTTTAAAATTAATTATGGGAATTGTTTTTTTAGGTGTTCATTGTGTGGTTCATAGGAGTAGAGGGTGGAATTAATTATGAATTAGTTGATCATTAATATTAATTCATCAATTGAAAATTAACTAGGTTAATTGTTTATTTTTGTGTGTGTGAATTTTGGTTTTATAGGGGTTACCTTTGGGGAGTAAATTCATTTTCATCTGTTTTAATTTGCTTTTTAACTGATAATATTTCTTTAATTGATAGTTAATTATGTTAATTATGGAGGTACATTTTTTAAAATTTAGATGTGTGTTGTGAATTGTGCTGTGCTATAGGGTAGGAAATAAAAAGATTACATCTATGTAATAATTGTTTTTGTTTATAAATAATTTCTAATTAAAAATAGGTATTTGTAAATTATTTTTCTTTTTTTAAATATTTTGTGGTGGTGATATTTTGTTTGTTTTTAATTTTGAACTGACTAGAGTGGTAATATAAATTTTTACCCCCCGCTATCCAACACTTTCCCTATTGTTGCACTCACTGGAGTGGGAATAGTACATTTTATCCCACCGCTATCCAACACTTTCCCAACTGTTGCACTCACTGGAGTGGTAATAGTAAGTTTTACCCCTCCGCTATCCAACACTTTCCCTACTGTTGCACTCACTGGAGTGGGAATAGTAATTTTTAATCCTCCGCTATCCAACCCTTTCCCTAATGTTGCACTGACTGGAGAGGGAATAGTAATTTTTACCACTCCGCTATCCAACATTTTCCCTACTGGTGCACTCACTGGAGTGGGAATAGTAATTTTTACCCCTCCGCTATTCAACACTTTCCCTTCTGTTGAACTCACTAGAGTGTGAATAGTAATTTTTACCTCTCCGCTATCCAACACTTTCCCAACTGTTGCACTCACTGGAGTGTGAATAGTATTTTTTACCCCTCCGCTATCCAACACTTCCCTACTGTTGCACTCACTGAAGTGGGAATAGTAATTTTTACATCTCCGCTATCCAACACTTTCCCTACTGTTGCACTCACTGGACTGGGAATAGTAATTTTTACCCCTCCGCTATCCAACACTTTACCTACTGTTGCACTCACTGAAGTGGAAAATTTAAGTTTAAGGACTTTTAAATCGTTTAATGTTTTAATTCATAGTATCATTTTCTTTTAATTAGATTTTATGTTATTGGTGTATATATATATATATATATATATATATATATATATATATACACACACACACACACACACACGCACACATATATATATATGTTTTCATATATACAATTATAAAATCAATTAAAATTAATAGTTTATTAATTGTTTTAAAGTAAATATATATATTACATTTTATATGCGTATGTTTAATTTTTTTTATTAAATGTATTAGTTATATTTGTTAAAATGCATATTAAATCTAATTAATATTTTTTAAGTTAATTTTATTATTTAATATAGGTAATATTATTTTGTATACATATATTGACATCGATATTTTTATTCCAATATTTTTGTACTTACCACTATAAATATAGAATGTCGCTATTTTTGACATTGAGATTTATAACTTGATATTTGTGTATAGGGATAGTTTGAGGGTTGATATTCTATCAGTGAACCAGAGTAATCGAGGAATATAAATGAGACGGCTCTAGCCCTTATGATTCCAAAGTTATTATGGAATACGTATTAAAAATACAACAAAGCAGAACTTTGACATCAATACCTAAAGTATAGGTGAATATGGCAGATAGCTTAGCGCAGGAGACGCTGTGCTTTTGAATTAACTGGGCTCCTGAAAAATAAAATTAACATGTTGTTAAAGTTTGAAAAATGTTGTAGATGTGAAGGATGGAGAGGGGGTTACATTGACATGTTAAAATTGTATAAAAGAGTCACTTTTTTGTAAACCAGTGAAACACAGGGTCTGTTTAATCATTTGCGAGGAATTGCACTTAAGAAAATACAATTATTAATTTAAAAAAATGTCACGCTATAGCAAATTCATGGCTTCAAAAACCAGTTATGGTAGATTTTTTTGCATTTCTTTCTTAGCATATTCAACATTAAATACAACCGTGACTGTGTATGGGCTCCCTTGGCCGCTTCCCATAAAATTCATATTACAAAAAACATCTTTTTACTTTTAACTGATTTTCTGATATTTTCTGTAACAATGGATTCCGCTCTCAGCAAATCTGTGTTGGTGCGGATCCCTGTGCATGTCCAAACAGTAACAGGTTCTCAGTCTGGAGGTTAAACGATCCCTGTTTAGGCAGGAGAAACATTGCACTGTTGAGCAGGTATGTAACATTTATTGAGCACCCGCAGTGTAATCTGCAGGTGGGGCCCTCTGTGTCGTGCATGTCAGCTCTTGGTCAGTATACCATGCGTATCCCGCCTATGGCGGTCTCACGTCATCCTCCAGCACTTTCGCCTCCAGCTTTTGAAAATATTTGTGTTGTCCCACATTGTAAGGCCCTGCTCGTCCCCCCCCCCCCCCTTGCTCAGCTAGTGGCATAACAATAACCCCTGCAGTGCAGGGGCCCTTGAGCTCCAGAGGACACCTTCTAGCACTGTGCACAGGCAGCAGACCCCTGGCCTAAGAGTTCCTGACTGGGTCTGGAGTGTGCAGGGCCCCACCATGTACTTTGCAGGCCCCTCAAGTTTCCTTACGACACTGCGCCCAGCACAGAATAGGATGGAGCCAGAGTGATTTGCCTGGTGCAGCCGGTGATTTCCATGCCATTGCAACCTGGCATTTACACAGCATGAATGCCAGGTCAATGAATCTGTGGCGATAATTATCTCCCTTGGCTTTGGGTTGGATACTCAGTAAGTGCCGCAAAGACTGATGTGTGAACCAGGGTAGAGGTAGTCCCCTGCACCTGTTGCCAGACTCTATACACTCCCAGACAGTCCTAAACGAGGAGGTAGAATCTTGCCTCTGTGACACTGCATCGTGGGGAGTCCAAATTCGATGTAGAGTAAATATGTTACAAGCGGTGGAGTGTGAGGTATGTTTGGTGCAGTTAATTGAATTGAGTGAAATGAAAATGTGAGTTACGTCAGACATCTTTGACCTGCAACAGGGCTTGGGGCCATTATTTGTCCATTAATGATAGGAAAAGGTCCATTGTAGAGTATTCCCTTAACTTAGTATTCAGGTTCTGTCTCTGTCCTAGGAGAGCCATGTACAGGACCATGACGGCTTCACGTGTATCCCCATATGTCAGCATGGTGTGAACTTGGGAGCGCGGTCACAGGCCCCATCCGTTCCTGTCCACAGGTTGAGGTTAGCGCTTGATAGACAGCCTGTAGGTCAAGGATTGGCCAACTGGTATGCAAAACACCTCACAGATCCCTGGGATAGTGTGTATCACCCCATCTATGTAGAAGTTCCCAGTGTGAATCACCCTTGCTTCTTTCTAGCAAGTCATGCGTGATGTTGGGTGAAGTCCTAAATATCCGGCATCTGCCATATCAGTATTAGGGAGTGGGTACGGGGGTGAGCACCACAGCCCAGGATGTATTTCTGCTAGCTGCATCTGGCCACAGTCATCTCAGGTGTCTCTACGAGTGAACCGAGCCACAGTAAAGGGCATTGTAATCGGGCAGTGACAAAATATAATTCAAAGTTGGGAGCACCATGCTCGCCATCCAGCATTGTGCTGTACAGTTTGTCTAGTGCTACTCTGTGCCAACCCTTGCCCCAAACCCAGCGACCAAACTTCTGTGTAGAAGTGTGAGGGGGGCACAAGCAGAAGAGCCAAAAAGAAGTACAATAGCTGTGGCAGTACAAGCATCTTTGAGATTGCTATCCGGCCCACTGGTGATAAGGGGAGAGACATCCAGAATGGTAGTGATCCACACACTGAGCCAAATACTTTATATAGATTTCTCTCCAACAGATCAGCATTGGAGTGATATATCCTTATGGCTTTATGGCTAGGTATTTAATAATATCACACTGCCATTGGAGGCATGAACGGGGGAGATCATGTCTCTCATGATAGGGAATGGGGCAGAGACTTATCAAGCAGAAGTTGGTCCAAGTAACTTTTAAACTGAACAACACCCTAAACTCCTACAGCAATGCCATCACTGCCAGAAGCATGGATTCCAAATCTTGCAGTTGATCAGTGCATCGTCCGCCTACGCAAGATCATGTGACTAACACCCTCTGTGCTGAGTCCCCACTCTTCCGCTCAAATGTGTAGCCAGTAGGCCAACTGCTCCATAGCCATGGCTGAAGAGTAAAGGGGACAAAGGGCAGCCCTGTTTGATGCTGCTGTCAATATTGAAAGTATCAGAGATGTACTGATCAGTCTTGACTCTAGCCCCGGGGCACCCGTAGAGAGTTTTAAGCCATTTCAAATATCCTTGTCCAATCTGCTTTGCCTGAAGTGTTACAAACAGATAGTCCCACCCTAAGGTATCGAAGGCTTTCTCAAAATTGAGCAGCATCCCCACAAGAACACCAGTGGCGTCCATATCAGTCCGTAGAAGTCACAGTAATCAACGGATGTTGACGAAGGTGATGCGCCCTGGTATGAAGCCATTTTGATCCTCATGCACTAGAGCCCTGGATAGTGGAAGTAATCTATTTGCTAGAATTTTACAGTCCAGATTTAGTATTGAGAGTTGCATATCTGATCGCTTGTCTAGGGGGGTCTCGGTCTGGCTTTGGGAGGACCACTATGAGGGCTTCGCAGAGAGTGGCAGTGAGATGTCCTGCATAATGCGCAGCAATGTAGACCTCCAGGAGCTTGGGAGTCAGCATAGGACCATAACCGGAATAGTACTCCATCGGGAGACCATCGGTGCCTGGCATTTTACTACGAGTGATTTGAAAGATAGCCAGGCACAGTTTGTCAAGTTGTATGAGAGCCACCTGAACCACATTGTGCTAGGGGGGGAGTTCCTGAAGGTAATAGCACAATGCTGGACCAGGAGGACAAGGTACTGCTGCATAACGGAAGCTATAAAAGTTCACAAAGTTTGCATTAATGTCACTATGTATGTTAAGAGTCATGCCATCATTCGCTTGTATCTCACCCAAGGGGGGCCTGAGTGCTTTTTGCATATAAGTCACGCCAGCATCCGACCTGCATGGTCTCCTTCCCTGTGTAGCTTGGTAAGGTAGTGGTTATAGTCAAGCCTTCCAAATCTTTGCCCTAGTTCCCAATGTTCCATACGTAGCTGTACTAAGGAATTAAGGTGAGCAGGGAACCATAGTTGTTCCATGTCTATGGTAAGCATCCCCTGTTCGCTCGTAAGTATGTCCCTTTGCAACATCTGCCAGACCCCCTACGTGATAGCTATGGAGTGCCCTCATATGACGGCTTTATGAGCACCCCATTCGTTGGCTCACTCTGAGGCAGAGCTGGTGTTCAACTCGAAGTATTCCATCAGGAGCTCGTCCAGGCTCTCATGAAATGTGGGATCGAGGAGCGAGTCAGTCTGTAGTCCCCACGTCAGAATTCTGGGACATGCACGTCACGACCTCAGAGAAAGCAGAAGCGGGAATTGGTCTGAGAGAGTGGCCCGCAAGATATTCCGTGTGGTGGTCAGCAAAGAGCAGTCCAACATAAGGGGAAACCGGGTCAAACTTGGATTCCAGTGCAGACTTGGTATCTAGTAAAGCCTGCAAGATGTGCTCGAATTGGGTGGAATGTTGGTCCAAGGTAGCTACTGGGCGGCACTACGCACTCTCCCCTTTCGCTGCTTCATTATTTGGGGCATGAGATTTCCCCCTGTTGGGGCAGGGTTCTTGTTTATCTCGGGCTTCACCATGATGAATCACTGTAATGGGGACTAAGCACTCCCCTTTGGCGCTCACTATGGTGCTAGAGGCAGTCATGTAAGTTTCCTCTAAGTCAGCAGGCCCAGTCAGGGGCTTTGAAGGCACTCATTCAAGCAGCACCTGGAAAGGTCATGCGCCAGCAGCAGGCTCCAAACCTCGCCCGAGCATCACAGGCCACAAGGTGGAGGTCCCTTCTCCACAAGCTTGTGTCGAGGAACTTCAGGAGCGGTGGACCCATTGATTGCTTTCCCACTCTGCAGAGTGTTTCTAGATTGGGGTAGTGCGGCCCTTCTGTACCCCTCTGTTAGTTGTTCAAAGACAGTGGCTTAACGCCCCAAATGCAACCACTCCGGTGGCTTCAGGGATTAATATACATTTAAAGGGGTGACCTCCCAGTTTCAGGTTGGGAAATCTGTTGCAAGTCATTGCTGGGGCACCATCTGCTAGTTGGTGGTACCAGTTGGCTTACAAGGGGACCGCCAGTGGGTGACTCATCCATCGTTTCTACTTGGCTCTGGTGGGGTATGCCACAATCTCACTTCAGCGTCTCTGCAGAGGCCTCCGGTCTCCTGGCCTGATGGCGTACCTGGAGGCCTTTTCTTTCTGGGCATGTCCCTGCCCAGTTTTTGCTCTTGGCTGTCCTCATGCCCGCAGCACAATCTTCACCATGGTTATTCTTGTGGCAGTGCTCTCCCCTATGCTGGGGCCACCGAACACGCTGCCCCATTGCTGGCGCCCACACTCTCGATGGGGTCAGCCCAGTCTAGACCGCTCCCCTTGCATGCAGCCTGCTACTGCCAGCCACCAGGGCTGGGGTCAATGCCTCTGCCAAGCACCAGGCCCAGTGAGGCCCCTCGCTTCACTCTCGGGCCTCCTCCGTGCCAGAAGATGTCCGCCAGGGTATTTTGGTGCCTCTGCACTCTGCAGCCCTTTCGGGACTGCGCACAGCCTGAGTTGCAGCTTATCAGGAAAGTCAACAAGGGTGGTCCTCCGGCACGCTAGTGGCACCTGCAGCGTTGGACAACGTCAGGTGGTTGGGAGAGGAAACCAGGAACACTCACTGGTGTGGTTGTGGTCCCCAGGACCCAGGATAGTGACGGATGAGGACGGGCTTGAACAGTTAGGCAAGGATGTTCATCTCGGCGGTCATCTTTGCCACGCCCCCAGCAGTTATGGCAGTTAGAAACATATTTTATACGAATAAAATAGTTTGCTGTTTTAACTGAGGATTGGAAATAATGAGATTTCTAAGTGTCAGATGAACGAACATCTAGTCACAAGTTATGACAAGTATTTTTGTGCGAGAAAGCAAAAGACACACAATTGATGGACGGAATGCAGAACAAATCAAAACATTCACCCCCAGTCAAGAGATCTGGGTTAAGTCCATCATTCTTTTGCTCACCATGCCACCCCAGTTTAGACCTGTCCATATGCAAATAAGTCTTGACCTTGTGCCTAATGGGAACAGTCCACCCCGAACTGCCAAGCCAGGTCCTCCCTGGACCGAAAACAAGCATCCTAGGACCGGTTTCGGGGTTTCACCCCTCATCAACCAGGATAGCTTGAATCCAGTGGCAGAGTGAGCCCAGGACCCACGTCTGGGCATAGCTGGCGCACTTAGGGCGAGAAAGCAAAAGACACACAATTGATGGACAGAATGCAGAGCAAATCAAAACATTCAACCCCAGTCAAGAGATCTGGGTTAAATCCATCATTCTTTAGCTCACCATGCCACCCCAGTTTAGACCTGGCCATATGCAAATCAGTCTTGACCCTGTTCCTCATGGGAACAGTCCAGCCCGAACTGTCAAGCCAGGTCCTCCCTGTACCGGAAACAAGTATCCTAGGACCGGTTTCAGGGTTTCACTCCTCATCAACCAGGATAGCTTGATTCCAGTGGCACAGTGAGCCCAGTACTTTTGTCGGGTCATCATCAAGTGGTCTGCACACATGCAGGTTGTTTTTAATTTGAATAAGTGCACGAGATGAAAATAAAACTGACTTTGTGAATCGTGCATCTTATTTCAATCTTAACCTCACGGGGTCATACTCGTGGTATTTGTGATACTTTTTCTGTCACCACTATTTGTTTTGGACACTATTTTCATTTCTTGAGGCAAGATGGCTACCAATGATGAGAAACGTGGGCATAGCTGGTGAGAACCAACCAGCCAGCTCCATTGCTGTTGCGCACGTGAGGTGCCATCTTGTCCTTTCACACTTTTTTGGTTTATACACATGTATATGTGACTTGTGTTGATAATATTATCGGTGGCACACTTCTGTATAAACGGAGGGTGCAGATTTACAGTGACTGTCATTTGTAAGGGTTCAGGATCAAAAAGCAGGTAATAAAGTAGGAGGACATTACCTCAGTTGAAAGTGAGGATTGTTGAAGGGAGAAAGAGTTACGAAATCCCCCCTTACTCCACTTATATTTTTCCTCAATAGGAGGTGCCTTTGATGATCAGGTCTTATTGTTGTTATTGCAGTATTTTTGTGACCAGTAAAGATTTTTAAGAACTGCCCTATGTACAAAAAAGTCAGTTCCTACAAATCTGAATCATAGCGGGCCAGAGTCTAACATACCTCACGAATAAAAATGAAGTAGATCAGAAAATGCGGCTCAACACAATTGGAGTAAATTACAGTGATGGCAGCATGATAGGTTCACCAGACCTCCATGTCTCTGGTTACTTTTTAACTAAGCAAACAGTTTTTTTTTAAATGCAGCCCATTTTCCATAAAGGAAACAGGATTACATATAAAAAGAAAAGTTTACAATTTCTTGGGCTTGCTTAAAGTCATGCGGTGGTCCTCTGGACCACTGCCTATTCTTCAACAAACATTTAGTTTACATTCACAAAGGGAAAGAGGTCCTAAAAGAGCCCCATTCTCTTTTGTGAATAGTTTACATCCTACTTTGAGAAGTTGGAAAAAAACAAACTCATGCACTCAGATTTTGGTCAAAAGACATTAATACTTGAGATACCAAATCAGAATTTGAAAGGAACGCTTACAAAACGGCCCTTCCAGATACCAAACTGATATCCATTTTGAATTGTGCTTTAGAAGTCTACCAAAATGGGATTAGTACATAAGTATATACATTTTAACAGTCACAAATGGAGAACTGAAGTGTTTGCAATTGTTAAAATGCTTTGTACATCTGATCCCTATTTCTCGAATTTCTTTATTGCAGCAACAATAGAAAGAGTCCCTTACTCTGTAAGAGTCGTCATTTAATGGAGTACAGGAGACATATGGAATTTCTTTTTTCATAACACAGCCATAAAGGTAGAGCTTTTATACATTTCAGTAAAGTGATCATTAAAATTTGTAATGATGCATTTCATAACTGTAATATTGTTTGTTAATGTCTTCTAAAATATAGGCTTACATTATATATCCATGAAAGTATTAGATTAATTATTATGTAAATGTAATACCCCAAATTAAACTAAATGCACTAAAATACTTCAAAAATACAACAGTAAAAATATTATGACAAAAATTGTTTCTATTCACAACCAAATTAATGGGACTATATTATCCCAGGGGACTGGCCCTGCAAAGTCACAGGATTCCAATGCTGGACAAGTACCCAGACATCAGATCTTCAGAGACATTATTAATATATATGTATTAGTTAGTCAGCAGCCAATGGACCAGTGCTATAAAGCATGTTTCACACAAGGTGGCACTTACTGAGTTACAGTACTTTTAATTCTACTGCTTCTAAATGTAGAAGAAGGTTTTTTTCCTATAGTGCCAATCAATGCCGAAATATCATTGTACCTTCTAGAAACTGACAGATCTTTCTGTCAACGATCTAGATCTATACTTCTATAGGGTCTGCTGAACCTTCAAACACCAACTGGTTGCTGTTGTTCAGCCCAGTACACTAACAGAATATGTCCATGACATACGAAAGATGGGGTATGCTGAAGATGTGATTCAGGGTAGAAGCCTACCCCTGTGAGACTGTATTTGTAATGCTCATTTGGCAGTGTGTTTAGTGCATGGCTTTTCATTTCTTAAGACATTCAAGAATTTGTTTTCCCCTACAAATACAGACATAGCATACTTCATTTCTTCTGTGCGCAAATGTTTCTGGTTCAAGCTGTTGTAGACAACTTTAATTCTCTTTTGTTTCCATCAGGATTTTATAATCATGCCTCATTTCGTACTCTATCTCAAGGGGGACAAATTGCTATTAAGTTGGCTTTAACCTGTTTAGTATAAATCTATGTATTGCATTTTGGCTGTCTTTTAATTATTAGATTAATTTCTCCTGATTTCTGTTTCCTGCCCATGCAGTCTAAATTCCATATTCCACTTATAGCTAGCAAATGAGCAATAGTCATGACAAGAACTCTTCCTGATTGAGATCTAGGTCATCCATTGCGAGTTGCAATATGCTGTTTGTGATGTTCTTTATTTTGTTGCCTGCATTCACCAGAAGATCATAGTTGTTGACAATTACCCATGTTTATTGGATTCTAATAATCACATTCATTTCCCCCTTCTCTTCCCATGGTAGCATCTCCATTGTTGTGTGAAAGGCTCTCTTTCTCCAACCCATCTTCCCATTGTAATATGAAAACTGCCCCATACAATTAGGAGTTATTTTTACTCTCCACTGAAAGCTAGAATTTCTACATACAGTAGCAATTTTTTTAAGGTAATTGTTTTCGGATGCAGGGAGTAGATATTTATCTCCGGAAGCGCTTTCTTTCTAATCAAAGTGATATAGGGCACATGAATATCTTTGGAACTTGCTTCTATGGATATTACATTAATACATTTGTCTGTTTTACAATTATTCTCTATTCTACCTGTTTTTTTTTGTCCATTTTACTTGCTGATTAATGGACTCTTAGCAAATGGTGCCCTCTCGGTTCCGTGTTTCCCTGACCCCAGTTACATGCAGCATGACTATTTTATTTATTAGAGGAACTTAAAGGAAACCAGAATCACCTGTTTTCACTCCCAATCCTGCGATGGTTATTATGAATGATCACTTCTCTGACTGTTTTTTGTTGATTGGTGTGGGATTTTCTGTTGCAGTCACCTTCTCTTCATGTTGTATGTCATATTTCCTTTCCATTCTTGATCAGACTTTGAATTTAGTCTTCCACGGGGTTACACACATGCGCATTTCTAAAGCAGGTCATGTTATCATATTTGTTTTATTCTGTACACTTCCTGCAGAAGCCTCACTATTTGGAAAGTTTTCTGCGCCTCTCTTTGGACCACTAACTTTTGGGATAATCGGAGCAATCCTATTTCGTTACTGGATGGTTATAGTCTGACTTCCTGACCAGAAGTCAGTGGTGATGCAGCCTTTTCTCATACCCCTATGAACTATCTACTCTCTGCACAAGTATGAGTTAGTTGCTCCTTGCATTTTGTCTATTCTGGAACCACCAACCATTGAATGAATATGATTCACAAAATGGTGTGTACAAAAGTTGCAGATAACAGACAAGCACTTAACAAACCAAAAGTACGCAGAACTCTCTTTCATGGTGATAAAAAAGTTTCAACATGAAATCAGTGCCTCTCCAGTTTTTGTTGATATAAAGTGTAGATACGCCAACTGTGGGAAATAGGGTTGTTAGCTGATTAGGGTGTGAGCCTTTCGCAAGCAAAAGCCACAATCCTTGTCAGGGTGAACCACGAAAGTCACAAAATCAACCTGTGCTTAACCCTCTAGTAATTTGGCACAAAGGTTGCCAGGCTCAACTTAGAGGAAATCTTTTTGACACTAAAATGACAAAAATCCAATCTGTAGAACTGGAGGTTTACAATTTTAAAGGTTTCAGTATATTACCTAAAACCACAAAGTATCACTTGCGGCTATCTCATCATTTGAGACCAGGGGAAAGTCACATGTTCATGCCAACCACAATGAAGCATGGGCAGGATATAGGGAGCAGGTTAGTCCAGCTGAAAAATGTCACTTTTAAAGCCCAGTGCAAAGAGTTCTGTTCACCACGAGGAGCAGATGGTTGACGATGTAGTGGGAAGAGCAGGCCGGGCTTTAAGGACAGACATCGCTATAGAGCATAGATTTTGCTGGGCGTTGTGGATGTTTGTTGCTGGAAATTGCATTGGCCATCACCGCAGGCTGTTGATGTGGTAGTGCAAATTGCCCATCCAGCGTTGTCGGTCGTGGCTTGCGATCGCTGTAGCGTGGAAAGTCGGGTCCACCCGGATGGCACGGCTGGTAAGATCTTGGCACAAACTGACCCATTTGCGAAGAGCCAAAAATTCAGGATTTCTCCTATTCTTCAAGAAGGAGCTCAACTGATGTCATACCAAGGGCCCAGGACCTGAGTTGCTCAGCTAGCTCCAGTTGGTCATTCAGCTGACCCTTAGAGTCACTTCAGCCTGTGATGAAGGATGCAGGTCCACTCTCCCTTGCTTAGAGTTTATATAGAGCGAACTTGACCCAAAGGTATCGGGTATCAGAGCTCTTTACATAGCACCAGTTGCGTTACATGAGAACGCATTCATTTTTGTTAGGCATGGGGAGATTAAGTGATTTGCCCAGAATCACATGATGTTCAGCGCCATTGCCGACACTCAAACCCAGTTCCCCAGATTCGAGGTCGACAGCCCTAGCAGTTAGGCCAACTCCTCTCCCTTCTCAGCAAGCAGGGCAGGCCTCAAGCAGTGCGGAAGCATAGCGTCCTTCTTCTCTAGCATTCACTCGTCCAGAAGTGTACTGAAGAGTGGAAGAATCTTATGGAATTTCCTTTATAGAGGTGTCTGGAATTTCCTACCTCCCTGCCCTGGTCCCAATCTGTTTGGGAGCAGAATAGGCTAGTGTGAAGTCCTTAGTGTGTGAGCTGGGGCAGTGCCTTTGAAGTGCAAGTGTGGTATGTGTCAGCTCAGCTCCCGATCCTGTCAGGGATGGCCCCTCCAACCAACACGCAGACACTCTATTGTGATTCTGTCTGGGAGGAATACACAAAGGACAACTGCCAACTACACCTAGTCATGTGACCCAGCAGTAAGCTGCTGGCACCAAATGGTTACAACAAGAAAATGGCAACTTTCTTAAGGTGGCATTTTCAGAATTGTGACTTAAAATCCAACTTTACCATTAAAGATGGTTTTAAATTAGAATTCCTCAGACATCAAACACGACTTTCTCACCTGATCTCTATCTGTAATAAGGTCACTCAATGTTGTCCGATGGGTGAGGTAGGCCTTGCGATAATGAAAAACGGATTTGAGAGCTTTTCACTACCAGAATATGTAAAATTTAAAGGTACATGTCCACATTTTTAAATACAGTACACTCTGCCCTATGGGCTGTGTAGGGCCAACCCTAGGGGGTGACATATATGTTTTAAAATAGAAGGGTTAGGCCTGGTAAAAGGTTTATTTCGTCAGGTCCAAATGGCAATCAAAACTGCCCAGACCGGCTGCAAAGGCAGGCCTGCGACATGTTTTTTAAAGGGCTACTTAAGTGGGCAGCACAAGTGCTGCAGGACCACTAGTAGTATTTAATTTACAGGACCTGGTTACATATAGAACCACTTTACTATGGACTTACAAGTAAATTAAATGTGCCAATGGGGTGTAAGCAAATTTTGCCAAGTTTAATGAAGAGAGCACAAGCACTTTAGCACTGGTTAGCAGTGGTAAAGTGCACAGTCCCAAGGCCAACAAAAAGGAAGTCAGTAACACGGGAGGAGTGAAATGTTTGGGGAAAGACCACCCTAAGGCTGACAGGTCTAACACCAACCTTTCAAGTCCCAGAAGAGGGAGAAATGTGCATTGCTTCAAGATCCTGAAGAAAGTGAAATAGAGTTGAGTGGTGCCATCTTCAATAATTCAATTGTCCTTCATGGAAATAAGGTCCACCCCACCTATACTTTGAATGCAGTATAAGCACATTCTGGAAGTGGGTAATTAGTATTAATATTACAAATGCATGACAAGACACTTGTATGGGCCAGGAATATTTGTGTCATTCTGGTAGGAGAAAAGAAGAAATGTTAATCATAGAAGATGATATGGTAGGTACAGTGAGCTGGCGATGAAGATGAGTTTGCTCACAGTGAGGATGAGACTGAGAGAGAGAGAATGACAGCAGAGACCCTCATTTTCCTCCCACAAAAGTACTAAGCTTTACAATCGAAGGGTGAGTTGGTGGCAAATATGGTGATGAAGAGGAGGGTGGCAGAGAGAATTACAGCAGAGACACTCCCATTTCTACAGTGTATCAGTTGTATTCTTGAAGTCTGTTTGAACTTTTGTGACAGTTTGGTGGCAAGAAATGTACTAATTTGTACAACTGCAAGGTGAGCTGGTTTATGAGCATGAGCTGGAGAGCAAGATAAGATGGGGAGAGTGAGTTACAGCAAACACACTAATGTTCCTTAAATGTAGCAGGTGTATTATTGTACTCTTATTGTCAACATTATCAACAGTCTGAAGGCACAAAAACAACGTTGTGCAACTGAAAGGAGAGTTGGCGATGAAGATGAGCTGACAACAGGGAAGGAGTTATGAGAGCATGTGTTCTTCTGTTTGACCATTTGTAACAGTGGTGGCATAAAATGTACTAATCCGGACACTTAGATTGTTAGCCGATGACAAAGATGAGTTTTTTGCAAAGAAGAGCTGGTGGCGAAAAGCTGGTGATTACGATCAGATTGGGAGAGAGAAACACTGATTGTCTACATTTTTGATGTTTTGACCTGTAAGGTGAACTCGTGGCAAAGATGAGATGAGCTGAAGATGAGAGAGCAAGGTAAAGCAGAGATACTTTTGTTCCTAAAGCACAGCAGTTGTGTTCTTGTGGTCTTCTGGTATAAATGTTTTGACAGATTGGTGGCACAAAGAACAAGTTACTTACCTTTGGTAATGCCTTATCTGGTAGAGACTCTATCATGCCACTGATTCTCTTGCTTCTTGGTCAAGGCATAAAATATTAATGCAGGGCACAATCTATTGGGAGATGGTTCGCTTCCAGATGGCCTTCCCTTTATTGGCTCCCACATAGTGTATGAAGAGTAGATCATGCACCCAGAACGGTTGTGTGCGGTTGAGGTAAAATGGCAATGCTCTTTTTGTGTCCAGACGGTAGAGTATCTCCACTTCCTTAGAGGCGGAGCGTAAAAGGTAGGCAAGGTGATGGACTGGCCTACATGGAATAGGGTGACTACCTTCAGAAAGGATGTTTGAGTCGGAAGGACCAGTTTATCTGGGTAAAAGGAAAGGTGTTGAGGCTGAGATAACAGCACCTGCAGTTCACTGACCCTCCAGTCAGACGTAATTGCCACCAGAAAGGCCGTCTTGATGGTGAGAAGTCTAAGAGGGCAGTTATAAAGTGGTTCAAAGAGAGTGCACATCAGAAAAGTAAAACCCAAATTGAGTTCCCATTGAGGCATAATGAAGGGAGCTGGAAGAAGCATGTGCTGAAGACCTCTAAGGAACCTACTTACTATAGGGCACTTGAAAAGGGAAGGTTGATCTGGCAACTGCAGAAGAGCGAAGGTTACAGACAAATAATTATTTAACATACCCAATGCAGAGCCTTGCTGGGCCAGGGTAAGGAAAAACAAAAGAACTTGGAAAAGGGATGCAGATAAGGGTCCACCTATTTGTCTGTACACCATGTTACAAACTAGCTACAACTGCCAGCATATACCTACTTGGTGGAGGACTAATGAGTTAACATTGCAGACTTCGGGTGGAAGGTCAGAAATTGTCAACAGTCGCCACTCAATCTCCAAGCATGAAGGCGGAGCGTTGACAGGTTTGAATGGAGAACCTTCGAAGGGGCAGCCTGATCAGAGGACTGATGGACATATTCAACAGCTCAGGAAACCAGACACTCCAAGCCCAGTCTGCAGTCACTAGGATGACTTGGTCCCGGTCATTCCTAATCATCTTGAGAACTCTGGGCAGGTGTGGTATTGAAGGAAAGGCATACAGAAGGCCAGAGCTCCACTCAAGCGAGAGGTGCCTTGGAAACTCCAGCACGCAGAACTGCTGACATTGCTCGTTCTCAGCAGTGGTGAACAGATCTAAAGAAGACTTTCCCCATAGCTGAAAGAGACTTTGCACCACGTCTGGATGGAGATGTGTTTCGTGACCTGCTAAGCATCTTCAGCTGAGTTTGTCCACTCTGGTGTTCAGAGAACCCGTCAGGTATTTAACCACCAGGAAATTGCCCTGACTCTCCAGCCATGTCCAGAGACACAGGGCCTCTTGACTTAAGGTACATGACCCCACCCCGCCCTGTCTGTTGCATTATCATGTGGTGTTGTTCTAGGAACACATGCACTAGCCTTCTCTTGATGGTGGGTATAAAGACTTTTAATGCCAGCCAGATCACTCAGAACTCCAAAAGATTGATTTGGAGTCTAGATTGCATTTGAGACCAAAGTCCTTTGATCTGCACCTCTTCCAGATGGTCGCCCCCATCCTAGGAATGACATATATGTCACTACTGTCAGATCTATTTGGGGAAGGGAGAGGGGTCTGCCGCTGACCCAGTCGCGGTTCGTCAGCCACAACTGCAGATCTTTTGCAGTGACCTTCGAGATCTGGACCATGTCAGAGAGATTCCCCTGATGCTGCGCCCACTGGAATCTCAGATCTCACTACAGAGCCCGCAAATGCAATGGGCATGTGCCACAAGCTGCATGCAGAAGGCCATGAGGCCCAGCAGCCTCAGAGTCAGTCTCACCAAAATCAGAGGAAAGAGGATGAAACATCAGTATCATAGCCTAAATATAATGGGCTCGCCACCAGCCACGGCCCATGCAGGTAAGAGCAGTGAGGCCAGGTTGGGAGGATTAGATAGATGACCACAAGGGGGAAATTAAATAAAGAATTAATTTTCCCTCGTTGTCGTCTATTGAAATTCCACCCCACCGGCCCCCGAGCCCCACCGTTCTTATCTGCACGGGCCGCGGCTGCTCACCACTCAGGAGGATAATACCAAAACTGCACAATGTCCAGAACGGCTCCTATGAAAGGAAACATCTCAGAAGGGATCAAATGTAACTTCAGCACGTGGATAGTAATTCCCAGCAAGTGCAGGAGGTTCACAGCAGTCTGGAGATGGGCAAGCCCACCTTCAACAGCCAGTCATCAAGATAGGTGAAGTCTGGAACCCCTGATCTCTGCAGATGAGCTGAGGCCACTGCTATCACCTTGGTGAACACCCGAGGGGCGCTGGTAAGGCCAAAAGGGAGCACGGGAAACCGAAAGTGCTGATGGCCCACTATTAACCGCAGCTAACGTCTGTGGGCCGGCAGGACGGGAATGTGGAAGTATGCGTCCTGCAAGTCGAACACTACCATCCATTCTCACAGGTCCAGGGCAGACAACACTTGAGCGAGCATGAGCATTTTTTATTTCTCCTTTTTCAGGAAGAATTTGAGAGGGTGCAAGTCTAGAATAGGAACAAAGGCCTCTGTCCTTTTTGGGCACTAGAAAGTAGTGGGAATAACAACCAAGTCCTACTTCTGATGCAGGTATCCTCTGTATGGCTCTCTTGGCCAAGAAAGCCTGCACTTGAGCTACATCAGCTTGTCGCAAGTAGGTGGCATGGGTGAAGGGGCAGTCACAAAGGGGAGGGAATAGCCCCTTTGGGCAATCTGGCGAACCCAGTGGTAGGATGTTGTGAACCTCCAATGGTGTAGGTGATGGTCTATCCTGCCTACCACTGGATGCCCATGATTGTTGGAGGGCAAGCTAAAGGGGCTTGGAGGATGCTGTTGCCAGGGGGTGGACTGGCCTGACCTCTGGCTACCTGACCCATCAGGGTTGTGGGTGCCGCGTCCTCGTCCACACAAAGACTGGGAAGTCTGCTGGCCATGGTGGCTAAGCAGTTGGGAATGTGGCTAGAAGCCCATTTCGTGGCCACAAAAGGAGCGGAAGGCAGACAGTGATTGGTGAGGGGACATAGAAAGGCCTAAGGACCGGGCCATAGCCCTGCTGTCCTTGAAGTGCTCCAGCGCTGAGTATGCCTTGTCTCTGATCTGACAGGAGCCATTAAAGGGCCTGTCCATGAGTGAGGCTTGGACATCTCGAGAGAATGAAGTTGTTCTCAGCTAGGCATCGCAATTGTAAGACCACAGACGATGAAACCCCTATGCCTACAGAGTCAGTTGTATCCAGCCCACAATGTATGACAAACTTAGTTGCATCTCTCCCATCAGCAATAGCTTGGGAGAGTATGGCCTGGGCCTCCTCCGAGATAATTGGCATCACCTGCGCAACTGAATCCCAGAGCAAGTGGGGATATCAGCTCAAAAGACACACTATGCTAGCCAACCGAAGTGCCAGGCTGTTGGAAGAGATCATCTTCTTCTCCAAGATGTTCAGCCTCTTGGACTCCCTGTCCAGGGGTTGGAAAGGAATGCTCCAGGATTTCACTTGGAAGTGGAGTTTTGGACCACCAAGTTCTCCATGGTGGGACCATGTTGTGAGGAAACTGGGGGCCCCTGTGGTGGGGGAAGGGAGTCAGACAATCGACCTATTGACAGGAGCTCTTGTGCTAGGCTTGAACCAGGCCCCAAGAAGGACATCCATGAGGGCTTCGTTAAACGGGGGAAGCGGTTCTGATGTGGTGACTCCCGGCTAAAGCACCTCAGTCAAGACATTTGTCTTGACAACCACAGTGGGTAGCTGACGGTCCAGGACCTCAGCTGCCCTCCTCACCATCATAGCCCTTCTCCTTCCTCTGTAGCCATGGTAGGAGGAAAAAAACAAACCTAACTCTGGAGAGCTGTCCAGTCCATCCAGTCCAGTGGCATCCATCAAATCCTCACACCAGATGTCCTCTGTGACATATAATCAATGGTATTCATCAGGGTCCAGTGGCATCTCCAAATCATCCCCAAGTCCTAGTTCAAAGGAATAGAGCTCAGACTTCAGCCTTGGCAATCTGTCCCCAGTTGGCACAGGAGTCAGCTTCGGATGATGCCCATCCGGCTCTGTCAGAGTCAGGGATGGGTATGGGGTCTTCCTTGCCGGTGGGCGCCGGGGATGTTTGCAGTGGAGCCAGCACCAAGGAAAATCAAGGGGGCTCGACTGGCCCTGGTCCGGATCCATCCATGAATCCAAGGGGCACGACTGGTGTCAGGGGCGAACCCGCCAGTGGAAGACCAGTAGGGACCCCTCCTGAGGTTGTGGTCCTGCAGGAGCTCCAGTGGGGACTGGCTGTGCAACTATGAGGTGCAAGGTCTCTTAAAATTGATTAAGTTGGGGGAGATCACTCCAGCTCCTGGAAACTCAGGGAGGTGTAGAGGCAGCCCAAGAGCAGGCCCAACTGTGGAGTCAGGCCGTAAATTCTGAGGCTCCCTAGTTGGATGGGGAAAGTCAAAGACCTCTTCGACTTCTTGCTCTTTTTTAATTTGTGATCCTTATTTGAGTGCCCAGACGGCTTCGACTGCGATGACGAGCGCTTGGAATAGCTCCACGCTGGACATTCCTCTCAACGGGGATCCAGACCATTACGTCATCACATGTTAAGCAGCAAGGAGCTGAAGGGATCACTCCGTCAAGACCTTGGGGTGCATAGCTTGACAATCGATACTGGTCTTGACATCATGGTCGTGCTCAAGGCACCACAGATAGACGACATGTGGATCCGTCACTGAAATCTGCCACTGACAGGCACCACAGGGCTTGAGACCAGCCTTCCTTGAGGACATCCTAACACAACAGGAGACAAAGTCTCAAAAATCTTTGACAAAACCCCAGCCAAAAAGAGGCTGGGGGAAGCTTTTCTCTGAATCTGCACTGACTGGCGCGGAAAGGAAAGAATTGATACCTATATTGGTACCACGCACATCACTTTCACACAGATGATGCAACGCGGAGAGCTGAACAATGCCACCTACCAGCATGCAGGAGTACAGCTCACAAAACAATTCCAGATCCAGTCTGACACCTGGGGATTATTCTAAGGTAAGTAATCTGTGGCTAGAAGTCTCTTGTCAGATATGTACTAATCTTTACACTTAGTAGGTGGGCTGGTGACAAAGATGAGCTGGTGGCGAGATGAGGAAAAAATAAACCCAGCGAATATAAGTAATAGAAAGCACTCCCAAATTTTAAACAAGCTTCACAATTTTAAGAATAATAATAATCAATTTTTATGGTGTGCAGTCTTAGTACATGCTCTGTCCAGAATATACATGTAAATACTAGAGTCTGTATAGCTGGTAGCAAAAACGGTTAACCAGACCCAAGACGCACTTGCTTCAGGCCCACAGGCTTCCAATATAAGCAAGATAAGCTGTTAATAATCAAAAAGAAACAGAAGTGTCCAATTCTTCAATTGTTCCTTTATTGAAGTCTTGAATTTAGCAATATTCAATAATTATATGAAATGCTGCTCAAAAAATGTCCACAGCGCGTTACAGTTCACGATCACAGTAAATAGTGGTATCCCACTTCATCGTGGACCCAATGCATATCGGGTGAAACCCTTCATCTGGGGTAACTGTAATGTAAGATGTTGTGAGGGATATGGGCCACCAAACTGACCCTGTATTTAACTTGCAGGTAGAAGTGACCCAAGAGTTGTCACCCTTTACCTCACACTGTCTATCCTCCCTGATGGATATTTGAAATACTTTACTGCCGCAGAGATTCACTTGAATTTCCCTATGTCTCAAGCAGAGCAGGCCGCTCCCTTCCAGCACCTCCACAGCTGGAAGAGGCAAGCCCTCCTCTCAGTCAGGGACTTGTGGTATATTGAGTTTACAAGTATTGTTATTCACAGTGTCCCCGCTATGGGAAGTGGGTGAAAAGGGGCTAGGGTGGCACTATGGGTTGGGAGAGTTCTGCTAGGGTGGGGCAACAAAACAGCTGTAATAAATATGATTTCTTCAGGGAATACAGACTAAAGGAGTCTTGTCGAACAAATAAATGCAAGAAGAAGTGATAGAATGCAAGATCATCATGGAACTAAAAATAGGGATCATGACATAAGACATTCCTTTATTACACATGGATCTACAGAAGATCTCTCACAGGACAGTGACTGCTGAAAAAACAAACTGGTATAAAAACAACCCTGGATCATTATATACTTTTGCGTAAGTTACTACATTCCCACCCAACGCATGGGTGAACTTGGTTCAATGCACCAGCGATAAATGTGAAGGACGGATTATTGTTGCCCCGCCAAACACTATTCAATGTCCAATTGAAATGGAGGCATTGCTTAGTTTTGAGTTACTAACAATCCCCTAAATGGACCAAGGGCACCGTGATAACAGCAACAAACCTTATTTTATAATTCACAGTATCACGCACACTGTACTAAGAAGAATTAACACTTTTAAGTAAAAAATATTTATTACTACAGGAATAATCTGTTTCTCAGTACATCTAAAACAACTACACAGAGTGTTATAAAAACAGCAAGAAAACATATTATGAATAACGAGAATAAAATGAACATTTCTATCATTGTTAAAATGTAATCGAAAACTTAACACCCTAACATTTACTTCTATGCACTACACTAAGAGAGAATGGGACATCAATTCAGACTACAATAGTTTGGTTATATGTCTGTATGTGCTCTCATTTAACCTTGACATGGTGAAAAGTAGATGTTTGAGCCAGACAAATATCACATTGATTGTGGAACCTGTGTCAATAATTGAATGGCTTGATGGTTTCACAGTTCTTAGAAAGATAAGGGCAGGCAACATCTGTGTCTAATGTCAGACATGTAAAGGATTCTGCATAAATCGGGAAAGATGGTGACTTCTAGTATTTAAGGGTGGGAAGATGGCATCCTCTATTAGTCAAGATGGATTAGGGCCTATATAAGGTACAGCTAGAACTTAGAGGCTTTACATCAATAGAAATTCATATTATGAAAAAAGAAATTAAAGCTCTGAGAGAAGATGCCCAGCGACTTACTGCACATGCTCAATACATGAATGGCTGTTCAATAGAAGCAATGTATGTATAGATTGGGTGCTTGATCGAGCCCAGGGACCCTCAGTAGAGCTCTTTGTTGAGTCACTTATTCTGGATGTATGGCAGCCAAAGAGTTTGTGCAAACTGTCGGAGAGGGCACATAATTTCCTCTCTTCCCACCCCTCCATCAAGGAGCAGACCCACAGCAATCATCACTTATATCCTCAAATTTAGACATAGAGATGCTATTCTGCAGGCAGAAGTATATGAAGCCTACCAGTTCTCAGTCCATATTGCCAACCTTTCCTGAGTAGAACATCCCCATTTTGAAGCCAAAAAAACTCTCTATTAAATTTCCAAAAACCCTGTACGCCATAGAAATGAAAGATTTTACACACGTAACATATGAAATTGAGTGTGAAGTGGTTTCTGCAATATGACTACACCTTAAATTTGGACTTTTCTGACCTTCCCCAGTTCACTGGGGGTCTCTTCCGTTCGGGCATCTGGGCTTCAACCTGCTTCATTTCCAGTGCATATCGAAGGGTTGTCAGACTGAGCAAGGGTCAGTCTGACAGGCACTTATTTTTTTAAATAAGACAACCAGGCGCTTTCCATATACTAATACAAAAGCACCAGGCAACCAACGTTTGCCGGGCCGAAGATCCTGCAAATGTTGGCTAAAGATCTCACAGCCCTGAGGGCAGTGACATCATTAGCCTGACAAAGCTCTGTGAGGATCTCCCTGATGACAATGGGAAGTATAATTGATAGAGTTAGTCATGGGGGTTTTATTTTTAAGCATTGAAGTGTTCAGGGCTGATGGTCAATCAGTGAGGCCTCACACCACTCATTCCCAATTCACCACAGAATTGGTTGGGGGCCAGCAAGTTTCGATGACACCGTCCCCACCCTGTGAAGAGTTAGGGAAGGTTCCCCTTTGACTGACTGACTCTAGACGAAGTTAGCCAAAGAGAGGAAGTGGTGGGATCTTCCGTTTCTTGCTTCCCTCCTGAAGCCTAAAGCTCCTTCCCAGGCCGTCATGCTTCTCCCTTCCGCCACCCAGTCCTGCCTTCTACCACTGTGGCCAACAAGATAAGTACAAAAATAACAATTGATGGACGGAATGCTGAATAATGTCAAACATTCGCCACGAGTACGGGCATCATAGGTTTTTCTCGCCAAGCCATTCTAGTTGAGACCCAGCCATATCTCAACCCTGCCCCCCCTTTGGAACAATCCAGCCCGAACTGCCAGGCCAGGTCCTCCCTAGACCAGAAATAAGCATCTTGGGACTGGTTTTGTGGTATCACTCCTCATCAGCCAAGCTAGCTTGACTCCAGTTGCATGGCAAGCACGGGACCCACGTCTGGGCATACCCTTCCCACTCAGGCTGACAAATTCAAGAAGAACAATTGATGGACAGAATACTGAACAATGTCTAACATTCAACCTGAATAGAGAGATTTGGGACTAAATCCACTGTTTCTTTTGCTCACCATGAAATTCCAGTTTAGACCCAGCCATATCCAATTCAATCTTGGCTCTCCTCGCTATGGGAACAGTCCAGCCCGAATTGCCAGGCCAGGTCCACTCTGGACCGGAAACAAACATCCTGGGACCAGTTTCGGGGTATTACCCCTCATCAGCCAGGCTAGATTGACTTCAATGGCATGGCGAGCACAGGACTAACGTCTGGGCATACCCATCCCACTTGTCCACCAGGTAGGTACATCATTGAAAGTTTGGATATGCGTATCTATAAATATATGTGCATTTGCCCATATGTGTTTCTGTATGAGTGTGTGTGTTTTTGAATGTGTGTTTTACCGAGTATGTACAAGTGTGTGCTTGTGAAAAGGTGGGTGCTAGTATGTGCACGTGTCTGTTGATGCTATCTTATCAGATAAAGATAAAGCCCTAGGCAGGATGGGAGATGGTGTTAACATAAAAAATACAGGAGGCAGTGTGTTCCAATAGATAGCACTTTAACATCAAACAAATCAACATAGTCAAAGTAAAGAAGGGACTTGAACCTTTTAAAAGTTTTGGAAGTGAACCATGAAGGTTTATTAAATAATTAAAGTGCAGTACAGAAGGAAAAAATGATAGTTAGCTAAAATGCATGGTAAATCTATGTAGGGATTTAGCATAATACTCAATCAAATGCAGCAAAGAGATCTCCATGGACAAGTCTCAAAGCGAATGTTTTCTAAGTCCTAAGCAAGAGACATAATAACATAGGTCTTCTCTCTAAGCCAGGGCAAACCAGACTCATGGTTTACCTCCAAAAACAGCTCCTTAAATGTCAAATCCACCATGAAAATATCAGTGTCAGCATAAGATGATCATGTCGTTACGCAAATTGGCAAAGCAGAACACAAAATATAATGCAGCATCATTTAGCACTATCCCAACTTCACTCCCTATATGGATATTAAATGACCCCTTTTAACCTAATGTCATCAGATGTGTTAGTCCAATCTAGTTTTACTGAAAACAATGACAGCCTCATAAAATGAATATGCCAACAGTAACATAGGCAAGAAGAGCCTTGAAATGTAGCAAAATGCTTCCTCTGGAGTTTCTTTGAGAACAGCATGTCAACACTTAGCCAGTGCCAGCTCCTCCGCTATGACGGAGGAGCATCACCCCCCCCCCCCCACCAACCCCCCACCCCGCCCTCCCCGCTAGCAGCCTCAATCGTTGAAAAAGAAAACGATGATAAAGCAGGTTCGTTTTCATTTTATTTTTCAAGTTCTAAGGACGAGTCTTAGGGGCGGGGCCATGGGGAGGACAGTCGCAGAGGGGGAGTGGTTGCCCTTCTGTCACTGCGTATGTGGGTTTGACCAGCTGTCTTTGGACCTCCAAACAGACATGCACACTGAGCTGTCTCCAACCCGAGCTGCGTTTCTGGGTTGGAGACAGCAGGCACAGGCTCCCAGTTTCTCTGGGAGCATACATCTTGGCTACTCAGACCAATCCTGACACTTCTTTCATGCAGAGCAGCATAAGGATTAGCCTTAGGGGAGTCTGGGAGCCTGTGTGGAGCCAGAGAGGAGCAGAAAAGCGGTGATGAAGCGGGCTGCAGGTAAGTTACTTTCTCTTCTTTTTGAATGTATTTTTGTTGTTGTCGTTGATCCCCCTGCCCTCCCGCCCTACATGCTGCCATAATACAGGCCGCTACTGCACTTAGCATTATTTTGATTCACATTTTATTATGTGCAATGAGAGGAGAAGTGAAAACACACATCATGGGTGAGTTAGGATTCAAGATGGCATATTGACCTCGTTTTGTCAAGCACAAGAAAATATAATTTTTGCAAAGTACAGAACTTTCGTTTTAGTGCCAAAATATCCGTAACTTTAGGCACCCCCTTTTTAATAAATCAAACTCATCTCCATACAGCCCGTCGCACAGCTTTTCAAATTAAGCAGGCCCACTGTTCCAAGCTAAACCAAACCAGAGAACCTTTGATACTGTCAAGCGAGGACAGAGGGGCTTCAAGTACTTGATTTTTCTCCCTGCACTGCTGTGGGTTCCGACTGAGAGTAAATATTGGCAATGCCATCAGACAATGCACTGGACAAGCAGGTAGGGTGACGGTGATTTGGTGGCCCAGGAACATGTACTATTCTGAATCCAGAAACCAAACAGAGAGATAAACTTAGTGTGCATTGGGGGTACTTCAAGTTCATATCCTTTGGATGGGTGACGTTAACAAGGTATCCTGCTGCTAGGACCAGTACAAATCGGAAGAGACTAAAAAAAGAAAGCCCATTCAAGCAAAGGGTGAAAAGTTCACTAAGCATACCCTTTCATGGGACTCGACACAGGGCGGAGCCAGGCACTATCTACTGGCCTTGCGTGTTTTGGAGCTGTGTTGACCTCCAGTAGCTATCAATCAGAAGCCGCATCGCCTGTGGAATGTCAGACTGCAGGTATCACACTCCCTAGACTAGTTCTTCACAAACATGCTGATTTGTATCAGGACTCACACAAATATTTTCCAGAAATGTATGCCGAATTACAGCATGTAAATAGGATCCCTATACAACAGTCAGTTTCCAAAATGTGAAAAGAGCAATAGATGGAACATGCTTTGAGAAACAGACAAGGCCAGAACTCACTGAATATGCACGGGGATTGTGCAATGTCAATCGCATAACTGTTAATAGAAGAACAGGGCACCTAGGCAGGACTCATTACTCCTTCATGTTTTTTGACTCAGTGCCATCTATAAGCCGAGACTGGTGATGGTTGTGCAAAGAAATGCTATGACCCTGATTGGCTATTCTAATGACGTAAAAACAACACGAGACATCGGAACCTGGGAGCGGGCAGGAGCACAAACTAATGTTGGAAGAGAAGAAGCAGATACAGGAAAGGCAATCTTCAGTCATGAATGGGCAAGCACTAAGGCCCATATTTTCCAAGGCTTCGTGTCGCCCTTGCGCCATGCAAGAGAGTGCCAGGGCGACGCAAAACATGTGAGATTTATCTAGCCATGCAAGGTTACTCTTGATAAATCTAGAGTAACACAAGGAAGCACACAATGCTGTCTTGCAATACTCTTGGGCAAGGAGTTATTCCATGGGTGGAGTGTCAGTGTTCTCAAGCATCCACCAATGGATTTTGGCTCAGATTTACCATTAGCGGTAGACCTGGGAATGCGTCAAAATGCTACGCCTCCCTAATGTGTAACGATCAAATTATCTTTATTTCTCCTCATTGTTTCCTCTTTCTATAAGTGCTGCATTCTGTAGTTCACATAAAAAGAGGAATATGCCTCTTAGTATTGTTTTTGTGCAGGAAGATGCAAATCAGTACTACCTACAATGCAAGTACCCTAGCAACATTACACAAGGGTGCCTGCACTGGCGCTAGGCAGGCAAAAGTGTGCCAGAACTAGGAGAGAACAGGAATGCACAGTATAATGGTAAATACAGTGCATTCCTGCCTTTTCGCACAGCATGCGCAGCAAGGTGGCTTGTTGCATTGTTAGAACAGATGCGATTGATAGATCACTCTCTTGAGCTACTAAGAACACAGGTGAAGTGACGTTTGTTTGAGTAAAATCAATGTAAGGGACATGCATCGTGAGAATGGACTGAAATGCACATGTATTGGGGCTATTGATTTAGAGTTTATACACAAAAACGATAGCCCCTGAATGTTTTTATGGGGAGAACATTGACACTGGGTGGTCACACCAGCCATTTGGGTTATCTGCCATTTCTTTGTTTGATGTGGGGTTCCATAATGAAAGATCAAAGTCAGTGCCTCTGCCGAAATGCCCCTATACCCAGCAGCTTTGCCTTGGCCCAGCTCCAGGTAACTGGGAGGATGGGACTAGAAGTTTCCACTTCTAGTTCAGAAAAGTAACCTAAATCTAAGCAGGTGGCAAATTTTGAAGTGCTTCACAACTGGAAAGTGGCTCTCACTAGTCTTGTAGGGTCTGCAAAGTCTGGGTCTGATATCAACACATGTGTCAGTCATAAGGTGTTATACATAACTAACCAATCGTCTCAATTCCAGACAAGTGACAGTACATAAGGGGTCTGTTCATTGACCCCATACCTCTAGCCCACAATCGCAAGGCAGAGCAGGTTCAAAATTGCACAGTGCAGGACCAAGGCATGCTATAAAGCATCCCTTCCCTACCCACAACCCACATATACTCTGCCTACAGAATTGTGGGCTTAGTGTGCTTTGATCCATTTTGAAAAATAATAAATATATTTTGAAACATAGTAGCTAAAGGGAGTACAACTAGAGGTGGATGCCCACGAGGCAGATGACGACTCCATGCCACAACATGCAAATCTGTAGGAAGAGAGCATTGAAAGGGTGAGCTAGGAGAGATATGGTGCTCAGCACCTAGTTGTGATATGAGCAACAAGATAACAAGCATTGGCAGAGCCAATAGGTATCGCCTATGCAAGAACTATCAGCTTTAGTAATTGTTTCAGCCATGTTGTGCACAAGCGTGGCTACTGTTTAGCATAGATAAAAGTTAGAGGCGCCGAGGAGAGTCATGTGGAGTGTCATAGGGCCCGTTCACAGAACTAACTTAAGACAAAATCCTAAACTTACTACCATTTTGGTATTCACAGAAGGCACTTACTCATTTCGTTATTCACAGAAGTTAGCAGTCCTAACTTTAGGACTCCTAAATGCCTTCTGTGAATACCCAAAGTCTTAAAGTTAGGATTTTTCGCAGTTTAGGAGTAGTAAGGTTAGGACTCCTAACTTTCGGACTCCTAAACTGAGAAAAATCCTAACTTTAAGACTTTCGTTATTCACAGAAGGCATTTAGGAGTCCTAAAGTTAGGACTCCTAACTTCTGTGAATACCAAAATGAGTAAGTGCCTTCTGTGAATACCAAAATGAGTAAGTGCTTTCTGTGAATACCAACATGGTAGAAAGTTTAGGATTTGGTCTTAAGTTAGTTCTGTGAATCGGGCCCATAGAGTGAAATGGCGAAGAGTGGTGTACAGTGTTGTAGAGTGGAGCGGCAGAGAGTGTAGTGTATTGAAATGGCATAGTGTGGAGTCGCGTATAGTGGCATACACTGGAGTAGCATAGAGTAGAGGGGACTAGTGTAGAGTGCAGTGATGTGGCATCCATTGGCATTGAATTCAGCAGCATACATTGCAGTATCATGGAATGTAGTGATGAAGGTTAGAGTGGTGTATAGTAGAGTGCAGTAATGCAGAGTGGAGTGGCGCAGAGCAGAGTGCCACAAAGTAGAGTGGCACAGAGTAGAGTGATGTAGAGTGCGGTGGCATAGAGTGCAGTTGTGTAGAGTGGTGCAGAGTGGAGTGGCATAAAGTTGAGTGATACAGAGGGCAGTGGCACAGAATAGAGTTGAGTGGCATAGAGTGAAGTGGCGTAGAGTGCAGACTAGAGTCGTATGGCATATATTGGTAAAGATTAGAGTAGCATAGAGTGGTGCAGAGTAGATTATAGTGCCGTACAGTGCAGTGGCACAGAGTGGAGTGGTGTAGAGTGGAGTGCAATGGCATAGAGTGCAGTGACATAGAGTACAGTTGTGTAGAGTGTATTGGTGTAGAGTGCAGTGGATAAGAGTAGAATGGCATAGAGTGCAGTGGCATAGAGTGGAGTTGCACAGCGTGGATTAGAGTGGCATGAAGTGCAGTGGCATAGAGTAGATTGTTTCAGAGTAGAGTGAAGTGGTGTAGAGTGGAGTTGTACAGGGTAGAGTGCAGTTGCATAGAGTGGCATAGAGTGTAATGATATAAAGTAAAGTGGTGTAGAGTGCAGTGGCATGGAGTGCAGTGATGCAGAGTAGATTAAAGTGGCGTGCAGTGGATTGGCATAGTGTGCAGTGGCATAGAGTGGATGTATGACATTACAACGCATGCTGTTACAATGCATGCTGTTACAACGAAAGTTTTACAACGCAAGTGCATTGACAACGCAGGACATTACAACGCAAGTCTTTACATCGACTTGCACTAGATGGCGTGCTAACATTAAAAAAGTGTAATTTACTATTCCAACTCCAGTCCACGTAACAGTAGGGAAGGTGTTGGGATAGTAAACAACACTATTTTTAATGTTAGCACGCCATCTAGTGCAAGTCGATGTAAAGACTTGCGTTGTAATGTGCTGCGTTGTCAATGCACTCGTGTTGTAACAGTTTCGTTGTAATGGTAGTGCGTTGTAAAAGTTGCGTTGTAAAGGTTGTTCCCCCATAGAGTTGAGTGTTACAGAGTAAAGTGCATTGGCGTAGAGTGTATTAGCATAGAGTACAGTGGTGTAGAGTGCAGTGTTGTAGAGTTGCCTAAGGAAGAGTGGAGTTGTCCAGAGAAGATTGGTGTGACCTAGAGTGGTGTAGTAGAGTACAGTGGTGAGGAGTGCAGTGGTATAGTGTAGATTGGTGAAGAGTGCATTGGCACAGAGTAGAGTGGCAGAGGGTAGATTAGAGAGACATAGCATGAAGTGGCATAGAGTGCAGTGACATAGAGTGTAGTAGTGCATAGTGCAGTGGCATGGAGTGGGGCAGAGTAGAGTGCAGTTCTGTGGAGGGTTACAGAGTGGAGTGGAGTGGTGTAGAGCAGAGTATGCATGGTATGGTAGCACACTGCCATTACAGACATCACATTTTCAATTGAAATAACCATCACATTTGCACAAGCATACAGGCATACAGTTTTACTAATAAAACGATACAGTGCACAAATGAAAATGTGTGGAAATTGCATCACCTAGTGTAATTATGTGTTTTGATTATATTAAGGTATGTTTCCAACACTCTTTGGAGACATGCTTCATTTGTGTTCCTAATTTTGATATATTCTGAAATACTTAAACAGTTCATTTAAATGTTGTTGCGTGTTGGAGCAAATCCAGCAAGATTGCCTCATAAATCCTCTCACTTTGAAGTCAGAGAAAGAAAAGTAAACAAGTGCCGTCGAAAGACAGCACCTTACATTTCACCTTGGTCTTTTAATGCACAGCAAATGTGACAAGATAGGAACAAGATTTAAAGGCCTGTTTACAGAAAGGGGGTTTGTGGAAGAATACAGTAAACAAGTTTAGGCAACGGTAGGGACTAACTGAACCATGAGAGCTGAAAACAAATACATTCAGCAAATAGAAAGCCAGTAAATGTGAGTAACAAACCACAAAGTCGATGGTAATCAACGGGCAGAATACATTCCTAGGTCAACTTTCGGAAACTCCCCCAAAATGTCTTTAGCAAACCAGACTGGTAGGCTGTGACCTAAAAATGAAACACGTGTACAATAGCATGCATTAACAATACTTATTCACATTGTTCACAATATTAATTTGTAAACGGTGTCTCTTCACAGCAGCTATTATACAGTCAAGAAACCTAACTGTCCTACTGGATTTGCAATCCATGATGGCAAGAGATCATACAAATACATAAGGCACTTTGTCAAATGGAATAAACAATGACAAACAGTCTTCACTACATCTCTGCTTCAATGTCATGGCATGTGTCCTATTGCCATGTTTCTTGCCTATTGGTCACAAAAATACAAAAAGTATAGAAAAATGAACCGTGCATGCTATCATTGGGAATGTAGCCCACAGGTAGCCACACTTCTGAGTTGGCCTATGGAGCTCCATACACCAAGAGAGGGGTTTAGCCATTTTGGGAGTGGAAAGAATAGTTCATTCTGATGTCACCGGGAAGGAGGGGACAAGGTAACCTATTGGCTAGTTAGTCACCACATCCCCTGGGCTAGTAGTGGGCATAAAAGTGTCACCCCTAGCCTCAGATCACAGCTGAACTGAAGAGATAACCAAAGAAGGACTGCCCAGTTGTTCCCCGGACCCAGCAAAGAGAAGCTGCACCAAAGACAGGACCTTCTGCATCTTGAGCTTGCAAAGAAAGGACTCTACCTGTGGTGTCCTGTTCGAGGAAAAGTCATCTATGAACCCCAGGCAAACAATATGACCTCAAGAGTCAGTTGGCTGACTCCCTATTACAGCCACAGGACCATAAAAGCTGAGAAAACTGCTCCTTTGAGAGTTCAGCTCCAAGAAGCCTGACCGGGTCTGGATGCCCAAATGCAGCATGGGAGATTGAGTCCCAACTCTGAAAAGGTGCCCCCAAGTATGCTGGTCCTAGAAGAGTTGTTTGAGTGCATTTTGGTCACCTAGCAAGTAAGTCACTGCAAGTTCAAAGGACCTGCTGGTTTTGCCTAACTGGAGACCAGTAGGCCAGTGGTAACTAGTTTTCTGCTGGCCTTCACCCATACTTTGTCAGAAACAGACTCTGAGGTCAAAGTTGCCTCACCATGCTGGAGGTCCAAGGGGTGACTAGAAGTAGACCCTCAACACAGGCTCCGCATCCTCAGCATCTTTGAGCATCTTAAGCATCCTGCATCCCTTGCATCAGGACCACTCCATTGACTTCTATGCCTGTTTGACCATAGAGTCCGGAACTGGACTGGAGACTTCTTTAATTGGTAGCTAAACTGTTCATCTGGACCTTCTTGTTGCCTGTGACTGGCTTCCTGTTGGACTTGGTCCTCACAAGAGTGCCCTTACAGATGTTTTCAAGTTACTTGTTGTGGTTAACTCTGAACCATGAGTCACAGTAGATTTCAATGATTTATTGCATTGAGTGGAAAGCTGTGATTTATTGATTCCTTAAAAATACACATCTCTGGAATTCTCTGGGGGACTTTTGTCATTGAGGTGTATATTAAAAAATAAAAACATCCTATTTTTATAAATTGGTGTTTAGATTTTTATAGTATGGCATATTCTTCTTACTCAAGTGTTCTGTTACCTCTTTTAATACTTTACCCTTGTTTCTTTGATATAGCCTGACTACTCTGGGCCACAGCTAACCAGGTCTGAACTTAGGGTTTACAAATGACCTGACTGGACCTGATACAGAATTGTGGCTTTATTACATAGTTATTTTGTGCAACCACATCATATAATAAACCACTTTTCCTTACAATCCTCTAGACACATTAAGCCTTGCGCTAATCAGCACCAATATCCTGGACCACACTTTCCTTCCGCAGAACAAACTCACCACAAGAGAGTTTGGAATACAGCAGTCACATGTCCGCTGAGCCCAACTGAAAATAAGCCAAGGGTTGTGAAAGGGTCATGCTGTGAACTGTTTGACATGGACTCTGTATTGTACCCATATTTCAGTGGACAGGTGGCTTCAGGATTGCAGATATTTTCTGTGGATACAGGACTCAAGATTGTCACAATGGCTCCGCATGCACTGATTGCTACTTTGACAATATGTATATGTACATGTGCCATCAGCCACAATGATGTGCATGACTAGCACAGCCACTTAGGATAAATCACATGCCATTTTCTGGCTTACCTTTATTGTCTCTGCTGGTGTCCTTAGGTTGTAAGGCAGAAGTATCTATCCCAGCTAACTGTTACACTGGCTCCGTCTGCAGTGAAGTTCCAGTGATTCCTAAAAACGCATAGCGCTGGGGGTCCGCACCGTACCTACGGGGGTGGGGGTCCGCGCTGTACACACACGGGTGGGGGTCCGCACCGTACCTACGGGGGTGGGGGTAGCGCCGTACATACACGGGTGGGGGTCCGCACCGTACCTACAGGGGTGGGGGTCTGCGCCGTACATACACGGGTGGGGGTCTGCACCGTACCTACGGGGATGGGGGTCCGCGCCGTACATACACGGGTGGGGGTCCGCACCATACCTACGGGGGTGGGGGTCTGCGCCGTACATACACGGGTGGGGGTCCGCACCGTGCCTACGGGGGTGGGGGTCCGTGCCGTACACACATGGGTGGGGGTCCGCACCGTACCTACGGGGGTGGGGGTCTGCGCCATACATACACGGGTGGGGGTCTCCACCGTACCTACGGGGGTGGGGGTCTGCGCCGTACATACACGGGTGGGGGTCCGCACCGTACCTACGGGGGTGGGGGTCCGCGCCGTACATACACGGGTGGGGGTCCGCAACGTACACACCGGGGTGGGGGTACGGCGCGTCCATCCGCGGGGGGCTGGGGGTACGGTGCGTCCATCCGCGGGGGGCTGGGGGTACGGCGCGTACATACGGGGGGCTGGGGGGGACGGCGCGTACATATGGGGGGCTGGGGGGGCGTGTTCGGCGCGTACCGGGCACCTGTTTGGACGTCGCCATGGTTGCTATAGGAGTTCGATCCGGAGGGTCTTTTTACCATACGGTTGTACAATCGGACGGACGGTACGAATCGTACTTGCGCGCTCGGACTTCAGTTTTCAGATTCGTACGTAAAAATGTCCGGGGACGTGTCGGACACCTTTTCCGACCCGAGGACGTGTCGGGGAATTTACCCAATGCAATTCGTATGGACTTTTTCACATACGAACCGTACTTGCCAGTTTGTACGGGACTTGTACGATTCATACGGTAAAAAATCCAGATACGATTCATACGAGGAATATTTTTCCAGGATCGGAATCGGCTCCTTAATTGGGATTTTATAGTGTTAATTGTGGGAAGTAATTTATTTGTAATTAATTATTAATTGGTTGTTAATTAACATTAATTAATGGATTGATAATTAATGATGGTAATTATGTAGTTTATTTTAGGTGCGGGTTGTGGGGTTGATAGGGGTAAAGGGTGGAAAGTAATTTATTTGTAATTAATTATTAATTTGTTGTTAGTTAAAGTCAATTAATCAATTGGTAATTAATGATGGCAAAGTATTTTTGATTAATTAATAACTAGTTAATCATTTATATTAATTAATTGATTGAAAATTAATTATGAAACGTGTGTGTTTCATTTTAGGAGTGGTTGTGGGGTTTATAGGGGTAAAGGGTGGGAAGTAATTTATGTTTAATTAATTAATATTTAGTTGTTAATTTATATTAATTCATTGACAGGAAATTAATTGTGAAATTGTGTAATCAATCTTAGGTGTGGTTGTGAGGTTTATAGGGGTAAAGGGTGGTAAGTAATTCATCTTTAATTAGTTAATAATTAGTTTTAATTTATATTAATTAATTGACTGTAAATTAATTATGAAATTGTGTAATTAATTTTAGATGCAGGTTGTGGGGTTTCTAGGAAAATGTGTGGGTAGTAATTTATGTTTAATTAATTAATAATTAGTTGGTAATTAATATTAATTAATTAATTGAAAATCAAATATGGAAATTGTGTAATTAATTTTAGGTGTGGGTTGTGGAGTTTATAGCGGTAAAGGGTGGAATGTAATTTATGTTTAATTAATTAATAATTAGTTGATCATTAATATTTATTAATTTATTGATATTTAATTAGGGTATAGTTTAATTTTTTTGTGTGTGGGTTTAACTTTTATAGGGGTACAGTGGGAGAAGTAAATTAATTTTACTTACGTTAAAATTGGTTGTTAAATACGATTAGTTTTTTTAATTGAAAAGAAGTTTTAATTGTGTAATTAATTTTTTTACAGTTTAAGTTTAGCTGTGGGTTGCAGGGATTATAGAGGTAAAGTGTGGGAAGCTGAATAATTTTTATGACTTTTAATTTGTGTTTTAATTAATACTAGTTCTTAAATTGGTATTTAATTATGTTATTTAAGGAAGTACTTTTTTTATTTAGATGTGGGTTGTGAATTGTGTAGTGTTATATGGTAGGAAATAAAAAAAGTAAATTTATGTAATAATTAATGTTTTTTTTAAAATAATTTTTAATTAAAAATATGTATTTGTTTGAAAATAATTATTTATTTTATTTAATATAATATTTGTAGGTATTTGTCATATGTATTTAATATTATGATTTTTTATATATATCAAATATATTTGTATTTTAATGTTTAACATACTTGTATATTTTCTTATGTATTTTTAAAAAAAATATTTTTGTTGTAGTTAATGTTTTGTTTGTTTTTAATTTTGAACTGACTGGAGTGGGAATAATAATTGTTACTCCTTTACAATCCAACACTTTCCGAACTGTTGCACTCACTGGAGTGGGAATAGTAATTTTTACCCCTCTGCTATCCAACACTTTCTCTACTGTTGCACTCATTGGAGTGGGAATATTATTCTTTACCCCTCCGCTATCCAACACTTTCCCTACTGTCACAATTATTGGAATGGGAATAGTAATTTTTACCCCGCTGCAATCCAACACTTTACCCACTGTTGCACTCACTGGAGTGGGAATAGTAATTTATACTCCTCCGCTATCCAACACTTTCCCTACTTTTGCACTCACTCGAGTGAGAATATTAATTTTAACCCCTCTGCTATCCAACACCTTCCCTACTGTCACACTGACTGGAGTGTGAATAGTCATTTTTACCCCTCCACTATCCAACACTTTCCCTACTGTCGCACTCACTGGAGTGGGAACAGTAATTTTACCCCTCCGCTATCCAACACTTTCCTTACTGTTACGCTCACTGGAGAGGGAATAGTCATTTTTACTCCTCCGCTATCCAACACTTTCCCTACTGTTGCACTCACTGGAGTGGGAATAGTCATTTTTACCCCTCCACTATCCAACACTTTCCCTACTGTTGCACTGACTGGAGTGGGAAATTTAAGTTTGAAGACTTTTAAATAGTTTAATGTTTTGATTTATAATCATTTTTTTTTTAAATTAGATTTTATGTTGTTGGTACATATACATATATATATATATATATATATATACACACACACATACATATATATATATACGTACATATTTATATAATTATAAAATATAGTAAAATTAATCGTTTATTAATTGTTAAAGTAAATATATATATTAATTATTATTTATGTGTGTTTAGCTATTTTCAATCAGGTTTATTTGTTAACATTTATGTTAAATCTAATTAATGTTTTTATATACATTTTATTATTTAACATATTTAATATTTATTATCTTATTATAAAACATCGATATTTTCTACAACTATATTCTTTACTTTGATATTTCTTTTCTTGATATTTTTGTATTTACCTGTTTAAGTATAGGGAGTCGATATTTTTGCATTCTATATTTTTTCATCGATCATTTTTACTTCTATATTTTTTACATTGATATTCTGTCAGTGAAGCATTCCATTCCACCGAGTCGAACACCATTTTGGCGTCCAAGGCCATTGCCATTGTTTGTAATTTTCTGCCGGAGTTAGGGGGTGATTACGATGGTAGGCGGACTTTAGTCCACCCGCCATCGAGGTGGTGATTGAGACCGCCCGCCTGTATGGCGGTGGTCCTGCACTTGAAATTATGATGCAACCGCCACCGTGGCGGGCGCATCTTGCATGTTTATCATTGTGGCGGGTGCTGCTGGCTGCAATAACCGCCACAATAGTAAAAATGCATGTAGTGCCTTTCCCTGCACTACGTGGCAGGCACCACACGGTGCCTGCCACTCAGTGCAGGGAAATGCGTACCCCCCCAGTGTACAACCACCTCCCCCCAACACAAGGGGGAGTTTCGCCGCCATGGAAAGCTGGCTACAGCCAGCATCGTAATTTGGTGGTAGGTGCCTGCTAGGCACCACCACCATTTTAGGCATGCTGATCGCTCCACCAGAAAATGGGTATAATTGCCTGTGGCGGAAGCGTGGCACGCGGTCTTTGTGACCGCCGCGGTCGGAAAGGGATTCCCCCACCATCGTAATGTGGCGGGTGGAAAATTGCAGTCCGATGGTGGAGGGTCTGCCACCGCACTGCTGGCAGTGGTGGGCCTTCCGCCATCGTAATGACCCCCTTAATTAGATGAAGTACTCCATACACGCATTGCAGATTTGAGCGGGTACCTCGGCCAGGAATGAATCCCAACTGATCCGGGTGTTTTATTGCTGGCAGTACTGCGCCGACTCTTGTTGTTGAGATCTTCGCCAGTATTTTAGCTTCTGAATTAAGCAGTGAAATTGGTCAGTACGAGCTACTGTCATCGGAGGTTTTCCTTCTTTGTGTATCGTCCCTATTGTCGCCATCCTTTGATCTGCCAGGAGGCACCCCACCGTCAATGCTTCTTAGCACATTGCTAACATTGGTGTAATCACCTCCCTCGTCAGGCCCTTATAAAGCTCTAATGGCAATCCGTTGGGCCTCTGCGCCTTGCCCAATTGCAAACCCCTTATTGCATTGCGCAGATCCTCCTCTGTCAAGTCCGCTTCAAGCGTCTCCTGCTCAACCTCAGTCAGCGTCCGTAGGGTCAGATCTTTGAGGAATTTAGTGCAGTTGTCATGTGTCATGTCAGTTCAAAATGCATATAAGGACTCATAGTAAGCCGCAAACATTTCATCAATGTACGCATTAGCCGTGCGAGTGTGTCCATCATTGTTTTTTACCTCCAATACCCACGAACTCTCTCTGTACTGCATCTCCAGCCATGCCAGAAATTTAGCTGCCTTATCTCCTGCTTCATAGACATTGTTGTGTGGCTAGGGCGTGCCTGCGGGCTTGGTCCTCAGTCAATGCTCTCAACTCCTGCTGGCAAAGTAGTATCTGGTGTCCATTTACTTCCTGTCTCTCCGCAGGCACACTCCTTCCTAATTCTATCATCTTCTTTTCTAATCCAGTACATTGCCGTCTAGATTCCTTCTTCTTACCTCCCACTACAGGGGGGCCCCCGAATCACCGCCTTAAAGGCCTCCCACAGAGTCATTGCCATAATTTCCCTAATATATTTGTCCTTCAGATACCAGGGGTTCAGTTGCGGTGGGCTCTTAAAGTCCATTGTTGAGCATGGTGTTTGGACCTCCACCGGGGCACCGTCCGATAAACGTTTTGCTAGGTTCATGCCTGCATTGAATTCAGTAGTAATGCTTGGGGGTCAGAAAATAGTAAATTCTGGAGAAACAACAGTGTGGTGGTGAAAAATATGTATATCGTAGGGCGCCAGGGTTAAACTCTCTCCAATTATCAGCCAGTCCCATTTCCGAAGTAAATTGTGATAGTGGAGTCATCTCACCCAACCCATGGGCCCTGGCACCTGTCCTATCTACTCTTGGGTCAAAGACCGCATTAAAATCGCCTCCTATCAGCAGAGTGCCCATCGGCAGCACAACTAGTAGGGTTCCCAGGTCAGAATCGGTCGGCAACTGCAGCCTCGGTGGAGCATAGACTGCACAGATACAGAGGTCCACTCTGTTCCAAGTCCCATGAAGGGCCACATATCGGCCATGGTCATCTCTTCAAGTCCTCCTGGGGACAAAGGGCAGTGTCTTCATGACCAGGATTCCCACTCTCCGTGAGTGTGACGTGTACCTCGCATGAGCACTCAGAACGTAGCCCATTCTAACCAATGTATTATAGTGATGTCCCTTCAAGTGTGTCTCCTGTATGAGCACAATATCTGGGCCATGACGTTTAAGGTGTCGTAGGACTAATGTTCACTTTAAGCTAATGACCAGTAAATTTACACTCCAGAACCATATCTTTAATCTACTCATGTGTTCACATTGGGCACCCACACGTCTTGCCTCTGTCCCAGTCCCCCAAATTTTTCTGCGGAGGGATGCTCAAAGTGTCTCCCGTAAGGTAAGATCCTGCACCTATACCATTTTGCTGTCTGCGAATGCGTCTGAAACTGGCGGAGCGCAGTGAAGCCTGTATAACTACAACCCCAACCCCCAATCTCAGTAACCCCCCCTTCCCCGCTACCCTGTTCAGTGGACATTGAACTTCCCACTCCCTCAACTTGCAGACTGCCTGTCACCCCAAACTTAGCGTCAAAAGGCGGGATGTGATGCAGCCGCCTGTACTCAAGCTTGACAAATAGTATCCTTTCTTTAATGATAGTACTTTCCCCTTCACCAAGGACCCGGTACCTATATTGGTCCACGTTTACTTTGAGTCCTTCCTTTCTCCTCGCCCTCGGTCCACCATGGGATTTCCCGATTGCGTGGAGGGAGTACTCGGCAACAACTTTCTTTACTTCCGGGCAGGAGGCGGTGGGCGGAGTCATACCTACCTACTTAAACACTTACCAGACTCTCCGCGCAGTGGACTCGCACAGCGGCAGCGCCTGCGCCACGCCAAAGGCAAGCCTGTTTGCGCCCATCCGCGTCAGATCGGGGCCAAGGGCCACAACCCATGTCCGTGCCACGACAACTATTAGATCTTATAGCCCCCAATCTCTCCACAATCTAAGAGGAAAGGCAAATGGCAACTGTCTACACTCCTTGACTGTCTCAGAAGGTTACTCCAACTGTCCCCATTGTGTTTTTAATTTTTGTCCGTCTATTGAAGTCCGGACCCCTCCTGGAAAACATTTTACACTAAAGATGTTTTTACTGAATTGCAGATCATTCCCTAAACATGCCACTGAAAGAACCATGTTACTGGAGGAGGAAAACCCAGATGCCCTCTTCCTGACAATAACTTTGCTCAACAATGAGACTGTTCCAGTCTTCACCCAAACACTCCCTCACAGCTATCTTACTCAACGGGTGGATTGTAAAAATGGCAGAGGCAGCATTCCAATTATTTTTAAAGATCTGTTTAATTGTTGCGTCACCGCAGACCTTTTACCGGACTGCGAGAATCTCGCATTCTCCATAGACTTCTCACCCACTACCACCTTTTTGGCCTATTAATATATCGCCCACCTGGAGCCTATGGACAATTCCTCAACACCCTCCCTGAAACCGTTGCTAGCTTAGCCAGCTCCCTGTCCAACTTTACAGTATTATGTGATCTCAATATACACTTAGACAGCCCCTCGGATCCGATCGCGACAGAGCTGACCGTGAATCTCTCTGCGCTTCAGTGAAAACAGAGAGTACTTGAATCTGCCCACATTAAAGGTCACCTACTTGATCCCATCTTCAGCAATTGTTATGAACTTACAGTAGGAGCACCATCTCTGCTACCTTGGTAAGACCACTTCCTGATCCCCCTATCTTGGGAAATTACTGGCCCCACCTCCTCCTCCAACTTAGTCAGTTGCAAGGAACGTAACTGGTCTAAGCTTCATATAGAACAATGGATTTCAGTTCTGGAAGCCACTAGGAAAGCCAGTGATCCCAATCCTATCTCGGCCAATGATAAATTTAACAACTGGATTCTAAGCTCTTTGGATGACGTTGTTCCCAAGAGATCCACTCACAAAAAATGTAGGCAGAGGATCTCCCCATGGTACTCCTCAAAGTTACGGGAACTCAAACAAATCTGCAAAAGGTTAGAGAGGAAATGGAGAAAAGACTATGCAGAATCCAGCAAATTAAAATATAGGGAGGCAATAAAAACCTATAAAGTCAGAATTAAAGCGGCACAGGCCTCCTTCTACGAGGAAAAAATTAATCTAATCTCTAACTCCCCCAAGGAAATCTTCCTGATAGCTAAAACCCTTTTAAAACTGCCCCAGAAACAATCAACCATGGACAGTGCACTTGCCTGCTGCAACAACTTGGCTAAGTTCTTCCACCAGAATAAACAAAATATATACTCTACTTTCCCTTCTACTCACAACCAACAATATTTGGCTCCTGTTACTGTACCAGAGTATGGTACTCAAGCAGTACTGTAGCTAATTCCCCCATTGGAACATTAGACACCATCATGGCTCAGGTAAATTCGGGCTCCCCAAGAGACCCTGCACCTCCCCGTGCTCTCACCTCAGTCACCAGGAACATTGTTCCAGTAGTCCTTGATTTGGTCAATGCCTCCATCTCCTCTGGAGTGGTCCCACCTGCATGGAAATGCGCAATAGTGAGGGCTCTTCTAAAAAAAACGAACCTTGACCAGTATAACTTGGGGAATTATCGCCCCATTTCCCTCCTCCCAAGGCTGAGTAAGATCTTGGAGAGGCACGTCAACTCAGTTCTGGTAGAGTTTTTAGAATCCAACAATTTACTTCACTCCTCGCAGACTGGCTTCCGTCCCCAACATGGGACTGAAACCGCCCTTTTAGCAGCAACTGAGGAGTCCAGGAGGATTCTGGATCAAGGGGGCACAGCAGGCATAATTCTCCTGGACCTCAGTGCTGCATTCGACACCGTCGACCACGACACACTGATCCTCAGACTCAGGAGTCTGGGAGTGACCGGGGGTGTCATCACCTGGATGCAGTTTTTCCTAGGAGAACAATCCTTCCAGGTCTTTGAAGGAGACGTTGTATCCAAACGTATGTCCCTCAGTTGTGGTGTGCCTCAGGGATGTTCACTGAGCCCCACGCTGTTTAATGTCTATATGAGTCCTTTGGCAGAGATTGTCCGTCCATTTGACATAAGAATCATTACCTACGCTGATGACAAGGAGCTCATGGTGGCATTAAACCATCCTGAGAAGTTATCCAGCGACCTATGAAGCTGCCTAGAGGAGGTAGCCAAATGGATGGAACTCTCTTGCCTAAAACTCAATGGGGACAAGACGGAGCTTATGCTCCTCGGTAACTCGCCATCTTTCAGTTCCGAGCTGCTTTGGCCCAACTGTCTTGGCCCTGTCCCAGAACCAAAAAAACAGATCAAAAGCCTTGGCATTTAGCTGGACCGCTCCCTGAGCTTTAACTACCAGGTGGAAAAACTATTGGCCACATGATATGGCCTCCTGAGGATGTTTCGTAAAATACTCTCTCTCCTCCCATTTCAGGCAAGAAGAATTATGGTCCAGGCTCTCATTCTATCTCACCTGGACTAAGGGGCCCTTTATTTAGGAGCCCCTCTATCCACTACCTACAAGCTCCAGATCCTCCAAAACTGTGCAGCTCACCTGCTCCTTTAGATCCCTTATCGGCAATCTGCAAAACCTGCACTCAGGAGCCTTCACTGGCTGCCTGTCAGGGAAAGAATCCAATTTTAAGCTATGTGTATCACACATAAGTCCTTTTGGAGGAATGGACCAGCAATCAGCGGATCTATGATTATTTCATACCAACCAAGCAGAAACCTCCGCTCGGCGTCCTTCCCTCTTGCCATACTCCCGAAAATAAAGAGAGCTAGATGTGGCGGGCGCTCCTTTTCTCATAACTCCGCCAGACTATGGAACGCTCTCCCCCCCCCCATATACGGGTGGAGCCTAACTTCCTGCCCTTCTGTAAACTCCTAAAAACCTGGCTCTTTAACAATTGCACTTACTTATGGGCCTTTTCTGTCTGTCCGCGTCCGATTGCAGTGCTGGGATGCCTCAGGGTAGCTTTTGCGTTATACAAATGTTTTTTTAATTTAATTTAATTTAATTTCATTCATTTAATTTCATTTCAGTTGCAAAGTGCAGAGTCTTGCCATCTGTTACTACTTCGAGGGATAGAGCATCATATATTTCAGTTATTTTGATCGTAAAACTGTTGACTTCATCAAAACGTCTGCGTTGGCGCTGGACTTGTAAGGTGAAGTCTGGGAAGATTTTCTAATTATTGCGTTGTCCATCTGTAGGTCTCCTTGTGCCTGTGCCACCTGAAGTAATGCGTCTCTGTCTCTATAGTTCAGTATGCGGGCAATGATTTTGTGTTGGGGAGCTCCTGGTTTCGACGGCGGGCCTAGGGCCCTAAGTGCCCTCTACACCGAGAAGAAGGTCGACAGACGCTTAGGCTTCAGCTTATTTAGGATCATGTCTTCCAAAAACAAGTCCATGCTGGGGACCTTGGAGCCTTCTAGAACCCCAAATATTCTAATATTGTTGCACCTTGCCCTCCCCTCCTGATCTTCGAGCTTGGCGGACATCTGTGCACTCTGCTTAGTTACGCTCAGTGCCTGTTCTTCGAGTTGTTTAGTCATAGAGAGTAGTCCATTTATTTGTGTTTCAGCTTCAGCACCCTTCTCTGATATTTTATGAAAATCTGCGCGGAGCTGGTTGACCTCTATCGTCACACCATCTAGTTTGGGCTCTATCAGGGCGACAGAATTTCGGAGCTCTTCAATGGCAGCAATTATTATGCATAGTGAGGGCTCATCTTCCGATCGTGGGTCTGCCTGGGTGGTCGGGGTCCCAGGCTCCAGCGGCCCGTTACCTGGTGTCGTCATCTTCACTGTGTACTTGTCTAGGGTGCTCTGCTGTATGGTTTTCTGAGGGTGACCTTTTGACATCTCGGGAGACCACACTCTTTTCTTGGCGTCTTGCCCTCCTTTGTACCCCTGGCTCCAGCAGTTGGGTTTATGTGGTCTGAAGGCCCGACAGTTCAGGACCCGCATGACCTCCCAGCAGCCAGAGCCCTCCTCGCTGCCTCACCAGACTCTAATTTCAGAAAAGGAGCAGCCAAATGACCCACGTAACTCCAGCAAATGAAGACTCTCTCAAGGCCACACCCAGACTCCGAGGCACTCCCCGCTATCGGTACCGGCAGCAAGGCAGCCCCACCCCAGAGTCCACTCGGGCCTCCCAGGCACCCCAAGTCACACTATCCTCTACGGTGGGGGGCACGGAGCCCTCCACTCGCGTTTTCAGATGAGCCTCCCCGGGCAGCCACCATTTTGTCCCGGCCTCTCGACGCTCCTCCGCTCTCTCTTCTGACGGCCTTGAGGGTGTCCCACCGGTCCAGGAACCCGGTCAGATCGCCAAGGGGGTGGTGGACATACAGTCTCGTAGCCAAGCCCCCGCAGGCTAGAATATTGCCTATTATGATGTTGCCCCGTTGTGCTTGTCAGAGGTTGCTGCTGAGGCCCTTATCCACTCTTTTTTCAGAGGGACTGAGGAGTCGGCTCTTCCTCTGCCAGGTCATTTGCCGGCGAGTGCCATTGAGAGTTTCCCTACTTCCCCAGGGGCCTGCTGCGGAGAACGTGTCTGGCCAGGCTGGGTTGCATAGCGCCCCTGCATGGCACCAAGGGACCCGAGGTGAGCCAGGTTTAATCCAGTCCCTGGCAGTGAATGGGACTGTTGCGATGCCGTCTGGCTGCAGTGGTACATCCTGGTTAACCCGCAGGACGATACTGGCAGAGTGCCACGGTGCCAGCCCCCCAGGGGGGCACCTGCATTGAAGTGCATGCAGCATGAATTCGTGACTCGGACTGCTTTGGTGCTTGGGTGCCAGACAGTTGATGCAGGGTTGACGTGGCCCTTCATCCCCACAGTCATTCTCTTGTGTGCCACAAGGCCCAGTACATGTCTCTACTGGGGCCGATCGCAGCCTGTGATTGTCGGCAGCTGGATACCTCCTGGCAGCCCAGTGATCATTGAGGTGGGGACGGTGCATTGGGTATAGAGCCTGGACCTGCGCTGCAGCTTCAGATACCAGCCCTGAAGGTAAATCGCTGCCCTGAACAGTTGTGCTTGCTGCTTGCGGTCGAATTCTCTTACACGCCCGTACAGACAGTCACTGCCATCTCCACCTGTGCCATCGACCACCTAGCTTTTAGACTGCACTGGTGCCTGTGGGATCTGTGGACAAGCTGATTTTCTCTGTGGTGGGTTGCCACGCTGCTGCAGATATGCCCCCCCAATGACATTTTCTGGTGCCTTACTTGTGGAGGTCACGGGTGAAGCCCTGCCCTACCACTTCACCTGTGAGGCGATCAGGTCAGCCCCTATGCTAACGCAGGGGATTGTTGAAGACTGCGGTGGTACACCATGGGCAAGGATATAGGGCAGCCCCAGTACGGGGAGGGTCAATAGGGCTTGCTGCGTACAGGAGGGAGGGTGAGGATTTGTCCTTGTCAACAGTCAACATCGTGAAGGAACTCGTGAAGGAACTCGCCAACCCCAGCTCCAGTTCCAAAGACATCCCACCGTCACAAGACCTCTGTGACTCTCTAGCCACCTTCTTCAACTGCAAGATCATAGACATCCGCAACAGCTGCAACGCCCAGACCCCCCCCGACAGCCGCCGACACCCCAGACTCACCGCCCCCCAGCCACATCGGCCTCCTGATCTCCTGGAACCACATCAACGATGAAGACACCATCAAAACCATGAACACCATCCACTCCGGATCACCGTCAGACCCCTGCCCCCACCACATCTTCAACAAAGCAAGCTCCATCATTGCACCCCAACTCTGAAAGATCTTCAACAATTCATTTGAGACCGCCACCTTCCCGGAAAGCTGGAAACATGCAGATATCAATGCCCTACTCAGGAAACCCAAGGCAGACCCAAAGGACCTCAAGAACTTCCGGCCCATCTCTTTGCTCACGTTCCCGGCGAAAGTCATCGAGAAGATCGTCAACAGACAACTGACCCGCTTCCTGGAAGAGAACAACACCTTGGACTCGTCCCAATTCGGATTCCACAGCAACCACAGCACCGAAACCGCCCTCATTGCCGCCACCGACGACATCAGGACCCTGCTGGACAACGGCGAAACCACGGCCCTCATCCTCCTGGACCTCTCAGCCGCCTTCGACACTGTCTGCCACCACACCCTACCCACACACCTCTACAACGCAGGGATCCGTGACAAAGCCCTGGACTGGATCACCTACTTCCTCGCCGACAGAACCCAGAGAGTCCGCTTCCCTCCATTCTGATCCGAAGCCACCAAAATCACCTGCGGCGTACCCCAAGGATCATCCCTCAGCCCGACCCTCTTCAACGTCTACATGACACCGCTCGCCAACATCACCCGATCGCACAACTTCAACATCATCTCATATGCCAACGACACCCAGCTGATCCTCTCCCTCACCAAACACCCCGCCACCGCCAAAACCAACTTCTACGAAGGAATGAAGGCCGTCGCAGAATGGATGAAGAGCAGCCGCCCGAAACTGAACTCTGAAAAGAAGCAGGTCCTCATCCTCGGCTCCACCCCCTCCGTCTGGGACCACTCCTTGTGGCCGGCCTCACTGGGAGCTGTGCTGACACCCTCCAACCACGCACGCAACCTGGGGTTCATCCTGGACTCATCTCTGTAATGACCCAACAGTCAACGCCGTCTCCTCCTCCTGCTTCAACACCATCCGCATGCTTCGCAAGATCTACAGATGGATCCCCACTGGAACCAGAAGGACGGTCACCCAGGCCCTCGTCACCAGCAGGCTGGACTACGGCAGCACCCTCAACGCGGGAACCATGGCTAAACTCCAGAAGAGACTTCAACGCATACAGAACGCCTCCGCACGCCTCATCCTCGACCTCCCATGCCACAGCCACATTACTGCCCACCTGAGGGACCTGCACTGGCTCCCCGTCAACAAGAGGATCACCTTCAAGCTCATCACCCACGCTCACAAGGCACTCCACGACGCCAGACCAGCATACCTCAACAAACAACTCACCTTCTACACTCCCAACCGCCAGCTTCGCTCCACGGACCTCGCCCTCGTCACCGTTCCTCGCATCCACCAAACGACCACCGGCAGCAGATCCTTCTCTCACCTCGCCACCAAGACATGGAACACCCACCCCATCCACCTGCAACAGACCCAGGACCTGATGACCTTCAGGAGACTTCTCAAGACCTGGATGTTCGAACAGTAGCAGCACCCCCCCCCCCCCCCCCCAGCACCTTGAGACCCTCACGGGTGAGTAGCGCGCTTTACAAATGTTTGATTGATTGAGCCTGTACCAACAGCAGCAATCCTGCAAGCTATATGCGACTCCCACTCCTCCCTGGAAACCAAGATAGGGTAGATCAGTGTAGATATTTCCTTGCTCTGCCAAGATCTCTGCAATGCAGTGGAGAGGGTCACAGAAGCTGAGGGGAGGCTCACAGAGGTCAAAGATACCACCACGTCTCTGCAGACATAGCTGACGTTGCTCCACCAGCGGGTGGGTTTTCTGGAGCACTGGGCGGAGTAAGCCGAAGGGAGGTCCTGGTGCAACAACATCCACATAGTGGGAGTCCCTGAGGATGCGGAGGGACCTAGTCCTACCATTTTCATCATTGACTGGCTTTGTTTGTGGATTACACAGGACTTGCTGTCTGCCTGCTTCGTGGTGGAGAGGGCGCACAGGTCTCTAGCGGTGAGGCCCCCCCTTGATAGCTCCACCCCCTGTATATCGCACTGCTCCTTAATTTTGATGACAGGGAAGTAATTCTCTGTGAAGCCAGAAAGAAGGGTGAACTGCTCTGTGGTGGTCATTAAGTTATGCTCATTCCTGTTTACACACTGAAGGTCCAGCAGCTGTGGTGCACCTTTCAGGCAGTTAAGGAGCACTGAGCAAAGCAGATCACCTACATGCTGCAATTCCCAGCACCTCTCAAAGTCATTCATAATGAGCGTACACAGTCTCCCACATACAGCAGAGCCTATGTTGCTTCTGCCAGGAGGCCACTGCAAAGGCACCACAGGAAAGCCTGGTTTCGCCACAGATTGGAGGACACAACTACACACTGCCTGAGGTTTTTGTGCTTTGCCTTGGATGGTGGGTCCCCGGATCCTTGCAGGAAGGGGGAATTACTGCTTTTCTTCTGCTGTGCTTTGATCTTTCTCCTAAATACTGCAATATCCTTTTGGACTGGGGGCTAATGGACCTTTGACAGACAGTGGCTTGTTGGGGAGTTATGTTTTTCTTTCGAAGGCTTTAGATGCTTCGTGGGGGTAAGAGTAGGGTTGTGGGGGGGGCGTAGGGTCTGGTGGCAGAATCTCCAGCAGCAAGTTGGGGTGTTTTTGTGTTAAATGCTCAGTTGTACAAGGCTGATGTCTGGGGTCTCATAGGGTCTCTGTTGTTTAGGGTTTACACACAAATTTCAGCATACTGGAGAAGTTGTCAATGGTAGGTCACGTAGGGTAATTTATGTTTCTTACCTGGAATGTGAATGGTCTCAATGACAAAATTAAACAGGGGGCTGGCATGGCCTTTGTCAAGTGGTGCATGGCCCAATGGTCATCTTCTTACAAGAGACACATCTTCTGGGCTCCTTTCTGGGGAGGTTTGGGTACACCCAAGTTTATCATAATAGTTACATGAGGCATCGAGAGGTGTGGCCATCTTGCTGAAGCAGTCTTTGCTGCCAGTGGTCTGTAAAGTCCATAACGATCAGCAGGGCAGTCTGTGTTGCTGCACAAGGTGCTGGAAGGGATGGCGCGGACGCTGAGTAGTGTGTATTTGCTGCTTCAGTTGCTTGGGTGTCCCTGGAAGCAGTGGCTAGGTATTTAGCAGAGACTATACCTGGGTTCACACTACTGGATGGAGGCTTCAACACCCTCATAGACCCAGTGCCGGACACAACGCCCACTCTGGGAACGCTCTGGACAGAAAGCCTGGGTTTAGTGGATGCTAGAGATTACAGTGCTGCACAGAAAGGCAATGTACTTACTACTCCCCCCACACAGCGCATCCTCCAGACAGGACTACTTCCTAATTGCCTTCTCCGACACTGGGCTGGTTACATATACCGGCATCCTTCCCTGATCCTTGTCAGACCACTCCCCGGTATTGCTGGCAGTGGGTGGGGGTGACGAGGTAAAAGTGGGCTGAGGCAGTTGAATGTGTGGTGGCTGTAGGATGAGGACTTCACAGACAAGATTAGGGAAACCATAGTGGAGTATTTCAAATGCAACAAGGGCTGTACAGCCTCCCGGTGATGCAGTGGGATGCTTTTAATATGGTGCTTTGAGGCCAGGCTTTCTCCTCTATCGGGGTTGGACGAGGCATGAGGAGGCAGATGTCCTGTGCCTGGAAAGTGAGATTATGAATCTGGAGGGTGGCACTGGCACTTCCCTGATGTCGGCGGAGCAGCACAGGCTTGCAGAGGTGTGCCTGGACGTCCGTCACAAGTTATTGGACTCCACAAAGTTAAGCTGGCTTCAGAACCTAGGTCAGGTCTACGAAATGGGAGACAAAGAGGACAAGCTGGTCTACTGGGTGGCAACGGCTGACCATCCTTGCACCATGATAGCCAAGTTGAGGTCTGTAAAGTGGGAGATTACTTCTGGGGCATCTCGCTTGGTACAAGGCTTTGCCACCCATTTCAAGGAACTATATGTACATGCTGATGATACACAGTTGCTGATTGCGTTTGAGGAGAGCTATGAGACCATCAAGAGCAATCTGAGCCACTGCCTCTCAGAAACTGCGGACTGGATGTCAGTCCACTGCTCAAAATTAAATGCTGACAAATCTGAAGTATTGCTGTTCTGCACTACATCCTCAGTCTGGGACACAACCTGGTGGCCCTAGTCATTGGGCACTGCCCCATGCCCAAACGTCTGGTGAAAAATCTGGGAATCCTGGTAGATAATGCACTAGACATGCAGGACCAAGTTGGAGCTCTCTGTGGCAAAGGTTTTGCTCCGCTTAAACTACTCAGGAGATATTTCAAGTAGATCCCTTTGAATTGGAGGAAAACCATTACCCAAGCCCTACTGACTAGCAATCTGGATTACGGAAACACACTTTGGTGCAGATTCCGATCCTGTAAAACTCGGGTACAATGGTCGTATGGAGCGTTTTCTCCGTACGACTCGTACCCGGGAAAAACACCTTACAAACCCGCAAGTACGATTCGTACCGAAACACCATTACCGTACGATTCGTAAAAAACACCGACCGGCAAAAAAATACATACAAATCTGAATCTGGACGGCGCATACGCGACGTCCGGACGGAGTCAGGCAGCGTTTCACGGACCAGCAAGTACGAATCGTGCCGACGTCACTCCGCAGGTAGCATTTTTTATGGGAGCCAAATACTGCCGGGAAATTGAGGACGACGCGAACAAGGAGCACCGGTACGCGACGGACAGCCATAGACCCCAACATATGCATCATCCCGGCCCTCATATCCTACGACCTCGTGTTCTGAAACCGACGCAGACGCCGCAGAAGGTCAGAACAACCCCCAGGGGCAAAGGGGGGGGGGGTGCAAGGGGCAGGAAACATAACCCACAGCCCACAAAAAACAAAGATATCCTGCACAACAATTACAACATGGTCTTGTCACTTCGGGGGGTGTGTCCACCAATCCCACATCCCGCTACAACGGAAGTGGACGTGGACGCATACCCGTCACCACCACAATGGTGGTACGGGACGTCCCCACGCCCCTCAGAGAGTGGGTACGGGCCGTACCACGCCTACCCCTACGTCACACCAACAATGGCGGTACGGCCCGTACCCACGTCCCAAAGGCGTGGTTCCGGCCCGCACCCCCAAAGTTGGGGTGCCGTAGGGGTACTGGCTGTACCCAGGCCTACAGCGCGTGGGTACGGCACATACCACACCTACCCCTACGTCACACCAACAATGGCGGTACGGCCCGTACCCACGTCCCAAAGGCATGGGTACGGCCCGCACCCCCAAAGTTGGGGTGCCGTAGGGGTACGGGCCATATCCAGGCCTTCACCACGGCTCGTACCACGACAGTGGACAGACACATAGGGGTGTGTGCCTATCACTCCCAGCAGTGCCCAGACAAATGAGGGGTGGGTGCCTATCACGACCAGCAGTGCCCAGACAAATGAGGGGTGGGTGTAGAGGACCCCCAGCAGTGGTCAGACATATGGGGGTGGGTGCAGAGGACTCGTAGCAGTGGACAGAGACATGGGGGTGTGTACATCATCCTCCGATGAGCAAAACTCCATGGGTGCATGAAGGCATCCACAATGTGCGACTATGTTGAGAGTGCCATGACAACACATCACTGACAGCAGTGTCCCACTCCCATGAGGATGGATGTCCTTCCCCCACTGCATGACACACCACATGTGGGTGTGAGGACAAATTACACATGCATACCCACCCCTGGTGGTGGCAGCACAATACACACACTGAGATCATGCAACAAGACTGTATCCTCATGTTAAACACCACTAAACTAAGAGAGCCTAAGGGAACACACACTGTCACCCACATTTCAGGACTGACAGGAATGTACAGGTGCTGGGGCAGCCAACAAGTTGTTGCCTCCCATGGAAGGAAAAGGGTGGAGCACCCACAGATACAATGCCCACAATTGTCAGTCAGGTGCCCAAAGACCCTGCAGAACACGTAACACATGTGTGTGAGGCAGGGAGTACACACATGCATAGTGCGTAAAAGGGAAAATGTCCACATGAAGTCATGTCAATATACTCCATACACAAGTACAGTGTCCACCAAGGATGCCACAAACGATGCAGGTGGAGACATTGCAGAGCATGCATCGACTAAGTTGAAGGGATGTGTCACACACCGAGGAAATGTTGACACAGCTCAGCACAACAATTGGGAAACACCCTGCAGGGAAGATGTCAGGTGCCACAGAGGAAGGCACACACCTTGGGACAATGTCACCATGCAGTAAGAGCTAACATGACCTAAGAATATATGCAGACACCTTGTGACGGCATGCAGATACCAGGGTCCACCCCATGAGCAGCATTCTACAACATTTCCCAGACACCCAACACATTATCACCACCCCAACTCAGGGAGCAGCAGCACCAACAGCAATACCAGAAAAGCAATAGTGTGCAAACGAAAAACAAAAAGCCACATTCAGCATTCCCAAAAAAATTAGCTACAGTACACTATTCACAAAGCCCATAGGCCACGCCAGATGCAAAGTTCTGGGGGAGACACGTTGGGACGCGTCTCCCCTAGCTTGCCTGCACAGTTCACTGTTCCATATCATCCACAGAAGGGGGGGCTTCATGTGGGGGGAAGAACCAGGCACCGCAGGGACAGGAGGGGCACGGGTAGGTGTCGTGGGTGCAGGGTCGGACGACTCCACCACAGGGGGTGGGGCAGCGCCAAAGGAGGAGGTCAGTATGGCGCTGCACACACCCGCAAGCTCTTCCAGTGTCTCCCCTGCACCCGAAGGAACCACAGGCCCCAAGGAGGGTGGGGGGTTGGAGGGATGGGTTGCAGCGCAACTGGGGGAGGGTGTGGACAGGGGGGGGGACTCAACTACCCTGCCCGGGGAATCCCTCAAACGCTTGCGGGGTGGTGTCACACTGGGGCTGAGGGACAGACTAGCCATGAAGGACTCTTTGTCCGACTGTTGGGCAGGAGAGCCAAGGGGACTGGTTTTGGAGGTAGTGAGGACTGCGGACTCCTACTGTGACAGCGTGGCTGCTGTTTGCCCCCTGACCCATTGGCTATGCCTTCTCCCCCCTGTGTGTGCGTGACAGGAGGTGTGCGCGTGGCCTTCCCTTGTGGTGTGCTGCCTGTGTCAGGTGGGGTGCGTGCATGGGGACGTCTGGGTGTGTTTGGGACAGGCATGGGAGTGGGATGGTGCCGGGGTAGGGAGGGGGACGGAGTGCTGCAGGAGACCCACTGCAGCCGTCAGTGTCGAGTCCATGGACCTCAGCAACATCCGTTGGTCAGACATTGCTGATGACATGCCCTCCATGTACGACACCATCCGTGTCAGCAGTCTGGTGTGGCCATGGAGGACACGCAGCAGCGATGTCTGACCAACCTGCAACTGGCGCAGAATGTCCACCGACTCTGCATTGATGGCAGCAGGGGAGACAGGGGCAGGGGGTGCAGTGCCTGGCACGAAGGAGACATGTTTGGTGTACCACAAACTCCCCTCAGAACCCAGAACCACTTATCCGACTAGCTTAGTGTCCCATTCATTAGCCGAGGTTGAGCTCGGCGGTCCCAATGTATAGACAACCCAGAACAAGTGCCTTAGAATATTCTCAGGAATGGTGGGAATCAGAAATACCTGTTCGTCATTATTCTCAGATCAGTCCACAACAGAATAGACAAAGACACAGTAAAGTTGAAAGCGTTCATTCAATGAACCTCGCGTCCTAAGATGCAGTACTGTGGCTAACATAAGCAGACAAATGGTTAATCCAGAAGCATCAGCATTGTTACAATATCATAGACAATGAAAGGAGCAATCATAAGAAAATGACAGTGGAAACAGCAACCTTCCTGTCGCCAGTAAACTAATAGTAGTATCATTAGACTAATAGAAGGTCTCTAGGCTTGAATGGGGGACCCCCCACCGTACAGATCAGCTCAGTGGAATCACATCACAGGATCAGCTAGTCTCTTCTCCTGCGAAAGTTCTCCATCACAATGAAACTAAAACGTGCTGCACTGCAATATGAAAAGCACTCGTCTTTCAGGTATCTGCAGCTGCGTGCATGTAATGGCTAAATAGTGGGACGATCAACCTGCACACAACAACATGCACCGTCTAGTGACCCAGACTGTTTGTGTACACAATGTACAGTACAAGCTCGCTGCTCACTGTGAAGGATGTCAAACAACAGACAGTTCTCATGTGAAGCAAACTCGAGTAGGCATTTTTCAATTAATAACACGCAACTACAGTGTCGCGTGCAAAAGCAGCAAAATTGGCAAGATGGCTTTCTAACAACTAACGCGGTGGTACTAACTTAGCATTGTACATAGGGAGATAGTAATCATCACTACACCCCCCCTTGTTCGTACCACTAACCACTAGGGGCGCAAATTCAAGAACGCAGAGTTCAAGTTTGATAGAACGGAACCAAGGGCATGAACTGGAAGTCCATAGAAGGTAAGCGAAAAAGTCAGAAAAGACATTTCAATTATAAACGATGTTGCAGGGAAATTAACCATGTAAAAGGGGAAAAAAGATAACATCGATGGATGCACCATGAAATGAGCAGGGCAAAAGTCAATCCATCAAGGTATAAGCACAATAAGTTGCAACAGCTTCCAAGAGGAAATCATTGGAACGTTCCGCAAAATTATCTGCCATCCAGTTCAGCAGGGGGAAAGAACACACGTGTTCCTCAACAATCGGGGCATCCCGCACCATTTGTGGACAACAGGTGGGTACATCAAGATAACTTCTGGATAAGAATTCTGTTGCAGCCGTTCCGATGTCCCTAGGACTCCATGTGCTGCTCCACAGGCCATAATCCTGACGCCAGAACAGTCCAACTCATGAGCCACTAAGGGGCTCATCAGTCGATCATAATCTGGGGCAGGAGACACTGAGTTAGACAGGCACAAATCCAGAGCCCATTCGAATGGACAATCTAGGCAATAAAAGACAGGTTGCACGCAGGTAAAGAAGGGAAACCGGAAGGACAATCCATAGGCAATGCTTAAGGTCGCCAGCGGCAGAGTGCCGTAGAATTCAAGCATCTGTTTCCGAAGATGGAGCAGCCGGGGCATGCTGTCTTGTAACGCAAGTTGTGCAGCCATAGCGTAGTACGCAGATCAATAATAGTACTCAGCTACGAGGGGGAGAAGCAAAGGGAGACCTCCGAATACGCTTGAAAAAATCGAATGAATAAATGCGGGGATCACACCAAACATAGTTTTGAAGGAGTTCACGAGGCCGGAGCCCACAATTTAGAAAAAATCAGCCAGGCCACTTGTTGACGAGGCATGAAAGATAGTCTGAATCAGAGTCCCAAAATGTAGTGGGAGATCAGTGTTCAAAAGCGCTTGCACCTCTGTTCGCGTCTTAGCTACGTGAAGGACAAATGTTTCTTGGGATGAAGTCAACACGACTTGTTTTTGAGACAATAGAGCCCTTATTCTGCTCATCTTGTTAAACTCTGCTTTCAAGGTTGGAATGGAAGGCCAGATGGATATATCGAGCCGGTCATGCGGGGGTGGGAAAAGGACGTTATTAAAGAAAACCACTCGTTGTGATACAGTCATGATGTGAGGAATTCCCACCAGCATCCCACAGCAAGCTTCATTATTCAATAGCACATAACTACCGTTAGCAAGCAGCGTACAAGACGGTGTCATAACTGGCACACTAATCCCTTTCAGAATACAAGCTAAATTAGGAGCGTGTATATTACAAGCACCATGCAATTGAATGTGCCTACACACTACAGAATGATCCGCAGTGGAAGTGCACCCTTCACCTTTTAAATACACCTCCTTGCCGTCTCTCACACACCTGTTGTCGCCTAGCACGGACACAAGGGACCCGAGCAAGTGGGAGGCCGGTGATGGGAATGGAGGGTGCGGCGAGAGATGGAGTGCTGCTTTCAGCTCTGGGAGCAGTCTCCGCCCCCTCTGGGAGCTCAGCCTCGGACCCGTCAGCGTCATAGTCGGTGGTGGGACTGGACAGGTCCTCCGCCTCACTCCCCTCGGCCTCCGTGCCACTTGCTGCACCAGACTCCCCAGCACTGGTGGCCCCGGTGCTGGATACCTCCCCCACGTCCGTGCCAGTGTCTCCCTCGGTTTCCCCCGACGATGCTGTGGGCAAGGTGAAGAGACAGGAAATGATCAGACACCTGTATACATATGACACATGAGTCCAAACTACATAGGTCACAGTGCATAGCATGAACAGCAACATGAGTAACATCTACAATACTACAAACATATGTAGGCCCTGCACCACACAGTTGGTTGACCCACCATGCCACTGGGAAACAATGGGGAGCATGACACAACAGCAAATTACTTGATATCAATTTATAGAGGAGCTAGTCTCTGGGGACAGTCGAGCACTGCATCACTGGCATGGCACAGTCACCTACACCCGCAACTGTCCCCTGATGCCAGGTACACGGATAATGACACCTTACATGTAACTACCGGTGTTGCACGATGTGACTATGTCATGTGTGTGTCATGTGTTCCCATGAGTTTGCTGTTGTTGTTCCGTCACATGCATCTGCAGTTGCTGCATCCAACATGTGTCTGCGTGTTGATGGGCATGGCACACTATTACGCACACCAGGCCACATGTGGAATCAGACGTAACGTGTGTATGTATGCATCGCACATGGACTTGCGAGACAAGGACATATCTGCGTAGTCTCAATGTATGTGTGATCTGTCTTGACATGTACCCCTTCATGGCAAGGTGTGTGGACTGTTCTATTTCAAGGACATGTGACCTGTGCCTCTAGTGTTCCGCAACCTGTCTGTATGATAAAACATCCTTCTTCTGCACATATGTGGATGTCTGTCACTCCTGTAATGCGTCTGCCTGTTCACTTACACTGGCCCACAGCTAGTTTCATGGCATGTCATGTTGACCTTGAGCACACACGTGTGTAGCTGACTCTTGGTATGAGTATCACTTGGCTGGCATACGTGTCCAGGATGTATTGCACAGAACAGACTCTGTATGTAGCATATGTGTATTAGCTGTTGAACATGTGCTCAGTTCATTGACATTGGTGTAGTGATGTACTCAATCTTCGTTATGCCTTCCAAATTTCTGCAGGGCACCGCCTCTCCCCCGACCAATGCCAGACTTGGCTGCCATGAGGGAACGTGACTGTATACGCCGCTACCGCTTCTCCGAACCATTGATTGACAACTTGACCGCAAGGCTGGCACCACACCTCCAACCGCTACACAGGTATCCTACTGCACTGACACCCAAGATGAAGGTGATGGCAGCCCTACATTTCTTTGCCACGGGTACGTTTCAATTGACCATAGCTGATGTAGGTGGCATGTCCCAGACCATGTTCAGCCGTGTCCTGCATGATGTGTTAGAGGCCATGTTGGTTCACCTGGATGAATTTATACATTTTCCAACTCGTGAGCAGTTGACAGGTGTCAAGGGTGAGTTCTATGCCCTGGGAGGGATGCCCCATGTCATTGGGGCCATTGATGGGACACATGTGGCTTTGGTACCACCACAGGCACAGGAGGTAGCCTTTCGTAACCGCAAACATTACCACTCCATCAATGCCCTTGTGTTATGTCTTGCTAACATGCTGATTTCCCATGTCTGTGCCCGTTTTCCAGGATCAGCACACGATGCCTACATCATGAGGCGTAGCAGGGTGCCTGAAATGATGCTACAGCTGCGCAATGAACGAGCATGTCTTGTTGGTGGGTATACTCTGTTAGTCCTGTATTTTGCGGTATCTTAATATCTTACTACTTCTCCTGACCCACTTCTGTCCATGATGTTTCCATGTAGGGGACTCTGGCTATCCCAACATGCCATGTCTGATGACGCCTCTCCGCAACCCCAGAACAGCCGCAGAACACCGGTCCAACGACACCCATGGGCAGACGAGGCACGTGATTGAGAGGACGTTTGGACTCCTGAAGAGCAGATTCTGGTGCCTCCACAAGACCGGCGGCGCCCTACCATATGCCCCGGTGAAGGTCTTCAAAATCTTCCTTGTGTGCTGCATGCTGCACAACATGGCAGTGGAGAAGGCCGTGCCACTCATCCTGGATCCCGATGAGCAAGATCATCCACCCGTGCAGGATGAAGGGCTTGGGCACGGGGCAAGTGAGGATGAGGCGGAAGATGAGGATGAGGACATCCGGAGTCAGCTTATCCGCAACTTCTTCTCATGATGGTGAGTCCCTGTGTCTGAGTGTGCACGCTTAGAGCCTTGTGTGGCATGTGTTGCAATGTGTGTGTTGAGCTGACTGTGTGCTAAGTGACTTGGAGGTGTGCCCTGATGTGTCATTCAAGTGATGATGTCATTCCACACATTTTTGCGGGAACACAAAATTCATTACGAGCATGGTGACAACATCATTCCTGTAGAGTACATGTACATGTCTGCGGATTACTAGCTCTTCGCTGACTTGTTGTGTGTCTGTCCTCCCCAGATTACTGCGGCTGTCGTCTGCTCATGTCATCATTGCCCTCCTGCTATTCATCATGAGTATTGCTATGTGTGCTGGATCTGAGTTACATGCACAGACATGGTGAAAAGTCATATTGGGTAAGGAGTGCAGCAAGGCATTTTGTGGGTGGTACGTGTTTGTGATATGTGGGGACTGCTCCTGTGCATGTTGTGTTACTATGCATACATGTCGACTCACCATGGGCCACATGACATGTTGCATGGCTCCCATGAATTGATAGTCACCCTTCCTGACAGTCATCTGTCATGGTTTGTGGATTCTGATGAAGGCATCAAGGTGTGCATAACGTCCCTCAGTAACATACGGGATGCTAATGGTGGACATGGTGTGGGACATCCCCATGACAGCCTCAATGGGGAATTGCAGCCTCTCTGTGTGCAGCAAGGGGTGTGAGGCTCAACCCCTTCACTTGTGTGCCAGCTCAGTAGGATTTACCACATCTGTGTGTTGAAGGGGGTGTCCAGTGTAGGTCACACATGTTCAGCCAAATGACATGTGAGTCTGTTCCAATGGATGCATTTCCATTAGTGCGAGGCTGAGTAATAAAGGTGTTCGTCACACTCCAAGGTGCCTCATCTCTGTCAATGCAGGTCTCTTGCCACTTAGCATGCGGCATATCTGGCATACTTGTTGTAGATAATGCATAGGAGTCCATGTGTAGTTTAGCAACATGCATGCAGTTGCTCATGGATTAGGCTCCCTATTGGGCATGAAGTACATGGTCATGTATGTTTTTTAGCAAGGTCGACCACACAATGGGCCATCAACAGCTGCTGAGGGTGTGTCTCCTGTGTGCAGGTCAGCCTTCAGTTTCCTAATCCGGTGTAATGCCTCTTTGGTGATTGTGCATGTATTGTCTCTGGGTGTGCCATGTGACACTGGACACTCCTTACTTTACACACGCGCCTGTTGCAGTTGTCCTTCTGACATCCTAGTCTTTGTGTGCAAAATGGGGCATTTTGCAGGGAGATGGCGCCTGCTGCTGCGGGCCCTGCACAAGCACCCAGTGGCCACACACACAAGATGGTGTGCATCATGTTTGGCTCGCTCACATATGCCATGCTAGTCCACAGCATCTGTACCTCATGCTGCAACGCCCTCTGCATTATGCACATGATCCACAGATAGATCCACTCCAAGTAAAGACAGACCATCCCCCAGGTCCATGACAACATCCGTCTCAAATACTGCCCTGCCCTCTACGGAGCAAGTACATTCAAACTCCCAGGAAACTGGTCCACTTCCAGGGGGCATCTGCACACCTCAGCTTCAACACCCTGCGCCCCAGCCACCTCACCGTCCACCATAGATAGCTGCAATGGATCACTGTCTGCTGCAGGATGACCTCCACACTCCCCACCCACACTCAGGAGGCAGTCCACAAACCCGACCCCACACCAACCTTGTACGTCTGTCATCCTAAATCCCGTTGGGCCATCTCCATGCATCCAACCTTGCCCTGGCCACCGTTCTTCACATCCACCGTACTCCAGCATACAGGACATTGTTCTCCCACCTGGCCACACATACCTGGGACTCCCTCCCCGGGTACCTCCACATGAGCCATGACCTCTACGCCTTGATGATAATCTCCCAAATAGTTCTCTCCGCACAGTTTAGCAAGCACCCCCTCAGCAGCCAGAGGCCATCACAGGTGAATGTTGTGCTCCATGCCTACATAGTATGATACCTTGTGACCCATGTGTGTCCTGTACCAGACTCAGATCCCAGGGTATGGATGGCTGGAGTTAGTTCAACACTCAGGCATAGTTAGACATTTCCACACACATATGTCGTTGAATAATGCCAAATGACAGCAACATCTCATGTGCAGAAAAATAAGATTTTATTTTTGGTGGGGTGAGTCTTTTGGTAGATGTGCTAAGGTGCTCTACCGGGTGCATAGAATCCAAAGTTCATAGGGGGAGATGGCATCCTTGTCAGTTGGAGTCATCAGAGTCCAGACCACAGTGTTGGTCATCATTGGTCAGACTGTGACCAGCAAGTCCATGTGGCAGAGAATGTCATTGGATGAGGTGCTGCTGTTGCGCCAGAGGGCCAGGTGCCAGGCCAGGTGACCTGGGAGATGGGGATGGTCCGCTGACTCTCACGGTCTTTTCCGTGGACGACCCACCTTCCTCCGGGGACCCTCAGATGCAGGCCTTGACGATGCTGGGGACGCTCCGTCAGATGAATCCTCCTCCTCCTCCCTCCCTGTGTCTGGTGCTGGTCTACGCCTGGTGGTGCAGGGAGGGTTTGCCAGGCTTTGGGCGATCTGACGGAGTGATTGGCTCACGTCCCTGTGCACCGCCAGGAGCTCAGCCAGTCTTGCCTCCATCCGTCCTTGGTGTTGTTGATGACTGGCATGATGCTCGACCTGCAGGTTCTTAATCTCATCGAGGGTCCCCTGCATCCCGGAAAGTCTGGACACGACCTGGTCGATGCCTCTGGTGTCACGCCGGTATGAGTCCAAGATGTTGCGTATGTGTGACATACCGGTGTCCTGAGCTGGCTGGTCAGGTTCACGCCTCTGCCTGCCTACACTCCCACCACCCCTGCCCACTTGAGCCTGGCCTGCCGTTGTGGGCACATCGGGTCTACGGGACCCCTGAGGGATGGCATTTGCAGGGTTGCCTGCCTCCTCCTGGGTGCCCGGGGAACCTTGCCCCTCCTGGTAAGACTGTCTCTGTTGTTCAGTGTGAGCAGGGCTCCTGGGTGTGTCCTGAGATGTGGCAGGAATGGGGGTGGTGGTTGGCACAGATGTACCTGACGCAGGTGCTGCAGGGGCTTGGGCACCAGAGGGTCCAGGTTGGTCGGGGTCATCCACGGAGTGGTGAGAGTCGTCGCTGCCGGTGGGATCGTCTTCACGCGGAGCCTGGGACTGTGATTCTTCCCCCCCCAGTGTTGGGGGGAGATCGACGACCTTGCCCTGTGTGTGAGAGAGAGACAATGTTAATGGTGTTTCATGCCACATCTATGTTTCATACATATTCAAGTTGACACAGTTCCTCCAGGTAGTTGGATGTCCCTAGCATTCCTCTCAGTGTCCACTTGGGGATGGGTATGTTGCGGGGGACAGATTGGGATGTTCTCCTGAGTGTTTGACCTGTGGATTGTTGGCTCTGATGCTTATTTGGCTCTGGTTTGGTCTTGTTGTGTCACATGTCCATTGTGGGAGTGTGTAAATCCGTTGCCTGCCCCGGAGGTGTGTGCTTGTGTTGGGGGGGGGGGTGTGTGACCGGGCGTGCTGTTGTGTGTAGTGTGAGTTGTCATTGGGTCTCCCAGGTGATGTGTCTGTCCCCTCATGGTGCATGCTGGAATGACAGTGAGTGTGAGTTCCTGTGCTGGATACCTGTGCTTGTGGAGTTGGTGTTTGAGTGTACAGTGGTCCCAGGAGGGCCTTGTGCTGCATACAGCGGGGCCCAGTGTCAGCTACCTTGTCAGTAGTTTGCCAGTCCCTGTGCATTGTGCATGGGTATGTACCTATGCCATATGGGCTGAGGGCATTGTTGTCTGCGTCTCATTTCCACAATGTGTTGTGTGGGGCCCACCCTCCCGGACATCCAGTCTTGTGTTTGTGGTTGTTGTATCCTTGGACATGGCCTTGCCTTGATTTGTGAAGGGTGCATGGAGACGTTAGTGGCATGAGCGTGGTTTTTGAGTGTGGTTGTGTGCGGTGAGTGCTTGGGGGAAGTTGCGTGCATTTGGTGTATATGTGGTGTGGACCCCATTGCCCCCATGTTACGTAAGTTGTTTGTGTACTCACCAGGTTCTGCGACTCCTTCGACTCCGTGTACTCCCACCGGCGGTAGCAGGGCCATCACCTTCTCCTCCTATGGATGGTAGTGTAGGGGTCTGCGGGGCGGCCCACCTCCAGTGATGTTAGTCTGGGCATATTCTTCATTCATTTTCCTCTTGACCGCCCGGCGCAGATCGTACCACCTCACTTGGCATTCATGCCTGGTCCTTCGGGTGGGCGCAACAGCATTCACCTTATCGACAATCCTCTGCCACATGGCAGATTTTTCAGCTATGCTGGTCTGTCTGACCAATGTTCCAAACAGCTGTGGCTCGACTCTGATGACTTCGTTGACAAGGAGGTCCAGCTCCGCCGTAGTGAACTTTGGATTCTTGTCTGTGGGCATGATGTGGGGTGTGGGTGTGGATGGTTGTGGGTGTGTGGGTGTGAATGTGAGTGTGTGTGTGTGAATGTGAAGAGGGGGATGTTTGTGGAGGAGGTTGTGTGAAGGTGTGTGAGTGAAGGTGTAGCGAAGGTATGAGTAATGTGGCGTTGTTTGTGTGTGGGCTCTGTCATCAGTGGCCACAGAACAAAGGGCAACCCCTAATTACGTAATATGGGTAGAGATAAAGGGGAACAATGAAACCAAGCAAAAACAGAGAAACCTCTACCCTTACAATTTAAAGATGTACAATGTATCATATATAGAAAACAAACAGGGAATGACACCCAAATCAGATTAAAGAGATATGGCATACAAGCACGTGGAAACACCAAAAGATAGTGCAACTTTTTAGTTTATTTCATTTGTAAGTGTCACTTTTTATAATACAAAAATATAATTTGTTGATTTTTTTTTTTTTTTTTTATATATATACAAAGATGGTCACAATAGACAGAGAACAACGTACATTGTTGTAAGATGTGTGAATGGATAAAGATGTTAGACACACACAATAGATATCTGAGTTTTGTGCAAGAACAAAATATAACACAGTACAGAATACAACAAAAAACAGGTTCCCAAGTACAGGGGAAAATGTGAGGGAATGTTTTTTTGATCAAAGCTACAGACACTCAAATTCAGACAGTCCACATTCATACAACATTGCATAACTCATCCAACACCCGATCAAAAAAAAATTCTTAAGGACCCAACTAAGAGCAGTAACACCGATAGTCCCACAATATTATGATGATTATTCAGGATAGATGTTGAAAAACACTCATCTAGAGTGCATAATCAGTGGGAATAGAGAGGGCCCAACTAAACAAACGCCGACGCGCGTTTCGGTGAGACAACTCCAACTCAGGAGTACCACCTTCTTCAGGGCATAACAAAGGCAAACTCCCATAGAGATGGGACCTGTATAAAGATAGAGAAGGGAGCTAAACGTTCTAAGAATGGCTCAATCAGGCGAATATTGGCATAGGGTGGATTAAGCGCTGTTCCCACTTAGCCTAATACTTTGTCTTATCCTCCCTCCCCATCTCCCTCTAAATGGGCCAGCGTTTTCCTTGTTCATGCTACCGTGAGAGCTCCATTCGGGTCTGGCAACTGTTTGCCTTCTTAAGCAAGTTCAGATCCTAATAGGACCCGGTTGGATTTATCCACTGTCTATTAAACTGAGGATAAGACAAAGTATTAGGCTAAGTGGGAACAGCGCTTAATCCACCCTATGCCAATATTCGCCTGATTGAGCCATTCTTAGAACGTTTAGCTCCCTTCTCTATCTTTATACAGGTCCCATCTCTATGGGAGTTTGCCTTTGTTACGCCCTGAAGAAGGTGGTACTCCTGAGTTGGAGTTGTCTCACCGAAACGCGCGTCGGCGTTTGTTTAGTTGGGCCCTCTCTATTCCCACTGATTATGCACTCTAGATGAGTGTTTTTCAACATCTATCCTGAATAATCATCATAATATTGTGGGACTATCGGTGTTACTGCTTTTAGTTGGGTCCTTAAGAACATTTTTTTGATCGGGTGTTGGATGAGTTATGCAATGTTGTATGAATGTGGACTGTCTGAATTTGAGTGTCTGTAGCTTTGATCAAAAAAAACATTCCCTCACATTTCCCCTGTACTTGGGAACCTGTTTTTTGTTGTATTCTGTACTGTGTTATATTTTGTTCTTTCACAAGACTCAGATATCTATTGTGTGTGTCTAACATCTTTATCCATTCACACATCTTACAACAATGTACGTTGTTCTCTGTCTATTGTGACCATCTTTGTATATATATAAAAAAAAAAAAAAAAAAAAAAAAAATCAACAAATTATATTTTTGTGTTATAAAAAGTGACACTTACAAATGAAATAAACTAAAAAGTTGCACTATCTTTTGGTGTTTCCACGTGCTTGTATGCCATATCTCTTTAATCTGATTTGGGTGTCATTCCCTGTTTGTTTTCTATATATGATACATTGTACATCTTTAAATTGTAAGGGTAGAGGTTTCTCTGTTTTTGCTTGGTTTCTCTGTCATCAGTGGGTCTGTTGCAAAGGCTCATGGTTTGTATGTGTGGGCCCTTTTTATTGGTCAATTTTTGGGTGTGGCTGTGTTTGAATTTTGGTGGGTGTGTTTAAACTTTTGGCATAGGCGTACCCGCCGACGCTACTTCATGGACCACAATTCTTTGGGGTAACACGGTGGTAGGACTAGCAGAGTGCGGCCAATCGGATTTTTGTGTTATAAGAGGTGGTTGTGTTTGGGGCCTCTGTTGGCCTGTTTGGATGTGGCAGGTCAGTCATTGAGATGTATTTTGTCGTGTAGACGTGTTTTGTGTTGTTGTGCGAGTCGATTTGACCCTCCTTGTGCTGTTTTACAGTGTCCTGGTTCTGTATGAGTCTTTTTCGCATAGGTACGATCCGTACATACGCGATGCTGGGTGAGGGTGCTGGGGTACGGTGTTGGTGTGCGGCGTGTACATGCGGTGGGGGTACGGTGCGTACATGGGGGGGTTGCGGTGTGTACATGCGGTGGGGGGCTGGGGGTTCGGTGCGTACATGCGGTGGGGGTACGGTGCGTACATGCGGTGCTGGGGTACGGTGCGTACATGCGGTAGGGGTGCGGTACGTACACGTGCGGCCCTGGGGAACAGCGCGTACATGCGGAGGTACGGCACGTACATGAGGGGGTGCTGCGCGTACATGGGGGACAGCGCGTGCAGTTGCGGGGCTGGGCTACAGTGCGGACAGGGTGGTGTACGGTGCTGACATATTTGGGGTTGGGGGCGGCTGTACGGCTCGTACACGGGCATGGGTTTACCCGTGTACATGTGTGCTACTGCGTTAACTCCGTACGGGTCATTTTCCGTGCGATTGTGTATTCGAACGGACGGTCGGGATCGTACTTGTGCGTTCGGACTTGTGTTTTACGATTTGCACGTACAAATGTCAGGCTCACTCTCGTACACTTTTCCCGACGATATTCGGACGTAGAAACTTTCCGACGCACTCTCGTAGACTTTTCCCGACGCTATTCGTAGATATTTTTCACGTACGAATCGTACTTGGCCGTTTGTACGGTACTTGTACGACTCGTACGTAAAAAAATACGGATACGAGTCGTACGGTAAATTTTTTTAACAGATAGGAATCGGCACCCAAATGTTGGCATGGCCGACTTTCTATTTTCACGACTACCGGTTGTGCAGAATGCTGCAGCCAAACTGGTTTACAACAAACCTTAGTACAGCTCTGCCTCAGCCTGTTTGAAAGATCTACACTGGCTGCCTATCAGACAAAGAGCCAAGTTTAAGCTCCTTTGCAATGCTCATTGAGCATTATAAAAACTTGGACCTAGAATACTTCAGGACAAACTGGAATACTATGTTCCCTCTCGTGACCTTAGGTATGGCAGCCTCGCACTGGTCAAAATTCCATGCATCAAAAGGGTCAGGATGAGGGGTCGCTCCTTTACCTACCTGGCAGCTACCCTTTGGAACAACCTCCCACTAGAGCTTCATCTCATGGAAAATCACGCTAGTTTCAGAAAGAAATTGAAGACGTGATTTTTCTCAGGTCTCAAGTAGGGACTCCTTCGGACTTCGGGCTCCAATCGGATGTACTTAGCGTGTAACACTTCCCACTCTAAACAGTTTTCCATTTATCCTAGCACCGTGATGTCCCCTGGGATGAATGTTGAACTTTATAAATACAAATACAAATATATGCAGCTTGGGCGTCCACCTCTAAAGGGCTAGAACAGCCCTTGATTTCTGATTTGCCAGTGCGAATGCTGTTGGCCTCAGAGTGTAGCGAATTTGAGGAGCCCCTGTCTGCTGAGGAAACCCAGCATGCGATCTCTGACAGGCCCTCGGGTAAAGCTCCTGGCCTCAATGGATTTCCACTACCGCCATATAAACATTACGTGCCTCTGCAGATTCCCCACTTGGTGGAATTATACAAGGAGACACTTCGCAGTAGGACGCTCCCCTATGATCTATGAGGGGCAATTATCATGGTCCTTTTGAAGTTGAATAAACCCTCAGAGGAATGTGGGTCTTATAGACCCATTTTTCTCATTATTCCGGAAGTTAAAATCCTGGTCATGGTTTTGGTCATGCGCTTGGTGGCAGTGGTCCGTTCAGTAGTCCATGCCGAACAGAACAGTTTTATGACATTCAGGGGTACCGCCACTGCTTACGGCACTTGAACGTGGCCCTGGCCCACTTGTGGGAGCTGAAGGGAGATGGGGTATTCCTCCTAGTGGACATAGAGTGGGTATTTGACACAGTACATTGGTCCTCCACAATATGGGATTCAGTCCCCAGTTCCAACAATGGGTGTCGATACTGTGCACCGATCCATGGGCATCGGTCTGGGTCAATACGGCCCTCTCCGCACACTTAGCCATTCAGAGGGGCACCCAATAGGGTTGCCTTCTGCCACCGTTATTTTGCGCCCTAGTGATAGGGCCCCTGCCAGAGCTCATCCAAAAGGATGCTAGGGCCTGCGGCTTTGATTGGGGGAGGGGGGGGCAGGGAGGAAAACAGGGTTTTGTTATCCACAGGCAATCTGCTTCTTTATATTCAGGAGCCCCGGTTTATCCTATCTTGGCTCATGGAAACCTTGGATATCTGTAGGAATGCCTCAGGCCTAATTGGAACAGATCTACCCTTGTGCCCATCCAAGGAGAAGTGTCTCGGGACTGGGTGGATCTCCGCTTACGGATCACGGGGTATTGTTTCTGTTACATGGGCATGACGGGTGCCCTTTCTCAATCCAGGTATTGGGATCTTAATGTTATACCCTTGGTTGCTAGGGCCCAGAGAGATAAGAAAGAATTGTCTAAGCCACCACTCTCGATTGCAGGCTGTGAAGCCCTTTCCAAGATGATGTCTCTACCTTGCTTCCTTTATGTGCTACAACATTATCCCTACTTCATACCACCCCCCTTCTTTCTGGAACCGCAGTCACACATTACTACTTTTCTGTGGGCTAGGAAGACTCCCAGGGTGTCCTTCATGAAGTGATGCTATTCCTCATTTGATGCTGGTTTAGGGTGGGCTGATATCTGTCTATATTACTGGACTTTGCAATTGATCAACATTGATGACTGGTTCTGGGCAGGTAGGGGAGACCACCAGATGACATTAATTCTCTCAACTCTACTCTTCTGAAAACTCAACAGTGGCTATCTTATAAACGCCTTATGCTAAATACCCCCAAGGCAGAATTTCTCCGGCTGGCCCCCCACAATTATTCTGCCACCATTCAAGTCTGGCTCAAACAGCCCTCAATTGCACCCCACACATTGTTAACTCAATTAGATCATTGGGAATAACTTTGAACACATTCCTCAATATGCAAGACCACATCAATGCAACAACAAGAGGAGCTTATCACCATCTGTACACCTTAAAGAAAATCAAACCGTTCCTGCTGCCTGCAGACATGCAACTGGCAGTCCAATCTCTCATTATCTCCTGTTTAGACTATGGAATCGTGACCAAGGCCGGTCTACACAAAGCTAAACTGGCCCTTTAAGGGCCACTCTGAACTCGGCGACCAGGCTCATCACAGGATCTAGAAAATGAGATCACATCACACCAGATCTAATCCAACTCAACTGGCTGTCGATCGATGCAAGAATCAGATACAAGATAGCCTGCTTGAAACACATAGCGCTGCATCAGAGCACTTCTACTTACTTGGAAAATAAGCTTAAACTATCTGGTGGGAATCGAGCCCTAACATGCTCAAAAACTCTATTGTTAAAGCCACAAAAGTTCTAAACAAAAAGAGAACCTACAACCGCGCATTTTCTGGTCTCCCACCCCATATCAGAACGAACCCTTCGACCGCTGCTTTTAAAAGTGAAGTTAAAGTATTACTCCTGAAGAGCAACTTGCGACTATAGACCTGTAACCTTGCAAACCATCTGTAATCGTTTCACAGCACTGACCTACTTATCTACCATGCAGTGTGCATCCATTGTAACTACGTTTATCTTTATTGTTTTCTGCATAGGTGAATGTGATGTATCCTCCTTTGTTATCAGCGCAACTTCTCAACCTCAATGTACGGCACTCTGATACCCTGATGGGTCTTGTACGCGATATATAACAACTTTCAAATAAATAAATCACTTTCAAGGCTTTGTATTGGGTCCCCCCTGACAAACTCCCAACTCTCCGTATCTTCCTGCTAGCACCAGGGGACAAAGACTATGGCCCCCCAGTCTGGGAGGAATGCACAAAAGGCAGGCACTATCTGAACCAGGTCCAATAGTTTGAACTGTGGAATATACAAACTCTGTCTGCAAACTTCAGAAAAGCTTGAGGTAAAATCCGTCAGTCTGGTTGCCAAGAGTTCTCTACCAGAATGCAGGATCCCATGGCACTAGAGACCGAGAGACTCTTCTGGGTGCCATTGTTGAGGTCTGAGGTCAACTGGAAAAAGAAGTCACATGAGGATCTCAAGCAGTCTTATTTTAAGTCATTCACAAAGCCCACTTCTTATCGATTCAAAAAGCTCAACTTCATACTCACTGATATAAAAATACCTCTGGTGTGGTACATGCCGCCGCTGGAAGTACAGATCTCTAAATGCATCTCAGAGTGTAGGGAGATCCAGATAAGCTTACACACTTCTGCGAGCAGCATTCAATCGAGGTAAACAGACAGAGCCAGCACCTTTCCTGATTTGGGAATATGGTTCCAGGGGTATGATGATCTATCTATGGCAGAAAAGGGTCCCCATTTCCCCAGGGCAATATTCAGGAGGCCAGGTTGCAGGTACACTATATTTGAGACCAGGGGAGGGACAAAGACGACCTTGATTTTATGGGGAGGGAAGGTGTCAATCACTGGATCCAATCCAGTTCCAAGAGTTAATACCAAACCTCTCCAGGGTGAAAACTAAGCCAATGGGAAGGCGGGCCAACTAGGGAGGGTAGTCCCATTTGGGTTCTACATAAAGCCACCAGTAAGAGCAGGATAAGAAATGGTACATGGTGGAGGTGTAGTGTTTCCTCCTGATTTCTGTCTTCTGCAGTGCTTAATTTGAGCAGGTGGTTTCTGGTGCTTGGCACCGGCACCTAACTGTCAACACTGGCACTTTTGACATCTGTCCCATGGTGGAGCTATTTGTGTGACTTAGAGATAAGCAGAACAACAGTTTTTTAATTAATTCAATATACATTTAAAACAACTAATATTTACTGCCCAAGCCATTCTTATACCTTTCAGGCTTTGAACTGTCCAACGTGTCACACTTGTAGTTGTGTGATGATTTGTAGCAGTGTAGGTACTGTGATGGTAGTGATGACAGTGGCAATGGATAATGCAAGCTGTGGTGGGCTCCTGACAAGGGGCCTGGCACTTATTATTATTATTTTTTAAACAAATTGAGCATGCATTAGTTTTCCGAGCAAGTGTTGTGAGGGTGCTTGAGGGTAATGGAGTTATGTAGCTGGCACATGGAACATGTTGGAGTTGTGCGACTTCCTCCTGAATTCTGCCTTCTTTTCTGCATTCTGAGACCTTTGAAGATTGAACTCTGGAACTGAGGACTTTGAGGGATAAATCACTGTCTCTGTGGGAAAAAGAGAGACTTTTGTTCTGAAATAATGTTATAACCCTGGAAAGAAATTAGGAAATATCTACAAAGACACTTAATGTATGAAATCAAAGTAAAGAATGTAAAGAGGAACTGTGTGGAACTCAATCATGACCTAGTTGTCAATTCTTTATATATTCACTAACTGTTCTCCCTGAGGATCAATACTTGGAATCTGGAAAAGGTCTGCAACCAGCCTGGAGAAAGAGCACCTTGAGTTTTCTTGAGCTATGGGTCAGACATTCCTGAGCAAGGGTTTTAGCAGTACCCTTGTACCCACTTGCAAAACAAGTATTGGACCTATTTTGTCTCCCATAATTATTAACACTAAATTAGTTCTTAAGCGCTCAATTTCAAGATTGGGGGCCTCGAGTTGGTCCAAATGGACGATGACCCCTTTATAGAGATAAACCATGTCAAATCATTTCCACCAGATAAAGTTCAAAATTAAGACCATGAAGATTTAATTAGAATTTCGACTCATTATCGAAGGCAAAAATGGTCAGTTGAAAATAAAAATGCAAATAATTCTCAAAATGCAAATAAATGGAAAGTAGTATCAGATTCAGTCTCTAGTCCAATTATAAAGCAAGATCTAGTTGCAGTCTAGCACATGTCAAACTAAAGCATTAGCAGAGGAGACAGACATATGTCTGCTCGGTTCAAAGGCAAGGGGTAAATCCTGCAAAAACTCGAAGTAGTGAGTCATTAAACAAAAAAACGTGTAATCAGCTCTTTAAGAAAAACCAAAAAGGTCTGCCTCACATCCCAAAAACATCATGTTATTAAAAGGTGTTCAATCAGAAGAATCGCACTGTCAACAATGTGTGAAACAAATTATACATCACGTTATTCAACCGTAAAACAGAAAACACGTCAAATGCAAAAAAATACCTTTGACTCTAATTCCAATGAATAATCCTGTATTGGGCACCTAAATAGGAAACAAAGGCACATTTGAAATTACATACACAACCTCTGCCTTCCAGAGGAAGTGGCCCTGTAAAGGTACATTCCAGCTCTTCCCCTTTCTCTGGGACATTAGAAACAGGGGAAAGAATTCATTTTAAAGATACAATAAAACAGGACTATACAATTACTTGAATTAAGCGTATTTTACAAAAGGACACATTGTATCTCAACCTGCACAGAAAGGAATAAAATGTGCTAATTTAAAACAACTGCAAGTGAATTTGAGGCATGGCTGCAACTCTCAACTTTAAAAGCATTGTTAAATACAGCTCAATTAAAGTATTCCTACTTCATGTTAAATAAACACACTTTCTTTGGTCATTTTAGATTCAATCTCTCACAAGGAAGATGCTACCTACAGAAGAGGCACTGCGAGGACAGGGGCAGAAAGAGCAGGGAACTGCCCACTGCTGCACAATAAAGTATCTGAACTGCCAGGAAGTATGGGCCATATGTACAAAGGCATTTAGCATTTTCTAATGGTGCGAATCGCAATTTTGGGCCATCAGGAAATGCAAAATGCCATTCCAGAACGTACATAAGGCATTTGCAATGCAAAATGCCATTCCTACCTAGTAGAAATCACATTTTGGAAATCGCTAAATAGGAAATCGCAAATTGGGATTTCCAGATTGTGAATCGCTAACCACATGTACAATGGATTCCCTAATTGCGACTTGTCTCTTGGCCATTTAGGAAATGTAATTACCATTGATTTGAATCAGGTGGAAAACAGGTGCAACCTTCAAAAAGGCACCCGAAATGCATCAGGCTCTTTCACAATGGCATATTTGGACGTTCTGGCAAGGAGGATGAGGATTTTGGCTGGGAGGCAGAGAAGGAGGAGGAAATAAGAGAGTTTATTTAGGGTACGGGTCACCCTGTTTGAACAAACTGAGGAGGATATGTATGACAGGTACAGACTGAGTTACAACCTCAGCTACAGATCCAAACACTCAGAAGCAACGCAATCCCACCACATGTGCAGGTATTGTGTTGTCTACAGCTCTTTGCTACTGTCAGTTGATAGGGGGTCATAGCAGTGGCGAGGGGGGTGTCACAAAGTGCCTTTCCCAGGTTCTTTCAAAGGTAGGAATCCAACGGTCTTGCCCTTTCTCCAAATATTGCATCGACCAAGATATTAGTAGAAGATGACTGTTAACAGTCCTTATTTATTTTGTCTGTACACGTTGCTCGGAGATGATGGACTTCAGAAGAATGCTCTGACATGTCATTTGATAAATTCTCACTGTAGACTTTTGATTGCTGGCCTCTGCACTGTCTCTGTGTCCTGCTCAGGGATGTTGTGCCTGTGCCTGTACCTCTGTGTCTGCACATGGTGTTCTCTCTCCGTGGCAACAATTCACTGGTCCAGCCCTTTCTCTAATTACTGCATCGATGACTTACCCTGGCTGGTGCCTGCACGATTAGAGGCGTAATGTCAGACACTTCAGCCACACTCTCTGGTTCCAGTGTCCCCTTGATTAGTGTCTCCATGGGAGTGGGGGGAAGGGGGTGTTGTGGGTTCACCTCCTATTCCTATTCCGCCATCAGCTTGAGATCTTCCAACTATTGCATCAGAGCTCCATCGATATCCTTCTCCTAGCAGAAACCTGGATCACTGAAGACTCAGCCCCTGACATTCTCGCAGCAATCCCTACAGGATACTACATTATGCACGCCAACCGGCCCGCGGGGAAGACTGGTGGCGGAGTGGCGGCTATCATCCGCTCTGAACATATCTTCTCCGAGATCACGGTGACTTCTATCCCTAAAACTGATTACTTAGCACTAAAATTTACCTCCCCTAAGTCGTCTTTTATTTGTGTTCTTGTATATAGACCTCCCGACTATATGCCTCTCTTTCCCAAACTCTTCAGTGACTCTATCGCCCAATTAGCAATCAAACACGCTAACATCGTGGTGATCGGTGACTTTAATTACTGGCCTTCTGATGTCCATGAAAGCCAATCGTCGGTGGAATTCACAGACCTTTTAAAAGGCATGAATCTCTCCCAACACATTCACACCCCCACCCATCAGAAAGGTCATATCCTCGACCAAGTCTGGACATCTAATCTCGACATTTCACCTCCTTCAGTTCTCCCTTGCTCCTGGTCTGACCATTACTTCATCTCCTTTCACTTACATCTGCACACTCTGTGTCCTCCCCCCCGTATTAAGAATCTTATGGCTCGCAACTGGAAAAGAGCCAATCTGCCTGAATTTCACGACTCACTGGCTTCTACTGCACCCACGTCTTTGACCTCACTAGAGGATCAGGCTGACAATCTTGATGAATGGATACGTCAGGCTAGTGACAAAGTAGCCCCTTTAAAAAAGATCAAAGCTAAGCGCCCCCACGACGCACAACGATGGTTTACGGACCAACTCAAAGCGGACAAACTTGCCCTGCGGCAAGCTGAACGCCGCTGGCGTCGCCACTATTACCCACAGTTTAAACTTGTTTACACTGAGGCTTTAAAATCTTATAAACAATCGATCCTGGCAGCTAAGACGGCATATTTCTCACAAACAATCCTGGACTCAAACAACAAAACAAAAGATATTTTTTCAATTGTAAATGAGCTCTCCTTGCCGGATAGGGTCACCCCCCAACCCCAGCCGACCCAAACCCTCTGTGACTCGCTAAACTCCTACTTCATAGAGAAAATTACAACAATAAAAAACAACATCCCGACCCCGGCATCTCCTATTCCCCCTCCTCTTCCCCCTAGAAATACCAGCACCTTGTCGGAGTTTCCACCTATCTCTTTACAAGAATTCGCTTCACTCCTTCACAAAGTCAGTTCGGGATCCCCCAATGATTGTTGCCCCCCGCAGATCCTGAGAGAAGCCTTTCTCGCATGTCCAGGCCCCCCCCCTAGCACTACTTAACAACTCTCTTGCTACTGGGGAGGTCCCTCTTTCCTTCAAGCAAGCTGCCATCTTACCTATCCTAAAGAAACCCAACGCAGATCCCACAATACTCAGCAACTACAGACCCATTTCCCTCCTCCCCTACCTAGGAAAGATTCTGGAGACCTACGTCACCCGCTGCCTGAGCTCTTTCATAGAGAAATCCTCCTTCTTGGACCCTCAACAAGCGGGATTCAGACCCCTCCACTCCACCGAGGCGGTCATAGTAGCTGTCATGGACACCCTCAGGAAGGGCGCTGACAATAACACCTCTCAGGCCCTTGTCCTATTAGATCTCTCGGCGGCATTCGACACGGTCGATCACACCATCTTGATCGACCGTGTCCACAATGCCGGCATTCAGGGAGTGGCCCTTGACTGGCTCAGATCTTTCCTTCACCAGCGATCACAGTCCGTCCATCTTTTCACTTTTTCCGCACCCTACACATCCCTTCCTTGCGGCGTCCCACAGGGCTCTGCACTATCCCCTCTTCTTTTTAATTTGTATCTCCAACCCCTCTTAGCCTCCCTCCGCAACTCCCCGGTCACAATTTTTAATTACGCGGACGACCTTCAGTTAATTTTTCCCATAGATTCCCTTCCTTCCTCCCGTTTTAACTTCCAGTCCACCATGCTGACCATTGCGGAGTGGATGTACCACAGCCACTTAAAGCTGAACCCTACCAAAACTGAGCTCGTCCTGGTAGGAGGCCCCAATCACCCATGGAATTCCACCTTCTGGCCAACATCTCTGGGGACAGCACCCACTCCTGTGAGCTCAGTCAAAAGCCTGGGGGTGATTATTTCTGAAGATCTTTCGATGAGACCGCAAATCAACGCGGTCACCTCAGCCTGCTTCTTCCACCTCAGGCGGATCCGCAAGATCAGCAGGTTTCTCACCAAAAAAGCCCTGACCCAAGTTGTCATTGCACTCATCACCTCCAGGCTCGACTACGCCAACATGCTGTACGCGGGAATTCCTGCATGCCACCTTCACCGACTACAGCTGGTGCAGAATCAAGCTGCCCGCCTGATTTTCCGCCAGCCCAAACATCAGCACGTCACTCCCCTCCTCCATAGTCTGCATTGGCTCCCTATGTCCAACGTTGCATTTTCAAACTGGCATGTTCTACCTTCAAGGCCCTCTCGGATGCAGCCCCCGCGTTCATCTCTTCGGGCTTGACCCGTCACATCCCTTCTAGAGTTCTTCGCTCAGCATCATTTAATCTCCTTGAGGTCCCCAAATTTAAAAGGAAAAAGCACGGTGGCTTGAGCTTTTCTGTCCAGGCCCCCTCCACCTGGAACTCCCTGCCACCTTCACTCCGTCTCTGCCCAAAGTACGACTGTTTCCGCAGACTTTTAAAAACCCTGCTTTTTCAATCCGCATATGACTAACCCTCTCATCCTGGATCACGTTACCTGTCTATGAGCGCCAAGAAACCGATGGTGATAGTGCGCGTTACAAATAATTTTAACATATTCCACGACCATCAGCCACCCAGCTCGCCACCTTCTCCTCAGTGCGAGATCGCAGGTTGTACCATTGCTTGCATATCTATGGGATGGTCCTCTGGGTGACAGCTAAGGAGTTCCCCTTTTCTGAGATGCAGGCCCAGATCTTCGTCTATTGTCTCTCTGGTACTGTGAAGGAGGTCTTCCCAAAATGTTGGTCCATGTGGGAGACACATTCCTCAGTCGGGAGCCACTGCAGGTAGTAAGCCTAAAGCACTCCTCACTTCCAGAATCTTCCTAGTCTTCTGGGTTGTGGCCACACCTTGTATTTGTGAACTAGCTATTCTGACATTATCATTCTGCATCCAGAAAAAGTATTTTCCTATTCTGCATTTCCCTATTAGGAAATTGCAATTTTGCGATTTCCTTAATTGCAAATACGAATCCGTAGGAATCACTATAAGTGGAATTGCTGGTTACATACACACTCTTTTGCAATTCCCAAATAGCCCTAGGACCAATATACCCAGAGGGTGCCCAGTTTCTCAGGTTTCACTTTTTCCAAGTAATAGGCACAAAGGCAGGTTAAGGCGTTTGGCAGAATCCAGACTTAAGAAACTACTGTAATTGCTGTTATGAGGACTGCAAAAATACACTAAGAGAGCAACCTCTGTTATTCGCTCATAGAAGATTATTGCAAACATGTTTGAAATCATTCCTCAGTGCTGATGACACTGCTTGCAGACAACTTACCAACCAACTGGCCCTGCATCACCACTCATGGTTGTTCATTTTTAGTTTCTGCTCAACTATATCATCAACATGTTATTTAATGTTAAATGGCTTAGATAAGCATATAAATCATTAGGGCACCTTCAGAACAAAATCCACTATCTGCCAGTGCCCTAAGGGTAACTCAGTATTTACTCCCCCCAACCAAATCACTAATTTGATGCCAATTAGGAGTATGCCAATGCAACCAGTGTGCCAGTTCAACCAGGGGATGGCTGAAGTTATTTTCCAAGAACTGCATGCCAATGCACACTCCATACTACAGCTACTGGAAAAGGTTGAGAGGCTCTTCTATATGCAACCACCAGAGAGCCCTTAGTGTGAAGGGAGATGCTCTACTTCCTTATGACAAAAAGAAAAGGCTGCTAGACGTGAGTCTTGATTTGAATTAGTGTATAGGCAAATTAGAATTTAAGGTGACTGCGCCATGGTGACGGTTGACCCGGAAGACCCCTGTTATGATGCATCCAAAGTATTGAAGACTTCAGAATCGGTAGTTTCCTACTTATGTGCTACTTATTTGTCAGGTGCGAATACCGTGGTTACTTGGGTGCTCATGTAATTGCAATTGACAATCATGTACAATACTGAATGATGCCCCAGTCCCTACTGAGGCTGTTTGAGAATTGAACTGTATTCTGAATTTCATGCCCCTCACCCGCCCATATCTGTATTGTAACCCATGTATGATGCATCATCTGCATGTTTACTGAGGAATACTGCTATGACATGGCTGCATATAAGAAAAGTTAGTTCACTACAATGGTCTGTGTACAATATCATCAAACAAGCACAGGAACCCACCACTCTGGTAGAGCTTGTGACAATTAACCAGTGAGCCACACTCTCATATTCTGATGTATAAAGGCCACCAGGTAAATGTCAAGGGTATCATGCACATTCATTATAATTCAGCCCTCACTGCCATAGACTGAAACATGTGGTAAAGGTGAAGCAGGGTTCTAAAATAAGTTTCTCCATTGTTGGATAAGCGATCATGTGAGCAATGTCAATATTCATTTCAAAAATATAATTTGCTTAGTGGGAGCTGCATGTTACTTAGATAGGACATCTGAACATACAGTGTACTGCCTAACACGTGCAGGAGCTGAATGGCATTGATTGAGCTACTCCGGCATTGTGAAAAAAAATTCCCTTTCATCAACCAAACATGTCGGTAAGAGTACACATGCAGGGAAGCAGTAGCAGCCACCACCAATATGAAAATACACTTAGTGAAGACTTGTTTCCAAAGGGGTACACAGTAAACAAGTCATGTTTTCTATCATTATAAACAAAAAACCCACCACGGGGTTTCCCCGATTGTTGTGGAGGGTGCCAGTGTTCTGAAATCCTAGCACTCTGGTTGGTTGGGGGCAGAGCAGGATGGTTAGTGTCCTAGCACTTGCAGCCTACAAAACCGCATGCCTTCCTACTCGCGCAGCGGACGCGCGCAGCCACGAGTCAGTCAGTGAAATTAAATAAGTCTCGGCTAACTCTCAAAGCCCAGCGTTAATTTTAACGCACTGTGTTTTATCGGATTACTGTGTTTAAAAATACCTGTTTTGCAGCTCTTTCCTCACACTTTGCACTTTGATACTTCTTAATTGAGCTCACGCCCACACCTCGGTCCACCACGGGGTTTACCCGATTGTTGTGGAGTGTGCCGGTGTTCTGAAATCTTTGCACTCTCGTTGGTTGGGGGCTAGTTGGGGGCAGAGCAGGACGGTTAGCGTCCCAGCGATGTCAGCTTACAAAACCGCATGCCTTCCTACTCACGCATTGGGCACGCCGCAGGTGTGCCAAAGGCGCACCAAAGGCAAGCTGTCTGCGCCCGTCCGCGCCCCATCCGCGCCCAACCGGGACCAGGGGCCATGTCCACTGACCCAAATAGGGCACCCAGAACTTACTACTCCATTAGCCAACTAATGGCGTACAGTAATCCACCGCTCCCAGACTGTACTCTGCTACATCCTGAAGACCAGGAAAAAAAATGCTTATGCTGCGGTCTTTCTTTTGACATGACCCCGAAACAAAAATCTACTCCAAAGGGCAACAAACATAAAACTCCTCCCAGTAACCATGTTACACTAGCTAGCAAGGAATTCTCTTTCCTTAGCACAAACTGCCGCTCCCTCCCGAAGCACAAAGCTGACATTTTTGATCTTTTGGTCAATGAACAGCTAGATGCCGTATTTCTTACGGAGACATGGCTACACGAAAGTTCTGGCCCTGATGTTGCGGCCACTTTGCCAGTCAACTACGCTATAGTTAGGAAAGACAGGTGCTCTAAAATAGGTGGGTGTATTGCCATTATCTTTAAAAAAGATTACCAGTGCAAATTCGAAGACCTACTGCTCAGGAACTGAGGCAGCATTATTCAAGCTAGCTCTCACCCCGAAGTTTACCTTCTCTGGCATACTTGTGTACCGCCCTCCCAGGCCGTCCGCTCCTTGGGCCTCATCTTTCTCCAGTCTGATTACTCCGCTGCTTATGAATGCTGCTAATTTTTTGATTTTGGGTGATTTAAACCTACACTTGGAGGACCCGACATGTAACATCAGTGCCACTCTCATCTCCGACTTGGCAGCTACGAACATTAAATTACACAATTCTGGCTCCACACATGTGGCAGGCCACCTACTAGACCCTATTTGTTCCAGCCGATCTAGCATTCATTGCTCTCCAGCACTTCCTCTATGCTGGTCGGACCACTTCATCACTGGGTTCCGCCTAGTATCGAGTATATAACAAAGGAGGGAGAAAGATTCAGTCGAAAGAGATTCAATCGAAAAGAAGGGGGAGAGATAGAGAAAGGAATAATTCAGTGCAAAAGAATTTCCTATTTGGAAAAAGACCCATCACTCACCAACCTGGTTGGTGACATGCTTCATCATCTGGGTCCCACCCTGACCGCCGAATGCCGTCAGGGTGTGCTTCGACGCCTGGAATTCCAGCGGAGCGGGTTTTCGTGTATATGGGTGAGTGAAAACGTGAGTGACGAAAAATAAAAGTGATATTTAAAAGTGTCAGCGGTGATCTTCCTAATAATTTAATATGAAGTCACTTGGCACAATTAAAAACTGTGAATAGATATCGTAACTGGTATTAATGGCAAGTGATATCAGTGTTGGTATGTGTGTGTGGTCCGCCTGGTATCTCCAGAAAACTTTGCGTTTGTTATTCCTACTCTTAGGAAATCAACAAGAAACTGGAAAAAACTAGATATGACTGCCTTAAATAACACTCTGTCCTCCAACATGCCCATCTCCAAACAAATGTTGGGAGCTCTCTCAGGTACCATACAAAAATGGCTTCTCAATGCTATTGACACCCTTCTCCCTCTTGCTGATAAAAGGGTCAATAATCATCATCCTCCAGCGCCTTGGTTCACTGAAACACTGACATTAGAGAAGGCCAAATGAAAGGCGCTGGAAAGATGTTGGAGGAAGGACTCCAAAACTGCTTAAAAAAGGACTAAAAAAGACTAGGTCAGCACGTGCGGTGTACGTAACAACAACCATCTTTGGTGCTCTGAACTGCTCCAAAACACTATTCAACATGGTCAAGGAGCTCGCTGGCTCCGAAACCCAATCTAGGACCCCCACACTAAATAAATGGCAATGCGAGGATATGACTACTTTCTTTCTCCAGAAAGTAGAGAAAATATACTCGGAGAGAGTGAGCTGGCAGCGCGACAGACCCCCTACACTGCAATCTACTAATTCCCACAAACCAGCATCCACACTGACCTCAGCCGACAATACTCACCCTGTCCTGGTTAGGGCACTATGTACACCTTCTAATAAACTGGACTCATGGCCCTTATTAAACATAGCCTCCTTTAAATGTCTCCTAGACAGTGTCAAGATTCTTGCTGTTTGTGGAGGCTTCAGACTTCAAGGTCCATAATTCCTGCCACCTGAGAGAGGGCTGACTTGAGAAGGGAGGAGGGGTGGCAGAAGTGATTTATATTAGCATGGGATACATCTGGTCTGGGCCCTAAAAAAGCCAAACCAAGATGGGCCCCCCTGAGCTTGGAGGAGGCTGGGCCATACTTGTTGGTGTTGCGTACCAAATTATTGATGGCGTACAATATCTGAAATGTTATAGCAGGAACGTCAACAGCAGAAGCAACTGTGGGTTAAAAAAATCAACTAATATTTCAGGGAAAAGGGACTGTCTACTGCTACTGCAACTGAGTTAATCACCAGCTGTTTAAAGAGTGCTATGGGGGACAATAAACATGGAAATTGAGTCTGTGAAAGAAAGGCTGCACATCAACTCCCATTAGACACTTGGCCACCAGCAATTGTACCCCTAGTATTGCCCGCAAATGAGATTAGAAATTGATAATCAAGTTAATAAAACATTTGCATTTGCTGGCAACCCTTGTGTAATCACAGGCCCCCTTAAAATCATATCAGACAACAGACTGCTCTCACCACCGGAAGTCGTATTCTGTGCAACTCATCAAAAACACAAAGATCCTTATGTTTCCAACCCACAGCGCCTGTGCCTAGTCAGGGGTTCGGAGGGGCATTTAACTAGTAAGGAAGAAAAGGCTTTGCAATAGCACTTATGTGACTACATCAATACACACTCCACTTCACTGGAAGTACATGTTAAAAGTGACTGTGACTGCTGGAAATTACCTGTTGGGTTGTGGGCGTTGTAGTTCAAATCCTGCTGTTTTTACTTGCCCATGACTGTCTCAATTTCACTTGTTTGTTTGTGGGCTTTGCATCTGAAAATTGACTGTTTTTACCTGCCAGTGACAGCTTAATTTCCCCTCCTAGTTTCTCCACTAATCTGTGCAATACACTCAAGCTCCCTTTTGTCTTAGCAAGTGAGTTGTAATTTTTTGTTTTTATTAAAAGAGAATCAAAAAGACATAGTACACCTCAGAGGCTTAGCAAAGTGTGATTTGAGACTGAAGAAATCTGCTCTTAGGGTTTAAACTGGGTTTGGAAAGGACAAGTAGCACTCAGTTTTGGCTAAGAAAGGGAGTTGTTTAGGTGTAGGAAATGCAGTATTGTCAGTGGCCTAGTTTAGGCCCTTACCTGCAGAACTCCAGAGTGTGGATTAAGCCTGTCTGCCTCCTAGGAGATTCTGAATCGAGGAGCAGCTCCCAGCCCCCTGCCCAGCAGGCTTAGCTTAATGATTGGTTCATTAGCTCCTAAGCAACACTGAGCACTCCTCTTACACCTGCCCAGGCCCCTTAAGCTTTGTGGAGGGAACCCCAAGACATTCACCTCCATTTTGTTAGCTACAGCTTCCCTGTGCCCAACATCCCAGTGAACCAAGGACTAGGAGATGGTAAGAAGATTCCCTAAAACTTTTAAAGTGATTTTCCTTTACCCATGACTGCCTCAATTTAACTTGTTTGTTTGTGGGCTATATATATATATACAGAAATCTGTCATTTTTCCCTGTCTTTGACAAACTAAATTTATCTGTTGGATTGTGTGCTTTGTAGTTCAAATTCTGCAGTTTTCACCTGCCCTTGACTTCCTATATTTACACATTGGATTGTGGGCTTTGTAGTTGAAAATCTGCTGTTTTTACCTGCCTGTGACTGCCTCAATTTCCCTTGTTTTTATTGTAGGCTTTGTAGCTGAAATTTTGCTGTTTTTAACTGCCTATGACTGCTTATTTTTCCCTCCTAGTTTCTCTTCTGCCCTAATCTGTGCTCAGACCTGTGTGTAAGCAATCCACCCAGCTCCCTTTTGTCTTAGCAAGTGAGTTAAAAAAAAGGCAATTTAAAAGATAAAGGAAAATACATATTATATCTCAGAGGCTAAGCAAAGTGTTCTTTGAGACTGAAGAAATCTGCTCTTAGGGTTTAACCTGGATTTGGAGAGTGTGTGTGGCAGTCATTTTTGGCTGAAAGAGGGAGTTGTTTAATTCAAGGGAAAGCAGTATGGTCAGTGGCCTAGCTTAGGTCCTTACCTGCAGAACTCCAAAGTGTGGATTTAGCCTATCTGTCTCCAAGGAGATTCTGAATTGAGGAGCAGCTCCCAGCCCCCTGCCCAACAGGCTGAGCTTGAGGTTGCACCCCCCCCCCCTCTTATATAAGCTGGTATTGGAGGTTACATCTGTGCTCTCTGATTGTCTTTTGTACTTGGTGTTTCTATTGAGCTTAGGGTTAGTGTTCTGATTGGCTGATAGGACTAGGGTTTTCAAATGGTTCTTGGGGTTAGGGTTTCTATTGGATATAGGGCTTAGGGTTTTGTTTCTGATTGGCTGCGAGGACTAGGGCCGGGATTGGTTGTAAGGGGCTGGTCTTCTATTGGACCTAGGGGTTAGGGCTAGTGGTGTAATGGGTAAGGGCTAAGATTCCCATTGGCCGAAGGGGTCACCTGACTATTAGGACTTTCTAAGGTCAGGATTCAGGGCGTCTCAACCCAGGCTTGGGGCTAAGGGTGGAGAGATCAAGGGCAGCTGCCTGTTTGGGCCTTGTCAAGCCAAGGGCCAGAGATGTTGCCCATGTTCCCATTCTCCAGCACCCACCCTACCCCATCCACATCTACACCCAGATTAACACACTCACAGCAAATCCACTCTACTCATTTACTACAAACGAACCCTACACACATTTCAATGTGTTAGCACCCACTACAAAACACCACAAACCATACCTGTACACCCTTCTACCCCAACTAACACACATTATTACCTTCACTCACACACAAAGCACCACTCTATCCTATGCCCTAACCAATCCACTCAACACAAACACATCCAAAATCCACACCATACTTAACTATATCCCATCCAGACATACACTTCCTGCTCTAAGTACTTCTAATAGACCCTTTTCTGCCACCAACAAACCTTATAGTCATCCTCCCATCTTTTCATTCACCAACACCCTCATTTTCTTTTTACCAAAAAACACAATCACACAACCCTTACACTTCACTCCATCACACACATTACCTCTTTTAGCAATCTAATCTAACACAAAGACTCATATCTTGTTCATCCCCTTTCACACACCACATACACTAATTTCCAAAATACATAACCCCCATCTTTACCTTGCAGCTTCCACTTACCAACAATACTTTAAATACAAATTATTCTTGGAAAACAAATACATCACCAACTCCTCTCACTACTCCTCAAAACCAACACATAACACACACACCAGCACAACAAAATCTCACACACACAACATCCCATAATACTTTCTGTAATAAATTAGAAACATACACCCACTCCTACCTACCTGGCTACACAAATAATACACACCCTAAACCAACTCCAGTGCCAAGCTTTCTCTCTTCTCCCACACCTAACACATATACAGTAACACAGCAACACATTTTAACCACATATCCTCCACACATATCCTCCATTGGACAAGTTAGAACCTTACAACAGGACCCACATGCTGCACCTCCACCCCTAACTCATACACCTTCCACCATTAACAGATGCAAACAAAATGGCAACATGCCAATTTTCACAACTTTGCATATCTATGTGTACTGCACAACAAGGCTTCTCTACAAAAACAGCATAGCTCACCAACTCACTCTCAACCACCATCTCCACAGGCTACACATGCAGACCCTTTGAAATGCCTTCTTATCCTGCAAGAAGAGGAATACGTTACAGAACAACTACACTATTGCTATCCGCACACAACTCATACCAGCACTAAGTCACACCTGCTACAAACCCACAAAATACTGCTCACTCTTCTACAGTCACACCATCACCAAAGCACATTCTCTAAACTGCCTACTAATAAATGGTCAATCACTCTAAAACAACAAGCATCACATCGACCACCTTCACACTGGAACACAACTTGGCTTCCTATTCGTAAGTGAATCATGGTTGGGAGATAACATGGCTCCAGTGTTGCATGAAGCCGTTCCTATAGGTTATCAAAATATCACATAATATCGTATAGGCAAAAGAGGAGGTAGCCTAGCTGTTGTATTCAAGAAAATAATAATTATCACTAAAGCTGACAACGTCTTCATACAAGGTTGTGAGGCCCTCTTCACCAGATGCAGCCGTACCCCATCTTACTCCTGTAACTTCCTGCTCCTTTACAGACCTCCACCTAGCAATGCAACATTTCCGACACACATCTAGACACAGTTTCAAACCTTATAACTTTACACTCCAACCAATGCATTCTTGTTGACCTAAACATTTAGCTTGGCAAAGCGAACATGCCTCATCCAAAAGCAAAATCATGCCTAGATGCAATGAACCTCCATCAGATCGTCCACAAACCCACACACATCGCTGGACATATCTTAGATGTAATTTCTGCAACTACAGAACTAGTTACCTTGCAAACAATGACTCCAATCACATGGCCAGACCACCATTTGCTTGCTTTCCACATCAAACAACACAAAGGAACACACCTAACACCATCTTACATGCATCCGCCTATCGACCGTGGAACAAACTCAATTTTGAACACTTAAAAACACAACTAACACCCAATACAGATCTAGGCACAATAAATTCCACTCAAAAACTGTGTAGCCATAGGAAACATTGTATATCCTAATAACACTAAGAACAGAACAACAGAATAAAAAGAAAATTGGCACCTTGGAGAAATACAGAGCTAAAAATGATGAAACTGAAAATTAGAAAGCTGCAACATACCTGTCTCAAAACAAACACAAATCAAGACAAACTTTACCTACAAACATTTAACAGGTTTTACAAGTCAGCAATCAAACAAAGCTAAGAAAAAATACTATTCAGACAGAATTCAAAATGCTAAATTGGTAAATATTAAATTCTATAATATTATCACCAAATTCCATAAACCAAATTACCTAGAAGGAGCTTGTCCCATTACTCAAGAATTCACAGACAAACTGGCAAATCATTACACAAGCAAAGTTGGACTCCTACTTAAAACAAAGAAAAACCACCAGCAATAACCCTTTTGCAAAAAAACACTCCAAGAGTACTCTAACCCATCCCCTCCATTCCTTCCAACAAATATCACACAATGAATTTATGGACCTGGTCAAAGCAACCAGGCCTGCCAGCAGCCCTTCTGACCCTTGTCCACCACAAACCCTCAAGAAAAAAGTCTAACTACTTCTGCTCTCACACCAGTAACAAGAATCATCAACAATTCCTTAACTACGGGAATATTTCCAGAAGATCTAAAAAAAAGTCATACATACACCCATTACTAAAGAAAACAAACCTGGACACGCTTAACCCAAACAACTACAAACCGATTACAAATGGACCTTTCCTGGGCAAACTGAGCAGCATTCACCCAGATGTAGCAATTCATTGGAAGCAATTCCATACTTTCAGACGTCCAAACAGGACTCCATTCAGGAAGAGGCACAGAATCTGCCCTCATTGCCACCTGGGATGACCTTAAGAACACAGTTGACCGGAACGGGGTTACTGCGCTACTTCTCTTGAACCGCTCAGCTGTCTTTGAAATGGCTGACTTTGGCACTCTAATACAAAGAATCTATGAAGCCAGCACAGAGAGGACTGCTCTGGACTGGATCACATCCCACCTTCGAAACAGAACTAATGTCATCCATACCCCCATTCTCAGTACTTCACAAAAGCAGGGGTCCCACAAGGTCTATCTCACCCATGAGTTTTCACGTCTACATGAAGTCTTTAATGGCACTGATCAATCAATTTCACTTCACATGCTATAGTCATGTAGGTGACACACAAATACTCCTTTAACTGAAAAGCCCAAAGACAGTGGAAACTCACATATCTCACATATTTTCAGTTGCTTCAGAGCTGTGGATCAGTGGATGACTTGGTGCCATCACAAATTGAAGGCTTCCAAAAAGAAAATAATCACATAAGGCGATTGGAAAAATGATGACCTACTCGCCGACTGGCCTGATGATCTGGGAACGTCGCCTAAAGTATCAAAGGAAGTGCAGGTGCTCCAAGCTATTGGGAAAAGCACAAGTGGACAAACTAGCAAGATCAAGTGTCATTACTATAAAAACTCTGTGACGCATCTTCCCTCACCTAGGATCTCCACACAAGGACCAGGCTACTTTCTCTCTTGTTCTGTCTAAACTCGATTACGCAAAGAGCCTCACTCACAGATCATCTGTAAAAACAATGAAAAGGCTACAGCAGAATCAGAACTCTGCTGCCGGACTACTCTTACATATATAGCTACAAGCCTACATCCCCCCTGCCGTGAAGGCCGTACATTGGTTACTGGTTGCCAGAAGATCCACATTCAAGCTGCTTTGTATTACCTACAAAACAATACAAGGAACAGGACCGCTCTTCATCAGGATTAAAATCACCAAATATATTAAACAAAGGAACCTCCGCTCTAGATTGGCACCTCACCTCAAAACACCACCATACAAGAAGCAAAAACATAGGTGGCGCATCCTTCTCTGTTCAAGCAGCCAAACTATGGAACTCTTTACCCCTAAACATAAGATCCACAGATAACTACATTATCGTCAGAAGACTACTCAAGAGTTGCCTTTTCCCCACATAACCACCGTACTAAAACATAACTATACAGCATATCCCTCTGTATATAAGCATGTATTTGGACTATAGATGTGATCTGATTAACAAATTATTCTATGTTTAACATGTATATAGGTGACTGCATAAATAAGGAAATATTTCATCATGAGTATTTATCTACAATACCTTCACTATTAATATACAAAATAATTAACTTAAAGTACAGCAACACTTGAAAGCCTGAGTTTATTATATACAACTTAAATCTACATATATTACCTTCCTCATAAATATATACCTTCCATGTAATTATGTATCTTTATATGTATTACTTTACTCCTCATTCAGCATTTCCGATGCACTGCCCTATATCTCACCCTATACCTATATCTCAATATATCTTCTACCTCCACTCTCTGACTCATCTCAGATCTCATTCTACTCCTCTCTCTAATGCACTTACCAATGTCTTGCCCTATATCTCTCTCAATATATCCTCTACCTCCACACTGACTCATCCCAAACCCCATTCTACTACTATGACCCCCAAAGTAACCCTTTCTAGAATTTTCCCTCCTTCACCCCTCCTTTTATCATCTCAAACCTCTTTTACTATTCAGATATCCCAAAAAAGCCTTTCTAAACCCTTCCCTCTGACTCTCCAGCCCTCCTCCTCCCCTTTACTCATCCCAAACCTCCTCCTACTGCTTTGAGCTCCAAAAACAAAGCACTTTCTAGACCCTTCCCTCTTCTATCCCTCCACTATCTATTTGAATCCAGCTAACAGTCTAACCTAACACGGCCAACGCGTAAATTAATTTTATATTTCCCTATACTAATTTCCCAATAATTCTGTTTTTGTTCCTTAGTAGCGAGCTACAAGCATAAAGAGCTTCAACACCATATCAAGGACAGCAAGTGTTATATATATGCAAACCCTTCCCTCCTCTACCCCCTACTATCCTTTTTCAATGCAAATAACAAACTCACATGTCCACCCTTCAAATGTATTCCATATCTCTCTATACTAATTCACCACTAATCCTTTTTGGGTTCCGGGGTAGCTTGCCACTTGCCAAAAAGGTGCTTTGACGCCTCGTCAGGTGTAGTAAGTGCTATATAAATGCAACTACAATTTCTACTGATTTGCAATTTGGAAATCGCGAATCCCGAATTTCATACAGAGGGCCCTATTTTCCAGAATATCTTTTCCTAAATTGCGTTTGACTACAATATTGTCTCCTGAAAATTGTTTACAAAAAATATTGCACTATGGAGTTAATAATACACAATCTGCATCTTGTGGAGAAATATTTATGTAAACAATATATAAACCATGATACATTTGGCAGGCAATATCTAGTCAACAAAATTCTAACATACAACACTGCCAGGCCGCGTAGTGGGGCCATGAGACCCTGGTGACTTTGGGGTGTGCTTAGAAGCCAGAGTCCTTGTGATGGCAGGGTGCTCATAACAATTAAATGCATATTAGGCTCTTAATTACAGTGGTGACTGACCAATATGAAATTTTGCAGTCTTTGGTCACAGCTTCATAATTTAAGTGCTGCAAGGAATTTGGTGCTAAAACCGATCACCCATCACAATCAGCGGGAACTTGAACCTTAATTTGGAACAAGTCTGGAACTGGGGTAGGCTCTTTGCTTGTTTTTGTGGTGGATTTTAGTTGAGCCCAAAGATTACCCAAAGATTATTTGTCTATTTGAGACCAGATCCAATTAAGTGCTGTGTCCCTCTCACACAAGTGTTTCACCCAACCTGCCTTTTTTTGCATGCTTCTGCACCAGAAACTACAGTGACGTTTTCTGGACTCGGCAAGAAGCACCCTGTCACAGCCCTCCTGCCCGCAGTGTTAGACCTATCTTGCGGAGAATGGAGAAGCTGAACAGAAAGGTAGAGTGAGAGGGAAAAAGACAATACTGGTGAACCCTTTGACACAGCACACTCAACTGAACCACGAACACAAGAGAGTCAGGAGGGATAGTTGGAGAAGTCGATAGGGGACACCAGAACAGTACCCTCCATTTCTCACCTCGCATAGGCTTTCAGTCTTGACTTGCACTAAGGAAATCTGTACCTTGTACAAGGGATCAGCCCAAACGTAGCAGCTGCTGTGACCCACATGTAAGTAATAGGAGCATTATTAAGTGTATTGTATCAAAGCCAATATTATATTGAAGCCCTCTAACTTTTATGCAAAGTACTTTTTGTGTGTCAGAAGCAAACTACTTTTTCTTCAATTGAAAGCATTGGCTTGACAATGATTATTGGCCAAGATTATGTTATATTTTGGGTTTCTCCCCACACCACATCCCTGAGTAAGCTTTGGGCAGCTTGAATTGACTACACTGAAGGATGAATATTTATGAGGTGTAGTTGGTGCTCTGTTTTGTGTTGAATAGTAAGGTAATGCCCCAAAACACTAGTGACACACACCTCTGATTTCTGCAGCTTGAGACCAGTATCCATATGTCTGCTCTGGGACACCGGAAAAAGTTCCTTCAAGTGTGATGGAGGACAAAGGCAGGGACCCCCCTTTCATTAAAGATGAGGTCGCGGTATAGAAGATATTTACTCACCCCAAATAAAAAAACAAAGACGGACATAGAAGATTGAAAAAGGCAGGCTGCAAAATGAAGACGGAAAGCATAATCATTTCTGTGTCTCAGCCAGTGCCTGTTTTACCCAACCCACATCACCCATCTTGCCTGAACACAGAATGGTGGCAAGACTTCAAAAACAAAAATGTATGTAGTGGTTGCCCTTATGAAAAAATAGAAAAAAAAGATTAGCCAGGGAGTTCATCATGAAGATGACTAAGGGCCTGATTTAGATCTTGGCGGATCTGGTCCCGCTGTCACTTTTTCGACCATTTCACCACCCGCTTACTTGGCGGTCTGCTCGCTGTATGTAGATGTTAGAGAGTCCATGGATGAAAGACCACTTGAGTGCCACCGACTCCGCCAGCAATTTTTACCCAAGTCGACTGCATCATAGGCAGAAGCGGCTGTTGGTGGGAGTTCAGCCAAGATTACCACTGGGCCACTCACGATGTGCCTTTACGTTGGGGAAACTGTGGCAGGGATACTTCCCACTTTGAATTGGTGGAATCACAGCGAATGAGGTAGAAACGTACCTTTTTTTATATTTTCCACTTCCATTTCTATCTTGGAGCCCATTGTCCAGGTCCTCCCTTTGCTGCTACTACATGACCGTGACCCTAATCAACTCTGTTATCTCCGGGATCTAGGGTAAGCTTATTTTCACTCGTCTTACTATGAATAGTGTGTTGACAATTTCTTTAGTCTTGTGTATATTTATATTGCTCTTACATGCATTTTTTTTATCTGTAATGCATGAGTGTACATTTTACAACTTATCAAGGTAAAATGAACATACCTGTATTGCCACTTTAAAAAAATAATGCTTTTGTAGTGGTTGTGGGTGTTGTGCTTGTGGTGCCTGTGGGTGTGCATTCAATAGTGTGTGTGTGTGTGTGTGTGTGTGTGTTGTTAGTGTGCTATGCAATATGTAAGAAAATGGTCATAACATATTATCTACATATAGTTTAGAAGCAATCACAACATATATGTGCCTTGTCACATAAATCAGTAGTCATTACCAGTCTCCAGTTCACTAGGGACTCAATCTGCCAGCAAACTGACTCTAGGACAATAGCAGCACAACAGGGACAAGTCTAAATTGGTTCGACGCAAACCTGCCGACCTGATAGCAATGGAGAACTGTTAGCCAGCAGAGGAGTCTGCTCCCTCAATGACGGTGCACTGCTTATGCGATGGGAAACAGTCTGTCGATGTGGATGGTGATTCAGCCAGCACACTTTGGGCGGGATATAGTCAGCTTGGCGGAGTACTTGGATACTCCACTGCGGAGGGTCAACGCGAATCCCGCCAAGATCTGAATGAGGCCCTAAGACTCTGCAGCAAAACGTTCTAGAACAGATAAGTCACACTTATCAAGAAGAAACAACTTAGCAAACAATTTTTCTCAGCAGGAGTTAACTTGGACAATGTTCAGAATGGGCTGCAGTTCAAGAATGCCTGAATTCTCTGACCTTCCATAGGGCTGGTAATTGTTTCATTTTTACAGGATATAGAGGAGAAGGATTTTGCATTTATTCATTAACTTCTTTATTCTTTTCTTGGTTTTAAAGAGCATGTGATTGCTGAAGGCCTCCTGGTGCTGAATCGAAAGGTATATCACCAAGCAGCCGTGATCATAATTAATAATTGGTGATGCAAAAAAAACAGGTTTCAGCTGTTTACGAAATCTAAATAGAAATTGGTCTCAGATTGAAGAGGAAGTGTGCACTTTCCATGATTCTGCCATTAGGTGTGCAAAGGAGCTATCGCCTTGCCGAATCTTAGCTAATCTAGAAACTTGAAGCATGTACTGTTTGAAGCTGGTTGCTGTATGTCTACTTTAGCTAGGCTACGTATGCACGCTTAACCTTTGGTCATTCTTGGGCTCTACAGTTTTTCCCATTTCCGTGCATGGTTTATCAGTATTCTGAGTGCTGATTCTTACAGGAATTGTACTGCAGGCAAAGATGCCAAATGCAGCCAGAGGTAGACTGAGATCAGTAGTAGGAAGTCTCTGCAGAATCAGAGGAAGGACTGCAAGCTGGAGCTTGTTCGGGTAAGACAGATGATGTGGGTTGGGTAAAATAGGCTCTGGCTGAGACACTGAAATCTAGCCATGATTGGATAATGCTTCCAGGATTCATTTTACAGCCTACCTTTTTCAATCTTCCATGATCGTTTTTGTTTTTTTTATTTTTGATGAGATGATATATTTTCCGTAGTGCTACCTCATCCACGTGCATTTTTATGACAGGGGCTCCCTGCCTGTGTACTTCATTGCACATGAAGGAACTTTTTCAGGAGTCCCAGAGAGGAAGGACTACAAAATGGGGCTTCAAGGACTCTGCAGTTAGCAACACAAATCTGTTTTTCTGAGTATGCTGTATATACAGATCTAGATCTAAGATGCCCAGACAAATTTGAGGATGTTCCCTAAGATCTTGCATGCTTGAGCTGGTGCTCATGGAACTACAGAATTAGAAAGCGGAGAAAACTCTGCAATATCTTAGTGGCAGATGTAAATGATCGTGGAGTTGCTCAGTTGGGAGGCAATCCCATGTGTGTTTTATTAAAGCGTTTGTCTCAGTTGAGTACAAGCAATCTGCTTCTGATATGGATGTCCATCATCTTTTGGCATAGAGGTGCTCTCAAGCATGAACATGATCATTATTTATGTTCCAGAATGCGTGATATATTTTTAAGGCATCACGTACATGTCTGGGTTTGAGACACCACAGGTCAGTCCTGCACAAGGTGCAGATGGTTCAGCATGCTGCAGCACGACTAGTGCTGAAGTGGCCAAGGAGGTCATCCGCATCGGCGGCGTTACAAAAACTTCATTGGCTGACAATTCATAAACGAGTCCTCTTCAAGGTCCTTATTATCACCTTTAGATCCTTCCACTCCATGGGCCCTCAATATCTTCAATCCAGATATAAACGATACACTCCCTCGCATAGTTTAAGATCATCAAACGCCAATCTGTTGAGAATACCAGCTTTTAGATTGAATCTGAAGGGAGAAAATCACTCATAGTGATAGGCTCAAAGGCCTGGAATAAACTTCCTGTTAATCTGCGTCAGATTACAGCTGAATCCCATTTTAGGAAGGCCTTAAAAACCTGGATCTTTACCGCCTCTGACACCCTGTGCAAGTCTCTGATCTGATTCCCTGTCTGCCTTTATCGTTCGCAGTTAATTGGTTAATTTAACTCTTCGGGTTCCGCACAGCGCCAAGATGCTCCTTGGAGTGAAAGTTGCGCTATATAAATGCCATATTACATTACATTACATTACATATTACAGGGTAAAGTTTAGGAAGTATAAACCAGACAAAGTGCTTGAAAACTATTTCAATATGTGGCAAGTGCCGATTACCTGGTCTTAACACCTCTGTGTGATATTCTTAGTGTCCACAATAAAATAGATTTCAAATTCCCTTTACCCATCACAATATACCAGGCCAATGGCTCCATAACTTAAGAAGTAACATGCACGAATCTATAAAGAGTCAGGTATATTGATTTTGACAGATACAAGATTCACTACTCAGGAGTCTTGGCATGGGCCCATAAGTAGAGGAATGTACTGGTTTGTTAGGATTATCTGATGGGTCCACTGTCAGATTAGAATTTATCAATGGGAGAGTCCATGCACATTTCACCTGGTGTATTTGGTGTCTACAGAAGATGGCCCAGGTAGACTTGAGGAAAGGTAAATTGCTGTCTGTGTTCATTCTAATGTTTGACATCCAATATTGCCACCGTTCATGAAAGGCAGCCTTGGTGGCAATAATTTATACCTCAGCTATGGCAAACCTCATTAAACAGAGATGCTACTAGGTGAAGTTAGAGATGCTACTAGGTGCAGTTGTTCCATAATGACAGCCGTCTGTAAAAGGACATCTCCAGAGCAGAGCGCAAACCATCACCTTCTTCCACAAAGGGCTGCTCAGGACTAGGATGGAAAGCCTGAGAGCGGGGTTCAGCAAAGCTTCAGAAGCTAGAAGGATTCTGTGGCAGTCGAAAATTGTGGATTCAACCCCAACACAGTGGATTGAGACGACAGGTATTATGCTGTGCGAAAGCCTTGGATGAAAAGTTCACAAAACTGCAAAAGCTTTGCCCCTCCTTTAGCAGTACATGAGATGAATATTTCCGGATAGCCTCAATCTTTTTCTTGTCCATTCTGGAGACATTGGGCCGAAACCAAGGAATTCCTTCAAATGTATCAGGAAACCAAATTTGTTCAGGTTTGCATCAGATTGTGAAGGTGAGATTGGCGAGTTACTGCTGAGCATGAGTGCATTCTGGCACATGCATCAAGAAAAGCTTTTGCGAGTCCTTAATTGCGAATATTAAGGAATCGCAATTAAGGACTCGCAAAAGCCTATGCATGTAGGAATCGCTATTAAAATAGCGATTCCTTAACATTCATTAATTGCGACTCCCAAATTGCGAGTCGCAATTAATGAATGGCTTCCCATTCATTCCTATGGGCCTCCAGGCCCATAGGAATGCATTGGAGATTGCGGGAGCAATTTGCGAGTACCAGTAGGTACTCGCAAATTGCTCCCGCAATTTCTAGGGTGCAAGGGTGTCAAAATGACACCCTATTGCACCCATGTACTTGAACTCTGCACACATGTTGCATACACACATGCTCTAAGGGCATGTGTGTGCGCAACATGAAACTTAGAAAAATGCAAATAAGTGCATTTGTCTAAGTTTTAGCAAATTACTATGAAGTCCAGCTTCATGGTAATTTGCTCCCGCTAATAGCGAAATCGCTATTTTTTAAACTTTAATGCATTGCATTTAAGGAATCTCAATTAGGGATTCCTTAAATGCAATCGCTATTTAAGGAATCGCTATTTTGAGATTCCTTAAATTGCGATTTTTGCATTTGGGATGATGCATCCCAAATGCAAAAAATACCGGTCGCAAAGGGGCAGATTCTGAGAATCTGCCCGTTTGCGACCGGTTTTGTGGTTGATGCATGTGCCTGATTATTTTATAAGGGGTGTTTATGCAGTGCAAACCCAGTCCCAAGGCAGCAAAGGAACACTGGACATAGAGGAATGCACTATCTATACGCGGAAATAGAGGAACACGAGAGCGTTTACAAATCGGTGGCAAGCAAAAGTGCATCTAACTGAAGGTGAGGAAGGTGTGCGGGAGGTCTGGAGGAAAAAGGGAGGTTGTTTGAAGGCTGAGAAGGAAAGCAAGTGAGATCTTTTCTGAAGCTCTGTAAGCAAAGAGTGTGTCTTGGGTGCAGGAAGGGGGGTTGCTAGCTTGGGAACAGGTGAAGAGAATACTTCTTTGCTGGTGCCTTCTTTTCGAAAATTTAGGATTAAAAAGGTTCTGTCGCCTCTGAAGAGTTGCTGGTTGCTGTCTGTGAATGTATGTTTATTTGTGACATAGTCCAGCTTATTTGAAGGGAATGCCTTGAAAATAGCAGAGCAGGCTTTGAAGTGGATGCAATAGAGTGCTACGTGGATGGTTTGGCATCATCTTGTTTCTGAATGTTAGGGCTGCACTCAGCAGTGTATTGCTTTATCTGGGATATCAGAGTTGATGATGTTATAGTAGTCAAAGCCCAGGAACCGAGGGACTGGCTAGTTCAAACCAAAGTAGGCATGGGCTAAATTTCCGTTCCGCTCGCGGAAATTGCGATAATTTGACATTTTCGCGTTCCATGGAGAGCGCGAAAATGACAAAATTTCCGCATTCCGCAGCTTAGCGATAATTTGTTTCTTGCTCGCGCTGTAAAATAGTACATTCTCGCGCGCGCGCAATCGCCTTACCTGAATCCCCGCGTTCGCCAACAAGTTTTCCCGATCCGGTCGCGTTCTCCACGAGATGTTGGATTGTTGGTAGCCATTTGCGCTGTCTCGCGACAGTTCACAGTAATGTCATTGGTCGCGCGATCACGTCTTTCTTCTCCCGATCATGCACCGCGAGAAGAGTGAAAACAAGATGGCCGCGCCCGCGAGCAACCACATGGGTAAGTTGGCGAGCCGCGACCACGCAGAAAATAGCGCGAACGGGCGGGAAAAAACTTCCGCATCTTCACGATATTTCTGCATGTTTGCGGAGATTTTTAACATTTTCGCGATAATTTGCGAAAGTCACTTTTGGAAATTCCGCCCACCCCTAAACCAAAGCAGAGAATAAGCAGCATTTAGTTCAATATTCTGGGAGCACCAGACTGGCAGCCATGACAATCTATTTGACCTCAGAGTTCTTCCCCGAGCTGGAACGTGGGCTCTATATTACATATCCAGTCCCTGGCACGTGGGCAGCACTCTGATATTAATCAATTCTAGTGAATCTCTTTAGTTTGAAATTGCAGACTCCCAGATTGTGCCAGTTTCTCTCCTGAGGAGGGGGTTGAGGGGGTCTCAATAAGGCACCCCTTGCACTTGTTAAAGAATCCACTTTGGTAACGCGCTCTATTCCGGTGCTCTTATGGCACTCCTTTTATATTTGCCTCCCATGGGACTGGAGAGAAAGGGCACAGAGAAAAGGCTGGATTGTAAATATCTGTCTCCCTTCTGGGAGTAGTAGCTACCCTACATCTTGAGAATGCCATTTGTACAAATAATAAGATGCATGGGGTCAGCTAAGGTTAACCCTACAGGCAACTGAAGTGAAAGTGAATAGGTTCAATTTTCCATTCACACTTGTTTCCAACATTTACAATTGTTATAGCTCTAGTAGTGCATAATATTTGCGAACGCCCATATTCACTGCAACAGTAAACACAAAGGGGCCCCATTTTGCACTGGCCACTGGACTTAATTTAGAAGATATGCCCAGTAAACCTCACTCCTGAGTGTAACTACATCACCCCAATCAGACTATGCTACCATTTGAGACAATAGGAAGGGGGAAACCGAACATTCCTTGGCTCTGGGTGCAACTAGAATGTCCACGAGGACCGCAAAAGATGCAGAATTGATGCTGTCTTGGGAATCAAAGACCTTGCGAAAAGGGACAAAATACAGGTGCAAACTCAGACTGTAGGATGAAATATCAGAGATGGAACATCTGCACAGATCTTCTGGGACTTTCACCCTTGCAGGTTAAATAAAGCATAGTTATGGAAAGTTGCAACAAAATATATGAGAACGGGTTCAAACATATGGAGGCAACATGATGCACATTTTATAGATATATTGCGAGATGTGAATATTTACATAAGGATCATTTGAAATAGGAGGTCTAGATCAGATTAATGTGATCCAAGCAAAATCACCCTTGAATAAGTGGATCTTCAGTGAAGCTTTAGATTCCATTAGATAACTGATCCAGATGAAGAACATTCCAATATAAGGCCCAAATAAATAAAATGAACAGAAACTAATGACACACAAGTGGCTTTGGTACCATGAGAAGGTGGAAGTGAAAAATATGCAGGGTGTGTCAGGAATGACTCTGGAAAAAAGCTTAGCAAATGGGGGGACGCCCCATGAACTGTCTTGATCAATATGATGAGGAGCTCAAGCTGACAGCTGGGCGACTTGCCCATGGTAGATGAAACATCTCAACTCTGCAATAATAATAAATGGCCGTAATCCCCATTGGGAAATCCTCATACAAAATGGATAGGCAGGTGATGGGGAATGGCGGGTACTTATACATACTGTTAAGTGGGAAAATGGGGAATGAATTTCCAACAACCACATGCACGGTATTCCAAATGTGGCATACGCTACATAAAGAAATGGGTTGGGGTAAATGCTCACGCCTAAACCCTCCCTATCGGTGGGCACACGCCTGAAAACGGTGTCTATGCACACAGTATTTAAAAGATAGGATGCCTTTGGTTGATCATCGTTGGGAGATGTCTGGGATAAAAATGCATAATATCATTCTCACATCTGGAGAAAGAGTATTTGATGGACTTCTCCAAAAATTCTAGTACCTGCAGCTCTATTATGCAGTTCAGTCCCAGATAACTAATGACGAGGATACCGTGGAGGACTCTCCACTGGAAGGGCACCTTGTGGATAGGAAAATGCCTAAAAGTCTGGCACACATACACTATTCTTATGGCACACACAAAGCTAGAACTGCATGGGTTAAAGAAACAATGGGTAAAAGATGTCACTGACCTAGACGACGAGATGTGGGCTGATGCGCTCAGGTTCAACAGTGAGACAGCAATAAAGATTGGCTTTAGGACTCATACAGCTGAAAACATTACACACAATATACTATAGCAGAACCTTGTCAGTGGGGCTGAGCACCTGACGATAGATGCATCAGAGGCTGTGGATAAGGGGGTATATTCTTTCATACACGATTGAGCTGTCCTAGTGTTCTGGGATTTTGGAGGGCAGTCATATGGCAATTAAATGATATAACTGACTCCCCTCTTGTGATGGATGCCCCCTACTTCCCTTGGGCGTGTGGGGAACCACAGACGTGACACACCACATTTGGACACTGATCATCCTCAGACTAATTGTAGCCAAGAGAGATGTAGCTGAGAAATAGGGAAGTACGGAGACCCCCCATGTTTGGGCCTGGAGAAGAGGCATGGATAATTGCATGTCAATGGAAAATTTATTTACAGTGATAATGGATGTCCCAAAAATTTGAAAAGGTATGTGGAGGATATATGACTAACCCCTCGCACCACTTGGGGACACAACGCATATGCCTGACCACCCCCATTGGACTATGACTGTTGGAGGTGGCATCCCTACCCAACTTTCTTCAACCTAGTGAGTGACTGCTGTAGAATTCATTGGAGACACTCCACTGTTTTTCAAGGAGGATTCGACATGGGATCTGGGAATGTGGTGTATGACACATAGATGTTTGTGCCTTGGTATTAAAAATGTACTAATCAGCTTGTTAATGTTGTTTATTATGTTGGAAAATCACTAAAATATGATTTTTGAGAAGATTCCCCATGATTAGTATTGAAGACCACAGATAATAAAATGGGCAACATTTCTACCACATGACCACTGCTGGAATTGTGATAGTGACAACTGTGACTTACTTTGTTCACATACTGTGGTTCTGCCAGGCCCTAGACCAGCATTGGAAGTCAGTGTGGTCTCAACTGCAATGTTATCATTGACTCTCGAAACACCCTTCTCTACAGCTAGTGATTCTCCATGACATTGCCGATGTCCCAGACTTACATGTGCACACACATAGGTTGCTTGTCAGTTTGTTGGCGGTGGCCAAAATATCCAGTCTCCGACATTGGTACCAAGCTTACACACACATGCATGTAACAAATGGCTGGTTGAACTGCCCAAGGTTGCCCTCCATGAACAGACACGCACAAAAGTAATGACAAACTTGAAACTTTTGAAGGGTTCTGGGGGAGCTTTCCTCTCTTTAGAAGGAGGTGTCATTTGACTCTGTTATCCCTAAGGTCTTATACCAAACCTCATAATGCTTTATACTAAAATTGCTTCTCCTAACTTCCCATGCTCCCCTACGAACTGACACTTCTTCTACTGCTACAGTAGAATACTGAGTATTGGGAGGCATCATCTCACCGGCCTACCCCCAACACCCTTGGGGCCCTCCTCCCCTACCCAGTCTCATGGTACCATCACAGCATATCATACTGTACTGGTATGTGTCTTTCATTAATAACAGTGATGAAACACCAGTCCATGCCTCCTTATCCCCACTCCTTTTCTCCAGGTCCCCTGGTGTGGACCAATGTATAACCGGCTATAGGACATCTCTGGGCTCATTTGCTACATTTGCTCCAACTGGCATCTCTCAAAACGTATAACACAAGTGCCATGCACTCTGGGTGAAAGGAGTGGAGTTATGGAGGTGCTGTTGATTGCATTGTTTCTTACTGTTATTTTATTGTCTCTAGATATGATATGATAGATGTATGTTTGCAATACCCATGCCTAGAACATGTGCATGTTTTCTGTATTATATAGGGCATTTACAAAGATGGCAACGAATACCTACCTTGATCCTCCCCATTCTCTTTCCTCCCTGGCCCTTCTTTCACCCAAATTGCATACAACAGATAGCTCAGTGGTGTCTCTTAAGATTCTCTAACTGCCTGCTATCACACCTGCCCAAGTGGGTGTATCTGATAATTAATGATCAAATTAATTACCAGATGTTTGACAATCTCCAAAGTCCCTGACACCATTAAGCACTACAGCTGCACTGTCATCCAAATATACTCTCTAAAAGCTGCAGATCCTACAATCGACTGCACTGTTGCAGGTCCCCCATGGAATTCGAAACTACTACAAAAAATAGTCACTAGCTGTTTGGGAGGGAAATGCCCCTGATAACATGCTGAGAGTGTGCATCCATGTCCTGGGTTCCTGGAAATAACATCTTCATATGCACTGTCAGTAGGAGACTCCTTTCAAATTTGAACATTGCAATTAATTGATTGGGCCAATGCAGAATAAATACAAAGCAGATGCTTATGTGCCAAGAATTTCCTTGACCAGGGCTAGGAGATACATAGCAGCGAGTTTGAGAACCACTTGAGTTCCAGTGCTGCGATCTCTGATTGCCACTCACCCTCCAAGTTGGAAACTGAAATTGCATCAAGAAACCAGTTGGAAGTGCTGTCTAATCTGCATTGGTTAGTTAAGGTAAGGGCCCCCAAAAGTTTGCTAATGTAGAAAAATATCAGCCTTATTCAATGGTTTCATAGATAATGTGTGGCACTGACTTTTGAGTCTTTAGACCACATCAGCTTACCGAGTAGGCTCTGCTTAGCTAACTTAAGGGCCAAGTGCTAAAGGGATATTTCTGGTGATCTGTTTTGGGTCTAATAGTAAGGTGACCCCAGGTAAAGGATCCAGTTGGCACAACTGGTGCTCAGTTACTCTTAATGCCCTGGGTCCTTCACAGACGGTTAAAATGCTAGCCACCTCCGGCACACATTGAATCGTAGGGCAACCTTGACAAGGATCAGTTTGGATTAAGACCCAAAAAGGGCAAGAAAAAGCACTTACAACTGTTCAAGGTGAACTACTCAAGATGAAGGGTAACTCGGCATGCTGATCCTTGTTGGGCTCTTACGTGTATTCAACACTACTACAGCATCCTATCCACGGATTCCAATCACTAGCCAACCATCAGGTTCTATCAAATCTCCACACTTTCATGAAGGTACGCTTAGTTGTAGCGGGCGTGTTAATTTTTCAGAGTCAAGACTGTGGTCAAGCGCTGATTTTGAATAATCCCTGGGAATTTACCAAATCGCAGACAAAAAGAAACTTAAAATAAGTGTGCTTTCAACAAATTATTTATCGTACAATTTGGGTAACCAAATTTAAGTGTTCTAGAGGAAATCTAGGGAGTTTCTGTCTAGCCAGTCTGAAATGACCGAACTGCAGTTGATCAAGTAAGGTTCACTCATTTCAAATTGTCTCTACAATCTGACCTCCAATTAAAACTGAAATGCTATAGTAACAATGCCTTTAGAAACAACTGCTACAGTAAAAATTGATTTAGGATGTGATTTCACTGCACGGCCCAATTAAAATGAATGAGAAAGGAACTGTTCATCCATTTCTAATGCAATCAGATAATGCATGACATCGGAAAAATAATGATTTGTACCTTTTAATTTTACAGATCCACAGAGCTGCATCTGGCTCTAAATAACAGCTTTGATAATAATAATGCATGAAAACGCCACAGGTTATAATACAAAACGTTGGCATTGAAAACAACACATACAAGGAATAAATGCTACAATAGAATGAATGGGACTGTCAATTACCCACCCTTGCAGAGGTGATATGAATATCTTTGGTTTCAATTTTACACCGCACCACCCAAAGAACTGTACCATCTCACTACTGGAAAGCGTATGTCTATATGAATTGCAGCGCCCTGAGACATTAACAGGTGGTAGGCCGCGCTCTATAAGAATCCTTACTGACTGATTGATTGTTGTGTATCTGCAAACTAACCTGTTTAGCCTCAACAGCAACATCTGCACTATCTGCAAATCGACTTGGCTGCTTTTTCCTGGTGCAAATAAACAATAATAATATAGAAAAACCCAAATCCTAGTAATTCATTAAGACCACTCACTACTATCCATTGTCTTTAGGTCAATAACATAAAAGTAATTCTTCATAACATTAACTTTTTCTTTGTATTTCCGAAAACACAATGGCTTCTTTGAAAGACTCTCTGTAAAGTGTGATCAGAAAAAATTATCCTCCTTTTCATTCCAGTCTTAATGAATAAATATGCCATACTTCAGATGAGTGAGCACATAGTTCCACATATAACGCAAGGCTTCCAAGACTTGATGTACTTTGTCATTTATTATTTACTATCATATTGCATAACTATCATTTTAGTATCGCTTTTCAGACTCCTGTCTAGCTTACTAATACTAATTATTCGAGAACTTTCCAATGAAAACCTTCAAGTTCAGCAACGAGTCTAGAGTCAGCGTTTCTCTGAGGTAAATTACTATATGGGGTTTACACAAACAAGGTTAAATTGTTTCAATGAAACAGCTCCAGCATCTTCACACCGTTTGTTCGAGTTTGGTAAGTGAGATAGGTTTTTGTGTCTAATAGTATTGTGGAAGTTGAAAATGTTTACGTAAATGTAACCTCATAATAATATATAAATGTGCCTTAGCATAGAAAAATGCATGTCAATATAGTGGTATGGGGAAATGTGCTTTATTAAACATGAAAAAAGCGAAAATTATGCTTATTTCTGCAGAAAGGTTCAATTTCTATCATTCTTTCAGTACTAGGTTGCAATATTTTCTTGATTCTTTCCTATCACTTGAAGGAAATAACGTTTATTTTTAAATGCTGACTTAACGTTATAATTTGACATCTTCGTGAAATGCGCTGTTTGCTGCAAAATGCATCACTTTTCTTCTCACACCATGTGATTTCATCATATTTCACAGAGCAGTCCATTGTTACACAATGGGACACTGAACAGCTAACAAAGTCGGCTTGCAATGGTGCTCATGAGAACCTTCCAGATATATCATTTTGTGATACTTTGTAGCCGCATTCAAAAAACATGTTGACAAGGATTTTTACCATGGGAATCGAGGAAGAAGACAAAGGACCATTGGAAGATCATTCCTCATTGGTTCAACATGACTTACATTAACTCATTACTGTACATACATACTTGACAAGAGGAGGGAAATAGAAGGTTTTGCAAAGAACATCACAGGTTTAGAATCTGAAATTAGGTGAATTGGAAACACCAAGTTTATTTGAAAGCTGTAGAAAGGGAATTGCCACAATTGGAAATTGGTTCTTAACACCAGGAAAAAGTATATTAATAGCTATTCTAAAGCCAATAGTAATAGCAGGACTTTGCCTAAGATTTCTTTATGCATTATTTTTGAGCTGAAGATACATACTTCGCAAGAGAAAGGAAAGGTTGGAAAAGAAATGGTATATGAAGGTTTTGGTTTTGAAGGGGATTATGAATGACAATTACATAAGCTCTTTAAAATTTAAGGAAATGAAAAAAAATAGATGAGACTCAACTGACTATGAAAGTGCACTCTGAAACGGACTCACATGAGAAACCTAGAGATGTGATGATTAATAAAATCATCAGATGGGAGATTGTGGAAATTGAAACTTTTTACGTCAATTTAACTTCATAATAATATAGAAATATGACTTAACATTAACGCAGAAAAATGGATCTCAATATAGTTGTTAGTGGAAATGTGCATTATTAAAAGTTCAAAAAGTGAAAAGGCTGCTAATTTCTGCAGAAAGCTCCCATTTCCATCATTCTTTCACTTCTTTGCCTCAATATTTTCTTGATTCCTTCCTATTCCTTAAGGAAATAACAGTTTTTTCTTAAATGGTCACTTTTATTAATGTATTTATTTATTTAAATTTCTGTATTGGCATTTTTAATAAAAATATACAACAACAACTTAAAGGTCAGTTGCTTCACATTACTGCATGAACCAGCTTTGTGCAAATTAGCATAATTTAGATTTTCAGGACTAATGCCCTGCTTGCCTTGTTATGTTTCTGCCAAAAACAATCAACGCATATTAGATATTGTGGATACATGACAAGGTTTGTATGTACTAAACATTTTCTGTTTTGAGTGCGAACAACATATGTCCTAGGGGAAAAAAAAATCTTCATGAGTATTAATTAAAAATAGCAGGTTATGCACTGCTAGAACAGGTCTGGAATTTACCTTGCCTTACATCTGTCACATTGAGCCTGTCCATTGTGCTTCAGGTGTGTTTGGGTGGTCTGGCCCCGCCTGTTGGCACATAAATGTTCACTTAACATTATAATTGAACTGCAGATCTTGACAACTTTGTGAAAAGTGCTGTTTGCTCCAAAATGTATTTCTTTCATTCTCACACCATGGTGCCGATCACGATCCTGTAAAAAACGGGTACGAACCGTCGGACGGAGCATATTCTCCGTCCGACGCGTACCCGGTCGTCAAAATATACAAACATGGAATTACGATTCGCACGGAAACACCATTTCCGTACGAATCGTACAAAACCCCGACCGACGAAAATAAACGTACAAATGTGATCCGGGAAAGCGCCGACATGACGTCGGGACGCACGCAGCCTGCCATTCAAGAACCAGGAATTACGATTCGCACCGACGTCATCCCGCACGGTGAATATTTTCCGGCTGCCAAAAACTGCCGGGAAATCAGGACGACGCGAACAAGGAGTACTGGTACGCGACGGACAGACAGGACGACGCGAACAAGGAGTACCCGTACGCGACGGACAGACATGGACCCGAACCTACGTGTTATCCCGGCCCTCATAGCAGTCGACTTCCTCTACAGGTTCCGACGCGGACACCGCAGAAGGTCAGAACAACAAAGGGAGGGGGGAAAGGGTGGGGGTGGCAGGACCAGGGCAGGCCACAAAACCCCCACCAAAGTCACACAGCACACATGCCCTGGACATACCTGACCCTCAGGCCCTGGTCACTACGAGGGGGTGGGGGCCTGTCCAGCTAAGCCAGCGACCGCCACAACGGAAGTTCTTGATGACGCGAACCGGCAACAAAACCAGACAGGTACGTCCCGTACCCACGCCTTAAGAGCGTGGGTACGAGTCATACCACGCCCACACCTACATCACCCCAACAATGGCGGGACAGCTCGTACCCACGTGGCAAAGGCCTGGGTACGGCACGCACAAGCATCACATAGCGCGGGGACGGATATGTACGGACCGTACCCCCACCCCGTATGCATGGAGCGTACCCCCAACCCCAACAGTGTAAGTACGACACGTACCCCCACCCGCGTATGCAAGGAGCGTACCCCCATGCCAACAGTGTAAGTACGACACGTACCCCCACCCGCGTATGCAATGAGCGCACCCCCCACCCCAACAGTGTAAGTACGACACGTACCCCCACCCGTGTATGCAAGGAGCGTACCCCCATGCCAACAGTGTAAGTACGACATGTACCCCCACCCGCGTATGCAAGGAGCGCACCCCCCACCCCAACAGTGTAAGTACGACACGTACCCCCACCCGCGTATGCTAGGAGCGTACCCCCCATGCCAACAGTGTAAGTACGACACGTACCCCCACCCGCGTACGTATGGAGCGAACCCCCCACCCCAACAGAGTAAGTACTACACGTACCCCCACCCGCGTATGCAAGGAGCGTTCCCCCCATGCCAACAGTGTAAGTACGACACGTACCCCCACCCGCGTACGTATGGAGTGTACCCCCACCCCAACAGTGTAAGTACGACACGTACCCCCACCCGCGTATGCAAGGAGCGTACCCCCATGCCAACAGTGTACGTACGACACGTCCCCCCACCCGCGTATGCATGGAGCGTACCCTCCACCCCAACAGTGTAAGTATGACCCGTACCCTTACCCGCGGACGTATGGAGCGTACCCCCCACCCCAACAGTGTAAGTACGACCCGTACCCCCACCCGCGTACGTATGGAGCATACCTCCACCCCAACAGTGTAAGTACGACCCGTACCCTCACCCGCGGACGTATGGAGCGTACCCCCCACCCCAACAGTGTAAGTACGACCCGTACCCTCACCCGCGGATGTATGGAGCGTACCCCCCCACCCCAACAGTGTAAGTACGACCCGTACCCTCACCCGTGGACGTATGGAGTTTACCCCCCACCCCAACAGTGTAAGTACGACCCGTAACCTCACCCGCGGATGTATGGAGCGTACCCCCCACCCCAACAGTGTAAGTACGACCCGTACCCCCATGGAGCGAACCCACACACGTGTATGGACTAAGCGTACATATTGTTAAATAGGAGGGGTGTGTGCCAATCGCTCCCAGCAGTGCCCAGAGTCAGGAGGGGTGGGTGCCTATCACTCCCAGCAGTGCCCAGAGACAGGAGGGGTGTGTGCAGAGTCCTCCCAGCAGTGCCCAGAGACAGGAGGGGTGTGTGCACTGGGCACTGCTGGGAGTGATAGGCACCCACCCCTCCTGTCTCTGGGCACTGCTGGGAGGACTCTGCACACACCCCTCCTGTCTCTGGGCACTGCTGGGAGGACTCTGCACACACCCCTCCTGACTCTGGGCACTGCTGGGAGGACTCTGCACACACCCCTCCTGACTCTGGGCACTGCTGGGAGGCCTCTGCACACACCCCTCCTGTCTCTGGGCACTGCTGGGAGTGATAGGCACCCACCCCTCCTGTCTCTGGGCACTGCTGGGAGGCCTCTGCACACACCCCTCCTGTCTCTGTGCACTGCTGGGAGTGATAGGCACCCACCCCTCCTGTCTCTGGGCACTGCTGGGAGGCCTCTGCACACACCCTCCTGTCTCTGGGCACTGCTGGGAGACATCAGGCACCCCCCCCCGGGACCCCCCCCTACAGTACATAGCATGTGTGTCACACCTGGACACAATGGCAGAAGTCACAGTCACAAAAAAGGGACACAGTCTGTGCTAGTAGCTCTGCACTCACCTGATACCCTGGTCGCCCATACAGCAGGGGGTACTGTGGGAGGATCACATCCAGCAATGCCAGGTTCTCCTCCAGGGTGAATGGCTGTGACCTCTCCACAGACCTTGACATGGTTCCAGGGAATCAGGAGCAGCAGCAGTGTGGTAGAATCGAAATATGTGCAGGCAAGTGCTCCCTCATGGGACCTGGCTGCCTTATATCTGCCTTGCTGGCCTGTTTCATGCACAGGAGTACAGAGTGATTGGTCACTCACCTTTGCATCCTATGTTTCCTCCAATCCCTTCAAACCTAGCACAGTCAGTGGGTTCGTATTGTGTTTTTTTCTTCAGCATGATGTCAACCCCACAAACACATTGCAACAAAGTAGATTCATTCCAACTGACTTCTGCTGTGCACCTTCCAGAACAAATTCAAACTTAAAAATTGGTCTCCATGACAACCAGCATGCATGTAGGCCTTAATACTTGTCCCTATGTAAAATTGAGCTTCACCCACAGGTACGGTCCGTTCCGGGCCCCTAGGGCACCCCAAATGCATAGCAATGGCCCGTACACGCGTGCGTACGTTCACTATCACCATGGGTGTCCTCGCGTATGCGTACTCGTACTGGTACGGCCCGTACACACGCCTGTACGCTCACTATCACTACGAGTACGCATACGCGAGGACACCCATAGTGATAGTGAACGTACAGGCGTGTGTACGGTCCGTACCACTATGGGTGTTCTCGCGTATGGGTACTCGTACTGGTACGGCCCGTACACACGCCTGTACGTGCACTATCACCATGGGTGTCCTCGCGTATGCTTACTCGTACTGGTACGGCCCGTACACACGCCTGTACGTTCACTATCACTACGAGTACGCATACGCGAGAACACCCATAGTGATAGTGAACGTACAGGCGTGTGTACGGGCCGTACCACTATGGGTGTTCTCACGTATGCGTACTCGTACTGGTACGGCCCGTACACACGCCTGTACGTTCACTATCACTACGAGTACGCATACGCGAGAACATCCATAGTGGTACGGACCGTACACACGCCTGTACGTTCACTATCACTACGAGTACGCATAGGCGAGGACACCCATAGTGATAGTGAACGTACAGGCGTGTGTACGGGCCGTACCAGTACGAGTACGCATACGCGAGGACACCCATGGTGATAGTGAACGTACAGGTGTGTGTACGGTCCGTACCACTATGGGTGTTCTCGCGTATGCGTACTTACTGACCGTACACATGCCTGTACGCTCACCATCACTATGGGTACACATACGGCAGCACTCCCATAGTGATATGGGAACGTACACAGGCACTCTTAGCAGCAGTACGGCGGTTTTCACACATCACAGTGGTGACAGGCAGCACTCAGGAAGGAATAGGGCAGACATACTTGTCCATGGATGGACATCAAGGCATTGTCTGGGCAGTACTACATGTGTGGGGCACAGGTGTGACAGGCTGTGATGTGGCACATTACTCCTGAGTCGAGAAGGCACCAGATGTATGATGAGATGTGTACAGATGTAATGTGTCACGGTGCAATGTGTGCCAGGCATGCCCTTGACTCCTTTGACATGTGTGCATGTCGTACTGCACACTTGGGATGACCGACACTGGCATGACACGGACACCAACACACGGAAGTGTCCCCTGATGCCCGGTACAGGGGTTACCACACCTGACTTGTCACTACCCACGGTGCACGATGTGACTATGTCATGTATGTGTGGGGGTTTCCCATTAGGTTGATGTTGGAGCACCCTCAAAAGCTGCAGCTGTTGCAGCAACCAACATGTGTCTGTGTGTAGATTGACATTGCACACTGTTCCGCACACCGTGCCACATGTGGTATCGGATGTGAGGTGCGTATGTATGCATGGGACACGGAGTAGCGTAACAAGGACATGTCTGCATCCTCTCTATGAATGTGTGGTGAGTCATGACATGTGCACCTTCATGGCAAGGTGTGTGGGCTGTCCTAGTGTAATGTCATGTGACCTGTGGCTCTAGTGTTCCGCTACCAGTCTCTGCAATCGACATCCTACTTCTGCTGATGTGTGGGTGTATGTCACTCCTGTCTTGCGTCTGGCTGTTCACTTGGACTGGGACACAGCTAATCCCATGCCATGGCATGTGGAGGTTCTCAATCTCCGTGTGTAGCTGGGTCTTGGTAGGAGTGTCACCTGCCAGCCATACGTGTCCAGGGCATGTGGCACATACCTGACTCCGTATGTCGCATATGTGTATAGACAGATTAACATGTGCTCAGGACAAATTATTTGTTGTTGTGGTGCACTCACTCTTCCTTGTCACTTCCAAATTACTGCAGAGCGCCGCCTCTTCCCCGACCAATTCCGGACTTGGCTGCCATGCGGGAGAATGATTGTATCCGGTGCTACCGCTTCCCCCAACGGTTGATTCTGGATTTGACGGCGAGACTGGCACCACACCTGCAACCGCTGCACAGGTATCCTACGGCACTGACACCCAAGCTGAAGGTAATGGCAGCCCTACATTTTCTAGCCACTGGTACCTTTCAAAATACCATAGCTCATGTTGGTGGCATGTCCCAGAGCATGTTCTGCCGTGTGCTGCATGATTTCTTAGAGGCCATGTTGATTCACCTGGATGACTTCATACATTTTCCTACCCCTGAAATGTTGACTGGGGTCAAGCATGGATTCTATGCCCTGGGAGGGATGCCCCATGTCATTGGGTCCATAGATGGGACACATGTTGCTTTGGTACCACCACAGGCACAGGAGGTAGCGTACCGGAATCGCAAGCACTACCACTCCATCAATGCCCTTGTGGTGTGTCTGTCCAACATGGTGATTTCACATGTCTGTGCTCGTTTTCCAGGATCAGCACACGATGCCTACATCATGAGGCGTAGCAGGGTGCCTGAAATGATGACGCAGCTGCGCAATGAACGAGCATGTGTTGTTGGTGGGTACAGTCTGTCTGTCCTGTATTTTGCGTAGACTTCCAGCACGACCGCTTCTCCTGTTCTAACGATGTCCATGTGCTTCCCATGTAGGGGACGCTGGCTATCCCAACATGCCATGGCTGATCACACCTCTCCGCAACCCCATCACGCCGGCCCAGCTCCGCTACAACACCGCCCATGGCCGGACAAGGCGAGTGATAGAGAGGACATTTGGCCTGCTGAAGAGCCGATTCAGGTGCCTACACAAGACCGGCGGCGCACTCCCATATGCCCCGGCGAAGGTCTGCAAAATCTTCATGGTCTGCTGCATGCTGCACAACATGGCAGTTGAGAAAGCTGTGCCACTCATCCTGGATCAAGATGACGAGGACCATCCACCCGTGGAGGACGAAGGGCTTGGCAATGGGGCTAGTGATGTGGAGGATGTGGAGCCGCAAGAGGACATCCGGTCTCGGCTCATACGCGACTTCTTTGCTTAGTGGTGAGTACCAGTGTCTGAGTGTGCACGCCTTGGTCCCCGTGTGGCATGTGTTGTGATGTGTGTCTCCACCTGCATGTATGGCACGTGAGTCAGAGGTGTGTGTGGGTGTGTCACTGGAGTGATGGTGCCAGTGATGGTTGTATTTCCCCAGTCATAATTGTGACCTAGCATGTTGTCATCCATACATGTGTCGAGTAAATGCACATGCAAGTGGCTGTGCTTTTTGTGGCTGACTTCTTGTGTGTCTCTATTCCCCAGGTACTTGCGCATGCCGTCTGCTGCTTGCATTGTTGTGGCACTGCTATTCCTCATGGACACGTCATCGTGTGCTGACTCAGCGTTACAGGCACGGACACGTTTGGAAGTCTCCTTAGGGTAAGGGATGCATCAGGGGTGTATTGGGTGTGGCAGTTGTTCACGATGTATGCACACTGCCCCTGTCGATGTTTGGTTCCTCTGCAGCCATGTTGCATCACCATGGTACACATGACATGCAGCTGGGTACACCTGAATAGATGGTCAGACTTGTTGACAGTCATCAGTGATGGGATAGTGGATTGTGATGATGGCATCAATGTGTGTAACACTGCCCTCTGACACATACGGTTTGCATTGGCTTGACATGCTGTGGGACTTCCACATCAGCGGATCAATGGTGTATGGCAGGCTCTCCGTGAGCAGCTGTGGGTGTTTAGCTGTTAGCCGACACTTGTGTGCCAGTTCCATGGCTATCACGCATTTGTGCTGCAGAAGGGGGGTGCCAGTGTTGGACCCACATGTTACTCCACATGAAGTGTTCATGTGTGCTTCAAGTTGCCTCTGCAATCCCGAAAACATGACTAATAAAGGTGTCCCTATGCCTCAAAGGTGCCTCTTCTCAGTCAATGCTGGTGTGTTGCCACGGTGCATCCAGCATGTCTGGCATGGTTTTCCCTGATAGTGGCTATGTGTCTATGTGTCGAGTAGCAAGATGCAAGCTGTGTGTGTGGGATGAGACTGTGTATTGTGCATGATGTCCATGACTGTGTGGGTATTGTGACATGTGCCATCCCCATGCATCCAACGTTGGCCAGGCCCCCATTATCTGCATCCACTGGACTCAAGCTTGCAGGACATGGTTCTGCCACCTGTCTACACATACCTGGGTGCCCCCCAGGACACTGGACATGATCCCTGACCTCTGCGCATGACTGTTGCTGTACTCAATATGTCTGTCAGCACGGTTGTGCGGCCACCCCCTCAGCTGGTTGGGCCCATCACGGGTGTGTATGGTGCTCCATGTCTGTCTTGCCTAATACACTGTGACCCGTGTGTCCTGTGTCAGACTCAGGCCCCAGGGTGTGGATGGTTGAAGTCAAAAGAGAACTCAGGCATGTTTAGACTTTACAAGACAGATGTAAGGTAATAATGCAACCAGCAGGCATCTTCTCTTCATGGTGTGACTTTTTATTTTAGGGGGAGGGGAGGGGGGGTATGACATGAGGGGCTTTCCGGGTGTTTGGAATCCAAAGTTCAGTAGGGGAGTTGGTGTCCTTGCCATTTGAAATCCTCAGAGTCCATGCCACAGTCTTTGTCAACATTGGTCAGACAGTGACCAGCAAGGCCATGTGGCAGAGAATGTCTTTTGATGCTGTGCTGCTGTTGCTCCAGTGGGCCAGGTGCCAGGCCAGGTGTCCTGGGAGATGGTGCTGTAGCGCCGACCCTCACGGTCTTTTCCGTGGACGACCTGCCCTCCTGCGGGGACCAGAAGCAGGCCGTGACGATGTTTGGGATGCTCCATCGGATGTTTCCTCCTCCTCCTCCTGATCCCTCCCTGTGGGTGGTGATGTTCTATGCCTTCTGGCACAGGGAGGGTTGCCCATGTTGTCGGCCATCCGACGGAGTGTATCGTGAATTCCCATGTACACCGTCACGAGCTCAGCCTGTCCATCCTCCATCCTCCGTTGGTGTTGCAGTAGACAGGCATGTAGCTCCGCATGTTGCTGGGCCTGCTGAGTCTTGATCCCCTCGAGGACGGACACAACCTGGGCCAGGCCCGTGGTGTCCTGCCGGTATGTGTCCAGGATGTTTCGGACATGGGAATATACCGGATCCCCAGCCAACTGGTCAGGCTGGCACCTCCGCCGTCCTCCACTCCCACCACCCCTGCCCACTTGCACCTGGCCTGCCCTTGTGGGCACATCGGGTCTCCGGGACCCCTGAGGGGTGGCATTGGCGTTGTCGCCTGCCTCCTCCTGGGTGCCTGGGACACCGTGTCCCTCCTGGCCAGCCTGGCTGCTTTGTGGTGGTGGGGCAGGGATCCTGGGTGTCTCCTGGGATGTGGCAGGAGTGGGGGTGGTGGTTGGCCCCGTTGTACCTGACGCAGATGCTGCAGGTCGTTGGACACCAGAGGGGCCAGGTTGGTCGGGGTCGTCCACAGAGTGGTGAGAGTCGTCGCTGCCGGTGGGATCGGCCTCCCGCAGAGCCGGGTCCTGTGAGTCTTCCCCCCCAGTGTTGGGGGGTGAACCACGAGGTTGACCTGTGTGTGAGAGAGACAATGTTAATTTTGGTCCATGCAACATCCATGTTTCATCAGTTTCAAAGTTGGAACATTTCCTCTGGGAATTTGGATCTGTCTTGCATTCCACTCACAGTGCACTTGTGCATGGGTGTGTCCCTTGGGCACAGCTTTGGCGCCTTTAACTATGTGTGGCACAGTCTTACTTGCTGCGTCAAGTGTGACTGCAGTCATCAGTGGAGTGGGCAGGTGTGGCGAGCCGTGCATTGGCGCCTTCCATGTTGCACTGTACGTGGGCACATGAAGTAGTTACACACACTTATATGATGCAGGTAGCTGTCGTTGTGCTCGTGCACAGGTTGTGACATGGCCCTGTGTTTTGCCATGGAGGAGAGGGGGGGTGCTGGCACTGGCCACCCTTGTCTACATGCACGCAGTCCACCTGCTGACGAGCAGACATTCCCACACACCACATGGCTGATTTGGTCTCCCTGTGTCTCCCTCCCTCTCTGTCCCCCTCTCCCTCCCTCTGTGTGTCAGCCTCCTCCCTCTGTCCGTCTCCCTGTGTCTCCCTCCCTCTCTGTCCCCCTCTCCCTCCCTCTCTGTCCCCCTCTCCCTCCCTCTGTGTGTCACCTCAGCCCAGCTTCCTGGGCACACACTGTTAGCAGATCTTTGAATGGCCCTTGGCTTGTTGATGTGAGTTTGTTTCTGATCTCCAGGCACCCATTGGGTGTAGTGTGTGTCTCTGCGCTGCTGCTGTGGTGGTGTGTGCTGCCACTCTTTCACAATGTTGGCTGTTCATTAGCTGCTGTCATGTGCCAAACAGTGCCTTCACCCCCATGTGTTAATGCAAGGCGTCCGCCATTTGCTGGCGAGTCTTTCCTGTGTGGGGACACACTGTTTGTCTGGCTGTGACCTAGGCCATATGGGCAGAGGGCATTGTTGTCTGCTTCTGAGTTGCACTATGTGATTTTTTGGGCCCACCCTCCCGCTATCCGGGTTACCGTGTCATGTGTTGGTGTCTTCTGTGGCCTGTGACTTGACATTGTCCAGCTGGGTGCATGGGGCATGGTGGCGCCAGTGGCATGTGCGTGTTCATGGAGTGTGGTTGAGTCATGCGATAGCTTGGGGTGGTTGCGTGCCTGTTTGTGAGTTTGGTTGTGGATGACGTTCCCCCCATGTGAGGTGCGTTGTTTGTGTACTCACCCGGGTCTCGGAGTCCTCCTAATCCTGCGACTGCCTCCACCGGCAGTATGGCCATCACCCTCTCCTCCCAGGGATGGTAGTGTACGGGTCTGCGTGACGGCCCTCCTCCAGTGACGTTGGCCTGGTTGTGTTCATCCGTCATCTTGGCTCGGACCCTCCTCCGCAGATCGTACCACCTGGCTTGGCATTCCTGCTTGTTCCTTCTGGTGTCCGCAACAGCATTCACAGCATCGACGATGGTCTGCCACATGGCTGTTTTTTCTGAAATGCTGGTCTGTCTGACCAATGTTCCAAAGAGCTGTGGCTCGACTCTGAGGATTTCATCGACAAGGACCTCCAACTCGGTTACTGAACTTTGGATTCTTGTTAGTGGGCATGGTGATGGGTGTGGGTGTGGATGGTGGGGGGGGTGGGTGTGGATGGTTGTGGGTGTGTGGGTGTGGTTGTGCAGGTGTGTGTGTGAATGTGATGAGGGGGTGTTTGTGAAGGTGGTTGTGTGAAGGTGTGCAAGTGTTAGGTGTGGTGAAGCTTCTAGTTTGGTGCTGTAGGTTGTCTGTGGGGTCTGGCAGCAGTGAGTCTGTTGCAAAGGCTCATGGTTTGTGTGTGTGGGCCCTTTTTATTGGTCCCTTGGTGGGTGTGGCTGTGTTTGAAGTTTGGGTGGGTGTGTTATAAGGAGTGGTGGTGTTTGGGGCCTCTGTTTGTTTTTGGCAGTTGCAGGTCAGTGAATGTGTTGTTTTAGTGGTTGTTGGACATGTTTAGTGGCTTTGTGCCATTCGAATGGTGTATTCTTGTGTTGTTTTGGTTTGTCCTGGTTGTGTACGTGCGTTTTTAGCGTGTGTACGGGGTGTACATGGGCCATTTTGTTGTACAGTGCTGTCCTTGTGTGTGGCTTGGTACGACTCGTACATGCGGTTGTGATGTTGGGGCCTGGGGTGCGCTCCATACTTAGGAGGTTGTGGTGGGGGTACGACTCTGACGTACACGGGTGTACATACACGGGTGGGGGTACAACTCTAATGTACACGGGTGCACATGCACGGGTGGGGGTACGACACGTACAGGGGTGTACATACACGGGGGGTACGACACATACAGGGGTGTACATACACGGAGGGGTACGACACGTACAGGGGTGTACATACACAGGGGGTACGACACGTACAGGGGTGTACATACACGGGGGTAGGACACGTACACGGGTGTACATACACGGGGGTAGGACACGTACAGGGGTGTACATACACGGGGGTACGACACGTACAGGGGTGTACATACACGGGGGTACGACATGTACAGGGGTGTACATACACGGGGGTACGACACGTACACGGGTGTACATACACGAGTGGGGGTGTACATACACGGGGGTACGTCTCGAACGTTAGGGGGCTGGGGGGAGTGTTGTGCGCGTATGCGGGCACATGTCTCCATGGTTGCTATGGGAGTTCGGTGCGGACGGTGTTTTTTCCATACGGTTGTAACATCGGACGCACGGGATGGATCGTGATTCCTCGGTCGGACTTCACTTTTCACATTTGTACGGTAAATCGTCCGAGGACGTGTCGGACACATTTTCCGACCCGAGGACGTGTGGGGAATAATTCCCAATGCGATTCGTATGGACTTTTTACCATGCGAATCGTGATTGGCAGTTTGTACGGCACTTGTACGATTCGTACGGTAAAAAGACCGGATACGAGTCGTACGGGGAAATTTTTTAACGGATCGTGATCGGCACCCATATGATTTCATCCTATTTTAGATAGTTTTCTTTGCCGCATGTTGATAATGAACAAGTAAAATAAAACAAGAAAATGCTTGTTATCGTTTGGAAATTCCATGATCTTACCAGGAAATGCTAGATATTAATGTCTCTTTTCACAGAGCAGTCTATTGTTACCCAATGGGACACTGAACAGCAAACAAAGTAGGCATGAAAAGGTTCTCATGAGAACCTTTCTAGATGTATCATTTTATAATACGTTGCAGCAGTATTCAAATAACAACATGCTGATATGGATGTTTACCGTTGGAATCGAGAAATAAGAAGATGATGAACCATCGGAAGATTATTTCTCATTGGCTCAAAATGACTTACACACCTGTTTTTGCAACATCTGTCTGTGCCTTTGTTCATAGTACATGTTCCTAGCTAGAGAGTTAAGGCATTCTATGCTCTCCTTCCCTGCCATGCCCTTTAGCACTTGACAGTGCTTTCACTTGCCCAATCTACTGTAAGTTACTGCTAACAGTGATTATTCTTGTTTCCTTTACCTCTATGAGAAGACGCTCTATCTTTATGCTGATCATAGCTACTGCTGTGATTATTTCTTTCTGTCGGTTTTGACAGTTGCTACTGAAGCAGCTAGGGAACTAGGCCGAGTTTCCAGAACATCTCTTTATGAGGAATTCAACCTTTCACAGTTATTAGTCTTTTTCAAAAGCTTACTTTCTCTTTTCCAAAAGAACTCTTTATGGGTTCTCAATAGGATAGGTTAGGTCCTTTAGAATAAGATTGGGACAAATTCCTTTGTGAAACATGCTGTTATTTTGTATGCTGCATATAAGCAAAAATGGTCTTCATATTTCAGTAAACATACTTATCTTACTAACTTGAATAAAAGAAAAAAATACAGACTAATATCTTAATGAGAATTAAACCTTTTAAAACTTCACCAAACATCTGATCATTGACTGATCATTAAAAGTTTCAAGTTGATGATTATTTAGAAATGTATTCAGATTGTGCTCCATTCTAACATTGTGGCAAAGATTTGACAACCTGAACAAAAAAATGGTGTGGAACATTGGAGTTTCGATTAGTACATTTTAAGGTGGAGCTACTTATAACATTTTTATGAGATTTCCATGCTCACAGTATTAATACCACAATAGATAATACATATGTGGAGCTAACTGCATTACTTTGAACATTGGTAGGCCGCAATTTCAAAATGGTTGGTGCCACTTGCAGATAAACATAGAAGGATGTTGTTTGGCCAAAGAGAGGGAAATGAGGGAGGAGAATTTGTCAGTCGGGACAGGGAGAGGGGTTGATCAATTGGATCTTGGGATCAGATTGATCAGAAGGGATAGCCCATACACCCCCACATAGAAGTCATGCGTCATCATTGGGCATCGGTACGCTTGCTTGTGGTGGTTCCATGGTGGACGTTCTTTGCGTCCTCCATGGTCGCAGTCTGGATCTGCCCGCCATCCTAATCTGGCGGGCGGTAAATTCCCATTTGATGGTGGTGGCGGCCCTTCTGCCATAATTTTTTTTTTTCGTCCTCATTTTGTCAGGTTTTCAATCGGATCGCGCCTACAAAGCCGAAAAAAAACCTACATTTCCCAGACAGCTTAGCGGCGGAAGAGGATTTAGGGGCCGGCGTCGCGCAGGAAGCTGCGCATTATTCTGTTTCCTGGGAAGGCTTGGCGCTCGCTGCAGGAGAACGGGAGAACCTCGTCTTTAGTGGATTGGCTTCTGAGGTAACCGGAAGAGTGAACCCGTGAGTACAGACTACCGTTGGTTTTAGACATTACGGAGCGGAATACGGCGGTAGACAAAGACGCATATTGCCATTCCGTTGGAGCTTTAATCGCGCAGAGGAGAGGTCTGCGCTGGATATCTGGTCAGAAAGCAGCGGAGTACGGCAGTAGAGCGCTGCGTACTACCGTGTGCATAAGCGTGCGTTTCGTAAAGATATTTGACTGCACAGCGGATAATCGCGGTTGGGAGTAACCGCTTTCTAACGTGTGTGCCCATCAGAGGAACAATTGTAAAAGAAACATAATGGGTTCTCAGCGAGATGCTGTGGAAGTGTGAGCAAAGCCTCTTTGCATAGAGTACAAAGACCTCCACGAGGATCAAAGGCTTAAACACGTTTAAGTTTTGTTTTTTCCTGCTCATGATTTAAAACTACTGATTTGCTTCTAAACAAGATAAGCTGAAAGGAACTTGGATTGTGTTGGATGTATGAGGTGAAGAAACCTCAGATGAAACTCAGAGACTACTGGTGAAAGATACTTTACTTTACAAGGAAGGGAATCCTTGTCCCTGGATTTTACGGTATCTTTTATTGGGAAACCAGAACACGGCTATTAAGATCCATTACAGATAGAGCATAGGAATTGAGGGGTATGTATGAGGGTGCATTGATGGCGGTGGTGTCTGGTAGGAAGTTGGTGGTTGAGAGTAACGCTTGTGTTTCTCTTCCATTCTTGTAGTGGTATTCTGGAGGTACTGGACAAGTTTGTCATTACTACCCATGAAGGTGTTACTCTCAGAAGCCTGCAGTACGGTACGCAGAAATGGTTGCTCTTAGTGAGACTTAATGAGAGTAGACTGTTTATGGTACTAATCATTTGTCTTTCTTGTTGCAGGTTCTTTTCCCACGCTGTCCCTTCCTTATCCCTTTCCCCCGCCCGATCATTCGAACACCCGGTGCGTCTTCTCTACCTGGGTGTTGGAAAGATCCGGAGGTGGACCTTGTATTCTGCTGCGACTGAATCCTGCGGAGCTGGGCCTGACACATTTGCCTTGTTACCACTCTTCTTCTAACGAAACCACCCTGGGTTTTCAAACCTCATTTTGCTGGAAAAGGGGATGAAACATTGTACATGGAAAGCTCCCAAGAGAGCGGAGCGCCATCGGATTCTACTGGGAGACCTTCTTCCACAAACAACCGGAGACCCAATCCCTTATTCTCCTGCATACACAGGGAAGAAAAAAGTAACCAGCGAGGCAGTTGAAGGCTTAATCATTGGACTGATTTTTCCAGAGTATCCCAACTTTCAACCACACCAAGACAAGAAAGGAGTCCAAAATTCATATCTCTTTTTCATCTGATCCGAAATATCCAACTTTGCAATAAATTTCATTGATTGTATCCAGCCACCCTCCGTTGGGGAGGCTGAAGAGACCCATAGTTTACATATCTCTCTGTGGGACAACAGTACAGCATAAAATACCAACTTTGCACTGTCCTTCATAACTATACCTTGCGGATCTAGTCTTCCAAATATAACCAGTTCAACGCTTACCTTGATCTGCACATTTAAAGCGCTCGACAGGCAATTACTCACGCCCTCCCAAAAGAATCGGATTTTCGGGCAATGTGTAGGTCATCTTCTTTTGGACTGCCGCACTTAGGACACGCCACCACTACCCCTGAGCCGAATTTAGACAGCCTCCGTGGAGTCCAATAGTCCCTGTGCAAAGTAAAAAAATGGTTCCAAATATGCAGGTTTGACTGTTTTGTAAAGCATAGACATTGATACTTGCCATTGGTCTTCCATCGCAGTCTCTTGCAAGCATCTTCCCCACAGATCCTCCGGTAAAGTGAAAGCACCATCCTCCGTCTCAAGCATCAGCCAATACCATAATGCAGTTTCTTTTTTTAACTTAACTGCCTTCTGCCATCATAATAACCCCCTTAGTTTGGACACCCCATGCATGTGTTGTGAGGATCCCTGAATAGTTTTTGGTGATTCTGTTGTCCCCCTCAGTTAGACCAGTAAAGATCACTTCTGGGGATTGAAGAGTGGAGTTTGAGTAGTTCTGCTGATCTTCACCGTACAAAGCTATCATGGCTTCCCACTCTACTGAGGTGTGTGGGGAAGGGTTCTGTGGAGGCCTGGTCTCTGGTCTGGTCTCCAGGAGTTCCTGGATAGTTGAACTGAGTACTTGCTGTCAGGGACAGGCCGAGTCGCTTGCCGGGTTATATGTTGGGTCATGTGGTCTTCTAGACAGAGTTGGTGAGACTTAATATTGTTGTATTTGTTGTTGGATTGCCCCTCGGTAGTGTGGCAGGGGCCCTATACCAGCAGCTGCTCTTGGAGTGAGATGGAAGGTATTGGTGGCTGTATGGTCGAAGGCCATACCTGAGCATCAGTAGTTTCTATTAAAAGGACAGAATCATTCTCCTCATCTTCATCTCTGTGCTCCGGCAGACTAGGTAGGCTCTCATTCTTGTTGGCACTCCTATGGACTTATGCAGGAAAAATTAGTATGGAATGGGAAGCAGCATTATTGCTCAGGTCTCTGGGCTGGACAAAAGAGTTGCTCTGGGCTGGCGGTGTTCTCCAGGTGCATGGGACAGACTCTTTTGCCCTGATTCTTGTGGGTGGTTGTTGTCAACTGGAAGAAGGTGTCTCAACTCAAAGGGCTCCTAGAGGGCCTGAGATAACGCCATTAAGTATGGCTTGCAAAATCCCCCGGGTGGGAATTAATCAAGGGCTCTGTACTCCAGTACCGCAAGAGCTAAATTAACAGGCTCAACTAAAAATTAGGTTCAAGTATGGCACGCAGTTAATAAGGGCATGAGATGAGCAGGAAATATTATACAAGTCAACACCTTGTGGGATGCCGACATATTAGGCACTCTGAGAAACACCAAGGGCTTCGACTTGATTGGACTTTCCCCGGGACGGGGACCTTTGGAAAGAGGATAGGGTGATCCCCTTTACACAGCTACGGGAGGAATATGAGATGGCTTAGACAAAAGTTTACCGTTATCTACAAATCAAACACGCTCTTCAGGCGGTAATCCCACAGGGGCAGTCACTCTCGGAGTCCTCCCCTCTCGAGGACAGAATCCTTGAAGAAAACATACCTAACAAAGCGATCTCAATGACATACCGAAAGTTAATTAATAACATGTCTGGCCCCCTCCTACAACTCCGTAAGCACTGGGAGGTAGATGTAGCGGGACTGGAGGGCGATGACTGGCAAGAGGCCTAGGCAACCCCTAGGGAGATCGCTATCTCTTCGAGACTGAGACTGGTACAGCTCAAGGTTCTGCACAGAGCTTATCGGTCGGGTGCCGCTCTGGTGAGGATGGGGTATGGAGATAACTCTGAGTGTGGGAGGTGATGTGGGCAAGAGGGAACCTTCATACACATTATTTGGGAGTGTGCTCAAATTCAACGTTATTGGGCAGCAGTGACCCAATGTATGGCAGAGGTGCTAGGGGCACAAGTAGAACCCAAAATAAAACTATGTCTCCTGAATGTATGGAAGTCTACAGACCTTAATAGCAAAGAGCAAACCTGGGTGATGGTGGGGATGATAGTGGCTAAGCGCAACATGGGCAGGCTGTGGAAAGTGCGAGAAGCACCTACGCTGCCCGCATGGAAGAGAGACATGAATTGGTGCATGGTAATGGAGAAAACTATATACAAGTCGAGGGGTTGCCCCAAAAAATGGTCAACGTTTTGGGGGAAATGGAATGAATAGAGGGAATATATGTGAACCCCCGCAGGTGACACGGCACCCAGCCTTGTCATTCGATACAGAATAAAAGAGATGGTGGGAAGTAGTTTCTTCAGCAATGTGCGCTAGAGATAGGACTGTTAGCACAGGCTTTACTGTAAGTGCATTGCTCTGATTGCATTTTGCATCCGCAAACGTAACATGTTAATGTTGTCATCAATAAAAAGAAAATAAATATGACTTGCAAAAGGTCTGAGCCATGGTGGGCACACTGTGACACACCTTGAGAGAGGCCATAGTCTGCTATTTGGTTAATTGCGGTTGGTACTAAAGGGGACAGTAGGCCCAGGTTATTTAAATTGGAAGCAAAAGTAGCATCTTCTTGATCTTTGAGGAAGAAGAATTTAGTGCGAACTTTAGGTTGGCATGTTTTCATTGACATTTCCTTCTGGCTAGACATGGTTTTGGTTGTGCCAGTCTTAGCCAAGTCCACGAAGCTGAGGCGCTGATGAAATTAACCCAGAGAGTGGTGATGTAGTGAGGGACACAGCAATTGCTCTGCTCGAGCTGCTTTCCTTTTTGTGTGTGTTGTAGGAGGGCCCATTGTCTTGCCAGTTCGCATGTTAAAAATTTAAATGTAAGAGGGATAAGGGTTAAGCTACTTAGAGCAGATTTGCTCAGGGGCTGAAGAGAGCCGCAAAACTGGAGAAAGATGGAGTAAAGGTGGAGCGAAGAGGGCGGTCAGCTGCAGCTTACTGCGTTTATGTGCAGCTTGTGAAGGATTGGTAAGGGGGGATAAAGGGTTTTCCTTGACTCTTTTGAAGAGGGGGGTGTAATACTGTGCCTGGTTTGGTACTTTGCTGCTTTGGTGCTACACAGCAGCGGGGTTTGAGGCATGTTGTTCGAGCAGAACTGGACGGGGACACCCACTCTCTCTCTCTTTTTGTGCTCCTCTTTGCTCCTTAAGCCTTGCCTTGCATTGCTTTACTGCACTTGCCTGGCTGGCTGGCTGGGCTGGCTGGCTGGCCTGGGCGAGCTTCAATACAGAGCAGCTCCCTGCTGAGCTCCTCACCTAATGCTCAGGAGGAGCGAAAATTGAGGAACAGGAGAAGCTGAGGAAGCGAGGGAAGGAGTGTCAAGTAGTGCTGGCATAGAGGGCCTGGGGATCAGCTCTGAACTCCCAGTTCACAGTTCCAAAATGCAGAGCAGCTGGATTGGCCGAGGTTAGTGAGCCTGGGGAGAGCCCTGTAGCCGCTGCCAGAATAGAGGCGATGGACCCGCACGACTTCTCTGCATCTGCATCCTTGCTGTCTCAGCTCCAACTGCTCTGACTCTGGAAACTTCCTGTCACATGACCAACAAACACAGTTTAAGGGAGGTGTCAACCATCCCACCAGTGGTGACACCCCTGATTAAGTGTTTTTTTTCCCTTACAGGTCAGACTTCTGAAATCCTGTATGTAGCAGGTATAGTTGACACAAGATATTGATTATGCACATTTACTAATAAACACACCAAACAACAGATTAGGTGTCATTTCTTTGGTCTTGACAAGTTGCCTAAAATTTGGTTGGTCCACACAAGGCATGAAACATGTTCACCCTACTTCACATATTTTAAACTGTCATGGTTCATTGATTTCCAGGACAGTGTTTATTAGTTTTAACTCTTGTTTATGGGACCGCCTTTTTAAACCGTCCTCTGTACCCCTTAGACATTTTTAACCACTCAATACACTACCCTACACTCACGATATCCTCACTTGCATTCACCATTAAAGCAACCAACTCAGAAGATCTCTGGCAACGAACCCCCTCAAGAGGCCTGTTGGGCATTGCTGCACCGGCACAAAAAGTAGCTACCCAATGATGAAGCATGGCAAAAAACAGGGGGGGATTAATTCAGTTGAGGAACAAAGGGGCTGGAATTTAATAAAAAAGGTACATAAACAAGATTACCCCTAAGACCATAGATTCGATATATTCAATTCCTATTCAAGTACATATCATTACTCGAATATCTGTCCAAATATGAACAACATTACATTCAAACAATTCTGATACTGTAAACCCCGTGAGCAAAAAAGATAGTCGTCACCAAATTGATGCTTTTCAAAGAAAGTGAATTGTTACTTTAATTCACAAATGTTATTAGTATATATAGTCATACTCTCTTTTTTTATTTTTTTTGTTTTGTCAAAAAATTTTCATCATCAGGAAATCTTATTACAATTTCTTTACAGTGTTTGTGAACTTGTAAACGATATACATTCAAAATAGCTTCTAGTCTGTACACTAAAACAATTTAAGACATCTTCTTGGTCCTAAACATTATTTACAAAATACAATAATTCGTGACGGAAAAATAATACCGCATTATTCCTCAATAATCAGTAAATCAGTGGTCCAAAAGAAAATGAGAGGTCAGAGTTCACATTGGCACAAAATGTTATCATAGTCAATCAACCTCAATCAGTAGGTTAAACTAAACATTTGTTGTTATCTTCAATCCTTTACAGCATGTTGAAGCACTTGACCTCATGCTGGTGATAAAAGGTAAATGGAAAGGGGGGGAAAAACTTTACCGGCGCGTTTCGACCTTAAGGTGAGAACCAGATAAATTCATGTAAGGTCTTCCTCAGGGCTGTGATATCTAGTGTAGGACACTAAAGAATAAAAAAATGAAAAATATGGGTACAATTAATCTGATGACAAGTGAACTACTTTTAGTGTTATCAAAATGAGGAGAGAGGGAAGCACCTTTCTTATCATACCTGTAAGATGTAGAAAAGTGAATCACTTTCAGGGTCTAACCGTGGGATAGTTTTGGCGATGAGCAGAAGCCGCTCCCTATGTGTGCTTGCTCTCTGTGAAATAAAGGAAATGCACCTAAATCAGTTTGTAACACATCCCTCCTTTAGGTTGCTACATTATAGCTTTTTCTAGGGAATTGTGGTTCTTGAATAATCTCTGTTTTTAAATATTCATAGACAGGAGACTACTAGCATATCATTAGATTCTGGAAATTAATAGAAGTGAGCCTAATGTATTGCTGAAAGACATTCCTAGGTGGGAACTCTATACGGATGTTGCAGGCACTGGGCAAGTTGGTTAAACAGAAATCTTGCGCGTGTTGCAGATTTCCTGTCAAACATCACTGTGACGCTTTTGTTCTTTGATTTGCTGGGAGCAAACAGTGTTGCAAGTTCTTTTACCTTGCACCTTCTGATATCTTCGTCCAGTGCGTCGCGTTCACTTCTGCTTCGATGCAAGCAGCACTCTTCTCTGTTTCGGTAGGTGAAATGTAGCAAACCGGTTCTTAATACCGTTAGCTAAATCCTGTTTTTTTCATCTTCTTTTAAAGTAAACTCGTGCGTCCTCTCAGCGTCCTCTAAGCGTCCTCAATGGGTGGAGGCCAATGCTCATCACTTCCGGTCGCCTGTCTTCCGGTATTTTTTTCAATATGCATTCCTCCTGTTCAGCGTGCCTGACTTCCTGTCTGGGTTGTGAAAGAATCATAAAAATAGAAATAGAAAGCGGGAGTCTATCTTCCGGTGTTGTTCCTATAACCATTTGTCCTGTTCAAAGAGCCTGACTTGCTTTCGGGATTGAGAAAAAATAAATAATAATGTTTAAAAGCTTTATAGAAACAATGTCTTGTTCATATATCTAGACAGGCACTCTGCAGATCATGAATAATGCACTATGTGTTCAGAAACTATAGTACTTTTCTGAGATTCATCTTAAACATAGCTCAAGGGAATTACTTAGGAATGATCCAAGTGCCTCTTTCTTGTGTCTCAGCTACTAGCGACATGATTAGGGATCGGCTACAAGCAATGCAGGATTTCAAAAAGTTCATTTAATCCATGGTCTGTGGTCCCAGTTTTAGGATGTATTTTGCTTCATAATTGGCCAGTAGTGTATCAGTCATGGAACTTTTAATGTATTTTAATACTGTCCATTTCATTTCTTGAAGTCTGTGATTTTTTTCAATGCAATGTTTTACCATAGGAGCTGTCAAGACTTTACATTTGATGCGGGATCTATGTTGTGTAATTCGAGTTTTGATTTGTTGAGTTGTCTTCCCTATGTAGGCTAGTTGGCACGAACAAATCACGCAATACACTACATTGGAAGTATTACAGTTAGTGAATTCTTTGTGTCTGATGTTTCTGTTTCTATATCGAAAATCATTTCCTTCAATAGTGCTGCTACATGAGGTGCAGCGATTGTGTCCTTGTACAGTGGGTAAGGCTAACATTGACTGTATAGTTGGTTGTAGTTTGGAAACCTTCGTATTTGCCCTTACCAAGTGATCCTTGATACTTCTGTTCTTTTTCAGTTCGAATATTGGAAATTCTTTGAAGGTGTCCAATCCTTTGATGCCTTGCCAGTTTCGTTTTACGATCTTCTTAATCTCATTGGTACATCCTGAAAAAGTGGTAACACAGACCAGGGGCATTTCTTTGGTTTTATCTTTTGGTGTTAACAATGCCTCCCTGGGTGTATTCCACGCCGTCTTCATTGCTCATTTTGTTAATCTTCTAGGATACTGCCGTAGAACTAATTTTTGCAAGAGTATTTTAGCATTAATGAAATAATCTTCCCTCCGCGAACAATTCCGTTGTATTCTGAAAAACTGGCTGAACGGAAGATTGTCCTTCAAGTTTCTCTGATGAAAACTCGAAAAATTTAATAACGTATTACGATCTGTTGGTTTTGAAAATAGGGTAGTAAAGATCATTCCATTTTCATACTTAACTATTAAGTCCAAAAAATTCACTTCAAAGTTGCTTGAGTGAAAGGAAATTGAATATTTGGATTCCTCTGGTACAGCCACAGGCCAAAATCTTCCAGTCTGTCTTTAGGCCCCCTCCACAGCATACAAATATCATCAATATATGATGAAGCATGACACCCATCTGAGTGTGTGAGGGCTATCACTTCTTATCAATCTGATCCCCCGTTCCAGTTCATCAACCCCTCTCTCTGTCACAACCAGCAGCTTCTCCTCCCCCATTTTCCTCTCTTATGAGGAACAGCATCCTTCTATGCTTGACCATTACATTTATGGAGCATGGCTGCTGGATCTGATAATTAGCTCCTTGTACCTCCTTTTGTTTATAATATATGGAGCCACTTGCAGGCATCTTTTCAGTATGCGGTCATATTTTTGTTTTTATCTCAGTCTGTACACAGACTATTAATATACAGACAACTTTGTAAACAATGTTTGAGATGTAATATCTCTTTCTCAGGTACAGAAGAAAAAGTTACTTACCTTCAGCAGTGCCATATCTGCTAGAGACTATATTGAGCCGCAGATTACTTACCTTAGAGTAATCTCCAGGCATCAGACGGGATCCAGACATTTTTTGTCTGAAATACCCCTGAATGCCAGTAGGTCATGTCGTTCGGCTCTGCATGGCATCGTTGACGTTGTCTGCGCCGAAGTGACGGGCACAGTGCCTATATGGTCACAATCCCAGCACTCTGACATAAGTTTATTTTTGCGACTTTCCAAACCAGAAGAGTGGAGCCATGAAGAACACTGACCATTGGCGTATGAAGAACAAGTTTCTTACCATCGGTAACGCCTTATCTGATAGAGACTTTATCTAGATGCTGATTCCTTACCTTTTAGATTCATCCCCAGACATCATACGGGATCCCGAAATTTTTCTTGAGCAGTATCCCTGAGCACCGGTAGGTGGCGTCGTTCAGCTCCATGTGGCATTGTCAGCCTCAGAAGATACATGCGCAGTGCCTATATGCACCACCTCAGCACGATGATATCAGTTTCTTTTTGTGACTTCCCATGCCAGGAACTTGGAATAACAAAGAACACTAACCACTGGTGCAAAAAAAGAGGGCCCAAAAAGGGGAAAAACATTGTCCTTTGAAATCTGTTTGCAGGGCGGGAAAAATGGATGGGTCAGTAAGGAATCTACTGCTAGACAGAGTCTCTACCAGATAAGCTTTTACAGAAGGTAACTAACTTGTTCATCTAATAGAGACTTCTAGCTGCATATTCCTTACCTTAGGATAGATACTCAAGCAATACCTCCCCAGAGGTGGGTCTGAGAAACTGTTCCACACCAAAAAGTCCTGAAAGACCGAACGGGCAAACAGCCCGTCCCGACAGACCTGACTGTCCAGGCGGTAGTACTTGGTGAATGTGTGCAGAGAAGAAGATATCCAGGACCAGAACTCTGCATGCTAATGCAGTGACCACAACCTTAGCTCTGGAGGAAAGAGCACCCAAAGCCTCAGGTTGTTGCTTCTTGGCCATGTGTAGCAGAGTTTAATGAAGAGCCCAATCCATTGTGAGATGGTCCATTTCTGCACCCCCCCTCCCCTTCTTTGCTCTGATATTCCCCACAAAGAGGTGGTACTCCACCTCGAACTCTTGTGTGCGGTCAAGTTGGAACAACAGCACACTATTTTGGTCCAGTCTGTGGAGTCGCTCCTCTTCCTTAGAGCGATGCTGCAAAGCATAAAAGGTAGGCAGGGTGATAGATTAGCCTACATGAAAGTGAGTGCCCACATTTGAAAGGAATGAATCTCTGTTGCGAAGGACCAGCTTGTCCAGGAAGATGTAGAGGTAGAGAGGCTTACACAACAAAGCCTAGAGCTCACTGACCCTCCAGGCTGATGTTATGGTCACTAGGAAGGCCTTCTTGATGGTGAGGAGCCTGAGAGGACAGTTGTGCTGTGGCTCAATTGGAGCACATATTGGAAAGGTGAGTACTAGGTTAAGGTACCACTGATGCATGAAGAAGTGTGAAAGTGAGACAATGTGTTGACGATCTTTCAAAAACCTATTTACAACAGAGGATTTGAATGGGGATGGCTGATTTGGCAACCGCAGAAAGCCTGAAAGGGCCGAAAGATAGCCCTGTAAGGTGCCAAAGCAGAGCCCAGGTGGGCAAGAGAAAGAATAAATAGAAGGACCTGAGAACATGGAGCAGAAAGAGGGTCAACCTGTTTTTTTGCACACCATGCCACAAACTTGCCCAAAAGGCTGGCATATAGTATCTTGGTAGAGGGATGACTAAATGCCAAGATATAATTGCCGACTTCGGGCTGAAGGTTGAAAGCTATCAACTGTCACAACTCAATATCTACACATGAAGGCAGAGCCTTGAAGGGTTCGGGTGAAGAACCCTCCCCGGCTGCTGCAACAGAATGTCCTCCTGAAGAGGGAGCCTGAGCGGAGGACCGATGGCCATGCTCAACAATTCAGCATACCAAACTCTCCAAGCCCAGGCTGAAGCAGCAAGTATGACTTGGGCCCAGTTGTTCCTGATCTTCTTGAGATTTCTGGGAAGGACTGGTATGGGTGGAAAGGCATAAAGGAGGCCTGAGCTCCACTTGAGAGGAAAAGCACCTCCTGAGTGAGAGCTGCCTTGGAAACTCCAGCATGCAAAACTGCAGACATTGCACGTTCTCAGCAGCAGCAAACAGATCTAATCAAGGTTCTCCTTACTGCTGAAAGAGACCTTGCACCACCTCTGGGTAAGGCTCAATTTGTGATCCGCTAGGCATGATCAACTGAGTTTGTCCGCACTAGCGTTCAGAAAGCCCATCAGGTGTTAAACAACCAGGATTATGGTTCTAGTAATGTCCAGAGGCACAGGGCCTCTTGACAATGGGGCCAGGACCCCACTCTGCCCTGTTCGTTGCCGTACCACATGGCGGTGGTGTTGTCTGTGAGCATCTGCCCAAGTCTTCCCTTGATGGAGAGCAGAAAGGCTTTCAATGCCAGTCAGATCACTCAGAGCTTTAGGAGGTTGATGTGGAGTCCGGATTACGTCAGAGGTCTTTGATCTCCACCTCTCCAAAATACCGCCCCATCATTGGAGTGACACATCTATCACTATCGTCAGATCTAGTTGGGTAAGGGAGAGAGGTCTGTTGCTGACTCAATCACAGTTCATTAGCCACCACTGCGGATCTTTGCAGTTCCCTCCAATGTCTGGACCATGTTAGAGAGATTCCCCTGATGCTGTGCCCATTGGAACTTCAGGTCCCACTGCAGAGCGCACATTTACCATTTGCAAGCAGGATGCAGGGGCCATGTGGCCCAGCAGCCAGGATAGAGGCCAAAACATCGATATCATAACCTGAATATCCTTGACTCGCTATTCTGGAGGATAAGCCCGAAACAGAACTGTGTCCGGAACGGCTTCGATGAAAGGAAGCATCTGAGAGGAAGTCAGGTGATAGTGAATGTTGATAGCGAGCCCCAGTGAGTGCAGAAGGCATGTCATAGTCTGGAGGTGGGAGACAACTGCCTGGGGAGAGCCTGCCTTCAGCTGCATGTCGTCGACATAGGGCAGGACTGATCTCTGATGCCACTGCCATCACCTTGGTTAACACATGAGGACTCTGATGAGGCCATAAGGGAGCACAGTAAACTAAAAGTGGTTTTAGCCCACCGTGTACAGCAGGTAGCATCTTTGGACAGGCAGGACAGAAATATGAAGGTATGAGTCCTGCAAGTATAATGCTACCATCAAGTCTCCCGGTTCCAGGGCAGACAGAACTTGAGGGAGCCTGAGCATTTTGAAATTCTCATTTTTGAGTAAGAAATTGAGAGGACAGTGGTCTAGGATAGGATGAAGGCCTCTGTCCTTTTTTGGTACCAGAAAGTAGCGGGAATAACGACCACAGCCTACTTCTGCCGTGTGCACCCACTATATGGCTCCCTTGGCCAAGAGCTGCCAGTTCCTGGCAGAGTAAAGAGAGATTGTCCTCCATCAGCCTTTCACAAGTGGGTGTCATGTGTGGAGGGGTAGTTCATGAAGGGGAGGGAGTAGCCCCTTCAGAGAATCTGGAGACCTCAGCATTCTGATGTTATTGACCTTCAGTGGTGCAGGTGATGGGGTATCCTGCTTCCCACTGGTTACACCTGATGGTTGTAGGGCAAACTACCAAAGAGGTTTGCAGGCAGTGTCTGTCGAGGGGCTGATGGACCTGGCCCAACATCTGGCTGCCCAACCCACAGAGTCTGGGGAAACCGCAGAGGCTGGGGAGCTTGCATGCCATGGTAGCTGGGTAGGTAAAGTCGCGACTGAAAGTCCCTTCTGTGGCAATGAAAAGAGTGAAAGGCGGACTGGGTTGGTGGGGGGCCTTCGAAAGGCACAAGGATCTGGCCAAAGCTCTGCTATTCTTGAAGTGCTCCAGTGCTGAGTCAGCTTTGTTTTCCGAAGAGACAGGAGACATCATAGGGCATGGTAATAAGTGAAGCTTGGACATCCCCTAAAAAGCCAGTTGTCCTCAGCCAGGCTTGGCGTCATAAGGCCACTGACGAAGAAACCACTCTGCTTATCAAGTTGGTCAGGTCCAGCCCACATCAGATCATGAACTTAGCTGCATCTCTCCGATCTGTCATAGCATTGGAGAGTATGGCCAGAGCCTCCTCTCGGACCATGGGCAGTCCCTGTGCAACCGAATCCTAGATTGAATGGGAGTAATGTCCAAAAAGGCATGCGGTGTTCACGAACTGCAGTGCCAGGCTGGTGGAAGAATATATTTTCTTGCCTAAGGTGTCCAGCTCCTTGGATTCCCTATCCAGTGGGGGTGCACTAGGATTTACTCAGGAAGGCAAGGTTTGTACTACCAAGATCTCTGAGGTAGGGAGTTGGGTGAGGAAAGTTGGATTCCCTGTGGCAGGCAATGATGGCAAGCAATTGTTGTGTTCATGGGACTCCATGTGCAGGGCTTGGGCCAGGCCATGAGCAGGTCGTCCATAAGGGTTTCATTAAATGGGTGAATCGGTACGAAGGGGGTAACTCCTGGCTGAAGCACCTCTGTCAAGATGCTGCAACCGAGGGCTGACTAAGGACCAGGACCTCAGCCACCCTTCTCACCCCCATAGCAAAAGATGCTCTCTTCTCTGTCGCTGTGGTAGGAGGAGAGATCAAGTCAGTATCTGGAGAGGTGTCCAGTACACTGGTGTCTGCCAATTCCTCTCTTCAGTCCAATGGGATGGTATTCTTCAAGGTCCAACTGCCCCTCCAAATCTTCCTCAAGACGTAACCCATAGGACTAGGGCTCAGCCTTCAGGTTGGAAGATATGGTGCCAGTCGGCGCCAGAGTCCACGTCCTGTGACACCCCCTCGATTCCATGTTGGAGTCGGGCATGAGAATGGGAGTGGCGCCGCCGGAAGGCGTTGGTGCCCCTGGGAGCGTCGGTAATGGGACCTGCATCTGGGAAGGTCAGGGTGGTATGACTGGAGCCGGTACGGATCCATCCATGGATCCAAGGGTCCCGAATGGCGCCGGAGTTGGACTCGTCAGCGGGGAAACAATAGGTGCCCCTCCCAAACCCATAGGGCCCAAAGGCATTCCAGCGGGGATGGGCCATCCAAATATGAGGTGCATGGCCTCATAAAATTCTCTGAGTTGGGCGGGAGTCACTCTGGCTCGCAGAAACTGAAGGAGGTGCCAAGACATCACAGGAGCAGGCTTAAATGTGGAGCCAGGCGCAGGCGCTCCCTCATCACGTTGAATGACTTTGACAGACAGGGTAAACTTCTTACTTTTCTTCTTTTTGTGGAACGTACCTGAATGGGATTACGTTGACTGCAATGATGATCGATGGCTCTGCAGCCAATCCCAGGACCTTCCTCTTGACCAGGATCGAGACAGTTGCGGCACTGCACATCAAGCAGCAAGGAGCTTGGGGGATTACTCCATCAAGACCTTTGTTTGCATGGCTCGACAATCAACGCAGGTCTTAGCGTTGTTGTTGCACTCAAGACACCAGACACAGTCGAGGTGTGGCTCCATCACCGAAATTTGCCAGTGACAGGCACGATAGGGCTTGAATCCAGCCTTGCACATTGACATGCCTGCCACACCAGGACAAAAGTCTCATAAAATCATCAACAAAAAGTCGAAAAACGGTCAGTCAAATTGTGACTTGGAGTAGCTCTCTTCAGATCTGCTCTGATTTGCACAGAAATAAAAATAAGTTACATCAATGTGCTGGGGTGGCACACGCATATGACGCCGACAATGCTATGCAGAGCTGGACAGCGCCCTCTACCTGCACGTCGGGGTACTACTAACAAAGGATTTCCAGATCCAATCTGACACCTGGGGATAATTCTGAGGTAAGGAATCTGAGGCTAGAAGTCTCTGTCAGATGCTAGGGCCCTTAAAAAGGAAAAATAACGCTTCACTCTGAAATACGTTCGCAAAGCAGGTAAGGAATGTTAGGCTAGATAAACTCTCTACCAAATAAGGGGTAAGTGACTTTTACATCTGATAGCGACTTCTAGCCACATATTTCTTATCGTAGAATAGGTACCGAAGTAATACCTCCCAAGAGGTGTCACAGTGACGCAGCATTATACTAGATAATCCTGCAGGACCGAACTGGCAAAGTGCCCGTCTCACTGAACCTCACTGTCTAGGCAGTAGTGCTTTGTAAATGTGTGCAGGGAAGCCCATGTTGCTGCCTGACAGATATCCAGGACAGGTAATCCACAAACTAACGCAGTGGTTTCAACATAAGCTCTGGTGGAGTGAGCACACAAACCTTTAGGACATTGCTTTTTGGCCAATGTGTAGCAGATATTGATGCAAAGCACTATCCATCATGAGATGGTCGGCTTCCGTCCTGCCTTCCCTTTTTTGTCTCTGACATACTCCACAAAGAGCTGATCATTTGTGCGGTCAAGGTAGAATGAGAACTCTCTTTTTGGGTCAAGACAATGGAGTCTCACCTCTTTTCTAGATGGGTGAGGCGGAGCATAAAGGGGAGGCGTAAATGGTAGGGTGATGGACTGGCCTACATGAAAGGGAGTAACCACTTTGTATAAGAAGGATGATCTAGTCCGAAGGGCCAGTTTGTCTGGATGCATATTAAGATGAGGAAGATGAGATGGCAAAGCCTGTAGGTCAGTGACTCTCTGGGCAGATGGTATCACCATAAGGAAGGCTGTTTTGATTGTAAGGAGCCAGATAGGGCAGTTGTGTAATGGCTCAAAAGGAGAACACATTGGAAATGTAAGGACTAAATTAAGGTCCCACTGTGGCATAATGAAGGGTGAAGGTGGGAAAATGTGTTGGAGACATTTAAAAAAACTATATATACTCAGAGACTTGAAGAGGGATTGCAAAAATATACCCTTTCAAAGTGCCCAAAGCAGAGCTCTCTGGGCCAATGTAAGAATAATCAAAAGAACTCGGTAAAGCGTGCAGAAAGAGGATCCATTTGTCTGTCTGTACACCATGCCACACACTTCCTCCAGCAGCAGGCTTATACTGTTTTGGTGGAAGGGCACCTGTCTGCCAATATAACATTACAGGCTTGGGGCAGAAGGTCGAAAGCTGTCAACCTTTGCTGCTCTATCTCCATGCATTAAGGTGAGTGTTTTCAGGCTCAGCTTCTGAACCCTATCCTATTACTGTGGCAGAAGATCCTCCAGAAGAGGCAGCTTGATTGGAGGTCCTATGCTGATGCTCAACAGTTCTTGATACCAGACTCTCCATGCCCAATGGGGAGCCACAAGAATGACTTGGGCCAAGTTGTTCCTGATCTTCTTGAGAACTTTGGGCAGGCCTGGTATGGGCGGAAAGGTGTATAGAAGGTCTGAGCTCCACTCGAGATGAAAAGCATCTCCAAGCGAGGGGCTCTTTGGAAACTCCACTTGCAAAAGCACTGACATTGTGCGTTCTGAATGGTGGTGAATAGATCTAATCAAGTCTTTCCCCAATCTTGGGAGACACCTTGCACCACCCCCATATAAATATGTCATTCGTGATCCACTAGGCATTGATAGCTGAGGTGGCCTGCTCAGGAGTTCAAAGAGTCAATTGCTTAGTTTACCATAATGAATATGTATCAAACAACATGTATCAAAAAACACACCAAGAGAATTACTATTTGATTTGCAAAAATAATTATTTTATCTTCTTCTTTTTATAAGCAAGGCTGTCACATGAAAATATTTTTCATTGGAAACAAAAATACGTGACTTAATGGTGATTAAGTGATCAAGAGGTGACAAGGTGAAAATAGTGAATACCATATGTACAGTGGATTGATTATAAAACAATATGTACTATGTTTGAATCGGTTAACATCCGTCCCTACAAGGCCATCTCATTGTCCCTAAACTGTGCCCTTTTTCTACTTATAGTGCAAAGAGAGCGTAGGGTAGGGATTGTTATGAGGTGTCGACATTTCGACCAACATCACAGCGGGTCTTCTCCAGGACAGAGGAGTAGGACAGCCTATACGGGTAAAGAATGGTTCAATAAGGTATGTTTCAAGGGGCAAGAAATTATAGATTGGTTGGTCAGATTGACCTACTTATTGGGGTGGTGTTGAATTCCATGCGATGAGCTTGATTGCAGTTTCACAGATCCATCATCAATTAGGATTCGGGAATTAAAGGGAGACGGTTTAGGATGCAGAATAACTGAGTAGGAATATAGGCTTCAGTGGATGCAGTGTTTACCTTTTAATTGAATAGAGCCGGAGTGTGTGGAGATAATTCCCAATATACCAGCAACACTGAATTTGATTCCACGGGCACAACCGGTATCTGAAATCAGATGTTAAGCAATTAAGTTTGAAGAACCAATGTGTGAGTTAAAAGGGGGTTGATCTGTGCCCGCGCACAAATTACGTTCAGATAGCCCTGGTAGAGGTGATGTTCCAAATCTTCATTAATTGAAAGATCTGAAATGAGAAACAAATAATTATGCCAAGACTAAGAACCATTTAATCATGGAAGTGAACAAAGAAAAATGACTTTAATCGTGATTACTGGGCCCTGAAAAGCCAAAGCATCAATGGAAGGAGGACGTTTTATCTAACGGATGGCGACTGGTGAATTAAAATAATCATCTATGAAAAAACGTGCCTATTGTAATCAGAGAATGTTTAAAGTTTTCCCTAATTGCGTTGTAAGGTATGGAATGAAATACTTGAAAGGTTGCATAAATCAATTAATTGAGGAGATGAACAACGTTTAAGATAGCTTTAAACAGCATCGTCGGGCCCGAATGGCTTGCTCGTTTCGTCTAGCTCAGAGAAGAGCCTTATTGACATTCGATCATGGTTGACTATGAATGTAGGACGTTACATCGCATACATTTACTACGCATCGCTTTACAACGCTGTCGATACAACGACCGCTTTGTTACCACGCGTGCCATAACATCGCAAGTCATTTCAACGACATGCTGTAGGGGGCGAGCTGGACTTAGGAATAGTATTAATTACTATTCATACTCCAGTTTGCACAAAAGCAGGGAAGGTTTTTAATTTAAAATCACATTCCCTGGTGTTGCACGCCCCCTACATTGATACGACTTGCGATGTAATGGCACGTGTGTTAACAACGCAGTCGTTGTAACAACTGCATTGTAAAGCGATGCGTAGTAAATGTATGCAATGTAACGTCATATATTCATAGTCAACCATGATCGAAAGTCAATAAGGTTCTACTCTGAGCCCAAAAAGTTACCGCATTGTGTTTACAGCGTTGTAAACGCTGTTTCCCGTTGACGAAAGATCATCGGACATCCAATTTACCATTTGCTTTCTGGATCTTTCATTGAGGATTGAGGATGCCATGATTTACACCACTTTCTTCAGGAAACAGACAGAACGCAACACCCTTTTAAAATATACCTCACATCATCCAAGAAGTCTTAGAGAACATTTGGCCAATGGCCATTTTCTTAGATTAAGATGCAATTGTTCACACAGAATTGATTTTTTCCAGGAAACGGACAGTCTAATCACCACACTAAAGGACAGGACAGGACTACAGAATAGAGCCAAAAAACTAGCCTGGTGCTGTCGACGCAAGGCATTGCTGGAAGTGAAACCTAGGAACAACACTGGGGATAAGCTAGTATGTTCACTACTTTTAATACCAGGAGCCAAGAGATTAAAAAGATTGTCAAAAAATACTGGAACCTGGTGGCTTCAGAGCTCAACACAGTTGAAGATCCGATCTTTGCATTCAAGAGGGTGAAAAATGTGCGAGACTGTGGTCAATTCGTATCGAAAGCTACCAAAACCAGCAGACATTAGGTCACAACTGAACCTACCACCACTTATCGGTCACTTTAAGTGTAGTCAATGTAAGGTCTGTAAACTCATGATTGAAGGCTCCTGGTTTTCTCACCTGGGCCGTGATTTTCAGTTGCCACATCACACCATCTGTAACAGTTTTAATGTGATTTACACCAATAGGTGTCCTTGGAACAAGCTATATATCAGCCAAACAACCCAGAAGGTCAAATGCAGAATATTACAACACTGCAGCAGGATTCACTGCAAGGTGCAGGAGGCCCCCTTAGTTGAACACTTTTCCAACATGGGACACCAAGTAGATAACCTGAAATGGTGGGTAATAGAAAAGATTCACCCACACCCCAGAGGTGGGGACACTACACCATCCCTTAGCTACAAGGAGTGTAAATGGATACACACCCTGGACAGGATCACCAGGGACTGAATGAATTAGAAGAAACTAACAGGCAGTTAGGTCAATTGTCTAGGATATGAGATGCTACCTTTCATCATAATTGGATATATACCAAGGTTCTGTACAATACTTATGTCTAGTTAAGTATCTGATACACTAAAGAATTCATTTTTCCAATGTAAGGAACAACACTGGTCATACTGTCACTTAACTTTCACATAATTATAATGTATACCTTTGCATTCATCATTGTTCTGGTTCTCCAGATATGTCTCTCTGAACCCTCTCTGCAAGTATGAATCCTGTTCCTCCATGGATAATGTGCATAAAGTTGTTCTTAATGCCATATGTTTTACGTGGTCAATTTGATTTTGTAATCAGAATTGGTTTATGGTATAACGTTGCTCTCAATGTCATACATTTTACTTGGATAATTCAAGTTTGTAACCTTATTGACACGTTACAAGTCTCCACAAAACAGTGGTCACTGTGAACTTCTTGAATATTACTGTTAACATTGTTCTTATCGCCATATATTTCACATTGTCCATTTGATGTTGTAACTAAATCTACAATTCACTAGAGCACAATGTTCACATTGTTCTGTTGAAGTTGTATCTTTATTGAGACATGTGACAATTCACCACAGAATAATGTTGACTTCAGACATTCTTACTGTATCTTCTTGGCAATGACTGCAGTCTGCTTATCTATAAGTATTGTGCATATCTTTGTTATTTATGCCATAGATTCTATATTGTCCATTTGACGTTGTTCCCTTATTGACAAACATTGCAATTCACTTTTTTATATACTTGAGAACTAAGTTGTACGTAATCAAATAAAGCCCCCTTCTTATGGTCATAGTTAAGTAATGGAATACTCAATCTTAAACCACCATATTTTCAGTTAGCGTCATAGCTGTTTAACCAGTAATTCCTTCATGTACCACCGAACCTAAATCGGTTTCCATGCCAACATGATGCCGGCAGGCAACGTGCATGTCACTGATTGACAAACTCTGACTAATGCAGCGTACGTACTGATGTGTACTCCCCTTCAAATTCTTTTACTCGACTAGTGCTCGGGTCTGGAGCACTGTTACCGACCCATGCGATTACAGGTAAGACGTGTTTGTGACCCGATGCATATGGTCACCTTCATTAAAATGCTTTCAGATAATACAGTTTTTATGGACGTGCAAGCTGTTCGGGCCCGGCGATCCTGTTTAAAGCTATCTTAAACTTTGTTCATCTCCTCGATTAATTGATTTATGTGACCTTTCAAGTGTTTCATTCCAGACCTTGCAACACAATTAAGGAAGACTTTAAACATTCTCTCAATACAATATGCACACTTTTGCATAGTTGATTATTTTAATGCACTAGTCGCATTCCGTTTTAATTCAGATAGATAAAACGTCCTCCTTCCATGGATGCTTTAGCTTTTCGGGCTCAGTAATCAAGTTTAAAGTCATTTTTCTTTGTTCACTTCCATGATTAAATGGTTCTTAGTCTTCGCATAATTATGTGTTTCTCATTTCAGGCCTTTCTATTAATGAAAATTTGTAACATTAACTCTTCCTGGGCTATCTGAAGGTAATTTGTACGCAGGCCTGATCAACCCCCTTTTACCTCACACATTGGTTCTCCAAACTTAATTGCTTAACATCTGATTTCAGATACTGGTTGTGCCCGTAGAATCAAATTCAGTGTTGCTGGTATATTGGGAATTACCTCCACACACACCGGCTCTATTCAATTAAAAGGTAAACACTGCATCCACTGAAGCCTATATTCCTACTCAGTTATTCTGCATCTTAAACCGTCTCCCTTTAATTCCAGAATCCTAATTGATGATGGGTCTGTGAGACTGCGATCAAGCGCATCGCATGGACTTCAACACCACCCCTATTGCTAGGTCCATCCGACCAACTGATCTATAATTTCTTGCCCCATGAAACATACCTTATTCATGTTTAAACCATTCTTTACCTGTATAGGCTGTCCTACTCCTCTGTCCTGAAGAAGACCCTCTGTGACGTTGGTTGAGTCACGCACGTACCCGGGTCAAAACGTCGACACCTCATAACAATACCTAACCTACGCTCTCTTCACCCTATAAGTAGAAAAAGGACACAGTTTAGGGACAGTGAGATTGTCTTGTAGGGATGGATGTTAACTGATTCAAACATTGTACATATTGTTTTATAATCAATCCACTGTGTATATGGTATTCACTATTTTCACCTTGTCACCTCCTGATCACTTAATCACCATTAAGTCACGTATTTTTGTTTCCAATGAAACATATGTTCATGTCACAGCCTTGCTTATAAAAAGTAGAATAAGATAAAAAAGAATTATTTTTGCAAATCAAATAGTAATTCTCTGGGTGTATTTTTCAATACTTGATTTTTGATACATATTCATTATGGTAAGCTAAGCAATTGATTTTCCAGACAGAACCAATTTTAGTTCATTTTATACATGCCCAGGTTCTGAGGGACAGGGTCACCCCGTTACATTTCATCTGCAGTTCACAGAGCCCACCAGGTGTTGAGCCACCAGGGATATGCCCTGATTTTCCAGCCCTGTCCAATGGCGCAGGACATCTTGTCAAAGGGCCCATAACGCCACCCCACTGTGTTTGTTGCAATACCACATCGTGGATTTTTGTCTGTAAACACCTGTACCCACCTTCCCCTGATAGAGGGAAGAAAATCTTTCAATGCTAGCCCGATTACTTCACGGTCCAACAGGTTGATGTGGAGTCCAGATTCTACCAGAGACCAGAGCCCACTGATATCCACCTTTTCCAGATGACCAGACCATCCCAGAAGTGATGCATCTGTCACTACAGGCAAGTGTGGTTGGGGAATAGATCTGCCACTAAACCAACTGCAGTTTTTTAGCCACCACTGCAAGTCTTTTGCAGTTCCTTCCGAGATCTGGACCATATCAGAGAGATTCCCCTAATGCTGTTCCTACTGGAACTTCAGGTCCCACTGCAGAGTCCTCACATGTCAACGGGCATGTTTCACCAGAAGGATGCACTAGGCCAGGGGTACTCACAAACTTTCTGTCGGGGGCCAAAATTACAGTGTGGTTAGTGGCCGAGGGCCGCACTGGTAGGGGTGGAGTCAGTGGGGGCGGGATCCGTGGGGGGCCGGGCTAGAGTAAAAAAAACTTTTAAAACATCTGTCTCCCTCTCTCTCTGTCTCCCTCTCTCTCTGTCCCCCTCCCCCTCTCTCCCTCTCCCTCCCTCTCTCCGTCTCTCTCCATCTTCCTCCATCCTCCATCTCCCTCCCTCCTCCGTCTCCCTCCCTCCCTCCTCCGTCTCCCTCCCTCCCTCCTCCATCTCCCTCCCTCCCTCTCTCTCTCCCTCCCTCCCTCTCTCCCTCTCCTTCCCTCTCAGTCTCTCTCTGTCTCCCTCCGTCCTCCGTCTCCCTCCGTCTCCCTCTGTCCTCCGTCTCCCTCCCTCCTCCGTCTCCCTCCCTCCCTCTCTCTCCCTCCCTCTCTGTCTCCCTCCCTCCCTGTCACCCTCCCTCCCTCCCTCCGTGCCTCCCTCCCTCCCTACTCCATCTCCCTCCCTCCTCCGTCTCCCTCCCTCCCTCCTCCGTCTCCCTCCCTCCCTCCTCCGTCTCCCTCCCTCCCTCCTCCGTCTCCCTCCCTCCCTCTCCTTCCCTCTCCGTCTCTCTCCGTCTCCCTCCGTCCTCCGACTCCCTCCGTCCTCCGTCTCCCTCCCTCTCCCTCTGTCCTCCGTCTCCCTCCCTCTCTATCTCCCTCCCTCTCTGTCTCCCTCCCTGTCTCCCTCCCTCCCTGTCTCCCTCACTCCCTGTCTCCCTCCCTCTCTCTCCCACTCTCTCTCTCCCTCTCTCTCCCCCTCTCTCCCTCCTCCGTCTTCCTCCCTCCTCCGTCTCCCTCTCTCCTCCGTCTCCCTCCCTCCCTCTCTCTCTCCCTCCCTCCCTCTCTCTCCCTCCCTCTCTGAAAAAAAATCGGGAGAATGGGGCCTCGAGTCGGGTTACTGTCATGTATGTACGTTGGAGGTGTGCTGCTGCAGAATCCGACATTTGAAACGCAAAAGGCATGTTTTTTTTCCTTACCTTTCAGAAGCATTGAGCGCAGTGGCAGGCAGAGAGAGGGTGATGCAAGTGTTGTGCACTGGCCTGGCAGGTTGCTGGCAGTGCATACAACCCCCCCTCCCTCCCCCGTGTGGCAGCCCGGCAGGCTGAAACAGCTTTTAGGTACACACACAGCCGCCCCCGAGTACTTCACAGGTCTTTAAAAGACCATTCGCTTGTTGATGAGGCTTTGTTTTGCTTTTTCACCCTTTCTAGAGCCCCTGCATCGCCACTCTGATTATTGCTGGAAGAATTAGCACTCTACACAATACAAGCCCTGTCAGCTGAAACCCCCCGAGGAATCGGGTTTTTGCTTGCAGGAATCGGGAGGCGGGAGACTAGCCTTGAAATCGGTAGTCTCCCGCCTGAATGGGGAGGGTTGGCATGTCTGGGTACGATGTCTGCAAGGTCCGCGGGCCGCCAACAAAGGCTTGCCGGGCCGCTGGCGGCCCGCGGGCCATACTATGAGTATCCCTGCACTAGGCCTTGGGGCCCAACAACCACACAGTCAGTCCCACCAAAATCCAGGATAAAGGTTGAAACATCGATATCATAACCTGAACAACCTGAACTCACTGCTGAGGAAGATAGGCCTGAAACTGCACTGTGTCCAGAACAGCTCTGATGAAAGGTAGCATCTTAGAAAGACTCAGGTGTGACTTTGGCACATTGATAGTGAACCCCAGCGAGTGTATAAGGTGTGCCGTAGTCTGAAATTGAGAGATGACTGTATGGTGCGAGCACACCTTCAACAGCCATTCATTAAGGTACGGAAAGAGTGGAATCCATGACTTTCGGAGATGAGTTGCAACCACCGCCATCACTTTTGTGAACACCCATGGGGCACTGGTAACGCCGAAGGGAAGTACAGCCAACGGAAAGGACTCTTGTCCGACCATGAACCACAGATAATGACTGTGGGCAGGGAGGACAGGGATGTGAAAATAAGCGTCCTGTGAATCCTGCAATACCACACATTCTCTGGCTGCTTGTCCCATGGGGTCTTAGGGTACTGTGTTCTGTGCCATGAAATGATTGTGCTGTTCATTGAACTGGGTAGCTGGGCATGCATAGATGTAGTTGGAAGCCCCTCTCGTGGCCATAAAAGGGGGGAAAGGTAGACTGGGGTGGATATGGTGTCATGGAAAGGCTCAAGGACCTGTCTGTAGCTTCACTTTCCTTAAAACACTCAAGTGCAGAGTCTTCCATCTTACCAAATGACCTTGAGTCATCAAAGGGCATGTCCATGAGGGCGGCCTGGACATCCCCTGAAAGGCCAGTGGTTCTCAGACAGGTGTGGCGTTGAAGGGCAACCGACGATGAAATCGCTGTGCCCAGTGAGTCAATTGAATCTAGCCCACATATTATGGTGAACTTGGCTGCGTTACGCCTATCACCAAATGCATGAGAGAGTATGGCTCGGGTGGCCTCCAACTCCATGGGCAGCACTTACTCAACCTATAGGTCAGGCATGCCTTCACGCAATACGTGCGCACTGCAGTTCGTCCTGTAATTCTCCCGGAGCAGCGGAAGAAGTGAAGCCAGGCCCAGCAGCAGGAGCAGGACAGAGGAGACACCGATTTGGGTGGCAGGTAAGTCTCCCTGCATCCGTGAGCTCCACTGCGTAGGCGGAGATTTGGAAACGTTGCACTCTAAATGAAGTGCTGAGTTACTAAATTTCCGCAAACTGTGCTGGCCGAGCGGAGTTCACCGCCCGCCCTTAATATAAACTCCCTAGTAAGTAAACAATTGAAGTTGCCATCATTATTGAGGCAAAGGGAAATTAACCAGTTGAAGAGTACAAGAACCAGATTGAAGGTGTCTGAATGAAGGAAGGAGGAGGATCAAAAATGGATTAAGTTGAGAGAAGCTGCTTCTTCTTGTGATTCACGTAAATACTGGTCTTTAATAGACAAATATAGTGATTCCAGAATTAAGGTTGAGGCCATTCCTATATCTGCCGAATAATCGACTCAATATATTTCACAGGTATACGCTTCCAAGTCTAGCTGTAGGACTCAGTTGGAGTTTAATGCTGAGTCTGCTTCTTTGGATATATACGTCTGCCCTTTTGCGAGGAGATAGAAGGTTTTATTAAGGGCGCAAGGTCCTCTGCGGCGATGGACTGGAACTAATTCCTGATATCTCTTATCAAACATGAATTTTCTGGGTGGGATTTCTTTCTGCATCCTGTGCTTGAAATACTACTATTTGACCGGGGTTATACCATCTTCCTGGGAGAGAAGGGCTGTTGTACCTTTATATAAAAAAGGTCCTAAAACCTCTCCTGACAGTTTTAAGCAAATTGCATTACTCGATGCAGCCAGGAAATTGTTTGCCAAGAGTATACTTCTTTATCTTCAAGATTAGACTTTTGGTAATAATATTGTTCCAGTGCAGCAGGCCAATTTTTGCAAGCACAGTGGAACTTCAGATAATATCAGGGCCCTTCAGACATTGATAGAAAAGTACGCTGTGGATTTGGGCATGACTTTATACTCTGCCTTTTTTCAATTTCTCCACAGCGTTTAATAGGGTTGACCATGGTATGCTGTGGAGGAAACTGTCGACACTGGGGGTCCCTGCTCATCTCCTTAGACTAATCATTGCCTTACATTTGTTCGCTTGGTCTCAGGTCTTGATGGAAGGGAATCAGGGTTTGTCTAGTGAAGTAGAGAAACACAATGACTTAAGCAGCGGCGCTTACTTGCGCCCCTTCTATTCTCCCTATATATCCACAATTTACCAGGCATCATACTCAGTAGTAACACACCATCGACGCTGATAATAGACCAATCGACCATTGCACACTTGTTTTCTTACAGAGACCCAAACATTGCCTTTTTAACTATTGGAATATGCTTCCTTGACCCCTATCCCCTTCTTAATTCTTCTTCAGGCACCTTAATTGACAGTATCAGTAAAACTCTTGGAAAGTCGTTTGGACAAAGAATGGTCCAAAGATTTTGCCAACTCATTGTATCTGATAATAATTACTGATTACTGCCCTGACCATTTTAACACAAGGACTGAATGTTTTATGATATGCTCTTTAACTTTTTAATCATGAATTTGCTGCTACGTTCTTTTTTATGTGGAAAATTGTATAGGTTTTTATTAACCAAAACATAAATATTACTTCCTTACTTACTTACTTACGAGGCAGAGTTGGACAGACTAAAGGGAATCCCCTAAATTAGGATTTATGGATGTTGAAAGTCTACTATATGTTGATGATGTATTATTGGATTTAACCCTGATAGGATTACAGAGCCATCTCTCTGCCCTGGGAAATTATGCTGATGACACTTCCTAAAAATAAATATTTCTAAGAGTAACGTTATGGTTCTCAGGTATGTAGGCGTAGAGTTAGGAAAGATTTAAATTGGTTCCTGGGGAACGATAAGTTGGAAGTGGTGAAGTTTTAGCCATACCTTGCCAGGACTTTTTCCAGCAATTGTTTAAATAAAGACCATATTAGCCAGTCTAGAACTAAGACATTGTTTAAAGCCTCAACCATTCCCAGATTATATAAGTGTTGTGGGCAAAGGCACTTTGCACATGTATGTTATTGCAGTCTATAACATTAAAATAAGGCCATCATTGAGTTATACCTATGAAGTAATCGTGGAGCGGAATTGCTCCTTTTTTTAGATAGTCGAAGGGCGTATTTGGCTCCATATCTGTAACTTGAATCATTCAGCTGCTCCTTCCACCCTCCAGCTTGTATTTGGGCTCCTCTCCACAAATGTGTTTTGTTATGGCAGCTGTTCTAAGGTGGGGGAACAATTTATTGAACAGTGACCCGGGTTCTATTTGTGCTTCACTAAAACATTAAATATTTGATAGATTGAAGGGAAGAAGCCCCCTTTTTTCAAATTATCTTAAAGCACTGGACATGTTCGATTGGTCAGAATGAGGTGGCATCTCTCCTCAAGCTTCATTTAAAAAACCTGATTAAAAAATCTATTTATGAAGTGGGACAGAAGAGGGACATCTTACTTTGTGCCCAGCATACTCGTAATGGAATGGTAGTTGAGAGCAGTATTTGAAAAATAAACTCATGGAACCATCCTCACAGTCTGCATAGAACTATTTTATTACTAAGGTTGAATATGCTTCGGCTACAAGTTATTACAGGCGCTTGGGAAGGTATAGCTAGGGACGAGAGGCTTTGTGACCTTTGTTTGAATGGTGTGCAAGATTTAAATCATGTGATATGTGTGTGTCCATTCCAACACTCATTACAATGCCAAATGTTAAGACCATTGTTCATAAAGTATCATTTAACTTTAGCAGCAGAAGCTCGTCAGTGCCTCCCCCCTACATCCAAAACAGATTGCACTAAAATGTTAACATTTCTTAAACATTTTTTTATGTGTTTTGTTTACTGTAATTTTAGTATTAACTGTGTCTGACTTTGTACCTGTCCGAATAGGGTATTATAGGTATCTTTAAAGTCTGTGTGTCCCATAACAAAAGTACTGTATCAGTATTGATTCTAAAAGTCAAATTAATTTCTTTTCTATTTGTTCAGCTTTTCCCATGCCATTTTGCACATTTTATCCACTATACTGTTTCAAGGATGCATAGTTTCCTGAATTGTTTCAGAACTGCATATTAAGGGGGTGCTAGTGTGCTGGCTGCGTAATGGCTGCCATCTAGGGAGGCTCCGCAGGCTGGACTGACAATCCGCTAATTCTCAGGGGGAGCTGGCGGGTGCTGGGTGCCTTTGACATTGGGATCAGGCACTGGAACGTCTCGGCGGTCAGCGGGAGTACTTCTGAACGCTGGAGATCCTCGAGCTGCTGCGAAACACCGCTGCACATCGCCTCTGCGGGACTCGCCCTGGAAAACAAAATGGCGGCCCCACGATCCGCATCCTCAAAAAATTGCCACAAATGGACCTCCGCGTTGGGGAGGAAGGCATTGTACTGGATCCTACCAGGGCAGGCGAGCGCAGCTGCGGCTTCGAGGACTGCGGAGGACCAACGTGGACCGCCGGCTGGTGGATCCCGATCGAGCGCCCGGTGGGCTGAACGGGTTCTGCATCGGTCACCAGTGAGTCTGTGAACCGAGGGAGGGAGAGCCGGAGCAAGCAGACAGGCTGTAATTGCACAAAGGAGGTAGTTAGCACAACGGGAGCACCCTGCCACACCGCTGACCCTGTGGCTTGAGGGGTGGTGAGGCTGCAGAGAGGCAACATGGGTGGCTGCACCCAGAGAGTGGATGGGGCTGCACCACCCCCCTCCCCCCCCCCGGCAAGGGCATATGACAGCACTTACACGGCATGGAGCCTGATACCCCTGCTCCACAATTGAGCCCAAGTGCAGTAGCTGTACTGGGGAAAGGATAAAGAACAACGCCGACAGAGCTCTCCCCCTGAATTTATAACAGTTCTGGACTCCCACCTCTGTCCGGGGAAAAACAGGTCGAAGGAGGGCTTGACACGGGGGCACATAGGGAGTGATCCCTGGAGGAGGTGAGACATTGGAGTGGAAAGTGAGGCTACTGGGGCATACAGGAGTGGACCTGAGAAACCTGGCTGGACACTGGCGGTGGGGGAGATGAACTAGGTCATCCACTACAACTGATCCAGATAATGCGCACTGCTCACTGCAGGCCATAACAGCAGTGGATAGAGCCACAGAAATGGCCTGGTGCTGCGGCCCACTTTATGCAGGGCTGTGGTAGTGCAACGAGACCATGGACAAGACGGGCACTGAGCAGTTCAAGCTTTCTTTTGAGCAGCGCAAACCCCCCCCCCTCCCCGTGGAGGGCTCCCACCAGAGGAAGAGCAGTTGGAGGAGGTGGTGATGTCCTCAATGCAGCCATCGGAACCCAACATACGAGATATGTACAAGGAGCTAAAGCAGTCACTCTCAACCATAGACCTGAAAATCGATTAAATGTCAGATCGACTGAACCGGCTTTGGGACAAGGTCTCGAATCATGAGGAACACCTCACAGAAGTCGAACAGTGCACTTCGGCACTGGAGGATGAGGGCATCGCCACCCGTGAAAAGTTGCTCTGAATGGAGAAAGTGTTGGAGGTGATCCGCAATCAAAATGAAGACCTCGAAGCGAGATCATGCCGCAACAACCTGTGTATAATGGGAGTACCTGAGACAACGGCCATGACTAGAGTTGATGACTACATCGAGGAAATGCTCAGAGCGATGTTTAGGGACTCCTTCTCTAGGGTCTGCATAGTGGAGCGTGCACCCAGATCCCTGGGCCTGAGACCACTGCCTGGAACCCCGACCAGGCCAGTAATTGCACACCTGTTGAATTACAGGGAACAAGATGTCATGCTGCACAGGGCCCGAGACCTACAGGATACGAGGTACCACGGTAATGCTATCTCCTTTTTCCCGGATTTTACCCTAATGGTGCAGGCAGCAAGGAGGGAGCTTGTGCCTATGAAGAGACTACTGCAACAGCAGGATACCAAGCATTCGCTCCTCTATCTTGCAAAGCTTTACATTTTTCATCAGGGCAAGATAGTTTTCTTCACTGACCATAAGCAGTCACCAAGTTTGCTTGCTCCCTCAGACAGCCTGCACCAGGTGCACGGGCGAATGGGGAGCACGCCAAGGGACGCCCCCTGGACGAGAACGACTGAGGCACCGGGTGAACCGTAATGAGCTGGTAAGACAGAGGAGCATTTGACTGAATGGGACTGCTCCCACAAGACATTTTCTACCCTAGCCGGGGTGACTGTTTGCCATACTGCTGGGTACTGGGGGCCCGCCCAATCTGCCTTTGATTGGAGGGGGGGAGTTTTCCCTTCCTACTCCTGAATTTATCCTGTCCAGCCACCCAGCATACTATCACTGGGTTTTCCCACGCACCTAGTGCCTCCTGTAGGGATGAATCCCATGGATGTTCTAACTATTGGCCATTGTGGGCCTTGTTTGGGTAACGAGCTTAGCTATCAGCAATGTTGGAGGGTTGAAGTGGGAAGTGGGTGGGCCTGTTGGGTGGGGTGCACACATGATGTACTGTTGAATTCTCTATGTTTTTCTTCCTCTCTATCTCTGTCTTTCCCTTCTCTGGCTCTGCCTCAATGTCAACTGGGTATGTCGGGATATCCAGCACGTCATGACTCAGATGGATTAGTGGGTGGGTAAGGCCACAGCAGAAAAGGATGTGATCAAGGCAGTGACGTGGAATGTGCAAGGCTTGAATGATTGTCGTAAAGTGAGATTGGTGGCAGCATATCTCCAACAACATGGGGTGGACATCTGATTTTTGCAGGAATTACACCTTACTTGAAACGACTGCACGCGTCTACGGGCAGGATGGATGGGAGAGAAATTTGTATCAAGCTACTCCAACTATGCCAGAGGCACGGCTATAATCCTCAGAAAAGGATTTCACTGGAGAACATGCACTGCGCTTTGCGACCCACAGGTAATTGTAGCGGGGTAACTGAGAAGACAACCGGTCAGGCTAGTATCGGTCTATGGTCTGAATGTGGACGATCCGCAATTCTTCTGTGAGGTCTGGAGGTTGACAGAGTCACTCCGGCCTGGAACCATCTTGTGGGGGGGAGATTTTAATGTAGTGCCGTATACAAGCATTGATAGATCTGGCAATTCTCGCCGGCCTCATCCAAGGGCAGCAGAACAGCTACGCGGACTCATGGAGGACCATGAGCTGGTGGATGTCTGGCGATGCCGGCATCCAACTAGACGAGAGGGCACATGTATATCCACTGCTGGTCCATCATGGTCTAGAATTCATTATTGGCTCACGTCGCGGGATATTGACGCGTGGGTGCTCACTGTTGCTCATTTAGCCCGATCTTTATCAGATCACTTCCCCGTGCTGTTGCACTTCGTGCTACCGGATGCAGCGCGTAGGCCTTTCAGTTTAAGACTCCCCGCTGGAGCACTCAGGGATCAGGTATTCAGAGAGTCACATCGTGCCGATATAATGGAGTACTTCGAGTTAAATTGTGGGGCCGTGGACTCGCCGTCGGTATTGTTGGAGGCCTTTAAAGCGGTAATCCGGGGCAAATGCATTGCCAAGCAGGTGGGTATAATGCGCTCACTCAGGGGAGATATCCGGCGTCGGGAGGAGGAAATTCAAAAGCTCGAACTGGAATACTTCAACTGTAACAGCCCGGAAATTCTGGGCAGTATAAAAGAGAAAATAGCAGAATTTGAGGAGGCTGCACATTGGGAGATGCACTATTTGGGCAAGGAGGCAGGGGCGCATCGATACGGAGAGGGGGACCATGCTGGAAAACACTGGCGGGACTATTAAGGAAACCCTGGGCCAGTGAATATATTTGCAAATTGCGCAGAGACAGTGGGGAGACTGTTGGTGGCCAGGAAGCGGTACAGGCAGAACTGCTTGCATTTTACACCTCCCTGGACAGGGCTCAACAGACAGCCATGCATCCGGACCTGCTTCCCCTCTTTGACTCGATTGAGCTCGCTTGGCTGAGCGATGGTCAACGACAATATCTTGACAAGCCTTTTGAGGAGGAGGAGGTGATCGTGGTGATCCAAGCTATGCCTGGATACAAGGCTCCTGGGCTGGACGGGCTCACTGCTTTAGTCTATAAGGAATTTGTGTCGCTCCTGGTTCCACACCTCCTCAACATGTACGAGGAATCTTTGGAACAGGGTATATTCCCCCGCCCCTCTGCGAGAGGCTCTGATCAGCACCATCCTCAAACTCGATAAGGACCCACTGCTATGTGACTCCCACAGACCTTTGTCCATGATGAATCTTGAAAATAAGATACTAGCCAAACTATTGGTGTCTTGCCTGCTCTCCCTGTTACAAGCGGTGCTTAGGCCTGACCAGTGCGGTTTTGTGCCTGGGCGGGTACATCCCACAATCTGTGCACTTGCTTTGCGACCATGCAGGTGATTGACGGCTCTCTACCCGCTGCAGCTGTGTTCTTGGATGCAACCAAATTATTTGATACTTTGGAGTGGCCTTACCTGTTCGCACTCCTCTCTCGTATAGGTATCAGTCCCCTCTTCCTCAAAAAAATTACTTTACTGTACTCAGCCCTGTCTGCAAGGCTCAGAGTCAATGGCCAGGTATCCTCTGCCATCCCGGTGGATGGAGGTACGTGACAGGGGTATCTCCTCTCCCCCTTGTTATTCGTGGTAGCAACGGAGCCACTCGCAGCCAGGCTCCGGCAGCATCACGCCCGGCGAGGACTTGATTTTACTCCTAGGGTGATTTTGGTTTCAATGTATGTGGATGATGTGAACTTATATGTCCAGCACCCATCCGAGAATTTAGAGCTACTCATCCGGGGGGTTGTCTGTTTTGAGCGTATCGGGTGTATCCATAAACTGGGGAAAGTCAACCGTCTTCCGACTTACCCAGGCCACTAACCCCTTTTCAGTTGGAATTCCCACTTCAGTGGGTGAATTCCCCAGTGAAATACTTGGGGATCTGGCTGAGTCGGAATGTAGACGAACTCTAGAGCCACAACTGTGGCAAGCTCATGAAGTGGCTGGAGAGTAGACTAAACAGGTGGAAAGCACTCCCTTTATCCCTAGCGGGTTGTCTGGTCATTTCCAAGATGGTAGTCCTCCCCAGGTTTTTGTATATCTTAATTAACCTGCCGCTTCCCCTCATGATTGCATTTAGACGCCTATTACGCTCCAATTTGATAACGCATGGCTTGGGCGGGCAGATAGCTCAGTGTGGCATAGGAGATCCTGTCACTGCCATTTGAACCGGGTGAGATGGCGGCTCCAGATATGGAGCTCTATTATAACTGTGCCCAAGCACAAATTTGCTTATCACTGGGTGTTCCCGACCCTGTTTATGGTGTACACCATTCCGGAAAGCGACAGGACGGACCAGACACATCTACACATGGTGTTGTTTGTACCCCCAAGGAGACCACGTGCCAGAGTGGACACTGTGGGCTGCACGGTGTGGGCATGGTGAGAACTCAGGCGCAGAGCGCGATTGGAAATCACATTTGCCCCCTCGATCCCACTTATTAGACAGCCGGAATTGCCCTTCACTACAGAGGCGGGGTGGGTCAAAGACTGCAGCAGCTTCAGCTTCACACGCTGGGACAGGCATTTCGTAATGGGGTATTTTCTACCATAGATAAAGCACTGGGCGAAGATCACACAGGGATGCTGGACAGGTCCACTTACTATCAACTGAGAGCGGCGCTGCGTACACTATATGAATCATTCCCTGTTGCGCCACCAACATTCCGAGTACTGGAGGAATTTCTAGTGAATCCCTCACTGCGGAAGCTTATTACTCAGCTTTATTCAGGTATGCAGCGCACATCTCCTATATGTACATCCCCGGCGTAGCATGAGTGGGAGGCCAGTTGGAGGAGGGTAAATGGGCATACTGCTGCGCCAAAATGAAAGAAATGTCACCCAATTATAGACTGTGTCTTCTTCATTTTAAGTTTATCCACAGACTGTACAGAACCCTTGCCTGGTTGCATAGGGCCGGAGTGAGGGAGGATGCAAGGTGTGTGCATTGTCAGGCCCCGGAGGCTTCCTTCCTGCATCTGGCCTGGGAGTGTCCAGAGGTGGCAAGATACTGGAAAAGCACCTTTGAGGTGCTGGCCTTGCTGGTAGACGCTGCAGTGGAATGCTCTCCCCTGGTGGCTCTGTTGGGTTATGTGCGTGGAGTAGTTGCAGAGCATAGGAAATTGGTGGCCATGTTATTACTCCTGGCAAAGAGACGGGTAACTATTTGTTAGGGCGCAGAGTTCTGCCACAATCAACTGTCCAACTACTGGAAACTGATGCCAGCACAAGCTCGACCCAAAGATATATGGGCGCCACTGCAGAGTTATTTAGACTCTACACCCCCGAACAATGATGATAGTGCAGCAGTGTAAGCATGATCACTGCGTATGGGGCACCCCTTAAAGTCCATAGTTGGAAATACAGACGTTGCTGGAGAATCTCACCTATACTTGGACTAGAGAGGAATCGCTTTCCTTTTCTCCATTACTTCTCTCTTTATATCTTTCTCTGTATTCCCCCCCCCCCCTTCTTTTTATTGCCTCTCCCTCTGTTTTTCTATCCCTTCTTCATTAGGGCCAATGCAGAGCCCTGGAACACATTTCAGGAAGATGGATGCCACAGAGAGCAGCAGGGGGCATGAAGGGTCTGGGATATCGGCTCAATTGTATTATCCAAGACTATGTGGGGATACCCACTGAGGTTACTCTGTTCTATTCTAAACTTATCAACTGTATGTATGAAGCCATGTGGCTGCTACATCTCTTTTCATTGTTTCTATTTACTCTTCTGAAAATTTCAATAAAATTAACTTTTGAAATGAAATGAAATGAAAAAGAAATTTATAAAGCACAAACATTCACCTGAGGCTGTCAAGGCGCTAGCTCATCAGACCAAAAGATACCAGACAGATTTTACCATATCAGGGATTAAAAAGCCATGTTTTTAGCGCCTTTCTAAAGGCCAACAGATTGGTTTCTTCCTTTAGCCTTAATGGAAGCGAGTTCCAGAGTCGGGTAGTACTGACCAGGAAGCTTCTTCCTCCCCAAGAACATTTTTTGAACCTGGGAACTAACAGTTTATGAGCATATGCTGAGCGGAGATGACGGGCTGGGATGTAGGGCTGCAGATTCTTTTTAAAGAAGGCAGGTCCTATGTCATGAGTGGCTTTAAAAGCTATGTAGAGGGCCTTAAATTCGATCCGTCTCTTCACCGGCAGCCAGTGTAGCTCTTTAATTCTCATAGAGACAGATTTGTGTTTTGGGATGTTCAGCAGTGGATGAGCTGCTGCGTTTTGCACAATCGGTAATTTTGTCAGACATTTTTTCCGGAGGTTGATAAAAAGGCCATTACAGTAGTATGCCTTGGATAAAACAAGCGCCAAAACCACTAATTTTCATAGATTGGCCGTAATAAAAGGATGAATCCTTCTAAGTAATTTTAGAATGTAGAAGGTTGTCGAAGTAACCTGGTTCACATGACCCTCAAAAGAGAGCCTAGAGTCAAACATGATTCCTAGGTTTTTTACTTTATTCACTAGATTAGGTAAGAAGCCCAGCTCGGCGGGCCACAATGCAGGAGACCAAAAATTTGTATGGCCACCAAAAAGTAGAACCTCGGTCTTCCCGGAATTCAATTTTAGACAGTTCGCTGCCATCCAGTCCCCCACTTGATGGAGACAGGTGTGGAAGTGTGCTGTCATGTCTGATGGAGTGCCTGTCACAGACACCACGATCTGGGTGTCATCGGCATAGGAGATAGCAGAGAAGCCCAAAGATCGAATAAGCTTGCCAATGGAGCAACATAGCTATTAAAAAGAGTAGGGCTCAACGAGGGGCCCTGGGGTACTCCACAGGGCAATGTAAAATTAGGTGACTTAAAGTCTGAAAGAGCCACAAACTGTTCCCGCTCCACCAGGAAAGACTTGAGCAAAGCAAATGCTTTCCCTTTAATCACGATACTATCGAAGACTTCCAACAACTTTTGATGATTCACGGTATCAAAAGCGGCCGAGAGGTCAAGCAGCACTAGTGCTGCACTGCCTCCCGCGTCGACTGTCTGCCTGATCAATTCGGACACTGAAATTAATGCCAACTCAGTACTATGATGCTTTCTAAAGCCAAACTGGGTGGTATCCAGAAAGGAATGCTTTTCAATATAATCAGATAAAACACCATTCATGGATTTTTCAACCATTTTTGCAGGCACAGGGAGTCTTGAGATAGGGCGGTAGTTACTAGGATATGACCCATCAAGGTTTTCTTTCTTCAGGAGGGGGAGAATGGATGCCAGTTTCCAACTAGTCGTAAATATACCAGAGAGAAACATTTGGTTAAAAATAAAGGCCAAATGAGACGCAAAGGCTTCTGGTAGTAGATGGAAAATTTTAGGTGGACATAGATCCAATGGAGAGCCAGATCTAGTAGACAGCAGAAGGGCAGTGACCTCATCAACTGACAAAGGAGGAAAAGCAGATAATTCAGGAGGGTCGCCAATATCTGATGTAACTGATGGCAATTCCCTCCCCTCCCTCCCTGCTTTTGTTCCGGTCTTCAAACGGGATGCTGTCCATTGGGACACCCGTTGAGAGAAGCCAGTCTATACTGCACTAACTTTGTCTTGAAAAAACCTGGCTAGAGAGTTACAAAAAGTCTGATTCATTGGTAACTCTGCCATTTCCGGACATTTGGCTAATTATTCACTGTGGAAAATAGTTCCTAGTTAGAGTTTTTAGCAGTTGTTATAGCTGTGTAAAGTAAATAGTTTTCTCCTCGTGCACCAATTTTTCATAAACTAACATGGCTTGTTTATAAGCAATTCTGTCGTCGTTTTGATAACTAAATCGCCACTTCCTTTCAAGGCAACGACATTTTTGTTTCAAAATTCTAAGACGCTCGGACTACCAGGGTTCCGTGTGTCTTGTCCTATGACTGGTAACACCTGATTAATTGTACTCCTAATCCATTTCACAAATGAGGCAGCGGCCCCATTTGGATCCTCTGAGAGCTTAAGAGGGTTCTGGGACAAGGAATTTTCGAAAGTGTCAGTTACAATCTTATTCCAGGGCCGAACCCTTCTCGGCTGAATATTTTTCGTTTTTGCTGTCTGTATATTTTGTAGGGAGAGAGAAAACATAACAGCTCTATGGTCTGACCAGATGAGAGGCCGTGACGGAAGACAAACTACAGACTTATTGTTTGAAAACAACCCATCCAACAAATGTCCCCCGACGTGTGTGCTACCAGTCACCTGCTGAGTGAGGCCAAGGTTGTTAGTAATGTCTAAAAAATACATTGTATCTTTGTCCGTTGGGTCTTCAAGGTGAAAATTAAAGTCACCTAGAAGTGTAAAATCAGCAAACCGAAAAAATAAATACAAGGATCTAGCAATAGTATTTAAAAAATCAGCCCGGGGGACCGGGAGGCCGGTAGAGTAGAATACCATTAAAAGTATAATGGTTTTCTATTATAAATTTAAATATTAAGGATTCCAGAGTTGATTCATTATTTTGGGGATTAAACGTCCCTTTCCACTTACTTCTAAAGGTCACGGCCAATCCCCCACCCCTTTATCCCACCCGATCTTTCTTGAACATAGTGAACCCAGCAGGAATGGCCATTGCTAGTTCTGAATTAGATGCGAAGGCTTCCCCCCATGTTTCCATAATAGAGGCAAGGTCCACACCATGTGTCTCCACAAACATAGCAAACTCTAATGCGTGCTTGCAGAGAGAGCGTGCATTAATCAAAGTACATAATAGTGTCTTCCGTCCACGCAGCTCGTTTGGGCCAAAAGTAAGGCTAGATGACATTAATTGCGACTTACATGGGTGAATATGAAAACTGCAGTCGGGGAACTGCACCGGTGCCTCAGCTAAAAAAACATTGGCATAGCCAATAGGTCTCGCTTTTGGGACCTTATAAGTATTTAGTTATGCAGCACAATATCCTTGGTGCGACAACATCAACTGTTGCATGGCTAAATACTTATAAGGTCCCAAAGGCGAGACCTATTGGCTATGCCAATGCTTGTTTTTTCTTCTAATGGACTTTTGTTGCGTCACATGTTGACTCTGTTTTATGACTTTTGGGCACCTGTGTTTGTTTCGGTGATTGACAAACTTCCCCTCCTGTTAGCATGTGGTGGAGACTCCCCCTAATGAGTTGTATTAAACCCCTTGCGTGCGAATGACGGAACCACGCCGTCATGAGCCACGGGCGGCGTGTGCTCATGACGGCGTGGTTCCGTCATGCTGTGGCCGCTCCGCCCACGCGTCACTGTTTCCCCGCCTGTGCGGGCGAAATAACGAGTGGGCGGAGTCGTGACGGAAGCACGCCGTCATGAGCACAGCTCGCCCGTGACTCATGACGGCGTGGTTCCGTCACGAGCATGGCGGCGCCGCGCTCACCCTGCACCCCCCCCCCAGCGCCGCGGCAGAATTTGCGCCGCGGCGAAGGCGTTAACGTTAGGACCTCGTCTGAAGGATTTGGAAAAGGGGAAAGCTGGGGACTGAATAATTGTCTAATGCTACCTCCTCGAAAAGCCCTCCATCACCCTTCCAATAACTCAAGCCCTCAGGTATTACATGCGAAAATCAAATTGTTGAAATGGATTCTGAAACTGTTGCTGATCTGTGAAATGATCGGTCTTGCTGGGTTGTTTCAAAGTTGGAAACAATGAAAACAGCCACTGTCAAAGTCAATAGGCTTGGTCTATGTGAGATCTATTTGCTTTGTCTATGTTTTGTTTTAGACACGTTGTCCAGCAAAGAAACAACTGACAGCAGGTGGTGCTAAAGAAACAACTGGCAGAGTGTAGGTTGAGGTGAGAACGAAATATCGTACAGTGGGATGATCGCAAGGGGAAAGAGACACAAAGGAGGGAGCAGCAAAAGTAGGGTGGGGTGAGGGAGAGGGACTGCGGACACAAGTATTCTAAATTAGTCCACGTTTTAAAAAAAAAAGCATTTGCAATGCAACAGGTCTCGCATTTGTGAGAGGTTGAGCTATTGGCATTGTAAATGACAATGCCTTTTATTTATATGTTTTCAAAACCTGCAAACACGCACTTTGCAGGTTTTCTTAACATATAAATAAAAGGCATTATCATTTACAATGCCAATAGTTCAAACTCTCACAAATGCGAGACCTATTGCATTGCAAATGCTTGTTTAGCTCTGTTTTAGAGAAATCAGCACAAAAAAAGCTTCATTTGCCCACGTGCTTTGCAAATTGTTTTAGGGGGGTATAGCATCCAATACTGGAGGGTAAATGGGCATACTGCTGCGCCCAAATGAAAGAAATGTCACCCAATTATAGACTGTGTCTTCTTCATTTTAAGTTTATCCACAGACTGTACAGAACCCCTGCCTGGTTGCATAGGGCCGGTTTGAGGGAGGATGCAAGGTGTGTGCATTGTCAGGCCCCGGAGGCTTCCTTCCTGCATCTGGCCTGGGAGTGTCCAGAGGGGGCAAGATACTGGAAAAGCATCTTTGAGGTGCTGGCCTTGCTGGTAGACGCTGCAGTGGAATGCTCTCCCCTGGTGGCTCTGTTGGGTTATGTGCGTGGAGTAGTTGCAGAGCATAGGAAATTGGTGGCCATGTTATTACTCCTGGCAAAGAGACGGGTAACTATTTGTTAGGGCCGCAGGTGCAGTCCTAGAGCTACGGAGTGGCTCAAGGACACAAAGTTCTGCCACAATCAACTGTCCGACTACTGGAAACTGATGCCAGCACAAGCTCGACCCAAAGACAAATGGGCGCCACTGCAGAGTTATTTAGACTCTACACCCCCGAACAATGATGATAGTGCAGCAGTGTAAGCATGATCACTGCGTATGGGGCACCCCTTAAAGTTCATAGTTGGAAATACAGACGTTGCTGGAGAATCTCACCTATACTTGGACCAGAGAGGAATCGCTTTCCTTTTCTCCATTACTTCTCTCTTTATATATTTCTCTGTATTCCCCCCCCCCCCCTTCTTTTTATTGCCTCTCCCTCTGTATTTCTATCCCTCCTTCATTAGGGCCAATGCAGAGCCCTGGAACACATTTCAGGAAGATGGATGCCACAGAGAGCAGCAGGGGGCATAAAGGGTCTGGGATATCGGCTCAATTGTATTATCCAAGACTATGTGGGGATACCCACTGAGGTTACTCTGTTCTAATCTAAACTTATCAACTGTATGTATGAAGCCATGTGGCTGCTACATCTCTTTTCATTGTTTCTATTTACTCTTCTGAAAATTTCAATAAAAATAACTTTTGAAATGAAATGAAATAAAAAAGAAATTTATAAAGCACAAACATTCACCTGAGGCTGTCAAGGCGCTAGCTCATCAGACCAAAAGATACCAGACAGATTTTACCATATCAGGGATTAAAAAGCCATGTTTTTAGCGCCTTTCTAAAGGACAACAGATTGGTTTCTACCTTTAGACTTAATGGAAGCGAGTTCCAGAGTCGGGTAGTACTGACCAGGAAGCTTCTTCCTCCCCAAGAACATATTTTGAACCTGGGACCTACCAGTTTATGAGCATAGGCTGAGCGGAGATGACGGGTTGGGATGTAGGGCTGCAGATTCTTTTTAAACAGGCACTTTGCAGGTTTTCTTAACATATAAATAAAAGGCATTATCATTTACAATGCCAATAGTTCAAACTCTCACAAATGCGAGACCTATTGCATTGCAAATGCTTGTTTAGCTCTGTTTTAGAGAAATCAGCACAAAAAAAGTTTCATTTGCCCACGTGCTTTGAAAATTGTTTTAGGGGGGTATAGCATCCAATACTCCAACTACTGTTTTTTTGTGATATATAAATGCCTCTTTGTACTTCCTTTAAATGTGGCTTTTAGACAATGTATATGAGAAAAGTGGTGTAAAATAAAAGTTTTGATCCATTTTGGAGAGAAACACCAACCACCTGACCCACTTCTAGGAAAAGTGGGTGTCTCATTCAGAAGTGCCTTGAAAACGTGCAGCCTTCTGACTAAAAATGCATGCTGTAAAAAGTATCATCTGGTCCGATTTAGTTTCAAAGACTTATTTTTAGGTGTGGATGGGTTAACTTCCCGAAAATTCAAGTAACAGATTCACTCACTGTGACCCTTTGCTAACGGCGAGGTTCCAGTCAGGATATGTTTTGAAGTTTTCATGAGTACTCCAAAACTCTGCCCCATCCTTATTGCGCAATCTTGTGAAAGAGACACTGTAGAGGTGATGTGTAAAAGGCAACAAAGGAGTGGGGTGCAAGCCTCCTTTTACATAATATGTAGACGTGTACTATTATAACACCCATACAGTTTGAAACACTTAGCTCTGATTATAATGAGCGCTAGAAAATGAGACTCAAAGCTGTTCTTTATTATATTCTTAAAAAATAATTTTGCGGTTGCCTGTGCCCTCCTTTGCTGTTCTGGTCCGTGAAATATCCCTATGGCAAAATGGCTGCAAGCTTTGGCTGGTCTGTCTTTGGTTAAACCCTGTTGGGATTACGATCTAAAGCATTGCCTGTTTCAGGCTGTAGTAGCCGATACCGTGATGTAAATTTACAGTGGAACAGAGAGGAGACTAGGGGTAGGTGGTTATTGCAGTTATTTGGAAAACCTTAATTAGGAAGCTTTATTTTGAAACAGATTGTCAGCCCTACAGAGGAGATCATCATTAGAGGCACAAGCAGGGCAGCAGTGCAAGCATAGCATACTGCGCCCTAGTGCTTAAGATGTATGGTGTCACACGGCTCCAGCAGCACCACCCCGGCCCCTTCCGTGCTGAAATGCCTCATGTGGTGATACTGCAAGCCCGGGAGTTATGTGCGCGCGCACCCCAAATTATTTTTTTTAAAACACACGAGTGGTGAGCGAGTTGTGTGCGTGCGCGCACGCAAAAAGGAATTTTTTTTAAAAGCACGCGAGTGCAGTGCACGCGGCAGCAGCAAAAGTGATCGCGCTACAGTTGGCACCTCGGGCGCTGAAAGCTGCCAGCTGCGCGCGTGCACCCGCACGTGAACGCAATCTCTAGGCCACAGTGGTAGCATTTCCTGAAGCCCTTACTAAAAGTCTCGGCCAGTGCCGCGCATACGCTCTCTCAGGCGAGACCTTAAAACTAATGGGACTAAACTAAAGAAATGCATATTAATGTTTAACTGATTCCCTTGTGCATCTGTTTTGGGGTTTTTGAAGTAGAGCATGGTTCTAAGCAGTATGGCATCTTTTTGTACTTGTAAATTTATGTACATTTTATTGTATGTGTCACTGGATTGCTCTTTTTATATATTTGCTTGTATCATTGTGGACCTCTTTTGAGCTCCAAATCATAATAAATAAATGCTGAAATGCTGGCTAGTCATTAGCAGTTACTGGGTGTGTACTAAATGTGTCATTTAAGTTGCTTAAACTTCACATCAAGGCCTTGACTGCTCAACCTGAAGAGTCAAGGTGGCTTTTATTTATTTTGCATTTATTTAGTTACTGCTAATGCCCAGTCAAAATAATGTACAAAAGGGTGTCAAGATGCTTAAAATGCTTCAGAGTGAGAAACAACCAGTTTGAGTCCTTACAATCAGTTTGAATTCTTGTAGTCTCACAAAAGATGTCATATCTTACATTTTGGGGCATGGTGACTAACAATTCCACCAGCAGTTTTATTGGGTTCGTCAATTTGACGTAAATTTCATATACATTTCATATAATTATACTGCTTTGCCAAAAGATTTGCTGCAAAATAACTTAGAGAGAGGGAGCCAAAGTGAGTGCTGAAGGGGATGAGTGAGAATATGTGATAGTGTGACAATAGAGGAGAATGGAGATAAGTTAGGAGAGCAGTTGCAGGTAGACTTCAATCAATCAGTAGATGTGTGGAGCGCTTCTTGTCACTCTTGGGGGTATCTAGCCACTGTCCAAAGAGGAGAAGGAGGCTTACCTACAATGAAAAGGCTTACGGCCACTCTGGAACAATCAGACAGAAGATGGCGTTTCTGGTGGAGGATCCCACCTGTCTAAGCAAGAAGAGAATTTGCTTGTGGGTGTTTAACGATGTTGTACTGAATCTTGGTGCCTCCTACAGGGTATGATTTTAGGGCTTTTCCTGCAGAAACCTGGAGTTTCTGCATAGGATGTCATGGGGTTCTGGTGGACTGCTTTCCATGCTGGAGCTGGTAGGTATACAGGTGGAATCCTCGGCAGAGGCTGGGACTCCTCCAATGAATAGCTGCTTGTCTGGGGCAGACTCCCTCTCGGACCACTGCTCTGCCACCTTCCCAGGAGAGGCCATGTGATGTCTAGCCTTTGACACAGTTAGACTTCCCCTGCAATATCAAAGACCCGATAAATAACAAAATAAAAAAACAAGATAGTCTGGAAACAAGGGAACAGGGGGTGATGGAGAAGGCGGTGGGACAAATGGAGTGAAGTGGATAACAAGTGATAGGGTGTGTGTGCCATTACAAGGAGGGAGATGGGTTATAAGTGACAGGGACAGTGACAAGAGAGGGATAAGCAGAATTGTTATCTTATGTCATCTTACGTTATTTCAGTCACATCACCTTGCCTGACCTTATGTTGCCACTGTTTGCTGCACGGTGATATTTCACGTGGCTTCGCTTTTTAAGGAGGGAGGTGTGTGTTGTTTTGTGGTCTCTGCTCATCTGTCTCTCAGGTTTCCAGGCCGGTGTGTGTTGTGCTGATGACAGGTGGGTCGGTTGGTCTTGGGCAGATGGTCATGGAACCCATCACTGGTTATGGTAAAGAGGTGACCTGCAAGTACTAAACTGGAACCGAAGTAAGTGAGTATTTCAAGATGTGCGGTGTGTTGGCCCCCGTCTCCGGCCGCCTCCTTCTATACAGCAGATAACAAAGGACCTGATGGCATTATTGGATAGTCCTATTCTATTTATCAGGGAGCACGAGTGAACTTCAGGAGTTACCTCCCCCTGGGGAAGGCTCTGGGCACCCGAGTCCCCACTTAATTAGGAGTTCGGCCCTCGGGATGCCGAGGTGTCAGCAGGACTCGTATTGAGTGACACCTCCTGCTGGCCTCGAATGATCAGCTCGTGTGGGTGACTGTTTACTGGAAAGGGGGGTGATGGCCGTCGCTCACACCTCAAACACACTGCGAAGAACTGCCCCTAATGTGCCACGGTCAGGAGCACCCTCCGGTGTAATGAGCGAGCAAGGGGGCTCTGTCCGGTGGAATGAAAGGAGGGTTTGGGAATGGTCTTGGTTATAGCGCATAGAGGCGTCAGATATGGTGTATGCAGCGCTATGTGAAAACGGGGGGGGGGGGGAGCCTGCAGGGGCTCAAAGAAAAAAAAACAGAAAGGCAGAAAGGGCCGCAGTGTTCCGAGGATGGGGGAAACCCCGCAGGAATGTGTGAGAAAGGGATAGCATCGCAGTGTTGGGGGGGGGGGGGGGGGAGGCCTCAGTGATGCAGTGGTGCACAGCCCATGGAGTGTGGCCATAGCTGTGCAGCCCGCGAGGGAAGGGGGCCTCAGAAGAAGTGCACATCAGCGGACAGTGCCGGAATGACGGAAACAGGTGGCAGTGCCAGGAGGGGGCGGAGGTCCCAGTGGTGCAATGCCCGAGAAAAATGGTCAGCTGTGGTGCAAATGGACGCAGAAAAGGTAAACAAATACAGTATCCGGGTGGTGAACAACGCAAAGGACGCAGGGGAATGGCCGTGGTGGCAGAGCCCATCTCCATCATTTCTACAATCTAAGGATGCATTGTTATAAGAAGCAAGCAATAAATACAAAACGAGCCCTTAACTAAACATTAATTATCACAGTTACAGACGCATCGCATTGCCTTGGAAGCTAGCATATACCTCAGGAAGGGGCACGTGTACTCGCTCCTGTGCATGTTGGTAGGCGTTTATCACGCGGAAAGAAAAATTGACTGTTCCAGGGTCGGACATTGCGCCGAGGTTCAGCCCCGACTTTCTGTCATCACCGGAGTCCAAACCCGCGCGAGAGGCACTGGAAATGTGTCGACGCGCAGGGGGCGGTGGCGAAGGCCGGGGTAAGGAAGTCACAGAGAGGTAAGTGTTGGGCAGTATAAGGGGTGCCCCGGCGCTTAGAAGGGGGCTTGCGCTAGCGTGGGAGGCTAGAAGGACACCGGGAACAGCCACCTAAAGGGAGCAATGCCATCTTCAGCCAGGACCTTTGGAAGAATGGTAAGACCAGGCCCAGATCCCATGCCCTTGGCCTGGATGTCACATCTCTCGCCCGCTTTTGGAAATATTTGCCCGTGTAGGAACGTACCAAACCCCAGCGAGCGCGGGAAGGAACGCGCGTGCAGGCCACAGCGCTCCAGCAGCAGTGGAGTTCAGAGAGGGAGACGAGGAGCCGGGGTCGTGTGGCGTTGACACATAACACACAAGGCGATAGAGGAAGGCGCAAAAGTACCGGAAGATACAGAGTAACGGGACCCAAGGGAGGGCTAGGCGGGCGGATGGATGAGTGGTTGGATGGTTACATGTTTGGCTTAGTGGGGGAAAGGAGTGAAACGGCGAACGCCTGGATTCTTCGATGGACCTTTGCTTGGGTGGGCTGTAAGAGCACGTGGACGGACCGGTGGGCCTGAGTGGACGAACACACTGCGGATGGACAGATGAGGAGCGAATTTCGGAAGAATCAAAGTGGATGGGGTGTATTTGGAAGAGACCGAGATAGATGAGGGGAGGCTGGTTGGTGGCTAGATGGGCGAGTTTGGTGGGGTCAGAGAAGGAGAAGCAGGAAGAGGATGGGTTCGTTTGTGGGTGAGTGGAGGGTGAAGAGGGAAGGTAGTATGAATTCGAACGCACAGAAACAGTAGGATGGTGGACGAGGTGGACGGGCTTTCTCATTGGAAACGAAGAGAAGCCCATGGACGGACTCATGGGTGGACAGTAGAAAGGGTGGTTGGTCACTCCCAGGAGTGGGCGGATAAATGTATGGATGGATAAATGTATGGATGGATAAATGAATGGATGGCCGTCTCAAGGACAGATGGTGGATGGATGGATGGTCCCGGGGACAGATGGGTGGATGCATGGATGGATGGATAGCAGGGGTGGACGGGTGAATAAAGGACCGGCTGGTGAACAGGTGGGTGGATGAATAGAAGCACTGAGACATGCAAGAGGCATTTCAGTAAATTTACAGAGACGTTCCGTAAATGGAAGGAGAGAGGTTGAGCTTGAAACGTATAAGTTATTTGGCGTGACTGAAGGTTTAAAACACTGCAGGCATACTGTATTCGCTCTGAATAAATAATACATTGGTCGGGTGGCGTGCGGTGCAGTGCTGTGGTTTGTGCAGCGAAGTAATGTCACCTCCAACACCATGGGGTGGGTGTCCTACGGGGCAGTTATCCAGTGTCGAAAGTTATTTGTGTCCGCGCGCTGTGTGTAACAGTGTACCGGGTTTCAAAAGAGAAAAATAAAGGGCTTGTAACATACAAACAATTCTCTGACTTCTGGAAAGGACGGCGCTCCATCCACTCACATGTAACGAGCAAGACCCCCCCCCCCCCCATCCCCCCACCCGTCCGACCTCCGCAAACTGCGATGTTCCTTTACTTTTTCATGCATGCAAGAAAAGCGTGCGTGGGGTGGCCCCCAAGTAGCTGGAAGCACTAGCCAATATTTAACTCAGATGCTTGGCCATCAGATCTTCTTTTGTTTGCCTGCAAATGAATCACGGTGCGCGCAGCCGGCGCCAGTGTAGATTTATCGCACTCTGGAGAGGGAATGAGGCGGCCGGGGCAGGCAAAGCCAGTTCGCACCTTCCTGCGTTTGATCCCAGATTAGAGCAGCAGCCCTCAGCCACGCCAGGCTCCAGGGGCCGGCAGGGCACCGGCGGCAGCCAGGGAAGGCTTCCGCGTGACTTCACTCCACCCAGGCCCAGTGAGTGTGAGGGGCCCGGGCCGCATGGCACTCACAGCCCAGCACGGGGCATGAGTCCGAGGGCGCGCTCGCGCTCCCTTCACTGATTATTTCATCGGTATCTGTATGCATCCTTCGCCATACAGCCGAAGGCGTAACTGAAAACACAATTACATCGACAAAATAAACTGGCATCTTTTAAAAATGTAACCTGAATCTGCTTGGTTTTTAATTTTCAAGACATGGGGGATATATATACACATATAAACCCAAACAACAAAGCGACATGCTCATACATTTTTACATACACCCAAATTCACACACAAGGGCGCGCAAACACACGCACTTGCGGGTAACACGCACAACCACAACATTCCCCTGCATCTCCTTAATGCAATCACTGGCGGTGCCTGTCTCCATCTACACACACTGACTGCTCCCCCCAGGAAGGCATGGAATTACAGTCTGTCACCCCTACCTACCCTAACACACCACCCTGGAAAGCCACTGAAGGCCTAAACAACTACGCAAGCGTACGAACACACGTGGTGTCACACGCCTGCATCTTGCTGCCTCCTGCATCTATAGCCCTATTAGAAGAGCATTGATTCCCGTAGCACCCCTCGTTTTGATTGACAGACAGAAGACATGCCTAGCACGAGCTTCGAATGGGAAAGTCTCGATTGCATTACAGAGTTAGAATCGCCCGTGCTCCTGCGAGGCCTGCACAGATGCAGAATGGTTGCTCCCTGTGCTGTATGTAGGGTCTGATCCATCTCGCTCCTCCTACGGACCCCAGAGCACGGAAGAAGGGGCGAGGCCTGTCTCAAGTACTCTTGGAAGCAGAGTCCCGCTGTGTGTGTCTTTAACCTCCCGGGCCATCACCGCCCCTGTCTGTTTGTTCCCGCTGGGAAGACCAGGCAAACAGCCCCCCTCCCACCCCGCCTCACAGAAAGGGGCAGTTAGGAGGGCGGATGGACGGGAGCTGGGCCCATTGTGGTTTGAAGGAGGTGCCGCCGCTGGGAACCGCTCAGGGACACCCAAATGACTGGGGCTGTTGGCATTGCAAATCAGTCCTTAAACTCCAGACAGTCGGAGCGAGAGTGGGCGAGGAGACGATGCCCCCTCCCTGTTTCCTTTCAACTCCCTCACAGGACCTTTTCCCTTTCTCTTTGAAGAGGGCGTCCCCACCCCCATCCCCGAGAGAGAGAGAAAAAAAAACCCTACAGGGCTGTATCCTGGTGAATGCAAAGTGATTTTAGACACTGGCTACTCCCGGCCTGACCAGCCTGGCGCCACAGCCTCTTAAGCGTGTGCTTCAAAAATGCGACGTTACAACTGCTAATCGCCTCACATGTTCCGCTCCTATCTGCTCGCGTTTAGATCAGAATGCAGATGCGATTTTGGCGCCCCCCGCCCGCCTGCCCAAGACAAGCCCCTGCCTTTCTTTAAACAGCTTTTAGGCCAGGGGTGTGTGTATGTGTGTGTGTGTGTGTAGGGGGGGGGGGTGGCAGACAGACCTCCTGGCAGAGGAGGAAGAGACGTGAAATGCAGCACCTATTAGCTTTCCTTTTCGCCCCTATCCAGTTAGTGTAAAGACAGGGCCGGCACCTCCGACAACAAGGACGGCTTTTCACGGTTTGTTTTGACAAATTAAGCCCCAATTGCTGTAGAGATAGGGAGCGAGCAGAGAGCGGCTGTAGGCTTTGCACGATTCAGGACGGGTGCCATGTCCCGACAGCGCGCCATGAAATGCCTCGCTCGTTCATATTTACAACGCGTGCACGCACCTCTCTCTCTCTCGCTCTCTCACACGCACACCTTGTCTGATTTTCCATCTGTAGAGAGCCAGGTGGAAGCCTACACAGTGTGTGGAGAAATACACCTCCTCCTTTCCACGCAAAATACGCGCCCCGCACAACAGACGAGATAACCAAAGGAGAGAGACATGCTTCTCTCCTTCTCACACCGACATCCAAACAAACCGAGTCAGACAGCCGACTTGCAAAGGCAATACAGGCGGAAGTATGCACACACCGTGGGTACAAAAGCCACCCCCTCTCTCTACCCACCTCTGTGGTATAGTCCCATGTGTGGAGAGGCACGCGGAAACGTACACGATGGACGGGCATACACAAGAACAGCATAGGGAAGTGGACTGTGTAGGAGAAATGTTCATTACTGTCATTCTCTCATACACACTCACACACACTTCTAGATACACACAGGACCAGATAGCGGTCTAGCATCGAGCTGAACTATACATCAGCTGGACACAAACATTAATCTCTCTCAAGCACACACACACACACACATTCAGATAGCCCGACCGAGGACAGAATGGTAGAAATGCACACAGACACAGAGTGCCAGTTAGCCCCCTTAGGCGAAAATGAAATATACATGATTCTATATAAAACTATATTTCACACGTTATCACAGACAGGCACGTAGAGCCTGCGGTTGTGCTACGTAGAAATGTGCACTGTGTGTAAGGGACACCCCCTCTTTCTCCCTCACACACGCATATGCAGGGCTAGATATCTCATAGGACGAGGTGTTGTATGTGAGTGCATACACTCCAGCACGCCTAGGTACCCACCAGCGCAGCCACAAGCGGAAACATGGGTGTTGCTGGTGTGGTGTGTGGTGGAGTACACACTCGATTCTGTGTCCCCAGAGAAGGGTCAACACATGCAGACAGAGACAAAGATATACGCGCGCTCACACGCACATCTACCATACCAATTAAAAGTGCGGTGGAAATTAAAACTATCCAGTCATTTCACCCACAAGAGTTATGGAGAGGCCTTTCCCGTCACGCACACAGAGGGGGGCAAACACATACATGCACGCGTACAATTTTCTAAGGGTTTTCTGTGTAATAGCTCTGCAGGAATATGGTACTGTTTACCGGGGAAGCCATCAGTAAATGCTTAACAGCAAGTACACAATAACATACATTTTTAATGTATGCGCGCTTCATAAAAGATCACACATCGCAAAGACGGGCCCTGCTCTAGAGGTCACACGCTCAAGTCACAGAAATAGGCTTGTTTACATATGCAAAAGCGTAAATGCACCATGGTGTGCTTACTATACAATTGGTAATAGCTAGCATAAAAAGATTGGTAGCTCCTCCAAGCAGGATGATATATTCATGAATTTATTTGCAGTTGTGGCGTTGCAACCTTCCACCCGAGGCGTCTTTGTACATGTAGCAGTTTGCTTGTGGGGTAAGAGGTGAGAGATGGCATTATGGGAGGTGACAGATTGACACAGTCACGGAGGCTTTAACGATGATTCAGGCGGGTATGGTGTTTATAATTTTCAATAATTGGGAGGTACAGATACGGACCGCTTTGCACTATGCGTGTTTGTGCCTGTGTGTATATGTATATATAGACGAATGTGCATACATCCGGGCCACTTCAACAAATTATTCATCAAAATGCTGGCACTATATATTTATATTACCAGAGGCAGTAATTGTGGCAGTAGCATTGTGTGTGTTGTGCATGCGCATGAGAGGGGAATCGGGTTGTTTGGTGGTTAGTTTTATGTGTGAGATGGGTAGGTGTGTGTCTGAGTGTGCAGTGCGTATGTGAGCTAGTGTAGGTGGGTGCGTTTGTGTGTAGTAAGTGGCAAGGGTGTGGGTACGTGTGTGTACAAGTCAATGTAGTTGTGTGCATGGTGTGTTGTGATATGTGTATGAGTGTCGTACCTTTTATCTGGCTCATACAATCATGCAATCTGTAATTTATAAACACACTACTAGACATTCGAGTCTATTACGCGTACACGTGGAATGAGTGGTTTCCATGTTAAAAAAAACATCACACTAACTTGAGTTGCAGTGCACAGACCCTCACTTCTGATCCCTACCAACGCCAAAAGACTCCCCATCCCCCCCCCCCCCCCCCCCCCCCCCCCCCCCCCCCACACACACACACACACGTGCTTGGCTGCACAAACATCTTGAAAGGGCCGGGTGGGAACCCGGGCAGCGGGTGTTAAAACACGGGTCGACCTGCGCTGGAGGTGCAGGGGGAGATAAAGAGCTGCCCACGCTCCCTCCTCCCACTGCCTTATCTGCCCGAGACTTGTGAAGAGCCGGCGCAGGGTGAGAGCTGAGCCTACGTCTGTGCCGGCCGGGCCGGGCGCGGGGTGTGCTCCGGCTCCTGGGCCAGCCTCTCGCTGCTCCTTAGCCCCCGCTCCCTCCTCCCGCCCCTCCCGCGCTCCTCCTCCTCCCCCGATCATGTTGACATATTCATAGAGTCGCGGTGATGCTGTGCTGCGGCTCTACAGCTTCCGACACCTACTTTTTATAACCCGGCTCCCCCCATGGCGCCCGACCTGTCACAACCACGCCTATGGAGCCGCACAATTGGTCCGGGAGCGTGAAAGAGCCAATCAAGTGTTCCAGGGCAGCCTGGGAGCGCGCAGCACATCCATAGAGGCCGCTGTAAGAGGAGCTCCCTCTCACACGGGATCTTCGGCGCTGGGGCTACCTCCCTCGCTCCTGCTTCTTCTTCCCTGCTCCGCGCCCCCTCCTCGCCGCCTCTCACCCCACCCGTGTGGAATGCGCTGCAGCAGAGGTGCAAGGCAGGCGCTCCCTGCTCGACACTCACCCAGCTGGAGGCAGGGACTGGGCACTCTGTGACCTGCAGGGAGCTGCGCCTTGGGGGCAGGAGGTTGAGCTGTCTGGGCGCTGTGTTGGGGCAGCTTTGCGGAGACAACAGCCTTCACTTGCTCTTCTCGCCCAGCTTCACAGCGCACCTTCGGCGCCCTACAGAGACTCTGGCGGACTGAACTGGCACCTCGAGGGAGAGAATAGGACCTGGCAGACGGCAGAAGGACCGGCTCACGTAGGAGTTCTCAACTCCTAGACCTTTGCGCATTTCATCTATTTGGACACTTTGACCACTTTGTTTTCTCCAGACGATGCGCCGCTGCCCGGTGAATCTTTCCTTGTAAACAGTCGTTCTTTTCACTGCCTGTTCAGCATGACCTGCTGAGGCCCTTCCACCCCGCACCGCGCGGCCGCTGCACAAGCCCGAGGCTGGAGTGGATGCACATCCCGATGCGAGATCCAGCCTTCACTGGGACGAGCATGGCTTACCACCCCTTCCTGCCGCACCGGGCGCCGGACTTCGCCATGAGCGCCATGCTGGGCCACCAGCCGCCCTTCTTCCCGGCCTTGGCGCTGCCCCACGGCGGGACGGCCCTCTCTCTGCCCGGCGCCCTCACTAAGCCCATCATGGAACAGCTGGTGGGGGCGGCCGAAGCGGGCATGCCGTTTTCCGCCCTGGGCCACCAGGCGGCCGCGCACCTCCGGCCGCTCAAGAGCCTGGAACCCGAGGAGGAGGTGGACGACGACCCAAAGGTGCACCTGGAAGCGAAGGATCTGTGGGAGCAGTTCCACAAGCGGGGCACAGAGATGGTGATCACCAAGTCCGGCCGGTGAGTGTCTGTCTGCTCAGAACCACTTTCTCTTTCACTTCTCCCAGCGCCTGCACTCCAAGCCTACACCCCATCGCCCACATCCACTCACTTCCCTAAACACGACTAGCAAATCTTGCACCTGCATTAGGAAAAATGTTTTCTCCTCTCCTTACCTACGCCCGCAGTGAACGGTGGTATAAAAGGGGGCAACACAACCCCGTAATTCAGACAAAATCTCGCCAGAGAGCAATTTCGCTGTATGTGCCCACAACAACCTACTAGCTTCAAAATCCCACAATACATTTCAGTTTTCTCCCTGCAGAAGGTTCGACACCTGCCACGGAATTGCCATAATTTACAGAAACGTATCGTGTGCTGTAATACACATCCGTGGGTGTCACTTACAGATTTGTCTATTGCTTTGCCCCACAAAGTTTCCTAGATCTTGCGATTGCAATTAATCTATGCAGAAAACACGAGGCGGTGCTTCGGCAGACTTCACTCGACATTATGTATTCATGAATGCTGCTTACTGGAGCAGAAGGGCATTCTAGAGGTGCCTGGTGCCAGGGCGCGAGGCACACGCCTGTTTTATGGCTCCGACTGCAGATTATTAAACGATAAACTGTCCGGGCCAGAGGTGAACATGGCCTCCGTCCTCCCCATCTGGGCGCTATTTATGCCCTGGAAGTCCGGAGGGGCCGCGTGCCCCCTTGTGTTTGTTGCTGGCATATGTTTCCTTTTAGGAAAGCATAATTGAAAGCCACATGATTGACAAAAGTAAACAGGCAGGCAGTGGCGTTCTGAGGCAGACTGAAAGGAGATGGCGGGTTCCTTCTCCTCAGCAGCTCTGGCCCCAAACGAACTGGCACGTGACGCGAGGGCACAGGTGTTCGCCCACTCGTGACACTCCAAGAAGAGTCCCCCGGAGGCACTCCTCACAAACGGGGAAACAGTACAAAGAAAAACGCTTCTGCTTAAATCTTTACATATAAAATGTTCTAAGCTGAAAGTGTGTTAAGTACAAAATAAAAATAAAAGTGATTTAAGAAGACAGCTCCAACAGATAAATGCGTGCAGGAATCAATGCCTGGCACTGTTCGAGGCCTCACATATTGTTAATCTTTTGAAGATAGATTTATTGTAACCATCCCAATTAACCCCTTCGACATTGCGACCCTGCAAACCTTTCTCGCTTTAGATACTATTTCTTGAAAAGTCCCGCGTGAGCTTTAGGCGGAAGCGTGGATGGGAGCTACAGTTCTAGAGTATTTCTTAGATTCCGAGGCCGAGACCATCCGCTGTTTGCTCCATCACAAATTGTGCAGACCCCCCTCCCCCCCGCCACGCTTCCAGTCCTCGGTCCTACTTACCTCTGCTTCCAATCCTCGGTGCTGCTTACCTCTGCTTCCAGGCCACGTGGGTGCTCATACTTACTCCTGCTTCCAGTCCCCGCATGCGTCGTTCTGCTCTGGGCCCCTGTGGTTTCTGACCCCGTTGAAGGGGTTGTCAACTCTTCGTGTGACTGCTGTCCCTGCTCTCTGCACCTCTTTGAGGGGCCTGTCGCTGGAGTCCCTGCTGCTTGCACCTCTTTGAGGGTGCTGTCGCTAGTGTCCCTGCTGCCTGCACCTCTTTGAGGGTGCTGTCACTATGGAGTCGCTGGTGCCCCTGCCTCTCTTTGAGGGTGCTGCCTGCTCCTTTTTGAGGGTGCTGTCGCTGGTATCCCTGCTGCCTGCCCCTCTTTGAGGGTGCTGTTGCTGGTGCCCCTGCCTCTCTTTGAGGGTGCTGCCTGCTCCTTTTTGAGGGTGCTGTCGCTGGTTTCCCTGCTGCCTGCACCTTTTTGAGGGTACTGTCGCTGGAGTCCCTGTTGCCTGCCCCTCTTTGAGGGTACTGTCGCTGGAGTCCCTGCTGCCTGCACCTCTTTGAGGGGCCTGTCGCTGGAGTCCCTGCTGCTTGCACCTCTTTGAGGGTGCTGTCGCTGGTGTCCCTGCTGCCTGCACCTCTTTGAGGGTACTGTCGCTGGAGTCCCTGTTGCCTGCCCCTCTTTGAGGGTGCTGTCACTGGTGTCGCTGGTGCCCCTGCCTCTCTTTGAGGGTGCTGCCTGATCCTCTTTGAGGGTGCTGTCGCTGGTATCCCTGCTGCCTGCCCCTCTTTGAGGGTGCTGTCGCTATCCCCAGCCTCTAAAGAAGAGAGTGCTGCTATCACCAGCGTCTAAACAAGAGAGTGCTGCTATCACCAGCGTCTAAACAAGAGAGTGCTGCTATCACCAGCGTCTAAACAAGAGAGTGCTGCTATCACCAGCGTGTAAACAAGAGAGTGCTGCTATACCCAGCTCTAAACAAGAGAGTGCTGCTATCTTCAGCCCCTAAACAAGAGAGTGCTGCTATCCCCAGCCCCTAAACAAGAGAGTGCTGCTATCCCCAGCCCCTAAACAAGAGAGTGCTGCTATCCCCAGCCTCTGAACATAAGAGAGTGCTGCTATCCCCAGTCTCCAACCAAGAGAGTGCTGCTATCCACAGCCTCTGAACAAAAGAGAGTGCTGCTATCCCCAGCCTCTAAACAAGAGAGTGCTGCTATCCCCAGTCTCCAACCAAGAGAGTGCGGCTATCCCCAGCCTCTGAACAAAAGAGAGTGCTGCTATCCCCAGCCTCTAAACAAGAGAGTGCTGCTATCACCAGTCTCCAACCAAGAGAGTGCTGCTATCCCCAGCCTCTGAACAAAAGAGAGTGCTGCTATCCCCAGCCTCTAAACAAGAGAGTGCTGCTATCCCCAGCCTCTGAACAAAAGAGAGTGCTGCTATCCCCAGCCTCTGAACAAAAGAGAGTGCTGCTATCCCCAGCCTCTAAACAAGAGAGTGCTGCTATCCCCAGTCTCCAACCAAGAGAGTGCGGCTATCCCCAGTCTCCAACCAAGAGAGTGCTGCTATCCCCAGTCTCCAACCAAGAGAGTGCGGCTATCCCCAGCCTCTACATGGATGAGGGTGCTGCCTGTCCGCAGCCTCTGCACGAATCAGAGTGCTGCCTGTCCCCAGTCTCTACACAGATGAGAGTGCTGCCTGTCCCCAGCCTCTACATGGATGAGAGTGCTGCTGATAGCCTGCCTCTCACTCGATATGTCGAACTGCTCACCTGCCTTTAGGGAGGTCGTTGCACTTCCACTTCCTGTCTCTTGCTGAGTTGCTTCCCCCTCTCCCTTCTTCAGACTGCTGCCTACAGCCTGTCTTTAGTTGAGAGTGCTGCACTCTCCTCCTAGCAACAGTGCTTCTCCTGAGTTGCACATTGTCTGCTTATGGAGATGGGGTGCTCATCCCTCAGTGCCTTCAGGTGAGACCCTTCCGGCAGCTGAGGGTGATACTGACCCCTGCCCGCAGCCGAGGCAGCTGCTCCCGCCTTTGTTTGGGATTATCCTCACCCGTGCACCTACGAGAGACTGCTGGTCATCCAAGCCTCCGGCGCTACTCCTCACTGCTACCTATGCTCATCCATGCCTCACTGATCGATGCTGATTCTCACCCATACCTCACTGACTGATACTGATGCTCACCCATACCTCACTGACTGATACCAATGCTCATCCATGCCTCACTGATCGATGCTGATTCTCACCCAGACCTCACTGTCTGATACTGATGCTCACCCGTACCTCACTGACTGATACTGATGCTCATCCATGCCTCACTGATCGATGCTGATTCTCACCCATACCTCACTGACTGATACTGATGCTCATCCATGCCTCAGACTGATACCGATGTTCATCCATGCCTCACTGACTGATGCTCATCCATGCCTCACTGACTGATACCGATGCTCACCCATACCTCACTGACTGATGCTGATTCTCACCCATACCTCACTGACTGATACTGATGCTCATCCATGCCTCAGACTGATACCGATGTTCATCCATGCCTCACTGACTGATGCTCATCCATGCCTCACTGACTGATACCGATGCTCACCCATACCTCACTGACTGATGCTGATTCTCACCCATACCTCACTGACTGATACTGATGCTCATCCATGCCTCACTGACTGATGCTCATCCATGCCTCTCTGACTGATACCAATGCTCATCCATGCTTCACTGATCGATGCTGAATCTCACCCATACCTCACTTACTGATACCGATGCTCACCCATACCTCACTGACTGATGCTGATTCTCACCCATACCTCACTGACTGATACTGATGCTCATCCATGCCTCACTGACTGATGCTCATCCATGCCTCTCTGACTGATACCAATGCTCATCCATGCTTCACTGATCGATGCTGATTCTCACCCATACCTCACTTACTGATACTGATGCTCACCCATACCTCACTGACTGATACTGATGCTCATCCATGCCTCACTGACTGATGCTCATCCATGCCTCACTGACTGATACCGATGCTCACCCATACCTCACTGACTGATGCTGATGCTCACCCATACCTGACTGACTGATCCTGATTCTCATCCATGCCTCACTGACTGATGCTCATCCATGCCTCTCTGACTGATACCAATGCTCATCCATGCCTCACTGATCGATGCTGATGCTCACCCACACCACTCTGGCTGATACTGATGCTCACCCATACCTCACTGACTGATACTGATGCTCATCCATGCCTCACTGACTGATGCTCATCCATGCCTCACTGACGGATACCGATGCTCACCCATACCTCACTGACTGATTCTGATGCTCATCCATGCCTCACTGACTGATACCGATGCTCATCCATGCCTCACTGACTGATGCTCATGCTCACCCATACCTCTCTGGCTGATACTGATGCTCATCCATGCCCCCCTGGCTTGCACTATTGCTCACCCCTGCCTGACACTACTGCTCCCCCATGCCTCCCTAGTTGACACTGCTGCTCACCCCTGCTTCCCTGGCTGGCACTGCTTATCACCCCTGCTTCCCTGGCTGGCACTGCTTCTCACCTCTGAATGACACTACTGTTCACCCATATCTCGGTAGCTGAAACTGCTGCTCACCCCAGCCTCCCTGGCTGACACTGCTGTTCACCCCTGCCCCTAAGATTGACACTACTGCTCACTCCTACGTCCCTGGCTGGCACTACTGCTCAACCCTACACTTCTGTTCCCCCATGTCTCACTGGCTGACACTGCTTCTCACCCCAGCCTCCCTGGCTGACACTGCTGCTCACCCCTGCCTCCTTGACTGCCACTGCTGGTCACCCAGCCCCCTTCACACTGCGGCTCACCCAGCCCTCCCTGACTGCCACTGGTGCTCACCAAGGCCTCACTGACACTGCTGCTCAACCAGGTCCCCTGACACTTCTTCTCCCCCCCTTTCTCACTAACATTGCTGCTCACCCGGCCTTACTGACTTACACTGCTGCTCACCGAGGCCTCTGACACTGCTGCTCACCCAGGCCTCCCTGACTGCCCCTGCTGCGTAACCGGGCCTCCCTGACTGCCCCTGCTGCTCACCCTTGCATCCCCGACCGCCCCTGCTGCTCACCCCTGCCTCACTAACAATGCTGCTCACCCGGCCTTACTGATTTACACTGCTGCTCACCCAGGCCTCCCTGACTTCCCCTGCTGCTTACCCGGGCCTCCCTGACTGCCACTGCTGCTCACCCCTGCATCCCCGACTGCCCCTGCTGCTCACCCAGGCCCCATGACACTTCCTCTCACTAACACTGATGCTCACCCCTGCCTCACTGACTGACAGGGCTGCTCACCCAGGCCTCTCACGCTGCTGCTTATCCAGGCCTCCCTGACTGCAACTGCTGCTGACCACTGCATCCCCGACTGCCCCAGCTGCTCACCCAAGCCCCCTGACATTGATTCTCACCCCTGCATCCCGACTGCCCCTGCTGCTCACCCAAGCCCCCTGACATTGATTCTCACCCCTGCATCCCGACTGCCCCTGCTGCTCACCCAAGCCCCCTGACATTGCTTCTCACCCCTGCATCCCCGACTGCCCCTGCTGCTCACCCAGGCCCCTGACACTGCTGCTCCCCCTGCATCCCCGACTGCCCCTGCTGCTCACCCAGATCCCCTGACACTGCCTCTCACCCCTCTCTCACTAACACTGCTGCTCGCCCAGGCCTCTGGGCGAGACCGCTGCTCCCGAGCTGAGCTTGCTGCGGCCTTGGATCCTCGTGGCCTCCATGCTCACCCACCACCTTGCCTTGCAGGAGGATGTTCCCCCCTTTTAAAGTGCGCTGCACCGGCTTGGACAAGAAGGCCAAGTACATTCTGCTGATGGACATCGTGGCGGCCGACGACTGCCGCTACAAGTTCCATAACTCGCGCTGGATGGTGGCAGGCAAGGCCGACCCCGAGATGCCCAAGCGCATGTACATCCACCCGGACAGCCCCGCCACGGGCGAGCAGTGGATGTCCAAGGTGGTCACCTTTCACAAGCTGAAGCTCACCAACAACATCTCCGACAAGCACGGATTCGTAAGTGCCCCGAGTGACTGTTCGTCCGTGTGTGTGACTGCTTCCTGTTTCGCCTCCATGTGTGTTTTCGGGGTTAGCCCTTGGCACCGCGCATTTCGCGATGGTAAATTGCATTCACTTGGGGTTCGAGGTCTGCCTTCTTTATTGTGGGCCCTTTGTTCGTTTAAACGCTGGCTCCAGCCTTGTTCCTTCAGTGTGGTTTGTCTGTGCCCACGGCTGCTGCATTTACTTTCATTTCAAACACACGAAGAGCGCAGAAGGGCTCTCGCCGGGAAATATGTTGTGGCAACCATAGGTGTCTCTGTGCACACTTTACGGTGGGGGGTTATAAGGTGCGATTTAATTTACACGGAATAGGCAGAAACATCCAGGTTAAAACGCCAATTTGTGAGAGTTGTCTCCCCCCCCCCCCCCACACCCCTCGAGTCAGGAGAGGGTTGAAGGTTTTGGACTTATTTCGACCTCCCCAAGAGCAGAAACCTGACCAATTGCTCTGATGTCCAACGCTGGCTGTGAAAAAGTCAAATACTGTAGCCAGTGTGCCTTCCCCTCCACAGACCCGATTTAATTCATCCCCAGGTGGATTTTTTCGTAAAGAAGACAAGGGCTATTACCAGACGAAAACACACATTGATTTTCCAATTTGTAAAAGCTTCCTGATGGGTTTGAAGGGCCGCATTAAAGAAATATTAATCACGGCCATGCGAAGCAAACCAGGGAGCAAACGGACAGAGCGTAAGGATGGTAGGAGGGGAAGGGCTGGGGCGGCTGACAGCTCTCCCTTAGCAGAATAAAACAACTGGTGAGGGTCCTATCAAGGGGCCCTTGGAGCTGAGCAGGGAACGCTGGCAGCTCTGGGGGTGTCTGGGTACCCGGGTGAGGGACAGGGCAGGGCGCCCACAGAATGAAATGACCGCAGTGATTTAATTACGAGATCCGATCTAAGCCAGAAGTTTGCCGGACTCACAGACTTCTCGTAAAGACGAGCTGTCAGATGACCTCGGCATATACACACGAGGAGAGTACTTCGAATATATATATATATATAACTATATATATATAACTATATATATAACTATATAGCTACAAGCTACCGCATGTGTGCGTGCGTATACACTGCCATTTGATATCATTACATATCTGCGTTTGTTTAGATATGTATGCATTTACACACACACTAATTGCATTAGCATGATCAATCTATATATATATATAATATACACACCACTGACACTAAAACTGCTCATCTCAAATGTTTATTTCTCTAGCATGGTTTTATGAATAATTAAATTAAATTGAATGTATTTTATATATAGATAGATATATATTTAAAATGACAGTGTTTGCGTGTGTGTGTGTACGTATTTGCGATGCATGAAATGATATAACACGGTAACAGTTTTGCAGGTAAAGTACATTTAGATTATATAAAATACATACATGTATTATGCAATATATAAAATGCTATGTATGTGTATGTATGTGTGTGTATATATATATATATATATATATATATATATGTATATATATATATATATAAGCAAACTCTTGCGAAGAGATTAATGCAGATATTTATGGAAAAACGTGGTTCTATGTATACACTGTTGTATGTGTGTGTTTGCATATATATGATGATGTGAAATATATATATATATAATATATATATATATTTGTAAAATACATTATGTTGAATTAAATAAATATTAAAAACTGCTAGAGACACACACATTTGCGGTGAGAAGTTTTAGAGTTTCGGCGAGGTACTATATATATAAAGAATCGGGTGAAAGGCTCACACGATTAAAGAAGAGTATTTTTAAGGACTAATGTACAGAGGCATAACTAAAAATATAGGTGTGCCATTCAAAATGGCTTACGAAAGTTTCTCAGACTCATAAAGCAAAACTACAGAAAACATGTTCGCCAAACTCGTCTTGAACTCGGAGGGCCCTTTAACTTCTGAGCCCACACCAGTTTCAGCGAACGAGAAAATGTAGTGTTGGGGTTGCTCTGGCGTATTTCTGCACTTTTTTGAGCCCATATACAAATAGTTCCACAGCAATTGGTTGCCTGCAAACACTTCTTAGACAGCACACTCGCGCTGCGCGCTAATGCGGTGACGATACACAGGCCCGCCGCTGTGCCGTCTTAGGAGCAGGGCTGGGCGGTGTGGGGAGGACTCGAGCCCGGGGCCGCCTCTTCTCAGCTCGCTTTCGCTTGTCCCCTTTGCAGACCATCCTGAACTCCATGCACAAGTACCAGCCGCGCTTCCACATCGTGCGGGCCAACGACATCCTGAAGCTGCCGTACAGCACGTTCCGCACCTACGTCTTCCCGGAGACGGACTTCATCGCTGTGACCGCCTATCAGAACGACAAGGTGAGGGGTTAGGGACCCCAGTGGGCGGGTGAGAGGGTGCACCGAGGCCTCGATGAGACGAGATCTAAGGCCACGTTCTGTCCGCTGGAAGCGGTGCTTCCGTCTATCGAAGCACTGCAGCAAAGGGGAAATAAACTTTGTTATTTTCGGAGGGCCCCAGGGAGTGCAGACGTATTCTACATTTTGAGTCACCCGGGAAGAGGGGAGGGCTGCAGTGGATGATCCGATGGTCTGAAAAGGGCAAGAAACTGTAAGATGCAAATTCATATTGTAATTTTCAAGAATGTGCAAAACAGCAGCTTGGGGTATTCGATTACTTGGTGCTTTGCGTAAGGGTGACTGTATTAATGGGACCGCAGGGTAAGGGAGCTCACATGAGATTCTTTTTTTTTTTTGTCTTTATTTTGAATTGTTTGCCGTGGGTGAGATTTTGCACGTGTAAACACAGTTTGCGAGCCATGCTCTGTGCGCGCCATAGTCTCTCAGCGCTCCTTGTTTTAACACCCGTGCCTTCTGCAACGAAAGGGGCCTGCCAACGGGTCAGAAATAAGTCGAAGCGTAGGCGCTCTCGAGCGGCCAGTAATGCGCCCACAGTTACGTGTCAGCAGGAGAGCGCGGGGGCTCCACCACACGGTCTTATTTCCTGGTTACGGCACACAAGAAAAGCGATCCGATTTAGGAGATCGGAGCCGCGCTGCATAATTTTTTAATAAACTATCTGTACTTTTCTGGGGATTTCCTGCAGGCGCGGCTGCCTCAGTGAGGTGAGCTGTGCTTGCGAGGCTGTCACCGCGGCCATATTTAGGAGAATTCCGACTCTACTAACCAAGCATAGTTGAGTTAACAAATTGATTGAGCTTGCAAAAAATCGCCTCTTTTGTGTTTTTTGTGTGGGGGGGGGGGGGGGGGGAAGAAACAACTTTTTCTGTCAACTTCATATTTTCAGGGCGAAAGAGTTGCATCTACCCTTGTGGTCTGACGGCCGTTGTAGGGGCACGTGCCTGCGGGTTGATACTGTCCCCGTGCTTAGGGACCCTGCTTCGAGGCGCCACTTTCCACGACTCCAGCTGCCGTATAAACGGAAACAAATGTTAGGCACCGAGGCGCGCGGTCTCCTGTCATAATTCAAAAAATGTTTGTTCAGTAAAACACTTTTTCTAATGAAATCAATTCGCCCTTTCCCTGGCAGGCAATTTCATTACCGGGAAAAGTTTACGGCGACTATAATGCGTTTATCCATAATTGAGGCGTTATGAAATGTTTAGATTAAAGCTTAAATTTAAGAGATGGGGAGTCCTAATTGCGCCGTTCCATTTAATGCCCATTACTCAGTGTAAGCAGATTAACTGCGGGCAGGTAAATCACGGCCATTAATTGCCTCGGAAGTGAGATCTCCTGACATAGTGGAGATTAATACGAGTGAGAGTCATCTAGGGGGCAGAGATGGTGTATGCCAACGCTGGGTCTTTTTAAATGAATGTGTGTCTTCCGTTTTTTTGTGGGATTATGCGAGCATTCCGGTTTTGTGTTTTAAAATTCCTGGGTTCTGTTCCTGCTCCGAGATACTGCTCGGAGATAAAAAATGGCTATTTTTTCAACCATAAGGTGAAAGCCGGACCTGACCCCTCTTCCCTCTTTCTTTCAGATAACCCAGTTAAAAATCGACAACAATCCCTTCGCCAAGGGCTTTCGTGACACAGGCAACGGCAGGCGAGAGAAGAGGTGAGCTCGGGGGAGAGCAACGTATTCCAAGAGCCTGTTCCACCCTCCAAAAAACAACCCCCCCCCACACAGCTATGTGGCGGACGCTGTGCAGCCCCGCCCCCACCTAAGGAGACCTCGGGACGGGGCAGACATTGCAAGGCATGGCGGTGTTGGTGTGGAAGGCGGTGCACTTGCCCCTGTGTTTGTGTCCTCGTGTCCAGAGAGGCTTTGTAGATAGGAAAGGCCGTCAATTCCACGGAGCGCTGCGGGAGGAGCCCTCGCCTCCCTTTTCCATATAGGCTGTGTTTATGTATGTATAGGAAAGGCCGTACAGTATCACTCTTCGCTGCGGGATGCCCCCCCACCCTATTGCCCCCTCTTCCATGTCCATATAGGCTGTGTGTAGCGGAAAGGCCATATAATTCCACTGTGCGCCGTGGGGTGGCTCTCCACCGCTGCTGTGAATATTTGTTTTAACAAAGAAGGAAACTTTTTACAGTGCTAATCCATTTCAGCGTCATATAATTCCCATTGGTTTAAAGAAGTAACTATTTGAAAAAATTCGTGACTCAGTCCCAGCTGTTTCTAGCTTTCACTCCCCCACACCCCCAATCACCTTTGGACACACGCCGCTCCGCGTGCTTTAATTAACATTATTATAACACCCAGTGGTATAGCACGGGGGCCATGGTGCCTGACGCAAGCTCAGAAAATGTCTCCCTTCACCCCCAAGTTAGGTAAGAAACCCAACCATAGCTGGGTGCAAATGGCGCTCACACTCTCGAGCCCTGGTGCCACTTCACCTGCTGTACCATCAACAGGTACGACCCTGCTTCCCTTTTTTACATGCTTATTAAAAAAAAATCGGAAACGAAAACAGATGGTTTACAAGCCCTGCTGTCAACGCCTTAAATTGGTTTAAGAAAAGGAATGCTACAGAAACTTTCTAGGAACTGGCTTTCTAGCTATTATTGAAAGCTGCCAATTTGGGGCCTAGAGTTTTATGTTCTGTAATAATCAGACTAATTGAAAAGGTGTAAAAAAATGCATAAAAAGGTTATATTAGTCACTGATTTCGAGGGAAGAAATCCTTCCTGGTCAGTCTAAGCCCGGAACAGATCTGTTCCTTTTGGTGCTGGCACTGTACTTGGGATGGTAGCGGTGAAGCTGTTTGTTGCATGTGCACAACCCATGATGTAACAACCATGTTGTGTTCACAGGAAGCAACTGACCCTGCAGTCTATGAGGGTGTACGAAGACCACCAGAAAAAAGACACTGCAACTTCTGACGACTCGTCCAGTGAGCAGCCCTCCTTCAAATGCTTCGCCCAGCCTTCATCCCCCGCCATCTCCACTGTGGGCACCTCCACTCAGAAAGGTGAGTCCCAAAATGTACACCCTATAACTCTTTAAGGTAGCTCCTTCCCCCAAAATTGGAACCTTGAATGCTCTTCCTGTTTACTCAAAAAGTAGAGTGCCCAGCCAGTCCATCCTGGCAAAGTGTCCGCTTCCCATTCCCACAATAAGTGACCCCTTCCCATTCATCCCGATAAGTGACCTCTTCCCATTCACTCCATAAGTGACTCTCTTTCCATTCACTCCATAAGTGACTCTCTTTCCATTCACTCCCATAGGTAACCCCCTCCCATTCACTCCATAGATGACCCTCTCCCATTCACTCCATTAGTGACCCCTTTCATATTCACGCCCATAGGTGACCCCTTTCCATTCACTCCATAAGTGACCCCTTTCCATTCACTCCATAAGTGACCCCTTTCGAATTCGCTCCCATTGGTGATGAACCCTTCCCATTCACTCCATAAGTGATCCCTTCCCATTCACTCCATAAGTGACCCCTTTCCAATTCACTCCCATAGGTGACCCCCTCCCATTCACTCCATAGATTACCCCTTCCCATTCACTCCATTAGTAACTGACCTCTTTCCATTCACTCCATAGGTGACCTCTCCCTATTCACTCCATAGGTGACCCCTTCCCATTCATTGGAACAATGACCACTTCCTGTTCACCCAGCCGTCCTCTTAGACATGTTGCCTGTTCTGTTACTGGCACAGAACTGTGCACCGAGAGCCCTCCCTGGAGCCTGTATCTGCACCATCTCATGTCGAGCAGGCGATTGAGTGCTATTATTTCTTTATTTTCATATAGAAACCATTTTTGAGCGGGATCGGGAAAGGCCATGCGCACTCTCAGATGCTGGGTGACTCTTCTAAAGAAGGGGTCGATTTCCCTTTAAACATCCGCCGTGGTCTCTATGTTTATTTATGTGGTAGCAGTGGTTGTCCACTGCTGATAACGAGGCTTGACGGTAATTGTTGGGACGATTAGTATCTGCAGGCTCGACTGTGAGTCTATCTGCAAGAGCCAGTGTGTGTGTGTCACCCACGAGTCTGCAAAGAACGATTTAATGTGTTTAGTAATAATTCGGCAAACAGATAGCTTTAATTCGGGGGGGAAACGTGTTTGAAACAATTAGATTGCCCAAATATGTATGTAGAATATTATAACATCTATTTAGAAAAAGTGTGTGGTATTTTATCATTGCTTCACTACCGTTTATATCTCATTTGGGAAGCCCTATTTGTTGGTCTGCGCGCACTAATGAACAACATGCCCAATAGCGCCTTTTTCTAGGCCCGAGAGGGACGGAAGAGGGTTCTCAGGGTGTCTGGTGAGGGTTTAAGCGCTCGGGTGAGCCCTCCTCTGCTAGGGGTACTGAATCCGTACCACGGGAGAGTGGGCTCAGGGTTTCACAAGAGTTTAGGCGTTCGTGTGAGCCCTCTCCGTTAGGGTTTCGGTGCCCGTGTGAGGGGAGATGGGTCTCCGTGTGTTCTACTAGGGTTTTCGCGTTTGGGTGAGCTCTCTCTGTTAGTGGCACGGTGCCCGTGTGACGGGAAGCGGGTCTCGCGGTGCGCCATGAGGGTTTTCGCGTTTGGGTGAGCTCTCTCTGTTAGTGGCACGGTGCCCGTGTGACGGGAGACGGGTCTCAGGGGGTGACACGAGGGTTTAAGGTTTCGGGTGGGCCCTCTCTGCTAGGGGTACGGTGTCCGTGTGACTGGAGAGGTGTTGCAGAGGGTGACACGGGAGTTTAAGGGTTCGGGGGGGGGGGGGCTCTCCGTTAAGGTTTCGGTGTCCGTGTGACTGGTCTCCGGGTGTTCCACGAGGATTTGAGCGTGCGGATGAGCTCTCTCTGTTAGGGGTACGGTGCCGTGTGACAGGAAGAAGGTCTCGAGGTGCGCCATGAGGGTTTACGCGTTCGGGTGAGCTCTCTCTGTTAGGGGCACGATGCCCTTGTGACGGGAGAGAGGGGTCTCAGGGGGTGACACGAGGCTTTAAGGTTTCGGGTTGGCCCTCTCTGTGAGGGGTATGGTACCCATGTGACGGGAGAGGGGTCTCAGGGTGTGACACGAGGGGTTAAGGGTTTGGGTGGGCCCTCTCTGTGATGGGTACGGTGCCCGTGTGACCGGAGGCTGTTATTTTTCCCAGTTTGCCAAGATGTGCCTGGGTGTCCTCTGCAGCCAATCGCTAAAGCGTTACATGTGTTCATTCCTTTCAGCCTCGAGCCACAGTGAAGAGGAGAGCGACTCGGACAGCAAAGACGACCCCATCCTGGAGACCCAAGAGTCGAGCAAGATCTCCACCACCACCAGGGAGGAGCCGCGGGAGAGGGCCAGCCCCGCCAAAGGTCACCACCCCTACCTCTTGGACTCGGGGAGCAGCCGGAGCCGGGAGCACGGCAGCAGGACTGGCAAGAGCTCCCCGGACTCCAGGCACAGCCCCGGCACCATCTCGTCCAGCACCCGCTCCCTCCACACCGACGACCTCCGGAGCCCCACCCGGGACCCTCCCAAGGCAGAGGAGCCCAGGCTGCACCCCAAGGAGCCCTTCGCCCCCCTGTCGGTGCAGACGGACAGCAGCTCTCACTTGAGCCAGGGACACATGCAGAGCCTGGCCTTTCCCCACGCCCTGGCCGGCCAGCAGTTCTTCAACCCCATGGGCGGCGGCCACCCTCTCCTGCTACACCCCAGCCAGTTCGCCATGGGCGGGGCCTTCTCCAGTATGGCAGCCGGGATGGGCCACCTGCTGGCCTCGGTGTCCGGGGCCTCGGCAGGCGTCAGCGGCTTGGACAGCACGGTGATGGCGACAGCAGGCCAGGGACTGTCCGGGGCCTCGGTGGCGGCGCTGCCCTTTCACCTCCAGCAGCAGGTGCTGGCCTCTCAGGTATTCCATCTTATCTATCTTAGGTCGCATCACTCCTGCACAGCAGCGTCCTGACCTCTAGCACGGCTGCACTAATCACCTTCATTTTCTGTTCCCTTTTCACTAGTATATGTTTCCAGCCAGCCTCAGTATAATATTAACAGCAGACCCTAGCAGCCACCGTTTTCCACAGTGGGTGTTATATGCAGTCTCAGTGAACCCCTCTGAATGCGATGCATTATTTTCAGATAGTTTATGCAATGTCCACCTGTCCCTCTGGCTGTCAAATGTAGCCACATCTTTGTGTACAAAATTAGTGCTCCAAAGCCATATCACATGTACTTTGCTCTTGCTTTGCCCACAAATTGAATCTCTGTTTATGTTTTTACAAAAGTAGAAGAATATGACATGAGATGAGTCGAGGCCGAGGCCTTATGAGTGCAGACTCTGGGACTCACTGATGCTGCCTGACTTTACAGTGTGTGTGTGTGTGTGTGTGTGTGGGGGGGGGTCTTTAGATGCATTTCTCACCCCTCTGAGACTTACTGCTCTGTCTGCCTTTACAGTTGCGACGGGGTGGGGGGGGGGGGCTAGAGTTTTGGGAGGGGTCTGCACTCCTCACCCCTCTGGGACTCACTGCTGCTGTCTGCCTTTACAGTGTGTGTGTGTGTGTGGGGGGGGGGTCTTTAGATGCATTCCTCACCCCTCTGAGACTTACTGCTGCTGTCTGCCTTTCCAGTAGGGAGGGGGGGATCTTGAGTTCGTGGGGGGAGGAGGTCTGCACTCCTCATCCCCCTGGGGTTCACTGCTTCTGTCTGCCTTTACACTGGGAGATCTGGAGTGTGGGGGGGGGGGGGTGTTGAGAGATCTGCATCTATCACCCCTCTGGGACTCACTGCTGCTATCTGCCTTTACAATGGGGGGGTCCTGCATTCCTCCACACGCTGGGACTCACTGCTGCTGTCTGCCTTTACAGTGGGGCTCGTGAGAAGGGGGGGGGGGGGGGTCTGCATTCCTCACCCCTCTGGGACTCACTGCTGCGGGTTGCCTTTACAGTGGGGAGATCTTGAGATGGTGGTCTGCATTCCTCACCTCTCTGGGACTCACTGCTGCTGGTTGCCTTTGCAGTGGGTGGATCTTTAGATGGGGAGGGAGTTGCATTCCTCACCTCTCTGGGACTCACTGCTGCTGTCTGCCTTTACAGTGGGGCTCGTGAGAAGGGGGGGGGGGTCTGCATTCCTCACCCCTCTGGGACTCACTGCTGCGGGTTGCCTTTACAGTGGGGAGATCTTGAGATGGTGGTCTGCATTCCTCACCTCTCTGGGACTCACTGCTGCTGGTTGCCTTTGCAGTGGGTGGATCTTTAGATGGGGAGGGAGTTGCATTCCTCACCTCTCTGGGACTCACTGCTGCTATCTGCCTTTACAATGAGGTATCTGGAGAAGTGGGGGGGGGTCTGCATTCCTCACCCCTCTGGGACTCACTGCTGCGGGTTGCCTTTACAGTGGGGAGATCTTGAGATGGTGTTCTGCATTCCTCACCTCTCTGGGACTCACTGCTGCTGGTTGCCTTTGCAGTGGGTGGATCTTTAGATGGGGGAGGGAGTTGCATTCCTCACCTCTCTGGGACTCACTGCTGCTATCTGCCTTTACAATGAGGTATCTGGAGAAGTGGGGGGGGGTCTGCATTCCTCACCCCTCTGGGACTTACTGCTGCTGGTTGCCTTTATAGTGGGTGGATCTTTAGATGAGGGGAGGGGGGGTGCATTTCTCACCTCTCTGGGACTCACTGATGCTAGTTGCCTTTACAGTGAGGAGATCTTGAGATGGCAGAGGGGGTGCATTCCTCACCTCTCTGGGACTGAGTCCTCACTGCTGCTGTCTGCCTTTACAATGGGGTATCTGGAGAAGGGGGGGGGGGGTCTGCTTTCCTCACCCCTCTGGGGCTCACTGCTGCAGGTTTCCTTTACAGTGGGGAGATCTTGAGATGGTGGTCTGTATTCCTCACCTCTCTGGGACTCACTGCTGCTGGTTGCCTTTTACAGTGAAGAGACCTTGAGATGGGGGGAGGGGGTGCATTCCTCACCTCCCTGGGACTTACTGCTGCTGGTTGCCTTTACAGAGGGGGTCTGCATTCCTCACCCCTCTGGGACTCCCTGCTGCTGTCTGCCTTTACAGTGTTGAGATCTTGAGATGGGGGATCTGCATTCCTCACCTCTCTGGGACTCACCGCTGCTGGTTGCCTTTACAGTGGGTGGATCTTTAGATGAGGGGGGAGGGAGTTGCATTCCTCACATCTCTGGGTCTCACTGATCCTATTTGCATTTACAGTGAGGAGATCTTGAGATGGGGATGGGGTGCATTCCTCACCCCTCTGGGACTCACTGCTGCTATCTGCCTTTACAATGAGGTATCTGGAGAAGTGTGGGGGGGGGGTCTGCATTCCTCACCCCTCTGGGACTCACTGCTGCGGGTTGCCTTTACAGTGGGTGGATCTTTAGATGAGGGGGGGAGAGTTGCATTCCTCACCTCTCTGGGACTCACTGATGCTATCTGCCTTTACAGTGAGGAGATCTTGAGATGGGGGAGGGGGTGCATTCCTCACCCCTCTGCGACTCACTGCTGCTGTCTGCCTTTACAGTGTGGAGATCTTGAGATGGGGGATCTGCATTCCTCACCTCTCTGGGACTCACTGCTGCTGTCTGCCTTTACAATGGGGTATCTGGAGAAGGGGGTGGGGGGGGTGGGTCTGCTTTCCTCACCCCTCTGGGACTCACTGCTGCAGGTTGCGTTTACAGTGGGGAGATCTTGAGATGGTGGTCTGCATTCTTTACCTCTCTGGGACTCACTGATGCTAGTTGCCTTTACAGTGAGGAGATCTTGAGATGGCGGAGGGGGTGCATTCCTCACCTCTCTGGGACTGAGTCCTCACTGCTGCTGTCTGCCTTTACAATGGGGTATCTGGAGAAGGGGGGTGTGCTTTCCTCACCCCTCTGGAGCTCACTGCAGCAGGTTGCCTTTACAGTGGGGAGATATTGAGATGGTGGTCTGCATTCCTCACCTCTGTGGGACTCACTGCTGCTGGTTGCCTTTTACAGTGAAGAGATCTTGAGATGGGGGAGGGGGTGCATTCCTCACCTCCCTGGGACTTACTGCTGCTGGTTGCCTTTACAGAGGGGGTCTGCATTCCTCACCCCTCTGGGACTCACTGCTGCTGTCTGGCTTTACAGTGGGGAGATCTTGAGATAGGGGTTGCATTCCTCACCTTTCTGGGACTTGCTGCTGTTGTCTGCCTATACAGTGGAGAGATCTTGAGCTGGTGGGGGGGGGGGGGGGGGTTGCGTTGCATTCCTCACCTCTCTGTGACTCAGTGCTGCTGGTTGCCTTTACATTGTGTAGATCTTGAGATGGGGGGGGGAGGGTCATTCCTCACCTCTCTGGGACTCACTGCTGCTGTCTGCCTATACAGTGGGGGCACCTAAGTTCGAACCTGCACTTCTCAGTACAGTTTCCCTGTATGAGCCACCTGTGGAAGAGAGCTAAGCAAGGCCCATCGCAAGGCAGCACACAACAATAACTGCCCTTCCATCACTCATGACCCAACCAGCCTCTTTCGTCTATATGTCTTAATCACTTTTTTTTGCAAACTTTTAGTCTGCCCTCTGGCAGGGTAAATCACTGCGAACCTATAATGTTTTACTGATTTACGGGGGGAGCCTGGGGGGGGGCATGTATATACCATCTTGTTCTATCTGAGACTGCTGTACATGGGCGCACTCCACATTCCCAGTAGGGTGGGCCTGATTTGTGACTGGTTCTGCCCTGTCCCATCCCAGACCTGTCCGTTGCTTTTCTATAGGACTGCCAGGTACGGCTGATAGCATATAGATGCAGTGTGTGAGAGGATTATTTACATGTATGTGTTTTGGCTGATAGCAGATAGATGCTGTGTGTGAGAGGACCATCTACATGTATGTGCTTCGGCTGATAGCAGATAGATGCTGTGTGTGAGAGGATCATCTACATGTATGTGCTTCGGCTGATAGCAGTTAAGTGCAATGTGCGGAGGATCATTTACATGTATGTGCTTCGGCTGATAGCAGATAGGTGCTGTGTGTGGGACTATTATTTACATGTATGTGTTTCGGCTGATAGCAGATAGGTGCTGTGTGTGACAGGATCATTTACATGTATGTGCTTCTCTTGCAGGGCCTGGCCATGTCTCCCTTCGGGGGCCTCTTCTCCTACCCTTACACCTACATGGCGGCGGCAGCGGCGGCGTCGACGGCGGCGGCGGCAGCGGCCTCCAGCTCGGTGCACCGACACCCCTTCCTGAACGCCGTGAGGCCCCGGCTGAGGTACAGCCCCTACTCCGTCCCGGTGCACCTCCCGGACAGCAGCAGCGGCCTGCTCTCCACGGCCCTGCATGGAGTGCCCAGCAGCAGCACGCTCCTGGAGGCCAAGGCAGCCCACCTGGCCCCCAGCCCCTCCTCGGGTACTCTGGACTCGGGCTCTGAACTGACCAGCAGGTCGTCCACGCTGTCCTCGGTGTCCTTGTCGCCCAAACTGGGGCCCGACAAGGAGGCGAGCAGCGAGCTGCAGAGCATTCAGCGCCTTGTGAGCGGGCTGGAGCCCAAGGACAGAGCCCGCAGCAGCTCCCCGTGAGCGGCCAGTCCCTGCCAACCTCTCACCCGGGACGAGGGGCTCGCGGGAAACTCGGCTGCATCACCCCTCCATGCCCACCCTCTACCCAGGACGACGGGCCTCCTGGGCAACTGTGCTCGTACCGCCCCTCCGTGCCAATCACTCCTCCAGGAAGAGGGATTACATGCAAAGAGGAGATGGTATGTGAACGGTGCCTCCCAGTTCTTACTCCCAACCAAGCTCCTTCACCCAGGAAGAGGGTGCACACGGGCAACTGCTTTCATTACTCCTCCATGCCAACTTCTCACCAGGAAGCCTGTGCTTGCATTACTCCTCCATGCCAATCTATCACCCAGGAAGAGGGGCACCTGGGCAGCTGTGCTGGCATCACCCCCACCGTGCCTACCACTCTCCAGGAAGACGGATTACCGATGAAGAGGAGATGGTATGGAAATGGTGCCCCCTAATATACCCCTCCCAACCAAGCTCCTTTACCCAGGAAGAGGGGCGCGTGGGGCACTGTGCTTTCATTACTCCTCCATGCCAACCTCTCACCAGGAAGACTGATTGCATTACTCCTTCATGACAATCTATCACCCAGGAAGGTGGGCACCTGTGCAACTGTGCTTGCATTACTCCTCCGTGCCAAGCTCTCGCACAGGGAGAGAGACACCTGGAAAACTGTTGTTGACTTTACCTCTTAATTCCAACCTCTCACCCTGGCAGAGCGGCACGCGGGCCTCACTGTCAACCTCACACTGAGAAGAGGTCACCCCGGGGCAATGGAAGCCCAGAGTTCTCTCCATGGCACCCTGGCACCAAGAGAGAAGTGGACACGAGCAGCGAGCCCTCGTTCCAGAAGCACTTTGTTTTTCCCTTGTACTAAGAGCTCGGCTCACATCTGTTACCCCCAAAATGTGTCTCTGTCTGTTTAGAAGTATGCTGATGCCACAGAGCTAATGTCAGTAGTTCCTGAGTGGAAAGGAAGCCATACCCCCCTCCCACGTGAGGGGCCACTAGGGCCTTGAATGCTGGGGGTGTGGACCGACCTGTGCTCTGGAGCAGTTCTGGGGCACAGTAACAGTGTGGTGCAGATAGGTGCCTTGGCAACATGTGAACACTACACACCCTCACTCACGCGCACACACTTCATCTACTCACCAAGGGGACACTGAAATATTTTGGGCTACCTGGGTGCCCTTCTGAGGCCAGAAAAGCCTGTAAAGAAACAGTGGCTTATTTACAAGCCCCTTGCGCGCCCATACCTCACTATTTCCCCCATATTCAGGCACCGACGGCGCAAGGGGCTTGTAAATAAGCCCCACAAACTGTGGTGTCCAGTTTCCACTGATCACATCGAACTGACTTCGCACTTTTCTACCTGGCAGGGAGCTGGAACCACATACCTCGTGACACACACACACACCTTCCATGTTGTGGAGAATACACGCCTCTGGCAGAGGATGGTATGTGGAGTAGTATACTTGCTTCAACACATCCCTTTCACTGGTAGCTTTGCAGGCCGGGCATTAACGCAGAAGATAACATCAGGCCAATATTGGCATCAGTTACACTACACAGCCTTCCCGTGCCGCCTTGTCAGGCCCTCTCTGCTCACTCCGTATGTCTGCTGGGGTTCCTGAAGCACACAGCACTTGTACAATCACTGGCACAGACACGGTGGGGGCCGCAGAAGACTATGGAAACACCTTTGTAACACTGCTGGTGCAAGGGGCCTGGTGCAACGAGGCACGTGTAACAAATATTTATGGTAATGGACATTGATTTTAACATACGTGAATGGGTGTGCCCCTGCACACCTTTAAAGCCACACCTTCGGCGAGGTTAACTACAGACACAGATGACTTGGAGAACACTTTTCTTTCCAAAGCTGCTAATTCCATTCTCTTTCAACACACCTAATGTATGCAGAATATTTAAGTCGTGGGACACCCGCATGAGAATAAAATACAAACAGCAGGCAATGTATTCACCATTTACTGGTGTCCAATTTATGAAGGCGTTGAAACAGCCCATATAGCTCCTAGAAGAGGAACGGTGCATACAATTATTTTGGGCGCGCTACCGTCCCCACTCTCCCCTAGTTCAAGAGACGCTTTGTCTTTCTATAGCATTGTGATGTTCCGAGAGCCACTGTATGGCCTGTGCATGCTGCAGGGTGGCGGGTTTCCTTTCTCATTGCTTGTCCCAGGCCCTGGGAACGTACTCCCTGCCCCGTTTCTAGTTTCTGCTCTCTTCTCACCTAACTATTCTCAGTTCTCACCTTCACCCAACAAGTGACATTAGAAATGTTTCAGACAAAAAGTGAAGAAGTCTTTTTCTGGGCGCTGCCCTGGTATATTTGCAGACGCTTTTCATACTTTCCACATTTCTGTTAGCCTATCGCAATAACAAGATTTTAAAACACACAGGAAGGCAGAGGTTCTAATAAAAACAAAGTATTTATTGTAATTATTTGATATCTACTGTAAATACGTGAATTATTAACACTCGGACGTACACTTTAATTTATTGATCCTGTATATATCTGTAAATACGGTTTCTGCTGTTTCTTTCCCCTCAGTCATTTTCATTTCAAACGCATTCAAGGTAGACCACTGCAGGGAAGGGAGGCCGCCACTTGTGTGTCGGGGCTGATTCTAGTGTGTGTTCAGTCCCCACAACCCAACAGTTCAATCACTGCAGAAAGAGCCCCCCGACGACCAGCGCCACCCGTAGCTGTTTACGGCCACGTCAAAGGCCCCCGTCCATCTGGAAGTATGAAACAGCAACGCGACAAGGGACGTGAAGAAGAGTGGGCTCTCCTTTTCAGAGTGTTTGAAATGGGTCCTTCTGGTGTTGTTCGTTGTGTTGTGTTCTGTTTTGAGTTGCTGCAGAAGATCATAACCGGGTGAGGCAGGAGGTTTGAGCTGGCAAAATAAATGCAACATGAAGGTATATGTTATGTTTTAAAAAATGTCGAGAAATCTCAGTTTCATGTATATATATTTTTTCTTCAACGTCGCTGAGTTTCAATAAATTTTTATTGAAATATGTATGACTTGTGCCATTGAATATTTTGTTGGTGTTTTTGATTTTGATGCCGTGGCCATCGTCGTTTGTTATTAATATTTTTGTAATGATAAACACATTAATTTGCTGTGGACCCAGAAAAATGTGTATTTGGGTGGAATACAGAGGTGGACGGGGACGAGAAGCGGTGTGTTAAACAACACTGGAAACAATAGCAAAATATACAATTTCTCAATCGGAGGCAGTGGTCGAGCTTACAAAGGTATCACCTTTTATGCTTGGAAACGCCATAAATAAATGGATTTAAACTGGTGAATTCTGGAATTGGCGTTTTTGAGACCACCCCACGATATAAAAAGAATTCGGACCAAATTTGAAAGTTCCGAAATAATGGGAAAAAAATAATATTCGTGTTAGGGCTGTCTTTTTAACGATATGCCCATTGCCTCACCTATAATACAGATCTAGAGTCCGGCACTGTGTATCGAAAACGTTTTAAATTATACATTCCCGCGTGAAATTATGTTGTGGGTTCTCTGTAAACAGGTGGTAGTTAAAAAAAAAAGTAACTTTTCTAAAAGCCGTCTCCATTTCAGGAACAAGGATTTGCCGGTTCTTGCCGACGCTTTAGCATGGCGTCGAGGCAGTAAGACCGCCGCAATTTGTTCTAAAAAATAATTTAAATTCTGAAATGCTGTTGCGAGATAAAATCAGTTTATTGGTCGCCCTCCAAACTATGCTCCCTGCTGTGGGTTTTAATCCTCAGATCGCGTCTTTGTCGCGGGTTTTCCCCCCGGAAAACTGGCTATGGACCGTGAAACACTAAACTTGTAGCAGAAATATCTAACGAAAATTCAAGGTAAAAGGGGCAGCTCGGAGACAGGTTTATATCTCTGCGGGCTTAGAGAGGGCGTTGCTTAAGACATGAGAATGTCACTAGGACTCTGTGCAGATAGGCACCGAGAAAACAACTCTCCCGAAAAGAGTCAGTCATTCTTCCGAGTTGGAAATCCCTTCTGCGGGCCGTGCCCAGCTAGGTGAACACAGGTCTGCAGGTATCACAGTGACCCGGAAACCTCGGCGGTAACACCCCCTTCAAGACCAAGAAGCGTTGTCATTCAGCCTCACAGACAGCCAAACTCACCCCAAGCAAAGAAGGCTGCGCGGCTGCCTTCAAAGCGCCATCAAAGCACAAGAGCCGCGCAATTGTCTTTTACCCAAGCACGATGTGTTTAATAGGAGTTTCAAACTGCACGCTGTAAATGCTGATATGTGCTTTAGCCATAAAGGCGAGCATTACCTTTAACCAGAGTTCCCCAAGTAATGTTTTATTTTTAAGTGAATGCGAGAATTGTGAAACCATGTAATTCAGGGACAGGGCTCTTGTGTTAGGTAGTAACTAGAATCCGAGCATGAGTTTAGTCGCCATCTTAGAACGGGAAGTTCGGGCCACCCTTTCTTGCTTCTGTGTACTTTTAACATGCCTACCAAGTGTTCTGTTTCCTCTGTCTGTCTCTCTTTAAATATATACATATATAAATAACACACCTGGGGACTTCGGAAAACAATGCTTAATGCCTAGAATATTCAATTCTCCAGAATCACTTTGCCCCTACTTATAAGGCCTAGTTACTGAGATTTTACCTCGCTCCACAAATTGAACCCCGTGTTCTAGTTGTGTTTACAATATTCTCTTTGGCCACATTGGTAATAGTAATTGTGTTTATAACGAGTTAACTACCCCTGGCCAGGCGTCAAAGCGCTTTTCTCAAGCTACTCTGGAACCCCAAAAGGATAAAATGATTAGTGGTGCGGATCTACCACAATCATATATATATATATATATATATATATATATATATATATATATATATATATATATATATATACACTCACAGAGATAGATAGATAACGATGACAACTATAATAAAAGAATAACATCAGAAGTTACATTTACAGATCCTGCCCCATCATGCCAGTCTCACTCCTCCACGAGTGGTGTGTAAGTGTTTGTGTGTGATGTTTACTTACACGCACTGTTTAACATGCACAGCTAAAGGCATTTCTTATGCATTGTTCTCCTATTGGAAGAAGCAGAGTGGGTAAATAAGGCCTGGCCCTTGGTGCAGAACAAGTGATTATGTGAATTCAATGCACGCTCTTGTGAAATATGCAATTACAAATTTAGTGGCACATGGGTATTCACATTGAACATGCATTTCGTGTATCAGAGGCAGGCAGGGAACTGTGTGATAGGTATGCGCGCATGGTTATGTTTTGCTACCAGCAGGCCAGTACTTAAGAGAAAGGAGAGGGGAACACACACCGAAGCAGGGCAGTATGAAATAAGTAGTGTAGAGCAGTGGTTCCCAATCTTTCGACTTCTGGGGACCCCCACTTAATTATTACTGCAATCCAGGGACCCCAACTGAATCATTATTCGAATCCGGGGACCTCCCATGAGTCATTACTGGAAGTTGGGGACCCCGGCCTAAGCAATGTTGATGATTTGAACCACTAAACAATGCACAAAAATACAAAAAAAAGCATTCATCAAACAAATACACAAATTACACTTTTTATTTAATTAGAACACATATGAATAAAAAAGACATCAAAATGTAATTTTAATAGAATGGTTGAAGTTTTTCTAAATTCAATTGAGGCCACTCATCTCCATACTATATTCAGTTTGATACACTTGCACCGCTCCCACAAATGAATCTGAGGATACTAATTTAATTTTTAGCCTCCCATTTCAAATTCCTTCACATTTACAGTACGTTTTAAAATGTTCAATTGTAAGTTTAGCATCTTTATATATCTACACTTTATTAATCTGTTAATATTATTTGATTTGCAAAGTAGTCGCGGACCCCCAGAGGAGGCTTCATGGACCCCCAGATCCCAGTTTGGGAATCACTGGTGTAGAGAATGTGCTCTAAGGGCTAGGTCGGTGGTCATCGGGTTCGAGTCTAGAGCTCAACATTCTGGGCAATCACTTAATCTCCCCATGCCTCAAAACAATGCGTCTGCCTGTAATGTAACTGGTGCTCAAGTAAAGCGCTCTGATACCTTGGGGTCTAGTTCGCGCTATATAAAAGTCCACCCAAATAAAAAGGAATATTTGCTAATTGACTACAGCGATCACAGGCTGCCAGAGCTGCCCCCCTTTGGACGGCAGTCCAGAGCGCTGGTTGTGTACAGCAGGAGCCGTGTCCTATGTGTACAGGAGGAACCAGCTGCAGCTCCCACAGAGGTAGCAATACACTAGACCCTAGTACATCTGGAGCACAGAGCTGTGTCCCTTCACCAGTACACGAGAAGGGCGCGGCTGTGCACGTGCATCAGTATCACAGAAGGAACCCACTTTGTCAGTACACAGTATACCAGGAGGAAACTTGTTTATCAGGACACGGTACACCCGAAGGACTGTGCCGTTTCTCTAAACCACTGCCTCACAGCAATGCAGCTCTGACACTACACTGTACAAGAGAGAGCTGTGCCCTTACAACAGTGCACGAAAAGAGCGCAGCTGTGTACAGGCATCACAGACGGAAACGACGTTGTCAGTATACAGTATACCAGAGTGACTGCGCTGCATGCCTACACCAGTACAATAGGACGCTACGTAAAACCGTAAACCACAACTCAATACACAACATATACTGGGACACAGCTGCATGTGCAAACCATTGCATGCGCAGTACACTACTGAATTCGCAAACCAGCACACCCACAGTGCACAGCTGTTCCTATAGACTACTATAGCAGGACAGAGCTGTTGCCATAGGCCAGTATTCTAGACCTGTACTGCTGAGGCCCTATACTACTGTTTCAGAAGGACACAGCTGTGCTCTAAACCAGCGCACCGGAAGTACACAGCTGTGTTCTAAACCAGCGCACCGGAAGTACTTAGCTGTGTGCATAGAGTATTACACCAGAAGGACAGAGCTGTCTCATAGGCCAGAGGTGTACAGCTGAGGCCGTACACAACTGTTCCAGAAGTACCCGGCTGTGTCCTAAACCAGCGCACCGGAAGTACACAGCTGTGTCTTAAGCCAGGGCACCTGAAGTACACAGCTGTGCTCGTAGAGTACTACACCAGAGGGACAGAGTGTCTCATAAGCCAGTGTGCCAGAGGTGCACCGCTGAGGTAGTACACAACTGTTCCAGAAGGACTCAGCTGTGTCCTAAACCAGTGCACCGGAAGTACACTGTGTACTTCCGGCGCACTGGTTAGGACACAACTGAGTTCGTACAGCTGTGTACTTCAGAAGGACTCAGCTGTGTCCTAAACCAGTGCACCGGAAGTACACTGTGTACTTCCGGCGCACTGGTTAGGACACAACTGAGTTCGTACAGCTGTGTACTTCTGGGGCACAGGCTTAGGAAAGAGGTGTGTACTGTACACACCTCTTTCCTAAACCAGTGCCCCAGAAGTACACAGCTGTACGCATAGAGTGGTACACCAGATAGACAGCAGTATTCTGATACCAGTATCGGGTGTACAGCTGAGTCCATGCACTACTATTCTAAAAGTGCATAGCCGGAAGTACACAGCTGTGTCCAAAACCCGTGCCCCAGTGTACACAGCTCTGCGCATAGAGTTGTACACTAGAAGGACAGAGCTGTACTCCGAGACCAGTATGCCAGATGTGTACAGCTGAGGCCGTACACTACTATTCCATATGTACACAGCTGTGCCCGTAGACTTACACTAAAAGGACACACCTGCTCCCGTACATATTCCGACTTTATTCCTCGTCTTCTATCGAGGGCTAAAGATTGTGTGGTAGATACTCCTGGACGTGTTATTGCATATTCTGATGTGCGCTGTTTATGCAGTACAAACTCGTCCTAGATAATGGTAGCAGGTCGTGACGTGGAGTGGCAGCTGAATCGAGCATTTCTAAAAAGAACGCGACATGGAAAACTCCAATGTCCACGGGTGTGTGTGAAACTCCGAAAGACCTTTCCCTTCTGGGGCAGGAAGACACCCCAGCCGACAGCATGGAAGAAGAAGCGTCCACGGAGTACGGCGTCTGGAGGACGCCCTCGGCAGGGAAGGGGCTGCGCCACAGGTGTAGACTTCAAACTGGCCTATCTGCTCTCTATCTCCTTTGTATATCGCACCGTTAATGAGTAACTCCTGTGGCGCTGGTGGATAGTGGTAAACAGCTCGCAATCTCCCTGGATTATCCCGTCTATTACTCACCTGGCGCCTCACTTGATATCCACGCTGGTTTTATGGCCCTGTTGGCTGCTTCGCAGGCTGGCTCTGGTGACCGTCCACATTAGGGAGGAACGCCCTCTGGCGGCGAAAGGGAGACGCGCGTCCCCGTGTCCAGACGTAGGTCCTGCACAGCCATAGTGAGCTCGGTGAGTGGACGTATGCAGGAACGGCTACTGCAGGATGCCACCCCTCTACGCCATGTCAGACACCACACGCAGACTTCCACCAAAGCACTCTAACCACCTGGACAGAAACAAAACCCTCCGAGACAGAAGCATCCACAACGGTATGAAGGCCACACGACTTGGAACAATCCTCTCAGCTGCGACACGGGAAAGACACAAGTAGATAGATGCTCGTTTGGCGCAGCTCATCTCTGTGTGGGCTGAGGGGTTGCGGGCTGGGGGGTCCTTAAACAGACATCTCCACTTAGGTTTATTTCGAACTCGGGTAAAAAGGCACAGTCATGGATTGTTGCATCTCTCTGCCAGGCCCCTTCCAGCTCCGGTGTATAATGGAGTGGGGTCGATATGGACATATCTCTGTGGGTCTGCGCCTTCAGGGCGCATGACGTCAGGGTTGGCACAGGCCGAGATTCACCAGTCCCAAGTTGTTTCCGCGTCCGATGGGAGGCCAAAAAGGCACATTTCCACCAGTGCCAGACTCCTATGTGTACGAGTGAGGGTGTATAAAAGCAGATACTCGCCAGACTCACGCCTTCTCTGTTTGCCATGCAAGGAAATACAGAGGCAGACATCCACCCTGGACACGCCGTAAGTTCTATGTGTAGGATGTGATGGTAGATAGAGGTAGGCACCCACCAGTCCCACTCTTTCTATATGTACCTTGGGGGGATAGATAATGGCAGATATCCACCAGTCCCACAGTTTGACTGTAGGTGATGGTGAGTGTGGATACAGGCAGAAATGCACCATTTCCTTCTATGTGTGTCATGTGACGGAAGATCAACGCAGGTATCGTCTAGTGCCACGCTTTTTGTGTGTATGACCGTGAGTGTAGGTCCATGCAGGTATCCTCTAGCCCCGTCTATGACTCTGATGTGAGGGTAGATAAAGCCAAGTACCCAGCAGTCCCACCCTTATGCCTGTATGTCTGCCAGAGTATTTACAGGCAGATATTCTTTAGTTTTCTCTTTGTGCAGGATGTGAGGGTAGATGAAGGCAGGTATCCACTTCACTCACACCTTCTGCGTCTATGCCTGTATGTGTAGGTAGAAGCAGACACCCATCAGCCACACACCTTCTGCGTGTACGAAGGTAAGTGCAGATACCTGCAGCCCCAAGGCTTCGCTGAGTAAGGCCAGAAAAGGCACCACGAGTGCTGCTAATACCAGCAGGACGCGCTCTCACCCTACCCGGTACAGGCACATTGCCTATGAGGGTGGAGCAGAACCCCTCCACGGGGCCAGTACAGTCACGCGCCCAAGAATGGTGGTAATGCAGGAAGATCCCTCCTGCCCGGAAGAGGCATGTGCATGCAGACATGAGCTGAGACAGAGGCCCGCTCACAACGAGGTGGGTGCCCACCACAAACGGCAACGTTTATCCCTTCCTCCTACTTTTACCGCTCCATCCGAGCCTTCCAAAACATTTTAACATCGAGTGGAGCAGCGTCCTACAATAATCTGCCCCGCACAGTTTTTTGCGGGTGCAGGTTTTACTTTTATGGTCTCTTCACGTGCTAGGACTAGTGTCTGTACCGTGTAAACACCAAACACTGTAACTCGCCCCCTGCGAACCACCACCAGCACCACCCTCGGGACTCCTCTCTGCAGAGCCCAAAGACCTCATCACCCACCCCACCCACGCCGCAGTATTACCTAATTATTATCTATTGATCAGAACGGATCATTTATCACACCCGGCTCCAGTGCTACAAATCTTCATGACGAATGGCACGTCACAAGCAATCTGCGCAGAAGGGCTTTTCTGTTCAAAAGGTCTGTGTCTGTGTTTCGCTGCTATAGGATTTGTATGTTTCTCCGCTCTCCAAAGTAATGGGAATTGGAACGTCTGTGACTTGCCAATCCGTTTGTTATGTACATATTTTATAGTCCAAATGCCCTCCCTAGTATCCTCCTACCCCTCTCCCCCCGCCCCCCCCCCCCCCACACACACACACAGAGGCTGCGAATTATCCCTGTGTGCACAGATCTCGATAAACCCTCGCATTACTGGGCTCTGCTTGCCTGAAAGATGCTGGCATATAATTATTTGTAAGAAAAGGGCACCGACAGAGCAGTGAAGACTCCCAGGGATTAGGCCGACTGAGGACGAGGCCGAGCCAAAGTTACTCGAGTCGCCAACACAGCTTCCTTCCTGCTGCTCTGCGGACATTTGCGTCGGGTCCCCAAGGGGCTCTCCGGAGAGAAAACCCCTGTAATCATGAATAATACAGGAGGAAATAGGAACGAGGTCTGAGGTGAAAGCGATATCGTGTTCAACCGTGGACGAGCATTTCTCTGCAGGATGCATTCCTCCTAAATAGCTGAAAGCAGCCTTTCATGAACAGGGCAACATGGTGCGCGCTGGGGACAAATAGCTCTCGGAGATGCCATCACCGGCAGAAGGTCGCGCACCCAGCCCGTCACGAGAGGGACAAACGCGTGACGCAGGCGTAAATACGTAAACGCCAGGACACGTAGGAACTGCTGCCTGGTTTCAAGGTCTACAGAAGGCAACACTGCCGCCATTTGTCTGGAATAAATGAAGGCTCGAGAGTGGTCAGCAAAGCACAATGCCACCAGTGACCCACAACAATCGGACAAGTACAAAATGCAAAAAAACGTACAGCACAACATAAGATTACGCTGTGCTTTAAACAGTGTCCTGATTACTCTTTGGCGAAACTGTGTACAGTATTTTAAAGATTTCATGATTTGTAATTCTATTTAGCCTCACGCTTCCAGGTCTTTCACTGATAGGCAGTGGTCCCTCTACACTCAAATTCACCAGTGGATGGATGAATGAAGGAATAAATAAACAAAGAAATAAATAAGTACCTAAATACTTAGATACATATATTACTAAATATACATATAAATAAATTAACACCTAGCAACGGTATTTACAAATGCAAATTCGCTTATTATTGCAGTTCAAAATTCAAACTGATTTGAGAAAATACTGCGTCCCCTCTCAAAGCATGCACGTCACATTAATCTTACGGAGTCACTCTATCCTACTTTAGCCAGGTAACATATTCAGTGTTGTCACAATACATGGTTAAAACCCTTGCATTCTGGAACTGGATGAGTATGTTTGTTTATACATCGTACAAATGAAAATAATAAATCAAGTCTGCGGATCTGCCGAGAGAAACTTATTACCATTATTAGGGAATGGCAGACACATTATGGGTCAAGGCTTGCCTCGCTGTGAGTCACGGTCCTTCCCCACGCTTAGCAATGGTGATAAATAGAATATTACACTCTGTGCATGTACACACGCACGTATTTATGTATATGCATATATGAGAATGTGGACATGCCAGTGAAAATAAGGGCTGCTCGATAAAAAAAAAATGCTATTGAAAACTAGTGTACTTGCCTACGTTTATTATCACTACGCAAAGGTCAAATTCGCTCTGTAGGCAAACTAATGCACACGAATAACCACTGCTCGCTAGCTTACAATTTAATAGTGCAACTATTTTAGAGAGGAAACCTACCGGCTACCTTGTGAGGCTTACTTTACGAGGTTTTAAGTCGCTGCAGGCACGGATTTATTCACTTGCCCTAGGGTTTGGGTGAAGACGCGTGTTTATACCTGTTATTTATGAAGAAAGAGAAGGGTGCAGGACGTGCATGGAGAGATCAGAGGGACCGAGCCGTGTATTATCATTGGTGAGTGAGGGCGGACTCCGACTCAAGGCCTTGTCCACAATCACCAACATAATCACATATATACTGCGTGTTGCAACCACCTCATCTACACAAGCGACCACTCTCCCATGCCACAGTAACACCTTTAAACACAGTACCAAAAGGAAAGAGTGTGCACATGTAGACAGTGTAATACCGCAAGTATTTCACTGCAGAGACAATGGAGCTACGTGAGTCCATCGAGAGTAAATGACGCACGAGTCACTGATGCACACTTACCTAAAAAAACGCACGCAGAGGCAAGCACTATGGAGGGCCTGTGTGACCACTTCACAGGGACTGTAACAAAGCACCTATGAAAGGGGCACGTTTCCTGACACTGACTCCAAAGACCAAGGTATAGACAGCATGAGATATGGAATCGCACTGTCGGTTTATTCTCGACAACCGCGTTTTAATAATCTTATACTGCAGCTCCGGTAGATTGCGGCAAAACCCTCTTGAGCACCGGTGTACATGTGATGATAACACATTTACCGGGGTGGTTACGGTGGGGAGCCTGTTTGATTCTGGTGTGTGGTACAGTGAGCCACACTGGTTCCTCACATCGGGCACTGTGAGCCTGGCTATGCAGTTGCTTGTCATTATGCGTGTCTGTGTGTTTCTGGATGTTTGCGTCTTTCTCTGAGCCTGTCCATTTTTCTGCCTGTGTGTTTTTGTGCGCGCTTGCCTATGTTCATGCTCGTCAGTGTATGTTTGTGTTTCTTTGTGTGCGTGAGCCAGACTGCATGACTACTTTAGAGTGTGTGTATGTATCCGTGTGCATGTCCGTTTCAATGCGCGTATACCTACGAGCGTGCTTGCGCCTTGGCTGGCGTGTTTGTGGGTGCGTAAGTGCGTGCGCCCAGTTTTCTATCGGTCCGTCTGACGTGGTCACGTATTGCTTTTGGACACACACGCCACAGAGATGAATTATCACTGGACAGCGCCAAAGAGGCAGCCATTTGTGAGCAGTAATCTGTCATCTGCAGCCCTCTCTGGCCGCCGGTGGCCCTCTTGGGCGCCCAGGAACCACCCTGCAGCCGCACACAGCGGATAAGCATCAGATAAGGATCTGTCTGGCCTCGAACACCTTCAGCAGCGGCAGCCTGCCCTTCACACGCCGGCCTCCCAGCCAGCCTGTCTCCGAGCGCCAGCGCCCAATACCCCCCCTTTTGATGCCCTTAATAGTTGTTCCTCCGAATTTTTATGGGTGCCCCTTGCAGTTTGTAGTTACATATTTACAACTGCAGCTCGCCTGAAGAACAGAGTGTGTGCTGGGTGACTGGCAAGCGAGCCGCAAATCCAGCAGGGCCGCTGCAGTGAACTGAAGGGACGAGCGAATACGATAAATCATATTTATATCAACAAGAAGGCAGACCTGTTGTATGGCAGGTGGGGAAGACCCCGGAGCTGTCGTGAAAGTTAAGAAAGAATCTTGCAGATAGTCAAACAACGCCGAGAAGAACAAATCCTCAACTAAACGCGCCTCATTTAGACGATATTCATCAATTGTAACTCAGACAGGATTCCTCGTTTCATTTTTTTTATCTTGCAATATTATACTTTTTGGGAGAAGCCAGGTTGCTTTGAATCTGGAGCAGCCTCACTTATTTTTCAGCTCGAAAGGGGCTGCACATCTGGTACTTTACTGACATTTCTCTTTCCCACACCGCACACAAATACAGTTTTATGTATGTTTGTAGAAAGATTTGTATAATGCACGCAGACAGTCGTATAATCCAGATCTTGTCATTCCAACATTGCCCCCAGAACACTCCGCTGCACCCTGCTCCCGCCACAATATTTAGATTTGTGGAAGGTATATCTGTTTAGAGGTAACTCTAAATCCAGGTCTACAGCATCAAGCACCCCAACGCAGAGCAAGCTGACCGCCCACCACACAACCCCGCCTCCTGTGTCCACGGAAGGGCAGCAAAGCCACCGCTGATAATTCGGCCACCACCAGTTCTATTTTGCAATTCGGGTTTGTTCTGAAGCTCGGAGAGAGTTCTTGTTTTTAGAATAACTGGACGTGCTTTTGAAGCCGCTTTTCAAGCGCGTCCTTCAGTTTGAAATTGTGAAAAAAACTTTTTTTAATGTACTGGGCTTTTCAGGGCGAGCGTGATCGTCATTTCATCGATGTTAAAGAGTAATGTCGTACTTTCAACTAGTTATTTTTTCAATCTTCCAGTTAATGTTTACTTAACCGGAAAACTGTCAAGGGTCATTAAAAATAATGGAGTCTGACAGTAAATATACCTGAAAAACGAGCTAGAGTTTCCATGCCGCGGCATGAAACCGTAGCAAGTGCCTAACTGACACCGGGGAAGATCACTTGACATTTTTTTTTCTTAAACTGTTTAAAACAAAAAGTTCATACAATGAGGACTTTGTTAAAATGCCCATAAAAGTCCGGAAATTTATTCCCATAAAAATCAGCTGGGAAATGGCATCGTAGCGATTTAATATCCATCCACGCAGAGTGAGATTATTACAAGTTTTTCTAAAAAAACATTTTTATAGACTCTCTCCACTGAGGGAGATGTTTTTTATCCACACTGTTAAGAGTTTGTATTACCTGAAACAGAGGTGTTTTACCAACGTCAGCTTACTCGAGTCAAACACTGTCCGGGTTCCTCCGTACAGTGAGCCAGCCGCGGCTACCTTTTATCTACTTCATCCAGTTGCCTTGTTTCTTTGCGAGGACTTTAACCTAGACACCCAGATCCGCTATTTTTGAAGAACAAAGGGGCAGATTTACAAGCCCCTTGCGCCACTTTTGCGTCACTTTTAACATGGGGAAAGTGACGCAAAAGTGGCGCAAGAGACTTGTAAATCTGCCCCAAAGAGTTTCAGAACAATTCAAAACTGCACCCGTTTCATTTTCTGAAATTTCGTCTTCGCTGTCGTAAAAACAATTGACTGAAACTTTGAAAAGTAGAATTAGTGTGGTATATCGCATTACTTATAGATTGGTCAGAGAAAGGGGTTCACCAGGTTACATATTTACACAAACCGCATTTTTTTAATATTTCGGTTATTTTGATGAACTTGTGTCGATCTTGACTTATAGATTGGTCAACTGATATCTGCTCACTGTTCACATACACATTCAGAGATGAAAGAAAACTGCCATTATATCTCTGCTAACAGCCAGATCTATGTCCAATTCGCCCATTAAAACGTGCAACTCATATTTTATACATGTGTATCATTGTCTGTATATTTATATTTATGCGCGTGAATACATATTTACAGCCAGTGATCCGGCCGGCATTCTTCAAAAGGCAGAACAACCCGGATTCACTAAATAAACCACGGCGTGAGTCTCTTGCTATTCTGATTCCCTTTTCGATGTGTACACGAGATTTTAGGAGGTGTACTCAGATCTAAAGTAAATGTGGCAGCCAAGCATGCCCATGCCCATGCAGTGCTCAGCGAGCTCTCCAAGCCGGATGAAGTGTGCTGGAAAGACTCGAATGCCTGGCTCTACACACCATCATGGTTTGGGAAAGGGAGCAGCCCGAAATAATGGGAATAGTCGATCTGTGAGCAGTCAAAGAGTACAAAACTATTCCTGCACTGCCATCTGCCGTCGTTTATAGAAACTGCACTTCGCGTGAGAGGAACTCGACAATTTAATTCTAGGTCGGCTCAGGGCCACCAAGAGACGGCAGTGAAATGGGGAGGCGAGGCTTCCCCGCCTGTTGCTGTTGACACACAACTCTCTGTTTCACTTTTACCCCAAGGTCATTTGGGCGTGTACACACTTCAGGAGGCCATATCTGAAACCAGTTGTAAAAATAATAATCGGTGTGATATAAATCTTGCGTGTTCTAGGTAATTGCAAGCTGAAAGAAAAGCTGCAACTCCCCTTTCGCTACTCTTCCCATCACCTTCTTTCGCACAGGCCTACAGTGGGCATACGTTAGGGAGCACGTCAATGTTTAGTTGTGTTGCGACCCTCTCTCTGATTATGCATAGTGCTGTACCCACAATGGCCCTGCAGCATTTGGCTTTCAGTGAAAGACGAGGCCCGCCCCTAGGTGCTTTGGGCGTGTACACAAGCAAAGGATGTGCACCGTGCTTGTAATAGGGTGGAAGTCTCCAAAAGAGGTGTGACCAAAGATGGTAACAAGGAAGCTTTGCAGGCGGCAGGGTGTTGATAATTAAGGGCGTGGCTTAGAACATGTAAGCTAACGTCTAACTCTTCACACAAATTGCCACCTGACCAGGAATTAGTTTACTCTCTGTGAAATATCTGTTATTGCTTCCAGACATGTTGCATACCAACCATTAGAGATACCTAAAAAGACAGACCAATCGGTTTAGTCAATGCTTGGTAGCACAACCCGATAAAAGAATAACAACAAAGATTTTGTCTTGAATTGAGCACGTTTTAATTCTGAAAATAGGAGACTGTGAATTACGCATTAGTAGGGTCTTTGGGTGGGGTTAGCAGCCTTCAAAGCCTCTGTTTTCCCCATCAAACCACTCTCTTCTGAAGTTTCCCAGTTTGTTAGGCATTTATGCCCTACTTCTCTCCACATATTTCTGAAATCCCTCCTCCGCGTATTCCACACTTTCCCACAATTAATGTTAGCACATACGCACAGTGCAACTGACACATAGGCCAAGTCTTGGATGTGCATCTACAGGGAGATGATGGACTACAAGGAGATGATTGACGGAGTGCTGCAACTTTTCAGACACTCACCCACAGTCACAGAACTGGGTTGAATCCATCATCATTCTTTAGCTCCCTTTGCCACCCCAGTTCAGACACAGCTATATACAATTCAGTCTTGACCCTGTGCCTCATTGGAACAGTACAGCCCAAACTGCCAAACCAGGTCTTCCCTGGACCGGAAACAAGCATACTGGAACTGCCAAGCCACGTCTTCCTTGGACCGGAAACAAGCATCCCGGGACCAGTTTTGTGTTAACATCCCTCATCAGCCAGGCCAGCTTGAATCCAGTGGCAAAGTGAGCAAGGGACCCACGTCTGGGCATACAAACTTAGGGTGAGTAAGGTAAACACAAGGAGATGATGGACGGAGTACTTACAATTTTCAGACACTTACCCCCAGTCACAGATCTGGGTTGAATCAATCATCATTCTTTAGCTCACCTCACCACCCCAGTTCAGTCACAGCTATATGCAAATCAGTCTTGACCCTGTGCCTCATGGGAACAGTCTAGCCCTCACTGCTAATCCATGTCTTATCTGGACCAGAAACAAGCATCCTGGGACCAGTTACGAGGTAACACCCCTCATCAGCCAGTCTAGCTTGAATCCAGTGGCAAAGTGACCAAGGGATCCATGTCTGGACATACCCTGCCAAATTAGGGCGAACAAAGCAAATACAAGGAGATGAAGGATGGAGTGCTGAAACTTTTCAGACACTCACCCACAGTCACAGATCTGGGTTGAATCCATCATCTTTCTTCAGCTCACTTTGCCACGGCAGTTCAAACACATCTATATGCAAATCAGTCTTTACCCTGTGCCTCATAGGAACAGTCCAGCCCGAACTGCCAAGCTATGTCTTCCCTGGAATGGAAACAAGCATCCTGGGACCGGTTTCAGGGTAACACCCCTCATCAGTCAGGCAAGTTCGAATCCAGTGGCAAAGTGAGCAAGGGACCCACCTCTGGGCATACCCTGCCAACTTAGGGCAAACAAAGCAAACGCAAGGAGATGATGGATGGAGTGTTGACACTTTTCAGACAATCATCCCCAAGCACAGATCTGGTTTGAATCCATCATCATTCTTTAGCTCACTTCCCCACCACAGTTCAGACACAGCTATATGCAAATCTATCTTGACCCTGTGCCTCATAGGAACAGTCCAGTCCAAACTGCCAAGCCATGTCTTCCCTGGAATGGAAACAAGCATCCTGGGACCGGTTTCAGGGTAACACCCCTCATCAGCCAGGCTAGCTCGAATCCAGTGGCAAAATGAGCAAGGGAGCGACATCTGGGCATACCCTGCCAACTTTAGGGCGAACAAAGCAAACACAAGGAGATGAAGGAAGGAGTGCTGAATCTTTTCAGACGCTGACCCCCAGTCACAGATCTGAGTTGAATCCATCATCGTTCTTTAGCGCACTTCGCCTCCCCAGTTCAGACAGAGCTATATGAAAATCAGTCTTGACTCTGTTCCTCATAGGAACAGTCCAGCCCAAACTGCCAAGCCCTGGAGAGATGGATGGAGTGCTGAAACTTTTCAGACACTCACCCTTATTAAAAGTAAAGACAATAAGCACTAATTATTGATGACAGATGTTAACCACCATGAAGAAGACAGTGTGTCAAAACAGGTGGTATCTGTGATTTGGAATGCAATTATATTTGGCGAATAAAAGAAGTTACCTGTATTGGCCTCGGGGCGTGCAGGATTTCTCTTTCTTCTTTGGTGAATATTACAAGGGTTCTTGGTCGAAACCCTAAACGCTGGCACCAGCAGCTGAGTGCACCTCCAACCAGACCGGTTTGCCTTGGGATATATATATATATCAAGCCAACAAAAGACTCCCACGTCGATGGTCACCAGCCCTGCAGGGCAGTCATGGCTGACGGGGAAGGAGATCCTGTTTATTTAGGTCCATAAACAAAAAATGTTACAGCCCAGTTGCTGACTTCAAACAGCATTTATTGTTATTACTAACTGCATATACATGAACTCCTGACGCGTTTCAGTGCAATTTGGGAAAAAGGGGGTGGTGATGGACAGAGTTTCTGAATGATGCAGAATACTCTTACCAAGTCAAGAGATCATGGTTTTAATCCATCACCGTTTTTTAGCTCACTGCACCATCCCAGCTCAGAACCTGGCTACATGCAAATTAGTCTGTACCTGTCCCAGTGCATGATGGGAACAGGGCAAACCAAACTACCAAGCCAATTCTTATACTGGGAAGGAAACAAGCTTCCGGGGACCGGTTTCTGGCATCACAGCCTTCGTCGGCCCGGCTTGCCTGAATCCTGATGGTGCAATGAGCAAGGGACTCACGTCTGAGCATACCCTCCCACACTGAGTGTGGATAAAATCGATTTGGGAAACCACCCCCTTTTTCCCAAATCGCGTTTCAGTGCAATACCTTAATCATAGGAATATCGGTCTCACAAGCACCAGGTGTTTTTATATTCCTAATCACATAAACTGTGGTAAATAATGGATATATAAGTTGAATTTGGAAATTATAGTGGTCTATATGATGGCAGTAGGTGGTAATCAATAGGCATGCCTGTCATTTGAAATACTATTGGAGAAGTGATGTGTAGAGATCACAATATGTTGCAATACTAATTTGGAGAAATTTATTTTCCAATGATGAAGTAATAAGGTAAAGTCAAGAGGCATTGTCAGACTACATATATGTGTCTATTTTTGCATTTTGTACATATATTTAATTTTGTATTGATATTTCTGACAAACATTTATGTTGAAAGTATAAAATGGCCGCCACATTTAAAATTACTTATGAATGGTTTTAGCAACAGTCCTCTCTCTGTGTTCACAATCATGTACAAGTGATGAAATTCTGCCAATTGCGAACATGAACAATGGATTTAGGTAATTTTTTCACAAAGGGGAGCTGACATTGACAAAGGCCAAGGTGCCTGTTAGAAGGTGGTTCTGACACTATGGGCCGCCCGGATTGTTTCGCTTTTTGAGCACCTAATTGTTGAGCTTTTACTGTGGGGGAGCCTCATAAGTTGGGACTCACCCACAGTGAACTCAGGATGTAAGAGACTGCATGGGGATTTTACTGGTGTTCCCCTGGCTTGACTAGGCCACTGCACAGAAGCTGTAGTAAGGGACACCGGGCTGGTTACATGCAGACATATGTGTACATGCGTATGCACACGTGTACGGGCTGCGCAGGGGAGATTCCTAGCGTGCGCAGTCCAGGAGCAGCTACCAAGAATGGTGTGGCAGGACTTATGCAGTATTGGGTGGTGACACGGAATAGGCTTTATACACTGAAAAGAAACATGCCAGGGAAAGTCAGTGTGTTTTACTGTTTTCACTTCATTATTCCCCTATGGGGATGTGGGGCCCATGGCTAGATTAACTTCCGTTAGGCCTACAGATTCCAGACACGCACTTAAGTCCAATGTAGCGAATGTGAAAATAAGTATTCTGCAGAGTCCAAAGTCATATTTGTACTGCTTTTGGGTCATCCAGAACTGTCATATTTCTCTGAGCCAGCCATGACCAGACCCAGGCTGAGGGCTGACCTCAGCTGGATGGATTGATAACCTTTCTTCCACAAGCGAGGGCCTCCTCTCCAGGAAGAGATGATGGGTGGGGCTACAGACTCATCCATCACTAGGTGCCAGGCACCAGGCTGCACCAAGGAGGGAAGGAGTTGGATTTCAGAGGCCATGTGCCTACAGACACTGGACGACGCCATTTTTAACAAACCCAGAGGTTGGACAAGAAGGAGGGAGCAGGGGCAGGGACATGATGTGTCGCTGTTTGATAGGACAAACAGAGACTTCCTGCTAGCCCCCTACTCAACTTTTAAAAAGTGCTTGCACAGGAAGAGAAGCTCTCTCTGGGGTGTGGTCTGCTGAGGTTGAAGGTGCTGGAGCCTGGCGCAATGGGCAGTTAGAAGGAGAGACTCCCTGACTGCCCCCAGGACCCTAACAGCACCAGAAGAAGAGCCCAGGACCGGTGCGCAGGAGCAGTGGCCTCTGCGCAGGGAGAAGAGAGGCCACGGAGGAGAGCCAGGTGAAAGGCTGGCGCAGGGAGCCAGTGAAGACAGCACCCTGCTGATTCAGAAACCCCGAGGGCAGAGGAGAGTGTTCCCAGTGGCTGGGGCTGGTAAAGAGGAGCATGAAGCACCCTATAATGCCTTGCCAGGCATTTGGAAATCTGCCGTTTTGGTGCTTTGTGGCCCCCAGAGGAGGGGGGTCACCCTCACTTGTGAAAAGGTGCTGGGGGAGCTGCTGGAGAAGCGCAGTCTTCCCCCCCCCCAGCACGAAGAAATCTGCAGTTTTGGTGCCTGGTGGCCCCCAGAGGAGGGGGTCACCCTCATGTGTGAAAAGGGGTGCAGGGGGGCTGCAGGAGCACCGCAGCCTCCCCAGCATAAAGAAGAACAGTCCACCCATAAGTTTCACGGGGCATCTGGAAGAATAACCCCTCAAGGGTTCAGCCAGCCTTTAACACCTTCTAGGCTGGAACTTATCTTCTACAGCTGAGGGTGTACTATGAAGTGCATCATGGAGTGAAGGGCTGAGTTGGGGATGTCTGGAGAAGGGCATCCCCTGGAGGTGAAGTGGTGTAATTGCACCGAAATGCATTTACTATTGGTTATTTCTTTTTAGGTGGACTGAAAGTCACATGTGTAAAGTGAAGTACCTGTGTAAGGTGATGTTAAGCTAAATGGAGTTATGTTGCTGGACCTTCCTGCTAGGGGGTCTGGCTGTATTTACGTAATCCCATGCTTTTACCTGTGATTACTTTTAAAGTGAAGAGGCGCACTGCAGGAGAAGTGTAGTTGCCAGGAGTACTTCTTTTGAAGGGACTGTAAGTCACATGTGTAAGGAGATGTCATAAGCCAAGTGGGGCTATGTTGCCAGACAGTCCTGCTAGGGTGTCTGGCTGTATATGTGCAATCCTGTGATTTCATCTGTGATGCCTTTAGGGGCTGTAATTGCAATGCATTCAAATGATCAACTAAGGTGATGAGTACTGTCATTCTAAAGTGTGCGTAAACATGGATTCTTGCTGCTGCGCTTAGGTGAAGTCCCCAGACTGCTAGCCCTTAAGATATAGAGGTGCATACTTTATGGTCAGTAGGAAATGCTCAGTCAGGGTCATGTGTCACCAAGGCAGGTTTACCCTTTTTAATGCTTGTTGAGGTAATGGGGTGGGTCGCCACTGGGATGGTGCCAGTGCGCAGGGCCCTCGCTCCAGGTTATGTTCAACTATCTGCATTGGGAGCAAGTTGATGTGCATACATGGGAGTGGTGGTACTAGACCCCACCCACTCTTTGCGGGAGGGGTGGAGATGTTATGCAATGTCACAAAGTAATTCCAACAGCTTATGTATATTTGTAAATTGGTGCACAGTATTGAGTAGTGTGTGTGTTTAATAAATGTACTCTTACTTTTATAAAGCAAAGTACATACTGGACAATCAATTATTGAGTGTTATTTTTGTGCACCTGCAAAGGGCGATTACTAGCCCACACCAACTCCATTGAGTAAGCCTCAGACTGCTCTGTAACGCTAACCTCTGAGAGTCAGGCACTACAATTGGGTGTTTGCTTCCCAGTGAAGGACAAATGTAGTCATGTTATTTGTGCAGGCCTCACAGATGCTGCCTCGTTTTCCAACATTGGTGTCTAGCGGCGGGAAACATAGTATCCCATTCTGGTGCGCATTTATAGCATTTGATAAGTCCAGTTTTGCCACACATTACCTATGCAGCAATGAGCAAATGGAAGAGCGCAAGGCTCTGAGAAGGGTTCAAAGTTTTGGTTATGTGAACTAAAGGTATGGGAAAGGAAAGCTCCGCGCCCATATGTGTCACGTGAAGTTATTATGGTTTAAATGTAAGCTGTATTGATATGACCACGCTATGTTGATTACAATGTGCTAGCGGGATGCTGCTTTCCAGGAAATGATTGCATACAAATGTTCTAAGCCATATTGTACACCTTTGAACCCTAACACTACATACACTACACCTGCACGAGGAGGGTATCTCCTCAAGAGATAGGGACAGCAACTGATACCTACATCACAGGTGGGGGTGTAGGGGTGGATTGACCTTCAAGGGGGACAGGAGAAATAGGGGTCCTGGGAGGTTCCTGCGCTTTTTAAGGGCAGGGAGGGTTTCCACAGGAGGGGCCTCAGCTATCCTTCCCCCACTGGAAGTTTCTTGCTAATGGCGCAGGCCAAAACCACTGGAAGGGTGGAGCAGGAGGTTTCTTTACCCCGGGTAGTAGCGCCCCAGGGGTTCCCATGGTGGGGGACCCAATGAAACATTTCCCACGGTGGGAGGAGGGTGTGGTAGAGTTGAGTGTCCGGCAGGTCCCCCAGGTTAACTGGTGGGGAGGTGAGCAACCCAGGGGTGGCCCCTGGTAGTGGGTGGCCCCCAAGGAGGGTAGTTCTTGAGTGATGGTGTGTAGTGGTAGCCCCTAGGTACCCTAGGTGGGCTAGGTAACTGACCCAGTGGAGATCTGAGTGGGGGCGATATGCTCCCTAGTTTCCAGGGGAAGGGTTAGTGGTGGACCATAAGGTGTCGGGGTCGGGTGGCCGGTGACCAGTCCGTTAGGTCAGGTGGGACTTGAACCCCAGGACTAGGAGCTGGTGGTGGGAACCTGAAGTGGTGGCTGGGGCGATGCCTAGCCGGTAACCATTCAGGTAGGTCCTGTGGGACTTGGACCCAAGGACCAGGAGCATGGGGGTGTTCCCCTAGCTCAAAGTAGGAGGTGGACTTCTGCCAGGTAGTACCACCCTGAGCACAGGTGGGGCCCAGCTTAAGTGAAGGGACCCTGTGTTTCCCCAAAGGGGTGGTTCAGGCCTAGCCGGGATCTTTAGGGTCCCGGGCTGAGAGTGGTAGTACTTCCCTGAAGGCAGGTGGGGCCTATCTTCAGTGAAGGGACCCTGCTCTTCAGAAGGGGTGGTGCAGGCCATCCAGGGACCCTGTAGGTCCCTGGGCGGTCTCCCAAGGCGCTGCAGGGAGACCACGGAGAGTCACGAGAGGTGGGCCTGGGTCTAGCTAACTCGGGACCCACAGGCTCTCTAAGGGTACTCCGGGAGGAGAGCGCACCTCTCGGAGGGAAGGGTACATAGGCCCTGTTCTCGCAGCGGAGCACAAGGAATGGGTCTAGGTTCCCGGGGTAGTTTCCGGGTGGAGCTACTGACGGGGGGGAATGAGCTGTAGGATGTCTGATGAGGCACCCTCAGTGTTCCTCCCTGGCACTGCCAGTGTGGTGGTGAGGCCGGTCTGAGCTCCTATCAGGGAGCCAAGCCAGTGGCCAAAGGGTGCTTTTCTGTGTAGGAAAAGCATGAATGGCTGTGCTTTCTTCAGGGAAGACAGTCATCCCGAAAGGGTGGTGGCAGCAAAATGACCTCAGCAGCAGGTTGAGGGTGAGGGTCCAGAGAGGTTGCATCTTTGGGGTGCAAGGACCAAACGGAGAGAGGGTACTGGTTGGAACAAACTCTGGAAGGGAGACCAGCTAGCGACCCAGGGGATGGGATTTAGACCTATCCCAGAAGACCGCATCAGTGCTGAGGCACTGGACTCTTGTCCGGAGAAGTGGTAGGCATAGTGTTGCATGCCCAAGGGCAAAGGTGAGCCTAGTTAGGCTGAGTCCATGTAGACCATGAGTGACCTAGAGGTATCTAACCTAGAGCCCGGAGGGTTCTTAGGGTAGTCTGGGATCCCTGTCATGGGTGAAGATTTCATGGATGGGAGGAGTAGGTGGTCTAAGCGGATAACTGGTCAGTTAGGGGGGGTCTGGTCAGAACCCCTTATAACTAGTTATCACTGACTACGGGAAGTGTACCCATGTAGAGTGGCTACTTCTTCCCTGTAGGAATCAGCTGGGCGCGGCGCATGTTAGAAGTTGGTTCTGACACTATGAGCCGCCCGGATTTTTCGCTTTTTGAGCACCTAATTGTTGAGCTTTTACTGTGGGGGAGCCTCATAAGTTGGGACTCACCCACAGTGAACTCAGGATTTAAGAGACTGCATGGGGATTTTACTGGTGTTTCCCTGGCTTGACCAGGCCACTGCGCAGCAGCTGGAGTAAGGGACACCGGGCTGGTTACATGCAGACACATGTGTACATGCGTGTGCAAACGTGTACGGGCTGCGCAGGGGAGATTCCTAGCGTGCGCAGTCCAGGAGCAGCTACCAAGTGAATGGTGTGGCAGGACTTATGCAGTATTGGGAGGTGACATGGAATAGGCTTTATACACTGAAAAGAAACATGCCAGGGAAAGTCAGTGTGTTTTACTGTGTTTTCACTTCATTATTCCCCTATGGGGATGTGGGGCCCATGGCTAGATTAACTTCCGTTAGGCCTACAGATTCCAGACACTCACTTAAGTCCAATGTAGCGAATGTGAAAATAAGTATTCTGTAGAGTCCAAAGTCATATTTGTACTGCTTTTGGGTCATCCAGAACTGTCATATTTCTCTGAGCCAGCCATGACCAGACCCAGGCTGAGGGCTGACCTCAGCTGGATGGATTGATAACTTTTCTTCCACAAGCGAGGGCCTCCTCTCCAGGAAGAGATGATGGGAGGGGCTACAGACTCATCCATCACTAGGTGCCAGGCACCAGGCTGCACCAAGGAGGGAAGGAGTTGGGTTTCAGAGGCCATGTGGCCAGAGACACTGGACGACGCCATTATTAACAAACCCAGAGGCTGGACAAGAAGGAGGGAGCAGGGGCAGGGACATGATGTGTCGCTGTTTGATAGGACAAACAGAGACTTCCTGCCAGCCCCCTACTCAACTTTTAAAAAGTGCTTGCACAGGAAGAGAAGCTCTCTCGGGGGTGTGTTTTGCTGAGGCTGAAGGTGCTGGAGCCTGGCGCAATGGGCAGTTGGAAGGAGAGACCCTCCTGACTGCCCCCAGGACCCTAACAGCACCAGAAGAAGAGCCCAGGACCGGTGCGCAGGAGCAGTGGCCTCTGCGCAGGGAGAAGAGAGGCCACGGAGGAGAGCCAGGCGAAAGGCTGGTGCAGGGAGCCAGTGAAGACAGCACCCTGCTGAATCAGTGACCCCGAGGGTGGAGGAGAGTGTTCCCAGTGGCGGGGGCTGGTAAAGAGGAGCATGAAGCACCCCATAATGCCTCGCCAGGCATTTGGATATCTGCCGTTTTGGTGCTTTGTGGCCCCCAGAGGAGGGGGATCACCCTCACTTGTGAAAAGTTGCTGGGGGAGCTGCTGGAGAAGTGCAGTCTTTCCCCCCCCAGCATGAAGAAATCTGCCGTTTTGGTGCCTGGTGGCCCCCAGAGGAGGGGGTCACCCTCATGTGTGAAAAGGGGTGCAGGGGGGCTGCAGGAGCACCGCAGCCTCCCCCAGCATAAAGAAGAACAGTCCACCCATAAGGTTAACGGGGCATCTAAAAGAATAACCCCTCAAGGGCTCAGCCAGCCTTTAACACCTTCTAGGCTGGAACTTATCTTCTACAGCTGAGGGTGTACTATGAAGTGCATCATGGAGTGAAGGGCTGAGTTGGGGATGTCTGGAGAAGGGCATCCCCTGGAGGTGAAGTGGTGTAATTGCACCGAAATGCATTTACTATTGGTTATTTCTTTTTAGGTGGACTGAAAGTCACATGTGTAAAGTGAAGTTCCTGTGTAAGGTGATGTTAATCTAAATGGTGTTATGTTGCTGGACCTTCCTGCTAGGGGGTCTGGCTGTATTTACGTAATCCCATGCTTTTACCTGTGATTCCTTTTAAAGTGAAGAGGCGCACTGCAGGAGAAGTGTAGTTGCCAGGATTACTTCTTTTGAAGGGACTGTAAGTCACATGTGTAAGGAGATGTCATAAGCCAAGTGGGGCTATGTTGTCAGACAGTCCTGCTAGGGTGTCTGGCTGTATATGCGCAATCCTGTGATTTCATCTGTGATGCCTTTAGGGGCTGTAATTGCAAAGCATTCAAATGATCAAGCAAGGTGATGAGTACTGTCATTCTAAAGTGTGCGTAAACATGGATTCTTGCTGCTGCGCTTAGGTGAAGTCCCCAGACTGCTAGCCCTTAAGATATAGAGGTGCATACTTTATGGTCAGTAGGAGATGCTCAGTCAGGGTCATGTGTCACCAAGGCAAGTTTAGCCCTTTTTAATGCTTGTTGAGATAATGGGTTGGGTCGCCACTGGGATGGTGCCAGTGCGCAGAGCCCTCGCTCCAGGTTATGTTCAACTATCTGCATTGGGAGCAAGTTGATGTGCATACATGAGAGTGGTGGTACTAGACCCCACCCCTCCTTTGCGGGTGGGGTGGAGATGTTATGCAATGTCACAAAGTAATTCCAACAGCTTATGTATATTTGTAAATTGGTGCATATTATTGAGTAATGTGTGTGTTTAATAAATGTACTCTTACTTTTATAAAGCAAAGTACAGACTGGACAATCAATTATTGAGTGTTATTTTTGTGCACCTGCAAATAGAGATTACTAGCCCACACCACCTCCCTTGAGTAAGCCTCAGACTGCTCTGCAAAGCTACCCTCTGAGAGTCAGGCGCTACAATTGGGTGTTTGGTTCCCAGTGAAGGACAAATGTAGTCATGTTATTTGTGCAGGCCTCACAGATGCTGCCTCGTTTTCCAACAGTGCCGAAATGCGTTTGTCAGCAGTGGGTTGTACGTAAAAATCAAAATAAACTTGTAGGATTTAAGGAGCACAGAGTGCCCAGCGTCTTTCTTGGAAATACATATTGCACAAGTCCGTCCTCGTGAGCTGGAAGCACCCATCGTGAGGAGAGTGGTAGCCATTGACAGGAGGAGCGGACAGAATATATATATATATATATATATATATATATATATATATATATATATATATATATATATATATTCCACCAATCCGCTTTGCTTAAAAACGGGCTGACACATGCTCAGGTATGATTCTGGGAGGCTTTATTTTCATCATCTTGGCACATCATGCTTGATTAAAAAGTTCGCCACTGCTGTGACACCTGGCAGACGCGTTTCGGCTTGGTTTCCTTCCTCAATGCCAGCTATGTGTGACAGGGAAACGCCAACAGGGATTTTAAAGTTAATCACATTGACTCCTATTGGAGGATGTTCGTGGTCAAAGAAAGAGGACTGCGGGTTCAAGGTATTATTCACTCCGTCTGTTGTATTTTGTATCCTTTGACTCACGGCATATCGAAAATCCTTGTGTGTAGTATGATGTGGCCCAAATCATGTTGCTAGTGGGAAAAGTGCATACTGAATCCGGGGACATAGTTCAGTGACTGCGTACCCAGCATACGATGATGCTCTGACCTCGTCAGCTGTCAGGCTGCATTCTCCCTCTTTGCGTCACGAAGATGGTGATTTGGCCTCTCAGATCTTCCTGTCAGCAGAAAATCTGCCGCTCTTTCCCCAGTGTACCAACACTAGTGCTGCTGCTGGGGGGGCGCCGTGATGCGTATCTTCTTACGCTCAAACCAGAAAGTTGTCGGCATTCGCGGAGCACCAGACCAAGAGGCGTGCCAGTAATCAAGCGCCGACCGCTTGACAAATACTCCACCAATCCCGCTTTGCTTAAAAACGGGCTGACACATGCTCAGGTATGATTCTGGAAGGCTTTATTTTCATCATCTTGGCACATCATGCTTGATTAAAAAGTTCGCCACTGCTGTGACACCTGGCAGGCGCGTTTCGGTTTGGTTGCCTTCCTCAATGCCAGCTATGTGTGACAGGGAAACGCCAACAGGGATTTTAAAGTTAATCACATTGACTCCTTTTGGAGGATGTTCGTGGTCAAAGAAAGAGGACTGCGGGTTCAAGGTATTATTCACTCCGTCTGTTGTATTTTGTATCCTTTGACTCACGGCATATCGAAAATCCTTGTGTGTAGTATGATGTGGCCCAAATCATGTTGCTAGTGGGAAAAGTGCATACTGAATCCGGGGACATAGTTCAGTGACTGCGTACCCAGCATACGATGATGCTCTGACCTCGTCAGCTGTCAGGCTGCATTCTCCCTCTTTGCGGCAGATTTTCTGCTGACAGGAAGATCTGAGAGGCCAAATCACCATCTTCGTGACGCAAAGAGGGAGAATGCAGCCTGACAGCTGACGAGGTCAGAGCATCATCGTATGCTGGGTACGCAGTCACTGAACTATGTCCCCGGATTCAGTATGCACTTTTCCCACTAGCAACATGATTTGGGCCACATCATACCACACACAAGGATTTTCGATATGCCGTGAGTCAAAGGATACAAAATATATATATATATATATATATATCCAACAAAGCCCTGGCAAACAGTAGATCTTCACCACGGCCTTACAGGAATGGACCACTCAACGTTCATGGGGGGATATTCTCAAGAACGTGTGATAATCATCGCAAAATTAGCTTAACGCAACTTTGAACATCGCGGGAAAATAACACCGTGGTAACGTGGTATTCTCAAGCTGGTGGTACCATGCGATAGGCTCACGATAATGCGTCAAATGTCCGTGATAAAGTCAACGCGACGCCGCAAAAATGCGAAATACAAACGCAAAAAAAGCTGAGATGAGGCCAATCTCGATACAAAAATCAGCGAAAACCAGCGACAGGCCTGCAATTCCCATACCTCATGCGGTAAAACTCACTATAAAAGCAACAAAAAAAAGGGAGAAAAAAAGAAACTGCGTAGCATCATGGATGCACCCGGACCGAGTGCAGAGGCCAATGTGAACCCCACAAGCCCTACAGACCACCAGCAAGGAACATCGTGGTCGGGGAAGGCCAAGGAGAAGAGGAAGAGGCAGACGGGGTGCAGTCTGCAGGAAAACCAGATCAGCTTCACGGAGGTTACAGAACACTATCATCCACTGAACATCAATATGACAAACGTGAATGCAGTCGGAGTGTCGAGGAGGTCTATGGAGGTGCTGGCATGATGTGAAAAGCCAAACCAAGTACAAACTCGCTACCAACAGGAAGGCAGCAATGGCGATAGGAGGTGGGAGTCCTGCGCCACAGGAGGAGCTGGAGGAAATGGAGGCCACAGTCATCAGGGTGGAGACGGCGTAAGGAGTTGGGAGTCCGGACACAGCTGGATAGGACATGACACAACATCAACAGGGTGAGTAACGATCAGTGACTGGGGGTCGGGGGGTGATGGGCCCAATGGCACAAATACACAATCATGTATAGGATACACTTAATGGTACTGTTATTGTGTACATTGAGAGATTTTTTTGAAGTTATGAGGAATACTAGAACTGAGTGCAACCAATATATTCGAATTTAACATGTAGGTTTTTTCGTACTTTTTCCAACAGGAGTGAAATACACCCTACTTGTCCAGAGGTCTATTTGTATCAGGTTGTATTGTTGGACAACTTGTCACATTTTCCTTTTATCACTAATATTGCAGTAGCTATTATATATTGGTCCTGAAGAAAGCCGGGAACACAATCCCTACTGCCTGAAACTAGTCGACCCTTCTGTAATGCAACCTATTGGTTAAAAGTTGCCGCTACACGCTTTTTAACCGGATTGGTAGAGAGATATATATTAAACATAATTTCTCTCCCCCAACTCCCTTTTTAACTCTCACTTGCACTGCAATTCTGTACACTGTTTTCCATTATATGAAATACATATGGCCGCTCTTGGTCGATTTCTCTCTCCAACTTGTATTTTACCACCCTCTCTCTAATCTTGGCTGCTACATCTGCCTCTAGGCTTAGAGGAGTAGTAACAAGACTCAAGGATGACCAAATGATGACACTGGCCTCTCTTGGCAGTTGATGGAAATCCTAATGTACTATTTTAGTTTCTTGTTTTCTATATACTTACCTTTGTCTGTAGATCTCAGACACTTTCTATTGGTTGCTGTTCATTTGTTCTGGTTTCCTCATTTTAGCTTTTTCTTGCGTGACCACCAGTTCACAGTTAGTTTTTCAGCACACTGCACACCCACATTGATCCTGGATCATGTCCCTGAACCCCGTGGCACACTGCAGCATGCACACATAGCAATAACAGCACATCCGACAACAATGTGGCACAAAGTGCAACACCGACACCGCAGAACAAAGGACACAACTGGGTCCGCTCATGAAAGAAACAGGCCAATCACATCTAACATAGCAGGAAACTGTGAGATGGAAATGCACGTGTACAACCACACATCCGTCATGTACTCCAAATGTCCACTGTCACACATCAAATATACAGCACCTCCCAAACAGTCACAATGTACATTGTCGTACAATCTGCATGTAAACTAGAACAATGCGCCAACATACATGTCAACACAATGTCAACATGCATCTTCCCTTCACATGGCAGAGGGACAAACAACACCTCCAGCAAAGCAGACCAGACTACTCACCACTGATGCTGGAGAGGACCACCACCACTTCGACACCGACGCCCTACAACAGCCAATGGGTATCTTAGGCAACCCACCCCCAGGAGCAGGGCAACCAAGCTACATAGAGGAGACCCCAGCCCCTGCACAGACAACACAGCAAGAAGCATCCACCACCACAGCTTGCTCCCAACACTTCTCCTATGCACACATCGCATTCCAATAACAGGTGTCACAAAGCCAAAAGGAGGTGGCCGAACAGGTGCGGGTGGGGTCAGAGCTCATGGAAGCCAAACTACAACACATATGTGGGTGTTCAAGTCCCATCAGGGACCACCTACACTCCACAAAGGAGACCCACACTGCGACACAGACACATGCATTTGCACACTTCCTGCAATGAATAACGCCCAGAGCCCCGGAATCATCATTCACAACCCCACGCTGGATCTCGGTACGATGGTCCAGTTCACTCCTTTTACGTATTGAGTGGGTGACGACAAAGCTACATGTCCAAGGTCTTACCGGCTGCCAGAGGGTACGTGGTTGGGTCTTCTGTACCCAGCACAATGTAATGTTGTGGGCCCCGGTGCCCTCATGCATACATCATGACCACACGTACTCTCGCAGATAGTTTGTGGAACTGGCTACGGGCCTGTGCACCCGGCCCCTTTATTGGCAGGGTCACATGTACAGTGACGCCTGTGCTGGATGGGTGTGGGGTGAGTATAAGCTAGCCCGCACGGAGTGGTTGGTGCTGGCAACAACTTGAACAGTGAACATCATTAAAACAGAAACAGAAAACACCAGCACTATAGAGACAACTGCAGAGCATCATGGTGGTAGCCGGAACAAGTACAGAGGTTAGCCAATCTGCAAACAGAAGTGTCCATGAGTTGCAGGGCACTGAGGTTGGGACACTAGAGTTGAGCGTGGTCATGTGAAGAAAATGTCTAGGATTGTGTCGCTTCGGGTTATTCCTGATGTAGCTGCAGTGGGGTGTGTTACACATGCATCATCTTCCTCATCATCGTACCAGGTCTCCCACACTGCCTGAGGTGACATTGCTGCGTGAGCTCATCACAGCACACAACTCATTCAGAAATATGGTCCATGAGTCGTGGTGCACTGAGTTAGTGGCACCTGGAGTGCTGAGCAGGGTATCAGGCAGATGATGGCATCCATGACAGGTGTGAGCAACTCCGTTAGTCTGCCAGTACGGCTGTTTCGACTCTGGCAGTTGGTGTTTGGAGGTGGTTCTGGCGGTGGTGGCGTGTGCCTCCTATGGTGATGCGACGTCTGGGCCGGTCAGAACTCGATTTGATGTGTGAGCCCTGGTGGACCGCAGTTGAGGCCGGAGGCAGCAGACAGCACAGGGCCACACACACATGGCGTTGAGGACCCTAAGGCTATCGTCTGAGAGGCCATCCAGTATCTCACCAGACAGGGTCCCTGACTTGAGCTGCACAGAGTTAGTGGCCCTGGATGCACTATGGCCGGCACAAGCACACCACCACGGGACGGTGACTTGCAGTGCAGTGAGGTAGGGCCACACGGACTGAGCGGGTCCTCGCCGATGTCGAATTGAGGAGTGGAATGCTACTGCCTCGTTTTCTCTGACATGATGATGAAGACAACCCCCAGTCCATACACTCAGTCGCCACCAAAGTTCAACCAGAAAGTGTCCATGGCTGTCGGGGAACAGACTTAGTGGCACCGAAGCTGAAGATGTATACAGTCTGCGATGAGGCCAGTACAATGATATAAAAGCTGCCATAAATAAATCAAGACTGAGTTCCCAATATGTGACCTACTCGACCGCAGTGTAGGCCCGAGGCAGCTGTCAGCAGGGGCCCACAGCCACGTGTCATTGGCTCGCGATGCACAAAGTTAGTGACACCAGAGCAGTTGTTGGCAGTGTTCGATCACCTCCGTAACGAGGATCCTTATTTCATCCGGAATGCAACACGTCTTCCTCTTACTCCTCTCCATGCGTTCAATGATATGAACTCTGCCATACACAAATCAAGACTCAGTTCCAACTGTGTGTCCTACTCGACCGCAGTGTAGGCCGAAGGCAGTAGTCAGCAAGGGACCACAGACAGGTGTCGTGCGGATGCTATGAGCAGACTTGGTGTCACCACATTGAAGGGAGTACAGTGTTATAAACTTTGCCATAAAGTGTGTACTCTGCCATTGCGTAATCAAGACTCAGTTCCAAATGTGTGACCGACTTGGCAGCTGTGTAGGCTGGTGTAGTATGTCAATGAGAAAGGAGTACTGTGGGCCTGTGTCGCGGAGGCCGTGATGGTCTGAGGAGGCTGCTAAGCTCGCAGGCCTCAGTCTTGCGCTGGCATGTGGTGGGCCTTCCTTGACACATGCTGGTGTCGGCAGGTGAGCAGTGAGGCTTAGGTGCGCAGGTGCAGGCAAGACAGGTTCGGGGTGCAGCAGACACAGAGGATTGCAGGCAAACACCACTCATGGCAATAGCGTTGGCATCATGGTGGGCTAGGAGGTGCCGGCCTGGCAGAGACGTTGGGCATTCTGGAAGAGAACCGCGCCCAGAGCTACGTGCTTTTTATTCACACCCCTGCGCTGGCCTGGCGTATGCCGGGCTGGCCCACTCCACTCACACTTACAGGGGGGACATCACAAGCTACATTTCCAGGATCTTCCCACTAGCTGGGGTGACATGGTTGCGTCCACTGTCCACTACACTCCATACACCAGCAGTGCATGTGGACATGGATATGTCTGAGGTCTGCCTACTGCAGTCTGTCCAGCACATCTCCGCCACACTTGGCATTGTGTACCTTCTCATTCGTGGGTCACTTGCCTCCTTCGCACATGCCTGGTTCCCACCTCATTCTGCTATTATGTGGCTGAGGTGCCATGCCGTTGATGGCTCATTTACATGGCTAGCCCAGGTTGCCACAGTAAGTTTTGCCGTAATGTCTGTTGGGTGGGCATGTTGTTTGGCATGTTGTATGTGAGTCTGTGACATGTGTATTCCCAGAGTTGTGAGTTGCATGATTGTGCAGTTGGGGGGTGTGGTGTGTTCATTTGTTACTTGCCATCGAGCAGTGCATTTCTATGGGCGCCATCCTGTTGGCGCTGGTTGATGATGGACTGTCGGTAGAAGTAGGAATCATGCACACTGCCTGGGTAGTTGGTAATGACGTTGGTGGCGATTCCCAGGTGGTCCACTGTTGCCTGCACATTGATGGCATACGTGTGCTTTCTGTTGAGGTAATTGTGTGCAGTGTCACCAGGGGGCACGAGTAGGACATGTGTGCAGTCAATTGCTCCCTAACACATACCGGAAGCCAGCTATGGCGTAGACGCCTTGCTTGGTCTCCAGCTGTTCCTGCGCAGTGTGGGGCGAGTATAGGTACTGGGGTACCAAGCTGATGATGGCATCCAAGACAGTTGTGATGAAATCTGATAGGGCTGGCTGTGGGACTCACCCAACTCTGGCGGTTGTTGGGTGGAAGGTCCCAGAGGCCTACATGTGCAGCACAGCCAGCAGCTTTGTCTGCGGAGGGATGTTGGTTGTCCGCTGTGTTGGTACCGTCAGCCTGTGGGCAATGGTGATCAGGATGCGTAGGATGGTTGTCCTTTTGAGCTTTTAGTGGTCAATTACATTCTCTGGTGTTGGGTCTGTGAGGTTGGTGCATTTTCTGAAGGTCAGCTGTCTTGGTCTGTGCTGCCTCTGTGGTGGTCTGGGGGGCACCGAGCTGCATGATCACTGGCTCCATGGCATCTGTTGGTCTTCAGGTATGGCTGTGGTCTGGGCTCCCTTTTCTGGTGCCAGTTGTCGTACGACTTTGCACCAGGTCAGAGCAGGTGTTAATTTCCTGCTGCTAACGCACCTTATCGCATGTTTTGTGATCTTATCACCGATCTGGCTGGTCATTGATAATGTTGAGGTGTGGTGTTGTTGTGGTTTTTTGCTCGGGAACGCCTACTCTACATCTCATTAGCGATAGTTACCGGGGTCATCTGTGGCGATGTTTTTTGAGGATGCTATCACCAGAAGACTGGTGATATCGGCTGTTTGCACCAGCTTGTGAATGGGGCGATAAAGTTATCATGACTTTGGCTGCGATGAAGTGCCGATAACTCGTCAATAGGTCCTTGAGAATATCCCCCATAGTTTAAAAAAGTGCTTTTATTTAGGTTCTATTCACAGTTGAAAAAAAACTCTCAAGGCATTCGCCTTACGTCCATGACACATTTTGACGCTTACGCATGGTCTATATGTGTGTATACATATATATATATATATTTCCAGAAATAAACATAGATTTCAGGCACGTTATAGTTAGAAATTAGCATTTAAAAATCCTTAGAAATTCACAGAAAAAAACATAGGTTTCAGACACGTTATAGTTAGAAATTAGCATTTGAAAAACCTTAGAAATTCACTGAAAAAACCATAGGTTTCAGGCACGTTATATTTAGAAAATAGCATTTACATTTTTTTTGAAATTCACTGAAAAAAAATGAAAAAAACATAGGTTTCAGGGATGTTATAGTTAGTTGGACATTTCACTCATGGAAAACCATAGAAATTCCCCTGTTATAGTTAGTTGAGCTAACTATAACTCGCGCCCTCGCAATGCACTGCTGATGACGTCACATATTACATCATTCATGACATGGTCAGTGACATCACTGATTACATCACTGATGACATCTCAAATGACATCACTGATGACATCATCCAGTGAATGTGTGTTTCTATAGAATGTAAATATGTTTTATATATATATGCCAATGTGTATTGAAGAATGAATAGGTGTATAAGAGTCAGGATGGATGATTAAGTAGGTATGTGACTGACTGTATAAGTGAGTGATTAATTGTGTCTTGCGACTGATACAGACATTCACACAGTTTAGGTTGTCAGTTGGTGTGTAAGCAGTTCCATGGTTTGGTTAGCAACTAAATGAGGATCTATATGAGCTATTGATTGCTTGTCTGAGTACCTGTATGGGTGCCTGAGTGTCTGTGTAGGTGGGTGGGGGTGTGACTCTGTGCATAGATGTGTGAGTGGATAATTCACTGAGTATATGTGTTCAAGTTTGTATCTGTGAAGGGCTGTATGGCTTGGTCAGTGTGTGTATGAGTGTCTTGGTGGGTAAATGGATGCCTCAGTGGTACATGTGTGCGTAACTCCATATGTGAAAGGCAGTATATATGAGTGTTGGACTGTATAAATGACTATATGTGAGAGTGAGTCATTGTGAGAGTGCCTGTATGGATCAGTGTGTGCTTGTATTAGTTATTGTATTAGAGTGTAAGTATGTGTTAGTATATATTTAAATAAGTGACATGGTATCTGTATAACTGTACAGGTGAGTAAATGAAAGTGTGATTAATTATTTCCATTACTGACTAGGTGTGTGAATAACTCTATGAATGAGAGGTGGTGTGTGAGTGTCTGTATAGATATGTGACTGGATATGATAATGCTGTATTGATGGCTGACTGTTTGTATGAGTGACTGTATGGGTGAATGAATGGATGTGTGTGTAGACCTATGAATTAGTGAGTGGGTATGTACTAACTGGTATTGGTGTGTTCATGGTTTCGAATATTATAGTCTGTATTTTAGAGTGGGTGTATCAAGTGTTATATTAGGGTCTGATAAGGTGCAACAGATTTTGACTTGGAGGATGTCATCAGTGATGTCATTTGAGATGTCATCAGTGATGTCATCAGTGATGTCACTGACCATGTCTTGAATGATGTAATATGCGACATCATCAGCAGTGCATTGCGGGGGCGCGAGTTATAGTTAGCCCAACTAACTATAACAGGGGAATTTCTACGGTTTTCAATGAGTGAAATGGCCAACTAACTATAACATCCCTGAAACCTATGGTTTTTTCAGTGAATTTCAAAGGTTTTTAAATGCTAATTTCTAACTATAATGTGCCTGAAACCTATGGTTTTTTCAGTGAATTTCTACGTTTTTTAAAATGCTAATTTCTAACTATAACGTGCCTGAAACCTATGTTTTGTGCGGTGAATTTCTAAGGTTTTTTAAATGCTAATTTCTAACTATAACCTGCCTGAAACCTATAGTTATTTTCTGTGAATTTCAAAGGTTTTTTAAATGCTAATTTCTAATTATAATGTTCATTAAACCTATCTTTTTTCAGTGTTTTTTAATTTTCAACCCATTCTCAACTTGGTGAAAACTGCAAATCTCACCACTCTTCCATCGATACCTTACGCCAACAAAATCGCCACAAACGAGAGCCACAACTAACACTAATGAAATGCAAAGTAGGCGTTCCCGTGCAAAAAAAACACAAAAACACCACTGCCCCATATTTTCAACGACCAGCCAAATCTGCAATGCGATCCAAAAAGCAGGCGATAAGCTGAGTAAGCAGTAACAAATTAACATCAACCTTTAACTGGTGTAAGGAGGTCAACTATCTACTCTGTATCCCATCTTTAAACATATCTCTTATTCTACCAAGGAACTGCATGAGCTACAGACATCTTTCCATACCTTCCAACCATACCTTCAAAATGCTAGTGTGGATCATAGGACATAGCTATATTTTCAGGTGCAAGAGGTATGCAGAACACAGACGTATTGACTTAGAGCTAGGTTTACAAAATATGGACATTAAATGGTTTACACAGAGAAGATTGAAGTTGCACCAATTGCTACCTTTGGTTAAAACCTCTTCGCATCTTCCACACCCTGATTTCATGTTTGTGCATTGTGGTGGAAATGACCTAGGCACATTGACTGGGGTTAGGTTTGGAAATGCTTATGAAGGACACCTATGGATACCTTGCCTCAGCACCATGTGACTCTGGGCAATAGCTCACTTAATAGCTCACATAATTTCCACACCGGCCTTGAGGGCCTTAAGTCCCATAGGGATGAGTAGTTTGCTCTTTACAAATACCGTATTGATTTGATACGCGCAAATTTACCTTTGCACTCCCTGTATAACACCCCCTAAGCACCATACACAAGTTACAATGTTCAAAACAAAAGTTCCTCCGAGTAGGTATAACTACATGCTGACATTACTTGAGAGATGTGGCACTGCAGCCAGAGCACATGACTTCACAGCATATGACACACAGTTTGGACTCACGCTTTCACCCCCAACTCCGGCAGCACCTCAGCTTAGCACCATGAGACTCTAGACAATACTTCACATATTTTCTGTACCCCAGGACTTTCAAACCTATAGGAGTCAGTAGTTCGTCCTAGTAGGTATAAACACATGCTGTCACTACTTCCACAGGTGTGCTACAGGGGTCAGGGCACATGACTTCACACCATAAGACACACAGTTTAGACTCACGCTTTCATCCCGACTCCCGCAGCAGCTCACCTTAGCAGCATCAGACTACGCAATACCTCACTTAATTTCCGTACCCAGCACTTTCAGACCGGTAGGTATGAGTAGTTTGCTTCGCACCCCTTCTATAGCACACCCTAAACACCCCACAGAGGTTACAGTGCTCCTACCCTCCTCTTTCCCACATTTTTTGTCCTTTTTCCCCCTTACTCGCTTCAACGGAATCACAAAATGGCAGCCAACACTTCCTAGTTGCAAACGCTCGTAGCACACGCAGCCAATCAGCAGCAAGCTCGTGCTCGTAACGCCTCAGCCAATCAGATGGCAGAATTCCCAAATATCGATATCTGTAAATTTCGATATTTCTCAAAAACTACTGAACGGATTTACACCAAATAAACAAAACCGTGCTTTTTAAGCGCGCTTTCTAGACCAAGACCCTTCTCCCTGCCAAATTTGGGGTAATTCCGTTCACCCGTTCGACCTGTAGCCTTGTCTAAAGTTTCCTATGGAAATTAACATTGAAAAAACACGGCCTTTTTTCTTGGCCCCCCCCTTGATGAATCACCCCCAAACTCAACATAGGAGCTGATCTCAACAAAGAATTAGTTTTGAAAATTTCACGAAGATTCATCAATTGGCGCCAAAGTTATTGCGAATAGAATGTTGCCATTTTCCTATAGTAACTAGGTCCTAACTATAACTACCTACTGGCAACCGCCAGTAGGAAATATATGATATCATGTGATGAAGGCCGCAGGTCTGCGGCTGAAACGCATCATTTGGACCAGGTAACAGAAGAATAAATCTACAGCAACTGGTGTCTGTGCCTGTGTGATTTATATCTTTTGGTAACACTGCGAGATTTTTTGGTGATATATATATATATATATATATATATATATATATATATATATATATATATATATATATATATATATATTCACTGAAAAAACCATAGGTTTCAGAGACGTTATAGTTAGAAATTAGCATTTAAAAAATCTTTGAAATTTACAGAAAAAAACATAGGTTTCAGGGGTGTTATAGTTAGCTGGCCATTTCACTCGTAAAAACCATAGAAATTCCTCCGTTATAGTTAGTTCTGCTAACTACAACTCGCGCGCCCGCAATGCACTGCTGATGATGTCACATATTGCATCATTCATGACATGGTCAGTGACATCACTGATGACATATCAAATGACATCACTGATGACATCATCCAGTGAATGTAGTTTAGTTTGAAATTTAAATATGTATTATATATATACCAATCTGTATTGAAGATTGAGTGGATATATAACTGTCTGGATGGAGGATTTAGTAGCTGTCTGACTGTCTGTTTAAGTGATTAATTAAAAGTGTCTCACTTAATACATGGATTAGTAACTAAACTATGTGAATGTGTGCATCACTGTCTCAGTTGTTGTATAACATGCTACATCAGTTGGTCACTAACTACATGAGTGTGTATATTAGTTATTGATTAGTTGGGTGAGTATTTGTATGGGACACTGAGTTTGTGTGTGGTTGGATGGGGTGTGTGTAACTCTAAGCATAGATGTGTGAATGGTTGATTGACTAGGTGTATAGGTTTAAGAGTGCATGTGGAAACAGTTGTTTGGGTGACTGAGTGTATTTATTTCTGTGTTGGTGAGCGAATATATGTTTTAGTTGTACATCTTCAACAGAGTAAAAAAATAAAAGGCATTGTATGTGAGAGTTGGTTTATATAAATAAGTATGTGTAAGAGTCAGTGATTGTGAGAGTAACTATAGGAATGAGTGTATAATTCTAATGGTGATTTTTTAACATATTAACTGTGAGTTACTATTTGTTTGACTAAATGAGGTGTGGTTGGATAATTGTTTAAGTGAGTAAATGTAAGTGCGATTAATTTTTTTCACGAGTGAGTAGGATGACTGCATAACCGACTAAGATGACTGCTGATGTGTCAATGTCTATATATGTGTATAAGTGCATTTGAAAGTGTTTTATTAATTAGTGACTGCATGTATAAATGATTCTGTTGTTGAACGGGTAGTTGTGTGTGTAGACTTAGGAATCAGTGAGTGGGTATGTAGTAACTGGTATTGGTGTGTCAATTGTTTCAAATATGGTACTCTGTATTTTACAGTGAATTATGAAAGATTATACTAGTGTATGATGAGGTGTATCAGATTGTCACGTGGATGATATCATCAGGGATGTCCTTTAAGATGTCATCAGTGATGTCACTGACCATGTCATGAATGATGCAATATGTGACATCATCAGCAGTGCATTGCAGCGCGCAAGTTATAGTTAGCAGAACTAACTATAACGGAGGAATTTCTATGGTTTTGTACAAGGGAAATGGCCAGCTAACTATAACACCTATGTTTTTTTCTGTGAATTTCTAAGGTTTTTTAAATGCTAATTTCTAACTATAACATCTCTGAAACCTATGTTTTTTTCAGTGAATTTCAAAGCTTTTTTAAATGCTAATTTCTAACTATAACGTCTCGGAAACCTTTGTTTTTTTTCAGTGAATTTCAAAGGTTTTTTAAATGCTAATTTGTAAGTGTGATATTAGTTATACCTATTTTTTTGTACTGATTTTCTATAGTGTTTAACTGTTTATTTATAAATATTTTATTCAATAAATAACATTATATATTTTTCTGAAAATTGCACAAAAAAAATAATTCAAACTGCAATATTGATTAATTATCTTGTTTTCATTTTTTATTTTGATATATTTATATTATTTTCTTTTAAATAACATTTTTATGTTCAAAGCGTACACATCACGGTGGGTGCGCGGATTCTAGCCGCTATTTTACAAAAGTAGTGAAGGATCCACGTACGGTGTGCAACGGCCGAGTGTTTTTCAGTTACATCATATACATTTAATATTACGTGATGTGCGCGATTGGTATGTGACCAGTCTGTGACCCCTGCTCCCGCGCATTCGTGACAGATGCGCATTACGGTATGAGATGCTTGCGCGGTGGCGGGTCCCGCATGATGTCATATACGTGCCTGGGCGCGCTGGGTGCGCGACTCCCACAAAACAAGTTATGTTACAAAATGATATGTATGTGTCCTTAATATACATATTAGGGCAAGAGATTATCTAAGATAGTCATAAAAATAACATATTTGTACTTATAATAAACTTATATTATTTTTAAATATATTTTCGCGAAGTCGGGTGCGTGCATCGTGAGTGCAGAGAACCAGGTCAGCAGAGGTGCCTTAGAGCCAGAGAAACCAGGTCAGCAAAGCCGTTGTAGAGCCAGAGAAGCAGGTCAGCAGAGCTGCTCTAGAGCCTAAGAAGCAGGTCAGCAGAGCTGCTCTAGAGCCAGAGACCCAGGTTTGCAGGGCTGCTCTAGAGGCCGAGACCAGGTCAGTAGAGCTGCTTTAGAGGGAGAGAACCAGGGCAGCAGAACGGCTTTAGAGCCAGAGAACCAGGTCAGCAGAGCTGCTCTAGAGCCAGAGAACTAGGTCAGCAGAGCTGCTTTAGAGCCATAGAACCAGGTCAGCAGAGCTGCTCTAGAGGCAGAGAACCAGGTCAGCAGAACTGCTTTGGAGCCAGAGAACCAGGTCAGCAGAGCTCTTTAGAGGGAGAGAACCAGGTCAGCAGAGCTGCTTTAGAGCCATAGAACCAGGTCAGCAGAGCTGCTTTAGAGCTAGAGAACCAGGTCACCAGAGCTGCTCTAGAGGCAGAGAACCAGGTCAGCAGAGCTGCTCTAGAGCCAGAGAACCAGGTCAGCAGAGCTGCTTTAGAGCCATAGAACCAGGTCAGCAGAGCTGCTCTAGAGCCATAGAATCAGGTCAGCAGAGCTGCTGTAGAGCCAGAGAAACCAGGCCAGTAGAGCTGCTTTAGAGCGAGAGAACCATGTCAGCAGAGCTGCTTTAGAGGGAGAGACCCAGGTCAGCAGAGCTGCTTTAGAGCCTAGGGACCAGGTCAGCAGAGCTGCTCTAGAGCCAGAGAACCAGGCCAGCAGAACTGCGTTAGAGCCATAGAACCGGGTTAGCAAAGCTGATTTAGAGCCAGAGAACCAGGTCAGCAGAGCTTTTGTAGAGCCAGAGAACCAGGTCAGCAGAGCTGCTCTAGAGCCTAAGAAATAGGTCAGCAGAGCTGCTCTAGAGCCAGAGAACCAGGTCAGCAGAGCTGCTGTAGAGCCAGAGAAACCAGATCAGCAGAGCTGCTTTAGAGCCAGAGAACCAGACCAGCAAAGCTGCTTTAGAGCCAGAGAACCAGGTCAGCAGAGCTGCTCTAGAGCCAGAGAACCAAGCCAGCAGAGCTGCTTTAGAGCCATAGAACCAGGTCAGCAGAGCTGCTTTAGAGCCAGAGCACCAGGTCAGCAGAGCTGCACTAGAGCCTAAGAACTCAGTCAGCAGAGCTGCTCTAGAGCCAGAGAACCAGGTCAGCAGAGCTGCTCTAGAGCCAGAGAACCAGGTCAGCAGACCTGCTGTAGAGCCAGAGAAACCAGGTCAGCAGAGCTGCTTTAGAGGGAGAGAACCAGGTCAGCATAGCTGCTTTAGAGCCAGAGAACCAGGTCAGCAGAGCTGCTCTAGCTGACACTGACTGACTGGCACTGACTGACTGACACTGACAGATTGACACTGACTGACACTGATTGACTGACACTGACACTGACTGACACTGACTGACTGACAATGACTGACACTGATTGACTGACACTGACTGACTGACTGACACTGACAGACACTAATTGACTGACACTGACTCAATGACACTGACTGACACTGATTGACTGACTGACTGTCACTGACTGACTGACACTGACACTGACTGACTGACTGACACTGACTGACACACTGACTGACACTGACTGACACTGACTGGCTACTCTCTACTACTCTACTACTCACTCTCTACTACTCTCTACTACTCTCTCTCTACTACTCACTCTCTACTACTCACCCTCTACTACTCTCTACTACTCACTCTCTACTACTCTACTCCTCTCTACTATTCACTCTCTACGACTCACTCTCTACTCCTCTCTACTACTCAATCTCTACTACTCACTCTCTACTGCTCACTCGCTACTACTCTCTACTACTCACTCACTACTACTCACTCTCTACTACTCACACTCTACTGCTCTCTACTACTACTCTCTACTACTCACTCTCTACTACTCACTCTCTACTACTCTCTAATACTCACTCTACTACTCTCTACTGCTCTCTACCACTCACTCTCTACTACTCTACTACTCACTCTCTACTACTCTCTACTACTCTCTCTCTACTGCTCACTCTCTACTACTCACTCTACTACTCTCTACTACTCACTCTCTATTACTCACTCTCTACTATTCACTCTGTACTACTCACTCTCTACTACTCTCTCTCTACCACTCGCTCTCTACTACTCTCTACTACTCTCTCTCTACTACTCACTCTCTACTACTCACTCTACTACTCTCTACTACTCACTCTCTACTAGTCACTCTCTACTACTCACTCTCTACTACTCACTCTCTACTACTCGTTCTCTACTACTCTCTACTACTCACTCTCCACTACTCACTCTCTACTACTCACTCTCTACTACTCTCTACTACTCACTCTCTACTACTCTCTCTACTACTCACTCTACTACTCACTCTCTACTACTCACTATCTACTACTCTACTACTCTCTACTACTCTCTACCACTCACTCTCTATTACTATACTACTCACTCTCTACTACTCTCTCTCTACTACTCACTCTCTACTACTCTCTGCTACTCACTCTCTACTACTCGCTCTCTACTACTCTCTACTGCTCACTCTCCACTACTCACTCTCTACTACTTGCTCTCAACTACTCTCTACTACTCACTCTATTACTCACTCTCTACTACTCTACTACTCTCTACTACTCTCTCTACTTCTCACTCTCTACTACTCTCTCTACTACTCACTCTCTCCTACTCTCTACTGCTCACTTTCTACTACACACTCTCTAATACTTGCTCTCTACTACTCGCTCTCTACTACTCTCTACAACTCACTCTACTACTAATTCTCTCCTACTCTCTTCTACTCAGTCTCTACTACTCATTCTACTACTCACTCTCTACTACTCACTCTACTACTTGCTCTCTACTACTCGCTCTCTACTACTCACTGTACTACTCACTCTCTACTACTCACTCTCTACTACTCCACTACTCTCTACTACTCACTCTCTACTACTCACTGTCTACTACTCTACTACTCTCTACTACTCTCTCTACTTCTCACTCTCTACTACTCACTCTCCACTACCCTCTACTACTCACTCTCTACTACTCTCTCTCTACTACTCACTCTCTACTAGTCACTCTCGAATACTCTCTACTACTCACTCTCTACTACTCTCTCTACTACTACTATCTACTACTCTCTGCTACTCACTCTCTACTACTCTCTCTACTACTCACTCTACTACTCACTCTCTACTACTCACTATCTACTACTCTACTACTCTCTACTACTCTCTACCACTCACTCTCTATTACTATACTACTCACTCTCTACTACTCTCTCTCTACTACTCACTCTCTACTACTCTCTGCTACTCACTCTCTACTACTCGCTCTCTACTACTCTCTACTGCTCACTCTCCACTACTCACTCTCTACTACTTGCTCTCAACTACTCTCTACTACTCACTCTATTACTCACTCTCTACTACTCTACTACTCTCTACTACTCTCTCTACTTCTCACTCTCTACTACTCTCTCTAATACTCACTCTCTCCTACTCTCTACTGCTCACTTTCTACTACACACTCTCTAATACTTGCTCTCTACTACTCGCTCTCTACTACTCTCTACAACTCACTCTACTACTAATTCTCTCCTACTCTCTTCTACTCACTCTCTACTACTCATTCTACTACTCACTCTCTACTACTCATTCTACTACTTGCTCTCTACTACTCGCTCTCTACTACTCACTGTACTACTCACTCTCTACTACTCACTCTCTACTACTCCACTACTCTCTACTACTCACTCTCTACTACTCACTGTCTACTACTCTACTACTCTCTACTACTCTCTCTACTTCTCACTCTCTACTACTCACTCTCCACTACCCTCTACTACTCACTCTCTACTACTCTCTCTCTACTACTCACTCTCTACTAGTCACTCTCGAATACTCTCTACTACTCACTCTCTACTACTCTCTCTACTACTACTATCTACTACTCTCTGCTACTCACTCTCTACTACTCACTCTACTACTCACTCTACTACTCACTCTCTACTACTCACACTCTACTACTCTCTAATACTCATCCTATTCTACTCACTCTCTTCTACTCTCTACTACTCTCTCTCTGCTACTCACTCTCTACTACTCACTATCTACTACTCTCTACTATTCACGCCCTACTACTCACTATCTACTACTCTCTACTACTCACTCTCTACTACTCTATACTACTCACTCTACTACTCACTCTCTACTACTCTCTACTCCTCTCTACTACTCACTCTCTACTACCCACTCTCTGCTACTCTCTACTACTCACTCTCTACTACTCTCTACTACTCACTCTCTGCTACTCTCTCTACTACTCTCTACTACTCTCTACTACTCACTCTCTACTCTCCACTCTCTATTACTCATCCTCTACTCTCTACCTCTCTACCTCTCTCTACCTCACTCTCTACCTCTCTACCTCTCTACCTCTCTACCTTTACCTCTCTACCTCTACACCTCTACCTCTCTACCTCTCTCTACATGCACACATATGCACATATATATATGCATATATTAGATCCAATCCTGATTTCCTGTGATCTGAAGCAGGCGCTGACACCGTGGGTTTTCAAAGAAAAAGATTTATTTCACGACAATGTAGCCCAGACGCGTTTCGGCGGAGCGAGTCCGCCTTGCTCACTGTGACCGACCCAGTTTTCGTAAGTCATTTATACAGTCTCTACACATGAAATTAATTAAGCGGTTACTTAGAAACGTTGTAAACAATGATAAACATAGAGAAAATCACAACGGAAGAGAAGTCTTTCTTCCAAGTCACAATATATATACAACTTCGCAAAAACGATATGACTAATTAACACCATCGTAATTAGAATATATCAGACTTAATATCTCATCGTTCATTTTGGAAAAACATGTATAAAAGAATGAGTATGTTCTAACGAAAATAAAGCCCCAGTGGGCATACTTCACTTGTATTCTGCTTTGTTTTAACCCAATTCCTCTTAATGGTGTTACTAAATCTAAAGAATTCATACATGCTATTAATACCTATGCTAGCATAAAATTAAAGTGATGTTCCCTTAAACCAAGTGTTTTTGAAACACAAATAAAGAACAGTGACTAACTAGGTCCACACTCAAAGGATGGATCTTCGAAATTTTGAAGAGGCAGTTACTGTCTTACTGGTGAACATTTAATGCCTCATCAGCATTAAGGCCATTTGGAATCTTACTGTCCAACAAGATAATATATCTGGACTCAAGTCTCCTTAGTGCCAGTTGTCTGTTCCCACCCCTAATGTTTTTCTTCACACTATCAACAACAAAGTATGTCAGGTCTTCTGCTTTACCACTATGTATGTTGTTGATGTGACGGGCCACAGGGTAATCTGGATCATTATTACTAATGGCCCTGAGGTGTTGTAAGATTCTAATGTGCACGGGTGAATGGTACTACCCACATACATTTTGTTACAGGTACAACGTAGCACATATACTGCAAATTCTGTTTTGCAAGTATAATGCTCCCTGATCTCCAATGGGGTTTTCCATAAGGGAGTGGAGATTGAACTGGTATTGACTCCATGCTTACAAGCTTTGCACTTTGTGCATTTAAAAAATCCATTCTGACATTTTAACCAACCAGTGCCTTTGGTTTGTACAGGAGCATTACAGACTAATTCATTCTTCATAGATTTCGCCCTCCTGAAAGTCAGTTGAGGGAGCTTGATACATGATGGTCCTATGACGGGGTCACATCTCACTATTGGCCAGTGCCTATACAGGATTTGTCTCAATTTCTGATGATATGTATTATATCCTGTAATGAGCCTTGGTGTTTGTGACATCATTGGCCCAGATTTAGGTCGTTTTGCTTCATTCTTGAATAGCAGTTCTTGTCTAGTAACTTTAGCAAATTTTTGCTCCGCAGCTTTCAGAGTTTTATCTTTGTACCCTCTATTGCTAAGTCTCTCAAACAAGTTATTAGTCGAGATTACTAGACTCTCTGTTGTACTGCAATTCCTCTTCATGCGCAAACACTCAGCATAAGGTATACTCTCAATCAATTTGATGGGATGAAAACTTTGTGCGTGAAGGATGGCATTTCCTGATGTTATTTTTCTATGTGTGCATGAATGTACCTTGTTGTTCATGGGGTATAGTTCTAAATCCAAATATACAATAGATTGCTTGCTCATCGTGCCTGTAAATTTTAAATTTAACTTGTTGTCATTAATAGCAGCAATAAAATCATTAGCACTTTGTTCACTACCCCTCCACAGGATGAAAATATCATCGATGTAGCGCTGATACAACATGACATTATTAGACATTTGAACATTATATGTCCTCCTGAGTACCTGCTCCTCCCACCAGCCCATATGCAAATTCGCATAACTGGGGGCGAAGCAGGTACCCATGGCTGTGCCTTGTGTCTGTCTGTACATCAATTTATCGAACATGAAAATATTGTTCTCTAAACACCATTCCATCATTTGCATTATCATGATAGTATGTTCATGAAACCTTATGTCCCTCATGCTTAAATAGTGTTTGGCAGCTCTGAGACCATCCGAATGTCTTATGCTCGTGTACAAACTCTGTACATCCAGTGTAACCAGTAGGTAGTCTTCATGCCAGTTGCAGTCAAAATCTTAGTTAAAAAATCTCCGGTGTCTCTAGTGTATGCGGGCAAAGATTGTACGAAAGGCTGAAGAAAAAAATCGATGAATTTACTAGTGTTTTCAAATAGGCTTCCTATGGCGGATATGATTGGCCGCCCAGGCGGACATTCTGCGTTCTTGTGGATCTTAGGTAACAAGTAAAGTTGTGGTGTTACAGGGTAATCATTTTTCAGATAATCCAACTCATTCCTTGTTATTAGCCCATTCCTTCTCCAATCGTACAGACTTGCATGGTATTTTTCTTTGATGCTAATGATGTTGGTAGCACTGATCCTTGTGTAGCAATTTTTGTCCGATAATTGGGTTAGCGCTTCTTTGTTGTACATTTCTAAGGGCCACAGTACAATGTTGCCCCCTTTGTCTGACCATCTTACGACAATATCGGAACGGTCCTTGATTTTGCACATTACCCCTGAATATTCTTTCGGTTCCCTGTGCCTACTTTTGTTAAAGGTATTGCTACTCTCAAGTGCCAGAGATTTGAGGTCCTTGATCAATCTCTCTGCAAATATATCAATATTGTCCCTGGGCATCAACGGATTAAAAATGGATTTAGGTCGAAAGGGTGTATTAACAGACACCCCCGTGTTGAGATCTGATATACCGCTTGCTTGCCCAATAGGTTGTTCATTTGCTGAGATCTCATTCTCCAGATCTGTCATGTCCTTTAGGAAAGTTAAATCTGCCACACTTAGGGTTCCAGGCTCATGAGATGTAATACCCTCCTGGTCCCTGCTTTCTTGTTTTTGTTTGGTGTTGAAGAAATACTTTCTTAGTTTCAATTTACGTGTGAAGTGGTACAAGTCAATTCTCGTTTGGATATAATCAAAATTGGTTTCCTTGCAATATGAGAGTCCTAAAGCAAGGATTCTTTCCTCATTTGGTGTCAAAGCCATAGTTGTGAGATTGACTAATGTGTTATCATTTATGGCTGTCTTGATTATTTCCTTTTGTTGCGCCTGTATGTTGATCTTTCTGTTTTTCTTGCCCCATTTACGGTTTTTCCTCCTTCTGCTCCTTGATTGAGAGCTTTGTTTGATGAGTATTCCTGTCTTTGAGGTCTTGGACGTAGGCTCATCAAACGCTCTACACGTAAAAAAACAAGTTCCTGAATCGGTGTTGGTGCCTTCAGTGGTTGCTCCCTGTTACCACTTGTTTCAGGTTCAGATTCGAATTCCGAACTCAATTCTGATTCACTCGGTATTTGTTGTGTTATGGGGCCAGTGGTTGTTTTAGATAATTCCTGGCGACTAATGTTTTCAAATCTTCTTGAAAATGTATAAATTCTGCCATGTAGGTAGTCATTTCTGTCTCGCTGAAATTTACTGGCTTTTCTGTCTTTGATGATTTGCTCATATTTAGAGACTCGTTTTTTTATATCCTCTAGACCCGCCTTCACTTCATCTTGTTTGGTTAATTTCTCCAATTCCAAATATATTTCATTTATTCTTGCCAAAATCTTGTCTCTATCAGTGGTTGCGAATTTAATAAGTATTTGTAGCATGTTGCGTGACGATTGGGCACTGTTATCCGCCCATTCCTGGAGCATAGCCGGATCTGGATTCTCATAGGTTGGTGCCACAAGGATCCTCAAACCTCTCGGGATGCGATTCACCTCCAAATATCTTTTAAGAGATGTGCACTCCCACCATTTAGCTACCTCATGTCTACGCAATTTTTCTAATTCTGCAAGTAGCGCTTTAAGATTATTGCTTGCAATCGGCAATTGTGCATTGATGCTCGTAGATGGCCTTTGATCATAGTTATCTTTGTCACTGAAAATATCCAGTGCTGCCTCCTCTCGATCCTTGATCCAATCCTCGGCCATTGTTTCGTGAAAACAGTAAATTGTCCTTTGCACCCACAGTCTGTAGATAAGCACCTACAGAACTACCTCTCCCATCAGACACCTCAAGGGATTTACAAGATGCGAAAAGTGAACCACACCGCAAGCTTACCTGTGTCCCGGTCTGCCCTCCGACAACCACAGGAATCAGGACGCTCACAGTCCCGTAATCCACTACGCTCTTGTAATCCCGGAATTACTGCTGCGGGGGGCTCTTCGTTTTCCTTGCACGCAAAGAGGCTCCAAACAAACAACTCCGGTAACGAAGAGCGCCAAATCGAGGAGGGTCAGCGTGAAGAGGCTCCGGAACGCCTCTAATATTAGATCCAATCCTGATTTCCTTTGATCTGAAGCAGGCGCTGACACCGTGGGTTTTCAAAGAAAATGATTTATTTCACGACAATGTAGCCCAGACGCGTTTCGGCGGAGCGAGTCCGCCTTGCTCACTGTGACCGACCCAGTTTTCGTAAGTCATTTATACAGTCTCTACACATGAAATTAATTAAGCGGTTACTTAGAAACCGCTTATGCATTTATATATATATGTATGTGTATATATATATACACATACATATAAACATATACATAATCTGCATATCTATATAAATATAAATATAAATACATGCATACATATACTTATATGCATACATATGCATGTTATGTACATGAAAGTTTGAAAAACACTAATAAAAGCAAAGCTAAAAAGCCACCTAATTGCAAACAGAATTGCTTTAACTTAAACAAGAGCGAGACCTATTGCATTTTCAGTGCTTGTTTACTTTGGTTCCATCAAGAAGGCATTCAGATTTGTCACACATTTGCCATAAATTCTGAATGTTAGCACTCTAGTTGCTCATTAGATCACTGTAGTAATGCTACTGCTCACCAGGGAAGTCTGCTGCTGGTATTCAAAGTGCATGTTTCTGTCTGCATGTCAGAATAGTTTAATGAAATAGAAGAGGATTTGAGAAGTCAAAATGTGCCCTAACTTTTCTTTCTGCAGCACTAATCATAATTTCTATGGTAAAATGAACCCCCTCATTTTGTTCCTTTGCAAATTAAATGTTTTAAGTGTTACCACTTTATTCCAATCAAGATGGCTTCAGGTGTGCCATACTTGTGTAATAAGTAAGACTGTTAGCGCTCTAGTTGTTCTTTAGAACACTCTGGGACATTCTGTCATTTGGGCTATACTTGGGCTACATCTGGGTGATATTTGTGCTACATTTAGGCTCTTTTGTCTCTGGTGGCCATCTTGGGAGACTTATTTGTTATGAAGTTTCCTAATTTCCTCATTTACTACAGTCTCCTCAGTAGGAATACTTTCAGTTTTTTACTTTGATTCCATCAAGAAGTCATTCGGATGTGTCACACTTTTGCCATAAATTCAGAATGTTAGCACTCTAGTTGCTCATTAGATCACTGTAGTAAAGCCACTGCTCACCAGGGAAGTCTGCTGCTGGTATTCAAAGTGCATGTTTCAGTCTGCATGTCAGAATTGTTTTATGAAATAGAAGAGGATTTTGGAAGTCACTCAAAATGTGCCAGAATGTTTCTTTCTGCAGCACTTTCTATGGCAAAATTAACCCCCTCATTTCGTTCCTTTTAAAATTAAATGTTTTAAGAGTTTCCACTTTTTTCCAATCAAGATGGCTTCAGGTGTGTCATACGTTTGTCATAAGTAGGACTATTAGCGCTCTAGTTGTTCTTTAGAACACTCTGGGAAGCTGCAGTAGAACACAAAGGAATCAACTGACAGTCTCTGCCCTTGTTGGATGTACATGTTTTACTGAGAATGTCAGACTTCATTCTCACATGACTGAGAAAGATAATGTGAATTTACACAAAATAAGCTCTCAGTTTAGCTTATAGATCACCTTCCAAACCTCTGTGGGAAAAGCATGAGAAAATAGTTTTCTCTCAAACATGATTCATGATATCCCAGCAGAAGTCTTTTTCACTTGGTAAAATCACCTTAGAACATACCACAATTTCTAAAATGAGTATGGTACCATCAACAAATGATTTTCCAAAGAACAACTAGAGCGCTAACAGTCCTACTTATGATAAACGTATGGCACACCTGAAGCCATCTTGCTTGGATTAAAGTGGTAACTCTTAAAACATTTAATTTAAAAAGGAACAAAATGAGGGGGTTCATTTTTCCATAAAAAGTATGATTAGTGCTGCAGAAAGAAAAATTAGGGCACATTTTGAGTGACTTCTCAAATCCTCTTCTATTTCATTAAAAAAATCTGACATGCAGACTGAAACATGCACTTTCAATACCAGCAGCAGTTTTCCCTGGTGAGCAGTAGCTTTACTACAGTGATCTAATGAGCAAAAAGAGTGCTAACATTCTGAATTTATGGCAAATGTGTGACACATCTGAATGCCTTCTTGATGGAATCAAAGTAAAAAACTGAAAGTATTTCCTACTGAGGAGACTGCAGTAAATGAGGAAATTAGGAAACTTCATAACAAATAAGTCTCCCAAGATGGCCACCAGAGACAAAAGAGCCCAAATGTAGCCCAAATATCACCCAGATGTAGCCCAAGTATAGCCCAATGACAGAATGTCCCAGAGTGTCTTAAAAACAACTAGAGCGCTTACTGTCTTCAGTATGACAAAAGTATGGCACACCTGAAGCCATCTTGATTGAAATAAACTGGTAACACTTAAAACATTTAATTTAAAAAGGAACACAATGAGGGGGTTCATTTTGCCATAGAAATTATGATTAATGCTGAATAAAGAAAATGAGGGCACATTTTGAGTGACTTCTCAAATCCTCTTCTATTTCATTAAAACATTCTGACATGCAGACTGAAACATGCACTTTCAATACCAGGAGCAGACTTCCATGGTGAACAGTAGTTTTACTACAGTGATCTAATGAGCAACTAGAGTGCTAACATTCAGAATTTATGGCAAATGTGTGACATATCTGAATATCTTCATGATGTAATCAAAGTAAAAAACTGAAAGCATTTCCTACTGAGGAGACTGCAGTACATGAGGAAATTAGGAAACTTCGTAACAAATAAATCTCCCAAGATGGCCACCGGAGACAAAAGAGCCCAAATGTAGCCCAAAATCACCCAGATGTAGCCCAAATATAGCCCAATGACAGAAGTGTGCAAAACACTTATTATTTTGTGTTTTTGCAGTGTTATATAGTGCAGACTTGTCAGGTATTGGAGTGCTTTACATGAGCATTGGTTACATCACACAAGAACAAATTCATTTTGGTTGTAGACATGGGGAGACTAAGTGATTTGACCAGAATCACAGAATGTCGAGCTGAAGCAGAAACTCCAACCTGGTTCCCCAGTTGCAAAGTCTGCAGTTCTGGAAGTAACACCACATCCTCTCCCCTAAGTGCAACATTTAATCAAGTGGTCAACTGGATAAAAAAACATAAAGGTAACAAATAATTTAAAAGTGCTTTGTCGCTATTTGAAAACTCAGAAAATATGTCCTTATTTTAGTCTTTTAGAGCACTAACCATAATTTTGATGCCAATAAGACCCTCTCATATATGTAATTTCTAAAGGAAATGCTCTAGGTATTACAGTTTTGATTACATCAAGATGACGTCAGGCATTCCACACTTTTGTAATAAATATAGAATGTTAGCAATCTAGTTGTTCATTAGGATACTGTTGAGAGGCAGAGGCCAGGGGCACGGACTCTGAAAATTGAAGGCAGATAGGAGGGTGCAAAGGCAGCAATTTAACCACACTGAGCAGGCAGGAAGGGCCGTGGCAGCACAACAGACTATGGAGGGCAGTGGAAAGGGGGGCAGGGGCAACAAACCAACAATACAGGACTTGCAAGAGAGGCTGTGGCAATGTAATAGACCATTGTGGGCAGAAGGAAGAGGCAATGGTAGTACAACCATACATGCCAACAGACCCGATTCAGCCAGGAAACGTCCAATGTTTTTAAGCTCAAATGGGCTTTATTTGATCTGTCTCCTGTCTACAAGCTCCTCTTTTTCAATGTAACTCAAAGGGGAAAATCAATACCCCAGTTTTTTTTCAAAATCTCCCTCTTACCAAGTTCAAAATGTTCGCAAGTATGGTACATTGGATCATGGAAGGAAATGGGGTAGGGACATGGACTTGGATAACAGAGGACAGGAGGGACATGGAGAGGTGCACCAAACTGACCCTGCAGGGCAGGCATCAGGGTTTGCAGCAGCACAATACACCACACAGGGCATGCGGGACGGGAGTGCAGCACAACAATCCATAGAAAGCAAGAGGGAGGGGACAGGACCATGCACATGGACAGCACAGAACAGAGGGGCAAGAGGCAATGGTAGCTAGCTGACCATAATGGACAGACAGGAGAGAAAGCTGCAGCATAACAGACCATAAAGGGCAGGAGGGACGGATCAGGGGCATTACAATGAAACAGACAAGCCAGGAGGGAGGGAGTAGGGGTCTGCACATGTAAACAGATGGCTGGGGGCAAGGGGGCAGGGCAGGAGCAGCAAGATAGCCATGGAGGTCAGGCAGGATGGGCACTAGAAGCAAGACACACCATGAAAAACAACAGTGAGACTGTGATGGCATACACACAGACCATGGAGGGAAGGTGGGAGGGGTTCAGGGGCAGCTAACTGACCAGACAGGTAAGGTGGGAGGGGCCATGTCAGCACAGAAGACCATGCATGGCTAGTGGGAGGGTTAGTGGCAGCACAATGGCTATGATGTGAAGTACTGGGAATTTTAAGACCAGCGGTGCAGGGGAACACACCCTAAGACTTCGGGTTCTTTCCTGTTTCAGACCTACAGAAACACAGAGTCTTCTAGGTGAAGTCAAAGATCAGTTTATTGGCTGCAGACCAATTACAGGTATCCGAGAAGTACAACAGCATGTATGTTCTCAGGAGACTGCTTAAAATTACAGAAACGGGCTTCTCCTTAAATACAAAATATCATGCTTCAGGCACACATTCCTTGTTTTACGATATGGCCATATACATGTATCCATTACAAACGAAAAGGCAGAGTCATGATGACCATCCCACATTCCAGTTAAGTCAGCCCACAATTATTTACCCAGCAAGGCTCAGATCCCACATCAGATATCAATAAGCCCCAATAAACACGAACATCTCCTGTTTGGAAAACAAGCCATAAAGCAGGAAGGGTCAGGTGTGAAAGAGATTAGCCGGAGGCTCGTGTGGGATGAAAAGGCTTTATGGTGTGTCAAACCCTGATGCTAATCACAGGTGGCCGTAGGACGGGGAGCTCGTGAGACCGGACTGACCTGGGGCAGCGGAGCCAAGCTGCCCAGGTCACAGAGAAGTCAAAGGAAGGCACATGTGTTCTAAAGGCCCGTATTTGCTCGTAATAGGTAGCCTATGTGAGGGCAACCATAAGATGGCCACCACTCCAAGATGGAACCCACGAAGTCAATGCATACTAACGTATACATAGTGCATTTACCAATGAAACGTTATATAAAGCACTTGTACATACCGCATTGACCATTCGCGGTTCGCTAATACCGGTATAGACAGGGGTAGGGCCCTGTCTCCCACGCGGTCCCAAATTTAAAAGTACCACAGACCCTCCTTTTGCCCTTACATAGGCAATAACTATACTCACATCAATCCGAGTCTAGGTCAATATTCACGAAGTCATGGAGATGTTGCTGTAGCATCATCCTATTACTTAGCTCGTCCCTCGATACAGGTTTCCTTACACATAATGTAGCACAGAGACCACATATCGCAGGAGCACACTGTATGCACAGACAGAACAGGAAAAGAATGGCTAAGATCATTCCAATGACCATCAGAATCTTCCAACCCCAGGCAGATATCAGTTCCCAGAACCACCCCACCAGTGACCAATCTCCTTTATCCACGTGTATAGATTCAGATATTTTATGTAGTTTGGAGATGGCTTGATAAACTGTTGGAGCGTTATCTGGTATGAAAATGCAACAACTAGATTGGATAACCTTACATACCCCACCGCGGTCTGCAAGTATGACGTCTAGAACCATGCGGTTCTGCAAAGTCATGAGGCGATCCGCTTGGAGCTCAGTTGTCAAATTACCAAGGGCACCAGCCGTAACATTGACAGTGGATTCAACCACACGAGTCAGTTGTCTCAGGTTCCTACTATTGACCATCGGTCCCCAAAACGGCAGGAAACCGAAAAAGAAGTCTCCCGCTTCCTGACCGGCAGTATCCTCCTTACTAATCACGCCTCTCACAACTCTGGTCTTGTGATAGTCAGAGGCAGCAGTAAATGTTGGCGGTAGCAAGTTTGCAATATAACATGTGCCCGAGAAGTCAGGGGGCAACCATGTATATGCTCGGTCATTGCAGACAAAATATGTACCCTTGGCAGCCAAAAACGCAGGGGAAAACTGTGATGGAAAAGTGTACATTTCAGTACAGTCACTTCTCCCCAGTTGAGCTCTTGGATTCTGACCATTACCTTGTAAACAGAACCGACCTATGTGGGGTACGACCCAAATTTCCGCTGCCTTTCACCTAGACTAATACTATACCCCGTCGCGTTCCACCCTACATAAGCTCTTAATTCATCTTTGGGAATAGATGAGTATGCGTCGATATCTCTGCTCATATCGGCAACTCCTTTCATTAAAGCTTTATTATTTGTGCTAGGTCTGATGGAACGCGGTTGTCGCGGGGAGTAGGTGTCTAGTGCAAAGAGAAACATGGTGTGGAATGCCCATGATGATCCATTGTAACTAAACGGCAGCACTAGATAAGGAATACCCTTGTTAATGGTATGTGGCATTAACCCACACACCCAGCAATTGGTTGTATTCATGACTAGTTGGTGCTGGTGCAGGAGCTGAATAAACGAGTTGTTTACAAATTCTGATCGTCTAGCTTGTTCATGTTCAGACAGAGGGTGAAAAGAGTGTGAGGAGACAGTAGGAGGAGGTATAGGCTGTACAGTGGGTGCAATGGGCTCTTGAGAGGAGAAGAATACAAATCCTACGGTAAACACTATCATACTACATAGTATAAACAGACATAATAATACAAAATGTTTGCTCTTCATTATTTTACATATTTTTGCTCTAAAGTTCATTTCCTCAGCGAGTCTCTCCATCTTGAAAAACTCCATCCTCTAATCGTGCCGCTCGCGGCGGGTGAGTATCTTCTGCTAAGGAGTACGCCTGTCGGTCCAGGGAACGCCCTAGACCAACCAGAACCGTTGACCTAATGTCTTCGGCCTGTACCCCAAAGTCTTGGCACCGCGACCCTGCGGCTGAACCCGGATGGTGGTTCGAAAAACGAAAATCAAGAAAGTCCTTCAGATGGGAGAGCTATGATATCAAAAACAAAAAGGTAAGAGAAAAGAATATTTATTTGTCCATAGGCCTTGGTCTCAAGTTATAGTGGAAACGGCCAGGTACTGTCTGATCTTGAAACAAGAGTTCAGGCTCTGTGGTGTCCAATCGAATTGACGGTGGCACAGCTTCTTGCAAAATATCGTCACTCTGTTGTGCTGAAGTTGTGCCTCTTACGCGTGCATCACTGAATGGCACAAAACGAGGTACAGTGTCTGTTTCAGAATCGGCGATACCCTCCTGGACCCACTGGTCATATGGTAGAGGCAAAGGTATCCTCTTGATGTGGGCACCGTGGATCCAATTCTTTTTCCCCTTTACTCGAACAGCTGATCTTGTAGACAGAAGTACGAGGTGAGGGCCAATCCAACGGGGCTCATCGTTGCTCTTTCGCTGGAAGTTCTTGATGAGCACCCACGTGCCAGGGTCAATAGGGTGTCCTGGAGCTTCAGAGGCCTGAGGGAGAGTATCATGCACCTGTTGGTGTAAAACACGCAATTTAGCCGTCAATTCATACAAGTAATCAAGCAGTACTGGATGTTCGATTTCGCTGAATTTCGTCGGTCTTGGTACACCCCATATATTGGCCGGGCGGCCAAAAATTATTTCATATGGGCTAAGTCCCACTCGTGAATGCACGGTCATTCTGGTGGACAGGAGTGCTAAAGGCAGAGCGTCAGGCCATTTAAGACTAGGCCTGGGCCAAAATTCCGTTCCGTTCGCGGAAATTGCGATATTTTGGCATTTTCGCGTTCCGCGGAAAGCGCGAAAATGTCAAAATTTCCGCATTCCGCAGCTTAGCGATAATTTGTTTCTTGCTCGCGTTGTAAAATAATACATTCTCGCGTGCGCGCGATCGTCTTACCTGAATCCCTGCGTTCTCCGACAAATTTTCTTGACCCGGTCGCGTTCTCCACGAGATGTTGGATTTTGGTAGCCATTTTGCGCTGTCTCGCGAGAGTTCGCGGCCGCATTAACGTCATTTGTCACACGATCACGTCATTTGTCGCGCGATCACGTCTTTCTTCTCGCGATCATGCACCGCGCGAGTATGAGAAGATTGAGATCTCGAACATGTCATTCTACATCGCGAGCCAGAGGATGAGGACGCGGGCACGTGTAATCGAACGCGAACAGGAGAAAGAGACCGCAAACACGTCATATCCAACGCGACAGGGACAAAGAAGAGAACGCGATCATATAGTTTTCGACACGCCGGCGGAAGTAATGTGAAGCTCGAGAACTCAACAACGTAAAATTTACAATTTGGAGAGGAATATCGGCTCTAACAGCATGAAACCATCTGCAAATGCTGATTTTGGATGAAAAGAACTCCTTACATTGACATTTGGCTTTCCTTTTTTGTGCAAGGAGTCATTTTTTTAAAAGGTGGAGAGAGGGAGGAAGTGACACAGAATCTCCAACTTCCTGTTCCTGTCCAGCAGGCTCCTCCCAGTGCTTTGTCCATCTCCTGCTCATTCTGCCTTTGGATTTGGAGCTGGAAAGATCACTCTTTTTGTCTGCTGCATCATTGCAATTGGATTTCAGGATTTTTGGAATAGGATATTTTACAAGTAAGTGGTTGTTGTGTTTGATTGTGGGCATTGCAGTTGTTGTAACTACAATTTATTTTTGATAATTAATTAATTATCATCATTCCTATTTTTTTTTTTTTAATTTTGTGGGTTGTAGTAGTAGGCCCGAGCTAGCCATGGGCATGGCCTCATGGGTGTGTGTGCATGATGAAGCAACTGTTCCTTTTGTTTTTTGAATGTATTTCATTTTCAAGCACATTTAGGGCATGGATGGCATTGGATTGAGTTGGGGAAGTGTGTTTTTTGGGGTGGCCTTTGTGATGTTGTTGGGCCGGGCCATGTGGCTGGTGGCCATTTTGAGGCCTAGGCCTGCAAGCTTGCCTGGCCTTGTCTGCCAACAGGCCTGCTTTCATCCACTAGGACCAGAGCAGGTAGCCACAGCTTTATTAATCTACTGTTTTCTATGTGATCTGTTGAATTTAGACATCATTTAGGGCATGGATGGCATTGGATTGAGTTGAGGAAGTGTGTTTTTGGGGGTGGCCTTGCTGATGTTGTTGGGCCTGGCCATGTGGCTGGTGGCCATTTTGAGGCCTAGGCCTGCAAGCTTGCCTGGCCTTGTCTGCCAACAGGCCTGCTTTCATCCACTAGGACCAGAGCAGGTAGCCACAGCTTTATTAATCTACTGTTTTCTATGTGATCTGTTGAATTTAGACATCATTTAGGGCATGGATGGCATTGGATTGAGTTGAGGAAGTGTGTTTTTGGGGGTGGCCTTGCTGATGTTGTTGGGCCTGGCCATGTGGCTGGTTGCCATTTTGATGCCTAGGCCTGCAAGCTTGCCTGGCCTTGTCTGCCAACAGGCCTGCTTTTTCATCCACTAGGATCAGAGCAGGTAGCCACAGCTTTATTAATCTACTGTTTTCTATGTGATCTGTTGAATTTAGACATCATTTAGGGCATGGATGGCATTGGATTGAGTTGAGGAAGTGTGTTTTTGGGGGTGGCCTTGCTGATGTTGTTGGGCCTGGCCATGTGGCTGGTGGCCATTTTGAGGCCTAGGCCTGCAAGCTTGCCTGGCCTTGTCTGCCAACAGGCCTGCTTTTTCATCCACTAGGATCAGAGCAGGTAGCCACAGCTTTATTGATCAAGTGTTTTCTATGTGATCTGTTGAATTTAGACATCATTTAGGGCATGGATGGCATTGGATTGAGTTGAGGAAGTGTGTTTTTGGGGTGGCCTTTGTGATGTTGTTGGGCCGGGCCATGTGGCTGGTGGCCATTTTGAGGCCTAGGCCTGCAAGCTTGCCTGGCCTTGTCTGCCAACAGGCCTGCTTTCATCCACTAGGACCAGAGCAGGTAGCCACAGCTTTATTAATCTACTGTTTTCTATGTGATCTGTTGAATTTAGACATCATTTAGGGCATGGATGGCATTGGATTGAGTTGAGGAAGTGTGTTTTTGGGGGTGGCCTTGCTGATGTTGTTGGGCCTGGCCATGTGGCTGGTGGCCATTTTGAGGCCTAGGCCTGCAAGCTTGCCTGGCCTTGTCTGCCAACAGGCCTGCTTTTTCATCCACTAGGATCAGAGCAGGTAGCCACAGCTTTATTGATCAAGTGTTTTCTATGTGATCTGTTGAATTTAGACATCATTTAGGGCATGGATGGCATTGGATTGAGTTGAGGAAGTGTGTTTTTGGGGGTGGCCTTGCTGATGTTGTTGGGCCTGTCCATGTGGCTGGTGGCCATTTTGAGGCCTAGGCCTGCAAGCTTGCCTGGCCTTGTCTGCCAACAGGCCTGCTTTTTCATCCACTAGGATCAGAGCAGGTAGCCACAGCTTTATTGATCAAGTGTTTTCTATGTGATCTGTTGAATTTAGACATCATTTAGGGCATGGATGGCATTGGATTGAGTTGGGGAAGTGTGGTTTTGGTGGTGGCCTTGCTGATGTTGTTGGGCCTGGCCATGTGGCTGGTGGCCATTTTGAGGCCTAGGCCTGCAAGCTTGCCTGGCCTTGTCTGCCAACAGGCCTGCTTTTTCATCCACTAGGATCAGAGCAGGTAGCCACAGCTTTATTGATCAAGTGTTTTATATGTGATCTGTTGAATTTAGACATCATTTAGGGCATGGATGGCATTGGATTAAGTTGGGGAAGTGTGTTTTTGGGGTTGGCCTTGCTGATGTTGTTGGGCCTGGCCATGTGGCTGGTGGCCATTTTGAGGCCTAGGCCTGCAAGCTTGCCTGGCCTTGTCTGCCAACAGGCCTGCTTTTTCACCCACTAGGATCAGAGCAGGTAGCCACAGCTTTATTGATCAAGTGTTTTCTATGTGATCTGTTGAATTTAGACATCATTTAGGGCATGGATGGCATTGGATTGAGTTGGGGAAGTGTGTTTTTGGGGGTGGCCTTGCTGATGTTGTTGGGCCTGGCCATGTGGCTGGTGGCCATTTTGAGGCCTAGGCCTACAAGCTTGCCTGGCCTTGTCTGCTAACAGGCCTGCTTTTTCATCCACTAGGATCAGAGCAGGTAGCCACAGCCTTATTGATCAAGTGTTTTCTATGTGATCTGTTGAATTTAGACATCATTTAGGGCATGGATGGCATTGGATTGAGTTGGGGAAGTGTGTTTTTGGGGGTGGCCTTGCTGATGTTGTTGGGCCTGGCCATGTGGCTGGTGGCCATTTTGAGGCCTAGGCCTGCAAGCTTGCCTGGCCTTGTCTGCCAACAGGCCTGCTTTCATCCACTAGGACCAGAGCAGGTAGCCACAGCTTTATTAATCTACTGTTTTCTATGTGATCTGTTGAAATTAGACATCATTTAGGGCATGGATGGCATTGGATTGAGTTGAGGAAGTGTGTTTTTGGGGGTGGCCTTGCTGATGTTGTTGGGCCTGGCCATGTGGCTGGTGGCCATTTTGAGGCCTAGGCCTGCAAGCTTGCCTGGCCTTGTCTGCCAACAGGCCTGCTTTTTCATCCACTAGGATCAGAGCAGGTAGCCACAGCTTTATTGATCAAGTGTTTTCTATGCGATCTGTTGAATTTAGACTTCATTTAGGGCATGGATGGCATTGGATTGAGTTGGGGAAGTGTGCTTTTTGGGGGGTGGCCTTGCTGATGTTGGTTGTCTTAAAGACAATCCATGCTTTTTTTATGTGTCTGGTCACTGGTGTGTTGGTGTGCAATGCATGCACCCTGCAGAGCTTTTTGGGGCCTGTGAATGTTCCTACATTTTGTTGCATTAAAAAGTCAGAGCAGTTTGCTTTAGCAGGCATCCTTTACCTGGCTTTTATAGGCCTTTTGTCAGCTCCTGGTGTTTCCCAGGCCCCCGTCTTCTTTGTGATTTGTGTGTGTCCATTAGGCCTGGGCGGTAAATTCCGTTCCGCTCGCGGAATTTGCGGAATTTGCGTAATTTCGCGTTCCGCGGAGAACGCGGAATTGCTAAAAAGTCTGCTTTCCGCGATTTCGCGAAATTTTTGCTTGTTCGCGATCTCAAAATGCGTGTTCGCGAGATATTTCTCCCCGAGCACGCAAACAGCAATTGTGAACAGGAAAAAAGCATCGCGAACAAGCAATTCCGCGTGTTCGCGGAATTTCTGCGTGTTCGCGGAGATTTTTTACCGTTTCGCGGAGATTTGCGTAACGCAATTCCGCAAATTCCGCCCACCCCTAGTGTCCATGTGGGTGGTGGCCTTTTTGGGTGTTTGGACTGTGAGTATTAGTGTGCTGCTTTTGCCATAGACATGCATGGTTTTCCTATTGGCTCTTTGGCTTACTGCTTCCATCCATCCACCCCCTTTGCCAGCAGCAGCTCCATGGATGCTGAGATGCTCAAATAATGCAATGGTCCACCCCACTTCCATTAGAGTTTTTATTTTGTTGTTTATTATTAACTTTCCTATCCTTCCTGAGAGTGTAGTGTGTGGCTGTACACAGTACTAGTAGTATAACATAGCTCTAGTTAAAAAAATAGTCATAAATGGGTAGACTATCTTTTGTTTGCACTAGTACAGTACTGAGTAACTGAACCACAACAACAAATGCAACATTGCACTGATGTTCTTCTCCTGTCTTCTTTGCTTTTAGGTGCACAAAAGACAGAGTAGGAGGTGTCATCGGCATCACCTGGCTACCCGTTGTACTGCTAGCCAGACAGAAGTCCTGCTGCGCATCACGGCCACGTGTGACCAGAACTTGTTGTGCATCTGCCTCCTGCCTGACATCTGAAGAAGATGGCCCCAAAGAAAGGTACCAGGTCCAGTACCAAGAAAGTTGCCGGTGAGAAGAAGGAACAGAAAAAGGAAGTGCCATTAACCACGACTGGTGGTGTGCCGGCCAATGTTTTTTTTGGCACCAAAGCATTGTCCGGGAACCAAGCTGGGAGCAGCACAGCGGTCAAAACCCACCAACCTAGGCCCAAGGGCTTTAGTGTCGCAGAGGTAGCTAGTCTACTAACGAGCAGCGATGTTCAAGAAATGTCATTACCGCAAAGTAGTACACAATCAAGTTCAACGCAGGCGCAAACTCAGCAGATCAGTATCAAGCCGCCGCAACCAGAACAGCAGCAGCCGCCGCAACCAGAACAGCAGCAGCCGCCGCAACCAGAACAGCAGCAGCCGCCGCAACCAGAACAGCAGCATCCGCCGCAACAGCCCACCATAGTAGTTGTTGCTCCTGACGTAGGGGCATTTCAGGAAATCGAGCTTCCTGCAGACAACGTGGAGCGAAGTCAAACCACTGTTTCAGAAGATCAATTGTCTTCCAGACCACCAGCAAGGAAAAGGAGGCTTAGTCCATCATCTTCTTCTTCATCAAGCCCCGCTTCTGATGATCGTGATGACACTTGGGTCCCACCAGCTCGGTCTGAGAGTGATGTACGCCACAAGACATTGCTTCTGAAAAGGAAGGTCCCAGAAAAACTTAGAGTTATGGAGGTAGATGTAGAAGAGGGGGGTGATGATGTTGATGAAGACGAGCCAGTCATCACACACATTACTCCCGCCCCAAAGGGATTGGAGACCGACATTCTCACGCTATCCAGAAAGGCTGCTACTGAGCGGGATGTAGCACGGATCTCACCAACACAGGTTACACCACCACTACCTCCAGCTGCCATATTTTCCAAGGCCCGGCAGGGACCTACATCCAGCTCAACCATCTCAGTAGGTAGTGGTAGTAAAAGTCACAGTGTAGGTGGACAGGGTCACATATTTTCAAGCACCCCCTCAAGTTCATCTGGTGTTGAAAGTGGCACATCCAGCAGTGCCAGAAAGTTCTCCTCCCCAGTTTGGGACTTCTTTTCTGTTAGCGCCAAGGAGGAGAACGTTGCTATATGCTCAATTTGTCGGCAAGGTGTTCGGCGTGGTAATCTTGGTACAAACTATGGTACCGGAGGACAAGCCAGTCATCTAAAAATACACCACACTATCGTGTGGGAGGATCACCTACTTAGGTTAAAAGAAAGTAGAAAAACTCAACCCATTGAAGTTGGTCAGGAATCAGGGAGCTATATTATTGTGGTGGCAAGTGAAGAACAGGGAGGCATTTCTAGCCCTGTCCCCAGTACTGCAGTGGTAACGCCCACATCCTCCTCAGTAACATCAGAGTGGCACCGCAGTAAAAGCCATACTCAGAGTCAGGCTGAGACACCAAGGCGACCGGCGACCGGCGACTACCTCAATGAGACAATCTGTGTCGTTGAGCCTTAGTGGGTTAATGAAAACAGCACCACTAAGGAAAGTAAGCCAGCCTAGCATTGACAGCATGTTTAGGTTGGAGGGGCAGTTCCAACGCAACCACCCAACGGCACGATTGTACAATTCGAAGCTGGCTAAAATGTTAGCGCTGGACCTTCTTCTTCTTTTTTCATTTGTGGAAGGGGTGGGTTTCCTTGAATTTGTGTCTGCCATCTGCCCTAAATGGAAGGTTCCCAGCCGGTCCTATTTTGCACGAATTGCTGTTCCGGCACTACATCATGATGTGCTGAAATTGGTTGGTCAAGGTTTGCAGCAGAGTGCTGTGCACAATATCCACCTGACAACAGACATGTGGAGCAGTTGCCAAGCCACAGATTACATGTGCATCACTGCACACTGGATCTCTTTTGTGGGGGTTAGAGATCAACTATCTGCACGAGGTGTTGTTGACACAACTGCGATTTTTGAAGGTACTCGGAAACATGCAACTGTAGCCATGTTCGCCATGGAGAAATCTCATATGGCTGAAAACATTTTAGAAGAGTTTCGCACCAAGGTTTTGGAATGGCTGCGGCCCAGAGGGCTTGGTATTTGTTTTGTTGCCACAGACAATGGCAGTACTGTACTGAAGGCCATGGAACTTGGTTCCTATTTCAGGGTTCCATGTTTGGCACACTGCATAAACATTATAGTGCAAGACTTTCTGAAAAAAGAACCCATAGTCAGCAATTTACTGGCCATCTGCCGAAGAATATGCACTCATTTCAGCCATTCTTTTAAAGCTCGGAAGCAGCTGAGGATCATCCAACGTGAATGTAGGATGCCAGTCAAGGCACTCATCCAGGAGGTGGCAACACGTTGGAACTCAACGTATTACATGCTTGATCGTCTGTACGAACAGAACAGGTCACTCCATGAATATGTCTGGTACAGAAGCAGTGATGCTAGTGTTAAAGGCATGACCCTTGACAGGGAGCAATGGACCCTAATTAAATGCCTGACTGAGATGCTGTCTCCTTTTGAGGTCTTCACACGTGAAGTCAGCAAGGAGGACTGTACAATGGGCCAAGCTATCCCATTGTTGCAAATGCTAGAGCATGAGCTGAATAATGTGTCAGAATTCTACAAAGGTGTAGAGGACAGAAGGCAAGCCCATGACTTGGTGGAGAGCTTATCCAGGCGCTTAACTGAAAATGGAAGGATACAAAATAAAATTTTGTCACAAAAACATTACATTTGTGCCACAATTCTGGATCCACGTGCAAAATTAGGACTAGTGAAGACATTCCTTGCTTTTTCCGACAATGATGTTGCCCGTTACAAAAGTTGTATAGCTGAAGCAGCCATTAAATTTGAAAAGGAAGGGCTGCTAATTAAAAGCCCGCCACATCAACCCACAACAAGTACTGATACTGAAGCAGGCCATGCAGAATCAAGTGCAACTTCGTCGGCTGAGGGCAGTGCGGTTGGCTCACAATCACAACACTCACCATCACCATCGACTACAGAAACAATAACTGGATCATTAGGCCGAGTACAATCATTATCAGATTGGTATGTAAAGATGGGCTATTGTAAGCACAGTGCTGATGCACAGAAAAAACAGCACAAAAGCTTACCAGCAGCAACCCTGAACATTGAGCGGATGGTCCAGGCCTATCTGGACGACCCAACAGAGGTGTACGTTGATAAAAACCCAGTGCAGTATTGGTATAGGAAAAGGTCTGAATGGCCACAGCTCAGCAGGCTGGCGATAAGCTATCTGGCTTGCCCTGTCGCAAGTGTCTCTTCCGAACGTGTTTTCAGTGCTGCTGGTTCCATTGTAACCTTGAGAAGGACCAGTCTATCTCCAAAAAACGTGGAGAGGTTAACAATGATCAAAATGAATCAGCACTTCATACCACCGAATTACACAATGCATGAATCAACAGAGGAAGATGAGGACAGCGGCTCAGGTGACGGAAGTATTGTGTCAGATGATTACCTACTACTGGAAGAACCCCCAGAGTTTGAGGACGAGCTATACTTCCCTGACAATTAGGCTCGCCCTTACTGTCTTCCTCCCTTTTTTCCCCCTTTGTTTATGTGTCTGTCGTTCCGGTTATAAACTTGTGAATTGCAACAAATCCATTCTCACCGTCTTCTACTCTTCTAATTTAAGATACAAGTTTCAGGTGTCTGCCATTTGACACTACAGTCCTCAGAATCCAGCTCCTCCGCTCGATCATACTGAATCTCCTGCTCAATTCCATTTCCCTCATGAATGATGATTGGATGATGGTAACAACAAATTCAAACTTTTCTCGTCCTTCCAAAACAAGTGGACCATGAATCAGATGACTACTATAGCTATCCTCCTTTCAGAGCCGAGAGAGACTGGCCATTAACTGAAAATAAGATGCAACAGGTAATGATTGATGCCATGCATTGGCCGCAGAATCGCAGACTGAATGATGTAGATTTTGTTGTGTGTGTTGCGCATGAATTGATGTAATTGTGCACTGCCACTAATCAACTTTCTACAGAACACACTAATTTTCCCCTTCTTGCAAACAAGAAATGTGTACTTCTCCTTAGGCCTGGGCCAAAATTCCGTTCCGTTCTCGGAAATTGCGATATTTTGGCATTTTCGCGTTCCGCGGAAAGCGCGAAAATGTCAAAATTTCCGCATTCCGCAGCTTAGCGATAATTTTTTTCTTGCTCGCGCTGTAAAACAATACATTCTCGCGCGCGTGCGATCGCCTTACCTGAATCCCTGCGTTCTCCGACAAGTTTTCTTGACCCGGTCGCGTTCTCCACGATGTTGGATTTTGGTAGCCATTTTGCGCTGTCTCGCGAGAGTTCGCGGCCGCATTAAAGTCATTTTTCACGCGATCACGTCATTTGTCGCGCGATCACGTCTTTCTTCTCGCGATCATGCACCGCGCGAGTATGAGAAGATTGAGATCTCGAACATGTCATTCCACATCGCGAGCCAGAGGATGAGGACGCGGGCACGTGAAATCGAACGCGAACAGGAGAAAGAGACCGTGAACACATCATATCCAACGCGACAGGGACAAAGAAGAGAACGCGATCATATCGTTTTCGACACGCCGGCGGAAGTAATGTGAAGCTCGAGAACTCAACAACGTAAAATTTACAATTTGGGGAGGAATATCGGCTCTAGCAGCATGAAATACATCTGCAAATACTGATTGTGGATGAAAAGAACTCCTTACATTCACATTTGGCTTTCCTTTTTTGTGCAAGGAGTCATTTTTTTACAAGGTGGAGAGAGGGAGGAAGTGACACAGAATCTCCAACTTCCTGTTCCTGTCCAGCAGGCTCCTCCCAGTGCTTTGTCCATCTCCTGCTCATTCTGCCTTTGGATTTGGAGCTGGAAAGATCACTCTTTTTGTCTGCTGCATCATTGCAATTGGATTTCAGGATTTTTGGAATAGGATATTTTACAAGTAAGTGGTTGTTGTGTTTGATTGTGGGCATTGCAGTTGTTGTGTAACTACAATTTATTTTTGATAATTAATTAATTATCATCATTCCTTTTTTTTAAATTTTTTTAAATTTTGTGGGTTGTAGTAGTAGGCCCGAGCTAGCCATGGGCATGGCCTCATGGGTGTGTGTGTGCATGATGAAGCAACTGTTCCTTGTGTTTTTTGAATATATTTCATTTTCAAGCACATTTAGGGCATGGATGGCATTGGATTGAGTTGGGGAAGTGTGTTTTTGGGGGTGGCCTTGCTGATGTTGTTGGGCCTGGCCATGTGGCTGGTGGCCATTTTGAGGCCTAGGCCTGCAAGCTTGCCTGGCCTTGTCTGCCAACAGGCCTGCTTTCATCCACTGCTACCAGAGCAGGTAGCCACAGCTTTAGTAATCTACTGTTTTCTGTTTGCTCTGTTGAATTTAGACATCATTTAGGGCATGGATGGCATTGGATTGAGTTGGGGAAGTGTGTTTTTTGGGGTGGCCTTGCTGATGTTGTTGGGCCTGGCCATGTGGCTGGTGGCCATTTTGAGGCCTAGGCCTGCAATCTTGCCTGGCCTTGTCTGCCAACAGGCCTGCTTTCATCCACTGCTACCAGAGCAGGTAGCCACAGCTTTAGTAATCTACTGTTTTATGTTTGCTCTTTTGAATTTAGACATCATTTAGGGCATGGATGGCATTGGATTGAGTTGGGGAAGTGTGTTTTTTGGGTTGGCCTTGCTGATGTTGTTGGGCCTGGCCATGTGGCTGGTGGCCATTTTGAGGCCTAGGCCTGCAAGCTTGCCTGGCCTTGTCTGCCAACCGGCCTGCTTTCATCCACTGCTACCAAAGCAGGTAGCCACAGCTTTAGTAATCTACTGTTTTCTGTGTGCTCTGTTGAATTTAGACATCAATTAGGGCATGGATGGCATTGGATTGAGTTGGGGACGTGTGTTTTTTTGGGGTGGGCTTTCTGATGTTGGTTGTCTTAAAGACATGCTTTTGTTGTGTGTGTCTGGTGAGTGTTGGTGTGCGATGCATGCTCCCTGCAGACCTTTTTGGGGCCTGTGAATGTTCGTATTTGCATTTTGTTGCATTAAAAAGGCAGAGCAGTGTGCTTCAGCATGCATCCTTTACCTGACTTTTATAGGCCTTTTGTCAGCTCCTGGTGTTTCCCAGGCCCCCTGCTTGTTTGTGATTTGTGAGTGTCCATGTGGCTGGTGGCCTTTTTTGTGTTGGGAGTTATTAGTGTCCTGCTTTTGCCATATAGGCCTGCATGGTTTTCCTATTGGCTTACTGCTTCCATCCATCCACCCCCTTTGCCAGCAGCAGCTCCATGGATGCTGAGATGCTCAAATAATGCAATGGTCCACCACACTTCCATTAGTTTTTTATTTTGTTGTTTATTATTAACTTTCCTATCCTTCCTGAGAGTGTAGTGTGTGGCTGTACACAGTACTAGTAGTATAACATAGCTCTAGTTAAAAAAATAGTCATAAATGGCTAGACTATCTTTTGTTTGCACTAGTACAGTACTAAGTAACAACCACAAAAACAAATGCAACATTTCACTGATGTTCTTCTCCTGTCTTCTTTGCTTTTAGGTGCACAAAAGACATAGTAGGAGGTGTCATCGGCATCACCTGGCTACCCGTTGTACTGCCAGCCAGACAGAAGTCCTGCTGCGCATCACGCCCACGTGTGACCAGAACTTGTTGTGCATCTGCCTCCTGCCTGACATCTGAAGAAGATGGCCCCAAAGAAAGGTACCAGGTCCAGTACCAAGAAAGTTGCCGGTGAGAAGAAGGAACAGAAAAAGGAAGTGCCATTAACCACGACTGGTGGTGTGCCGGCCAATGTTTTTTTTGGCACCAAAGCGTTGTCCGGGAACCAAGCTGGGAGCAGCACAGTGGTCAAACCCCACCAACCTAGGCCCAAGGGCTTTAGTGTCGCAGAGGTAGCCAGTCTACTAACGAGCAGCGATGTTGAAGAAATGTCATTACCGCAAAGTAGTACACAATCAAGTTCAACGCAGGCGCAAACTCAGCAGATCAGTGTCAAGCCGCCGCAACCAGAACAGCAGCAGCCGCCACAACCAGAACAGCAGCCGCCGCAACCAGAACAGCAGCCGCCGCAACCAGAACAGCAGCCGCCGCAACCAGAACAGCAGCAGCAGCCGCCGTAACCAGAACAGCAGCAGCAGCCGCCGCAACCAGAACAGCAGCAGCAGCCGCCGCAACCAGAACAGCAGCAGCAGCTGCCGCAACCAGAACAGCAGCAGCAGCCGCCGCAACCAGAACAGCAGCAGCCGCCGCAACAGCCAACCATAGTAGTTGTTGCTCCTGACGTACGGGCATTTCAGGAAATCGAGCTTCCTGCAGACAAAGTGGAGCGAAGTCAAACCACTGTTTCAGAAGATCAATTGTCTTCCAGACCACCAGCAAGGAAAAGGAGGCTTAGTCCATCATCTTCTTCTTCAAGCCCCGCTTCTGATGATCGTGATGACACTTGGGTCCCACCAGCTCGGTCTGAGAGTGAAGTACGCCACAAGACATTGCTTCTGAAAAGGAAGGTCCCAGAAAAACTTAGAGTTATGGAGGTTGATGTAGAAGAGGGGGGTGATGATGTTGATGAAGACGAGCCAGTCATCACGCACATTACTCCCGCCCCAAAGGGATTGGAGACCGACATTCTCACCCTATCCAGAAAGGCTGCTACTGAGCGGGATGTAGCACGGATCTCACCAACACAGGTTACACCACCACTACCTCCAGCTGCCATATTTTCCAAGGCCCGGCAGGGACCTACATCCAGCTCAACCATCTCAGTAGGAAGTGGTAGTAAAAGTCACAGTGTAGGTGGACAGGGTCACATATTTTCAAGCACCCCCTCAAGTTCATCTGGTGTTGAAAGTGGCACATCCAGCAGTGCCAGAAAGTTCTCCTCCCCAGTTTGGGACTTCTTTTCTGTTAGCGCCAAGGAGGAGAACGTTGCTATATGCTCAATTTGTCGGCAAGGTGTTCGGTGTGGTAAGCTTGGTACAAACTATGGTACCGGAAGACAAGCAAGTCATCTAAAAATATACCACAATATCGTGTGGGAGGATCACCTACGTAAGTTAAAAGAAAGTAGAAAAACTAAACCCTTTGAAGTTGGTCAGGAATCAGGGAGCGATATTATTGTGGTGTCAGGTGAAGAACAGGGAGGCATTTCTAGCCCTCTCTCCAGTAGTGCAGTCACTGCAGTGGTAACGCCCACATCCTCCTCAGTAACATCAGAGTGGCACCGCAGTAAGAGCCATACTCAGAGTGTGGGTGAGACACCAAGGCGACCAGCGAGTACCTCAATGAGACAATCTATGTCGTTGAGCCTTAGTGGGTTAATGAAAACAGCACCACTAAGGAAAGTAAGCCAGCCTACCATTGACAGCATGTTTAGGTTGGAGGGGCAGTTCCAACGCAACCACCCAACGGCACGATTGTACAATGCGAAGCTGGCTAAAATGTTAGCGCTGGACCTTCTTCCTTTTTCATTTGTGGAAGGGGTGGGTTTCCTTGAATTTGTGTCTGCCATCTGCCCGAAATGGAAAGTTCCCAGCCGGTCCTATTTCGCAAGAATTGCTGTTCCGGCACTACATCATGATGTGCTGGAATTGGTTGGTCGCGGTTTGCAGCAGAGTTCTGTGCACAATATCCACCTGACAACAGACATGTGGAGCAGTTGCCAAGCCACAGATTACATGTGCATCACTGCACACTGGATCTCTTTTGTGGGGGTTAGAGATCAACTATCTGCACGAGGTGTTGTTGACACAGCTGCGATTTTTGAAGGTTCTCGGAAACATGCAACTGTAGCCATGTTCGCCATGGAGAAATCTCATGCGGCTGAAAACATTTTAGAAGAGTTTCGCACCAAGGTTTTGGAATGGCTGCGGCCCAGAGGGCTTGGTATTGGCTTTGTTGCCACAGACAATGGCAGTAATGTACTGAAGGCCATGGAACTTTGTTCCTATTTCAGGGTTCGGTGTTTGGCACACTGCATAAACATTATAGTGCAAGACTTTCTGAAAAAAGAACCCATAGTAAGCAATTTACTGGCCATCTGCCGAAGAATATGCACTAATTTCAGCCTTTCTTTTAAAGCTCGGAAGCAGCTGGGGATCATCCAACGTGACCTTAGGATGCCAGTCAAGGCACTCATCCAGGAGGTGGCAACACGTTGGAACTCAACGTATTACATGCTTGATCGTCTGTACGAACAGCACAGGTCACTCAATGAATATGTCTGGTACAGAAGCAGTGATGCTAGTGTTAAAGGCATGACCCTTCAGAGGGAGCAATGGACCCTAATTCAATGCCTGACTGAGATGCTGTCTCCTTTTGAGGTCTTCACACGTGAAGTCAGCAAGGAGGACTGTACAATGGACCAAGCTATCCCATTGTTGCAAATGCTAGAGCATGAGCTGAATAATGTGTCTGAATCCTACAAAGGTGTAGAGGACAGAAGGCAAGCCCATGACTTGGTGGAGAGCTTATCCAGGCGCTTATCAGAAAATGTAAGGATACAAAATAAAATTTTGTCACAAGAACATTACATTTGTGCCACAATTCTGGATCCACGTGCAAAATTAGGACTATTCCTTTCTTTTTCCGACAATGATGTTGCCCGCTACAAAAGTTGTATAGCTGAAGCAGCCATCAAGTTTGAAAACGAAGGGCTGCTAATTAAAAGCCCGCCAAATCAACCCACAACAAGTACTGATACTGAAGCAGGCCATGCAGAATCAAGTGCAACTTCGTCGGCTGAGGGCAGTGCGGTTGGCTCACAATCGCACCACTCACCATCACCATCGACTACAAAAACAATAACTGGATCATTCGGCCGAGTACAATCATTATCAGATTGGTACGTAAAGATGGGCCTTAAGCACAGTGCTGATGCACAGAAAAAACAGCACAAAAGCTTACCAGCAGCAACCCTGAACATTGAGCGGATGGTCCAGGCCCATCTGGACGACCCAACAGAGGTGTACGTTGATCAAAACCCAGTGCAGTATTGGTATAGGAAAAGGTCTGATTGGCCACAGCTCAGCAAGCTGGCGCTAAGCTATCTGGCTTGCCCTGTCGCAAGTGTCTCTTCTGAACGAGTTTTCAGTGCTGCTGGTTCCATTGTAACCTTGAGAAGGACCAGTCTATCTCCCAAAAACGTGGAGAGGTTAACAATGATCAAAATGAATCAGCACTTCATACCACCGAATTACACAATGCAGGAATCAACAGAGGAAGATGAGGACAGCGGCTCAGGTGACGGAAGTATTGTGTCAGATGATTACCTACTACTGGAAGATCCCCCAGAGTTTGAGGACGAGCTATACTTCCCTGACAATTAGGCTCACACTTACTGTCTTCCTCCCTTTTTTCCCCCTTTGTTTGTGTCTGTCGTTCCGGTTATAAACTTGTGAATTGCAACAAATGCATTATCACCGTCTTCTACTCTTCTAATTTAAGATACAAGTTTCAGGTGTCTGCCATTTGACACTACAGTCCTCAGAATCCAGCTCCTCCGCTCGATCATACTGCATCTCCTGGTCAATTCCATTTCCCTCATGAATGATGATTGGATGATGGTAACAACAAATTCAAACTTTCCTCGTCCTTCCAAAACAAGTGGACCATGAATCTGATGACTTCTATAGCTATCCTCCTTCAGAGCCGAGAGAGACTGGCCATTAACTGAAAATAAGATGCAACAGGTAATGATTGATGCCATGCATTGGCCGCAGAATGGCAGACTGAATGATGTAGATTTTGTGGTGTGTGTTGCGCATGAATTGATGTAATTGTGCACTGCCACTAATCAACTTTCTACAGAACACACTAGTAATTACTAATTTTCCCCTTCTTGCAAACAAGAAATGTGTACTTCTCCTGCATCTTGGTGATACATTGCTTTTAATTCAATACAGGAAGGGGACTCACTGAATCTGCGCAATGCAAATGACTGTGACTTAACAGCACCGTCCATCATGATGATGGCGAAAGAGACGGCCTGCAGCGTTAACGAGATGAGATGCAACAGGTAATATTTGATGCCATGCATTGGCCGCAGAATGGCAGACTGAATGATGTAGATTTTGTGGTGTGTGTTGCGCATGAATTGATGTAATTGTGCACTGCCACTAATCAACTTTCTACAGAACACACTAGTAATTACTAATTTTCCCCTTCTGGCAAACAAGAAATGTGTACTTCTCCTGCATCTTGGTGATACATGGCTTTTAATTCAATACAGGAAGGGGACTCACTCAATCTGCGCAATGCAAATGACTGTGACTTAACAGCACCGTCCATCATGATGATGGCGAAAGAGACGGCCTGCAGCGTTAACGAGATGAGATGCAACAGGTAATGATTGATGCCATGCATTGGCCGCAGAATGGCAGACTGAATGATGTAGATTTTGTGGTGTGTGTTGCGCATGAATTGATGTAATTGTGCACTGCCACTAATCAACTTTCTACAGAACACACTAGTAATTACTAATTTTCCCCTTCTGGCAAACAAGAAATGTGTACTTCTCCTGCATCTTGGTGATACATTGCTTTTAATTCAATACAGGAAGGGGACTCACTCAATCTGCGCAATGCAAATGACTGTGACTTAACAGCACCGTCCATCATGATGATGGCGAAAGAGACGGCCCGTTAACTTAAGATGAGAAGGAACAGGTAATGAATGATGACAATTAATGGCATGCATTGGACACCTGACTCTGAGCTATTGGTCTTTGTGTTTGCGTTGTTTGTTGTGCACAAAGTGTACTAGTGGTAATCTATCTTTCTGTACACAATAAAGAATGACTCAAGTCAGTAATATTTATATTTCTACTCTTGTTGTGTCATAAAAATTACACTTGTACTGCAGGCCGATCTCCAGTCAGTCAGTAGAAGTATCAGAGCTGATGATGAAGTCAGGAGGATGTTTCATGAGTGGCATAAAACGGAAAAGCCTAAAGGTAAACACGTCAACAACAACCACAGCACACCCAAATGTCTGTGTAGAAGTTGAATAGAGTGTAGCGGTGGGATGACTGCTGTGCATTGATTTTACTAACTTTAACTGTAAAATGCTATGTTTGGAATGGATAATGTGCTTTGCGTTTGTCCAACTCTTTGAGAGAAAAAAAAAGGACTCTAAAGTGTTAACGTAGGATGTGCTAATGGTAAGCACTGTGGTCCTGATCTCTCCTGTTACTGTTGAAGGTCCATGCTGGAAACAGACTACAGTAGAGATGATGCATATGCATACATGCCACCTCGGAAAGTGTTCTTGTTGCACTACACCATCACTTGTGCATTTGTTTTCACTTTCTTTCTGAATATCCCCTTTGGTTTTCAATCTAAAATTACAGGCCGGGCCTTGTCCAAAACTTTGTAAAACATTACAATGCATATTAATTACCTTACCAATCAATCACCTTTTTATTCCAGCCGGGCAGTGGCGAGGCGACACACCCAAGATTGATGGACGAGAGGAGCAAGAGGAATGCCGAGATGCAAAAAACCAGTCCACATTTTTGACCAGGATAAGACAGTAACAGTATCCACTTTTCACTTCTTTTAAATAATTTGATTAATATCTTGTATACATTCTTTACAACAGTGTGTTCTTGGAGTTGTTATTATCAATCATCATTACGTTTGCTCTGTGTTTACGATTCTTCACTACCAATATTTAAAATTTCTATTTGCTATCTGTTAAAGTATTAAGGCCGGAACAGAACAAGAAATAGAAGTGTATGTAATCCGGGTCTCATCATCATGCATGCATTGCCTTTTTCTCCCTTAACATATGGAATGGATATGGTATGGTAGTCTTCAATGATTGTCGTTTGTTTGTCTATGTATGCATACTGTTTTTCTATGTCAAACCTTTCCCAAAATCCCCCTTCCCATCCAATCAACGGACCCTAACCCTCTTCCCCCGGGCTGTGTGACTTATTGTCGAGGTGTAACTAAATTAAATGTACACCAATACTTAATCACACACTTGCTGGGGCGGATGTGGTGAAAGCAACACTACTTCAATTTCAATGCAGAGCGATGATCTTCTTCTGCTTGCCCACCCATGAGTAGGATATTTCAGAGGTTATTTTATTTAACAAAGGAACATATACCTCCGCATGAATTGCCGGCATTGATTGGATTTGTTTGTTGTCATTCCTCATATACAGCACTAACTGTTAGACTGTAGGCATAGTCAAGTCGACAAAACTATAGTTTGTAACTCTGTCTAGTAGGCTATCCTCATAATAACCAGCATTCAGTTTTTTTGTCAAATATTTGAGCATATAATTGTTGCTCGGTAAATTCTGTGATGTACTTCATTCAACTACTCCTCTAACAGTCTCTCAAAGGCGATTGACTATCTCCTTTTCTTTTTTTGGAAATGCTGCCACCCTGCCAGTGTATACTACTACTACTATACTACCACCACCACCACCCCAATCATGGCATGTATGAAAAAGGAAACCATCTTCACCATGCAGCCAGTGCTGTGCCACAGTTGGACATAAACATCAAGCACCGGTAAGAGAGAAGTTTGGGGGAGGCAGAATTAATAATGGACATGTTGTCAATGATTTCAGTTTCAAACACCACTCCAAAGAATGCATAGTAGGACCAGTCAATGAGTGAGGTGTGTCGCATCTATCTGTTTGTGTCTTATACAGTCAGCAAATTATTGAAATCAAACACACGCTATGGGCGGCCATGCACCAGCAAGGAAACAGTGTGATGTAAAACAGTTACCCCACCTACAAAACATTAACAACATTGCATGTAACATAGAAAAATATATTTAATTGACCCTAACAAATAAACTAAACCCACAAAAGCTGACCCACCCACCTCCCTAACCCCAACGACTGTCCATAGAAGTAGAGAACGCCCAAACGAGTGAAGAACGAACAGGAATTAAAAAAGGGGCAGTGACAGGGACTAACTGGTGGGGCGGGACTGGAGGAGGACACGCATCTGGTCCTCTAAATGGGCGACGCGGCGTCTAAGGCCGCGGCAGTTGCAGCCACAGTGGGGGGGGCACCGGAGATGACACGGTGGCGGCGGGCAGCCGCCAGGCGGTGGTGCCGTACCGCTGGAGGGCGGTGGCTGGGGCCCGGGGCACTGGAGGAGGGTTCAATAGCTGCAGCAGTCTCCTCCTCCTCCTCGGCTAGGACCACCAGCCGCCGGTATTCCTGCTGGATTGCCTCCAGCTTCCGGCGCCGTGCCTTGGCGGCCAACTCCTTACGGTTGAGTTTCGGAGTTGCTGTGTATCAAAAAGAAAAAAACAAGACAATTGTAAAATAGAGTCTTAATAAAACAGTAGGACAAGGTAATTATTTATACACATAGTGGCATGGTAGAGTAGCACTATAAAATAAAGCACAGTAGTACATATCATTTTAAATGTCGCCCGTCCTTCTTCCTTCCACCTGTCTTACACTTTTTAGTTGAACAGTGCACCAGGTGCTCTTCTCCATAAAACTTTCAAAGCGGAGTTGAAATCAGATAGATGAGGACATTGGTTACTCAATACTCCGGCTCCTAGTCCTATACCAATTAAAGGGAATTCTAGTCTTCTAGTTCACTCTTCAAACGTCCCCAAGAACTCATACTTACTTACGACATCGGATAGTGGGCGGACTTTGTCCGCCCGCCATCCGACTGCTAAAAAGGGTGGGTGTCTCGTGGGGACAATTAATTAGGATGATGCGCCCGGCACAGTGGCGGGCGCACCCTGTTTTTTTAAATTTAAATTCTGGTTGGCTTTGCTGAAAGCAATGCTAAAATGTTGTGCTGCTTTTCCAAGCACAACATGACGGGCCTCGCACGGAGCCTGTCACGTTTTGCTTTGAAAGTCGGGGGGGGTACCATAGCATCGGTAGGTACCCTCCATGGGGGCCCCCAAGCATACTCTGCAATGTGTGCATGCCTTTCCGTGGCGGACGGCAATGCCGCCACGCAAAGGCATTCCAAAATGCAGATTATATGGCTGCCGGTGTGGTGAGAGAGACACCACCGCCATATTGAACCCTTTTCCGCCTGGACATGTCTGAATATTTTCTACAGGGATGGCGGGAGGTTTGCCCCTGCGGTGACGGCAGTGAATTCCAGCCGGCCCGGCGGGGGCAATACGCCCACCATCCTAATGGGGCCCTAATTCACAACTGTACAGTATACATATACATACAGTACACCTTTGCAGTGAGTGTGCTGTCAAGTTCAACAATAGTTAAAGATTATGAATCTAACTTACCACCGCCTGCCACTGGTGCTGCCACTCCCCCTCCGTTGCTATCTGCAACTGCCGCATCCTCGCCCTCGGCGTCGCCTTCGCTGGCCCCAGCAATGGTGGTCGGTAGTGCGCCTAGAAAACATTACACATTTATTAGGCGACATATACACCTCCCCCCTATTGATCAGTAGCAAGGTTGAAAAATGAGTTAATACTAACATACATCACTAGTACAAATCAGGTAGTAGTAGAGTAGACACTAAGTTATATGATCATTGTAGCATTTGCTTGATTAGCCCTAGCCATGCACATGTGAGGTTACCTTTACCTTGCAGCTTCTTAAGACACCTTTGAGCCCACGTGACCTGCCTCACACTGCTACTGTCTAGTCTACGCGCTGCGTACAAGCGGTCAACAAACATTAACAAGCCACTTTTTTAGGAAGAACTGGTGTACTACTGTTACTGTTAGTCCATATTGCTTATCCATAGATGCTACACTTTTTGGCACGGCTGAAAAATGCTTGCAAGTTGCAATATACTAACGCACACCATTTCTTTTTTCGCATTACAGACGCAAGATTCTGTAGTAATGTAGTCCAGACAGGTTGAGGTATTTCAAGAGGATTTATTGTAAGATGTTAAGTATCCTGGAATAAGCCCCACCAGGAGCAGCCAGCAGGCAGCTCAGCCCCATCATCTACACACCGCTGAGTGTCCTCAACGCTAACTGGTGGGGCTCTGAAGCCAGAGTCTTTGCTTGATATTTGATGAGGTTTGAATCTCTTGTCTTCTTGAAACTTGACTTCTTTAGTTGCCTTCTTGAAACTTGAATTCCATTAGTTGCCAACGTAGGTAAGATCAACTCGTCGCCAAAAAGATGTAGTAATGTAGTCCAGACAGGTTGAGGTATTTCAAGAGGATTTATTGTAAGATGTTAAGTATCCTGGAATAAGCCCCACCAGGAGCAGCCAGCAGGCAGCTCAGCCCCATCATAACTGTGGCTTATCTTCAATCAGCACCCAACATTCCGTAGTACATCACAGTGCTGAAGCATTCCACTAGAAAGGCATTGAGTGGGTAAAAGCAGACATAGAAATATGCAATAGATAGAATACAACAGATTCCCTTCTACGAACCAGAGCTTCTGAACGATGCACCAACTACCAGTACTAGGTTCTTCTGAGGTGAGGGGTCCCTTCACTCACATCTTCATTTATAAATGTATATAAACTAAATTGCTATGGGATGGTGGTGCTGCCTTCCACCACTGTTCAGTTATCATGATTTAATTCCCAACTGTATAAGTGTAACAATGTATATTGTTTTAATGTTATTGATTTGCCGGTTGGTGCTGCTAAGAAAACAGTGTACAGACCTTCTCAAATTGAAATAAACATTTTAAACTTACATAGACTTCGTGGTATTTGGTGTGGAGTGGACTAACTTACACGAGTGAGCAAATTAAAGTAAGGGTGTGCATGTGAATTGCTTCCACGACAGAGGTTGGGTGTGTTATGTTCTGGGTTGTCTACTTGTTGGTTATCTTGGGGGGAGGGTTCCGAGACCTAATAGGTATGACAAGACAGTACTATAGTCAAGCAGTGGAATTGTGGTGGGTGCGGAATTTCTGATTGAGGTGTGCAAGGAAGGTCCAACCTACCATCACCAACATCCTATTTTCTGGTGCAAATGTATGTGCAAGATCTCTACAACAGTGGTATGTCCTATAGGGTATCATATCAAAATATTAAGAAATCTGGTAGGGCTGTTGTTGCTGTGAATTTTCAAAGCCTCAACATCAATAAGAGTAAAAGTAGTACAAGACAACGACCCAACGGATTGTACGAGCTACTGGTGAATATGAGTTTTATATTACAACCTTTCACAAAGAGTGGCACTGGCCAACTGGGCAAGACTAGCTACTACAGTACAGACAGACAGACTGATAGTATGTAGTAGTACTCAGTCATCATAGCGGAGGCAGGGAGAAGCTTTTTGAAACCGTACAGATCGAAGGATAATTGGTGGTAAAAAAATAGCATTTGGAAACACACTATAGTTCGGGAGAAATGGGGCAGTAAAAGTTATGGAATAAGAAATATTATTAAAAACAAGAAGACTTACTGGGGCCAGCAGAGGAGCCTTCAGCGGTGTCCTCCTGGTGGTGTTCCTGTCCCGCCGACTGTCCAGTCCCTGTCAGTCTGCCCCTGGGTGCTGATGGACAGGAGAGATATAAGAATTAAGAAAGAGACAAACATTGATGGATGGTGTCAAACAAATACAATATTTTTCAACAACGGTCAAAAAACACTTATGTAAACAACAATTGCAATAACTACATTGACCGATCTCATCTGGTCAACATGTAATATCGTGGGATTCGCAGTTCGACTACTTAAGTTACTATTTATCAACAGTAATCCATTCTTCCATTCTGATTCCAGAAAACTAAGTTACAAGTAAGCCTAAGTATTAGTACAACGTACCACCCAACCTAGCCCACCTATTCCAGGCATGCCAATTGTACATTAAGTATGTATTTCCACTGTATTCCTCAACAATGTGTATGATCCAATCATGGAGGACACATGAACATGACTACATTTTTTGTATACACCAAATTTTGGTTTGATTGATGCTGATCTGCTACTGCTAAGTAACTGCAAAGCCTACCTCCACTCATTGAACAAACTAGAAAAGGTTCTAAAGACTGCCGAACTAGCAGCACGTCACGTAACTGAGTGAGGGGGGGCATCACGCATACCACTAACCAATTAGAAGCTCATACAAAGTACCTAAACCTAAGTATCAATCCGCCCCTATCTATTAGTGACAGGACAAAGTAAGGAGTGGACGTGAGTCACTGTAGCATTACGTAACTTAATTTCTCTAAAATAAACTCGTAAAGAATCACGCTAAGCAAGCGCAAACGCAAAGCTGCAAACAAGTAAGATTAGTAGTAGCGCAGAAGAGCACCTGTGTCATAATCACAGAAGACTTTTAAACGTTATTAACCTGGAATGTATTGTAAGCAGCAACATTCTAGCTGGTTGGAAGGAAAAAAAGATATTCGCAATATATAACATAGAGCAGAAGAACAGACACAAAGTTGTAATAATTAAATAGGTACTCACCAAGCCCCGGGACCTCCACTCCTAGCAGGTCCAGCAGGTCCTGCTCACGGTCCAGGATGTCGGACCATCGGTGCGTCAGCTGTGCCTGGGTGCGCCGGACCCCAGAGATGCGCGACACTGCCCGGCGCACCTTCCCCCACCGCTGCCGACGCTCCCGGAGGCCGTACCCAGACCCAGGCCTGCCACCTGCTGCCAGGGTTGAGGGGAGGTGGCGCTGCACAAAGAAAATTAGTGCAGCCAACTCCGCCTCCCCAAATAAGGCCCGTGCCTGCACCCCTTGTGGGCGCCGCCTTCCGCAAGGAAGGCGGTCGCGGCTCTGGCTGCGCCGGCGAACAGCCCTGCCCTTGGACATGGTTCTGGGGACGGGGCGGGAAAGAAAAGGTAAAATAAATAAAGGAGTAAAGGAAATAAATAGCGGGCAATACAAAGAGAAAAAGTAGCTAAAAAACAAAAAAAAAGTAGACAAAAACCAAAAATATAGAAGCAGGAAAATAGTTAGAGAAATAATAAGTAATAAAGATCCAAAAAAAGTGGCTATAAAGAAAGGATTGAAAAGATTTAGGGAGGATTGAAAATCAGGCCCCAGAACCATGCAATAGAGTGGAAAACAAGATGGCCGCGCCCATTGCGACCACGTGCGCAAGTTCGCGCAATATTTTCTCCCCGAGCAAGCAAAAAGCAACGCGATCAAGTAAAAGCGGTCGCGAACAGGAAATATCGACCGCGAACATGCATTGCGCGACCCGGAACAGGAAGTAAACATCGCGAGAGGGCGGGACAAGTGAAAACAAGATGGCCGCGCCCGTGAGCAACCGCATGGGTAAGTTGGCGACCCGCGATCACGCAAAAAATACCGCGAACAGTCGGCAAAAAAACTTCCGCGTCTTCGCGATATTTCCGGCGTGTTTGCGGAGATTTTCTGCATTTTCGCGATAATTTGCGGAAGTTAATTCCGCAAATTCCGCCCACCCCTACTTCTCCTGCATCTTGGTGATACATTGCTTTTAATTCAATACAGGAAGGGGACTCACTCAATCTGCGCAATGCAAATGACTGTGACTTAACAGCACCGTCTATCATGATGATGGCGAAAGAGACGGATTGCAGCGTTAACAAGATGAGATGGAACAGGTAATGATTGATGCCATGCATTGGCCGCAGAATCGCAGACTGAATGATGTAGATTTTGTTGTGTTTGTTGCGCATGAATTTATGTAATTGTGCACTGCCACTAATCAACTTTCTACAGAACACACTAATTTTCCCCTTCTTGCAAATAAGATGTGTGTACTTCTCCTGCATCTTGGTGATACATTGCTTTTAATTCAATACAGGAAGGGGACTCCCACAATCTGCGCAATGCAAATGACTGTGACACAACAGCACGGTCCATCATGATGATGGCGAAAGAGATGGCCCGTTAACTTAAGATGAGAAGGAACAGGTAATGAATGATGACAATTAATGGCATGCATTGGACACCTGACTCTGAGCTATTGGTCTTTGTGTTTGTGTTATTTGTTTGTTGTGCACAAAGTGATGTCAAAGTGTACTAGTAGTAATCTATCTTTCTGTACACAATAAAGAATGATTCAATTCAGTGATATTTATATTTCTACTCTTGTTGTGTCATAAAAATTATACTTATACTGCAGGCCGATCTTCAGTCAGTAAAAGTATCAGAGATGATGATGAAGTCAGGAGGAGGATGTTTCAGGAGTGGCATAAAACGGAAGGAAAAGCCTAAAGGTAAACACGTCAACAACAACCACAGCAGACCCAAATGTCTGTGTAGAAGTTGAATAGAGTGTAGCGGTGGGATGACTGCAGTGCATTGATTTTACTAACTTAAACTGTAAAATGCTATGTTTGGAATGGATAATGTGCTTTGCGTTTGTCCAACTCTTTGAGAGGAAAAAAAAGGACTCTAAAGTGTTAACGTAGGATGTGCTAATGGTAAGCACTGTGGGCCTGATCTCTCCTGTTACTGTTGATGGTCAATGCTGGAAACAGACTAGAGTAGAGATGATGCATATGCATACATGCCACCTCGGAAAGTGTTCTTGTTGCACTACACCATCACTTGTGCATTTGTTTTCACTTGATTTCTCAATATCCCCTTTGGTTTTCAATCTAAAATTACAGTCCGGGCCTTGGCCAAAACTTTGTAAAACATTACAATGCATATTAATTAATTACCTTACCAATCAATCACCTTTTTTTCCAGCCGGGCAGTGGCAAGTGGCGAGGCGACACACCCAACATTGATGGACGAGAGGAGCAAGAGGAATGCCGAGATGCAAAAATCCAGTCCACATTTTTGACCAGGATAAGACAGTAACAGTATCCACTTTTAACATCTTTTAAATAATTTGATTAATATCTTGTATACAATCTTTACAACAGTGTGTTCTTGGAGTTGTTATTATCAATCATCATTAGGTTTGCTCTGTGTTTACGATTCTTCACTACCAATATTTAAAATTTCTATTTGCTATCTGTTAAAGTATTAAGGCCGGAACAGAACAAGAAATAGAAGTTTATGTAATCCGGGTCTCTCATCATCATGCATGCATTGCCTTTTTCTCCCTTAACATATGGATATGGTAGTCTTCAATGATTGTCGTTTGTTTGTCTATGTATGCATACTGTTTTTCTATGTCAAACCTTTCCCAAAATCCCCCTTCCCATCCATTCAACAAACCCTAACCCTCTTCCCCCGGGCTGTGTAACTTATTGTCGAGGTGTAACTAAATTAAATTTACACTAATACTTAATCACACACTTGCTGGGGCGGATGTGGTGAAAGCAACACTACTTCAATTTCAATGCAGAGCGATCATCTTCTTCTGCTTGCCCACCCATGAGTAGGATATTTCAGAGGTTATTTTATTTAACAAAGGAACATATGCCTCAGCATGAATTGCCGGCATTGATTGGATTTGTTTGTTGTCATTCCTCATATACAGCACTAACTGTTAGACTGTAGGCATAGTCAAGTGACTCGAGTCGACACAACTATAGTTTGTAACTCTGTCTAGTAGGCCATCCTCATAACCACCATTCAGTTTTTTTGTCAAATATTTGAGCATATAATTGTTGCTCGGTAAGTTCTGTAATGTACTTCATTCAACTACTCCTCTAACAGTCTCTCAAAGGCGATTGACTGTCTCCTTTTCTTTTTTTGGAAATGCTGCCACCCTGCCAGTGTCTACTACTACTACTATACTACCACCACCACCACCCCAATCATGGCATCTTCACCATGCAGCCAGTGCTGTGCCACAGTTGAACATAAACATCAAGCACCGGTAAGAGAGAAGTTTGGGGGAGGCAGAATTAATAATGGACATGTTGTCAATGATTTCATTTTCACACACCACTCCAAAGAATGCATAGACTAGAGGACAGACTGAAAGTACTAGAAGGACCAGTCAATGAGTGAGGTGTGTCACATCTATCTGTTTGTGTCTTATACAGTCAGCTAATTATTGAAATCAAACACAGGCTATGGGCGGCCATGCACCAGCAAGGAAACAGTGTGATGTAAAACAGTTACCCCACCTACAAAACATTAACAACATTGCATGTAACATAGAAAAATATATTTAATTTACCCTAACAAAAATAAACTAAACCCACAAAAGCTGACCCACCCCCCTCCCTAACCCCAACCACTGTCCACAGTAGAAAAAAGTCTTAACGGCCAAACGAGTAAAGAACAAGAACAGGAATTAAAAAAGGGGCAGTGACAGGGACTAACTGGTGGGGCGGGACTGGAGGAGGACACGCATCTGGCGCATCTCATCCTCTAAATGGGCGATGCGGCGTCTAAGGCCGCGGCAGTTGCAGCCACAGTGGGGGGGGGCACCGGAGATGGCAAGGTGGCGGCGGGCAGCCGCCAGACGGTGGCGCCGTACCGCTGGAGGGCGGTGGCTGGGGCCCGGGGCACTGGAGGAGGCTTGAATTGCTGCTGCAGTCTCCTCCTCCTCCTAGGCTAGGACCTCCAGCCGCCGGTATTCCTGCTGGATTGCCTCCAGCTTCCGGCGCCGTGCCTTGGCGGCCAACTCCTTCCGGTTGAGTTTCGGAGTAGCAGTGTATCAAAAAGAAAAAAACAAGACAATTGTAAAATATAGTCTTAATAAAACAGTAGGACAAGGTAATTATTTATACACATAGTGGCATGGTAGAGTAGCACTCTAAAATAAAGCACAGTAGTACATAACATTTTAAATGTCGCCCGTCCTTCTTCCTTCCACCTGTCTTACACTTTTTAGTTGAACAGTGAACCAGGTGCTCTTCTCCATAAAACTTTCAAAGCGGAGTTGAAATCAGATAGATGAGGCCATTGGTTACTCAATACTCCGGCTCCTAGTCCTATACCAATTAAAGGGAATTCTAGTCTTCTAGTTCACTCTTCAAACGTCCCCAACAACTCATACTTACTTACGACATCGGATAGCAGGCGGACTTTGTCCGCCCGCCATCCGACTGCTAAAAAGGGTGGGGGTCCCGTGGGGACAATTAATTATGATGATGCGCCCGGCACAGTGGTGGGTGCACCCTGTTTTTTAAAATTTAAATTCTGGTTGGCTTTGCTGAAAGCAATGCTAAAATGTTGTGCTGCTTTTCCAAGCACAACATGATGGGCCCCGCACGGAGCCTGTCACGTTTTGCTTTGAAAGTCGGGGAGGTACCATAGCATAGGTAGGTACCCTCCATGGGGGCCCCCAAGCATACTCTGCAATGTGTGCATGCCTTTCCGTGGCGGACGGCAATGCCGCCACGCAAAGGCATTCCAAAATGCAGATTATATGGCTGGCGGTGTGGTGAGAGAGACACCACCGCCATATTGAACCCTTTTCCGCCTGGACATGTCTGAATATTTTCTACAGGGATGGCGGGAGGTTTGCCCCTGCGGTGACGGCAGTGAATTCCAGCCGGCCCGGCGGGGGCAATACGCCCACCATCCTAATGGGGCCCTAAGTCACAACTGTACAGTATACATATACATACAGTACACCCTTGCAGTGAGTGTGCTGTCAAGTTCAACAATAGTTAAGGATTATGAATCTAACTTACCACCGCCTGCCACTGGTGCTGCCACTCCCCCTACCGCTCCGTTGCTATCTGCAACTGCCGCATCCTCGCCCTCCGCGTCGCCTTCGATGGCCCCGGCAATGGTGGTCGGTAGTGCGCCTAGAAAACATTACACATTTATTAGGCGTCATATACACCTCCCCCCTATTGATCAGTAACAAGGTTGAATACTAACATACATCACTAGTACAAATCAGGTAGTAGTAGAGTAGACACTAATAGTTATATGATCATTGTAGCCTTTGCTTGATTAGCCCTAGCCATGCACATGTGACGTTACCTTTACCTTGCAGCTTCTTAAGACACCTTTGAGCCCACATGACCTGCCTCACACTGCTACTGTCTAGTCTACGCGCTGCGTACAAGCGGTCAACAAACATTAACAAGCCACTTTTTTAGGAAGAACTGGTGTACTACTGTTACTGTTAGTCCATATTGCTTATCCATAGATGCTACACTTTTTGGCACGGCTGAGAAATGCTTGCAAGTTGCAATATACTAACGCACACCATTTCTTTTTTCGCATTACAGACGCAAGATTCCCTTCTACGAACCAGAGCTTCTGAACGATGCACCAACTACCAGTACTAGGTTCTTCTGAGGTGAGGGGTCCCTTCACTCACATCTTCATTTATAAATTTATATAAACTAAATTGCTATGGGATGGTGGTGCTGCCTTCCACCACTGTTCAGTTATCATGATTTAATTCCCAACTGTATAAGTGTAACAATGTATATTGTTTTAATGTTATTGATTTGCCGGTTGGTGCTGCTAAGAAAACAGTGTACAGACCTTCTCAAATTGAAATAAACATTTTAAACTTACATAGACTTGGTGGTATTTGGTGTGGACTAACTTACACGAGTGAGCAAATTAAAGTAAGGGTGTGCATGTGAATTGCTTCCACGACAGAGGTTGGGTGTGTTATGTTCTGGGTTGCTTGTTTACTTGTTGGGTATCTTGGGGGGAGGGTTCCGAGACCTAATAGGTATGACAAGACAGTACTGTAGTCAAGCAGTGGAATTGTGGTGGGTGCGGAATTTCTGATTGAGGTGTGCAAGGAAGGTCCAACCTACCATCATCAACATCCTATTTTCTGGTGCAAATGTATGTGCAAGATCCCTACAACAGTGGTATGTCCTATAGGGTATCATATCAAAATATTAAGAAATCTGGTAGGGCTGTTGTTGCTGTGAATTTTCAAAGCCTCAACATCAATAAGAGTAAAAGTAGTACAAGACAACGACCCAACGGATTGTACGAGCTACTGGTGAATATGAGTTTTATATTACAACCTTTCAAAAAAAGTGGCACTGGCCAACTGGGCAAGACTAGCTACTACAGTACAGACAGACTGATAGTATGTAGTAGTAGTAGTAGTAGTACTCAGAGTCATCATAGCGGAGGCAGGGATAAGATTTTTGAAACCGTACAGATCGAAGGATAATTGGTGGTAAAAAAATAGCATTTGGAAACACACTATAGTTCAGGAAAAATGGGGCACTAAAAGTTATGGAATAAGAAATATTATTATAAACAAGAAGACTTACTGGGGCCAGCAGAGGAGCCCTCAGCGGTGTCCTCCTGGTGGTGTTCCTGTCCTGCCGACTGCCCAGTCCCTGTCGATCTGTCCCTGGGTGCTGATGAACAGGAAAGATATAAGAAAGAGACAAACATTCATGGATGGTGTCAAACAAATACAATATTTTTCAACTACGGTCAAAAAACACTTATGTAAACAACAATTGCAATAACTACATTGACCGATCTCATCTGGTCAACATGTAATATCGGGGGATTCGCAGTTCGACTACTTAAGTTACTATTTATCAACAGTAATCCAGTCTTCCATTCTGATTCCAGAAAACTAAGTTACAACTAAGCCTAAGTAGTCTTACAACGTACCACCCAACCTAGCCCACCTATTCCAGGCATGCCAATTGTACATTAAGTATGCATTTCCACTGTATTCCTCAACAATGCGTATGGTCCAATCATGGAGGACACATGAACATGACTACATTTTTTGTATACACCAAATTTTGGTTTGATTGATGCTGATCTGCTACTGCTAAGTAACTGCTAAGCCTACCTCCACTCATTGAACAAGCTAGAAAAGGTTCTAAAGACTGCCGTACTAGCAGCACGTCACGTAACTGAGTGAGGGGGGGCATCACGCATACCACTAACCAATTAGAAGCTGATACAAAGTACCTAAACCTAAGTGTCAATCCGCCCCTATCTATTAGTGACAGGACAAAGTAAGGAGTGGACGTGAGTCACTGTAGCATTACGTAACTTAATTTCTCTAAAATAAACTCGTAAAGAATCACGCTAAGCAAGCGCAAACGCAAAGCTGCAAACAAGTAAGATTAGTAGTAGCGCAGAAGAGCACCTGTGTCATAATCACAGAAGACGTTTAAACGTTATTAACCTGGAATGTATTGTAAGCAGCAACATTCTAGCTGGTTGGAAGGAAAAAAAGATATTCACAATATATAACAAAGAGCAGAAGAACAGACACAAAGTTGTAATAATTAAATAGGTACTCACCAAGCCCCGGGACCTCCACTCCTAGCAGGTCCAGCAGGTCCTGCTCACGGTCCAGGATGTCGGTCCACCGGTGCGTCAGCTGTGCCTGGGTGCGCCGGACCCCAGAGATGCGCGACACTGCCCGGCGCACCTTCCCCCACCGCTGCCGACGCTCCCGGAGGCCGTACCCGGACCCAGGCCTGCCACCTGCTGCCAGGGTTGAGGGGAGGTGGCGCTGCACAAAGAAAATTAGTGCAGCCAACTCCACCTCCCCAAATAAGGCCCGTGCCTGCACCCCTTGGGGGCGCCGCCTTCCGCAAGGAAGGCGGTCGCGTCTCTGGCTGCACCGGCGAACAGCCCTACCCTTGGACATGGTTCTGGGGACGGGGCGGGAAAGAAAAGGTAAAATAAATAAAGGAGTAAAGGAAATAAATAGCAGGCAATAGAAAGAGAAAAAGTAGCTAAAAAACAAAAAAAAAGTAGACAAAAACCAAAAATATAGAAGCAGGAAAATAGTTAGAGAAATAATAAGTAATAAAGATCCAAAAAAAGTGGCTATAAACAAAGGATTGAAAAGATTTAGGGAGGATTGAAAATCAGGCCCTAGAACCATGCAATAGAGTGAAAAACAAGATGGCCGCGCCCATTGCGACCACGTGCGCAAGTTCGCGCGATATTTTTTCCCCGAGCAAGCTAAAAGCAACGCGATCAAGTAAAAGCGGTCGCGAACAGGAAATATCGACCGCGAACAGGCGCGAACATGCTGCGCGACCCGGAACAGGAACTAAGCATCGCGAGAGGGTGGGACAAGTGAAAACAAGATGGCCGCGCCCGTGAGCAACCGCATGGGTAAGTTGGCGACCCGCGATCACGCAAAAAATACCGCGAACAGGCGGCAAAAAAACTTCCGCGTCTTCGCGATATTTCCGGCGTGTTTGCGGAGATTTTCTGCATTTTCGCGATAATTTGCGAAAGTTAATTTCGCAAATTCCGCCCACCCCTATTTAAGATCGGAGCTCGCCTGGATTTTGGCCAGCTTGAGTTTTAGAGCGCCATTGTAGCGCTCTACTAATCCAGCTGATTGGGGGTGATTTGCAGCGTGGAACTTTTGCTTTATCCCCAACCCCTCACACACATTCTTCATCACTTGACCCACAAACTCACTCCCATTATCACTTCACACCATTCTTGGCATTCCAAACCTAGGGAAAAATTCCTTCACAAGGGCTTTGGCTGTGGATAAAGCAGTGTTGTCTTTTAGGGGATATGCTTCTATCCATTTTGAAAAAGCGCAAACAACAACCAATACATATTTCAGGTTGTTGCACCTTTCCATGTGGATAAGATCTAGCTGCAAAACTTCAAATGGGTATGACGGAGGTACAAAATGACCAGCTGGAGTTGGGGTTCCCCTACCAGGGTTGTATTTTAAACATACCATACAATTCTTGACCACATTCTCTGCACACTTGGGAATTCCAGCATTCTGCCATACTGGAGCCAACAACTTACAGATTCCTTTCATACTGATATGTGCCATTCCATGTGCCATAGTAACCACTGGAAGCACATATGCATCAGGTAACAACCATCGCCTATGTTCTGACAGATCAATCCAACAACCATTCTCATCCAATTTACCCGTACTTTCTCTCCACTTGCTCAACTCTTTCTCTGTGGCTTCAGCTTGAAGGGACTTCACACTCTCTATCGTGTTTTCACACATTCCAACATCACCAACCCATCTTGCAGGGCCCGCAACATACATTCGAGTCTTCACATCTTTTGCTGTTTCTTTCGCGATTTCATCAGCAAACGCATTACCACGACCAACATCATCAGTGATTTTCTTGTGCGCACTGCATTTCTTAATCGCGACTTGTAACGGTAGGGTCAGTGACTCAAGGAGATCATTCACCAACTTGCCATTCTGAATCTTAGCTCCATGCGAAGTCAGGAACCCACGTTCTTTCCACAATCGCCCAAAACTATGAGCCACGCGAAAGGCGTACTGGCTATCCGTATATATGTTCACTTTCATTCCTTCAGACAACACGCATGCTCTTGTAAGGGCAATTAGTTCTGCTGCCTGGGCCGAATTATGTGGCACACGTGCAGTTTCCACAATCGTGTGCAAAGTCGTGATAGCATATGCAGCAGTCGTATCACCATTTGGAAGCTTGAAGCACGAACCATCCACCCATAAAGTACCATCACACTCAGTCAGGGGAGTATCTTTGAGATCCACTCTCCCTTTCGTCTCTTCTTCTGTTCTGAACAGACAATCATGTTGCTCAATCTCATCTAGGTCTGCTGGAATTGGCAATAATGTAGCTGGATTCAACGTGTTGCATCTTTTTATGTGTATATGATTTGCTAACAGTGTTAGTTCATATCCTGACAGTCGCGCACTAGTTAAGTGCTGTGTCTTGGTCCTGTTTAACAATGTGTCCACAGCATGTAGAACCATAACAATCAATGTATTATCCATTACTAGTCCAGCAGACTGCTGAATAGACATAGCTGCGGCGGCTGTGGCTCTCAGACAACTTGGCAATGCCCTCGCTACCGGGTCCAAGGTTGACGAAAAATATGCGCATGGACGCGGTCTGTCGCCAAAAGGCTGTGTCAACACTGATAATGCGCAACCATCTTTTTCATGAACATACAATGTAAAAGGCTTGCTGTAGTCGGGGGTACCCAACACAGGAGCTGAACATAATGCATTACGCAATTCCCAAAAACTTTTCTGACACTCCTCAGACCATGGGATAGGATTCGGTGTGTCTTTACATGTTAATGCTAACAAAGGTTTTGCCAGCAAAGAAACATTTGGTATCCAATGCCTACAGTATGAAGTAATGCCCAAGAAAGCACGCACTTCTCTCTGTGTTCTAGGCACACTCAACTGTGCAATGGCTTGAATTCTTTCTGGGGTCAGTTTCCTTCCCTCCTTCGATAAGAGATGACCTAAGTAGGTCACTTCTTGTCGACAATATTGCAGCTTTGAGAGAGACACTTTGTGATGGAAGGCAGACAAATGACGCAACAATGACAATGTAGCGTCTTTACAAATCTTTTCAGTATCCGCGGCGATTAGCAAATCATCAACATACTGAATGAGGGTAGCACCACTAGGTAAAACAAGTGCATCAAGCTGCGCTTTCAAAGCCTGACTGTATATTGATGGACTTTCACAGTAGCCCTGTGGAGCGCGTTTAAAGCGGAAGCTGCGACCTCCTAAACTGAAGCCAAAAATGTCTCTGCTCTCCTCTGCAATTGGGATGCTAAAGAAAGCATTCTTTAGATCGATCACTGAGAACCATGCAGCGGAGGCTGGAATCATAGTTAACAAGGCAGTTATATCAGGGACAACTGGAAACTGTGGCACAACAATCTTATTTACCTCTCTAAGATCAATCACAAATCTGTAAACAGGTGGCTGTGAAGGGTCCGTTCGTTTTAAGACAGGTAAAACAGGACTATTGCAAACGTTGCCTCTTGTCTCTTCAATTACATCCTTTTTAATCAAATCACTGACAATTGCTAACAACGCTTTCTGACCTTCATTGGAGATCTTATACTGGGGAATACGTGGCAATCTAACATTGGCTTTTAAAGTGACCACGTATGGCGGTATTTCCAAAAGACCCACATCATTGGGACCAGTAGCCCAAAGGACATCCGGAAGGGATGACAATTCAGGTGGCATTGCATTCTTAGACAAATACATTGGGGAAATCACTTTCTTACCTAATGTAAGTTGTACTCCTGAGGGAGAACAATATAGCGTTGCATGCAATCTTTTTAGCAAATCTAATCCTAGCAGATTTTCACCACAACCTGTCGTTAGGATGAGGGGTGCTTTTAACTCGCAAGGTCCAACAGAAAGTGACATAGGACTAGAAATCGGGTTCCTAACTGGGGCGCCAGAAAAACCTACTGAAACATTTATTTCGCCAGACAAAGGCGCGCCAGGGAGTTTTGAATGCATAATTGAACTCTTTGCAGCACCAGTGTCTAGCAGAAAGGGCTCTGTTACACCCGCTGTAGTCACTTTAACATATGGTCCGCTCTGATCCACTGGCACTGAAACAACTCCCTCTCTCTGTCTACGGCTGTCCTAGTAATCATTACTTTCCACATTGTCGTCTTCTGCATAATAATCATTATTGTAGTACTGAGCTGTATTACCAGTTGCATTGGCCTTCTGATCAAAGCTATTTATCATATTTTGAGGTGGAAGAGGACGCGCGTTCTGGGGAACATTTCCACGCCCCCTACCTCTAGGAGCTTGCTGACCACCTCTACCTCTTGCGCCATACACATTACCGTTACGCTGCATTAATTTAGGACAACTATACTTGAAATGACCATCCTCTCTGCAATATGAACATTGATTGGGACCTACAGGGATACGTGGTTGATAATACCCATTCATTTGCTGATTATTCTGAAATTGTTGGGGTTGCTGATAGATACCTTGGGGCAGATTTATGTTGCACTTGCGCCACTTTTGCGCCACCGTTGCGTCACTTTTGTGACGCAGCAGCGGCGCAAATCCTGCGCCATGGTGCGGGGTATTTACAACGTGACGCATCTGGGAGATGCGTCACGTTGTAAAGCCCTGCGCCACATGTAGGCGTTCCAGGGCAGGTGGGGGCGTTCCGGCGCAGGAACGCCTCCTAAAAGTGGCTGAGTGAAATCTACAAGATTTCACTCAGTCACTTTTAGGCCCATGCTGCATCAAAACCCTGCGCCTGCTTGAAGCAGGCGTAAGGATTGACGCAGCATTGTACAGATAGGGCCCCCCAGAACATTGCTGGAGCTGCGTCACGCTTGCGACGCAACTCCAGCAATGCGCCACTTTTATGGCACAGATGCATCACGCATCTGTGCCGTTTTTGCCCCATGGTGCGCCGCATTATAAATGCGCAGCTGTGCGCAGCTGTGGCGCATAATAACTGGCGCATCCCTGCTGATATGCAAGGATGCGCCAGTTATCATAAATCTGACCCCTAGTGTTTGCCTATAATTATTCTAAGCCTGCTGTAAAAGGACCTTTGTTTTCAGTTCTTTCGTTTTCTTATCTGTTCTATCCTTCTCATCTTTATCTCTATTTTCATAATACTGTGCAGTAGCCAGTATTTGCGCTGAAGAGGAAACAGCCCAGGAACTTTCTGAATCTTTTAATTTCTTACACAACTCGGGAAGTAGATTCTGCACAAATTTATCCACAAATAACCGTTGGCCACCTTCAGTACTCATGTCTTGACCACTGTGGTCGATAAACGTTTCTTCAAACCTTGTAAAGAAATCGGACACTGTCTCATCTTTCTTCTGCTTACATGCAGATAGTTTATCCCAATTTACGCGCATCGCGGGCATTATAGTCTTCATGTAGGTAATAATTCTACCAGGGAGTTCTGCTACCAAAGGGTCAGGCTTCGCACCACCAACTTGGCCAGCATCTGCAGCAATGATATTAGCCCATGTGTTACCCAATTCTGCAGCGTGATCTACATTACGAATGGATCCCCACAAAGGCTGTGGAACCACATTCCCAAACAACATATCTATGTCAGCCAGATTCATTACACACGATTCTGCAGTTTGTGATAACTCCTTATAATATCCTGTAGGGTTTTTACGGGGGTCAGGCAATGTCTGCTTAAGCGCTAACACCTCAGAACGTTTCCAAGGGACATGCACCCAAACACGCTGAAAATATGGCTGAACAGGTGGGTTAGCAGCCAAATCACCAGGTCTCCAAAATGGAGGAACCTCACGCATTGGATATTGGCGTGCTTTTACCTTCTTCCCCACAGGGAAATCCTGCTCAAACAACGATTGCTGGCAATCATCATTTCTGAAGGACAGGAAAGTCGCAACTGCTTTATCTACATTGGGACCCACAATTGTACCTGTTCCAAAATCCAAGCGCACTCGACACAACTCCTGTGGGTTTGGGTTTGAACCATTATCCTCCAATTCCTCACAGAGGAATTCACACATTTTATCAAAGACATACCTCTGTTTTGGGGCATCCCATTGGTGAAAAACGTTAACAACTGATTCCACATTATAGAGTGAAGGGAAACCAATCCACCTACGCGCCAGATGATCTAACACCTCCTTCTCGTCAGAACCAGGTAGCTGGCTACGCAATTGCTTACGCTGTAAGCCAGGAGTCGCACTAGATGACCCAAAGAGAGGCGACATTAAACTAGTAACTACAGTAGCTAGTCGTTGTCGTGCTGAAGGAGAAGTTGAGGCGAAAACGGGGGGATAGACAGAGGGAAGAAAAGCGGATTCAGATACAGGTACCTGGGTAGTGTAAGAAGGAGCGCCAGGGGAGGCAGCTGATGTGCTAGGCAAAGTCGCAGGAAGCGCGGGGGCAACAGGTAACAAAACTGGCGGCCCTTGAGAGGGCTGCACTATAGGGGTAGGAGCCAGCTGAGGAGGAGCTGGCGGTTGTGGGAAGGCTTGCGGCATATTTACTGGAGGCTGCACATTTACAAGCTGTGGAGGCGCTGTGGCATTCTGCGCATACGGGGGTGGCGAACTTAGCAAATGGGACATTAGGGAATCTTTCTCTTTCTCTTTTGTCTCATCTTGCACAAGGGGTGACAAAACAGGGTAACATTTATCAATCCCTAGTTTGCGCTGTCTATGCAACTGCTCATTCATTTGTTCCTCCTCATTATCTTTAAATTGCACAGCTGCTTGCATCATTGACATACCTCTTTCTCTCTTATTCCTTTTTGCTAGCTTAATTTCCTTCTGTTTGGCTTCCTTTCGCCATAGGCGGAAAGAATCAAACATCGCCGGCCGGGCTTTCTTTTTAAACAATTTAACTTCCAAATTATCTAAGATATCTGTATCGAAACTACCATTTTGGGCCACTTTAAAACACCGTCCTTTCTGGTGTATCGGATCCATACTTCATTATATGCAATGGGGCCCACGCCATGTTTTACATAAAGCTCATAAGTTGGAGTTCCAATTGGAGGAACCGGACATGAATCCTCTAACTGGACATCCCTTCCACAACCCAAACAAAACAATCTTCCAAATACACTAGAACGAGGCATCTTCGCTCAGTAGTCTAGTTTCGAACTTCAAAGGATTATCGATTACGATAGTCTCGTGAATACACGAGTCCTCTGGCTTTGGCGCTTGCAAACTCCAAATCAAAATGATCCCGAAGGATACCAAAAATCCCAAAGGATACCAAACAAACTGGGAGACGCTCCACTTATACTTAACTGAATATCGATGATCGATGGCGTCACCAGAAGGCTCTCTCGATTGATTCGCTCTACCAAAATCGTCAAGGGTCCAAAACAGGGCGATTAATCAGGGCAGCAGTCCTTCGTAGCCGTCGGGACGCGGAGAACCTCGCAGAAAAGACTTTCGGACCACGTCGACATGCAGGGGTCGATGAAGTGGGGGCCTTCCTCAGGAATTTCCACACGAAGCTCCTCACGAACCTCTGGCTTGGACTGGTACTGCTGAAATCGCCCCACGTGGGCGCCAACTGAAGTACTGGGAATTTTAAGCCCAGCGGTGCAGGGGAACACACCCTAAGACTTCGGGTTCTTTCCTGTTTCAGACCTACAGAAACACAGAGTCTTCTAGGTGAAGTCAAAGATCAGTTTATTGGCTGCAGACCAATTACAGGTATCCGAGAAGTACAACAGCATGTATGTTCTCAGGAGACTGCTTAAAATTACAGAAACGGGCTTCTCCTTAAATACAAAATATCATGCTTCAGGCACACATTCCTTGTTTTACGATATGGCCATATACATGTATACATTACAAACGAAAAGGCAGAGTCATGATGACCATCCCACATTCCAGTTAAGCCAGCCCACAATTATTTACCCAGCAAGGCTCAGATCCCACATCAGATATCAATAGGCCCCAATAAACACGAACATCTCCTGTTTGGAAAACAAGCCATAAAGCAGGAAGGGTCAGGTGTGAAAGAGATTAGCCGGAGGCTCGTGTGGGATGAAAAGGCTTTATGGTGTGTCAAACCCTGATGCTAATCACAGGTGGCCGTAGGACGGGGAGCTCGTGAGACCGGACTGACCTGGGGCAGCGGAGCCAAGCTGCCCAGGTCACAGAGAAGTCAAAGGAAGGTACATGTGTTCTAAAGGCCCGTATTTGCTCGTAATAGGTAGCCTATGTGAGGGCAACCATAAGATGGCCACCGCTCCAAGATGGAACCCACGAAGTCAATGCATAATAACGTATACATAGTGCATTTACCAGTGAAACGTTATATAAAGCACTTGTACATACCGCATTGACCATTCGCGGTTCGCTAATACCGGGATAGACAGGGGTAGGGCCCTGTCTCCCACGCGGTCCCAAATTTAAAAGTACCACAGATGGGCAAGAAGGAGGGTGCAGGGGCATGCACAAAGGATGATGGAGGATAGAAGGGAGGGTCAGGACCTGTGCACAGACAAGAAAGTTCAGGGGAAGGGGCCTCACAACAGACCGCACGGGGCAGGCAGGAGGAGCAGTTGCAGCACAACAGACCAGGGAGGGCAGAAGGGTGTGGCAGTACAATGGACCATGTAGGACAGGAGGAAGAGGATAGGGACATGGCATGTGGACAGGCAGGGTGGAGGTGGCAGGGACAGGTTACAGTCATCTGACAATGCTAGGCAGGTGGGAGGGGAGTGGCAGCTCAACAGAACACTCAGAGTAGATAGGAGTGGCAGGTCCATGGAACATGGTGGGCAAAAAGGATGGAGCAGGGGCATGCACAAAGACATCGGAGGGCAGGGGGAAGGAGAATAGGGGCAGCAAGCTAAGCACAGAGTTTAAGCAGGAGGTCAATGATGGGGCATAGAATTGGGCAATGGAGGGCAGGAGGAGTGGACTGGTACATCATACTAAATTGAGGGCAGTGGCAGCACATCAGACCATGCATGGCAGGAGGGAGGAGGCTAGTCCATGGATTCACACAACAGAGGATAGGGAGGAGGGGGATGGGGCAGCAAGCTAACTGTTCAGAGAAGGCGAGTATTAGGAACTTTATTGTTTTTAAAACGTGTGTCTGCGCGAACTACTTAAAATATGAACAAGTATGCAGCATAATCTCACTTTTATTCAGGAAGAAGAGGACGTTTGTGACTGTGACTCCGGGGTCACTTGGCAGAAACACCCCCTGACCCTCCACCCCCTATCGCAAAATGTAATGCCCGTGAAAAGGGTAGGTGAACACAGTGTTATATAGAACATAGTCCTGAGAGCACGATTGAAAATGAAAACTAGATATAGTGTATGGTATAAACTATGCACCAAAAAGTGTGATATAAGATGAACCGGGCGTGGAATATAATATGCAATACATTGTGCGCAGTGACAGATTCATTGGAGAGCGCGAGATAGCACAGGCACTAGCGCGTGCTATGCGATATGCGCCTTGGAGTGTAATATGCACAGGGCAGTGTTGTGTAACCTAACTAGTCTCTAAAGTTGTAATATAAAATATGTGCTGGGGAGTGTAACGTTGCATATGCACTGTGACAAAGATATGGATCCCAGATTGCAATATGTATGGTATAGCACTGTGCGTTATAACATAGGTATCGAGGAAGGCACGTTAGATGGGGCAATATAACCCGTGCGAAGACAAGTGTGGCATGACATATTCACGGGGGGGTGTTACAGTGCACATGGGCTAGAGAGTGTCATAGCATATGCACTAGCTAGTGGAATACAACACAGAGGTGTGTGGCACTCAGCAGGCAATGGTGGGTGTAACACAGCATTGGGCTCTGCCAGGAGCGTGCTGTGACTCTCAAGTGATGTTCGTCCCCTTTCCAGAGAGTAAAATAAAAAGTATTACACATCCGGCAGTGGATGTGTGTTTTATTAACCGTGAGGGGGGTTTCTTGCATAGTTTTGGTCGAACTTTTGTCGAATCCCCTTTGAATGGCTTGGTGTGCATGTGTATTGAATGTGCCCGTCAACAGCTACCCATGTTTGTATCAATAAACGACAAGGGTGTCTACCGGGATTAGGCACGGTAGGACATCAGACATGTCAGAGCTTCACTAGTGGTGTAAATACATTCCACGTGGATTCATTGTATGCATAGTCGCCTTTTAATGAATATCATGCAAATCGTCATGGTGATAGGTAAGTACGGTTTGTCCAGCATGTCCTAGGTGTGTCTATAAATATATATTTTATAAAAATAATAAAAAACAGTGGCCGGCCCTGGGGATTGGGGTCAAAAAATATATCATTAGGAGACAGGCCCTGGGGGATGGGGTCATCAGGGCCAATAAATTGGAATAAGAAGGGGAACAACACAGCCCCCCTTCTTAAAAAATTAAAATAAATAAAAGACTGGCATCGTGCCGGAGGCCACGCCCCCTCCTTGCAGCACTCTGCAAACGCGCCCCCTGGCGAGTTGTAAGTTGGGGAATTAATTCCTCTTCAATACTGAGGGTCCCTGAGGGCCAACTAGCCCAACAGGCATCTCCAGTATGCGCCAGGGAGCTGCGCTGCAGACAGGTGTTCTGAGGCCAAGCCCCTTTTTACACCTCTCTGCAACGCAGCTCTGTGGCGCTTACTGGAGGTACCTAGTGGTCTAGTTTGACCCTAGGGACCCTTAGGATTTCAGGGGACTTAATCTCTCAACTTAGAACAGCCACAGGGCGCCTTTACACAGTGGTGAAGGGAGGGGACGGGGCGTGAGGTGACGTGTGCAAACACGCACTATGGCACGTTTTAAATTGGGGATATAATTTTCCTTCAATACTGAGGGCTCCTGGGGGCTAACTAGCCCACCAAGTGCTTCCAGTAAGCGCCACTGAGCTGCATTGCAGAGAGGTGGTCCAGGCCGTGCCACTTTTTACACCTCTCTGCAACGCAGCTCTGTGGCACTTACTGGAGGTACCTAGTGGGCTAGTTGGACCCTAGGGACCCTCAGGATTCAAATGAACTTAATCTCCCAACTAAAAACGGACACAGGGCGTGTTTACACAGTGGTGAAGGGAGGGGACAGGGCCTGAGTTAAGGTGTGCAAAAACGCCCTGTGGCCTGTTTTAAGAGGTCGTTTTAATCCCCCTGCCCTATTATATACTAGGGGCTTACAGAGGAGGTCATGCTAATCACAGGGGGACCCCAACACATAATGTTCCCTGGTGTATGTAGGTGTTTTCACTGTATTCTAAGTGTCTTTTAACATAGCACAGGCTCTAGGACTGGTTAGTCAGACTCAGTTACCACCAGTATCCGTCTGAAAAAGTTGAGGGTACAGGATGATTTTGCAAAAAGGCTTCTTTCTGCTCTTCTTTTTTGTTCTTTCTGCACGTTATCCTTCTTCCTGCACTTTTCTTCGTCTTTGAAGACTTCTGTTGCTTCTTTCTGCACTTCTTTTTTTTCTTTCTGTGCATTTTTTCTTCTTTCTTCACATGTCCTATCTCTGTAGGCATAGTTAGAAATTAGCATTTAAAAAACCTTTGAAATTCACAGAAAAATCCATAGGTGTCAGGCACGTTATAGTTAGGAATTAGCATTTAAAAAACCTCAGAAATTCATTGAAAAAACCATAGGTTTCAGGGGTGTTTTAGTTAGCTGGACTTTTCACTTGTACAAAACCATTGAAATTCCCCCGTTATAATTAGTTCAGCTAACTATAACTCGCGCGCCCGCAATGCACTGCTGATGACGTCACATATTACATCACTCATGACATGGTCAGTGACATCACTCATGACATCACTGATGACATCTCAAATGACATCACTACTGAACGGATTTACACCATTTAAGCAAAAGACACAACTCTGAACCAAGGTCTACCTTTCTGCCAAATTTGGTGTAATTCCGTTCTGCAGTTCGGACTGTAGCTGCATCAACAGGTCCTATGGGAAATTGCATGGGGAAAAAGCGTTTTGGGACCCCCCCTTTTTCTCAGCCCCCGCTTGACGAATCACCACGAAACTCTCAGGATAGGAGCGGACCGGAGCTGGCCAAACGTTTGGAAAATTTTGCGAAGATTCGTCAACCGGCGCCAGACTTATTGGGAATAGAATGTTGTGGATTTCCTATGGAAAATAGGCCCTAACTATAACTACCCACTGGCGACCGCCAGTAGGTAATATATATTGTATATATATATATATATATATATATATACATATATATATATATACATATATATATATATTATCCACTGGCTGTCGCCAGTAGATAGTTATAGTTAGGACCGTGTTTCCATAGGAAATCCGCAACATTCTATTTGGAATAACTTTGGCGCCGGGTGACGAATCCTCGCAAAATTTTCAAAATAGGTGGGGCGCTCCGCTCCACTCCTACCCTGAAAGTCTCGGGGGGGATTCGTCAAGCGGGGGCTGAGAAAAAAGGGGGGTCCCAAAACGCGTTTTCCCCATGCAATTTTCCATAGAGACCTTTAGTCCAAGGTACAGCCCGAACGGCTGAACAGAATTACTTGAAATTTGGCAGAGAGGTAGTCCTCAGCTCAGGGAAGTGCCTTTTGCAGGTCTGGTGTCAATCTGTTCAGTAGTTCCTGAGAAAATCAAAAGTAAAATCACATATATATCTGGGCGGAGCCTAACCACACATCTCATCGTGAGATCTGATTGGCTGTCAGCACTTCATCCAAGAAGTGTTGGCAGCCCTCTTGGGACCAATATACATGATACCACCTCATTTAAAAGCATTGCAGTTAATAGAAGGTTTTAAGACTTTAGTTACATTATAAATCATTTGTTGATGGTACCATACCCATTTTAGGAATTGTGGTATGTTCTAAGGTGATTTTATCATGTGAAAAAGCCTTCTGCTGGGATATCATGAATCATGTTTGAGAGAAAACTATTTTCACATGATTTTCCCACAGAGGTTTGGAAGGTGATCTATAAGCTAAACTGAGAGCATATTTTCTGTAAATTCACATTATCTTTCTTAGCCATGTGAGAATGAAGTCTGACATTCTCAGTAAAACATGTACATCCAACAAGGGCAGAGACTGTCAGTTGATTCCTTTGTGTTCTACTGCAGCTTCCCAGAGTGTTCCAAAGAACAACTAGAGCGCTAACACTCCTACTTATGATAAACGTATGGCACACCTGAAGCCATCTTGATTGGAATAAAGTGGTAACTCTTATAACATTTAATTTAAAAAGGAACAAAATGAGGGGCTTCATTTTGCCATAGAATGTATGATTAGTGCTGCAGAAAGAAAAATTAGGGCACGTTTTGAGAGACTTCTCAAATCCTCTTCTATTTCATTAAAGCATTCTGACATGCAGACTGAAACATGCACTTTCAATACCAGCAGCAGACTTCCCTGGTGAGCAGTAGCTTTACTACAGTGATCTAATGAGCAACTAGAGTGCTAACATTCTGAATTTATGGCAAATGTGTGACACATCTGAATGCCTTCTTCATTGAATCAAAGTAAAAAACTGAGAGTATGCCTACTGAGGAGACTGTAGTAAATGAGGAAATTAGGAAACTTCATAACAAGTCTCCCAAGATGGCCACCAGAGACAAAAGAGCCCAAATGTAGCACAAATATCACCGAGATGTAGCCCAAGTGTAGCCCAATGACAGAAATCCCAGAGTGTTTTAAAGAACAACTAGAGCGCTAACAGTCTTACTTATGACAAAAGTATGGCACACCTGAAGCCATCTTGATTGGAATAAAGTGGTAACACTTAAAACATTTAATTTGCAAAGGAACAAAATGAGGGGGTTCATTTTGCCATAGAAATTATGGTTAGTGCTGCAGAAAGAAAAATTAGGGCACATTTTGACTTCTCAAATCCTCTTCTATTTCATTAAAAGGTTCTGACATGCAGACTGAAACATGATCTTTGAATACCAGCAGCAGACTTCCCTGGTGAGCAGTAGCTTTACTACAGTAATCTAATGAGGAACTAGAGTGCTACCATTCAGAATTTATGGCAAATGTGTCACATCTGAATGCCTTCTCGATGGAACCAAAGTAAACAAGCATTGAAAATGCAATAGGTCTCGCCCTCATTTAAGTTAAAGCAATTCTGTTTGTTATTAGGTGGCTTTTTAGCATTGCTTTTATTAGTGTTTTTCAAAATTTCATGTACATAACATGCATATATGTATATGTATGCATGCATTTATATTTGTATTTATATAGATATGCAGATTATTATATATATGTTTATATATGTATGTATATATATATACACATACATATATATATATAAATGCATATGCATATATGTGCATATGTATGCGTGTAGAGAGAGGTAGAGAGAGGTAGAGAGGTAGAGGTGTAGAGGTAGAGAGGTAGAGGTAGAGAGGTAGAGGTAGAGAGGTAGAGAGTAGTAGAGAGAGAGGTAGAGAGATAGAGAGTAGACGATGAGTAATAGTCAGTAGAGAGTAGAGAGAGAGTAGTAGAGATTAGTAGAGAGAGTAGAAGAGAGAGTAGCAGAGAGTGAGTAGGAGAGAGTAGTAGAGAGTAGTAGAGAGTGAGTAGTAGAGAGTAGTAGAGAGTGAGTATTAGAGAGTGCGTAGTAGAGGGTAGTAGAGAGTGAGCAGTGGAGACTGAGTAGCAGAGAGAGAGTAGTAGAGAATGAGTAGTAGAGAGTGGTAGAGAGTGAGTAGTAGAGAGTTGTAGAGAGTAGAAGAGAGAGAGTAGTAGAGAGTGAGTAGTAGAGAGTGGTAGAGAGTGAGTATTAGAGAGTGCGTAGTAGAGAGTAGTAGAGAGTGAGCAGTGGAGACTGAGTAGCAGAGAGAGAGTAGTAGAGAATGAGTAGTAGAGAGTGGTAGAGAGTGAGTAGTAGAGAGTAGTAGAGAGTAGTAGAGAGAGAGTAGTAGAGAGTGAGTAGTAGAGAGTGGTAGAGAGTGAGTAGTAGAGAGTTGTAGAGAGTAGAAGAGAGAGAGTAGTAGAGAGTGAGTAGTAGAGAGTAGTAGAGAGTGAGTAGTAGAGAGAGAGTAGTAGAGAGTGAGTAGTAGAGAGTAGTAGAGAGTGAGTAGTAGAGAGTAGTAGAGAGTGAGAGTGAGTAGTAGAGAGTAGTAGAGAGTGAGTAGTAGAGAGTGATTAGTAGAGAGTAGTGGAGTAGTAGAGAGTGAGTAGTAGAGAGTAGTAGAGAGTGAGTAGTAGAGTGAGTAGTAGGGAGTAGTACAGAGTGGGTAGTAGAGTGAGTAGTAGAGAGCAAGTAGTAGAGATTGTGTAGTAGAGAGAGCAGTAGAGAGTAGTAGAGAGTGAGTAGTAGAGAGTGAGTAGTAGAGAGAGTAGTAGAGAGTAGTAGAGTAGTAGAGAGTGAGTAGTAGAGAGTGAGTATTAGAGAGTAGTAGAGAGTGAGTAGCAGAGAGAGTAGTAGAGAGTAGTAGAGTAGTAGAGAGTGAGTAGTAGAGTGAGTAGTAGAGAGTAGTAGAGAACGAGTAGTAGAGAGTGAGTAGTGGAGAGTGAGTAGTAGAGAGTAGTAGAGTGAGTAGCAGAGAGTAAGTAGTAGAGAGAGAGTAGTAGAGAGTAGTAGAGTGAGTAGTAGAGTAGTAGAGAGTGAGTGGTAGAGAGTAGTAGAGAGTAGTAGAGTGAGTAGTAGAGAGTAGTAGAGAGTGAGTAGTAGAGAGAGTAGTAGAGAGTGAGTAGTAGAGGGAGAATAGTAGAGAGTAGTAGAGTGAGTAGCAGAGAGTGAGTAGTAGAGAGAGAGAGTAGTAGAGAGTAGTAGAGAGTGAGTAGTAGAGTAGTAAAGAGTGAGTGGTAGAGAGTAGTAGAGAGTAGTAGAGTGAGTAGTAGAGAGTAGTAGGGAGTGAGTAGTAGAGAGTAGTAGAGAGTAGTAGAGAGTGAGTAGTAGAGAGTGAGTAGTAGAGAGTAGTAGAGTGAGTAGTGGAGAAGGAGTAGTAGAGAGAGATTAGTAGAGAGTAGTAGAGAGTGAGTAATAGAGTAGTAGAGAGTGAGTGGTAGAGAGTAGTAGAGAGCATTAGAGTGAGTAGTAGAGAGTAGTAGAGAGTGAGTAGTAGAGAGTGAGTAGTAGAGAGTAGTAGTAGAGAGTAGTAGAGAGAGAGTAGTAGAGAGTGAGTAGTAGAAAGTAGTAGCGAGTGAGTAGTAGAGAGTGAGTAGTTTAATTTAAAAGGAACACAATGAGGAGGTTCATTTTGCCATAGAAATTATGATTAGTGCGGAAAAAAGAAAATTAGGGCACATTTTGAGTGACTTCTCAAATCTTCGATTTCATTAAAAAATTCTGACATGGGAGGAGCCTAGCGCGCAACCAAGATGGCCGCGTAGGTGCGAGGCTCCGGAGGACCTCTGAAACCTCCTACGTTTATCCTGTCTTCATCCTGCATCGGTTGAGGGGACTGTGTCGGTGAGCCTGAGCCGAGATGGTACCCGTTTCCCGTTTTCGAATCGGACCTCGGGTGCCGGAGTGAGCACCGATTGAAGTTTGCGGCCTACTTCTCTCCTGACCCCGGATTCGCGTTCGGGGGCGACCCAGTGGCAAAGTGAACAACAACGGCGGGCTGGGCCTGGCGAGTCGCGTACCCCACACTTTCACTTTCACTTTCACTTTTGCGCCCCCTTGCCGTTTTCGCAAGTGGGATCACGGCGCTCTTTGTGTTGGGGTGGCCTCGCTGGGAGACCCTGCCTGCCTGCCTGCTGTGGCCCGCTCTGCCGTCCTGGGGTGGCCCCCCGGAGTTCGTGGCCTTGATTGCTTGCTCTTCACTGCGTGACTGGTGCGGGTGTGAGACCCGCGACGATGGCCACGAAGCAGGATGGGGATCGTTTGAAGGCCAAGTCCACCCGGCGTGGCGCCGCACATCAGGCCAACATCATGGACCGCTACACCCTCCCGAAGGGGTCTCCCGGCGGATCGCACAAGTCCTCTGAGTGCCCCCCGGATGCCCCGGACTTGCCCACGGATCTGTCTTTGCAAGATGTCATGAGCGCCATTGCTGAGATGAAGGCCTCGGTGGGCCAGCAGTTCGACACTTTAGCGCACAAAATCGACGCGGTCCTCATTGATGTCAACCTTGTGAGAGCTGATCTCTCTAAGACCAACGACCGGGTCGACTCTTTGGCCCACACCACGTCGGGCCTCACGACTGAGGTGGCGGCCCTTCAAACGGAGGTGCACCAGCTCCGTCAGGCGAGTGCGCTCATGGATCGGCGCCTGGAGGACTCCGAGAGCCGGGCCCGGAGGAATAATATCCGCATCATCGGAGTGCCCGAGGGACGGGAGGAGTCGGCGGCGGATCTCTTCGTGGAGGACCTGATTACTACCCATCTCCAGCCTCGAGGGCTGAGTAAATTCTTTGCCGTGGAGAGGGCCCATAGAGTTCCCGGGGGCAGACCGAAGGTTGGAGCCCCTCCGCGGCCTCTTATTGCCCGTATCTTTAACTTTCGGGACCGGGATGCGATTTTGCAAGCTTCCAGACTGCAAGGGCTGATTAAGCTGGAGAACATGGAGGTGAACTTTTATCCTGACTTCACCCAAGCGGTCCAGAAGCAGAGACTGAGTTTCCTGGGTGTCAAGCGGCGGCTTCGAGGCATGAACTTAAAATACGCCATGCTTTTCCCGGCAAGGCTGCGGGTGGAGGTGGATGGTCGCACTCACTTTTTTGACCGTCCTGAAATGGCCGGGGACTGGCTGGACACTTTGTCTGGGGGTCATGATCGGGATGGCGGGGGGGAAGGCTGCGGGAGGAGATTGCCCACTGGACCGGGTCTGAGGTACTGATGCCGGGGCTCACTCCGGATGACGCTGCCACTTTCGGCCAAGCTTAGGGTCTTTTGTTTGTTGTACTCGTCTCCCCTCATTTGGAGGCTGTGTGGGGTCTTGAGGGGGTACTCTTGCCTCCTCTAGGGGGTCTAGCTAGTTCCACCTATATAGGGGCGACAGGCACACTGCAAGTTGGGGGGGCTGTTTGGGCTCATGCAGGGGTGCAGGGAGGGGGGAGTTTTGTTGGGGTGGTTGGGTTGGGGTGGGGTATTGTTCATTTGTACCACAAGGCAAAAGTATTGTTGTGCTATTCCTAAAGTGCTCTCGGGGGGACGATTGATCGCTTTCGGCTATGATGGGGGGTAGGGGACTGAGTCTTTTGTCCTGGAATGTCAATGGACTGGGGGACAGGATAAAACGGGGTGTGGTCCTGCAGTTTCTGAAACGAATTTCACCTGATATAGTTTTTCTGCAGGAGACGCACCTCATTGGCAACTCCTTTCGTGCTATGAATCGACGGGGCTACCGCCTTCTGGCCCATTCGGGCTTCACGTCTGGTTCCAGGGGTGTGGGCATCATGGCTAAAACCTCGCTCCCATTGGAAGTTGATGAGGTGCTCCATGATGACAGGGGACGTTATACGGTTCTGGTGGGTAGAATGGAGGGCAGAGTGATTGTTTTTGTTTCTGTCTATGTCCCGCCAGGGTTGCAAATGACTACTTTTGCGGATCTGGGGCGCCTCCTCCTTGGCCTTCTGGAGGGGATTCTAGTGGTTGGGGGGGATTTCAACGCGGTGGTTTCCGGAACTGAGGACCGTCACCCCCCTAGGGATCTCCCCCGTGCCCAAGCGTGGTTATCTGGCCTCTTGGATACTTTGGGGTTGGTGGATTGTTGGCGTTTGAAACACCCTACGCAGAAACAGTATTCCTTTCATTCCGGGGCCCATGGCAGTCTCTCAAGGCTAGATTATGTCCTGGTGCCGGCGGCGCATGCGGGGAGGATCGGGGAGGTGCGCCATTTGGCGCGGGGTATTTCAGACCACTCCCCGCTCCTGTTGCACTTCGACATTCTCCCGAGGGGGGAGGGTAGGGTGGTCCCGATTAATCCCTGGTACCTGCGTGACCCCACCATTCGTGCAGAATTGGTTAAATCCCTTAAGCGATATTTTGACGATAATGTGGGGTCAGTGTCATCGGCGGTCTCCCTGTGGGAGGCTTTCAAGACGGTACTCCGGGGGGAGGCCCTGTCCCTTATTTCCCATTCCCGGAAGCGCGAGCGGGAGGAGGTGACCCGTGTTGAAACTGAGATAACCGAGTTGGAGGGTGACCTGGAGTGTGGGGTGACGGATGACAAACTACATGTTCTCCGACTCAAGCAGGCGGCCTATAGGGCCCTCGTTACGGAGGCGGCCAGGGGCCTCAGTAGAGAGCAACAGGGGAGACTGTATGATGTGGGTGATAAGGCTGGGAAACTGATTGCGTGTCTGGATAAAAAGGAGAGAGCGAGTCGAGTTGTCCCGTCGATTGAGAAACTGGATGGTGTGTGTGTCACTGAACCAGAAGAAATCGTTGATTGCTTTGCAGAATATTTCCGTGGGGTGTATTCCCCGGTGTCCTCCCGCTCGGAAGATGATTCCCATGCCCTGCTCAGGGATATCGCGCTGCCTTCCCTTTCGGAGGAGGACAGGGTGTCGTTGGACGCCGCCCCAACATCTGAGGAAATTGCCCTCGCCATACGTTCGGTCGCTTCCGGCAAGGCCATGGGTCCTAATGGTCTTCCTATCGAATTGTACAAGCTGCGACCGGATACGCTGGCGCCGCATCTCCGTGCTATGTTCCTCGCGGCCCGTTCGGCGGGTTCCCTCCCGCTAGACCAGCGTCTGGCTACTATCGTGGTTATTCACAAGGAGGGGAGGCCGCGGGACTGGGTCAGGTCCTACAGGCCCATTTCGCTGCTGAATGCGGAACCCAAAATTCTCGCCAAGGTGTTGGCCAATCGGCTGGTTGGTGTGGTGTGCGATCTGATTCACCAGGATCAGTCCGGTTTTATCCCTCATCGCAACACTGCGCTCAACCTGCGGCGCTTGCATGGGGTGCTCGCGCATGTCCCGTTCATACGGGAGCCGGCCATTTTGGCGTCCCTGGACGCCACTATGGCGTTTGACACACTTGAGTGGCCATATATTTGGGCGACGCTGGCGAAGTTTGGGTTTGGCCCGGGATTCATCGGTTGGGTGAAATTGTTGTATTCCGGACCGCTGGCGCAGGTGGCTGTAAACGGTAGAGTGTCGGCTCCGTTTGAGCTGGGCAGGGGCACGCGGCAGGGCTGCCCGTTATCGCCGCTCCTCTTCGCGCTTGCCTTGGAGCCCCTGGCGGAGTGGCTGCGGTGGCATCCTTCTATCCGTGGTCTCCGATGGACCCCCGAGTACGAGGACCGCGTATCTCTTTACGCTGATGATATTCTTTTGTACCTGGCTTCCCCGCGTAAATCGCTGATAGTGCTGGTCGATGTATTGCACTCATTTGGCCTCAACTCCGGCCTAGTCATCAATTGGGCTAAATCTTGTGTGTATGTCCTCTCCGGGGAGGCTCCTATCCTTCCGCGGGGTTGTCCTATCCAGATTGCCCCGCGGGGATTTAGGTACCTGGGTATCTTCATTACCCTGGACGCGGAGGCCCGGTATAAACAGAACTTGCTTCCCCCCCTCCAGCGCCTGAAGGATGATGTTGCGCGTTGGAGGCGCTTGCCGCTCTCGCCGCTCGGCCGGGCGGCATTGTTTAAGATGATGTCGCTGCCACGTTTCCTGTACGCCTTACAGAACACAATGGACGTTGTCCCGGCGCGCTACTTTCGCGAGGTGGAGAGTTTGCAGCGCCGCCTGTTCTGGGAGGGTAGACCGCGTATTGCCCTGGCGAAGCTGACGCTCCGTGGTACGACGGGGGGGTTGCCCTCCCAGACATCAAGCGATATTACTGGGCCTCCCAGCTGGCTGCGATAAATCACGGCCTTTACGGGCCCGCTCTAAACCCGGACTTTGAGATGGATAAAATGTTACTGCCGGGCGGCGACTATAATCGGGCGCTTTATTCTAGCTCGCTCGACGCACGTCTGACTGGCCCCACGCGGGTCATGGTGCGAGTGTGGCACGCGGCTAATTTGGCGATGGGGTGGAAGGATCGTTTGACCCGGGCGACGCCACTATACGCATCTGAGTGGCTGGGCTCCCTGTGGACCTCGAAGGGCTTTGAGAAGTGGGACATGATAGGCATCAGCAGGGTGGGCGATCTCTGGACGAGGGGGGGATTCAAAACGTTCGATGTGCTGCAGACGGAATTCCAGTTGCAGGACAGGGAGTACTTTCGGTATATGCAGATCCGTCATGCGTTGTGCTCCGTATTCCCGGACGTTGCCTCCATCCCGGAGTACTCCCCTCTGGAGGATAGAGTGCTAGATGGGCATGTACCGGACGCCACGATTTCATTAATTTACAACAAACTCATCAATGATCGCTCGGGACTGCTGGCTGGCCTTCGTGAGGCGTGGGGGGCTGATGGATTGGAGCTGGATGACGAGGACTGGGTGTCTGCGGTGGCCTCCCCGAAAGAGGTGGCCATACCGGCTCGCCTTCGCTTCGTCCAGCTCAAGATACTCCATAGGGTCTATGTTACGGGGCCGAGTCTGATGCGTATGGGCTATGCTGTGGACGGGTTGTGTAAGCGTGGGTGTGGTTCTTTGGGGACCTTTCTCCATATATTGTGGGAATGCCCGGAGGTGGCGCGATTCTGGCGTGGTGTGCACGAGGTCTTGCAGGCAGTTACGCATGTGCCGCTGCTGTCCGAGGCGAGGAGATGTCTCTCAGTGCCGCAGACGTGGTGGGTGACTCTGGGATATATGGTGGCCAAGCGTGATATTGCGCAATTGTGGGGTTCCCAGAGGTCACCGACTGTCTCGGCGTGGAAGGACAACATGGATTGGTGTATGTTTCGGGAAAAGGTGGTGTATGTTGCGAGAGGTAAGCCTGGGAAATGGGTGAAAGTGTGGGGCCCCTGGAACGCCTACCGTGGGGGAATCTGTACCCCGCCGCTGGCGCCTGATCCGTCGCCGGCCCCGTCTCCATAGCCTGCTTGTCTTCCTGGTTCTGGGCTTGAGTCCACTTTGTCTCCGTCCCGACCTATCCCCCCCCTTGATATTCCTGTGGACCGGTAGGGTCCCCCCCAGGGGAGCACATGCTATTGTTTCCGATTGTGGGTTGCCTTGTGGACTTGTTTTCTTCGTTATTTATATAAAAATGAAACCGTTGTGTGGGGTCCAGATGGTGTGGCTGCCAATGCTTCTTTCAACTCCTGTGATCTCTCTTCTGCCGCAGCGTGTGTTCTACTGTTTGTATTATATGCTCTTTCTGTCTGCTAGCGGCCGGCCTGAAGGTTGTAGGCCCATCTTTGTATATCTTTTGGATTCTGTAATAAACGGTTTCAAAAAAAAAAAAAAAAAAAAAAAAATTCTGACATGCAGACTGAAACATGCACTTTCAATACCAGCAGCAGACTTCCCTGGTGAGCAGAAGCTTTACTACAGTGATCTAATAAGCAACTAGAGTGCTAACATTCTGAATTTATGGCAAATGTGTGACACATCTGAATGCCTTCTTGATGGAATGAAAGTAAAAAACCTGAAAGTATTTCCTACTGAGGAGACTGTTGTAAATGAGGAAATTAGGAAACTTCAAAACAAATAAGTCTCCCAAGATGGCCACCAGAGACAAAAGAGCCCAAATGTAGCACAAATATCACCGAGATGTAGCCCAATTATAGCCCAATAACTTCCCTGGTGAGCAGTAGCTTTACTACAGTGATCTAATGAGCAACTAGAGTGCTACCATTCAGAATTCATGGAAAATGTGTGACACATCGGAATGCCTTCTTGATGGAATCAAAGTAAACAAGCATTGAAAATGCAATAGGTCCCGCCCTCGTTTAAGTTAAAGCAATTCTGTTTGTAATTAGGTGGCTTTTTAGCTTTGCTTGTATTAGAGTTTTTCAAACTTTCATGCACATACCATGCATATGTTTGCATATATGTATATGTATATGTTTGCATGCATTTATATTTATATAGATATGCAGATTATATTTATCTGTATATTATCTACTGGCGGTCGCCAGTAGATCGTTATAGTTAGGATCGTGTTTCCATAGGAAATCTCAAAATTCTATTTTGAATAACTTTGGTGCCGGTTGACGAATCCTCGCGAAATTTTCAAAACTAATGGGGCGCTCTGTTCAGCTCCTACCCTGAAAGTCTCGGGGTGATTCGTCAAGCGGGGGCCGATAAAAAGGGGGGGTCCCAAAACGTGTTTTCCCCATGCATTTTCCCATAGGACCTTTAGACACAGCTACAGCCCGAACGGCTGAACAGAATTACTTGAAATTTGGCAGAGAGGTAGCCATAAGGTCAAGGAAGTGCCTTTCGCAGGTCTGGTGTAAATCTGTTCAGTATTTCCTGAGAAAATAGCATTTAAAAGCATATCAATATCTATACGCGCGCAGGGTGCGCGCACTGTGCAAGCCCTGTGCGTGCACCCTAACGTGCGCGAGCGTAATTCTGATTGGTTGTTAGATGTCAGTAAACATTCAAATCGGTCGAAATCAGGAAGTATCGGCCGCCATTTTGTCTGTCGCACTGAAAAGGAAAGGTGGAGACCGTGAATAGGGGGCAGAGTAGGGAGTTCTTGACCCCCTAGCCATTGTCAGTGGGTCACAGTAGGACCACGAAGGGCAAAAAAAAAGATTTTAATTTTTTTTAAAAACATCGCGAGGTGCGCGCTCTCTGCGCGCACCCGAAAAAAACCAAACAAAAAAATAGAAATGAAAATCACGTTTAAGTGTTTAGATATTAGGTGGCTCTAAAAAGAGCCCTTGTGTTTATTGAGTGTTTTTCGGTACCTACAAGTAAGTACCGATGCAGAGTCTAAACTTCAAGAGGAAGACTCTGTTCCCTTCATCATTATTATTATTATTATTATTATTAGAAATTTTTATAGAGCGCGTAGTCACCCTGAGGTATCCCAGCGCTAAGGATCCCTACACCTGTGGGGTCGGGGGTGAAAAAAAAAGGGGGGGGGACATCAATTTTAAACAGATGTGGTTAAAAAAAAATTAAGGGAACAAGTGTGTTTTGAGTCGTTTCCTGAATCGCAGGTAGTTAGGTTCTTTCCTCAGGTCTCGGGGGAGAGCGTTCCATAGGCGAGCTGTGTGGATCGAGAAGCGCCTTCCACCCGTGCGGGCTTTCTTGAATCTCGGCAAGATGATGAGGGACTCCTTGTCCGATCGGAGGGATCTAGGGGCTTTATACGGTTGTATAAATTTCCTCAGAATGGGGGGGCCCTGATTCTGCAGTAGTCTATGGGCCAGGCTTAAGGCTTTGAATATTACTCGTTCCCTTACTGGAAGCCAGTGAAGGAGCTTCAGAGCAGGTTTGGCTGAAGCTCTGGCAGGGGTGTGCGTGAGGATCCGGGCGGCAGCATTTTGGATTTTCTGTAGTTTGTTTAGGGTTGCTTCGGGTGCGCCCAGGTATATAGCGTTGCTATAGTCAAGCCTGGACAGTATGAGGCCTTGGATGAGAAGTCTTTGCGATGTGGGTGGAAGAAGGGGCAGGATCTTTCTCATCGATTTGAGTAGCCCGAAGCAGGTGCCTGCTACTTTTTTGGCCTGCGTGGAGAATGAAAGGTCTGTTTCAATCCATACTCCCAGGCTTTTTACTTCCTGTTTGGGGGCAGGGGGGGGTCCCAAACAGGGTGGCCAGATGTTCAAAGGGAAGGTGAGTCCTTTCTGACCCAAAAGGAGAGTGTCAGTTTTAGAACCATTCAGCTTTAAGGCTGAGTTATTCATCCACCCTTGGATCTGCGTCAAGCAGTTAAATAGGTCCGCAGGCTGTTGACTAGGGTGGGAAAGGGAGACAACTAGTTGTGTGTCATCCGCATAACTGACAATGCTCACTCCGAACGGGGTGACAACCTCCTCCAATGGGGACATATAGATGTTAAACAATGTGGGGCTCAGGGAGGAGCCCTGAGGCACGCCACATTGGAGGGGTGTGTCGGAGGAGCGGGTGTTATTCTCCCATATCTGGAAGGAACGTTGGGCCAGAAAGGAGGAAAGCCAGGATAGAGCGGTGCCTTCTACTCCTACCTTCTTGAGCCGTTTGACCAGGAGTTGGTGGTTGACGGTGTCGAAGGCCGCGCTCAGGTCGAGGAGGATCACTGCCACTGATCCTCCCTCGTCCAAGAGCGCTCTGGCCTCCTCCACTGCTGCCAGGAGGGCGATGTCGGTGCCCTGTCCTGGGCGGAAGCCTGTCTGCGAATTTTTTAGCAGATTATTGGATTCAAGAAACTGGGAGAGTTTCTAATTCACCAGTTTCTCGGCGACTTTGCTGGTCCCGGGGAGGAGGGATATTGGTCGGTAGTTGGCCAGTTCAGCTGGGTCCAAGGAGGTTTTTTTTAGCAACGCCTTAACGACTGCCGCTTTCCAACTAGAAATGTACACCGTCTCCTCTATAAATGTCTTGCATGTTGTAACGCAAGTTGTTGTGGTATATAGAACCCATACCATAGTCTCTGAGGAAAGCAGAAATAGACTTATTGACGTGCTTTCTTGCTTTGTCAATTTGCGGACAAAATTGGTTGGACCAGTTCCACTTTTGCCTTTGGCATATATTAGAATATACAAAGGCAGTTTGTGGAAAAAGTGACATCAATTGCAGAAAGGTGTCCTTAATAAGCATTTCCAGACCTACCCCAGTTAAAGTGCCTAGGTCATTACCACCACAGTGCACAATAATAAAGTTAGGCTGTGGGAGATGTAGAAAGGTTTTCACCAAAGGCATTAATTGGTGCCACTTTAACCCTCTCTGACCAATCCATTTAATGTCTTCATTTGGCAAAGCAAGGTCTTTGAAAATACCTCTTTTTTCTGCATACTTTTCACTCCAGAAGACATAGCCATGACCTACAATCCACACTGTGAACATCTTCTAAGGAGAACAGGATGCACTCAGGAGGTGTCTTACAGTAGAATGGCAATATGAAAAGAAAGACAGTTCAAAAATGGAGGCATACATACTTTTTTTTAATAAAAAGAACTCATTGGCTGATTCAAACCATTTTACAGTTAAAACTAGGCTGTATGTTTACATTTTTAAAAGCATGTTTTGGATTGGTAGAGAAAAATGTGTTCCCACTGAACATTACTTTGGATTTGCTGTTAGGTTTGAAAAGTCAAGCACTCTTGCTCTTTGGATTTGAAACATTGTGTGCTGAACTTCTGACCTCTCTGCTCACACCTGTGTTTCATGAGCTGTTGCTATGGTAGCAGGCAGAAGTCATGTTGGGGGAAGGGATGATTTGGAAAGGGGTTGAAAGTTGCAACCAATAGAAATGTGTGATTCCATTCGAAAAAATGTGGGAAGGTCTGTGATTTTACATTAACATGTATATGTGGGAAAAAAGAGAGGGAAAAATTGCCATTTACTGATTGTGGAGAGAGGAGAGAGGTGTACAGCTCTGAGATTCTGGCTCTGATAATCTGCTGTTTTAGTGCCACATTTCTTTCTCAACTAATTAATTTTAAAGGTGAGTTATGAGTTTGAGAGGGGAAGTATGTGGTGTATTTTGATATACATAATAGAATTGTCATTCTTGTTTTAAAGTTGTGTTTTACATTTTGTGATTTAGGAGAAATTTAACTGAATCTTGAACTAGTAAGATATTATGGAGTATGTCTTCACTGTAAGTTAAGGTGTACTGGTATCACTGAGGAATACTGTTTTGTGCCTAGAATCACATCATGAGTCTGTCTGCACACAGGATTTGTTGTCAGAGATTTAATTTGTGTTGCTCTTGTTCTGTTAGCCTTGCACTCGCAGAAAAGCAGCAGTTTGTTTGCTTAAAGTGTGATGGTTAGCATTCAGTAGAAATTAGTTACTCGCAAAAAAGAGGCAAATGCAAACACATTTGAAAATTGCATGGTACATTTTCCTACCACTTTAAAAGTGGTGTTTTACATTTTATGTTAAGGAAGATATTTAAGTGCATTGAACATGTTAGATATTATGGAGTATGTCTTCACTATAAGTTAAGGTGTACTGGTTTCACCCAGGAATACTGTTTTCTGTCTAGAATCACACCATGACACAGTGTGCATACAGGAATTGTTATCAGAGATTTAATTCGTGTTGGTCTTGCTCTATTACCCTTGCACTTGCAGGAAAGGGGCAGCTTGTTTTTTGTAATACATGGTCATGGTGTCAAGGAGGTGTTAGGACATGTGCTCTTTTCTGATTGTCTAAAATATAGGAAAAAAGTGTCAGGCTGTCACAGTAATTTTCACTTACTCCACCACAGTACTAAATGTGCTTTCAAATTGCCAAAGAAAATATCGCTTTGTGCCTAGAATCACACCATGAGTCTGTGTGCACACAGGAATTGTTGTCAGAGATTTAATTTGTGTTGCTGTTGTTTTGTAAAACTTGCACTTTTAAGAAAGGGCAGTTTCTTTTTTTCAAGTGTGTTGCTTAGCACTCAGCAGAAATCACTATCTGAAAAGTGTGTGGCAAATGAAAATACATTTGAAAATAGCATGGTACTTTTTCCTACCAATTTAAAAGTTGTGTTTTACATTTCATGTTAAGGAAGATATTTAAGTGCCTTGAACTTGAAAGATATTATGGACTATGTCTTCACCATAAGTTAAGGTGTACTGGTATGACCCAGGAATACTGTTTTCTGTCTAGAATCACACCATGAGACAACATGCACACAGGAATTGTAGTCAGAGATTAAATTTGTGTTTCTGTTGTTCTGTAAAACTTGCACTTTCAGGAAAGGGCCTGGTATCACCCAGGAATACTGTTTTGTGCCTAGAATCACACCATGAGACACTGTGCACACAGGAATTGTTGTCAGAGATTTTATTTGTGTTGCTGTTGTTCTGTAAAACTTACACTTATAGGAAAGGGCCAGCTTGTTTTGCTCAAATGTGATGGTTAGCACTCAGCAGAAATCAGAATCTCACAAATGAAAGGCAAATGCTAACACATTTGAAATCAAGAGGGTAGATTTTCCTTCCAATCTTGTAATGGGTCAGGTAGTTCCTACATGTTCAAAACTCCAATTAACCCTTACCACACATGTACTCTTACACACATATCTGCAGTCTTCATGCACTTGTAAAAGTCTCCATGCAGATCTCTCTTGCAACTGACAAAACACAGTCTCCAGAAACACACTGTTTGCACACATGCAGCAGCTTCTCCTACACTCCCATGCATAATACTCAGCTCTGTGTTGTATTTCAGATAGCAGTGTGTAACGCAAACACATTCAACGTCACCAATGCTCATTTCCTTTGCTCTACTCTAATCACTCACCCTGTAACACATGCTGATGGTCTCAAGTAGCTATTAGGACATGTGCTCTTTTTTGCCCCTCTAAAATAGAAGGGAAATGTGTCAGGCTGTCTCAGTAATTATCACTTGCTCCATCCACAGTACTAAATGTGCTTTCAAATTGCCAAAGAAAATATCGTTTTCTGCCTAGAATCACAGCATGAGTCTGTGTGGACAGAGGAATTGTTGTCAGAGATTTTATTTGTGTTGCGGTTGTTCTGTAAAACTTGCACTTTCAGGAAAGGGCCAGCTTGTTTTGTTCAAATGTGTTGGTTAGTACTCAGCAGAAATCGCTATCTCACAAATGAGAGGCAAATGGTAACACATTTCAAATCAACAGGGTAGATTGTCCATCCACTCCTGCAATGGGTGAGGTAGTTCCTACATGTACAAAACTCCAATTAACCTTTACCAAAGATGTACTCTTACACACATATCTGCAGTCTTCATGCACTTGTAAAAGTCTCCATGCAGATCTCTCTTGCAACTGACAATACACAGTCTCCAGAAACACACTGTTTGCACACATGCAGCAGCTTCTCCTACACTCCCATGCATAATACTCAGCTCTGTGTTGTATTTCAGATAGCAGTGTGTAACGCAAACACATTCAACATCACCAAGGCTCATTTCCTTTGGTCTTCTCTAATCACTCACCCTGTAACACATGCTGATGGTCTCAAGTAGCTATTAGGACATGTGCTCTTTTTTGCCTCTCTAAAATATAAGGGAAATGTGTCAGGCTGTCTCAGTAACTATCAATTGCTCCATCCACAGTACTAAATGCGCTTTCAAATTGCCAAAGGAAATATCGTTTTCTGCCTAGAATCACAGCATGAGTCTGTGTGGACAGAGGAATTGTTGTCAGAGATTTTATTTTAGTTGCTGTTGTTCTGTAAAACTTGCACTTTCAGGAAAGGGCCAGCTTGTTTTGTTCAAATGTGATGGTTAGCACTCAGCAGAAATCAGAATCTCACAAATGAGAGGCAAATGCTAACACATTTGAAATCAAGAGGGTAGATTTTCCTTCCAATCTTGTAATGGGTCAGGTAGTTCCTACATGTTCAAAACTCCAATTAACCCTTACCACACATGTACTCTTACACACATATCTGCAGTCTTCATGCACTTGTAAAAGTCTCCATGCAGATCTCTCTTGCAACTGACAATACACAGTCTCCAGAAACACACTGTTTGCACACATGCAGCAGCTTCTCCTACACTCCCATGCATAATACTCAGCTCTGTGTTGTATTTCAGATAGCAGTGTGTAACGCAAACACATTCAACGTCACCAAGGCTCATTTCCTTTGCTCTACTCTAATCACTCACCCTGTAACACATGCTGATGGTCTCAAGTAGCTATTAGGACATGTGCCCTTTTTTGCCTCTCTAACCACAGTACTAAATGTGCTTTCAAATTGCCAAAGGAAATATCGTTTTCTGCCTAGAATCACAGCATGAGTCTGTGTGGACAGAGGAATTGTTGTCAGAGATTGTATTTGTGTTGCTGTTGTTCTGTAAAACTTGCACTTTCAGGAAAGGGCCAGCTTGTTTTGTTCAAATGTGTTGGTTAGTACTCAGCAGAAATCACTATCTCACAAATGAGAGGCAAATGGTAACACATTTCAAATCAACAGCGTAGATTGTCCATCCACTCCTGCAATGGGCGAGGTAGTTCCTACATGTACAAAACTCCAATTAACCTTTACCAAAGATGTACTCTTACACACATATCTGCAGTCTTCATGCACTTGTAAAAGTATCCATGCAGATCTCTCTTGCAACTGACAATACACAGTCTCCAGAAACACACTGTTTGCACACATGCAGCAGCTTCTCCTATACTCCCATGCATAATACTCAGCTCTGTGTTGTATTTCAGATAGCAGTGTGTAACGCAAACACATTCAACGTCACCAAGGCTCATTTCCTTTGCTCTTCTCTAATCACTCACCCTGTAACACATGCTGATGGTCTCAAGTAGCTATTAGGACATGTGCTCTTTTTTGCCTCTCTAAAATATAAGGGAAATGTTTCAGGCTGTCTCAGTAACTATCACTTGCTCCATCCACAGTACTAAATGTGCTTTCAAATTGCCAAAGGAAATATCATTTTCTGCCTAAAATCACAGCATGAGTCTGTGTGGACAGAGGAATTGTTGTCAGAGATTTTATTTTTGTTGCTGTTGTTCTGTAAAACTTGCACTTTCAGGAAAGGGCCAGCTTGTGTTGTTCAAATGTGATGGTTAGCACTCAGCAGAAATCACTATCTCACAAATGAGAGGCAAATGGTAACACATTTCAAATCAACAGGGTAGATTGTCCATCCACTCCTGCAATGGGTGAGGTAGTTCCTACATGTACAAAACTCCAATTAACCTTTACCAAAGATGTACTCTTACACACATATCTGCAGTCTTCATGCACTTGTAAAAGTCTCCATGCAGATCTCTCTTGCAACTGACAATACAGTTTCCAGAAACACACTGTTTGCACACATGCAGCAGCTTCTCCTACACTCCCATGCATATTACTCAGCTCTGTGTTGTATTTCAGATAGCAGTGTGTAACGCAAACAAATTCAACGTCACCAAGGCTCATTTCCTTTGCTCTACTCTAATCACTCACCCTGTAACACATGCTGATGGTCTCAAGTAGCTATTAGGACATGTGCTCTTTTTTGCCTCTCTAAAATATAAGGGAAATGGGTCAGGCTGTCTCAGTAATTATCATTTGCTCCTCAACAGAAGTAAATGTGCTTTCAAATTGCCAATCAAATATCGTTTTCTGCCTAGAATCACACCATGAGTCTGTGTGCACACAGGAATTGTTGTCAGAGATTTAATTCATGTTTCTCTTGTTTTGTAAGACTTGGACTCGTAGGAAAGGATCAGCTCATGTGATAGGATTTGAAAAGTTGAAAAAAAAAATTGTAATGAATTAAAATTACATAAAGGTATTTTTTTTTTAATTTTTGCAGGTATTGCTGAGCAACACTGAAAAAAATATAAAGATGCCTATAAAATCAAGAAAGAGAAAAGCAGTTTCTCCTGAGGCACAGCCGGGAGTAGGAACCTCTGCTCAATTTTAAATTGTGTATAATTTGTGTTTTTACCTCCTTTTAAAAAAAACAAACGATCTTTGGCATCTCTCCTTGCTCAGCGCCCTGACAGCTGACGCGGGCGGGTGACTCTAGCAAAAACAGAAACGCCATTGGCCGATTGAAGGGCACGCCCCCTGCCAATAGCCACGCCCCTCTGCAGTACAAAGCGCGCGCTGAATACGAGCGCTGCGCTTTGAAAGCAGTTTCTCCTGAGGCACAGCCGGGAGTAGGAACCTCTGCTCAATTTTAAATTGTGTATAATTTGTGTTTTTACCTCCTTTTTAAAAAACAAACGATCTTTGGCATCTCTCCTCGCTCAGCGCCCTGACAGCTGACGCGGGCGGGTGACTCTAGCAAAAACAGAAACGCCATTGGCCGATTGAAGGGCACGCCCCCTGCCAATAGCCACGCCCCTCTGCAGTACAAAGCGCGCGCTGAAGACGAGCGCTGCGCTTTGAAAGCAGTTTCTCCTGAGGCACAGCCGGGAGTAGGAACCTCTGCTCAATTTTAAATTGTGTATAATTTGTGTTTTTACCTCCTTTTTAAAAAAACAAACGATCTTTGGCATCTCTCCTCGCTCAGCGCCCTGACAGCTGACGCGGGCGGGTGACTCTAGCAAAAACAGAAACGCCATTGGCCGATTGAAGGGCACGCCCCCTGCCAATAGCCACGCCCCTCCATTCACTCCTCACATAAAAGATGTGTCCTTACAGGAATAGCAGCGGGCGCGCCGAATGCGCGCCGAAGGCTCGCCAAAGGCGAGCCCGTGTGCGCCCGTCCGCGACAGGCCGGGACCAGGGGCCACAACCCCTGTCTCTCCAACTACAGATAGACCAGGCAACTCTATGTTGGCATACTCTCGTGGAGAGCTGCTCAATCTTAACACTCCTTTACCATCCTACAATTCCCTTTGTGCTAAAGTTGGACCCTCCCACACCGTGGGCCCCTTTAGCTGTCGTTACTGTAGATGGAATTGTAACTACCCGGAGCCACCCTCACCTGAAGACACACCTACCCAGGACTACACATGTATTTATGTCAATGCAAGGTCCCTCCCCAAACACTCTATCGAAATATGGGACATATTACAGGATAGCAAACCTGATTTTGCTTTTATTACGGAGACTTGGCTCGGCGAGCACAATACCCCGGATATTACTGCAGCCCTACCAAATGGGTACAAAATCATTAATCTCAATCGACCAATTAAGAGAGGAGGTGGAGTGGCCATGATATTTAAAGATAGCTCTTTATGCCATCAAGAAACAGTCACACAACTAGGCAAACACGAAGTTTTAATTATCTCCATCTCCATCAATACTCAGGTGATCCTTGGATGCGCGATCATCTACAATCCCCCAAATAGCACAATTGACTTTAGCACCCAACTTCTAGAACAAATCCTTCCATTCTGTCTCAACCATAAAAACATTATAGTCATCGGTGACTTCAATGTTCATTTCGATCTATCTTATAATCCCCTAACTAAACGACTGGCCACAGACATGGAAATTATGCAATTAACGCAGAAAATAGCTCGCCCCACACATAGAGCGGGGCACATGTTAGATCTTATATTTACTAACATATTGAAGACTAACATTACAAATATTACCCCTTTGACATGGATGGACCATTATAGGATAGATTTTACATTAAACCTACCTATAAAGACTAAAAGACCGTTAGCTCAACCGACTAACTCTACTAAATGTTGGAGTAAATTCTCTTTGGAAAAATTTAAGGAAGATTTCTCTCATATTCTCAAATTTGTCTATTGCGTGGCAACATAGAGAAAACACTAGACCATTGCTCGCGGACTCGCGCAACCAACCGATCCAAACCGAAAACCTCGGAGAAATGGTATGGCCCAGACCTAAAAATTGAAAAAAGAAAATGCACCACACTTGAGCATAAATGGAGAGTGAGTAGAAACCCCGAAGACAGAGCCACTTACAAACATCAACTGAAAATATACCACACCGCCATACGTAAAGCAAAGAAAGACTATCTTTCTCAAAAAATACTAGAGAATAAAAACTCGTCCAAGGAGCTTTTTAAAATAGTAAAAGAACTTTGCAATCCCCCCAGTCTTACATCTAATTTAACGCCATCACAAGAAAATTGCACAAAAATTAGTGACTTTTTTAGCGATAAAATTGACAAAATATATGCCTCTTTTACAAATAACAGCCAGGCCCCTGTGGAGTATCAGATGGACTCCACTTTGCAAGCCAACTGCTCTACCTTTGGCCCATTTTCAGAAGACGAGGTCACCAAAGCCATGTCAGAAATCAAATCAGGCTCGCCATGGGATGTCTGTCCACACTATATTTTCTCTCAACTAACTCCCATAATTGGCCCAGCAGTCACAAAAGTTTTTAACCAGTCCCTGGAGCAAGCTATATTCCCAGAAGTTTGGAAAAATTCGGCGGTTATCCCACTACTAAAAAAGGCGGGCGCGGACATAAACGACCCAGCCAATTATCGTCCCATTTCACAGCTCCCCTTCCTATCCAAGGTTTTAGAAAGACTGGTAACAAAACAACTGTCAAGTTATCTGGAAATCAACAATCTACTAGATGTCTCCCAAACCGGTTTTAGATCAAATAACAGCACAGAGACTACGCTCCTGGCTGTAATGGACGATATCCGAATGCAGGTCAATAAAGGCAAAACGGTCGCCCTGATACTCCTTGATTTATCAGCGGCGTTTGATACCGTGTCCCATAAACTGTTAATTCACATACTTGCCGCAAAAGGAATACAAGGTAAAGCCCTAAATTGGCTGGAGTCCTTTCTATCAAACAGATCCCAGTCCATCTGTTTAGGTAACTTTACCTCTACCCCTCGAAAGATTAAATATGGAGTGCCCCAAGGGGCAGCATTGAGCCCAACATTGTTCAATGTATACGTCTCCTCATTGGCGTCGATTGGCAAGAAATGGGGCATTAATATCTGCTCCTACGCTGATGATACTCAGCTGATGGTAACCCTAAATGGGGAAAATGACGCCAAAAGTAGACTGCAAAACTGCCTGTCAGAGCTATCCAATTGGATGCATGGTCATTATTTAAAACGAAATGCTGACAAGTCAGAAATTCTCCTCTTCGGTGGGACTAAACAGCTCTGGGATAACACCTGGTGGCCAATTTCCTTAGGTTCTCCACCTAATCCCACATCGTCCGCAAGAAACTTAGGAATTCAGATGGACACCACTCTATCGATGAAATGCCATGTCACCTCAATATGTGGCAAAGGATTTGCCATACTAAAAAGGTTGAAACAGGTCTTCCCCTGGATACCACTGGAATGCAGACAGATCCTAGTCCAGTCGCTACTAGTTAGCAGGCTGGACTATGGCAATTCTCTATTTGTGGGTATGTCGGACTACTTATTTAGAAAACTACAACTGGTCCAGAATGCTGCTGCTAAAGCTGTTTGCAATAAGAGAAAGTATGATTCAGCCACAAGCTGCCTGAGAGCCTTACACTGGCTGCCTATGAGGCAAAGAGCCACGTTCAAAATGCTATGCATCGCCCATAAAACAATATACAATACTGGCCCTTTCATTCTACGGAATAGAATTAAGTTCTATGCTCCAGCACGGAACTTACGTTCACAAGCCTCAGCCAAAGCAGCCACCACACAGAACAAGCTATCCAGGATGGGCGGACGTGCCTTTTCACACATTGCTGCTAAATGTTGGAATGATCTGCCCATCAACCTCCGACTCATGGACTCCTACCCCATCTTTAAGAAAAAACTAAAAACTGCATTATTCCCCATATCAGAATAATCAACAAGTCCCAGGAAACTGCCTTAGGTTTTACTGCTCAATATTGCAGCGCCGTGATATCCAGATAGGATGAATGTTGCGCTTTACAAGTACACTTAACAATAACAATAACAAAAGAAAAGAAACAACAACTATATTTGAAGACGACAGGTAAAAAAAAAATAGGAGGTGAAGCGTGTGTTGGAAAACAGAAAAAGTCTTCTGGTAAGCAAACTAAAGAATTTTTAAAAAATATCTTCCAAAAAAAAAAAAATGATCGAAAGATAAATTCAACAGTGTTTCAAGTACAAAACAACAACAGAGTCGACAGCAAAAACAAAATGCTAATGTAGACTCAGAAGTAAGAAAGAGTGACTTAACACGGAAAATAGATTTTAAAAACATTCGTCGAAAAATGTTTCAGAGACGAGTGATGTTAAATTTGCTAAAGGATGTGAAAAAATATAAGAAAAATCCAAATTTTATAAGAAAAAGAAATTAATTTTAAGTATTGTTACCAAGGCATTAGAAATAAAAAAAAAACTATTCATTTTAATTTTGAACAGGATGCGTAGATTAGATAAATTAGTCAATGCAATGAAGTCACAAAGCAAAAGGAAAAGAGAAGTCAAAAAAAGTAACTTTTGTAAAGTGTTTTTAGGAGAATGGAAGCATAGTTCAAGTACTGAACCATTTTTTAATGAAGAGAGTTATCTTCAAAGTAATAGTTTGTTGCATGCAGTTGACACCAATGGAAGAGCATATGAAGTTAAGGATGGTTGTGTAATGGAAAAGGAGAAAATGGTTCCAAGAAATGAGGAAGAAGTGATGGCTGATGAGGTTATGGGGAGACGTCCTAAAGCCCCAGTGTATACTTGGAATTGTAGTAGTATTTGTACTGTGCGTCAGGAATCTATTGATAAATTACGTGACTTTCTAACAGAATATAGTAAAAAGAGTGTTAAACAGAAAATTAAGGTGCTTCAAAGACTAGATAAATGCAGAGTGAGAGAGAATACTGGTTTGCAAGGACATTCTCTGGCTTGTCTATCTAGGAAAGTGTGTCAAAGTGTTTTTCACCATTTTAGAATGCTCGCTGTTCATCATACTGAAATGAGAAAGTTTGTGAGAACATTGTATTTTGCTAAAAGTCCAGCACTAAAGTTGAATGAGTTGAATAATGCTCTGTTCCGTGGATCTGTATCAGATGTAGTGAAGGCTACTGATGAGATTCAGTTTTGTTACTTTGGTCCAGAACAAGAAAGTGCTGAAAATGACACAGTTATTGATGAAAATGTAGAAGAGAATGTAGAACTTACTATTAGTAATAATTTTGAAGATGAAATGACAAAATTTGCTATCATCTCTAATGAAAGACCAAATATTACTTGTATTTGTTGCCGGAGAAGCCATTACAAAATTCAAACAAGGAATGTTGATCTGTATAAAAAAAGTGAAAATGAAGATAATTATAAGTGGAAAGATTTTGCAACATATATATTTCTGGAAAATTGTTTTGATTTGGGTGAAGATCAGCATATTTGTAAATACTGTTATAACAAGTTAGAAGAAAATAGAATGCCAGCAAGAGCTGTACATAATAAATTAGAATTGGTTGAAATTCCTCCAGAGCTTTCGGATTTAAATACGTATGAGTCTATACTTATTCAATGTGTCCATCCGTTTCAGACCATAGTGCGTATGGAGCCAAAAACAGGTAAATTACCTCCTTCGGATTTACAAAGAGGTTTAAAAGGAAGAGTTGTCTATTTGCCATTGGATTTGAAAAAAAATATGGAAACAATTGATGCAGATACTTTGGAAACTGAACCATTAGTTATTCTGGTTAATGGTGTACCTACGAAGAATAAGAAAATTTGGCAGGAGCTGGTGGATGTACGAAAAGTACAAAGAGCAAATTTGTATTTGAAAAAAAATAATAAATGGTATGAAGCCATTTATATGGATGAAGATGAAGAAGAAATAGTAGAAGACACAGGAATACCAACTGGGCAAATTGAAAAAGTGGATAAGTCAAAAGAAGAAGAAATTTATGAACATTTCAGCATACATCCTCTTCATTCTAAAGAAGTTATGGGAAACGCTATTGATCTGTTTCAGATGAAGAAAGCAAAAGGAACTCCTGTGAGTGTATGGGAGGAGAGCTTGGAAGCTCGTTGTTTTCCCCAACTGTTTCCTACAGGAGAAGGTGGACGATATGATGAACGTCCAGTACAGATTCCTGCTTCTGAGTATCGGACTACAAGATTATATGCAGAAGATCCAAGATTTCGTCAAAGTATTCCTTATTTGTTCCATCTTTTATTTGAAAGTGACTTGTCTGCACTATCTTATGCAGTAAATCACATTTTAAAAATTGGAGTACATCTACATAATGTGTCAGCAAAGGACTTTCTCAACAAAGTGCAACAGCGAGATGATCATTTGGAATCTCAATTGATCAATTTGATGGCTTGTCAGCGTGGAACTAATGAATATTGGTACTGACGCCATGGAGAATTGAAGTGTATGTTATGGAATTTAGGAACTCCTACATGGTTCCTCCTTACCCTGAGCTGTGCTGAGTACGCTTGGGATGATTTACTGGATTTTCTGCGAGAGGCAAATTCAAACATTAAAAACATCCAATACAAGACAGCAGGAGAATTGTGCTCATTAGATCCGGTTAATGTTTGCAGATATTTCAATCACAGATTTGAGGCTATGATATCCTTCATCTGCAATAAAAAAAATCCACCTCTTGGAGAAGTTGTGGATTTCTTTTGGAGAAAAGAGTACCAAGCAAGAGGTGCTCCACATATTCATATGCTGTTGTGGATCAAGGATGCCCTAAAAGAAAATTAGGAACAGATGCTGATGAAGCAGTTTTATCTTTCATTGAAGGATATGCAACATGTGCTATACCTAAAAGCACAGAAGAGAAAAACTTAAAAGAGAAAGTTTTACGTTTCCAAAGTCATCGGTGTGGAAAATACTGTCGACGAAAGTACAAGAGTAAAGATAAATTCTACACAAAATGTCGATTTGGATTTCCACGACCTGTTCTTTCAAAAGGAAGAGTAAACAGTTTTATGTCAGCTGTGCGACATACTATTACAAGAAAATCGCCTAAGAATACCTACAACCTAAGAAGAAAAGAAGAGTCAAAATATATAATTGACTACAACCCAGTCATTTTATCCATGTGGAATGCTAACATGGATATACAGTATGTGGCTGACAATTCTATTGCTGTTGCTCGGTATGTCACGTCTTACATCACTAAATCTGAGAAAACGGAATTGAAGGAAATGTGGGAAGAGATTTCTCACGAGAAGACTGTCAGTAAGAAGCTATACAGTTTCAGTTTAAAGATGTTATCGCATCGAGAAATTGGATCCTACGAATGCTCAGATAGGTTATCATCTGCAAGCCTGTACTCGAAATCCAGAAGAATAATTTGGGTAAGTTTAGGCCTTGCAGGAATGCGAAATCGGGTACTGAAATCTATTCGAGAAATTGAGTATTTAGCAGAGTTCGAGCCAGAAAGTACAGACATTTTAAGAACAAACATGTTGGACACATATTACCCACAAATAAGTCATCACCTTGAGAACATGTGCCTCTATGAAGTGCTGCAGAACTTCATTTTTAAACGGAATGCCACAGAAGATATCAACAATGGAAAATATAAAGTTAGTGGTGAGGAAGAATGTTTGGTGAAGCAAACAAAGGGAAGTTTGATAAATCACCGGAAGCTGAGTTGTGACACTCCTGACAAAAAGGAATTTTACTACTTGGCACTTTTGCAGCTGTTTAAACCATGGCGTTCAGAGGACGAACTACTTGGAGAATTCCAGAGTTATGAAGATTCCTTCAATGCTAGCAAAGACAGCATAGAATGCAGTACTTTCACAACTTATGTTCAAATGTTAAATGAAGAAATTGAACAAGAAGCAACAATTGCAGCTGAAGTAGCTAGAGACAGTTCTTAAGACAGTCAAAGTTCTGGGACATTCAGTCAAGATCCTCTAGGACAACCAATCGTAGAAAATGAAGCAGCAATAGCCATGAATGAAGTGGAAACAGCTATGAATCAAGCTCAGGAAGATTTAGTAGACTTAACATATTTGGAGCAGCAACTGAATGAAGAACAAAAACAAATTTATGAAGAAGTCAGGAAAAAATTTGATCACGGATTACTGCATGAAAATAAAGAGTGCTCATGTACATCTTTCGAATCAATGAGAATGTATGTAAGTGGACAAGCTGGAACTGGAAAAAGTTTCTTAATTAATGTAATTAGAAGCTACCTACAGAAGAAAATGGATTCCATTTTGTCTTGTGTTGTTACTGCTCCAACTGGGTTAGCAGCGTAGAACATAAAAGGAGTTACCTTACATCGTTTGCTAATGTTACCAGTAGAGTATGAGAACAAAATACAGTACCACAAACTAGCAGGAGAAGCATGCTTGGAAGTTTCAAGAGTATTGAAGAAAATGAAAGTACTCATTATTGATGAGGTAAGCATGGTATCAAACTTAATGCTTGCCTTTGTGCATTTAAGAATGCAGCAAATTCTGAAGACAGAGTATGACGTGTTATTTGGAGGAAAACACGTCATAGTTTTTGGGGATCTTTGGAACTTACTCCAGTTAAAGGACAACCGGTATTCCATACTCTTACACATGAAGACACGAAAAAGTCGTTAGGAAGTATAGGCAATGTAAATATTTGGACATATTTTGAGTATAAGGAACTCATTACCAATATGAGGCAAGCGAATGATGAGGACTATGCAAGTATTCTGAAAGATATAAGAATTGGACTACTCACAGAACATGGCAGAAAAGCATTATAGAGTCGATTGCTGAGTAATTTGTTTACAACAGAAGAAATAGTTCCAGAGAAAATATACAAGAAAATTGGTGAAAAAAATACTGTAATCTGCTTAATGCCAACACTACATGAATGCTCTGTATTCAATCAAGAACTTTTGAAATTGGAAAATGAAGAGATCATAAAACTGGAAGCTGTGGATAAAATTCAACATGAAAAAATAACTATTATATTGACAGGCAAATTGGCTTCTAAATTGGATTCTCTGGAGAAAAACAGTTAAAAAACAGCTGGTTTGAAAAAGAATCTTTATGTGTGTATGAACTGTAGAGTAATTTTAAGACACAATTTGGATGTAGAAAAAGGTTTAGTGAATGGAGCTATGGGTAAAGTTGTGGGTTTTGTAAAGTACCAGAAAAAAGATGGAATTGAATTCTTAAAAATAAAATTTGATCAGATTGAAGAGGTTAAAGTGATTAGTCGTTGTTCAGTTCGTTTTTTGCTAGTGAAGACTTATTTGTACGTAGGAAGCAGTTTCCGATTTCTCTAGCATATGCTGTAACTATTCACAAGTCTCAAGGATTAACTGTTGATAGTGCTTTTGTAAACATTGGGTCTACTGTGTTCAAAGAAGGTATGGCATATGTTGCTTTGTCACGCGTGAAAAAATATCTGGTTTATTCATGATAGACTTTGATGACTCAAAAGTAAGTGCTGATGCAAACTGTGTAAAGGAGTATAATAGAATAAGAAAAAGCTATGCTCCTCATTTAGGTCAGTATCCTGTGTTTGAAAAACATGTTGTTTGTCGGAAAAGGAGATTTGAGAATACCTGTAATGAGGATGTACAGAAGAGAAAACAAAAAGATAGTGATGTGACTGCAAGCAAAAAGAAAAAGGACAGTGTGGAAGAGGTTGTTGGTTGTCATTTTGAAAATAGCTCTGGTGTCAACTGCTAATGTAGTGCTGAATGTAGTATTTTATCTTGAAACTTTGCAAGAGCAGATAATACTAAATCATGAAAAAAGATTCTGTTCTTTGCTGAGTCTCCTTTATGAGAAGCTGAGTAATGATAAAACTTAAATAGAAAGTGCTTCTGATGTTAGAAATCTTTTAGATGTATGTTCTGGACGTACACAGTTTACACAAAATGTCCAGCAAGATGCACAGGAATTCTTGATGTATATCCTGATGGTACTGGAAGATGAAGGGGTAGAAGTAGAACATTTATTTGGTGTCTCTTATAAATGGGAACATTGTTGTGATAACTGTATGTACACAAGCAGTACTAATGTTGATTCTGAAAGGTTCATATATTTACCATTACCAGAGAGTAAAACAGTGACTTTTAGTAAATTAGTTAAAGATGCTAATCACAACATGGAATGTTCTAAATGTAAATCTGAAATGTTGTCAACGTTATTTTTAAAGAAATATGGACAGTATGTAATTTTAATGGCACAACGTTGTAGAGCTGATGGAACAAAATTGGAAACTTTACTAAAGAAGTTTGTTGGCAACCAATTATCTATATCTGGAAAAACTTTTGTAGCAGTTGCAATAATTTTTCATGATGGTCCTTCTATAACTTCTGGTCATTACACAGTTTATCTTAAATGTGAAAAAGGATGGACACTGTGTAATGATTCTCAATTGATTTTGAAGCAACGTTTGCCTTATGATTTACCCAATTGTTACTTAATTTTTCTGAAACCCAAATTTTAAATACTAACATCATCATCGGAAGAAAGCATTATTAAAATTTAAAAGGATTAAAATTGGATATTTCACTCAAAAGGGATTTTAAACTTACCATTTGGCCTAAAGGAAAGGTAAAACAAACAATTGTGGACTTCTTTGACAGATATTATTTTGGAAAATGTTCTTTTGCAACAAGGTTTGCAGACGTTATTTCTTGAAAATTGTTATTGTTCTTAAAAGGTATTTTTGACATTTCTATTAAGGTATGTTTTAGTGAGGATACATTTGGGGCTTTTTTAAACAATCTTTCAGATTGTTTTTTTTTTGCCCGCTGTTAAATGATGAATACAATTGATTTCACTATTTTCAGTGAAAATCAAAACATTCTGAAAACAGCAAAAAAAGGGCAAAAAATTGCTTTGCTAAATATGAAAAAACATGTACTGTTTAATAAAGTATATTGTTGAATATTAATACTTTTTTTCTTTTTTTCAGAACTAGAAAGAAAATTTAGAAGAGGTAATTCAGTTTTCTTTGCAATTAAATAAAAACATTTAATTCTAAATTATTTATTTTGATGGTCAGGTAAGTTTAACATATCTGTATGTGTCACTGCTTTCGTTTCATGCTTCCTTTTCTTCTCCTCTCCTTACTCTGCTTTTCTCATTTCTCTTCTCACTCTCTCTTCCTGCTTTACTACTCTTTTGTAACTCCCTCGCTCCTTCTCTACTACTCCCCTACCTTTACTACCTCCATCACTAATTTTTCATCCATGTTTCTTTCTCTGTATCCATATGTCTTAGTCTTTTTAACTGCCTTACTCCTTCTCAGTTGTTTGCTCTCTGTCTCTGTATCTGTCACTCTCGGTTTGTCTGCTTTACCCTTAATTTCCTTAATATCTCTGGGGCACATTTACAAGCCACCTGCGCCACCACTACGTCACTTTTCTTGACGTACTAGTGGCTCAGGGTGCTTTTCCATATTTACAAGGAGAGGATAAGCCTCTCTGTGTGTCTTTTCCTCTCCTTGTAAATACAGCCAATTCAAATGCAGCACTAAAATGAGCTATTATCTTTTTTGGGTACCTATACATAGGTACTGATGCAGAGTTTAAAGTTTAATAGGAAGACTCTCTTCCCTTCATATGTGAAATGTACACCATCTCTTTTTTAATTACTTTTCCACTCCCCTCTCTTTGTCAGAGAGTCCCTGAAGGTTTACTAAAGGTGAAAAAAATGATTATTTTTTTTTAAAAAACCCCATTGGGTGCGCGCAGGGTGCGCGCACCCAAAAAAAAAACCCAGAGAAATAGATTAAAAAAACAAGTTTTTGTGTTTTGATTTTAGGTGGCTCTAAAAAGAGCCCTTGAGTTAATGTAGGGACAGAGGAAGAGAAAAACGAAAAAAAAAAATAACAAAATTATGGCCTTTCGCAAGGATGCTCCTCAAATTTTCTTTGAATGAGATCAATACTGCTCTCACCCAAAGTAATAAGAGTACCACAATCCATGCTGTGTGTACTCATCCTCCCAAAACAAGGACGAATATCCAGAGGTGTGGAAGAAGGTGAAGGCACCATCGCAGAAGTGCTCACCTGAGCTGCCGAAGATGTGCTCGGCTGAGCTGCTGCAGATGTCGTCGGCTGAGCAGGTGGAGGGTTTGCTCCAGAAGCTTGACGAAAAGTCACAGGATGCATTGCCTCAACGTGCCTCATCATAGTGTGAATACTAAAAGAGTACTTCTTATTAGCATTCCCACGTGACAAAGTGTGCTGACACAGTATGCAGGTGACCTTTGGTGCATTCACCTTCTTTTGTCCCTCAGGAAAAGTGAAAAACTGCCATATAAAAGAGTCTTTCTGCTTCCTCTGCCTCTGTCTCTCAAGAGTGTCCTGTTCACTCTCAGAAGGTGGCTGGTGCTCTGCCATTGTCTCACAAAAACAGAGTAGCTCCTTCTCCAAGGGAATCAGAACTAACAATGAGGGGGGTGGGTGTGATTTTGGAAGAATCTGGAACTGAAAGTACTTTGAACCAATGAAAAGTGATGTTTCTTGATCACATGACTTGCCATGAGGGGATTGGGTGTGGTGTTGAAACAATCTGAAACTGAAAGTAATGAAAACCAATTAAAAGTGTTGTTTTGGTTATAAATTCATAGCTCATTCGGGATTTTCCTCCGGCTCCAGGGGTGTGGGCATCCTAGTCAGGGCCTCGCTACCATTTGAGGTGGACTCCACCATTGTTGACGATAGGGGGAGGTTTGTGGCGGTGGTGGGGAGGTGGGAAGGTAGAACTTTGGTTTTGGTTTCGGTTTATGTCCCTCCAGCCCTGCAGGCCTCCACGTTTACAGATCTGGGTAGGGCCTTGCTGGATCTCCCGGGGGGTATGCTAGTGGTGGGGGGGGATTTTAATGCTGTCGGCTCTGGGCTGCTGGATAGGTACCCGCCCAGAGACACTGGGGGGGCTCAGAAGTGGCTTCCAGACTTACTAGACACACTCGGCCTGATAGACTGCTGGAGGCTCCGGCACCCAACACAGCGTCAATACACCTTCCACTCCGGGGCGCATGGTAGCCTCTCTAGGATTGACTACCTGCTCACTTTGGCTGCGCACGCCCCATTGGTGTCTGAGGCCAGGCACATGGCGCGTGGCATATCGGACCATTCGCCAGTATGGGTCAGGCTGGATGTAGGCCGCGAGGGAGGGGGAAGGGTGGCTCCTATTAACCCCTGGTACTTTCGAGATTCCAAGATGCGCAGCGCACTGGTGAAGACAGTAGATAATTTTTTCAAGGACAATCAGGGGTCCGTGGACTCGGCAGTGTCATTGTGGGAAGCATTTAAGACCGTGCTGCGAGGGGAGGCCCTCTCACTTGTAGTGGCGGCCAAGCAGCGGAGAGATGGCGAGGTTATGCAAGTGGAGGAGGAGATCGGGGCTTTGGAGGGAGCGCTAGAGGAGGAGGTAACAGCGGTCTCACTGCATGAGCTGAGCTTGAAGCAAGCCGAGTATAAGGACCTTGTGACAAATGCCGCTAAGACCCTCAGTAGGGAACAGCAGGGCCGCCTGTATGATGTTGGTGACAAGGCCGGGAAGCTCCTAGCTTGGCTGGATAAAAAAGAACGGGTTAATAGAGTAGTGCCGGAGTTGACGGGAGAGGGGGGAGAGGTGATTGTGGAACCTGAGGGGATTGTACAGTCTTTCTCGGACTATTTCCGTAAGGTTTATGCCTCAGTGTCGGATAGGCCGCCCGAGGACTCGCGTGACCTCTTGCGGGATATCGCTCTGCCCTGTCTTTCTGATGTAGATAGAGATGATCTTGATGGAGACATAAAGGTCGATGAGGTGGCGGGAGCTATCCGCGCGCTGAACTCGGGCAAGGCCTCGGGCCCGAATGGCTTGCCGATTGACCTGTATAAGCTGTTCCCGGATAGGGTAGCCCCTCACCTGCGTGCCATGTTCGTGGAGGCGCGGGGGAGTGGGACCCTCCCGTTGGACCAGAGACTGGCGACAATTGTTGTGATACACAAAGATGGTAAACCCCGAGATAAGTGTGCCTCATATAGGCCCATCTCACTCCTCAACGCCGAGCCGAAGATTCTGGCTAAAATCCTGGCGGGCCGATTGGTCAGGGTACTTGGAGACTTGATTCACCCGGATCAATCCGGCTTTATTCCGCATCGCAACACCGCGTTAAACCTTCGGCGCCTTCATGGTGTGATCGCCAGGGCTGGCACGCTGCGAGAACCGGCTATTGTGGCGTCTCTTGATGCCACAATGGCCTTTGATACGGTGGAATGGGCGTATTTGTGGGCTGTGCTAGCCAAGTTCGGCTTTGGCCCTGGTTTTGTGAGTTGGGTGAGGTTGCTGTATGAGGGACCCCTTGCGAGTGTGGTGGTAAATGGCCGGGCATCGACTCCGTTCCGGCTTGGGAGGGGGACTCGGCAGGGCTGCCCCCTGTCGCCTCTGCTGTTCGCCCTTGCCCTTGAACCGCTGGCGGCGTGGATACGCTGGCACCCGGACATACGTGGCCTTCGATGGTCGCCCGAACACGAGGACCGCATTTCGCTATATGCTGACGACATCCTGTTGTACCTTGCCTCGCCCAAGAACTCATTCATAGTGGTCTGTGACGTTCTTACATCTTTCGGTAGGAACTCGGGTCTCGTCATCAACTGGAGTAAATCGTATTTATACGTCCTGAGTGGTGAGGTTCCACCGGTCCCGCGAACTTGTTCGATCCAGATTGCTCAGCAGGGCTTCATGTATCTGGGGATCTTTATCTCCATGGACCCCGCTTTGCGTTATGAGAGAAACCTGCTTCCCCCCCTGGCGCACCTGCGGCGGGATGTTGAGGGCTGGCGGAGGCTGCCGCTCTCCCTCGTCGGGCGCGCTGCCTTGTTCAAAATGATGTCCCTTCCTCGGTTCCTCTACGCATTGCAGAATACTCTGGATTGGGTGCCGGCCAAGTACTTTCGGGAGGTCGAAAGCCTCCAACGAACGTTGTTGTGGGATGGGCGGCCGCGGATAGCGATTGCTAAATTGACGCTTCCATGGTATGACGGGGGTATCGCGCTTCCAGACATCCGACGCTATTACTGGGCCACCCAGTTGTCCGCGATTAACCATGGTTTTTATGGCCCGGCTCTCAGCCCTGGTTATGCCATGGACAGATGGTTGCTGCGAGGTGGGAACTATCTTAGGGCATTGTATTCGCGGTCCCTCGACTCGTCCCTCACGGGGCCCACTGGGGTGGCGGTGCGTGTATGGAAGATGGCGACTGACTCTCTGGGCTGGAAGGATAGGCTCACCCTAGTTACCCCGTTGTTTGAATCTGAAAGGTTGAGTAGGCTTTGGCATACGAAAGGGTTTGATAAATGGGACTTGATCGGCATCTCCAGGGTTGGAGATGTGCTGATTAAGGGGAGGGTGAAGTCCTTTGAAGAGTTGCAGAAGGAGTATGAGTTGGGGGCATCTGAGTTTTTCCGATACGTTCAGGTGCGTCATGCCCTGCGGTCAGTCCTTGTGGAGGGTGAGAAGGTGCCTGAGTCCTCTCCTTTGGAGGACCGGATCCTTGATGGCCATATGCCAGAGAGCACGATCTCGCTCATCTACAAGAAACTGATAAATGATCGGGCTGATATGCTTCTGGGGCTGCGGGACCAGTGGACTAGGGACGGACTCGAATTGGATGATGAGGACTGGCAGTCTGCTGTTTCCTCTCCTAAGGAGGTTGCGATCCCGTCGCGTCTGAGGCTGGTGCAGCTTAAGATATTGCATCGAGTGTATGTGACGGGGCCGCGACTGGTTCATATGGGATTCTCTGAGGAAGGCCTATGTAGGAGGGGATGTGGTATGGTGGGTACTTTCCTACATATCATCTGGGAATGTGGTGTCATCACGGAATTTTGGAGGCGAGTTCATGCGGTGATGGGGGAGGTGACGGGCATTGTTATGCAGCCGGAAGCGCGGTGTTGTCTCCTGAATGTCTGGGGGCCCACTGATCATGATGAGGCACAGACCCAGTGGGTGACTCTGGGTAACATGGTTGCTAAGAGGGACATCGCGCGCTTGTGGGGTTCCGTGGGGCCCCCCACGATAACCGCGTGGAAAGAAAATATGGACTGGAGTATGCTCAGGGAGAAGACAGTATATTGCGCTAGAGGCCGCCCTCGGAAGTGGCATGCCATCTGGGGGCGGTGGAATCAATACAGGGGGGGAATATGCCTTGCCCCTGATCTGGATCCCCCCGAGGAACAGCTTTCTTCTTGACCTTCTTTCCAGCTTAGTATGCAGATGTGATGGTTAATTGACTTCTTGGGCCTCTGCTTTTCCCCCGTTTTCCTCTTTTCACAGTGCTGTAACTGCTAGACGATTGGGGTCCGGCTCCCCCTGAGGGGCTATCACCGTGGGCATTCAGTGTTGTTGCCTTGCTGGGGTTTGTTGTGTGTTTGTAATTATTTAAAAATGGAACCTTTTCACTGCTCCTTCAATGCACTGTGGACGCTGCTTTGTCCTCTCCTATCGAAGCTGCCGAACCTCCGGGTTGTCGGCTGAATAGCTGTGTCCAGATTCTTGAAGAAATAAAGGTTTTTAAAAAAAAAAAAAAAAAAAAAAAAAGTGTTGTTTTATTCATCACATAACTCGAGGTGCGCGCACGGAGCAAGCACACAGCGCGCACGGTGCAATTACGAATGCGCGAACGCGCGCATGCGCATACGTATTATGTGCGTACGTAACGTGCATACGCAGTACGCGCGTATGCGCGAACGTCAGCGCGCGTACTTTACGCTTATACGCAAGTGTACCGCGTGGAGCACGTACGACGCACGCATGCGTACGTACGCATGCGTACTGGGTGCGCGCTACGAGCGCGCACTAAAACGTATGTATGCGTACGTAGATAACGTACGCCTGCATACATGAAAAACATACGCAAACGTACTAGGTGCGCGCTCTGAGCGCGCACCCTAAGAATTTATAGAAAAAAAAAAGTGGACATAACTTAATAGAAGATATTAACTATGCTGTTCAACTTTATCCAAATTCAAAGTAAAAAAAATATGAGCCACACCAAATTAAAGGATACAGATAATTTATAAATGTATACATAGGGAAATTTTTGAAAAAGAAATATATAAAAAAGATAATAAAAAAATAAAAAATTAGCATTTAAAAAAACTTTTGAAATTCAATGAAAAAACCATAGGTTTCACAAACGTTATAGTTAGGAATTAGCATTTAAAAAACCTTGCAAATTCACTGAAAAAACCATAGGTTTCACACACGTTATAGTTAGGAATTAGCATTTAAAAAAACCTTGCAAATTCACTGAAAAAACCATAGGTTTCACACATGTTATAGTTAGCTGGTCATTTTACTCGTAAAAAAACAATGAAACTCCCCCTTTATAATTAGTTCAGCTAACTATAACTCGCGCTCCCGCAATGCACTGCTGATGGTTTTTTCAGTGAATATATATATACACATACATATATATAAATGCATATATATGCATATATATATATGTGCATATGTGTGCATGTACAGAGAGGTAGAGAGGTAGAGGTGTATAGGTAGAGGTGTAGCGGTAGAGAGGTAGAGGTAGAGAGGTAGAGAGTAGTAGAGAGAGAGGTAGAGAGATGTAGAGAGGTGGAGAGTAGAGAGCGAGTAATAGACAGTAGAGAGTGAGTAGTAGAGAGTAGTAGAGAGTAGTAGAGAAAGTATCAGATAGTGAGTAGTAGAGAGTAGTAGAGTGAGTAGTAGAGAGTGAGTAGTAGAGAGTGAGTATTAGAGAGTGAGTAGTAGAGAGTAGTAGAGAGTGAGTAGTAGAGTGATTAGTAGAGAGTAGTAGAGAGTAGTAAAGAGTGAGTAGTAGAGAGTAGTAGAGAGTGAGTAGTAGAGAGTGAGTAGTAGAGAGTAGTAGAGAGTGAGTAGCAGAGAGAGAGTAATAGAGAGTAGTAGAGAGTGAGTAGCAGAAGTGAGTTGTAGAGAGTAGTAGAGAGAGAGTAGTAGAGAGTGAGTAGTAGAGAGTAGTAGAGAGTGAGTAGCAGAGAGTAGTAGAGAGAGAGTAGTAGAGAGTGAGTAGTAGAGAGTAGTAGAGAGTGAGTAGTAGAGAGTGAGCAGTAGAGAGAGAGTAGTAGAGAGTAGTAGAGAGTGAGTAGTAGAGAGTGAGTAGTAGAGAGTAGTGGAGTAGTAGAGAGTGAGTAGTAGAGAGTGAGTAGTAGAGTGAGTACTAGAGAGTAGTAGAGAGCGAGTAGCAGAGAGCAAGTAGTAGAGAGTGTGTAGTAGAGAGTGAGTAGTAGAGAGTAGTAGAGAGTGAGTAGTAGAGAGAGAGTAGTAGAGAGTGAGAAGTAGAGAGTAGTAGAGTGAGTAGTAGAGAGTAGTTGAGAGCGAGTAGTAGAGAATGAGTAGTGGAGAGTGAGCAGTAGAGAGTAGTAGAGAGTGAGTAGCAGAGAGTAGTAGAGAGAGAGTAGTAGAGAGTGAGTAGTAGAGAGTAGTAGAGAGTGAGTAGTAGAGAGTGAGCAGTAGAGAGAGAGTAGTAGAGAGTAGTAGAGATTGAGTAGTAGAGAGTGAGTAGTAGAGAGTAGTGGAGTAGTAGAGAGTGAGTAGTAGAGCGTAGTAGAGAGTGAGTAGTAGAGTGAGTACTAGAGAGTAGTAGAGAGCGCATAGCAGAGAGCAAGTAGTAGAGAGTGTGTAGTAGAGAGTGAGTAGTAGAGAGTAGTAAAGAGTGAGTAGTAGAGAGTAGTAGAGAGTGAGTAGTAGAGAGTAGTAGAGTGAGTAGTAGAGAGTGAGTAGTAGAGTAGTAGAGAGTGAGTGATAGAGAGTAGGAGAGAGTAGTAGAGTGAGTAGTAGAGAGTAGTAGAGTAGTAGAGAGAGACTAGTAGAGAGTGAGTAGCAGAGAGAGTAGTAGAGAGTGAGTAGTAGAGAGTGAGTAGTAGAGAGTAGTAGAGAGCGAGTAGTAGAGAGTGAGTAGTGGAGTGTGAGTAGTAGAGAGCGAGTAGTAGAGAGTGAGTAGTAGAGAGTGAATAGTAGAGAGTGAGTAGTAGAGAGAGAGTAGTAGAGAGTGAGTAGTAGAGAGTAGTAGAGTGAGTAGTAGAGAGTGAGTAGTAGAGAGTAGTAGAGAGAGAGTAGTAGAGAGTGAGTAGTAGAGAGAGAGTAGTAGAGTAGTAGAGAGTGAGTGGTAGAGAGCAGCAGAGAGTAGTAGAGTGATTAGTAGAGAGTAGTAGAGAGTGAGTAGTAGAGAGTGAATAGTAGAGAGTAGTAGTAGAGAGTAGTAGAGAGAGAGAGTAGTAGAGAGTGTAGTAGAGAGTGAGTAGTAGAGAGTAGTAGCGAGTGAGTAGTAGAGTAGTAGAGAGTGAGTGGTAGAGAGTAGTAGAAAGTAGTAGAGTGAGTAGTAGAGAGTGAGTAGTAGAGAGTGAATAGGAGAGAGTAGTAGAGAGTGAGTAGTAGAGAGAATAGTAGTAGACAATGAGTAGTAGAGAGTAGTAGAGCGTGAGTAGTAGAGAGTGAGTAGTAGAGAGTGAGTAGTAGAGAGTAGTAGCGAGTGAGTAGTAGAGAGTGAGTAGTAGAGTAGTAGAGAGTGAGTAGTTGAGAGTGAGTAGTAGAGAGTGAGTAGTAGAGAGTAGTAGAGTAGTAGAGAGTGAGTAGTAGAGAGTGAGTAGTAGAGAGTAGTAGAGAGTCAGTAGTAGAGTAGTAGAGACTAGTCAGTCAGTGTCAGTCAGTGTCAGTCAGTGTCAGTCAGTCAGTGTCAGTCAATCAGTGTCAGTCAGTCAGTGTCAGTCAATCAGTGTCAGTCAGTGTCAATCAGTGTCAGTCAGTGTCAGTCAGTCAGTCAGTGTCAGTCAGTCAGTGTTCAGTCAATCAGTGTCAGTCAGTGTCAGTGTCAGTCAATCTGTGTCAGTCAGTGTCAATCAGTCAGTGTCAGTCAGTCAGTGTCAGTCAGTCAGTGTCAGCTAGAGCAGCTCTGCTGACCTGGTTCTCTGGCTCTAAAGCAGCTCTGCTGACCTGGTTCTCTCTCTCTAAAGCAGCTCTGCTGACCTGGTTTCTCTGGCTCTACAGCAGGTCTGCTAACCTGGTTCTCTGGCTATAGAGCAGCTCTGCTGACCTAGTTCTTATGCTACAGAGCAGCTCTGCTGATCTAGTCCTCTGGCTCTACAACAGCTCTGCTGACCTGGTTCTCTGGCTCTAAAGCAGCTCCGCTGACCCAGTTCTATGGCTCTGAAGCAGTTCTTCTGACATGGTTCTCTGGCTCTAGAGCAGCTCTGCTGACCTGGTTCTCTCCCTCTAAAGAAGCTCTACTGACCTGGTTTCTCTGGCTCTGCAGCAGCTCTGCAGACCTGGTTCTCTGGCTCTAGAGCAGCTCTGTTGACCAGGTTCTTAGGCTCTAGAGCAGCTCTACTGACCTGGTTCTCTGGCTCTAAAGCAGCTCTGCCAACCTGGTTCTATGGCTCTAAAGCAGCTCTGCTGATTTGGGTCTCTGCCTCTAGAGTAGCTCTGCTGACCTGGTTCTCTGGCTCTAACGCGGAGCTGCTAACCTGGTTCTCTGGCTCTAAAGCAGCTTGCTGGCCTGGTTCTCTGGCTCTAAAGCAGCTCTGCTGACCTGGTTCTCTCCCTCTAAAGAAGCTCTGCTGACCTGGTTTCTCTGGCTCTACAGCAGCTCTGCTGACCTAGTTCGTAGGTTCTAGAGCAGCTCTGCTGACCTGGTTCTCTGGCTCTACAGCAGCTCTGCTGACCTGGTTTTCTGCACTCACAATGCACGCACCCGACTTCGCGAAAATATATTAAAAAATAATATTTTAGTTATTATAAGTACAAATATAATATTTTGATGAATATCTTACATAATCTCTTGCCTTAATATGTATATTAAAGACACATACATATCATTTTGGAACATACATTTTTTTTGCTTGAGTCGCGCACCCAGCGCGCCCCAGCACGTATATGATGTCATGCGGGACCCGCAACTGCGCAAACATCTCGTACCTTAATGCGCATGTGTCGCAAATGCGCGGGAGCAGGAGTCGCAGACTGGTCGCATACCAATCACGCATCTCACGTGATATTAAATGTATATGATGTAAGTGAAAAACACCCAGCCGTCGCACACCATACGCGGATCCTTCATGACTTTTCTAAAATGGCGGCTAGAATGCGCGCACCCACCGTGATGTGTACACTTTGAGTGCGCGACTCCGAAAAAAATTGGTTTTTTTTTTAAAGAAAATAATATAAATATATTAAAATAAAAAATGAAAAGAAGAAAATTAATCAATATTTCAGTTTTAATTAAAAAAAAATGTTTTTGTTGCAATTTCCAGAAAAATATATAATGTTATTTAATGATTAAAATATTTATAAATAAACAGTTAAAAAACTGTAGAAAATCAGTACAAAAAAATAGATATAACTACTATCACACTAAAAAGTTAGCATTTAAAAAACCTTTGAAATTCACTGAAAAAAACATAGGTTTCAGAGACATTATAGTTAGAAATTAGCATTTAAAAAATCTTAGAAATTCACAGAAAAACCATAGGTTTCAGGGGTGTTATAGTTAGCTGCCCATTTCACTCATACAAAACCATAGAAATTCCTCCGTTATAGTTAGTTCTGCTAACTATAACTCACGCGCCCGCAATGCACTGCTGATGATGTCACATATTGCATCATTCATGACATGGTCAGTGACATCACTGACGACATCACTGATGACATCGCAATACATCACTGATGACATCATCCACTTGACAATCTGATACACCTCATCATACACTAGTATAACCTTTCATCACTCACTGTAAAATACAGAGTACCATATTTGAAACCATTGACACAGCAATACCAGTTACTACATACCCACTCACTGATTCCTGAGTCTACACACACAACTACCCATTCAACAACAGAACCATCTATACATGCAGTCATTAATTAATAGAACACTATCAAGTACACTTATACACATATATAGACATTGACACATCAGCAGTCATCTTAGTCGGTTATGCAGTCATCCTACTCACTCATGAAAAAAATGTAAGGCACTTAAATATACTCACTTACACAATTATCCAACAACATTTCATTTATTCAAACACATAGTAACTCATTGTTAATATGTTAAAAAAGCACCATTATAATTATACACTCATTCATATAGTTACTCTCACAATCACTGACTCTTACACATACTTATTTATATACACCAACTCTCACATACAATGCCTTTTATTTTTTTACTTTGTTGAAGATGTACAACTAAAACATATATTCGCTCACCAACACACAAATAAATACACTCAGTCACCCAAACAACTGTTTCCACATGCACTCTTAAACCCATACACCTAGTCAATCAACCATTCACACATTTATGCATAGAGTTACACACACCCCATCCAACCACACACAAACTCAGTGTCCCATACAAATACTCACCCAACTAATCAATAACTAATATACACACTCATGTAGTTAGTGACCAACTGATGCAGCATGTTATACAACAACAGAGACAGTGCTGCACACATTCACATAGTTTAGTTACTAATCCATGTATTAAGTGAGACACTTTTAATTACTCACTTAAAAAGACAGTCAGACAGCTACTAAATCCTCCATCCAGACAGTTATATATCCACTCAATCTTCAATACAGATTGGTATATATTAGGCCTGGGCGGCAAATTCCGTTCCGCTCGCGGAATTTGCGGAATTTGCGTAATTTCGCGTTCCGCGGAGAACGCGAAATTGCTCAAAAGTCTGCTTTCCACGATTTTGCGAAATTTTTGCTTGTTCGCGTTCTCAAAATGCATGTTCGCGAGATATTTCTCCTCGAGCATGCAAACAGCAATTGCGAACAGGAAAAAAGCATCGCGAACAAGCAATTCCGCGTGTTTGCGGAATTTCTGCTTGTTCGCGGAGATTTTTTACCGTTTCGCGGAGATTTGCGTAACGCAATTACGCAAATTATAGTTGGAGCTTTCTTTGATTTCCACAGTTGTAGGATTAGGGATCTGGCTATTAATGATGCTATAAACAGAGCCTCATCGTGTGGAGTGGGGCTCGGAGAGCAGCCTAGTACTGCTATTGATATATCGATCTGGATATTGGCTTTGATCGAAATAGAGAGGTATTTTCCTATTTCTTCCCAGAATTCCATTATTTTTGGGCATTCCCAAATGATATGACTCCAGGTGCCCTTCTCTACGCATCGAAAGCACTTATCTTCAACCAGGGATAGAATTTGTGGAGAAATGAGGGAGTTCTATAAATAAGCCATTTACTATAAAATTGCATACGTTGGAAGTTCGCACCGCGGAAGATTTTTTATTAAATGTATTAATTTTATCCCATGTCGGTTTGCTAATTTCAACATCTTCCCTCTTTTTCCACCTGTCACTGACTTTAGTAAATACCTCGATTGCATTATCCTCTTTTAATACTTTGATCCACATGCTGATTTTCTTTAATGAGGGGTCGTTTAATGCTGTTGATGCATCTCTTTTGTGAAATAAATTAGCTATATCGCAATATCTAAGTTCCGCGTGTAACATACAAAAAGACCATTGTAGGATTGTACTCGGTAGATGGATTTGCCTAAGAACTTCTTCCCATTTTTTCCATCTATTTCCCACAAGAAAGTCCTCTATTGTCTCGAAGCCATTCTCACCCCAGAGTCTCGCTGTGTTAATATCCAATCAGCCCCCTTCGCCAAAACTAAAATTAGTTAACATTGTTGAGCTGCTTAAATTGGAAATACCATAGAATGACAGGAGCTGGGTTTTGATTTTAAATAGCCATTGGAGAAACTTATAACGGACCTTCTTTGGATATTTCGTGATTCTGACAGGGTCCGTTATTTTAGATTACAGCAGCATCCTTTTCATAAAAAAATTATCTGCCATGTAGTCATTTAGGAAAAAAAATCTAAAACTGTGGTGTGCAAAAGTAGCAAAATAATAATCTCTAATATTTGGGAGGGACAGTCCTCCTTGTATTGTTGGAAGATATAAAGTGCTAAGTGCTAATCTTGGAATTTTTTTAGTCCAAAGGAAAGAGGAAAACATAGCATCCACTTTTCTAAAAAAAGAAACCTGGATAGGACAAGGGGCAGCGCTGAAAAGAAAATTAAAAAGAGGTAAAATTGACATACGAATTAAAGCAACCCGGCCCATTATGGCAGAAAGTTCCAACGATCAAGGTGGGACCCGGCCTTTTTTACCAGAGGTATATAGTTTAATGAATATAGATCTTCCAAGTTATCCGAGATATATATTCCCAGATATCTCTTTGGGCATAAGTTATAATTCTGCCTAAATTCCGGCAATAAAGTGTCAACAGTGCAATTAAGTAAAATTATTTCAGTCTTATTAACATTTATTTTGAACCTCCCAGTTTTTGAAAATCAGAAAAGATTTTAAAAATTTTCACTTGACTTGCAGGCTTTGAATCTAAAAAAAGGGCAATGTCATCTGCATAGAGTTTAATATTTGTCATTCCGACTACTGATGCTGTATCGGACATTATGCCCCTGATTGCAATGGCTAGAGGTTCAATAAAAAGAGCAAATAAAATTGGCGACAAGGGACACCCTTGCCGTGTACCTCTGCTAACCTGGCATGTCCCGACATTGCAGTTGTTAATAATGATGTGTGCCCTAGAGTTAATATAGAGTTGTTTTAAGAGAGAGATAAAAGCCTGCGGAAAATCAAAACTGTGCAAAATAGCAAAAAGACAGTCCCAAGACACCAGATCAAAAGCTTTTTCAGCATCAAGGAACCAAATTTGTGCTTTCACCTTGTTAATATTTAAATAATCCAGTGCCTCAAGTAAGAATCTTGTATTTGAATGGAGGTGTCTTCCTGTTATAAAACCGCACTGATCCGGGCCTATAAGAGGCCCTATTATTTTATCCAGCCGGTTCGTTAGAAGTTTCGTAAAAATCTTATAATCTATATTTAAAAGGCTTATGGGCCTATACGAGTTTGAATTTTCCTTGTCCTTTCCTTTTTTTAAAATGCTAACCACAACTGCCGAATGAAAGCTTTCTGGGGGGGGGGACCCTCCTTGTATCAAATAATTAGCCAAAAGGAGGAGTTCTTTGCGCAAAGTCCCCTCAAATGTTTTAAAAAATTCGGCGGGGAGTCCATCATCCCCATTTGCCTTACCATTAGGTAAGGAAGAGATTACTTCATCTAATTCTAACCTTTTAAACTCTTTGATCAAGAAATTTTTATCGTCGTCAACTAATTTAGGTATAGCAAAAGATTCTAAGAACGCAGAGATAGTCTCACGTGTGGCCGGTTCGGTAGCTTGATATACTTCCTTATAGTGATTTAAAAAAATCTCATCGATGGAAGCTGTGGTTTTAGCCTGAACATTAGTGACAGGGTTAATTAATTTCTCAATCCTATTACGTACTTGATTTTCTTTAGCTTGCCAGGCTAAAAGTTTACCTGCATATTCGCTCTCCTCATATAACCTTTGGGCATAAAAATTACTGTTAACATTACCCAGATCGTAATAAAAATCTTTCATTTTATTCTTTGCCTCAAGGAGATTTTGCCTAGAGTAAGGGGATCTTGTCCTATAGTGTTCTTGAGTTGCCTGCGTAAGATTTACTTGTAGGTTTAGCTTTGCCTCCCTTCTCTCCTTCTGCTTTGGGATTTCTTTAGATGTAATTATTCCACGCAAGGTGGCCTTAAAGGCATCCCAGGTCACATTGAGTGGAGCTGTACCTCTATTTCTTGCAAAGAACTCACAGATCTCTTCCTCAATATCAGCGCACCATTGTGTATCCAATAAGTTATCCTTATTAAAATACCATCTCATAGGTGGTTTAAATTCGTGCCTTCCAACATTTAACTCCATAGAAATTGCTGCATGGTCGGAAAATGCGTTTATTAAATGAACATATTTGTGTACTTCTAACCCGTATGATGTTAAAAAAAAGTCTAACCTGGACGCTGAATTGTATTTTGCTGAGTAGCACGAATAGAGACGTCCAAACGTATTGCGTGATCGCCAATAGTCAACAACGTCAAGATCTAACTTGCAGCTCTGTAATGCGATGGCCACTTGAGGTTTATTCTGGCGCCTATCTTTTTTTGCAGAATCAACTAAAGGGTTCTGTAAAAAGTTGAAATCCCCTCCCCATATTATTTGCCCAGGTAATCCTGTTAGTGCTTGCTTCAATTGTAAAATTGGCAGAGGGTCGTCTATAACTGGAGCGTAGATTGTAGCTAAAATTATATTTACATGGTTAAATTTACCATGTAAAAGTGCCCATCTGCCACTGGGGTCGAAGAGTGTACCCTCCAAAATAAAGCTTACATGTCTTCCTATTAGGATGCAAACCCCTCTCTGTGCAAATCCAGCTATAGAGAAGATTTTATGTCCAACCCAGCCCTTGAAGATTTTATCAGATTCGGTCCGGGTTCTATGATGGGTTTCTTGTAAAAAGATAACATCAGGGTTCAGGCTCTTTAGCCAACACTCAATAGCAATTTTTTTACGGGGGTTATTCAGACCGTTAACATTAAAAGAGACAAACTTCAATGTATTACTCATTCCTCAATAGTTGTGCAAATACGCAAATCTGAGCATTTGTGCAAACATAGCGGTTAAAATAAGGAGGAAAAACAGACTTCATTGTATTACTCATCTCCCATTGGTAGTGCAAATATGCAAAAAAAACAGTACTTCGATAGTCCAAGTAGCAGCAAATAATTAATCTGAGCAATTGTGCAAACATAGCCATTAGGATAAAGAGGAATAAACACCTTATGTGCAAATACGCAGTTTTCATAGTTCGTTAAACTCGGGACTATAATATTTAAAATGCCAAGAAAAAAAAAAAGAAAAAAAAAAAAGGAACACCGCTAGGTAGGATGCTACCGCTAACCATTCCTAAATGTTCCATTTCCTTCTGTAGTGCCAATTGATCAAACAAATTCCTAATAAATGAACTCTCTTTTTTTCCCTGCAACCCCACCAAGTGGAGTATGGAAAAACATATTGCCTTTGAACTCTCTTTTTTCCCCCTTGCGACACCGCCCTTCACCCCCCTCCTTCCTCCCCTTGAGTGGACGGAGACCCCAGTGTCCCACTTCCGTCCTTCTCTGTGTCTTGTTTTTGGATGCCATCTCATTGCATCCTTATGTGCTTCCTGTTTCCGCCCTCAAGTAATAGTGAATCAAACAAGATTCAGCGACTTATTTAATTTATTACCCCCCGAGGCCATCAAGGAATGTCTGGGCTTCATGAAGAACCGAGAATCTAAAAATTTTTCCTTTAGCCAAGGCTTTGAGTTTCGATTGCTGCACTATCATAGCTTGGGCTCCCTTACTCTTAAATGAGTCAATGAGCTTCACAAAGTCCCTGCGCCTGTGAGCAGATGCTGCCGACATATCACCAAAAATTCGAAAATTATTCGCCCCCTCCACGTTGAAAGTTCTTTTAGAAAATGCGATGTTCAGAATTATTTCTTTTATCCTGAAGTCTGAGAAATTTAGCAAAATTGTTCGGGGGTATTTCAAATTATTTGGTTTATGTACGGGGACTCTGTGTGCCCTTGTGATAGTAAGGTCGCCTTGTAGGTCAGGGATAGCTTTTTTCAATAAAGAGTCTGTCCACCTGACTACATCTTTATCCTCAAGACCTTCTGGTATGCCTACAAGGCGAAGATTCGATCTCCTATTATAATTCTCGAGGTCCTGAAGCTTTTCCTCTAAGTGGGATTTCTCTCTGTTAGTCAGATTTTGCTGAATTGTAGATAGAGAGTCCTCGAGAGAAGATATCCGAGCCTCAGCTTCTGAGACCCTCAGAGGGATGTTGCCAAGACACTCCTCCATCTTCGTAAGTCTACTGTGTAGGAGAGAGATTTCCTGAGTCTGGGAAGATTTGAAATCTCTTAGTTCCTGGAGAATGGTAACTAGGATATCTTCCATCGTGTTTGATTTTGTAACACTCAGAGGAACAAGCAAGCCATCATCTTGGGAGATCGGAGAAGCTTCAAGACTTATTGCTTGGCTTGGGACTATCGTGGTTTGCTTGCTGCTTAAGCCTGAGCTTGGGCTTGTAGCTGGTGGCAGCAGAGAATGGAGGGAAAGCGAAATATTAGAAGAGATCGCAGTTGGAACCGTTGGTGAGGGTAATAGAACATCTCGTCTTGTCGGTGTCTTCTGTGCTGTGGTGCTGCTTATTTGACCTCCAGTATTGAGGATATCATGCTCTAAAGAGGCACTTGTACTCTCCTGGTTTAACCCGCTACGTGAAGGAGTACTTGAGGACTGTCCCTGCTGAAGAGGATTTTTTTAAAAGAGAGGGTATTGTTTCGGGGTAGAGCAGCTCTCATGGCAAGTAGAAGGGGACATATTAGGAGCCATGGCCAATTTGTCCGTGCTTACCATACTTTTACCTCCCTCGTCCATTCTTAGTCCCTTGTCTTTCGCACCTCCCTCTTCTTTGTCCCCGACGGCAAGCAAGCTCAACTCTGCGGATAGTTCGGACAGGGTCAGACTCTCTACTTTTTCATCTTCTTCGCCCTCCTCTTGGTCATTTTCCTCATTGTTGTCGTCCTCGGCCTGCTTCTTTAACACATTATACTTTTTTTTCCTAAATAAGTCAGTGGACCCCAGCGGCCGCTGTTTAAGGGCTTCTTTTTGTTGATTTTTCCTTTTATTTTTTCTCTCCCCTTTAGGGGTCGATGGAATTAGGGGCTTAACTTCCTTACCCTGCTCTAGCTTGGAATGTTTGCCCCTCGCTCTTGCTGCCATCTGGATCGTAGCTTTTAAATTCACCTTTTCAATTGTCAATGAACTTACAAAAAATGCGTCGATGTAGAATTGCAGAGGGTGTAATGTGGCAAAGCGAGCGTGAACTGGATAGCAACCCAGTGTGCCTTACCTCGCAGTGGACCAGCGTCTGGCAGCAATGTCTTTCAGTCCCCTCGGGTAATCAAACGCTCCAGATAAGATGGCAAAATTGGAATAGCAGCGTACTGTATCGCAGGCAATTTACGATACTTTTTTCCCGGCACGTCGGACCAGCTGCCAGCTCCACCCGTCTGCGAGGCACAAGACAGGGCAGGGCAGGGCGAGGTTCCCACACACCCAAGAGAGGAGAAAATCAGCAAAAGAGGCTCCGTTCAATCACGCTGAGTAAAGCCCCCAGCAGGGTCCCACGTCCGATTTTGAAGTGCCTCTAGGCGTTATCTGCTGACGCTGTTGGTGGACACCAATGAGGCAGAGCAGTGTGACTCCTATGGTCCTCCTTGCACCAATGGCAGCAGGTGGTAGCACAGAAGGGTAGAAACCGGCAAAGCGGAGCCCGGACTGCAGGCAAAGCAGGATCCGGACTGCAGGGAAAAAAGCAGGACCCGGACTGCGGGGCCCCGTGTCCGATTTTAAAGCGCCTTCAGGCGCTGTCTACTGCCGCTGTGAAGTAGATGCCGGTGGAACAGGGCAGGGTGGCCTCCTTGGACCAATGACGGAAGGTGGTGGCAGAGAAAAGCCATCTTGATTGGAATAAAGTGGTAACTCTTAAAACCTTTAATTTAAAAAGGAACAAAATGAGGGGGTTCATTTTGCCATAGAAATTATGATTAGTGCTGCAGAAAGAAAAATTAGGGCACATTTTGACTTCTCAAATCCTCTTCTATTTCATAAAAAAATTCTGACATGCAGACTGAAACTTGCACTTTGAATACCAGCAGCAGACTTCCCTGGTGAGCAGTTGCTTTACTACAGTGATCTAATGAGCAACTAGAGTGCTAACATTCAGAATTTAAGGCAAATGTGTGACACATCTGAATGCCTTCTTGATTGAACCAAAGTAAAAAACTGAAAGTATTTCCTACTGAGGAGACTGCAGTAAATGAGGAAATTATGAAACTTCATAACAAATAAGTCTCCCAAGATGGCCACCAGAGACAAAAGAGACTCAATGTAGCCCAAATATCACCCAGATGTAGCCCAAGTATAGCCCAATGACAGAATGTCCCAGAGTGTTCTTAAGAACAACTAGAGCGCTTACTGTCTTACATATGACAAAAGTATGGCACACCTGAAGCCATCTTGATTGAAATAAACTGGTAACACTTAAAACATTTAATTTAAAAAGGAACACAATGAGGGGGTTCATTTTGCCATAGAAATTATGATTAGTGCTGCAGAAAGAAAAATTAGGGCACATTTTGACTTCTCAAATCCTCTTCTATTTCATAAAAAAATTCTGACATGCAGAGTGAAACATGCACTTTAAATACCAGCAGCAGATTTCCCTGGTGAGCAGTAGCTTTACTACAGTGATCTAATGAACAACTAGAGTGCTAACACTCAGAATGTAAGGCAAATGTGTGACACATCTGAATGCCTTCTTGATGGAATCAAAGTAAAAAACTGAAAGCATTTCCTACTGAGGAGACTGCACTAAATGAGGAAATTAGGAAACTTCATAACAAATAAATCTCCAAAGCTGGCCACCAGAGACAAAAGAGCTCAAATGCAGCACAAATATCACCCAGATGTAGCCCACATGTAGCCCAATGACAGAAGTGTGCAAAAGACTTATTTTTTGTGTTTTTGCAGTTTTATATAGTGAAGACTTGTCAGGTATTGGAGTGCTTTACATGAGCATTGGTTACATCACACAAGATCAAATTCATTTTGGTTTTAGACATGGGGAGATTAAGTGATTTGACCAGAATCACAGAATGTTGAGCTGAAGCAGAAACTCCAACCTGGTTCTCCAGTTGCAAAGACTGCAGCTCTGGCAGTAACATCACATCCTCTCCCCTAAGTGCAACATTTAATAAAGTGGTCAACTGGATAAAAAAACATAAAGATAACAAATAATTTAAAAGTGCTTTGTGGCTATTTGAAAACTCAGAAAATATGTCCTCATTTTAGTTTTTTAGAGCACTAACCATAATTTTGATGCAAATAAGACCCTCTCATATATGTAATTTCTAAAGGAAATGCTCTAGGTTTTACAGTTTTGATTACATCAAGATGACGTCAGGCGTTCCAAACTTTTGTAATAAATATAGAATGTTAGCAATCTAGTTGTTCATTAGGATACTGTTGAAAGGCAGAGGCCAGGGGCACGGACTCTGAAAATTGAAAGCAGGTAGGAGGGTGCAGAGGCAACAATTTGACCACACTGGGCAGGCAGGAAGGGCAGGCAGCACAACAGACTATGGAGGGCAGTTGAAAGGGGGGCAGGGGCAACAAACCAACAATACAGGACTGGCAAGAGAGGCTGTGGCAATATAATAGACCATTGTGGGCAGAAGGAAGACAACCATTCATGCCAACAGACCTGATTCAGCCAGGAAACGTCCAATGTTTTTAAGCTCAAATGGGCTTTATTTGATCTGTCTCCTGTCTACAATCTCCTCTTTTTTAATGTAACTCAAAGGGGAAAATCAATACCCGAGTTTTTTTCAAAATCACCCTCTTACCAAGTTCAAAATGTTCACAAGTATGGTACATTGGATCATGGAAGGCAGGAGAAATTGGGGTAGGGACATGGACTTGGTTAACAGAGGACAGGAGGGAAATGGAGAGGTGCACCAAACTGATCCTACAGAGCAGGCATCAGGGTTTGCAGCAGCACAATACACCACACAGGGCATGCGGGACGGGAGTGCAGCACAACAATCCATAGAAAGCAATAGGGTGGGGACAGGACCATGCACATGGACAACATAGAACAGAGGGGAAAGAGGCAACGGTAGCTAGCTGAACATAATGGACAGACAGGAGAGAAAGCTGCAGCATAACAGACCATAAAGGGCAGGAGGGATGGATCAGGGGCATTACAATGGAACAGACAAGCCAGGAGGGAGGGAATAGGGGTCTGCACATGGAAACAGAGGGCTGGGGGCAAGGGGGCAAGGGGGCAAAGCAGGAGCAGCAAGATGACCATGGAGGTCAGGCAGGATGGGCACTAGAAACAAGACACACCATGGAGAGCAATAGTGAGACTCTGATGGCATACACACATACCATGGAAGGAAGGTGGAAGGGGGTCAGGGGCAGCTAGCTGATCACACAGGGAAGGTGGGAGGGGCAGTGGCAGCACAGAAGACCATGCATGGCAAGCGGGAGGGTTAGTGGCAGCACAATGGCTATGATGGGCAAGAAGGAGGGTGCAGGGGCAGGCATGCCCAAAGGACCTTAGAGGCTCTCCCCGGTGATTGCTACTGGGGCTGCGAGCTTATCGTTTGTTACCTGTGAATTTAATTCCGACGGCACTATTTAGAAGCTTTTATCCTTGTAGGTAGATTTTTAAACTGATTGAAAAACTGTACCTTGGGGGGCTTTTTATTTCAGAATAACTTGGGAATGTAATTTAGGAACTCTAACACCCTTCACACACTTCATTTCCTACCTTTGATTTTAACGATCTGTCCAGGCGTCTGGCGGAAGTGGGCGCCATCTTGGGAGTAGCGGGGTCAACGCTCTAGTCGCGCCGGACTCCCGCCCTCCCAGAATACTTAAGCAAGGACTCCCGGTGGCAGCATTACCTTAGAGGCTCTCCCCGGTGATTGCTACTGGGGCTGCGAGCTTATCGTTTGTTACCTGTGAATTTAATTCCGACGGCACTATTTAGAAGCTTTTATCCTTGTAGGTAGATTTTTAAACTGATTGAAAAACTGTACTTTGGGGGGCTTTTTATTTCAGAATAACTTGGGAATGTAATTTAGGAACTCTAACACCCTTCACACGCTTCATTTCCTACCTTTGATTTTAACGATCTGTCCAGGCATCTGGCGGCAGTGGGCGCCATCTTGGGAGTAGCGGGGTCAACGCTCTAGTCGCGCCGGACTCCCGCCCTCCCAGAACACTTAAGCAAGGACTCCCAGTGGCAGCATTACCTTAGAGGCTCTCCCCGGTGATTGCTACTGGGGCTGCGAGCTTATCGTTTGTTACCTGTGAATTTAATTCCGACGGCACTATTTAGAAGCTTTTATCCTTGTAGGTAGATTTTTAAACTGATTGAAAAACTGTACCTTGGGGAGCTTTTTATTTCAGAATAACTTGGGAATGTAATTTAGGAACTCTAACACCCTTCACACGCTTCATTTCCTACCTTTGATTTTAACGATCTGTCCAGGCGTCTGGCGGCAGTGGGCGCCATCTTGGGAGTAGCGGGGTCAACGCTCTAGTCGCGCCGGACTCCCGCCCTCCCAGAATACTTAAGCAAGGACTCCCGGTGGCAGCATTACCTTAGAGGCTCTCCCCGGTGATTGCTACTGGGGCTGCGAGCTTATCGTTTATTACCTGTGAATTTAATTCCGACGGCACTATTTAGAAGCTTTTATCCTTGTAGGTAGATTTTTAAACTGATTGAAAAACTGTACCTTGGGGGGCTTTTTATTTCAGAATAACTTGGGAATGTAATTTAGGAACTCTAACACCCTTCACATGCTTCATTTCCTACCTTTGATTTTAACGATCTGTCCAGGCGTCTGGCGGCAGTGGGCGCCATCTTGGGAGTAGCGGGGTCAACGCTCTAGTCGCGCCGGACTCCCACCCTCCTCATCCCATATAATGTGTTTCAAGGCCAGACGGCGCAGCGGGCTGGTGCAGCGGGCGCACCGGGCGCACGCCGAAGCCGCGCCAAAGCCAAGCCCGTCTGCGCCCGACCGAGCCTCGACCGGGCCTAGGGCCACTCCCCCTGCACCTCTTGAGTCTTCAAGGTTAGTGTACACAGCGAACGACCTTATTAATTTAAATGACACCTTATGCAAGAAGCATGATCCTCCGATATGTTTATTTGCTGATCCTATTGGAGGGCCGTTTTGTTGTACTCTCTGTAAAGAATACAACCCGGAAACACCGATACCTCAGAAACTAATACAAGCGGCACTTGTTAACGCTCGCTCGCTCCCATGCCATAAAATTGACATACTAGAACTGCTTAGCACCTATGCTATCGATCTCTTGTTTCTTACTGAAACCTGGGGAGACGATGCATCAGGACCAGATTTTAAAGCTGCCATGCCAGAAGATTATTGTGTCCATAGGCAGGATCGCATCTCAGCGCATAAAGGTGGAGGGATAGCAATAATATACCGCAACAGCCTTCGCGTTAAAGCTATTGATCTAAAACACACGAGCTGTGAGGCACTTGCCTTTACTGTGACGCTCACCACCAATCAAACACTCACAGGTACCCTTCTGTACCGACCCCCAGGCTCTCGTACGACATTTCATTCACAACTCCATCAACTCAGTGAATTAGCTGTGGAACACAAATATTTCACCATATTGGGTGATTTTAATTTTCATCTTGAATCCCTAACTGATAAAGACACCGACCAGCTCATTAATGACCTTCTTTCTGTGGAACTGGAACAACTAATAACAGTCCCAACACATAAGGCAGGACATACCCTTGATGGTATTTTTACCAATAATCCACACATTACCATTAATCAAACATTACCTTTAACATGGTCTGATCACTCTGCTATTTTATTCGATATTAAAATTAAAACAATAGCTCTTAAAAGTACAGCTCAGAACTCCTACCTAATTACTAGAGACTGGAAAAATTTGGATTATATTCAGCTCGCACAGATTCTCACTGATGCCTTTATGGGTATAGACACTGAAACTGATCCAAACATTGCAGCCACTAGATACACTTCTATTCTCGAAGAGGCATTTTCTACATTAGCTCCATCCAGAACATCCAAACACAATAGGAAGACCCCCTCGGCCCCTTGGTTCACTGAACAACTTAGATTACAACGACAATATTGCCGTAATCTAGAGCGCCATTGGCGCAAACATTATAACTCATCAGACAAAACAACATATAAAGCTGCACTCCATAATTATAAGCAGAGAATAGCCACAGAGAAAAATATTTACTATACCACCCAAATAGATCAAGCCAAATGCAGCATGAAGAAATTGTTCGAAGTCGTAAATCATCTTGCTGAACCATCCAATCCACCCACCGAAATATCTCAAACTCTCTGTAACACTTTGGCTGACTTTTTCTCTGAAAAGGTCATTTCTATATTTAAGGATTTTACCCCAAATTCTAACATTATTGAATCATCCAATACACAATCAAACGTGAACCCTACAGTTTTAACGGAATTCACTAAGATACAATCGCACCAGATTTATAAACTAATTCTGTCAATCAAATCTGGTTCCCCATTGGACCCCTGTCACCCCTCTATACTCAACACTATTCCAGACATTATTACAATACCACTGACATACATTTGTAACATTATGTTCTCAACAGGTTTATATCCAACAATCTGGAAAAATACTATAATTAAACCACTTCTTAAAAAAACATCGCTTGATCCTTCATTACCATCCAGCTATCGCCCTATTGCATCTCTGCCGTTTCCAGCCAAAATCTTTGAATCGGTCATGAACAAACAACTGTCTGATTACATTCAAAGTAACAACCTATTGGACGATACTCAGTTCGGTTTCCGACAAGGTCATGGAACAGAAACTGCCTTGATTAAGGCTGCAGATGAAATAAGAACCACCATGGATAATGGAGGACAGGCTGTCTTGATTTTGCTAGATTTATCGGCGGCTTTCGACACGGTCGATCACTCTACTTTGATCGGCCGTGTCGAGGCCATCGGTATTAAACACAAAGCCAGAGATCTCATTACTTCTTTCCTGGCTGATCGCAAGCAGGCAGTTAACTTAGGTACTTTTACCTCCCCCACTTTTAGCCATCCTTGTGGAGTTCCACAGGGTTCCTCGCTAAGTCCGACCCTTTTCAATATCTATGTCTCGGACTTAGCGAGGGTAATAAAAGCTTATAACATCAACCTAACAACATATGCCGACGATACCCAGTTGGTATTATCCATACATAAAAATGGTTCTAAGATAGCAGCAAACTTCAAAGATGGTATGAGGGCTATTAGCAGTTGGATGGCTTCCAACTGTCTAAAACTTAATTCATCAAAGACGGAAGTCATGCTCTTTGGTAAGATTCAGCCTCTGTGGTCTCCTTTATGGTGGCCGGAGGAAATGGGGACTCCACCTCAACCAGTCAGTAAAGTCAGAAATTTGGGAGTAATATTTGATGACAAACTTTCTTTCCATCATCATGTGAACGCTGTAGTATCATCATCATTCAACATCTTAAGGAAAATAAAGAAACTTCTCCCATATCTTCCTACAACTACAGGAAAAACACTAATTTCGACATTGGTGTTTTCACGCACTGACTACTGTAATGCCCTCTTCCTCAATGCTCAAAAAAAAATCATTTCCAAACTTCAAATGATACAAAATGCCTCAGCCAGAGTTCTATTAGGCATTCCAAAATTTAGCTCTGTCTCATTTGGACCAACTGCATTGGCTTCCGGTCAGAAGTCGGACGAAATTCAAGGCCCTTTGTATTGTCTACAAGGCAGTAAACAACATGGGACCAAAATTTCTTAGGATTTCACTTAAGCCTTTATCAACCTCCAGAATGCTTCGCTCCAACACTGCTCATCTGCTTCATATACCCAGAACAAGGAAAGTTAACTGGGGAGACAGATGCTTTACCATCGCAGCTGCAAAATTATGGAATTCCCTTCCTTTTAACATAAAATCCAGTCCTACGCTGATTATCTTTAGAAAGCAGCTAAAAACATGGCTGTTTTCTCAAAGACATGATTGTTCATAAATCACTCTAAAACTGCCTCAGAGTTCTACTTTATTGGTATCAGATATAGCTCCTAGCGCCGAGACACCTATGGGTAATTGTAGCGCTTTAAAAATCGCATAAATAAATAAATAAATAATAAATAAATGGAGGATAGAAGGGAGGGTCAGGACCTGGGCACAGACAAGAGAGTCATGGGAAGGGGCCTCACAACAGACTGCGCGGGGCAGGCAGGAGGAGCAGTTGCAGCACAACAGACCAGGGAGGGCAGAAGTGTGTGGCAGTAAAATGGACCATGGAGGACAGGAAGAAGGGGATAGGGGCATGGCATGTGGACTGGCAGGGTGGAGGTGGCAGGGACAGGTTACAGTCATCTGACAATGCTAGGCAGGTGGAAGGGGAGTGGCAGCTCAACAGAACACTCAGAGTAGATAGGAGTGGCAGGTCCATGGAACATGGTGGGCAAAAGGGATGGAGCAGGGGCATGCACAAAGACATCGGAGGGCAGGGGGAAGGAGAATAGGGGCAGCAAGCTAAGCACAGAGGCTAAGCAGGAGGTCAATGATGGTGCATATAATTGGGCAATGGGGCAGGAGGAGTGGAACATCATGCTAAATGGAGGGCAGTGGCAGCACATCAGACCATGCATGGCAGGAAGGAGGAGGCTAGTCCATGGATTCAGACAACAGAGGATAGGGAGGAGGTGGATGGGGCAGCAAGCTAACTGTTCAGAGAAGGTGGGTATTAGGAACTTTATTGTATTTAAAATGTGTGTCTGCAAGAACTACTTAAAATATGAACAAGTATGCAGCATAATCTCACTTTTATTCAGGAAGAAGAGGACGTTTGTGACTGTGACTCCAGGCTCACTTGGCAGAAACATCCCCTGACCCTCCACCCCCATCGCAAAATGTAATGCCCGTGAAAAGGGTAGGTGAACGCAGTGTTATATAGAACATAGTCCTGAGAGCACGATTGAAAATGAAAACTAGATATAGTTTATGGTATAAACTATGCACCAAAAAGTGTGATATAAGATGAACCGGGCGTGAAATATAATATGCAAGACACTGTGCGCAATGACAGATTCATTGGAGAGCGCAAGATAGCACAGGCACTAGCGCGTGCTATGCGATATGCGCCTTAGAGTGTAATATGCACAGGGCAGTGTTGTGTAACCTAACTAGTCTCTAAAGTTGTAATATAAAATATGTGCTGGGGAGTGTAATGTTGCATATGCACTGTGACAAAGATATGGATCCCAGATTGTAATATGTATGGCATAGTGCTGTGCGTTATAACATATGCAAAATCAACAATTGATGGACAGAATGCGTTATAACATAGGCATCGAGGAAGGCATGTTAGATGGGGAAATATAACCCGTGTGAAGGCAAGTGTGGCATGACATATTCACGGGGTGGTGCTAGAGTGCACATGGGCTAGAGAGTGTCATAGCATACGCACTAGCTGGTGGAATACAACACAGAGGTGTCTGGCACTCGGTGGGCACTGGTGGGTGTAACACAGCATTGGGCTCAGCCAGGAGCGCGCTGTGACTCTCAAGTGAGGTTTGTCTCCTTTCCAGAGAGTAAAATAAAAAGTATTACACTTCTGGTGGTGGATGTGTGTTTTATTAATCGTGAGGGGGGTTTCTTGCATAGTTTTGGTTGAATTTGTGTCGAATCCCCTGTGAATGGCTTGGTGTGCGTGTGTATTAAATGTGCCCGTCAATAGCTACCCATGTTTGTATAAATAAACGACAAGGGTGTCTACTTGGAGAGTACCAACTGGCGGGGGCGCCGGGATTAGGCACGGTAGGGCGTCAGACACGTCAGAGCTTCACTAGTGGTGTAAATACATTCCACGTGAATTCATTGTATGAATAGTTACCTTTTAATGAATATCACGCAAATCGTCATGGTGATAGGTACATACGGTTTGTCCAGCATGTCCTAGGTGTTTCTATAAATATATTTAAAAACAAAATAATAAAAAACAAAGCCCGGCCCCGGGGGATGGGGTCCCCGGGGCCATAAGTGGCCTGAGGAGGGGGGCAACGCAGCCCCCCTACTAAAGATTTTTTTTTTAAAAGGACATGCCCCGGGGGTTGAGGTCCCCGGGGCCGATTAAGGTCTTGGGAGGGGGGCCACGCAGCCCCCTTCCAAATATTTTTTTTTCAAAAGAAAAATTAGGGGACAGGCCCTACGGGATGGGGTCCCCAGGGCCAATAAATTAGAAAAAGAAGGGGGGCCACACAGCCCTCCTTCTTAAAAAATAAAATAAATAAAAGACTGGCATCGCGCCGGAAGCCACGTCCCCTCCTTGCAGCACTCTGCAAACACACCCCCTGGCCAGTTGTAAGTTGAGGAATTAATTCCCCTTCAATACTGAGGGTCCCTGCGGGCCAACTAGCCCAACAGGTATCTCCAGTATGCGCCAGGGAGCTGCGTTGCAGACAGGTGTTCTGAGGCCACGCTCTTTTTACATCTCTCTGCAACGCAGCTCTGTGGCGCTTACTGGAGGTACCTAGTGTGCTAGTTTGACCCTAGGTACCCTTAGGATTCAAGGGGACTTAATCTCTCAACTTAGAATGGCCACAGGGTGCGTTTACACAGTGGTGAAGGGAGGAGACGGGGCCTGAGGTGACGTGTGCAAACACGCCCTGTGACGCGTTCTAAGTTGGGGAAATATTTTCCTTTCAATCCTGAGGGACCCTGGGGGCCAACTAGCCCACCAGGTGCTTCCAGTAAGCGCCACTGCTCTGCGTTGCAGAGAGGTGGTGCAGGCCGTGCTCCTTTTTACACCTCTCTGCAATGGCGCTTACTGGACGTACCTAGTGGTCTATTTTGCCCCTAGGGACCCTTAGGATTCAAGGGGACTTAATCTCCCAACTTAAAACGGCCACAGAGCATGTTTACACAGTGGGGAAGTGAGGTTCTGGACTTTTAAGAGTCCAGAGGTGTCAGGGAAAACATCACCCAAAGACCCCTGAGTTCCTCCTGTCTCGGTGCACAAATAAACAGAGACACGGGCTTCTCGATGGTGGCGTCAAAGACCAAGGTTTATTTACTGCAGGGACACAGAAGTCATAGGAACCACACAGAGGCAGAATCTACGAGACTGTTCAAATTGCATTAAGTGGGTTGTTCTTTAAATACACGCAAAATGTTTTTAGGCAACATTACACGAATATTTCTCATGCCCAACCCGGTATCCCAAACAAACAGTAAATAGACATCAAACAATAATTAGTCGTAGGATTTCGGTATTTGATCAGGTTCTCTTGACAGTTATCCATTCTTTGTCCGATCCTCCCCATCATAAAAATCGTGACCTCCCCATTGTAAAAGCCCAGAAGGAGAGGAGCAGAGCCAGGTGCAAAGGATTGAAAAGTAGGATAAGAGGTGTTTATGGATCATAAACGGGCATGGCTACCGTCTTCGGCCTTTCAGTCAGGACAACGGACACGAGAACCAGTACAGCAGGACTGGCCTCAGGCAGGGCAGGCAGCTTGATTCTGCCTAGTCATGTAGCGTCAGCCTTTCTCGGGGCTCGAGCTTACGTGTCCTTAACAAGGTGACTCTGCCGGGGTCATCGCCCGTTCATTGACTATGTGAGGGCAAGAAACAAAATGGATGCCGTAACTAAAATGGATGCCATGACTTTACAACAGAATGCCCTATTTCTCAGTGAATTCATGCTAGTTGCGTAGCGAAAACACTGTTATGCATATAATGGATCATTTGCGGTTCATTAGTACCAAAATCGTGTCAGTACTACGATACCGAATTCACAGGTTCGGATCGCTACAGAACCTCAGACCGTCCTTTTGCCCTTACATAGGCAATAACTCACTCTATGTCAGAATCCATTTCTATGTTCATCAGGTCACTGATATGTTGTTGAAGCATTACTCTATCCCGTGGCGTATCTCTAAAAACAGGTGGTCTTCTTACGCATGTTGAAATGCAGAGGTTACATAAGGCAGGACCACACTGAACAATGAGACAGCACGAAAATAAAAATACCAACGGAACACCAGTGACTATCAGAACCTTCCATCCCCACGCAGACAATAGGCTCCAGAACCATCCCATTAATGACCAGTCACCTTCCTCTACATGAATAGAGTCAGAAATCTTATGTAACTTAGAGATGGCCTTGTACACCGTTGGCGCATTATCTGGGATAAAAACACAGCAACTCGATTGGATCATCTTACACACTCCACCTCGATCTGCAAGTAACACATCAAGAACCATACGGTTCTGTAACGTCATGAGGCGATCCGCTTGAAGCTCAGCTGTCAGGTTACTAAGGGCACCCGCAGTTTCGGTGATAGTGGATTCAACTACCCGTGTTAGTTGACGTAAGTTTCTACTGTTGGCCATAGGCCCCCAGAACGGAAGGAAACCTTTGAAGAAGTCTCCTGCTTCTTGGCTAGTAGTATCTTCCTTACTGAAAACACCTCTCACAACTCTAGTTTTGTGATAGTCCGGTGCAGCAGTGTATGTCGGAGGTAGCAGTTGAGCGATATAACATGAGCCTGAGAAGTCAGCAGGCAGCCATGTGTATGCTCTGTCTTGGCAAACAAAATAGGTACCCTTAGCAGCTAAGAATGCAGGGGAAGACTGTGACGGGAAAACATATGTTTCGATACAGTCACTCTTCCCTAGTCGAGCTTTCGGATTCCTCCCATTTCCTTGCAAACAGACCTGACCTTGGTGGGGTACGACCCAGATCGTAGTCGAGCTTTTACGTTTGTTCTCACCCAGAGTAATGCCATATTCCGTAACATTCCAACCCATGTAAACTCGCAATTCATCCTTGGGAATGAACGGAGTATTATTGACATCTCTAACCATGTCAGTGATTCCTTTTACCAAGGCTCTATTAGCAGAGTTATACCGAGTGGAACGCAGAGGTCGTGGAGGATAGGTCTCTAGGGCATAAGCGAACATGGTCTGAAATGCCCAGAATGATCCATTATAACTAAAGGGCAGAACCAGATAAGGGATGCCCTTGTCCATGGTATGTGGTATCAAGCCACACACCCAGCAGTTTGTTGTGTTAACCACTAGTTGATGTTGGTGCAAGAGCTGAATGAAAGTGTTATTTATAAACTCAGAGCGTCGAGCTTGCTCGTGGGCAGGAAAAGGATGGAAAGAATGGAGAGAAACAACAGTCGGAGAAACAGGAACATGGGGAGATACTGTAGATGTAACAGGTGTAAAGATCAACTGAATACCAAAAATAATTCCGCCTACAAAAGTTATCAAAACAATTAGAAGTGTCAGAGTACATTGCATTAGAAAACATTTACTATGTAATATGTCATATAGCTTTGTCTTGTGCACATTTATGACATTAACCCGTCGCAGTTCAGGAAGCTCCATCTTCTACAACCGTTCGCAACGGATGGTTTGTACCTGTTAAAAACTTGCCTCTGTTTACCCTGGGAGTTCCCAAGATAGACAGAAGAAACCGACCTTATGTCTGATTCCCTGCAAATTAAAACAAGGCACACGTTACGACCCTACGGTAACCCAGACGGCAAGGTGAGAGAAACAATAAAAACAAAAAGATAAAAATTTTTTGCAAACTTCCTGACTGAATGGAATGCAGTAAGATCAAAACAGTTTTCAAACAGAAAGGTAATAATGCAATGTCATTAATTCATAACATGAGAACGTAGATTATATCAGTACTTTCCGGGTCTTGTCTGATCTTGAAATAGCTGGTCTACAGGTGCGGAAATGTTCGACTCCACAGGTGGCAAATGTTCACTTTGTACAATACTCGGTCCAGGATTCAAAGGAGCGGTTCCTGCTGAGGTGTCAAAGTTCTGTGTTTCAGTTCGTGGGTGGTCCGGGTTATGTACTCTGCATCACTGAAAGGGATGTGCCTAGGAACAGGTTCTGTCTCGGATACACCAAATCCCTGTCTAACCCAATTGTCATAGGGGAGTGGGAGAGGGACACGCTTCGTATGGCTAGCGTGCACCCAATTTTTCCTTCCAGCTAGGCGTACAGCAGTTCTTGTTGTGAGGAGTACCTGGAACGGACCCACGAATCTTGGCTGGAGGTTCCGAGTTCGTTCGAAATTCCGAACTACAACTTGGTCGCCTGGTTTCAACGTGTGGCCTGGACTCTCTGGCAGTTTAGGCAAGGATTCGAATACCTGTTGATGAATAAGGCTTAATTTAGCAGTCAGATCATAAAGATAATCAATCAACATTGGGTATTCAATCTGTTTGAATTCCTTTGGCCTAGGGACTCCCCAAACATTAGCAGGACGACCGAACACAATCTTATATGGGCTAAGCCCTACTCGAGAGTGTACAGTCGCTCTGGTGGACAGTAGAGCTAAAGGCAGTGCGTCTGGCCAAGAGAGACCAGTGGAAGCTTGAATTTTAGCAAGTTTCAGCTTCAGGGTGCCATTGTACCCTTCAACCAAACCCGCTGACTGTGGGTGATTCGCACTGTGGAATTTCTGGGTAATACCCAGACCCGCACACACACTCTTCATAACTTTCCCTACAAACTCACTTCCATTGTCCGACCAAACAATCCGTGGCATACCATACCTGGGGAAGTATTCTTTGAGGAGGATTTTGGCAGTGGACATAGCAGTGTTATCCTTCAACGGATATGCCTCAATCCATCTTGAAAAGGCACAGACTACCACTAGGACGTATTTAAGATTGTTACACCTATCCATGTGGATATAATCCAACTGAATCACTTCAAAGGGACAAGAAGGGGGAGCAAAATGACCAGTTGGGGTTGGGGTTCCCTTGCTAGGAATATGCATCAGGCATATCATGCAATTTTTCACCACTCTTTCCGCACACTTAGTGATTACATCGTTCTTCCATACTGGAGCTAACATTTTACAGATCCCTTTCGAACTGATGTGCGCCGCTCCATGCGCCATCGTGACTACCGCAAGTACATACGCATCAGGTAACATCCAACGTTGCTGCTCAGACAAATCAACCCAACATCCACTTGAATCCATTTTACCCGTTTTCTCCTTCCATTCATTCTTCTCATTTTCAGTTGCTTCATTCTGGATTGCCTTCACACTTTCATTCGTATTCTCACACATCCCTGATTCAGCAATCCATCTTGCAGACGTTGCAACATACATTCGGCTCGTCATGCTCTTGGCCGTCTCTTTGGCGACCTCATCAGCAAACGCATTCCCACGGCTAACATCATCCGTAATCTTCCGATGTGCACTGCACTTTACAATCGCAACTTCATTCGGTAGGGTCAGAGATTCCAATAGATCACTGACTAACTGTCCATGTTGGATCTTAGTTCCATGGGACGTGAGAAAACCTCTTTCTCTCCAGAGACGTCCAAAGCTATGTGATACGCCGAAGGCGTATTGGCTATCAGTAAACACATTCACTCTCTTTCCCTCAGCTAAAACACACGGTCTTGTTAGTGCAATTAATTCTGCAGCTTGGGCAGAATTCTGACTTACTCTTGCAGTCTCAACAATCGTACTCAAAGTCGTAACTGCATACGCGGCCGTCACATCACCATTCTGTAATTTAAAACACGACCCATCGACATATAAGGTGCAGTCTGGATCTAGTAACGGAGTATCTTTCAAATCAATCCTACCTTTTGTCTCTTCCTCAGTTCTGAAACAACAGTCATGAGGCTCTGAATCACTCGACTCCTGAGTAGTCGGCAACAGCGTTGCTGGATTCAATATGTTGCATCGCTTGATCTGAATGTGACTTGCCAAAAGCGTCAGCTCATAGCCTGATAGTCTAGCACTGGTGAGGTGCTGAGTTTTCGTTCAATTCATGAGTGTATCCACAGCATGTGGAACCATGACTACTAACATGTTGTTCATGACAAGTCCAGCAGACTGTCGAATAGACACTGCAGCTGCTGCTGTAGCTCTCAAACAACTTGGCAATGCTCTGGCTACCGGATCTAATGTGGATGAGAAATATGCGCAAGGTCGCTGTTTGTCACCAAATTGTTGCGTTACAACACTCAACGCACAACCTTCTCTTTCATGGACATATAGTGTAAACGGCTTACTGTAGTCAGGAGTACCCAACACAGGAGCTGAACACAGCGCATCACGTAAGTCAGAGAAACTCTGTTGACATTCATCAGACCATGGCAAAGGGCTCGGAACACCTTTTCCAGTCAGGGCTACCAATGGTTTTGCCATGAGAGAAAAATTTGGGATCCATTGCCTGCAGTATGACGTAATACCCAAAAACGCACGCACTTCTCTCTGTGTGCTTGGTACAGTCATCTGCGAGATTGCTTTGATTCTCTCTGGGGTCAACCTTCTTCCCTCCTTTGACAAAAGATGACCTAAGTAGGTCACTTCTTGACAACAATATTGCAGTTTAGAAGGTGACACCTTGTGATGTAAGTCTGACAAATGACGTAATAGAGAAATTGTAGCTGCTTTGCAAGTTTCCTTGTCATCAGCAGCTAGTAAAAGATCGTCTACGTATTGGATCAGAGCAACACCAGGAGGAAGTACAAGAGCATCTAATTGACTCTTCAATGCTTGACTGTAAATTGAAGGGCTCTCACAATAACCTTGTGGAGCGCGCTTGAATCTGAAACTGCGACCTCCTAAGGAGAAACCAAAAATGTCTCTACTTTCCTCGGCTATGGGAATGCTGAAAAAGGCATTTTTCAAGTCGATAACTGTAAACCATGAGGCTGAGGCAGGAATCAACGTCAATAATGCAGTGATATCTGGGACCACAGGAAACTGCGGGATCACGATTTTGTTTACTTCTCTGAGGTCAATCACAAATCTGTAGATTGGAGGCTTGGAAGGGTCCGTACGTTTCAAAATCGGCAGAACAGGACTATTGCAGACATTTCCTCTAGTTTCCTCAATCACATCTTTCTGTATTAAGTCTTTCACAATCAGTAAGAGTGCACGTTCACCTTCATTCGAAATCCGATACTGTGGGATTCGTGGGAATTTAACATTCGCTTTCAGACTTACCACATAAGGGGGAATTTCCAAGAGGCCTACATCGTTAGGACCGGTTGCCCAAAGAGTATCAGGGAGAGAACGCAGCTCCGGTGGGAGCTTATCCATCGACATATACATTGGAGAGATGACTCTTTTGCCTAATGTGAGCTGTACTCCCGAAGGAGAACAGTACAGTGTCGCATGTAGGCGTTTCAACAGATCTAAACCAAGCAGATTCTCATTACAACCGGTTGTTAGAATGAGGGGTGCTTCTAGTTCGCATGGCCCAACAGATATTGGCAAAGGACTAGAAACAGGATTGTGAACAGGGGCGCCTGAGAAACCTACTGAAGTGTTCGTTAAGCCAGACAAAGGTGCGCCAGGGAGTTTCGCATGCATAATTGAACTTTTTGCCGCACCAGTATCCAACAGAAACGGTTCGACCACGCCTGAGGTAACTACTGCGACATAAGGTCCACTCTGATCAACTGGAACTGATACTACTCCCTCTCTTTGCCTGTGGCTGTCCTAGTGCTCGCTTCTCTGAATCTCCTCATTATGATCATAATAATCTTCAACATGATACTGTGGAGATCTACCTGCTTGCGCAGATTGTGCATTTCGCTGATCGAAATAATTTGATTGGCGATCGGCCTGTGGTGTCATAGTACCACGTCCTCTACCTCTAGGAGTTTGCATAGATCCAACAGTACCTCTCTGAGCTGGGACACCACTAGTCTGTGCGTGCAGTACCGGACACTCATTCTTATAATGGCCCTCCTTTTTACAATAGGCACACTGATTCCATGCTAACTGTTGTCGGGAAAAACCATAATTAAATCTTTGGGACGTCCCTTGCTGGAATTGTGGCTGTTGCTGAAACTGGGGTCGCTGCTGTGAATCTGACTGATTCGAACGAGGCGGATACGCCTGTTGCAAAAGAACTTTAGTCTTTAAATCTTTTGTTTTCTTTTCTGACTTTTCCTTCTCTTCTTTCTCTCTATTCTCATAATACTGAGCAGTTGCAAGTATCTGTGCTGTTGCCGACACTGCCCATGCACTTTCAGAATCCTTTAACTTGTTACTAAGTTCAGGTAGTAAATTAAACACAAACTTGTCGACAAACAATCTCTGGCCTCCTTCAGTACTCATATCTTGCCCACTGTGGTCTACGAATGTCTCTTCAAATCTAGTGAAAAAGTCAGAGACGCTTTCGTCCTTCTTTTGTTTGCATGCCGATAGTTTATCCCAATTAACTCGTAACGCTGGCATCAGCGTTTTCATCAGATTAATTATTCTGCCAGGCAAGGCAGCAATCAGGGGTTCAGGTTTAGCACCGCCAACTTGCTGCGCATCTGCTGCTACAATAGCTGGCCAATCACCTCCTAATGCGACTGGGTGGTTCTCTTGCCGAATCTTGGCCCATATAGGCTGTGGCACTACATTACCAAAGAACATTTCAATGTCTGCCAAATTCATGATGCACGCTTGAACTGTCTGCGTTAACTCCTTGTAATAACCAGCAGGATTTTTACGTGGGTCTGGTAACGCTTGTTTTACTGCTAATACTTCGGCCCGTTTCCAAGGGATGTGTATCCACACTCTCTGGAAGTGTGCCGGGGCAGCTACAATATTATTAGCCCCATCAGCTTGAACTGCATCACGCCATATCGGCGGAACTTCCCTCATCGGATATTGACCTCGTTTTTTCCTAGTAGTAATTGGTGAACCATCAGGGTCTCTTGTCGCTCGAAGAGGGGAATCATCCCTATGAGCTAAAATCAGTTCTATCGCTCCTCTTACTTCTGAACCTATCACCATTCCGGTGGCGAACTTCTGTTGAATATTTATCAGATCAGAGGGGACGGAATCTAAGTCATCATCTTCCCATTCTTCACGCACAAGAGAACACATCACGTCAAAAACATAACGTTGAGTTGGTTCATTCCATTGCATAAAAGTATCTAACACTCTTTGTGCATCATACTTCACAGCTTTCGACATCCACCTAAGAGCTGTCGAATCTAACATGTCTCGTTCCTGAGGACCAGGAAGCTGGCTACGTCTCTGTATAGAGTCAGAAACGGGGGTCTCAATTAAAGACCTGTAGAGAGGAGTTAAGATATTAGTTACAGAGTCGGTTATTTTCCGACGAACGGAAAGCGGAGTCAGAATGTTCACAGGGTTCAGGGACAGGGCAGCTGGAGCAGATGAAATAGTAAGGGTAGGGGTAGCAGGTAAAGCAGTTTGCGTAACGACAGGCAAAGGCGGAACAGGCGACCCAGGAAGAGGGGGTGCCGAAGGAACATTAACCACGGGAAGGACAGGAGCTGGAATCAAAGGAAGTGGAGCAACTATTCCAGGCTGACCAGCAGCTGGCTGTACAACAGGTAGTAACTGTGGTACTGTAATACCCTGTGCATATGGTGGAGGTGAATTCAACAGGTAAGACAACAGAGGATCCTTCTCATGATCCTCCATCGGCTTAGTAGGACAAGATGGCAATACAGGGTAACATTTATCAATTGCCAAATTATATTTTCTATTCGCCATCTCCATTGCTTTCTCAGTCTCATTGACATGCAGCTGCCTAGCAGACTCCATTAAAGTCAACCCTTTCTCTTTCTGTTCTTTCTTCGTCTTCCTAATTTCTCTCTGTTTGGCTTCTTTACGCCATACGCGAAAATAATCAAACATTGCCGGCAGGGCTTTTCTCTTAAACAACTTCATTTCTAGATTATCTAGAATTTCGGTTTCGAAGCTACCATGCGGTGGCCAACTAAGGACACCATCTTTTCTGGTATAATGGACCCATACTTCATTATACGTAATAGGACCAACACCATGTTTACAATAGAGCTCATATGTAGGAGTTCCAATCGGAGGAACCGAACACGAATCCTCCAACCGGGAATCCCCGTTGCAACGTAACCAGGACAGGAAACAATTACTACTGGTAGTCATGACAAACAAAGACAAATTCCAACCAAAATGCGCAAAGAACTTAGGCCTACCAAAATGAACTAATACCAAAACAAAGATTATCTAAACAAGAGCAACCAATGATAATCTACCAATTAAACCAGAGCAACAAGGAACAACCAAACTGAGCGTAACCCACTTAATACTTAACTGAAATGTGGAAGACGTCACCAAGGAGAACCCGTCTACGTCTCGCCGTACTAAGGTCTGCACCTCGGGTCCAAGACAGGGCGACAGTCAGGGCAGCGGTCCTCTGTAGCCGTCTGGGAACGGGAACCCTCGTGGAAGAGATCGTCGGGCCACTTTTACGACATGCAGGGATCGATGAAGCGGGGTACCTCCCTCCGGAATCTTCACACGAAACTTCTCGAACTTTTCAGGCTTTGGACCGGTACCGGATGACGTCGCCCCACGTTGAGCGCCAATTTGAGGTTCTGGACTTTTAAGAGTCCAGAGGTGTCAGGGAAAACAACACCCAAAGACCCCTGAGTTCCTCCTGTCTCGGTGCACAAATAAACAGAGACACGGGCTTCTCGATGGTGGCGTCAAAGACCAAGGTTTATTTACTGCAGGGACACAGAAGTCATAGGAACCACACAGAGGCAGAATCTACGAGACTGTTCAAATTGCATTAAGTGGGTTGTTCTTTAAATACACGCAAAATGTCTTTAGGCAACATTACACGAATATTTCTCATGCCCAACCCGGTATCCAAAACAAACAGTAAATAGACATCAAACAATAATTAGTCGTAGGATTTCGGTATTTGATCAGGTTCTCTTGACAGTTATCCATTCTTTGTCTGATCCTCCCCATCATAAAAATCGTGACCTCCCCATTGTAAAAGCTCAGAAGGAGAGGAGCAGAACCAGGTGCAAAGGATTGAAAAGTAGGATAAGAGGTGTTTATGGATCATAAACGGGCATGGCTACCGTCTTCGGCCTTTCAGTCAGGACAACGGACACGAGAACCAGTATAGCAGGACTGGCCTCAGGCAGGGGAGGCAGCTTGATTCTGCCTAGTCATGTAGCGTCAGCCTTTCTCGGGGCTCGAGCTTACGTGTCCTTAACAAGGTGACTCTGCCGGGGTCATCGCCCGTTCATTGACTATGTGAGGGCAAGAAACAAAATGGATGCCGTAACTAAAATGGATGCCATGACTTTACAACAGAATGCCCTATTTCTCAGTGAATTCATGCTAGTTGCGTAGCGAAAACACTGTTATGCATATAATGGATCATTTGCGGTTCATTAGTACCAAAATCGTGTCAGTACTACGATACCGAATTCACAGGTTCGGATCGCTACAGAACCTCAGAAGGGAGGGGACGGGGCCTGAGGTGACGTGTGCAAACACGCCCTATGGCACGTTTTAAGTTGGGAAAATAATTCCCCTTCAATCCTGAGGACCCCTGGGGGCTAACTAGCCCACCAGGTGCTTCCAGTAAGCGCCACTGCACTGCGTTGCAGAGAGGTGGTCCAGGCCATGCCACTTTTTACACCTCTCTGCAACGCAGCTCTGTGGCGCTTACTGGAGGTACCTAGTGGGCTAGTTGGACCCTAGGGACCCTCAGGATTCAAATTAACTTAATCTCCCAACTAAAAACAGCCACAGGGCCTGTTTACACAGTGGGGAAGGGAGGGGACGGGGCCTGTGGTGACGTGTGCAAAAACGTCCTGTGGTGCGTTTTAAGAGGTAGTTTTAATCCCCCTGCCCTATTATCTACTAGGGGCTTACAGAGGAGGTCATGCTAATAACAGGGGGACCCCAACGTGTAGTGTTCCCTAGTGTATGTAGGTGTTTTCACTGTATTCTGAGTGTCTTTTAATATAGCACTGGCTCTAGGACTGGTTAGTCAGACTCAGTTACCACCAGTATCCGTCTGAAAAAGTTGAGGGAACACGATGATATTGCAACAAGGCTTCTTTCTGCTCTTCTGTTTGTTGTTTCTGCACGTTATCCTTCTTCCTGCACTTTTCTCCGTCTTTGAGGACTTCTGTTGCTTCTTTCTGCATTTCTTTTTTTTCTTTCTGTGCATTTTTTCTTCTTTCTTCACATGTCCTATCTCTGTAGGAATAGTTAGAAATTAGCATTTAAAAAAACCTTTGAAATTGACTGAAAAAAACCATAGGCTTCAGGCACGTTATAGTTAGGAATTAGCATTTAAAAAACCTTAGAAATTCACTGAAAAAACCATAGGTTTCAGGGGCGTTATAGTTAGCTGGACTTTTCACTCATACAAAACCATTGAAATTCCCCTTTTGTAGTTAGTTCAGCTATCTATAACTTGCGCGCCCGCAATGCACTGCTGATGACGTCACATATTACATCACTCATGACATGGTCAGGGACATCACTCATGACATCACTGATGACGGGGAGTTGTTTGCCACAAACTTGATGGAATAAAGCACGCTGATACAAGCAAATTGGGGCTCGGCGCAATCTTTTTTGAAAGAAGGATTGAGTGTTGGAATATATATATATATATATTCACTGAAAAAACCATAGGTTTCACACATGTTATAGTTAGCTGGACATTTTACTGATAAAAAACCAATGAAATTCCCCCGTTATAGTTAGTGCAGGCAACTATAACTCATGCGACCGCAATCCTCTGCTGATGCTAATACTGTATTTAGACACTTATTTGCCCATGTCTTCTTCCATTAAATTTTAGCTATACATATATTACAAATATTTTTTTTTCATAAAGACACATATGTCATCAGCAGAGGATTGCGGTCGCGTGAGTTATAGTTGCCTGCACTAACTATAACGGGGGAATTTCATTGGTTTTTTATCAGTAAAATGTCCAGCTAACTATAACATGTGTGAAACCTATGGTTTTTTCAGTGAATTTGCAAGGTTTTTTAAATGCTAATTCCTAACTATAACGTGTGTGAAACCTATGGTTTTGTCAGTGAATTTGTACGTTTTTTTTAAATGCTAAGTTACTTTACGCCATTCGTGGCGTGTGCGCCCACTTAACGCAGTTCGTTCCGTGCGCGCATGGTGCGCTTCGCGCACCGTGCGCGCACAGTGAGCACGCGGTGCGCTTCACGCTCCGCGCGCCCACTTTACGCAGTTAGTGCCATGCACGCACGGTGGGCACGTGGTGCGCTACGCGCACCGCGTTCCCACGTTACGCTGGATGGGCCATGTACGCACGATGCGCTTCGCGCACCGTGCGCACATGGAGGACATATTATGCGCTTCGTTGTGAAATGTAATCTTTTAAATTTTCATTCATTTCTCGCAAAATAAAAAAAAATTGAGTTTTTAGCCTTGGGGGTTCTTTGGGGACACCTTCATCAAGGCTAGGTGGTTAGGAGCTGTCTAAACAGCCCCTTTACATGTTTTTTGCCTTTGTTTTTCCTCCCCCCCTCAGAGTGCGAGAGAGAAAATGGCGGCCGCCGCTTCCTGGTTTCGACCGATTCGAATGTTTACTAAGATCTAACAGCCAATCAGATTCACGCTGGCACACGGCACCGTACGCGTACGGTAAGCTTACCGTAAGCGCACGGTAAGCGCACCGTAAGCTGCCACAGATATATATATTGATTTAAATGCTATTTTCTCAGGAACTACTGAACAGATTTACACCAGACCTACAAAAGGCACTTCCTTGACGTGAGGACTACCTCTCTGCCAAATTTCAAGTAACTCTGTTCAGCCGTTCGGGCTGTAGCTGTGTCTAAAGGTCCTATGGAAAAATGCATGGGAAAAACGCGTTTTGGGACCCCCCTTTTTTCTCAGCCCCCGCTTGACGAATCCCCCCAAGACTTTCAGGGTAGGAGCGGAGCGTAGCGCCCCACCTATTTTGAAATTTTCGCGAGGATTTGTCAACCGGCGCCAAAGTTATTCCAAATAGAATGTTGCGGTTTTCCTATGGAAACAGGGTCCTAACTATAACTACCTACTGGCAACCGCCAGTAGGTAATATATACAAATATATATATATATATATATATGTATATATATATATATATATATATATGCCACGAAGAGATCCTTTTGCTTGAAAGAACCAGAGGGACAACATGGGGTACTTCAAACAGGGGATTTATTTCAAAGAGTATGGGCATGACGCGTTTCGGACATTGCCTTTCTCAAATACCCGCTCCTCCCCCGATCAACCACAGTTCCGTTTAAATTCCTCCAGTTGTTCCGCCATTGGTGGCTCTTCTGATAGGCCAGTTAAAAGTCACACACAGACCTGCAATCCCAGTAGTAAACTGCAAGTCCCAGCAGGCTCCCTCACCGCATGCTAGGCAAGTGACTTAAGCCGGCAATGTCTGTAAAACAAAACCATCAGGATAACATTAAGACCGCTGTTCAGGGCTGTGGTAGTCAAAGCAGTTTAAAACAAATACTCCTCCCGAGTCCCCAAAACGCCTCAAACCACACTGATCTGCTCCTTGGGTGGCCTGGAAAACGCGGATACAGTGATCCAGATTCCTTCATTGAGTCATGAACTGCAGTTAACAGCGGCAGATACCGCGGGCGGTTGTGGTGGGTCAGAGCCATTACCATGAATACAAAGAAAGTGCCGAAGCTGCCCCGGATGACTCTGTCCTCTTGTTGAGATGGGTCTCCTCCATGTGCACCCAGGACTTGCACACAACATATGCCACGAAGAGATCCTTTTGCTTGAAAGAACCGGAGGGACACCATGGGGTACTTCAAACAGGGGATTTATTTCAAAGAGCATGGGCATGACGCGTTTCGGACATTGCCTTTTTCAAATACCCGCTCCTCCCCCGATCAACCACAGTTCCGTTTAAAATCCTCCAGTCGTTCTGCCATTGGTGGCTCTCCTGATAGGCCAGTTAAAAGTCACACACAGACCTGCAATCTCAGTAGTAAACTGCAAGTCCCAGCAGGCTCTCTCACCGCATGCTAGGCAAGTGACTTCAGATGGCAATGTCTGTAAAACAAAACCATCGGGATAACATAAAGAACACTGTTCAGGGCTGTGGTAGTCAAAGCAGTTTAAAACAAATACTCCTCCCGAGTAGGGGTGGGCGGAATTTGCGGAATCGCGTTACGCAAATCTCCGCGAAACAGTAAAAAATCTCCGCGAACATGCAGATATTCCGCGAACATGCGGAATTACTTGTTCGCGATACTTTTTTCCTGTTCGCGATCGCTGTTTGCGTGCTCGGGGTGAAATATCTCGCGAACACGCATATTGAGAATGCGAACAAGCAAAAAATTTCGCGAAGTTGCGGAACGCAGATTTTTGGGCAATTTCGCATTCTCCGCGGAACGCGAAATTACCCAAATTCCGCAAATTCCGCGAACGGAAAGGAATTTACCGCCCAGGCCTACTCCCGAGTCCCCAAAACGCCTCAAACCACACTGATCTGCTCCTTGGGTGGCCTGGAAAACGCGGATATAGTGATCCAGATTCCTTCGTGGAGTCACGAACTGCAGTTAACAGCGGCACAGATACCGCGGGCGGGTGTGGTGGGTCCCAGCCTATCCATTACCAAGAATACAAAGAAAGTGCCGAAGCTACCCCGGTTGACTCTGTCCTCTTGTTGAGACGGGTCTCCTCCATGTGCGCCCAGGACTTGCACACAACATATGCCACGAAGAGATCCTTTTGCTTGAAAGAACCGGAGGTACACCATGGAGTCACGAACTGCAGTTAACAGCGGCAGAGATACCGCAGGCGGGTGTGATGGGTCAGAGCCTATCCATTACCAATATATATATATATTTTGCAAGGAATCCCTTTTGCTGCCCCTGGCAAAAACTCTTTACTACTCACTCTCTACTACTCTCTCTCTACTACTCTCTACTACTCTTTACTACTCACTCTACTACTCACTCTACTACTCACTCTCTACTACTCACTCTCTACTACTCTCTACTACTCACTCTCTACTACTCACTCTCTACTACTCTCTCTCTACTGCTCTCTACTACTCACTCTACAACTCACTCTCTATTACTCTACTACTCTCTCTCTGCTACTCACTCTCTACTACTCACTCTCTACTACTCTCTGCTACTCACTCTCTACTACTCACTCTCTACTACTCTACTACTCCCTACTACTCTCTCTCTACTACTGTCAAGGCTCACCTGTTTTTCTGCAGAAGCGCCCAGGAACTGAAGTCAAGGTCCGCTACCTCTCCAAACCACCTATTGTGCCTATCAGACTCTAAGCAACAATGGCGATATTGGGGAAGAAGGGAAACAAAACAAGGAAATTATCGGGAAGAAATCCTTCCACGCTATACACCTGCCACAGGATTCTCGTCTGAAAACTAAAAGAAAAGAAGGGAAGTATTAGACAGTAATGTAGGCCTAGCTGAATACAAACACTCTATCCTTATATAATACCTTAGTTTTCCCTTCTTCTGAATATGGGCAGGGAAGTGATAGTGTAGTCCAATAAACTGTGCTGTGGAAAAGAAGTACAAAGGTAGCACTTAATGGAAATAAGGCTAGTGAGCATTAAAGTCAGATATGTATAACACTGCTGCTTACCACTCTGGCTAAATTAATTGCTCTGAGAATCTGTCTTCATGTCTAAAAAGTCCATTACAATAGTCCATTTCACAAAACAAAAGCAGCTTCAATACGCTGTTACCATGATTTCAAAGTCCTCCTCTTACTTAGGCTTGATGACATGGTCCATTTCACCAAAAACAAAAAAAGCAGCGTAAATACGCTGTTACCGTGATTTCAGAGTCCTCCTCTTACTTGGGCTTGGAAATTCAGGTCCCCAGCTCCGACTGTGCACAACCCTGACAGCAAGAATCAGTTGAGGACTGAGCGTAATATTGTTGGCAGACCTGCGGGACAACAAAGTGGGAGCAATCCGACCAGCAAACAAGGCACATAGCCAGATGTCCGGCCGGCCGGCCGACGGAACAACAAGGTCCGGCCGACGGGCGGAACCCAAAACTATCGCCTAGCCCGCCCGTCGAATCGCTCCTCTTTGCTGTCCGGTGTGGAGAAATGCGGGTGTAAGCAGATGACAGCTGTGAGCAAATGGAGCTTTATGGATGCTTGAACGGGTGAGTCCTGAAGGAAACGGGCCCAAAGGAAACTTCTACAAGGCTTGCTACAGGCTGGAGATGCCACCAAAACGACAGAGACGATCTAGGCGGCATATGCAGGATACTGGAACGCAAAGCGCGATGTCCGGGGGAAGTCAGGCTTTTGAACTCCGACGCTACCATCTTGAGTCTGTGCTTCCGACAGCCGTGACAACTACTCACTCTCTACTACTCACTCTCTACTACTCACTCTGTACTACTCTCTCTCTACTACTCACTCTCTATTACTCTCTCTCTACTATTCTCTGCTACTCTCTACTACTCACTCTACTACTCACTCTCTACTACTCTCTACTACTCTCTACTACTCACTCTCTACTACTCTCTCTACTACTCTCTACTACTCACTCTACTACTCACTCTCTACTACTCTCTACTACTCTCTCTCTGCTACTAACTCTCTACTACTCACTCTCTACTACTCTCTACTACTCACTCTCTACTACTCACTCTCTACTACTCTCTACTACTCACTCTACTACTCACTCTCTACTACTCTCAACTACTCTCTCTACTAGTCACTCTACTACTCTCTACTACTCACTCTCTGCTACTCTCTCTACTACTCTCTACTACTCACTCTCTACTCTCTACTCTCTATTACTCATCCTCTACTCTCTACCTCTCTACCTCTCTCTACCTCACTCTCTACTACTCTCTACCTCTCTACTTCTCTACCTCTACCTCTCTACCTCTACCTCTCTACCTCTACCTCTCTACGCATTTATATATATGTATGTGTATATATATACATACATATATAAACATATATATAATCTACATATCTATATAAATATAAATGCATGCATACATATACATATATATATATGCATAGATATGCATGTTATGTACATGAAAGTTTGAAAAACACTAATAAAAGCAAAGCTAAAAAGCCACCTAATTGCAAACAGAATTGCTTTAACTTAAACGAGGGCGAGACCTGTTGCATTTTCAATGCTTGTTTACTTTGGTTCCATCAAGAAGGCATTCAGATGTGTCACACATTTGCCATAAATTCTGAATGTTAGCACTCTAGTTGCTCATTAGATCACTGTAGTAAAGCTACTGCTCCCCCCAGAAATTATCAAAAATGGGAAACCGAGAAATCAAGAAGTGCCCCAAATGTGGAGAAGATAGGGCAAACGAGGTCCACATGTTTTGGAGTTGTCCGGCAATACATGTATATTGGAAAAATGTGGGTAAGACCTTATCAAATATTATGGGTGTGGATATAAATTTATCAACTTTGTCGGTAATTTTTGGGCTTCCACCTAGGGAGATTGATGGGCGGATATTACATAAAAGTTATAAAGCTCTGTTTTTTACTTTGATATTACTAGCCTGAAGGGAGCGTTGTATTAAATTGATTTTGCCATGCCCACCCACAGAAGAAGAATGGATTCACTCTATTCAGAAGATATCCTCTTTAGACCAATCCGGCAGATACACTGGAAAATCTAAATATTGGGAAATTTGGGAAAAGTGGGTGCAGTTAGTTTCGAGTCATATATAGTGTTTTATAAAATAAGCTCTGCTCCTCCACTATGCCTTTTAGAGCTTGATGAGTGGAGGATAAAAAGGTTATGGTGTTATTTGTTATTATTTATAATTTTATTTATTTTTTGATTTTTGGGTCCAATGATTAAAAATATGCCTTGGATAGAGATCCAGGATGGGATTGTCTCTCCACTCTTTAAAGAGAGAAACCGTGATCTATCAAGATTTCAAGATTAAGGTTTGGGACTAACTCAGGTAGTAGGAGGAATGGCTCTGGAGATACGTGGTATCCCCCTCTCCCTTGGGAGTGTGACCAGGCCGGTAATAATTTGCCTTTGAAAGCCTGAAAGGGTCAGAGAAATCTCTTCTTCATTTCGGAGCATATTTTTGTTAAATGAGGGCAAAAAAAAAAAAAAGCTACTGCTCACCAGGGAAGTCTGCTGCTGGTATTCAAAGTGCATGTTTCAGTCTGCATGTCAGAATTTTTTAATGAAATAGAAGAGGATTTGAGAAGTCAAAATGTGCCCTAATTTTTCTTTCTGCAGCACTAATCCTAATATCTTTGGCAAAATGAACCCCCTCATTTTGTTCCTTTGCAAATTAAATGTTTTAAGTGTTACCACTTTATTCCAATCAAGATGGCTTCAGGTGTGCCATACTTTTGTAATAAGTAAGACTGTTAGCGCTCTAGTTGTTCTTTAGAACACTCTGGGACATACTGTCATTGTCATACTTGGGCTACATCCGGGGGATATTTGTGCTACATTTGGGCTCTTTTGTCTCTGGTGGCCATCTTGGGAGACTTATTTGTTATGAAGTTTCCTAACTTCCTCATTTACTACAGTCTCCTCAGTAGGAATACTTTCAGTTTTTTACTTTGATTCCATCAAGAAGGCATTCAGATGTGTCACACATTTGCCATTAATTCAGAATGTTAGCACTCTAGTTGCTCATTAGATCACTGTAGTAAAGCTACTGCTCACCAGGGAAGTCTGCTGCTGGTATTCAAAGTGCATGTTTCAGTCTGCATGTCAGAATTTTTTAATGAAATAGAAGAGGATTTGAGAAGTCACTCAAAATGTGCCCTAATTTTTCTTTCTGCACACTAATCATACTTTCTATGGCAAAATGAACCCCCTCATTTTGTTCCTTTTTAAATTAATTGTTTTAAGAGTTACCACTTTATTCCAATCAAGATGGCTTCAGGTGTGTCATACGTTTGTCATAAGTAGGACTGTTAGGGGCATATTATCATGAAAAGGCATTAAAATTATCGTCACTTTAGAGGCAGAAAACTGCCGCTAAAGCGGCGATAATTAGCTTGATAATATGCCCTTGAGAATTCCAATAGAAGCCCGTGTTCTGGTGTCAACATGGACTTCTATGGGAATTCTCTGCTGCATATTATCAAGCCCATTATCAACGCTTTAGCGGCAGTTTTCTGCGCTAAAGCGGCGATAAGTTTAACGCCGTGCTTGATAATATGCCCCCTCAGCATTCTAGTTGTTCTTTAGAACACTCAGGGAAGCTGCAGTAGAACACAAAGGAATCAACTGACAGTCTCTGCCCTTGTTGGATGTACATGTTTTACTGAGAATGTCAGACTTCATTCTCACATGACTGAGAAAGATAATGTGAATTTACAGAAAATTTGCTCTCAGTTTAGCTTATAGATCACCTTCCAAACCTCTGTGGGAAAAGCATGAGAAAATAGTTTTCTCTCAAACATGATTCATGATATTCCAGCAGAAGGCTTTTTCACATGGTAAAATCACCTTAGAACACACCACAATTCCTAAAATGAGTATGGTACCATCAACAAATGATTTATAATGTAACTAAAGTCTTAAAACCTTCTATTAACTGCAATGATTTTTAATGAGGGGCTATCATGTATATTTGGTCCCAAGATGGCTGCCAACACTTCTTGGATGAAGTGCTGACAGCCAATCAGATCTCACGATGAGATGTGTGGTTAGGCGCCGCCCAGATTTATATGTGATTTTGATTTTCTCAGGAACTACTGAACAGATTTACACCATTTAAGCAAAAGGCACGACTCTGAACCAAGGTCTACCTTTCTGCCAAATTTGGTGTAATTCCGTTCAGCAGTTACTAAAGGTCCCTATGGAAAATTGCATGGGGGAAAACATGTTTTGGGACCCCCTTTTTTCTCGGCCCCCGCTTGATGAATCACCCCAAGACTTTCAGTATAGGAGCGGACTGGAGCAAGCCACGAGTTTTGAAAATTTTGCGAAGATTCGTCAACCGGCGCCAAAGTTATTCCAAATAGAATGTTGCGGATTTCCTATGGATAATAGGTCCTAACTATAACTACCTACTGTCGACCGCCAGTAGGTAATATATATATAGATATATATATTCCCGCTTCGAGTTTGCAATGAGCAATGAGTCGCACTCTAGCATCGTTAAAACATTTAGTCAGGTACGGACAGCATGTTGTTACAGATTCCATAAGCAGCTGCGAAAATAGGGTCAAAGCCTGATACGTTTCAAAGGACACAGCCTTCTTCCTCAGAGGCTCCCGATCACAGTTCGCGCTACTTTCTGGTTCAGTCCCATAAGTATTGCCAAAATCCATGCCCCCTATGGGCTGCTCCGTTGAGACTGTGGGGCATTCTGGAACCAGAAGTCCGTAAAATATTACCGCACTATATTTCTGTCGGTAATAAAAGCCCTGGATGGGCCTCCATAGACAAGACACCATCCTCAATCCTTCACGATGCTCACCACAATAGGGCAAGGTAAGCTCCGAACCCGGGGCCCCCTGACCCCAGGCCACCCCCCATGCCGTACGGCTCCTCACGCCTGACTGAGTCTCTGCCCTCTGCTCTGCCGCTGCCGAGGGTTCGCGCCTGGTATCCGGGATACGTGTTTTTTTGACTTCCCCCTCTGTACTCGCCGTGGTCTGTATTTTATTTTTGTCCCTGTACTGCATTGTATTGTATTCTTGACGCTCCCTGCAGCCCTCTGTGCCCCCCCGCTCCCCGCTTCCCACCACTGCTCCCCTGCAGCCCCACCCCCTTTCTCTTCTGGTTCCCCTTCCCTCGCCCATTGGCCGCCCTGCTCCCGCCTCCCAGCTGCTCCTCCCTCCCACTTCGCCTCATATGGAGACCGCACAGCGGGCGCGCCGCTTGCGCACCACTGGCGCGCCAAAGGCAAGCCCGCCTGCGCCCATCCGCGCCTGGACCACGCCCAGCACCAGAACCCCTGGACCATGCGCCCCCCGCAACGCCAGACTGCACTACGACACCAGCACCCTCCACGCACTCAACACCGAACGAGACCACCCCTGCTACTGGGCCACCCCGAAGCACACCGAAGGGCCCTTCACCTGCCGGAACTGCAGATTCACCAACATCCAACCCTCCAAACCACCAGCAAGAGAACCCAACCACCTCCGCTGCATCCTCCTCAACACCCGCTCCGCTCGCAAGCATGCCATCGAACTCAGGGACCTCCTAGACTCCACCGCCCCCGACGTCGCCTTCCTGACGGAGACCTGGCTGAACGCCACCTCAGCACCAGATATCGCCATAGCCATCCCACAGGGCTACAAGATCTCCCGCAGAGACCGCACCAACGGAGTGGGAGGAGGAATCGCCATCACCCACAAAGACTCCATCAGAATCTCAACTAACACCGACGACACACTCACCACCGCCGAGCACATGCACTTCCAGATCCACATGACCCCAACACCACCCTCAGAGGAACACTTATCTACAGACACCATTGCCGACCTCATCAGCACCCATGCCCTCGCCTCCACGGACTACATCCTCCTTGGGGACCTGAACTTCCACCTCAAGAACAACAACGACGCCAACTCCACCACCCTGATCGACAACCTCGCCAACCTCGGACTCAAACAGCTCATAACAACACCCACCCACGCCGCTGGACACACGCTCGACCCCATCTTCTCCGCAAGCCCCCACGTCTCCTTTAACCACACCACTGGACCGACCACAGATGCATCCACTTCACCTTCAGGAAACCCACCACACACCACCGCACCCAACAGCTACCGTGCCACTACTGGGGCAAGGTCACCGAGGACCAACTGACTACCGCCCTCGCCCTGAGACCACCCACCGACCCCACCAACTCAGACACCGCCGCGACCAACCTCACACAGTGGATCAACAACTGCGCCAACACCCTCACCCCTCTCAAGACCCCCACAACCAACCACACCAACAAGAAAGCCGCCTGGTTCATCGAAGACCTCCGGATCTCCAAGCACACCTGTCGGAAGCTGGAGAAGAAATGGCTCCACGACCGAACACCAGACAACCACACAGCCCTCAAGAACGCCACCCGCAGACACCACCAACTCATCAGGACCGCCAAGAAGACCGCCTTCAAGGACTGCCTAGACAACAAGGCACACAACCCCAAAGAGCTCTTCAGCATCGTGAAAGAACTATCCAACCCCAGCTCCAACACCAACGACATCCCGCCATCACAAGACCTGTGGAACGCCCTGGCCACCTTCTTTTACCGCAAGATCACCGACATCCACGACAGCTTCAACTCCGACCCCCCCGCACCCACCACCGAGTCCACCACCCCTGCGACTACCACCAGCACCAGTCGCCTGACCGCCTGGTCCAGCGTCAGCAATGAAGACCCCTGCCCTCACCACGTCTTCAACAAAGCCAGCACAACCATTGCGCCCCACCTCCGGAAAACAAGCAACTGTTCCTTCGAGACAGCAACCTTCCCAGAAAGCTGGAAGCACGCCGAGATCAACGCCCTTCTGAAGAAGCCCAAGGCGGACCCCAAGGACCTCAAGAACTTCCAGCCCATCTCCCTGCTCCTATTCCCGGCAAAAGTGACTGAGAAGATTGTCAACAAACAGCTGACCCGCTACCTCGAAGACAACAACATCCTGGACCCTTCCCAATCTGGTTTTCGCAGCAATCACAGCACCGAGACCGCCCTCATCGCCGCCACTGACGACATCAGGAACCTGATGGACAAAGGAGAAACAGCCGCCCTCACCCTCCTGGACCTATCAGCAGCCTTTGACACAGACTGCCACCGCACCCTATCAGCACGCCTCTATGACGCCGGTATCCAAGAGAAGGCCCTGGCCTGGACCACATCATTCCTCTCCGGCAGAACCCAGAGCGTCCGCCTCCCACCCTTCCGCTCAAAAACCACCGAGATCATCTGCGGTGTCCCACAGGGATCCTCCCTCAGCCTGACGCTGTTCAATATCTACATGGCACCTCTCGCCCACGTCGCACGACAAGGTAACCTCAACATCATCTCCTATGCCGACGACACCCAGCTGATCATATCCCTCACCGAAGACCCCCACACCGCCAAAGCCAACCTCCACAGAGGAATGAAGGCCGTAGCCGACTGGATGAAGGACAGCAGACTGAAGCTGAACTCAGACAAGATGGAGGTCCTCGTTCTCGGACCCACCCCATCAGCCTGGGACGACTCTTGGTGGCCCACATCGCTAGGCACAGCCCCGGAACCCACGGACCAAGCACGCAACCTGGGGGTCATCTTCGACTCCACTATCTCCATGACCAGGCAAGTCAACGCCGTCTCCGCATCCTGCTTCAACACCCTCCGCATGCTCCGCAGGATCTTCAAATGGATCCCCCTCGACACGATAAAAACCGTCACCCAGGCCCTCATCACCAACAGACTCGACTACGGGAACGCCCTCTACTCAGGAACAACAAACAAGCTCCTGAGACGACTACAACGAATCCAAAACGCCTTGGCCCGACTCATCCTCAACGTCCCCCACTGCAGCCACATCACACCCCACCTGAGAGGCCTGCACTGGCTCCCCGTCAACAAAAGGATCACCTTCAAACTCTTCATCCACGCACACAATGCACTACACAACACTGGACCCACTTACCTCAACAATCGACTCAGCTTCCACCCCCACCTGAAGCCTCTGCTCAGCCAACCTCGCCCTCGCCACGGTCCCTCGCATCCGGAAAACCACCGCCGGCAGCAGATCCTTCTCCTACCTCGCCGCCAAGACCTGGAACACTCTCCCTACCAGCCTACCACAGACCCAGGACCTTCTGGCCTTCAGAAGACTCCTCAAGACCTGGCTCTTCGATCAGTAGCGCCCCCCCCGCCCCCCAGCGCCTTGAGACCCTCACGGGTATGTAGCGCGCTTTACAAATGCAGTGATTGATTGATTGATTGGGGTGGTGCGAACTCGGCAGCGTGGCACTACTTATGCTGCCAAGTTCGCACCACCCCAAGGATAAGAGGGGGCCCTTGTTGGTGCGAAAGATGGACCCATGGCAGTCCCTTGTTTTTGTAAGAAGATTTCACCTTGAAACAGAAAGATATTGTGTGTCAGGCAGTATCTCAACATTTCAATTAGCATTTCTGATTGTTCTAGGTGGCTAATTGATCTGGACTGCAGGAATTGTTTTACAGCAGCTATGCCGTCAGAGTGGAGGATCGACGTGTACAGCTATGTAACATCAATTGTTGCCATCAAAAAGTTGTCTTCCCATTCAATTGTTTTTATTCTGTTAAAAAAATCCATCGTATCTCTCAGATACGATGGAAGTGTGGTGACATAATTCATTAGGAAGATGTCCAAGAAGTTGGGATCTCCTTGTTGTTGTTTTAAACATATATGAAAAACAATGTACTTTACATCCAATGATACATGTTTCTAACAATGATTAATCACTAATGATGTTTCATGAATTACTTTGAACAAACATCCTCTCTTTTAAAACTCTTGCGTAACTTGCACATTAATACATTGACTGTGAATTTCATATCTTTATCGCAGCCTACAAATGGAATGGATTGTAAATACATGCACTGCTTGTCAGGATTTTTTTTATGTCTAGTCTTTCTTCTAATAGAAAGAAATGAAATTACATACACTGAGCCCTTTAAAAAAGAAATTCTAGGCACACTGACTCTATGATCCAGTAGAAGGCTGGGAGCCGAAAAGCGAAGACCGTCCTCTACCGTTTTTGTTATGCATCATGGTTTAAAATAAATTAAAAAATACGCACTTGATATCTCTGTGGTTGGTGCTGTGATCCTTCACCGAGGGTTTGGAACGAAGGAGTTTGGAGCATACGAGTGCAGAGACAGTGCTGCACATCACGAGCACCTGGGGAGTGAGGCGAGGCGACGGGGAAAGACACAGATATATATATATATATATACATATATATATATATATATATATACATATATATATATATATATATTTATATATATATATCCACTGAAACAGGAAACCCATTTGAAAAAGGCCACTTGAAAGTATGAGTTTAACACGTAGTTTAATGGCAGCATGCTGATAGCAGACTAAAGCAGGAAACCACATCAAAAGGATCAAATCGCCAGACGCGTTTCGGGAATCACCAAATCCCTTCTTCTGTGGCATGATGTGTGAAGAAATGAAGTCGCTAATACTGCCTCAGTTTATATGCAAAACACCCGCCCCCAACAGGGGGCGCGGCCGTAAACACGGCCCTCTGGATGTTGTAGTGCACAGGTAAGTTTTCCCAAGTGGGCACGACATTCATTAAAAATAAACACAGTTCGAATCCCAAGTGGGTAGAGGTGGGAACAAGCTGTCTTCTACCTTGCTTTGTTGCCACCTGTAGTGTTGGAGTGAGCACCACCCTGTAATCGCGCTCACTCGCCTTCCATCATTGCCGCCATGACACCAACTAGGTGCCTGCTGAGACCCGCGGTTCAGCGGTGGGCCTTTCTCGCGACCGGGAACAGCCGCCATAAATCCACTGAAACAGGAAACCCATTCGAAAAAGGCCACTTGAAAGTATGAGTATAACATTTAGTTTAATGGCAGCATGCTGATAGCAGACTAAAGCAGGAAACCACATCAAAATGATCAAATCGCCAGACGCGTTTCGGGAATCACCAAATCCCTTCTTCTGTGGCATGTTGTGTGAAGAAATGAAGTCGCTAATACTGCCTCAGTTTATATGCAAAACACCGGCCCCCAACAGGGGGCGCGGCCGTAAACACGGCCCTCTGGATGTTGTAGTGCACAGGTAAGTTTTCTCAAGTGGGCATGACATTCATTAAAAATAAACACAGTTCGAATCCCAAGTGGGTAGAGGTGGGAACCAGCTGTCTTCTACCTTGCTTTGTTGCCGCCAGTAGTGTTGGAGTGAGCACCACCCTGTAATCGCGCTCACTCGCCTTCCATCATTGCCGCCATGACACCAACTAGGTGCCTGCTGAGACCCGCGGTTCAGCGGTGGGCCTTTCTCGCGACCGGGAACAGCCGCCATAAATCCACTGAAACAGGAAACCCATATGAAAAAGGCCACTTGAAAGTATGAGTATAACACGTAGTTTAATGGCAGCATGCTGATAGCAGACTAAAGCAGGAAACCACATCAAAATGATCAAATCGCCAGACGCGTTTCGGGAATCACCAAATCCCTTCTTCTGTGGCATGTTGTGTGAAGAAATGAAGTAGCTAATACTGCCTCAGTTTATATGCAAAACACCCGCCCCCAACAGGGGGCGCGGCCGTAAACACGGCCCTCTGGATGTTGTAGTGCACAGGTAAGTTTTCCCAAGTGGGCACGACATTCATTAAAACTAAACACAGTTCGAATCCCAAGTGGGTAGAGGTGGGAACCAGCTGTCTTCTACCTTGCTTTGTTGCCGCCAGTAGTGTTGGAGTGATCACCAACCTGTAATCGCGCTCACTCACCTTCCATCATTGCCACCATGACACCAACCAGGTGCCTGCTGAGACCCGCGGTTCAGCGGTGGGCCTTTCTCGCGACCGGCAACAGCCGCCATAAATCCACTGAAACAGGAAACCCATATATATATGCTGCAAGGAATCCCTTTTGCCACCCCTGGCAAAAGATGGGCACGGACGCCAACATATCGTGCCGCAGTGGTCTGGGCACGGACTCCAACATATCGTGCTGCAGTGATTTTATTTAAACATGCTTAATATATATATATATATATATATGTATATGGAGGCACGCCTACTTACATTTAATAAGTGATAAATTTAGTTGGGAACAGATGGAGAAATACTTCTGCCACTCATTTTTGTTGCAATTATAAATCCTTTGTAATGGTAAAGTGGGAAATGGCACTTTTATAGACTTGGCCTTTCACTGCCTAAAGTTTCTGGGGCCTTTCTGTGAGTGGCTAGCTGCCTCTTGGATGTTGATGGCTCCCCACTGGGAAAAGTGTCAGCCAGACTGCGGACAAAGGGCCTGGGTGTTGAGTTGAGTGGTTGTTCTAGACAGGATGTCTGAGGAGGAGCTGTGTCCTGCTCTGATTATATTTCAGAGGGACATGCACCAGCGCACACACAATGGATCCTGACACAATGCCAGCCTCTGCTTTTTGTTTCACTAGACAGAGACTAGCTAGGCTAGAGCCAAACAGGCTGGAGCCAAACCGAAGGAAGAGGGGAGGACTGACCCTTACTTGTTTTTGGAATAGACAAATCATTGTCCTCTACTCACAGGCTGGCACTCGGTGGGGGGCGTGGACCTGAGGAAATTCAGAAGGACTGCCCTGCTGTCTGAAGAAGGAATACAGACCTGCTTGCTTTGAACCTAGGACCCAGAAGTGACTCCTAGGGTCAGTTGGCTGACCTCCTGTTACAACAAGTGTCAAGAAGCCTTTCCTGCAAGTGTCCAGCTGACCAGCGCTCGACCCAGCTGTAGCCTTGACCTGCCACTCTGGGAGTCTGTACCTTGAGGTTCAGACTCCCAGGTTGGGGTGCCTACCTTGAAGTCCAGGGGGCTTAAAAGTATACTTCTGTGGTAGACTAGGACTTAAAGAGCTAAAGTTGTAAGGTAAAATCTTTCAATTGGATAAACCTGGTTGGTGTATCTGACATGCACTATCTTGGGGTCAGCTTTGTTGACATCTTGGTGGCATTTTATTTATTACATTATACTCTGTTTCTCTAACTAATTGTTTTATTTTTATTATTTGGCATTTTTACATCATTACTGTTTTAGTACTACATAAATACTTTACACATTTGCCTCTAAGTTAAGCCTGGCTGCTTTGTGCCAAGCTACCAGAGCATTAAACAAAGGTCTATGGAGTGATTTTTGTGGCACACCCTGACAATGATTGTTATTATTATTTGAAGTGACTTCTCGCTCCCCTCAATTAAAACCCCAATTTCTTACAAGTATGGAAAAAGCTGGTATTGTCTTGATTTATACTGGGTGCTTCCTTGTGTCTGGACAAAGCTGTACTTCTCTGATGAGTTCTAACTAGAGCACAACACATGTGGCAGGGGTTGCTTCTATTCATACCAGGTTTGTTTCGATGAAATGTTACCAATCCAAAACTGTAATGCTGTGCCTGGAGTAGTAAAATACTTTTGTCATTTTTCAGCTTGGCACTGTGCTAATCCTACGTTTTAAGATGTTGCTGTGAAAATGGCAAAAGGCTTTGTCCCTTTCTAGTTTTGTTTGAACGGCGCTGTACTAATGCTACGTTGTATGCCAAATTAGGTGTCATAACGGTGAGCCATTTTGACGGCAGCATTGTCTAAAGTTACTATGGAAAAGTGCATGGTCTGAGGTTCCTATGGAAAATTGCATGAGGCCCCCACTTTGCCGATCACCCAGAATCTTTTAAGGAAGGAGCTGAGGTGGGAGAGACTTTTTTTGCGGAAAGTTTTGTGAAGATTCTTCAAACAGCGCCAAAGTAATTAGCAGACTCAAAAATCAATTTCCTATGAAAACGTGGTCCTAACTATAAGTACCCAGTGGTGAGTGCCACTGCATAAATATTTATGCACACCACAGGAGGGTTTTTTATGTTTGTTTGTCTACTCTCTCAGACACTTGTCTTAAAAGTTTGCTCAGATATGCTTGGGCTTTAAATCAGCATAACATATCATTTCGTGTTGAGATGTAAGATGATTTGGAACTGCAGTTCCATTTTGCACCTAAGAACTCACCTCTGGGGATACTCATCTAAAAATAGGCAAACGGCTGATAGGTGCATGTAAATTAGAGTTTGCAGTAGTTTTGTTTTTCTATATAATGGGGTTTCAATGTGATTTTGATTGATGGTTAAATTGAGATGCAGGTACACTATAGAAGTTGGTTTACCATCCTGTAATATTTAAGGGTGGGCGTAGCAGACGTAGTGCCTTTACTCATATTCCCACGGAGTTAAAAAAAATCTCAGTGGAAATACGCTCCACTACGCCCCCTCCCCCTGCCAAAGCCCTTTAAAAAATAATTTAATAAGGCACTTACCTGTTGTTTGCCGCCTCCCCTGCCTTCGCGCTCCCTGTCTTGCTCCTCGCGTCTTAAATAATAGAAAAAAACTACATTGTACGTCTGACGCTCGTGCACATGTTTTTTTTACTATCACTTGACCAGGAAGAGCACAGAATATCATATCCTAAACTCCAAGCTTCCTATGTCCATTACCAGAAGGGTGACTCACAGCCCAAGCCTATTCAGCAGAAATAAGGTACTTCCATTGTAATCTCTAGATTCGTTATGGTCAAGCATGAACACCACAACAGTAGCCCTTTGTTTCCCACTGAACAAAAGGAGTATGAAGTTTCTATTAGGATAAGGGGGATAGAGAAAGCAAGTTGGTCAGTTAGGTACTGAGCAAGCTGATTCAAGGGATCTGGTTGCACAGAAGCAAAAGCCCTCACACACCCAGATGGTTGTCATGCTTCATCATCGGGCAGCTCCTTGTTGGGACGGCACTGCAATTCCCACCAGGACCAAGAACCTAATCTACAAGTGATTGGTAAGGTGAAATGTGCTAATATTAAAGAAATATCCAATCACAAAAACTGATACCCCTAAAAGTCCTATGAGGAACTGCATACTCCTTGTGCTCATGTAGATTTCGAGGGAGCATATATGCTGGGCCATAAAGCACTCCTAGTCCCTCTCAGTATTCTGAGTCCTTTGTTTCCCAACCTTCACTGATTTAGGCCTTGGGCTCTATGGACATCAATTCACCAAAATGTCAGAGGTAGCTGAAGTGACATCACACACCCTTGACTTTAAAACCATCACCCAAAGTGACATCATTGTGACCTTTGACCTTAGCTCTTCAGAGGAAGGGATGTCACATGACCTTTAGGGTTCTTATACAACATACCAAGGTAACCTTTCTCTTTGTATTATATAAAAATTGTATTTGAAGAGAACATAGTGCTATAGAGAGCTGAATAGTTTCGGGAGCCTAAATTATTCAGACCACACACAAAGAGCCATGGTTTAATTGTTCACCCACGTGTATAGCGCTATGGGCTAGGCATTAATAGATCACAGGGAGCATTTATGTTTAACTGTATAAACTGATATACACCTTATATTGAATATGACCTGTTATTACTTATTGGCAATACATTTTGTATCCTGATCATTTGAAAGGCACTATCACTTGTATAATTCACAGAGGTGAAGGTTTTATCACACACATTATTTTTCATTGATTAACTATACTAAAACAAAACAGCAACTTGATCAAAAATGTGTTTGCGTTTTAGTATTTTGTAAAAATGTATTTAGAAGAATGTACCGTTGACTTTGTTTGTATTACAAAATCAAAATATAATGCCTTGGTCTCAGAGAAAGCTGCAGATTGTAAACAGTGCTCATTAAGACACTGTTTTCTTTCTGCTCCTTCAGGGAAGGCCTATGATCTTTAAGCGTGGTAGGGCATAATACTTGCCCTGAATTGTAGGGAGAGTGAAGCAAGTGAGCTGGATTTCTTCTAAGGGGTATTTAGGGTGAGCTGATCCCCACCAGGAAATGTTGACACAAAATTGAGTCAAACAGTGTATTTTAAGCCGAAATTATGATTTGTTTGCTAACACAGCATATGGTCTGAAAGGGCACTCATTAAATACTCAAATCCTTTCAGTTTGTGAAAGGCCAATGAAACCTAATGCTCTCCAAGAGATGACACTATTTCCAAAATGGGTCAGGGATGCCTCTGTATATCAAAAAATGTACTTCATTATGTCAGAGGCAGTATTATGGCACAGATGCCTATCCCTCAATTTGAAAAAGGTAACCCCCTAGAAAACTTAATTTGAGGTCAGGGAACAGGGGGAACAAGGCACAACAAACTATACTAGTAAGTATCCCTCTCGACCTATATTGCTTTAACTTTGCTGTTTACTTATTGTGGGTTCACATAAAGAAAAAAATCACCAAAAGTGTATACTGTTTATCTATTAAATTTATTTGTATAAATTATTTTTCATTTTTTTGTTTATATACATTCTTCTCTGATATACATTGAATTATTTTCTTTTTTGCTAAAAAGACTAAGCTATACAGAATTGATCATTATTCCTTTGTATATGTTTAGTTGTATAGTCACAAGGTATACAAATATAAACAGTTGATAAATCTATGTGATTGTCACTATAATTCAAGAATTGTCCCCACATCGATCACTCCTCTCATCATACTGCATACATGTCACTTTCATACAACTCATTCATCCAACACCCCAGAAAGGCACCAACGTGTGTACAATAATAGCTGGGCATGAGCGAAATGCTTAGCCTTCTAAGATGATGCAGGACACTGGGGTGTATCACTCAATCTGGTCGACGCACGTTTCGGTGGCTCAATCTTCTTTTATCGCCACCTTCCTCAGGACCTCTTGTTACGAGTTTGTTATCACGGGCGAGGATGGGGAAACTGTTTTTCTGTAATCCAATTAGATAACATTATAACCATTGTTTAGTCCTATACATTATTTATGCGTCCCACAGGAGAATACATCATTTATCTCCAATAAAAGGTTAAAAAAGAGAGTTTTCTATACTGTCAGGGTCATGCACCTGCCACTGAATCTAATGCTCTCCAACATACCAGAATAGCAGGATAATTATTAAGGGAGTGGGGAGAGTAGGAGAACGAAAAGTGAACAGAGTGAAGATGTGAGACAGAGAGAAATGACATTTAATCCTGGCAATCTTGCTGTTATCACAGTTCTCGTATTTTTCTGAGGACCTTTGTCCTGTTATACTGATCTATGATCTTTCAAGGTGCCATTTCAAATAATTCCATTTGGTTTCTATTTAATCTATGTCTTGGAAGTACAAGAAAGTAGAATAATCTACCTGTTCTGTTTTTTGTGTTGGCGTAACACGCAGCTTCTTCTGAGATAGTGTTTCGTTTACTTCTCTTTTTAATTCATTATATGGCCATTGCTGTAAGAAGATTTTAGCTTGTTGTCACAAATCATATCTCCTATGAAAATGCACTTGTTATGCTACAAATCCACATTTTGTGTACCTTAGTCAATCCGAGTTTCAGTCATGAGGATCACATTCAAGGGTTGTCGCGGGAATATTATTCCTGATTTTTCTCACGAAGCATAGCGGGTAGTCAGCCCTCAAATAATCTTTGTATGGCTTCCTAATCAGATCGGAATTAAGAGTGGTTAGTGTATCCAGTTCTATTTGTGAACACATATATAAAGTGACCAGTTTGTGTGTGATTACCTACAGAATCTAGTCGTTAACTTTTCTTCTTGTTATATTCTTATTTCTTGTTTCTTTTTTCTCCATATGTTAATGCTGTTACATGTGGGATTTGTCCCGTTCCCTTCTTGTTCAATGCTCTAGTCAGCAATAAAGAGGAAAAGACTCACGTTATGTGGAGACTTTTATTTAAATGATTTAGCAAGGTAATCCCACTATCATTCATTTGTCACTGCTGTCTCTGGTTATCGTATTCATACTAGTTACTGGCCACATATTATTCCCGTTCTGCTCATTATATTTAGTACTTCTGACTAATTTACATTCGTTATCTCCCCTTCTTTTTTTTATATTAATTGGATATGTTACTGGTATCATTACATCCATGTCTCATTTGTTTTAGACTTAGTAAGGCGGTGGATCAAGTAAAATCAAATAGAGTTGAGTTGGCTTGAATGGCCTATACGTGCTATTGTAAATATGTTTTCTCGGCGCGGCTTCTTACCTATTGGTGGTAGCGTGTCTCCTCTCTTCGGCGTTCCCAATGTGATCCTACTCCGGCAGAAATGCCCTTATTGCTGTTGCCTATTTATACGTTAGGCCAGCGATTCAAATTGCCTAATTACGAAAACCTGTGAAGCTGATTGACGTACTAGCCAGCGTAATGGTTCACATGATCTGGTTATGGGTGCCTATGTTTCTGCTGGTTCCATCTTGGAATGGTGATAGTACAGAGGCTTCTGTGCGACTCATCGCTTTTTTGGGGGAGGTTTTATTGGATATTTATACTCGTATTATCCCCGTTTCTCAGGAGTGCCATTATAAAGTTTACTGTTCTGTGTATATCTCAAATTTTTAGCTCTGTCTAAGTGTAGTGATTACTATATTTTAGTACGTAGAATTCAGCCGCCATTTTAGAACAGTTCAAGTTTGGCTACCTAGCATGATACTTGCTTAATTTATAACGTTCGTACTGAATAGTTTCAATTCAAAACAAAAGGTTTTTACTTTGGCAGAGACTAACCCAGGACCACTGGAATGAACGGGCTTGGAAATACTCTGCGTACTTATATATAGACTATATTGGAAAATAAAATAAAAATGAGTATGGCACAGAACTATAGATGTGTTTTGATATATACGGGACACTGATGCCGGAATTTGAAAATAAGGTTGCGCCACAATTCACAATTGCTTGTCTACAGCAGTGCTGCGAAGTTCAACAGTAGTATTGATTTAACCCAGCAAATCTCAATTGCCAGTGGTAGGGGATTGCTGCCCCCATGCTTAGATGTTCTAATTGTACTGCATCACGCTCATGCATATGTGTGTTCACAATTACTCTGTCCCACCATATAAGCATATATGTGTGCTGTTAGAGCAGGGATGGGAAAATACAGTATTACGCAGCCAGTCTCGGTGGCCAATCATCCGGGGTCACTACTAACTTTCAATAATATCCTAGATATGCTGCGTCACACATTTATGTTTATTGTACGCATATATTCACAACTTCTTGGTCCCGCCAGATATACACATATATGTGTTTGCTTGGGAAAGTAACATGTCTACTGAAGAGAGTTTATTTATAATCCAAGGTGTTAGGAAAGTAATGCGGTGTTATAGTTGTATAGAGTCTCTTATTAGTTAGAACCTTGTTGTCGCAGTCTCTTTGATTCGCTATGTGTATAATTAAACATAGGGGGGTAACTTGGTTCAAAGGATGATCTAGTGTGTTGAAATACAAGATAATGATAGGATGCCATGAACATGATAATTATATTGGATCTATTGACAGTTAAAAGGGAAAGATTACATGAACTGCCCTTATCATGTGTGCCATACTATTTCTTCGTTTAGACCCGTTTTAACTGTGTCCAGAGTGTAAATCCAATAGGTCTCACGCATTTTTCTTACTTCTTGTACATCTTTCCCTGGAATGTGTTTTACTTTTTCTAGGACTGGCCATCTTAATTCTTTCTCCTTGTGTTGAAGATCAATGCAGTGTTGTACCATAGGGCTTGCTAGTTTTTTTGTTCTGATGGCGGATCTATGTTCACTGTAGCGAGTCCTAAATTCTCGGCCTGTCTCGCCTACATAGCCGAGTTCACAGGGGCATAGTATAAGGTAAACAAGGTTTTGGCTTTTACAGTTGGTAAAATCACGTAATTTGCCTGCCTTGCCTTGATACTGCCAAAATTCAGTGACAATGGCGCTATCACATGCAACACATGTGCCGCATTTGTGGTTACCTAGAATCGGAGGTCCTATCAGAGTTGTCTGTGAATTTGACTGTTGCCGTCTAGGCCTAGTGTGTACAAGGCTATCTCTCAAATTTCGATTCCTACGAAACGCCAAAATGGGTTTCTGGATGGTCTCTTGTCCTTCCCCAGTATTTAGAATGTGCCAGTTTTTGTTCAAGACCTTTTTTATTTTAAAATTTAAGGTCGAGTGGTTCACAACACACACCAGTTTGTCGTTCTTTGGACGGGGGTTACCTGCTAATAGGGCATCTCGATTGTAATAACGTGCCCTTTTGTATGCAGTCCTGATTAGACGTTTGGGATAACCTCATATGAGTAATCTCTGTTTGAGGTCTTCTCCATGTTTGTCAAAATCTTGAATATTTGAACAATTACGCCTGATTCGTAAAAACTCACCAAACGGAATTGAGTCCTTTTGGCAATTGGGATGGTAACTGGTATGGGACAATATGGTGTTCTTAGAGGTTGGTTTCCTGAAAAAACTAACAGAAATCCTACCATCCTCTGCCTGTATGATGATATCTAGAAACTCCACTGATGTAGTACTTGTGTTGCTGGTGAATTTCAGATTCTTATCGCTGGCATTCAGCCAGTCGATGAAAGTGTCTAGAGTTTCTTTATCTCCACGCCAGATGAAAAAAATATCATCAATAAATCTATACCATTTATGGACATTCTCATAAAAGGGAGCTATTTCATTGAAAATGTGTTTTAGTTCATATTCCCCCATGTATATATTGGCCACACTGGGGGCACAAGATGCCCCCATACTGGTACCTTTAGTTTGATGGTACAGGTCCCCCCTAAAATCAAAGTAGTTGTTTTTAAGCACTATTTCTAAGCATTCAACTATAAAGTCATTTGGTCTCTCTCCTGGCAGTCTTTCTAGGAGAGTTTTGACTGCTTCGACCGCTTGTTTTTGCGGTATATTAGTATATAGTGCTTCGATGTCTAGGGTGACCAGGATCTCGTTGTTAGGATCATAGGGTACATTTTCCAATTTGTTAATGATATCTCCCGTGTCCTTGATGTAAGATTTGTATTGGGTGGTGAGTGGACATAAGAACTTGTCCACATACTTAGATAGTGGTTCACTTAAGGAATTGATGGAGGACACTATGGGGCGTAGTGGTGGGTCTTGAATATTCTTGTGTGTTTTAGGCACACCATACAGTGCTGGAATTACTGCATTCGTCTTGTTCAAAAATAGATATTCTTTCTCACAGATAACTTCTTCCTCATAAGCCTTGCTAGTTGTGTGGTTGATAGTTTCCTTCAGTTTTGTGATGGCTCCTGATTTAATGGGCCTATAGTGTTCAACTACGTTCAGCATTTGATGGACCTTTTCCTCGTATTTCTTAGTGTCCATAAGGACTATGCCCCCTCCCTTGTCACAGGGTTTTATAGTAAGCTCCGGTGTGTTCTGCAGTTCATGGAGGGCAGTATTTTCTCCAGCTGTCAAATTAGGTTTACTGTAATAGTTGTGTTTCAACAGTTTGTTCATGTCATTAAGAAAAGATTTTTCAAAGATAGATACTTCTGCGCCCACCATTTCCAGGGTGGGTGTGAAGGTTGATTTCAATTTACACCCTGATAGGTTGCCATCCGGCTCTCCTTCTTCTCTGCCTAAGAAGAACTTCTTAAGACGGATCTTCCTGAAAAAGGCAAAGATATCTTGCATAAGTTTGAACTTATTGCAGTAAGTGTTGGGCACAAAGGATAAACCTCTGCTCAGGATGGCTACTTCATCCGACTTGAGCTGATGCGTAGAGATGTTGAAAATAGGTATAGTGTCTGTTCTAGATCTAACTGTCAGTTTTTCCAGTATTGCTGGTTTCTGGTCCTCATGTACATCTGAGGAGGTTGAGGGTCCATTGTCTGGTATCCTCTCCTGTCTGATTTCGTATAACGGAATCTGTTCCGACCCCGGCCTCTCCCTAAAAAAGGAGGTGGTGCTTGATAATATGATTGGTACTCACCTCCTCTTCCTCTATAGGGTCGTTGACCTTGGGGTGTGTCCTCATAGTTATTAGGGGCATCACCTTCAGATTCCGATGAGTTGGTGTCCGAAAAAGTGACCACTTTTCGCTTGTTATTCTGTGCATATGCATGGGAATCATTTTCATTTTGCCACTCTTGATAGTAGTTTGTTCTAAGGTACGGGTAGGCCTTTTCTTGCGTGAACCATTTGATGTCTTTTTTAAGTTTTTCTGTTTTCTTCTTTAAGATGTATTCCTCAAAATCGTGTAGTTCGGCATTTATACTATCTAATTTTAGTTTTGCCTCATCTACAGCTGAGTTAGTTCTAAGTTTGTCTTCTAACTCTTGAATTTGTGTATTTAATGCTGCAACTAGCTCTTTAGCTGTCTCGATTATCAGGATCATCCAATCTCTTGAGCATCTATTGCTTATATGGGACCATCTCTCTAGAAATTTGCGTAGCTCCACAAATAGTGTTGGAGTGTTGCGGACTCGTAAGCCAGATGGAATAACTCCCGCCCTAAGATACTCTAGCATAAATGTTGCATGAGATTCCATTCTCTTGCATTTTTTCCTTAGGTTGAGTAATGTTTGCCACTCACTGTTAGCAGTGTTTGTTAGTATAGCATTGCTATTGGAGTTACTAGTGCTTCCAACTAGTGCTATAAAGTCTGCGTCAGTGAAGCCAAAGGTCTGTAGGGATTCCATTGTTATGCACGTAAATTGTTTATTGAAGATTTTACATGCGTAAGCCTTCCTCCACTGATATAAAATCAGTGATACATACGTTGGTGCCTTTCTGGGGTGTTGGATGAATGAGTTGTATGAAAGTGACATGTATGCAGTATGATGAGAGGAGTGATCGATGTGGGGACAATTCTTGAATTATAGTGACAATCGCATAGATTTATCAACTGTTTATATTTGTATACCTTGTGACTATACAACTAAACATATACAAAGGAATAATGATCAATTCTGTATAGCTTAGTCTTTTTAGCAAAAAAGAAAATAATTCAATGTATATCAGAGAAGAATGTATATAAACAAAAAAATGAAAAATAATTTATAAAAATAGATTTAATAGATAAACAGTATACACTTTTGGTGATTTTTTTCTTTATGTGAACCCACAATAAGTAAACAGCAAAGTTAAAGCAATATAGGTCGAGAGGGATACTTACTAGTATAGTTTGTTGTGCCTTGTTTCCCCTGTTCCCTGACCTCAAATTAAGTTTTCTAGGGGGTTACCTTTTTCAAATTGACTAATAGTGTTTTTTTAATCACAGGTTTCCTTACGAGAGAGCCTCACTCATCTGTTAAGGTAAGCCACCGTGCCCAGGAATTGTATGCTCTCCATCTCTGCTCTGCATATCCTTGCATTCACACCTAGGTGTTGGGTAATAGTTACCACTAAGCCATCCTTTAGGAGTACTGCACCCTCCTCTTCAGGAACATATTTATTGTCTTAAAAACTCACCAGAAAATTCTTTAATTATTTTTCCCCTTTTTTCTTTCTTTCTCACTTATATGTAGTATTTTCATTTGTTACCCAAATAGACACAGTATATTATCCCATTTGATACAAATTTATGTATCACTGATTTTATATCAGTGGAGGAAGGCTTATGCATGTAAAATCTTCAATAAACATTTTACGTGCATAACAATGGAATCCCTACAGACCTTTGGCTTCACTGACGCAGACTTTATAGCACTAGTTGGAAGCACTAGTAACTCCAATAGCAATGCTATACTAACAAACACTGCTAACAGTGAGTGGCAAACATTACTCAACCTAAGGAAAAAATGCAAGAGAATGGAATCTCATGCAACATTTATGCTAGAGTATCTTAGGGCGGGAGTTATTCCATCTGGCTTACGAGTCCGCAACACTCCAACACTATTTGTGGAGCTACGCAAATTTCTAGAGAGATGGTCCCATATAAGCAATAGATGCTCAAGAGATTGGATGATCCTGATAATCGAGACAGCTAAAGAGCTAGTTGCAGCATTAAATACACAAATTCAAGAGTTAGAAGACAAACTTAGAACTAACTCAGCTGTAGATGAGGCAAAACTAAAATTAGATAGTATAAATGCCGAACTACACGATTTTGAGGAATACATCTTAAAGAAGAAAAGAGAAAAACTTAAAAAAGACATCAAATGGTTCACGCAAGAAAAGGCCTACCCATACCTTAGAACAAACTACTATCAAGAGTGGCAAAATGAAAATGATTCCCATGCATATGCACAGAATAACAAGTGAAAAGTGGTCACTTTTTCGGACACCAACTCATCGGAATCTGAAGGTGATGCCCCTAATAACTATGAGGACACCCCCCAAGGTCAACGACCCTATAGAGGAAGAGGAGGTGAGTACCAATCATATTATCAAGCACCACCTCCTTTTTTAGGGAGAGGCCGGGGTCGGAACAGATTCCGTTATACGAAATCAGACAGGAGAGGATACCAGACAATGGACCCTCAACCTCCTCAGATGTACATGAGGACCAGAAACCAGCAATACTGGAAAAACTGACAGTTAGATCTAGAACAGACACTATACCTATTTTCAACATCTCTACGCATCAGCTCAAGTCGGATGAAGTAGCCATCCTGAGCAGAGGTTTATCCTTTGTGCCCAACACTTACTGCAATAAGTTCAAACTTATGCAAGATATCTTTGCCTTTTTCAGGAAGATCCATCTTAAGAAGTTCTTCTTAGGCAGAGAAGAAGGAGAGCCGGATGGCAACCTATCAGGGTGTAAATTGAAATCAACCTTCACACCCACCCTGGAAATGGTGGGCGCAGAAGTATCTATCTTTGAAAAATCTGTTCTTAATGACATGAAGAAACTGTTGAAACACAACTATTACAGTAAACCTAATTTGACAGCTGGAGAAAATACTGCCCTCCATGAACTGCAGAACACACCGGAGCTTACTATAAAACCCTGTGACAAGGGAGGGGGCATAGTCCTTATGGACACTAAGAAATACGAGGAAAAGGTCCATCAAATGCTGAACGTAGTTGAACACTATAGGCCCATTAAATCAGGAGCCATCACAAAACTGAAGGAAACTATCAACCACACAACTAGCAAGGCTTATGAGGAAGAAGTTATCTGTGAGAAAGAATATCTATTTTTGAACAAGACGAATGCAGTAATTCCAGCACTGTATGGTGTGCCTAAAACACACAAGAATATTCAAGACCCACCACTACGCCCCATAGTGTCCTCCATCAATTCCTTAAGTGAACCACTATCTAAGTATGTGGACAAGTTCTTATGTCCACTCACCACCCAATACAAATCTTACATCAAGGACACGGGAGATATCATTAACAAATTGGAAAATGTACCCTATGATCCTAACAACGAGATCCTGGTCACCCTAGACATCGAAGCACTATATACTAATATACCGCAACAACAAGCGGTCGAAGCAGTCAAAACTCTCCTAGAAAGACTGCCAGGAGAGAGACCAAACGACTTTATAGTTGAATGCTTAGAAATAGTGCTTAAAAACAACTACTTTGATTTTAGGGGGGACCTGTACCATCAAACTAAAGGTACCAGTATGGGGGCATCTTGTGCCCCCAGTGTGGCCAATATATACATGGGGGAATATGAACTAAAACACATTTTCAATGAAATAGCTCCCTTTTATGAGAATGTCCATCAATGGTATAGATTTATTGATGATATTTTTTTCATCTGGCGTGGAGATAAAGAAACTCTAGACACTTTCATCGACTGGCTGAATGCCAGCGATAAGAATCTGAAATTCACCAGCAACACAAGTACTACATCAGTGGAGTTTCTAGATATCATCATACAGGCAGAGGATGGTAGGATTTCTGTTAGTTTTTTCAGGAAACCAACCTCTAAGAACACCATATTGTCCCATACCAGTTACCATCCCAATTGCCAAAAGGACTCAATTCCGTTTGGTGAGTTTTTACGAATCAGGCGTAATTGTTCAAATATTCAAGATTTTGACAAACATGGAGAAGACCTCAAACAGAGATTACTCATACGAGGTTATCCCAAACGTCTAATCAGGACTGCATACAAAAGGGCACGTTATTACAATCGAGATGCCCTATTAGCAGGTAACCCCCGTCCAAAGAACGACAAACTGGTGTGTGTTGTAAACCACTCGACCTTAAATTTTAAAATAAAAAAGGTCTTGAACAAAAACTGGCACATTCTAAATACTGGGGAAGGACAAGAGACCATCCAGAAACCCATTTTGGCGTTTCGTAGGAATCGAAATTTGAGAGATAGCCTTGTACACACTAGGCCTAGACGGCAACAGTCAAATTCACAGACAACTCTGATAGGACCTCCGATTCTAGGTAACCACAAATGCGGCACATGTGTTGCATGTGATAGCGCCATTGTCACTGAATTTTGGCAGTATCAAGGCAAGGCAGGCAAATTACGTGATTTTACCAACTGTAAAAGCCAAAACCTTGTTTACCTTATACTATGCCCCTGTGAACTCGGCTATGTAGGCGAGACAGGCCGAGAATTTAGGACTCGCTACAGTGAACATAGATCCGCCATCAGAACAAAAAAACTAGCAAGCCCTATGGTACAACACTGCATTGATCTTCAACACAATAAGAAAGAATTAAGATGGCTAGTCCTAGAAAAAGTAAAACACATTCCAGGGAAAGATGTACAAGAAGTAAGAAAAATGCGTGAGACCTATTGGATTTACACTCTGGACACAGTTAAAACGGGTCTAAACGAAGAAATAGTATGGCACACATGATAAGGGCAGTTCATGTAATCTTTCCCTTTTAACTGTCAATAGATCCAATATAATTATCATGTTCATGGCATCCTATCATTATCTTGTATTTCAACACACTAGATCATCCTTTGAACCAAGTTACCCCCCTATGTTTAATTATACACATAGCGAATCAAAGAGACTGCGACAACAAGGTTCTAACTAATAAGAGACTCTATACAACTATAACACCGCATTACTTTCCTAACACCTTGGATTATAAATAAACTCTCTTCAGTAGACATGTTACTTTCCCAAGCAAACACATATATGTGTATATCTGGCGGGACCAAGAAGTTGTGAATATATGCGTACAATAAACATAAATGTGTGACGCAGCATATCTAGGATATTATTGAAAGTTAGTAGTGACCCCGGATGATTGGCCACCGAGACTGGCTGCGTAATACTGTATTTTCCCATCCCTGCTCTAACAGCACACATATATGCTTATATGGTGGTACAGAGTAATTGTGAACACACATATGCATGAGCGTGATGCAGTACAATTAGAACATCTAAGCATGGGGGCAGCAATCCCCTACCACTGGCAATTGAGATTTGCTGGGTTAAATCAATACTACTGTTGAACTTCGCAGCACTGCTGTAGACAAGCAATTGTGATTTGTGGCGCAACCTTATTTTCAAATTCCGGCATCAGTGTCCCGTATATATCAAAACACATCTATAGTTCTGTGCCATACTCATTTTTATTTTATTTTCCAATATAGTCTATATATAAGTTCGCAGAGTATTTCCAAGCCCGTTCATTCCAGTGGTCCTGGGTTAGTCTCTGCCAAAGTAAAAACCTTTTGTTTTGAATTGAAACTATTCAGTACGAACGTTATAAATTAAGCAAGTATCATGCTAGGTAGCCAAACTTGAACTGTTCTAAAATGGCGGCTGAATTCTACGTACTAAAATATAGTAATCACTACACTTAGACAGCGCTAAAAATTTGAGATATACCCAGAACAGTAAACTTTATAATGGCACTCCTGAGAAACGGGGATAATACGAGTATAAATATCCAATAAAACCTCCCCCAAAAAAGCGATGAGTCGCACAGAAGCCTCTGTACTATCACCATTCCAAGATGGAACCAGCAGAAACAAAGGCACCCATAACCAGATCATGTGAACCATTACGCTGGCTAGTACGTCAGTCAGCTTCACAGGTTTTCGTAATTAGGCAATTTGAATCGCTGGCCTAACGTATAAATAGGCAACAGCAATAAGGGCATTTCTGCCGGAGTAGGATCACATTGGGAACGCCGACGAGAGGAGACACGCTACCACCAATAGGTAAGAAGCCGCGCCGAGAAAACATATTTACAATAGCATGTATAGGCCATTCAAGCCAACTCAACTCTATTTGATTTTACTTGATCCACCGCCTTACTAAGTCTAAAACAAATGAGACATGGATGTAATGATACCAGTAACATATCTAATTAATATAAAAAAAAGAAGGGGAGATAACGAATGTAAATTAGTCAGAAGTACTAAATATAATGAGCAGAACGGGAATAATATGTGGCCAGTAACTAGTATGAATACGATAACCAGAGACAGCAGTGACAAATGAATGATAGTGGGATTACCTTGCTAAATCATTTAAATAAAAGTCTCCACATAACGTGAGTCTTTTCCTCTTTATTGCTGACTAGAGCATTGAACAAGAAGGGAACGGGACAAATTCCACATGTAACAGCATTAACATATGGAGAAAAAAGAAACAAGAAATAAGAATATAACAAGAAGAAAAGTTAACGACTAGATTCTGTAGGTAATCACACACGAACTGGTCACTTTATATATGTGTTCACAAATAGAACTGGATACACTAACCACTCTTAATTCCGATCTGATTAGGAAGCCATACAAAGATTATTTGAGGGCTGACTACCCGCTATGCTTCGTGAGAAAAATCAGGAATAATATTCCCGCGACAACCCTTGAATGTGATCCTCATGACTGAAACCCGGATTGACTAAGGTACACAAAATGTGGATTTGTAGCATAACAAGTGCATTTTCATAGGAGATATGATTTGTGACAACAAGCTAAAATCTTCTTACAGCAATCGCCATATTATGAATTAAAAAGAGAAGTAAACGAAACACTATCTCAGAAGAAGCTGCGTGTTACGCCAACACAAAAAACAGAACAGGTAGATTATTCTACTTTCTTGTACTTCCAAGACATAGATTAAATAGAAACCAAATGGAATTATTTGAAATGGCATCTTGAAAGATCATAGATCAGTATAACAGGACAAAGGTCCTCAGAAAAATACGAGAACTGTGATAACAGCAAGATTGCCAGGATTAAATGTCATTTCTCTCTGTCTCACATCTTCACTCTGTTCACTTTTCGTTCTCCTACTCTCCCCACTTCCTTAATAATTATCCTGCTATTCTGGTATGTTGGAGAGCATTAGATTCAGTGGCAGGTGCATGACCCTGACAGTTTTATTGGAGATAAATGATGTATTCTCCTGTGGGACGCATAAATAATGTATAGGACTAAACAATGGTTATAATGTTATCTAATTGGATTACAGAAAAACAGTTTCCCCATCCTCGCCCGTGATAACAAACTCGTAACAAGAGGTCCTGAGGAAGGTGGCGATAAAAGAAGATTGAGCCACCGAAACGTGCGTCGACCAGATTGAGTGATACACCCCAGTGTCCTGCATCATCTTAGAAGGCTAAGCATTTCGCTCATGCCCAGCTATTATTGTACACACGTTGGTGCCTTTCTGGGGTGTTGGATGAATGAGTTGTATGAAAGTGACATGTATGCAGTATGATGAGAGGAGTGATCGATGTGGGGACAATTCTTGAATTATAGTGACAATCGCATAGATTTATCAACTGTTTATATTTGTATACCTTGTGACTATACAACTAAACATATACAAAGGAATAATGATCAATTCTGTATAGCTTAGTCTTTTTAGCAAAAAAGAAAATAATTCACTGTATATCAGAGAAGAATGTATATAAACAAAAAAATGAAAAATAATTTATAAAAATAAATTTAATAGATAAACAGTATACACTTTTGGTGATTTTTTTCTTTACGTGAACCCACAATAAGTAAACAGCAAAGTTAAAGCAATATAGGTCGAGAGGGATACTTACTAGTACAGATGCCTATACCTTCCATATGCCACGGGTGGCCCCTTAAACCAAAAACAATATTCAATGTCAATGTCCCGACTCTTCCACCGCACTCAGATCTTACCGTCCTCCTGTTGACTATCCAGCTTCGGCGAAGCTCTGGCTCCTCCAGATGGCTCCGGATGGCGTTGGACTGCTCTAAGGCGTGATCGCCCCTCTTCACGGGACTGCAAGACGTCTTGGCTGATGCCCAGTGGAGCCGCCTGGTTCGGCTATTGGGAAGTCCGGCCTGGGTTCTCCCGTGACCGTCTCCTACCCAGCTGGACATCAGAGAAAGACATTCCTCGCCCCGCTGCCGCTGCTGTTCTCTCCTTCTGCCTACTGCCTCGGACCGACTCGTCCCTGTTGAAAGTGGGACCAGCCTTGGCGCAGCTTTGCCACCATCGTCTGACTGCCAGTCCTCACTGCCGCCTCGCTGCCTCCCTATGCGGGCTATCTACCTGGATATGCTCCGCCTCGTCACTGACTTCGGAGACCCGAGTGAACTTTTCCCAGGTATGGGGGCGCGGGAGCCACGACCGGCTGATTGTCTTCAACGTTGCCCCAGTGGACCCGAGCCTACACGCCTCCCCTCCCTTCCTCCCCAACTTTGTCTTTAATCTACGTACCCCCCCGACTTTCATGGACTTCATGACTTTTATATCTTTTGCCCTGCCCGCCATTTTGTTGCTGTTCTCCGCCGTTTTCTCCGGACACACGCCCGCCAACTGTCGAACTTTCGTCCTTTACCCTTTTCCCTCGTTCCCCCCTTGACGATCCTAAAACGTTTCTCCCTCTTTCTGATTTGCCTTTTCTCCATCCCCTCATATCCCCCCACCCTCTCTCATTACACTACTTTTGGCACCTTCTACCTTCTCTCCCCCCCGTTTTTGACTTTCCCACTTCCCCTGTTAATTTCCGTGCAACTGTCTTTTACCTTACTGTTCTTTGACTGTACTCTTGGCGTTTCCATATGTTATCATTATGTAACCTATTTAAACTTGTAACTTGCAAACTCGCTGTGGTGTAACCTAATGTAAAGCGCTCTGATACCTACGGGTCTAGCCAGCGCTATATAAAACTCATTAAATAAATGTCAATTTTGCCATTAGTGCTATCCATATACATGGGTGACCCTTAATTAAAAAATGACCTCTTGCACGTTAAGGCCTGAATTTGGTCATGGTTGTCCTCCCCACAGTATACCATGGTTGTCCTTTCTTAAGTCAGGAATTATCATTAGTCAGTGCCAGCATTTTACAATGGGTACCCCATGCCAAGAATTTACTGCATTATGCCAGCGCCAACATTTTTCTATGCCTATCTCTCTATGTCAAGTATAAGTCTAGCAAGTTAGTTCCAGTATCATGCTAAGAATTGTTTCTAGTATGCAAGCACAAGTATTTTGCCAGGGTGCCTCTATAAATCAAAAATTACCTTCAGAAGACCAGAGCCAGACTTGCATACATAACACATTCTCGCTCATACACACTTACATTTAATCACTCATTCATGATCACTCTCATTCAAATATACTCCTAAATTATCACACACTCACTTGAACTCTTTCTTTCTCGCCTAGTCTCACTTATTCTCACTCTGATTGAAGCATTCTCAACCTTTTGCACTCATTACATGCAGTCTTACTCATACTTTCTCCTTCCCTCAAACTCACTTGCACACTTCTTCTCACTCATTGTGAAGCATTCATTCTCAGTCACATTTACATTCATTTACTGTCATTCACTCACATTCATTTCCATTAACACTGCTTCACACTCTCTAATAGTCTACAAACTCGTTTATATTAATTCTCACTAAGTCACCCTCATTTCCAGTAATTCTCTCACCCATTCTAACCCACTCAATGACTCTCAATCTCACTTGTTCTCACTCACAGCCAGTCCCTCACTCTCTCTCACTTTAACACACACACAAGCTTACACATACACATGATCTATCTCACATAAACACACTCAGATAAACACGCACTGACACAACATACATTTAAAAGAATTTACCGTACCTCATCGGCTGTCAACGAATGTCTACCCATAAAGGTGATTATCCTTCTGTTCTTAGATCTGGTCTTGCAATTTCCAAGGCCAGGGGTCTAACAAAAGAAGTGGTAAGAGTTTCAACCAGCAAGCTTAGGGTCACAACTGCTATCCTTGAAAACCTCTAATTAATATTCACCCCCTGTTTCCCCAAATCGCTTCTATTCTTTCCATCCGGTGTGCCTTCCTCTCTCTCTGTCTCTTTTTGGGTTTCCTCACACAACTCTCTCTTTATTACTATTCTTACTGCTGTTTCCTACCTTCCCGCTCTCTCTTTGAACTTCCTCACCTCTCTCACCTATCACCCCACTCTCTCTGATGTATCTTTTTCATGAGTCCACCTTCTCTGCTTCTCTTTCTAGACTGTCTCTTTGCAACACCTACCTCTTCCTCTATTTCTTTCTCTCTTAGCTGTGTCTTTTTCATTTTCCGCCTGTCACATCTCTCACCTGTTTTTCCTCTCTGCCTGTGGAGTCTTTTTTGTCTGTTGCTGTTATTTCTCACCTGTCTGTGTGGTGTGGACCCTGTCTCTCTTCTAGTCCCTCTAATATCCCTGGTAATCTATTATCGCTTCTATTCTCTCCCTCTCACCTGACACTGTGTGAGAAAGTGAGAGATAGACTCCTTTTTTGCCAGCCCTCTCATCTAGCAAAAATAAATCAATTATGTTGCAATTGTTATTTTTGGTGAGGAAATCCCTTCAAAACACACTGCAAAGGCTGCTTGTAAGAAGGCCCCCAGTTGAGAACTGTGGTAAAATTTTGTTTCATTGCAGCGTTAGTTTCACTGCTGAGTTAATTCCTGTCAGACAAAGGTTCCAGGTAGCTGCAGGATAAGAAAGTTTAAAACGGCTCACAAGAGCACTGTTTAACTTTTATATGCCTGGGGTCCCAATGCCTGTGCCAAGGGTTGCAAGGGGCGATTCAGGGATCGCAGGTATGACCCCTCACAACTCATAAATGATATCTATGTTGGGCTCTGTGTAAGAAACCATCTAATAAACTATCTAATATCAGTGTTGGTTTGAGTGTTACTCCTATTATTTAGTTAGATTCAATTGGTATTGATTACCAGAGCCCGAAGCTGGTATCACCTTTGATTATATAATATCAGCTGCCTTTTCCTCATCCAAATTCTGTGATAATTCAGGGAGGGCATTTAGAACCCCTTCCCCAAATTCAGATTAATTTATTTTCGAATAATGATCTCCCATTTAAAGCACCAATTATGTGAATCAAAGACATTTTCCCAGCATCACTCATATGTGTTGGAGAGGAAATATTAGGATAATCAAATTACTGTAATGCCATGTAAGTCAATACCTTTGTGCCATTTTACTTCTGATACCATTTAACGTTATGACCATCATTTGGTAGAGGGGCAATCTTATTATGGCACACCACATTAATTTCCAGATGAACAGCCATTTTAAAGATGAGATGATAAATTCATCTGAATCTGGATTTTAATTAGAAAGAAATTTAGTCTGAAAATATTTAACAATGTGGGGTGGGGGGATGTGGCATTCAGACAAAGTGTCCACTTCAGGAGTCTGGAAAATCATCAAGTGGCTCATTGGAGGTTGAATGATGTTGTCAGAAAGCGAAAGGATGATGTGGCCTCAGTCTTAAGGACTCCCATCGGGTCTCTTTTCCCCAAGGACTAAGCAAGACAGGTATTGGTTTCTGTGCTTGAATTATTATTCTCAGTTGGGCAGAGTGACTCATGGAATATACCATATTTACAAGGTGTCTTTATTTTCCAGAGTTTCCTAGCTCTTGCAAGCCCACCCACCACTTGGGGATGAAAGAAACCAGAGATTTCCATAGTTCAGGACACAAAGACAGCCAGGCAGAGTGATTGCAGTAGGGGACAATATTTTCCGGGCATTTTATTTCCCAGAGATCCCCGGCCCTCTGCAAGCCTGTCCACCAACTGGGGAAAAAAGAAACGTGGGATTTCTACAGAGCAGGACACAAATTCTGTGGGGCAGAGTGGCTGCAGGGGGAGATCAGTTTTGCAGAGGGGGGCTTAATTTTCCACTGTCCCCTGGCTCTTGTAAGCCCACCCACCACTCAAAGATAAAAGAAACCTGATACTCTCTGAGAAACTCTTGGGAAGGGGCTTAAAAAAGGACAACCATTCACTTTAGGCTAATTAAGATTCCTATATTTGATACAGCATTAGGCATGCATTGATTAAGAAGACACAATCCCTCTATTGACCTTAAATAACAGACCACTACCTTTTCAGCACAAACTGACAACAGCACTGCTATCCAAGGAAGTGGTTGGAAAAGGTTCACACTTTAACATGCTGTCTGGTACATGAGATAGTAGATCAAACACAGATAAGGGAGGTGAATAAATGTTTTTAGGTGTTCAGTAAAGAAGTTGATCATTACCACATAATTGCCCATATGACTGTCCCATAGATTTGATACCCAGAGTCAAGATTAGACTTGGAAGTCTATATCCAGTAACCATGGAAGAAGATAAAGTTCTCCAAGAGTACATAATCAAAAACCTACAGACGGGGTACATTCGCAGTTCTATTTTTCCAGCTGGTGCCCAAATGTTTTACACCCCAAAAGAAGACGGTGAATTTCGACCTTGTATAGACTACAGACAACTATTTTTTTTTATTGAAGAGGAAAAAATTCCCAAAACCGCCGGAAATTCCCTCATTAAATGCATACATAAGTGATTAATCCACAAACCATCAGTAAATAAGTCCATCAAAAAGAACTTGTATGCTATTTAATGCATACATAGTAAGTTATTAAATCTGGAATCATTGATCAATAAATACATCTGTGCCCCATTGTTTCTAAAAGTAAGTCCATAACATAAACAAGAAAGAAACCAAAATGGAAAGCACCTTCATATGGTCTATTTCCCATCTACCATAAAGCATCTAGCTTTGATGTCATGCTACCCACTGATCAGAAGACTATTGACTGATTGACACTGATAATCCCCAGCCACTAATAGATGTTACAGTAAGTCTAACCAATTGGCTACAGGCAACCAGACCGTGGTTCCTCTTGTCTCCTGCCTTTACATTGATAGGGACTCCCTTCAATATGATTCAGTAGCAATAGCAGTCTTGATAACATTTATAAAAGGAAGGGTGTTCCAGATACAGCCACAATACAAATGTGAGATACTGCTATGGTGACAAAGCTAGGATATAATTTACACCTGCCCTTAATGTAGCGAGCATCTATCCCTAATAGCATCAGCTGTGTCATGATACAAATATCAGTTTTTCAGATCATGGTAAAAAAAAAGCACATTTCTCTCGATGGGTATTTAAGGCATCAGTATTAAGGCCGATGACCAATTTGTAAATTGTTTGGTTTTAGCACACCCCAAGTGGTTCAAAGATTGAACAACCACCTTCTGCTCTAGAGAGAGAATAACCTTATTGAGTTCATAGAAATAATATCTTATTTGCAGATATTTAAAAAAGCTGTGCTTAGGCAGTGTATAATCCTGCTGTAGGTCCACAAAGGAACAGATATGGCCTTCAAGGGAAGTGTCACCTCTTTTCAATATGCCTACTTCCTCCCATACCATACAAAATCTATGGTGAAACACTGAGGGAAACAGAGTAGAATCCAAGTGGGAAGTATGAAAAATAAACAGGGCCTTTCCCAATTTGCACGTCAATCAAATCCAGATTTTGTGAGCAGCCTCAATCGTCTTGAATCTATCTTTCTGAAAATTACTAGTTTCCAGGACTTTTAAAAAGCATTCTCTTGCTTCTTTACACAGAGTAAACTTGTAAATACTTGGCAGACTCCCTGACACATGATACATACCATGAAAGCAAGCAATCACCAAACACATATGTTGCAGCATGGATGCCCACTAACATGGGACAACCCAACTCCCCTGTCTGCTGGTATAACTAAATATCTCCGGGCTCTTTGTATCATTTTATAGTCCCAGATAAAACTGTTGTAGATAGCATCCATCTTCATAAACCAGTTCTGACCTATCCCCAATTGGACTGCACTAAATACAGAACCTTTGGGAGCACCAACATTTTGAGAGCATGCATCGTCCAATAATTGTTAAATGAAGAATGTTTGTGTGGCACGTCTCTCCTAATTTTAAACAATATGGAATGACATTATCCACCTTGGGGGTTATATTAACTCCTAGGTAGAAAACACTATCAGTCTTCCATTGATCCTAAAAGAAGACATTGTCCTTGCACAAAATTGTGGTCTTGCCCAACACTGTAACTATGAAGACAATTGTGAGTCAACAGATGTGAGAAAAATAAACTATGTTTCAGAGATGGCACACGTTAGCTGGCGCAAGATGGGCACTTAGTCCTATTCAGGAGGCTATAATTTTGAGTCATGACAATTAATAATAATTCCAAAAGGAAGAAGACAGAAAAACTCATGTAGAGATCTAAATTACCATGCAAAAAACATCTGAGAAAATAATGGTGAGGTCTGAAAGTATTGGGCTGATTGATTGCAGGAAATCACTGCAAATATGTATTAACTCTGTCGATAATTTCCCATAAGTATGGGCATAGTCCACAAGAAAGATATAAGTATGGGCATAGTCCATAAGAAAGAGGTAAAGAGCATATAATACCAATCTATAGGGAACCATGCTTTTACCTCTATGTAGATTATCGATCTGGATAGGAACAGGAAAGAATGAGAAAAAGTGGAGAGTGGCAAAAAATGAAAGTGAGGTTGGTGTTAATCCAAGCAAATAGGATCAAAACCAGGCTGCCTCTCACCTGTAAACTGTAGAACAATATTAATGGTAGGGATCCCAAAGCACAGGAAAACAAGTGATGTCAGGTTTGCTTATCGGTCACATTCAGAAAACAAAGACAATCCACTCGAAGGTACAGGAGTAAGTATGGTCCTGGAAAATCAAGGGAATATTTACAAGAACTGCCGCTAAGTATCGTTAGCGTTAGTTAGCGGCAGTTTTCTTAATGTGACCTATCACCAAAAACTATCGCTCTGTTAGCGATGTATTTACAATACGTCGCTACATGGTGATAGTAGCAGCCAGCCGCGTTAAAAACAGCCACTAACACTAGCGCCAAGGCGATAGAAATGTTGACGTTAGCGAGAGAAAAATGACGAAAGGCCCATTAGTGGCGAAAAATCTCACGTTAGTAAGCCCAATGTGACTTTTTTTGGCTCTAGAGGCAAAAATAGCCTATAAGTCCGCCTTCAATGAAAAATAGGAAATACAACCAATGGAATGCAGAATGAAGCAGCCAGGGCCAAGTGCAGCACAGATCAACAACCCCTCCCAAACCCCTCAACAGCCAGGATGACGAGCCAGAGACCTAGGGGAAGAGGCAATGCAGATTCAGGGCTACAGTTATGAAAAGAGACGCATCGCTGGGAAAAAACAGTGATGCATCCCTTTTCATAGCACCCTCCTTACAATACAATGACAACCAAAACCTTGAAAGCGGGGACAGTCCCTGGGACCCGGAGGCCTCGTTGGGCCTGCGTCTGTGACCCGGAGTGGAAGGCAGAGGTGCTGCGGAGTTGCTGGGCTGTGGCAGTAGACATTGAGGTGCTATCGATCGCCCTTACATGGTGGTGAAGTCTGGCAAGTCGCATGGAGACACGTTGCTGACATATGTGAGAAGACCGCCTGGCACCCGTTGAAGCTGTGAATGATAGAGGCGCTCCTGTGCATCAACATAGGGAGGTCTGCATCACATACCAGGTACCACCACTACACTGGGGTGTACTGAGGAGATTACCAATGGTGGGCCACACCTCTCTGAATCAGATGCCAGAGGATGTCGCGCTGTCCAGGCGCTCTAGAGGGTGAGGCCCCTGAGCTGCACCAAATTTGTGTGGTGGGAGCAACGCAACTTCACATCTAAGGGGGGCCTGTTGCATCACCTGCATTGGGAGGTTCCCCAGCAGACTTGGTGGTGACTGCTTTACCCAGGCGTGTGAAAAACCACCTAGCTGAGGCTCCTGCATGCTTAATCACAGATTTGGAGAGAGTGCAGCACATTGAGCCCCGGTGTCAATGAGCAGGTGAGAAGGAGGTGGGACGTGCAGTGGAGGAGGACAGGTGGCGAGTCAGGCCCAGTCCTAGCGCCTGTGGGTGATGTACACAGTACCCTGAGAAATCCCCGTGCTGCGGCTGACCGACATCACAGAGGGCACTGCACAAGACTGCAGGGGGACTCCACTATTTGGCTCAAGTCGCCGAGATTGGCAGTGGGTGCCAGGGGCATGGGGGACAGTTATTGTCCAGGCCGTTGGGTATGTAGCTTGATCCGCCATTACTCGCTGGGGAACATGGAAACTGGTTGCCACTGTTAGATCGGAAGAGGCAACCGGGTGGTGCTGCCTTTCATTGCCCCCTGTTATTTTGCTTTTGAGTGTATGGGGGATTAACTCTTGGAGAACTTCCTCTTCCCACAGCACTGTGCCCTCTTGTTGCTACTGCTGCTGTCCCCATCTGCTGCTGCTGGTTCCTCTGAACTGGAGGTCAGGTGTTCAAGTCCCTCGTCCACCCGCAGGCTCCTGCCTGTGCCTCATCCTTGGTGGTCCAGTGGTAGAGCGTCACTGCTCTGCAGCTTGACTGCCCCCCGTCCCTGTTTTCTGCAGTTCCTGTTTATCTTTCTGATCTTCTCTGTTGCTTTTCTACCTTTGTCTTTTTTTATAATCTTTTCTATGTTTGGCTTTGTTTTTCCTGTGCTTTTTTGCAGTTCCTTTTTCTCTATCCTCTCCCTTGTTGCCGTTGCAATCACCTGCGCCCCCAACCCCTCCAGTGTCCTTTCCCACATTTCTCACCCTCCCAGCTGTCCAACCTCCCTGTAGCACTAATGGCAGATGCTGTGCAGCCATGCACAGCTGGCGTGCCACTGGTGCACCGAAGGAAAGCCAAAGGCAAGCCTGTCTGTGTCCGTGTGCCCCTGTACCATGCCCAGTACCAGGGACACTGCCTCTCAGACATTCCACTGCTACAACGCCAGCACCCTCCTTGTCCACAATCCTGGATGCCACGCCGCCTGCCATCTAGCATCACCGAAGAATACCCTTGAACCCTGCACCTGTGGAAACTGCAAACTCACCTCCTGCCACATCAGCATACCAGCGCCTCTTGCCGCCCAGCCGACCAACAGTGCACCCGACTGGCTCAACTTCATCCTTCTCAACATGCGGTATCTCCTCAAATATGCCACAGAAATCTGGGACCTCCTCGATGCCACCTCTTCAGACATCGTCTTCGTCACAGAAGCCTGGACCAACCTTTGCTCCGGACTGGATATTTCCATCGCCATCCAAGACAGCTACAAAATCACCCGCAAGGACCACCCGACTGTTCAGGAGGAGGCATTGCCATTGCCTACAAAAGTACACTCTGACTGCCTTCACACTCTAATGACCCAACGGCAAACATGGAATACCTCCACTTCCAGATCTGGACCAACCCTAACACCACCCTCCGCCTCATCCTCATCTACAGGACGTGCGGGCCATGAACCCCCATTCATCAATGCCATTGTAGACCTCATCGCACCCCAGGCTCTCCCATCCACTGACTACATCCTACTCGGAAACCTCAATTTCCACCTGGACAACTCCAGTGACCAGAACAGCACCCCCCTTCTGGGGAACCTTGCCAACATTGGACTCAAGCAGCTAGTCAAAGCATCAACCCACAGAGCTGGAGACATGCTCGAGCCCGCTTCCTCCACCAGCAGGAACTTCAACTACAGCCACACCACAGAACTCTCCTCGACCAACAATCATTGTATACATCAAGCCTTCACCATGCCCACCGTACACCACCCCCATCATCGCCACCCCATCGCAGCTGGATCAAGGCCACCGAAGAACTTCTCATCAACTCCCTCAGCACAACCACTCCGCCAAAGCTTACAGACGCCAACACTGCAGAACGCAACCTCCACCGATGGATATCCAACTGCGCCGACACCCTGGCACTCCTCTAGAAAAAAACAGGCAAACAACACTCCAAGAAGGCCAACTGGTTTATTCCCACCCTCCACTAGTCCAGACGCACCTGCAGACGTCTCAAGAAGAGATGAAGGCACAACAACTCCCCCTGAAATCACACAACCATCAAATCTGCCGTCAACACACACCACAAAGAGGAAAAGGAAATACCCTAGATTTATAGGTTTTGTGCAGGTAGGTGTCCCTTCCTGCACAACATCAATCAACTCCGCAACACCATGGCGCAAGGGTGCCTGCACTGGCACATGGCATCCATTGTGTGTTAATGTAAGGGAAAAATATAGGGGGGCTCATTCATGAGCCATTTGAGCCCCTTCTAACAGTTTAAAAATGCAGGTGTGTCATTTTCTTGATGTACTAGCAGCGTTAATTTTTTACCCCATTGCGCCATATTTACAAAGAGACGCATCTAGGCATTTGCATGAGCTTGTGAAGCCCTGTGCCAGATTATACCTGTGTCAGGTATGATCTATGCGGGGTGGGCGTTCCCCCGCAATAAAGCCTCATAGGAGTGGCATGGTGAAATTGATCAGAATTCACTGCAACAATTCTAGGACACCACTGTGTCAGAACTTTAGGCCTGCCTTATGGCGACGCAGTGCCATAGGGATAGGACTGCCCCGTGCATTGCTGGAGTTACATCATGCTTGTGACACAACTGCAGCAATGCTTGGCTTTAGTACTGACAGAAACGTCAGGATTCCAGGCATATCTGTCATTAATTGTGCCATGGAGCGCCATACAGTGAATACGGCGCATCCACGGTGTCGCAAGAAGGGTGCAGTGAAAAAGTGTTGCAACGCTGTTTTGTCGCAGCGATGCAACACTTTTCATGAATGAAGCCCAGGAACACGCCCTATCTTATCGATAGTGCGCATCCTGCCTTTTTGTTTTGTCGCAGGGCAGCGTAGCAACATTCCTTGCAGTGCTGTCCAGCACCAAAACCTCCGAAATGAGGCCCCAAGTGTTTGCACCAATTTTAAGACCAGCTATTTTCCGATCTTACAAAATTGCCTCTAACTGGACTTAGCAGCAGTTTTGAGGGATTATTGCTGGATGGAACTTTCATTGTATATAATGCGAAGTGGGGTTAGCGGTAGTTTTTGCACGGGAACGCCCACCTTGCATTTCATTTTCGTTAAGTCCCGCTAACAGAAGTGGCAATCTTGAAAATTCACGTTTCGGCTGGAAAAGTGCTGCTAACTGCAGTTAGCTGCAACTTGTAAATAAGGCAATAAAAAAGCAGCCGTAATGTCAAAAAGCAGACGCTTCGGCAGCATTAAGTCCTTTTAAATATGCCCCAGAGTGCGATGCGGTCTGAATGGCAAGGCAGTATATGAATGGGGAAACAATCAATCTCTGAACTATTTAAGGTCATGAGGCGACGTGTTCCAGTTCAACCTGAAATATATGGTGCAGGAGAGTGCCATCTTGTAGTGCCACACAACAAAGTCAGAGAAATAACAGGCATGGTGGTTAGACCTGAAGGCCTTAGTAACTGGTCTTCCCCAAACCTTTACCTGCATACCTCCACTTTTTGCTCTATGGTTTTTGATGGCCTTTAGGCTCTGGGCACTTTGACACTGCTGACAAATGCTAAAGTGCTTGTGCTTCTCCCCTAAACACGGTTTAATTGACTAATCCACAATCTGTGTATTTATTTTATCTGTACGTCCCTAGGAGAATGCACTACCTGTGCCCAGGGCCTATAAATCTAATGCAACTAGTGGTCCTGTAGCACTGATTTTGCCACCCACGCAAGTACCCTTTAAGCATGTCTCAAGTCTGACACTGCAAAGCCTGTGTGTGCAGTTTTACTGCCATGTCAATTTGGCATTTAAAACCTTTTGTCAACCCTTACAATTCCCATTTTATTACATATGCCACTCCTATGGTAGGACCTAGGTAACCCATAGGGCAGTGTGCTGTGTAAATAGAAGGTAGGACATGTGCTTTTAAGTTTTTCATGTCCTGGTAGTGAACACACCTACATTCATTTTCCACTACTGTGAGGCCAACTCCTGTCGTAGGTTAACTTTGGGAATTTCTTATTACAGTTATAAGCTGCAATTCCTGAGTGAGAAGCAGTAGCTCTGTCATGTTTTATATAATTGGAATGGTTATGATAAACCCTTTTTTCTGGTAAAGTTGGATTTAACATTACTGTTTTAGAAATTCCACTTCTGGGGTGGGTGACTGCTTGACCTTATGCATTCCTTCTAGACAGCCACACACAAAGGAAGGTTAGGTGGGTCTGAGGGCCCATCTGCATCCTGATGGCTCATCCTGGGCAGGATGAGAGGGAGAAGCTGACACACCTGAACAGACAGTGCTGTGTCCCCACGCAAAGTGTTCATTACCCCTTGTATATAGTGTGGAGCCAGGGCTGGGAAGAAAGGACCTCTGTGTACTTCAAAGACCCTTTTTTGAAGCCACCCCTACTATAAAGCCATAACTGAATGCAAGTACTTGGTCTCTGACCCCACTAAATCAGGCACTTCTGCACCTGTAAAGAAAGCCTGACAGGAAGAAGAAATAGTACTGCCACTCCACTGGACTGCTGGTCTGGAAGAGCTGCTTTTCTGCTGTGCTGCTTTGCTGCATGCTAGCCTCTGCCCCTGCTGAGGAAAAGCAGGATTCTACTTGAACCCAGACTGATCTTCAAGGGCTTGTTGGCTTGCCACCTGTTTTTGATACTCAGGAATTTCAAAGTCTCACCACCTGCTCCTGTGCCTGGTCAATTGGAAGTGGACCCAAGAACTTGCTCCAGTCGAACTGACACATCTCCTGTCTGCGTGAAGCAGACCCAATGCATCGTCGCTATTGCGGGAACAGAATTGGTGTTTTGCTCTCATAACTAGCGCATCTCCTTAAAGGAGTAACACATCAGAACCACCTCATTGCTGCAGCTGCAGTGTGGGAAGATCGGCGCTTTCTTTCGACTGCCTGGTGCACCATCTATGGAACCAACCCCTCTCAGCGCATTGTCGTCTTAACCAGCGCATCACCACAAGTGCTTGAAGAAAATAGACACATCACCTTGACTGGGGGATAGACACCAGCTCATCGCTTGGCTCCACCCTGCATCTCGCTGTTGTGACCAGAATCAAGGTACTTTGTTCAGCGGGCCTTGCGTGGCTCCTGTACCTGGCCTGTGCTTTATCGCGGTCAGCCTGAACTCTTGACTTTGACCTGGTCCAGCACAACCAGATATCCCCCATTGGTGCTTATTGCTTCGAAGCGCCAGTGACACTTGTAATTCTTTAAAAATGCATATCTCATCTTCTAATTATGAGATTCTTTTTTTGTTTTGGTCTTGTTTTGCCCTCTTTGAGGAGAGGAAATGAATGCAGGAGAGGGACTGAAGACATTTTGCAAACAAAAGAATTCCGTAACATTGGGCCATCTTGAAGTCATTAATGAAGATGCAAACTAGGAGACATATTATTACAGATACTAACTCATAGAGCAGGCAGCATTAACTAGGATACTCTTCACTATTTGCTACCTTGTCAACTTACTTATCATACATATGGAGTGAAGCGCCATTTCATCTGATTTTAGTACAGCCTTGAAGAAGCCTATGTTTAGGTGAAACGCGTTGGCTGCACTTTTTGAAAAGGAATGGATTAAAGAAAAAAAACTACAAGCAGTGACTGACTTGTCTTGTTTTCCTCTTATTTGTGTGTTTTCATCATTGCTTACTACAATTTGGTTTCTAGTTGCCTCTCAATTTATGTCTGAAAAATTGTTTATAAAATACTAATCTATTTTTCTAAACTGGTGTGGAGAATTTTTGTGGTATTTTCACTTTGTTCTTGTTTGAAGTGCTGCACAAATACGTTACACATTGCTTCTCAAGTTAAGCCTTCCTGCTCTGCTCTATCAGAGGGTGAGTAAATGCTAATTTGAAATGTGTTTCTGACTTACCTTGACAAGGATTGTGGTTTCTGTTTGGACAGGGGGCATACCTCTGCCAGCACGAGAAGCCAAATTTCTAACACTGTTGCTTACTATTCTCAAACTTTGCCAGTATCGAAAGTTAACTACTTCATCAATGACCAAGTGTTATTGGTGATACGAATGCTTTGCCTCATTGGATGCATTATCTTGAAGGATCCCAGCATTGAACTACCATCTGGACATATCACAAAAGCCTACTATATGTTAAGTCAATTAAATATATGAAACATAGGGGCATATTTACAAGCCCCTATCACCGCAGGAATGTCATTTTTATGTGCTTTGCCTTATTTACAAGGCAGTGTTAAGCCACTTTACATAAATACGGTCCCCTTTCACGCTACAATTAGAGTGAAAGGGGTGGGCAATGGGTGTTCCATGGGCATTCCACTGCAACTCCCATTGATTTTGACGTTGCCCAATATTTACAAGAGCAGTGTAAATATGGGGAAGCGCCAAAATTAAGACAAGGGAAACCTGGTTTTAAACAGGCACAACGAGGAGAAATATTTAATTTCTCCTCTTCTTTGCTTTTTCTATGTGTGCTGCATTGTGTAGCACACATGGAAACACTTTTTTGCACCATATTGCACCATATTGCAAAGAATTGCAGTAAAACTGCAGCCCTGTGTTTCAGAAGTGGTGGGCCGTGGTGTTAAGCCAAGGAGGCTAACGCCACGCTCCACCATTTCTCTAGTAAATATGCCCCACAGGCATGCCTGGTAGTCCTTATTCTTTTCCAGGTTCGACTATAAGGTTAGCTATTGATCAGGCAATTTATTTAGGAAGGCTGATGCCTTATCTAGACAAGGGGTATAACTTCAGCAGCCATTCATCTATTTTGGCAACTCAAAACAAGATCCCCGAATCAGAGCAAGGATTCTTACAGCAACTCTTGGAAAAGGTACCAGAAAATTGATGGAGAGCACTGAAGTTCACAATATACTTGCAAAAGAAGGAAAAAATCAAACTACTTTTATATAATCATAGAGTCTTCATCCAGGATAAAGATATTCAGCAGCAAATTTTACAGAGGCTAGCTGATTCACCAGTAGGAGGCCATCCCAATATAATAAAGACACAAGGATTGAGCTCTGTAATTTTGGTGATCAGATCTCAGAAAGGATGTTGACTCTCAGGTTGAACCTTGTGTAGTGTGTGCTCAAGCATTAAACTGGTAGGAAACCCACGGCCACTCCCTACTCCCCACCAACCTTGGTCCCAAATAGGTGTTTGGACACAATATAAAAAAACAAATGGGATACAAAAATTTAACTGCATGAATATCTTGATGTTAAACATTTTGTACAAAAGGGGGTGGCGATGGACGGAGCATTCAGAACCAATCAAACACTCACACCCAGTCAACAGATCTGGGTTTGATCCATCACCGTTCTTTAGCCCACTCTGCCACCCCAGTTCGGACATGGCCATATGCAAATCAGTCTGACCCTGTGCCTCATGGGAACAGTCCAGCCCGAACTGCCAAGCCATGTCTTCCCTGGACTGGAAACAAGCTTCCTAGGACCGGTTTCTGGCATTTCAGCCGTCTTCAGCCAGGCTTGCTTGAATCCAGTGGCAAAGTGAGCAAGGGACTCACGTCTGAGCATACCCTGCCAACTTATGGCGAACAAAGCAAAAACCAAAGGAAATGATGGACGGAGTGTTGAACATTGCAAGCACTCACCCCCAGTCAACTGATCTGGGTTTAATCCATCACTGTTCTTTAGCCCACTCTGCCACCCCAGTTCAGACATGGCCATATGCAAATCAGTCTGACCCTGTGCCTCATGGGAACAGTCCAGCCCGAACTGCCAAGCCATGTCTTCCCTGGACCGGAAACAAGCTTCCTAGGACCGGTTTCTGGCATAAATATCAAATGAACAATATTATTTTTAGTCTAGTTTTTTTTATATTGTTTTAAAATATATTTTTACTAAAATATAATTCTATAAAAGTTTTGTTAAATAGTGTGGTAGTTATGAAATGTATTTTATGTTTTTAATTTTAAAATAGTCTGATGTCATGTATATTTATTTATATTTATTTTAAAAAGTTTATTTTTAGTTTTTGATTTTAAAATGTATTTATTTTACAATTTTTAATACAAATGAATGTTTAATGAAATGTTTGTAAAAGGATGTTGGGTTCAAAGAAGAAAATAATGGAGAGCTTTTTAAGGTATGTTTGTTTAAATTATATTCTTTAAAATTATTTAATATTCTTATTTAGTCATTTAAAATTGTTTAAAGTTTATATTTTAAATATATACACCAAATCACCTGATCACGTAGCTCGACCTTAAAACACAAGGTACTTGTCAGATTATCAAAATTGAACTTTAATCCTCACTCCCAAAATATCATCTATCAAAGAAGTTTTTACACCCTTTGCTACGTCACAACATTGAATAAAGTCCTTAGGCCAAAAAATAATGAAATTCATTATCAGTGTTTAAAACCAGAGTAACTGCTCTGCATTTACTGATCCATTTTGCTTCTTCCTGTCTAATTCACAATTCCCAGTCTCCACCCCTCTTACTGGAAAATATCTTTTGAATACCATGGAATTTAAAATCCTGTTGGGAATTGTGACATTCCTTGATATGCATGTACAGAGGTGATCTGGTATCACAATTGCGAATAGCACGTCTATGTTCCTGTAATCTCAACTTCAAAGTCCTTTTTGTGCTACCAATATAGATCTTCTTACAAGAACAAATAATTACATAAACCACTCCTGTGCTGTTACAGTTAATAAATTCTCTTATCACAAATCTTTTTTTTGTGTTATACATGAATTCTTTGATTTTGTTAATACCCAATTCACACATATTGCATGTGCCACACACATAAAAGCCTCTTGGTTGCTTGGGTAACCAATTAAGAACCTCCGTTACATCTGATGGTATATAGGTCCTTGTGATAATATTTTTTATAGTTACACATTTCCTGTAGATTATATCTGGTTTGTCCCCTATTGAACTGACTAATCCTGATACACCCGTCAATAAGCCCCAATTTTTCTTGAGTGCTTTGTAAATTCCAGTTTTCTCAATACAAAGCGTGGTCACAAAAGCTACCTTTTCCTTGAGTTGTTCTCTTTTCTTTTGAACAAGTGTAGTTTCCCTCTGTACCCTTCTTACTCTGTTCCTGGCCTCTAATAGATCAGTCCTTTCATAGCCTCTGTTTGATAGTCTGCTGCACAGACCATCCAACTCATTATCAAAATCCCCTTCGGTACTGCAGTTTCTTCTTAACCTGATCATCTCCCCGTAAGGGATCCCTTTGATCACGGATTTTGGATGAAAACTATCTGCACACAAGATAGAATTAGTGGCCATGGTTTTTCTGTATAGTTTACTCTTAATTTGATCATTTTCCGTAAAAAGTTCCACATCCAGAAATGCTAAACCCTTTGAACTGTAATTCATAGTAAACTTTACATTGAACTCATTCTTATTAAGAAAATCTAAATATTCATGTAGTTCTCCCCCACTCCCTTTCCATATCAATAGAATGTCATCTATGAATCGGACCCAAAATAAAATGCAATCCGTCCATCTTGCTGCCCCTTGGCCCCAGGCATGCTCCTTCTCAAAGAACCCCATAAAGAGGTTGGCATACGAAGGAGCAAACCTGGACCCCATCGCTGTACCTTTAATTTGCTGGAACCATTGGTCCTCAAAAAGAAAAAAAATATTCTCCAAAATCAAAGTGCTCATTTAGACCAACATCTCCGAATGTGCACGTAGGCTTGCACTGCGACTGCTCAAAAAGTGTTTTAAGGCTTGTTTACCTTTATCATTATCGATACAAGTATAAAGCCCGATTACATCTAAAGTCACAAGAGTCATTCCATCTTCCCACTTAAAGTCCTGTAATTTATTTAGGACATCCATAGTGTCTCTAATATATGCTGGTAAATTTACCACTAAGGGTTTTAAAAAACAGTCTACAAATTCAGACAGGTGTTCCGTAACACTTCCAATGCTGGACACTATGGGTCTCCCTGGTGGATCCGTTTTTGATTTATGAATTTTTGGTAGAGTATAAATAAAAGGGAAGGTAGGATTAGATACGTTCAGATATTTATACCCGGCCTCATCTATTAAACCTTCCTCTTTCCAAGCAAACAATCGTCCCGAAATTAACTTCTTTACCTGCTCCATCGGGTTCCCTCTTATCTTCACATAGCAGTAGGGGTCCTTTAATTGATTATGTATTTGCTGAACATAATCTGATTTCCTCATTATAACAATACTCCCCCCTTTATCTGCTTCACGGATGATTATCTTTTTGTCATTCTTCAAGCCCTCCAATGCTATTCTCTCCTCCCTGGTGATATTATCTTTTAACCACCTCCCTTGAGACCCTGCATCTTCCATTCTATGAAATTCCTCTAAAGTCTTTTTCAAAAAAATATCAATTGCTGCGAATTGTGACCCTTGTGGTATAAATTTGGATTTCACACTTAAACCACTGGTACAACCATAGTCAGTAGGTACATCCAACATTACTGCAATATCATCCATTTCAAACCTCTCTCCTTCTGTCAATGACATTAATAAATGAACATTCTGCAATTCTGCAATAGTCATGTCTGAACTTTTAATCACAGGGTGTACAGTCAAGGGTTTTTCTAACATAGAAAAAAAACTTTTCAACTTTAATTGTTTAGAAAATTTAAACAAATCTATCTCTAAATCCATGTAATTACATTCATTGTTTGGACAAAAAGATAATCCATTTTTCAAAACCGAGAGCTCATGCACATTCAAATCCCTGTCAGATAAATTAATTATTTCTAATTCATCTTCTCTTACTTGCCCCACTAATTCTTTTTCCTGTTTTAATTCCTGTTTCTGTTCTGACTGCGGGTACCCATCCTGGTATTTCCTATGTTTCCGCCCCCTTCTTGTTCTATGGGCATTTTCTTTCGACCCCTCTTGATTCTTGAGATTTCCTCGGAAAAAGACGAACTCTTTGTTGGCAGTGCTCCCCCTAGTCCTGTTGGTTCATCGATTGATGAGATACTTGAGCTACTGTAATTAACCAAGCTCAATTCTCCTTGATTCATGGGACCCCCTTTCGGGTTTGGTTTTGCATTGTCATCAAAACCCTTTGCAAAGGTGAAAACCCTTCCCTGATTATGATCTCTCTCATCTCTGCGTATCTTGCTTAATTTTTTATCCTTGATTTGTAACTGGTGTCTGTTAATAACTTCCTTCAAAATACCATCATTTTTCTCAGTTAATTCTTTTACCTTCATATCTGCTATTTCCTTCTCTAAATCCATGATCTGATTCTTCAATTTCTCAACTTTCCTCTCCGCATTCTTAATCAAAATATTCATCATTGTGAATGATGAAGCGTTTACATTTTCTTCCCATTCTTTGAGATGGTCCTCCTCTAAATCATCAAATGTCGGAAAAATGTATATTCTCAGTCCTCTTGGTATCCTCTTTTGATCAAGATAATTTTTTAAGGTCACCCCATCCCACCATTTTGATAATTCCAACTTTTTTAATTTCTCTAATTTCAGAAACTTCTCCCTAAGACTTTTAGTCTGAACATCCTTCCTCACCCTGGAGCCTGTTGTCTTACTTAGTTGAAATAATTCTGCTGCTAACTTCTCTCTATCATCCATCATGTTGGCCTTCAATCCTTTCAAATTCACCTATCTGCTCCCGTGCTGCAAACCCTAATTAACTAATCAAAAAAAAGCACCACAACGATGAGGGTCCCGCACCCATGCGCACAGGGAGTCACTTCCTCAAAATATTTCACACTTGTAAGGAGCACTACAAATATACACAATATTTCCAAACAAATATCTTTGATTCAAAAACATTTATTCTCAAATCTAATATTTTTTAAACATGGAGAATGTCCAATTGTTCATGTACCAATGTGTTATTGCTTTGATGCCTCGGTTAGTCCTTTATCCATTAATAAATGTTCTTGCCCAAAAAAAATGTTTTCCTTTTAATCCATCCAAATTTTTCTTTTGATCCATCAATCGTTGTTACCAATTTTTTATGATCCAATCACTTTATCATCCTTTTGATCCATCCATCGTTACTTTCCAATTATATAGAATATTGTATGATCCAATCATTAGATGAGAGGTTATACTTCCATTCCTAATGTTAAATACTCTCATTAGCTGACGCGTTTCGTCCCCTCCCGGGACATCATCAGGGCTGTGAAATAAATCAGAACATGCCATCATAATCAAGACTTTCCTGTCCATATATTCACACCTTCAAATCAAATCCTGCCTATATAACATACTCCAAAGTAAATCAGAATAGTAAACAAGTTGTTCTAATTTATTCCTACCTATATAACAGGCTCCCAAGTTAATCAGGATGGTAAACCAGTAGTTCCAGTTTGTAACAGACATCATCTCTATCAGTCAAAAATGACACAATTGGTGATATAATAAACCCCATGGGTAATATTCATAGCACTCATTGCAATAAACACCCCATTTTTTGTACCAAAAACAAAATCCTTCTATAGAACCCTCTTCGTATGCATCAATCTGTCCCTGTTCTCTCCTTAGTCTCAATTCCTACATTCCTGATCGAAATCTGCCCCTTTTATGACCCTACTTCTGTTGTCTCTATCCTGTACTCGAAGTCCTAAGTACCAATCATCTATAACATCCTTAATTTCGCCACCTATTTAATTCTCAGCTACATTTCTGTATTCCCAGATCAAGTACAGTTGAACCGGTCTCACCTTTATCCAGTAATATTGGTGAGTGCATCCAAGACACGTTATTTCTAATGCAGTCTGTCCAATTCGACTAACACAAATATTATCTGTATCAGAGAAAAAGGAGAAAACACTTTCTATAACCTTTCCCCAACATAAAAAGTAACCTAAATATTCCAAAAACCTATTTCCCAAATTCTCTGTCCAAGTACCTGTGAAAATTCAGAAGTCTTCACCATCCTCTCTGCATCCCCTCGCGGTTTCTCTGCAACTCACACTCCGTATTTTGAACAGTCCGCTCCTCTGGTTTATAAAGGCAAAGTAGCCAATCATTAAGCCTCCTTTCTAATTGTTACCCCTGTTCCCTCTCTGGTCCGCTCATTCGGTGAGCCAATCACTAAGCGGCATTTCAAAACCATACTCCCCTGGTCACAAGGCAAAGTAACCAATCACTAAGCATCCTTTCTAATTGTTGACCCTGTTCCCTCTCTGGTCCGCTCATTCAACGAGCCAATCACTAAGCGGCATTTCAAAACCTTACTTCCCCACGATTTCTCGTCTACTTGCACTTCATATTCTAACAATTCCGCTCCTCTAATTCGACCAGGCAAAGTAGCAAATCGCTAAGCCTCCTTTCTAATTCCTGACCCTGTTCCCTCTCTGGTCCGCTCATTCGGCGAGCCAATCACTGAGCGGCATTTCAAAACCGTACTTCCCTGGTCTCAAGGCAAAGTAACCAATCACTGAGCCTCCTTTCTAATTATTGACCCTGTTCTCTCTCTGGTCCTGCTCATTCGGCGAGCCAATCACTAAGCGGCATTTCAAAACCTTACTTCCCCACGATTTCTCATCTACTTGCACTTCGTATTCTAACAAATCCGCTCCTCTAATTTGACCAGGCAAAGTAGCCAATCGCTAAGCCTCCTTTCTGATTCCTATTAAAAACTAGATTACAAACGATCTATTTTAGACATCCTTGTGATCAAAAAGTATTATATCTATTTAACTAATAGTTTGCTAAATTTGTTAACTACTCCACAATCTAATTTGGAACCCGAAAATTATTTTTTAATCAATCCACTAGATAGAAGAGCGTACCCTCACTGATTTTGAAAGATTGAAAGTTGTATTAGCCAGCACTATGAGTAGAGTCTATTCATAGTCTCGATTTAATGCCTAAATATTAGCAACTTTATTTAATTTAGGGGCATAATATATTAGCAGGTTTTGTGAACAAATTACTAACTTGACAAACTAAACAGATAGCTACCAGAAGGTGTATTTGTTCGATAAGGAGGATAGCTCAGTGTATTAGATCAATGAACAAGCTTTGAGGGTTCGATCCTGATATGATGTTCAACAAACAAATATTTTATAATAGTAAAAACGTCTATGTTATGTGACAAATAGAGGTATCTTTAGGTTAACTTTAAGATTGGGGACAAGAACACCAGATTGTTGATTTGATTAATTAGTATTATATAATATATTGAGGTTTTGTTGTCTGGTTCTGGACTATTTCAGTTCCTATCAAGGAACAATAGCTTGAGTACTGACCATGAAAAAAACATTTACTTTGAAGATCTGTCTAGCTGTGAAATAAACATACATGAATTATCAAGGTGAGAATTTAGTTTTAATATTAAAAGTGACCAATTTTAATAATCAAAGCAATTAGGTAAAAACAATATATGTTGTTTTAGGAACCAATATCTAGGAAATGGAGATTCAACTAATTCATGGAGAACTTTTTCCCAAAAACAAGGCAAGAAGTGAGATTAGCTACTAAATTGAGGAAAAGAAATGCTCCAGCTACTTAAAGAATTGGGATTTTAATTATAATTACGACACACTAAAGTGGACCAACGGAACGGTTATTTTATACCAAAGATTTTGTACTTTAATAAAACAACCCCGATCTTTATGTGAATGTTATCTTCTATGTTGAATATAATGAAAAACGTTCTGACTTTCAAATAGGTGTTAATTTGCATAACAATTTAGTAGGAATGTGTTTGTATAGTAAGTTGTTTTTCTCTTTTGTTTTTTAAAATATATTTATTTTGTTTGTATGACAGCCCTGAAGAAGCACAGTGTGCGCGAAACACGTGTTGGCATTGCTGTGATATCTATATGTAAACCTGACTACAAAGAAAATAAGAAGGCATTACTGTAAAGGCATTACTGTGATATCTATATGTTAATTTCTACAATGAAAATAAGAATAAACATCAGAAGATGAATGAATAAGAAGACATATTGTTTTGCTTAAAATATGAATTGTGATTATCTCAGATTTGTTTGTGTTGAATATATATATATATATATATATATATTTATATTTGTATATTTATTTATTAACTACTGGCGGTCGCGAGTAGATAGTTAGAGTTAGGACCGAGTTCCCATAGGAAATCAGAAAATTCTATTTTGAATAACTTTGGCGCCGGTTGACTTATCTTCGGGAAATTTTCAAAACTAATGGGGTGCTCCGCTCAGCTCCTACCCTGAAAGTCTCGGGGTGATTTGTCAAGCGGGGGCTGAGAAAAAAGGGGGTCCCAAAACGCGTTTTCCCCATGCATTTTCCCATAGGACCTTTAGTCGAAGGCACAGCCTGAACGGCTGAACAGAATTACTTGAAATTTGGCAAAGAGGTAGTCCTCAGGTCAGACATGTGCCTTTTGCATATATGGTGTCAATCTGTTCAGTAGTTCCTGAGTAAATTGCAGTTAAAAGTACATACATATCTATATGCGTACACCGTGTGTGCACCGTGCGGGCACGGTGCCGTGCGCGAGCGTAATTCTGATTGGTGGTTTCCTGTCAGTCAACGTTCGAATCGCTCGAAATCAGGAAGTGTCGGCCGCCATTTTGTGTGTTTTGTGTGTGACAGTGAAAAAGAAAGGTGGAGAACGTGAAAAGGGGGCAGGGTAGGGCGTTCCTGACCCCCTAGCCTTTGTCAGGGGGTCCCTGAAGGACCCCGAAGGGTGAAATTTTTTTTTAAATCGAGGGGTGCGCGCACTGTGCGCGCACGGTGTCGTGCGCGCACGGTGAAAAACCTAAAAAAATATATATATATATAAGAAATATAATAAAACATACATAACTTAGCATTTAAAAAACCTTACAAATTCACTTAAAAAACCATAGGTTTCACACACGTTATAGTTAGGAATTAGCATTTAGAAAACCTTGCAAATTCACTTAAAAAAACCATAGGTTTCACACATGTTATAGTTAGCTGGACATTTCGCTCGTAAAAAACCATTGAAATTCCCCAGTTATAGTTAAATCAGATAACTATAACTCGCGCGACCGCCACTCTATCACAAGGGTGATGTCATCAGTGATGTCATGAGTGATGCCACTGACCATGTCATGAGTGATGTAATATGTGACGTCATGAGCAGTGGATTGCGGACGCGCGAGTTATAGTTATCTGAACTAACTATAACGGGGGAATTTCAATGGTTTTGTACGAGTGAAATGTCCAGCTAACTATAACATGTGTGAAACCTATGGTTTTTTAAGTGAATTACATATATATATATATACACACACATATATATTATCTACTGGCGGTCGCCAGTAGATAGTTATAGTTAGGACCCTGTTTCCATAGGAAATCCGCAACATTCTATTTGGAATAACTTTGGCGCCGGTCGACGAATCCTCGTGAAATTTTCAAAATAGGTGGGGTGCTACGCTCCGCTCCTACCCTGAAAGTCTCGGGGGGATTCGTCAAGCGGGGGCTGAGAAAAAAGGGGGGTCCCAAAACACGTTTTTCCCATGCATTTTTGCATTGGACCTTTAGACACAGCTACAGCCCGAATGGCTGAACAGAGTTACTTGAAATTTGGCAGAGAGGTAGTCCTCAGGTCAAGGAAGTGCCTTTTGTAGGTTTGGTGTAAATCTGTTCAGTAGATCCCGAGAAAATAGCATTTAAATCAATATATATATCTGAGCCAGCTTACGGTGCGCTTACCGTGCGCTTACGGTAAGCTTACCGTACGCGTACGGTGCCGAGCGCGAGCGCGATTCTGATTGGCTGTTAGATCTAAGTAAACATTCGAATCGGTCGAAACCAGAAAGCGGCGGCCGCCATTTTCTCTCTCGCACTCTGAGTGGGGCAGCAAAAACAAAGGCAAAAAACATCTAAAGGGGCAGTGTATTCAGTTCCTAACCCCCTAGCATTGATGTAGTTGTCCCCAAAGAACCCCCAAGGCCAAAAATTCAATTTTTTTTTTTTTCAAAAAATCGCCGATTACGCTTACCGTACGCGTACGTTAAAAAGTAAATAAAAAATAAAAATATCCACACTATCCCTACCCCGTGTGCAAATGTTGCCGGAAGGGCACCATTTGTGCATGGCATATTAGCCACCTAAAACGACTACCTTTCACAACAAGCGCATAATATGTCCTCCATGTGCGCACGGTGCGCGAAGCGCATCGTGCGTACATGCCCCATCCCGCGTAACGTGGGTGCACGGCACTAACTGCGTAAAGTGGGCGCGCGGTGCGCGAAGCGCACCGCGTGCTCACTGTGCGCGCACGGAACAAACTGCGTTAACTGGGCGCGCACGCCACGAATGGCGTAAAGTAACTTAGCATTTAAAAAACCGTACAAATTCACTGAAAAAACCATAGGTTTCACACACGTTATAGTTAGGAATTAGCATTTAAAAAACCTTGCAAATTCACTGAAAAAACCATAGGTTTCACACATGTTATAGTTAGCTGGACATTTTACTGATAAAAATTCCCCCATTATAGTTAGTGCAGGCAACTATAACTCACGCGACCGCAATCCTCTGCTGATGACATATGTGTCTTTATGAAAAAAAATATTTGTAATATATGTATAGCTAAAATTTAATGGAAGAAGACATGGGCAAATAAGTGTCTAAATACAGTATTCGCATCAGCAGAGGATTGCGGTCGCGTGAGTTATAGTTGCCTGCACTAACTATAATGGGGGAATTTCATTGGTTTTTTATCAGTAAAATGTCCAGCTAACTATAACATGTGTGAAAGCTATGGTTTTTTCAGTGATATATATATATATATACACACATATATATATATATATATATACACACACACATATATATATATATATACGCACACACATATATATATATATATACACACACATATATTATCTACTGGCAGTCGCCAGTAGATAGTTATAGTTAGGACCGTGTTTCCATAGGAAATCTGAAAATTCTATTTTGAATAACTTTGGCACCGGTTGACGAATCCTCGCAAAATTTTCAAAACTAATGGGGCGCTCCGCTCAGCTCCTACCCTCGTGTCTCGTGGTGATTCGTCAAGCGGGGGCTGAGAAAAAAGGGGGGTCCAAAAACGCGTTTTCCCCATGCATTTTTCCGTAGGACCTTTAGTCGAAGGTACAGCCCGAACGGCTGAACAGAATTACTTGAAATTTGGCAAAGAGGTAGTCCTCAGGTCAGGCATGTGCTTTTTGCATATATGGTGTCAATCTGTTCAATAGTTCCTGAGAAAATTGCATTTAAAAGTACATAAATATCTATAAGCGCGCACCGTGCGCGCACCCTAACGTGCGCGAGCGCAATTCTGATTGGTGATTACATGTCAGTCAACATTCGAATCGGTCGAAATCAGGAAGTGTCGGCCACCATTTTGTGTGTTTGGTGTGTGACAGTGAAAAAGAAAGGTGGAGAACGTGAAAAGGGGGCAGGGTAGAGAGTTCCTGACTAGGCCTGGGCCAAAAATCCGTTCTGTTCGCGGAAATTGCAATATTTTGGCATTTTCGCGTTCCGCGGAAAGCGCGAAAATTTCAAAATTTCCGCATTGCGCAGCTTAGCGATAATTTTTTCTTGCTTGCGCTGGAAAAAAATACATTCTCGCGTGTGCGCGATCGCCTTACCTGAATCCCCGCGTTCGCCGACAAGTTTTTCCGACCCGGTCGCGTTCTCCACCAGATGTTGGATGTTGGTAGCCATTTTGCGCTGTCTCGCGACAGTTCGCGGCCGCATTAACATCATTTGTTGCGCGATCACGTCATTTGTCGTGCGATCACGTCTTTCTTCTCGCGATCATGCACCGCGCGAGTATGAGAACATTGAGATCTCGAACACGTCATTCTACATCGCGAGCGAGAGGGTGAGGACGTGGGCACGTCTAATCGAACGCGAACAGGAGAAAGAGACCCCGAACACGTCATATCCAACGCGACAGGGACAAAGAGAACACGATCATGTCATTTTCGACACGCCAGCGGAAGTAATGTGAAGCTCGATAACTTGAACATGCAAAATTTTCAATTTGTAGAGGAATATCAGCTCTAGCAGCATGAAACCTTCTGCAAATGCTGATTTTGGATGAAAACAACTCCTTACATTGACATTTGGCTGTCCTTTTTTGTGCAAGGAGTCCTTTTTTTAAAAGGTGGAGAGAGGGAGGAAGTGACACAGAATCTCCAACTTCCTGTTCCTGTCCAGCAGGCTCCTCCCAGTGCTTTGTCCATCTCCTGCTCATTCTGCCTTTGGATTTGGAGCTGGAAAGATCACTCTTTTTGTCTGCTGCATCATTGCAATTGGATTTGAGGATTTTTGGAATAGGATATTTTACAAGTGGTTGTTGTGTCTGTTTGATTGTGGGCATTGCAGTTGTTGTAAGTAACTATAATTTATTTTTGATAATTGTTAGACCTGGCATCATTGGCATGAGTCTCTCCTCCATTTTTTTCTGTTTGCCTCCTCTGTGTACGATGTTTTTGCTGGATTATTGCTTTGGGCACTGTGCCACTGCTGATCAGTGCCACAGTGCAAGTGCTCCCTATGTTAAATTGTTACATTGATTGGTGTTACCATGATTGGCTTGGTTGACTTACTGTTCAGACCCTAGTCTAGTGCACTGCGTGTGCCAAGGGCATGTAAGTTAACTGCTGCTGGTGGGCTTGCAGCACTGGTTGTGCCACCCACAGAAGCAGCTTGTAAAATGTGTCTCAGGCCTGCCACCACAGCGCCTGCGTGCAGTCCCTGACTGCCATGTCGACTTGGCAAGGAAACCTACTTGCCAGTCTCTAAACCTTCACTTTGCCACATTTCAGACACCTCTACGGTAGGCCCTAGGGCAGGGTGCATTGTTGGTAAAAGGTAGGTCATGCCCTGATGTGTGTGGCATGACCTAATAGTGAATTATAGCCATTTTCGTTTTTCCCTATTGAAGGGCTACCTGCCTCCAATAGGCCAGACTGGGCAGACTGATTATTAACTCCATTATAATCTATCTGACTCAGGGAGCATGGTAGCAGGTCGAGTTTAGTATCCCTGAACTCAGAATTTAATAACACACCCTTTAGGATGGATGGTTTTTAAATTCTATGTTTGAAAATAGCCCTTTTAGAAAGTGGCTATTTTCTTGTCCAACTATCCACCGGTCTCTGCTGGTTTGGTGTGTGTGTCAGGGGCTGGGTGGCTCCAGAGGTCAGAATGAGTCAGTGTGGGGTGAATGAGGCATTTACACATAGAGTGAGGGAAGAGTAGCCTGCCCTGCCTGACACAATGCTGGCTCCACCTCCTGCTGGGTGACTGATAGCCCTGCTCCTGCCAGTGACAATACTGGCTCCGCCTCCTGCTGGGCGTCTGAGGACTCTGCCCTGCTCAGTGAATAGGCCAGGTGCCTCTGCCTGGCAACACCCACAACGAACCTGAGATGGGGGGAATTTCCCTGCTTGGACAAAGGGAACAAAGGAGAAAGGGGTATAAGAGAAGGACCCCTGAACCAAGAACTCAGATCACTTCTGACAAGGAAACCTGTACCAAGGACAAGAAGCCTGCTGATCTAAGGACTTGCCTCCCCTTTCTGCCAGAGTGCTGTTTTGCTGTGGAGGAACCTGAAAGCTGCTTCTTTATTTTTGCCAAGGAACAAGGAGAGAGGAACTTGGTGTGTACTCTCTAAACGCTTGCTAGGAAATCTCCAAGGGCTGGAAGAGTGCCAGTCTCCTGTTGAAGTCACAGGGCCAAAGGACTTCACCATCTACTGAATTGCTGAATTGCTGGAAAGTGTTGTTTCCAGTACACAAGGGAAAATCTGCCGTCTCGACGCCGCCGATGCCGCCGAATCCAGCTCGACATCGTGAGTAACGGCTCCAGTGTCCCGAGCCTTCGACGCCGGCCGCCGGGCCCGATCGACGCGCCAGCAGCAACGCCAGTGAGCAGTGGGTATCGGCCCCAGTTCCAAGTGACCCCGTCTCGACGCCGGTATCGACGCCAGTGAGGAGTGAGTATCGGCTCCACCTCCAAGTGACCCCGTCCCGAGGCCGCTGCTGATCTCATCGACTCAACGCCCTTCTCGACGCCGTGAGTACTGCTCCGGCCCGACATCCCTTGACGCCGCTGCGGATCGACCCAAATCCGAGGCACGATCGACGCCGACCTCGACGCCGACATCTCGACGCCGTGGATCATCGTTTTCTTCATTTCTCAAGGTACTGTACTTGTGGGGTCTGTTGCAACTCCAGGCTCGACGTAGCGCTCCTCGCGGTCGACGCCGAACCTTGGGAATATCGTAGACTCGACGTCGTGTGACTCCTGTGGGAGCCACATTGTTGCCAAAGAACTGCGTTTCAGAAGAATACTTAATTCTGTTGCTAAAGAACTATTTGCCAAGAAGAAACCTTACTTGAACTATCATTTTTCCTTCCAAAGAGTATTTATTAAGACTGTGGTATATTTTTGTCGTTATTTGGTCTTGTGCTAAGCCTTACATAAAAATACTATTTTTATAATAACTTCTGTGTCGTGTCCATCTGTAGTGTATTCACTTTATTACTGTATGTGGTCATAAATGCTTAACACACTGCCTCTGAGATAAGCCTGTCTGCTCTGCCAAGCTACCAAGGGGGTAGCAGGGGTTATCTGAGTGTGTAATCCCCTTTCCCTGACTAGAGTTGGTTGGTCCCTATTTGTCAGAAGTGTATACCTCTACCATCTAGAGACCGCCGGTTCTAACATTGGTGGTCAGCGGTGGGATTGAACTTTGCATTTATGACTCATGTGCAGTGATTAGTGTACGCTACATAGTGAAAGCAGACCATAACACAGCCACAGTCTGTTTTGGTAGGATATTCTATTTTTGTTCTCCGCTTTCCTGGAGCTTATTTTTTTTAAACACTGCCAGTTTGACCATGGAGAATGCCAGAGCTGCTACACCTGTGGAGATTGTTGTGGGGGAATTTGATAAGGAGAAGATAGATTCCTACACGCTAAAAGATCTAAAAGGATTTTGCAAGCAGTTTAAAGTTCCTACCACAGGTGTCACAAAGAAAGACGGCTTCCTCAAAGCGCTGAAGGCCTGGTTAGAGGCCAGAAATCCCTCTGATCCGGTGGTGGTACCGGAAGAGGAAGAAGAAGAGGGAGAGGAAGAGCCCACAGGTGGGCCAGTGTCATCTCCAGTCAGTAGTGCGTCCTCTAGGAGCCTTTCCCCTGAAGAATTAGAAGACAGGGAGAGGGAGAGGGGGTACAAGTTAGAAATGGTAAAACTTAAATTAGGAGGGCAGTTGGAATTGGAAAAAGCCAAGAGCCTGAGAGAAGCTGAAATGGAGAGCAAAAGATTAGATTTTGAAAGAGAGAAGTTAGCATTTGAACGTGAGAAGATGTTGAGGGAGATGGAACTTAAAGAAAAGAGTTTAGAGTTGAATCCCTCTGGTGGCAGCGTTCCATCTGTGCCTGCAGAAAGTAGATTTTATTTTCCTAAAGATGTGATCAAAGATTATAGTAAGAATGAAGATATTAGCCAATGGTTTAAAGCGTATGAGTTATCATTGTTGGCCCACCGGGTCCCTGAGAAAGATTGGGGAACGGGGTTGTGGAGCCGCTTTACAAATGAAGGGAGAGATACCTTGTTGAGCATGCCTGAAGAGGAAAGGGCGTCTTATACTCATATGAAAAATGCTTTAATGCTGAGATATGGCTTAACTCCAGAAAAGTACCGACAAACCTTTAGAGAATGTAAGAAGTTGCCTGGTACTACGTGGGTTGAATATGTGTCTTTTTTTTGCAGAGCCATGGATGGTTGGATAAAGGGTAGCAAGGTTGATAGTTATGATGCTCTTTATGATTTGTTTGCTTGGGAGCACTTGTCTAATAACTGTTTTCCAGAGCTACGCCAGCACCTTGTTGATAGCAAGATATCTAACCCTAGAAAACTTGCTGAGGAGGCGGACCGCTGGGTCAGTACCAGGGTCCACAAGGGTCCAGTGGGAGACTCAGCCAAAGGTGGGCAGGGTCCCCAGCAGAAGAGTGGGGGGGACAGGGGTAAACAGAGGGAGTTCCAGAAAGGGCCCCAAAGTAATCCCCAAGGGAACCAAGGGAAGGGTTCCCAGCCTCCCCCTGGAAAGAAGCCAGAGGCCCCGACAGGTAAACCTGTTCCAAGGGGCCCCATGACCTGCTACGCTTGTAAGCAGGTGGGACACCGTTATTATGATCCCCAGTGTCCCATGAAGGATTCAATGCACCACCACGTGCACCCCCTCGTCAGGTGACGAATGTAGCCCTGGGAGGGAATGAGATGGGTGCCCCCGGTGGGTGGGGTCCCGCAGAAATGTCCCTGGTCTCTTTAGGAGACGTGGAAATGGTCCCTCCAACCCCTCTGCCTAGTAACACTAAGAAATATAGGCAGTGGGTGACCATTAATGGCCATAGGGTGGAAGCTCTCAGAGACACCGGAGCGAGTGTGACAGCTGTCAAGTGTCACTTGGTGTCCAGAGAGCAGGTGGTCCCTCATGCATTCTACCCCGTTGTAGCTGCTGACAACTCACAGAGTAAGTGTGAGGTAGCTCAAGTTCCTTTTGAGTGGGGGGGGGGTCTCAGGGACTCTTCAGGTTGCTGTGAGGCCCACCATGCCTGTTGATTGTCTCCTGGGCAATGATTTGGAGGACTCCCCTTGGGCTAAGGTGGAGAGAAAATCGCATCTGGAAATGTTGGGTCTGCCTGAGTGGGTGTGTGCGACCACCCGGTCCATGTCAGCTAGTAAGGGTGTTGATGGGGGCCCGGAGCCTGAAAGTATGGCCCAGGTCCCAACCGTGAAGAGAAGAGGCAGGGGGCGCGGGAAACCGTCCCCCATCGTTCCCGCGGTCCAGGAGGGAGCAGACCCTGAGGGGAATGCCCTGGAACCAACAGGAGAACAAGTGGCCGAACTGAGAGACCTGCCCGAGCTGACCCATTGGCAGCAGGATGGTGGTCCCTCCAGGGAGGAATTTTGTGCTGAGCAGAAAGTGTGCCCTTCTCTTGTGGGTATGAGGCAGCAGGCCTCAGCCCAAACGACAGGTGATCAGTCAGGATCACATTGGATTTACTGGGAGAATGACCTCCTGTATAGCGAGCCTACTGGGGTTGGCTCATGACGTACCGTTAGCTGGACATCTGGGGCAGGACAAGACCTATGACAGGCTAGTCACCCATTTTTATTGGCCCCAGATGAGAAAGGATTCAGACATCCATTGTAGGACCTGCCAAACTTGCAAGGCAAGTGGGAAAAGTGGGCGGAAGCAGAAGGCTCCCCTCCAACCTTTTCCCGTCGTCAGTACCCCCTTTGAGCGAGTGGGAATTGACATTGTGGGGCCACTGGACCCCAAGACAGCCATGGGCAACAGGTTTATCCTGGTCTTGGTGGACCATGCCACCCGGTACCCGGAAGCCATCCCTCTCCGCACAGTGACGGCCCCCGTGGTGGGACGAGCACTGATGGGTGTTTTCTCCCGCATGGGGTTCCCCAGAGAGGTGGTGTCAGACCGGGGCACCAACTTCATTTCGAATTATATGAAGTCTCTGTGGAAGGAGTGTGGGGTAACCTACAAGTTTACCACTCCTTACCACCCTCAAGGTAATGGGCTGGTTGAGAGATTCAACCGGACCCTAAAAGGCATGATCATGGGTCTTGAAGAACCAATGAGGCGTAAATGGGACGTCCTCTTGCCATGCCTGCTGTTTGCTTACCGTGAGGTGCCACAGAAGTCTCTAGGGTTCAGCCCATTTGAGCTTTTGTATGGTCACCCGGTAAGAGGACCTTTGAGTCTGGTTAAAGAAGGCTGGGAGCAATCTCCCAGGAAACCTCCCCAGGATGTATATAGTTACATGCTGGCCTTTAGGAACCAGACTCGGCGCTTCAGAGATCTTGCTCAGGCATATCTGGAGGCCAGCCAGGAAGAGATGAAGCGGTGGTACGATCAGAATGCCACTCTGGTTGAGCTTCAACCTGGTCATAAAGTTTGGGTCATGGCCCCTGTGGAACCTTGTGCGCTCAAGGACAGGTGGACTGGACCATTTGAGGTTGTGGAGAAAAAGAGCGATGTCACCTACTTGGTGGACTTTAAGTCTCCCAGGAACCCCTTAAGGGTCCTGCATGTCAACCGGTTAAAGCCCCACTTAGAAAGGTCCGAAGTGGGCATGCTCCTTGCCACAGATGCTTGGATGGAGGAGGAGAGTGAGCCTCTTCCTGACCTCCTGTGTGCAAAAGAAAAAGATGGTTCAGTGGATGGTGTTGTCCTCTCTGACACACTGACCCCTGAGCAGCAGCAAGATTGTCGCCATCTGTTGGTACAATTCCCTGATCTGTTCTCCTTAATCCCTGGTGTCACTCAGTGGTGTGTCTATGATGTGGACACTGGGGACAGCACTCCTGTGAGGCACAAGGCCTACAGGGTGACTGAAAAGGTCAGAGCATATATCAAGGAGGAGGTCTCCAAGATGTTTGCCTTAGGGGTGGTTGAGTCCTCTAGCAGTCCTTGGGCCAGCCCAGTGGTCTTGGTCCCAAAGGCTGCGGCGCCTGGTGCTTCACCAGAACTTCGGTTCTCTGTGGATTACCGAGGACTCAATTCGGTCACCAAGACTGACGCGCACCCCATCCCCAGAGCTGATGAGCTCATCGATCGGTTGGGGGCTGCCCGGTACCTTAGTACGTTTGATCTAACGTCTGGGTACTGGCAGATCGCCTTGACTGATGGGGCAAAAGAGAGGTCTGCATTCTCCACACCAGATGGGCACTACCAGTTACGTGTGATGCCCTTTGAGATGAAGAATGCCCCTGCCACATTCCAGAGGTTGGTTAACCAGGTATTGGCCGGGCTGGAAGATTTCAGCGCCGCCTACCTGGATGATATAGCAGTGTTCAGCGCCAGCTGGGAGGAACTCTTGCGCCACCTCCAGGAAGTGTTGTTGGCCCTGCGCAGAGCAGGCCTCACAATCAAGGCTAGTAAGTGCCAGATTGGGCAGGGTTCAGTGGTGTACTTGGGGCACCAAGTAGGGAGCGGCAAGGTGGCCCCCCTGCAACCCAAGATAGATACCATCCTGGCTTGGGAACCGCCCAAAACCCAGACTCAGGTGAGAGCCTTCTTGGGTCTCACGGGTTACTACAGGAGGTTTGTCAAGGGGTATGGCAACATTGTGCACCCCTTGACCTCGCTGACTTCCAGGAAGCAGCCGAGACTTGTGATCTGGACTGACGCCTGTCAGAACGCCTTTGACACCCTGAAAACAGCAATGTGTACAGCACCGGTCCTCCAGGCACCCGACTTTTCAAAAGAATTCATTGTCCAGACAGACACTTCAGAGCATGGTGTGGGGGCTGTTCTAGCACAGATGAATGAGGAGGGCCGAGACTTACCTGTAGCCTTCATCAGCCGGAGGTTACTTCCCAGGGAACAAAGGTGGAGTGCGATAGAGCGTGAGGCATTTGCTGTGGTCTGGGCGCTGAAGAAGCTAAGACCCTACCTGTTTGGGACTCACTTCCGGGTTCAGACAGACCACAGGCCCCTCAGATGGTTAATGCAGATGAGGGGTGAGAACCCAAAGCTGTTGAGGTGGTCCATTTCCCTACAGGGGATGGACTTTACGGTGGAACACCGCCCTGGTACAGATCACGCCAATGCTGATGGTCTGTCCAGATTTTTCCGCCTTAGTGATGAGGACTCCCTGGGTGAAGGGTAGTTCTCCCCACATTTCAGCTGGAGGGGACACGTGTTAGACCTGGCATCATTGGCATGAGTCTCTCCTCCATTTTGTTCTGTTTGCCTCCTCTGTGTACAATGTTTTTGCTGGATTATTGCTTTGGGCACTGTGCCACTGCTGATCAGTGCCACAGTGCAAGTGCTCCCTATGTTAAATTGTTACATTGATTGGTGTTACCATGATTGGCTTGGTTGACTTACTGTTCAGACCCTAGTCTAGTGCACTGCGTGTGCCAAGGGCATGTAAGTTAACTGATACTGGTGGGCTGGCAGCACTGGTTGTGCCACCCACAGAAGCAGCTTGTAAAATGTGTCTCAGGCCTGCCACCGCAGCGCCTGCGTGCAGTCCCTGACTGCCATGTCGACTTGGCAAGGAAACCTACTTGCCAGTCTCTAAACCTTCACTTTGCCACATTTCAGACACCTCTTTGGTAGGCCCTAGGGCAGGGTGCATTGTTGGTAAAAGGTAGGTCATGCCCTGATGTGTGTGGCATGACCTAATAGTGAATTACAGCCATTTTCGTTTTTCACTATTGAAGGGCTACCTGCCTCCAATAGGCCAGACTGGGCAGACTGATTATTAACTCCATTATAATCTATCTGACTCAGGGAGCATGGTAGCAGGTCGAGTTTAGTATCCCTGAACTCAGAATTTAATAACACACCCTTTAGGATGGATGGTTTTTAAATTCTATGTTTGAAAATAGCCCTTTTAGAAAGTGGCTATTTTCTTGTCCAACTATCCACCGGTCTCTGCTGGTTTGGTGTGTGTGTCAGGGGCTGGGTGGCTCCAGAGGTCTGAATGAGTCAGTGTGGGGTGAATGAGGCATTTACACATAGAGTGAGGGAAGAGTAGCCTGCCCTGCCTGACACAATGCTGGCTCCACCTCCTGCTGGGCGACTGATAGCCCTGCTCCTGCCAGTGACAATACTGGCTCCGCCTCCTGCTTTGCGGCTGAGGACTCTGCCCTGCTCAGTGAATAGGCCAGGTGCCTCTGCCTGGCAACACCCACAACGAACCTGAGATGGGGGGAATTTCCCTGCTTGGACAAAGGGAACAAAGGAGAAAAGGGGTATAAGAGAAGGACCCCTGAACCAAGAACTCAGATCACTTCTGACAAGGAAACCAGTACCAAGGACAAGAAGCCTGCTGATCTAAGGACTTGCCTCCCCTTTCTGCCAGAGTGCTGTTTTGCTGTGGAGGAACCTGAAAGCTGCTTCTTTATTTTTGCCAAGGAACAAGGAGAGAGGAACTTGGTGTGTACTCTCTAAACGCTTGCTAGGAAATCTCCAAGGGCTGGAAGAGTGCCAGTCTCCTGTTGAAGTCACAGGGCCAAAGGACTTCACCATCTACTGAATTGCTGAATTGCTGGAAAGTGTTGTTTCCAGTACACAAGGGAAAATCTGCAGTCTCGACGCCGCCGACGCCGCCGAATCCAGCTTGACATCGTGAGTAACGGCTCCAGTGTCCCGAGCCTTCGACGCCGGCCGCCGGGCCCGATCGACGCCAGCAGCAACGCCAGTGAGCAGTGGGTATCGGCCCCAGTTCCAAGTGACCCCGTCTCGACGCCGGTATCGACGCCAGTGAGGAGTGAGTATCGGCTCCACCTCCAAGCGACCCCGTCCCGACGCCGCTGCTGATCGCATCGACTCGACGCCCTTCTCGACGCCGTGAGTGCTGCTCCGGCCTGACATCCCTCGACGCCGCTGCGGATCGACCCGAATCCGAGGCACGATCGACGCCAACCTCGACGCCGACATCTCGACGCCGTGGATCATCGTTTTCTTCATTTCTCAAGGTACTGTACTTGTGGGGTCTGTTGCAACTCCAGGCTCGACGTAGCGCTCCTCGCGGTCGACGCCGAACTTTGGGAATATCGTAGACTCGACGTCGTGTGACTCCTGTGGGAGCCACATTGTTGCCAAAGAACTGTGTTTCAGAAGAATACTTAATTCTGTTGCTAAAGAACTATTTGCCAAGAAGAAACCTTACTTGAACTATCATTTTTCCTTCCAAAGAGTATTTATTAAGACTGTGGTATATTTTTGTCGTTATTTGGTCTTGTGCTAAGCCTTATATAAAAATACTATTTTTATAATAACTTCTGTGTCGTGTCCATCTGTAGTGTATTCACTTTATTACTGTATGTGGTCATAAATGCTTAACACACTGCCTCTGAGATAAGCCTGTCTGCTCTGCCAAGCTACCAAGGGGGTAGCAGGGGTTATCTGAGTGTGTAATCCCCTTTCCCTGACTAGAGTTGGTTGGTCCCTATTTGTCAGAAGTGTATACCTCTGCCAACTAGAGACCGCCGGTTCTAACAATAATTAATTATCATCATTCCTTTTTTTAAAAAAAAAATTCTGGGTAGTAGTAGTAGGCCCGAGCTAGCCATGGGCATGGCTTCATGGGTGTGTGCATGATGAAGCAACTGTTCCTTTTGTTGTTTTTTTAATGTATTTCATTTTCAAGCACATTTAGGGCATGGATGGCATTGGATTGAGTTGGGGAAGTGTGCTTTTTGGGGGTGGCCTTTGTGATGTTGTTGGGCCTGGCCATGTGGCTGGTGTCCATTTTGAAGCCTAGGCCTGCAAGCTTGCCTGGCCATGTCTGCCAACAGGCCTGCTTTTTCAGCCACTAGGATCAGAGCAGGTAGCCACAGCTTTATTGATCAAGTGTTTTCTGTGTGATCTGTTGAATTTAGACATCATTTAGGGCATGGATGGCATTGGATTGAGTTGGGGAAGTGTGTTTTTTGGGGGTGGCCTTTGTGATGTTGTTGGGCCTGGCCATGTGGCTGGTGGCCATTTTGAAGCCTAGGCCTGCAAGCTTGCCTGGCCTTGTCTGCCAACAGGCCTGCTTTTTCATCCACAAGGATAAGAGCAGGTAGCCACAGCTTTATTGATCAAGTGTTTTCTGTGTGATCTGTTGAATTTAGACATCATTTAGGGCATGGATGGCATTGGATTGAGTTGGGGAAGTGTGTTTTTTGGGGGTGGCCTTTGTGATGTTCTTGGGCCTGGCCATGTGGCTGGTGGCCATTTTGAAGCCTAGGCCTGCAAGCTTGCCTGGCCTTGTCTGCCAACAGGCCTGCTTTTTCATCCACTAGGATCAGAGCAGGTAGCCACAGCTTTATTGATCAAGTGTTTTCTGTGTGACCTGTTGAACTTAGACATCATTTAGGGCATGGATGGCATTGGATTGAGTTGGGGAAGTGTGTTTTTTGAGGGTGGCCTTTGTGATGTTGTTGGGCCTGGCCATGTGGCTGGTGGCCATTTTGAAGCCTAGGCCTGCAAGCTTGCCTGGCCTTGTCTGCCAACAGGCCTGCTTTTTCATCCACTAGTATCAGAGCAGGTAGCCACAGCTTTATTGATCAAGTGTTTTCTATGTGATCTGTTGAATTTAGACATCATTTAGGGCATGGATGCCATTGGATTGAGTTTGGGAAGTGTGTTTTTTGGGGGTGGCCGTTGTGATGTTGTTGGGCCTGGCCATGTGGCTGGTGGCCATTTTGAAGCCTAGGCCTGCAAGCTTGCCTGGTCATGTCTGCCAACAGGCCTGCTTTTTCATCCACTAGGATCAGAGCAGGTAGCCACAGCTTTATTGATCAAGTGTTTTCTGTGTGATCTGTTGAATTTAGACATCATTTAGGGCATGGATGGCATTGGATTGAGCTGGGGAAGTGTGTTTTTTGGGGGTGGCCTTTGTGATGTTGTTGGGCCTGGCCATGTGGCTGGTGGCCATTTTGAAGCCTAGGCCTGCAAGCTTGCCTGGCCTTGTCTGCCAACAGGCCTGCTTTTTCATCCAGAAGGATAAGAGCAGGTAGCCACAGCTTTATTGATCAAGTGTTTTCTGTGTGATCTGTTGAATTTAGACATCATTTAGGGCATGGATGGCATTGGATTGAGTTGGGGAAGTGTGTTTTTTGGGGGTGGCCTTTGTGATGTTGTTGGGCCTGGCCATGTGGCTGGTGGCCATTTTGAAGCCTAGGCCTGCAAGCTTGCCTGGCCTTGTCTGCCAACAGGCCTGCTTTTTCATCCACTAGGATCAGAGCAGGTAGCCACAGCTTTATTGATCAAGTGTTTTCTGTGTGATCTGTTGAATTTAGACATCATTTAGGGCATGGATGGCATTGGATTGAGTTGGGGAAGTGTGTTTTTTGGGGGTGGCCTTTGTGATGTTGTTGGGCCTGGCCATGTGGCTGGTGGCCATTTTGAAGCCTAGGCCTGCAAGCTTGCCTGGCCTTGTCTGCCAACAGGCCTGCTTTTTCATCCACTAGGATCAGAGCAGGTAGCCACAGCTTTATTGATCAAGTGTTTTCTATGTGATCTGTTGAATTTAGACATCATTTAGGGCATGGATGGCATTGGATTGAGTTGGGGAAGTGTGTTTTTTGGGGGTGGCCTTTGTGATGTTGTTGGGCCTGGCCGTGTGGCTGGTGGCCATTTTGAAGCCTAGGCCTGCAAGCTTGCCTGGCCTTGTCTGCCAACAGGCCTGCTTTTTCATCCACTAGGATCAGAGCAGGTAGCCACAGCTTTATTGATCAAGGGTTTTCTGTGTGATCTGTTGAATTTAGACATCATTTAGGGCATGGATGGCATTGGATTGAGTTGGGGAAGTGTGTTTTTTGGGGGTGGCCTTTGTGATGTTGTTGGGCCTGGCCATGTGGCTGGTGGCCATTTTGAAGCCTAGGCCTGCAAGCTTGCCTGGCCTTGTCTGCCAACAGGCCTGCTTTTTCATCCACTAGGATCAGAGCAGGTAGCCACAGCTTTATTGATAAAGTGTTTTCTATGTGATCTGTTGAATTTAGACATCAATTAGGGCATGGATGGCATTGGATTGAGTTGGGGAAGTGTGTTTTTTGGGGGTGGCCTTTGTGATGTTGTTGGGCCTGGCCATGTGGCTGGTGGCCATTTTGAAGCCTAGGCCTGCAAGCTTGCCTGGCCTTGTCTGCCAACAGGCCTGCTTTTTCATCCACTAGGATCAGAGCAGGTAGCCACAGCTTTATTAATCAAGTGTTTTCTGTGTGATCTGTTGAATTTAGACATCATTTAGGGCATGGATGCCATTGGATTGAGTTGGGGAAGTGTGTTTTTTGGGGGTGGCCTTTGTGATGTTGTTGGGCCTGGCCATGTGGGTGGTGGCCATTTTGAAGCCTAGGCCTGCAAGCTTGCCTGGCCTTGTCTGCCAACAGGCCTGCTTTTTCATCCACAGGGATCAGAGCAGGTAGCCACAGCTTTATTGATCAAGTGTTTTCTGTGTGATCTGTTGAATTTAGACATCATTTAGGGCATGGATGGCATTGGATTGAGTTGGGGAAGTGTGTTTTTTGGGGGTGGCCTTTGTGATGTTGTTGGGCCTGGCCATGTGGCTGGTGGCCATTTTGAAGCCTAGGCCTGCAAGCTTGCCTGGCCTTGTCTGCCAACAGGCCTGCTTTTTCATCCACTAGTATCAGAGCAGGTAGCCACAGCTTTATTGATCAAGTGTTTTCTATGTGATCTGTTGAATTTAGACATCATTTAGGGCATGGATGGCATTGGATTGAGTTGGGGAAGTGTGTTTTTTGGGGGTGGCCTTTGTGATGTTGTTGGGCCTGGCCATGTGGCTGGTGGCCATTTTGAAGCCTAGGCCTGCAAGCTTGCCTGGCCTTGTCTGCCAACAGGCCTGCTTTTTCATCCACAAGTATCAGAACAGGTAGCCACAGCTTTATTGATCAAGTGTTTTCTGTGTGATCTGTTGAATTTAGACATCATTTAGGGCATGGATGGCATTGGATTGAGTTGGGGAAGTGTGTTTTTTTGGGGTGGCCTTTCTGATGTTGTTGGGCCTGGCCATGTGGCTGGTGGCCATTTTGAAGCCTAGGCCTGCAAGCTTGCCTGGCCTTGTCTGCCAACAGGCCTGCTTTTTCATCCATTAGGATCAGAGCAGGTAGCCACAACTTTATTAATCAAGTGTTTTCTGTGTGGTCTGTTGAATTTTTAGACATCATTTAGGGCATGGATGGCATTGGATTGAGTTGGGGAAGTGTGTTTTTTGGGGTGGCCTTTCTGATGTTGGTTGTCTTAAAGACATGCTTTTGTTGTATGTGTCTGGTGTGTTGGTGTGCAATGCATGCACCCTGCAGACCTTTTTGGGGCCTGTGAATCTTCGTATTTCCATTTTGTTGCATTAAAAAGGCAGAGCAGTGTGCTTTAGCATGCATCCTTTACCTGGCTTTTATAGGCCTTTTGTCAGCTCCTGGTGTTTCCCAGGCCCCCGGCTTGTTTGTGATTTGTCAGTGTCCATGTGAGTGGTGGTCTTTTTTGGTGTTTGGACTGTGAGTTATTAGTGTCCTGCTTTTGCCATAGGCCTGCATGGTTTTCCTATTGGCTATTTGGCTTACTGCTTCCATCCATCCACCCCCTTTGCCAGCAGCAGCTCCATGGATTCTGAGATGCTCAAATAATTTAATGGTCCACCCCACTTTCCTGACATTTTTATTTTGGTGGTTATTATTAACTTTCCTATCCTTCCTGAGAGTGTAGTGTGTGGCTGTACACAGTAGTATAACATAGCTCTAGTTAAAAAAAAGTCATAAATGGCTAGACTATCTTTTGTTTGCACTAGTACAGTACTAAGTAACTGAACCACAACAACAAATGGAACATTTCACTGATGTTCTTCTCCTGTCTTATTTGCTTTTAGGTGCACAAAAGACAGAGTAGGAGGTGTCATCAGCATCACCCGGCTATCCGTTGTACTGCCAGCCAGACAGAAGTCCTGCTTCGCATCACGTCCACGTGTGACCAGAACTTGTTGTGCAACTGCATCCTGCCTGACATCTGAAGAAGATGGCCCCAAAGAAAGGTACCAGGTCCAGTACCAAGAAAGTTGCCGGTGAGAAGAAGGAACAGAAAAAGGAAGTGCCATTAACCACGACTGGTGGTGTGCCGGCCAATTATTTTTTTGGCACCAAAAAAGTTACGCCTGCGGCAGCGTTGTCCGGGAACCAAGCTGGGAGCAGCACAGCGGTCCAACCACACCAACCTAGGCCCAAGGGCTTTAGTGTCGCAGAGGTAGCCAGTCTACTAACGAGCAGCGATGTTGAAGAAATGTCATTACTGCAAAGTAGTACACAATCAAGTTCAACGCAGGCGCAAACTCAGCAGATCAGTGTGCAGCCGCCGCAACAAGAACAGCAGCAGCCACCGCAACAAGAACAGCAGCAGCCGCCGCAACAAGAACAGCAGCCACCGCAACAAGAACAGCAGCAGCCGCCGCAACAAGAACAGCAGCAGGCGCCGCAACAAGAACAGCAGCAGCCGCCGCAAAAAGATCCGGCATCGTCCGTACACACTGCATGGCCACGGAACCCATTTCTGCAAGTTGATTGAGACCTATCCGTGTCCTTCCTCCCGGAAGAATTGTGCGTAGGCATTGTCCTACCGTAAACCTTAACTCAACGTTACCTTTTCGTGAATCGGCATCTTTTCCGTTGCCTCCATGGCAACATGAGGCATTCAAAATAAGGGCAATTTAACTAAATTAGTCCTGATGATGATCCTGTATCTTTCTCATAAGGATCGAAACGCCGTCGACTCTGTTGCCCACCCTACACCTTAAATATTGCTGTATGTAATATAGTGTGAAGGTGGCAATCTGAATATCAGATGTTTCGCTATTCATTATTTCTCAAAGAAACATCACTGTAATTGCCTGATTGTGTTTTGTCATTTTCTGTCTACTTGGTATGTAAGTCAGAGGATACAGGCTTGTGTCCCACCGAATTTCTACTTACATTTCCTTGTTTACTGTCAAGAATTTCTACTTATTAAAGTTGCCATGCCCGGCCGGACATTGGCTATAATATAGTTCCAATTTTGACTATATTCATTTTTTGCTCTATCGTTTGGTTTCAGGGACCACTGTTTCCTGCAATACGTATCTACCCAAGGTCCCTGTCTAATTCCTTTGGGTGCCCTTGTTCCTCCTTTGATATATGCAAAAAGAACAGCAGCAGCCGCCGCAACAAGAACAGCAGCAGCTGCCTCAACAGCCCACCATAGTAGTTGTTGCTCCTGATGTAGGGGCATTTCAGGAAATCGAGCTCCCTGCAGACAAAGTGGAGCAAAGTCAAACCACTGTTTCAGAAGATCTATTGTCTTCCAGACCACCAGCAAGGAAAAGGAGGCTTAGTCCATCATCTTCTTCTTCAAGCCCCGCTTCTGATGATCGTGATGACACTTGGGTCCCACCAGCTCGGTCTGAGAGTGATATACGCCACAAGACAATGCTTCTGAAAAGGAAGGTCCCAGAAAAACTTAGAGTTATGGAGGTAGATGTAGAAGAGGGGGGGTGATGATGTTGATGAAGACGAGCCAGTCATCACGCACATTACTCCCGCCCCAAAGGGATTGGAGACCAACATTCTCACCCTATCCAGAAAGGATGCTACTGAGCGGGATGTAGCACGGATCTCACCAACACAGGTTACACCACCACTACCTCCAGCTGCCATATTTTCCAAGGCCCGGCAGGGACCTACATCCAGCTCAACCATCTCAGTAGGTAGTGGTAGTAAAAGTCACAGTGTAGCTGGACAGGGTCACACATTTTCAAACACCCCCTCAAGTTCATTTGGTGTTGAAAGTGGCACATCCAGCAGTGCCAGAAAGTTTTCCTCCCCAGTTTGGGACTTCTTTTCTGTTAGCGCCAAGGAGGAGAACGTTGCTATATGCTCAATTTGTCGGCAAGGTGTTCGGCGTGGTAAGCTTGGTACAAATTATGGTACCGGAGGACAAGCAAGTCATCTCAGAATACACCACACTATCGTGTGGGAGGATCACCTACTTAAGTTAAAAGAAAGTAGAAAAAGTCAACCCATTGAAGTTGGTCAGGATGAATCAGAGAGCGATATTATTGCGGTGGCAGGTGAAGAAGAGGGAGGCATTTCTAGCCCTGTCCCCAGTAGTGCAGTGGTGGTAACGCCCACATCCTCCTCAGTAACATCAGAGTGGCACCGCAGTAAGAGCCATACTCAGAGTCTGTGTGAGACACCAAGGCGACCGGCGAGTACCTCAATAAGACAATCTGTGTCGTTGAGCCGTAGTGGGTTAATGAAAACAGCACCACTAAGGAAAGTAAGCCAGCCTACCATTGAGAGCATGTTTAAGTTGGAGGGGCAGTTCCAACGCAACCACCCAACGGCACGATCGTACAATGCGAAGCTGGCTAAAATGTTAGCGCTGGACCTTCTTCCTTTTTTATTTGTGGAAGGGGTGGGTTTCCTTGAATTTGTGTCTGCCATCTGCCCGAAATGGAAAGTTCCCAGCCGGTCCTATTTCGCAAGAATTGCTGTTCCGGCACTACATCATGATGTGCTGGAATTGGTTGGACAAGCTTTGCAGAAGAGTGCTGTGCACAATATCCACCTGACAACAGACATGTGGAGCAGTTGCCAAGCCACAGATTACATGTGCATCACTGCACACTGGATCTCTTTTGTGGGGGTTAAAGATAAACTATCTGCACGAGGTGTTGTTGACACAGCTGCGATTTTTGAAGGTACTCGGAAACATGCAACTGTAGCCATGTTCGCCATGGAGAAATCTCATACGGCTGAAAACATTTTACACGAGTTTCACACCAAGGTTTTGGAATGGCTGCGGCCCAGAGGGCTTCATATTGGTTTTGTTGCCACAGACAACGGCAGTAATGTACTTAAGGCCATGGAACTTGGTTCCTATTTCAGGGTTCCGTGTTGTTCAAGACTTTCTGAAAAAAGAACCCATAGTCAGCAATTTACTGGCCATCTGCTGAAGAATATGCACTCATTTCAGCCATTCTTTTAAAGCTCGGAAGCAGCTGAGGATCATCCAATGTGAAATTAGGATGCCAGTCAAGGCACTCATCCAGGAGGTGGCAACACGTTGGAACTCAACGTATTACATGCTTGATCGTCTGTACGAACAGCACATGTCACTCCATGAATATGTCTGGAATAGAAGAGGGGATGCTAGTGCTACTGTTAAAGGCATGATCCTTGACATGGAGCAATGGAGCCTAATTAAATGCCTGACTGAGATGCTTTCTCCTTTTGAGGTCTTCACACGTGAAGTCAGCAAGGAGGACTGTACAATGGGCCAAGCTATCCCATTATTGCAAATGCTAGAGTATGAGCTGAATAATGTGTCTGAATCATACAAAGGTGTAGAGGACAGAAGGCAAGCCCATTACTTGGTGGAGAGCTTATCCCGGCGCTTAACTGAAAATGTAAGGTTACAAAATAAAATTTTGTCACAAGAACATTACATTTGTGCCACAATTCTGGATCCACGTGCACAATTGGGATTACTGAAGACATTCCTTGCTTTTTCCGACAATGATGTTGCCCGCTACAAAAGTTGTATAGCTGAAGCAGCAAGTAAGTTGGAAAACGAATGGCTGCTAATTAAAAGCCCGCAAGATCAACCCACAACAAGTACTGATACTGAAGCAGGCCTTGCAGAATCAAGTGCAACTTCGTCGGCTGAGGGCAGTGCGGTTGGCTCACAATCACAACACTCACCATCACTATCGACTACAGAAACAATAACTGGATCATTAGGCCGAGTACAATCATTATCATTACAGGATTGGTATGTAAAGATGGGCTATTGTAAGCACAGTGCTGATGCACAGAAAAAACAGCACAAAAGCTTACCAGCAGCAACCCTGAACATTGAGCGGATGGTCCAGGCCTATCTGGACGACCCAACAGAGGTGTACGTTGATCAAAACCCATTGCAGTATTGGTATAGGAAAAGGTCTGAATGGCCACAGCTCAGCAGGCTGGCGATAAGCTATCTGGCTTGCCCTGTCGCAAGTGTCTCTTCCGAACGTGTTTTCAGTGCTGCTGGTTCCATTGTAAAATTGAGAAGGACCAGTCTATCTCCAAAAAACGTGGAGAGGTTAACAATGATCAAAATGAATCAGCACTTCATACCACCGAATTACACAATACATGAATCAACGGAGGAAGATGAGGACAGCGGCTCAGGTGACAGAAGTATTGTGTCAGATGATTACCTACTACTGGCTGAACCCCCAGAGTTTGAGGACGAGCTACACTTTCCTGACAATTAGGCTCGCACTTACTGTCTTCCTTCCTTTTTTCCCCCTTTGTTTATGTGTCTGTCGTTCCGGTTATAAACTTGTGAATCACAACAAATCCATTACCACCGTCTTCTAATTTAATATACAAGTTTCAGGTGTCTGCTATTTGACAGTACAGTCCTCCGAATCCAGCTCCTCCGCTCCATCATACTGAATCTCCTGCTCAATTCCATTTCCCTCATGAATGATGATTGGATGATGGTAACAACAAATTCAAACTTTCCTAGTCCTTCCAAAAGAAGTGGACCATGAATCAGATGACTACTATAGCTATCCTCCTTTCAGAGCCGAGAGAGACTGGCCATTAACTGAAAATAAGATGGAACAGGTAATGATTGATGCCATGCATTGGACGCAGAGTCGCAGACTGAATGATTTAGATTTTGTTGTGTTTGTTGTTCCTGAATTTATGTAATTGTGCACTGCCACTAATCAACTTTCTACAGAACACACTAATTTCCCCTTTCTTGCAAATAAGAAATTGGTACTTCTCCTGCAGCTTGGTGACCCATTGCTTTTAATTCAATACAGGAAGGGGACTCACTCAATCTGCGCAATGAGTATGATTGACACAACAGCACCGTCCATCATGATGATGGCAAAATAGACGGCCCGTTAACTTAAGCTGAGAAGGAACAGGTAATGATTAATGCCATGCATTGGACGCAGAGTCGCAGACTGAATGATTTAGATTTTGTTGTGTTTGTTGTCCCTGACTTTATGTAATTGTGCACTGCCACTAATCAACTTTCTACAGAACACACTAATTTCCACCCTTCCTGCAAATAAGAAATTGGTACTTCTCCTGCAGCTTGGTGACCCATTGCTTTTAATTCAATACAGGAAGGGGACTCACTCAATCTGCGCAATGAGTATGATTGACACAACAGCACCGTCCATCATGATTATGGCGAAATAGACGGCCCGTTAACTTAAGATGAGAAGGAACAGGTAATGATTGATGCCATGCATTGGACGTAGAGTCGCAGACTGAATGATTTAGATTTTGTTGTGTTTGTTGTTCCTGAATTTATGTAATTGTGCACTGCCACTAATCAACTTTTTACAGAACACACTAATTTCCCCCTTCTTGCAAATAAGAAATTGGTACTTCTCCTGCAGCTTGGTGACCCATTGCTTTTAATTCAATACAGGAAGGGGACTCACTCAATCTGCACAATGAGTATGATTGACACAACAGCACCGTCCATCATGATGATGGCGAAATAGACGGCCCGTTAACTTAAGATGAGAAGGAACAGGTAATGATGACAATTAATGGCATGCATTGGACACCTGACTCTAAGCTATTGGTGTTTGTGTTTGCGTTGTTTGTTTGTTGTGCACAAAGTGATATCAAAGTGTACTAGTAATCTATCTTTCTGTACACAATAAAGAATGACTCAAGTCAGTAATATTTATATTTCTACTCTTGTTGTGTCATAAAAATTTTACTTATACTGCAGGCCGATCTTCACAGTCAGTCAGTAAAAGTATCAGAGATGATGATGATTAAGTCAGGACTCAGGAGGACGTTTCATCATGAGTGTCATAAAACGGAAAAGCCAAAAGGTAAACACTTCAACAACAACAACCACAGCAGACCCAAATGTCTGTGTAGAAGTTGAATAGAGTCTAGCGGTGGGATGACAGCAGTGCATTGATTTTACTAACTTAAACTGTAAAATGCTATGTTTGGAATGGATAATGTGCTTTGCGTTTGTCCAACTCTTTGAGAGAATTTTTATTTTTTTTAAGTGTTAACGTAGGATGTGCTAATGCTAAGCACTGTGGGCCTGCTCTCTCCTGTTACTGTTGAAGGTCAATGCTGGAAACAGACTAGAGTAGAGATGATGCATAGATGCCACCTCGGAAAGTGTTCTTGTTGCACTACACCATCACTTGTGCATTTATTTTAACTTTCTTTCTCAATATCCCCTTTGGTTTTCAATCTACATTTACAGGCCGGGCCTTGCCCGAAACTTTGTAAAACATTACAATGCATATTAATTACCTTACCAATCAATCACCTTTTTTTTTCCAGCCGGGCAGTGGCGAGTGGCGAGGCGACACACCTAAGATTGATGGACGAGAGGAGCAAGAGGAATGCCGAGATGCAAAAATCCAGTCTACATTTTTGAGCAGGATAAGGCAGTAACAGTATCCACTTTTATCTTCTTTTAAATAATTTGATTAATATCTTGTATACAATCTTTACAACAGTGTGTTCTTGGAGTTGTTATTATCAATCATCATTAGGTTTGCTCTGTGTTTACGATTCTTCCCTACCAATATTTAAAATTTCTGTTTGCTATCTGTTAAAGTATTAAGGCCGGAACAACAGAACAAGAACTAGAAGTGTATGTAATAAGGGTCTCTCATCATCATGCATGCATTGCCTTTTTCTCCCTTAACATATGGATATGGTAGTCTTCAATGATTGTCGTTTGTTTGTCTATGTATAGCATACTGTTTTTCTATGTCAAACCTTTCCCAAAAACCCCCTTCCCATCCATTCAACAAACCCTAACCCTCTTCCCCCGGGCTGTGTGACTAATTGTCGAGGTGTAACTAAATTAAATGTACACCAATACTTAATCACACACTTGCTGGGGCGGATGTGGTGAAAGCAACACTACTTCAATTTCAAGGCAGAGCGATCATCTTCTTCTGCTTGGCCACCCATGAGTAGTATATTTCAGAGGTTATCTTTTTTAAAAAAAAGGAACATATACCTCAGCATGAATTGCCGGCATTGATTGGATTTGTTTCTTGTCATTCCTCATATACAGCACTAACTGTTAGGCTGTAGGCCTAGTCAAGTGACTCGACACAACTATAGTTTGTAACTCTGTCTAGTAGGCTATCCTCCTAACCACCATTCTGTTTTTTTGTCAAATATTTGAGCATATTATTGTTGCTCGGTAAGATCTGTACTGTACTTCATTCAACTACTCCTAACAGTCTCTGAAAGGCGATTGACTGTCTCCTTCTCTTTTTTTACAAATGCTGCCGCCCTGCCAGTGTCTACTACTACTACTAGGCTGCTACCACCACCACCAACCCAATCATGGCATGTATGAAAAAGGAAACCATCTTCACCATGCAGCCAGTGCTGTGCCACAGTTGGACATAAACATCAAGCACCGGTAAGAGACAAGTTTGGGGGAGGCAGAATTAATAATGGACATGTCAATGATTTCATTTTCACACACCAGTACAAAGAATGCATAGACTAGAGGACAGACCAGTCAATGAGTGAGGTGTGTCGCATCTATCTGCGTCTTATACAGTCAGCCAATTATTGAAATCAAACACAGGCTATGGGCGGCCATGAACCAGCAAGGGAACAGTGTGATGTAAAACAGTTACCCCACCTACATTGCATGTAACATAGAAAAATATATTTAATTTACCCTAACAAATAAACTAAACCCACAAAAGCTGACCCACCCCCCTCCCTAACCCCAACCAATGTCCATAGAAGTCCGTAACGCCCAAACAAGTTCCCACTGACCCACCCAAACAAGAATTAAAAAAGGGGCAGAACAGGATGACAGGGACTAAGTGGTGGGGCGGAACTCCAGGAGGACACGCATCTGACGCATCTTGCCCTCTAAATGGGCGACACGGCGTCTAAGGGTGCGGTAGTTGCAGCCACAGTGGGGGGGGAGGAGATGGAACGGTGGCAGCGGGCAGCCGCCAGACGGTGGCGCCGTACCACTGGAGGGTGGTGGCTGGGGCCCGGGCCACAGGAGGAGGCTTCAACAATTGCAGCCGAAGTCTCCTCCTCCTCCTCGGCTAAGACCACCAGCCGCCGGTATTCTCGCTGGATTGCCTCCAGCTTCCGGCACCGTGCCTTGGCGGCCAACTCCTTGCGGTTTAGGTTAGGAGTAGCTGTGTATCAAAAAGAAAAAAACAAGACAATTGTAAAATATACTCTTAGAAAAACAGTAAGACAAGTTAATTATTTATACACATAGTGGCATGGTAGAGTAGCACTATAAAGCACAGTAGTACATAACATTTTAAATCTCGCCCATCCTTCTTACTTCCACCCGTCTTTCACTTTTTAGTTGAACAGTGCACCAGGTGCTCTTCTCCATAAAACTTTCAAAGCGGAGTTGAAATCAGATAGATGAGGCCATTGGTTACTCAATACTCCCGCTCCTATGCAAATTAAAGGGATTCTAGTCCTCTAGTTCACTCTTCAAACGTCCCCAACAACTCATACTTACTTACGACATCGGATGGCGGGCGGACTTTATCTGCCCGCCATCCTCATGCTAAAAAGGGTGGGGGTCCCGTGGGGACAATTAATTAGGATGATGCGCCCGGCACAGTGGCGGGCGCATCCTGTTTTTTTTACATTCTGGTTGGCGGTGCCGAAAGCAATGCTAAAAATACATGTTGTGCTGCTTTTCCAATTCGTTACAACAAACAAATGATGGACGGAATGCTGAAAATGCAGACATTCTCCCCCAGTCAAGAGATCTGGGTTAAATCCAATGTTCTTTTGCCCACTACACCACCCCAGTTTAGACATGGCCATATGCAAATCAGTCTTGACCCTGTGCCTCATGGGAACAGTCCAGCCCGAACTGCCAAGCCATGTCTTCCCTGGACCGGAATCAAGCATCCTAGGACCGGTTTCTGGCTATCAGCCGTCATCAGCCAGGATAGCTTGACTCCAGTGGCGTAGTGGGCACGGGTCCCACGTCTGGGAATACCCATCCCACTTAGGGCGAAAAGCGTTACAACAAACAAATGATGGACGGAATGCTGACAATGCAGACATTCTCCCCCAGTCAAGAGATCTGAGTTAAATCCATCGTTCTTTTGCCCACTACACCACCCCAGTTTAGACATGGCCATATGCAAATCAGTCTTGACCCTGTGCCTCATGGGAACAGTCCAGCCCGAACTGCCAAGCCATGTCTTCCCTGGACCGGAATCAAGCATCCTAGGACCGGTTTCTGGCTATCAGCCGTCATCAGCCAGGATAGCTTGACTCCAGTGGCATAGTGAGCACGGGTCCCACGTCTGGGAATACCCATCCCACTTAGGGCGAAAAGCGTTACAACAAACAAATGATGGACGGAATGCTGACAATGCAGACATTCTCCCCCAGTCAAGAGATCTGGGTTAAATCCATCGTTCTTTTGCCCACTACACCACCCCAGTTTAGACATGGCCATATGCAAATCAGTCTTGACCCTGTGCCTCATGGGAACAGTCCAGCCCGAACTGCCAAGCCATGTCTTCCCTGGACCGGAATCAAGCATCCTAGGACCGGTTTCTGGCTATCAGCCGTCATCAGCCAGGATAGCTTGACTCCAGTGGCGTAGTGAGCATGGGTCCCACGTCTGGGAATACCCATCCCACTTAGGGCGAAAAGCGTTACAACAAACAAATGATGGACGGAATGCTGACAATGCAGATATTCTCCCCCAGTCAAGAGATCTGGGTTAAATCCATCGTTCTTTTGCCCACTACACCACCCCAGTTTAGACATGGCCATATGCAAATCAGTCTTGACCCTGTGCCTCATGGGAACAGTCCAGCCCGAACTGCCAAGCCATGTCTTCCCTGGACCGGAATCAAGCATCCTAGGACCGGTTTCTGGCTATCAGCCGTCATCAGCCAGGATAGCTTGACTCCAGTGGCGTAGTGAGCACGGGTCCCACGTTTGGGAATACCCATCCCACTTAGGGCGAAAAGCGTTACAACAAACAAATGATGGACGGAATGCTGACAATGCAGACATTCTCCCCCAGTCAAGAGATCTGGGTTAAATCCATCGTTCTTTTGCCCACTACACCACCCCAGTTTAGACATGGCCATATGCAAATCAGTCTTGACCCTGTGCCTCATGGGAACAGTCCAGCCCGAACTGCCAAGCCATGTCTTCCCTGGACCGGAATCAAGCATCCTAGGACCGGTTTCTGGCTATCAGCCGTCATCAGCCAGGATAGCTTGACTCCAGTGGCGTAGTGAGCACGGGTCCCACGTCTGGGAATACCCATCCCACTTAGGGCGAAAAGCGTTACAACAAACAAATGATGGACGGAATGCTGACAATGCAGACATTCTCCCCCAGTCAAGAGATCTGGGTTAAATCCATCGTTCTTTTGCCCACTACACCACCCCAGTTTAGACATGGCCATATGCAAATCAGTCTTGACCCTGTGCCTCATGGGAACAGTCCAGCCCGAACTGCCAAGCCATGTCTTCCCTGGACCGGAATCAAGCATCCTAGGACCGGTTTCTGGCTATCAGCCGTCATCAGCCAGGATAGCTTGACTCCAGTGGCGTAGTGAGTACGGGTCCCACGTCTGGGAATACCCATCCCACTTAGGGCGAAAAGCGTTACAACAAACAAATGATGGACGGAATGCTGACAATGCAGACATTCTCCCCCAGTCAAGAGATCTGGGTTAAATCCATTGTTCTTTTGCCCACTACACCACCCCAGTTTAGACATGGCCATATGCAAATCAGTCTTGACCCTGTGCCTCATGGGAACAGTCCAGCCCGAACTGCCAAGCCATGTCTTCCCTGGACCGGAATCAAGCATCCTAGGACCGGTTTCTGGCTATCAGCCGTCATCAGCCAGGATAGCTTGACTCCAGTGGCGTAGTGAGCACGGGTCCCACGTCTGGGAATACCCATCCCACTTAGGGCGAAAAGCGTTACAACAAACAAATGATGGACGGAATGCTGACAATGCAGACATCCTGGCTGATAGCCAGAAACCGGTCCTAGGATGCTTGATTCCGGTCCAGGGAAGACATGGCTTGGCAGTTTGGGCTGGACTGTTCCCATGAGGCACAGGGTCAAGACTGATTTGCATATGGCCATGTCTGAACTGGGGTGGCGTAGTGGGCAAAAGAACGATGGATTTAACCCTGATCTCTTGACTGGGGGAGAATGTCTGCATTGTCAGCATTCCGTCCATCATTTGTTTGTTGTAACGCTTTTCGCCCTAAGTGGGATGGGTATGCCCAGACGTGGGTCCCGTGCTCACTACGCCACTGGAGTCAAGCTATCCTGGCTGATGACGGCTGATAGCCAGAAACCGGTCCTAGGATGCTTGATTCCGGTCCAGGGAAGACATGGCTTGGCAGTTCGGGCTGGACTGTTCCCATGAGGCACAGGGTCAAGACTGATTTGCATATTGCCATGTCTGAACTGGGGTGGCGTAGTGGGCAAAAGAACAATGGATTTAACCCAGATCTCTTGACTGGGGGAGAATGTCTGCATTGTCAGCATTCCGTCCATCATTTGTTTGTTGTAACGCTTTCCTAAAATGGCCGCCACACACATGCACAGGCCACCCACCACAAATAACCAAAAAGTGATTACAAAGGACAGGAACAGGAAGTTTTAGGGCCCGATTCACAGAACTAACTTAAGACAAAATCCTAAACTTACTACCATTTTGGTATTCACAGAAGGCACTTACTCATTTTGGTATTCACAGAAGGCACTTACTCATTTCGGTATTCACAGAAGTTAGGAGTCCTAACTTTAGGACTCCTAAATGCCTTCTGTGAATACCGAAAGTCTTAAAATTAGGATTTTTCTCAGTTTAGTAGTAGTATAGTTAGGACTCCTAACTTTAGGACTCCTAAATGCCTTCTGTGAATACCGAAAGTCTTAAAATTAGGATTTTTCTCAATTTAGTAGTAGTAAAGTTAGGACTCCTAACTTTAGGACTCCTAAATGCCTTCTGTGAATACCGAAAGCCTTAAAATTAGGATTTTTCTCAGTTTAGTAGTAGTATAGTTAGGACTCCTAACTTTAGGACTCCTAAATGCATTCTGTAAATACAGAAAGTCTTAAAATAAGGATTTTTCTCAATTTAGTAGTAGTAAGGTTAGGACTCCTAACTTTAGGAATCCTAAATGCCTTCTGCGAATACCGAAAGCCTTAAAAGTAGGATTTTTCTCAGTTTAGTAGTAGTAAAGTTAGGAGTCCTAAACTGAGAAAAATCCTAATTTTAGGACTTTCGGTATTCACAGAAGGCATTTAGGAGTCCTAAAGTTAGGACTCCTAACTTCTGTGAATACCAAAGTGAGTAAGTGTCTTCTGTGAATACCAAAACGAGTAAGTACATTCTGTGAATACGAAAATGGTAGTAAGTTTAGGATTTTGTCTTAAGTTAGTTCTGTGAATCGGGCCCTCTGTGTCTGTGGAACCTACTTCCTCTCATAAAAATATTTTGAAAAAAATAAAAGCTTCTCCGTGCTCCAAACCTACAGCTCAATGACAAACTGAGGAGTTTTTTTTTAGCAGAAATGCACAAAAAAGCGTTTTCGAGAAGGATCTATGTTGCTCATGAGATATTGTTTGCCAGATTGCAAAAGCTGCGTGTTCGGGATCGCGAACTGTACAAAAAGGCTTTATCGCGTGCGCGAACACGCATATTACGAGCACGAAAATGACGAAAACTGTAAGTCTGTGTTGTCGCGCTGTGCAGAGTTACCAAAAGTACGCAAGCTGAATCCCTAGGCTTACATACTGGCTAAAAAGCCCTATTTATTTAACACACACCCAAAAAATGCTATTCCACCCCAAAAAACACCCTTTGCAATAAAATCCAAAGCCATGCATGGTGTAAAAGAAAATCAACAGACAATACAAACTGTAAATTTAAATAACGCACCAAAGATTTGAGGCTGACTACCTCTGGGCCTACTGGCAGACTAGGCCACAAGCTGGGAACAGAATGGCAAAAGCAAGCACACTGCTTGGATGGCTCCACAAAATGGCCGCCACACACCCACAACAACAAGAAATGGAAGACAGTCAATGTACGCCTATTGCAAAAGCACAATGCCTGCCTTCCTAAAATGGCCGCCACACACATGCACAGGCCACCCACCACAAATAACCAAAAAGTGATTACAAAGGACGGGAACAGGAAGTTTTAGTGTCTGTGGAACTTACTTCCTCTCATAAAAATATTTTGAAAAAAATAAAAGCTTCTCCATGCTCCAAACCTACAGCTCAATGACAACCTGAGGAGTTTTTTTAGCAGAAATGCACAAAAAAGCGTTTTTGAGAAGGATCTATGTTGCTCGCGAGATATTGTTTGCCAGATTGCAAAAGCTGCGTGTTCGGGATCGCGAACTGTACAAAAAGGCTTTATCGCGTGCGCAAACACGCATATTGCGAGCGCAAAAATGACGAAAACTGTAAGTCCGCGTTGTCGTGCTGTGCAGAGTTACCAAAAGTGCGCGAGCTGAATCCCTAGGCTTACATACTGGCTAAAAAGCCCTATTTATTTAACACACACCCAAAAAATGCTATTGCACCCCAAAAAACACCTTTTGCAATAAAATCCAAAGCCATCCATGGTGTAAAAGAAAATCAACAGACAACACAAACTGTAAATTTAAATAGCGCACCAAAGATTTGAGGCTGACTACCTCTGGGCCTACTGGCAGACTAGGCCACAAGCTTGGAACACTCAATGTAAGCCTATGGCAAAAGCACAATGCCTGCCTTAACAAAATGGCTGCCACACACATGGCCAGGAGGACACAACAACAAGCATAATCCAAGGGGAACAAAGAAAAGAAATACAGGCCTTTATGGAAAAAGAAGCACACACTACTAAACTACCACCACAAAATTGCCACAAGCCACATGGGCACTCACAGTCACAACAGGCCATGGAAAACAATGAACTGAAGCAGGCCTATAATATATGACCGGACAAAGGAGGCCTGCTAAACAACACAGCTTTAATACACAAATGAAAATGAACAGGGCTACGAAAGGATTGGAAAGAAGGTACCCATCAAGCACACACATCCCACAAAGGTATTTCACACACACACCAACAGAGAAATACACCACAGCCACATTTAGCATTTCAAATAATCCTATGCCATCCATGCCCTACATGATTTTGAAAATTCTACAGACACCACGAAACAAGAACCCATGGGTACCCTACTGGCTGAAATTGCAGAGAAAAACAACTAGGCCCCTATTGAAAGCACAGGCCACCCGCCGCAACACTAATTTTAAAAAACAATGAAAAACCCAGAAAAATGTAGGTAATACAAATACAAGCCCCAATGAAACAAACACACCAATTCTCCAACTTACTTGTAGTAAATTAAATCTCAAATCAAAAAGTCCTCAAATAAATCTAATCCAATGGTATGAGCAGACAGACACAAAAAGTGATCCTTCCAGCTCCAAATCCAAATGAAAGTGAACAGCACATGCACAAAGCACTGGGAGGGGCCTGCTGGACAGGAACAGGAAGTTGTAGACTCAGGGGCACTTCCTTCCTCTTGAAAAAAAGAGTTAAAAAAATTAAAGGACTCCTCCTTACACAAAAGACTACAGCAAAATCACAATCTGAGGAGTTTTATGAGCTAAATGATCATTTTAGAGAAGGTTTTATGAAGATCGCGAGATATTCTTCGCCAGATTGTAGTTTTTGCATGTTCGGGATCGCGATCTTACCAAGACAGCCGCCGGAAGTCAGCTCGCGCTCCCGAATGACGTATTCGCGTTCGCACACTCTCGCAGGATTGGGCAGCCATAGTACAAATCTCGTAGCGCTCGCGAACGGACAGAAAAGCAAGTTGGCGATCGCAGAATCACGGTAAAACGTTACCGCTCTCGCGAGAATGAATATTGAGCGCGCGAGGAAGCAAAACTACTACGCTACGCGCTAGATTGCGTAGCAATCTGCAACTTCACGCTCTATGCGAATCGCGAAGTTGCCTAAACTTCACAAGCTCCGCGAACGGAGCGTAGTTCAACACCCAGGCTTATAAATAAGGCCTTTACTCCATAGTATACACCCCTTTATACAGCCCCTAAAGTATGTGTTGAGGAAACACAAGCAGAAAACTTGACACATACTTATTCCGAGACTGACGCAATATGATAGTGTTCAGCTGAATGCTCATAGACGGTGGAAGAAAAAACTTTAGCTATTGATTAGTTTGTGAGGGGGAAACACCAGGGATTGATGGACTATCAGCTGAGTTTTATGGTGCAGATAAGGAGCTAATGGCTCCTAGGCTATTTGCTATGTGCACACATGGATTGTCTGTCGGAGATCTCCCAGAGTCTACCTGCCATGCTATGATTGTGTTACTGCCCAAGCCGTGGCAGGATCGCCTGGATTTTAAGTTGTAACTTTATTGAATACCGAAAATAAGATGTTGGAGGAGGTAATAGCTAACCGATTCATATCATAGATGAAGACATTTGTCCACCCCAACCAATATGGGTTCATTACAGGATGTAGTACTCATATTAATTTGGACAGTTTGCTTTTTATGCTAGACAGGACCAGAGCCATGTCACCATGCACAGTGGTGGCCTCACTATGTATTGAAATGCCTTCAATACTCTCTGATGACATTTTTGTTCACTGAACCTGAAAAACTTGGGCTAGCAACTGGGATTATAGACTGGATACGGCTGATGTATGGGTATCTTTCCGTTAGAATATGCAATGGACAGACATTCTCTATACCATGGCTGATATAGAGAGACACAAGAAAAGAGTGTCCATTACCCCCCATAATATTCACTGTGGCAATGGAGACACTTGTGGCTGCGGGAGAAGGCAAGGGATTGATGGATACAGCTGGATTCAGGAGATCACATGATCTTGTTTTATGTGGATGATGACCTTTTGTAATTTTGCGAGTGGCGCATGAGTGTCCAAGGTTTTATTATCGGGTGGGGAGGAGGCTCCACAATGTAGCAAGACCCTTCAATTGAAGTGGGAATCTGACACCTTTAAATAACTTGGAATGCAGGTTTTCCATAGAGAGTAGTGGTTGATGGCTGGCAATCTGGGGAAGGCGGTTGGCAGAGTTTTGTCGACCCTCCCCTTTTAGACCCAGCTTCTCCTTTTTGCCAATGGGATTCTTCAATAAAATTATAAGTCTACCACAGCTGCTTATTTCATCGTTGCCATTCCAAGGATATTGAAGTAACAATTCTTTTGGGAAATAAATGGCTTACAAGTGGACTTCATCTGGGCCACTAAAAGGCAAAATCTGGTGCTAGCCAAGCTGGCGTGACAATTGAGTGACAAGATAATGGGGTACCCAACTTTGATATGTACTATTATACTGCACAATTGATACAGCAAATGAGATGGTTCTCTGACATTGGCAGTCCTCAAGAGTTAAATAGAGGCAAATTCTCCAGATTGAAAGGAGTGGTGGGACTTTTGATAGGGAACCAGAGGGATGCAAAAGGGCATACCTGACTGCTATGGCAGAAGTAAGTGGTTAGGAAAGGAGGAGGGACACAGCACATGTCAGATATATACTACTATGGTGCCTTCTGAAATGTTAAAAATTAGCACAGGAATTCACAAGACATTGGTGGGTGGCTGGGATCACAACAGTGGGAGTCCTTTAATAAGGAGTTAGCCTTAAGGGATTTCAAATGGGCATAGGGGCCTCCCACTTTTTGGCACATGCGACTCTGACAAGGCAGTGTAACTCACATGAGTAACAGAGGATGTTGAGCCCAAGAGTTCTGAGATACTGATTAACCTCCTGCATTGGCCTCCTCTTGAAATGCCGTCACCATCCTATATGCAACGTTGGCGCCTGCATTCTATACTGATTTATCCACAGCTAAGAAAAAAGGGTGTTACGCAAACAAATGATGGACGGAATGCTGAGGCGCAGGGTCAAGACTGATTTGCATATGGCTGGGTCCAAATTGGAAAGGCATGGTGAGCAAAAAACTATAGATTTAGGCCCAGATCTCTGTACTGGGGTGAATGTATGACATTGTTCTGCATTCTGTCCATCAATTGTTTTTTTTGCATTTGTCACCCGGACGGGGACGGGTATGCCCAGACGTGGGTCCCGTGCTCTCGATGCCACTGGATTCAAGCTCTCTTGGCTGATGAGGGCTGAAAGACCAAAACCGGTCCTAGGATGCTTTTTTCCAGTCCAGGGAGGACCCAGTCTGGCAGTTCAGGCTGGACTGTTCCCATTTGGCGCAGGGACAAGACTGATTTGCATATGGCTGGGTCCAAACTGGAAAGGCATGGTGAGCAAAAAAAGATGGATTTAGGCCCAGATCTCTGTACTAGGGTGAATGTATGACATTGTTCTGCATTCTGTCCATCAATTGTTCTTTTTGCATAAGAAAAAAAAGTAACACAGCTTGGGCAAGGAGATTTAGGAGGCCTATTGGATTGAAACCCCCACCTACCCGAAGATAGTCATCAGAAACCAGAAATTTAATATCACACAGACTAATTATGTGCATCAAGCATACAGCTCACTGAACTGTATACCTACAATATTTCATGGGGCACAGGATATATGCCCGAATGTCAACAATAGAATGTTGACTTTCATCACATGTTATGGGCTGGCAGGCAAATTCAAGCATACTGGTCAGGGGAGGCACAGGTGGCAGGGAAGATAGTAGGGGAAAACTTGATACTGATTCCTTGTATTGTTTGTTACTGTAAGAAATGTGCTTATTTATTGAAGGGGTTGAGAACCCACTTCAAGACAAAATCACAATCCTTGTTAGGGTGAACCACCAATGTCAATAAATAAACTTGTGCTCAACCCTCATGTAGCTTGGAAAAAAGCAGTCAGGATTAAGTTGGAGGCAATGGGCCCTATTCAGAAATATCAACTTACAGTCTTGTGTAAGCTTATGATTTTTGCAATTCACAAAGGAATTTTACAAGTTGTATCTTTATGACCGCCTGTCTTTTTATGGTTGGAGTCTCTACGACAACTGCGTAGACTCTGCAATCGCCAAGGTACTACTTGTAAAATTCCTTTGTTAGATCGCCAAAAATCAGGAAATTATACAAAAGTGTACGTTTACCTTTGTTAGTCTGGCCCAAAGTGCAAAGTATTTTTGCAACACTCATACAGTAATAGAGTGAAACAACACAAGAAATATCCTCAAACCAAAAAAAGACAACATTTGAATGAATAAATTGACACAAAACAACAAAACTCCATTCAATAGAACCAGAGTGATGAATTTTTCAAGTGTAAGATTCGAAATAGTGCCACAGATGCGAAGCACCAACTGTGAGTATCTGGCCGTGCCAGATAGGAATAAAGTCGAAAGTTCAGGCCAATCACGAAGGTGCGTGGGCCGAGTACGGGGCCAGGTTCTGCTGGGAGCTCCACCTTCTGTCATTGGTGCAGGGGCTTGGCAGTGCTGTGATGCAAGACTCTGCATCACTTGGCGTCGGGTACTGTGGCCTGTGGTTAGCAGCTGCACAGTTCTGTGAGGCTCTGAGTTGCACTGTGTTGGATCCGGTGAAAGTTCCCATTAGCAGGGAGAAGACTACTCTGACTCCAGCCAAGGGTCTTGGACCTCAGGGACAGCACGTGGAGGTCAAGACTCACTCCCAGAGAGGCCAGAAGAGTGGCTTAGTTCAGGTCCAGTTGGGTCTGATGAGGCTGAAAGCAGAAAAGGCCTCTGAAAGATTTAATAACTTTTTTTCACAAAACATGTTTGAATCTTTTTTTCCTCACATATTGAGAAATCTAAAGGTTCCCAGAATTTGTGGATTTCCCTAGAAGGGGAAAATAGCCAAAATGTAGCAAAAACTTGTTTTGTTTTTTTGGGAAGAAAAATGGGAAACTGTGCTGTGCATGAAAGTATGTGTTGATTCCAAGAATCATCCTCACCAAAGGGTGCAGTAAAACCTTTTATGGCAGAGGGGGTTCATTTGCTCCTCTCTATCTGCCTAAGTATTTTCTATCCCAGGTGATCACCTATCTTCAGAGTTTTAAGATATTGGATGAAGTGGCCTCACCCACGTAATGTGGCATGCTTCATCATTGGCCACTTCACCCCACCCTGGTAAACTGAAACTACCAGGGCAAATTTGACCTCACAATTGCTGAGGGAGTCCTTACGATATAATAGTTTTCCAGATAAAGTTCTGGTATCCTAGGTGTTCACAAGGATTACCTTTATAAGGTGGTACCTTAGGTATGGATAAAAATACTGTAAAGTACAATCAGTAGATGTTATTCAGTGCAATATCCCCGGCATCCCTCTGGTTTTCCAACATGTTTCTGCCTCTCTACAGCCATTCAGTTGTCTCCGGGCATTCATCAAGGGTCAAAAAGGGATCCCTCACTTTCTCTTAGTGTGAAGAAATCAGGGTGATGTCCTGCCTTTTCTTTCCTGTAAGTTTGTCATGTCACCCTCTTTCGACTATTTTCATACATCTTGGTCTGACTAAGGGTGGCAATGCCTGTAGTCACACATTCGTCAAGGAGATGGGCTGGTATTTTTAACTATCGAGGCCCCCTACTTCAGCCGAACCCCACAGTTTAAGAGAAAGTGACATGATGTGCATATTTCTGCCCATTGGCAGAACTCTGCGGAATCTCGCCAATTTTTTATGCAACTCTTCTGAATTCCACTGAGTAAAGTTCCGACCACCCCTAGTCTTCACATAATTACAGTTTTGGTCGGTTCCTATGACATACGTTAGATCCACATGTGAAGCAGCACCTTAATCTTGATAAGTGTGGGAAGACAGGGTGTTTAAATTTATACCACTTGCTGGAAGTGCCAGAGCTTTCTGCCACCTAAGTATGAGGAAAATAATCTTTTTGACCCTTGCTTTGACATTTGTCGAATATTTTGGATAGGAAAATGCCACATCACCCTGGTCTCCCCAGTTTCTTTAAGTTTCAGAAATATCCATAGTTGGCATGGTATCTAGTTGTTGATTCACCCTTGCCCTGTTAAGTGAGAGGAAATTGGGATTTCTATGGTCTGGGCTAGAAGGGATAAACCACTCTTTCTGCATCTCCTTGGGAACAGCAATACTGGCTGGTACCCAGGGCTCCAGCCTGATGCCAAAAAGACCTAGGGCCTCATTTATGAAAAGTGATGCATCGCTGCGAGAAAACAGCGATGCGTCACTTTTCATTGCACCCTCCTTGCGACACCAATGGTGCGTCATATTTTCAGTATGATGCATCATGTTGCAAGGAGTTACAGATACGTCAGTATTTCTGACGTATCTGCAGGTGCAAATATTACGCATTGCTGGAGTGTGTAACAAAAGTGACGCAACTCCAGCAATGGGTCATTACACATGGACAAGTCCCATGTTAAATGAACCTGCGTCAGTCTTACGCGTACCATGAGGTAGGCTTAAGATATTGACGCATTTGCGTCCTAGAAGTGATGCAGTGAAATCTCATACATTTCACTGCATCACTTCTACGAGGCTTACTTGCGCCAAAACTCTCACCCTGCATACACTGGCGCAGGTATAATGTGGTGCAGGGGTTTACAAAGTGACGCATCTACCTAGATGCGTCACTTTGTAAATATGACGCAACACGGTGTATTTGTTATGCCGCTGGTGCATCAAAAAAAGTGACGCACCGGCAGCGCAAAAGTGACGCAAGGGCTTATAAATAAGCCTCCTAGTGTCACAATCCATTCATTCTCTTGCTTTATTCCCCTGCTAGTCTGGTGAGCTTTCAGCCCCTCTGGATGGGCAGATTGAGGCATTTACCACCTAACTGCCTGTTCTAAGGGGACCAGAAAGTCCAACAGATCAGCAAAGAAAAAAGAAAGAAACGGAATGGGGTGTGTCTTATGTGCATCCAGGCACTGCACTGCAGCCCCCACCCTGGAATCACAATGTTTTAAAGCTACCCAGAGAGGCAGAATGAAGGTGTTAATCTCTTCTCTGAGGGCTCAAACATAAAAATGTATTCAAAAGAATCCAAATTTCCCCTGGCTTAACCTGAAGATGGCTTCAAAATTGGGAATATAGCTGCCAGGGAGGCATAAAGAATGTTCTCACTTTAGGGATGCTAGGAGCTTACTGATGCCAGGAGACTCAATGCCAGAATATGTCGGCACCTAACCCATTCTTTTTCCTAAAAATAAATCTACCCCGGGATCTAGTGGTTTTCTTCTTGCACAAGAAGGGCAGATTGGGGGTATATCGCACAACCTGTCTCTCCAGGTGGTCGGAAAGTCCATCTAGGGGTGGGGGAGGTGGTCCAATGACAAGATGGGACCTTCCCCACTTCATTCTTTTGAATAAAATTGCATCACTGGTGTCTGTTGTGCATTCTGCTCCCTGCCCCAGGGCAGGGAAGGCTGGTGACAACTCCCCCTATCTACCCCCTTGAGTACAGAAAGACTGTTAGGGCTTTAGGGGTAGGGTCTAGTCCGATGCCAGGATGGGCCGGCCCCTACCTTTTTTACTTTTTAAATAATAATGTATCCCTGGTGTCTAGTGTGCTTTCTGTCCCCAAGAAGGCAGATTGGGTGCAAATCACCTAAAATGCTCCACAAGCGACAGAATGAGTTTTGAGGCTTTAAGAGTGGGAAGCATGGTCCCAATGGCAGAACTGGCTAGCCCACACTTAGGGGGATATTCTCAAGAATGTGTGATAACCATCGCAAAAGTAACCTAACGCAACTTCCAACATCGCAGTCTATCGCTGGAAAATTACGCCGTGTTAACGAAGCATTCTCAACACGGTGGCACCATGCGATATGCCCCAGCTATCACGTCAAATGGATGCTTTAAAATCAACTCCACGCCGCAAAAATGCAAAACACGAACACAAAAAAAGCTGCGATGAGGCCAATCGCGATACAAAAACCAGCGAAAACCAGAGGCAGGCCTGCAAATCCCACGCGTCTGGTGGGAAAATGCACTATAAAAGCAACAAAAACAACACACCAGAAACAATCCAAAGTGCGTAGCAACATGGATGCACCCTGACCAAGCGCAGAGGCCAACACGAACCCCACAAGCCCCATAGACAACCAGCAAGGACCAATGTGGTCGGGGAAGGCCAAGGAGAAGAGGGAGAGGAAGACGGGGTGCAGTCCACAGGAAAACAAGACCAGCGTCACAGAGGTGACAGAACACTACCAGCAACTGACCAACAATCAGACTACCTTGAATGCAGCTGGAGTGTTGAGGAGGCCAAAGGAGGAGGCCAAGAGGCCCTGGCATGATGTGAAAACATAAACCAGGCCCAAATCCGCTGCCAACAGGAAGGCAGCAACGGCGAAAGGAGGTGGGAGTCCTGCGCCACAGGAGGAGCTGGAGGAAATGGAGGCCAGTCATCAATGTGGAGACGGTGCAAGGAGGTGGGAGTACGGACACAGCTCGGGAGGACCTGACACAACAACAACAGGGTAACGACCAGGGACTGGGGGGACGGGAGGAGATGGGCACAATGGCACACATGCACAACGATGTGTAGCACACTGCACACCCACAATTACCCAGGGTCATGTCCCTCATCCCCGTGGCACACTGCAGCACACACACATAGCAATCACAGCACATTCCATGACAATGTGGCACAAAGTGCAACACCGACTCTGAAGAACAGGGGACACAACTAGGTCCGCCCATGCGCAGAAACAGGCCAATCACATTTGACAGAGCAGGGAACTGTGAGATGCATATGTACGGGTACAACCTCACATCAGTCATGTAGTCCAAATGTACACTGTCCCCCCTCAAATTGCCAGCACCGCCCAAACAGTCACAATGTACATTGTCACACAGTCTGCATGTCTACAAGAACAATGCGCCAACATAAATGTCAACACAATGTCAACATGCATCTCCCCTTCACATTGCAGAGGGACAAACAACACCTCCAGCAGGTCAGACCAGACAACCCATCAGTGATGCCGGAGACAACAACCACACCTTTGACACCGATGCCCTACAACAGCCCATGGACATCCCACGCAAACCCACCACCAGGACCAGGGCAGACAAGCTACTTAGAGGAGAATCCAGACCCTGCAACAGACCACACAGCAGGAAGTACCCGCAAGCACGGCTGGCCCACAACACCTCAGCTGACCCACACATTGCACCCCAATGCCAGGTGTCAGAACGCCGCCAAAAGGAGGTGGCCGAACATGCGCGGTTGTGGTCTGAACCCATGGAAGGCGAACTAGATCACATACGTGGGTGTCCATTACCCTTCATAGATCACCTACACCCCACAAAGGAGACCCACATTGCTATAGAGACACATGCAGATGCACAATCCCAGTACAGAACCATGCCCAGGGGCACGCACATATCAGTTACACACCCACATTGGCTCTGCGTACGACGGCCCAGTCCACTCCCCTTACGAATTGAGTGGGTGACGACAAAGCTACATGTCCAAGCCTGCAGTGACATGTCTGTGTCCACTGTACACAGCACAATGTAATGTCGTAGGGCCCAGGGCGCTCATGCATACAACAAGACCACAGGGACAAAAGCAGATATTATGTTGAACTGGCTACGGGCACATGCGCCCGGCCCCTTTATTGGCAGGGCCACATGTACAGTGATGCCTGTGCTGGATGTGTGTGGGGTGAGTGCAAGCCAGCCCGCAAGGAGTTGTTGGTGCTGGCAACAAATACAACAGTGAACACTATGAATACTGAAACAGGCAACACCAGCATTACAGGGACAACTGCAGAGCATCATGGAGGTAGCCGGAGCAAGTCCAGAGGTCACACAATGAGCAAACAGAAGTGTCAGTGAGTTGCAGTGCACTGAGTTTGGGGCACTAGGGCTGAGCACGCTCATGTGAAGAAAATATCTAGGATTGTGTCCCTTTGGGACATTCCTGATGCAGCTGCAGTGGGGTTGTGTCACACCTGCATCATCTTCCTCATTGTCTTCCCCGGTCTCTCACACTGCCTGAGGTGACATTCCTGCGTGAACTCTCCACAGCACATAACAAAAACAGTAATGGATGATGATTCGTGGTGCACTGAGTTAGTGGCAGCTGGAGTTCTGAGCAGGTGACCAGGCAGAAGATGGCATCCACGACAGGTGAGAGCAACTCCGTCAGTCTGCCAGTACGAACGTTTCGACACTGGCAGTTGGCGGTTGTAGTTGATCCTGGCGGTGGTGGTGTGTGCCTCCTGCGGTGATGCGACGTCCGGGCCGGTCAGGACTCGATTTGATGTGTGAGCCCTGGTGGGCCGCAGTTGAGGCTGGAGGCAGTGGACAGAGCAGGGCCACAGCAGAGACACATGGCGTTGATGACCCCAATGCCATCGCCTCAGAGGCCATCCAATATCTCTGAAGAAGGGGTACCTGACCTTACCAGCACAGAGTTAGTGGCCCCGGATGCACAGCGGCCGGCACAGGCACCCAGCCAGGGGCCGATGACTTGCGGTCCACTGAGGTAGGGCCACGCAGACTGAGTGGGTCCTCGTCGATGTCGAAGGTGAATGTGGCGGAGGGTTGCGGGGGACAGTGGAAGGTGTCCTCCAGGGCATGATGCAGAGGGCAGAAGCTATCTGGAAACAGCAAATGGAGGAGCGGAAAGCGACTGCCTCGTTGCCACCACCAATTTGGTATTAGCTGCATGAGGATGCAAACTACTCCCTAGTCAGACGCCACCAATGTACGACCAGAGAGTGTCCATGAATGTCGGGGAACAGACTTAGTGGCACCGGGGCTGAGAGGGGATGCAGTCTGCGATGATGCCGGTACACTGATATGAACTCCAGCATTGCCAAATCAAGACTCTGTGACCTACTGGACCGCAGTGTAGGCCGGAGGCAGCGGTCAGCAGTGGGTCACGGCCATGTGTCGTAGGCTCGCGATGCACAGAGTTAGTAATATCAGGGCAGTTGTCGGTAGTGTTAGATCACCTCCGTAACGATGATCCTTTTTTCCTCCCAAATGAAACGTGTCATCCTCTTACACCTCTCCTTGCGTGAAATGGTTCGTACTCTGCCTTTGAATAATCAATGTTCAGTTCCAATTCTGTGACCTACTCAAGCGCAGCGTAGGCCGAGAGCAGTAGTCCGCGTGGACTCACAGAATCTTGCCGCTGTGATGTAACACTAAGACGTGTTGGCACCACATCGAAGGGTGTATAGTGACATACATTCAGCCATGATTTATGTGCCATGCCATGGTGTAATCAAGACTCAGTTCCAAAAGTGCGACCTAGTTGGCCGCAGTGTCGGCCGGAGGCAGCGGTCAGCGTGGGCCAACCGCTGTCCAGCCATCTCTTCATGGATCTCTCACACACGACGTTGGAATGGCATTTGTATTAGATTTGTGGCTAACAGGTAGTGGCACCAGAGCTGAGCGGGTGTGCAGCCGGCGAGGAGGCTGTGTCCTGCCTGTGACAGACTGCATTGGATTGGTGTGAGGCCTACAGAACCACAGTGCAGGCCAAAGGCCGGAGTCAGCAAGGGCCCACAGACAGGTTTGGTGGGAGTCCTATGCACAGACTTGGTGGCACCACATCGGAGGGAGTATAGTGACATGAACTCAGCCTTAAATCATGTACTCTGCCATGGTGTAATCAAGACTCAGGTCCAAATGTGTCTCCTACTTGTCTGCTGTGTAGGCCGGTGGAGTATGTCAACGGGAAAGGAGTTCCGCGGGCCTGTGTTGCAGAGGCCATGATGGTCCGAGAAGTCTGCCAAGGTCGGGGGCCTCGGGCTTGGAGCTTGCACCAGCATGAGGGGGGCCCTCTTTGACACACACCGGTGTCGGCAGGTGAGCAGTGATGCCTGGATGCGCAGAGGCGGCCATGACGGCTTCGGGGACCAGCGGGCCGGGGTGCAGCTGGCGCACAGGATCCCAGGTAACACCTCTCACGGTGTAGGCCTCGTGGCGGGGTGAGAGGTGCCGCCCTGGCAGTGATGTTGGGCATTTGGGAAGAGGACCATGCCCAGAGTTACGTCCCTCTTATTCACACCCCTATGCTGGCCTGGCGTACGCTGGGCCAGCCCACTCCGCTCACGCTAACGGGGGGGGGGACATCACAAGCTACATTTCTGCAGTTTTCCCCACTGGTTGGGGTGACATGGTTGAGTCCACTGTCCACTACACTCCAAACACCAGCGGTGTGTGTCGACATGGATATGTGTGTGGTCTGCATACTGCAGTCTGGCCAGCACATCCATGGCACACTTGGCATTGTGTACATTCTCACTCATTTGTCCCTTGCCTCCTTCGCACATGCCTGGTCGCCACCTCTGCCGACATTCTGCTATTGTGTGTCTGAGGTGCCATGCCATTGATGGCTAATGTACATGGCTGGCCCAGGTTCCCACAGTGAGTTGTGCTGTCGTGTCTGGTGGGTGTGCATGTTAAATGTGAGTTTGTGAAGTGTGCATTTCCTGTGTTGTGTGTTGCATGATTGTGGAGTTGAGGTGTGTGGTGTGTGCATTTGGTATTGGCCAACGGGCAGTGCATTTCCGTGGAGGACTGTCGGGAGATGCATGTATCATGCACACTGCCTGGGTGGTTGGCGGCGGCATTGGTGGAAAGTCCCCGGTGGTCCACTATTGCCTGCACATTAGTGGGATACGTGCGCTTTCTGTTGCGCTTATTGTGTGCAGTGTTGCCAGGGCCACTAGTAGGACATGTGTGCAGTCAATTGCTCCCTGACATGTGCGGGAAGCCAGCTGTGGTGTACATGCTTTGTTTGGTCTCTGGCGGTTCCTGCGCAGTGTGTGTGAAGTATAGATAGTGGGGTACCAAGCTGATGGTGTCATCCATGACCGTTGTGGGGAACTTGTATTGGCCTGGCTGTATGACTCCTCCGTCTCAGGCAGATGTTGTTTGGAGGGTACCAGAGGGCAACATGTGCAGCACGGCCATCAGCTTTGTCCGCGGTGGGATGTTGGTTGTCCACTGTGTTGGTAGTGAGAGCTTGTGGGCAATGGTGGTCAGGTTGCGGAGGATGGTTGTCCGTTTGAGCACATAGTGTGCAATGACATTCTCTGGTGTTGGGTCTGTGAGGTTGGTGCATTTTTGGAGGGTCGCTGTTGTTGTCTGTGCTGACTCAGTGTTGGTCCGTGTCCGGGGGTGGGGGTGGTCCGGGGGGGTGGCGGTGGGTGTTGGGGCCCTCTTGGGTGTCCCGTACGCATGTTCAGCAGCTCCATGGCATCTGTTGTTCTTCAGGCGTGTCTCTGGGCTGGGCTCTCTTTTGTGGTGCAGGCTGGCGTCCGACTTTACACCAGGTTAGAGCAGGTGTTAATTTTCTGCTGCTAACGTGCCTTATCACATGTTTCGTGGTCATTGAGAATGTTGTGGAGTGGTGTTGTCGCCACTTTTTGCACGGGAACGCCTACTCTGCATCTCATTAGCGATAGTTGCCGGGGTCATATGTGGCGATATTTTTGGCGGCTGCTATCGCAGGTAAACTGGTGCTATGGGCTGTTAGCACCAGCTTGTGAATGGGGTGATACATTTATTGCATCTTTGGCAGCGATAAAGCGCCGTTAACTCGGCGATAGCCCCTTGAGAATATGCCACTTAATCTTTTGTTTCTAAATATGTATGAATGTATCCCTTATGTCTAGTGGGCTTTCTGACCACTGACCAGTTGGGAACGATTGGGGGTAAATCACCCATTTTTCTCCCAGGGGCGGAAAGACTGTTGGGGCTTTACAGGTGAGGGCCCGGTCCCATGGTAGGACACACCATCCTTCACCCCATACTTTCTTTCAAATTAACAAACCCTTGTGTGTAGTGTTCTTTCTGCGCCATCCAAAGGAGCAGAAACACTTTTGGGACATTAGATACTGGACGTGTGGCCCAATTTCAGGGTCGGCCTCCCCACCCCATTCTTTTTTCTAAAAGGAAATCACTAGTGTTAAGTTGGATTTATGATCCCCCTCCCTGGGAAGGACAGTTTGAGGGTAGATCCCCCAATCTATCCCTCGTGGGGACAGACATTCTATTTGGGCAGTTAGTTTAGGGATGGGACCATATCAGGGTGGGCTGGCCCAGACCCCATTGAGCATGGCTCATGATGAAATGTTTTGGAAAAACTATTACATTAACAAACCTGATGCCCAGTCAGGGAAGACTTTGCAAAGAAATCATTCTTTCCCCAGTGTGAGGGGAGCAGAAAGAATGTTGGAGTTCCCTAGTGTCTAATGGGCTTTCTGCTCCACCTGGGAGGGCCAGTTGGGTTTTAAATTCCACATGCCCTCCCCGCAAGGGCAAAAGACTGCAAGCCCCTTAGTGGACAGGGTATCACCTGATGCCAGTTATAATAAAAACATTCCTGTTGTCTGGTGAGCCTTCTAACTCCCGGTGGTGAGGAGGCAGAATGACTGTATGCAACCATTGTTGGATAGCAGGAGCGATTGGCCATGCCTGAGAGTTTGGCCTCCCACCTTTCCTGGTCCCTGATGGCTAGTAGATGGGTAGGGATCCACTTGGGAGAGGTTTCATTAGAATGGGCAAACCTCGACTTTCCAATTATACCTCTCCTGTGGTGATCAGAGCTTGGGGGCTCTGCTAGGACTGCAAGCACCAAACAAATAGAAAGTAAAAGAAGCAGAGCAGCACCTTTTACTTTCACTTGCTCCACTATGATGTCATGACGCCATGTGCTCTAATCACAATACAGAGCAAGAACAAGCCTCAGGCTGCTGGGGAACATCTTCCCAAGCAGCCTGAGTTGAACATATATTAAGCATTGGCAAAGCCTATAGGTCTTGCCTAGGAGACCTTCTGGTTTTGGCAAATATTTTTAGCCACGCCGTACAGCGGTGCGGCTGCTTTGCAGCATGGCAGAAAATAATGTTAAAAAAAGGTCTATGATGCTCCCATCATGTCATTTTGTAGGGGCAAAGCAACATGAATGTGCATGCCTTAAAAAAGAGGCAAGCATTTTTTTTAAAATTACCAACCCAAAATGGTTTAGTTAATGAAAAATTGAGCAAAATGCACTTTTTCGATAAATTGCTAATACTTTTTTGTTTTTGTTTTAAAGAAACAGCAAATGGAGGAGGGGATTGGAGTGGGGATCAGGTGGGGGATGAGGCAACACAGAGGGAGGACAGGAGAGAAGGATACAGGTGGGAGAGAAGGACAAGCAAAAGGCTACAATTGGGAAGCACACAGGCAACAAAGAGTGGGGCTGGGGAAGCACAGGGATAACATTAAGAATATGGAAAATGAAACACAGGCAGGTGCGAATGAGGAAGCAAACAGACAATGGAGAGTGGGCATCCAAGGATAGGGAAGATAATGGACAATCAACAATAGGAGTGCAGGGGTGGAAGGTCATGGACAATGGAAGGTGGACAGCCAGGAATGGGGAAGCACATGAACAATGTAGGTATGTGGGAAAGCAAGAGCGACAACGGAAGATGGGTGGGTTATGAGGAAGTAAGAATAGCAGGAGAGGGACCGATGGAGGGGGAGGGTAGAATCACATGGGTGAGAAAGAGGGATATAAAGTACATGAGGAAGACAGCTCAAAAAACACATGCACTCTTGTAGAGTGCTGCTTAACTAAAAAAAGAAAGAAAATAGCACCTGAAAAGGGAGCAGTGCACAGATACATGTAAGGGGTCCAAGCTTCAGGGGAGAGAAAAACACCAGAAGAAGGAAAGACCACATAAGCTGACAATTAAGAAACAAGCTTGTGAGAGGGACAATAAAACCACCCAATTGTAAGCAATTGGTGGGCTGTAAGCCTACTGTAAGCATACATGTCTGACAATAGTCTTTGGTAAGACCTAAAAAGAGAATACCTCAGGTAAAGAGATGTTCTTTCTTACATTGGAGGATGAAACATTCATGTCCTTTGCACTGGGGAGGTAGTGTGGAGGAAGCGATTGTTTTGTGCTCTGTACTTAAGAGGTTACAGGAACGACTATGGAGCACCAGTTGGACATAACATTTCTGTACTATCCTTTGACTTCTAAAAAAGCACTAATTTGGGTCGTGTTAGTGGAAACCTCCCACTTCAACACAGATTGGGTCTTGGCATACAGTGGGTGGATTATCCCATTGCTTACCTGAAGCCCACTGTAGACCACATTGGACTGCCCCATCTGGCACTTGGCTGCCTTGATGGTCAGTTTCTCCATTAATATCCTGATCAGTCCCTGTTCTACATACCTCAGGTGGTCCTGCCTCTAATTCCTAAAGATAGCAGTGTCATCAAGGTAGGTCACTCAGAATTCCTCAAGCCTTAATGTAATATACTTCACAAGATGCTGAGAATTAGCAGAAATACTCTTGAGCCCAAAAGTCATGATCCTGGAATGATTCAGGCCTTCCAGAATGAGAAAGCATTATTCTCTTTGGCACTAGGGTCCAATATGATCTGCCAATAGCCACTGGTTGGATCAAAGATACTCAAGAAGTGTGTGTCAGTCCTAGCCACCTCATTGAGGCCTGATACTGATAGTCCATACAAAAGCACGGGTCTGAGTCCCTTGCTTGGGAACCAACAGCACTAGCCTCGCCAATGGACTACAAGAGCGCTCAATCACTCAAAGTTAACACATTTTAGCAACCGCTGCCTTGAAGTGCTTTAGGACTTGACCAGACATACTATCCAACTTGCTTTTCAATGTCAAGTTATCACCTGTGTCTATGTCACATACGCATGCATCAACCCTGGGGTTAGCGAGAAGAGATGGGAACTCTCTACACTTTTCTTTATGTTTAGGAGTCAATTCAGCTGCAAGTTGTGCCCATTTTACAGAGCCATTCTAGTTATCACTGTGCAACAGGTCTAGATTGGCTCACTGGCCTCCTCTGTCATTACCAGGATCTTTATAGTAAAATGCCTCTGATGGTATGGCTTCAGACAGTTCATGTGGAACACCTACCTTTGTTCCCATGAAGAACTGTTATCCAAATCTGGTGCTTTTGAGTCGATGAGGGCCAAAGTTTTAAGCAAATCAAAAATGCCTTTTCAATGGAAAGTGCAGCTAGACCATATCTGCATGTTGACTGACAGCCACTGTGTATGTTTATATACTAGAAGATGAAGGATCACAAGAAAACAGCAAAAAACCATGGCAAACATTCAGATATCACAATATCCAAAGGGTACAATGAGTTCTGAGATCTCTTGAGATTTGCAGTGATCAGGTGGTATTGTTAGAGATGTTCAGTGCATCTGGATGCAATGATTTAAAAGGGTATATCCAGAAGTTTAGTTTGAAGTCCAGTAATTCTTCTTTAAGACATGTTCAACAGGGAACATTTTCAAATCTGACAGCAAATGGTCCACAAGATTAAAATGATTGTCTGCAAGCTGATTAGGTTTCTTAAAGAAGATTGCTGTTTGTGATTTCTGAATCCCATATAGTCATCACTGTTTGGAAAACATGTTGGTTTTTTTACAGCTTTTTACAGCTTTGGCTTTGTCACTGAATCACATAAATAAATATTGCTTGTTGAGAGACATGTAAGAAGCTGCAGAACATGTTACTGATGATGTTCATTAAAGGTATTCACATGTTATGCAAGTTTTAGACTCATAGCAATGAACCCCTGCATTTGTTACAGCTTGCTTCAGTTCAGTTCTTACAATAAGTGCTTTCCAATTGGGAGCACTGTTATCGTGTAGTTCCCACTAATACGTAGGACCTGCACGTTTGTTAGACAACATAAACTTTGGGTGAGGTGCCTAGACTGATATCGGCCATCCCGCAGGATATGTTGGCCTAGAGGCCAGCTAGCTCACAGTGCCACCATGAGCCCCCCTAACCTTACCAGGGGGCGAATAGTTTCTGGCAACCACTGAACATGACAAGCCTGATCACTCAGGGATCGTGGAAACAGATCAGGACCTTTCGCTCAGTCACTCGCACTTACTCATGCTCAAAGAAATATACAGAATACACAGTGGGACGTCTTCAATCTATTTATTGAACCAACGTTATTCTTGTATAGAATACATGTGCTGTGATAATCAATAGACAGAAAAATGAAAAAAGTGATTACAAGCACCAAAAGCAGAAATAGTAGATACAGTTCTACCATAGTGCTAAACAGTGCATATATGCAAGCATATAAACAAGGCAGTAATCAGGTGTACTCCTATTATGCAAACCCTACTTTAAGTGTAGCTAAAGTGTGTTGGTATAAAGCCAAGAATTCCACCAAGGGATGATACAACCCCATTACCTGGCAGGAGAGAATGTAGGAGCCTGTCATGGTTGGTAACTGGACACCCCTCAAGGAGATGTCAGACTGCTGCGTCGAGAAGCCTCAGCATGCAGGGACCCTCTGTTTCAGCTGAAGTGCCTCATCTACTGATCTTTTGGGATGCTCTTTATTTATAATAGAAAGCAGCCTTGCAATGTGCATATAGATTAGCGATGTTACGGATATGTAGCTAGCTCTGCCGCCTTGTAAATGAAGATAGAACGACATTTGTACATAGTGGGTAGAAGGGCCTTGTACATAATGTTCGAGGCATCGTGATACATTTGTAAACAAAGTAGTTTCAGAGAAGCGAATCCAACATTTTGGTGCATGCAAATATGTGCTTAAGGTCATGGCAGAAATGTTATTTGTGAAAAACTCGGACACATAACACCCACTCCTCATACTAAGGATTAAGATACAAAAGCTATCTAAGCCAGAAGGCCATAATGAAGCAAATTTAAAAAAGGTTTAAAACTACTCGTAAAATAATCTAAAAGTAAGATTCCTTTTAAAATATTCATATAAAAGCCTTAAACTCATTGTACCATTTTAAATCCCAAGCACTCAAAAAGCTATGGTGCCTAGAAAAATAAAGCAACAGGCAGCCACAAGTGCAAGTACCTTGCAGACAACAGGGTCATGATTTGAATGGTGTAGCAGGCGCAGTAGCACTGGGCCCAAAGTTGTCACAACTCCTCTAAAGACCGGATAGAAATGGCTGTGTGTGCTCTAGGTATGGTCGGGTTGAAATGAGTGTGGGGAATTTCTCCTTTAGAATATAGTGCCCTCACACACCCTTTCGAGTGTCCTGCTTCATCATGGGGCGTTGCTCCTCGTGGGGGTGGCGCTGCAGTCCCCCACGGGCCCCGCAAGAGGGCTCTTTGTCGGAGATCTTTTGTTGGAGACGCCGCAGTTGTGCATGGGGGTGTGTGGGCCTATCTAGAGGAAAGTGGGTGGTGCGTTTAAAAATACTAGATAGAGTCCAGGACCTTTATTCACGGCTCTAACTAGTAAAGGTTAAAAATAATAATCCTGGAGCTCCTCTTTGAAAAAAAGATATTGAGGGCAGGTGTGAAATTGACTGCTGCTCTCAGGATGGTGAGTGGAAGTCCTAATAATATGGGGTCAACATGTTTCGCGCTTCAGAGTAGGTCCGTAAGGGATCCAATAGCGCTTCGTCAGGACCAAATATAAAGTGAGTGAAAAAAATGTGAGTTCTTAAGACAAGGTTCCAGTAAAGTGCAGTGCTGTGAACCTATGGTACCTTAATAGTAAGGGAATACAGCATATTCGCGCTGGTAGGTACTCCTTCTTTTTGGAAACCTAAACCCAACCTGGTAAGGTAAAAACAAGAGAAACACACACATTAATCCCGGCGCTCCACGGAGGAGGGGTAGGTTTCCACACCCTGGGCGAACGAGCACTCGTGAGTATTTACTCGCTACGAAGAGGTGAGCGCTCTCTCTCTTTTTTAGCTGACTGATACCAGTTACATCGGTATACTAATATTATATATCCCTTTGCTAGTTTCTCTTTCTGCAATCTCCGAGACGCTGATGGAGCCCATTCCCTATACTCGAAGGGTAGGCTAAATACTTTCTCAGATTATAATTGTGCACACGAGATGTTCCATTAGAGAGTAGGACTTTCCTTCCTCCAACCACGATAGCAACTGAAATTTCCACACGGTGTTGAGGCAGAGTTGTTTTCACACAGGCTGCTGACCGCTTATGGGGATGTTTTTGTATGGCACATGATCACTGTATATTGGCTAAACAAAACATAACATGCACCCCATCATAGCGGTCTATTGCACCGTGATTTTGACTTTTCGGCATTAGGTCATCCTACCTGCATGTGAACTACTGAAGCATGCTTGTTTTGAATGAACACTTATTGTGTTAATTTGCAGTGTAATCACAACATGTAATGAATAATGATTACAATAGATGCCGTGTTTCTTTCTTTCCTCTCCCCCCCTTTTTTTCTGCCCATGTGTGTGTTTCTCTTGTTTTTACCTTACCAGGTTGGGTTTAGGTTTCCAAAAAGAAGGAGTACCTACCAGCGCGAGGACGCTGTATTCCCTTACTATTAAGGTACCATAGGTTCACAGCACTGCACTTTACTGGAACCTTGTCTTAAGAACTCACATTTGTTTCACTCACTTTATATTTGGTCCTGAGGAAGCGCTATTGGATCCCTTACGGACCTACTCTGAAGCGCGAAACATATTGACCCCATATTAGTAGGACTTCCACTCACCATCCTGAGAGCAGCAGTCAATTTCACACCTGCCCTCAATATCTTTTTTTCAAAGAGGAGCTCCAGGATTATTATTTTTAACCTTTACTAGTTAGAGCCGTGAATAAAGGTCCTGGACTCTATCTAGTATTTTTAAATGCACCACCCACTTTCCTCTAGATAGGCCCACACACCCCCATGCACAACTGCGGCGTCTCCAACAAAAGATCTCAGACAAAGAGCCCTCTTGTGGGGCCCGTGGGGGACTGCAGCACCACCCCCACGAGGAGCAACGCCCCATGATGAAGCAGGACACTCGAAAGGGTGTGAGAGGGCACTATATTCTAAAGGAGAAATTCCCCACACTCATTTCAACACGACCATACCTAGAGCACACACAGCCATTTCTATGCGGTCTTTAGGAACAGTTACCCTCTCAATATATACACGTGATTCTGAGGGAGCACGGGTACTGGACCTATTTCTAATTATGCTCCCGGTCCCCCATTCTTTATGTATTATGACAACTCCTCTAAACACATAATATAGCTATATTTGACTACTAAACAGGCAGTCACATTTGCAGTTACATTGCAGTTAAAAGGGACTTGATTTGAATAGTGCAGCAGATGCAGTGTCGCCTGGGCTAAAAGCTCAAGGGACCCCACTAAACACAGAATATTGCTAAATTTTAATACTAAACAGGCAGTCATAAGTGCAGTTATCTAGCAGGCACTAGGGCCATGATTTCAATGGTGCTGCATGTGCAGTGACGTCAGGGCCAAAAGTTGTCAGAACTCCTTTAAACACCAAATATTTCTATATTTAACTACAAAATAAGCAGTCACAAGTGCAGTTACCCTGCAGGCATGAGGGTCATTATTTCTATGGTTCAGCAGGTGCAGTGGCACCATTGCCCAAAGCTTTTGAAACCCCTCAAAACACCAAATATTGCAATATTGTACTACTAAACACACAGGCACAAGTGTAGTTACCTAATAGACAAGAGGGGCATGATGTAAATGGTGCAGCAGGTACAGTGACACCAACATCAAATATTGATATATTTTACAACTAAACAGGCAGCTACAAATGCAGTTATCTTGTAGGCACTAGGGGCATTATTTGAATGGTGCAGCAGGAACACTGGCACAGGGCTAGAAGGTTGTCAGAACTCCTCTAAACACATAATATTGCTATTACCTCAATTCATCTTATTATTTCCCTCTTTTATTTAATTTTTCAAAATATTTCTATTACTTACCCGAACTATGCCACTAGTAACAGCACAATATATGGCCTTTTTGTACACAAACAAGTCATAACCCTTTACCAGACTTTCTGTACCCTATATTGTACAACTACTCAGCAAGCCACAACTTACAACAAAAACAGCTCATTATTAATTACATAGGCGAAACCTAATGCAACTACCAATGCTTGTTAAAAGCCCCATGACTCCTCCCGTTCTGAGGGGTGGGGCTTGTTATGGCTGCTTAAAACTTGGGCCTGTTCCAGGTGATTTGTGAATTGTCTTCCATTTGGAGTTCCATTGTCAGGGAAGATGGATTGACACATTGAGGGACGAGTCACACTCTGTCAGGAGAAATCTGAACTAAAACATAGTGATTAGGCACCCATACCCTCCCACCAACCAAGTAGTCACTTTTACCCCAAAGAATGCCTGAAACATCACTAAAAAAGTAAATACTGGCAGTGGACAAGCATGATTGTTAACCTCAGGGCCACCGGGATGTCCAGACAATGAACAAGGTGTTGAATCAGCACAGCTTCACAATGCCATACAGTTTATTTTCATCCTAATAATAACAAAGAAAATGTACCTGCAGTTTTACATCAAGGTGGCTCAGAGTTTGCGATCAAGTACATTTTTTAAAGTCTTGCATACCAATAGCTTTACATGTCTGGCAAGAGATACCTAAAATCCCGGGATCCTATGGGCAGCGTTTGCACAAGTTGTGAAAAGCTGCTAAGTTGGCAGTGTTTTGCACCCCTGATTCCCGAAGAAGATCTAATAAGGACTTTTAAGGTACTACTGACCTTATGTTCAGAGACAGGACCTCTGACTAACCACAATGGTACTGGAAAATTATCCATTTCCACCATTTATTCAAGATCCTGACGAAAGCCCCCCGACCCCCATGGGCACCCGTAGGGGCTGAAACATGTCGACCATCTATTTGGACTAATTAGTTCAGCGGACTCATAAATTGTCCCACTATCCACAATATACCTTTTCAACTTTTCCCGTGCTCCAAACTGCATAAAGATACAGTTTAGACAGCATGAGGACTCCTTTAAAAAACAATTTCACTCCACTCGAGCACCCTCAATTTTTCATCACTGATCACTTCTGAAATAACCAGTGGTTCTCTCCAGGTGGAGGAAGCATGAAAGAAACCCAATGATGATGCTGTCACGTATTTGATGAAGGCGGAAAATCAAGATATACCGCCTACCAACCTGTTTACGTGAATGAGGGTTTTTAAAGTATTGACGGGTAGAATTCCTGAACCCTGGTTGCAGGTGCAAGTGATCCATTCCCCATTGATCTTGACTGGCAAGAGATACCACCAACACAGAACAAACACTACGCAATACACACAATTCAACACACTTATAAATACAGTTACACCCTCAGAAAGGTGGTTAAGGACAGTCTTCGTCAGCAATTGGTTTATTTAGGTCAGTTCCCTTCAGGAACAGGCTCGCTAGGTTGTCAGTTACATTTTGGGACAAGTCCACAGCATTTCGTAAATGTTTACAGTTTGCCTATTTACAATTTCCATAGGTGAGCAGGACAAGAAGTAGTGCATCTAGATTCAGTCTCAAGACATACGGGCGCTTGGCATGCACACAAACAAACTTATGTTGATAATAAATACATTTGTGAAACATTGCTCAGCCACTTGGGGGCATATTTACAAGAAAGTGGTGAAGCGTGCCGTTAAGCCAAGGAGGCTAATGACATTGTGTGCCAGTTTAGAAAGGCAGGCCTGCACCATATTTACTAGAATAGGGTGCAGCCCTGCTTTACCCCTTGCGCTGGCGCTGAATTTAGCAGCCTAATGCCAACGCAGGCACCCTTGCACCACAGTGCAAGGGTGCCTGCACTGAGGGGAAGAATTGTTTATGTGCAGAAAGGTCCACCTTCCTGCACATAAACAATTTTGAAATTCTGTTTTGTAACTTTGATGTGTGCTGCTTAATGCAGCACACATCGAAGTTGCAAAACAGCATTTTTTAAAATGATTATTTAAGTGCAGATAAACAATCACTGGCGTTTTGCCGTTTCTATGTTTGCTGCACAACGCAGCACACATGGAAATAGCTAAAGCAAGGAGAAATAAAGCATTTCTCCTCGTTTCGCCTGTTTAGGATCAGGTTTTGACTGGTCTTAATTTTGGCACTGCCTCCTATTTATGCTGCTCTTGTAAATAGGGGACAGAGTCAAAATTAATGGGTGTTGCTGTGGAACGCCCACCACAAAACCCAATCCCCGCCCCTTTCATGCTAAATGTAGATTGAAAGGAGGCCTTATTTACAAGGCAGAATTAAGCCACGTTAAGAGTCTTAACGCAGCCTTGTAACTAAGGCGACGCTCCTATCGCCATCTGGTCACCAAAAGTGATGTTGTGGTGGCGATAGGGGCTTGTATGTATAACTGTCCGGCGTATATATACGCTGGACAGTTTACAATCCATGGGGGTTATTCTGATGGCGTGCTGATCGCGAATCGCGATCCACCCGCCATCAAGAGGTGATTTACCCACCGCCATATTAGGATGGCGGTGGGAATCACTATTGTTCCACGGCGGTCGGAAAGACCGACCGCCACGGTTCCGCAAGGCAGTCCTTTTCCGCACACCTTGCGGAACTAGGCAATCATTGCGGCAGTGCCGTGCAGGCACAGCCGTAGTGATTACCATGGGCCTCTCTGCCTGTCTTTTTGCAGCGGATTCTCCGCCGCAGAAAGTCAGGCTGAGACTGGATTTGGGGGCCCGTTGCAGGCCCCTGGAGGTGAGGGGGGGTCACCTGTGCACTGTGGGGGTACCCATGGCCCACCCTGTATTGCCATGCACGAGGTGGCAAGCATCGCGTGGTGCCTACAACGTTGTGCATGGCAATGCAAAACATGCCTCTTTGGCATTGCGACAGGTGCTGCCTACAGAAGTACCCGCCACAATGTAATAGATGCAGAATGCGACCGCCAGGGTGGCGGTCACATCCTAATCAGTGGTGCGGGACTGCCGTACCACTGGTGGACGGTCCCAGCTTCGCTAGGGTGGTGGACGGACGAAAGTCTGTCCGCCATCCTAATGGGGCCCTTAGTCCATATTTTTATTGCGGGTGAGCTTGCAAAATTGCTGTGGGGAAATAATGCAGTCCCCTTAGGGCAATTTGAAAGATGCCTTTTCATTTACCACATCAACTTTGTCAGCTTCAAAAAGCTACCATCTATTCCCCCTGCTGCAGCCTTCCGTGATGCTGCGCTTCTTTCCCATGCTGCACACTCATCAGTGAGCATTTTGGAGCCTCCAGTTTTGCTGCTGTTAGCACATACGAAGATGAGCATACAAGCAGCAAGTGTTAATGCACTCAGAATATCTGTTGCACTACTAAAAAGACGTTTAAATTCTGCTCAAAATGTATGCTCTTCTTCGAGCGATCCAATAGTGCTGAACAAGGTGTATGTACCAAATTTTCTTTTTAATATCAAGATACAAGAATATCATTCCAAGAATATTGTGATGTGTAAAAAATAGTCAACAAGATTATCACAGACAAGAATGTCGTTATTTAGTGTTGTTTTTAATATTGTTCAAAATATCATTGTTAAAAATATCATTAGATATTTGTTGCAAATAATGTAGCTTCTTCGTTGTTTTTGTAATGATAGTGTTTTTGTGTAATATTTTTAGCATTGCATTGTTTAATTTATTTTATAGTTAATTCTTTTAAATATAATATTGTAATTTATTATTTGTTTTCAACATAATAGATTTTTTTAATTGAATTTCAGATTATTATTTGCATTTTTTAGTAGCAGGATGTAGGGTTTGTAGAGGTGACGCACAGGGAGATTGTTTAATGCCAATGTAAATTGAAATATCAAATATAATTAAGTAACTTTGATTAAAATTATTATTATTTAAGTGTAAATTTTATACAACTTAAAACTGATTTTTTAAAATTGTTTACTGATTATTTCAGGTTTACTTTATAATTGTGTGTGTATATTTTATATTATTTTTAGGTGTCAATGTATGGGTGTTTAAATATTATGTATATACAATAATATTCTAATATTTCTTATTTTTTATTTTACATTTTTTATTTAACTTTATGATGCATTGAACTATATTTTTGTTGGTTATTAACTGTATAATTTAATATATTGAGAAACAAACAAATATGAAATACATTTCTAATAAGTGTTTATAAACATCCCTTGTTTTTACATAAAAAATAATTTTATAATTAACATAAAGATACATCTGATTTTATTTAGGATTGTATGAGAAACTGAAAATCATTTTTGAATTTTTTTAAATGCATATTTTGTCTGCATTTGTTATTGTGCATTCTTTGTCACGTATATCGTTTACATACATTTGGTGTAATTTTACTGTTAATAATATATCTAATATTTGTAATTTGTATAAATATATATGTGTGTATATATATGTGTATGTATATATATGTGTGTATGTATATATATACCTGCCAGATGACTACAGCCAATCGCAGTGAGACAAGCTGGTTTAAAAGGTGGACACTTACGAGCATTCATGACTTAAAGGCATTTGAAAAAGTTTGATTACGAAACGCGTCATGCCTTGAATTGCCCATTAAAGCTGCTGGACCTGCTGTGCGCGTGTGTGGCTCGTTCTTCTTCTCAGAAGGGAACTTGGTTTTGGATATTATGTGCGCGGCCACAGCGCACTTGAGCCCCCACCCTACAAGTTGCTCAGTGTTAATAGTGGCAAACTTCTGGGATTACCTCGCGGACCGGGGAAACACTGAACCTCCGCAATTTGCAGCAGTTACCTACCCGCTGGATGGACCGTGACTGCACGAGGGGGCATCTTGCACTGTTGGGATGTTCCGAGGTCTCGGCTGCATTTTGCGGAAGGGTGAGCGTCCAGGCCGGCTGCTTTTTCCACAAGCTAGATCCAGGTACATTGGGAGAAGAGGCAGTCACCGCCCACCTGGGTAGTACCTACGCCGTTTGACTGCCTTGACAAAAACTCGGAGTGCTGAGTTTTGAGATACTCCCTAGTACCTGCCAGATGACTACAGCCAATCGCAGTGAGACAAGCTGGTTTAAAAGGTGGACACTTACGAGCATTCATGACTTAAAGGCATTTGAAAAAGTTTGATTACGAAACGCGTCATGCCTTGAATTGCCCATTAAAGCTGCTGGACCTGCTGTGCGCGTGTGTGGCTCGTTCTTCTTCTCAGAAGGGAACTTGGTTTTGGATATTATGTGCGCGGCCACAGCGCACTTGAGCCCCCACCCTACAAGTTGCTCAGTGTTAATAGTGGCAAACTTCTGGGATTACCTCGCGGACCGGGGAAACACTGAACCTCCGCAATTTGCAGCAGTTACCTACCCGCTGGATGGACCGTGACTGCACGAGGGGGCATCTTGCACTGTTGGGATGTTCCGAGGTCTCGGCTGCGTTTTGCGGAAGGGTGAGCGTCCAGGCCGGCTGCTTTTTCCACAAGCTAGATCCAGGTACATTGGGAGAAGAGGCAGTCACCGCCCACCTGGGTAGTACCTACGCCGTTTGACTGCCTTGACAAAAACTCGGAGTGCTGAGTTTTGAGATACTCCCTAGTACCTGCCAGATGACTACAGCCAATCGCAGTGAGACAAGCTGGTTTAAAAGGTGGACACTTACGAGCATTCATGACTTAAAGGCATTTGAAAAAGTTTGATTACGAAACGCGTCATGCCTTGAATTGCCCATTAAAGCTGCTGGACCTGCTGTGCGCGTGTGTGGCTCGTTCTTCTTCTCAGAAGGGAACTTGGTTTTGGATATATATATATATATTCACTTAAAAAACCATAGGTTTCACACATGTTATAGTTAGCTGGACATTTCACTCGTAAAAAACCATTAAAATTCCCCCGTTATAGTTAGTTCAGATAACTATAACTTGCGCGCCCGCAATCCACTGCTGATGACGTCACATATTACATCACTCATGACATGGTCAGTGACATCACTCATGACATCACTGATGACATCATCCTTGTGATAGAGTGGCGGTCGCGCGAGTTATAGTTATCTGAACTAACTATAACGGGGGAATTTCAATGGTTTTTTACGAGTGAAATGTCCAGCTAACTATAACAGGTGTGAAACCTATGTTTTTTAAAGTGAATTTGTAAGGTTTTTTAAATGCTGATTTATGTATGTATTATTATATTTTTTATATATTTATTTTACAATAAACTACCTATGTATATAGTTATAGATTGACTGTATCCTGTAATATGGAATGGCTCACCTCTTTTTTTTTTTATTTGGATAAAGTTGAACAGCATAGTTAATATCTTCTATTAACTTATAAACAGTTTAAAATGTTTTTTATTTTTTAAGTTTTTTTCACCCCGCGATTTTTTGAAAAAAAAATAAAATGTTTTTTTCACCCTTCGGGGTCCTTCAGGGACCCCCTGACAAAGGCTAGGGGGTCAGGAACTATCTACCCTGCCCCCTTTACACGTTCTCCACCTTTCTTTTTCACTGTCACACACAAAATGGCGGCCAACACTTCCTGATTTCGACCAATTCGAATGTTGACTGACATGTAACCACCAATCAGAATTACGCTCGCGCACGTTATGGTGTGCGCACGGTGCGCGCACGGTGCGCGCACGGTGCGCGCACGGTGCGCACTTATAGATATTTATGTACTTTTAACTGCAATTTTCTCGGGAACTAATGAACAGATTGACACTATATATGCAAAAGCCACATGCCTGACCTGAGGACTACCTCTTTGCCAAATTTCAAGTAATTCTGTTCAGCCGTTCGGGCTGTACCTTCGACTAAAGGTCCTATGGGAAAATGCATGGGGAAAACGCGTTTTGGGACCCCCCTTTTTTCTCAGCCCCCGCTTGACGAATCACCCCAAGACTTTCAGGGTAGGAGCTGAGCGGAGCGCCCCATTAGTTTTGAAAATTTCGCGAGGATTCGTCATTCGGTGCCAAAGTTATTCAAAATAGAATTTTCTGATTTCCTATGGGAACTCGGTCCTAACTATAACTATCTACTGGCGACCGCCAGTAGATAATATGTATAAATATACATATGCATATAGATATAGATATATAGAAATCCAAACAGCTGTCTCCCACCTCCAACCGGCGAGGAAGAAGCACACGGACACCAAATCGTGCTTCAAAGGTTTTAATGTAGATCAGCACCCACACAGCACGCCCTTACGCGTTTCGGCCACCAGATGGCCTTGATCACATGAAGTAACTGCTGAAACATTGTGTTTTTATAATCCAAAAGCACTCTAAAATCTCGTGATGCTTGTGTCCATAGACATGGAAAAAATACATTGTTTTTTAAGTTTGTAATATGGTGATGGAAAACATATAGAAAATACAAATACATTGATAAATAAGCCAGCATGGGTCGGAAACATTAAATGGTTTTAAAAAATCGGTAAACCTGCTTAAAGGATGCTCTTTGATGTGAATAGTAAAATCACAACCTGGAAACTACAGGTTATTCTGCATGGGTTCAAGGTACAGTGCTACGTTGTGCAAATACGCAATAACATGTGCAAAAGCTGATATCTAAAGTGCAAAAAGGTACTGTCAATGTGCAACAAGATGCAGGTGTGCAAAATACGCAAGGTAGTGCAAACTGCAAATAGATGCACATTAATGCATATAGAGACCATAGATACTGTCCTTAAAATTATCCACAATCAGAATTCATTACCACATAATGACATATTTAAGAGGAATATCCGTTGATAAAATCTAAATGAGCGACCCAAAATAGCTGTTAAAATCAATAGTCAATGTAAAAGATCCTAAAACCAATCTAAAAGTGAGTAAAGTGCAGAACTAATGAAATATTGATAAGAATTCAGCGGGAATGCAGCAAGGAGGTAGGTAAGAGGAACACTCCAAAGTAATATTAATGGCATGACAGATACATAATGTCAACCAAAAACATGGATATGAACAAACGTGGGTCCTGAGTTAACAAGGGTCCCTAAAACTGCTTGTAACTTGGTGGTGTAGTACCCAGTTGAAGAAGGGAACTCAGGTGGCAGATATATATAGATATAGATGTATATATTGTGCTGAAATAGTACACATGGCGACTTTAATATGTTAAACCTTTACCTTTTATACTTTTTGGGGATAAGGACTTACTTTGTTTCATTTCCTGATACATACCTAAATCGGTTTTGATTGGAGAGGGAATAATAATTTTGGCACCTTTACTGACCTACCAATTCGCCAAAATGGTTTAGATTGGAGTGCAAATGGTAAATCTGGCCCATTTACAATCCAAAACATTCCCTGAAATGCTTTAGATTTGAATAGTAATAGTAATTTTGACTGCTTCAGTACGCTACACATTCTCCAAAATGGTTTTGATGGGAGCGGGAATAGTAAATATGATCTCTTCAGTGCTGAACAACTTCCATAAAGTAGTTTAGATTGAAGAGCGAAAAGTCATTTTGACCCCTGCAGTGTCCAACGTTTAGATTGGAGTGAGAATAGTAAATATGATCACTTTAGTGTCAAACACCTTTTTCAAAAGGGTTTAGATTGTGCTGGGGAATAGTAAATTTCACCTCTTTAGAGTCCAACTTCTTCCCCAAAATGGTTTTCATTGTCGTGGGAATAGTAATTTTGATCCCTATATTCATCAAAATCTTCCCCAAAATGGTTTGGATTGACTTTGTAACAGTAAATGTCACCTCTTTAATTTTTGCCACTTTATTTAGTGCAGTTCAGTTTGGAGTGAGGGTAGTGTTGTGAAGATTCCACCCTATGGTAGAGACTGTGTTTTTGTGGACGATATAACCTTTGGGCTTGTGTCAGAACGATTCAATGCACCCCTTCAGGATATGTTGTCCTATAGACCAGCTAGCTCACAGTGCCAACATGAGTACCCCTAAACCCAAATGGGTAGCAAATGATTCTGGCAACCACTTATCATGACAACCCTGATGCTCCAGGAATAATGGTAACAGATCTAGAACCCTTTTGTTCAGTCACACGTCCTCTTTTATTCTCAGAAAAATAAACAAAAAATACGCAGTGGGACAATTTCAATGTTTATTGAACCAACGTGATTTTTGTATAGAATAATTGTATTGCGATGATCAGTAGACAGAAGCAGATAAAAATTATTAGAAGTCGCAGGACAGTGTACAGAATCAAAAGTTCCACCATCGTGCTAGAGCAATGATCACATGCAAGCATATAAAGTAATATGGGGAATCTGATGTACTTCTACTTGCAGTCCCTAACCTAAGCGTCTAGGATGTATGTGTGTGTTCTGCAAAGGATCCCCGTACTGGATGATCCAACCTGATTACCTGAAGGGAAAAAATGTAAGTCCTCATCTTGGTCACAAGCTGGATACTCTCCACAGAAATATCAGTAAGCTGCTGGACTGATGCTTCAGCTTGTAGAAACCTTAGCAATGACAACAAAGAGCTCCTCTGCCTAAACCAGGAAATGCTTGTTTACTTATAATGAAAAGAATTGTTGCAAGTCCTGTGCAAGCCAGCATTTTTCTGTTATTTTATGTTATGATATAAAGCACTTATAGCTCGCACGGATACTCAAGAGTATCCTAGTGTGAAAGCCAACTACAGGAGACAAAGAACGAGGCTTTAGGAACAGCTCATAAATTAGTTAAAAAGCAAGGTCTTTAACTGCTTTTTAAACAGCCTGAAATCCTAAGTGATTTCAATTCATAAGGAAGGGCGTTCCAGGCTTTGGCTGCCTTGAAAGAAAAAGAGCTACCCCCCGTTCGAGTAAAGGCGACGACCAATAAGCTATGTAAAAATAGAGAAGCTAGACCCCCTCCTCAGACAAGGGGACGGCCAATAAGCTATCTAAAAATAGAAAAGCTAGATAAAAACAGTGACACATAAACGCCATGATATAAAATCATCTAAAACGAATCTTCAAAAATGCAATCATGCAATTAGAAAGTCAAATCACATCGGAAAGCCATTTGTTTAAAGTATAAAATAGAAAAGTTAGTCAAATCTTGTTTAAAATTGTTTTTAGAAAAATCAAGCCAAATTAGGGGTTCACACCAAACAGAATAGCTCATTGTTTATGTGTTCTGAGTGGTAGATTAAACAAATCTGTTACTAGCAACCACAGACAATGTTCCCAGAGGCGCACCTCGAAGCAGGTTTATGGACCAAGTGTGTCCCTAGCCAGCCCCCACAGCAGCCACTGCGGGAGTGACCACAGCCTGTAGACGGTCCGTGGAGCCAAGAACCATTTCACTAGGAGCTGAAGCATCGTAGGATGGCTCAAAAAATGTGTTCAGCAGCAATGGAATATGCTGGTGACAACTATGGAAATAGTCCACCAGTACATCAATGTCCGACAGCAAAACCAATTGAGATCCAAGGCAGAAATCCAAAGCACATCGAAAGTGCACAGCTGTCCTGAAGCACAGGTGTACCGAAGCAATGCCCCATGCGTTCACAGCACAACAGCTTATGTGGTAGTGCTAGTTCCATTTCGTTTTGAACTGGGACATCCGTTGCAGAGCAGACAAATTTAAATCACAGTCCCGGCAACCAGGAGCAGGACAAGAGGAAGAACTCCAAAAATGTTTCAGAGTACGGAGTGTATAAAGGATGAAATAACTCAGAAAACTGCCTGGATGGTACTAACCAACCCAGAGTCTATAGACTGAAAAAAGTGTGCTATCCCCTTTGCATCAGACATGTTAAAAATACGATTGACCAGCTCCTCATACAATACAATGGGAAATTAGTTTAGTGTAGCGCTTGCATCTATGAAGATGACCATTCAACCTGGAGATCAAATGTCTCTTTAGCGGATGTTAAGGCCCCATCTCTTGAAACAGCGTGGCTTTCAATTTGCTCAGAGCATCATAGTGTATGTTTGAAACATTTATCGAAAGCCATAGTGTTGCCTCCCTAATTGTACGGGCAGGTGGAAACAGAACTTGAGTACAGCAAGTAACTTTGAAATTTACTCTCACCAGTTAAGCGATTCCAGGTTACATCTCACAAAAGCCTTGATTGTTAAGTTTCAAAAAGCTTCCATTAGAGAGAGAGAAGGATGAATCATAATTACCAGAGAACATTTCAGGTAACAGGACAAATTCACCACAGAGGCACCCTCTCAGTAACAACTACTGAGAAAGACTTCAATTTCCCCATTTCTACATCAAAACTTGAAAGGCAGTTCCCAATACTCATGTATAAACTGTTCCATTAACATTTCATATTTGCCTACTTGGTGGTGTTCCAGACAATATTAGAAATTGAATGTCGAGAATGGCAAAGTATAATACCCATGGATTATCCAATCCCTGGATGGCATTTCCACAATGGTGAAAGGTAACTTCTCTAGCTTTTCAATGTGTAACATGGTGTACTTTGCATCTTTACATGCCATGAGTATCTGCTGTTCCATGAATTGGAGAAATCAGACTAGTGGCATTAATATGTCATCATGGCACTCGGCCAGAACGTAATATTTGAAGTGTCCAGCTCAATAGCATGATAGCTTTAAGTTGTGACTGCCCATGTTGTAATGGGAACATATCCGGTTGTATATTGTCTATTGTAGATGACACTTTGTTGCCCAAAGAATATATTCTAGGGGATAACGTGGTCATACCATTGTCAGCCACTGCCAAAGCCTTTTCTAAATTAACCCTGTCAAGTTCACACAACCTTTCAGCAGCATCCTGCTGAGAACCTTCCATAATTCATTTTATGTGGCATACAAGAAGTGTTTTTATTGGGCTTCGGGGGACCCACTAAAAAGTCCCTGAGATCCAGGTAATCAGACAAAAGGGACAATTGTTGTTTCACCTAAGACAGTGTTGAGGTTTTTAGCCAATCAAGGCACAACTTCCCAACAGTGTAACTTGTCACCGCCCTAAGTATTCAGACTACACATAACACATCTCAAGTTTATTAATTTTGAAAAACATCCATTCCGATTGGGGTCAAATGAATTGTATGTGCCATTAAGCAGCATATCACCCAATGTATTCTCACTGTAGTGTATACATTGTTGCCAATTTTTAAACCAAACAAAAGTGGGAGCTAGTGGTGTGCTTGAATCTTTAATATTGGCTATTCCAAGATATGTTGTTTGTTGCACAATTTTGTTTAGGAAATCATTTGTTGTGGTATCATGCATGCTCTAAACAAAGCCTCAGTTCCCTTAACCTGCCAGTCTCTTGTCCCCTAAATAGATTTTACATCTATGTTATCCCTCCAAAAGTCAAAACCCTGTACATACATCTGGGAATGAAAAGAAGCAGAATATATAATTGTGGTGTCATTTAGCATATTTTTCTTTGCGAGTGATGGTCCAACACTATAAAATTATGAAGACTAGTCAGCTATATCATAATGAGATAAATAAGCAAACTTCTGTGCAAATATGTTTGAACTACCCCATGGTCGTGTAGGGCAATGTCCCATTGAATGTAATTGTAAATAGCACGTGGAACACTTGGTTTATGCATTTGCTTTATGCAGAAAACAATGGCCATAATGTTGACAACAGAACATCTCATCATAATTAGATGTACCATCATACAATTCATCATAGGTAAACACAGTTGAATGCTCTAGATCTTCTAGCAGTTCCTGCACTGTAGTAATGAAACAGTACTAGGGGTAGTGACATCATTCAAAGATATTTTGAACAAATATGGAATTTGGAAAAGTTCAGTGGGACCATACACGTCATACGATACTCTATCTTAAACAGTCCCCTTGGGAACTGGAACCACTGTTATATTTACCAGGGAAAGGCCTCTCTGATGATGCATGTGGTTTGAGTGCAAAGTTTACCAGTTATACTGCAGAGTTTTCTGGAAGATAATGTCCCTTTAGAAGTAGGAAAAAGACTGCCACCAAACAAACCCGGAGGATCAGGAAAGGTAACCCAATTATAACCCACAAATGTAACCAAGGAGAAAGAAAATATGTCCTTTTCAAACAAAGATAGAAAACATGGACTTTCAGCCTGATAGGGAGAGGTTGCAGTTGTGGTAGTGGTTCCATTGCATCGGAAGAGAAGCCATTAAAGTCGATAAAGTAGCCAGAAGCAGTCTAATCAATATTTGGCAGCTTGGCAGGTGTTTTAGAACTGGGAGATGCCTCAATCTGTGATACATTGACGTAGACTTTATTCTTGCCTTCCTCAGAATTGAAATCTGAGAATCTGGAAGAGGTGTGGCGCCAGCGGCAGATTAGCCCAGCACCATGTGACTCTGGGCAATAGCTTACTTATTCTTCCCGACGGCCCCCAGCGCCTCGTCGAGACCCTTACGGGTGATTTTTCATGCTTTACAAATGTGGATTATTACAGTAGCTGTTGTGGTGACAGGTAGAAGAGATACTTCATTGTTGTTGTTTATTGTCTTTAGTTGGAGAGAGGATGCTTCTTTAGTTGTTAAAGCTTCCATCTGAACTTCCTGTGTGGTAGCGAGAGGAGGTAGATAGCTGCCCAGGAGCCAACATGGTTTACTATAGAGAATCGGCCACATAGTGTTGTTTGATCAGACCAAGAAGACAAATATTTTGTCTTTGAGCCTGGCAAGAGGCGGAAGAAGTATGGTTCTGGTACCTTCAACAGCCATGACAGATACAGGCACTCTGTAGGATGGCCCAAACTTTTCTTTGTCCACAATATTCTCCCTTACTAGATCCCCAACCTTTTGGATCCAGCCAGGCTTCACTGAAACTACTGTCACTTCTCCAGTGGTAGTGCGTTTTACTTGGACTTTGCTTTGTTCAGCTCAGAATTTGTTCCGTTCCTAAAAAACAGCCAAACATTCATTGATGTCAAATTGTGTTTCTGACACCACTGTGCTGGGATTGTTCAGGTCTGGGATTTCAAAGGGAGTCCGACCACCCAGGGATTTTCTCTGTAGGTTGTTTAGTGCCCTCTGATGCACCCAACTGAGACTTGAGCTTAGAACCCTTGCTGTTAAAGACTGTTTTAAGTCGGGGTTTTCCTCTCCACTACCGTATTTCCCTTAAGATGATAGGGGAAGGAGTAATGCAAGGTCACAACCAAACTTCCCATGGCCTCTTTGTAAGTCCGAGACCTAAAAGTCGGACCTCATTTGGAGTGTAATGTGCCAATTGAGTATGCGCTGATAAAGACTCGCAGATCCTTTATAACAGTTCAGGTGTCAGCCGACAATTGTGCTCATGCCCACAGGCATCAAGAGCCGGCATCCACTGCGACCAAGATGTACTTCCAAAGCCCTATATGATTGAAGAGGGCTTCAGTGTCGAATGGCTTTTTTGAAATCAGTAGAGGTGTCTTTGGTGGATGCGCTACAGTGGAACCCTTCATATGCTGACAGATGTCGCATTTAAGGACAAAGTCCTTGGTCTGTTTGTAAAGGCCAGGCCACTAATAGCACTCCTTCAATAATGAATTTGTAGCAGTACCTTGGATGTGCAGATTCCAGACCCTCGTGTACAGCTACTATTAACCCCAGTCTGCAATCTGCGTTTGGTATTAATCTACTCCCCCACTCCAGGAATATGAGCATATGGTATGTTTTGTATAGGAGTACTTGAGTGAAAAACCTTTAGGCAGGTGGGTGCTGTTGCGTTTAGTGTTGACAGCCACCATGATGTCTCTGTCTATCCTCATGCTAGAGTTGGTGACTGCAGCAGTGCAAACTGGTGCTTTTGTGGCTTCATCAGCCATAGAAGTCCCCACACCAATATGTCGCTAACTCAATGTGTGCATTAAATAAATATGTGGCAAGCAATCTTTCAGCTTTGCCACCTTTTCCCAAAGCAACTTGTGCTTTATTGTGCAATCCTTTGAATCTTTGAATCCATTCTGTCTCCAATAGTGCAAGTATTCATTATAGGACTGGACACAGTAATACAAATCACACACTATAAAGGTGGAGAATCCATGATCCATATTCTCAAGCACCAGAATTAGGGCCTTTAGTTCGGCCGGCTGTGCTGTGCAGTCACCAAGAGATTGCGTGTAGGTTTTCTCTGGATGGAATTCTCCATTGTGCATGTGCCCTTTTACAATTGTGTTTAGTCCCTACTGCAGGCTTGGTAGATCTATCAGTATACTTGATGTAATCATAGTGATCTAGAAGCATTATTTCATTTGGCAGAGGATATTCTTGTTTATACTGTAGAAAGGCTAGTGTTTGTAGTGTAGAATCAAATCTGTTGTCTACATCTGATGCAGCAAGTTACTTAGTCCATTGTATCCATTGTGGATGCAAAGCCTTAGCATTCAGTAGGCTTGCTTTGGTGACGGCCTCTAAGGTCTGCACCAGGGTTGTGAGAATTATGCGTTTACTCTGAGACAGGGCTCTCTCTCTCACTACAGCAGTCTGTACTGCTGTTAGGATTTTTTCAATAGCTGCAAAACGCATGTCAGTATTGATATCTAAATGCGATTTATATGCAATTGGTACTGTGTCACCTTCGTTGAATGTGACGTAAGTGGACCCTGATGTTCCTACAATGACGCGGATCACCAGGCTCATTGTGTTCACAAGTAAGTGTAAATGTTTTTAAGCTATCATATCAGTTTGTAGAGAATGTAACATTTTTGTTTGTTCCTGTATCCAATGTGTGCTTGAAAAGTCTGGACCTATCAAGTCATAGAGTGGTTTAATCCTTTCTGCATAATCTGGAATGTATGTCCTGCTATCATTTAGGAATCCCAATATGGATTAAAGTCTTTTTGATGTGGTTGGTGGTTGAACCAGCACACATTTCTGTAGGAAGTGTGTTGCAAGGCTTTTACCTTCACTTGACAGCTCATATCCCAGAAAAAGGACATTGAGGAGGGCAATTTTTGATTTTTTAAAAATTGGATTTAGAGCCCATGTGAGCAGATCCCAAGATTATGCAATCCACTCTCGTCAAGTATTCCATTAGGTTGTCTGCAGTCATAGGACACTGCCTGTTCGTCAAACTTCTGTAGTAGCTGTGTTACTCTGGCTGTCAACCACCAGGGCGATTCTTATACCCTTGGGGCAATTGACAGAACTAATTTTGAGAACCTAGTGCAGTATATGGGGTCAGATATCTGCTTCCAGTCACTATATTCTTGCAGGAAAATCCAATTGTGCGAGTAGCTGTACTTAAGTGTCTGTAGGATAATACTAGATGATATGAATTATCTGGTTTCATTACTGAAAGCAAAGGATTATCCATGGATGAGGTGCAACTTTCTATTACAACTTGGTATTCAAGTTGTTCTAGGATTTTTCTAACTTGTTTTTTAGGTTCATGTTTAATTGGGTATTGTCGTTGAGGTTGTGGATTCATCCTCAAGGGGATCTCATGATGAGGGGAACCGTCATCCCATCAGACATTGTTGCGGTATAACGCAGGAGCTAGTGCTAATGCATATGAATCTTTTACTGATTCTGGAACAAGGTCAGACAAAGCAGGTGCAATTACCGTTTTCCTATTTCGGCACTCCATTACGAAAACAAGTTGTCAATCCTTTTCAGCCGAAAGAATATTGTAAGTTAAGTCCTCCCAAAAGAGAACATTGATGTATCTGGGTATGCCCCCCTCCAATTGGAGTTCCATTTTGTATAAATGATCGGGAGCACTTAACCTGATCTCAAGTGTTTCCACAGTGATATGCTCACTCAGCGCTACTCCCACCAGACATCTGTCAAACTACAGTGACTTGTGCTGTGCTGTCTAGCACTGTCACTGCCCATTCTGTACTTAGAAACAGTATCCTCAAAATCTGAGGCATGCGTGACTTTTAGTCCAACTAACTTCCTCCTTTTAAATTGAGGCTTGGTAGGTTTCAGTTTATCTTCCTGTTTATTAAGTAGTCACATGAGCAATGTGAATACTTCTCGGGTTCACATGCTCCTCCGATCTGCTCTCTGATCATCCACTCTCTCTCTGAACGTTTATCGTATACACCCGACAGTAACAAGATGAATGTGTATCAGTATCCTGATACCTATGAGGAGGTCTAATATTATCATGGTTTCGCTTCCTGTTGAGGAGACACACCCCTTGATTTTGTTTTGTCTTTACTTTTTGTTTCTTGCCCCACTTCTTCTTTGTCAAAGAGTTGGGTGCTTACTTAGAGTTATCCTTTTCAGCATTACTCTTCAATTGTGGTTTACCAGGTCTGGCTACCAATTTATCTCTATCTAACGTAGGATAGGCTTCTTCCATAATTTTAGGTGATTCGTGCTCCTGCTGTGCAGGAGTCAAATCCATTAGGCATTGACGTATGACCAACGCTGCTGCTTCCCCTTTATATTGCTTGACATAATGGTGGATACTGCAGCAACATTGCCCATCCATTTCATCCCCAAGTCCAGGGCGGGTGCTGCCCCATATTCCTTCTGTTTATGGAGTTGACTGTAGTGACAATACTACAGTCAATACTAAGGGTGTTGCGCTCCCCTTAGTGTTGACTGTAGTGTTGGCACTACAGTCAGCACTGAGGGGAGCGCAAATTGTTGACTGCATGTACCATGATGCAAAGGAGCAAACCTTTCTGAGATATGATGTAGTGTTCAGCCACATACTTTACCCTGCCCAAACTGATTTTTATGACCTCCTCTACGATTTATCACACTTTCCTAATGTTCATTTCTGTAAAAATTGTATTTTGGCCCACTGATTACTATTCATCCGGCCCGAGCCAGAGAGTACGGCCCAAGCAGGAGATTCCGGCCCGATGGCGCACGTAAAGATGCGACTCGTAAATAACCTCTGTGAATACCAAATATCGTAAAGTTAGACTTTTGTCTCAGATTGCCTTTGTGAATCGTGCCCAATGTTTATCATGTTTATTACACTTGAACACAATTTTAACAATTTTTGCAATAATTCCTTAACACACAGATATTTTATTTGTATTTTTTTTTTAGTTTCCATTAATTCCTATTGTTGCATAATGTATCGTTTATTTTCATTTAGTGGCCATGTTTGTTAACCACTATGGTCTATTAATATCATTGTTAGGAGATTTTTGTTTCTGTTGGTCACAGTTCCCTGCTGCTCCTCAATGGATATGGTAAGACTAACTTTAAATTCTTATTTGGAGTTTGAGGGCAGGGGCAATGTGGGTAGGGTCAGTTTGTTTAGAGTTGTGTATTAGTTTGTTGTGCTAGTGTAGTTTTGTGTTAGGTTGTGTTTAGGAGTCACATAGTCAAGTGTTGTAAGACTTAGTATAGTATGTGTAGTGTAATTACTTTAGCTACCTATTTTTATGATATGAGTATAGTTTGTTAACAATTTTATATTGCTTGTTATGTTATGGGGGTGTATAGTATGTCAGGTGGGATTTTTTTTAATAGTTTTTTTTGGTTGGAGTGGAAAACTTTTCTTCGGTTGTGTTTTTTAAACGAAAATTTTTGGTTAATCTCAAAATCACTTTTTAAATTTGCTTTATTTTTCATTTTTCCTGGAACATTTTGTATATGATGTTTTGAGCTTTGGAAGGTTTGCTAGGACTCTTGAATAGTTCTGTGGATTTATTTTTTGGGATATTTCATTTTTGTTATTTTTGGGTTATTTTATCTCTTTTTTTGTGGACATCAACTACAGAACTTTAATTTCATTTCATTTTTTTATTTTGGCTGGGAAACATTTGCTATGGTTTTTTTGGTATTGTTCTGTGATTTTAAACACGTTATTGCATGTATTTTCTTCATTAGGTTTGCTACTTTAAATTTATGAATATATGTGTTATAGTGCTTTATTGTATTTTTTTTAAATGTATTTTATTGGAAATTGTTCTTATTTATCAGTAGTATTGGATTTTGTTTCACTAGACATTTTAAGTCACACAGATTAGTACAACTAATTAAAATAATATTTATAATTATTTCTACTGCTTTTTGTAGATTTCAGTTCGATGTGAATTTTTACGTGTTTTATAGTATTATTTTTGCTGGGCTCACTGGGCAATGGAGAACTTTGTTGTTTATAATGAGTTTTACTTTGCGTTTTAGCATTTTGTACATTTCTTTGGTCTGTACATTTTAGGTTTGATTTGTATTTAAGATTGTTCTAATCTTAGTTCTTGGTAGCTTTTTTCTTTTCTAGGATTTCAAGCAATTTATATAGGGTAGGATGTCTTTGGTGGTGTGGCATTCTTCCACTGTGTTGTTTGCTGTGGCTTGTTGGGGCATGGTGCTTTCATAGACATTCCACAATTTTATTTGAAACTTGAGTTGGCAATTGTGTCCAGAATGGTGCAGTCTTCCAACTTTGGTGGCTTCAAAATAACAAACGAGGGGACCTTTTGCTCGTAGGTTTGGTAGAAGGGGGATTCAATAAGGAGGTTGTAGTGGTTGGCTGCTCCTGTGATTGGTATATAGTAAAATGCTAGGGGTTATTCATTGTTTAGGCTGTTTGTTGCGGTTGGAAAACAAGGCATTAATTGTGAGGCCTGCACAAGTAAAAGGTCTACATTTGTCCTTCACTGCGAACCAAACACCTCATTGTAGTGCTTGACTCTCAGAGAGTAGCTTTACAGAGCAGTCCAAGGCTTACTCAAGGGAGGTGGTGTGGGCTAATAATCACCATTTACAGGTATGCAGAAATAACACTCAATAATTGATTGTCCAGTCTGTGCTTTATTTATAAAAAGGAAGATTACATTTATTACATGCACACAACTCAATACTATGCATCAATTTACAAATATACATAAGCTGATGGAAATACTTCTTGACATTGCGTATACATTCCCCACCCTCTCGCAGGAGGGGGGTCTAGAACCACCACTCACATGTATGAACATCATCTTGCCCCCAAATGCCTTGGGTTGACCATAACCTGGATTGAGTGTCCTGTCCACTGGCACCCCCCCAGTGACTACCCAGCCCAGTATTTCAACATGCATTTATAATGGGAAAACCTGCCATAGCGACACATAACCCTGACTGAGAGCACCTCATTCTGACCATACAGTATACACACTTAAATCACCGTCGCTGACAGTCTGGTTGTTCAACTAATGCAGGAGCAAGAATATATGTCTAAGCATACCTTGGAAGGGGGGTACTTTTCATATCGGATAACATGTACAATGTAAGTCAATCACAGCCCCTTAAAGGCATCCTATTATAATCACATGGCTATTCCATTACAACCAGAAACCCTAGCAAGAAAGCTGGCAACATATTCCCAGTTCACTTATAACATCATATATGGCTTTTGACCTCAAGCCTCCAAAAGGACCACATTTATGTAAATGCATCTCCTGTGCAAAAACACCCTTTTAACAGTAGGAGTTATCTCCACTATTAACAATTCATATTAAGCCACTCACACCTCCATGTAGTTCTAACCATCAGCTTCCAGATGAAGAACAAAGGTTATAGCTTTAGGAAGGCTTGATAACAATAAAAAACCCTTGAGGAGTTTTCTCCTTGCCGTCACCAGAGACTTAGGGTGGGGACATTCCACTTCTGTGCTGGGGGAGTCTGTGCTGCTCCTGCAGCTCCCCCTGCACCTTTGCCTTCAAATGGTTGTGACCCCATCTTCCTGGGGTCATCACTCGCTGAAAACTAGCAGGTTTTCCAAAAGGCATAACCATGCCCTGCAGGGCATTATGGGTTACTTCCTTTGGGCATGCACATTCGGCTCTCCCACTGCTCCGGGGAGAGCCGCGCTGCCTTTGATGGAGGCTTCACACTGGATTTCATAATTCCTCGGGAGTCCGACCACACCTTGGCACACTGTGCACTGGTAGGTTGGAGAGCAGCTCAAAGACCCCACCCCCAGCTGCTCTCGCCGGCTTCCCGTCTGGCCAGCACCCTCGCCTGCTGCAGCGGGAGTCAGCCCTTCATTCTGATCTGCCCGCTTCTGTGGGCATACATGGATGCTCTGTCCAGTTTGGCGGGGCCTTGAGGGAGTGCGACGGCACTCCCCCCTCCTCTCTGCCTGCACCCGGGGCTCAGAGATGAGGTCCTGGGCCTCCTGGAGTGAAATGGCACTGCTCAACTTTCTCTTTGGCGGGGCCCAGGGATGGGATCCTGGGTGCCGGAGTACTCTTCACGATGGTGGTCCCCACCTTCATTTTGATCGGGGCCCAGGGTTGGGTTCCTCGGCCCTTGGGGTAACTTCACACGGGGCGTGATGGCGCTGCCCGACTTTACTTTGCTAGGGCCCAGGAATGAGTTCTTGGACCTCGTAGGCACATTCATGGGGGTGCGTAATGGCACTCCACAACATCACCTTCTTCTGGGGGCAGACCCCAGAACCTGACCCACCCCAGGGGTACATTGGGGACCAGCAGTGGAAGCCCCACAAGCTTTGTCTTCGGTACGATGAAAGATCAAAGGTCGCCTACCTTCTGTGGGGCCTATCTCACCCCTGGTGGACAGATTTCACCAATATTGGTCTAATTTTGCTCCTGGTGGCCAGCCCTAGCCTCTTGGAGGGCTTTTTGCCTTCCTCCTGGGCTCCAAGAGGTTGAACTCAACTAGGAGCTGCCTTCACTGGCTCCCTGCACCAGACTTTCACCTGGCTCTCCTTCTGGGCCTCTCCTCTCCTTGTGTAAAAGCCCAGGCTTCCTCTCATTGACCCTGGACTCCCTCAGAGGCACAGTCCAGAGTCTTGAGACAGTCAGGGGGTTTCTCCTTCCAAATGCCCATGGTGCCAGTCTCCAGCACCAGTCTTCCTCAGCAAGACCACACCCCAAAGAGAGATCCTCTTCCTGTGCAAGATCTTTTAAGAGAAAATGGAGGGGGCTTGCAGGAATGCACTACTGCCCTATCCTGTAGTGACACATCACCTCTCTGCCCCTGATCCCTCCTTCCTGCACAGGCCTCTGGGATACTTCAAGATGGTGTTGTCCAGGGGTCTCATACTACATGGTCTCTGAAAAGCCCCCTTCCCCCTCTGGTTGAGTTTGTGGCCTGGGCCTGGAGCAGGCCAGGTGCCTGGCACCGGGTGACAGCTGCTGATTGATGCCCTCCTGCTTTACCCCATCTCTCCCTCTTGGAGAGAAGACCTTTGCTCTGGGTAATGGATGCAGGGAAGGGCTAGACCTGTGATGCTACAGCTTGGGGATGAAGGTAATTAATCCAGCCTGGCAGGGTCACACCAGGCTGGGCTCTGGTTCTGAGCTGAGTCTGATGAATATGACATTTCTGGATGACCCATGAGCAGAACAGATATGGCTTTGGACATAGCAGAATGGTGCGTTTCACACATCTTACAGTCTACTTTGGTGTGTGTCTGGAGGTTGTAGGCCTTAAGGAACTGAAACTACCCCATGTGGTCTCCTTCTCCATAGGAGGATAATGGAGTGTTCCTACAATGAAGCAGTAAAGCACACTGACTATCCCTTACATGTACTTCCCCACATTATAAGGCCTGTTCCAACTCTGCATAGTCCCCTACACACCATGCTATGTGTACCCAGCTCCTGGGCTGCGCACAACAGATATTTCCCCCGCACAGGCCTTACACATGTGCATACATGTGTGAACATGTGTCCACATGTAACCAGTCTGGTGCCCCTTACCCTGGCTGCAACACAGCAGCCTTATCTCACAAGATGGATACCTGTGAAACCCAAATGCAGTCCATTTATTCATGAGTTTTCTGTGGGTGAGTGCCAGCTTAGGAGGGTCTCCCGCAGTAAAAGCTAAAGAAATCAGGTGTTCAAAAAGCAAAAAATCCAGGTGGCTCAGATGGTCAGAGCCACCTTCTCACAGAGGCTTATTCTACACTTAGTGCAAATTGTTGGAGGTGCTCCAAATGACTTGATTAGAATGATAATAGCAGATGTGTGTGGCTTTGTGGGGGGTATATTTCTAAGATTGTTTGTATTACTGCTGGTTCAAAGACCTTATTGTAATTTGGCTTAGGAGTTCATAGTAGGTAGAACTTTACTGGGAAACAGTGCGTACATTTTGGGTATGTTTCTGTTATGATATTCATATGTGGTGTATAGTTGTGTGAATTGTGGAGGGGTCAATTTAAAACCATCCATCATCCATGTTTGGGTTTGGCATAGTCAACATTTTCTGTTGCATATATTATTATTCTCTTATCATTATTTTTATGTCTTACAGGAGGAAGGTTTCTTCTATATGTGTAGTGGTTGGATTTCTAGGAATGTCTGCATTTTTGTATCTTCTGAGGGCAGCAGAGGTTTCTCTTGTGGATGTTTTGGTTGTTGCTATTAATCTTTTTAAATTGGGCCTTCTTTGCATTTACATTGAGGTTTGCTCAGGAACTTTGTGGGAGTATATTTTGCAAGATTCTTGCTGTGGTTACTTGGCAGCTAGTGCTTGCTTTGCACAGGTCTTGCAACACATATCTTACCTTTATCTCTGTTATATTTAGGGGGAGGTTGTGCTCCCTAACATCAATGATGACCTATTATCTAGTTGTAGCCATTCCATAACATTCATTATCATAGTATTCAGTGCATTTCCAATATTCTGTGTGCTTGTGCTCTCCTGGCTGTATGTTTACCCCAAGTGCGATAACTTTTTGCCCCTCTGGGAGGTGATGTATGTGGCTATTTTTAATATTATATCTCTAAATGTTAGAAGTGTATATTTATTACTTTATGTTTCAACTGTTTGTAAGTTGCAGTTAACAGTTTTAAATGCATTTTTGCTGTTTAAGTTTTTTACTTATCTGTCTGTTCTGCTTTCAATTATGGGTGGGCGGTGAACTCCGCTCATCCGGTGGAGTTTGGGCAGTTTTGCCACCATGCACTCTGCTTGGAGCGCGGAGTTTGGCTGAAACTCTATCGCCCACAGTGTAGCGGAGTTACCTGTACCGGCCCACCATTAGCTTAATAGCGTCTCTTTCAAAATGTGTGGTGTCTTGTTTCGCCTGTCCCTGTTGCGCTCTCATGTAGTTACTGATGCAAAAGCACTCACTAGTTTTCAGTTCACGGCAACATGGGGTGCCATCAAATTAAAGAAAGGGTGTCATTTAAAACAGGCCGTCTAAGAACTCACGGCTCTGTTCTCAAGGGACAATATCCTTTCGCAACTAGTTCCCATTGATGCCATGCTCCAAGGCCGTTGTCATTGGTGCGCTGTTATGTGGTGGTTGTTAACAATGTTCTGTGCTTACTGTTGCATTTCAAAGCATACCTTGTGATTCTGCCTTGTTCCGAGAACCAAGAATGAGGACTATTGGGTGTTTCCCACATGCTGCGCTGGTGATTTCAAGAGCCATGAATCAATACATTTTTTTACACACAACACATAGCACGGTTGCCCACTTCTGTGGTGTTCCCCATTACATGTTTTTGCAAGTGATGATGATTAGCCACCTTGAACAGCTTATGATGGCATGAACATGTTAGTAAATTTTATGCGAAGGAATGCACCTTTGAAAGTTAATGCAAAGAGCAGAATGATCGTTCAACAGGTGCAGTATGGTCCCAGTTTACAAAGTACACATTAATATGGCTCATTGACTGCATATATCCTACTTAGAGATTTTTGTCATCGCATAGTCGCAGATTTAAATCATGACCTGGAACTCATCTTTTTATCCTTCAGAGGTCAATAAAGCCATCCCATTGAGGTGGGTAATAATAAACGTCCGTCTTCTTTTGGTGACATCAACAGACCTGATCGAGGGTGAACACATGCTCTACAAATGTGTCTTCTATGATCTATTGATCAAAGACTGTCAGCAATTTACCTTAAGGGTTGGGGGCTTCTCTAGGTCTGTGCCAAGCCACCTCTTATCATGGACAATCACTTGATATCTGCACAACTTAAGTCTTGTATAGAGTACAAAACCCAGCATCAGGCAAATTGAAATCACCAATCCTGCCTTGCTTTCCATATACAACACATTGCTGCTTATTGCTGCTTCTTTAATTATTCAACACAGGCCTGTGTGTTGGAAGAAACCAACCACCTGTCTGCAATACTCAATATGCTCCCCCTCACAACTACCTGTCTGGCCTTTCACGGTTGGCTTGGAGAGTAACGCTTTGAAGCCAGAGGGAGTCTTCTTGAGTGTGGGAGGTCTGCAGGTCAGCCTCAATTTTGCAAGTTTTCCAGAAGCCAATTAAACATTCTACAAAAAATGAAATATTTATGACCTGCAGCACTCATGGAAAGCACTTCAGAAAACTTTCCCAGAAAAAAAGATCATTTCACTCAAGGTTAGCAGGTCCTTTGCTGTTTTAATTAATTACACCAAGGGTAGTGTGTTTTCACAGGGTGAAAGTTGTAACAAGAGAGTGGATTTTGAGTTTTCTTTAAGACCCCTTCACAGAGGCAAAACAATGTATACTTGGCCACCAATTATCACGCTTGTTTGGGTGATGGATAGGTTTCATCATTGCGCTCTCACTTTGCCAGAGTTTGGACACTTCAGCCTCGTGACCCTGGGAAATCCGTTGCCTCCACACTGCTGGGCATGCGGTGAGCAGCCAAGCAATTGCCGCTATCGCAGCTGGAAGGAGACCCATGAGCTGGGGGTCCTGCAGCCTGAGGGCTCCCCCCATCTGGCTGTGATGCAAGCGACGAGAAGTAGGAGCATGGAGAAGGAGCTGGTGGTCATCGAGTCTCCTTAGCAATACAAGGATGCGGTGCAGCCTTGGATGGAGCTGGACGCCCCAAGCAGGAGTGGATAAGAGATCCCTTGTGGTCCCTGTGAGGTGCCCTCAAAATAACCTGCGGTGGGGCAAGGGCTGCTATTTCGGTTTTTTGTTGTTTTCATCGATGTTGCATCCAAGAGGCAATTTTATTTACAGAGTGGTACAAGTTGCACAGATGGAAGTAAATGGTGCATGTGAGTACATACCATAACCTGTTTGTAAAGCTCTCCAAACCAGTGCTTGCCTGTTCTAAACGCTTTCATTTTGGGAAACTAAGATTTAGGAACATGCAGTGATTGCTCAGCTTCATGCCTTGGGTTGTCAAACAGGTGAGCAGTATTCCGCCTGCACACAGATTTCCGCAGAATCGTGTGGAGTTTTTTTTTGCACTCTGTGGAATTCCACCAGGCCTACTTTCAATATGCTGCTTTTTTGTTCTCTGTTATGTTCAGTCGAAAAGTGGGTCAGATGGTGCCTTGTTTGTTTAACAAAGAAGTTTTGTTTTAGTTTTATATTTAAAACAATAGTTATGTTAGTTTTAAGGGGATTTGGCTGTTAGTTTGATTTGGACTTTTAGGGGTTTTGTGTTAATTAACACTAAGGGTCTGATTACAATCTTGGTGGATGGAATACTTCGTCACAAAACGTAACAGATATCATGCCTGCCTTATTAGAAGTTCCATAGGATATAATGGAACTTGTAATACGCTGACAGGCTATCCGTGATATTGTGACGGAGTATCCCATCCTCCAAGATCGTAATCAGGCCCTTAATCATACTTACTTACATTTTTAGTTGTGTTTGTCGCATTTGTCATTTTGGAAATAGATGTTTTGATGAGCAGAACAGAGTTTTTGTTTGTACTTATGTAGTGGCAGCTACATTAAAGATAAAAAAGAAAAATAATTCTTTAAGTGGTTCATTTTAACTTAAGCATTAGGCAACTAGTGGGTTTAAATTTTAGTAATGTATTTAATTTACTAAATTTGAGATGTAGATAGTGAGTTTTGTGCAGGGTCCCTCCTGGAATTTCTATTTAGAATCTTGCGAAGTTTCACTTTCCTCTAGATGTAGCATTTTTGCTGCAAGGTTCTGGTCATTTTTTTCTTCTTTTTTTTATAGTTGAACAGTTCTATTAGTTACTTTGTTTTACATTGAATTTTATTGGTTACTTTGTGATTAGTAGGCCTGGGAAAAATTTCCGTTCCGTTCGCGGAATTTGCGATAATTTTGCATTTCCCGTTCCACCGAGAGCGCGGAAATGTCAAAATTTCCGCATTCCGCAGCTTTGCGATAATTTGGTTCTTGCTCGCGCTGTAAAATAATACATTCTCGCGCGCGATCGCCTTACCTGAATCCCCGCGTTCGCCGACAAGTTTTCCCGATCCGGTCGCGTTCTCCATGAGATGTTGTATTGTTTTAGCCATTTGCGCTGTCTCGCGACAGTTCGCGTCCGCAGTGACGTCATGCGTCGCGCGATCACGTCTTTCTTCTCGCGATCATGCACCGCGAGACAACTGAAAACAAGATGGCCGCGCCCGCAAGCAACCGCAGGGGTAAGTTAGCGACCCGCAACCATGCAGAAAATATCGCGAACGGGCGGGAAAACAACTTCCGCATCTTCGCGATATTTCCGCTTGTTTGCGGAGATTTTTAACATTTTCGCGATAATTTGCGAAGGTCGCTTTTGCAAATTCCGCCCACCCCTAGTGATTAGTTCAATTTTTTGGGCAGTTTGTTCCCTATTTGATGGATCCGAATTAAGGATTATGTTTAATTGTAGCATATACTTGTATGTACTAAGGTTATTTATTTTAGGTGTAAATAAATTTATATTATATTTGTTTAGTCAAAGTTTTGTATATACATGTCAGTTTATTAGTTTTATATTATTTGTCTGGGTTTAATTACTGAAAAAACATTACATATTTAGTAAATGTGGTTTTAAATATAATCAGATTTGTGTTTAATTGGTAGCTTAATAATTTAAAATGTTTTATTATTGTTTGGTTAATTTGTGAGCTTTTATTGTTAATTATCAGTTGAAAATTAAGTGGTGATTTTAAAATAAAACTTATTTAAACAATATTACCATAGTCAATATTGTTGTTTTTTATATTGTTTTCCATTTGTACACTATTTTATATCACTTGATGTTTGTGTTCAATATTATGTTAATATTTTTGTTATAATTTTTTTTGCTGTTTTAGTTCCTGTATAGGCTGGTGATATTTCAGTAAACAATCTTTTTAGAAATATTGTGGTGAATCAATATTTGTTGGTCGAGATTGCATCATATAAGCCTGAACAAACAAGGCTGGTCTTAGGCATAAGAAGCTGTTTTTTTTTATAGATAAATGAGATACAATTTCAGAGATATAAGATGCCCTCCCTTGGCTTCCGTATTCCCTTCGCTCACATTCACTTTGGACATATAAGTCCAAGGGCTGTATCATCATGGCCTTTGTTGGTGCAGTGCAGGGAGGGAATCATCACGGACACCTTGTTGTCGTCAAGAAGACCGCTTTATCCAAGAAGGAGGAGCTGGGAGCACCTATTAACAATGTTTGACTCTTTGCTGGACATACTAATATGCCCCCACATAGTAGAGGTGAATTTAGTGTTTACAAATAATGTATGTCTAATTAACATGAAAGGGCAACAAATTATATTATTGAGCTGTATTTGACAAGGATAAATGGACTCCAGCATGTCTAATTAACTGGGCACTCATAAACAATGTCTATATATCCCAGTATGTCTCTCCCCCTGAGCCTTACAAAATCCTGAAACCTCCCTTTTCACCTCTTTTCTTGCCCTGTTGATCGCTGCTGGTTTTATTGCCCACCTCAACACTCTCCTGGGCAACAACTGCATTCACATCACCACTGCCTTTTCCCATGTTTCCTTCATTGTTCCCAAACCATTTTTCTCCAATGTTAATCAATCATTTTAGTCAATTTCAGCCATAAGTACAGCACCAAAACATTTTGGGTGAGAATATCTCTCCCACAGTTCTCACACAGTTGGTATCAATTGACCCGACCGCATGCCTCCAATTCCATACCATTGAACTACTATGTTTTTTCCATCCAATGATAATTTCATTCCCTTCCTTTGGCTGTCTGCCTCCACCCCAGCCCACTTAAGGGCAAGGTGTCCGCAGATTCAGACTTCCTTTTTCCAAGTTCCCATCAGCTTTTGACCTGTCAATCAAAGAACACCTTCAACCATTATTTGTCTCTTTGCTGTGTGACGTATTCTCACATGCAATTACTCTTCCGCTGTCCCATCCTTCTGATCTCCTGTTTCTGTAAACCCCTCTTAAACCCCACCATTACCATTCCTACCTTAAAGGATTGGATTCTAAATTCCTCACTATTTAACCCACCTCTTTTGAGGCAGAGCCTCAACACCCCCAGCACTTGGTGTGCAGTCACCTTAGCCCCATCTTCATGCACATAGAACAGTCCCTCCCATTCCACTCCATGCTAAATCAATTGTTTCATTAGGCATATGTCTTTCTTCCAGTTGCTTACCACTGTTGCCAAACAACTTCTCCTCCTCTGATTGATCTTACTCTTTTTCAAACTAACCCACACGGTGCTGCACTTTATCCACAAATCCTACCTTTGCAACCCTCCTACTCTCTTGTCCCCCACCACTTCGGAAACCCTGAAGACCCCATAAAACATGAGTGTAAAAACTACTCTGAATAGTTGAAGTTTCCCAGATTGACAAAGACGCATATCTTACCTGTTCAACCAACTCCTCCAATTTCTCCGTAGTGATCGATCACCTTCAATCATCTTTCACCCCTTTCTCTCTTGCTCATTCCTTAAAAAATCCTTTTCACCAACTCTCCTTTTTTGGCCTGCAGCCCCCCAAAATATTTTCACCAGCTTCCCTGCAATTGTCACTGATGAGAACCCTTTTCTAATCTGACCCATCAAGAATTGAACTGTACCATGTACCCTTTTCTACAGTCTCTAACCTGTCCCGTCTTCACTCCTGGCATGACCGCCTTGTGGATTCCACTATTGACTTCTTTATCAGCTGCCTAGCCTTCACTCAATGTCCCACATCTCGGCTGGCACTGCCATCGCTGCTTCGTATGCCTCTGGAACCAAATCACAGAACCTCACCCACTGTGAAGGAGATAGTGTATCAGCCACCTGCTTTTCCAACCCAGGTATGTGTCTGGCTCTGAACCATATATTCCATTGTAAACAGAGTAACACATATTCCCTCAACAAATATTTCATTTTCAAAATCTGCTTATTAAGGTTTTTACATTGGTACAGAGAAAGCAACAACAAGTGTAATTATATATACATCGAAAAGGACACAAGAGAAATAGATGCAAGACAACAATCATGTTAACATTAATGTCCTAGCATTAAGGATGATGCAGGGACACTTTTTGGGACATGAAGTGTAAACCAACCCACAGCATAGTAATATCAGGTTATACACAGTATTACACCTTCTTCTAGGGCAGGAAGCCAATGGCGTCACACAGGTACCCTGCAATCAGGCTCTGTAGCAGGTTGGGTCAGCCCAGAGGGAAGGTCTAATCATCTCCCTCCACCCTGCCAGACATATACTCACAGAAGGATCCCCAGGTGTCTCAGGGTCTTGCTATGACAGTTTACAAAGCGGCATAATTTTCCACACTCTCATTACAGAAAACAAAATCCTAAAGCTAGTCCAGAAGTTTGGGAATGGGATCCTTCAACTATGCTTTAGCTACCTTTCAGTGCACCAGGCTCAGCAAGAGGCCTACCACCTTTTTCTTTGGGAGGGGGATATCCACCACATATCCCTATATCAAAGGAAGTGGGGTGCACTGCAGCTGTAGTGAGTGAGGCCATTTTGTTGATTGTGCCAATAATCTCCAACCAGAAAGTATGTATGGGAGGGCAGTGCCATGCCAAGTGCATGAAATCTACTGAGTCTGTTGAGCATCTAGTGCAGCTCAAGAGGCAGGTCATGTCCATGCAGTGGAGCCTCTTCCATGTATATTATAGTCTACTCAGAAAGTTATATGTATCGGTTTTTGCCGCCGATTGGCAGACCCTTGTTAAGTTTGTTCACAACAGTACTCCTAATCCTTATTGGACAACACAATTAAGCCTGGGAAAAGCACTACGCTACGCTCGCGTAGTTTGCGAAGTTTGCGCTACTTCGCACTACGCGAATTGCACGTAGCACAGTGCGAACACGCGTAGCGTAGTGTTGCGTAGTGCAGCGGTCATTTTTTGCTTGCTCGCGGTCCTCAATGTCAAGTTGGCGACCGCGAGCAAGCAAAATGACATCCCGGCGAGACTTTTTCCTCGTTCGCGATCAGCAACATCAAGTTGGTGATCGCGAGCGTGGAAAATAAACCTCCCGGCGAGATTCTCAACGTGAGGAGGTCAGGTTTCTCATTGCGAGTGAGAAACTACCAGTCAGCTTTGAGAAAGCTGCCGCTCGAGTAAAAATCTATTCGAGCGGCAGTAAACTACAGCTCGCACTGTGCAAGAGCATTTTTCAATGATTGCACAGTCCGGTTGCTTGTCCGCACTGTGCAATCATTGTAAACGACATCTTGCACAGTGTGAACAGGGTACTACGCAGTTCGCGAAGTGCTACGCTTAGCTTGCGTAGTGCGAAGTGCACTTTGCGTAGCTTCGCGTAGTGCTACTTCGCGAACTACGCCCAGGGTTAAACACAATACCCTGGTTAATATACCTGCTAAGTTTGGTGGAAGTGTTGGTAGACAGTGGGGCATTATCTATCAGTTTGCATAGTCTCACAACCCAGGCCCTAGTGTTAGAGGTGTGTTACATTTGTGTCAGTAGTGGAAACTCCTGGGGGTCCTTGGGATACCATTCCACCAGGCTATGGGAGCCCCTCTCAGCTGAAAGTATTCAAATAAGTCCATTATATTTGTCTCTCCCAGCTGTTTAAATATATTTGTCTCTCCCAGCTGTTTAAACTGCTCTATGGCCCAAAAACAGCCTTCTGTAAACAGCTGTCCCATCATCTGGAGGCCCAGTGGTGTTTGCTGTAATAATCCATCTGAGGTCGGATTCAGGGCAGGGTTATGCATCCGGGGCATCGCTGGAGAATATACATTAGTGTGACCTGCACATCTGGCTAAAAGCCACTTTGCCCAGTGGGTGTAGTGAGCCGTTTTGACAAAAATGTACCAGATCTGGGAAACTCAACAGCAAGGATCATTAAAAGTGATTCAACACTGAGCTGATTTTCTTCATTGGAGGTGAGTAGGCAAGTGTAGTACACATTCACTAGTATATATCATGGGGCACCTGAGCAGCCAGGAAGCATCATTCAAGGTCTGGAACTGTGAATCCACCCCTTGAGTTTGATTGCATGGCAGAAACGTGTGCTTGGGACTCGTGAATCCCTATGGCTGTATTACTCACATCACAGGGAGGACAAAGGTTTTATAGAGAGGTGGATACAATTGGGAATAAGAGGCCCCATTGCCACGTGCCCCTACCCTCCAGGAATACTGGGGAAAAGTAACATTAACTTGCACTCTGGCGGTAGAATCAACATACAGTGGTTCCACTGGGTGGGTGAAGTACTGCCCCTGGCTCATGTGGCATAGCACCGCAAAGAGGAATGGCCATTCAAGAGAATTTAATGCTTCCTCTGCATTGAGAAATACCGAGATCGTCTGTATCTCCAGCCTAATGTGGTGAATCATCGCCAGGAGAGTACATAAGTTATTAGAAGTGGCTCTGCCTGGAATAAAGCCAGACGGATCAGGTAGTACCAATCCGGTCATTATAGGATTGAGCCTAGGATTCAAACCAATATTTTATTTCCACATTAAGTAGGGACAGTGGTATATTAGAGTCTGCCTTGGTGAGTTACTTGCCTGTTTGGAAATAATGGAAATCATAGACTCTCTTGTGGGTGGGGGAAGAGTAACAGTATCTATGGCTGTGTTGCAAAATTCTAACAGATGAGGGCAAAGGAGCTCCTTGAACTCTTTTAAAAACCTTATTGTTCAGCTGTCAGTGCCAATGACATTTCCATTCGCAAAGCTATCAATTGTCAACCCAATGTCCATTAATGTTAAATTTGCCAATAGGTCTTCCTGCGCGCCGCCCACCAACCAGGCCAGTGTAATGTCTTTGAGGAAGGGGTCACTTTGGACCCTTGAGAAATGGAGTTTAGAGGCCAATCCAGTAATCATAATAGATTTGGAGGATCACTCATCACGTGGGTTCTCTGAGGTAAGTGACTGCATGACCGTCTTGGGCCTAACAACCATGCAAGTGTTCCACTCTCACCAGGTCTCCAAGCAGTCCACCCCAGGAGGGAAATTCAGCTTTCCCATGCACACCTTGTGAAGGTAAGTCAGCCACAGAGTTTAGTTCTTGAAGGGGGGCTGGTGTCTTTTACTGTTCCACATTGGGCAGGGCTAGTTGGCCAAACATGATTCGGTCTCCCCCCCAGGTCATCGGCCAAGGTAGCACAGCCAGGTTTATTGCACTCCTACTAGGTCTTTAAGTGCTCCACCTATGATGAAGCAACCATCTGTTCGATATGCACCCCACCATGGGGGTGTTAGCTACAGAGCACATACAGAATCCAACACAACCATCCACGCCCTCATGGCATCAGGTAACACTCTGTCCTTTTGGCCACAAATATTCCATCAAATCTGCTCTGCTGTCATCCCAGTGGCTCCCTGACAACAATGTAGGCAGTCCGGTGCACTCACCAAGGCGATTCTGCAGAATACCGAATACTTTTCTGGGCTTGAGAGTGGAGCTCCCATTTCAGGTGGCCATCTTAGCCACTGGATGGCCACGCCCCCCTCCCTCAACAAAAAAAAATACTGTTAGTCTCAAGGGGTCTGTCTGTTCCCTATATATACCACTCCTTGATTATCAATCAGGAACATTACTCTTACCCACAGCACTGTTTCCCACATTCATATTGCTACCACCACTGGAATGCAATGCAATACTATATCACTTCCTCCAAACTGTCCAGAATGCCGCAGCCAGACTCGTCCTCAGCATCCCTCAAGACCACATCACCCAGAACCTACAAGACCTCCACTGGCTCCCTGTCAAAAAAAGAGTGAACTTCAAGCTTACCACACATGCCTACAAAGCCCTCCACAAAACTGGACCACAATAACTCAACAAAAATTCTCCTTCTACGCCCCCAAGAGAAACCTTTGCTCCACTGATCTACCATTAGCCGAAATCCCCGGCATCCACAGAGCCAGAACGGGAGGCAAATCCTTCTGCAACTCCATGGCCAAGACCTGGAACCAACTCCCCCTCAGCATCAGACGAAGGCCAACACTGTAAGCATTCATTAGGAGCCTCAAGACCTGGCTCTTCAAATGACCAGAGCTGCCCTATACCCCCCTCCCCACAGCACCTTGAGAACCTCACGGTGAGTAGTGCGCTCTACAAATCCCTATTGATTGATTGATTCCTTTTCCATATCTCTGGCCATGCCTGTGCACACTATCTCTCTTCCCAAAAAACATCTGAAAATATTTCAAGAATTCAGTGTTCTCTAGTTGCTACTCCACCACACTATTATATTTCATCATGAATCTCTGCTATACTTGAAACTCCTTCCGTACTTTATCTGTTACTCAAAGCTGGGATGGGGCTTTGATGTCCCGATCATAATAAAAGCTATTTATGTACAGAAAGCCCTCTCTGGAGATACTACTATGCACAAGAAGTTCTGGTGGTCAGAATGTTATTGTATGAAACGCATCTCAAACTTCTTATTGCCTTTTGCCTGTTCCAGTAGGGCTTATAACACATTCAATTTATCTATAGGCAGGTGAAACCCCATTGCTATTGAGGCAAGCTCTATGCCCAAAAACCGCAAGCAGGTGGAGGGCCCTTCAATATTTTCTTGAGCCAAAGATATGCCCATGTGTCTTGTGACTTCTTTGGATTTTGTAAACAGTCCAGAACTTTCTCCTGCTCTCTCCTTTACGTCCAACTTTATAAAGTCATCAGTATAGTGCAACACATGCTCAGACCCTGCTACTTCAAGTGCTGTCCACTCTTACAAATGTGCTGAACTTTTCAAAAGCTGTGCACACCACTGCACATCCCATTGGCATGAATTTGTCAGTGTATGTTTTCCCCTGAAATTGTATGTCCAGTAGTGGCTTGTTTTGTGGGTGAACTGGCAAAAGTCAGAATGCCAATTTAACACTTGCTTTTATCACCTAACCTCCTACCCCACACTTCTGGACCATCCTGACTGCTTCATCTATGCTCACATGAAACACTGAACCTATCGTATGGTCCATATGAACATTCACCAATGACCCTTCAGTTCAAAACAGTTGCTGTATCTGTTGAAAGACTCCCTTGCTCTTTTTGGGCACAGGTCCTATTTGTGAAATCACCAAATCATCAATTGGGAGACTGTAAATGTACCCCATATTGTTTGCTCGTGGATGCTCATGGGTGTTGCGGTACTTTTGACATTCTTGTTGGAACTTACACGGGTATCAGTGACATGCGCCCTTATTGTAAATAAATTAAGCACCCCTGGTGCCTGGTCTCCATGCTTGCCCCACCAGGTCTGCCGTTTGCAGTGGCATGAGCAGCCTGGTTGGAGTCCAGAACTGCAACCATAATTCATTAAGTACTTATCCCCATTCCTTGGCCAGGTTCTGGCTCCTGTGGGAGCTGAACTTCTAATCATATCTCAGCCATGAATATCCCCAAAAACGTAACCTCACTGACTTTATCTCATCCATGTATTTTAATAACCCCACACTGCTCTCTGGTGTCTTCTCACATATGATGCTCGCATAGATGGTGAACAAGGTAGTCCACGTTTCTATGTTTGTCAGCACTCTCAGGCTCATTGCCAATTCCCTCTCTTTCACTTTGAGCCTTCTTTGTATTTTTTTTCCTATACATTAACTTGAACATTAATAATCAGGGCCCGCAGCATTGGGCTCGCTACTCCTCCTCTGCCCTCAAGCAGACCCGCCCCCAACCAAACACTTCTGCTTTCTCGCAGTGGAAGAAGCAGAAACATAAACTGGTATTTATAATACCATTGTTTGTTTCTGCTTCTTGCACTATGAGAAAGCAGTGGGGCGACGCTCCTCCTCCCACATGGAGGAGCTGCCATGGGTTAGGGTGGCAGCTGGGCTGTGTGCATTACCTGTAGACAGTCACACAAAGGGATCTGGGGTCTGACATTTGCATACTGATGGCCCACCACCAGGCTGATGGGCCTTTCTGCGGTAGACTGGGAGGGAGGTAAAACTGTAGCGGGACCTCTTTGGACCTGCGCTCCATCATGGTTGGCTTGACTTTTCAGATTTGGCCCCGTCTAGCGTGACCTCAAGTAACCCTTGAACTATTGATTTTTAAGCACTGTTTTTGGATTTCATCTTTAAAAATTCATATCTCGACTTCTACTGATTGGGATTTTGTAGTTTTAGTCTTGTTTTAATCAGATACATATTCTCTATTTTTCTTAACTGGTGTTAAGTCTTTTTGTGGTCTTTTCACGGTGTTACTGTAAATAATGTGTTGCACAAATACTTCACACATTGACTCTTAAGTTAAGCCTGACTGCTTTGTGCAAAGCTACCAGAGGGTGAGCACAGTTAATTTAGGGTGTGTATCTGACTTACCCTGACTAGGGTGGCGGTCTCTACTTGAACAGGGTGTGTACCTCTTCAAACTAAAGACCCCAGTTATAACACTGGTGATCATGGGTGTGGATAAGACTTGTGTTTATGCATTACCTTACAGTAATTTGGTGTACACTACTATCCACATCTAGACCAATTTGAATCAATGGTCTCTGATCTCCATTGGCATTTCTTTTCCTGCTCTCTTTAAATTGGCATCTTTAATTTTTCAATTTACCCTGATTGGCATTATTGCTTTTTATTCTAAATCATGTGTCTGATTGGAAGATCCATAACTGCATCTGGACCTGAAAACCTGGAGTTTGAGTTGTCCTTATTGGAGGAGTACACAGTGCAAAAGCTCAAGGATTTTTGCAAGGAGTTAGGGGTTTACTTTCTACTTAAGGCTTTTCCAAGAAGGTGGAGCTGATAAAGGCGCTAAGTGCCTGTATAGAAGCTAGGGATGCAACCCTAGGAGGGTTAGGAAGAACTAGAGAATGATGATGAGCTAGACCAGGGTTCAATTCAGAAACTGGGACTGCCTGTGAGACAGGGAACGGCCAGCCTGCACAGAGAGATGGCGCCCCTCAAGGCAGGAAGCCCTGCGTCCTCTAAAGGCCAAGCCTCAGAGGAGCTGAAGAGAAGAAGGGAGGAGAGGAAATTCAATTTACAACTTTCCAAACTAAATCTTGAGACAGAGCAAAAGAAACAGTCCTTAGAAGAGAAAAGGCTTGCTTTGGAAATGGACGAGAGACAAAAGTGGTTAGCTATTGAGGAAAAAAATGATGTTGGCTCAAGAATTGAGCCTGCGAGAGCTGGACATCAAGTCCAGGCAGGTGGAGTCCAGCTGTGATGGTGGTAACAATTCTTCCATGCTCTCTGAGAGGAGGGCCCACTTACCCAAGGATCTGGTGTCTGATTGTATGATGAGAAATGACATTGACGGATTGTTTGAGGCCTATGAAATTGCACTTCCAATGCACAAGGTCCCTGAGGCAGATTGGGGCTAGTCTTTTGAGGCATATCCCTAGTGAGGGTAGGGAACCATTACTGGCCCTAGTAGGAAATGACAGGAGGAGGTGTCACCCAATGAAGGAGACCCTAATCAGGAGGTTTGATATGACCCCAGAGAAGTATTGACAACATTTTAGAGTTAGCCAGAAGATTTCACAACATACCCGGGTGGATTGTGTGGATTCTTTTTGCAAGGCAATGGATGGTTGGGTGAAGGGCAGTGAGGTGAAAGATTATCAGGGGCTGTATAATGTATCTGCTGCAGAGCATTTTCAGTCTTTTTTTTCCAGATCTGAGCCAACACCTTGTTGACAGTAAGCTCACTGACCCCAGAGAGCTTGCTAAGGTGTCAGACCACTGGGTCAGCACCAGGGTCCACAGGAATGTATCTGGGGGGATTCACCACAATCGATCAATTAGACACAATTATAATTCTCTTGCATTTTGCATATGAGTTCAACATTTCCTTCAACTTGGGCACATACACTTAATAATCCATATCCTCAAACTGAGAGGTATAGATAGTAACTTAAAAAAAAAAAATCTTTTTTGTCTTCTTTTCTTTCTTTAATGAAGAGAGATTTTTAAATATTTTTCTAAAAATCTAAGAATTCACTAATGCCTCTCATCCACCAAAGTGTTGCGTGCCAAAGTAAAACATTCTTCAAAAGCACTGTAGTGCATCAACATTGCAATAATCATCTATTGTAAAAATATATTGATGTAAAATATATCCAAATATAGAATGATACTTTCAAAGCTAAGGCAGATCCATGTATATAACTCATAAACATATAATTGGCTTCAACATAGATTTAAACATTACCCTTAAAGTATAGCTATTGCATAATACTGAAGTAATTTTCAAACTAAAATTGATAACACAGCAACAAATAGGTACAAAACCTAATAGTTCTTTTGAAACATTATTATCTTAATCATTCAAACAATTTTCATTTTGATGAAAGATCATGAAAGTCTTCCTATATAGCCTCCTTTTCATTCATGATAGATTGTTTATGCACATACCCCTAAAATTGGAGCCCATTATATAATCATCGGTGATGAATCACACCAAAAGAAATAGATATCAATCAAAGTTATTCACAGAATAACAGCTTCTCATATATTATTTCCAGTTAACTCCATACTGTCACCAAGATCATAATACCATCTGTAACTGATATCAAAGTAATGCAAGTGCAAAGCAAGCATTAAATATGTTCATGGAGTTCAGCAGTGCCTAAAAGTAGGATCATCCTGGATTCACATTTCCGTATCTCCAACTCACGATCCCTACTGCATGGCTATAGTATAATGTGTTTGACCCCATAGTATTTTAGACCAGTGAAATTCCATTTATGAACATGTTTAGCCATGGGGTAACTCCTATTGTGATTCCTTATGTCTCTCACATGTTATAGAATTTGGATCTTTACTTTGTTATTTGTACTGCTGACATATTTCATCTGACAAATAAACAGCAAAATCCCATTTACACATAATCATCTCTGTGATCTCTTGGGTCCTGACTTTGAATGTTTCATATTCTTTCACATTTATGCCATAGAAGCACGCTGTGCACTTCGCAGATTTCCGGATCCCATTGTTCTGATTAGTTAACTAATATATTTTTTTCATATAATATAAACATGCTACTCATAAGTATGTTGCCCAGTAATTTGGCTTTAAAATATTTAATTTTAGGATAATAGCTTATTCCGGTTTTCAAGTGTTCACCATTTTGCAGGACATCACAGTTTCTTTCCAGGATAGAGCTTATATTTTAATGTGCAGTGCTGTAGTCCATAAAAACAATCTGATCTGAGATTCACTTGCATTCAAAATGTTTTTGGGATATATACCCAGATGTTCTATCTGGTTCATTTTATATAGTAATTAATCTCTTTTTTGCATTATTACTCATTGATATGTTTCGTAGAGATTTGTGTTTGTATAACCTCTATTAAAAAATATTGTAATCATCATAGTGGCCTCTTTTGCAAAATCCTCATCGTAGGAACAAATTCTTCAAGCTCTTAGCAGTAGGCTATAAGTGATGCTCCGTTTTAGTGCTTTGAAATGTCTACTGTTTGCATCAGTAGTGAGTTACTTGAAGTCTCCATGCAATGAATTTGTGAATTTAATTTCTCATTTTCAACATACAATGCTACAACAAAGAAGTTTATCTTAGTTCTATTCCGTACTGCAGTAAGCTGAATGTTAAGATCATTATTGTTTAGTTGATCAATATAGTCCATTAAGATTGATTCCTCTCCATCCCAAATGAGGAATAAATCTCTGATGAAGCATACCCAGAGTACTATTTTCTCCATAAATTGGATTTATTTATCCGTCTAGGCTACCTCCTTTTCCCACGATCCCATAAATAAATTGGCATATGTGGGAGCAAAGATGATCCCCATAGTTGTGCTTTATTTCTGTATAAGTCTTACTATCAAAAAGGAATGCATTGGGCCTAATTATTATGTCGGGCAGAAAGCCACCGACAGCTCATTGGAGACTTTTTGCCTGAGATCATAGGTTTCAATCTGACTGCCATATTACAATACTCATGGTTGGAGGGAAACCTGTGGGGGAATTCCGCTCTGCTTCCAACGGGCTCACAGAACCCCTCAAAGCGCTGGGTGGAATAGTAATCCCATAATGAAGGTGGAGTCAGCCTCGGCTCTGCCATCGGGATATTGATGTCACTTTCTGTCTGCCCTCTCACTCCCGCCATGAAAAGGCAGGTGGAAAGTGACTTTGGGGGCCCCCTTGCAGGGCTCTCTTACACCCTGGACCTATGCTACGGGACCTTGGAGGCACACATCATTGCACCGTGAGACAGGCACCACATGGTGCCTGCCACACGGTGCAGGGATATATGAAATCATCCATTTTCAATTGCAGCTTGTGCTGCAGCCCTTTTTCTGGTCACTGCACTAGCTGCAATTGTAAAATGAATGTTTCCCCTAATTTAGCTACTGGAACAGCCGACTTATGGTCTGGCGGTTTCATTCTGCAATGGTGTCGGTCAGACGATCATCCGAACGACATCGTAATCAGGCCCATTGTGTGTTAGACAATACCCAAGCATGGCCATTATCATTTGAGTATGTTATAGAACATTGATAGGTCTTGCTCTAAAAAAAGTAGGAACATGCATTGATCCAAAGATGATGCTTGATTGATGTTTATAAAGAGATCACATCCATTCGCACCATAATATATGTAGGCTTCAATTGAATATTATTCATCTAGCATAGAAAATCATTAGTATCCCTTACAAGGATGGCAAGAAAAAGATCCAACTATCTTGAGGTATTTCCTAGCAGTGAGCCAATAGTGCTTATTATAGTTCTTCCAGTGGGATTTTGTTCACCTTTATGAATTTTAGGTAGAAAATAGGTTATTGGATTTCTAGGATGATCTACTGCGAGATAAATATATTCTTCATAGTTGAGATTCCCAGAGTCATACCAATTCTGTAGCATCCAATCCAATGATATTCTTGGTGAATCTCCTTTATGGGATTAGTTTTTAGATACTCATAATGATCACTCCTATATAATTGTCTTTGTATATATAAATACATATATAGACATATATATATACATATACCTACCTACTGGCAGTCGCCAGTAGGTAATTATAGTTAGGACCTCGTCTCTATTAAAAAAGCGTTTTTTCTTTTGCCAATATCTTTAGCGCCGGTTGATGAATCTTCGCGAAATTTTCAAAACTAGTGGGGTGCTCCGGTCAGCTCCTGTCTTGTAGGTTTTGGAGTGTTTCGTCAAGTGGGGGCCAAGAAAAAAGGGGGGTCCAAAAAGGCATTTTCCCCATGTTAATTTCTATAGGAAACTTTAGACAAAGCTACAGCCCGAACTGCTGTACGGAATTACAACAAATTTGGCAAAAAGGTAGGTCTTGGTTCAGAAAGAGCCCTTTTGTTTTTAAATGGTGTGAATCCGCTGAGTAGTTCCAGAGAAATTAGAAAAAGAAAAATATCGATATCTTAGCACTGAGGAGGGTTTGCGAACCCTCCCGGACACGAGCTTCACTCTGATTTGCTGCCAACACTGCAAACAAGGAAGTGTTGGCAGCCATCTTGTGACTTAGTTACTCAGTCACAATAAAAGAGTAAAAAAAAGTGAAAAAAAAGAAAAATAATTTTTTCCCTATCTGAATCTTGTCCCCACTCCCCGTCGTTACTCAAGGAAGGACTATTAAAAATCTTGAACTGGATGACAACAAACCAGTTAAAATTGAACGGCGACAAGACGGAAATACTGATTTTGGGTAAGGATCAAGTTCTCTGGAATCCTGCACATTGGCCAGACCAGATGGGCACTTTTCCCACCCCGGTATCCCATGCTCGAAATCTGGGCTTTATACTGGACAATGCCTTATCCATGGACAAACAGGCCAGCAAAGTAACCGGCCTTTGTCTCACCATAGCTAAATGGTTGAGGAAGATCCTGTGGATGTTGCCAGTGTCAACGCAAAAGACCGTAGTCAATGCCCTTATTACATCAAGGCTTGACTACGGTAACATCCTCTATCTGGGCGCAAATAAATCTGTGATCGGACGACTACAGGTAGCGCAAAACGCTGCGGTCAGACTCCTTTGTAGCATTCCGAAGAACTCTGGAGTCTCGAACTATCGTCGGAATCTTCATTGGCTCAGGATAGAGAGCAGAATCCGTTTCAAGGCCCTGAACTACATGTTCAGAATAAAAGCAGGAATAGCACCAAAATATCTTCAATCTCTTGCCTGCCTCTATGTGCCCAAGAGAAACCTCCGGTCACAGACAGCAGCCTGTTTCTGCATACCAAGGTTTAAACGTGCAAGAACAGGTGGCAGATCTTTTGCCTATCTGGGACCCTCCCTGTGGAACACGCTTCCCCCCGGTATTCGGAAGGAAGAAAACCACTGTAGGTTCAGAAAGCTTGTAAAGACCTGGCTGTATGAACAATAACCACTTAACAGTCATCCCTTCCTCTGTCCTCAAGCTAGCTGTGTCTAGGCGTCGGGAAACCCTTCTTGGGTAGCTGTTGCGCCCTATAAATTGATAAAATAAATAAAAATAAATAAATAGGCCTGCTCAGGCCCAAAGAAAGTTTTGTTTTTTTTAAACGCCCAAATTCTCGTTGGGGTCATGAATCCAGTTGAGAAAATAAAAAACAAATGAAGCGCTGGCTCCTGTGCCTCATTATATTTAATCCCCTAGGTGGGCTAGGTCCCGGGCGCATGCTAAATTATGTGGCAGCGGCCTGCGGGGCCACCTCAGCCCCGGGGACCGCCACCTCCCGGGGCTTTATTTATGATGTGCGGGGGGCACGCAGCCCCAGGGACTGCTACCTCCCCGGAGAATTATGCAAAAAGTGTGAGGGGACCTCGCTGCCCCCCCAACCTGCGGGGGCTGCCACCTCTCCGGGGCTTTTTTATAATTAGGGTGGGGGGGCCTCACGGGCCCCCCTTGCCCCGGGGACTGCCACCTCCTCTGGGCTCTGTTTTAAAAATAAAAAAAGTGTGGGGGGCACCTAATATTGAAATTGAGAGGTCTGTTTTGGACCCCCAAGCCCGGGGACCACCACCTCCCAGGGGCTTTGAAAATGAAGGGAGAGGGGCCTCGAGGCCCCCCTCCGGGAGCCCACAATGGTCCTGGAGACTGCCACCCCCCCAGGGCCGACTCCTGCAATGTCCCGGGGTGCCCCCCCAGGGACATTGCTGTTTGCTATGACAGGGCGGGAGCACGGCTCCCGCCCTGCCATAGCAAACTCTGCTTTGCTTTATTGAAGCGAGAGCAGGGAAACCTGCTCTCGCTTCAATGAAGCAAAGCAAAATTGCTTTTGAGCAAGGGGAGCTGCATGTCAGCAGCTCCCCTTGTTCAAAAGCAATGCTGGCTCCCGCAGAAGGCGGGGAGCTAACGGGACCATGGCAGCATTGGGGCTCCCCCCATGGTCCCAATCACCGGGGCCCGGCCCCGGGGGATGGGGTCCCCGGGCCATTATTGGCCTGAGGAGGGGGGCCAAACGGCCCCCTCTACATAAATAAATAAGCAAAACGTCTGCCCATGCCCTGGGGGATGGGGTCCCCGGGGCTGAAATTGGCCTCGGGAGGGGGGCACGCAGCTGCCTTCCCATTTAAAATTTTTTTTTTAATAAATAGGGGTCAGGCCCTGGGGGATGGGGTCCCCAGGGCCCAAAAAATATAAAAGAAGGGCGGCCACACAGCCCCCCTTGTAAAAAAATAAAAAAAAAGGCATCTTGCCGGAGGCCATGCCCCGTTTCTCCACCACCACTCCTCCCCTTGAATACTGAGGGTCCCTGGGGGCCAACTAGCCCACCAGGTACCTCCAATATGCGCCACAGAGCTGCGTTGCAGAGAGGTGCCCCTTTTTACACCACTCTGCAAACGCGCTTCTTGGCACACTGTTGGTGGGGTGATGTGGTCCTCTTTTGTCCTGAGGATCCCAGGACACAAGTGGATTTCATCGGCCGAGTGATGGCTTATGCAGGGTACTTGGAAGGGCTACATAAGGCTCATGTTAGAAATCCAAAATGATTACACTGCGATGGACATTTGGAAACATTGAGCATAAATGTAATAGATATGATACAGATAATGGTTTCTGCCAAATCAGAACAAATACCTGATCAACTTGTTATAATCCTCGATACATATTATATAATCAGGCTTCTGTTGGATCTGGAATTAATGAATCTCAGCATTAATGCTCTGCTGGCTGACCTTTTGAAACACAAAAGTATTAGTGATTTAAGAATCTTTCCACCCTATTCACCACCAAAAACCAACAACCCACTACTACAATAAAAATAAATTATCTAAACTTAAAATTGTAAACATCAATAAAAAATAACAAACTAAACTTAAATTAAAAAAAACAATTAAACAAATGAAATAATTGTACATGTATTTAATATTTGATATTTAATTAGCAATAACATTAAATGAATTATAATTTAAATTGCCTACATCTCTATTCCTCAACAAACCCAACAACCTGCTACCACATTATAAATCACCAAGTAAAAATCATCCAGGGGACTGTATTGTCATCAATTTTAAGGATGTCATCGATTTTGAGGCTTCTTACTCGGGGCGGCGCCTCTGCTATGGTGGAGGAGCGTCACCCCACTGCTTTTAAGCAATGAGAAACATGAAATGACAATAACTTAAAGTTATTGTCATTTTATGTTTCCTGCCTTGCAGCTTTGCGGCGAGCATGTGGCGAGGCTGCTAGGCTCTCAGAGTAGGGCAGGGGCAGAGTGACTTGCCCACTCCTAAGTGTGCAATGACTGTTTGGTAATCCCCTCTCGGCCCCGCCCAAAACAGTCATGCAGACTCCCCTGTTCTCCATGCAGGTTGCATTACAGCCTGACTGGAGAACATGCCCACCCGTATAGCCCCTGGCTGTGCGCCGTGTTACGGCGCTCGGACCAATCACATTGCTCCATAGGAGCATTGTGATTGGCTTAGGGGAGGGAGCCTGGCTGCCTGCTTCCTGTTCCTGTGGGAGGCAGGAGAGCAGGAGCAACGAAGATGCGGGACCCGGCCTCGAGGTAAGTTTTATTTTTTTAAATTTCCTATCCCCCTCCCACTCTCTGCCTGTGCGACACCTGCATCCCCCCACACCCACGCGATCGCTCCCCCTCCCATGCCCATCCCCCCCAACCGTGAGCCATGCCGGCCGTGACTGACCCAAACCCAGATGTGTATTACAGGCAGAGGCACAGAATGGCTAAAGTAAGTAATTGTTTATGTGCAAGATCATTAAAAAAATTGAAACTTTTATGAGTTACAAATTACCATTTGTGATTGTTTATGTGCAGGAAGGGACATGTTCCTGCACATAAACAATCATTCCCCCCAACGCAGGCGCCCTTGCACTATGGTGCAAGGATGCCTGTGTTGGCGCTAGACAAATTAATTTAGTGCCAGCGATAGGGGAAACACAGGGGTGCACCGTATCTTTGTAAATGTGGTGCATCCCTGCATTTTCAGAATGGCGGAGCGTGGCATTAGCAAGTTTTGCTTAATGCTACTCTGTGTCATTCTGTTGTACATATGCACCAGAATGTACCATCTTGGATGGGACCTAAAATGTCCAGCGCAACTTCTTCTCAAGGACCTTTTGGTAACTGTCTCAAAACTATTGGTTGAGTCCTTGTCTTCAAAATCTTGTTCCAGACAAACGTCTCTCCCTTTTCCAACAATAGTCTCATCTTGTTACTTTTAGCTGCACAATTAGGAATACATTTACAATAGCCTTCTGCCAGCCCTAAAATTTTCTGCAGCTCCTCTTTACTCATTGGAGATGACAAACCATTGATAGAACTGACCAAGCTTGTTTTACACTTGACACTATCCTTTGAGAACTCATGTCCCAAATACTCTATGAACGCCTACCTAAAATTTAATTTCTCTCTTTTTATTGTCAGATGGACTGTTTCCACACTCTTGAGAGCCATCTCACTTTCTCATCGTGCACACCAACAACCGGAACATAAATAAGTATGTAATCCGCATATATATTGATGCCATCCAACCCTTTCAGCACTTTCTCCATGGCTCTATGGAAAACGGAGACTAAACCAAGCAGGCTTCTTTTATACCTATATGTGACAAAAAGTGTTATAAATGAGGTGACGTCCCTTGAACTTCCCTCCAGTTCTATTTAATGGTAAGCTGATTTTAGGTCAATTGAAGAAAATACCTCAGCCCCCTTCAACGATGTCAACACATCTGGAATATTTGGAATGGGATACTTATCTATCACCACTCCCTTATTCAGTTCACACAGTTCAAAACAGAGTCTTAACTCTCCACTGCTCTTTTTGGTAATGACCACTGGGGCCAATCTTTCCGTTCCTCCCACCTCTTCAATGACACCATCTTTCAGAAATTTTTCCAACTCCAACTGCATCTCATTCCTCACTGCAAATGGTACACCACACCCTTTATCACATTTAGGTTGAGTCCCTTCCCTCAATTTAATTTTTGTGATTATACCCTTTAAGGTACCTTAATTCAGATCTAAAAGCAGATGGAAATTCTTCTACCAAACAATGCACAAATCCCTCTGATGGTAACCCATTCATATCTTGCATTACAGATTTCACCACATTCTTCACAATTGTGGGGTATCACTGTTAATATCAAGCAAGACCCAAAAATCTCTCTGGTGAAACCGGCACAAAATGCTGTCGCCTCTTAATAGCACATAAACCTTTCCAGCAACCCATCTTCTCTTATACTCAATAATTCCCATGAAATACCCTATCAATTGTATAGGTTCCCCACCATAAGCCAAAGGTCTGATGTCAGGTTCCATCAACTTCACGTTCCCCTCCACATTCTGATTAAATAACTCATTGGAAACCAATGTTATCTTTGCTCCAGAGTCAAATAGAACTTTTGTTTGTTTACCATCTACCAAATTGTCATCAATGGGACTTTTTTACACTCCACACCCCACTTTCAAGACTATCTGCCTCACACACAAAATCTGAATCGTCATTGTTATCCACTTCCACCTCATGTACTTTCACATTGCTCTTGACACTTAATTTTACACTCGCTTTGATAATGACCTCTGATAAGTATTTCCACACCGATAACATTTCCTTACCTCCTTACACTTCCCTTTGCCATCATTGTTTTATTTTCACCTTTCTGGTCCACCAACCATCCCTGTTTACCTCTTACCACATCTGCCTTGTTTTCTACAAACTGAGCATCAACTTTTGTGTCCTTTTTTATGACTACTACACACTTCAAAGAGTGCTCAATGTTTTTAGCTATCACCAAAATACCTTCCAAAGTAGTATCGTCTTTCAGCCAGTTAATCCCGGACCTTTTTGATGCTCCACCCATCATGAATTGGACCCTTATCTTCTCAGACGTGTTACCCAAACATTTACACAACAATGCTAGCTTCCGTTAATCTGTGACGTAATTGACGCCTTTTTTCTGTACTTGTCTACCAAAATGATATCACTCTAGCACTAACTTTGGGTAAATAGTGATTGTCTAACTTTCTGATGCACAACTCGTAGTCATTTAGCTCTGCAGCATCACCATCAGAGACATAGGGTAGGTAAACATAGACTTCATTTCCTTTAGGACCCAAGCAGTGTAACTGCAATGTTGTCTTGTGATTAAAACTTAAAGAAGCTCCGTATACTCTAGCGTACCGTTCAAAAACTTTCTTCCACTTGCTTCACTTAATCGTAGGCTCCCTAGGTAAAGACAAAAAGAATGATGGCACTGGCACATTTTGCATTGTTATTGCACCAAATATTACTCCGACAAGTGGAACAAATGAGGATGTAATATTAAGCGTGCTTATCGCTGAATCTGCACAAGCACAAATCAAATAGCCACAACATTGCTTTAAATCAGTGACTGTCACTGAGCAAGAATTTACAGCTTAGATCATCAAAAAGGTATCAAGCGTGCATATAATCAAAATACAGTTCTTCGGGCAGATGTACAACAAAAGGGCATGCCTACTGATAAAGGAACACATGCATGATACATAGAAAACAGGGCGTGCCTGTCGCTGGGGACTAATGAGGAAAACTACAGCTTCAAACAACAGACAGGAGCTCCACAGAGTATCTGTCACTGTGAACAACATGACTTCTATTTAATATACCAAAGGTTTCCCCAACCATTCAAAATGGCCACACCCTGCGTTGAATTATGCAAATTTCCATGGTGAATTGTGCTTGTTTTCTCTCTCTCCTTGAGCATGCACACACCACAGAAAACAAAACTGATTCCTGATTGGAGTGCATGCACGCAACTCCTCTCTCACAATGGCCTAAGCATTCAAGCTTGCCTGACATGGGTTGCTCAAGTGGTTCATCACTACAAGACATGTGCACCATCAATTCCGGCCAACAGTCAAAGATAAGCACCATAGGTGCAGGACTGTAACTTTCCTTTCTTTCCTGCTTCTAATTACACAATGTCCAGTTGCGGTAGTTGAACCAAAGATTTGTGCTTCACCTCGCGAAACACGGACCGAATAAATCCACTGAATATACTTAGAAAAAGCACAACAGCTTGCCTGTCAGCACAACACACTAACTCATTATTGGCCCAATGTTGAGATGGCTTCTCCTTCACATTATCCCAAATGTCTACTCATCGCCAATGTTACAAAGATGGCTCCTCTTAAATGAAGTGCACGGTAGATGTTGTAAGAGAGAGGGTGAAGTTTAATAAGTGCAAATCGGGGGTTGTACACAAGTAATATTGATTAAATCCTGGTGGATAGTTCTACCTGGTCCTTTGTAAATGATGTGAAGGTGATACCAAGAAATGATAGAGGTCATGAAGCGCTAGGGGCTCATTTCTGTGCTGGAGCCCTCGTAAATGTATCTGTATTGGGAAGTGCTTCCATTGCAAGTAGAATTAAAACATGTAACAATAGAAGGAATGTGCAGTGGGCGTCAGTAGCAGATTAGGATGATGTACGGTTTGGTATCTATAGTCTTCTCGTAGAGAAGTTCTCATCTTTTGAGATGCTAGAACCAGGTGTAACCAACTTTGTAGAATTGCACACAAATCTTATAGGGCAAATAAAATTGCTCCTCACTAAAGCAAGGCAGAGGGGCAAATTTTGCTTGAACACACCTGGATGGTATTCAAGTGAATGTAGAAAGGCCAAATCAGAGATCGTAGAAGCCGCAAAACTGAGGGATGGAAATGGCTTACAGATTGCTCGGAAGATCTATAAATACAAACTAACAAAGGCAAAAAGGGAGTGGGACATAGATCAATGGTGGAAAATTACTGGAGTCCTGTATAATTGGAACCCAAAGGAATTTTGGCATCTCATAACCTCTGGATCTTATTCTGCAGTAAATAATATGGATTCGGAGTTTCAACCCGATGTTTGGGAAGCCCACTTTTAATTATCTCTATAAGCTATGGTCAAAGAACAGCACAGTAACCTCGGATAAGAGCAGTGTGGCGAATGAGCAAAAGAGCAGGACAATGGCTAATGACATTATAGTCCTAGGAACGACAGAGACTACCCAGGCGTTGCTATTATTAAAAAGAGAGAAGGGCCCCGGCTTGACGACACTTCGGGAAGCTTATATTTGTCACATCCCGAGATATGGGTTCTGTACTTGAACGCCCTTAGCAATGCCATCTTGAACGGGGAGGACATTCCACTCTCCTAGTACAGAGCAATTATTGTGCCTATTTATAAGAAGGGGAGGAAGGATGTCCCTGGCAATTATAGGCCCATTACCCTCATAGACATAATCCAAAAAGTGTTTGCCAAGCAAATCCTAATTAAACTACAAGACTGGATAGTTGAACATCGCATCCTTGAGGACTGCTAGGCAGGGTTTAGAGCAAAGGTCAGTACCTTGGACCAGGTCTTTTACTTGAGGGAATTGCTCTGGAAGTATGTTACCCTGAAGCAGGACCATTTGTACATTGCCTTCATTGATTTGAGCGTGGCCTTTAACCTGGTCCCAAGGGAGAACCTTTGGGCCGTGTTGGAGGCATATGACATCTCGGATAATCTCATAGTAGTCTTACAAACCCTGAACTCTGATTCATGTGCCTAAGTCAGGTGGAATGTGGAAGGTGATCTCACAGCTAAGGTGAGCATCAACCATGGGGTCAGACAGGGGTACATGCTGGTTTCTACCCTCCTTAGCATATACATAAATGGGGCATTGGAATCGCTAGCTAAATGTTATCGCAATGCACCTAGGTCAGGGGGCACTAGTGTACCTATTTTGATGTTTGCTGATGACACACTTCTAATCTCTTGTACACCACATGGACTCCAGCTGTTGCTGGATCACTTTTCATCTTTTTGCCACACAAGGGGTCTTGAGTAAGTCTGGGCGGTGAACTCTGCTCTGCTCGCGGAGTTTGTGGAGATTTCCGCACTCTGCGTTTCGCGGAGGTCGCGGAGTTCCAAAAAACTCTCCGTGTTACGCAGAGGTTGCGGAGTTCCGAAAAACTCCGTTCAGCAGAGCAGAGTTTTTTCCCTCGCTCACGTCCGTCAACGTCAAGTTGGCGAGCACGAGCAAGGAAAATCCACCTCTCAACGAGATTTTTCCTTGTTGGTGATCGTCGACATCAAGTTGGCGAGCGCGTGCGTGGAAAATCAACCTCCCGGCTAGGTTTCTTAATGCAGGCGTTCAGATTTCTCATTGCGAGTGGTCACGAATGCTCGCGCCCGCTCGCATTGAGAAACTGTCCGCTCGTGTTGAGAAAGCTGCAGCTCAAGTAAAAATCTACTTGAGCGGCAGAAAGTAAACAGAGTCTGCTTGCGCTGTGCATGCAGCCGTTCAAGATGATTGTACAGTGCAGACAGGCACCTGGCACTGAAAATGACCGTGAACAGCATTTATCCAACGCACTCCGCCGCCTATGGAGCTCTGCGTAGCACAGCAGATTTTTTTTGCACTTCGCGGCAATAAACCCAGCAAAGTTACAATTTCTGGTATTAAGCCCCCATCGCTCATTTAGGGGGAACTTGAGGATTGATACAGCTCCGCTGGAGCGAGTAAAGTTCTTTGAGTAGCTGGGAGTAAGATTGTTCAGTAAGATGTCCTGGGCCCAACAGATAAAGAAAAGAAAAGCAATCTTGCTCTAAAGGGCCATGGCTATAGGGAAGAAATACAGGACTACTTGCAGTAGAGCAGTAACCCCAGCTTTGGAAGTATATAGACCCATGGCCCTGTCAGGGGCAGTATATGGTGCGGAGCTCTAGGGGTGTAGAGACTTATCTCCGCTTAGCAGTGTGGAAAATCAATTTATTAGGTCTATTTTTAATCTTTCCCTCACCACTTCCCTTAGCCCACTACGATTCGATCTGGGACTGAAGAGAGCAGATCACGTGGTTTTATTAAAGCTTTTAATCTATTCAGTTTGAGTCTGGAACACCCAAGAACTTGACATATATAGGAAATCCCTGGTGGAGATTATTAGTCTGGACAAGAAACTCCAAATTCCCTGGCTAAGGAAGATAAAAGCCTTGTGCGAGTTTCTTAAGATGGACAAGGTATGGTTTTATTCGAATAAAACAACAAAGGGCACAATAGCAATATTGAAACAAACTTATTGGGAAAATAGGGTGAAACAAGTATAGGAGGACCAAAACGTGGGGAGCCTAACTGAGATGTTCCTGAGTCATAAAATCGACCCTCCTTTTGAGCCATTTCTAGACAGAATACAACCACCCAAGGCCAAATCACTGTATGTAAATTTTGGGCTTGGTACTCTACCCTTAAATTCCTTTACTTCCTCATGGGTCAAAAATTGTGATATATATATTAAGCCTTCTGACTTTAGTCCTTTGTGCCCCCATTCAGCACAGCAGTGCACTTCTAAAGCCCCAAGGTCTTCTGGGAAGGTACTTAGAGACTCACAGTGTGTCAGGTAGTGTCCAGTCCAGGACCAGTTGCCACTGATCTGCTAGGCAGTTGCAAAAAAGGCCTCTCGTAGCTTGTTATATCCTTGTAGCTTGAACAAGGGGTCAACCTGATGATCCTTGGAGTCACTGTTTTGTCTTAAATACAAGATAGAGAGAATTGGTCCAGTCCACCAGGGGTCTTCTCGGGTTGCAGACAGCTGGTTTAGTCCTTTCTGATCTTCCACAGCTCTAGGAGTGTTCTGAAGTGGGTGCCTGTGTATGCCACATGCATGCCTGGCACAATCTAGTGGGTGAAATTGACCCCATGGGGCATCCTAACCAATAAGGTAAACATTGCTGAGGCTAATCTAACCCACTTTGGGCATTTTCAAGATGGCTAAAGTCTTCGGCCACTCTAAAAGTTGGCTCGCAAGGCTAGGGATGTATGTGGGGAGTGTACTGTGGTAATCCTAATGTCCTTACACATTTAATACCAAAACCTGTGTTAGGCAGTCCCTATACCCACAGCAATTTCAGAGATAGACATCTGGTGGAATAAAGTTAAGTTTGCAGCAAACAGGAATGCGATTCATAATAATTATTTTGGGCTCCATCCTTAGCTCTTCGAAAAACATCCCAAAGTTTGTATTTACAACCAGTAGACTTGTCAAACAGGCTGTGACACTAATGTAAAAAAGAGGCCCACTGTGATTGGGGCCTAACTGGTTGAGTGTAAAAAAGAAGGGCCCTGACTCACTGTCAGCCAACATTTATCTGTAACACGGGAGGCCTCTTTGAAGTGTGCCCCAAGTGTCATGAGAAAATCCCAGCAGACCTGTAAAGCATGATGTGTCCTCAAGCAGGACGTGACACTTTAAAGTCAAAATGGATCCTCCCAGCCCTCTTGCATATTCTGCTAGTTCAGATGGGTCCTCTATGGTCAGCCTATTGTTTGCTCCTAGGAACAAGTTCACATCTCATTCACGCCTATTTAAAAATTATTAGCTGTCTAATTTGGGAGAGAAAAAGACAGATTTAGCTTCCAGGGATTTCAGGCAGGGCAAAGGTAACTTTCTAAAAGTTACTTTTCCATAATATTTAGAAATAATCTGACCCCACCATAGAATTGGATTTTTAATAACTATTAAAACTACGTTTTTCATAATTTTTGTAGCAAGTGCCCTTCTTGCGAAACAGTATTAGTATTTTATATTGTAACCCAGGGTTTTCCTATGGAATAGCCAGCCTTACTACAGTGAAAATAGCTTTATGTGGCTAGTCACTGTTAGGTCATGTTTCACATTAAACTTTTCCATGTCCTACTTTTAAATTCAATGTACCCTGCTCAATCGGCAAAAGGGCCTATTAAGAGGGAGTTAAAAATATTTAAAAGGAAGGTGTTGACCTGTCAAAAGGGGTTATTTTGACAGGTCGAATTTGAGGTTTAAAACTGCACAGGCTAAAGACTCTGGCCTGGAGACATGGTTTACAGTGCCACTGCAATGGGGGACAAAATGAGTGCTGTAGCTCATTGGTAGTATATAATTTAGTAACCCTGGGTACAGTTGGCACCATATACCAGGAGCTGATAGGCAATTAAATAAATAAATCACTTGTATACAAATTTTACCAGGGTGGAAGGAGGAGCACAAGCATCTTACAACATCTTAGCGGGGTTAAGGTGCACAGAGTTCTATAGCCAGGAAAGATGAGGTTCAGCAAAAAAGGCAAAATGTCCGCGGTGACCCAGCAGAAAGTTCAAATTTCTAACAGAGCTAATAAGTGATTCAAAGTGATAACACTTCAGAGCAAAGGGACAAGCTGGGCTGGTATATTTAATGTACTTGTTTCATAGAATAATGTTCTGTATGTATTTTTTAAAGAGCAGCAGCTTTAGTAATAATGCTTATCCAGAAGTGGGAGAGGCAAACATTGCAGCTATGCAGGAGCTCATCAAGAGTTCCTTAGTAATAATTATAACTTGGATGGAAACTTGAGTTTCTGTCGGAATCAGAATTACAAGTTTTACAGGAAAGCCTACTTTTCTGGCAATTTTGCCAGATAAAAACTGTTGAAATGCAAATGAGAAAAGGTGCCAGGAATGCCGGAAAAAAACTACAGCTATCAGTGTGCAAGCACCACTTTCCACTGGTATTCATCATCCCATGAGTCAAAACCTATAAAGGGTTGGGGTCCCACAGAAAGTACCTACCAGAGCTGTGGTGTTGAGGACACTCCCTCCTCCATCCTCCGCCTCAAGACTAAAGCAATGATTAACTGTTAGAAATTACTGTGTTTTTTTAGAAGAGTATGGTAAATGTTGCCACAAAATAAAGTAGCTTGGGAACGCCCTGACCAACGGATCCCATCCAACTCAGCCAAGGTGTGCAGGTAAATGCAGTATGAACAGCACAATAGCAATGTGAATTGAAAAAGACAGTGTTAACATTTGGCATAATTTGCCTTTAAGTTTCCTTTGTTTGGAGGACTCCGAACTAGCCTTTACCTTTTATTTTTAGATCCAACTAGATTCTGACCTCTGCAAATTGCCCACTATGGTTTAGATTCACACTTTGGGGTGGATTATGATGTCAGTCGGAGTTTCCTCCGACCAACATAATCGTGGAATCGGGACCAACCGACCTCCGGTCGGCTGTCCCGACTGCTTAATTACGATGAGACCGCACATGGTGCAGTTGCATACTCACATTTCCCTATGGGAGTGTGTGCTACAGCTGTAAACCAGCCATAGCACACGCTCCCAAAGGGAAATGGGAGGTTGTGTTCATCCCTACCAGGCGTGGGTGCCTGTCACAGGGTGCAGAGATGAACAGGGGGGCACCATAGGTGCCCTCTCAGCCCCCAACTGGAGGCCGCAAAGAGAAGGAGGCCCCCATGCAGGCTTTCCATGCCGGTGGAAATACTGTCCATTGTGATTACGGACCGGTCTCCGACTAGCCAATGGGCACCTTGAGCCCATAGCCAGCCGGAATAACTGGCTGGTTTCATTTCTGGTTGCCTAAATTGTAATTAGGGGGTCGGAATTTAAACCGACGATTTCGGTAGGAAGGCCTCCGAACTCAGGTCGGAGGCTTTTCGACCTAGATCGTAGTAGACCCCTTTTTCTGTAAATAGAAAAAAAACTGAAATTCAAATACTACCTGCGCTTCTGGCCCAATATTTATTAAACAAAACACTTGCCAATTGATCTGCTAAAATTCTCTGAGACAGAGTCCTGTGAATCCTCAAAAAGACTATTAAGTCTTGTTTTGTTTAAACCATTGAACTGCCCCACCACATTTAAAAATCTACAGTTTGCATAATGCCCGGAAAATGAAAAACCATATTATGCATTCTAACTGAAGAGGAAATGATCCCGACAGGTAATTTTAATGTGGGCTCTAAAGTTGTCTCTTCTTCCACTGTTCCAATCGCTGTCCTGTGCCCCTGAGTTTGGGTCTAGTTCCCCCCTTTTGTCCAATTATTAACCAGAGAGAAACACTTTGCACTTTTACTGGATAACTCGTTCTCTGGGTCATGGTCTTAGTGAGTGCATAGGAGTGAACTTTTGCACATTCTGCCCAGTAGACAGATCTGTGCATGTGTGATAAATTACGAGTGCAGGAGTGCCTATTCATAGGGTTAACAAACAGATGAAATTCTGAATATGTGGTTCTACTGCTCGTTTTAATGCTTAAATGCTGTTGATGAGATATTCCATCAGGCACACTACCTCAGGAGTGTGCATGAAGGGAGCATCTCGTCATGAGTAGAGGCACAAGCTAACCTATGTCAATTACATTACCTGCAGTATGGCATGCTAAATTCATTAATTGACTCAGGTTTTTTGACCATGCAAAAGTACTATACTTACTCAAAAGTGTAAGAGTAATTTACACATGTAAATTGCTCAAAAGTGTAACTTACCTTTGTGAAAAGCCCCTGTAGTTTGTGAATACCACCAGGTCCTTTACTTTTGTAAAGACATATAAGTTACACTTCCGGAGTACATTTACACTTATTTGGGAATAGTAAAAAAAAAATGAACTTACTCAAGAATTTAAGTTACCTTTGTGAGTCAGGCCCTGTGTATTTAGTGACTACAGGAAATAGTTACAAATTGGTCTTGCTTATGGCCTGCTTGCTACCTTCATTCTCTGTCAAAATGTGCTGGAGGGGATATGCACCACATTATGACAGATTACCCTCACCTGCAACCCCTATGACCCTTAAAGGTTCTGAAAGTGCCCTTTAGGGATATTAGCAGAGCCTGCCCCAGCATGTTTAACCCAGTGTTCAAAAGAAGATATGCTCAAACAGTCTTATGAATGGACTGAGTGAGACAGAGACATGAACAGATAGGGGCAGATTTATGTTCCCTGGAGCATCCCTGCAAATCTGCAGGGATGCGCCAGGGAAGATGCATCACGCAAGTTTGCCCTTGCGCCACCGCAGATGCGCCACATTTATAATGCGGTGCATCGTGGCGCAAGGACAAGCAGATGCGTGACGCATCTGCCGGCGTAAGGTTAGCGCAGTGCTGAAGTTGTGTCGCAAGCGTGAGGCAACTCCAGCACTGTTCCAACCTGCCCTATCCCTAACATGGTGCGTCACGCCTTACGCCTGCTTGAAGCAGGCGTAAGGATTTGACGCACCAGCATCGGAAAAGTGACTGCGTGAAATCTTGAAGATTTCACTGCGTCACTTTTCCGAGGCTTTTTCCGACGTAACGCCCACCCTGCATACATTAAACCTGACATGGGTTTAATGTGGCGCAGGGCTTTACAACGTGACGCATCTCTCTAGATGCGTCACGTTGTAAATCTGTCGCAGCATGGCGCTAGCTTTGCGCCGCCGCTGCGTCACAAAAGTGAAGCAACAGCAGCGCAAAAGTGGCACACGGGGCTTGTAAATCTGCACTATAGTTGCTTAGCTTAGGAATTATAGGCATTTCATATGGGTAGAAGACAGATTTTCAAGGTAGGAGTAAAACACACATCACCACACTCATTACTTATCACAAAGGTTATACTTGTGCCCTACTTGACAGTTTCATGCACTGTTAAAAGAAGTCGGATGGTTCATCCGCTGTAATACAAGTGTATTACAGTCAATGCACTGCACATATCAGTGGACGAGACATCTGCCACATTTTGACAGGGTACCCTATACACCAAATCCTAAGGCCCTTAGTCTTTCTGGAAGTGCTCTACAGGGAACAGAAGATAGTCTGACAGAGTAGATGTACCCCAGTGTTCAAAAGAAGATATGCTCACACCGTCTGAGGAAAGGGCTATATGTGCATCCTCACCCCAACTTCCACACTGTGGACCAAGTTGGATTTAGCAATGTGAATGTGCTGAAAGAGCATGAAAGATAAGTCTTCCTGAGCCTAAGCAGGCAGGCATTAGTAAGGGAGCACCTGGCACCCATGGGGGATTAGTTAGGACTGTGAATGAGACAGAAACATGAACAGGTGGTTAAAGCTTAGCCTAAGCTTGCTTTGAAAGATAGCCTGTGTAGGCTCAAGAGAGATGGTCAACGTAGGAATGCCATGCAGAAGAAGGCATCAACTGCAGCATTTGGCAGTGTGTGTGTAGTCATGTTTGTGTGGCTGGTGGTTGATGTAATGTGTGGCTATTTGCTGCTGTATGAGTGGCTGTTGGCTGGCAAAATGTATCTGTGTTGACTGGCAGTATGTGTGGATGTTGGCTTGGCGATATGCGTGACATGGCTTGCTGGGGGTGTGCATGTATGGGTTCACTGACAGAATATCGACTACAAAAATATAGATCAAAAAAATATTGATGAAAAAATATAGAATGATCCTTATAAGCCCAGAATGGACTTGGCTGCGAACAATTCCAATAGATTTGCCCCACGTCAGAGAGAGAAGAACATGGCGGCCGGCGAGTAGCAGGTCGCGGAGGCTCTGTTAGATCAGGAGCAGTATCCATATTCCAAAACTTATAGGAAAGTGCGAATTACATTCTAGGATGCCGGATTTAATTCATATTTCAAATTAAGAACACGTGTACCTTCTGCCGAGTCGGGTGAGTGTGCTGATTCTGCTCGGCGGGCTGTTGTGCGGCTCTGTGAGTCTGCGGCTCTGTCCCCCGGCATCCCCGGCGTCTCTGAGGGCGGGAGCTATCGGGGCTCTCAGTGCGGCTTGGCCGGGCTGGAGGCGGTGGCGGGGGCTGCCCCGGTCGTCCGGGGAGTTCTGGCAGGAGGGGCTTTTTCGAGTGAGGTACCAGGGAGGTTGCCGGGTCTGTGTGCAGGTTGGAAGCCGCTCTGGGCACGAGCTGCTCAGGAACTAGATCGGTGGAGGAGTGCCGTTGCTGTGCTCCCTTTCCAGGGTGGAAGAGGCAGGGGCAGCACAGTTGTGGAGAAACCGAGGCAGCTTCAGCTTCAGCTCCCAAGCAAGGCGGAGTGGAGGCAAGTGAGGAGAGACACGGAGGAGATGTACGAGGCTGAGAGTCAGCGCAGAGTCTCCGGAGCGCCCCGGTTTGGCAAAGAAGGTAAGACTGAGTGGCAGAGGGGGGCAGAAGGAGGCTGTATGTCAACGAATCCAGGCTGTGGACGAACCAGGTACTCCCTCAGGAGCACTAAAAACAACTCATTCATGGATGACTGTCAAGGAGGTGTCGACACAGAAAATCCTGGAAAACAGCAAACTAAATTTAATAAAAAATCGCTAATATACAATAAATCGATAAAAGATTTAAGTGCAGTAAAAGCTAGAGCCACTAACAAAAAAAAGAGCGCTTCTTTGCCTAAAGAGCCCCCCAAGCTAACTCCCTCCCTGAGAAGCTACTTCAAAGTAACCCCCAGTGCGCTAGTATTAAAACCTATACAACAGCCCCCTATACTGGATCAAACTGACCTGGTGTCCAGTCTCCCTACCTCTAATAGATTTCTCCACCTAATGGATGAGGTCGAACTAACAGTTTCAGAGATGGTTAATGAAACCGAAAACACTTTGGTGGCAATGGAAGGGGATCAGAGTGATATAGACAATTCCACAGTGACATCAGAAAAACAGCTCCGAGATCAATCAATCAATCAATCATAGAATTTATAGAGCGCGCTACTCACCCGCGAGGGTCTCAAGGCGCTAGGGAAGGGGTGCTGCTACTGCTCGAAGAGCCAGGTCTTGAGGTGCTTCCTGAAGCTGTGGTGGTCCTGGGTCAGTCGAAGGTGAGTGGAAAGGGAGTTCCAGGTCTTTGCTGCAAGGTAGGAGAAGGATCTTCCTCCTGTGGTGGCTCTGCGGATCCGTGGGACGATGGCGAGGGCGAGGTTGGTGGACCGTAGCTGGCGGGTGGGGGTGTAGAACGTGAGTCGGTTGTTGAGGTATTCAGGGCCCATGTTGTGGAGTGCTTTGTGTGCGTGGGTGAGCAGTCTGAACGGGATCCCTTTGTTGACAAGGAGCCAGTGGAGGTTTCTCAGGTGCGTAGAGATGTGGTTGCGGCAGGGAAGGTTGAGGATGAGTCGTGCGGAGGCGTTTTGTATGCGCTGGAGACGGTTCTGGAGTTTGGCGGTTGTTCCAGCGTAGAGGGCGTTCCCGTAGTCCAGTCGGCTGGTGACGAGGGCCTGGGTGACTGTTTTTCTGGTTTCGGTGGGGATCCAGTGGAAGATCTTCCGGAGCATGTGAAGGGTGTTGAAGCATGAGGATGAGACGGCGTTGACTTGTTTGGTCATTGTGAGCGAGGAGTCTAGGATGAAGCCCAGGTTGCGTGCATGGTCCGTGGGTGTCGGTGCGGTGCCCAGCACCGGGGGCCACCAGGAGTTGTCCCAAGCCGAGGGGGATGGTCCGAGGATGAGGAACTCCGTCTTGTCCGAGTTGAGTTTGAGACGGCTGTGCTTTATCCAGTCTGCTACCTCTTTCATTCCTTCCTGGAAGTTTGGTTTGGCGGTGGCTGGGTCCTTGGTGAGGGAGAGAAACAGCTGGGTGTCGTCGGCAAAGGAGATGATGTTGATGTTGTGTTTCCGTGCGATGGTGGCGAGGGGGCTCATGTAGATATTTAAGAGAGTAGGGCTGAGCGAGGATCCTTGGGGTACGCCACAGATGATTTCGGTTGCCGATGCGCGGAAGGGGGGAAGGCGGACTCTCTGGGTTCTTCCAGTGAGGAATGAGGAGATCCATTCCAGGGCCTTCCCCTGGATGCCCGTGTTGTTGAGGCAGTGTACTAGAGATAACATGGAAGTGAATGAGAGAGGTCCCACACAGGCAATTGGAATATTACATGATGTTCATACTGGGGACGAATTTCAGACAAGTTCAATGTGTGATATGCTATAAGCTCTTGTCAAGGAAATGAAAGATAGATTCTCTACTTCGGAGAGTAATCAAGTAGACATCAAAAATTCATGTGAAAAGCTAGAAACTAAGATTGACTCACTCACTACCAGAACAATGGCGTTAGAACTTACTGTAACTGAGCTAACAAATCAGATAGAAGAGAACAAAAATAATATAGCGGTATTAAAAGGAAAAGATCTGGAAACACAAGATAAATTAGAATCGTTAGAAAATTCTCAGAGGAGAAACAACATTTGTTTGCTCAAAGTTCCAGAAGGAGTAGAAGGTAGCAAAATAAAAGAGTACGTAGCAAAATTAATAAAACAAGCAACACGTATTGAATGCTCGGAGGAGGCCCTAATGGCAGATATGCAGAGAATACAAAGGGATCCTTTTAGGCTAAATCCAAACAAAACAAGGCCAAGGAAAATCCTAGTACATTTCTTGACATATACCTTGAAAGAGGAAATACTTTACAAAGTACTAAAATTAAACTCTCTGACTGTAGATGACATAACTTTTCAGATAACATCAGATGTCTCAGCTATCACAGCTTCAAAGCAATGGGAACTGGGAAAACTGCTGGAACCGTTCAAAAAATTGGGTGCTAATGCACAATTAAAATTCCCAGCCTCATTAAAAGTAATGCACAACAACAGCATGAGGATATTTAGAAGAGTGGAAGAGGCGGAGTCTTTTCTACTGTCTATTTCAGGGTGGGGGGGAGAGTCAGAAAAATAGCAACGCCCGGGATATGGATGACAGCAAAAGTCAAATATTAAGCTCCTGACCTAAGAAGAGGTGCCCCACAGGCCTAGGTAGTGGCCATCGAGGAGGTTAAGGGGGTTCTTCGGGGGGGTTCACTAAAGGGGTGGACGGCTTGGAGCACTGCATGGGGAGCAGTGGGAGAGAAAAAAAAGTTGAGGTCCAAATCCTCATTGCACAATAATAGAAGTTTTTGATAGGAGTACAGATCAAGGGTATGGCCAGCCCTGTGAGTAATCAGATTTTTGGGTTAAAGGTGCTCTCCTGGAATCTAAATGGATTAAGAACTAAATATAGGATGGAAAAAATATTTCAATACTTAAAAGATGTACCTGAGCAGATCCTTATTCTGGAAGAGACACACTTGTTGGAAAGTGAAATAAAGTCTCTTTGTAAGTCTAGAAGATGGATTCAAAGTGTTATCTGTACTTCGCAAAAACACTCCACTAAGGGAGTTGCTATAATTTAAAAAAAATCCAGCTATTTCTCTCGAGACAAGCACAGTGGATAAAATGGGGAGATGGGTCATTGCTAGGGTCAAATGCCATACATTTAAGTTTACAGTGGCGGGTTATTATGGCCCAAACACGGATGATCCAGGACCCTTTTGAGATCTGTTGTCTGAACTATTAAAATATACATACCCGCTAATACTGGCGGGAGATTTTAATGTGGTCCTGGATCAGACTCTTGATAAATCACAGAGAAGCAGAGCTATATTTAACCACAAAATGGCGACAATGATTAAAAACACAATGAAACAACTTGCATGGTATGACGTTTTGACGAACAAGATGGGCAAGAAAAGAGGATATACATTCCACAATAAGAAACATAATCATAAATCCAGAATAGATTATTTTCTTCTAAATACAATGTTAAAAAAATGGGTTCAGGACGTCAACCATGTAGGGGAACATCTCTCTGATTACTCAGCTGTCTCCCTACCACTCAAGATACCAGTCAGACCAATTTCCAGAAGATGGACGGTGGAGCGTGCCATCTTTCTGGAAGAAGAAATAATTGAGAAATTAACATCAGAAACAGAGGCTTTTTTTCAAATAAATCTGGGGAGTGCCCCGATACACATGGTTTGATACGCATATAAGTGTTTCCTAAGGGGTTTAATAACATCCACACAGTTTGCTAGGCAGAAAAAATATAAAGCAGAAGTTGAAGGAATTGAAAAAGAAATACAAAATAACGAAAATCATATCAATACACATCAGTGCTCTCCCTCAGACACTAATGCACTAGCAAGGGTACAATCTCTTAGGTCGGATCTGGCCGCAGTCCTTGATTTAAGACTGAAAAGGAAATGGCAAGCCAGTAAACTAGCTCATTTTGAGTATGGAGAAAGTTGTGGGAAACTCCTGGCATGGAAGACCAAGCAAGACCTGGCCAGAGGCACCATCCATGAGCTAGAATCTGTTGTTCCAGGAGACACACTTAAGACAACAGATGAAATTGAAAAGGCCTTTCAGTCTTATTTCGAGGAAGTATACTGCGAGGATCTGAATGTCCAAGATGGAGAAATAAAAGAGTGGATGGGTCACACTCCCATTAACATGATCCCCGACGATAAGGCACAGAATATGGATTTACCAATTTCGAGAACCGAAATTGGTGGAGCCATTGATCTGGGTAAAAATGGGAAAGCCGCGGGCCCCGATGGGTTACCTGCGGAATTATATAACGTTTTAAGGGATGTTCTTGCCCCAGTGTAGATGGCATTATTTGCCCACATTTTTGAAAAAGGAGGAGATATTCCTCCTTCCTGGAATGAAGCCACGGTTTCGCTAATCCCTAAACCCTCCAAATCACATAGGGGCATATCAACAAGGGCATTATCTCTGCTTTTTTGGCTTTAAAAGCCAAAAAAGCAGAGATAAAACTAGCACCCTATCAACAACAGGGTGCTAACATGCAAATTTGCATGTTAGCACCCTTTTACTCTACGCTTCCCCTTGCATCTCTAATGAGATGCAAAGGAGGCGTTCCAGAGTAAAATAATAGGAGAAATGTCACTAAGCGACATTTCTCCTATTATCAAGAATATCGCTAACCCTGTTAGAGACAAAAAAAGCAGCGCTAACCTCGGTTAACGCTGCTTTTTTACGTCTGGTATTTTTCTGACTTAGCCATGATATCCTATGGAAGGAGGATATCATGGCTAAGTTTGTCTGTCCCTATCAACAAGCTAACGTGAGATTATCGCTGGGTTTCCAGCGATAATCTCACGTTAGCCACTTAGCGTGAGGATTTTTATCGCTATTGAGATAAGTGTTGCTAATAGCACGCTATCTCAGCGATAAAAATCCACGCTAGCCGGCGATAATTATCCTAGCGCTAAGTGCGCTTAGCGATAATTATCGCCGGTTGTTGTTGATATGCCCCCAAGATCTTGTCTTGTCTTGTCTCTGAGGTCGGGAGCTATCGGGGCTCTCGGTGCGGCTCGGCTGGGCTGGAGGCGGTGGCGGGGGCTGCCCCGGTCGTCCGGGGAGTTCTGGCAGGAGTGGATTTTACGAGTGAGGTACCAGGGAGGTTGCCGGGTCTGAGTGCGGGTTGGAAGCCGCTCTGGGCACGAGCTGCTCAGGAACTAGATCGGTGGAGGAGGGCCGTTGTTGTGCTCCCTCACAACAACAGCATGAGGATATTTAGAAGAGTGGAAGAGGCGGAGTCTTTTCTACTGTCTATTTCAGGGTGGGGGGGAGAGTCAGAAAAATAGCAACGCCCGGGATATGGATGACAGCAAAAGTCAAATATTAAGCTCCTGACCTAAGAAGAGGTGCCCCACAGGCCTAGGTAGTGGCCATCGAGGAGGTTAAGGGGGGTTCTTCGGGGGGGTTCACTAAAGGGGTGGACGGCTTGGAGCACTGCATGGGGAGCAGTGGGAGAGAAAAAAAAGTTGAGGTCCAAATCCTCATTGCACAATAATAGAAGTTTTTGATAGGAGTACAGATCAAGGGTATGGCCAGCCCTGTGAGTAATCAGATTTTTGGGTTAAAGGTGCTCTCCTGGAATCTAAATGGATTAAGAACTAAATATAGGATGGAAAAAATATTTCAATACTTAAAAGATGTACCTGAGCAGATCCTTATTCTGGAAGAGACACACTTGTTGGAAAGTGAAATAAAGTCTCTTTGTAAGTCTAGAAGATGGATTCAAAGTGTTATCTGTACTTCGCAAAAACACTCCACTAAGGGAGTTGCTATAATTTAAAAAAAATCCAGCTATTTCTCTCGAGACAAGCACAGTGGATAAAATGGGGAGATGGGTCATTGCTAGGGTCAAATGCCATACATTTAAGTTTACAGTGGCGGGTTATTATGGCCCAAACACGGATGATCCAGGACCCTTTTGAGATCTGTTGTCTGAACTATTAAAATATACATACCCGCTAATACTGGCGGGAGATTTTAATGTGGTCCTGGATCAGACTCTTGATAAATCACAGAGAAGCAGAGCTATATTTAACCACAAAATGGCGACAATGATTAAAAACACAATGAAACAACTTGCATGGTATGACGTTTTGACGAACAAGATGGGCAAGAAAAGAGGATATACATTCAACAATAAGAAACATAATCATAAATCCAGAATAGATTATTTTCTTCTAAGTACAATGTTAAAAAAATGGGTTCAGGACGTCAACCATGTAGGGGAACATCTCTCTGATTACTCAGCTGTCTCCCTACCACTCAAGATACCAGTCAGACCAATTTCAAGAAGATGGACGGTGGAGCGTGCCTTCTTTCTGGAAGAAGAAATAATTGAGAAATTAACATCAGAAACAGAGGCTTTTTTTCAAATAAATCTGGGGAGTGCCCCGATACACATGGTTTGGTACGCATATAAGTGTTTCCTAAGGGGTTTAATAACATCTATACAGTTTGCTAGGCAGAAAAAATATAAAGCAGAAGTTGAAGGAATAGAAAAAGAAATACAAAATAACGAAAATCATATCAATACACATCAGTGCTCTCCCTCAGACACTAATGCACTAGCAAGGGTAGAATCTCTTAGGTCGGATCTGGCCGCAGTCCTTGATTTAAGACTGAAAAGGAAATGGCAAGCCAGTAAACTAGCTCATTTTGAGTATGGAGAAAGTTTTGGGAAACTCCTGGCATGGAAGACCAAGCAAGACCTGGCCAGAGGCACCATCCATGAGCTAGAATCTGTTGTTCCAGGAGACACACTTAAGACAACAGATGAAATTGAAAAGGCCTTTCAGTCTTATTTCGAGGAAGTATACTGCGAGGATCTGAATGTCCAAGATGGAGAAATAAAAGAGTGGATGGGTCACACTCCCATTAACATGATCCCCGACGATAAGGCACAGAATATGGATTTACCAATTTCGAGAACCGAAATTGGTGGAGCCATTGATCTGGGTAAAAATGGGAAAGCCGCGGGCCCCGATGGGTTACCTGCGGAATTATATAAAGTTTTAAGGGATGTTCTTGCCCCAGTGTTGATGGCATTATTTGCCCACATTTTTGAAAAAGGAGGAGATATTCCTCCTTCCTGGAATGAAGACACGGTTTCACTAATCCTTAAACTCTCCAAATCACATAGGGGCATATCAACAAGGGCTTTATCTCTGCTTTTTTGGCTTTAAAAGCCAAAAAAGCAGAGATAAAACTAGCACCCTATCAACAACAGGGTGCTAACATGCAAATTTGCATGTTAGCACCCTTTTACTCTACGCTTCCCCTTGCATCTCTAATGAGATGCAAAGGAGGCGTTCCAGAGTAAAATAATAGGAGAAATGTCGCTAAGCGACATTTCTCCTATTATCAAGAATATCGCTAACCCTGTTAGAGACAAAAAAAGCAGCGCTAACCTCGGTTAACGCTGCTTTTTTACGTCTCGGTATTTTTCTGACTTAGCCATGATATCCTATGGAAGGAGGATATCATGGCTAAGTTTGTCTGTCCCTATCAACAAGCTAACGTGAGATTATCGCTGGGTTTCCAGCGATAATCTCACGTTAGCCACTTAGCGTGAGGATTTTTATCGCTATTGAGATAAGCGTTGCTAATAGCACGCTATCTCAGCGATAAAAATCCACGCTAGCCGACGATAATTATCCTAGCGCTAAGTGCGCTTAGCGATAATTAACGCCGGTTGTTGTTGATATGCCCCCAAGATCTTGTGATTCATATAGACCCATCTCTCTGCTCAATATTGATTATAAGATCTATGCAAAAATATTGACAGAGAGGTTAAATGGGGTAGCGGAGTGTCTTTTGCACAGAGACCAAAAGGGGTTTGTTAAAGGAAGAGGAATAACAGAGCTTACTTACAACTTGATAGGGGCAATCGATATAGCTACAGTATGCAAACTTCCATTAGCCATAATAATGATAGACGCAACAAAGGCTTTTGGTAGAGTCAATTGGGTCTATTTAAAATATATACTAAAGGCGTACAACTTAGGAAATAATTTCCATAGATCAATCTCTCTGATATATCAAGCACCCATAGCAAGAATTTTAGTTAACGGAAACCTATCTGCTCCTGTCAAAATCCAGAGAGGCACCAGGCAGGGATGTCCCCTATCCCCGATGCTTTTTAACTTGTATATTGAACCTTTAGCGGAAAAATTAAGAAGACACTCAGATATACAATCTTTTAGATTCAATGATTGGGAAAAAAAGGTGGCTTTATACGCTGATGATGCAATGGTTTTCACATCAGATCCAAATGTCTCAATTCCATTAATATATCATGAAGCAAAAAAGTTTGGAGACATTTCAGGATATGAAATTAATGCCACAAAAACAGAATGTATGACATGGAATCTGAGTACCTGTGTCCATCAAACGAAGAATGTGATTAGGTATCTAGGTATACTGATCACCCAAAATATCGCAGAGATTCCAGAATTAAACCTCCAAAAGATCGCGAAGGAAATACAAAATTCCTTAACGGGTTGGGCCTACCTGCCTTTAACTCTGATAGGTAGAGTAAACGTAATAAAAATGATGCTTCTACCGAAGGTAATTTTTATACTACAGAATATCCCTTTGGCATTTAATGAAAAAAGTTTAAGATCTCTTCAGTCCAAACTTAACACTTTTATTTGGGCTTCAAAAGCAATCAGAATATCATGAAAGAAGCTTCGCAGAAAAATAACCAAGGGGGGGGTTATGATTACCTGACTAAGGGGCCGATTCCGATCCGGGTCAAATGGGAACCGAATGCGATCCGGCCTGAAAAACTACGAGCCGTACGTGTGTTTTCTGGCCGACTCGCACAGCTGTATGAGCGAGCAAGTACGATGCGAGCTACGTGAGATTCACCGACCGAGTCGTTTCCGGGTCCGAACCGCTCGGTACGTCTCGGTCGGAAGCTAACCGTGGCGTGCAATGGATGCGATTTACAACCGAGCCAGTATGATGCACGCTTCGGACAGTCTGTGCGAGCTGGAGTGTCCGGTTCGCAAAAGCTCCCGGAGTCGGACTTTGGGGGTCGGACCCCCTGACACCCACAGCCCTACGACATGGACACAGGGGGAGACCTATGGGTCTCCCCAACACAGGCATGTACGGTGCGGATGGCACCGACGCGTACCCACTGTAGGGGTCGCACTTGTTCAAGACGTACCCATTAAGTCAATGGGAGTGCATGTACGTGTCGTACAACTGGCTCCCATTGACTTCTATGGGTGTCCGACCGAACCGAGTCCGACAGCATACGTGCGCATCGTACTCGCTCGGTCGGACTGTAGGGGTCCGGCTCGGTCGGAAAACACTCCGGATCCGACTCGGCCGGAGTGCTTCCCGACCAAGATCGGAATTGGCCCCTTAGTTTTATATGCCAGGGCATTTTCCTTGAGGGTAGGGAAACAATTTTTGGACATCCCAGATGGTTCGGATGTGGGATTAATGTTCAAAGTGATGCTCTCGGATGTTGAAGATGGAAGTCAAGGCTTTCTATATAAATAGGAAGATCCGAGATTTTTCAAAAAAGTCCGATTAAAAATACTTCGTGAACTTGCTGGTTTATGGGCAAATGTCAGAAAAGTTCTGAAGATTAGTTATTTTAATGCTCTTGCCCCCATTTGGAATGCTCCAGGTTCACCAGGATGGACTAAAGATTCCATGTCAACTCCTTTGATAGATGCTGGTATCCGATGTTGGGGACAATTAGTAGAAGAAAAATCTTTGCTATCATGGGAAGAGTCGACGTTACTCACTGATAATAGACTCTCAAAATTTAAGTACTGGCAACTAAGAAGTTGGCATCAGAATATTGGGACAGAGGTGGCAATGAATTAGAAAATGTACTTTGGAAAAAAACTGGGAAAAAGAAGGAGATATCAACCTTGTATTGGCAAATGTTGGACCTGGAAGAAGGAGAATTTAATCTACCAAAGGAGCTGTGGGGAGAGAGCTTGCCCGGCTTTCAACTTGAAGATATATGGCAAGTATCTCATGACATTCTATATACCATGGTACAGCCTGCATATTTGCGAAGGAACCATATTTTCTGTGTTCACAGGGTGTACTGTTCTCCCCATAAACTCGCAAAGTTCTCGAAGGGTCCAGCGCCTAAGTGCCCAAAGTGCCTTCTTCGTGAAGCCGATGATACTCATATGTTTTTTAACTGCCCTAAATTACATCATTATTGGGGGGAGATAAAAAAAGATATTGAGGATATGATGGGTCTAAACATTCAGGTAAGCCCACTTTTAGTATGTTTTGGTCTGTTACCAGAGTATAAGTTCCTTTCCAGATGGGAAAATAAGCTATGTTTATATCTGATCTTGCTTGCAAGAAGAGAAATTTGCAAAAAATGGATAAAGGATATATCCCCTACTTTTCTAGACTGGGTTATTTCTATTAAATATACAATGAAATTGGACAGAGTTAAATTGGATAAGAAAACATTTAACAACAATAGGGATAATAGAATAGATTTCTGGGGTCCATGTGAGGTTTGGTTGGGCACTCTTGATCAATAAAGACTCTGGTCCAATGATTAAGCCTAACACTTGGCATACTTCATCTCTCTGGTTCTACATGGCACCCAGGTTTTAGAACAACCATACCGAGAGGTTTTGTGTAAAGCAATTCCAATTAGTTACAGAGCTCTCCAGTTGGTGCTGTTTGAGAGGGAGGCCATAGGAGTGATTTTAATAGCTCTGTATTATCTAATGGCGAATGAGGACTGTAGTAAAGGAAAAGCACTATACATTTACCCAACGAGGTAGCACTTACTGATTAGCCAGTAGAATCCTTGATGGAGCTCTGTGCATCCATGAGTTTCTCGAGTGCAATCCCTGTGTTGTTCCTGACACCAGGAGGTTCTGTCTCCTCATCTGCTGCTCTGATCCGACTCTGGCCCTTTATAAACAAGAGGCATGTGAACTGCATGGAAGCTCTCCCGTTTGGCCCCACACCCCCCACCCCAGCGGTGTGCATCGTCTTCCCGCCCTTTCCCCCACTATGATGGACAGCTCACTCGAGGGACCCAGCGCCCGTCAGCGCTGTGGCAATGTTACAGACACACATGGTCGCTGTAGACAATTCTTCTGGCCCTTTACGCAGCTGTAGTGTAGGAAAAGCACTATACATTTACCCAACGAGGTAGCACTTACTGATTAGCCAGTAGAAAGTACTCCAGTTGAGTAGAGGTATTGCACAAAATGTTGGAATCTTCTTGGGTAAATATGCAGGGCAGGATTCATTCTGGCACGATGCTCCTGTCACAAAAATGAAACCCCAACAGGAAGCACTTGTATTTGACCTTCAACTCGGGCACCTGCTTTATTTATTTATATCTGTAAGTCTTACAGATATGAATAAAGCAGGTGCCTGAGTTGAAGGTCAAATTCAGTAACGCATTAATCAGCACACAAAAATCTCCGCGATCACGCAAAATTTCACGTGATCGCAGAGATTTATTGCCGTTTCGCGATATTTTGCAAAAGGCACTTTCGCAAAGTCCGCCCACCCTGATCGATGGATCAGCTACTAACCCCCATAAGCTGCAATATTTCGAGCGAGTCCTGGGAAAATCATTTCTCAAAAATGTATGCTACCCCCCAACCAGAGCTTGACCAATATGATTATGGCCCATTTACCACCGTCGAGCTAACCATTTCTGAGGTAGAAGAGGCCATCCAACAGAGGATTGGGAACAAAGCACCTGGCCCAGATGGGTTACCAATTGATTTAATAAAATGGAAACCAGACTTCTGGGCCCCGCTACTTTTGAATGTTTTTAACAGTTTAACCCACGTTACACTACCAGACACATGGGCTAAGAGTATCATAGTTCCAATTTTAAAAAAAGGAGATCGGTCCCAGCCTAGTAATTATAGGCCGATCTCACTAATTGATAATACCCTAAAAATATTGGGGAGAGTCTTGTATAATAAAATTTCAACCTGGACAGAGGAAAATAGTATCTTAGAGAACTGTCAGCTATTCTTCCGTAGCAAGGTGGGTACCAACGAACAATGTCTCAACCTTAATTTGGTTATTGGGAAATACACCATTGCACGGAAGTCTCCGGTCTATTTGTCCTTTATGGATTTGTCCTCAGTGTTTGACCTTGTTAATAGGTCAAAGCTCTGGGCAATCCTTTAGGCATATGGCTTGGACGAGCCTCTGGTACATTTTCTAGCACACCTCCATAAAGACCTTCAGGCACAGGTGCGGATCGGCATGGGGGATGAGGTTTCAGGAGCCATTAAAGTAGGAAGGGGGGTCAGACAGGGTTGTGTCTTGGCCCCCCTCCTTTTTATTATTTATATTAATGGGCTGAACAATCTGCTTAAAACCTCGACCCATGAGGTTCCTATGATTAATGGTAAAACTCTCCCCGTACTATTATAAGCAGATGGCGTGGTCCTCATAGGCCGCACTCCGAACTCCCTACGTAATTTAGTACAGACCTTTGTTGGGTACATGGATAGCTTGGACCTATGTGTCAATTTTAAAAAGTCATTTTTAATGTCCTGTGGTCCTGGGAAGCGACAGCTAAGCTCTATTGTAGTGGGTAGCCAGAAACTGACAAGCACCCGTACATTTCCCTATCTTGGGTTGGTCTTTGCTGCAAACGGCTCCTGAACTGAGCACCTTGCTCACTCCAGGAGCAAGTTCTCAAAGGCCACCAATTCAGTCCTTAGCCTTCCCCGCCCAAAGACCACTGGTGCCATATCAGCCATCTTAAAAATTTTTAAATTACAGTCTGTCCCTGTGGCCACTTATGGGGCTGAGATTTGGGGTATCACAAATTGTTCCTGCATCCAGCAGGAAGAAAATAGGTTCTGCAGGAAACTTTTGGCTATCTATACCCCACAATATATCTGCCACAGAGAACTTAACCTTAATTTTATATCGGATTGTATACTGGCTGCCTCCCTCACTAGAGAGATTATTAATGACTGCCTCATGTGTGAGAAAGGGATGAAAATTCCTTGGTTGAGTGGAGTACACCAAAGCTTGCACAGTGTCAATAAAGAAATTATTTCTTAAACCCAAATATAGCTGACACCGAGCCAAAAAAGGAGCTAAGGGATGTTCTCTACTCTTTATATAATACAGAAAGGATTGGTCTGGAATCCAAGAAATCTTCTGTTCTTAGTTATATGTCTATCGAACAGTATCACCATCCCCTACCTATATATCTTACCCTACGCATGGGCCATTGGGAAAGGATCCTATTATTCCGTCTTAGAGCAGGAACTGTCAGATTTGCACTGTGCTTCCCTCTTGGTTACCACCCTAATCTCGATCACGTACCATGCCCTTGTGATGGGGTGAGTGGCCAATCAATTTTACATTTTTTATTTTTCTGTAAGCATTATATAAAATATACAAAATGGCTTTTAAAACCATTTTTTTTAAAAAGAAGACCTATTAGTCTGGATAACGCCTATTTGTGCTTAGTTTACCTGGCCGATAAAGAGCTGAATTTCCGTATAAGCACCTTTTTGAGAACTGCTACTAGAGCACGTAAGACTATGCCCAATCCCTGAGTTCTTATTTGATTGACTATCTCCGTGTAATTTTTAGTTGATACAATGTTTTATTAACAGTAAATTATCTACTCATTACCAATGAAGTACTTTTTTAACCTGCCATTTAATTTATCAAATGCTATAGTCATATCACTTCAAATGTTTTATCACCATGTACTGTCAACCCTCCATTTGTTATTTATTTTGTTATGATGTTGTGCTTTTATGGGTACCAAGTTACCCGAATAAAGTTTATGAACTGAACTGACTGATTAAAAAATAAAATTAATATAAAAAAATTAAGTAGATTTATTATAAATAAAAATATATAACAAATAAACTAACAAACTTCAACCAATGCATAATAATTAGCATATATATTTACTTAAAAATAATTAATAAACTATTAATTTAAATTTATTTTATCATTTAAACTGATATAAATATTACCTACTGGCAGTCGTGAGAAATTTCGATTTCCGATCGCGATCGAATCGACACGCCATTTTGTGCTCCGCCGCCATTTTGTGTTGCCATCACTCAGGCAGCACGGCGAACAAAGTCTATTCTGCTTTTTCTGCCGCTTCGTGTTAAAAACAGCCTTTCTGCCTCTATTTGCAAAGCTGGTGTTAGGACTGTCCTCTGCTAGCATTCTCTCGTTTCACAAATGTCCTCCAAGACACACAAGCGTATCTCGCCACCTGCAAGTTAGTTACGAATCCGTTAATAAATTAGTTTGAGGGAGGGGTGACAAACATAGTTGGAGGAGAGGTTTCTTTGAGTCATCTGACACTTTTGTTTTCCAATCTCTCCTATTGGTTCTGTCCTGTCCTGTTTTCCAACTTTCCTTATTGGCTCTTTCTTGTATGTTCTGGGAGTGTATTTGGTTAATGTATATGTTACCTATATGGTATATAAGTTTGTGCGCCACAGAGTGAAGTGGCAGTCTCCTAAGAACCTACCTTATGTACTTCTGGGATAACTGTACTAGCTGCAGCTAATAAATCTGATCTTCTAACGCCGACAGAGTGTCCCGTGTCTCTGTGTAGCTGAGCAGGTGAATCCAGGAGATTAAGGCGTACCCTGCGCCGCCAGGCCCAATAGGTTCTGGTTCTTCAACTGGCGCCCAACGTGGGGCTGCTTCAGTGGTACCGGTTCTGCCCGAAGGTCGTGAGGAACCCCGCAAGAAAATTCCAGAGGGTTCGCGAGCCACGTTAAGCGACCCCTGTATGTCGAAAGTGGTCCGAAGGTCTTTTGCAGCGCGGTTACTCCTTCCTGACGCCTACTGACGACCGCTGCCCTGACTGCCGCCCTGCCTTGGCCCTTCCTTTGATGATGTATGGTAAGGCGAGATGATAGACGGGCCTCTGTTGGTGTGAGAAGACGTCCTTAGGTAAGTATCTTCGTGGGTCGCGCCCACAATTTTTCCTTTGTTTTCTTAGTATTTGTGGTCCTTAGATTCGACTACTGCAATAGCCGAAGCCGAGGGTAAGTGCATTTGTGCTGCGTAAACTGAGTTTTACCCCCTTGAAGTTTGTGAACAGTCCGGTGAAATCACGAGATGCCTGGTCTGACTAAGTTTGGAAAATTTTGTTGCTTTGGTTGTAAAGAGATTCCCGACTTGAGGACTCCTGTCCGATTCCTTCGGTTGGAACTCCCACATATGAGCTCTATTCGAAACATGGTATTGGCCCCGTTGCCTTTAACGAGGCATGGACCCGATACACGAAGAAAGATGGTGTTCTAAAATGGCCAGAAAATGGTAGCTTTGATCCCGATGTGCTAGATAATTTAGAAGCAGTTCTATTCAAAAGAAAAGCCCGGCCGGCAATGTTTGACTCTTTCCGCCTTTGGCGTAAGGAAGCAAAACAGAAAGAAATTAAGCAAGCAAAACGAGATAGAAAAGCACAGGGTATGACAATTATACAGGCTGCCCAACAATTCAAAGATGATGAAATTGATAATGCGACTCAAATTTCAGAGAGACAGCATTGCATGGCGATAGATAAATGCTATCCGGTATTGCCTGTTTCCCCTTCCGATAATAAGAAAGATATAGAAGTAGATCCCCTAATGTCCCATTTATTGAGGTTGCCTCCGCCCTATGCACAAAATGCCAATGCACCCCAATTGTTACAGCCTATTAAGCCGCCAGCGGTACCTCCGCCTGTTCCGGCTCTTCCACATTTGCCTCCTCCAGTATTACCACCTCTAACTTCAACTTCTTTGCCCTCATCTCCTGATCTTAGATCTCCTTTGCCTTCTGCTCCTCCTACAATTATCGGTTCTCCTCCTGTCAGTTCTCCAATTCTTATGTCTAATTCTCCGTCTGTGCGTAAGCGTCTCACAGACACTGTCACTGGTATTTTATCTCCTTTCTTTGAAGCTTTAAATGTGTCTCCGGCTTTTGCTCGAAGACAGTCTCGTAGTCAGTTCCCAGATTTTGAAGAACGAGAAAGGTTGGACTCTCTTGCACGTAAATGGATCAAAAAGGGTCCTCAATACAGTGTGCTTGATATTATGTCTACTTTTTCACAATGGAATGCGCCTACGCAAAGATATGTTTTTAACGCAATGTGCGATACTCTCATTAAAGAATGGGAAGATGTGAATTCGAGTCCGATCCCACAAGATCTGTTAGATGTTCAGACTGATTTTGATAAAGGACTTGTTGTGGGTTCCAAGGTTGAGAAAGCTGTAAGGACACTTATTTCTTATAGATCCTTATTGTCCTCTCAGGCTTTCCTTGATTCTGATCCGTCGGTTAGACTGACGTTGAAAAATTATCCCATGAGAGAGGTTCCTCCAGTATGGAAGGAAGAGGTTGCAGCAGTAGGTGCTAATCCACTTATTCCTGCTCATTTTCAGAGTATATGGGTACATGTCCCTTGGAAGAGATCTGAAGTTTTGGCCCTTAAACAGACTCTACCGGATCCTCGTAAGAACCCTGCGGGTTATTATAAAGAACTATCACAGACAGTTGATGCTTGCATCATGAATCTAGCTGATATTGATATGTTGATGGGAAATGTAGTCCCACAGACAATATGGGCTAAGATTCGTAAGGAGGATCACGCCCAGGAATGAGGCGCTACTTGAGATATTATAACTGCCACAGATAGAGATCAAGTGGGTGGTGCAAAGCCTGATGCTTTGATTTCGGAACTCCCTGGTAGGATTATTACATTAAAGAAAACGATGATGCCTGCATTGAGAGTTAACTGGGATAAACTAGCAGCATGCAAACAAAAGAAATATGAGTGTCTCTGATTTCTTTACTCGTTTCGAAGAGACATTTATTGATCACAGTGGTCAAGATATGGCTACAGAGGGTGGACAGCGATTATTTGAGGACAAATTCGTATTTAATTTGCTTCCCGAGCTGTCACACAAATTGAAAGATTCAGAAAGTTCATGGGCTGTTTCTTCTTCTGCCCAGATATTGGCTACTGCACAATATTATGAAAACAGAGATAAAGAAGAAAAAGAAAAGCAAGAGAAAAAGACGAAAGAATTAAAAACGAAGGTTCTCTTGCAACAAGCTTATCCTCCTCGTTATGCTCAGCCTCATTTACAACAGCATTCGCAGTTTCAGAGGTTGTATCAAAAACCTGAGCCATACATTCCGTGACCTTTGTTAGGACCTAATCAATGTGCCTATTGTAGAGAAGAAGGTCATTTTAGGAATAGTTGTCCGGTTTTATTGCAGCGCAATGGAGCATTATCTGCTCCACGAGGTCGTGCTGGCCTCCAGTCAGCAAACAGAGGTAGAGGTCGGGGTGTGTTGACTCAAGAACAGCGTGCCCTTCCTTCTCCCAATTCCATGAACTACTTTGACCAACAAAATGTTAGGTCTACTCAGTACTACAATGAAATCATTATATTGAAAATGGAAATGAAAGTCTTCATGCCAACTAGGACAGCCATGGACAAAGTAAGGGAGTTGTGTCGATTCCAGTAGACCAGAATGGACCTTATAAAGTCAAAATACACCTGAGCACACCCAAGGAGAGTCACTATAATCCAAAGGTTTAGTCAAAACCTCAGCAACATGAACAATAGTCAATTGTTAGAGTGTCCATTTTTTCGCAATCGGATATAAAGAAGTTTCCCAATCAGGTCCTGTTGCAGATTATTTTATTCATCAAACAACAACGCAGAGCAGCAGCAGCCGACGCGCGTTTCGCCCACTGGGCTTTTTCAAGGCTGCAGGAAAATACATATAAAACAATAATTGTACAATCATCGAATATGATCCGTGGAAGTCACCACAGTGTTTAAACACATAGAGATGCCCTTAGATACCACAATTCAAATTTGAAAATAAAAAAACAAAAATACACATCTATTGTAACATTCTGTCATTGGTTACGTATTTTCCCGTCCACATAGACATCGAACAGACGTGGGAAGTGCAACTCCAAACCTCTAATGACATGATTGGACAGGAAAACACATGATTATTTACCCATGAATAAGGATAAAGCATTATTCATATTGTGAACAAGGAAACAACATCCTGGTTATATTATAGAAAGCAGCACGCTATGTTAAGTTTGCCCATCGTCATGCATGAATCTAGAAAACTGTAAATAGGCCTTTGTAAGCATCCTCTTGAGGCAATTAAAATCCCACATGACCAGATCTGGTGGAAACCAGATTGTATGTCCGCAATACAAAGACAGTTTCTTCTATATGTCATCATGACACTCCAAAAGTCAATAACAAAGACACAATAAATAAACCACTACCGCCACCAATACACCGATAGTGCAATGGAAAAACTTTGTGAACAATACTTAACATTGCAGATATTCCTCTCACCTAGTAAATCATAACAACGTCTCCTAAGTTGATTAAAGTCGTGCATTGTATATCCATCTCTTTCTGGATTAATTCTGAAAAGAAAGCACAAAAACAAAGGGACAAATGTTGAACCGGAAACCTGATATAGATGTGAGTTATGTAATGCTCACATGAATATTGGAAGTCATATCAGACCTTGATAAGCCCTTATCAAGGTCCGATACCTGGTTCCTAGACCTGAGGGGGAACCCCAATCACAACACGTGATACGGCTCGATCACTACGTGTCCCAGGCTACCTTTTAAATACTCGACAAGAAGATCAAAGTGGACACGGATTAAACAGGGTGAGAACCAGTTGTAATAATGACTTCCAATATTCATGTGAGCATTACATAACTCACATCTATATCAGGTTTCCGGTTCAACATTTGTCCCTTTGCTTTTGTGCTTTCTTATCAGAATTAATCCAGAAAGAGATGGATATACAATGCACGACTTTAATCAACTTAGGAGACGTTGTTATGATTTACTAGGTGAGAGGAATATCTGCAATGTTAAGTATTGTTCACAAAGTTTTTCCATTGCACTATCGGTGTATTGGTGGCGGTAGTGGTTTATGTATTGTGTCTTTGTTATTGACTTTTGGAGTGTCATGATGACATATAGAAGAAACTGTCTTTGTATTGCGGACATACAATCTGGTTTCCACCAGATCTGGTCATGTGGGATTTTGATTGCCTCAAGAGGATGCTTACAAAGGCCTATTTACAGTTTTCTAGATTCATGCATGACGATGGGCAAACTTAACATAGCGTGCTGCTTTCTATAATATAACCAGGATGTTGTTTCCTTGTTCACAATATGAATAATGCTTTATCCTTATTCATGGGTAAATCATCATGTGTTTTCCTGTCCAATCATGTCATTAGAGGTTTGGAGTTGCGCTTCCCACGTCTGTTCGATGTCTATGTGGACGGGAAAATACATAACCAATGACAGAATGTTACAATAGATGTGTATTTTTGTTTTTTTATTTTCAAATTTGAATTGTGGTATCTAAGGGCATCTCTATGTGTTTAAACACTGTGGTGACTTCCACGGATCATATTCGATGATTGCACAATTATTGTTTTATATGTATTTTCCTGCAACCTTGAAAAAGCCCAGTGGGCGAAACGCGCGTCGGCTGCTGCTGCTCTGCGTTGTTGTTTGATGAATAAAATAATCTGCAACAGGACCTGATTGGGAAACTTCTTTATATCCGATTGCGAAAAAAAGGACACTCTAACAATTGACTATTGTTCATGTTGCTGAGGTTTCGACTAAACCTTTGGATTATAGTGACTCTCCTTGGGTGTGCTCAGGTGTATTTTGACTTTGTATGTTGCCTTGGGATTCGTCCCATGGTTGTTTATACCCTGATGGGTGGGTATTGTTGACACCGTGATAGCACCTCTATATGCGATTCAAAATATACATGTACATATGTGTTTTTTACTGTATTCGTGGATGTGCAGATCTTGAATGCAAAAACCCATGTTTTTTGTGATTGCAGAATGGACCTTATGTTAACGTCACTACAATGGGTGTTTTAGAGCCATTTCTTCTAGATACTGGGGCGATGAGAAGTTCAATCATTCATTCTAAACTCCCTGGGGCACCTTTATCTGGCTTAACGAATGTTTCCGTAGGATTTTCTGGCGCCCCTGTTCGTAATCCGGTTTCTTGCCCTTTGCCTATTTCAATTGGCCCTTATGATTTGGAAGCTCCACTTCTCTTGACGAATGGTTGCGGTGAGAATCTGTTGGGTTTGGACTTGTTGAAAAGAATGCATGCTACGATATATTGTTCTCCTTCTGGTGTGCATCTTACTTTAGGACAGAAATTGATCTCTCCAATGTATTTGTCTAAAGATCAGTTTCCACCTGAATTGCTTTCTCTTCCGGCAACGTCCGAACGATGTGGGTTGTCTTGAAATTCCACCTTATGTTGTCACTCTCAAGCCCAATGTTGAATTACCGCGCATCCCGCAATATAGGATTTCTACTGAAGGTGAAAAAGCGCTTTTGGAAATCATTCATGATTTGATTCAGAAGGGTGTGGTTGAAGAAACAAGAGGTAACACATGCAATAGTCCTATTCTTCCTGTTCTTAAACGTACTGATCCTTCTCAGCCACCTGTATATCGTTTCGTAATTGATCTGCAGAAGGTAAACAAAATTGTTGTACCACAATTTCCTGTTGTTCCAGATATCACGGCTCTGTTGACAATGATACCTTCCACAGCGACTTGGTTCTCTGTTATCGATCTAAAGAATGCCTTCTTTAGTATTCCCATTGCAGAAGAGAGTAGAGACATTTTTGGCTTCTCTCTTGGAGGCCGAAGCTTCCGGTTTAAGCGCGCACCTCAGGGCTATTGTGAAAGTCCCTCCATTTACAGCCAAGCTTTGAAATGTCATCTTGATACTTTTCATTTGCCGTCTGGTGCAGCTCTTATCCAATACATGGATGACTTGTTAGTCGCTGCTGATTCAGAAGATGTTTGCAAAAATGTCACTGTTGTATTGTTACGCCATTTGTTTAATCTGAATCATAAGGTTTCACCTTCCAAATTACAATATGTCCGTCGAGAGGTTACCTATTTGGGTCATCTCCTATCAAAGGAGGGACGACGATTAACCCCAGAACGAATTCAGGCGATTATGCAAATGTCTGTGCCATCCACACAAAGGGAGGTACATGCCTTTCTGGGTATCACCTCATATTGTAGGCAGTGGATCCCTAACTTCTCTCTGATGGCCAAGCCTTTGTTGGCACTCACTTTAAAAGATACGCCTCAGCCCCTTCCTTGGACTGATGAGTGCCAAAAGAGTTTTACCGACTTACGTACTGCTCTGTGTTCTGCTCCTGTATTGTGTACTCCCGATTACAGTAAGCCTTTTACGCTCTATGTTCACGAGAGAGAAGGTTGTGCGTTGTCAGTTTTAACACAGCAATTCGGAGACAAACAGCGGCCATGTTCCCATTTTTTCGGCTACGTTAAACCCAGTAGCTAAAGCATTGCCCAGTTGCCTCAAAGCGACAGCAGCAGCAGCAATTTCTATTCGACAGTCTGCTGGAGTGGTGTTGGATAACACTCTCATTGTCATGGTACCACATGCAGTGGATACCTTACTAAATAGAACGAAAACGCAGCATCTTACGAGTGCTCGTCTAACTGGATACGAGCTAACACTTTTGTCTAGTCACATACACATCAAACGATGTAATACCCTAAATCCAGCCACTCTGTTGCCCCTTCCAGATGAGAAAAGTGTTGAGGAGCAGCATGATTGTTTCTTTCGTACTGAGGAAGAGACAAAAGGAGGAATTGATTTGAAAGACACACGGATAGAGAATCCGGATGGAACTCTATGGGTAGACGGTTCTTGTTTTAAAATGCCAAATGGAGATACAGTTTCAGCCTATGCTGTAACTACTTTACATACAGTTGTGGAAACAGCACGTATTAGACATAATTCAGCTCAAGCAGCAGAATTGATAGCTTTAATGATAGCATGTGTATTGTCAAAAGAGAAGAGAGTGAACGTGTACACCGACAGCCAATATGCCTTTGGTGTAGCGTTTAATTTTGGGCGTCTTTGGAAGGAAAGGGGATTTCTCACTTCACATGGCACCAAAATACAACATGGTCAGTTAGTGACTGATCTTCTTGAATCACTTGCCTTACCCACCCAAATAGCGATTGTGAAGTGTAGTGCACACAAAAAGATTACAGATGATATTGGTCGAGGAAATGCATTTGCAGACGAAATAGCAAAAAAGACAGCGAGAGATGCAACAAGTTGAATGTATGTGGCGGGTCCTGCAAATTGGGTTAGAGAGAGAGGAATGTATGAGGATACAGTGGAAAGTGTAAGAGCGATTCAGAAAGAGGCTTCGGAGAAGGAGTTGAGCAAGTGGAGAGAAAGTACAGGAATGTTGGATGAGATGGGTTGTTGGGTAGAATTATCTGAACACCAACGTTGGCTGTTACCAGATGCCTATGTACTCCCAGTGGTTACTATGGCACACGGTCCAGCTCACTTAAGTGCAAAAAGTATATGCAAACTTCTGGCTCCAGTGTGGCAAAATGAACAAATCCCAAAATGCGCAGATAATATAGTGAAACATTTTATTGTTTGTTTAATGCACAACCCGGGAAAGGGAACCCCAACTCCAGCAGGTCACTTTGCTCCTCCGACATACCCATTTGAGGTGTTGCAGATCGATTATATTCATATGGAGTGATGCAATAACCTTAAATACGTTCTGGTGGTAGTATGCGCCTTTTCAAGATGGATAGAAGCATACCCTTTAAAAGACAACACAGCCTTATCCACAGCTAAAGCTTTACTAAAAGAATTCTTCCCCAGGTTTGGTTTGCCACGCATTGTCTGGAGTGACAATGGGAGCGAATTTGTTGGCCAAGTCATGCAAAAAGTTTGTGAGGGTCTTGGTATCAAGCAAAAGTTCCATGCGGCAAATCATCCACAGTCAGTGGGTTTAGTAGAATGCTACAACGGAACCTTAAAGTTAAAACTAGCAAAGGTTCAGGCTAGTACAGGACTCAATTGGCCGGATGCTTTGCCATTAGCTCTTCTGTCCACCAGAACTGCAGTACACTCTCGTTTGGGACTTAACCCTTACAAAGTGGTTTTTGGATGCCCGGCTAATGTATGGGGAGTCCCTCACCCTAAGAAATACTCAGACTTGCCTTATCCAATGTTGATTGACTACTTGCATGATCTTACGACTAAATTGCGTGTTCTCCATCAACAGGTTCAGAGTGCTCTGCCGGAGGCTTCCACCGACCCAGGTCATTCCATCCGACCAGGTGACTGGGTCTGTACCAAGAATTTCCAAAGGACGAGAAATTTGGAACCCAGGTGGAGAGAGCCCCGAATGGTTTTACTAACCATGAGAACAGCAGTCAAAGTCGAAGGAAAGAAAAATTGGATTCACGGCGTGCATTTTAAGAAAGTGCCTTTGCCTTTACCCTACGATCAATGGGTACGCAGGGGCATTGGCGACTCTGAGAATGAGAAGGTTCCACGATTCGTGCCTTTTAGTGACGCACGCCTGAATGGGACACTGTCTGAGAAAGAGGACGACGACATTCTGCAGGAAGCAATACCATCACATCGTCGCTTGGATGCGACAAATCCACGAACATTGTTCCAAGATCAGACCACACCTGGAAAAGAACACTACAATCTAAGACCTAGACAAAAGAACTCTTAAGATTTCTCTCTTGTGTAGTATTCTGTCCCGGTTGCAGGGTCACGGTAGGAGTCTTAATTGTGACCTGAGTAGTGGCAATAGGCCTGCAGGACTTGCAGTGTCATAGGACGGCAGATAATCATAATTAAGTGATCGAGGAAGATTGCCGTAAGCATCCATTAGAAAGATGGAAACTACACAAAGCAAAAGAAAGGGAAAGAACGAAATGAAGAAAAAATCCTGTAAATTAATGTACAGTCGTTTTAATATAACCTTATGTATTATTATATTATTGTGTATTGCTTTGGCGTTTATAAGTTGGATTATTTATGCTCTGCAGCAAAAAGTTGTCTCTCCTTCTTCCTCTTCCTCTTCTTCTATTGTCTCTCCACATCTCTTTCATACCCTTCCTCAACATGAACACATTAGAAGAACTGAATGTTATAACAATTCCTTTGTCCAGTTATTGCATCAGCACCAGCTAATGGTCAATACGACTGACTGTTGGGTGTGTGGACTTATGCCACATACCACAGAGAAAGGAATGCCATATTTAGTTCTTCCGTTCTCTTATGAAGGTTCTGCTTGGGCTTATTTTGTCATCTTCTCCAATGTCTATCAAAGCAAATTCAGACGATCTGTTAGTTCACGTGTTAGTGATCCGGATTTTAGTCATAGTTCGTTGATAAAGGGAATGGTAGCTATGGCTAAAATCATGGAAAATAGTAAGATCTCCATTGACGAAAGAAAGGCGTACACTAACTGGAACGTCACCCAATATATATCTAGCCTTAGTGATAAAGTTAAGAAAGGAAAGTCTTCACCGATTTGGACTATTCCTCATCAGGGAAAATTCTGTCTGCAAATTAACGATCGCTCTTCTGACACCATACAAAGAAATAACTGCTCCCACACGTACATTTATTCCTCTCAAAACTCGCCTCCTCTAGTGCCGTCTCAAGGCACATATTTCATCTGTTACAATAGGGCTTACACATGGTTACCAACGGGTTTTTTCTGGTACCTGCTATATAGCTTTCCTTCTTCCCCCTACATACACCGCTTCTGCAAACTATCATCGAAACAGATATGGCAGAGGGATTATTGATTCAAAAGATACAGCAGGACAAGAGGGAGGAGATTTCCTCAAAGGATTTCTTCCCTTCTGGGGTCCAATGGCTAACAGTAGAAATATAAGGCAACTGGTTCGTGTCGTAGAGACCACCATAGACATCACTGTAGGAGCCTTGAGTAATATCACAGCAGAACTACAAGCGGACCGTCTTATGACCTTACAAAATCGAGTTGCCCTAGATTTTGTTCTTGCAGATCGTGGTGGAGTGTGCAAATTGATCGGGTCAAGTTGCTGTATTTTCATACCTTATGACCCTCCAACAGTATACCAAGCTATCTCCAAGTTGCACATAATCTCTGAGTCGATTCATCAGGACGAAGGAGATTGGTCTTTTACGGAGTGGTTTTAGGGACTACTGTCCAAATGGGGTTGGAAAGCGTTGACATTCCTTGGAATAATTTTGACCATTATTTTCTCTTGTTGCCTTTGTATGCACTGTGGTCCCGCCATCTGTGACCTTTGTGCTACTATGTGCGCCCCTAAACCCAAACCACAAGTAACAGAAAACATAAGAATGATATTACAGCAACAGCTTGATGACCTCATGGCTATCGACATTGACTCAGATTAACATGAGTCTATCTTGCCTGAGTTCTGGCAAAAGGAGGGTCTGAGAAACTTAGATTTCCGATCGCGATCTGATCGACCCGCCATTTTGTGCTCCGCCGCCATTTTGTGTTGCCATCACTCAGGCAGCACGGCGAACAAAGTCTATTCTGCTTTTTCTGCAGCTTTGTGTTAAAAACAGCCTTTCTGCCTCTATTTGCAAAGCTGGTGTTAGGACTGGCCGAGTACACTAATCCCTGTCTGGTTTTTCTAATCCCCGTCTCAACTATCTGTTGGTTCACACTATTCTTTTCTGACTTTATCTTATCGTCTGGCCTTCATTGTCCTCTGCTAGCATTCTCTTGTTTCACAACTGTCGTCCAACACACACAAGCGTATCTCGCCACCTGCAAGTTAGTTACGAATCCGTTAATAAATTAGTTTGAGGGAGGGGTGACAAACATAGTTGGAGGAGAGGTTTCTTTGAGTCATCTGACACTTTTGTTTTCCAATCTCTCCTATTGGTTCTGTCCTGTTTTCCAACTTTCCTTATTGGCTCTTTCTTGTATGTTCTGGGAGTGTATTTGGTTAATGTATATGTTACCTATATGGTATATAAGTTTGTGCGCCACAGAGTGAAGTGGCAGTCTCCTGAGAACCTACCTTGTGTACTTCTGGGATAACTGTACTAGCTGCAGCTAATAAATCTGATCTTCTAACGCCGACAGAGTGTCCCGTGTCTCTGTGTAGCTGAGCAGGTGAATCCAGGAGATTAAGGCGTACCCTGCTCCGCCATGGCCCAATAGGTTCTGGTTCTTCAGTCGCCAGTAGGTAGTTATAGTTAGGACCTATTTTCCATAGGAAATCCACAACATTCTATTTGGAATAACGTTGGTGTCGATTAATGAAACTTTGCGAAATTTTCCAAACTTTTGGCCAGGTCGGGTCTGCTCCTATCCTGAAAATTTCACGGTGATTCGTCATGCGGGGTCCGAGAAAAGAGGGGGGTCCCAAAACGCATTTTCCCCATGCATTTTCCCTTAGGACCTGTTGACGCAGCTGCAGCCCGATGTGCTGAACGGAATTACTCCAAATTTGGAAAAGAGGTAGTCCTCAGTTCAGACTCGTGCCTTTTGCTTAAATGGTGTAAATCCTTTCAGTAGTTCCAGAGAAAATCAAAAGTAAAATCACATATAGATATCTGGGTGGAGCCTAACCACACATCTCATCATGAGATCTGATTGGCTGTCAGCACTTCATCCAAGAAGTGTTGGCAGCCATCTTGGGACCAATATACATGATAGCACCTCATTAAAAAGCATTGCAGTTAATAGAGGGTTTTAAGACTTTAGTTACATTATAAATCATTTGTTGATGGTACCATACTCATTTTAGAAATTGTGGTGTGTTCTAAGGTGATTTTACCATGTGAAAAAGCCTTCTGCTGTGATATCATGAATTATGTTTGAGAGAAAACTATTTTCTCATGCTTTTCCCACAGAGGTTTGGAAGGTGATCTATAAGCTAAACTGAGAGCATATTTTCTGTAAATTCACATTATCTTTCTCAGTCATGTGAGAATGAAGTCTGACATTCTCAGTAAAACATGTACATCCAACAAGGGCAGAGACTGTCAGTTGATTCCTTTGTGTTCTACTGCAGCTTCCTAGAGTGTTCTAAAGAACAACTAGAGCGCTAACAGTCCTACTTATGACAAACGTATGGCACACCTGAAGCCATCTTGGTTGGAATAAAGTGGTAACTCTTAAAACATTTAATTTAAAAAGGAACAAAATGAGGGGGTTCATTTTGCCATAGAAAGTATGATTAGGGCTGCAGAAAGAAAAATTAGGGCACATTTTGAGTGACTTCTCAAATCCTCTTCTATTTCATAAAAAAATTCTGACATGTAGACTGAAACATGCACTTTCAATACCAGCAGCAGACTTCCCTAGTGATCGGTAGCATTACTACAGTGATCTAATGAGCAACTAGAGTGCTAACATTCAGAATTTATGGCAAATGTGTGACACATCTGAAAGACTTCTTGATGGAACCAAAGTAAAAAACTGAAAGTATTTCCTACTGAGGAGACTGCAGTAAATGAGGAAATTAGGAAACTTCATAACAAATAAATCTCCCAAGATGGCCACCAGAGACAAAAGAGCCCAAATGTAGCCCAAATATCACCCAGATGTAGCCCAAGTATAGCCCAATGACAGAATGTCCCAGAGTGTACTAACGAACAACTAGAGCGCTAACAGTCTTACTTATGACAAAAGTATGGCACACCTGAAGCCATCTTGATTGGACTAAAGTGGTAACACTTAAAACATTTAATTTACAAAGGAACACAATGAGGGGGTTCATTTTGCCATAGAAATTATGATTAGTGCTGAAGAAAGAAAAATTAGGGCACATTTTGAGTGACTTCTCAAATCCTCTTCTATTTCATTAAAAAATTCTGATATGCAGACTGAAACATGCACTTTTAATACCAGCAGCAGACTTCCGTGGTGAGCAGTAGCTTTACTACAGTGATCTAATGAGCAACTAGAGTGCTAACATTCAGAATTTATGGCAAATGTGTGACATATCTGAATACCTTCTTGATGGAATCAAAGTAAAAAAATGAAAGCATTTCCTACTGAGGAGACTGCAGTAAATGAGGAAATTAGGAAACTTCATAACAAATAAATCTCCCAAGATGGCCATCAGAGACAAAAGAGCCCAAATGCAGCACAAATATCACCCAGATGTAGCCCACATGTAGCCCAATGACAGAAGTGTGCAAAACACTTATTTTTTGTGTATTTGCAGTTTTAAATAGTGCAGACTTGTCAGGTATTGGAGTGCTTTACATGAGCATTGGTTACATCACACAAGATCAAATTCATTTTGGTTGTAGACATGGGGAGATTAAGTGATTTGACCAGAATCACAGAATGTTGAGCTGAAGAAGAAACTCCACCCTGGTTCCCCAGTTGCAAAGTCTGCAGCTCTGAAAGTAACACCACATCCTCTCCCCGAGGTGCAACATTTAATCAAGTGGTCAACTGGATAAAAAAACATAAAGATTACAAATAATTTAAAAGTTCTTTGTCGCTATTTGAAAACGCAGAAAATATGTCCTCATTTTAGTTTTTTAGAGCACTAACCATAATTTTGATGCAAATAAGACCCTCTCATATATGTAATTTCTAAAGGAAATACTCTAGGTATTACAGTTTTAATTACATCAAGATGACGTCAGGCGTTCCACTCTGAAAATTGAAGGCAGGTAGGAGAGTGCAGAGGCAACAATTTGACCACACTGGGCAGGCAGGAAGGGCAGTGGCAGCACAACAGACTATGGAGGGCAGTGGAAAGGGGGGCAGGGGCAACACACCAACAACACAGGACTGGCAAGAGAGGCTGTGGCAATATAATAGACCATTGTGGGCAGAAGGAAGAGGCAGTGTTAGTACAACCATACATGCCAACAGACCCATTTCAGCCAGGAAATGTCCAATGTTTTTAAGATAAAATGGGCTTTATTTGATCTGTCTCCTGTCTACAATCTCCTCTTTTTCAATGTAACTCAAAGGGGAAAATCAATACCCCAGTTTTTTTACAAAATCTCCCTCTTACCAAGTTCAAAATGTTCGCAAGTATGGTACATTGGATCATGGTAGGCAGGAGGAATTGGGGTAGGGACATGGACTCAGATAACAGAGGACAGGAGGGACATGGAGAGGTGCACCAAACTGACCCTACAGGACAGGCATCAGGGTTTGCAGCAGCACAATACACCACACAGCGCATGCGGGATGGGAGTGCAGCACAACAATCCATAGAAAGCAATAGGGAGGGGACAGGACCATGCACATGGACAATAGAGAACAGAGGGGAAAGAGGCAATGGTAGCTAGCTGACCATAATGGACAGACAGGAGAGAAAGCTGCAGCATAACAGACCATAAATGGCAGGAGGGACAGATCAGGGGCATTACAATGGAACAGACAAGCCAGGAGGGAGGGAATAGGGGTCTGCACATGGAAACAGAGGGCTGGGGGCAAGGGGGCAGGGCATGAGCAGCAAGATGACCATGGAGGTCAGGCAGGATGGGCACTAGAAACAAGACACACCATGGAGAGCAACAATGAGACTATGATGGCATACACACAGACCATGGAGGGAAGGTCGGAGGGGGTCAGGGGCAGCTAGCCGACCACACAGGGAAGGTGGGAGGGGCCATGGCAGCACAGAAGACCATGCATGGCAAGCGGGAGGGTTAGTGGCAGCACAATGGCTATGATGGGCAAGAAGGAGGGTGCAGGGGCATGCACAAAGGACCATGGAGGATAGAAGTGAGGGTCAGGACCTGGGCACAGACAAGAGAGTTCAGGGGAAGGGGCCTCATAACAGACTGTACGGGGCAGGCAGGAAGAGCAGTTGCAGCACAACAGACCAGGGAGGGCAGAAGGGTGTGGCAGTAAAATGGACCATGGAGGACAGGAGGAAGGGGATAGGTGCATGGCATGTGGACAGACAGGGTGGAGGTGGCAGGGACAGGTTACAGTCATCTGACAATGCTAGGCAGGTGGGAGGGGAGTGGCAGCTCAACAGAACACTCAGAGTAGATAGGAGTGGCAGGTCCATGGAACATGGTGGGCAAAAAGGATGGAGCAGGGGCATGCACAAAGACATCGGAGGGCAGGGGGAAGGAGAATAGGGGCAGCAAGCTAAGCACAGAGGCTAAGCAGGAGGTCAATGATGGGCCATAGAATTGGGCAATGGAGGGCAGGAGGAGTGGACTGGTACATCATGCTAAATGGAGGGCAGTGGCAGCACATCAGACCATGCATGGCAGGATAGGGAGGAGGTGGATGGGGCAGCAAGCTAACTGTTCAGAGAAGGTGGGTATTAGGAACTTTATTGTTTTTAAAATGTGTGTCTGTGCGAACTACTTAAAATATGAACAAGTATGCAGCATAATCTCACTTTTATTCAGGAAGAAGAGGACGTTTGTGACTGTGACTCCGGGCTCACTTGGCACCCCCTGACCCTCCACCCCCCATCGCAAAATGTAATGCCCGTGAAAAGGGTAGGTGGACGCAGTGTTATATAGAACATAGTCCTGAGAGCGCGATTGAAAATTAAAACTAGATATAGTATATGGTATAAACTATGCACCAAAAAGTGTAATATAAGATGAACCGGGGCGTGAAATATAATATGCAATACATTGTGCGCAATGCCAGATTCATTGGAGAGCGCGAGATAGCACAGGCACTAGCGCGTGCTATGCGATATGCGCCTTGGAGTGTAATATGCACAGGGCAGTGTTGTGTAACCTAACTAGTCTCTAAAGTTATAATATAAAATATGTGCTGGGGAGTGTAACGTTGCATATGCACTGTGACAAAGATATGGATCCCAGATTGTAATATGTATGGCATAGCGCTGTGCATTATCACATAGGCATCGAGGAAGGCACGTTATATGGGGCAATATAACCCGTGCGAAGGCAAGTGTGGCATGACATATTCACGGGGTGGTGTTACAGTGCACATGGGCTAGAGAGTGTCATAGCATACGCGCTACCTGGTGGAATACAACACAGAGGTGTGAGGCACTCGGCGGGCACTGGTGGGTGGAACACAGCATTGGGCTCAGCCAGGAGCACGCTGTGACTCTCAAGTGAGGTTCGTCTCCTTTCCAGAGAGTAAAATAAAAAGTATTACACATCCGGCGGTGGATGTGTGTTTTATTAACCGTGAGGGGGTTTCTTGCAAAGTTTGGTCGAATTTTTGTCGAATCCCCTTTGAATGGCTTGGTGTGCATGTATATTAAATGTGCCCGTCAATAGCTACCCATGTTTGTATAAATAAACGACAAGGGTGTCTACTTGGAGAGTACCCACCGGCGGGGGGGCCGGGATTAGGCACGGTAGGGCGTCAGACACGTCAAAGCTTCACTAGCGGTGTAAATACATTCCATGTGGACTCATTCTATGCATAGTCGCCTTTTAATGAATATCACGCAAATCGTCATGGTGATAGGTACATACGGTTTGTCCAGCATGTCCTAGGTGTTTCTATAAATATATATTTTTTAAAAATAATAAAAAACAAAGGCCGGCCCTGGAGGATGGGGTCCCCGGGGCCATAAGTGGCCTGAGGAGGGGGGCAACGCAGTCCCCTCCTAAAGAATAAAAAAAAAAAAAGGCAATGACCCGGGGGATGGGGTCCCCGGGGCCGATTAAGGCCTTGGGAGGGCCAAATTAATTTTTTCAACAAAAATAATTAGGGTGCAGGCCTGGGGGATGGTGTCCCCAGGGCCAGTAAATTAGAAAAAGAAGAGGGGCCACACAGCCCTCCTTCTTAAAAAAATAAAATAAATAAAAGACTGGCATCGCGCTGGAGGCCACGCCCCCTCCTTGCAGCACTCTGCAAATGCGCCCCCTGGCCAGTTGTAGGTTGGGGAATTAATTCCCCTTCAATACTGAGGGTCCCTGAGGGCCAACTAGCCCAACGGGTATCTCCAGTATGCGCCAGGGAGCTGCGTTACAGACAGGTGTCCTGAGGCCACGCCCCTTTGTACACCTCTATGCAACGCAGCTCTGTGGCGCTTACTGGAGGTACCTGGTGGGCTAGTTTGACCCTAGGGACCCTTAGGATTCAAGGGGACTTAATCTGTCAACTTAGAACGGCCACAGGGCGCGTTTACACAGTGGTGAAGGGAGGGGACAGGGCCTGAGGTGACGTGTGCAAACACGCCCTGTGGCGCGTTTTAAGTTGGGGAAATAATTCCCTTTCAATCCTGAGGGACCCTGGGGGCCAACTAGCCCACCAGGTGCTTCCAGTAAGCGCCACTGCTCTGCGTTGCAGAGAGGTGGTGCAGGCCGTGCCCCTTTTTACACCTCTCTGCAATGGCACTTACTGGACGTACCTAGGTGGCTATTTTGCCCCTCGGGATCCTCAGGATTCAAGGGGACTTAAACTCCCAACTTAAAAAATGGCCACAGGGTGTGTTTACACAGTGGGGAAGGGAGGGGACGGGGCCTGAGGTGACGTGTGCAAACATGCCCCATGGCGCGTTTTAAGTTGGGGAAATAATTCCCCTTCAATCCTGAGGGCCCCTGGGGGCTAACTAGCCCACCAGGTGCTTCCAGTAAGCGCCACTGAGCTGCGTTGCAGAGAGGTGGTCCAGGCCGTGCCACTTTTTACACCTCTCTGCAACGCAGCTCTGTGGCACTTACTGGAGGTACCTAGTGGGCTAGTTGGACCCTAGGTGATCAATACAGGCCCCAGCTAGGCCCGCAAATACAAGGGTTCGCCCTCCTATGTACGAAAACTAGAAGGAAGTTGGCACGGAAACTGCAAATACAAAGACAGAGTTTATTAACCCTTAAGGGTGGTCCTACAACCTACACAACACTCTTCAGTATTGCATAGAGTAGCACACAGAACTTGTGTACACGGTCCCCTTTTATACACAACAGAGGGGCTCATAAGTGGGTGGATACAACATAGAGCAAAATTCATTATCATTTATGGACATTGTTGATACAGGATCAATATATGGGCGGAGTTAACAATTTCCTGAGCCCGCGAAAACATGGTCAAACAAGGACTAACTGATAACAGATGTGGTCAAGTCTGGGCATGCGCCAGACGGACAAAGGAGCTATTTAAGACAATAAACACGTTTTGACTGTAGAGAATTCATGTCTTCAGTGAATGCTTAATCATATCGCTGTTTTAGTTTTCAACAGACGACCCTTTCAGCATTTCCTGAAGACATTCGGCTTATTAGGATAATCATCATATATGTCAATTTTCATCATCTCTTCCACCTCCTTGTTTAAGTTTTTCTGATAGGTGACATTAGCAATAGCTTTCTTATCAGGAATACAAAATGACACACATAAAGAACAGACTAAAGGGACCACACTGAACACAGATGCAGCAGGAAAACAGAACTGCTATAATAATACAGAGACCAGTTAAGACTTTCCATCCCCATGTAGTGATCAATGCCCAAAACCATCCAGAAAAGGTCCAAGTGTCATTTTCTGTATGAATCTCAGCTGCGATTTTATGCAGTTTATTATTAGCATAATAGACTGATGGCGTGTGGTCAGGAATAAATACACAACAACTACTTCCAATAATTCGACATGCTCCACCTCTGTCTGCTAACATAACATCTAATACCATACGATTCTGTAACGCAACAATTCTAGTGATTTGCAATTCTTCCGTAAGATTCCCAAGAGCAGCAGCAGCTTGATTCGTTACAGCCTCTACAACTCTTGTTAATCGTCGAACCTTCATACTATTTAGGGCAGCTCCAACAAAGAAAAAAAATCCTAAGTTAAAATCAACATACTGCTGTAAGCTAGTGTCGGTTTGGTCAACATCATCAATATATAGAGTACGTTTATACCTATTTACAGTTACATTGTTCAATAACTTCAAGTCTTTATGATAGGATGCAGGTGCTACGAATACAGGGGGTAATAGGAACGCTACATAACATACTCCGGACCAGCCGGCGGGTAAGCGGTAATAACCTTTATTCCCACATACGAAGTACGTATTATGAGAAGCTAAGAAAGTACTATTATTTAATCCATCTATATTCAAAACAATAATACAATCACTAACACCAACAGGAATATGACCGACACTCTGGACACACAGGTCCGCTTGAGCTTGCGCCACTTGAATTACAAATATCTCATTTCCAACAATGTCTCTGGTGTTCGTGAAGATGTAGGGGGTTGATTCATTATCTGGTCGATATTCTTCCCACTCCCATATTGTCCCATTAGCTTGTGGATAGCCTTCTTTATCTTGATGACATTCCTTATTAAGTCTAAAAAGTAGTCGTCCCACTGTAGGTTTCCGTGTGGCAAAAAGCAAAGTGTACCATGCTCTACAAGAGCCATTATGAGAGAAAGGAAGAGGTATGAACGGCGTTCCTCCTTTATTCTGATGAGCTGGCATCATACCACATATCCAACAGTTCGTAGCATTTGTAGCAACATAGGTATGATGCAACATCTGGATAAAAGTATTATTCAAATAAGACTGACGATGCTTCAATTCTTGATACGGAAGGGTGTAAAAGCAACTCACGGGCAGGAGTCACGTCCTCAACAAACCACGTGGTTATACCAACAATAGCTACAATGATAATAAAACTTGTCGCACAAAAAATCTTCTTCTTCTCCATTTTGTAGTAAAAGTCAATATCTTCCTGAAACTAAAAGGTTGTCAGAACTCTTCCCCTTAGGCAGCCGTTGATTTCTTCACCAGCGGGCCAAGACTAGTGTCACTACACTAATGCAGGGCTTATCCCCCCCCTTACCTCATTGGCTCTCCGTTTCACTAACCTAAGGGCCGTTCTGACAACGTGTCCTGATACTGGAAAAAAAAATCACTTCCTCGGTCTGAGATGATATCTTCTTGCTCCAGGAATCGCTTGGTCCGGGAAGAGCTCCTCAGTGTCGTTCGGTTCCACAGCACGGCCTTTCTCTGCAGTCAGGATTTCTCGATGGTCGGTCAATACAGCAGGCTCCACTAATCCAGGTGGCACTTTACGACAGTGCAGAGAGTGGATCCAGTTCTTCCGATTGGAGACTCGCACAGCTGTCCTCGTTGCGAGCAAGATTTGCTCAGGACCAACCCATCTCGGCTCCAGACTGTTCGTCCTTTCAAACACCTTGAGCATAACATAGTCTCCAGGCCGGAGATTATGTCCTTCACCTGTGGACCGATCAGGGAGCGCTTCTCGAACCTGTTGATGAATAGAAACCAATTTATCAGTTAACTGTGCCAGATAATCATTCATCATTACACAAGGTACATCATACACTGACTTCGGTTTCGGTGGACCCCAAATATTCATTGGGCGTCCGAACACGACCTCATATGGCGTGAGACCAGTCCGAGAATGCGGTATCGATCTAATTGACAATAATGCCAGCGGTAAAGCGTCTGGCCAAGTCAAAGAAGTTGAAGCTTGGATCTTAGCGATCTTAAGCTTCAAAGTACCGTTATATTTCTCAACCAATCCCGCAGACTGAGGGTGAAACACTGCATGAAATTTCTGGGTGATTCCCAGTCCTTTCAGGACATACTTGATAACGTCTGCTATAAAATGAGGTCCGTTATCACTCCACAGCAATCTACAAACACCATATCGAGGGAAGAACTCCTTCAATAGCATCTTGGCTGTAGTCATTGCAGTATTGTCTTTCGTAGGGTATGCCTCAACCCACTTACTGAAGGCACAAACCACTACTAGAACATACTTCAGATTGTTACAGCGCTCAAGCTGAATGTAATCCATCTGCAAAACCTCAAAGGGTGCAGTAGGTGTTGCAAATCCTCCTGCTGGAGTTCGTGTACCCTTTCCTGGGTTATACTTCAGGCAAATCATGCAAGTCTGCACTACCCTCTTTGCCGTGCTAGCGATCTCCGGATGCTCCCAAACTCGTGTGAGTAATTTTACAATTGCGGAAGCTCCGACATGTGCTAGTCCATGTGCCATCTGAACCATAGGTTGTACGAAAGCTGTGGGTAACTTCCATTTATCCATCTGCTTATTTCTCCAACACCCTTCATCATCCAATTCTCCATCATTGGACCATTGCTCCCGTTCCTTATCGGAAGCGGTCCTCTGTATCTCTAGCACTTCTCTCCTAGCATCGTGCCATCTTTCTGCCTGTGACTTCACAACGTACATTGCAGTAGAGTCAGGCTGCATCGCAGTCTCTCGTGCCACCCGGTCTGCCAAAGCATTCCCTTCTCCAACTTTATCAACCACCTTTTTATGGGCACTACATTTAACTATGGCAATCTTCTTTGGATATTTTAATGCAGTCAAAAGGTTGTGAACTAACTCTCCATACATTATCTGTGCTCCATGTGACGTTAGAAACCCTCTCTCCTTCCAGAGTAGGCCAAAATCGTGCGCTACTCCGAAGGCATAGCGGCTATCTGTATAAACATTCACACACAATCCTGTACTGAGCTCACATGCTCGTGTTAATGCTATCAGTTCCGCTGCTTGAGCTGATTTCTGCGGTATGCGTGCTGTCTCCACTATTGTTTGTAATGTGGTAATTGCATACGCTGCTGAAGTCGTACCATCTGGTAGCTTCAGGCATGATCCGTCCACCCATAGTTCTCCATCTACATCTGTAAAGGGCGTATCCTGGAGATCAATACGACCCTTTGTCTGTTCCTCAGTCACAAGAATACAGTCATGTGCTTTTTGTGCTTCAGACTGAGTTTCCGGGAACGGCAACAATGTGGCTGGATTTAACGTTGCACACCTCTTCAACGTAATATGAGGAGCCAAAAGCGTCAATTCATATCCCGTTAAACAAGCACTGGTCAAATGCTGCGTCTTTGTCTGATTAAGCAGGGCATCAACAGCATGGGGAACTAATACCAACAGCTTATGAGATAACACAATTCCCTCGCTTTGGCGTATTGACACAGCTGTAGCCGCAACCGAGCAAAAACAACCAGGCAATGCTCGGGCAACAGGATCAAGTACGGCCGAAAAATATGCACAAGGGTGCTGCTTGTCGCCGTGCATCTGCACTAAAACTGATAATGCACATCCATCTCTCTCATGTACATACAATGTAAAGGGCTTCGTATAATCAGGGGTACCTAACACTGGTGCTGAACAAAGGGCTTGTCGCAATTGCTGAAAGGAAATTTCACAACCACTTGACCAGTGAAGAGGAAACGGGGTATCTTTTGTCAAAAGTGCTAACAATGGTTTAACTATATATGAAAACCCCAATATCCATTGCCTACAAAAAGAAGCAAGACCCAAAAATGCACGCATGTCCTTCTGTGTGGAAGGTACTGGCGTGTCCAAAATTGCTTGAATACGATCTGGTGTGAGTGCACGCCCCTCCTTAGACAAAAGGTTACCCAAGTAAGTCACCTTTGGTCTACAAAATTGCAATTTCTTCTTCGACACTTTGTGATTGTGAGATGCCAAAAAGGAAAGCAAGGATAACGTGCACGTCTCACATAGCTCAGGAGTGTCGGCCGCCAACAAGATGTCGTCGACATATTGTATAAGGGCTACACCATCAGGCAGAACAAAGGAATCCAATTGTCTTTTCAATGCTTGACTGTAAATGCTAGGACTCTCTGTATAACCCTGAGGGACTCTACAAAATCTGTAAGACCGATTATTCAAAGTGAAGCCGAAAAGGTACCGGCTATCAGGATGAATAGGAATCGAAAAGAAAGCATTTTTCAAATCGATAACCGAGAATGTGGTCGCCGTTGGCGGGACCAGAGTAAGCAACGTCGTAATATCAGAAACCACTGGATACTGAGGTATCACTATCTTATTCACCTCCCTTAAGTCAATAATAAAACGATAAACCCTAGTATCAGTGTCTTTCTTTAAAATGGGTAGAATAGGACTGTTGCAGACATTGTATGGAACTTCCTCCACTACTCCCACCTTAATCAAATCCTGCACAATCTGTATGAGTGCCTCCTCCCCCTCCTGGGAAATACGATATTGAGGGAGGCGTGGTAACACAGCACCCTCCTTGACACTAATGTGTACAGGCGGAATCACCATCTGTCCCACATCAGTATCCGAGGTGGCCCACAAAGTACGAGGGAGAGAAGCTAATACAGTATCCTCTGCAACCACACACATCCGTTCTGCCATGGGGTGATTATCATTTAATATCACACGTACTCCAGTAGGGGAGCAGCGGATCGAAGCTCTGAAGTGCTTAAGCATATCAAGACCCATAATGTTGTCAGGTGTGTTCGGAGCAAGCAAAAACGGACAGGGTGCAGAAAGTTGGTCAACATGAAATGCAAGGGGTTGGGATAGAGGGCTTCGAGAGAGTGTACCATCAAATCCTACCGATGTAACCATTAAGCCAGATGGGGGAGCCCTCGGAACCAATTGTTTGGACAGCGCACTGCGAGTAGCTCCTGTATCAACTAGGAACCGATCAGTAGAACCCAAAACATTTGCTGTAACATAAGGACCCCTCTGATCAACTGGCACTTCAACTGATTCCAACCCCCACCCAACGCAATCCTATGCACGCTGCGAATCATGGTACCCAGGGCGGTCATTCCCAGACATTTGATACTGATTTTGCCGATCAAATACATTAGGTCTATCTCGTTGCTGCACGTTAGGATCAAATCGAGCACGATCATTGGAATTCCCTCTGAAGTTCGAAAAGCCCCCTCTACCTCTCGGCGGTCCCTGACCACGTCCCTGACGAGATGCATATAATACCGGACAATCCCTGGCCCAATGACCCAACTGTTTGCAGTACGCACATTGATTTCTATTAACATCCGACCGACCCGAAGGGGAACCATAAAATCCTCCTCTACCTCTCTCAACACCCCGACGAGGCGGACCATACACTTGCGCTAACATCACCTTAGTTTTCAAATCTTTCGATTTCTTCTCCTCATGACCCTTCGCTTCTTGTTCCTGACGCTCATAATACTGAGGCATAGTCAGGAGGGATGCCGGAGACGAGGTGGACCAAGAGCTTTCACTCGCTTTTAATCGAGCTGCTACTCCCGGTAATAAATTCGCCACATATTTATCAACAAAAAGATGTCGACCCGTATCATCCGTAAGTGACTGACCACTGAAATCATGAAATGTTTCCTCAAAGCGCGTAAAGAAGTCTGAAACTGATTCATCAACCTTCTGTTTACACGAGGCTAACATATTCCAGTCAACCTTTTTAGGGGGAATAATCGTTTTCAACTTAGTCAAGATAGCAGCAGGAAGATCTAAAATAATCTGGGGCGGTTTTTGCGCGGGCTTTCTCTCCCTATCCTCATCCTCAATCTCAGACCATTTGGCCTTAAAAATGGCTTGATCATCCACCTTCCGCACAGATCGCCACATATCCGGTGGTAAAATGAGCCCAAAGAACAAATCTATATCTGCTAAAGTCATAGTACAAGAATTCAAGGCCCCTTCGACCTCCTCATAAAAGGCCGCTGGATTCTTGCGGGGGTCAGGCAATGCATTCTTCAATGCCATAACATCAGTCCTATGCCAGGGAGTATAAACCCAATTATACACGAAATATCCCCTAGCATCGGGGGAAGACGTGTCTGAACTAGTTCCCGCTCCTTTAGGAGGAACATCCAAAGGTGCCGCCTCTCGCATCGGTTTAGCATGCACTAGTTCAATCTTATCTGACTGAAGGAGAGCCGACTGTTTCCCACCGACATGTGGATTTGATTGCTCCTCCTCCCCTGTCTTTTGGCGCGCTTTCTCTTTGAGTTCAAACGCCGCGTCCCGCAATGCAAACAGCCGTCGAACCGCATCGGGTACCTTAGAGGGAGAAAAGACACCGTTACGTAATGCTTTAGAATCTAATACTATATCATCAGACTCAAGAACATCAGAATATTTCTGAAAGGCAGTAACCACTTCGTCAGAAAAAGTTTCAGCAAAATATAACTTTTCCCTATCCTGCCAACTTTCCAAAGATGCCAATAATTCAGTAAGAGATAGCTTGCCTTTAAGCGCACGAAAATACATTTTCCGAAGCTTACCCATACGATCAGTTGATAACATGGACCGCGTGTCTACCTTATCCGAAACCGATCCAGAATCCTGTGACCTCGGGGCAGACGCGCCAACATAAGGGGGCGGAGAGCGATCTAATAAATAAAAATCATCTTCAAGATTAGTAAGGACAGGATAAAGTGGCTGGCGGACAGCATATTGACCCGATACTTGCAACCTACGCTCTTTCTCTTGTCTCTCCGCCAGTTCTCTTTCCTCCCGACGCTTCGCTTCCTGCGCTCTCACATGATCATTTTTCCGTTGCTCTTTATCAATCAGCGCTTTCTCACGTTTCTCCCGCTCACGCACTTCCTTCACCCATAACCGTACACATTCAAACATGTCTTGCCTAGCACGCCGTTTACACATACACTGTTCCACATACTCAATCTTACGCATATCAAACGATCCATACAAAGGCCATCGTAACTCAGGATCCTTTTTGGTGTATTTCCTCCACACTGTGCTGTACATTATAGAGGAAAGACCATGCTTCACATACATATCCCTATTAGGAGTCCCCTCTGGGGGGGCTGGAGCAGATTCCTCAAGATTTAACCGGTTTCCAAAGCAGCAGCACCACTTACGGAGTGCGCTAAAAGCAGGCATGCTCAAAAATAATGCAAAATATGCAGTATTATCAAAAATGGCACTTAAACGTTGCGCCGTTCAAATTTAAACAACTCCGGAGAAATATCTCCACATTACCTGCCTATATGTGTTGCAACGCATATATTCCCATAGCAATCAATACAAAATATGACCGGTCATCACAAATCAAACTCAAATAGCCAACCCAGGCTTCAAAACTCGGAGCAAGTACCGTACAACGGTTCTTACCAATCAAGAGCGTCCAGATTCCAACTGCCAAGTTCCGAAATTCGCCCAGACGGCTATCACGCGGCAAACCGACAGAAGAGGTCTCAGTCGAGGACCGGCGCCACCCAGATGGTCAGCTCGGAAGGGAAGGAAGAAAAACCTCGGGATGCCAGGACTAAAAGACGCCGCTGGCAGTGATCACATCCCCGGCCAAATTCCTCACCTTCGTCACGACCAGTCCTTCGAGCATCCGAGTCGTCGATGAGCCCCACGTGACGGGCGCCAATTGATGAATACAGGCCCCAGCTAGGCCCGCAAATACAAGGGTTCGCCCTCCTATGTACGAAAACTAGAAGGAAGTTGGCACGGAAACTGCAAATACAAAGACAGAGTTTATTAACCCTTAAGGGTGGTCCTACAACCTACACAACACTCTTCAGTATTGCATAGAGTAGCACACAGAACTTGCGTACACGGTCCCCTTTTATACACAACAGAGGGGCTCATAAGTGGGTGGATACAACATAGAGCAAAATTCATTACCATTTATGGACATTTTCGATACAGGATCAATATATGGGCGGAGTTAACAATTTCCTGAGCCCGCGAAAACATGGTCAAACAAGGACTAACTGATAACAGATGTGGTCAAGTCTGGGCATGCGCCAGACGGACAAAGGAGCTATTTATAGACTGTTACTAGGCAGATTACAAGAGCAACTAGCAAAGAGGTAGGACTCTTCTCGTGCAAAGCACGTGGAGACATGGCAATACAAAATGGAGTCCGGACATTAGTCAACATAAGACAAGAAACACGTTTTGACTGTAGAGAATTCATGTCTTCAGTGAATGCTTAATCATATCGCTGTTTTAGTTTTCAACATAGGGACCCTCAGGATTCAAATGAACTTAATCTCCCAACTAAAAACGGCCACAGGGCGTGTTTACACAGTGCTGAAGGGAGGGGACGGGGCCTGAGGTAACGTGTGCAAATAAGCCCTGTGGAGCGTTTTAAGTTGGGGAAATAATTCCCCTTCAATCTGAGGGACCCTGGGGGCCAACTAGCCCACCAGGTGCTTCCAGTAAGCGCCACTGCGCTGCGTTGCAGAGAGGTGGTCTAGGCCGTGCCCCTTTTTACATCTCTCTGCAACACAGCTCTGTGGCGCTTACTGGAGGTACCTAGTGGTCTAGTTGGACCCTAGGGACCCTCAGGATTCAAGGGGACTTAATCTCCCAACTTAAAATGGCCACAGGGCGTGTTTACACAGTGGGGAAGTGAGGGGACGGGGCCTGAGGTGACGTGTGCAAACACGCCCTGTGGCGCGTTTTAAGAGGTAGTTTCCCCTGCCCTATTATATACTAGGGGATTACAGAGGAGGTCATGCTGATCACAGGGGGACCCCAACGCATAGTGTTCCCTAGTGTATGTAGGTGTTTTCACTGTATTCTGAGTGTCTTTTAACATAGCACTGGCTCTAGTACTGGTAAGTCAGACTCAGTTACCACCAGTATCCGTCTGAAAAAGTTGAGGGTAGAGGATGATTTTGCAACAAGGCTTCTTTCTGCTCTTCTGTTTGTTCTTTCTGCACGTTATCCTTCTTCCTGCACTTTTCTTCGTCTTTGAGGACTTCTGTTGCTTCTTTCTGCATTTCTTTTTTTTCTTTCTGTGCGTTTTTTCTTCTTTCTTCACATGTCCTATCTCTGTAGGCATAGTTAGAAATTAGCATTTTAAAAACCCTTGAAATTCACTGAAAAAAACATAGGTTTCAGGCACGTTATAGTTAGGAATTAGCATTTAGAAAACCTTAGAAATTCACTGAAAAACCATAGGTTTCAGGGGCGTTATAGTTAGCTGGACTTTTCACTCGTACAAAACCATTGAATAGTCAGTTCAGCTAACTATAACTCGCGTGCCCGCAATGCACTGCTGATGACGTCACATATTACATCACTCATGACATGGTCAGTGACATCACTCATGACATCACTCATGACATCTCAAATGACATCACTGATGACATCATCCTTGTGATAAAGTGGCAGACCTCCTCTCCCCCTAATATAACCTTTGATACACACATTCATAAATAGAAACTAAAATTTTCAAAACAATGGACGTACCAATATCAGTTACAACAACCTATTCAGTAATTCTAAGATCCACATACACATCCACTCATTCACCAACAGCCCTATACAGTCACTCATACATGTACTCACTCATCATATGTACTCATACACCTATACATCCTGTTACACAACGCCACTCATCCATAGAGTTACTCACACACATAGTCACTCATACTAATAAAGAATCATACATCAATTTACTTGCATATACAGTTATACACACACCACCATACTTACTTCTACAGAAACTTACACATACTTAGTCTTTTAAACAATCACTTATAGAAACACATACTTATTCATACAGGAACTCTATCAATCTCTCACTCCCACATATACTCACTTATATACACCAATAGTCACATATACTAGTTTAAAATATATGTAGTTACTCATAATGACACACTTGAGACAGTCATTCACTCACTAACACACCCATGCACACACTCATCCACGCATACAGTCCTGCACACATGCTGTCTTCAACACATACAAACAGTGAGTCACTCATTCTTGCAGCTATGCACTACGTAATACCCCCCACCGAACCATACAGACACTCACTCATACTGATACTCAAAAAACCCACTAATAAACTATATAGACACTCATGTAGCTACTCACCAACCAATGCAGTCACTTATACACAAAGTGAGAGACTGATACAGATATTTACATATTTAAACATTACTCACTAAGCCATGTATTCACTAAGATACACTTAGTCAGTTATACAATCAATTTTTCAAAAACAAATCATCCATTTAGACACTTATATACCCATTTATTCTTCCATCGACCTTGAGATATATCTATATAAAACATATGTAATTTTCAGAAAAACACACATTCACTGGATGATGTCATCAGTGATGTCATTTGAGATGTCATCAGTGATGTCATGAGTGATGTCACTGACCATGTCATGAGTGATGTAATATGTGACGTCATCAGCAGTGCATTGAGGGCGCGCGAGTTATAGTTAGCTGACCTAACTATAACGGGGGAATTTCAATGGTTTTGTACGAGTGAAAAGTCCAGCTAACTATAACACCCCTGAAACCTATGTTTTTTTCAATGAATTTCTAAGGTTTTTTAAATGCTAATTCCTAACTATAACGGGCCTGAAACCTATGGTTTTTTCAGTGATATATATATACATAGACATAGATATAGATATGTACCAATAACATAAAATCTAATTAAAAAGCAAATTCTATTATACATTAAAACATTAAACTATTTAAAAATTGTCAAACTTAAATTTACCACTCCAGTCAATGCAACAGTAGGAAAGAGTTGGATAGCGTAGGGGTAAAAATGAATAGTCCCACTCCAGTGAGTGCACCAGTAGGGAAAGTGTTGGATAGCAGAGGGGCCAAAATTACTATTCCCACTACAATAAAAATATTTATAAAACAAAACAAATTAAAAAATACATAAATATTTAGAATACAAATATATGAAATATTTATAAGAAAATAAAAACCTATTATAATATTAAATACATATGAAAATAACTAGAAAAAGTATATTAAATAAAATAAAAAGAATTTTCAAACAAATACATATTGTTAATTATAAATTATTTAGAAGCAAAAACAATATTTATTACATAAATGTACTTTTCTTTCAACCCTATAACACCACACAATTGACAACCCACGTCTAAATTAAAAAATGTTTAACTTCCTTAATTAACATAATGAATTATATTAAATAAATATTAATAATTTAAAAACAAATTGAAACTCATAAAAATGTATTGACTTGCCACACTTTGCCCTACAATCCCACAACCCACAGCTAAATTTAGACTGTAAAAAAAATTAATTAATCCATTAAAACAGATTTTCAATTAAAGAACTAGCAACTAATAATAAAGTAAGTAAAATTAATTTACTCCCCAGACTGTACCCCTGTAGCAGTAAAACCCACACACAAAAATAAGCAAATACCCTAATTAAAAATCAAACAATTAATTAATATTAATGATCAACTAATTATTAATTAATTAAACATAAATTACTTCCCACCCTTTACCCATATAAATCCCACAACCCACACTTAAAATTATTTAACGCAATTTCCACATTTGGGTGCTGATTCCGATCCTATATTTTTTTTCCTGTACGACTCGTATCCGTATTTTTTTACGTACGAATCGTACAAGTATCGTACAAACGGTGAAGTACGAATCGTACGGGAAAAATACATACGAATCGCCTCGGGAAAAGTCTACGAGACGACCCCGGACAGTTTTACGTAGGAGTCATAAAACTGAAGTCCGAGTGCACAAGTCCGATCCGTACCGGCGTTCCGAATACACAAGCGTATGGAAAATGTCCCGTACGGAGCAAACTTTGTACGACCCCTACCTGGGTACACTTGTGCCCGGGGTACGTGCCGTACCCCCAGCCCAGTATGTACGCGCCGTACCTCCAGCCCCGTATGTACGTGCCGTAGCCTCACCCCAGCCCCGTATGTCAAGCCGTACCCCCAGCCCCGTATGTACGTGCTGTAACCCCACCCCAGCCCCGTATGTATGCGCCGTACCCCCAGCCCCATATGTACGCTCTGTACCCCCAGCGCGTAGCACTGGGGGTATGGCACGTACATACGGGGCTGGGGTAGGGGTACGGCGCATACATACGGGGCTGGGGGTATAGCGCGTACATACGGGGCTGGGGTGGGGGTATGGCACGTAAATACGGGGCTAGGGGTACGACGTGTACATACAGGGCTGGGGGTACGGCGTGTACATACGGGGCTGGGGTGGGGGTACGGCGCATACATCATGGGCTGGGGTGGGGATATGGCGCATACATACGGGGCTGGGGGTAACGTGCATACATACGGGGCAGGGGGTACGGTGTGTACATACGGGGCTGGGGTGGGGGTACGGCGCATACATACGGGGATGGGGGTACGGCGCATACATACGGGGCTGGGGTGGGGGTACGGCACGTACATATGCAATGTTGGGGTACGCACCGAACATGATGACACGTACGATGTGGGTGATGGCATGTACGTCGCATAGCGGGCCCCCTTTTCCTCGTGCATCACAGCGTACTTAGCTTTTCCGGCACTTTTTGGCTCCCGTAAAAATATAGCCGTGCGGAGTGCTGTGGGTATAAATCGTACTTGCTGGTCCGTAAAACGCTGCCTGACTCCGTGCGGATGTCGCGTATGCGCTGTCCAGGATCGGAATTGTATGTATTTTTTAGCCGTACGGTGTTTTTTACGATTCGTACGGAAATTGTATTTCTGTACGAATCGTACTTGCTGGTTTGTACGGTGGAATGCCCGGGTACAAGTCGTACGGAGAAAACGCTCCGTACGACCATTTGTACCCGGGTTTTACAGGATCGGAATCGGCACCTTAATTTTCAATTAATTAATTATTATTAATTAACAGCTAATTATTAATTATTCAAACATAAATTACTTTCCACCCTTTACCCCTATAAACCCCACAACATGCACAGAAAATGAATTACACAATTTCCAGAATTATTTTTTGATCAATTACTTAATATAAATTAACAACTGATTATTAATTAATCAAAAATGACTTGCCACCAATTACCCCTATAAACTCCACAACCCACACCTAGAATAAATTACACCATTACCATAATTATTTATCAATTAATTAATTAACATTAATGAGCAACTTGTTAATATTTAATTATAAATACATCACTTCCCACCCTTTAAATAAACGCACCAACCCGCACCTAAAACAAATTACACAATTACCATAGTTAATGACCAATTAATTAATTAATTTTAATTAACAACCAATATAATTATTTACAAATAAATTACTTCCTACAATTAACAATATAAAATCTCAAATAAATACATTTTAATAAATAAAAAATAATCAATTTATTATAATTAAATTACTTACCACCCTATTCCCCTATAAACCCACAACCCGCTACGGAACTAAAAAACGCAGACTTCACTTAAAATTAAATTGATAACTACAAAAAATGTAACACTTAGGGCCCGATTCCGATTTAGGTTGGAAAGCTCAGCAACCGAGCTGGATCGGGAGTGTTTTCTGACCGACCCGGACTCCTGCAGTCCGACCGGGCGAGTACGATGCGGCCGCATGCTGCTGGACTCGTTTCGGTCGGACTCCCATAGAAGTCAATGGGAGCCGGTTGTATGACGCGTACATGGGCTCCCATTGACTGAATGGGTACGTCTTGCACAAGGGTGCCCCCTACAGTGGGTACGCATTGGTGCCATCCGCACCGTACATGCCTGTGTTCGGGAGACCATTGGGTCTCCCCCTGCGTCTGAGTCATAAGGCTGTGGGTGACGGGGGGTCCGACGCGGACCACTGAAGACCACTTACCGGAGCGTTTACGTGTCGGAGGCTCCGACTCGATTTGGCTGTCTGAATCGTGCATCGTACTGGCTCGGTCGTAAATAGCCTCCATTGCATGGCACTGTTTGCTTACGGATGAGACGTACGGAGCGGTTCAGACCCGGAAACGATTTGGTCGGCGAATATTACGTTGCTCGCATCATACTTGCTCGCTAGTACAGCTGTACGAGTCGAACGGAAAACACACGTACGGCTTGTACTTTTTCCTGCCGCATCACGTTCGGAGCCCTTCCGAGCGAGATCGGAATCGGCCCCTTATTAGAAAACATAAACAATACTTATACAAAAAACATACGTCACATACATTTAAAATGTAGATCAAAATACATAACACTAATTAAAACATCGATATTTTGAACACCTATATTAGTGACTTCTATATTTTTGATAACAATATTTCTTACTTTAAATTCAATATTCTTGACCACAATATTCTTGCAGTTGAAATTTCTGTGTCACGATATTTCCAACTCGACATTTGTGTAATTCAACATTTCCAACTCAATATTCTGTCTGAATACCATATGTATGTAAGTTGGCTAATGACTGGGTTAATGGTGGTGTGATTGATGTTTCAGTTCTTTGGGCGTATGAACGTGAAGGGAAATTGAACAGTTGGAGTTGGCAGATATCAGTATTGTGTTCCGTTGGGCCCATTATTGACAGTGTGAATAGCTTTGTGTGGCACACATAAAATACATGTGACTGGACAGTAAAGTGGTTGGTGGCTAGATATGGATTTATTGCTCACTACCAATATGTCATTGGTTCAATTTTCTTATACTTTTATTAGCATTTACTATCTGAACCTATTTCTAAATGTAGTGTCAAAACCTACAGATACAAGTCTGTACTTGAGCAGAGAATGGGCTGTGGCGGAACAATATTAACCCCTAATATTTCTGAAAACTGCACTCCAGCAGGGGACCAGGGTGATGTAACTTGCATTGATTCCATTCAAGATTCTTACCAACTGTGCCCTGAAAACCTAAAACTTTGGCTAAAAATCACACATTGTCCTCACATTTCTGTGATGGACACTTCTTGTATCTGCAGGATTCCACAAATTCCTACCACCCGCTTTCCCCCACTTCTGATAAAAACTGTACCCCACTTGTGTGGCAGAGCCTAATGCCCGCAACAGGCATGGATGAAAACTGTGATCATATGAAAGAAATGTGATCTTCCTATGGTTCATGATTAGTCTGTGCATGTCACAGGAGTTAGGCACAGTCCGACAAGTGGGATATTGTTTTTCCTGGGAGAAGTGATCTAAATGTAGATCATGGGAATTTTGTGGATCGCCACAGATTCTGTAAGCTTTTGTCAAAGAACTATGAGGAAAATGTGTGACTATAGCCAAAGTTTGAGGTTTGAAGGAGATTGTGGGTATGGACAGCAAGTCAGACCACCTTGGACTCTCCTGCATATTTAATTTTTGAGAAATGTCAGGCTTTGGTAGGTTGCCCTAAGAGTTGGCCAAGGTAGAGTCGAAATTCTGCAGCTACCACAATCACAAAAGCAGGTCATTTTTTGGCAGAAAATGTTGATGTTTCATATTGTGTTTCAAACCCTTTTGTGTCTCTGGCGCTAGGCTAAGGCACACAAATGTAAACTGCTTTTATCGGAAGAAATTGGGGACCCACAATAGTATAAAATTTGTTAATGTTAATTAAATTTATATCCATTGTTAGCCAATGTGTAAAAACAGAACACATTTTTAAAAAATGCTCTCTGAATCACCAGGTAGTATGGGTACCGCCAAATGCCGAGTTGTACAGACAACCACTATTCCTAAAATCAGTATCCAGAGCAAATATAAAAATACACAGCTTTCCTTCCTACCAATTTTTCATTAATTGGATTTTATCAAATGAATTTGCTGCATGATCAGTATACAATAAAAATCATTTTAAGCTGGAGCTTAGTCGTTTGCTCTGGGCAACGCATATTTTTGTACAATTGGCAAACATCCCTGTGACCAGATGGGTCTGACAGATGTAACAGTATATTGCTTTAGTAAATGGGTCATTAAGACACAAAATTACAGATTATAACGTTGTGAGGTATTTCTGTTTTTTACAAATTGTTTTTATCATTGTTTTTTAATTCAATGATTAGCTGAATTTAAATGTGTGTCTAGTTTTCAGAAATGTATAGCTTTTTGGGTTAACCCGTGGATTTCCCACCTGATTCTGCTATAATCTGCAAGTAGTGGAAACGTCAAAAAAATACGAACATTTGACTATCACATAGTCAAAGGTAAAAAATGCGGAAAAATTGTGTGTTTTTACAACTTTGCTTGTTCTTGAAAACTGAGAAGTTGGTGATCTTAGAACTGCAAAGCTTTTGTTCATGCTAATTAATAAACATAAAAAAATATATATTTTAGCTTTTATTTGCGGTTCCCTCCAAGGAAATCTACAAGCACTGGTTACCTTTAGAATCTCCATGATGTGGGGGAAAAAAAGGAAAGGTTATGAAGGCTTAACCGTAAAGTTCCCCAAACATCAAAAGAGGGTTAAGAACTGGGGTGGAAAAGCCTCAGCTGCTAGCAGGTTAAAAGCACTGAACAAATAAATGTTCATTAGAAATGAGGATGCTTGGGGGAATAAAACCAGAGATTGTAAGTTATTACAGCGGTCTAGCTGTAATTAGACTACAGAACATCATCTCTTCTGCTAAACTCTTTTCGTTTGATGCCTGCAATGATTTATAGCCGAGCTTTGACGTGACTCTTTGAAGGCGTCTTGTTGATTGCTATATATTTAAAATATGTAAAATGTTTCTACCTTCCAGCAGAAGCCAAGCAAACTGTGGAATCTGAGATTTAAAACGTATCCATGTACTTGCCACTGGCACACATTAATTGTAATTGCATTCTTGCAATATATATCTTTTGTGAAAACGTTTTAGAATAGGTATGTAACCAAAGTGCTCCTGACCCCACCTAAAAAAGAACTGTTCTCAATTTTCTTTTCTACCACAGGAGTTGGTTAAAAATGAGCTCATTCAATTGCAGCCTATCCTATAACCCACTGAGGTCATTTTAGGTCAGTTCTTGCCCAGTGCTCCAGTGCTTTCTTCAACTTTTAATTACTGGTGGGCCTGATTTAGTTTGGTGGACAGTGCTCTTTGAAAAGATGTCAGACTACTCTCTCCACCAAAATGAAGTTCCACGTTCCTAATTTAGAGTCTGGGGTAACTTCCTTTTGTTAGCAGCAGTGATTACTCTGTCTCCACCGCTGACATACACCTTCAACAGTCCAGCGGAGTAAGGGCTGTCAAAGGTTTGGCCATTTAATCACCTGCCCGACTTAGGCCTGATTCACAAACTGCACTTTGCAGTATGGTTTTTAGAACAACAGAAGTACTTCAAATCGTATCACAAAGTGCTATTCAAAAATGGTACTTTTGTGATAACTTACGCTTTTGAGTAAGTTTACTACTTTTGGGTATTCACACGCTTCACATTTGTAGTAACTTACACTTTTGCAGTAAGTCCCTACCGCCATTATTTTTTATGGCAGGGTGTTGCAGTACCAGTGGTGGCCGTACTACAAAAGTATGTTATAAAAAAGTGTAATTTACTACAAATGTGCAGGTTGTGAATAGTGAAAAGTAGTAAATTCACTCAACGGTGTAAACCTTCTCAAAACTATAAGTTACCGTTGAGAATCAGGCCAACAGGATGGAAGTCAAATGGCCAGTTTACACTGACCATCACTGCCAAGTGAAACCAGGCAGTAAGGGACAGTGAAAGCTTTTTAGTGACCCCCACACCATAAGCCCCAACTCCCATGGTGTGGAGGGTCATTTGTTTTTGGAAAAAAAACGAAATCTCACTTTGGGATTTTAAACTTAAAAATAAATAGGTTAAAAGTTTGACTGAGGGTACTGTCAGATTGATGGAGCCATCCATCAATGTTTTAATACATTGACAGGAAGCACCATCACGTTGGTTACTGCCAATGTAAGAAATGTCCACTCGGGTGGCAGACATCTTTAGATTCCGATGACAGATACTCCAAACTCTAAATCAGCCCCTAAGTTGGTTATTAAGGCACAATTATCTATCATGTTAAATTGTTCTAATTCAAGACAGGTTCAATAGGGTTGATCATACCACTTCAGTGTTTTTTCAGAAACACAACTGTCGAAATTGTCCTTGATGGACAACTATTGCAATGCATTGCATTTAGCAGATATTTGAAACAGAGGTGTGTCTTGGCCCCGTCCTTATTTGCCCTTTGCCTTGACGACCTCCCAAAAGCACTCCAAGTGAACCAGTTCTTCTCACCAAAGTTTTTAACAAACCATATTTATTTTTTGTTTTAGGCTGAAAATCTTATAATAATGGAATATACACCAGTTGGGCAACAACGTAAACTATTCTGCATTGAAAAACATTGTGACTTGAACAAAGTAGAGAGAAAACAAAAACATAACTTTTTCCTCCAAAACCACTACAGTTTTCATGGTGATGAAGAAGGACAAAATTGGAACAGGCACCTCAGCATAAATACAATGCTATTGTATTTTTGTATAATTGAAAGTAGACTGGGCATATGACTGTACTATATTTAACCCTTCATTTAACTGCCAAGTCCCTTTTTCTATACTATACCAAATTTGGAGACCTCTAGGTGCACCACTTCTTAGAGCTTTCAATGTAAAAGAAGTTGCTCTAGCCATTCATTGATCAGAGTTACTTTGTATTGACCATTTGGTCTATCGGGTGGTCTCGAAAGGACTTATGCCAAAGAAGGTGTTAATAGCTCTATCATGTTCCATAATAGATGCTCTATCAGTGAGTAGAGTTAGACCTACCTTATTGGACATTGTTAGCAAAGACTTGGGGGTCTATTTTGATGTAGGGCAGATCTCCACCGCCATGCGGGCGGTGGCAATCCGCCCTACATCATACCTCGCCTGCCACCCATTCCCCCCCACAATATTAGTCTGGCAGGGGGCCCCCGGCAGACGGAAAGACCGTCCGTCAGTTTTTGCCGGTCACACAGGTGACCGGGCGGAAAATGGGCCTAATATGGTGGCGGTGTCTGCTAGACACCGCCATCCATATTAGGCAGGCAGCGGGAAGCAGTCTTTCCGCCGTCACGGAAAGGCATACGGTTTCCTGAGTTACAAATACAAAAAATGCGTGATGCGCCCGCCAGCGCGGCCGGCGCATCCTAATGGGTCCATGCGGGACCGCTGCACCTTTAGCGGGCGGTCCCATTTCCCGGGGCGATGGCGGGCGGAATCATAATAGACCCCTATGTTTTAAAAGGTATGTTTATCCTTGGCAGTGTACCTCCAATAAATAAAATCCTCTTAATATTGGAAAGTATTAATGGAGGGGGAGGGGGTATTGAGTTTCACCGCAAGGTTATGCCTTGGTGGGAAATGTTTTAAACTTGTTTTCTCTGGGGTCACTTAATGATGGACTTTCTCTCGTAGCCCTGAAGAAATTAAATTGTTCCTTGCCCTTGTCTTCTGATAGGGGTTACTAGTTGTATCACCCTTCCATTTCATTAACATTAACAACGGCTAGGGAGCAAAGTCTCATATCCATTCCGGTTGAACTTGGATGATCCCAAATCTTGGAATAAGGTCTTGCAAATGAGGATGGGTACCACTCCAGTTTGTTCATTGCCTGTAACAGCTCCACAGATCAGAGTTCGTATTGAAGAAGTTACTTCCCTTGGTTAATATTGTTTATGATGAGTACTCTATCTAACTGAAGATTCCATGACTTAGAATACCCTCTAAGCACCAGACTGGATCAGGAAACTTTTCACCATAGGAGTTCTGCCATAGAAGTACTGTCATGAGCCACTTCATAACAAACAATACTTAAAATATGAACTGTTCCTTTAATGGTAACCGGTAACCTCCTGCAGAAAAACACATCCATACATCATTCCCCACCTACAGTACCTGCACCATGATCGAGTATTCTCATTTCAGGAATACGTTCTTGGGCCCTAACACATGGTCATCCACTACAGCATATGTGTATCCATTCTAATATTTCTAATATGCTAATTTACATGCTTACCTTCTCCCTGTATGAGTATGACATTACTCTTAACCACAAGTTGGTAAATCCTAGTTCGTGTTACACCATCCTTACACATTTGACTGGCTTAATTTTCTAATTGAAGGCTGGCTATTGCAGGTATTTAGCTTCACTTATATGTGTATATCGATGCAATTGACATTTTAAGCCTTATTTATTTTTGGTGTTCTCATATCATTAGTGTCCTAATGAGACCCCTGTATCTTGTTGAGGGTCACAACATCGTCAACAGTAACTAATAATAAACACATGATCCAACTCAATCCATTGAATGAGTATTCTTATTTTAAGTGCTGTTTGGTATGAACACACAGTTTTAAACTAGTTTCCAGTATACTGCAGTCTTTTCTGTTCGCGGTTCTCTTTCTTTCTCTGGGTTCATATTGGACTAAAATAGACCTTTGTGTTTTTGTGTATGTGCCTTTAAGATTTCTTGAGTTTTGTTTTTAGGTCTCGCCTGGCGTAGATTGCGCAGACATGCGCAGTCTCGCTGGCGAGATTTAATGAGTTAGGGTAGATTTCTCTAGTGAGCTTTAAGCCCCGCCCCTCTTTTCCATTGGCTGGCGTCACCGTTTATGCTAAACGGTGGCCAACCATTGGAAAAGAGCGTCTAGTGATGTACAGTTTTCTCTTTTAGAGCCGTCCCAGTTGGACTGGCTCGGTTGCTTTTCGTCTGTGGTAAAAGCTTTTCTTATCTTTATGGGGCCATGTGTTTCAAACATATGGCCCCATAAAGACAAGAAAGCTTTGCGAAGGACGAAAGTGAAAGCCGACGTGCCTTAGCAGCTCAGCCAGGCGTGGCGAGACTGCACCCCCTCTGTCATCGCCATTCCCGCACACACGTGTTTGCGGCTCCTGACATGCTCTGATCGAGAAGGCTCACACGCAGACATCCCCAGTGTGAACAGTGGCTCAAGCAACATGAAAGAGGCTGGTCTACAAATTTGTGCTCTCGCTCATATCCCATTTCCCATTTGCAGGTTCTCCAGAGCCGCCAGGTCTAGCTCATCTGATCTCAAGTGTCATATCAACGGAGGGTACACGCGAGAAGGCAACGGGTCTAAAAAGTCATTGTACATACACCAAGATCACTATCAACAAAAGTTACAAAATATTGAGCAGTTACAGTCGTAATGCAAGTATTTAAAGCAAAATTTATAATGTCAACTTGAAAGAGTCCCCTATCTTTCTTCCGAGATAAAATAACTTAAGGCGTTTGATATGTCATTAGAAACGCTCACATGGTTTTTCAAGTGGAAATAACAGAAATGAGAATTGTCGTCACACAAATGCCTGCATTTAAATGAACATAAACGCTCACCATATCAACATGTCCGCCAAGGTTAGCAAAGTGGTAGAATGACTTTTCCTATGGTAAAAAGGATAGGAACCTCATACAATTGAGCGACTGGCTTCGTTTGTATACTTTTTACCTTCCAGAGCGCAGTGCATACCCCCGATGCCGCTATACAGCTCCAGGACCCTCAGAGAGTCCATTCTCCACTTTAAACGCAGACTTGTCTATCATTGGAAATAAGAAGTGTCTTGTGAGGCGGCCATGTAAGGGTTAGGCAACACGTCATTGGGCTAATCCTAGTTAAGGCCGGGACTGGATCTGATTGGGGGCGGTGAAAGGATGCGTTTGACGTTTGCCTGATTCAAATATGGTTGTCTAGACGCCATTTGTCCATTTTCTACTTACTTGCACACTTGTATTAGTGCAAGTGTTTCACTAAATGTGAAAGTGTACCAATAGTGTCTTGAATCTATTATGGCAAAATATAATGGTTTTAGTTATTTGTCCTTGCCCTACTTAAAACGTCATCCTTTTCAACTGAAAGCAATGGGGGAGTTACCTTACTCTGATGTTTTGTTCTTATTTTCCCCTTATTTTTAGGTCTCGCCTACGCAGCTCACCTCCCTCTCTCCTGCGCGCTCTGTTTTTCCTTTGAAGGCTTCTTTCCTCTCTGACTCCTCCTTTAAATTGACCCTCGATTCCATTCAAGCTGTTCTCCCCCCCCCCACATCGCTCCTCCCTGAAAAATAAAAATCCTGTTTCCATTCCCTATTGATGACGATTGCAGTGTAGCACGCACCGAGACCGGGCAGTTTTTTTTTAGCCTATATCCCCCGGCTGGCTTTCCATTGTTAGCTTGAGCATTTCTAGTGTTGCTTGCGTAACAAGATTTCTTTGAATACATTAATGTGCAGCATCACGTACAGCCACTCTAGCTGCCGTGCTTGTGTTTCGGTGCTTGTTTGTCTTAGATTCAGATGGCCCTGCTCCCGGGGTTATCTTTACAGCACGCTTCGTGTCTGGCATGTTTTCTGTCGTTTTCCCGAACTTGGAGACATTTCCCTATCCGCTCAATTAACTTACAAAACATCTGCCAAAAAGCAGAAAATCTCAGAAACTCTAGAGGGGTCCTCATGTGCCCTCGCAGCCGGTAGACCATGGGAAGAGGCTCGTGCATCTTGTGATTCTGGGCAAACCACCATAAAAACAAGCATTGAAAATGCAATAGGTCTCGCCTTTGATTAAGTTGAAGCCATTTGCTTTGCTAATGGTATTATATAGCAAAGCAAATGGCTTTAACTTAATAAAAGGCGAGACCGATTGCATTTTTAATGCTTGTTCTGGATTGGCTTTGGAAAGTAAAACTTGTTTCTTTACCCAATTGAAGTGGGACGTCTTATGTTGCAATACAGTTGCATTGAATGTGTACTGCGCTTTCACTGATTATTGCAAACTACAAAAGTGAAACCAATGAAAACCACTGTTTGAAAATATTACAATTTACCCAGATGCCCATGGGTTTAATGGTCACTCTTGTATATAAAGATACAATGAGGCACTAGGTGATGTAAATTTCTTATCTTTTTCCCTTTCCCCGCCCTCAGATGTGGAGCATGAACAATTGTTTTGACCATTGTGCCAATTCCCAACTTGGGGCCTACTTAGATTTCTGCAGTTAGATAGAATACCCACCAGAAACAGCATTGCCAAAGGTAAGTAGCTTATTCTTCTGATTGATACTTCTAGCTGGAGAATGTGACAAACAGCAGAAAGAGCATCACCAAAGGTAAGTAGCTTGTTCTTCTAATTGATACTTCTAGCTGTAGAATGTGACAAAAAGCTGATTGTTCGCTTGATGGTTCTTGATACGATCGATACAAAAGCTTAAATTTCTTTGGAAGTACTGCCCAAGGATCCTCTTCTTCTTTTTCGAAGGGTTAGGAGAAGCAAAGAATGATGGCAGAGTGATGGATTGCCCAATGTGGAAGGGAGTCATGACTTTTGGCAAGTATGCTGCTTGAGTCCTTAGCACCAATTTCCCTGGGGAAAAGGTGGTTTTGGGCAGGTGCATTGAAAGTGCCTACAGTTTACATAAGCAATGAACTGATGTACTTGCAATGAGGAAGACAGTCTTTAATGTCAGGAGATGCAGGAGATGCAGCCAGCGGTCAAGCATCAACTCGAAGGGCACACACATGAGAAAAGTTGCGACTAGGTTAAGGACTCACTTTGGCATCACAAACAATTTGGGAGGAAATGTATATTAAACCTTTAACAAATCTTATCACAGAAGGTGGTCTCATAAATGTAGAAAGGTGAAAAGCGCCAACAAATAACCTTTATTAATGACCACTGCAAGACCTTGCTAGGACAAAGATAAAACAAACAAAAAGAGTACAGCTTTGATTGAAAGGGATTAGTCTTGGGAACACCACACCAGGCCAGACATTTGACCCAGAGCCTGATATAAATGAAGTTCATTGAAGGGCATCTGGTGGCAAGTATGTATCTACCACTTCAGGTGGTAGATCGAAAACATCAATGGCCACCACTCAGTCCCCATGCACTGAGGTGTAGATTGTGCAGATTTGGGCGGAGTCCCTGACCTGTTGCTGAGAAAGGAGGTCCTTGCAAAGTGGTAGCTTGTACAGAAGACAGACATTCATTCCCAGAAGATCTTAATACCACACTCTCTTGGCCCGATCTGGGCCACTAAGATGGCCTGGTCATTCCTGATCTTTTTCAGAACTCTGGGCAGGAGAAGCAGGGGGTAGAAAGGTGTACAGGAGTCCAGTGTTCTATTCCAGCTGGAATGCATCTACGAATGAGTGCTCTTATGGAATCTCCAAAACAGAAAACATTCGACACTGTGTTCTCAATGGTGGTGAAAAGATCTAGCCTGGGTTTTCCCTACTGAAGACTTCCTACATCACCTCAGAATGTAAATGCCACTCGTGATCAAAAAGACCCCACCTCCTCAGTTCATAGGCTCTGGCATTCAGGGACCCTGTCAGGTGGTTTGCGATCAGGAACATATCCTATCATTCCAACCAGCAGAGCCTCCTGACACATGACCCAGGAGCCCACTCTGCCTTACTTGTTGTAGTACCACATGGAGGTGGTGTTGTTTGTGAGAACCAGCACCAGCCTCACCTTGAAGGACGACAGGCAGGCCGTCAGAGCCAGATGAATGGCCTACAACTCCAGCAGGTTAATGTAGAGCCATCCCTCTGCTGGAATCCGATCTCCATGTGCAGGATGTGGCCAAATATGTTATCTGCGCCGGTCTAGATACTACAGATTACCTGGGGAGGGCTGTAGGTATTTCATTGACATGCATGGATGCGTTCCACATTATTCTTCATTGATGTCCCTCATGGATCATGGATCATGACCATTCTGTGGGCAGCAGGGACATCAGTCCTCCAATTTCCGCTTCCCAGTGACAACGGCTACTGAATCACTTTAGTTGGCCCTTAGTGGCGCATGCTCAACCGGTGGGAGGCAGGATTTAACAGTTCATTGTAGGTTGGTGATCCATCACATCAACAGATGGGTCTTACAAATAGTTCAAAGTAGCTATGTCCTAAATTTCTTTCTGTCCCGCCCACTATTCCTCCCATACCATCAGGACAGGTTAGTACTCCAACAAGGCTCATCCTGGTCATAGATTTCTCTTTGATAGGTGGGACTTGGAAGCTCAAGATAGTACATGTGAATCTCTAAGTTTCCTTCATAATCCTGCAGGGGCAGTCCAGTATTTAGTTCTACATGGCTCTCGTCGGCACAGAGTGAAGGTTACCTCTGGAGTGGACAGAATTGTGAGAGCTGGACCCTGTGGCACTGGTGGAGTAAGCTCGGCATACAGAGAGAGACAATGGCTGCAGAGGAGATGCAATCGGGCTGCCTACCCTGTGTTGGAGACTGGACCTACAGAGAACAAGGAGAAAAAGGCCAGGTGGTGAAGCCGAGCCCCTGGAGCAGGGGGAACATTGAGGTGTGGCTGAGTTTGGGCCCATCAAACTGCTGCGTCAATGAGGATTTGGAGAGTGGGGCCCAGTGGATTTTGACAGCCTGGGGGATGGTGGCTGTACTGGGTGTGCCAGGGCCCTACCAGCAACCTCTAATGGTGGAGGGGGTGCTGCCATGTTGGATACAGAGGCATGTGATGCACAGTTTCAGGATATTGCCTTTGGGGTCAGGAGTAGCAGGCACATGACCATGCTTGGGCTTAGCCATGGAGTGCAGACTGGTTCTCTGAATCTGACTGTGAGAGAGACCAATTGAGAGTGAGTCATGATACTCCAGCGGTGCTTTGGTGGTGGGGCGGGCCCTTCATCTCCATCAGCCGAGGTGATACACAGAGAAATCAATGAGGCGGGCCTGTACCCTTGCAACTTACCCACTGTTCACAGATGAAGGAGACATTTGAATTTTATAGCGGTACAGGCCAGGCTGGAAGAGCGCAGATCCTTGGTGACCACTACCACAAAGAACGATATCAAAGCTGCTTGCTCCTGCTTGGAATGTTTTCCTGACGTCCTTCCTGTGTGCAGCGGCAGGCCGTGGAGAAAAGCTGAGAACAACCCTCCATCCATGATCAGGTCTCCAGCAAGCAGAGAGACAGTGGGTCCCCTCAGGCCACAGACAGCAGGTCCAGTCCTTTTCTGCTCTTTCTCTGGTCCAGCAGTGTTCTGAGGGTGGGTGCCTGGAGATGCCACATTTCTGCCTGACACTTGATAGTTGGTGGGACTCTTGGTCACTCCCTAAACAATGGGGTAAAAGGTCCCGGCTCCAACAATATCCACTTTCAGCATTATTCAAGATAGCAATGTTTTCAGCCATGATAAAGGTGGGCTCTGATGGCTGAGGATGTGTGGGGAGTGTACTATGGTACTGCTCGTGTCCTTCCTCATTTAACACCAAACTACAGTTTGAAGAAGCCCCTGTACCCACAATAATCACTGAAACAGGAATCTGGTAGGCCAAAAGCAGGGGTTTCCAGCAACCAGACAGTAAATAGAGAAGAACTGACTTGGCATCCTGTTTCCTTCCTATCAGGTGCACCCCCAGTGTTATATGCAAAAACACAGAGACGGATGTCTGGTAGAATAAAGCATGCCCTTCAGCAACCAGACAGCTAATACACAGTAATTGTCTTTGCATCCATTTCTTTGCCTTATGAGCCAATGCGTATGGATCACCAGGCACTCCCACACCATGATGGAAGGAAAAGAATATGCACGTTGGATCAGGGCTTCCTTCCATTTTGTGAAGCTGTGCTGGTGTAAAAATGTTTAAACTAGATGAGGTGAAGCCTTGTTTGTATTACCAGTTCTCTAGCAGACAGTTTTACCTTCCACCAGTCCTCCTCCTCCAGGGGCTTAGGTCAGCTTCCCACCTATCCCTGGAGTCTGTATTAGATCAGTCAAATGCACTACATTATTACAACAGTATCTGTGTAAACAAGATGTAGCTTGTTTACCTAAGTGTTCAGGGACCAGTTTAGACTCCAATTTGGTTGAAGTATGAGATGGCCTAGTGGCCCTACCTTTAGGTCCAGAGTGTGTGTCTAATCTGGAGGTATCTGAATGACTGTGACTTGTGTACATCAAATTCCTCCTTCATTTGACTGAATGTTTTGATACAAGAGGTACTGAAAGTATCCTCCTTTGGAAATTCCAATAGTATCCTATCCTGAAAAGACAGGAAGTTGATACTTATCTGATAACCGCCATCAGTGCCACAGGGGGTCTCCGTCCTGAACTTACCATGCCATTCCATCTGTCTCAGTGCCTGATGTCAACAGTCCAGATTGATCATAGTGACAGAGGGCAGGCCCTCAGATATTTTGTAGTCGTAGAGCTGTCACAGCAGGTGTAGTCTGAATCTCCAGTTTCACAGTGCGGTGTGCCCCATCGGCGAAGAGCCAGTCATTTATTGGATGAAGTTGGGCTGCCTGGTAAAAGCACCTGCTGTCTGCGAAACCCAGCACCCTAGTGTATGGTGCCTGAATGCACTTGTTGAAGGCCATCTTTGGGGTCTTTCACACCCATAAGTAATTTGTGATTGACAACTGCAAAGATGCAGAGAAATCCTTAGGGATGGGGTGGTGATAATTTTGAACAGGATATAATAATTGTGGTAGTGTAATCATTTTGAATAGATCTTCTTTTCCCAACTTCACAATTGGTAGGTCACTCCATATGGCCCAATGGAACATCAGCTGGTGAATTAAGGTGGCAATATTCAGTTCACACTGATTTTGTACGACTGAAAATGGAAGCCATGGAATTTTGCAGAAAAATAAGACTAAAAACATTCTTTTCACTCAATCCTCCAATGGAGATTCCAAATGACACTGGCTTAAAGAAAAAATCTACCTTCTGCCCACCTACCAACAAAATTCCCAAAGAAGTTGCCATTTTTGAAAAAACTCTACTTTCAGCTATAACAGAAATGGAAAACAATAAAAACGGGGTAAAATTCAATACCACAAAAACTCAAATTCAAGCCCTCTCGAAACTTCAAAAAGACACTTCTATTATAATAAAACAGGCCGATAAGGGCGGATCCATAGTCATTCTGGACAAAGAGGACTATATAAAGGAAGTGACCAGACAGCTAGATGACATTCAATGTTACAAAAAAGTGAACAAAGATCCAACTTCTGACCTTCAGAACATACTCTTTCCGATCTTGTTAAAAGGTTTTGAAGAAGGTTACCTCTCCAAAAAAGAAGTGGAATTTCTGCAAAATAAGAACCCTAGGACACCTCTATTTTATGTCCTCCCAAAAATTCATAAAAATGAAACATCACCCCCCGGCAGACCGATCATATCGGGCTGCGACTCTTTGATGGAACCAATCTCAAAATTTGTCGACTACTTCCTAAAACCTTTCATTGCTGGAGTACCATCCTTTCTAGCAGATACCACAGATTTGATTAATAAATTATCATCTATGCATTACATTCCAGATTCATACCATTTAGTAACTTTGGACGTAGTCTCATTGTATACACAAATACCTCAGGACGATGGTCTCTCTGTCATTCAATCATACCTGGAGACAAGAGATAACCCTAAAGTACCAACAGAATTCATCATGAAATTAGCCAACTTTGCATTAAAAAAGAATTATTTCAACTTTAATGGGGAATTTTATTTTCAAGTCAAAGGAGTGGCTATGGGTTGTCCATTTGCACCAGAATTGGCGATACTTTTTATGGCCAAATATGAGGAGAAATTCATTTATAATGATAATCCTTTTTCCCAATACATCAACAAATGGACTCGGTACATCGATGATGTTTTCATGACTTGGACAGGGTCTCTGGAAAACCTAAGGAATTTCCATGACTGGTTGAACAATCGCACTGCCGATATTCAATTCACTTTAAATCATTCTCAAATCAAAATTGCGTTTCTGGATGTTGAAATTTACCCATCAGACAACAGCTTGGCCGCTACCTTGTATAAAAAAACAACAGACAGGAACAAGACCCTTCACTACTCAAGTTATCACCCGAGAAATTTACGTGATAACCTACCTTTCGGTCAATTTTTACGTATCCGAAGAAACTGTCAATTCAAGGATGAATATATGGCCCATGCAACTACATTATGTGACAATTTAAAGAAAAGAGGATACCCCAAGAAACTGCTAAAAAGATCAATGAAAAGAGCTTGGTGGTCTCCTAGAGAAGATCTATTAAAAAAGAAAGAGAGTCAACCACTGGAAAGGATCGTTTGTGTCTCGACATTTTGTCCTAACTCAAACTTAATGAAAAAATGCATTGTACAGAATTGGCATCTAATAAAAAATCTTGATGCTTCATTCAAACAAAATCCTCTATTTGCATTCAAAAAGGATCGCAATATTGCTAACCAAATCATTCGAGCAGCAATGCCACAAAATAAACCCCCGACGGTTAGGGATTATGTAGGACTACAACCAATCCAAGGCCATCATAAATGTGGCTCATGCGCCTGTTGTGATTCGACTATAGAAGGCGACCTTTTTGAAAATAATCGGATTTATTGGAAACATGAATCCTTCACCAACTGTCGAAGTAAATCTGTTGTTTATGCCATAAGATGTCTGTGTGACCTGGTCTATATAGGTAAGACGAGTCAAGAAATTAGAATTCGAGTGTCACAACACAAGTCCAGGATCAACAATAATGTTATAACAGCCCCATTGGTTAACCATTGGCGAATCAACAACCACCAAATCAAAGACCTAAAATGGACAGTCATTGCCAAAGTAAGTAGAGATACAAGAGGTGGCGATCTCGAACAGAAACTTTCGAGAACAGAAGCCATGTTAATCTTGAAATTCAACTCCGCCACTAAAGGCCTGAATGAACTCTCTGAACTGTACAACTTAACCTAGTAAAATGATTGAGCTTTACGGTACACCATTTGGAGACTGCACAACCTCATTCCCACTGTGACTTAAATTTTGAACACCTCATTACTCCCCTCAATAAATCACGCTGAACGAGGATAATCATCCCACACTTAATATCATGCAATAGGACAATTGATAATCACGGGCTGAAATGTGAGGCAGTTTTTTCATTCAATACTATGTCAAATTACCGAATGAATTTAGCACCCAAGGGACATTGGTGAGCCACCATGTCTCCTTATAACACACGCGGTTACTTAAACTGATTCATTTGTATCATATGCCAGCCCCTTTGGGTTGTTTATCTTCAAACCAAAGTGCAAGGCAAAGTACATCAGGCCTCCTGAAATGATACTTACGTTGTTTCAAACTATGTTACTCCAATTAATCATCCCAAAATGAGGACTATTATTCTACATTAAATATGACTGAATGGGATGACTGACAATTAGTGCCGAGATCTGATGGAGTTTGGTATTCGACACAAAATTAAATACGCAAGTGACATCAGCGTTTTTTTGTATTTATAATACACGGAAATGTACTCTGGTTCACCGGCCCTGACCCCCCTTCAAGTCCTTTGCTGTTGTTTAATTTCAACCAAAGCGTACAGAGACGTACATAAAGCCTTAAGCAACGACATACGAGTCGCGTCAACCAGTCCTCTTTCTATGACTAACCCCCTAACCAATCGGCAATAAGACGCATAAAACGTAATCTACAGCGGGACATTACCACGGAAGAAATCGGCTAACCAGTACAGATACGAACGGATCTTTAGCTCGGACCAAACCTTTGATTCATACAGGTATGCAACGCCGGTTTACTCTGATTGTGATGCGAACGTGATTGGCACTCTCTGCATTATTTCTATTAAGTCCTGTGTCGATTCTCCACAGTTTCGGCTTAAAACTCCTGACGACGAGCAGCGTCTACAACCGAACGTATAGTAACAAAATGACTTCAGGAGGCTTTCAATAAAGGTAACACCTTTTGTTCACAGTCTGTGAACTCATGTCTTTGTCCTAAAAACATAAGGCATCACTCGATTGAAAACATTCATGTTCTTTTCTCAGCCTCCCATCGAGGATCAGTTCAACACGCTCCCTTCCTGTTTTTTCCAAAGCGTAAAGCAATCTCACATGGTCGAGTGATACATGCTCCACAAAAAAGTAAGTTATTGCCCGAACTCAATCCATTTCAAATGTATTCAGAATGTTATGAACGTCCTCACACATTTTTGTTTTACTTCTTCTTTTGTAGATCATTCTCTATTTCGTTCGTTTCTACTTGATACAAGGTAACTTTCCTTAGTTCCTCATTAAAAAGTTCGCAGAGAGAGATATAGGGGCAGTACATAAACTTATACAGGTTTTCATTGCTTTACAGGTCCTGACGAGAGACCCAGTGATCTAAGGGTCTCGAAACGCGTAGACCTTATATTACGACCACAAGAAGTTCAAATACTTAAAATTTAGAATTGTTTATAGCTAAGCTTGCTGCTTCAACAAGCCACTCTGTGGTCCTATTATTGTCAAAATCGTTTTTCTTTCTATGTGTAAATAAACAAGCCTGTGTGACTGTATGAATGGATTTGAATGTATGAGACTTGTTTATGAAATGTTAGTAGTGAATGTTTAACTGTTGTGATGTAAATATTGTACAAACCAATTTCTCTAAATCCAGTTGCTTCGACAACAGGAAGGTCCAAAAATCTATAAATTAGATAATTAAAATATTGATTAAATCACACAATAGAATATATATATTTTCGTGACACGTTTTGTTTCGTTTTTTCAAAATGTGTGTTCCAGAATAATATGGAATTTTTAGTTTCAGGGCAGTATTAGCATTCTAATTGTTTAATTCATTACAGGCTCAGCTTAACTGCTCACAGCCTACCTCCAATATTGTTCATGAATATTCAGTTCCCAGCACAGCTTTTGATCTATGGTTGTGTGTGTACCATGATATTTAAAAGACAGGGCAGTTTTAGTAGGAGGCACCTCTTGCGCCGAGTGCAGTGTGTGTGCCCACCATTAGTGGTAATAATAGGATTTTTTTCCCAGCTGACCCTTAGGCCTGAGTCATTCCCATATATTTCAAATATGTGCATGAGGTGAGCAATGGAGCATTCAGTATGCTGTACATAATGCAGGACATCATCAGCATTGAGGATTATATGATCTTCGTGATCGCCCCTTATGCCCCAAATATGTGCATCAGTCCTCACCCACACTGCCAGGGGCTCCATCACTAGCACAAGCAGGAGGGGGTGGAAGGGACAACTCTGCTGTGTATTCTACTGTATTGGAAAGGGAGCAGATGAGGCTCCATTCACTCTCACTGTAGCCCAAGGGGAACCATACAGTAGTTTCACATAAGCTCTAAATATTTGACAGAAGTTGCTCTCCACAAGGACCACATGAAGAAAGGACCACTCCACCAAATGTTATGCTTTCTCAATTTCTCAGTTCAGGTGACTGCTGTGCACAAGCTAATGCAACCTGCAGACATCTGATGCGATGCCTCAGTTGCCAGCGTGGGCATGAACTGGTTCTGGTCCCAATGTATTCGGGATCAGATCATCGCTACTAGTCGATTAGCAGGTACCTTCACAAGGATTATTTTTCACTACTGCTATGGATCTCTCCCTCGCTAGTGATGGCATGCCTCGTTTGGCATTCAATTTTTTTGTAGTAGGCAGGGAATATGTTCACAATAGCCTGGGAGTTAGCAATCATTCCTTGTTTCGGAACTTGAATGCGTGGGCTAAATCTAGTGTCTGCTTCTTTGTAGGCAAGCCAGTATTTTAACCAGCTGGCTTTATTCCCACCCCACAGCACCGTGGATGAGTGCGGGAGTGAAAGGGAGGGGCCGAATCTGGGAAGGTCCGATCCTCCAGGAAAGAAGAGAACCATGAGAGGGCCGAGCCCTTGACACCGATCTCCTCCAGACGCAGGAGCAGGATCCCATGGGAGACCGTGTCAAAGGCTGCACTCAGATCCAGCAAGATTAATGCTGTGGTTCTGCCGGCATCCAAGGAGGTCCGTAGTTGTTCCATGACAGTCAGCAAAGCGGACTTGGTGCTATGCCGAGGCCAGAATCCGTTTTGAGAGATGTCAAGTATAGAGTTGGCTTCCAGGTAGGAAGTTAGTAGAAAATTGACATACGATTCAAAGATTTTGGACAGAAATGGAAGCAGCGAGATAGGATGGAAGTTTTCTGGCATGGAGATATCTATTGAAGCTTATTTAGTAGGGGAACCACCTTGGTGTGCTTCCAAGGCTTGAGGACCACCGCCGAGGAAAGCGACAGATTAATTAACTCTAAGCACTCAGGCAGGAGGCATTGCTGATATTTCCAGAAGGCATTGGGTTTCATGGGATCAGCTAGGGAACCTGACTTCACTTTGATCAACATGGCTTCCATTGCTTGATGGGAGATCGGGGGAGCACTATAAACGCGTGGAACTAAGGGCTTGCTAACACATTCTGACCAGTGCCCCGAGGGATGTCCCTCGGGTGGAATCTATTATAGATGCGTTCGACCTTCTCCAGGAAGAATTTTGCCAGTGCTTCACATTGCAGACTAGAAGATATGGTGCTGTCAGTGGCAGCGGAGGGCTTCACAAGGTACTTTAGAAGAGAGAAGATAGTTTTAGTTGGGTTATTGCTTGAGGTTATGACCGTGACCGTGAGTCAACTATTGCTCCTGCAGCAGTAGGACCATGGGAGCCCATTTTTCACACACTGTAGAACTGCCCCTCTCTTAATCTTCTTATTAAAGCTGTTCACATGCCACGATATTACGCTAATTAAGTTACATCAAGTGATGTGGGTGCATACATGTAGTGACAAAAGATACCTCTTGTAGAAATATAATAAGCTGAACCTTAATAATTAAAACAATTCAATATTCCCAATTACTACCACACCCCACGTTTCGAGTAGTATAGCTACTTTCACCTATTAAACAGATATTATAACTTTATTTAGAAGTCTGGCTTATGCTTACGCATTGCTGTTGTATTAAATAAAGGAGTGGTAGGATTAATTATATCAGTAAAGTCAAATTTGGGAACCCCCCAGTATTTTCAATGGACTTTTGGTGTCCCCCCATCATGATCAGCCATGAGGTTCCAACTCCTGAGTATTTAATCGGACCACCAATGTCGAATCCTGGGAGGTTGATCATGTCATCATTGTGGCCATGCTGTCGTCCTCATTTGCCTTCGTCGAGGTGATTCCCCAACCCCGACCCACCTGTTCACTTTGTCTTTGTTTTTGTTCAACATTTTCTCCTCCATTGATACCAGGACCAGATGATCAGGAGTGTCCCACTGCCTGTTGTTTCTTCGTCAACTGTCTATGGGCTAACAAGGGCTTTCTCTCCTCCACCCACTCCCAGGCAGCCTCTGTTATTTCAAAGAAAAAGGACTTACGACAAACAATACCTTCAATTTAGCTGGAAGCAATAGCATATAGAAAATCTACATTTACCTTCATTTCTGCTCTACTCCCATACAAGACTTGCCCTTTTGTTGCGCCTTAATGGTGTAGTCAGAGATAATAAAAACTGTGGCCGATACACAAATTTGGTGTTTCTGTCTGGCTATGTGTAGAATGATGTCTCATCAATGTAATTCAACAGTCTCATGATTATAGGGCACTGGAGTGCCCTAGGCAGTGTATCAGTGAGCCCTCTCTAGTACAAAGCACAGCAATAGTTCCTCCCTTCAGGGTCCAGGACTTCAGGCAGGTCTTAAGGAATTGCTGAGGTTTATTTATTTCTATTCCATCTTGGACTCCTATCATTAAGAAATTGTTCCTCCTGGACCTGCCCTCCACATCTTTGGTCCTTCTTTCTAGCATACCTGTGAGATCTTTCAGTTGTGCCAGTTCTTTTTTGGGGGTGCCTACCTCATCTTCAATCGCAGAGACACAGGTCCTGACTTCCATACTGTGTACCAGGGAACTTCTATTCTGATCCCCCCCATCTTATCTACAAAGGTGAGCTTACACTCCTTGAAAACCTGCAGTATGAGCTCTGGTGGTGGTCACCTCCTCCAGGTCCCCTTGAGTCTGTGATGCCTCCTTCATCTCCCGGCACATATGGCTCAACAGGATTCTGGCATATTTATAAATTTTCCATTATGTAGTGGGTCCTTGACTTTTGTCCTTCACCATAGTTGTGGTGGAGGGGACCCACTGTCTCTCTGCTTGCTGGAGACCTGCTCATGGATGGAGGGTTGTTCTCAGCTTTTCCCCACGGTCTGCAACATAACACTGGAAGGACTTCAGGAAAACATTCCAAGCAGGAGCGAACCGCTTTGATATTTTTCTTTGTGGTAGTGGTCACCAAGGATCTTTGCTTTTCCAGCCCAGCCTGTACCGCTACACAATTCAAAATGTCTCCTTCAGCTATGAACAGGGATTAAGCTGGGAGGGCATAGGCCTACCCGTTGATTTCTCTGTGTATTACCTCAGCTGATGGAGATGAAGGGCCCGCCCCACCACCAAAGCAGCACTGAGGTATCATGACTCACTCTCAATCGGCCTCTCTCACAGTCCGATTCAGCAAACCAGTCTGCACTCCACAGCTAAGCCCAAGCATGGTCATATGCCTGCTACTCCTGACCCCAAAGGCAACATACCGAAACTGTGTACCACGTGCCTCTGCATCCAACATGGCAGCAGCCCCTCCACCACTAGAGGTTGCTGGTAGGGCCCTGGAACATCCAGTACAGCTACCAGCCCCCAGGCTGTCAAAATCCACTGGGCCCCACTCGCCAAATCCTCGTTGACGCAGCAGTTTGATGGGCCCAAACTCAGCCACACCTCAATATTCCCCCTGTTCCAGGGGCTCAGCTTCACCGCTCGGCCACTTGCTCCTTGTTCTCTGCAGGTCCAGTCTCCAACACAAGGTAGGCCACCCGATTGCATCTCCTCTGCAGCTATTGCTTCTCTCCTTATGCCGAGCTTACTCCACCAGTGCCACAGGATGCTGCTCTCACAATTCCGTCCACTCTAGAGGTAACCTTCACGCTATGCTGACGAGAGCCATGTAGACCTGTATGCTGATCTGCCCCTGTAGGATTATGAAGGAGCCTTAGAGCTTCACATCCACTATCTTGAGCTTCCAAGTCCCATCTCCTAATGTAAAATATATGACCAGGATGAGCCTGGTTGGTGTACCAACCCGCACTGATGGTATGGGAGGAATAGTGGGTGGGACAGACAGAAAATTAGGACATAGCTACTTTGAACTATTTGTAAGACCCATGAAGGAAGTGACCTGATTAGGGTAACCCTGGTCACTCACGACCACTTTTCAGCCTTCTATACCAAATGAAGAGTCGGTCAAGCAATAGAGAATACAAACCAGTAATTGTTTATTCAAAGTTCAAAGTACACTCAGAGCGGGAGTACTCCAGAGGGACTTAAGTCCACAAGCATAGAGATACATTTAGTCCATTTCGTAACTGGGCTAGAACAAGCCCATAGTGGAATTTTCCAGGCAGGTGCTGCGAAGCAATGCAAACGATAGAGAAGAGGAAAAAAACAATCTGAGTACTCATATCTTACAAAGTTACAGAGTCTAAGGCCACTGCACTTCAGACTAGTGTGAGAAGCCCCATATCTTATGAGAAAGGTATATGCTAATAATAAGAAGAAGAACATTCATTAGTGTAGCAAAACTCAGCTCTGAAGAAACATAACTCAGAGAAGGTTGTTTCTCGGAGGTGATAAAAGATAGGTTTTGATCATAATCATAAAACAAAATGGCGCCCATACACAAAATGGCGCCGCGAATGCTAACTTACACGAAGCAATGCTAAAACATGATTTTTAGTTCAACAGACGCTCCTTTTAGCATGAGCTAAGTAATTTTGTGTAATAATGAAAAAGGCACATAAATCAACAAATCATGAATACATATCTAAGAGCACTCCATGTTTTCATCTTTGGGAAGAGAAATAGTAAGGAGGGAAGAAGTCTCGAAGATACCCTCATCAATCTGCATGAGTTCTTCGATTTCCTTTTGAATCATAATTGTTGCATTGGTATCATGAATTGACATTCTCTTAGGAGCAAGAAGAGTGGCGCAATAAGAGCAACAAAAGGGGAGACACTGGACTAAAATACAACAGACTATCAGAATCACAATGAAATAAATCACCTTTTCAAGAATCCATCCCCAAACACCAAAGATATCACGGAAGGCTGCTACTATGGAGTTAGACAATATCTGCAGCTTACATCTAAAATATTCTCTGGCTCTCTCACCTCGGGCCATTGCAGTACCACCAAAGGTAATAATGGAAGAAAGAATATACCCAAAAGTGTTACTATTGCTATAATTATTGACTTCTAAATCTGTCACTCCATTGCAAAATTCTTCTCTCAATGTTCTTTTCACCCATCTTATACTAGGCTTACTGTACTTACAGGGTACACCTAGGGGAAGCACCATTCCTAAGGGAACATCATCTGTACCATTATGAACATTCGAGTATTTACCATTAGACAAAAATATAATCTTGGATGTGCATATATTGGGCCTTGACAATCTACAGGAGCATACCTAGTATTCATTCTGGAGGTATTTGGATCCTCCTTTCTCGCTAAAGACATTGTATTCTTAAACAGTATTACTCCAGAGCAGTTAACATACAAAAATGTATCAGTACTATTATTTATCAGGCAACATGCAGGGTATTATCCAGCCTTTTGAGGAACCGTCAAATCTTGGTAATTCCAGCCCACCAGGGTGATATTCTGCTCTTCCATATACGTTATCACAATACATGGTATTACCACACCCTGGGTACTCTTCCCCTCGTGGCGTTCGGTAATACAGATAAGGGCCAGGATATCCCATACCAAACTCACCGCTTACCTCTATGAAGTGGGCTGGGCAAGTATACATGCAATTAACAAGTGACAATGGGTATGCAGTCCATAAACTTGTAACGGATTCAGTAGGATAAGAAGCTATACCTGTCCCAAAAAATCTTTTGTGCATGTCCAAAAATACATTACTCGGGGTTGTTCTTTTTGTGCGAATTAGAGAAATGACTTTATTCTCAACATTTGATGGGGCAATCGGATCTCGTTCAAGAACCCACATAAAATCAATAGCAGTAAAATCCGAAAAATAGTACACAGCATTTTTTTTTTAGTTGACCAAAATACCTGTATATGAACAGGGGAAATCACTGGCTGCTCTTCATCAGCAACCATTCTGCAAAAAGGATGCATTACAAATGATAAAACAAAGGGGCAGAATACCAGCAAAAGAAATACACACGTTTCCAGTGTCCGTCAGAGCCTCACTGGTACAGGCTCCTATTGTTCATCAAAACATTGGCACTCTTGAGCACCGGCGGTGGAGCTTGCTCTGTCCTAAGCTCGGGTTCCCACATAGATCAGGATAAGGCACCCCAAAGAGATACCATTAATATATCCTGTCCAATGTTCAAACAGTGTACAAGTCTCACTTCACCCTAAGCTAGCTCTGTTGGTACTATAGCAAAGTGCATCCTAACTTACACAGTTCATCCCTACCTAATCTGACTTCTTCTTTGGTGCACTGTTTCCATGCTGAGGCCGCAAATTGTACCTACTGACTCCAGGCACAGATGGCTCAACAAAAAGGGGCTCCTGGATTGCCCGTATTTCCAGAGGAACTGCTGCATTCAGCTCTTCATAATTTTCCTCATCCGTTTTGATCCAGGTCAGCCTCGCATCACTGAAGGGGCGAAATAGAGGCATTGTCTCACATTCGGAGTCCGCTAGTCCATCCTTCGCTCATTGGTCATAAGGTCGAGGCAGTGGACTCTGTGACAATGAGTCACGTGGATACAGTTCTTACGGCCAACAACCTTGACTGCAGTACGTGTTGATAAGAGGACCTGTTCCAATCCCTTCCATTGCGGCTCCAAACTCCTCTTTCGCTGAAAATTCCTCACCAACACAAAATCGCCAGGCTGAATATCATGTCCAGGCCCCTCTGGTTTAGCGGGTAGGGATTCTCGGACCTGTTGGTGAATAGAACGCAAATTTGCAGTTAACTGGCAAAGGTAATTTATCAACAATGGAAACTCAATATCAGGGAATCGCCGAGGGCACGGGATGCCCCAGACATTTTCCAGGCATCCAAACACGACCTTGTATGGTGACAATCCTTTAATAGAATGTTCTGTTGTTCTTGTTGACAAAAGAGCTAATGGTAAGGCATCTACCACTGCAACCCTGTAGTCTCCTGAATTGTTGTCAATTTCAGTTTGAGAGTCCCATTGTACTCCTCAACCAAACCCGCTGACTGTGGATGATGGGCAGCATGAAACTTTTGCTTAATACTCCAGCCATCACAAATCAACTGGATGACCCTGGCATTAAAATGACTTCCGTTATCACTCCAGATCAAACGTGGCAAGCCAAAACGAGGAAAGAACTCAGGAGTACCTTTGCAGTCATTACAGCTGTATTGTCTTTAGTGGAATAAGCCTCAACCCATTTCAATTTAGTTCAATCAGCTTTATTTCGATTTAAAATTAAATCATAAGAGCATTACATTTAAAAGAAGAACCTCCCAACCAGTCAATGTAATACACAATCTTCAAGTTCATTACAATGGATTAATAGACAACTCCTTTTTCGTAATCTCATTGCTGCCTTCAAAAAGTTTAGAACACAGAATAAAGTAAAGTGATCAGTAGACATTTTTAAAAACAGTAATGCCACCCTTACATGTTTAAACTTAAGTTTCTTGAGCACATCTTTCAGATACTGTCTCCTTGGCCCGGCATAAAAAGAGCATAAAAATATAAAGTGAAGGGTATCCTGTGGAGATCTATGATCGCAGCCACAGGGCCCTATATCACTAAGTTTATCAGTAAAACCCTCTGGCACTGCTAATAAAAAGTGGATAAGACCAAATCTAAAGCGGGTCATTAAAAATCTTTCATGTGGGTTAAGTACAAAAGACAGATAGGGTTCTATACCAGTGGTTGTTTTGACCAAGGCATGTTCTCTCACAGTCCGCTTTAAGAGTTCCGCCTTTTCACGAGTGGTAACCAGAAAATTAGAATGCAAGATCTTTATACTCCCCTTGTCGCTGGGCCTAATTGTCTCGGATGCACTGTACAGTTCCTCACGTCCCAACTTCATAAAGGTGGTTTTGACGTATCGCAGCCACGGGATTCTGCTGCTATGATCCAAGTTCAAGCAGTCCAATAAAACAGATTTTGTTAGTCCAGAGTCTTCATTGAGCGGCCACCAAGTCAGAGATATAGCTGACCCCCAACTCCTCGTGAATGCTGAAAGTAGGTGAGCTAGGCGGAACTCTCAGCAAGCTTTTCAGATATTTATTTTCCACAGTTTGAAGTTTCGACACTGCTGTGAAACCCCAAACTTCGCTACCATATAGAACCGCTGAACAGCAACTGGAATTATACAATTTTAAAATAAGACCGGGCGTCCAGTACCCCAACCGTGTGGCATATCCCTTGATGGACCCAGTAATCCTGGACATGTTAAGACATTTTTCGTCTATCACATTTTTAAAATTCAGCTTTACATCAAAGGTTATGCCTAAGTAAGTAAACATGGGTACGTTTCCTAGTACATGTGTGCCAATTGTAAAGTTCTGTTGTCTTCGTGGTTTCTCTCCTACCGTCATCACATATGATTTAGTGAGATTAGTAGACATGTCCAGATTTGTCATAAAAGTTGTAAAACCATCTATTAAAATTTGTAGTGCAGAGGGAGTACGAGCCAGGAGAACAGCATCATTTGCATATAATAGGACTGGAACTTTACGTGAGCCTATCCTAGGGACATCTGTCGCAATACTGCTAAGAGTGGAGTCCAACCCATTTTTATATAACACAAATAAAAACGGTGCAAGAATGCAGCCCTGGCGCACCCCACTTGAGCATTCAAAACTTTTGATTAGATGCCCCGCGGGCGAGTACCTAACTACGGCTGAGGTGTCGGAGTGAAGAGTATGCAGTATGCCTATAAGTGAGTGGTCAATCCCCATATCGCCAAGCAGTGCCCACAATTTGCAGCGATTCGCATGATCAAACGCAGCTGAGAGGTCCATAAAGGCCAGAAATAATGATCCCTTTTTGGCTATGGTGTATTTGGCACTAATTAAATATAGGTTGAGACATTGGTCCACTGTGGTCTTTCCCTTCCGAAACCCGTACTGGGTGTCGGTAATCACCCCCTTAAGTTCTGCCCAGTCCTCCAGTCTGTTTAAAATCACCCCACCCAAAACCTTCATGGTGGCGTCTATTAACGAAATAGGATGATAACAGTGGGGGCTCTCCCTATCCCCCTTCTTATATATCGGGACAATTATTGCAGAGGACCATGAGGCTGGCATTTCACTTGTAATAGCAGCATTTAAAACTCTAGTCAGAAGCGGGATCCACACTTCAGGATTGCTATGATAAAGATCTGGCGGGATACCGTCAGGACCCGGGGCCTTGTTACGGCTTAGTGCGGCAATACCTACACTGACTTCCTCCATAGAGAAAAATAGTGACTGTGCGGAATCCATAGAGACTACTGGGGCCAAAAAGGCCACTTGATCTGTGGGGTGGTTATAAAGCCCTTTAAAATACACCTGCCAATCATCCGGTAAAATTACTGTTGAAATGTCTGGCTTATTTGGATCTGCAAAGCAGGGGCTATTTATCACCTGCCAGAAGCGTGTAGTATTGTTTAATTCTGCAGCCTCTGTTAAGTCTTCCCAGGCCGCGCGCTGAATTTGACTCTTGCGCTCCTTTAACACCCTGTTATACTGTTTCCGACATTCAGCCACTTTTGCCTTTACACGCGGGAATTCTTTCATAACCATTTTAAGGTTCCTTAAAGCAAGTGAGCATGAGTCATCAAACCATCTAATTTGCGGCGGATTAAGTTTCCTTGCAGGGACAGTAAGGAGTGTGCTAATCAAATTTGCAAGAGCCTCAAAGGAAGTAATTATTTCTAGCCCCCCCACAGTGGGATCTAAACAATTCATAATGTGCTCCTGTCTATCTTTAAAAAGAGAAGAAGTAAATAATTCTGTATCTACTTGCGCCTCAACCCATTTACTAAAGGAACAAATGACCACCAAGACATACTTCAAAATATTACACCTATCTAACTTGATGCAGTCCATCTGGAGGACCTCAGAAAGGAAAGTGGGTGGTGCAAAATTACTGGGTGGTGTAGGGGTACGCTTTCCAGGATTGTGCATCATGCACACCATGCAATACTTCACTAAATGTGCTGCTGTCTTTGAAATGTTATCATTCTGCCATACAGGGTCTAACAACTTGCAAATACCCTTAGCACTGATATGAGCTGGACCAAGGGCCATCGTGACTACAGGAAAAACATATGCATCTGGCAACATCCATTTCTGCTTCTCTGACTTATCGATACAGCACTCCTCATCGTTCAATTGTGCTGTACTCTCTTGCCAAATTGCTAATTCCACTATTGTGGCCTCACTTTGTATTTCTATCACATTTTCAAGTGTATCCTCAAACTTGGTAACTTCAGGCACCCACCTAGGGGACCTGCTACAAAGATTCTTTTCATTTTAGTTCGGGCTATTTCCTTAGCTATCTGATCGGCAAAAGCATTTCCCCTATCTACATCGTCAGTGACTTTCTGATGGGCACTACACTTTACTATAGCCAATCTCTTAGGGAGCGTCAAAGCGGACAAAAGCCTCAATATGAGGTGCCCATATTGTATCTTGGTGCCATGCAAAGTAAGGAACCCTCTCTCTGCCCAGAGTCGCCAAAAATGATGTGCGACTCCAAAGGCGTATTGGCTGTCAGTATAGATATTGACAACCAGTCCCTCACTCAATTCGCAAGCTCGTATTAAGACAACAAATTCAGCAGCTTGGGCCGATTGATAGGGAACTCGTGATGCCTCAACGACTGTATGCAGCGTGGTGATAGCATACGCAGCAGTTGTAGTGCCTTCTGGTAATTTAAAGCAAGAGCCATCAACATATAGTTCCCATTGTGGGTCAGATAAGGGAACATCAGTCAAGTCTACCTGTCCTTTCGTCTCTTCTTCCATCCAAAAGATACAATCATGTTTATCAATTTCATCATTCTCGGAAGGGAGAGGCAGTAACGTGGCTGGATTCAGAGTGGCACATCTTTTAATCATGATGTGTTTTGCAAACAATGTTAATTCATAGCCAGTCAGACGTGCACTGGTGAGGTGCTGTGTCTTTGTTTTGTTCAAAAGTGTGTCCACTGCATTGGGTACAATGACTGTGAGATCAGTATCAGGTATGAGTCCAGCTGATTGTCTTATTGAGACGGCCACAGCCACAACCGCTCTTAGACAACTCGGGAGAGCTTGTGCGACAGGGTGAAGAACAGCAGAGAAATAAGCCCACAGCCATTGATTATCCCCAAAATTTTGTGTTAAAACAGAAAGCGCGCTACCAGCCATCTCATGGACGTACAACACAAGTGGTTTACTGTAATCTGGGGCACCGGGTACTGGAGACGAACAAAGCACAGTTTTCAATTGCTCAAAAGACTGCTGACATTCAGGCGTCCAAGGCAGGGGTTCATGCATGTCTTTAGTAGTTAGTGCAAGAAAAGGTTTAATTAGTAAGGAGAAATTAGGTATCCACTGCTGACAGTAGGAAGTGATACGTATGAAAGCACGCACATCTTCCTGAGTCTGTGTGATGGGCATTTTAACAATGGTACTGATGCACTCAGGAGTCAATCTCCTACCCTCCTTCAACAGCAGGTGGCCTAAGTAGGTGACTTCCTGTCGACAATACTGAAATTTAGAAAGGGACACCGTATGTCCATGTTGAGCCAAATGCAATAACAATCAAACTGTACTATCTCTACAACGCTGCTCAGTATCAGAAGCGATAAGGAGAACATCAATATACTGCACCAATACATTATTTGCGGGAAGCAAAAGGGAATCCAATTGACCTTTTAGGGCCTGACTATAAATGCTCAACCCCTCTGTATAGCCCTGAGGAGCTCAACAGAACCTAAAGCTCCTGCCAGCTAGGGTGAACCCAAACAGATATTTTCTATCCAGATGAATAGGAATACTGAAGAACGCATTTTTCAAATCAATACCAGAAAAGAAGGTAGCAGAAGAAGGAATCATAGTCAAAAGATTGGTAATGTCAGATACCACTGGGAACCACTATTTTATTAACTTCGCGCAAATCAATCACAAAATGATAAACATCTTCATGCTCATCAAGAGAACCTGAGGGCATCCATTTAAGAAAATGAAGAATAGGGCTATTACAGATATTAGCTGTTGTCTCCTCAACCTCTCCTTTCTTAATCAAATCCTGTAAAATTTACAATAAGGCTCGCTCACCTGCCTGCAGTATTTTATACTGGGGAATATGAGGCAAAATAGCACCATCTTTAACCTGTATTGAAGCTGGTGGTATCTGCACATCTGTATCACCTGTCGACCACAAAGTGGGTGGCACATCCTTAAAATTAACAGGAAGGGGCGCATCTTTGTACAAACACTGTGTAGCATTTCTACATCTGGACCCATGGTCATATAGACACCTGCCGGGGAACAATAAATCGCAGTATGCAATTTTTTCAATAAATCCAAACCCATCACATTTTCACCACAATTAGATGTCAACAGAAATGGTGAATCCACAGTAAAAGGACCAATAGTCAATGCAAGGGGCCTTGAAATGGGACTTACAACCAGTATACCAGAAAAACCTACCAAAACATTATTATGGCCAGACAGAGCCACCTCAGGGACCATGTTTCGAGAAACAGAACTATTCGTCACACCTATGCCCACCAAAAATTCCTTAGTCGAACCTTGCAGTTTTGCTCTAACATAAGGACCACGCTGGTCTACAGGTATCAGAACTGCTCCCTCACCCTGACCCTAGCTGTCTTAGCTGTAAGACATTCCTGTCGCTTCATCCATATCATAGTCATCATGGTAGTACTGTCCATCCCGAGGGTCATCAATATAATTATTATCAGAACGACCCTGTGAGACTGCAGCGTTCTGAGCTCTATCAGTCCCACCAGCTCCACGACCTCTTCCACGAGAACCCCGTCCTTTGAGGACCTCCACCTTTCGTAAAAGCACAGGACATTCACATTGCCAATGTCCCTCCTCCTTTTAATATGCACACTGATTCGGCCCCAAAGGCGTAGTATTCGGCCTCCTACTAGTGAGTGGAAGCTGTCGGGCAGAACCACCACGTCCTCTACCATTTCCCCTAAAAGCCTGCTGCAACAACACCTTTGTCTTCAAATCCTTGTGCCTTTTCTCCGTCCTCTCTTTCTCCTCATTATCCCTATGTTCATAATACTGCTCCATTGTCAAAATAACAGAAGGGAAAGAGATGGACCAAGTAATTTCAGAGTCCTGTTATCGAGTCACAATTTCAGGAAGCAAATTATAAACAAATCTGTTAACAAACAATCGAACATCTCCCTCAATAGACAAATCCTGCCCACTGTAATCCAAAAACATGCCTTCAAACAGAGTAAAGAAAACAGATACATTTGCATCTTTCTTTTGTTGACAAGCCAATAATTTATCCCAATCCACCGTTCTCGGTGGGATAAGAGAATGCATGAAGGTAAAAATACGGCCTGGCAATGCCAAAATCTCCGCCCGAGGCTTTTCACCTGGTATTCTCTCACGGTCCAATGCTTTAATTTGATCCCATGTACCTCCCAATTCCACAACATGATCTTGTGTGTGTACTTGCCTCCAAATATCAACCGGAACTAGTAAACCAAAGAACATTTCAATATCAGCAAGAGTCATTACAGTGGAAGAAGCAGCTTCGGTCAATTCTTTATAATATGCAGTAGGATTTTTCCTAGGGTGAGGTAATTGAGTCTTTAGAGACAATACTTAATTTTTTTTTTTTTAAACACACTTTATTTTTCAGCTAAACAATAATATTCACATTGCAAGCCAATTAAGTCGTACCTGACAGATACATACACAGCAGTAGTAATTAAAGCGATCTACACTGAGGTCCAGCTCAATACCCAGGCCCGCACAGCAAAAAAAAAAAACCCCGCCTCCTCCCACACTCCCAGTCTCAGGGATTGGGCTTCCCGATCAGAAGTGCCACCCATGTGTAGCTAGTGGAGTACGGCACAAGCAGAACATGCCGTGCTAAAAAGGAGAACCGGGGCTCAGAAAGCATCCCCTCAGCCCACTCCCTCAGGCACTATCCATTCATTTGTCTGTGTAGTAGAGTCTCCTTTGGTGGCATCAAAGTAGGTCCTCAGTGGTCCCCAAATATCCCTTGGGCGTGACGACAGTGGCATAAGACTGGCATATATCTTAGCATTGGTGTTGCAGTGTGCTAGACTCCCTAGCCAATCTTGTAGCTTAGGAGTGGACTTCCTGCCCCAGTGAATGGCGACCTCTCGTTTAGCTAATAGCAGCCCCAATGATGCTAGTTTCCTGACTTTCTTAGGAATCTGTACAATGTACCCTGAAAGAGCTATTTCAGGAATGGGGACCATTGGAAGGCCGATTATCTTCCCCAGAGTCACATGTACCGCAGACCAATAGGACTGCAAGCGGAGACAGGACCATGCCAGATGTATAAAATCAGCATGTAGTGCAGTGCATTTCAAACAGGTGTGTGGTCTTTCAGCGTCTATCCTATGTGCCAGGGCTGGTGTAAAGTAAGCGTGGCAGAGAAATTTAAAGTGCAGCAACTTATGACGGCTGTTAAGTGAAATGTCTTTGGTGGCCTTACAGCATTTGGCCCATTGTTCATCCGTGATGGTGCAAACAGTGTCTGCCTCCCAGGCCTGTCTGAGGCTAGAGTCATCTGCGGCCAGCATCCCAGCGCAAGCTTTGTACATTTTAGAAATGAGGCGTTTGCCACCAGGGGCCTCCAACACCAGTGTGAGTGGAGGGAAAGAGTCAGGCTCAACAGGGTAAGTGGGGAGAGCAGCACGCAGTGAGGATTTCATGCGGCTCAGGAGGAATCTCATCATGAAGTTACAATCGGTGAACCTGGCGCCCTCATCTATCGAGAAAATATAGCCACCCGGGAAGAGATCACCCACTTTTGTAATATCTAGTGTGGACAGCGTATTCTGCACCAGCCTCTCTCTACTGATTGGGAACCATCTGGCATTGGGCAAGGGCAGGGAGGAGGAATATAGTTGTGTGGCGCCTGTGCGCTTTTTTAAATTACCCCATGCCCAGGAAGTTGTGGACACTGTTTGTATGTCGTGTCTGTCTTTTGGAAACCCCCCCGGCAGCACCTTGCACAATTTGTCAGGGAGAACCAGGTCTGCCTCCGGCCTCAGAAAGGGTATGCGTGCATCGGGATGGAACCAAGCAAACGCATAGTGGTATTGCGCTACTAAATAATATAGTTGGAAGTCCGGAACATTGAACCCACCTCTGTCGTATGGTAGAGTCATTATAGACCAGTGGACACGTGCTGCTACCGCCCCAAATCAGTCGAGTCATGAGTGTCTTCAAAGTGCGGAAGAAGCCATCAGAAAGGGGGATCGGGATGTTATTAAAGAGGTATAAGAATTTAGGAAGGACCACCATTTTCAATATAGCCACCTGGCCAGCCAGAGACAGCGGCAATCTCAGCCATCTGTCGACTTGTCCCTCCAACTTTTGAAAAGTCTGTTCGTAATTTAAGCGAATGATTTGCGTGGTGTCCAGATGAATATGTATACCCAGATATTTTACCGAGTCATAGCACCATTTGAGAGGAAATTCGCATTCCCACTGGGTTGTGCATGCCGTAAGCGGGAATGTGATCGATTTGTGCCAGTTTATACCTAGCCCTGAAAATCTACCAAAGCGGATGATTTCCCGGATAAGGGAAGACAGATTAATGTGTGGTTCCCAGACGTACAGGATGGTATCGTTGGCGTAAAGAGAAGCTAGAAGTGGACCAGTGTTGAACTGCAGTCCTCTATGCAAATGTCGTTCCTGGAAATGTCTGACCAAAGGGTCCATGGCTAGGATGAATAAGAGCGGGGATAAAACGCAGCCCTGCCTGGTCCCTCGATATAGCCGAAATGGCCTGGACAGGGTGCCGTTCAAGCGGAGTCGCGCTGATGGCTTACTATACAACAGGGAGACCGTGGAAATGAAGTCATAAGGCAATCCCATTCGTTGCATCGCCTCCACTAGGAAAGGCCATTCTGAAGAATCGAACGCTTTCTCTGCGTCTAATAATACCGCAGCCGCTGGGACGTCGGGCTTTATTCTATGCAGCACAGCAAACAGCGTGCGGAGATTCAGGGATGTGGAGCGTCGGGGGACAAAACCGGATTGCATTGGGGAAATAATATACTCCATCAGCTGTGATAGCCTATTTGCAAGCACTTTTGCTAGGATTTTATAGTCTAGATTCAATAAAGACAGCGGCCGGTATGAACTGCATTGCTTGTGGTCTTTGCCGGGTTTTGGAAGTAGTATAATTACCGCTTCCTGTAGCGTGGGGGTGAGAATTTGTTTCTCCAATGCGAACTGGGAGTCTAGCTTAGCTATATCTTGTTCGATGCAGGCCAGCTTCTGACGAAGATCCCTGAGCACGCCGACCTGTTTGGAGATGCATACCCCCCTTATGACTGCCTTGAACCCTTCCCATAGAACCGCCGCCGTGTCTACCGAGCCCGTGTTGTGTTTGAAATAGTCCTCTATTGCCTCGTGCACTTCTGCCTTGAACATATCATCCTGGAGGGCCTTACTTCGGAACCTCCACTGCCTTTCATACCCTTCCAGGCGTGGAAGCAGCAAATGCAAGACCACCGGGGAGTGGTCAGAATATGTGCTGGGGAGTGTAGTGAGGGAGCCAAACCAATCCGTTGGGGGAGAGTAGCCAATAGTCTATCCTGGACCAGGTACCGTGTGGGCCAGAATAGTGAGTGTAGTTGGTGAGGGTGGGATTACGCTGCCGCCAAATGTCTATCAGCGTATATTGAGCACAGAGATCTATCAGGGCACGCCTCACCCGTGGTTTAGCGTCTGGTGCATGAGATATGCTGTCCAGTGCGGTGTTCATCAGCAGATTAAGGTCCCCCCTAGCAGTAGCGCATGAGGATCATGTTTCACAATCTGGGCATTCAGGTCATGGAAAAACTCAGGGACATCAACATTGGGAGCGTACACATTAATCAGAGTGACTTTATGGCCGTACAGAGTGCCTGCGACTATCACATACCTGCCCATTGGATCACGAGTCACGTCAATAAGTATAAAGGGGACTCTCTTGTGTATCAGTATTGCTGTGCCTCTGGCGTAGTTGCTATAATTGGCAAAGTATCTGTGTGTGCCCCAGCTGGCGCCAAAACGGGCCGAATCAGTGGGGGGGAGGTGTGTCTCTTGTAAAGAAACTATATCAACCTTGTGTCGGAGAAGGTAATGAATCACCTGGCACCTCTTATGAGTGTTGTTGAGGCCTCGGACATTCCAGGTCATTAGGGTGATGGCTGAGGGCCCCTGCACGTTACCTAACCGTGACATTTAAACTCAGTCCTGTCAGGACTGTAAAGTGATGAAAACTTGGCAAGCAATGCTAAACGAAAGTGCAAACAACAACATTTGCAATGTGTATGCGTACCCCCATCCCCCCAACCAGCCACCTGCTAACCCTTAGGTGGCCAACCCTCAGTAAGTTAACATGCTCTGTAATCATAGGGATCGCCGGGCAGACAGTTGTGGTCCAATAAGTGGGCCCCAAGATGGGATAAACCAACTTAGCGGATACACCAAAGGGGGGGTGGCAACCCAGAATCGAGCCGGCCTAGTGCCGTATCTGTAGAGAAAAAATCAAAACGAACAATGCAATTTCCCATATACAACATATCTGTTGACTGGGTGTGAGTGTTTGATTGTGTCTGATGCTCCGTCCATCACCACCCCCTTTTGTACTGCTTTGTTCGCCATAAGTTGGCAGGGTATGCTCAGACGTGAGTCCCTTGCTCACTTTGCCACTGGATTCAAGCAAGCCTGGCTGAAGACGGCTGAAATGCCAGAAACCGGTCCTAGGAAGCTTGTTTCCGGTCCAGGGAAGGCATGGCTTGGCAGTTCGGGCTGGACTGTTCCCATGGGGCACAGGGTCAGACTGATTTGCATATGGCCATGTCTGAAACTGGGGTGGCAGAGTGGGCTAAAGAACGGTGATGGATCAAACCCAGATCTGTTGACTGGGTGTGAGTGTTTGATTGGTTCTGATGCTCCCTCCATCACCACTCCCTTTTGTACTGCTTTGTTCGCCATAAATTGGCAGGGTATGCTCAGACGTGAGTCCCTTGCTCACTTTGCCACTGGATTCAAGCAAGCCTGGCTGAAGACGGCTGAAATGCCAGAAACCGGTCCTAGGAAGCTTGTTTCCGGTCCAGGGAAGGCATGGCTTGGCAGTTCGGGCTGGACTGTTCCCATGAGGCACAGGGTCAGACTGATTTGCATATTGCCATGTCTGAACTGGGGTGGCAGAGTGGGCTAAAGAACGGTGATGGATCAAACCCAGATCTGTTGACTGGGTGTGAGTGTTTGATTGGTTCTGATGCTCCGTCCATCACCACCCCCTTTTGTACTGCTTTGTTCGCCATAAGTTGGCAGGGTGTGCTCAGACGTGAATCCCTTGCTTACTTTGCCACTGGATTCAAGCAAGCCTGGCTGAAGACGGCTGAAATGCCAGAAACCGGTCCTAGGAAGCTTGTTTCCGGTCCAGGGAAGGCATGGTTTGGCAGTTCGGGCTGGACTGTTCCGATGAGGCACAGGGTCAGACTGATTTGCATATGGCCATGTCTGAACTGGGGTGGCAGAGTGGGCTAAAGAATGGTGATGGATCAAACCCAGATCTGTTGACTGGGTGTGAGTGTTTGATTGGTTCTGATGCTCCGTCCATCACCACCCCCTTTTGTACTGCTTTGTTCGCCATATGTTGGCAGGGTATGCTCAGACGTGAGTCCCTTGCTCACTTTGCCACTGGATTCAAGCAATCCTGGCTGAAGACGGCTGAAATGCCAGAAACCGGTCCTAGGAAGCTTGTTTCCGGTCCAGGGAAGGCATGGCTTGGCAGTTCGGGCTGGACTGTTCCCATGAGGCACAGGGTCAGACTGATTTGCATATGGCCATGTCTGAACTGGGGTGGCAGAGTGGGCTAAAGAACGGTGATGGATCAAACCCAGATCTTTTGACTGGGTGTGAGTGTTTGATTGGTTCTGATTCTCCGTCCATCACCACCCCCTTTTGTACTGCTTTGTTCGCCATAATTTGGCAGGGTATGCTCAGACGTGAGTCCCTTGCTCACTTTGCCACTGGATTCAAGCAAGCCTGGCTGAAGACGGCTGAAATGCCAGAAACCGGGTCTAGGAAGCTTGTTTCCGGTCCAGGGAAGGCATGGCTTGGCAGTTCGGGCTGGACTGTTCCCATGAGGCACAGGGTCAGACTGATTTGCATATGGCCATGTCTGAACTGGGATGGCAGAGTGGGCTAAAGAACGGTGATGGATCAAACCCAGATCTGTTGACTGGGTGTGAGTGTTTGATTGGTTCTGATGCTCCGTCCATCACCACCCCCTTTTGTACTGCTTTGTTCGCCATAAGTTGGCAGGGTATGCTCAGACGTGAGTCCCTTGCTCACTTTGCCACTGGATTCAAGCAAGCCTGGCTGAAGACGGCTGAAATGCCAGAAACCGGTCCTAGGAAGCTTGTTTCCGGTCCAGGGAAGGCATGGCTTGGCAGTTCGGGATGGACTGCTCCCATGAGGCACAGGGTCAGACTGATTTGCATATGGCCATGTCTGAACTGGGATGTCAGAGTGGGCTAAAGAACGGTGATGGATCAAACCCAGATCTGTTGACTGGGTGTGAGTGTTTGATTGGTTCTGATGCTCCGTCCATCACCACCCCCTTTTGTACTGCTTTGTTCGCAATAAGTTGGCAGGGTATGCTCAGACGTGAGTCCCTTGCTCACTTTGCCACTGGATTCAAGCAAGCCTGGCTGAAGATGGCTGAAATGCCAGAAACCGGTCCTAGGAAGCTTGTTTCCGGTCCAGGGAAGGCATGGCTTGGCAGTTCTGGCTGGACTGTTCCCATGAGGCACAGGGTCAGACTGATTTGCATATGGCCATGTCTGAACTGGGGTGGCAGAGTGGGCTAAAGAACGGTGATGGATCAAACCCAGATCTGTTGACTGGGTGTGAGTGTTTGATTGGTTCTGATGCTCCGTCCATCACCACCCCCTTTTGTACTGCTTTGTTCGCCATAAGTTGGCAGGGTATGCTCAGACGTGAGTCCCTTGCTCACTTTGCCACTGGATTCAAGCAAGCCTGGCTGAAGACGGCTGAAATGCCAGAATCCGGTGCTGGGAAGCTTGTTTCCGGTCCAGGGAAGGCATGGCTTGGCAGTTCGGGCTGGACTGTTCCCATGAGGCACATGGTCAGACTGATTTGCATATGGCCATGTCTGAACTGGGGTGGCAGAGTGGGCTAAAGAACGGTGATGGATCAAACCCGGATCTGTTGACTGGGTGTGAGAGTTTGATTGGTTCTGATGCTCCGTCCATCACCACCCCCTTTTGTACTGCTTTGTTCGCCATAAGTTGGCAGGGTATGCTCAGACGTGAGTCCCTTGCTCACTTTGCCACTGGATTCAAGCAAGCCTGGCTGAAGACGGCTGAAATGTCAGAAACCGGTCCTAGGAAGCCTGTTTCCGGTCCAGGGAAGGCATGGCTTGGCAGTTCGGGCTGGACTGTTCCCATGAGGCACAGGGTCAGACTGATTTGAATATGGCCATGTCTGAACTGGGGTGGCAGAGTGGGCTAAAGAACGGTGATGGATCAAACCCAGATCTGTTGACTGGGTGTGAGTGTTTGATTGGTTCTGATGCTCCGTCCATCACCACCCCCTTTTGTACTGCTTTGTTCACCATAAGTTGGCAGGGTATGCTCAGACGTGAGTCCCTTGCTCACTTTGCCACTGGATTCAAGCAAGGCTGGCTGAAGATGGCTGAAATGCCAGAAACCGGTCCTAGGAAGCTTGTTTCCGGTCCAGGGAAGGCATGGCTTGGCAGTTCGGGCTGGACTGTTCCCATGAGGCACAGGGTCAGACTGATTTGCATATGGCCATGTCTGAACTGGGGTGGCAGAGTGGGCTAAAGAACGGTGATGGATCAAACCCAGATCTGTTGACTGGGTGTGAGTGTTTGATTGGTTCTGATGCTCCGTCCATCACCACCCCCTTTTGTACTGCTTTGTTCGCCATAAGTTGGCAGGGTATGCTCAGACGTGAGTCCCTTGCTCACTTTGCCACTGGATTCAAGCAAGCCTGGCTGAAGACGGCTGAAATGCCAGAAACCGGTCCTAGGAAGCTTGTTTCCGGTCCAGGGAAGGCATGGCTTGGCAGTTCGGGTTGGACTGTTCCCATGAGGCACAGGGTCAGACTGATTTGCATATGGCCATGTCTGAACTGGGGTGGCAGAGTGGGCTAAAGAACGGTGATGGATCAAACCCAGATCTGTTGACTGGGTGTGAGTGTTTGATTGGTTCTGATGCTCCGTCCATCACCACCCCCTTTTGTACTGCTTTGTTCGCCATAAGTTGGCAGGGTATGCTCAGACGTGAGTCCCTTGCTCACTTTGCCACTGGATTCAAGCAAGTCTGGCTGAAGACGGCTGAAATGCCAGAAACAGGTCCTAGGAAGCTTGTTTCCGGTCCAGGGAAGGCATGGCTTGGCAGTTCGGGCTGGACTGTTCCCATGAGGCACAGGGTCAGACTGATTTGCATATGGCCGTGTCTGAACTGGGGTGGCAGAGTGGGCTAAAGAACGGTGATGGATCAAACCCAGATCTGTTGACTGGGTGTGAGTGTTTGATTGGTTCTGATGCTCCGTCCATCACCACCCCCTTTTGTACTGCTTTGTTCGCCATAAGTTGGCAGGGTATGCTCCGACATGAGTCCCTTGCTCACTTTGCCACTGGATTCAAGCAAGCCTGGCTGAAGTCGGCTGAAATGCCAGAAACCGGTCCTAGGAAGCTTGTTTCCGGTCCAGCGAAGTTATGGCTTGGCAGTTCGGGCTGGACTGTTCCCATGAGGCACAGGGTCAGACTGATTTGCATATGGCCATGTCTGAACTGGGGTGGCAGAGTGGGCTAAAGAATGGTGATGGATCAAACCCAGATCTGTTGACTGGGTGTGAGTGTTTGATTGGTTCTGATGCTCCGTCCATCACCACCCCCTTTTGTACTGCTTTGTTCGCCATATGTTGGCAGGGTATGCTCAGACGTGAGTCCCTTGCTCACTTTGCCACTGGATTCAAGCAATCCTGGCTGAAGACGGCTGAAATGCCAGAAACCGGTCCTAGGAAGCTTGTTTCCGGTCCAGGGAAGGCATGGCTTGGCAGTTCGGGCTGGACTGTTCCCATGAGGCACAGGGTCAGACTGATTTGCATATGGCCATGTCTGAACTGGGGTGGCAGAGTGGGCTAAAGAACGGTGATGGATCAAACCCAGATCTTTTGACTGGGTGTGAGTGTTTGATTGGTTCTGATTCTCCGTCCATCACCACCCCCTTTTGTACTGCTTTGTTCGCCATAATTTGGCAGGGTATGCTCAGACGTGAGTCCCTTGCTCACTTTGCCACTGGATTCAAGCAAGCCTGGCTGAAGACGGCTGAAATGCCAGAAACCGGGTCTAGGAAGCTTGTTTCCGGTCCAGGGAAGGCATGGCTTGGCAGTTCGGGCTGGACTGTTCCCATGAGGCACAGGGTCAGACTGATTTGCATATGGCCATGTCTGAACTGGGATGGCAGAGTGGGCTAAAGAACGGTGATGGATCAAACCCAGATCTGTTGACTGGGTGTGAGTGTTTGATTGGTTCTGATGCTCCGTCCATCACCACCCCCTTTTGTACTGCTTTGTTCGCCATAAGTTGGCAGGGTATGCTCAGACGTGAGTCCCTTGCTCACTTTGCCACTGGATTCAAGCAAGCCTGGCTGAAGACGGCTGAAATGCCAGAAACCGGTCCTAGGAAGCTTGTTTCCGGTCCAGGGAAGGCATGGCTTGGCAGTTCGGGATGGACTGCTCCCATGAGGCACAGGGTCAGACTGATTTGCATATGGCCATGTCTGAACTGGGATGTCAGAGTGGGCTAAAGAACGGTGATGGATCAAACCCAGATCTGTTGACTGGGTGTGAGTGTTTGATTGGTTCTGATGCTCCGTCCATCACCACCCCCTTTTGTACTGCTTTGTTCGCAATAAGTTGGCAGGGTATGCTCAGACGTGAGTCCCTTGCTCACTTTGCCACTGGATTCAAGCAAGCCTGGCTGAAGATGGCTGAAATGCCAGAAACCGGTCCTAGGAAGCTTGTTTCCGGTCCAGGGAAGGCATGGCTTGGCAGTTCTGGCTGGACTGTTCCCATGAGGCACAGGGTCAGACTGATTTGCATATGGCCATGTCTGAACTGGGGTGGCAGAGTGGGCTAAAGAACGGTGATGGATCAAACCCAGATCTGTTGACTGGGTGTGAGTGTTTGATTGGTTCTGATGCTCCGTCCATCACCACCCCCTTTTGTACTGCTTTGTTCGCCATAAGTTGGCAGGGTATGCTCAGACGTGAGTCCCTTGCTCACTTTGCCACTGGATTCAAGCAAGCCTGGCTGAAGACGGCTGAAATGCCAGAATCCGGTGCTAGGAAGCTTGTTTCCGGTCCAGGGAAGGCATGGCTTGGCAGTTCGGGCTGGACTGTTCCCATGAGGCACATGGTCAGACTGATTTGCATATGGCCATGTCTGAACTGGGGTGGCAGAGTGGGCTAAAGAACGGTGATGGATCAAACCCGGATCTGTTGACTGGGTGTGAGAGTTTGATTGGTTCTGATGCTCCGTCCATCACCACCCCCTTTTGTACTGCTTTGTTCACCATAAGTTGGCAGGGTATGCTCAGACGTGAGTCCCTTGCTCACTTTGCCACTGGATTCAAGCAAGGCTGGCTGAAGATGGCTGAAATGCCAGAAACCGGTCCTAGGAAGCTTGTTTCCGGTCCAGGGAAGGCATGGCTTGGCAGTTCGGGCTGGACTGTTCCCATGAGGCACAGGGTCAGACTGATTTGCATATGGCCATGTCTGAACTGGGGTGGCAGAGTGGGCTAAAGAACGGTGATGGATCAAACCCAGATCTGTTGACTGGGTGTGAGTGTTTGATTGGTTCTGATGCTCCGTCCATCACCACCCCCTTTTGTACTGCTTTGTTCGCCATAAGTTGGCAGGGTATGCTCAGACGTGAGTCCCTTGCTCACTTTGCCACTGGATTCAAGCAAGCCTGGCTGAAGACGGCTGAAATGCCAGAAACCGGTCCTAGGAAGCTTGTTTCCGGTCCAGGGAAGGCATGGCTTGGCAGTTCGGGTTGGACTGTTCCCATGAGGCACAGGGTCAGACTGATTTGCATATGGCCATGTCTGAACTGGGGTGGCAGAGTGGGCTAAAGAACGGTGATGGATCAAACCCAGATCTGTTGACTGGGTGTGAGTGTTTGATTGGTTCTGATGCTCCGTCCATCACCACCCCCTTTTGTACTGCTTTGTTCGCCATAAGTTGGCAGGGTATGCTCAGACGTGAGTCCCTTGCTCACTTTGCCACTGGATTCAAGCAAGTCTGGCTGAAGACGGCTGAAATGCCAGAAACAGGTCCTAGGAAGCTTGTTTCCGGTCCAGGGAAGGCATGGCTTGGCAGTTCGGGCTGGACTGTTCCCATGAGGCACAGGGTCAGACTGATTTGCATATGGCCGTGTCTGAACTGGGGTGGCAGAGTGGGCTAAAGAACGGTGATGGATCAAACCCAGATCTGTTGACTGGGTGTGAGTGTTTGATTGGTTCTGATGCTCCGTCCATCACCACCCCCTTTTGTACTGCTTTGTTCGCCATAAGTTGGCAGGGTATGCTCCGACATGAGTCCCTTGCTCACTTTGCCACTGGATTCAAGCAAGCCTGGCTGAAGTCGGCTGAAATGCCAGAAACCGGTCCTAGGAAGCTTGTTTCCGGTCCAGCGAAGTTATGGCTTGGCAGTTCGGGCTGGACTGTTCCCATGAGGCACAGGGTCAGAATGATTTGCATATGGCCATGTCTGAACTGGGGTGGCAGAGTGGGCTAAAGAACGGTGATGGATCAAACCCAGATCTGTTGACTGGGTGTGAGTGTTTGATTGGTTCTGATGCTCCGTCCATCACCACCCCCTTTTGTACTGCTTTGTTCGCCATATGTTGGCAGGGTATGCTCAGACGTGAGTCCCTTGCTCACTTTGCCACTGGATTCAAGCAAGCCTGGCTGAAGACGGCTGAAATGCCAGAAACCGGGTCTAGGAAGCTTGTTTCAGGTCCAGGGAAGGCATGGCTTGGCAGTTCGGGCTGGACTGTTCCCATGAGGCACAGGGTCAGACTGATTTGCATATGGCCATGTCTGAACTGGGATGGCAGAGTGGGCTAAAGAACGGTCATGGATCAAACCCAGATCTGTTGACTGGGTGTGAGTGTTTGATTGGTTCTGATGCTCCGTCCATCACCACCCCCTTTTGTACTGCTTTGTTCGCCATAAGTTGGCAGGGTATGCTCAGACCTGAGTCCCTTGCTCACTTTGCCAATGGATTCAAGCAAGCCTGGCTGAAGATGGCTGAAATGCCAGAAACCGGTCCTAGGAAGCTTGTTTCCGGTCCAGGGAAGGCATGGCTTGGCAGTTCGGGCTGGACTGTTCCCATGAGGCACAGGGTCAGACTGATTTGCATATGGCCATGTCTGAACTGGGGTGGCAGAGTGGGCTAAAGAACGGTGATGGATCAAACCCTGATCTGTTGACTGGGTGTGAGTGTTTGATTGGTTCTGATGCTCCGTCCATCACCACCCCCTTTTGTACTGCTTTGTTTGCCATAAGTTGGCAGGGTGTGCTCAGACGTGAGTCCCTTGCTCACTTTGCCATTGGACTCAAGCAAGCCTGGCTGAAGACGGCTGAAATGCCAGAAACCGGTCCTAGGAAGCTTGTTTCCGGTCCAGGGAAGGCATGGCTTGGCAGTTCGGGCTGGACTGTTCCCATGAGGCACAGGGTCAGACTGATTTGCATATGGCCATGTCTGAACTCGGGTGGCAGAATGGGCTAAAGAACGGTGATGGATCAAACCCAGATCTGTTGACTGGGTGTGAGTGTTTGATTGGTTCTGATGCTCCGTCCATCACCACCCCCTTTTGTACTGCTTTGTTCGCCATGAGTTGGTAGGGTATGCTCAGACGTGAGTCCCTTGCTCACTTTGCCACTGGATTCAAGCAAGCCTGGCTGAAGTCGGCTGAAATGCCAGAAACCGGTCCTAGGAAGCTTGTTTCCGGTCCAGCGAAGTTATGGCTTGGCAGTTCGGGCTGGACTGTTCCCATGAGGCACAGGGTCAGACTGATTTGCATATGGTCATGTCTGAACTGGGGTGGCAGAGTGGGCTAAAGAACGGTGATGGATCAAACCCAGATCTGTTGACTGGGTGTGAGTGTTTGATTGGTTCTGATGCTCCGTCCATCACCACCCCCTTTTGTACTGCTTTGTTCGCCATATGTTGGCAGGGTATGCTCAGACGTGAGTCCCTTTCTCACTTTGCCACTGGATTCAAGCAAGCCTGGCTGAAGACGGCTGAAATGCCAGAAACCGGTCCTAGGAAGCTTGTTTCCGGTCCAGGGAAGGCATGGCTTGGCAGTTCGGGCTGGACTGTTCCCATGAGGCACAGGGTCAGACTGATTTGCATATGGCCATGTCTGAACTGGGGTGGCAGAGTGGGCTAAAGAACGGTGATGGATCAAACCCAGATCTGTTGACTGGGTGTGAGTGTTTGATTGGTTCTGATGCTCCATCCATCACCACCCCCTTTTGTACTGCTTTGTTCGCCATAAGTTGGCAGGGTATGCTCAGACGTGAGTCCCTTGCTCACTTTGCCACTGGATTCAAGCAAGCCTGGCTGAAGACGGCTGAAATGTCAGAAACCGGTCCTAGGAAGCCTGTTTCCGGTCCAGGGAAGGCATGGCTTGGCAGTTCGGGCTGGACTGTTCCCATGAGGCACAGGGTCAGACTGATTTGCATATGGCCATGTCTGAACTGGGGTTGCAGAGTGGGCTAAAGAACGGTGATGGATCAAACCCAGATCTTTTGACTGGGTGTGAGTGTTTGATTGGTTCCGATTCTCCGTCCATCACCACCCCCTTTTGTACTGCTTTGTTCGCCATAAGTTGGCAGGGTATGCTCAGACGTGAGTCCCTTGCTCACTTTGCCACTGGATTCAAGCAAGCCTGGCTGAAGACGGCTGAAATTCCAGAAACCGGGTCTAGGAAGCTTGTTTCAGGTCCAGGGAAGGCATGGCTTGGCAGTTCGGGCTGGACTGTTCCCATGAGGCACAGGGTCAGACTGATTTGCATATGGCCGTGTCTGAACTGGGATGGCAGAGTGGGCTAAAGAACGGTGATGGATCAAATCCAGATCTGTTGACTGGGTGTGAGTGTTTGATTGGTTCTGATGCTCCGTCCATCACCACCCCCTTTTGTACTGCTTTGTTCGCCATAAGTTGGCAGGGTATGCTCAGACGTGAGTCCCTTGCTCACTTTGCCACTGGATTCAAGCAAGCCTGGCTGAAGATGGCTGAAATGCCAGAAACCGGTCCTAGGAAGCTTGTTTCCGGTCCAGGGAAGGCATGGGTTGGCAGTTCGGGCTGGACTGTTCCCATGAGGCACAGGGTCAGACTGATTTGCATATGGCCATGTCTGAACTGGGGTGGCAGAGTGGGCTAAAGAACGGTGATGGATCAAACCCAGATCTGTTGACTGGGTGTGAGTGTTTGATTGGTTCTGATGCTCCGTCCATCACCACCCCCTTTTGTACTGCTTTGTTCGCCATAAGTTGGCAGGGTATGCTCAGACGTGAGTCCCTTGCTCACTTTGCCACTGGATTCAAGCAAGCCTGGCTGAAGACGGCTGAAATGCCAGAAACCGGTCCTAGGAAGCTTGTTTCCGGTCCAGGGAAGGCATGGCTTGGCAGTTCGGGCTGGACTGTTCCCATGAGGCACAGGGTCAGACAGATTTGCATATGGCCATGTCTGAACTGGGGTGGCAGAGTGGGCTAAAGAACGGTGATGGATCAAACCCAGATCTTTTGACTGGGTGTGAGTGTTTGATTGGTTCTGATTCTCCGTCCATCACCACCCCCTTTTGTTCTGCTTTGTTCGCCATAAGTTGGCAGGGTATGCTCAGACGTGAGTCCCTTGCTCACTTTGCCACTGGATTCAAGCAAGCCTGGCTGAAGACGGCTGAAATGCCAGAAACCGGGTCTAGGAAGCTTGTTTCAGGTCCAGGGAAGGCATGGCTTGGCAGTTCGGGCTGGACTGTTCCCATGAGGCACAGGGTCAGACTGATTTGCATATGGCCATGTCTGAACTGGGGTGGCAGAGTGGGCTAAAGAACGGTGATGGATCAAACCCAGATCGGTTGACTGGGTGTGAGTGTTTGATTGGTTCTGATGCTCCGTCCATCACCACCCCCTTTTGTACTGCTTTGTTCGCCATAAGTTGGCAGGGTATGCTCAGACGTGAGTCCCTTGCTCACTTTGCCACTGGATTCAAGCAAGCCTGGCTGAAGACGGCTGAAATGCCAGAAACAGGTCCTAGGAAGCTTGTTTCCGGTCCAGGGAAGGCATGGCTTGGCAGTTCGGGCTGGACTGTTCCCATGAGGCACAGGGTCAGACTGATTTGCATATGGCCATGTCTGAACTGGGGTGGCAGAGTGGGCTAAAGAACGGTGATAGATCAAACCCAGATCTGTTGACTGGGTGTGAGTGTTTGATTGGTTCTGATGCTCCGTCCATCACCACCTCCTTTTGTACTGCTTTGTTCGCCATAAGTTGGCAGGGTATGCTCCGACATGAGTCCCTTGCTCACTTTGCCACTGGATTCAAGCAAGCCTGGCTGAAGTCGGCTGAAATGCCAGAAACCGGTCCTAGGAAGCTTGTTTCCGGTCCAGCGAAGTTATGGCTTGGCAGTTCGGGCTGGACTGTTCCCATGAGGCACAGGGTCAGAATGATTTGCATATGGCCATGTCTGAACTGGGGTGGCAGAGTGGGCTAAAGAACGGTGATGGATCAAACCCAGATCTGTTGACTGGGTGTGAGTGTTTGATTGGTTCTGATGCTCCGTCCATCACCACCCCCTTTTGTACTGCTTTGTTCGCCATAAGTTGGCAGGGTATGCTCAGACGTGAGTCCCTTGCTCACTTTGCCACTGGATTCAAGCAAGCCTGGCTGAAGACGGCTGAAATGCCAGAAACCGGTCCTAGGAAGCTTGTTTCCGGTCCAGGGAAGGCATTGCTTGGCAGTTCGGGCTGGACTGTTCCCATGAGGCACAGGGTCAGACTGATTTGCATATGGCCATGTCTGAACTGGGGTGGCAGAGTGGGCTAAAGTACGGTGATGGATCAAACCCATATCTGTTGACTGGGTGTGAGTGTTTGATTGGTTCTGATGCTCCGTCCATCACCACCCCCTTTTGTACTGCTTTGTTCGCCATAATTTGGCAGGGTATGCTCAGACGTGAGTCCCTTGCTCACTTTGCCACTGGATTCAAGCAAGCCTGGCTGAAGACGGCTGAAATGCCAGAAACCGGTCCTAGGAAGCTTGTTTCCGGTCCAGCGAAGTTATGGCTTGGCAGTTCGGGCTGGACTGTTCCCATGAGGCACAGGGTCAGACTGATTTGCATATGGCCATGTCTGAACTGGGGTGGCAGAGTGGGCTAAAGAACGGTGATGGATCAAACCCAGATCTGTTGACTGGGTGTGAGTGTTTGATTGGCTCTGATGCTCCGTCCATCACCACCCCCTTTTGTACTGCTTTGTTCGCCATAAGTTGGCAGGGTATGCTCAGACGTGAGTCCCTTGCTCACTTTGTCACTGGATTCAAGCAAGCCTGGCTGAAGATGGCTGAAATGCCAGAAACCGGTCCTAGGAAGCTTGTTTCCGGTCCAGGGAAGGCATGGCTTGGCAGTTCGGGCTGGACTGTTCCCATGAGGCACAGGGTCAGACTGATTTGTATATGGTCATGTCTGAACTGGGGTGGCAGAGTTGGCTAAAGAATGGTGATGGATCAAACCCAGATCTGTTGACTGGGTGTTAGTGTTTGATTGGTTCTGATGCTCCGTCCATCACCACCCCCTTTTGCACTGCTTTGTTCGCCATAAGTTGGCAGGGTATGCTCAGACGTGAGTCCCTTGCTCACTTTGCCACTGGATTCAAGCAAGCCTGGCTGAAGACGTCTGAAATGCCAGAAACCGGTCCTAGGAAGCTTGTTTCCGGTCCAGGGAAGTCATGGCTTGGCAGTTCGGACTGGACTGTTCCCATGAGGCACACGGTCAGACTGATTTGCATATGGCCATGTCTGAACTGGGGTAGCAGAGTGGGCTAAAGAACGGTGATGGATCAAACCCAGATCTGTTGACTGGGTGTGAGTGTTTGATTGGTTCTGATGCTCCGTCCATCACCACCCCCCCCTTTTGTACTGTAGATCACCCAAGGTCATGGAAGACACCTTCATCCAGCACCAGTGTTCGAAAATAGGTCCGCACTCGCGTCAGAGCCACTGTGAGGTGCGGAACCAAGCGCAACCTCCGCCAAGGTCTGTGAATTTCGCATCTTGTGCGTGCGGCAGAATTCCTGGGCCTCTGTTGGGGTATCAAATATTCAAGATCTGCCGCCCACATCCACCTTAAGCCTTGCGGGGTATAGCATGCCATATTTGAGTCTGAGATTGCGTAATGTAGCCTTAACCCCTTGAAATTTGCGGCGTGCTTCCTGGACCATTGGAGTAAAGTCCGGTTAGAATGCCAACTTGGACCCCTGCCATTCAACCGTGCCGCGTTCTCTTGCCAGACGGAGCGTGGCGTCTCGGTCCCTAAAATTCAGAAGGTGCGCTATGATGAGTCTAGGTGGGAGGCCTGGGTTAGGTCTAGGGCCCAGTGACCTGTGGGCTCTCTCTACCACAAAGCCAGGTGTAAAGGCCTCACTCCAAACAGATCTGTAAGTAATTTCTCCACGAAGAGGTCCATTCGGCCTGTGGATGTCGTCTCCAGGACCCCCATAATGCGGATGTTGTTACGTCGTCCGCACGCTTCCAAGTCCTCATTTTTTATGGCTACTTCCTTGAGTAGGCGTTCCGCCCGTTCCAGCCACTTCAGAGACTGAGCTGTCCCATCCTCCAGATCAGAGACACTAGCCTCTGCCACATCGAGGAGCCTGTCGTGGCCTTGCACTTTGGCGCCCAAGGATACAATCGTCTGGTCCAGGGAGTTGAAGCGGGGATCCAGCGCATTGAATCCCACCTTCATTTCCAGCAGCAGGGAGGCGACGGAGGCACCGAGGGCTCAGATTGCGCCGTAGCCGGATCCTTTTCAGCCATGACTGCATTGTGAGATGGTGTACCTTCAGCCACTTTTTCAAAAGGCAGGGTTCTTTGCCTGGGATCCTTGCGTCCCATTCTGCAAATGTAGGGCAACAGAAGAAGGGGGATCCGGACAGCAACGTATTGTGTACAGTCAATGGGTCAGGTGTCAGCTTTGTATAGGCCCCAGACTCTCCAGACACGCAGGAAGCAGGCTGGCTCAAACGTGCAATTGTAGCAAGGACTGTGTCTTGTCAGCCAGAGCAAACAAGATGGCGGCAACACTTTAGGGTATCGTGAGCGTTATTGTGGCAAACATGTGGTCACCAGTGCAGACGGGGTGTGCATGCACTATGCACAGTTTCTTAATAGGCAGGATGCTCAGTGCAACCATTTACTGTCCGTGCGTCAGAGTTATACTTGCAGCATGTGAAAACTGTACGAAAAGTGTCTCCAGTCATCATGCGGCATCATGAAGGACCCCGGGGCGTCTCAGGGAGTTACAGCAAGCAAATGGAGCATTTCTTGACATCGGGTGCAGCCGAGCGCGCACCCGCCTCCCCCACAGCCGCTGCAGCGCATGGGCCAGCGCCCAACCCCCAGCAGTGATAGTCGGAGGGCCCTCTCCCCTCGCTCGCCCAGCAAAGTGTGGCAGGGCAGCGGGTCTGAGCAGCTGGCCCAGCGGCCGCAGCGGGAAAAAACGGCAGGGGAGGGGGGAGCGCCCCCTGCACGGGCCCGACTCACCCGGTACGGCGCCGCTGCTATCCGGTGGAGCCCTCCTCATGCCGATGGACGGGCGCTCTTTGAACCTCACAGGGATGCCAGACGTGGGTGCGCCGGCCTGCTCCCTGCCTTCTCCGGCACGACGACTCTCCGCCCCTGAAGGAAACCAGAGCCCGGCAATCAGATCGTGCCGCAACGCTGCCGCAATCAGGCATGCTGCTTTCAACTCTGGAATTCTTGCGTTATCATGGGGAAATTGCAGATGATTACTGGAGCTTCACTCGCAGGTGGCCATCTTCACCGCCGGCTCGGCCACGGCCCCTTTAGAGACAATACTTCACTTCTTTTCCATGGAGAATAAACACATGCTCCTGAAACCTGACCGCCACTGCCGCTCGAGTAACATTGCCGTAACCATCTGTTAAGTCTGATATCTCAGGGTGATATATGGGATGAACCTCTCTCATTGGAAACTGAGACACTGACCTGGCACTTTTTTCATGTAATCTTCCCCTATAAGCTATTATTGTTGTAACATTAGAAAAAACCTGTCCAGACCCCAATTCACTAATATGCACCCGATCTCTAATATCATATAAAATTTGAGGTGCTTCAGCTTCAAAACACTGTTGCCAAAGACCAATTAAAGTTGAACACATATGTTTAAGGGCATGCTGTTGTATGAAGGGCTTAAAATCTCTCATAGTCGCCCACACGTCCTCTACACTATAAATGGGATTACGGGCCCATTGAGCAGCCTGATTGGCTATTGCCAGTTTTTCATCGTCTCCCACATAAGATCGCACTAACGGTCCTATGCGCTCCTTTAATTTCGTCCAATCCCTATCCTCAAATCCACGTACCAGTGTCCCTCTTTTTCGGAGGATGAAAAAAACCCAGTAGGAGAAGCAATAGAAGTAACAAGCACTAACGTCGCTGATGATTGTATCACAGGAGAAAGAGCTGGCGAGAGAGACGCTGAGGCAATAGGTGTGGCAGGGGTACTAACGGTCACAGTTGCCACAGATGGCAAAGAAACAGCAGGAAGAGGAGGAGGAGCCAAAGCCACAGCCATTGAAATAACAGCAGTAGATAGAGGGACAGAGACAATAGACGGAACTGTAACAGGCGGCTGTGTGAGCAACAGAATAGTAGGGTATATTCGTTGTGGAGCATATGGAGGCGGGGGTCGGGTGTCTAACAATTCTTCCACAAAAGCGTAATCTTCTTCCTGAACTACATACAATTTATCAATGTGTAATCGAAACCTCCTATCTTCACATTCAATACCCTTTTCCTGTTTTTCCCTGTCATATGCCACAGCCTTCTGAGTCAAGGTCTGCATTCTACCTTTCAAGGCTTCTTTTTCTGCCTTTAATCACCTCTGCCTAGCTGCCTTTTGCCATGTTCTGAGGGAATCAAACATACTCGGCCTACTTCATTTCTTAAACAATTGTTCTTGTAAATTCTTAATCTTTTGTTCATCAAAAGTACCTGTCAACAGCCACTGTAACTTGGCAGTGTCCCTCTTATATTTGTACCATAATGTACTAAACATATTAGGGCCAAGACCATGCTTCACATACATATCAAAATTTGGAGTGCCTTCTGGAGGCGCTGGCTGACTTTCTTCCAATCGAGCATCAGTAGAACAACAACGACAACACAAAGAAAACAGCGTACTTATACTAGGCATTTTGAAAGAAAACAAGTTCACTACTCTTTTATCCCTAGCAAAACAATTGCAACTGTTTTTGTCCCAAAGATGGTCCTTAAACCGTACCGAATATAAACCAAAATGGTACCATATCTACAAATAACCAAAAAAAACTCACCTGATATATGCAGGTCAAATGAAGGTATTCTCCACTGCCGACTCTTCAGACCAAACGGTCAGATCCAAGGGTTTCACCGTTCAGGACTCCAGTCGGGATGGCCACTGGGCAAGGCACCATCCGACGAGACAGAGGTGACAGCTACGAGTACCAGAAACTCATCGTGCAGGGATCACTGATCCATCGTCCAAGCCGATGATAGCCTCAACCTCCCCCCATCCGCGGAAGGGGATGGGTCACTCAGCCGAAGGAGTCCCTGTTCTGGCACCAAATGAAGGAAGTGACCCGATTAGCATCACCCGGGTCACTCACGACCACCTCTCAGCCTTCCAAACCAAATGAAGAGTCAGTCAAGCAATAGAGAATACAAACCAGTAATTGTTTATTCAAAGTTCAAAGTACACTCAGATCTGAGCCGTTTGCCCAATCACTGGGAGTGCTGCAGAGTGACTAAAGTCCACAAGCATAGAGATACTTTTAGTACATTTCGTAACTGGGTTACAACACACCCATAGTGGAATTTTCCAGGCAGGTGCTGTGAAGCTATACAAATGAGAGAGAAAAGAAAAAAAACAATCTCAGTGCTCATATCTTACAAAGCTACAGAGTCCAAGGCCACTGCAGGCAGGCCCGTCTTCAGACTAGTGGGAGAAGGCCCATATCTTATGAGAAAGGTATGTGCTAATAAGAATAGTATATTCATTAGTGTAGCAAAACTCAGCTCTGAAGAAAAATAACTCAGAGAAGGTCATTTCTCGGAAGTGGCAAAAGATAGGTTTTAATCATAATACAAAATGGCGCCCATACAAAAAATAGCACCGCGAATGCTAACTTACACGGAGCAATGCGAAAACATGATTTTTAGTTCAACTCCCATCTGTTTGACGTGATGGATCACCCACCTATAGAGAACTGTTAAATCCTGCCTCACACCAGTTGAACATGCGAAACTAAGGGCAAACTAAAGTGATTCAGTGGCCGTTGTTACAGGGAAGGGTATATTTGAGGACTGATGCCCATGCTCCCCACAGAATGTCTGTCAGACCCACTTCCAATGCCTTGTAAATATTGGGGTGCCTGGGACACGGGCTAGGAAGGCTGTATTTCTCTACAAGCCAGCCCTCTGGGATAACTTCTAAATGTTCTGCACTTCTGCCAGAACTGTTTAGCATGGGTCAACAGCCACAAAGAGCGCAGTGTCGCTCTATTGTCCTGAAAAGCAATCTAATGCAGAAGCTGCTTAAAAAGAAAAGTGGGACCAAGAAGAAGTATATCCATGAGGGACATCACTGAAGAATCATGTTGAACTCATCCATGCATGTCAATGAAGTACCTACAGCCCTCCCCAGGCAATCTGTAGTATCTAGACAGGAGCACATAACATATTTGGCCACATCCTGCACATCATGAATCACCTGAGCCAAAGCTGATCTAAGGTCCTTTGTGATTGCCAGAAAATCTCTTTGACCATTTCCCACAGCAAACATGTGTAATGACCCAGCCATCAAACACCATTCACAGATTAGAAGACCAGACTGGTGGAAGAAAACATGCTTTTGCTAAAAGCCTCAATCCTCTTGGATTCTCAGTCCGGACGAGTGGTTGCAAATAAGTTAGCATTCACCTTAGTGGTTGAGGCCTGCACAATAAGGCTCTCTGTGGTAGGATTCCTCATGAGAAAATCCGTGTCACCAGTCACTGGTCTGTGACGTCTGGCCATCTGCCTATTCACAGGCAGGCATGATAGGCTTCGACCAGTAATGGGTAGCAGTAATTCTAGTGACTCAGCTGCCACTAGTCCACCACTGAAAACGAGGCACTCTCTTTCATTGGTCGCCAAGTAGTGAATCAAGCTTTGTCTCAGGTGAGGTGTTAAGCCCTCTGGCATTTTGTAATTAAATGTATAGGGCATTATCAGTGTAGTGGGGAAGGGATCAAACCATCTCCATCACTATCATCATCACCAACATAATGTGGTCCTCTGATCTGGCACAGGATCAGAGTCAGAATGAAAAATATATTAGAGCCTCTGCTGATAGCTGCAGTGTGGCAAAGACACAGGGTTAGAGTCCAGTTTCATGAAAACCGGTTGTTATTTTGTAGCACAACATTAGTCAGGCTCAAGTCGAAGTCTGTTTAGGTCCAATATTGGCATCAGCACTGGTTCCTCATCTGACACAGAGCTGGTGTATCAGCTATCGGCTTGGATCTCAGGGCCGGAGCAGAAGTCTGTATCAAGGTCGGAACCAGGTAAGAGGTTCCAGGGGGACAGATGGTTCTGTGGAGCTCCAAGGAACTCCATAGAGAGCCAGAAGTGTGCTGTAAATTTGTAACTTGGCCTCCTTAAAGGTCTCTATCTGCTGCAGGATTGATGATGACCCAAGAAACGTGGGGTGCTTCAGGATCAGATCAGGAATTGGTTCCATTGCAGGAGATCTCGAAGGGGTGCAACTAACATGTGACACCTTCCCACCCTTTCTTTGGAGTCAGAGTGGCGGGATGATGTTGACTTCTGCTTCCCCTTCTTGTGCTTACATTTTGCTTTGGATTTACCAGTGGACTTCGAGCATAAAGATGAGTGTGTGCGGCAACAGACTCAGGACTGGGTCCGTGCCTGCAACTTAGATCGAAGGTGGGCCCTATGAGAAGGAATCAGCTGTTTGTTGTGTTTGGTAATATACAGTTCATCTCCTAGTCTTGCATCATTTCTGGGTGCATGAGTACACACTAATCACTCAACTTAGAGTTGTGGCCTGAGCCCAGACAAAGACACACCTTGTGAGCGCCATTTGTTTTCTACTGTTGCAGCACAGCTTGAAACCTGTCGTTTGTGGTGGCGACATTGTTCCTTAGCACACTGATGAAATTGTTTAGAAGTCGTCAGAAAAACCAACAAAACTAAGAGCAGAGCTCCGAATCCTGGTGCACAAAGAAATGAACTGATGCCCCTCACATGTTGGCGCTACTAAGCATCTCTGCTCTGTCACCTTTGAAGCAGTGTGGAGTCAGGGCGGAGCTACACAGCACCACCAATGCACAGGAGCACAGCTATGTAGAAAGGTTTTCCGGATCCAGTCAGACACTTAGAAGTATTCAGAAAGTTACGAATCTGTGGTTAAAAGTATTTATCAGAAAAGATTGGTATTTGTGGATTAAATGTAAACAGCGACCTCTGTCATATTTTATTGGGATGTTTTATATTGTTACCTTTACTGAGGAAACCATTGTTAATTGCGAAGCTGGCAAATGTTATATGGGTAAACTGGAGGATCTAGATAAATTAATAGCTCTAAGTCAATTTTTATTATACTTTAAAACGTGTTACGTATTATTGAATGTTTTGCTAGGCATGTTTTAAAATACTTTCTGTCTCAATTTTTTTAAATAATAATAATAGAAAAAATAACCACCCAAAAGGCAACAATGTTGTGTTTTATTCTCTGATGCATTACAAACACATCCAATTCTGGATGGCACACATGTTGAAGATGGAATCGAGGACTGCTTTTTGAAACCCCACTTGTGGTGTGATACTGTACAACTCTTTGGGCTTTTTTTTCATTTGAGTAACCCTGCCAAGTAGACTACTTAGGACGCCTGGTGCCACCGCAGCGCGGGATGCTCTTTCAAGCCCTGTTGGCATTACAGCTGCCCTGCTTACCTGCCGTGAGGGGAACGGCTCTTGTAGTCGGGTGCCTTTGTTCTCTGGCCATATCTTCGCTGCCGTGAGGGGAACGGTACAACCGCACTCCTACTCCCAGCATCCTCTGGCCATCGGCGCTTGCGGTGACGTCATCAGGCAGTGCCGGAACACTACTTAGGACGCCTGGTGCCACCGCAGCGTGGGACGCGCGCGGGCAGCGCCCGGGCGAAGCCCGGGCCAAGGGCGGGCCCGTCCTTGCCCTTCAGTGACTGTCTGGGGCTGGGCTGGGTCACCCCCCTTTGGTTTTGCTTATTTAGTCTATCGTAGCGTTGCTGGCCTCTGTGGTGCTTCTTCTGGTTGCCTGGGGTGTGCTTGTAAGTGCTGGTTACTGTTATCATGAGTAAGAGGAAGGCTGAGGGTAGGCTCGTGGGGACTCTTGATGATTATCTCACCAGGGCTGAACTTGTAATTAATGATAAGATTTTAGCTGTGGAACGAAGGCTATCTTTGGAACCTGCCTCTGTACCCATTTGTGTTCAGCCCCTAGCCCCCCTCGATACCCCCGAGTGTATCGGGTCTGGTAATTGCTCCCAAGCAGGGCCTATAAGCCTTCTACCAGGGTCCGGGCCTGGCCCTACCGACCTTCCCATAATTGCAAGCAGTCCCTCCAGTCCAACTATGGTAACTACACGGGCGAAACAAAAAGTAATGGGTTCCAAAGTTAGCGAACCACCATGCAAGAAAAGGAAGGGTCGGGGTCCTAGTAAGTTAAAATTTCCTAGGGCCGTTTCTTGCTTTATTGAGCCCCATACCCATGTGACTCCCAATGCTCCGGCAAAAACGATCACCATGCAACCTCTGGACCAACAGAGTCTTGAGCTGCTGTGTTCCAAACTCACTGATCAATTAGTATCTCTTTTGCAGCCAGTAATGGAAAAGCTAGAAACAGTGATGGTAAGGCTTAATAGTATTGAATCATCATTGGAACGTTCACAAATGCCAGCTGCCCCAATTCTCGTGCAGTCATCTAAGGCTGGGGTAAGCCATGAAGGGATCTCTATTCGCCCCTATGACTTAAGAAATCTATCAGACAAGCCCCATGTTCCCACTGTGCATAGAGGCCCAACATCTCTGGCCCCGCTTCCATCTAACGAAGAGAACTGTCCATTGCTTGAACATCAGCCAATGGGGCATATGCCTAGACCTGATCCCCAGGCTTCAGCGGCTTCAGACACGGTAATTAAACTACATCTTCCCCCTGAAGCCACTTCTTATACAGTTATTCCTGCAAATGTACCAACACTCTCTGATGGTTGTAAGGAGCACTGGTCTAACCTCAAAAATAAAACCCTACACTTTCTTGGGAAAAAATTAGGGGTTAGTAAATCATTATTTGAAGAATTTAAAATGGTACGACGGGTCACTTGGTTTGGCTACTCTCAAAAGGCAATGGAAGGGGACTGCGTTGTGCTGAGCTTTATATCTCCTGCACTGGTAAAATACATACTGGAAATGGTCTCCTTTAAAGTCCCCATTCAAAATGAGATCAGGATTTTGCCTTTGGGATACTTTTACAGACCAGCTGGGGTCTCATCATACACTCCGTCTTGTGCCCCACCTAATCCACCTCTGTTAGCCAGGCAACCCCTTATGTTACGTAATCGCTTTACTGCTTTATCCACCTTAGAGGACAACGACTGACTGATGAAAGATATTGTTCCCCCTGGGTCTGGGGTGTCCGGGAGTCCCTCGCCCCCCTGTCTGGAGCTATCTGCCCAATTGAATCCAGCGTCCCAGGGTAGGATATCTGCAGTTATTTTTAACCCCTCTGAATGTCCCCTCAGTATTAGCCCTCCTCACCAATCCTATTCGGCTAATCAGGGCGAGCGTAACTTATCTCGGCATCCAAACCTAATGATTTCCTCCTGGAATATAGCTGGGTTATACTCCAAATTGGGTGTCCCTGACTGGGTGGCCTTCGTTGATCAGGCTGACATATGGTGTTTTCAGGAAACATGGGCGTTAGAACCAATCTTTCGTGTAGGGTATGTGAACTTCTTTAAGCCAGCTATCAAGGGCTCTAGAGGTAGACCGGTGGGGGGCTTGTCCACCTGGGTTCGCCAATGTACTGGCGTTACAGTTGTGGAGGTCCCGGTTGATAACCCGGATATGTTGGTTATTAGGGTCACCTCCACAATGGGCATTAATCTCCTCATTATCAATATTTACGTGAGGGGTCTCCCAGGAGGTAAATGTTCCCCGCTAGTTATTCTTCTGGAGGATCTGCTTTGTACAGTTTCTAGGGATGGTCACAGGGTGGTGACAGGTGATTTTAATACATGCTTTGAACCCTTGGGGGATGATGATGGTAAATTGTCAGAGGTTGAGGACTTGGTATGGGGAATACCCCAACTGGAATTAATTCCTATTAGGCAATGGACCCAAGAGGCACTATATATGAAGGGTATGTGCCTTGCAAATGGTATGAGGGCTGTTAATGGTAGAACGATCTCGGACAGGACTGGGAAGTCGACCTTCAGTAATGGTAGAAGCGGGAGTAGAATAGACTATTCCTTGGTCAACTGTGAGTTGTGGCCGTCTGTTATTGATATGGCAGTAACAGATAGGTTAGAAAGTGATCACAATCCTTTGATGCTGTCTCTAATGGATAGCAGTTTTTCAGGCTCCCGCATCGATGATGGTAGTTCTACGCAAGTGCAAGTTATTCTGACCAATGATCTAAGAAGGGTCCGTTGGCCAAAAATTGTTTCTAACGCATCGGTTCGGGTTGCTATTAGAAACTTGATTTCCTTATCTTTGGGTAAACTTTCGAGATGCGAGTCCGAAGAAGAGATTGACCATGGTATCTTGAGTATACACTGCGAGTTATTTGAAGGGCTTAAAAGTTTTTTTATTAAAAGTATCCCTTCTAATGGAAAGCCCAATCATCCTAGGGAAATCTCTTGGTTTGATGCAGACTGTAGAGAGTCTCGAACTGCCCTTATTGCAGCCATCAAATCCAGGATACTGGATACAATAAGGAGTTGCAGAGCCCAATATAAATCACCCCAAAGAAAAGCGAAAGTAAATTGGGCCGAAAGACGTTGGGCCGTGCTCTATGAGGTGTGTGAGAGTAGTAACATGCGTCAATTTTGGCACCTTTTGAAATGGGGTAGGGACCCGCAGGACATGACTCCAGTTAATTTTGTAGAACCCGATCAGTGGGTTAGCTTCTTTGAAAACCAGTTTAAATCTAGAGAAGGTTCAGATGCTGATTTATGTATACCTCACGGTAGGGAAATCCTACAGTTCGCCCCAGTGAAGTGGTATCAACCTTGAAATCACTTCCGAGTGGGAAAGCCCCAGGTCCCGACTGCATCCCTGCAGACCTCTTCAAGCAAGAGCAGGACCTATGGGTCCCGTACCTGACCATTTTAGCAAACGCCCTGGCTAGGGGAGTATCGGTTCCAGATACTTGGCTCGGGGCGGAGATATTGCCAATCTACAAGAAAGGTGATCGCTCCGCCCCGGCCAATTATAGGCCAATTAGTTTGATAGATGCTGTGCAGAAAATCACAGCTCGTTTGTTACTGGGCAGGATAACGAGCTGGATATCCGATAATGACATACTTTCGCCTTTACAGGCGGGTTTTCGGACACACGTAGGGGCCATTGACCAAGCTTTTAGGCTCATGCTTCTGTACTGGAAAGAAGTATATCTTGGGGGTGGCATGCTCTTTGCGGCCTTTGTAGATCTAAGATCCGCTTTCGATTCTGTGCCTAGGTCCAAACTGTGGGAAGTACTTCAGGATATGGCTATGCCACTAGAATTTCTGAAGCTGTTGATCAATCTGCACGCACACACATATGCCCAGGTTCGTTGGGGAAAACCAGGGGAAGTAACACCAAGATTTGAGGTATCCAAGGGTGTTAGACAGGGTTGTGTCCTGGCCCCCACTTTATTCTCCTTGTTTATCAATGGAGTAACCGATTACTTTTCAAACTTTCCAACAGATGCACCCTCTTTGGCTGGCATGAAAGTTCCCCTGCTCATGTTCGCGGATGACACTCTTATATTATCAAAGACACGTCAGGGACTCCAATCAGCACTGTCTCGGTTCGAGTTGTTTTGCCGCGATCATGAGCTGGAGGTAAACGTGGGCAAGACCAAGTTTATGGTCCTTCGAGGTGCTCGACCGGTTAAAGCAAGGGTTGAAATGGGCGGTGCAACCTTAGAACAGACCTCAAGCTTCACTTATTTGGGGGTCACACTTAGTGATAATCTAGGTTGGAAGCACCAGATTGATATTCTTACCCTCAAGCACTCTCAACTAGGTGGAGCCCTCCTTAAAGAACACAGGCAATCCAAGACTAAGCACAAAAACTAATAGGAGGTGCAGAGTCTAAACGAGTAGCGAGCTATTAACTGCTGAGTACGAAACACAAAAAGTACCAAAAAGGTCTTTAGAGGAAAAAGGATAACACCGGGCGGGAGTTTAAGAGTTCATCAGCCCACCCTTGCTGGCGGAGCATCGTCATCTGAAACTCTGTGGAATAAAGAGCTAAGTGCACAATGGCAGGCCAAAAGGTGCTGCTCAGTGCTCAGCCTAATTATTCCAGAAAGAAAAATACTCCTGCCAGGGGTTATGCTCAGAAGTTAAAGAATATAGTGCAGTGCTCAAATGTGAATGTGAATTTAAAAATGAATACTAAGGCAAAAAATATGTTTATTCAGGATTGCCTAAGTTTCATATCTAAAAACCATAGTCTTAAACAAAGATAGACTATTTCCTGGCTAGTTTACAAAATGGTCGACATGTTTCAGCCGCGATGGTCACCTGACCCGGCTTTCTTCAGGACCAGTAACAAAATAGATGTAGGAAAGATGCTACTGCAGGAAAAAATACATATGGTGATATAGTGTACAGAACAAATCAAAATATAGAAGTATGGACGTCAGATTTGACAGTGGCTGTAGCCACCCTACCATACAAATGGGCTCATCTTTCGACGTAAGAAAGGATATCTTCTTTCCTATAGAGGGTCAAAAGAACCAGAGAAATCATATATCACCGAGGGGCAACACGCAGAGAAATCACAGCAATAATAGCCGCTACTCAACAGTGTAAACTCTACACTGTCACTTATTGACCAAAAACTCAAGTTAATGTTTGCCAACATACTTTTATTTGAACCATGTTAAAGAACTCACCCAGCTTTCTGTGGGAGAATTGCCTCACCTCACCCGGCTGACAGCTCAGAGAAGGAGGCACCGCTCTGTTCAAAAGTGGGAGCAAAACAGACAAGTTGCGCATTGATACTTGTACTTGTTCATGCCCATCTCACATACCTTCAAACATTTAAATAAACCTAAAAAACTGAACCTCAAAAACCTCCAGGAACCCCACAGATACATTATCTACAGGTAAGTCATGGTGTAACTATAATATAAAATAAAACATTATGTTGATGATCTGAGCTTATGTAACACAGCTCTGACACAGTGATACATGAAATGATGTCTTTAAACTTGTGTAAAGTACCCAACATGATGTAACGCTGTTGTGTCATAGAAAAAGCCCAAAACCCACAACCTAATGTGGATGTAACACAAAAATATATGTGCTTTACTGGTTCTTAGGCACCAAAAGCTAAGCATACAGTTAACAATGAACCGGCTCCCAAATTGCTCGCCCCCTCCTTACCTCTCCGTCGGTACTTCAGACTGGCCTCCGGGCTGTCTGGGAGGTAAGGGTGGGAGTAATGGAGTTATATTTATACCCGCCTTGATAGGATAAGTGTGGCTAAACGAGGTCAGGTGTGGGCGTCTCTAAATGCGTCGCTATAATCGGCTGTATGGAGCATGCGCGAGAGACGGAACACGTCTAAGGAAGCTAGCGCGTGATCCAAGACTAAGCCCATGTACCCTCTGATTAAAATATACGGGTCCAAAATACTTCCCGCAGTGATGTACGGAGCTGAATTATGGGGGTTTAGTAATTTGGACCCCTTGAAGGTGGCACAAAATAAATTCTTAAGGACTGCAGTTGGGCTCCCCCAATCATCCCCCCGAATTCCTCTCCTTTATGATTTAGACTGTCAGCCTGTCGAGGACATGGTGCGGTACAGGCCACTGGCGTTTTGGCGACGCCTATGGACCACTCCCGAACTGTCCTTATATGCCAAGGCTTTGTTGGAAGTTAGAGCCCTTGGGGGCTCTCACAAAATCAGCTGGCTATCTGAAATCAAATCTATTTTGATTGACTCGGGCTTGGGTGATCTTTGGACAAACCCCGAGTCTGCTGTTTTCCCCCCGAAACAGAGCTTCAGGGACACCTATTGGCTTTGGATTAAAGGTAGACGTCATGCTTCCCTGTCAGGTATTTCCCTGACCACTACATACCTGTCAGTTAAGGATGACTGTATCTTCAAAGTGTATTGGGACGTAATATCACAGCAGCTGGATCGGAAACTATTCCACCAATTTAGAGTAGGTACTCTTCCCCTACGATGTTTTACCAAAGGGTGGAACCTAACTGGTAATGGCACATGTCCCTTTTGTGAGGACCAGTTTGAATCAGTTGACCATTTTTTGTATGTTTGCCCTGAGTACCAGCAACCGCGACGTCTTTGGCTGCGCCCTGTCTGTCGTGAAATGGGTGTTAGGTCCGCACAGGATGCCACAAGAATTTTAAAATCTGATACATCAATTTTTGTGGTTACTGGTGTGGCCAAATTTATTAGATGGGCATGGCTCCTACGGAATAGGCGTGTTAGCCTTAAATCCCCCCGGTCCTATATAATGTTAGTGTGATCGGGTGAAGTTTTATTCCCATTCAAGTCGTTATTTATTTGCAAATTTAATACTCTTCTTATCATGTTTTTACTGTGTTATTCTTTAATTGGCTCTTTTGCCTATTATGCTAATTTTGATCCCTTTTTAATTAATTGTAATAATGGATTTGTTTTTATGTCTTTTAAGAGGAAATATTCGAAATAAAGACTTACTTGACTTGACTTGATTAGAATAAACTAATATGTGGAAATTGTCCAATCTCAAAGTTTACACGGTCATCTACTATGACTCTTGGGAGAGCTCGCTTGCTTTCTGATATAGAAGCCAGTCTGGTGCTGTGAGCATGTAGCATGACTCTCTTGGGCATAAACCAATATGAGTTAAGGTCATATAGTACTTCAGTATCACACACTGAACACTGACTTCTGAGGCAAAAAACTAAAAGAGTCGGATAGAGGACGATACTTAGGGTGTCTTGAGACTATCAATATGCATCGAAATTTAAGCATTGTAAAGACTGTTTGCATATTATTTATATTTCTTTTATGTAAATATTAAAGCTCTCATTTTTGTGTAAAGAATGATAACCTCAGTGAGAGGAGCCATGATAAATTGTTGCCTCGCTATATAAATGCATAATGTCTTGACAAAAAAGTAAAATGGTTAGAGAATACATTTAGCAAAACCAAAGGGGATGATGGACGGAGTGTTGAACATTGCAAGCACTCACCCCCAGTCAACTTATCTGGGTTTAATCCATCATCATTCTTTAGCTCACTCCACCACCCCAGTTCAGACATGGCCATATGCAAATCAGTCTGTCCCTGTGCCTCATGGGAACAATCCAGCCTGAACTGCCAAGCCATGTCTTCCCTGGACCGGAAACAAGCATCCTGGGACCGGTTTCTGGCTAATCAGCCGTTATCAGCCAGGCTAGCTTGAATCCAGTGGCAAAGTGAGCAAGGGACCCACGTCTGGGCATACCCTGCCAACTTGGGGCGAACAAAGCAAAACCAAAGGGGATGATGGACGGAGTGTTGAACATTGCAAGCACTCACCCCCAGTCAATTGATCTGGGTTTAATCTATCATCATTCTTTAGCTCACTCCGCCACCCCAGTCCAGACATGGCCATATGCAAATCAGTCTGACCCTGTGCCTCATGGGAACAGTCCAGCCTGCACTGCCAAGCCATATCTTCCCTGGACCGGAAACAAGCATCCTGGGACCGGTTTCTGGCTAATCAGTTGTCATCAGCCAGGCTGGCTTGAATCCAGAGGCAAAATGAGCAAGGGACCCATGTCTGGGCATACCCTGCCAACTGCCAATGATATGAAAATTGAATTGAAACCACGTCAAATAATTGATTAATATCGCTTAATTAAGACAATGCATTTTAATTTGATTACGGAAACTAGTCACTCTAAGATGGCGGTGACAGCCGGGATTTCTTTTCATGAATTTGTCTGTTTCCATGTCATTGAATGAAATTCCACATGCGCATTTGTACATAAAACATGGCGGTGCTGCAGAAAAATTTACAGTCAAAAAAGGTGCGAGCCTAAACGTGTCCTGTTTTTGTGGACCCGGTAAAATAAATACTGAGTCTTTTCACCTTCCATGAGTGCGGTCTCTTCATTTGGCTGAAGTGTGAGCTGGCTATATTCCGTGGACCCACCACTACGTTGGACCACACCCACTTTGGAGTGCTTGGAGGATTTACTGGTGGATCGGAGCCTGAATATATATATATATATATATATATATATTACCTACTGGCAGTCGCCAGTAGGTAGTTATAGTTAGGACCTATTTTCCATAGGAAAGCGCAACATTCTATTTGGAATAACGTTGGCGCTGATTGACGAATCTTCGCGAAATTTTCCAAACTTTTGGCTAGCTCCGGTCCGCTCCTATCCTGAAAATTTCACGGTGATTCGTCAAGCAGGGGCCGAGAAAAAGGGGGGGTCACAAAATGCGTTTTCCCCATGCATTTTCCTATAGGACCTGTTGACGCAGCTACATCCCGAACTGCTGAACGGAATTACACCAAGTTTGGCAAAGAGGTAGTCCTCAGTTCAGACTCGTGCCTTTTGCTTAAATGGTGTAAATCCGTTCAGTAGTTCCTGAGAAAATTAGAGTTAAAAAGATAGATATATCTGGGCGGAGCCTAACCACACATCTCATCGTGAGATCTGATTGGCTGTCAGTACTTCATCCAAAAAGGGCTGGCAGCCATCTTGAGACCAATATACATGATAGCACCTCATTAAAAAGCATTGCGGTTAATAGAAGGTTTTAAGACTTTAGTTACATTATAAATCAGTTGTTGATGGTACCATACTCATTTTAGGAATTGTGGTGTGTTCTAAGGTGATTTTACCATGTGCCTTCTGCTGTGATATCATGAATCATGTTTGAGAGAAAAAACTATTTTCTCATGCTTTTCCCACAGAGGTTTGGAAGGTGGTCTATAAGCTAAACTGAGAGCATATTTTCTGTAAATTCACATTATCTTTCTCAGTCATGTGAGAATGAAGTCTGACATTCTCAGTAAAGCATGTACATCCAACAAGGGCAGAGACAGTCAGTTGATTCCTTTGTGTTCTACTGCAGCTTCCCAGAGTGTTCTAAAGAACAACTAGAGCGCTAACAGTCCTACTTATGACAAACATATTGCACACCTGAAGCCATATTGATTGGAATAAAGTGGTAACTCTTAAAACATTTAATTTAAAAAGGAACAAAATGACGGGGTTCATTTTGCCATTGAAAGTATGATTAGTGCTGCAGAAAGAAAAATTAGGGCACATTTTGAGTGACTTCTCAAATCCTCTTCTATTTCATTAAAAAATTCTGACATGCAGACTGAAACATGCACTTTCAATACCAGCAGCAGACTTCCCTGGTGAGCAGTAGCTTTACTACAGTGATCTAATAAGCAACTAGAGTGCTAACATTCTGAATTTATGGCAAATGTGTGACACATCTGAATGCCTTCTTGATGGAATCAAAGTAAAAAACTGAAAGCATTTCCTACTGAGGAGACTGCAGTAAATGAGGAAATTAGGAAACTTCATACCAAATAAATCTCCCAAGATGGCCACCATACAAAAGAGCCCAAATGCAGCACAAATATCACCCAGATGTAGCCCACATGTTGCTCAATGACAGAAGTGTGCAAAACACTTTTTGTTTGTGTATTTGCAGTTTTATATAGTGCAGACTTGTCAGGTATTGGAGTGCTTTACATGAGCATTGGTACATCACACAAGATCAAATTCATTTTGGTTTTAGACATGGGGAGATTAAGTGATTTGACCAGAATCATAGAATGTTGAGCTGAAGCAGAAACTCCAACCTGGTTCCCCAGTTGCAAAGTCTGCAGCTCTGGAAGTAACACCACATCCTCTCCCCTAGGTGCAACATTTAATCAAGTGGTCAACTGGATAAAAAAACATAAAGATTACAAATAATTTAAACGTTCTTTGTCGCTATTTGAAAACTCCGAAAATATGTCCTCATTTTAGTTTTTTAGAGCACTAACCATAATTTTGATACAAATAAGAACCTCTCATACATTCCTTAGACAGAGTCCTTTTGGGAGTACTGTTATTGGTTTGGTTTGGGGAATCTGTTGACAACCGAATTTCTGTTTTTAAATTCGTCGCATTGTTTTTACCTTGCACACGGAGCTGTGTTCAATGCTCCTTAGGCCATTTTTGTAGAGCTGGTCACAGGTTCAGCTGCACGCTGACACACCCCCCTCACGTGACTCGCACACTCGGCGTTATCAGCAGCCGAGAAGCGAGCGCACAGCGGACATTCCTTAGACAGAGTCCTTTTGGGAAGTACTGTTATTGGTTTGGTTTGGGGAATCTGTTGACAACCGAATTTCTGTTTTTAAATTCGTCGCATTGTTTTTACCTTGCACACGGAGCTGTGTTCAATGCTCCTTAGGCCATTTCTGTAGAGCTGGTCACAGGTTCAGCTGCACGCTGACACCCCCCCCTCACGTGACTCGCACACTCGGCGTTATCAGCAGCTGATGATGTGTACGCGCAGCGGACGCGCCGCGGGCGCGCCGAAGGCTCGCCAAAGGCGAGCCCGTCTGCACCCGTCCGCGCCGGCTCCGGGCCCAGGGCCACCCCCCCTGGCCGGGCAGACCTGCCTCACTAGAGCGCTAGGATAAGTTACTCATATTCCCATTTGATGGCTCTTAACTTAGGGGCCCCTAGCGATAGATGCTTAGCTCTCCCCCCCACTACTTGTCTAACATCCCTACCCGCCACATGTCCAGGCTGCAAATTTGCTCTCCCCTGTCCCTCCCCTGTAAAGTGCACTCCTGGCCCAGGATCCATTCGCCATTTCCGAGTAGCACTCATCAATGCTCGCTCTCTTCCGAGCCATTGTTGGGAAATAAGGGAACTTATTACAACTCAGGAACTGGATATCCTGTTCATTACTGAATCTTGGGGAGATGCCTCCTCCGGTCCGGATTTCTGTTCAGCCACCCCGGAGGGTTTCTGTGTGGTGAGACAGGACAGATCTACGGGGAGAGGAGGTGGCTTAGCCATAATTCACAATGCAGACCTAAGAGTCAAAACGGACCCTTTAAGTCGACCTGACTGCGAAGCGTTCCTTTTTTCCATTTCACTCAACCACAATCAGTCCTTCAAAGGGATTTTGTTATATCGTCCCCCTGGCCCACACTCGCGCTTCCTTCTGGCTTTGGAAGAATTTGTAGAATTATCTATAAACCACTCGGATTTCACCATTTTAGGAGATTTTAATTTCCATTTAGAGGACTTAGGGGATAAAGACACTTCCCAATTACTAGCTGACCTACAAGTGGCAGGCTTATCGCAACTGGTGAACGCCCCCACTCATCAAGCTGGACACACACTGGATGGGCTGTTCACCAACAACCCCAAGCTCTTTCTCTCCTTAGTTAGTCCTGTGGTATGGTCAGATCATTCCGTGGTTATTTTTACCATCCAGGCTAACAATCGCAACCTCGTCAAATCCATGCCCCGCATTTCCATCAGCTCTAGAACCTGGAATAATTTCGATCACCTATTTCTTTTCCAGACTCTAATAGACTCCCGGTACGAGGTTTCTCTTAATCCCAGCGCAACGTCCAGCAGATACCAGAAATGGATTTCTGATGCAGTTAACCATGTGGTTCCGGCCAAATCTTTTACTTCGAACAGGGCATCACCTTCTGCCCCGTGGTTCACTGACGATCTTCGCTTACAACGCCAACATTGTAGGAACCTGGAAAGGCAGTGGAGAAGGCATTATAACCCTGTCGATAGGCAGACCTATAAGGATGCCCTTGCACTGTACAAAAAATCCATTGTGAAGTGCAAGAGCATCTTTTTTCTCGCCCAAATTGAATCAGCTCAAAATTCAGCTAAAAAGTTGTACCAGGTAGTTGATGCCCTCTCCAACCCCCCTACAGGCCCTCTGACGGAACCTTCTCAAGTTCTGTGCAATGCGTTGGCCACCTTCTTTTTTACTAAAGTCGCCAAGATCTACTCATCATTCTCCCTCCCCGCTTGCTCTGTTGCTCCTGATCCCCCTCCTTACTCGCCCAAGTTCACCAATTTTCTCCCGGTTTCAACTGAACACATTAGCAGGTTGGTCACTTCTATTAAATCTGGCTCCCCTTTGGACCCTTGCCCCTCCGTGATATTGAACACTCTCACTGAGGTTATAGCACCTCCCTTAACGGACCTCTGTAACTCCATCTTTCAAGCAGGTGTCTATCCGGAAGTCTGGAAAGAGGCAGTTATTAAACCTCTTTTGAAAAAACCGTCTCTGGATCCTACTGATTCACCCAGTTATAGGCCTATCGCCTGTCTACCATTCCCGGCCAAAATCTTCGAGTCAGCTATGAACCTGCAACTCTCCGAGTTCATTGACCATCACAATCTTTTAGATGATACTCAATTTGGGTTCAGGAAATATCATGGCACGGAAACGGCCTTGATAAAGGCTTCTGATGAGATCAGGACCATCATGGATCAGGGGGGGGCGGCGGTTTTGGTGCTCCTTGATCTGTCCGCTGCCTTTGACACGGTCGACCACTCCATCTTGGTCGACCGTGTCGCATCCATTGGTGTAACTCATCGTGAAAAAGATCTCATTGCTTCGTTTCTGGCCAACCGAACTCAAGTAGTGAAACTGGGTAATTTCTATTCACCCACTTTCTCTCTCCCCTGCGGGGTCCCTCAGGGATCCTCGCTAAGCCCCACATTATTTAATATATATGTGGCGGATTTGGCAAGGGTTATAAAAGCTCACAGCCTGCTGTTAACCACCTATGCTGACGACACCCAATTGGTGTTGTCTGTTCACAAAGATGGTCCCGCAGTCGCTGCTAATTTTCAGGAAGGGATGATGGCCATCAGCTCGTGGATGGCAGATAACAGTTTAAAATTGAACTCGGATAAGACCGAGGTGCTAACCTTTGGTAAGCTTTCTCCCGAGTGGTCTTCAACCTGGTGGCCCAGTGAGATGGGTCCCCCCCCCCACTCCAGTAACCAAGGTCAGGAATCTCGGTATCCTGTTCGACAACAAACTTTCTTTTAAGCATCACGTCAATGCAGTGGCGACATCATCCTTCTTCATGTTGAGAAAAATTAAGAAGTTGTTGCCTTATCTCCCCTCGACTGCAGTAAAAACCTTAATCACCACCCTTGTTTTTTCAAAAATGGACTATGGCAACGGTCTCTTTCTCAATGCTCAGGAGCAGGTCTTAGCCAAGCTGCAATCTGTACAGAACGCGGCAGCAAGATTACTGCTCGACGTTCCATTTCGTCATCCCACTTCTTCTGCCATATACCATCTGCACTGGATGAGAGTAAAGAGCCGTATAAAGTTCAAGGCTTTATGTATTGCCTATAAAGCCATTCATGAATCAGGACCTAAGTTCCTGAAGGACGCTTTCCAAATCTATGTCCCTATAAGAACTTTACGATCAGCCTCCATGCAAATGCTCCCGATACCACGTACCAGAACCTCCACATGGGGAGACAGACGCTTCCTGGTAGCAACTCGCAGGCTGTGGAATTCCCTCCCATTGGTCATAAAAACTTCCCCTACCCTTACCATTTTCCGCAAGCTCTTGAAAACTTGGTTATTCAACCAGTGATCCCTTCAGATGCCTCTGTCTTTAGGAAGTTCTGTATGCGCCGAGACACCCTAGGGTATTTGCGCGCAATAAAAATATCAAAAACATAAACATATATGTAATTTCGAAAGGAAATGCTCTAGGTATTACAGTTTTGATTACATCAAGATGACGTCAGGCGTTCCACACTTTTGTAATAAATATAGAATGTTAGCAATCTAGTTGTTCATTGGGATACTGTTGAGAGGCAGATGCCAGGGGCACGGACTCTGAAAATTGAAGGCAGGTAGGAGAGTGCAGAGGCAACAATTTGACCACACTGGGCAGGCAGGAAGGGCAGTGGCAGCACAACAGACTATGGAGGGCAGTGGAAAGGGGGGCAGGGGCAACAAACCAACAATACAGGACTGGCAAGAGAGGCTGTGGCAATATAATAGACCATTGTGGGCAGAAGGAAGAGGCAGTGGTAGTGCAACCAAACGTGCCAACAGACCCGTTTCAGCCAGGAAACGTCCAATGTATTTAAGCTCAAATGGGCTTTATTTGATCTGTCTCCTGTCTACAATCTCCTCTTTTTCAATGTAACTCAAAGGGGAAAATCAATACCCCAGTTTTTTTCAAAATCTCCCTCTTACCAAGTTCAAAATGTTCGCAAGTATGGTACATTGGATCATGGTAGGCAGGAGGAATTGGGGTAGGGACATGGACTCGGATAACAGAGGACAGGAGGGACATGGAGAGGTGCACCAAACTGACCCTACAGGGCAGGCATCAGGTTTTGCAGCAGCACAATACACCACACAGGGCATGCGGGACGGGAGTGCAGCACAACAATCCATAGAAAGCAATAAGGAGGGGACAGGACCATGCACATGGACAACAGAGAACAGAGGGGAAAGAGGCAATGGTAGCTAGCTGACCATAATGGACAGACAGGAGAGAAAGCTGCAGCATAACAGACCATAAAGGGCAGGAGGGATGGATCAGGGGCATTACAATGGAACAGACAAGCCAGGAGGGAGGGAATAGGGGTCTGCACATGGAAACAGAGGGCTGGGGGCAAGGGGGCAGGGCAGGAGAAGCAAGATGACCATGGAGGTCAGTCAGGATGGGCTCTAGAAACAAGACACACCATGGAGAGCAACAATGAGACTATGATGGCATACACACAGACCATGGAGGGAAGGTGGGAGGGGGTCAGAGGCAGCTAGCTGACCACACAGGGAAGGTGGGAGGGACATGGCAGCACAGAAGACCATGCATGGCAAGCGGGAGGGTTAGTGGCAGCACAATGGCTATGATGGGCAAGAAGGAGGGTGCAGGGGCATGCACAAAGGACCATGGAGGATAGAAGGGAGGGTCAGTTCCTGGGCACAGACAAGAGAGTTCAGGGGAAGGTGCCTCACAACAGACCACGCGGGGCAGGCAGGAGGAGCAGTTGCAGCACAACAGACTAGGGAGGGCAGAAGGGTGTGGCAGTAAAATGGACCATGGAGGACAGGGGGAAGGGGATAGCGGCATGGCATGTGGACAGGCAGGGTGGAGGTGGCAGGGACAGGTTACAGTCATCTGACAATGCTAGGCAGGTGGGAGGGGAGTGGCAGCTCAACAGAAGACTCAGAGTAGATAGGAGTGGCAGGTCCATGGAACATGGTGGGCAAACAGGATGGAGCAGGGGCATGCACAAAGACATCGGAGCGCAGGAGGAAGGAGAATAGGGGCAGCAAGCTAAGCACAGAGGCTAAGTAGGAGGTCAATGATGGGCCATAGAATTGGGCAATGGAGGGCAGGAGGAGTGGACTGGCCATCATGATAAATGGAGGGCAGTGGCAGCACATCAGACCATGCATGGCAGGAGGGAGGAGGCTAGTCCATGGATTCAGACAACAGAGGATAGGGAGGAGGTGGATGGGGCAGCAAGCTAACTGTTCAGAGAAGGTGGGTTTTTAAAATGTGTGTCTGTGTGAACTACTTAAAATATGAACAAGTATGCAGCATAATCTCACTTGTATTCAGGAAGAAGAGGACGTTTGTGACTGTGACTGCGGGCTCACCTCCACCCCCCATCGCAAAATGTAATGCCCGTGAAAAGGGTAGGTGGACTCAGTGTTATATAGAACATAGTCCTGAGAGCACGATTGAAAATGAAAACTAGATATAATATATGGTATAAACTATGCACCAAAAAGTGTGATATAAGATGAACCGGGGCGTGAAATATAATATGCAATACATTGTACGCAATGACATATACATTGGAGAGCGCGAGATAGCACAGGCACTAGCGCGTGCTATGCGATATGCGCCTTGGAGTGTAATATTCACAGGGCAGTGTTGTGTAACCTAACCTGTAATATGTATGGCATAGCGCTGTGCGTTATAACATAGGCATCGAGGAAGGCACGTTAGATGGGGCAATATAACCCGTGCGAAGGCAAGTGTGGCATGACATATTCACGGGGTGGTGTTACAGTGCACATGAGCTAGAGAGTGTCATAGCATACGCACTAGCTGGTGGAATACAACACAGAGGTGTGTGGCCCTCGGCGGGCACTGGTGGGTGTAACACAGCATTGGGCTCAGCCAGGAGCACGCTGAGACTCTCAAGTGAGGTTCGTCTCCTTTCTAGAGAGTAAAATAAAAAGTATTACACATCCAGCAGTGGATGTGTGTTTTATTAACCGTGAGGGGGGTTTCTTGCATAGTTTGGTCGAATTTTTGTCGAATCCCCTTTGAATGGCTTGGTGTGCGTGTGTATTAAATGTGCTCGTCAATAGCTACCCATGTTTGTATAAATAAACGACAAGGGTGTCTTCTTGGAGAGTACCCACCGGCGGGGGCGCCGGGATTAGGCACGGTAGGGCGTCAGATACGTCAGAGCTTCACTAGCGGTGTAAATACATTCCACGTGGATTCATTGGATGCATAGTCGCCTTTTAATGAATATCACGCAAATCGTCATGGTGATAGGTACATACGGTTTGTCCAGCATATCCTAGGTGTTTCTATAAATATATATATTTTTTAAATAATAAAAAACCAAGGCCGGCCCCGGGGGATGGGGTCCCCGGGGCCATAAGTGGCCTGAGGAGGGAGGCAACACAGCCCCCCTCCTAAAGATTTTTTTTTAAAAAAAGGCCATGACCCGGGGGTTGGGGTCCCCGGGCCGATAAAGGCCTTGGGAGGGCCAAATTAATTTTTTTCAATAAAAAATGTAGGGTACAGGCCCTGGGAGATGGGGTCCCCAGGGCCAATTAATTAGAAAAAGAAGAGGGGCCACACAGCCCTCCTTCTTAAAAAAATAAAATAAATAAAAGACCGGCATTGTGTCGGAGGCCACGCCCCCTCCTTGCAGCACTCTGCAAACGCTCCCCCTGGCCAGTTGTAAGTTGGGGCATTAATTCCCCTTCAATACTGAGGGTCCCTGAGGGCCAACTAGCCCAACAGGTATCTCCAGTATGCGCCAGGGAGTTGCGTTGCAGACAGGTGTTCTGAGGCCATGCTCCTTACACCTCTATGCAACGCAGCTCTGTGGCGCTTACTGGAGGTACCTAGTGGGCTAGCTTGATCCTAGGGACCCTTAGGATTCAAGGGGACTTAATCTCTCTACTTAGAACGGCCACGGTGCGCGTTTACACAGTGGTGAAGCGAGGGGCCTGGCCTGAGGTGACGTGTGCAAACACGTCCTGTGGCACGTTTTAAGTTGAGAAAACAATTCCCTTTCAATCCTGAGGGACCCTAGGGGCCAACTAGCCCACCAGGTGCTTCCAGTAAACGCCACTGCTCTGCGTTGCAGAGAGGTGGTGCAGGCTGTGCCCCTTTTTACACCTCTCTGAAATGGCGCTTACTGGACATACCTAGTGGGCTATTTTGCCCCTAGGGACCCTCAGGATTCAAGGGGACTTAATCTCCCAACTTAAAACGGCCACAGGGCGTGTTTACACAGTGGGGAAGGGAGGGGACGGAGCCTGAGGTGACGTGTACAAACACGCCCTGTGGTGCGTTTTAAGAGGTAGTTCTAATCCCCTGCCCTATTATATTCTAGGGGCTTACAGAGGAGGTCATGCTAATCACAGGGGGACCCCAACGTATAGTGTTACCTAGTGTATGTAGGTGTTTTCACTGTATTCTGAGTGTCTTTTAACATAGCACTGGCTCTAGGACTGGTAAGTCAGACTCAGTTACCACCAGTATCCGTCTGAAAAAGTTGAGGGTACAGGATGATTTTGCAACAAGGCTTCTTTCTGCTCTTCTGTTTGTTCTTTCTGCACGTTATCCTTCTTCCTGCACTTTTCTTCGTCTTTGAGGAGTTCGGTTGCTTCACATGTCCTATCTCTGTAGGCATAGTTAGAAAATAGCATTTAAAAAACCTTTGAAATTCACTGAAAAAACCATAGGTTTCAGGCACGTTATAGTTAGGAATTAGCATTTAAAAAATCTTAGAAATTTACTGATAAAAACATAAGTTTCAGGGGCATTATAGTTAGCTGGACTATTCACTTGTACAAAACCATTGAAATTCCCCCGTTATAGTTAGTTCAGCTAACTATAACTCGCGCGTCCGCAATGCATTGCTGATGACGTCACATATTACATCACTCATGACATGGTCAGTGACATCACTCATGACTTCATTGATGACATCTCAAATAACATCACTGATGACATCACTGATGACATCATCCAGTGAATGTGTGTTTTTCTGAAAATTGCATATGTTTTTTATATGTATATCTCATGGTCGATGGAAGAATAAATGGGTATATAAGTGACATACTGCACATTCAACTATTCACATAAATATCAGCATGAATGCTAAAATTATAATAAATAATGTGCGTGTGTCCTAATTATATATGATAAAACAAGAAAACAGTTCTTTGTAAAATACAATGTTTAAAGAATGATAAATACAGGGATATTTTTACAGGTAAAATACCAATCAATCCCATAGTCATATAAATATTCCTATTGATCTGGTAAATACAAAAGAATTCCAATTGTTGTATATAAAAGTGAGTAAGTGCTAATTTATAGATTACCCCCATATTCCAAAAGTGCAAGATCCATATGTAATACTCTTGTGTGCAAATGTGCAAAAAACAGTGTGCAAAAATGCTTCATACATAAAGTGCAAGCTGCTATGAAAAAATATAAAATAGAATTAGCCAGGGTTGTGGTTTAGGACAAAGCCTTTTGCCATAAATGCCTAATGGCACTATACAACATAGCCATGAAAGAGGAAAAAAAGAAGAAAAAAGAGAAAAAAAAGAAAAAAAGGGGGAAAAAGGGAGAAAAGAGAAAGAAAAAGTAGGACAACAGTCGAAAAACAATAAACTAAGATCAATAGGCTGATTCCCACAAAATGAAATTCACAATAGTAAAATTGTTAAAAAATCATTTCAACCTCAAATCTTAATATTTTAACTAAAATCCTCCAATTGGTGTAATATGAGCCATCAGGGAATCATTAAGACATATATAAGTTTACTACAGACCTCAATTCCCTTGTCCAAAATTCAGGGCGAAAAATCTTAACCAAATGGTTCCCCTATATATTTTTTAGACGATGTTTCTGTCAATTATCAGATAATACAGCGTAAATACCTATCCAACTGGATAAATAAATGAATAAATACGCAATAAATATCATACAAAAGTGCAGATAAAACGTACAGAATAAATATCACAATAAAAATAGATGAACAAATCATGATTGTGTCTATCATAAATATGTATACAAATCCTCACTGGTGTTAAGACCTTTAGGCTGCTTAGTATCAAGTTCTAATATGTACCTAGGGACAGATTTATGTTGCACTTGCGCCACTTTTGCGCCGCCGTTGCGTCACTTTTGTGACGCAGCAGCGGCGCAAATCCTGCGCCATGGTGTGGGGTATTTACAACGTGACGCATCTGGGAGATGCGTCACGTTGTAAAGCCCTGCGCCACATGTAGGCGTTCCAGGGCAGGTGGGGGCGTTCCAGCGCAGGAACGCCTCCTAAAAGTGGCTGAGTGAAATCTACAAGATTTCACTCAGTCACTTATAAGCCCATGCTGCGTCAAAACCCTGCGCCTGCTTGAAGCAGGCGTAAGGATTGACGCAGCATTGTGCAGATAGGGCCCCCCAGAGCCTTGCTGGAGCTGCGTCGCGCTTGCGACGCAACTCCAGCAATGCGCCACTTTTACGGCACAGATGCGTGACGCATCTGTGCCGTTTTTGCCCCATGGTGCGCCGCATTATAAATGCGGCGCATTCATGATGGCGGAGCTGGGGCGCAAAATAACTGGCACATCCCTGCTGATATGCAGGGATGCGCCAGTTATTATAAATCTGCCCCCTAGTCTCCAAGCGTCGTAGTTTGGCTTCTCTGTTGCCACCCTTTTTGTTGGAAGGCACTGTATCTAGCACATAATATTTGAAATGTTTAAGGCTACTTTGATGTTGTTCTTTAAAGTGCCTTGCAACCGGGTAACTAGGATCTTTGTTTACTATTGCACGTGTGTGTTGCAAAATTATTTTCTGAACTGGCAGTTTGGTACTACCAATATATGTAAGATTGCAACTACACATAAGTGCATATACTGCAAATTCTGTTTTACATGACAGGTATTTAGATATGGAATATTGCTTGGCACTAAATGCAGTTTGATAGTGTTTGGTATTCACACCAAATTGACATGCCTTGCAACTAGAACATTTATAAAAACCTGTCCTAGGTGTCAACCACGTATTAGATTCCATATCTTCAGGATTGTTTTTCATTAATGAGTTGCCCATAGATGCTGTTTTTCTGAAAGTAATAGAGGGTTTTTTAGGTATGGCACCCCCTATGACCGGGTCACCCATTAACATCGGCCAATTGCGTCTAATTATGGCTCTAATCTGTCCTTCCTGTCTATTGTACCCCATTATCAGCCTCGTAGGTTCTTTCAGGTTAACATTCATTGCTGTATTAGACTTAGATTTGTATTGTAGTAGACCCTGTCTTGCTCTGAGTCTAGTTTTACAAATTGCAGCTTCAATAGTACGGCATCCATACTCACGCTGTAAAAATCTATTTTTACACTGTTCTTGTTTCTCCCGCATATCCTGTTCCTCACTACAAATTCTCTTTATTCTCAGCATCTCCCCATTAGGGATGCTGTTAATTAAGTGAGGGGGGTGAGCACTTGTTGCATGTAATATTGAATTACCCGCTGTGGGTTTTCTAAACAATGTTGTTTCCAGGCCTTCGTGGGAGATGTATACCTGAGTGTCTAAAAATGTGATAGTCTCACAATTGATGTCACATGTGAACTTAAGATTCAAGCTGTTTACATTTATCTCTGTAACAAAATCCCGAGCACTCTGGCTTGACCCATTCCAAACAACAAAAAGATCATCGATAAACCGTAACCATGTTACTATATTGCCAGAGAAAATGTGGGCATGCTGTTTCATGAGGACCAACTCCTCCCACCCTCCCATAAAGAGACAGGCATAGCCGGGAGAGAAGCTGGCCCCCATTGCCAAACCTTGTATTTGTTGGTAAACTTGATTTTTATATAAGAACAGGTTATTCTCCAAGCAAAATGTTAGTAAGTCCAACATCATCAAATTATGTTTGGCAAATTTCAAGGGTCGATTTGCCAAGAAATACTCCACCGCTTTCACCCCATCCTGATTGCGTATACACGTATATAGTGCAGTAACATCCAAGGCTATGAGACAATAATTCTCCTGCCAACTGATTTTTTCAATTTTTCGGATGAAGTCGCTTGTATCCTGCACATAGGATTTGAGAGATTTTACATGTTGTTGTAAAAAAGAATGAATATAGACTGACATATTCTCCAGTGGACCATCACATGCAGAAATTATAGGTCTGCCAGGTGGCTTAGACACCGATTTGTGTACCTTAGGCAAAAAATATAATAGGGGGATGGTTGGATTCTCCTTTTTCAAAAACTTAAATTCCTGTAAGTTCAGGAGGCCCGTACTCTTCCATGCCAACAGTTTTCCAAAGAAAATATCTTGTGCTTGTTGCATGGAACTTTTGCGATAACAGTCAATATCATTCAGTTGGTTACTTGCCTCCTATGCATAGTCTTTGAGTGTCCACAAAACCACATTTCCCCCTTTATCAGCTTTTCTGACTACAATATGTTTGTTCTTATTAATTTTTTCCATTAGTTGGTGGTATTTCCGTTCTTGATTACTGATAGGTGTCTTGTTTTTGCTAGTTTCCATATGCAGTTGTTTGATTTCCGCCACTACTTGTTCATTAAAAAGATCTATAGCGTCGCGAGGCATCACAGGTGTGAATTTAGATTTTTCTTTAAAAATGGTTTCAGGTTTTGCACAGGTTTCAAATCCTGGTGATAGAAAATCCTGAGTCATCAACTCTTGATATCCCTCTGCCACTGATTCATGCCCATCATCCATTTCGCATTCTTGGCCAAGATTATACAGATCTTTAATTACGGTTAAATCAGCCACATTTAAGCTGCCCTTCACGGTTTCAGTTGTTTGATTACTATCATCATTTGTTGTTAAGAGCATATTCGGGGAATTCGCCTTTATTTGATGAAGTTTTTGAAGTTTGAGTTTTGTGACGGATTTGTAAATGTCAGCTCGAGTATTTGTATAGTCAAAGTTCGTAGAGGGGCAGTATGACAAACCTAGTGAGAGGATTTGTTGCTCAGAAGGGTTAAGTGTGAGATCAGTAAGATTAATAATGGTGTTATTGATACTGTCTGTTTTTTCAACCACAATAAACCCTTGATTGTGCTGATCTGGGGGTATTATCTTTTCCTCCATTGTCCCCTTCCCCTCATCTGTTTCGTGTTTCCGCTGTTTCCACCTTTCTCGTGCTGCCCTCCTTCGCTCCCGCCTGTTTTTGGTCTGTCGTTTTTTGACATATTGGTGGTTCTTGGTCTATCTATACGACAAGAAAAAACCTCCGAATAGGGAGCCACCAACCCTGCAGGGCCGCCTCTTCAAAGAAAGGCACAGAGCAGCCCGCCAATTCCACTCTCCGTGAACTGACACACAAGAGGCCCACTTCAAGAGACACAAAGCTTTTAATTCAATAATTCAACACAGCGCTTCCTGTAGTCTAACTAGTTTGGGCCATGCAGCCTTGTCCACGGACAGGAAGTAACGCAAAGTGCATCTGTGCTTACGTTTTTATAGTTTTTCAAGGCACCTGACTGGTTGTAGCCTGCATCTCCCATAGTGCATCATTTTGTGCATGTAAGTGTAGATACTGAGGAAAATACTCGTTGTGCTGGCAGAAGGATAGTAATCTGCTCAGTTCCCTGATGCACTTTGTTGTTTGAGTATATTCAGCAGTCAAATGTCTCCTAAAAGCGTAGTGCAGGATTTTACAATTTTCTCAGATTGCAAGCTTCTGTCAAAAGAACGATTGGAAGGGGAGTCATCCCCGACCAAATCCCTTCCAGCGCTGCCGTTGTTTTCGCCATTTTGGCATCTCCTTCGTAGGTTTGACGGCAGCGTGTATATATATATAATTATTAATGAAAAAAGGAGACAAAGAAAAACCAAAAGAGAAAATAGGTTAAGCAAGATGTTGACTACCTTTATGTGTAAGTGTATATGTAATGACTGCCAGACCAAAATTCATATTACAGTGTCCAGCATTGTTGCCGAGTATTTGCCAATTAATTCATAATTGGTGCCAAGATTTGTTTTAGTCATTACCTTTTCGGATTGCTCTTAATAATAGCTAATTCAAGGCACCATTTATCCGAAAATGGATCACATATATAATATCGATCCGTACAATATCGAAACACAAAAATATCAGAAATGAAATATTGATCATAAAAAATATCGACTTCCTGTACTTAACTGGTAGAACCATTAATATCGAGAACAAACATATTGGCCCTGATTACAATGTTGGGCAGACAACCAACACTGTATCGGTCTGGAACCGCCTGACCATAGGTCGGCGGTTTCGACCTCGCAATTTGATGCGACCACCCATAGGGCGGTCGGAAACATCCATTTCATTATGGCAACTTGTGCGGCAGGTGGAAAAGGCCGCAGCACAAGCTGCCAAAGTGAAATAAATGTTTGTAAACATCCCTGCCATGTGTGGCAGGCATCCACGGTGCCTGCTACATGGGGCAGGGATTGCCCCCCAGCCCCATAGTGGAAGGCCAGGAGGGAAGGGGGCTCTGCTAAGGGCCCCAAAATTTCGTTTCCAACAGCCTTTCCATGCCAGAAAGCCAGGCATGTAAAGGCTGTCCGAAAATGACATCCTAATCCCAACGGGAAGGCCACCGTCATTAGGGGATTATGGTGTCTTTCCGACGCACCGAAGGGGACGGAAGCGCTACGGATGGCCCCTCCGCCAGCTGCATCGTAATGCGGCAGGTGGACCACAGGGGCAGATGTCGGTGGGTCGGACACCGATGTGGTGTCGGTCCCACCTACATTGTAATCAGCCCCATAGTTGTTAAAAATACAGATATTTAACTATATCTTGAAAAAAAAACATTGGATACAAAAATATTGTTACCTTTAAATAAAAATATATGATATCCAAAAAATCAATATGGACAATTTCGATAACAATAATATTGCCAAAATAATTAAATAATCACTAATAAATATTTTTAAAAACACTTTTAACATAAAACAATTACTTAAAATAAAACTGACACGTTTTATACACACACTTAAGTTAAACAAAAATATATTACATTTATTTTTCACCCCCAAAAAATATATAACAAAACTTATGACAATACAATCCCACAAAATATAAGCATAAACTAAAAACATTTAAACTACAACCTATAAATATATATATATGTATATACACACACACACACACACATATATCCCCCCCCAAAAGTAGCAAAGTATATATTCGACATACAAAAAAATACCTAAATTTGCATTTGCCATAGAAGGACAAATCAAATCAAATAATTCTAGCTAAAACTAAACCAACTAATGAAATAAAACTATATACAACGTCTTATTTTTTTTTAAACTGTATTAATTGGCATTTCAACTGTACATTGTGCATTCATTTGCTCTCATTGCAAGATCTGCAGGTGTGGTAGCAACTGTATAAATACAACATAACTCACTCAATCAATCAATCAATCAATCAATCAATCAATCAATCAATCAAAACAAGCTGTATTCGATTTTTGTATGAAAATCATAACAGCAAACAATTAATTTAAACAAAATCTGCATTACAAATTTGTTTTTTAAAAACATTGAGTAAGACTTAGTGACAAATTATTAGATGGTGCAATATTTAGTTTCAGCAGTCAATACCATTTCATTTAAGTTACCCCAATTAATTTGGAACGGAAATAGTTTTTCTGCATTTCACTGTGCTTTTTAAAAAAGAGGCAATTGACTTTGTAAAACATTTGTTTTCTAAAAATTGCAAGGATAAGAATGCTGGTCTACATTGTGTTAATCCCCGTAATCTTAAAATTGGCAGAATCCATCTCCTTCTTTGCGTTAAATAAAATTTGCAAAATAGAACCACATGAATTGTCGATTGTTGGGACTGCTTATCACATGGGCAGCTGTATAATGTAGCTGACCAATTGTTTGTTTCTAGAAAACTTATCAGACGGTGAAAAATCCCAAATCTAAACTGGGTCAGTACAAAACTATCATAACGACTAAAGCATATTTTATATATGGCTGAATACCATAAGTGATCAGTGTCAGTTGGTGTGATTGTACCAAAGGTTTGGTTGCCTCAAGGGTGAACCTATTTGCCTTTGGAAGTGCCATGCATTTTCTTTTAAAATCCTTTCTGGAGATGGAATTAATGGAACCGGGGGAGTTATAGTACTCGGAGTGGCCAAGGTCATACATAAAGTTTTAAATATATTTTAATCAATGGATCTCGGTTTCCCGGGCCAGCTTGAGGCTATTGTTTAAAATATTGCAGTTAAAACTAGTTTTTGGGGAGGGCCAGATCCTATGCCATAAAAGAACAGGTTGGGCTTTTATTATGTCCGAGATACATGGGATCCCTAATTCAGCGTGGCAGGTATAGGTTGAAGGACTGCCAGGAACCGCCAAAAGGAATTTAAAAAAGCATTCTCAACCTGCTGTATGGATTGAGGATTTCGGAAACCCCACACACCGGCACCATAAATTGCTGTGCTGACGCATTTCGCCTGGTAAATTTGCAGGAGCCCGACTGGAGGCCTTCTGCCCACTTTCCTCCCAAAATTGGCCAGTGCCCCAGTTGCTTCATTAAAGAGTAAGCTCCTGTTCTTAACCGCCGAATACCATGTCCCCTTGTGGTCAAATAAAATACCTAAGTAGGGAAATGTCTTGGTGGATTCCACCTTGTAATTACCAATAATCATACCCCTCCATTTAGAGCTGCCTTTCCCTCATTTCATTATGAAAGTTTTTGTTATATTAAGTCTCAAGCCCAGCTTATCCACATACTCAGTATATTTAATGAGTGCCTTTTGGAGTCCCAGTTGTTTGCGAGCCATCAGCACTGCATTGACTGCGTACAGAAGGGCAGCTATGGAGCGGTTATTTGCTTGTGGCAGGCCCTGGCACTTATCCACTAATGCATGATCCAATCCATTTGTTTAAAGTGTAAATAAGAACGGTGCCAGGACACAACCCTGTCTAACCCCCCTCTCCACATCGAACGGTGCAGTGCATTCACCCTTGACTCCATAGCGACCCTAGCTGTTGCCCTACAGTAAAGCTGCCTCAAAAACTGAACCAGTGGACCCTCCACCCCTATGCCCACTAACACGTCCCATAGTTCATCATGTATTACGCAGTCAAAGGCTGCTGTGAAATCAACAAATGTAAGATGTAGCCTACCTTGTTTGGACAGCGTGTACTTCTCTAGTAGACTATTAAGTTTAAGGCCTTGCTCCACTGTGCCTAATTCCAGACGAAAGCCAAATTGTACATCTGAAAGGATGTTTTTGTCTTCAGCCCAATCTTGGAGCCGATTAAGAGCGATCTGCCCTGCTACATTACCCAGAGGGTCCAATAAGGATATTGGGCGGTAGCATGCTGGATTCTGACGGTCGCCCTTTTTAAAAATAGGTACTATTATTGACTCTGACCAAGTCTGAATAAATCCAGTAGAGCAACATGCAGATATTACCTGTGTTAGTAGTGGGCCCCATGATGGCAGATTTGATTTAAAAAGGTCTATTGGCACGCTGTGTGGGCCAGGAGCTTTATCTCCCTTACTGGCATTTATTGCACTAATAACTTAATCAATGGAAAAATAGAAATCTATGGGATAATTACCTTGGGCGGTTGTTCCCAGTAGTATGTGTTGGGAAAGCATGCTGCTGTCACTCAGATCCTGGTTATACACTTTAGAGAGATAACCCACCCATTGTCTATCATCTATAGTGATTTCGATCATTGGTTTGTTGTGACCTGCAAAAAATGGGGCATTGACTGCTTGCCAGAATCCAGCGCTATTTCTGTTCAGCATGGCTTTGTGTAACGTCACCCACGCATTATCCTTAATTCCCTTTTGCGTGTTTTTAGGGCCTGGTTATATATCCTTCTACAAGCTTTTATTTCATTACTATCACCTTCTAGTTTGTGTAGGGCATGCTTTACATGCTTTAGTTAGGTGTAAACTTTTGTACATTTGGTATCAAACCATCCTTGACTAAAAGGTGGGCTTTTTTAATCTCTATCTTCAGAGCATTTTTTATATCACGAGTGAGATGTGCATAAGCATCTAGAATATTAGCATGGGAACTTGTCTCATCCAGGTAAGTTAAAAAGGAGTTGTAGCAATTAGTCACAATTTTCTTAATGAACTCTGTTGGTTCTACCTCAGACCACCGTAGGGAATAGCCATTTGTTTTACCTAGAGCTATGTTCTGGGCCATGTGTACTTGGCTACATTGAAGAAATCGCGTGTTGTTTGGGAGAGTTGAGGTTATGCTCAATGGGAAATGATCACTCAAGGCGTTCTTGTGAATGCAATAATTTATAAGTCTTGATGAATGCGGATTGGGTACGATTATATAATCAGCAATAGAGTTCATACCTCTCCCATTGAACGTTTGACTGAAGGGCACTGTAGGAGAAGACAAATTATTGGCAAAAACCATATCAAAATAAAATAAAATCTCATTTAAAAGAAAGTAGACCACAATTTCCTTCTCCACTTAATGAGCACATACCAACGTTAAAATATCCACCCCAGACAGAGATAATTTATTTTGCATTTCCACACTGTAGTTTATTCAGATTGCTAATTAGTTTTTTCAATACTCCCCCAATCTGGTCCCTCGGGCACTGTTGTAAAAATTGATCAGAGCCAAACCAGGGTGTTTATCTAGCTGAAAAGTTACAATATGATAATATCTATCTGAAATCAACATGTTTATCTTAGATACATTAGTCTGACTGGAGACATAAGTACATAGGCCCCCCTTAGGTCTCCCATGAGTGGAAGGGACTGTGGCAGTGTGTTATTTCTTATAGCCATTGATGTGACTTCCATCTGTCACCCAGGTTTCCTGGAAGCAAAGGATATTCAATTTTCCAATAAACTCAAGCCATACTTGGTTTGTCAACTTGGTGCGTAGGCATGCAATATTGATATTCCAAAAAAGTACAGTTATATTTTCCTTCAAGGCTATGGAAGACTCTCGCCAGACTGATTGTTCTATAGTCGTCGGTAGTGATTCTTGTGTTGTGCCCGTCACTCTGGTATGTTTTTCCCTAGTATAGGTGATGGAATACAAGGGCCTTTGAGAGTAGATATTAATCCTAATGGGCTATTTCCTCAATCAGTGTTTATGTCCTTGTCCCAATTGTGGGCACCTTTCGGCTTGTGTCCGAGCGCCTTCAATCGGGGATGTGAATCATCTAACCGCTAAGCGTATCACTTATGGCTTGGGGATTGATTCAGTCTATCTCATCTAAGGTGGGTAAAGAATCGAACCGATTTGTCACCTCAAAGTTATATGTATAGTAACCTTTTTCATATGTATCCCTTCTATTCGTTCTTAGCCCCATGTTAGGAGGTGGCTGGTAAAAATAGCCCAGAGGTAGTACATTGATGCCGGCAGACATTATACACTTATTACCAGCTCTCCAGAGGATACTTTCCACTAGTTGTGAGGTTTTAAATGTTAGGACAACACAATCCCCCGATAAAGTTTTTCTGTCCTGCCCAGCCAGCTAATTCTTCTTCCCATTTTGAATTCCATGAATAGAGCATCTGTTAGTCCTGTTTTTGCCCCCAACCAATGTAGAACCTTATTTCTCAAAGAGACCCAGGATTCATTACCTTGTGTCGTCAATCTTGGAACAATACCCAGGATTATTGTATGTGGGGTAGCAGATGGTGGTAGGTCTAGGCAATGTATATTGACTGGGGCATTTAATCGGGGTAAGGGAATAAATGGGACGTTAGTGATTGGCTGAACGAGACTACCCTCTTTCATATTGAAGCATTTCCTCTCGTTTTCTGGTCTGGCAATGGACTGGTTTATAAGCTGGGTGGGTTTTTGAGAATCTAATGAGCATCCTTATATGACACCCATTACCTTGGGTCCCTAGGCTATCCCTTGCTAGTTTTAGAGAGGCCTGTGTGTTGAGGTTTTCAGATCTCTCGACCCTGTTTGAATGTCCTAGGTCTTCTTGGTTGTAGGATCTACTGCCATGATTACGGGTAAACCCAGCTCCCTGGAAATTATTTAGTCTCTCTTTGATCCTGGTGATCCTATTGGTTATGCTTATACTTAGTACCTCTCTCAAGTATGCCTCTAATTCTACAATTAATGTTGTTAGGTTCCCAAGATCATTGGAGAGGACAGTAGATTTTATTTTAGTGGGACCCTGATTTTTGGTCGGCATTAGACGTGATAAATGTTTTTGTGTGTTTAGTCATTTTTTTCTGGAATTTTACTAGCGAGGACCCGGGTTCCTTAGGGCTTACCTGGTTTTCTTTAGCTTCAATCTCAGGCCTTCTTATTTTCTCTGGGTTTCTTGGGCGTTTAAAAGGAGGTTGAGTGTCCAACTACTGCTCACTAACTGATACGTGTTCAGATATATTCTGGATACACCCATTCTGTGATTGTGAACCTCATGAGAGCCCGGAAGGGTCAGACTGTATAACTATTGTCTAGTTTTCCTTTACTAGCTCCCCCCGTTGTCCAAGTTCTAACAGGCACAAGCATCAAACTTGAAAATAGCAATTCCTTATTTGCGAAAATTAAGGAATCACAAATAAAGAATCGCTATTGTCAATGCATGAATGTCTTAGCGATTATTCAGCGAATCGCTAAATATCACAATCGCTCATTGCGATATAACCTAACGAACTCGCAAATAAAGAAAACCTAAATGCGATCATGCAAATAGCGAAATCGCAAATAGTGAAATCGCTAATAGCGATTTCGCAATTTGCGAGGTCGCTTTTTAATGCATATTGATGACATCACAATCAAGAAGTCAGCCAGCCCATGCTCCATTCAGTGCTCAGTTGCTGTGAGAGGAGGAAGCTGAGTGCAGGACAGTACATCCAACAACCCTGTTTGCAGACCGGTGCCTTGTCAAAAAGGATCCAACTACATCAGGGGAGAGTACATCAGGCAGAAAACGCAAACTAAAATTCAGTGAAAAGGAAATTGACACACTCATAGAGGATGTAGTCATAAGCCATGACAAGCTGTTTGGAAAATTTTCACTGAGGATCCCAGAGCCACAAAAAAGAAAAATCTGGCTCAGGATCCAGAATAAAGTAAATGCAGTGGGGATCACACACCGCTCAATTGATGAACTGAAGAAGCGTTGGTATGACCTGCGCAGCCGGGCAAAAGAAAGAATCGCTGAGAGGCTGAAGGAAGCCAAGAAGACCGGAGGGGGACCACCAACACAGCCTGGGACCACGCCCATGGAGGACCTGGTAGAGTTCACACCCCAGCCTGAAGCGGTGGTGGGAGTGACGCAACTGGACACATCTGGAGCTGCCAACACATCTCAAGGTAAGATGCATGCAAGTGACCATTACAAGAGACATATTAAAATTAGCACATCACCTCAGTTCAGCACAAGTGTATATAAAGAAACTCCAGTCCACATTTTCCAGCCACAACCAACTGCATTTTGGGAGACACAGGCAGGTTAGGCAGGTTCGTAGGCAAACACACACTGAGAAGTCAGAACAAGTGAACAATGTGTGACAGTCATTAATTTATTATGAGCAGAATGATGCTTAATGTGAAATGACATCACACCAAGTAATAATTAAGATTTGCACTGTTTAACATCACAGATGCAGAAGAAGGAGCAGCTGAGGACAGGGACTGCATGGACACCCAGGATACTATGGCTGTGGATGAAATAGAAACACCTGTGGTCCTACAGACAACAGCCCGTGCTCCCACTACATGCATGGCAACAGTCGCACCACTACAGACCATGGAGACTGAGGATGAGTCTCAAAGAAGGCCAGAGACAAGCCAGGCTCAAGGTACACATACGCCGACCACCCAAGCACAGGTCTGGAATAGCACAGTCCAAAGCCAGAGGCGCAGAGCAAGGTCACGTGTCACACTGCAGGAGGGACAATCTGCTGATGTCTGGGGTGGTCTGGAGGCCCAGATGCTCCGGGTGCAGTTCCTGCAGGCAAGAAACATGCGGTTAGTGCAGGCACAAATCAGCAAGATGGCAGGTAACATCGCTGGACTGACTGATTGCATGAGGGAACTCACTACAGCTGTGGTGGAGGGCAACAGGCAGACGGAGGAGCTGACCAGGGTGATGAAGGAGGGACAAGTGACACAGACGAGACACCATCGCCAGTTGATGCAGCACTTGCACGGCTATACAAAAGCAAACAATCGCCTGAGCACCAACACTGCACTGTTGGTCCGTCGGTCCGTCAACATGCAGATTGAGATGTCCCATTGTAGTGGGGATGTGGCCAAGGCACTGGGCCAGGTGACAAATGCGGAGGAACACATTCATGCTGCCACTGTTGGGGCTCACAACGTGACAGTGGAAGAGGGGAGTGAGGAGGCCTCAAGACTCAATAGTTTGTCAATGCCTGTCACCACTTGCAGGAGGCACAACACTCGCAGCACAACACCCTCCGTATCCAACATGAGGGATGTAGATGAAGCAGGCGAAAGGCGTCTGGGTGTGCGTGGGATGGGGAGATAGACTGGCATGTCCAGAGACATTCAACAATGGTGAGGTAACCATTGCCAAATACAATACTAGTGACTGACTTTCAAGTCAAATGTGTAGGTCTTTGTATAATTTGTCAGTAATGCTATCCATGTGCTACTATGCACATGATATGTGTGCCTCAACACTACAAGATATTTAATTTGAGAAAAATATACTTAAGTCAAAAAAGCTGTGTACTGTCTTGTCATTACTCACATCAGAAATAATTGTGTGTGATTTCTGTACGTCTCCTGTGCCCTTCTGCTGCGCTTGCCCCATGTGCTGCACGTTGCTGTGCCCCTTGCTGGTTGTCGTCATCGGACTCGCTGTCAGACACCTCAGTGGGAATGCCTCTCCTTGTGGAAATGTTGTGTAACATGGCACATGCAGCCACAATCCTGCAGCATTGGTCGGGTTTGTACTGTAATGCTCCTCCTGTCTTGTGTAGGCATCTGAAGCAGCTCTTTAACAGCCCAAAGATGCGCTCAATGATGTTCCCGGGTGGAGATGTGCGCAGCATTGTACCTCTGCTCATTGGGGGTTAGATTGAGGTATGGCGCAGCATTGTACCTCTGCAGATTGGGGGTTGGATTGAGGTATGGCGGCATGATGTAGTTACGCACGGCGTATGCGCTGACACCTACAGTGAAGTAAGCAAAGGGTCAGTGACGGTAATGCATTGGCATACGTACAATTTCTGTGTGAAATCATAACACATGTTTACCAAGCAGATGTCCCTCTCCGAATTCACCCTGAGGAGACGAGTGTGTATGCCACTCTGGCGAAATATGTAGGAATCATGGGCGCTTCCTGGGTATTGAGCCACAATGTCAGTAATTATATATTTTGCTTTGCAGACTACCTGTATGTTTAGCGAATTAAAGCATTTCCAATTCCTAAATATATATTCATTAACAGCTGGTGGACAGATTGCTACATGGGTACAATCAATGCAACCTAATACATGTGGGAAGTGGGCTAGCTGATCGAATTCCTGTTTGGTCTTATTCAGTTCATGTGTGGTTGTGGGGAAGCTAATGTGGTAGTTGATCCTTGACATCATGGCATGATGGAATGATTTGAAAAAACGTGAAAGGGTGCTTTGTGACACCCCTCCAGCTACAGCTACTGCCCCCTGAAAACTGTCTGACAGGCAACATAGGACCTGCACATGAGTGGGTATTGCATTGGTCCTACGAGTCTGACGCCGCAATATGGGATCCAATTCGCCTATTAAGTCAAGGATCATGGCACCATTCAGCCTATACTTGTCGTATATATCCTCATCTGTTTGTCCTATCAATGTAATGCGGACTCTGAAGATGCGCTCCTGTATTCTCCTCTTTCTGTGTGCTCATCCTCCTTGCCATCCGGTAAAGCGCTGCCTTTGTGAATGGTTCTGAGGCATTCTGGGTGTGTTTAAGTAGGTTTCTGTTGAATTTCAGCTGTATGGTATTTTCACTCATGCTTACCACCTAGTTGTGATCCTTCTTTAATTGCACTTACTAAAGTGCGAATTTCTGTAAAGACATTATTTGAGAATTTTCATGCTTATGATTGTGGTTCCTTAATTGAGAATTGCTAATTGAGAATCGCTAATAATGAAATCGCAAATAAGGATTCACAAATTATGTCTCAGAATTATTTGGGAATCCTTATTTTTGAGAATTTTTGTCTTTTCGCAAATTTTGGGTTCATGCACTGGATTAGAGTGATTTGCGATCGCAAACAGGCTTATTTTGCGATTCACAATTTTTGTTTGATGCATGTGCCTATATGTCTCTTCTACCATGGTGATCTGCTTTTCAATTGCCCCCACTGCCCTTGTAAAATAGTTCAATAATGTTAGGCGAGACGATCCTTTAGATTTTAGCACTGACGGTGGTGGGTGCTGATTAACAGTCGCCTTTCTTTTCCCCATCCTGGAACCTGTGTGTAAATTAAATTTCGCAGGATCAATAGAAAATGCCACTGTCAAGTAAATATTGCCGTATATAAATGCAATATTCTGACTTTCAATGTGATGTTCGTGAGTCCCCAGGAGAACAGGCATGAATATAGGATGTAAGTAAATAGATGCTTTTCAAAACTTACGAGACCGGCTCAAGTCCACCCGGGGGACAGCTCGATGGCTGGTTAGGGCTCAGCAATCCTCGTGCTTGAATGCTGCTGCATCCACTTTATAGATTATTCGTTTTTCCACTTGACTGCGCTCCTTGTGAGGCTTCGAACCCAATTGCCAGTATTTTCCCAGACTAAGAAAGCACCGCCCGCCGCAATGCCACAAAGGCAGGTTGTGCCTTTCAATGCACAACGTGACAGGCACCGCGCGGTGCCTGCCACGTTGTACATTGAAATGCAGGGGGGTACCATAGGTAACCCCCATGTGTACCCCCCACCCTCCAGAGTCCCTGGGGGCCCGCAACGGGCCCCCACAAGTAAACTCCGCAATGCCGCTAAGGAAAGGCATGTTTCCGCCCCATTGTAATATGGCTGGCGGTGTCTAACAGACACCGACACCATATTGAACCCTTTCCCGCCCGGTCGACAAGTCGACTGGGCGGAAAAGCGGGGGACGGTCTTTCCGTCCGCCGCGAACCCCCCAGCCATCGTAATATGGGGGGGGGGGGTCTTTGCAGCATGGATGGCGGGCGGATTGCCCCCGCCGGGCTGGCGGTGACTACCGCCGGCACGGCGGGGGTGATCCGCCCGCCATTCAAATGGGGCCCTTAATGTTGTAGTCGGGCCATGGGGCCAAGAGGGAGGGACCAGCCCAGCATCCTCCTGGCTATGACAGGCTAAGACGGGCCGTCTTGGCCCGGTCTTGGCCCAGGCCGAGCCGGGGCGTGTCCCGCGCTGGGGGAGCATACGTCCGTTTTTATGGCGCTCTTGCGCCCGTCAGTGCTCATGACTCCTCCTCATAGGACCGGCAGAGCTAGGGACTCTGTTCAAAGTGCTGGAGTGCTGGCTTGATGCTCATCCGTTTTTATGGTGCTCCTGCGCCGTCAATGCTCGCAGCCCCTCCTCACAGGACCGGCAGAGCTAGGGACTCTGTTTGAAGTGCTGGAGTGCTGGCTTGATGCGAACTTACTCAAATAGTTACAGTACAAATAATCTGCATTCCTTTAGCAAGCCTTGTCAGTTAGTACATAGAGGATTTTACAGGTGAATAGAGCATACATTGCTACATACATTAGACCCAGGGGTCTGGCTTATACAATTCATCCATTACAGTTAGGTATAAAGCAGTCAGCCTTGCATGGTTCATATCAGTATATACTTAACAAGTCAACTAAACAAGAAAGGAAAAAGAAAAGAAGAGGAAAGAACCGAAAGGCAGGGAAAATCCTCCAAACTGCTGTCTCCAGGGGACTGTGGCTATTTAAGTGAACAACTATGTGTTGTGCAGAGGTGGGAGTGGTAGGGTCAGTAAAGATAGTGGTGCAGAATTAAAAGTTACCTGGCTAGTGGAAAAAATACATTTTATTGCTTTCCCTAGCTGGAAACATTAAAAATGGGGAGACGTAGGAGGTATACTTTTATGAGTTACCTTCTACTGGGTCAACATATTTCAAAAGCCATCCCCTTGGTTTTCTATTCCGGACCATGTGCGATCCCTACTCCACTCACACACTAATTATGTGTAATTCATGTGTCTAACAATGTTTAGCCACAGTTCATGCTAAAATAAGCATGCAAAAAAACATACCTAATTGGTATTTCATAAAACCTGTAATGAAGGAACAGACGAAATGAAACAGTAATGCACTGTATGAAACATATCACCATCATGTGGAAAAGGAAGTTGGCGGTAAATACCACCGTGATATATTTTTCTCTCAAAATTATCGAGGTGCATAATACTCATTCTTTTAGAGTGGGTGCTGTGCTGCCCATTGCTGATTTTTACGTCACTTTTCACGCAGTTTAAAAACACTTAAAAACACCCACACACATACACACATGTCTTACATAAAAAGCCCAGCGTCTCACATGGGGCATTCTTGGGATGTATTTCTACATGTATTACATTTCATTCATGCGCAGTAGTTGTTACGATCACATGCTATACATACTCTAATTTAAGGAAGTTATGGCCTCATGAGCTGTCACGGAATGGGAGGGCGCCTGTAGTCAAACACTGCAGGGAAAAGAATTATGGGGCATATTATCAAGCTCGGCGTTAAAATTATCGCCGCTTTAGCGGCAGAAAACTGACGCTAAAGCAGCGATAATGGGCTTGATAATATGCCCTTGAGAATTCCAATAGAAGCCCATGTTGACACCAGAACATGGGCTTCTATTAGAATTCTCAAGGGCATATTATCAAGCCCATTATTGCAGTGATAATTTTAACGCCGTTTCTTGATAATCTGCCCCTAAGTTTGTTAAAAGGTTCGCTTTCTTGCTCGCAAAACAGTGGGATGCCATTTTTAAAGACACGCCAAAGTCTTACTCACATCTCACGTCCTACGCCGATGACACAAATGATGCTGGCATTACACAATGATGGAGGAGCAGTCGCGGCCAATTTTCAGGATGGAATGGTGGCCATCAGTACGTGGATGACTAACAATTGCCTAAAGCTAAACTCTGAAAAAACAGAGGTAATGACTTTTGGCAAAATATCCCCGGCTTTGTCCCCCACCTGTTGGCCTACCAAATTGGGACCACCTCCACTCCCGCTATTTAAGGTTAGAAACTTGGGTGTCATATTTGACGACAAGTTGTCCTTTGCAGCTTATGTTAACACTATTGTCTCATCTTCATTCTACTCTCTGAGGATGATAAAAAAAACTCTTACAATTCCTCCCACTCAGTGCTGGAAAGACCCTTGTCAGTACCTTAGTAATGTCTAAAACTGACTATTGCAATGGTCTCTTCATGAATGCACAGAGTAAGGTTCTCAACAAATTACAGCTGGTCCAGAACTCTGCTGCTAGGATGCTATCATGGACCCCTAAGTACAAATTCATCGCAAACGTGCTGCAACAGTTTCACTGGCTTCCTATATGAAGCCGAATCAAATTCAAGGCCCTCTGTATCGCTTATAAAGCCACATGTAATACTGGACCTAGGTTCCTGAAGGAAGCGCTTGGTGCTTACACCCCCAATAGATCTCTACGGTCATCTACAGAGAACTTGTTGAGGATCTCGTGCACTAAGAAAGCTCCATGGGGTTACAGACGGTTTACCGTCACCACCACCAAACTGTGGAATTCTCTCCCCATCACATCAAGACCTGCCCAACCCCACTTGCCTTCAGGAAAATGATAAAAACATGACTTTTTAGCCAATAGTCCACAGACTGTGTTTCATGCTTGCTGTCCGTAGCGCGGAGACACCTTTGGGTATTTGCGCGCTTTATAAATTGTATAAAATAAATAAATAAATCAAGGCCCCACTCTCTCCCAGGTAATACCTTCCTGTGGCTCCGTAGAACGTCTTCTGAGTGTTCGGAGCTTCTATTTAAATCACCATGGTAATGGAAGCGCTCTCGAAAGGAAAGCAACTACTAGAGTGTAACTTCACCAAACTGGCCTCCAAATGTGTGCCATTCGGACTATGGGAAAAAAATCACTTCCTGTCACATCGCGGGTGAGCGTTTTTTCTATCTTCATTGAATAATATGTCAAGCTGCAAAAAATGCCCAAAAAACGGATTCATATTTGAATGACCGGGGGGGCGGTGTTTAGTTCATTTCATGGAAAATCCTATGATTTACCCTGGTCGTTGTGCTGAGAAAAACTGGAGTGTAACATTTTTAAATAAAATGTCCATCAAAAATGTGCTGTTCGGGACAAATAGAACAGTACATTTCCTGTGTTATCGTGTATGGGGATACGTTAAAATCCTCTGACAATCCAGGTCCGGGAGCCGAGGGCCTACCATTGCTCCCCATTTGTCTTTCAGAGCACCAAGAGGTTTCCAAACCATCCCGTTCAATACCTTATCACCAGGTCACCACATCCCATTGTCACCAGCAATTGGAGCACTGGCTGAGTCTGGGGTTCCTACCCGCTGCTATTCCATAAGTCTTTGAATGCCCTCATCAGGGCCTCATATGTCAGGAACTGCCCTGGGGGCAGGTCATTCTCTGTCGTCAACCCCTCCATGGGTTGCAGGACGGCCATGTGGAAACAGTCTCCCATCATCACAAACCTGAATTCAGTCCACTGGCACATCTGCGCCACAGTGAAGTAGGACAAAGGATTACCATGAGAGAGGCCCACGAGCAGCAGGACAGGGGTGTAGAGCGGTGCCCCCTAGGACGCTGGAAACATCTGCATCAACTTTTAAGAGAGGCAGACAACAGTGGCCCAGGGCTTGGGTTCTTCACTCCCGGCTGGAGCAGCTTGGCCATCAAGGCCCCTGTTTAGAAATCAAGCCCACAGGCCGAAGTTTCCCTTGATGGGAGCCATCCAAACATCCTGTGGCACACTGGAACTGACCCCCCATGAAGTAGATGTCAAAGTACGGGGCTCCCAGCCCAACCTCCCATGGCGGTCACCTAAGGGTGGGCAGAGACCCTCTGTGATGGCTCCATCCCAAATCAACTTCCTAGGGATCGAATCTAGCTTTTGGAACCAGAACCCCAGAACACCACCTGGTAGATTATTGAAATAGTATAACAACCTCTGGGGCATCACCATCTTCGAAATCGTAATGTGCACCATGAGCAGGTGCTTGAGCGATCTCTAGAAGGGAACGCATGACTTCAATGAGTGCACGGCCCCACTCAGGTTACTCTCCCATAAATCCTCCAATGTGTGGTAGACCTAGATTCCCAGATATTTAAAGGTGTTGGGGGCCCACACCAGTCCAGGCGGATGCCCGGCGATGGTGTGAGACCATGTGCAGCTGGGAACAAGCAGGATTTTTAGCCGGCTGACCCACAGGCCTGAAAGGTTACCAAACTCCTCATGGGGCAGTACCATGTGACCGGTGTCCAAGGCTCCATCCACCATGTAAGGTAAAAGGTCATTGGCATAGAGTGATATTATGTGTCTGCAATTCCCCTAATGCAATGTCCCTGCCTCTGCCCTCCAGCCTGAGTAGTTCTGCCAATATCTTGATTGCTATGGCAAACCAGTGAGGGAACAAACGGCATCCCTAGCATGACTCACAATGAATATCATAATGCCTTGAGATCATGTCACCTGTTTTCACCCAAGCAGTTGGGTGGGAGTACAACAGACACACTCATTTAGTCCAGGTGTCCCTCAGAATCATTCAGAGAATAATCTCCTCAAGGAAATCCCATTGGACCATGTCAAATGCCTTCTCAAGGTCTACTGACATGATCAAGAAACCGGGGGTAGACTGTACGTTAGGGTGGTACAGAATATGGTACAGCTGCTGCGGGTTAAGGGAGGTGCTCTGTGCAGGTACAAAACTATTCTTGTCTTTGTGAATTAATGCCTGCCTATGCTGCAGCAGCCTGGCCGCCAATACTTTGCTAAGGATTTTAAAATTCTTGTTCAACATGGAAAGGGGGCGTAATGCTACAGCGATAGCACCCGGAGTCTTGGATGTGGGAAGTGGGATAATGAGCACCTCCCTATTTGAGGCCGGCTAAGCCCCTGATTTATATGACTCAGCATACAATGCTGCCAACTTAGGGGCCAACATTGCTGCATATGTGCAGTAAAACTCCGCAGGCAGCCATTCAGTCCCCAGGGCTTTGCCCATGGCCATGTGCTTAATGGCACTTCTAATTTCCTGGGGTGTCACAGAGCCTCCCAAGCCCTCCTTAATCTCCTGTGGCAAAGTTCAGAGTGAGAGCCGTTCTAGAAATACACACATCAACTCAGTATGGGTGCTGATATAGATCTACTTAATAGGCTGTATTGATGGTCATGGGGGCATGTAGCATCGCACCATCAGTCGCAAGCAAATGGATAATGAGCGTTACCTGGGTCTCTGGTTTAGTAAGCCTGGCCAACAGCCTCCCAACCTTCTCCTCTTCTATATGTGTCCTGTTGATGCATTCCTTACAGTTGTGGCACTGCAGGCACTCCAGTGTGGCACTGTGCCTTTCCTTCACAGCCAGAAACTGTGCAAGTGTTTCTGGGTCAACGCCCAGAGTGTTATCTAATTTGTGAAGGGCAATCTCCTGGGTTCACAAATCTTTGTCTAACTCCCTCCGCTTACCCATAGACAGGCTCAGGCAGTGACCATGGATTACCACCTTAAAAGCCTCCCACTCGACTAGGCAATCAGATACCCTTTTGGGGTTGGCTTCAAAATACCCTGCAAAGCCTCCCCTAGTGAGTTCCTATAGTGGGCATAAGTTAGAGTTACCTGGCACAGCCACCATGTAGGTATATCTGGGCATTCATCTCCCAGCCAAAAGCACATAAGCAGTGGGCTATTGTCTGAGAAAGTGCGACCCAGATATTACGTCTAAGTCACGTGTTGACTCAGTCAGCTCGAACAGACTTACCGGTCATGGCAGGTATGTAATTGGCATATGTGTGAGTAATAAGAGTAGTATCTCATTGCACTATGCTGTGACCTCCAGAAACCTTCAAGGCCCCAATCCTGTAGCCAGTCCCGGAAGCCCACTTGTCGTCTTGTGGGCCGGCACCTCAAATAATGGAGGGGTGGGAATGCAGAAACACGACTTGGTCTTGGTTAGGCATGTTCACGCTTCCCAGCGTGATCTGACTGCCATATAATTTAACCATTACCAACATACAGAGCCCCTCCTTATCCATTTTGGCATGTGCTGCCTCAAAAGAGACCCCCGCCTTCCCCCACAAGGGAGCCCCCTGAGCATAAGATAAATACGTCATTGCGTACACCTGCCCTCTCCAGGGACACTGTAAGCGATCTGCCTCCACCCCGTAAGATGTGTTTCTTGAAACATGGCAATGTGTACCCGTCTGCACTTGAGATACTTGTGTATGTGTTGTCGCTTGACTGCTGACCCCATTTCCCATATTTTACAGATCAGGAATTTAAGACTACGGGGTGGGTCAGTCATAGAGTGAGCTATAAGGGGTAACCCTAGTTCCGCCCTGACACCCCCCCTGCATACTCACAGCTCCCATCACAGCATTCACAACAGTCCCTAAGGCAAAAAACAAACAAGCCAACTCCAAACACCCTCTCCCAAGAGCAGTCCAGGAATGGCTGTCCACCCAAAGTGCAAAAACAAAAACTGTGGTACAGACATGGCTCAGTTCAACCTCAGACGATGGCCCAGCGGAGTGGAGCAGGCATGTGTGTGTAGGTCATTCCTGCACCAGCCCTAACATGGAGCACCATTCCCCAGTTACAATAGACATTTATTTCTGGCCAAAGCCCCAAAACCAGGCAGGACCCAAAGCAAATACAGGACATGACTCCATATTGTTGGCTACAACGGGTCTCTGCATAGCAAGACACTGAATTGCCTCTCCCCAGGGTAAATAAATTGCTGCAGCAGATTCTTCCTTTACTCGTATGATGGAGGAAGGAGGGCACATTCAAGTAGACAGACAGATGCTGGGCGCGGGCCCTCCATGTCAGAGGAGATCCTCAACAGTCTGCAGCATGACTATTGGGAGGCCGCAACTCTCCAAAACAGTCATCTGAATCTGACATCCCCCAGTGATGCTCCAGGGAGAGAGTGTCCTCAAAGTTAGTGGGTCTCTGAACAGTGATCGCCGGGGCTGCCAGGTGCACAGCGGCCAGGTCCCTGTCTGTCTGAGCCCTTGTAGACTTCTTGATCATCCTTCGGTGGAAGGCACAGCGGGTAAGCTTCCTGGGGCAGGGGCTGGCCGCAGAGTCTGCGGACTGATCTGCTGGGGAGTGCCCACCTGCTCTGTAGACCTCCAGCCAGTCCCAGACCTCAGAAGGGTCGGCACAGAAGTGTGTAGCACCATCCAGTGTGATTTAAAGTCTTACCATGAACAGCAGAGTGTATGGCAGTCTCTCCTTATACAATGCCTTTTTTACATCTAGGAATAATGTTCTCTAGGCCTGCACAGCAGCTGTGAAATCTGGGAAAAGGGATACCTTGCTGTTCCCCCAGACGGAGAGAGCTCCCTGTTCATGCCTGTTGCAGTAGCACGTCTCTGACCCTGTAGCGCAGCTATTTGGCCACCACTGGCCTAGGTCGGCAACCATGGGGAGGAGGGTGGACCAGCACATGATGCGCCCATTCCAGCACAAAGCAGGCTGTCAACTGTGTCTGGGCCTCCTTGATGCCCTCGGGGAGGCACACTATGGGGTATAACGTGTGATAACTACCGCAAGAGTAGCTTAACGCAGCTCTCAACATCGCAGCCTATCGCGGGAAAATCACGCCGTGCCAACCAAGTATTCACAACACGGCGGTAGGATGCGATAGTCACCAGATAACGCATCAAATGGCCGTGCTAAAATTAACGCCACGCCGCAAAAATGCAAAACGCGAACGCAAAAAATCATGCGATGAGGCCAATCGCGGTACAAAAAGGTGCGTAAACCAGCTATAGGCTTGCAAAGCCCACGTGTCATGTGGGAAAATGCACCATAAAAACCACAGAAACAACACACCAGAAACAAGCCAAAGCACGTAGCAACATGGATGCACCCTGACCCAGCGCAGAGGCCAACGCAAGCCCCACAACCCCCACAGACCACCAGCAAGGAACAACGGGGATGGCCGAGGAGAAGAGGGAGAGGAAGATGGGGTGCAGTCCGCAGCAAAACCAGATCAGCATCACGGAGGTGACAGAACACTACCAGCAACTGGCCCACAAGTAGACCACCTGGAATGCAGTCAGAGTGCCGAGGAGGCCAAGAGGCGCTGGCATGATGTGACAACCTAAACCAGGCACAAACCAGCTGCCAACAGGAAGGCTGCAACGGCGACAGGAGGTGGCAGTCCTGCACCTCAGGAGGAGCTGGAGGAAACTGAGGCCACAGTCATCAGTGTGGAGACGGTGCAAGGAGTAGCGAGTAATGACACAGCTCGAGAGGACCTGACACAACATCAACAGGGTGAGTAACTACCAGGGACTGGGGGGACAGAGAGAGATGGACACAATGGCACACATGCACAACATGGTGTAGCACACTGCACATCCACAATCACCCAGGATCATGTCCCTGATCCCCTTGGCACACTGCAGCACCTCACAAACAGTCACAATGTACATTGTCATACAGTCTGCATGTAAACCAGTACAATGTGCCAACATACATGTCAACACAATGTCAACATGCATCTCCCCTTGACATTGCCAAGGGGCACAGAACACCTCCACCAGAGCACAGAAGACAACACATCTGTAATGCCGGAGAGGACCACCACACCTTCAACACCGACGCCCTACAACAGCCCATGGATATCCCACGCAACCCACCACCAGGACCCGGACAGCCAAGCTACTTAGAGGAGAACCCAGAGCCTGCAACAGACCACACAGCAGGAAGCACCCGCAAGCACAGCCAGCTCATGACACTTCACACACCCACACATGGTACTCCAATGCCATGTGTCAGCACGCCAAAAGGAGGTGGCCCAACAGGTCTGGGTGGGCTCCGAACCCATGGAAGGCGAACTAGATCACATACATTGGTGTCTATTATCCTTCAGGGACCACCTACACCCTATGAAGGAGAGCCACACTGCCATAGAGACACATGCAGATGCACATTCACAGTACACAACCACGCCCAGGGGCACGCACATATCAGTCACACACCCACGTTGACTCTGCGTACTACGGCCCAGGCTACTCCCCTTACAAATTGAGTGGGTGATGACAAAGCTACATGTCCAAGCTCAAACCCGATGCCTGCGGTGACATGCCTGCATCCGCTGTACACAGCACAATGTAATGTCGTAGGGCTCTGGGCCCTCATGCATACAACAAGACCACAGGGACACATGCAGATATTATGTTGAATGGCTACGGGCACGTGCGCCCAGCCCCTTTATTGGCAGGGCCACATGTACAGTGATGCCTGTGCTGGATGTGTGTGGAATGGGTGCAAGCCAGCCCTCAGGGAGTTGTTGGTGCTGGCAACAAGTACAACAGTTAACACAATGAATACGTAAACAGACAACACCAGCATCACAGGGACAACTGCGGAGCATCATGGAGGTAGCCTGAGCAAGTCCAGAGGGCACACAATGAGCAAACAGAAGTGTCTGTGAGTTGCAGCGCACTGAGGTCTGGGCACTACAGCTGAGCGCGCCCATGTGAAGAAAAAGTCTTGAATTGTGTCCCTTCGAGATGTTCCTGATGCAGATGCAGTGGGGTGTGTTACACCTGCATCATCTTCCTCATCAACGTCCCAGGTCTCCCACACTGCTGGAGGTGACATCACTGCGCTACCTCTCCACGAGACAAAACTCAATCAGTAACGGATGATGGCTTGCGGTGCACTGAGTCAGTGGCACCTGGAGTGCCTAGCAGGATATCAGTCTGATGATGGCATCTACGACAGGTGTGAGCAACTCCGTTAGTCTGTCAGGACCACCGTTTCGACTCTGGCAGATGGCGGTTGGAGTTGGTCCTGGCGGTGGTGGTGTCTGCGTCCTGCTGTGATGCGAAGTCCGGGCCGGTCACGACTTGATTTGGTGTGTGAGCCCTGGTGGACCGCAGTTGAAGCCAGAGGCAGCAGACAGCGCAGGGCCACAGACACCTGGCGTCGATGACCCTAAGGCCATAGCCTCAGAGGTCATACAATATCTCAGAAGAAGGGGTGCCGATATGACCAGCACAGAGTTAGTGGCCCCAGATGCACCGAGGTAGGTCCACGCGCAGTGAGCTGGTCTTCATCGATGTTGAATGTGAATGTGGCGGAGTCTTGCGGGGGACAGAGGAAGGTGTCCTCCAGGGCATGATGCGGAAGGTCTGATGTTATCCGGAAGCAGCAAATGGTGGAGTGGAAAACAACAGCCTCGTTTTCACCACCAATTTGGTATCAGCTACATGAGGATGAAAACAAGCCCCTAGTCCATAGACTCCGACGCCACAAATGTACGACCAGAGAGTGTCCATGAATGTCGGGGAACAGACTTAGTGGCACCGGTGCTGAGAGGGGATGCAGTCTGCAATGATGCCGGTACACTGATATGAACTCCCCCATTGCTAAATCAAGACTCTGTGACCTACTGGACCGCAGTGTAGGCCGGAGGCAGTGGTCAGCAATGGCCCACAACCACCTGTCGTTGGCTTGTGATGCACAGAGTTAGTGACACCAGGGCAGTTGTCGGTAGTGTTCGAGCACCTCTGTGACGATGATCCAATTCCCTCTGGACTGCAACGCGTCATCCTCTTACGCCTCGCCTTGCGTGCAATGATATGTATTCTGCCTTTGAATAATCGATGTTCAGTTCCAATTCTGTGACCTGCTCTCGTGCAGCATTGGCCGAGGGCAGTAGTCCGCGTAGGCCCACAGACATGTGTTGTTGTAATGCTATGCACAGACTTGGTGGCACCACATCGAAGGGAGTATAGTGACAGGAACTCTGCCTTAAGCAATGTTCACTTCCATGGTGTAATCAAGACTCAGTTCCATTTGTGTGACCTACTTGACCATGGTGTAGTCCGGAGTTGGCAGTAGAGTACGTCAACGAGACAGGAGTAAAGCGGGCCTGTGTCATGGAGGCCGTGATGGTCTGAGAGGCTGTCAAGGTCGCGGGCCTCGGGCTTGGAGCTTGCGCTGACACTTGGTGAGCCCTCCTTGACACACGCCGGTGTCAGAAGGTGATCAGTGTGGCCTGGCTGCGCAGGGGCGGGGCTGACGGGTTCGGGGTCCAGCGGGCAGGGTTATGGGAGGCGCCCAAGATCACAGGCAACTCCTCTCAGGAGGACGGCGTCTGCCTCGTGGCGTGGTGAGAGGCGCCGCCCTGGCAGAGATGTTGGGCTTTCCGGAAGAGGACCACACCCAGGGCTACGTGCTTTTTATTCACACCCCGTACGCCAGGCCATCCCACTCCACTCACGCTTACGGGGGGGACGTAACAGGCAACTTTTCCGCGTACTCCCCCACTGGCTGGGGTGACATGTTTGCGTCCACTACACTCCATAAACCAGAGGTCTATGTCACCATGGATATGGGTGTGTTCGGCATACTGCGGTCTGCCCAGCACATCTCCGCCACTCTTGGCATTGTGTACTTTCCCAATCATGGTTCTCCTGCATCCTTCACACATGCCTGGTTGCCACCTCTCCCCACATTGTGCTAGTATGTGGCTGAGGTGCCATGCCATTGATGGCTCATGTTCACGGCTTGCCTAGGTTGCCATTGTGAGCTGTTCTGTCATGTCCGGTGGGTGGGCATGTTGTTTTGCATGTTGGTTGTGATTTTATGACGTGTGCATTGCCAGGGTTTTGAGTTGCATGGTTGTGGAGTTGAGGTGAGTGGGGTGTTCATTTGGAACTTGCCAAGGGCCTGTGCATTTCCCTTGGTGCCATCCTGGGAATGCTGGTTGCTGCTAGACTGGCAGAGGATGAAGGGGCCATGCACAGTGGCTGGGTATTTGGAGGCGTCATTGGTGGAGGTTCCACGGTTTTTGGATGTTGCCTGCACATTGATGTGAGACGTGTGCTTTCTGTTGCAGTGATTATGTGCTGTATCACCAGGGGGCACAGGTATGACATGTGTGCTGTGGATTGCCCCCAATATGTGCGTGCATCCAGCTATGGCATATGGTACTTGCTTGGTCTCCAGCGGATCCTGTGCATTGTGTTGGATGGATAGGGACTGGGGTACCAGGCTGATGATGATGTCCAGGACAGATGTGAGGGACTTGGATGTGGTTGTCTGTGAGACTCCTCCACCTCTGGTGGGTGTTGGTTGGGGGTACCAGGGGCCAACAGGTGCAGAACACCCAGCAGCTTTGTGTGGGGTGAGTTGTTGGGTGTCTGCTGTGTTGTTGCCATTGGCCAGTTGGATGTTGTTGGTCAGGATGCGTAGGATGGTTGTCCTTTTGTGCCTGTAGTGGGCAATGACATTGTCAGGTGTTGGGTCTGTGAGGCTGGTGCGTTTCCTGGGGGTCTGCTGTCTTTGTCTGCACAGCCTCTGTGGTGGTCCGGGGTTGGTGTTCTGGGTGGGTGTTGGGGTCCTGGGGTGGTGGCGGTGGGTGTTGTGGCCCTCTTGGGTGTCCGGGCCGCATGTCCAGTGGCTCCGTGGCATCTGTTTCCCTTCCGATGTGGCTGTGGGCTGGGCTCCCTTTTGTGGTGCAGGCTGTGGTCCTACTTTGCACCAAGTCAGAGCAGGTGTTATTTTTCTGCTGCACACATGCCTTATCACCTGTCTTGTGTTCTTATTGCTGTTCTGGCTTGTCGTTGTGAAAGTTGTGGAGTGGTGCTGACACAGCTTTTTGCACGGGAACGCCTACTCTGCATCTCATTAGCGATAGTTGCGGGGGTCATCTGTGGCGATGTTTTTTGCGGCTTCTAGCGCGGGTAAACTGGTGCTGTGGGCTGTTAACACCAGCTTGTGATTGGGGTGATAAGTTTATCACAACTTTGGCTGCGATAAAGTGCCGTTAACTCGGCGATGAATCCTTGTGAAAACCCCCTATAAGTATATTATTTCAGTGATTGCACCCCTGAGCGTTCTCAGCTTGGTATTCCAGTATGCACATGTGATCTGCCTGTTCTGCCATTTGCAGCTTCAGTGCCTGTCAATTGAATTTACAGATGTAAGAAGGACAAAATATTGTTTACCAGTATTTCATAACATAAGAATATTGTCAGAAATAACGTTAACAAAAATTATGAGTTTACATACTTTGAAGGTATGCTACCAAAATATTCTGTCAAATATACAAAAATAGCATGGAACAGAATATCATTAAAAAAATAAGTAGATCAAAATATATATGCATATATATATATATATATGCTGCCGATTGCGCTGAGGTTGGTCACAACTTGCAGCTTTTTATTGTGTTGCTCTGTTTTTTTAATAATAGCATTTTGCTTGCTCTGTGTTTTTTAATTACTTACAAGGGTTCGGGGATCTGCATGGGCTGTTTTCTATCTAAGGCAGTGAATCTTACTATTTCCGCGGAGGGTTGTCCTCACTTTCCCCTGGCTCTGCCCCGTTACGTCACGGCTGTGTGTTGATTGAGCGGAGGGCGTGTTTGCAGGGTCAGCTGGGTCGGCGTGCGCTGGTGGCTCTTCCGGGTCATACCGGTACTTAAATCAATGCCCTGGCATGCGCGTTCAGTGGGGCGCGCTGCTGGTGAGCCGCTGGCGTGCCTAAGACAAGCCCGTCAATGCCCGTCCACGCCCGGCCGTCGCCAGTCACCAGAAATGCTGCCAGTTTCTGTAGAGAAAGGTTCTCCTATTCTGCAGCACATCTTGTTGCCATCCGAGTGGGCATCTACCCCTGTAGTCATCTCACTGGTGTTACGCCGGAGGGGCCTTTCTGCTGTTGGCACTGTAGGTTTACCTCCTGGGCGCTTTCCGCTCCTGCCCTCCCTGGTTCTTCCATCAACCACAGCCCCAGGGTAAAATTGCTCAGTTTGAACTGCCGCTCTCTGGTTAAACAATCTGCTGATATATATGACTTGTTGCTGGACGAAGTTCCAGATGCTCTATTTCTAATAGAGACATGGTTATCTGAAGAAAATGTGGCAGAACCTGGCTTAGCTCTTCTTCCTGGATTTCGTATCAAGATCCTCAATAGAGGGTCCAGGAGGGGGTGGCATCGCAGTTCTCTATAAATCTTTCTACCTGTGCACCTTTGTGAGGGAGTCTCTGGCAGGGTGTGAAGCTGCACACTTTGGGATCTCCCTCAATGCTAACTACACCTTGTCAGGCTTATTGATTTATCGCCCGTCTGGACCCTCCAAAGAGTTTAGAACGGCTTTCATTGACGCTATAGGGCCTTTAGCCATGAGGGCTGCCAACTTCAGCATTTTGGGGGATCTGAACTTGCATCTCGATAATCCTCATGATGTTGATATAGGTAACTTTCTGGCTGATATTGAGGCCTACCAGCTATTCCAACTGGTGCTGGGGCCTACACATTCTGCAGGCCACCTGTTGTATCCTGTCTTTACCAACTTGGCCCTCCTGACGGTCCACCCTCTCTCCCCGTTGTATTGGTCAGATCATTATCTTATAATGATGACACTCTCTGGGGTGGTACTGACGAGTAGGTTGCCTCAAAAGGCTGTACTTAGGCGCCCTTGATACAAACTTCATCCTGCGCATTTTCAAGAGCTTCTCTCCTCAACTCTACCTAGTCTTCCAGCAGACTGTGACTTGGCCGATAAATCAGTGTCTGTCTGAATTTCTGATGCGCTTGATTCTCTTGTCCCAGTAAAATGGTCGAAAGGCCGCAGCACCAGGTCTAGTCCCTGGTATAACACTAAGCTTGCTTCCATGCGTAAAGAGTGTAAAAGGCTGGAGAGAGCATGGAGAAGGAACTATGACCCTAACTTGAAAAAGCTATATGGTGTAGCTATTAAGCAATACCATGGATCTATCCAGACGGAACGGGCCACTTATTATGCGGAGGAGATCAAGAGCAGCGCTAACCCATCTAAAGTATCTTTTTGATACTGAAAGTGCTGAAATAATCTACAGCCCTGGCTGCCACCCCATTGTCATATGATGATCAATGCGATTCCCAAGCCTCCTTCTTTGTGGAGAAGGTGGAGATCTATAAATCCTTCCCCCAGGTTGCATCTCTTTCCGTCCCCATTGCCCGGTCCCCTACTTCCTACACGCTGACCACTCTCCCCGCCATCTCTCAGGAGTTATGTAGGAAGGTCAAGTACGGTTCTCTGTCTGACCCACTGAAGCCGGCCCATGCCGTGAGAATTCTACCTGTGCTCATCCCCCCTTTGTGCCATGTGATCAATCTTTCCCTTTCTACGGCGACTGTGCTATGCACTTGGAAGCATGCTAAAGTGGTTCCTCTATTAAAGGAACCTAACCTGGATGCTACTAAGCTGGAGAGTTTCCACCCCATCTCCCTCCTGCCCTGGGTCTCGAAAATTTCTGAGGTTCACGTCAATACTATCCTGACGGTGTATCTGGAGGCAAATAATCATCTAGACCCATCTCAGAATGGATTCCGTCCTGGCCACAGCACGGAATCTGCTCTTCTTGCTGTCACCGAACATTTGAGATGGGCCTTAGACGCCGGTCGTACATCGGCATTGATCTTGCTTGATCTCAGTGCCGCGTTGAACAAGGTCTCCCACCAGATTTTACTCAAGCGCTTGGAGGAGGCGGGCATAGCGGATGCCACCATGGATTGGTTTGCTTTCTTTCTTTCTAGGAGGACCTTCCAGTTGACCGCCCCTCCATTTTCGTCCAGAGTCTATGCCATCAAGCAGTGGGTTCCTCAGGGCTCGGCTTTGGGCCCTACCCTGTTCAACCTGTATGTGCAACCATTGGCAACGATGGCAAAAAACAGAGGGCTCACAGTGGTGTCATATGCAGACAATACCCAGTTGGAAGTCACTCTCACCGATGACATTACTCGAGACGCTTGTTAGTTCCACAACGATCTCAAGGCTGTCTCAGGGTGGATGACTGTCAACTGTCTACAGCTCAACGCTAGTAAGTCGAGGTTCTGTTAGTGGGGAGAGACTCAGAGTTGTGGTGTGGGCACTGGTGGCTCGCCGCATTGGTGTCGGCACCCACTCCTAAACAGGTGGTAAAAAACCTGGAGGTCTTGCTTGACACTGCCCTTAACTTCAGAACCCAAACTAAGAAAGTGCCAGGTACGTGCTTCGGGCTACTGCGGGGGCTTAAACCCCTTTTTGGCTTCTTCGACCCCGGGTAGTGATACCTTGACCCAACAGGCCCCAAAGGGAGGAACCAGAGGGAAACTCCCCCCCCCCCAGGCCAAAAGCCTGCAAACATGCTGCAATTCCACAAGACACTCGCTGAGCCTCATTTAATGGGATAATGACCGAGGAGCCTACACTCGGGGCTGATTTCATATAAAGGAGAGGGGGCTGCGTGGCTACCCTCTGTTAACCTCCACAGGGTGCGGGAAGCCCACCTCAGGGGCCAAAAACTGTTGATATGGGGAGGGGGGACGCATGGCCTCTTCTCCGAGCTGCCGGGAGCTCCAGGAAGACCAACCCCAGGGCCAGAATATCTAGTCAAACGGCAGAAAGAAGCCGCGCCCTCTGACGCTGTGCATGGTGCTGTTCACGCTGATTTTCCAGCGGGGGACAAACAACCGGTGCTAAAAATCAGTGTGAATTACACAACATAATGCACTCCACTGCTTGCGGAACTCCGCATAGTGTGGCAGAGTTTTTTGGTCACTCAGCGAACCCTGCCCAGGCCTACTGTATAGGTGAGTGAGTGACTGTGGGAATCACTGTATGGGTAAGTGATTAGGTGTGTGATTAGCTGTATGGGTGACTGACTCAGTTTTGAGAGGTGCTGTATGAGTGGGTGTGCCAGTGTCTGTATATATGTATGACTGGATGTGTGAGTGGCTGTATTGGTTAGTGAGTGGGTGAATGAGTGGTTGTATGAGTAAGTTAGTTGTTGTGTGAGTGGATGTATGAGTGAGAGGATGTGTGAGTGGCTCTATCAATCAGTGAGTGGGTATGTAAGCACTAGTATGGGTCTGTGAATGGGTTTGTAAGTGTGTGAGTGGGTGTATGCAAGGTTGTATAGGGAGTGGGAGTGGGTGTGTGAGCTGTTCTGTCGATGATGTCTTCAGTGATGGCATCAGTGATGTGATTTGAGATGTCGTCAGTGATGTCAATGACCATGTCTTGAGTGATGTAATATGTGAGGTCATAAGCAGTGCATTGCGGGGCCGTGAGTTACAGTTAGCTCAAGTAAGCATAAGTGCTGAATTTCACTGGTTTTGTATAAGTCAAATCTGAGCCTACCTATAAAGTCCCTATAACCTTTGGGTTTTCAATGTATTTCTAAGGTTTTTTAATTGTATTTCCTAACTGTAACCTGTGACCTTTGAGACTGAATTTGTGAGTGAGTGCATGAGTGTCTCAGTGGGTGTGTGAGTGAGTTTATGAGTGTCTGAATAGGTGTGTGAGTGTCTGGGTGGGCCTGGGAGTGGCTGCATAGGTGCTTCACTGGGTGTGTGAGTGGGTGCACACACCCTTCTGTTAGCTCCAGTAAGTCCCACGCAGAGGGACTGCTGAGAGCTCGTCGGAGGCCTCGCCCCCTTTATCCACCACTTTGCAAATAAACCTCTTGGTGCTTTACTGGTTAGGGATGAAGTCCCTTTGGATGCTGAGGGTGCTAGGGGGTCAAGAACCCCTCCTGGTACTTCCAGTAAGTCCCATACAGTGGCATTGCTGAGAGCTCGGAGAAGGCCTCACCCCCTTTCTCCACCACTCTGCAAATGCGCCTCCTGGTGCACTACTGGGTGGGGGATGAAGTTCACTTGGATCCTGAGGATCCTTGGGGGACAAGAACCCCTCCTGTTACCTCCAGTACGTCCCTAACATTGAGATTGCTAAGAGTTCACTGGAAACCCTGCCCCCTTTCACCACCACTCTGCTAATGTGCTAACCGGTGCACTACGGGTTTGGAGATAAAGTCTCCTTGGATTTTGAGGGTTCTTGGAGTCCAAGAACCCCTCCTGTTACCTCCAGTAAGTCCACAGAGTGAGATTGTTCAGAGATGGTCAGAGGCCCTGCCCCCTTTCTGCACCACTCTGCAAATGCACCTCCTGGTACAACACTGGTTGGGGGATGAAGTCACCTTGGATGCTGAGGGTCTTGGGGCCAAGAACCCCTCCAGTTACCTCCAATAAGTCCCACATAGTGAGATTGCTGAGAGCTTATCAGAGGCCCCGCTCAATTACTCCACCACTTTGGAAACACACCTCCTAGCGCACTACAGGTTTGGGGATGATGTCCTCGTGGATGCTGGGAGTCCCTGGGGGCAAACAACCCCTCCTGTTACCTCAAGTAAGTCCCACACAGTGGGATTGAGGAGAGCTCATCAGAGGCCCCAGCCTCTTTGTCCACCACTCTGCAAACGTGGGTCTTAGTGCACTTCTGGTTGGGGGATGAAGTCCCCGTAGATGCTGAGGGTGCTTCGGGGACAAGAACCCCTCCTGTTACCTCCAGTAAGTCCAACACAACAGGATTGCTGGGAGCTCATTGGAGGCCTGCCCCTTTTCTCCACCTCTCTGAAAATGCACCTCCTAACACACTACTGGTTAGGGAATGAAGTCCCGTTGGATGTTGAGGGTCCTTGTGGGGCCAAGAATCCCTCCTGTTGCCTCTAGTAAATCCCACACATTGGGATTGCTGAGAGATTGACGGAGATGCCACACCCTTTGTCCCGGACACTGCAAACACGCATCCTGATACAATACTGGTTATGGGTAGAAATACCCTTTTTTGTTATTGTTTTACATAGTGTAAACTCGACCCAAAGGTATCAGAGCACTTTACACGAGCACCAGTAGCGTTACAGATGAATACATTCATTTTTTTACGCAGGGGGAGATTAAGTGATTTGACCAGAATCACAGGATGTTGAGTGTCCCTGGCGAGACTCGAAACCCGGTTCCCCACTTCGAGGTCGACCGCTCTAGCCACTAGGCCACATCATCTGAAATGTATTTTAAAAACACACCTCCTGACACACTACTGGTTAGGAGATGAAATACCTGTGGATGCTGAGACACATTGGGGGCCAAAACCCCTCCCATTACCACTGATAATTCCCACACAGTGGTATTGCTGAGAGCTGGTAGGAAGCTCTGCCCCCTTTCTCCACCACTCCGGAAATGTGCATCCTGGTGCACTATTGGTTGGGGGATGAAGTCCCCTTGGATGCTGAGGGCCCTCTGGGTCAAGTAACCTTCCTGTTACCTCCAGTAAATCCAACACAGTGAGGTTGCTGAGAGCTTGTCAGAGGCCCTGCCCCTTTCTCCACCACTCTGAATACACCTGGAGCACTACTGGTTGGGGGATGAAGTTCCCTTGTATGCTGAGGGTCTTATTGGGGCCAAGAATCCCTCCTATTACTCCCTGTAATTCCCACACAGCAAGATTGCTGAGAGATCACCGGAGACCCCTTTGTCCCCCTTTGTCCAGCTCACTGCAAACACACCTCCTGACGCTCTTTTGGATGGAGGATGAAGGACCCTTTGATTCTGAGAATCGTTGGGAGCTAAGAACCCCTCCTATTATCACCAGTAAGTCCCACACAGCGGGATTGCTCAGAACTAGTTGGAGGCCCCGCCTCTTTTCTCTGCCACTCTGCAAACACCCCTCCTGTTGCACTACTCGTTGGGGGATGAAGTTCCCTTGGGGGCCAAAAACCCCTCCTATTACCACCAGTATATCCCACACAGCGAAATTGCAGGAATTTCATCAGAGGTCCGTCCCCTTTGTCCTGCACTCTGCAAACACGCCTCCTGGCTCGCATGCATAATATAATAATAAGCCCCATGGAGGTGGTGGCTTTGGGGCAATACTAAGCCCTATGAGGGGGGGGCACAGTGCGTTCCTCTTTTTTTTTTTTAAAGGCTGCATGTCCCTAGGACCTGGCCCATTCAGGGGCTGTATTCAAATCAACGATTGGGAGTCTGTGCATGTTTCTTAAAAAAATGACTTGCCATGGATTAGCAGCTCTGTCATGTTTTACCTGCAACATTTTTTTTAAAGGGCTTTTTGGCCCTGTCGGGGTCCCTCTGGGACCCCATGACCAAAGCTAAGTGGTCAAGGTATTCCTATCATGTCCTTTTTATTTTTTTCACGTTTTGTTCTGGGACTCAGCTGAAGCCGAGTCCCGAGATGGCTGCCAACGCTTCCTGGTTGAAGTGTTTGCAGTCAATCAGATTTAAGCAGAGATCCAGAGGGTTTGCATTCCTATGTATACAAATTTGAATTTCCTTTAATATCTCCAAAACTACGCAACAGATATACATCAATTCACAAAAAGTTTGCTTTCTGGACCAACAGCCACCTTTCTACCAAATGTGGTGTAATTCTGTTCAGCAGTTCAGGCTGTACCCATGACTAAAATTCCAATGGGAATTACCATGGGAAACAAGTTTTTTGACCCTCCCCTTTTTTCTTGACCCCGCTTGGCAGATCACCCTGAAACTTTCCATGCACAGAAAGAATTACAGGGGCACTTTTTTATAAACATTTCGTGAAGATTCTTCAACCAGAGCCAAAGATATAGGCATGTCAAAAAATGATTTTCCTATGCAAACATGGTCCTAACCTAAGTTCCCTTAAGTCTGTGCACATGTGCACCCCGACTGTCTCTGAGAGCGCCCTGGCCACTTCCAGGAGCAAAAGGGGCAAGAAAAAGACATTTTGCCATTGCCATGCGGCAAGTGTTTTAACACCTGCTGGGCACGTGTGAAAACTCCTCTGTCTAGTGTGGCAAGCTGCGCTGCAGGAAACCCAGGACCTACGCTGAAGACAAAGGGGATGCTGCTTCATTTAAGAATGGAGAATTTCTTCGCTATCTCCAAATCCGGCATGCAGTCACCACTGTTGTTACTAGTGGCGAGGCTTTACGTGAGGCCTCCCCGCTAGAGGATAGGCTCCTGACAGATCCCATAACACGTAAAGCGATCTCGCTCACTTATCGCAAACTAATTAACAACAAGCCTGATCCATTGGTACATCTCCGACAACTGCGGGAGACAGTCCTGGGATACTTAGAGGACGATGACTGGCGGGAAGCCCTTTCCTCCCCGAGGGACGTTGCCATCCCAATGCGTCTCCGACTCATTCAGCTCAGAATTCTACACAGAACTTATCTATCTGCACACATACTGGTCAGGATGGGTAGTCGACCGGCTCCTAGTTGCCTTAGAGGGTGAACATCAATGGGTACTTTCTTTCATATAATTTGGGGGTGTCCAAAGCTCCAGTCTTACTGGGGGAAAATTGCCTCCACTCTGGTGAGGGTCAGCGGGAAAGCTATCGTCCACTCCCCGCGACTATGTCTACTGAATGTGTGGGAAGCCCCAGACCTAACTCAAACAGAACGCACATGGGCGCCATTGGGATTTGTCCTGGCTAAGAGGATCGTGGCTCAGGGTTGGGGGACCGGAGTTCTACCTAAATACTCAAAATGGGCCAACGATATGGACAATGCCATGATCGCTGAGAAGGATGTGTTTAAACATAGAGGCTGTCCCGCAAAGTGGGATCACAAATGGGCGTAGTGGAACACATTCCATGGTGAAATTTGTATCTCTCCTTCAGTTGAATTGCGAAAAAATAAGGTGGTTCTTGATTCTCTTGATGTTTTAATGTCATATTACGATGCGATGTAATCTGTGAGCATGTTCATGTGGCCTTTTTATTATATGTTATTGCTGTGTGGCCATGTGTCCTGTCAATGTTCCATCACAACTGTTCAATAAAAAGCAAATTTAAAAAAAAAAGAATGGAGAATTTGAGGAGGCCAATCATGGGGAGTTTGAAATAAATGCGTTGAGGTGAATTATTTTGTTTAAGGACTTGGCAAATGCCTTTCTAACGAGCCTCTTTATCGTTCATTATCGCATAGGAGAGCTCCTTCAAATACGTGATTTCAGGATGCCTATGGAGCAAGTCTGGTTTTAGGGTTGTGCTGTGTGTTAAGTAGTTTTCAGGCGACAATAAAATGTCATGATAACTAATGTCCCTGCTGGAGACAGATGGATCTTTTTCTAATGACAGTTCTGACTTATTATAAAGTAGTGTAGAGGGTTAACAAGCCTTCTATCAAGACAGTGTACCATGCAAATCATAGAACTGTATTTATGTGGATAACTCAAGTCGCCACTGCTTTTGTCACAGAGCTCCTTTTTTTACTTGCAATCAGGGCCGACTTTAGTGCTGGTGGCGCCCTGTGCCACAATGATTGTTGGCGCCCCCCCAATGACCACCTCCACCACGGATTCTCTCACTAGCACCCTTTAACAGTGACCAAGTCTCCATAACCACACTCTCTCAGATGCATTGAATTAGTTATATAGCGCCACTCATACCAGTGTAGGGTGTCCGAGCACTTTGCGTCACACGCACATTACACAGAGACAATCAATCATAGGTGTGTAAATCAGTGTATAGGAAATGTTACATAAGACAAAGGACTAACAGTTTAGGAGTCACATGTCATCCATACTGGTAGGCAGTATAGTTTTTAGAGTGCTTGGTGTGGAGAAGCACAAACTCAGAGTCGAAAAAGAAACAGCATAGTTGGGAGTTTTCTTTAATAAGAATCGATTTCTAGCCAAATTAACCCTTTTTGCAACATCAATCAATGCTCTAATAATGTCTACTTTGCAGTGTGTATGCAGTTCTAGGATGAACATTATTACCTCACTATTCTATATTAGGACTTTAAGTTATAAATTGCAAGTAACAAAAGGATTTCTCTTTTCAAAGCAGTAACCTGCTGATCTGTTTACATCATACGCACTCTGTAATCTACTGGGTACACGTTCTTTGCAGCAGGCACATTAACCCTCTGCACTAACTTCACCGAAGTCAAAACCTCAACTATGCAAAATGCTCATCTCTCTCCAGGAAGATAATTAATCACACGACTTATCTTGACACTAATGTGAGGCCTGGTCATTGCGGGGGAAAGAAACGCTGCAGCAGGTGCTTCAAAAGAATAATAAACTTTCAAACACGGCGCCCCCAGGAAGCCAGCACCCGGTGCGGTGGCAGCGGTCGCACCGCCCTAAAGCCGGCCCTGCTTGCAATTCATAAATTATAATCCTAATATAGCACAGTGACGTATGAATTGTTATCAAGAGTTGCTTGCAAACTGCAAGGTACAGGTTAGAACTTTATACTTTTTTCCCAGGCTTTCATTATCCTAATGTTGATAAAAAGGGTTTGTTTGGGCGGACAAGTCTTATTAGTAATGCTAACCCCAGCCACTGGGGCCAATTCCAACCACTGGGGTTAATTTTAAATACTGAGTTTGTGCTTCTCCAGACCAAACACTCTTAAAATATACTGCCTACTAGTAACCTAGTGCTTGCAGGGGATGTGAATATTATTTATGATCCCCTGGTGACAACTTTGAACGTCATAGATAAGGAGGATGCCGAGAGGGGCATCCCAAGCCTAAGACAGAGTAAACTGGTCAAGAACGTGAAGGTAGCCTCCCAAGTTGCTCTCTTACAATCAAGTGTGGCCTTCGGCCTGTAATGGCCGCTCACCTTCCGACAAAGAGCCTAGATACACATTTAAAAGAGCCAATAGTTGAACCAGGATAGATTACATCCTGCTGGATGTACTTTTGTGGTGCAAATTTCTAGATATGGAGGCCATTGAGAGACTATATTGTGACCATAACGCTTTATCTCTAAAACTGTTGGACACATTTACTCCCCTCTAACCCCCCCCCCCGCACCCCCAGCAGAACACTCGATAAACCTAATAGTCATCAGTAATGATAGAAAGGAGGTCAAGTGGACTATGATAGAAAAGAGGAATGATATCCTGGCGCAACTTTACAATATTGTAGTTGACTCATTGTTGAATTAAAGTAAATGTTGCATGGAAGCCCAACCTATATTGGACATATTCATTAAACTAACGGCACAGGTTAAAAAGTGTTTTCTTTAAGACGGGCAAACCTAAGCTACTTAGGTCTAATAGGAATGAGTGGTATGATGAGCACTGCAAGGCAGCCAGGTCAGAACTGATGGCAGCTATTAAAACAGGGTTTAGGACTATGATTGCCATAAAAAGGAAAAATTATGACTCAGTCCAAAATGAGGCAAAAAGAAGTTGGCATGAGAGATTCTTGAGAGACCTGTATACTTCTGCACTAATCAAGGAGAGCAGACAGTTCTGGCACATATTAGCCAAAGGAACAAAAGATCTAACTGTAGAGGAAGATTACTATATCCAGCCACAATCCTGGGAAAACCACTTCAATTTGTTATTTGCAAAGGAGAACAACACAAGATTAAAGAGTAGTGAATTAACACCAGAGGACTTTTCTGACTGGGCAAGGGATGCAGATCTGACTTATCTTACCCTGGGAGAAACCCAGATGGCACCTGTAAACTATTTAATTTTTTTATATACAGGGAAGAACAGCACAAGACTGGAGAGTAGTGAATAAACACCAGAGGTCCTTCCTGACAGGGCAAGGGATTTATATACAAATAATTTTACTCTGGAAAAAACTCAGATGGCACTTGCTAAAATGAAGAAGGGCAAAGCCACAGGTTTAGATAAAATACCAGGTGAATTATACCTTTCCGAACATGAGATATGGAGCGTGATTCTTAAGCATAGTTTAAATGCGATCTTAAAGGGCGCAGCTATCCCAGACTCCTGTTTGGGGGCAGAAGTTATTCCAATACTTAAAAAGGGGAACAAAAGCTAAACTATAGGCCCATTAGCCTGATTGGCACGGCACAGAAACTATTTTGCAGGCATCTGCTGGAGAGGCTCCAAGACTGGATAAGGGAAGGGCAAATATTGTCTCCCTTACAAGGGGGCTTTAGAGAAAACACAAGCACTGTTGACCAATTGTTTAGATTTTTATTGATTTTATGGAAATATGTGATCATTAAGAAAAAACATGTATATGTTGTGTTTTTGGACTTGCAAACTGCCTTTGACCTATTTCCCGGCAAAAACTGTGGGAAATCTTACTCAAAACAAGGGTCCTGCATTATCTACTAGAGAACATTATTAGACTAAATAGGGATAACTATGCCTAAGTGAGATGGGGGAAGAATGGTGAATTGACCAACAAGATAAGGGTGAGCATGGGAGTGTGACAAGGAGTGTACTGGCACCTACACTGTTCACCCTATGTATTAATGGACTAATTGAAACAGTGTCCGATTGCAGAGGCAATCCTCTCAAACTAGCTGGTCAAGCTGTGGCATCTCTGCTTTTTGCTGATGACACCCTACTTATTTCTAGGATGCCAACGGGGCTCCAAAATTTACTGAATTGCTTCTTAGTATTGTGTGGGAAATTTGGGCTGGTAATTAATATAAGGAAAAACAAGTCTCTGGCCTTCAATGCTCACAAATTTTTTAGGGGGACTGTTAAAATAGGGGAAGCCAAATTAAAGTGGGTGATGCAATTTGACTGCCTGGGGGTCAGGTTGATGAACTCACTAACATGTGCCCCGCGAGTTGCAAAGAGCCATCTAACATTCCAACATGTATGTTCTGCCTACAGGCCTGCTGCCCTAGTTATTGAAGTCTATAAAGCCAGGGGCGTTGGAGCTGCAGGATATGGTGCAGAATTATGGGGCCACAACAATGTAGGCGTGATTGAAAAACCCAAGAATGTTTTTATGAGATCAGTCCTGGACCTTCCAAGAAATGCCCCTCTGATCCCTATGCGCTCGGATCTGGGTCTCAAAAATGCATTTCATGTGATTGGCTTTAGGCCGCTTGCTTTTTGGATTCAAGTTTGGTCATTCTCCACTCTCTCTGAGACCATCGCTGCTTGATGTGATGGCATTAAACACGAAAGAGAATGTCCCATTGCTTAAGTATATTAAGAGCTGGATGCTCAAACTGGGTCTGAGTGAGCTCTGGACCAAGCCAGAGAGTATTGAGAAAAGATCTTTGACGAAACTAAAAGAGAGATACTGGGACTATATTAACAACCTAAGGATAAATGGGGGAAGAACTGGGGACCTAGCAAGGAGGTTTCTGGATTTTAAGGATTATATGTCTCAAGAGGAGTTTTTAAACACCGTAGAACCTCCATTAGAAAAATCGCTGTTCTTAAAATTTAGATATGACATTTTGCCAGTCAATGAATTCTGTAGTCATTGGAATGATGCTAACATCTCGCCCACCTGTTCTGCCTGCTAGGCTGCCCAAGAAAATGAAGTAAATTTTTTGTTTCTTTGGCCTGAATATACTGCGATTCAACGAACCTGGCTATTCCCCATTTGTCGCATCTTTTCGATAAACCGCTAAAGACACTGGGGCAGATTTACAAGCCCAGTGCGCCACTTTTGTGCCGCCATTGCGTCACTTATGTGACTCAGCGGCGGTGCAAAACCAGCGTCATGCTACGGGGTATTTACAACGTGATGCATCTGGGAGATGCGTCATGTTGTAAAGCCCTGCGCCACATGTAGGCGTTCCGGCGCAGGGGGGGACGTTCTGGCGCAGGAACGCCTCCTAAAAGTGGCTGAGTGAAATCTACTAGATTTCACTCAGTCACTTTTAAGGCCATGCTGCGTCAAAACCCTGCGCCTGCTTGAAGCAGGCGTAAGGATTGACGCAGCATGTTAGAGATAGGGCACCCCCGACCCTTGCTGGAGCTGCGTCGCGCTTGCGACGCAACTCCAGCAATGCGCCGCCTTTCCGACGGGGGATGCGTTACGCATCTGCCCATCCGAGTGCCACTATTCGAATTCTAAGAACAGATTGCACCGAATGGTTAGTTTTTACCTTGGAACAGTTAACACAAAAAGCAGGGTGCCTGTATCACAGATACGCACAAGAGACACTGTCCTAAGATTCTAGAGGGGGTCTTATCCGTCGATTTTATATTAGAAAAGGGTTGAAAGTCATATGAGGGAAGCCATTGTTGATGGAAGAAGATGTCTCCCCAACCTAGTAAGATGGTACTACCAGGGTGGATTCAAACCTCCACGAAGCCTCGGCGAAAGGAGGCAGTTCTTACATGATCCAGATAATCTAAAAATACCTCAAAGTTACTTGGTTCTCACCTTTATTCTGAGTACTTTGGGTATGATTAAAAACAAATCGCTTGACGGGCATATACTGAGCACAATGGTTCAGACCGTTTGCTGTTCACCAACATGTTTCTGCCCACTAGAAAGCCTAACTGGTTGGGGTATTGTCAGGGCTGCAGGATCCCTATATTTATTTAGCCACTGGGCTTTTACAAATATATCTGCTAATAAGGGGATATTGCCACAAACCATCATACCTAATAATAATATCCTACCTTAATAATAATAATAATATAATAATAAAATGTTCACGTGGAAGACCTATACAGAACAGATAAATGAAAGTGAAATAGTATACCCTAGTCAAAGGAAAGAATTAGTATATTTGCTCCCCAAACCTGCATCTAGGTACGAAAGAGAGTTCTTTCTCTGATGTTTTATTGTTTCATTTAAATAAAATGAGCATTCCTATAGCTCACACCAGGTGAGCAAACATCATCACACTTGTGAGAATCACACAAAAAGAGAGAGAAGGTGATACATAATATTGCTAGGTGTCGCTTCTAGGGCACAGTGAAATGTAACCCTAATATCACATACTAATTGAAAGTTGTAAAATTGAATCAGCTATTAGTTAAATATGCCCAATTTTTGTTGTTGTTGTAGGCAGCCTACTGGGCATTATATATTACTAATTAGCATAAGCACAACAAATAATGATTACCATCTTACACTAAAGTTTAGGGGATACCACTATATTGGTCAAGGAGGGGGTGATGTCCTTTATAGTCACACTCTAGGTGTTTAGTTTGAAAAAGAGAAGTGGGAAGGGAGCAGGCAAAACTAACATCTCGAGAGAAGTGCAGTGGTTTTACATTAATTCTCATGTACTAATAATCACCCAAAAGAATGGTAAAACGGGGGAAGGGACTATTTTCTTTTTTTGGTTACCTGTCCTAAAATTGTGGGGGATATTCACAAGGAAGTGGCGGAGAGAGGCGTAATCCTTCTTGGCTTAATGCCTCTCTCCGCCACTTCGGAAAAGCAAGGCTGCACCATATTCACAAGGACATGGTGCAGCCTTGCTTTTCCCCCTGCGATGGCACTAAGTTTCACAACTTAGGGGCCGATTCCGATCCTGGAAAAACCGGGTACGAACCGTCGGTCGGAGCGTTTTCTCCGTCCGACTCGAACCCGGTAACAACACCATACAAACTTGCAAGTAGGATTCGTACGGAAACACCATTTCCGTACGAGTCGGAAAAAACACTGACCGACAGCAAAATACATACGAATGTGATCCGGGACACCGCAGACGTGACGTCCGGACGGAGTTAGGCATGTTTTTACATCCCAGCAAGTACGATTCGTACCGACAGCAGTCCGGACGGCAATATTTTTACGGCACCCAAAAAGTGCCGGAAAAGCGAAGTACGCCGCGATGCGAGCGGAATAGGGGGCGCGGTACGCGCCGTCCCCCCCCCAGCCCCCCGTATGTACGCGCCGTCCCCCCCAGCCCCCGTATGTATGCGCCGTCCCCCCAGCCCCCCTTCTGTATGCGCCGTCCCCCCCAGCCCCCGTATGTACGTGCCGTCCCCCCCAGCCCCCCGTATGTACGCACTGTCCCCCCCAGCCCCCCGTATGTACGCGCCGTACCCCCCCAGCCCCGCGGATGGACGCGCCGTACCCCCAGCCCCCCCGCGGATGGACGCGCCGTACCCCCAGCCCCCCCGTGGATGTACACAGCGTACCCCCAGCCCCCCCGCGGATGGACGCGCCGTACCCCCAGCCCCCCCGCGGATGGACGCGCCGTACCCCCAGCCCCCCCGCGGATGTACGCGCCGTACCCCCAGCCCCCCCGTGGATGGACGCACCGGACCCCCAGCCCCCCTGCGGATGGACGTGCCGTACCCCCAGCCAGCCCCCCGTGTGTATGGTGCGGACCCCCACCCCCGTAGGTACGGTGCAGACGCCCACCCTTGTATGTACGGCGCGTACCCCCACCCCCATAGGTACGGTGCGGACCCCCACCCCCGTAGGTACGGTGCTGACCCCCACCCCCGTAGGTACGGTGCGGACCCCCGGCACTACGCGTTGGAGTCTGCACCGTACCTACGGGGGTGGGGGTACGTGCCGTACATACACGGGTGGGGGTACGCGCCGTACCTACGGGGGTGGGGGTCCGCACCGTACCTATGGGGGTGGGGGTCCGCACCGTACCTACAGGGGTGGGGGTCCGCACCGTACCTACGGGGGTGGGAGTACGCGCCGTACATACACGGGTGGGGGTCCGCACCGTACACACGGGGGGCTGGCTGGGGGTACGGCGCGTCCATCCACGGGGGGCTGGGGGTACGGCGCGTACATCCGCGGGGCTGGGGGGGACGGCACGTACATACGGGGGGCTGGGGGGGTGTTCGGCGTGTACCGGGCACCTGTTTGGACGTCTCCATGGTTGCTATAGGAGTTCGCTCAGGACGGTCTTTTTACCATACGGTTGTAAAATCGGACGGACGGTACGAATCATACTTGCGCGCTCGGACTTCAGTTTTCAGATTCGTACGTAAAAATGTTTGGGGACGTGTCGGACACCTTTTCCGACCCGAGGACATGTCGGGGAATTTACCCAATGCAATTCGTATGGACTTTTTCACATACGAATCGTACTTGCCAGTTTGTACGGGACTTGTACGATTCGTACGGTAAAAAATCCAGATACGATTCGTACGGGGAATATTTTTCCAGGATCGGAATCGGCCCCTATGCGCCAACGCAGGCACCCTTGCACCAGAGTGCAATGGTGTCTGCAAGCAGGGAGGTTTGTTTATGTATAGGAAGTTGTCCCTTCCTGCACATAAACAAACCTAAAATGCCAGATTGTAATTTACATGTGTGCTGCTTCATGCAGCACACATGTAAGTTATAAAACGGCATTTTTAAAAAAAGGTTTGTTTATGTACAGGAAGGGACACCTTCCTGTACATAAACAAACCATGGCATTTTGCATTTTCCATGTGTGCTGGAAAAGGCAGAACACATGGAACATGCAAAAACGAGAAGAAATGAAGCATTTCTCCTCATATTGCCAACTTAAGACCAGGGTTTTCCTGGTCTTAAATTGGCGTTAGCTCCTATTTACGCTGCCCTTGTGAATAGGGGGCAGTGTAAATATCAATGAGTGTTGCGGTGGAATGCCCACCACAACATCAACTGCACGCCCCTTTCACGCTAAACACAGCGTGTAAGGGGGCCTATTCACAAGGCAGAGTTAAGACATGTTAAGTGGCTTAACGCTGCCTTGTGAATAAGGCGAGGCCCCTACCGCCACCACACGTTGTAGTGGCGATAGGGGCTTGAGAATATCTGTCTCGAAGAATAGAGGGAGTAGCCATCTCGAGTAACAGAGAAAGACTCAGGGGGATACTCTCAAGAACGTGCGATAATCATCCCCAAAATTTTTCATATCGCCATCAATCGCTGGAAAATAAATCTGTGTTAACGTCGTATTCTCAACCCGGCGGTAACATGCGATAGTTTCCCGATAACGCATCAAATGTCTGCGATAAAAGTATGGGGACGGTGATAAAAATCGAAACCCAAACGTGAAAAAAGTTGCAATGGGCTCAACTGCGATAAAAAATTCAGCGATAAGCAGCGCCAGGCCTGCAAGTCCCACAAGTTGGGCGGGAAAAATCACTATAAAAGCGGCAACAAAAAACACAAACAAAACACAAACGACTGCAATGCACCATGGAGGTAGCCGGAGCAAGTACAGAGGACATCCAGAACCCTACAAGCCCCACGGAGGACCAGCCTGGGACCTCGGGGTCAGGGAAGGGCATGGAGAAGAACCACGTTTCAGTCCGCAGGAAAAACAGATCCTCATTACGCAGGTGATAGAACACCACCACCAACTGTTCATCACCTCCACTGTGTCAATGGCAACTAAAAATACAATATGGCAGTCCATCTTGGTCAAGGTGAATGCAGTCGGAGTGAAGAGAAGGGAAGTGGACGACTACAAGAAGCGCTGGACTGATGTGAAGCGCAAAACCAAGCTGAAACTCGCAGCCAACCTGATAGCAGCAATGCACATTGGAGGTGGGAGTCGAGCAACACACCAGGAGCTGGATGAGATGGAGGAAATGGTGTCCCGAGTCATCATTGGGGAGACGGTGGCAGGAGTTGGTGGACCGGACACTGCACAACATGACCTGAGCCAACAGCAACAGGGTGAGTAATGACCAGGGACTGGGGGGATGGGGGGAGATGGGCACAATGGCACACATGCACAAGAGTCACAACTCGGATCAAGAGCCCAATTTACCCAAGTCTGCAACATCTCAGCACTGTATAAGCACAGAAGTGAAAGGCACACCGCCTGAAAGGGATAAGGGCCAGCCAAATCAGAGCTGAAGGGGCATCTCACCCACAATGCAGCACACACACATAAGAATCAGAGCACCTCAACATTGACAACAATGTGGTACAAACTGCAACACTTTCACAACAGAACAGAGGACACAACTGCTGCCGCTTGTGTGTAGAAAATGGCCATTCGCATTTGGCACAGCAGGAAACTGTGAGATGATAATGTACAAGTACAACCTCACATCCCTGATGGTGTAGAAATGTCAACTGTCCCGCATTAAATAGGCATCTCCTCACAAACAGTTACAATGTACATTATCATGCAGTCTGTTAGTGAACCTGTACAATGTGTGAACATACATGTAAACACAATGTCAATCTGCATCAAAACCTCCTGCAGAGCAGACCCAACAACTCAGCACTGATGATGAAGAGGACCTCCCCAACATCGACACCGACGCCCTCCAACAGCCCATGGACAGCTTCGGCACCCCACCTCCTGGAGCAGGGCAGCCCAGCTGCATTGAGGAGACCCCACCCCCTGCACAGACCACACAGCTGGAAGCACCCACTACCACACCTGTCTCCCAGGAACCCCAAGACCAACACATGGCATTCCAACGCCGTGTGTTAGGGTGCCAGGAGAAGATGGCTGATCAGCTGCGGGCGGGGTTCGACCTCATGGCAGCCAAACTAGATGCCATAAGTGGGTGTCTAAGTCCCATCAGGGACCACTTACAGTCCCTAATAGACACCCACTGTCAGCTCCATGCTCTCCAACAATCCATGGCTGACATCGCTGGAGTCATAATGACTCTGAGGCAAGAACAACTGTCTAGTCAGAGTGGCTCCAGCGATGTCAGCCGGGAGTTGGGACACATAAGGAGAATGATGGAGAGCTTGGAGCGGATGCAGGCAGAAAGAATGTTTGCCATGGCTGCACACCAGCGAGAGGTAGCTGTGATCTTCCATGTCTTGCAGATTCTCGTCATGGCATTGCCGCCACAAGGCCTGGCGCGGATGAATGCTGCTGCTATTACTCCATCCTCATCTCCGCCCCCTGATGTGTCACTGCCACACAGTGATGCAGACCAAGCACCACTACCCACATGTGAGGCACCTGACACATCAGAGGACCAAGATGATGATGAATCTGGCTTTGTTGTAAGAATGAAGTGGTAGCATTCATCTCCACCAAATGGCCTGTTTCAGCTTGTTTCTGCCCTAAGCATCATGCCCTGGAATAACACCTTCCACTGTCCCCCGATACACTCAGCGACACTCACCTTGGACCTCGACATGGACTGCCATATTTTGTTTGGCTACCAATGACACAGCAATCACACAGCGGAATGAAGTCCTCCACTTCCTATGAACGTCTTAATCCCTAAAGGACTCTAGCTGGCCCTCCACAGGGCAAGAATGTTAAGTGGGTTTTGCATGGCCCTGTACTGGTCCAGCTTCAACACTCCACTGAATGTGAATAAAACATTCTAATTCATACAGATGTGTCATGGCTATGATCAATCAAGTAGGAAAGTATGGGTGAATGTAGGGACAGTGACTCCACAAAAAGGTACTCCCTGGGTAATGCTATCAATGCACATGTAGGTGTGTCCTGAAACGCAGGCCTTCTTGGAGGTCATGGACTCCTTTGGTTTCCCTCAGTTGGTGAAGAGTCCTACGCACACAGCGGGACATACCCTGGATGGGATTTTCTCTAATGATCCTAGGATAAAGGTCATGGACCCTATTCCACTCTCTTGGTCTGACCATTTTGCCATCCCCTTTGTCCTGGAAATCTTGGTATCCCACCATGACCCTACCTTTAAGAATAGTGTGGAGTTGAAAAGAAACCTTAGAAAGATTAGTAAGGAGGATCTTCTTGTCAAACTCAGCAACTATTGCTGTCCCCCTCACACTGATGTCAATGCCGTTTATGACGAGTTCACCAACAGGTTAACGACAGCCTTGCACTCTCTTGCCCCTCTTGAGAAGCATTATATGGCAAGAAAGCGCCCTTCAGCCCCATGGTTTTCTGAGAGGTTGAGAAAGCTTAGACAGGTTTGCCAACATCAGGAAAGAAAGTGGCGCATGGACCTTACTACAGCTGAAAGGGATATGCATAAACTCAGGCTAAGGGAATATAAGCAAGCTGTTAATGAGGAAAGGGTCTCCTACTATACAATGATGACGGAATCTATTAGATCCCCTAGGGAACTTTTCACTATGATCAATTCCCTTTTAGCCCCCTCAACTAGTGGTAAAACCGAGGTCTCTCAGGACCTTAGTGATAAAATGGCAGATTTCTTTTATGCCAAAATTAAGTACATTTACTCCTCTTTGGAGAAGTTAAACTCTGTGGGAGCTAAAACGAATCCCCTATCTGATCCTCTGGTAGCACCCCTGAAGGACTGCCGTTTGTGCTCCTTTGCTCCTATTCTTCAAGAGGATACTGAGTTGTTGTTAAGTGGGATTAGATCTAGCTCTCCACTCGAACCTTGTCCTCTTAAGATTTTGAAATTGGGAAGCGTGTCCATTGTACCTCCTTTGACCACGATCCTCAATACCGTTATCTCCTCTGGCCAATTTCCCACCACATGGAAAACGGCGGTGGTAAAACCTCTGTTAAAGAAGGCCTTTCTTTACCCGACAGAATTAAAAAACTATCGGCCTATTTCCCTACTGCCCGTTCCAGCCAAGATCTTGGAAAAACATCTTAACTGTCATCTCAGTTCTTACTTGGAGGAACACCAACTGCTTGATGGCTCGCAGCATGGTTTCAGGAGTGAACACAGTTCGGAGATGGCATTAACCATTGTCCTTAACAACATCCGACAACAGGTTGATGCTGGTCATACCACCCTACTGATCCTCCTGGACCTGAATGCAGCCTTCGACACAATCTCTCCTTATAGACTGGTGGGCAGGCTTCGGGAAATTGGGATAGAGGACTCTGCACTCAATGTGCTTTCATCGTTCCTCTTGAATCGCTCACAAAGAGTTAAGATGGGCCAATTTCTCTCTGCCCCTAAACAACTGTTCTGTGGAGTCGCCCAGGGATCCCCATTGAGTCCTACCCTCTTAAATATTTTTCTTAGCCCCGCTCGCCACCGTGGTAATGTCTTTTGGCCTAGAAGTGCTTTCCTACGCTGATGACACTCAGATTTTGATTTCACATCACTGAGAGTGTCTCAGCTTCAGCGGTAAATTTTAAAAACTGCATGCTGGCGGTGGCTGCATGGATGGTTGAGAACTACTTAAGACTCAATGGGGATAAAACGGAGGTCCTAATTTTCAGAGACAAGATGGATATCTGGTCAGAGGCTTGGTGGCCTGATTCTCTTGGATCTTGCCTCAGCCCCTGTCTTAATGCCAAGAATTTAGGAATTATTGTGGACTCCTCTCTTTCCCTGGGCTCACAAATAAATAGAACTGTTTCTACCTGTTTTGGAATGATGCGGACTCTCAGGAAGATCTTCCGTTTTCTTTCCCTTACATCGTGGAAGCAGGCAGTGGTGGCCCTTGTGGTGTCTAGGTTAGACTACTGCAATGCCCTTTACTTAGGGATAAACAAGGGACTTCTTCATCGACTTCAATTGGTGCAGAATGCCGCCGCTAGGCTGGTGATGGGTCTCCCTAAATTCCATTCAGTTTCAGCTACCATCAGAAGCCTGCACTGGCTCCTGTTGGGGAGGAGAATTGTTGTCAAAGCCTTATGTCTGATTCACAAGGCCGTCCACAATAAGGGGTCAGAAGGCATTAACAAAATGTTTCAAAGATATCTTCCCGGCAAGGACTTGAGATCTGCAAGCAAGAACCGGGTAATAGTTCCCAGGGTTAGGAAAGCCAGGTGGGGGGGAGGGCTTTCTCGTTGATAGGGGCTAATCTGTGGAATTCCCTTCCTTCCCCAATTTCCACTCTGGAAACCCATTCATTTTTTCAAAAGTCCTTGAAGACCTTGCTTTTCACCTGTCCTACTTCTTTCCCTGCCTTAACCTTTAAGCTCTGAACTCTATAGACATCTCTTACTTTGATCTCTTGCTGCAGCGCCTTGACGCCCCAGGGCTAAGTTCGCGCTCTACAAAACTTATATTCATTCATTCATGTATGGCTGTGACGCAGATAGGCAGTGAGACACTCATTGTCCTTCAAATCAACACTCATCACAGTTGAATACAAGTGAAGGTGCGTAGACTTCATTAGCATATGCGTGTCAGTGCGGCAAGATAAGTGCCACAACATGCAGATCAATGGAGCACTATGTCAGAATGAGGAACATTGCCAAGCGCCGCTGTCCATTCCGGGAGAGTGCCTCACCTTTCACAGGTGTGTGTTAACCCGCGTTGTTGTCCGCTCATGTATTCGGAGTCCAGGCGAATGCAGCCATGTCCACTGTTGTCGTGGGATATGTAACCAGATCTCCAAGATGCAACAAGATGTTGGGAAATGTGCAATGGGTTCCAATCTGTTGTGGCTGCAGGTACGTAGTTACTCGGCCATGAAAGCGATTGCAGCTTCGTAGGCTATCATTTCCAACATGAAGTCGTTGTCGACTTCATCAAACAGGACGGCGAGGTGATCCATTAGCAGGTCCAGACAGATGTGCTGCGTCCACCCCCTTTCACCAATTAGCACTACAACCCAATTGGGGAGCAGTTCAATGTGGTCACTGCACACGAGGAGTTGTTCAATCTCCCAGGTCTAGCTGCCAGCATGTATGCCAATTATCAAGGCATCCCATAATCAGTTATCACGGTGACACTGCTGGTCGTGGGCCAGCAGGGGGCGCACACACATGTCAAAATCCAGTTCAGTTACCGTCCTGTTGGATAGGCAGACATCCATGGACCACTCGAATATGCACGATTGACAATGCAAAATAGGCTGAACGCAGGTGACGTTGGCAAGGCGGAAGCGTAGCCGGTAACTGATCCGCAGCACTGCCAATGGCAGTGCCCCCAGTAAAAGCAGCATACGTGCACGGTACAGTTCCATGTGACAGGGGTTGTGCATGTGTCCGGGATCTTCTGCCATTGCGTTAGTGGCTCTGGTTGAAGCAGCACTGTTCTGACCTGCGCCAGTTCTGTGGATGAAATGTCACAGCTCCGATTAATGAGTTGTTTTAGTGTGCAACGGTTGTACGCCTGGGATGGTGCGGGAGTAAGTGTGAAGGCCATTCCATGCAAGGTAACTTCGAGGAAGGACTTTGGTGTGTGGGATGTGTATACGTTGGTCTTTCGACGGGCTGTGCGTAGTGTGGGAGTCGTCATCAGCTGCTATAGTATCTGTCAGGGGGTGCCAGGCACATGCAATTCTGAGGTCGGAGGTGCAGATGTGCTTCCGCCTGATAGTTCATACAAAGGAGCTTTCATCCCTAATGTTAGTTTGTCATCTGCTTGCATTCAGGAAATGTGATGTGGCTTGTTGGGGAAGAGGTGGGATGTGTGCGACTTTGGGATTCATGTTTGACATGTCTTGCATGTGGCAAATGAGCGGCATCACTGTGTGTTACGTTGCCTCACCTCTGCTCCTCCCTCCCCCTGAGCTTATTTACTTGTGTGCGCTACACGGTTGCATCACTTGCACTCCTACGGCACTCTCATACCTGTCTGCGCATGTCCATAAGCCTGACAACGACACTGTGATGATGGCCGTTGAAGGTGGGCGGCCACGTGAGTGTAGGCCTATGGTAAGGATAGGGCGGACACAGATGTAGAGTTCATGACTGGCTGAACTCATGCTGCGAATAAGGCTAGGCATTTGGCTCATGCTGCGGCAATACAGATACACACAACACTTGGCATGTATGAGCCAAGACCCCGTGCAGTCTTGCACTCCTTCAATTCTCCGTTTGTGTGAGCCCGCCTTCTGGGTGCATGCTACATTGCAACATTGTCGATTGCGGGCCGAGTGGCGTCAACAATACAACAGACACACGCATTAGTTATTTCCTTGTCCAGGCCAGAACTGAACCACGCCCAGAGCCCCTGGAAAATTCTTCACACCCCTACGCTGGACTTGCATACGCCGGCACAGCCCACCCCACTTACGCTTACAGGGGGGACAACAAAGCTACATGTCCAAGGTCTTACCCACTGCTTGAGGTGACATGGTTGTGTCCGCTGTCCACAGCACAATGTAATGTGGTAGGGTCCGGGGCCGGATCACTGAGGAAATATCGAGAAGAAGAATATCAAATTGCCAAAATATCGAAGGAAAAATATGGAATGCCAAAATATCGAAGCCCTATCTCCAAACACGTAAGTACAAAAATATAGAATCATAAATATCATTGTAAAAAAAATAGTTAGTCACAATATCGAATTTTTTTAAATGTCTTAAAATTAATGTAAAATTATTGAAATAAAACATATAATTAACTGAAATATACTTAAAAATACTTAAATTACTTTATAATTAATAAATAATTAATGTAAGTAAAAAAAATAATAATACATATATATTAACGTAATATTTATTAAAAAAATGCAATATTTTTTGCGTAGGATAACTGGCGGGTAAAATTTACTATTACCACTCCAGTAAGTGCAATAGTAGGGAAAACGTTGGATAGCGGGAGGGTAAAAATTACTATTCCCACTCCAGAGAGTGCAACAGTAGGGAAAGCGTTGGATAGCGGGAGAGTAATAATTAGTATTCCCACTCCAGACAGTGTAATAATAGGGAAAGCATTGGATAGCGTAGGGGTAAAAATTATTATTCACACTCCAGAGAGTGCAACAGTATGGAAAGCGTTGGATAGCGGGAGGGTAAAATTTACCATTCCAACTCCAGTGAGTTCAACAGTAGGGAAAGCATTGGATAGCGTAGGGGTAAAAATTACTATTCCTACTCCAAAGAGTAAAACAGTAGGGAAAGCGTTGGATAGAGTAGGGTTAAAAATTACTATTCCCACCCCAGAGAGTGCAACAGTAGGGAAAGCGTTGGATAGCGTAGGGGTAAAAATTACTATTCCCACTTCAGAGAGTGCAACAGTAGGGAAAGCGTTGGATAGCTGGAGGGCAAAATGTACTATTCCCACTCCAGTGAGTGCAACAGTAGGGAAAACGTCAGATGGCGTAGGGGTAAAAATTACTATTCCCACTCCAAAGAGTGCAACAGTAGGGAAAGCGTTGGATAGCGTAGGGGTAAAAATTACTATTCCCACTCCAGAGAGTGCAACAGTAGGGAAAGCGTTGGATAGCGTAGGGGTAAAAATTACTATTCCCACTCCAAAGAGTGCAACAGTAGGGAAAGCGTTGGATAGCGTACGGGTAAAAATTACTATTCCCACTCCAGTGAGTGCAACTGTAGGGTAAGCGTTGGATAGCGTAGGGGTAAAAATTACTATTCCCACTCCAGAGAGTGCAACAGTAGGGAAAGCGTTGGATAGCGGGAGGGTAAAAATGACTATTCCCACTCCAAAGAGTGCAACAGTAGGGAAAGCGTTGGATAGCGTAGGGGTACAAATTACTATTCCCACTCCAAAGAGTGCAACAGTAGGGAAAGCGTTGGATAGCGTAGGGGTAAAAATTACTATTCCCACTCCAGAGAGTGCAACAGTTGGGAAAGCGTTGGATATCGGGAGGGTAAAATTTACTATTCCCACTCCAGTGAGTGCAACTCTAGGGTAAGCGTTGGATACCGTAGGGGTAAAAATTATTATTCCCACTCCAGCGAGTGCAATAGTAGGGAAAGCGTTGGATAGCGTAGGGGTAAAAATTACTATTCCCACTCCAGTGAGTGCAATAGTAGGGAAAATAATAATTTAATATTTTATTAAAAATAAATAAATTATTAATACCAAATAAAAATATTAAAATTAATTACCAATCACACAATATTTAATAATTAATTTATTATAAATAACAATGTTTTTTTTATTAATAACCTATTAATAATTAATTAACAACCAATTAATTTTCTATACCAAAAATTAATAAATAAAATTAATACCAATTAATAATTAATTAGCAATATACAAAAATTATTTCAATAATTAATTATTTACAATTAAATTAATTCCCACCATATTCCCCTATAAACCCACAACCCGCTACAAATAATAAATTCATACAATTAACATAATTATAAATTAAACAATTAATACTAATTAATTACCAATTAATAATTAATCAACAACCAATTAATTTTCAATACCAATTAATAATTACCTAATAACAATTAAATTACTTCCCACCCTATTCCCCTATAAAGCCACAACCCGCTACAGAAGTAAAACGCAAAATTAAATTAAAAATAATTAATAATTCCTAAAAATTATTATTTAATGTACTATAATTAAATTACTTCCCACCCTAATCCCCTATAAACCCACAACTCGCTACGGAATTAAATTACACAAAAATTAAATAACATACAATTCATTACTTTAAAAATATTCAAACATACATTCCAAAATGTATACATACTTTTAACACATATACTAACACTTAAAACACTATAAAAAAATCGATATTTTTAACAACTATATTATGACTGTCGATATTACTTACTTCTATATCATTTAAATCGATATTTTATTTCTTACCTGATTTTTGATATTCTTCACCACTATATTTTGGCAATTCGATATTCTGTCCATTCTATATTAAAAACTCTATATTCTGTACTATCGATATTTCGAATTCGATATGATGTCTGTTTACCTCGGGGCCATCATGCATACATAATGACCACACGGAACTGGCTACGGGCACGTGCGCCCGGCCCATTTTTATTACCAGGGTGACATGTCCAGTGACGCCTGTGCTGGATGGGTGTGGGGTGCGGTTAAGCCAGCCCTCAGGGAGTGGTTGGTGCTGGCAACAACTAGAACAGTGATCATCGGATCACACACACAAATTGAATCAAAAAGAGTCCATGACTTGTGGTGCACTGAGTTAGTGGCACCAGATGCACTGCAGCCAGCACGGCCTACCGCCACATGGCGATGACTTGAGATGCATTGAGGTAGGGGCACCAGATCTGGAATCACACACAAAAGATTCAATCATAAAGGGTCCATGACTTGTGGCGCACTGAGTTACTGGCACCGGATGCACTACGGCTGGCACGGGCTATCCACCACGTGGCGATGACTTGAGCTGCACTGAGGTAGGGGCACCAGAGCTGAGCGTGCTCATGTGAAGAAATTGTTAATGATTGTGTCCCTTCAGGATTGTGCTGCTGCAGCTGCAGTGGGGTGTTGTACCTGCCTCATCATCATCATCGTCCCAAGTCTTCACCACAGCCTGAGGTGACATTGTTGCATCAGCTGTCCACAGCACTGAGTTGGTGGCACCTGAAGAGCTGAGCAGGGTATCAAGCTGATGATGGCATCCAAGACAGGTGTGAGCAACTTTGATAGGCTGGCTGTAAGACTCCTCCGACTCTGGCAGTTGTTGGTTGGAGGTGGTCCTGGTGGTGGTGGCGTGTGCGCAGCCAGTAATGATGGCGTGTCCTTGCAGGTCATGATTGGATTTGATATTTGTGAGTCCTGCTGACCGCAGTGTAGGCCGGAGGCAGCGGTCAGCAAGGGCCCACAGCCATGTGGCGTTGACTTGAGCTGCACAGAGCTGGTGGCACCTGATGAGCTCAGCGTGTGCGCAGCCAGCGATGATGGCGTGTCCTTGCAGGTTACAGTTGGATTTGATATGTGTGAGCCCTGCTGACCGCAGTGTAGGCCGGAGGCAGGGGTCAGCAAGGTTCCACAGCCATGTGCCATTGACTTGAGCTGCACAGGGTTAGTTGCACCTGAAGCGCTCAGCGGGTGCGCAGCCTGCGGTGATTCATCGTCCGGGCGGGCTGCACTGAAAGCAATGTATGTTGCCTACTGGACTTTGCCATAAATAAACCAAGACTCGATTTGAATTGGGGGACCTGTTGACCGTAGTGTAGGCCGAAGGCAGTAGTCAGCACACACATAACTCTGCGGTGCTGTGCCGCTGGGTGCGCTGGGGGCCTGTGTCACAGGAGCCAGCGATCAGCTGAGGAGGCTGGCGGTCATGGCGGCAGACTCATGGAGGGGTGAGGGATGCCACCCTGGCAGACGTGTTGGCAATCCCGGAAGTGAAACACGCCCAGAGCCCCAGCCTCTTTATTCACACTCCTACGCTGGACTTGCGTTCGCCGGACCAGCCCACTCCGCTTACGCTTACAGGGGAGGACGACAAAGCTACATGACCGAGGTCTTCCCCACTGCCTGAGGTAACATGTTTGCGTCCACTGTCCACAACACTACAAACACCAGCAGTATATGTCCACATGGACATGTCTGTGCTCTGCATGCTGAAGTCTGTCCAGCACATCACCGCCACACTTGGCATTGTGTATATTCTTTTTCATGGGTGACTTGCCTCCTTCACACACACTTGGTTCCCACTTCTCCCCACATTCTGCAATTGTGTGGCTGAGGGGCCATGCCGTTTTTGGAATGTCAGCTGTTTTGTTCTGCGCTGCCTCGGTGGTAGTCTGGGGGGGAGGCCTGGGGGTGGTGGCGGTGGGTGTTGTGGCCCTCTTGTGTCTCAGGGCTGCATGATCAGTAGCTCCATGACATGTGTTGGTCTTCAGATGTGGCTTTGGGCTGGGCTCCCTTTCATACTACAGGTTGTCGTCTTGCTTAACACCAGTAAAAGGCAGGTGTTAAATCCCTGATGCGCCTTTTCGCCTGTTTTTGGATCGCATCGCAGATCTGGCTGGTCATTTAGAATATCGCGTAGTGGTGTTTTCGTGTGTTTTTGCACGGGAACTCCTACTCTGCATATTATTAGTGTTAGTTGTCGCTCTCATCCGTGGCGATGTTTTTTGTGGCAGCTATTGCTGGAAAACTGGCGATATAGGCAGTTTGCACCAGCTTGAGAATAGGGCAAAAAACCTATTGCCACTTTTGCTGCGCTAAAGTGCCGATAAATCGGCGATATGTCCTTGAGAATATTCCCCTCAGTGTAAAGGTCTCAATTTTATGTACTAGTTATGCATTTGAGGAATAGTGTTACGTACTTCAGACATTAGGCGCAATCATGCAGTTGTGAAATCTTGTTGCAAAACCTCGGTGCGAAAATATTTTACACAGGATACCACATATAGGTGGTAGTTCACTATCAACTACACACATACACTCCAACGGGGAGGAAAAAAGCAAATTGGTACAGCTGGCTGCCGCCATTGGCCAAATTTCAGGACATTTAACGGCTGGATTCAATGCGTGCAGGAGATATGTATCCTAGGAAAGAGAGCAGGTCGATGGTGCCACAATCCCAACTCTCCCAAAATCTCCTTACTACATCAAAAGGTTCACCACCCTGGTGGACCTAGGTGTTCCTACTCCATGCCGCTGGTATAGTGAGATGGGAACTCGAGGTCTTCTTTGTAGTTTCTCGACCAGCATGTAGTGGCTGCGTGTACATGCTGCGACATGGAACATACCGCCCGCAAGTATTGATAGGAAGTGTAATTCACTAACAATGCTGCTCGGTCTGCGATACAGATAATGCAGAGGAAAGACGGGGATTTGTTCTGGGTTTCCCTAGTCAGCATAAAGTGCACCTGTTGGTGATTGTTTTTTGGACAGAAAACCAAAGGGAGGATGAACATTGTTTTGTCAGAAGGTTGAGAATGAAAACCTTATGCTCTCATGTTTATGTCATTTCCAGAAAGCAGTATTATTGGAGCACTGGTCAGACCATGATAGTGATGTGTGCGTTACATATGTTTATATCATTATGCTGATAAACTAGCCCATAATATATCATCATTAAATCCAAACTGGTCTGTCTTCAATCTATGTACCCATCTTTGTTCAAAAATCAAAAGGGCCTTTGTCATGTCTTGATGGCAGGCTTTTCGTTTTTCCAAGACAAACCATTCAAGGTCGTCAGCATGGTGACCTTTTTCAATGTAATGAGATGTGAGTTTAATAGCCTCTCTCTTGCATCTGATGGTTCTCTGGTGTTTGGAGATCCTAATCCGCACTTTTCTGGTTGTCATGCAAATGTAGATCAAACCACAGGGACATTTGATCAGGCATACCACGTTTGTAGTGTTGCAGTTTGTGAGTGATTTAAAATGCCATGGTGTTGGGCGACCCAGGTCAAGTTCTTTTACTCTTTTTGTAAAGGGGTAGACACTGCACCCACCAAAGGGGGTATGCCCCATGGGCGGAGGGACATCCCAGTGTGGATTGATTCTCATCCTTATCCTTCTGTTTTGGTCTGGTATGTACTAGCATAACCTTTATGTTCCTAGCTCTCCAGAAGGAAAACATTGGCTTAGCCATAGTCTGGCCCCCAGATACAAGAATATCCCATTTCTTATAAATCATTTTTGGAGCTTCTTAGATAGAGTCCCTTATGTGGAGACACAGATCAAGCTGTCGCTGGTTTTGCATTCCTTTGATAGTCATTCATGTTAGAACAGTTATGTCTAAGGCGCAGGAATTGACCCACTGACAGGTTTTCTCTGAGGCCACGTGGGTGGTTGCTTTCGAACTGCAGGAGATTGTTCCGGTCAGTCGGTTTGTAGAAAATTTCACTGGTTATTTCACCATCTTTCTCTTCCATCAGTAAGCCTAGGAAAGATAACTCATCCCCTCCTATCGTGAGGGTAAAATGTAGGAAGGGGTCCTGTGCAGTTAGCCGTTTACCAAACCGTATGATCAGTAGGACATCGTCTCTATATCGTTTCCATAGTCTTATTTTTCACTGTAGGGATTGTCTTCATGTTGGATAGCCTCTGTTTTGAACGCATGTACATACAACCAGGCTAAACTGGGGGCAAAGGTACTTCCCATTGAGGTACCGTGTACCTGAAGGTAGTAAACCCCTTCAAACTCAAAGAAATTGTGAGTGCTAGGTGGGCCATGTCCATAATAAATTCAGGCTGTATGATTGAATTTTAGTGAGTCTCTTCTAGGATCTTGTTTACCACCTCTAAAGTTGCTTCTTGTGGAATATTGGTGTAGACTGACTCAACATCCATGGAAATCAGTATTTCTCTGGTCTTGTCAAAGGGGATATCTTTTATCAAGTTAAGTACATCCTTAGTATCCTGAAGGAAAGTAGGCATCTTCTTCACAAGTGGACGAAAAAATACATCCAAAAGTGCAACAGTGGTTCGAGGTTGATCCAATGCCTGACACAATTGGTCGACCTTGTGGAGGATTTTTATTTTTGTGTACCTTTGGCAAGGTGTAAAAGTAAGGGACCAGGGGTTGTCTTTGAATCAGAAAATCACACCCATGTTTAGTGATTCATCTGTTGTCTAAGCCTTTATTGACAAGAAAAGAGATATCCCCTTGTACATAACTAGTGAGATCCTTTGTTAGTAACTTATAGTGATGATTGTTACTTAGCAGGCGTAAATATTCCTGCCTATACATTTCCTTAGGGAGCATAACAATCGCTCCCTCTTTATCTGCCGGTTTTATCACAATTGATTTATCATCAGCCAGTGTTCTGCATTACTGGTGTTGTGAAATCCCATTCTGTGGGCTCTTCCTATTCTATCCAGTCCTAAATGTACTGCTTTTTCAAAAGCCAGGACTTCAGGTGGTATCATGGATGTCAGTGGAACACAGGTGGGTTTCTATCACAACCCTGTATTTTCTTCACAATTGTAGAGAGGGTGATCCTGGAAGAAAACCATAAGCCTCACCTTTTGTAAAAAAAAATCCACTTCTTCCTGTGTCAATTTAAACAAATCAATTTTTGGTGTCGGTACATAATCAAGGCCTTTATAAAGGACAGTTCTCTCTATCTGGTTCAGTGTTTGTTCGCTCAGATTGATTACTATGTCCTCATTGTTTTCTTCTTCTACGTCCTGCTTGTGCTCAGCATCTCTTCTCGAGATGTATTCCCTTTCTGGGGAGAGTCCCTGTTTTGCCAGTATACCTATTTTTTCCTTTCTCATCCTCTCATTCGACTCCTCTTTAAAAAAGGGGCTGGTAGATTGTTGTGGTAGTACCATAGCATCGTCTGAGGTGGGGGGGTTATAGAAAAGGAGCAGGTCCATAGCGAGGAGGAACCCCACAACTAGGCCTCAAGGGCTAAGGGTTTTCATGGGGAAACTGGGGATGCCCTACAGAAGTGTTAGGAAAGGGGAAACCTCTCTGTCATTAGAGACTCTCTGGTTCCACCTTTTCCCTCTCCTCTGGTGGTTCTCTCCTCATGTATTCCTATCTGAGTCAGATTAGGTGCTGTATCGGGTGGATGATTCTGAGTCAGAGGGGGTTCACGGGACAAAGTCACCCTTAGAATAAGGGTAAATGATTTAGTGAGAGAATTTATTTAGATCCTTTTTAAATTTAGAAATTTTCTGTTGGGTTAGGTATTCCCTAAATTCTGAAATCACTTTATTAGTTTCCTTGAGTTTCTTTTTGAAGACCGCCAAACTTATCCCTGACTTTAAGGTAGTCTCACATGCCTTTATCTGAATGAGAAGGGCTTCAGATAGCCTCTTTGCTGTTGCTTTTGCACCTTCAGGCTATAAGGGACCAGTCTTTCATAAATTCCTTAACATCTAAGAAAATTATGGTTGCTATCAATCCATTGGGAGCAGAGTTGGAACGTAGGAGAAGTGTGGCTCACTGGTTAGAGCAGGCAGACCAGGGTTCAATTCCCGACGCGGCAGGGTCTTGAGCTCAAATGTCCATGGACTCGATAATTCTCGCTTCGGTGCCTGACCTAATCATGGGTTCACACTCTGCAACTCTGGGCATTAAGCTTGCTTAATCTCCACAACGGCCCCCCGCGGCGGGATGCCTGGCTTTCACCTTGGGGATGCCCTGTAGGGGCTATCTCACAGGGAAAAGCCAGGACGGGTTCCCAAGGCAAGCGCGGAGATACCCCTTCGGGGGTCGATTCAGGCGCTATATAAGAAAACATAATAATAATAATAATAATAATAGGTATTCGGTGAGGACTGCCCCATGGAGCAGTGTTTTAAGTTGAGACTTCTTGATCTCTACCAAAGAATCACACTCACCCAGCTGGGTAACAGTCTGCACTTACATAGTGTCACCCAACATTGATGGTGCCAAAAGAATTGTGGACACCTCGTCATCGTCAAAGATTAAACCTTGCATTCTCAAGTGTAAGTTAAGGTCCCGCAACTTGGGGTGAGTAAAAAGGTGTATCTTTATTTGTTATTCAATATTGTTTTACAAACAGATAAAGCCTCTCACAACCTATCGGTTGTACTACAAACCGATATCGCAAAGGGAGAGGGGGGAGGAGAGAGCACCCATGCATTCCTTCTGTACATGAAACAGCTAACACAAAAAGCAGGGTGCCTGTATCACGGATGCACACAAGAGACTCCATCCTAAGATTCTAGAGGGGGTCTTCTCTGTTGATTTTATATTAGAAAAGGGTTGAATGTCATATGAGGGAAGCCATCCTTAATGGAAAAAGATGTCTCACACACATATTAGTGTCATGCTTCATCATAGACATCCTCTCCCCAACCTGGTAAGATGGTACTACCAGGACGGTCTCAAACCTCCATGAAGACTCTACAGAAGGAGGGAGTTCTTACATAAAACTTCCTGGATAGAAATGGGCTCCAGATACTCTAAAAATACCTCAAATTTACTCGGTTGTCAAATTTATTTGTGAGTACTTTGTGTATGATAAAAAACAAATCGCTCGGCGGGAATACTGAGCACAATGGTACAGACCTTTCTGCTCATCTCCAATCTAATCTCTGATTCTGATGAGCTTTCATGGTTTTTGTTTAAACCGAATAAAGATATTTCTACTACTACTCCTACTGCCTGCCAGTATGGATGACATGTGAGTCCTATATCCTTTAATCCTCATTGTCTTATGTAACAAAACAATTTCTGTATACTGATTTACACACATATGATTCACTGTCTCTGTATAATGTATGTGTGTGACGTAAAGTGCTCTGACACTCTACACTGGTATGAGTAGTGCTATACAACAAATTATTGGTGTGTGAGAGAGGGTACTTGAGAGATGAAGTACACTGTTGGAAGGTGGTAGTGAGGTAGTGAGGGAATCCATGAAGAAGGAGGTGTTTGGGGGGGTCGATAAGAAAGAGAGTTGCACGTTTATGCACTATGGAAGTAGTGTGTTGCTCATCGTGGAGATATACCAATAATGTCATGAGCTCAAGGTTTGATAGTGCTGCTTTTAAAAGTTTTGTACTTGTCTCATTCCAATTAATAAGTCAGTTGGCATTTTTGATATATTTATTTCATTTTTTGTTTTAACAAAATGTAATTAAATTCTTTGCAAAAAAAACAAATATATATATATATATATATATATATATATATATATATATATTCACTGAAAAAACCATAGGTTTCACACATGTTATAGTTAGCTGGACATTTTACTGATAAAAAACCAATGAAATTCCCCCGTTATAGTTACTGTAGGCAACTATAACTCACGCGACCGCAATCCTCTGCTGATGCTAATACTGTATTTAGACACTTATTTGCCCATATCTTCTTCCATTAAATTTTAGCTATACATATATTACAAATATTTTTTTTTCATAAAGACACATATGTCATCAGCAGAGGATTACGGTCGCGTGAGTTATAGTTGCCTACAGTAACTATAACGGGGGAATTTCATTGGTTTTTTATCAGTAAAATGTCCAGCTAACTATAACATGTGTGAAACCTATGGTTTTTTCAGTGAATTAGCAAGGTTTTTTAAATGCTATTTCCTAACTATAACGTGTGTGAAACCTATGGTTTTTTCAGTGAATTTGTACGGTTTTTTAAATGCTAAGTTACTTTACGCCATTTGTGGCGTGCGCGCCCACTTAACGCAGTTCGTTCCGTGCACGGTTTTTATCAACTTTAATAAGCCCTGTACATTTGGTGGCCTTCGGCCACCAAAAGCACAGGGGGTGAGGTCAATGTGGATAGTGTTTTTTTTATTTCGATTTTATAATTTCATGTTGCCAAAATTACGTTTTTTTTTCTCTATTAATAAGCCCTGCACATTTGGTGGCCTGCGGCCACCAAAAGCACAGGGGGTGGGGTAAGTGTGGATAGTGTTTTTTTTATTTTTATTTTTTTACCGTAAGCGTACGGTAAGCTTACGGTAAGCGTACGGTAAGCGTACGGTAAGCGTACCCCGCGAAATTGCCGAAAAAAAAATAAAACCGTTTTTGCTCTTGGGGGATGTTTGGGGACTCCCTCAACATGACTATGTGGGAGGGAGTTGTCAAAACAGCCCCGTAACATGTTTTTGGCCATCATGTTTGATAAACAACACTCAGTGCGAGAGACAAAATGGCGGACGCCGCTTCCTGGTTTCGGCCGATTCGAATGTTTACTAAGATCTAAGAGCCAATCAGAATCGCGCTCGCGCACGCCACCGTAAGCTTACGGTAAGCGTACGGTAAGCGTACGGTAAGCGTACCGTAAGCGGGCTCAGATATATATATTGATTTAAAGGCTATTTTCTCAGAATCTACTGAACAGATTTACACCAAACCTACAAAAGGCACTTCCTTGACCTAGGGACTACCTCTCTGCCAAATTTCTAGTAATTCTGTTCAGCCGTTCGGGCTGTAGCTCGTTCTAAAGGTCCTATGGAAAAATGCATGGGAAAAACGCGTTTTGGGACCCCCCTTTTATCTCAGCCCCCGCTTGACGAATCCCCCCGAGACTTTCAGGGTAGGAGCGGAGCGTAGCGCCCCACCTATTTTGAGAAATTCGCGAGGATTCGTCGACCGGCGCCAAAGTTATTCAAAATAGAATGTTGAGGTTTTCCTATGGAAACGTGGTCCTAACTATAACTACCTACTGGCGACCGCCAGTAGGTAATATATATATATATATATATATATATATATATATATATATATATATATATATATATATATATATATATATATATATATATATATTATCTACTGGCGGTCGCCAGTAGATAGTTATAGTTAGGACCGAGTTCCCATAGGAAATCTGAAAATTCTATTTTGAATAACTTTGGCGCCGGTTGACTTATCTTCGTGAAATTTTCAAAACTAATGGGGCGCTCCGCTCAGCCCCTACCCTGAAAGTCTCGGGGTGATTCGTCAAGCGGGGGCTGAGAAAAAAGGGGAGTCCCAAAACGCGTTTTCCCCATGCATTTTCCCATAGGACATTTAGTCGAAGGTACAGCCCGAACGGTTTAACAGAATTACTTGAAATTTGGCAAAGAGGTAGTCCTCAGGTCAGGCATGCGCCTTTTGCTTAAATGGTGTAAATCCGTTCAGTAGTTCCTGAGAAAATCAAAAGTAAAATCACATATATATCTGGGCGGAGCCTAACCACACATCTCATCGTGAGCTCTGATTGGCTGTCAGCACTTCATCCAAGAAGTGTTGGCAGCCATCTTGGGACCAATATACATTATAGCACCTCATTGAAAAGCATTGCAGTTAATAGAAGGTTTTAAGACTTTAGTTACATTATAAATCATTTGTTGATGGTACCATACTCATTTTAGGAATTGTGGTGTGTTCTAAGGTGATTTTACCATGTGAAAAAGCCTTCTACTGTGATATCATGAATCATGTTTGAGAGAAAACTATTTTCTCATGCTTTTCCCACAGAGGTTTGGAAGGTGATCTATAAGCTAACTGAGAGCATATTTTCTGTAAATTCACATTATCTTTCTCAGTCATGTGAGAATAAAGTCTGACATTCTCAGTAAAACATGTACATCCAACAAGGGCAGAGACTGTCAGTTGATTCCTTTGTGTTCTACTGCAGGTTCCCAGAGTGTTCTAAGGAACAACTAGAGCGCTAACAGTCCTACTTATGACAAACGTATTGCACTCCTGAAGCCATCTTGGTTGGAATAAAGTGGTAATTCTTAAAACATTTAATTGAAAAAGGAAGAAAATGAGGGGGTTCATTTTGCCATAGAAAGTATGATTAGTGCTGCGGAAAGTTAGGGCACCTTTTGAGTGACTTCTCAAATCCTCTTCTGTGTCATAAAAAAATTCTGACATGCAGACTGAAACATGCACTTTCAATACCAGCAGCACACTTCTATGGTGAGCAGTAGCTTTACTACAGTGATCTAATAAGCAACTAGAGTGCTAACATTCTGAATTTATGGCAAAATTGTGACACATCTGAATGCCTTCTTGATGGAATCAAAGTAAAAAACTGAAAGTATTTACTACTGAGGAGACTGTAGTAAATGAGGAAATTAGGAAACATCATAACAAATAAGTCTCCCAAAATGGCCACCAGAGACAAAAGAGCCCAAATGTAGCCCAAATATCACCCAGATGTAGCCCAAGTATAGCCCAATGACAGAATGTCCCAGAGTGTTCTAACGAACAACTAGTGCGCTAACAGTCTTACTTATGACAAAAGTATGGCACACCTGAAGCCATCTTGATTGGAATAAAGTGGTAACACTTAAAACATTTAATTTACAAAGGAACAAAATGAGGGGGTTCATTTTGCCATAGAAATTATGATTAGTTCTGCAGAAAGAAAAATTAGGGCACATTTTGACTTCTCAAATCCTCTTCTATTTCATAAACAAATTCTGACATTCAGACTGAAACATGCACTTTGAATACCAGCAGCAGACTTACCTGGTGAGCAGTAGTTTTACTACAGTGATCTAATGAGCAACTAGAGTGCTAACATTCAGAATTTATGGCAAATGTGTGACACATCTGAATGCCTTCTTGATGGAACCAAAATAAAAAACTGAAAGTATTCCCACTGAGGAGACTGCAGTAAATGAGGAAATTAGGAAACTTCATAACAAATAAATCTCCCAAGATGGCCACCAGAGACAAAAGAGCCCAAATGTAGCCCAAATATCACCCAGATGTAGCCCAAGTATAGCTTAATGACAGAATGTCCCAGAGTGTTCTTACGAACAACTAGAGCGCTTACTGTATTAATTATGACAAAAGTATGGCACACCTGAAGCCATCTTGATTGGAATAAACTGGTAACACTTAAAACATTTAATTTAAAAAGGAACACAATGAGGGGGTTCATTTTGCCATAGAAATTATGATTAGTGCTGAAGAAAGAAAAATTAGGGCACATTTTGAGTGACTTCTCAAATCCTCTTCTATTTCATTAAAAAATTCTGATATGCAGACTGAAACATGCACTTTTAATACCAGCAGCAGACTTCCGTGGTGAGCAGTAGCTTTACTACAGTGATCTAATGAGCAACTAGAGTGCTAACATTCATAATTTATGGCAAATGTGTGACATATCTCAATACCTTCTTGATCGAATCAAAGTAAAAAACTGAAAGTATTTCCTACTGAGGCGACTGTAGTAAATGAGGAAATTAGGAAACATCATAACAAATAAGTCTCCCAAAATGGCCACCAGAGACAAAAGAGCCCAAATGTAGCCCAAATATCACCCAGATGTAGCCCAAGTATAGCCCAATGACAGAATGTCCCAGAGTGTTCTAACGAACAACTAGAGCGCTAACAGTCTTACTTATGACAAAAGTATGGCACACCTGAAGCCATCTTGAATGGAATAAAGTGGTAACAATTAAAACATTTAATTTACAAAGGAACACAATGAGGGGATTCATTTTGCCATAGAAATTATGATTAGTGCTGCAGAAAAAAAATTAGGGCACATTTTGACTTCTCAAATCCTCTTCTGTGTCATAAAAAAATTCTGACATGCAGACTGAAACATGCACTTTGAATACCAGCAGCAGACTTCCCTGGTGAGCAGTAGCTTTACTACAGTGATCTAATGAGCAACTAGAGTGCTAACATTCAGAATTTATGGCAAATGTGCGACCCATCTGAATCCCTTCTTGATGGAACCAAGTAAAAAACTGAAAGTATTTCCTACTGAGGAGACTGCAGTAAATGAGGAAATTAGGAAACTTCATAACAAATAAATCTCCCAAGATGGCCACCAGAGACAAAAGAACCCAAATGTAGCCCAAATATCACCCAGATGTAGCCTAAGTAGAGCCCAATGACAGAATGTCCCAGATTGTTCTAACGAACAACTAGTGCACTAACAGTCTTACTTATGACAAAAGTATGGCACACCTGAAGCCATCTTGATTGGAATAAAGTGGTAACACTCAAAACATTTAATTTACAAAGGAACAAAATGAGGGGGTTCATTTTGCCATAGAAATTATGATTAGTTCTGCAGAAAGAAAAATTAGGGCACAGTTTGACTTCTCAAATCCTCTTCTATTTCATAAACAAATTCTGACATGCAGACTGAAACATGCACTTTGAATACCAGCAGCAGACTTCCCTGGTGAGCAGTAGTTTTACTACAGTGATCTAATGAGCAGCTAGAGTACTAACATTCAGAATTTATGGCAAATGTGTGACACATCTGAATGCCTTCTTGATGGAACCAAAATAAAAAACTGAAAGTATTCCCACTGAGGAGACTGCAGTAAATGAGGAAATTAAGAAACTTCATAACAAATAAATCTCCCAAGATGGCCACCAGAGACAAAAGAGCCCAAATGTAGCCCAAATATCACCCAGATGTAGCCCAAGTATAGCCTAATGACAGAATGTCCCAGAGTGTTCTTAAGAACAACTAGAATGCTTACTGTCTTACTTATGACAAAAGTATGGCACACCTGAAGCCATCTTGATTGGAATAAACTGGTAACACTTAAAACATTTAATTTACAAATGAACAAAATGAGGGGGTTCATTTTGCCATAGAAATTATGATTAGTTCTGCAGAAAGAAAAATTAGGGCACATTTTGACTTCTCAAATCCTCTTCTATTTCATAAACAAATTCTGACATGCAGACTGAAACATGCACTTTGAATACCAGCAGCAGACTTCCCTGGTGAGCAGTAGCTTTACTACAGTGATCTAATATGCAACTAGAGTGCTAACATTCAGAATTTATGGTAAATGTGTGACACATCTGAATGCCTTCTTGATGGAACCAAAGTAAAAAACTGAAAGTATTTCCTACTGAGGAGACTGCAGTACATGAGGAAATTAGGAAACTTCATAACAAATAAATCTACCAAGATGGCCACCAGACACAAAAGAGCCTAAATGCAGCACAAATATCACCCAGATGTAGCCCACATGTATCCCATTGACAGAAGTGTGCAAAACACTTATTTATTGTGTATTTGCAGTTTTATATAGTGCAGACTTGTCAGGTATTGGAATGCTTTACATGAGCATTGGTTACATCACACAAGATCAAATACATTTTGGTTGTAGACATGGGGAGATTAAGTGATTTGACCACAATCACAGAATGTTGAGCTGAAGCAGAAACTCCAACCTGGTTCCCCAGTTGCAAAGTCTGCAGCTCTGGAAGTAACACCACATCCTCTCGCCAAGGTGCAACATTTAATCAAGTGGTCAACTGGATAACAAAACATAAAGATTACAAATAATTGAAAAGTTCTTTGTCGCTATTTGAAAACTCAGAAAATATGTCCTCATTTTAGCTTTTTAGAGCACTAACCATAATTTTGATGCAAATAAGACCCTCTTATATATGTAGTTTCTAAAGGAAATACTCGAGGTATTACAGTTTTGATTACATCAAGATGACGTCAGGCATTCCACACTTTTGTAATAAATGTAGAATGTTAGCAATCTAGTTGTTCATTGGGATACTGTTGAGAGGCAGAGGCCAGGGGTACGGACTCTGAAAGTTGAAGGCAGGTAGGCGAGTGCAGAGGCAACAATTTGACAACACTGGGCAGGCAGGAAGGGCAGTGGCAGCACAACAGACTATGGAGGGCAGTGGAAAGGGGGGCAGGGTCAACAAACCAACAATACAGGACTGGCAAGAGAGGCTGTGGCAATATAATAGACCATTGTGGGCAGAAGGAAGAGGCAGTGGTAGTACAACCATACATGCCAACAGACCCGTTTCAGCCAGGAAACGTCCAATGTTTTTAAGCTCAAATGGGCTTTATTTGATCTGTCTCCTGTCTACAATCTCCTCTTTTTCAATGTAACTCAAAGGGGAAAATCAATACCCCAGTTTTTTTTCAAAATCTTCCTCTTACCAAGTTCAAAATGTTTGCAAGTATGGTACATTGAATCATGATAGGCAGGAGGAATTGGGGTAGGGACAGGGACTCGGATAACAGAGGACAGGAGGGACATGGAGAGGTGCACCAAACTGACCCTACAGGGCAGGCATCAGGGTTTGCAGCAGCACAATACACCACACAGCGCATGCGGGACGGGAGTGCAGCACAACAATCCATAGAAAGCAATAGGAAGGGGACAGGACCATGCACATGGACAACAGAGAATAGATGGGAAAGAGGCAATGGTAGCTAGCTGACCATAATGGACAGACAGGAGAGAAAGCTGCAGCATAACAGATCATAAAGGGAAGGAGGGACGGATCAGGTGCATTACAATGGAACAGACAAGCCAGGAGGGAGGGAATAGGGGGTCTGCACATGGAAACAGAGGGCTGGGGGCAAGGTGGCAGGGCAGGAGCAGCAAGATGACCATGGAGGTCAGGCAGTATGGGCACTAGAAACAAGACACACCATGGAGAGCAACAATGAGACTATGGTGGCATACACACAGACCATGGAGGGAAGGTGGGAGGGGGTCAGGGTCAGCTAGCTGACCACACAGGGAAGGTGGGAGGGGCCATGGCAGCACAGGAGACCATGCATGGCAAGCGGGAGGGTTAGTGGCAGCACAATGGCTATGATGGGCAAGAAGGAGGGTGCAGGGGCATGCACAAAGGACCATGGAGGATAGAAGGGAGGGTCAGGACCTGGGTACAGACAAGAGAGTTCAGGGGAGGGGACCTCACAACAGACCGCGCGGGGCAGGCAGGAGGAGCAGTTGCAGCACAACAGATCAGGGAGGGCAGAAGGGTGTGGCAGTAAAATGGACCATGAAGGACAGGAGGAAGGGGATAGGGGCATGGCATGTGGACAGGAAGGGTGGAGGTGGCAGGGACAGGTTACAGTCATCTGACAATGCTAGGCAGGTGGGAGGGGAGTGGCAGCTCAACAGAACACTCAGAGTAGATAGGAGTGGCAGGTCCATGAAACATAGTGGGCAAAAAGGATGGCGCAGGGGCATGCACAAAGACATTGGAGGGCAGGGTGAAGGAGAATAGGGGCAGCAAGCTAAGCACAGAGTCTAAGCAGGAGGTCAATGATGGGCCATATAATTGGGCAATGGAGGGCAGGAGGAGTGGACTGGTACATCATGCTAAATGGAGGGCAGTGGCAGCACATCAGACCATGCATGGCAGGAGGCTAGTCCATGGATTCAGACAACAGAGGATAGGGAGGAGGTGGATGGGGCAGCAAGCTAACTGTTCAGAGAAGGTGGGTATTAGGAACTTTATTGTTTTTAAAATGTGTGTCTGTGCGAACTACTTAAAATATGAACAAGTATGCAGCATAATCTCACTTTTATTCAGGAAGAAGAGGACGTTTGTGACTGTGACTCCGGGCTCACTTGGCAGAAACACCCCCTGACCCTCCACCCCCATCGCAAAATGTAATGCTCGTGAAAAGGGTAGGTGGACGCAGTGTTATATAGAACATAGTCCTGAGAGCACGATTGAAAATGAAAACTAGATGTAGTATATGGTATAAACTATGCACCAAAAAGTGTGATATAAGATGAACCGGGGCGTGAAATATAATATGCAATACATTGTGCGCAATGACAGATTCATTGGAGAGCGCTAGATAGCACAGCCACTAGCGCGTGCTATGCGATATGCGCCTTGGAGTGTAATATGCACAGGGCAGTGTTGTGTAACATAACTAGTCTCTAAAGTTGTAATATAAAATATGTGCTGGGGAGTGTAACGTTGCATATGCACTGTGACAAAGATATGGATCCCAGATTGTAATATGTATGGCATAGCGCTGTGTGTTATAACATACACATCGAGGAAGGCACGTTAGATGGGGCAATATAACCCGTGCGAAGGCAAGTGTGGCATGACATATTCACGGGGTGGTGTTACAGTGCACATGGGCTAGAGAGTGTCATAGCATACGCACTAGCTGGTGGAATACAACACAGAGGTGTGAGGCAATCAGCAGGCACTGGTGGGTGTAACACAGCATTGGGCTCAGCCAGGAGCTCGCTGTGACTCTCAAGTGAGGTTTGTCTTCCTTCCAGAGAGTAAAATAAAAAGTATTACACATCCGGCGGTGGATGTATTTTTTATTAACCGTGAGGGGGGTTTCTTGCATAGTTTGGTCGAATTTTTGTCGAATCCCCTTTGAATGGCTTGGTGTGCGTGTATATTAAATGTGCCCATCAATAGCTACCCATGTTTGTATAAATAAACGACAAGGGTGTCTACTTGGAGAGTACCCACCGGCTGGGGCGCCGGGATTAGGCACGGTAGGGCGTCAGACATGTCAGAGCTTCACTAGCGGTGTAAATACATTCCATGTGGATTCATTCTATGCATAGTCGCCTTTTAATGAATATCACGCAAATCGTCATGGTGATAGGTACAAACGGTTTGTCCAGCATGTCCTAGGTGTTTCTATAAATATATATATTTTGAAAATGATAAACAACAAAGGCCGGCCCCGGGGGATGGGGTCCCCGGAGCCATAAGTGGCCTGAGGAGGGGGGCAACACAGCCCCCTCCTAAAGACTTTAAATTAAAAAAAGGCCATGACCCGGGGGTTGGGGTACCCGGGGCCGATTAAGGCCTTGGGAGGACCAAATAATTTTTTTTTTAACAAAAAGAATTAGGGTGCAGGCCCTGGGGGATGGGGTCCCCAGGGACAGTAAATAAGAAAAAGAAGCGGGGCCACACAGCCCTCCTTCTTAAAAAAATAAAATAAATAAAAGACCGGCATCGCACTGGAGGCCATGCCCCCTCCTTGCAGCACTCTGCAAATGCGCCCCCTGGCCAGTTGTAAGGTGGGGAATTAATTCCCTTTCAAAACTGAGGGTCCCTGAGGGCCAACTAGCCCAACAGGTATCTCCAGTGTGCGCCAGGGAGCTGCGTTGCAGACAGGTGTTCTGAGGCCACGCCCCTTTTTACACCTCTATGCAACGCAGCTCTGTGGCGCTTATTGGAGGTACCTAGCGGGCTAGTTTGACCCTAGGGACCCTTAGGATTCAAGGGGACTTAATCTCTCAACCTATAACGGCCACAGGGCGCGTTTACACAGTGGTGAAGGTAGGGGACGGGGCCTGAGGTGACGTGTGCAAACACGCCCTGTGGCGCGTTTTAAGTTGGGGAAATAATTCCCTTTCAATCCTGAGGGACCCCGGGGGCCAACTAGCCCACCAGGTGCTTCCAGTAAGTGCCACTGCTCTGCGTTGCAGAGAGGTGGTGCAGGCCATGCCCCTTTTTACACCTCTCTGCAATGGCGCTTACTGGACGTACCTAGTGGGCTATTTTGCCCCTAGGGATCCTCAGGATTCAAGGGGACTTAATCTCCCAACTTAGAAAACGGCCCCAGGGCATGTTTACACAGTGGGGAAGGAAGGGGACGGGGCCTGAGGTGACGTGTGCAAACACGCCCTATGGCGTGTTTTAAGTTGGGGAAATAATTCCCCTTCAATCCTGAGGGCCCCTGGGGGCTAACTAGCCCACCAGGTGCTTCCAGTAAGCACCACTGAGCTGCGTTGCAGAGAGGTGGTCCAGGCCATGCCACTTTTTACACCTCTCTGCAATGCAGCTCTGTGGCGCATACTGTAGGTAACTAGTGGGCTAGTTGGACCCTAGGGACCCTCAGGATTCAAATGAACTTAATCTCCCAACTAAAAACGGCCACAGGGCGTGTTTACCCAGTGGTGAAGGGAGGGGACGGGGCCTGAGTTACCGTGTGCAAACAAGCCCTGTGGCACGTTTTAAGTAGGGGAAATAATTCCCCTTCAATCCTGAGGGACCCTGGGGGCCAACTAGCCCACCAGGTGCTTCCAGTAAGCACCACTCCGCTGCGTTGCAGATAGGTGGTCTAGGCCATGCCCCTTTTTACATCTCTCTGCAACGCAGCTCTGTGGCGCTTACTGGAGGTACCTAGTGGTCTAGTTGGACCCTAGGGACCCTCAGGATTCAAGGGGACTTAATCTCCCAACTTAAAACGGCCACAGGGCGTGTTTACACAGTGGGGAAGTGAGGGGACGGGGCCTGAGGTGTCGTGTGCATACACGCCCTGTGGCGCGTTTTTAGTTGGGGAAATATTTCCCCTTCAATCCTGAGGGCCCCTGGGGGCTAACTAGCCCACCAGGTGCTTCCAGTAAGCGCCACTGAGCTGCATTGCAGAGAGGTGGTCCAGGCCATGCCACTTTTTACACCTCTCTGCAACGCAGCTCTGTGGCGCATACTGGAGGTACCTAGTGGGCTAGTTGGACCCTAGGGACCCTCAGGATTCAAATGAACTTAATCTCCCAACTAAAAACGGCCACAGGGCGTGTTTACCCAGTGGTGAAGGGAGGGGACGGGGCCTGAGTTAACGTGTGCAAACAAGCCCTGTGGCACGTTTTAAGTAGGGGAAATAATTCCCCTTCAATCCTGAGGGACCCTGGGGGCCAACTAGCCCACCAGGTGCTTCCAGTAAGCACCACTCCGCTGCGTTGCAGATAGGTGGTCTAGGCCATGCCCCTTTTTACATCTCTCTGCAACGCAGCTCTGTGGCGCTTACTGGAGGTACCTAGTGGTCTAGTTGGACCCTAGGGACCCTCAGGATTCAAGGGGACTTAATCTCCCAACTTAAAACGGCCACAGGGCGTGTTTACACAGTGGGGAAGTGAGGGGACGGGGCCTGAGGTGACGTGTGCAAACACGCCCTGTGGCGCGTTTTAAGAGGTAATTTTAATCCCCTGCCCTATTATATACTAGGGGCTTACAGAGGAGGTCATGCTGATCACAGGGGGACCCCAATGCATAGTGTTCCCTAGTGTATGTAGGTGTTTTCACTGTATTCTGAGTGTCTTTTAAGATAGCACTGGCTCTAGGACTGGTTAGTCAGGCTCAGTTACCACCAGTATCCGTCTGAAAAAGTTGAGGGTACAGGATGCTTTTGCAACAAGGCTTCTTTCTGCTCTTCTGTTTGTTCTTTCTGCACGTTATCCTTCTTCCTGCACTTTTCTTCGTCTTTGAGGACTTCTGTTGCTTCTTTCTGCATTTCTTTTTTTTCTTTCTGTGCGTTTTTTCTTCTTTCTTCACATGTCCTATCTCTGTAGGCATAGTTAGAAATTAGCATTTAAAAAACTTTTGAAATTCACTGAAAAAACCATAGGTTTCAGGGGTGTTATAGTTAGCTGGACTTTTCACTCGCACAAAACCATTGAAATTCCCCCGTTATAGTTAGTTCAGCTAACTATAACTCGCGCGCCTGCAATGCACTGCTGATGACGTCACATATTACATCACTCATGACATGGTCAGTGACATCACTCATGACATCACTGATGACATCTCAAATGACATCACTAATGACATCACAGATGACATCATCCTTGTGATAGAGTGGCAGACCTCCTCTTCCTCTAATATAACCTTTGATACACACATTCAAAAATAGAAACTACAATGTTCAAAACAATGGACATACCAATACCAGTTACAACAACCTATTCAGTAATTCTAAGATCCACATACACATCCACTCATTCACCAACAGTCCTATACAGTCACTCATACATGTACTCACTCATCATATGTACTCACACACCTATACATCCTGTTACACAACGCCACTCATCCATAGAGTTACTCACACACATAGTCACTGATGCTAATAAAGAATCAAACATCCATTTACTTGCATATACAGTTATACACACACCACCACACTTACTTCTACATAAACTTACACATACTTAGGGCCATATGTAGGTAGCCCAATACCGGTCGGTAACGGCCGATTTTCGGTAAATATACCGTTACCGACCGGTATTTAGGCTTTTGATATGTAGGGGGATCATTTCTGTATTTGGTAATTTACCGAATCGGTAAAATTACCGAATCGGTAATTTTACCGATTCGGTAAATACCGAATACAGAAATGAGATGTAGGGGGAGTGTGTGGTGGGTGTGGGGATTCGTTATTTACCACCAACTGAAAGTTGGTGGTAAATGACGAATGACTCAGTGAATGCATTTTTTGGCCCTTAGATGTGTGCAATGTGGCAGACACACATGCCCTCAGGGCATGTATGTGTGCCACATGTGCACACATGCAGGAATCAGGGGTGCAACAGGGTGTCAATGTGACACCCTGCCACCCTTGATTGAGCTCCCCCCATACCAATTCGGTATTTACCGATTCGGTAATGGTAACTGGCTTCCCATTGATTCCTATGGGCCTCCTGGTCCATAGGAATCAATGAGATACAGGTTACCATTACCGAATCGGTAAATACCGATTCTAAAATACCGACACTTACCGAATCGGTATTTTTTTACCTACATTACATTTACCGATTCATAAATACCGAATCGGTAAAATTCGGTATTTAAGAATCGGTAAATGTAATTTACCTACATAAGGCCCTTAGTCTTTTAAACAATCACTTATAGAAACACATTCTTATTCATACAGGAACTCTTTCAATCTCTCACTCTCACATATACTCACTTATATACACCAATAGTCACATATACCAGTTTAAAACATATGTAGTTACTCATAAAGACACTGTTGAGACAGTCTATCACTCACTAACACACCCATGCACACACTCATCCACCCATACAGTCCTGCACACATGCTGTCTTCAACACATACAAACAGTGAGTCACTCATTCATGCACCTATGCACTACGTAATACCCCCCACCGAACCATACAGACACTCAGACACTCATACTGATACTCAAAAAAACAACTAATAACCTATATAGACACTCATGTAGCTACTCACCAACCCATGCAGCCACTTATACACAAAGTGAGAGACTGATACAGATATTTACACATTTAAACATTACTCACTAAGCCATGTATTCACTAAGATACACTTAATCAGTCAGTTATACAATCAATTTTTCAAAAACAAATCATCCATTTAGACACTTATATGCCCATTTATTCTTCCATCGACCTTGAGATATACATATATAAAACATATGTAATTTTCAGAAAAACACACATTCACTGGATGATGTCATCAGTGATGTCATTTGAGATGTCATCAGTGATGTCATGAGTGATGTCACTGGCCATGTCATGAGTGATGTAATATGTGACGTCATCAGCAGTGCATTGCGGGCGCGCGAGTTATAGTTAGCTGAACTAACTATAACGGGGGAATTTCAATGGTTTTGTACGAGTGAAAAGTCCAGCTAACTATAACACCCCTGAAACCTATGATTTTTTCAGTTAATATATATATATATATATATACATATATATATATATATATATATATATATATATATATATATATATATATATATATATATATATATATATATATATATATATATATATATATATATATATATTTAGAAAAGAAACTCGGTAGCATCCCCCACCAAAATATCCACGGCAACAAGGAAGTCCAACAGCACAGCAGGGTCAGTCAATAATGTTTTATTTCATCTTCACCAGGTGCACAACAACAGGGACGGTCGACGCGTTTCGGCGAATGCCTTCAACTGGACCATAGAGTCCCAACATCTAGACAGTCTTTTTAAAGTGACAGAGTGCAAAAAACAAATAATTAACCTTGTGTTTATCTGTAAACTAGAATGTTAACTCACACTCAACGATGACATACATTAGGCGCCATTTTGCATTTCCATTCTTATTTTTTTATTTCTTTATTATTATTTTATGTATGTCTGTTTATTTATTTATTCATTTTATTTTTTTATATATTATTCGTGATTTTTTTATTTATTTTCTTATTTATTTATTTATTTATGTGTTTTGTTGTATACATAGGAAACACTTCCTATTTTGGGTCCTTAAACAGGTGGCCAGACAGCGTTGGCAGATTTATTGAGTGAAGTACTCACCAATTATGGAAGACTTATTTATGAGGGCCTTAGAATATCATGTATGCTATGTTTGTCAGGATCATGCATATATATATTCACATTCCAAAGAAAAAAGGAGAGAGATCCTAAAAAGGTCCTAAAAAATCCTAAAAACAACCTAAGGGATATGCAGGAAAAAAACTGGATTTTCAGTTTTGACTAATTTTAAGAGGAGACCTCAAAACCCAATGGAATTATCAATAATTCTTAAGATTTTCCAAAAATTATTAAAAGTTTATTAAAAATTATTACTAAAAGCCATGGTCTCAAGTTAATCATCTCCCGAGTTTAAAAGGAAGTTCTTAAAGTTTTTAAGGGGATGATAGAAAAGTGATTTGTGCAATGTGCAAATTGTATAAATGGTGTCAATAACCTGCTAAGGTGTTTAATAAAGTGCAAGTGTGTCGTGCAAATTTGCAATTATTTTAGGCTTATGAGATCCAAGCTGCCGTAACTGTAATACAGTGCATTTTAGTAAAGTGCAAGTGTATCGTGCAAATTATGCAATTATTTAGGCTCATGAGATCCAACCTGCCATAGGTGTTATACAGTGCATTTCAGTAAAGTACAAATATGCAAGCATATTGTGCAAAATTGCAATTTTTTAGACTCATAAATACAAGGTGCCATAGCCATCATCTAATACAAAAATATCGTGCAAACAAGCAGTTTTAGTCCTATAAGATATATCATTTGATGCTACAAGTAGCATGAGTTCATATATAGTTCTGATGCATTGTGCAAATTTGCATTTTCCAATCTAGCATCAATGTTATGGTCTTGTTTAAAAACTCTTTTATTTTTACAGGTGGCCCATAGTTCATTTCTAGGTATTCCAGTTGTTTCCAGTCTCACTTTAATAGTCATGATTTTGTAAAAACTCATCCTTTTGCCCTCCTGAATTTCTCCACTAAAAGCCACAGGTCAGGGTTAGGTCTTCCATGGTTTTTTATAAATGAACATGTAATTCTGCATCCAAGTTATGGCCAAAGGGCTTTTCTGTTCCTAGCGCTAAAATGAATCTGGACTCAGCTCTTCTTAATTCCAGAGTTATGTCCCCACCTCTCTCGCTAGGTTGCATCATTTTGGCTCCGAAATAGCGTAACCCTAGTGAGTTCCCTTGATGTTTTTCAGAGAAATGTTTAGCCATAGGGTACGCCAGTTCTCGTTTTTTTATTGCTCGCAAATGCTGTAGAATGCGCAGTTTTAATTTATTGATGGTACTTCCAACATAAAGTTGTTTACATGGGCACTCTAGCACATATACCACGTATTTGGTTTCACACGTGATATGAGCAGTAATCCATTCCTTTTTGCCATTGGCCAATGTGTATTGTGTTATTTCCATGTTCACATGCTTTGCATTTGGAGCATTTCCAAAAACCAGGTGTGGTTAACCATGTTACTCTATCCTTCTTTGGTGTTTTTAGATGGCCTTGTGTTAAAATGTCCCCTAATGATGAGGTCTTCCTATAGGTAATTTTTGGAGTAGGTGGTACATTTTTCTTTAGTGAGTCATCCAGCAATAAGATATTCCAATTCTTTCTGATGATTTTCCTTAGGCACTTATTTTCAACGTTAAAATCCATGATGATCCGAATTGTTTCGTCATTGTCAGTATCATCTCGTTCTCTCAGTAGTTCTGTTCTTGGTTTTTCCATGGTTTTGATCTTTGAGTCGTCTATGACCTTCAGGGGATATTCTCTTGCCAGGAATCTAGCACTTGCATCTTCCAGATTTCTCTCTATGTCACAGGTCTCTGAGCAATTCCTCTTGATGCGGAGCATCTCGCCATACGGGATGCTCCATTTCAGATGTTGTGGGTGTCCACCGTTGGCATGGAGGATGCTGTTTGTCGATGTGGGTTTCCGATGGATTCTGGTGCAGATCTTTTGATTATGAATGAAAACTTCTACATCCAGGTAGGTTACTTGATTTTTGCTCCAGTTGGATGTGAACGACAGATTATAATTGTTCTCATTCAGGCTTTGGATGAAGTCTTCCAGTGTCGATTCGTCTCCTTCCCACACTATAAACAAATCGTCTATGTACCTCATCCACGTTTTAATATTAGGCCTGTATCTGCTTCTCAGGATGCCATCTTCCCACACTGCCATAAATAGATTGGCAAACGTCGGGGCAAAAGAAGTCCCCATCGCTGTGCCTTGTCTCTGAGGGAATATTTCCCCATTGAAAAGAAAAACATTATGTGTTAGACAATGATTCAACATATCTAGGATCATTTGTGAATGTTCCAAATAACTCAGTGATCTTGTATCCAGAAATGTGTTCACTGCTGCCAGACCATCTTGGTGACAGATAGATGTATACAGTGAAGTCACATCCACTGTAATCAGAGTCTGGTGTTTGTTCCAATGGATGGTTTCCAATTTGTTTAGAAAAGCCGTAGTATCTTTTAGGTATGAGGGCAATTTTGTCACATATTCAATTAGGAACACGTCGATATAATGAGACGTTCTTTCCAAGAGTGAGCCCATAGAGCTGACAATTGGTCTGCCTGGAGGATCTACAGTTGACTTATGCACCTTTGGAAGAAAGTAGATTGTGGGTGTAATAGGATTATCGACCTTGAGGTACATAAATTCCTCGAAGTTGATTAGTCCTCTCTCTTTCCAAATTAGTAGTTGCTGATGGTATTCTGTAGTCCATTGTATCATAGGATTTTTATCCAATATTTTGTAATGATCATGGTTCCTCAGTTGTCTGTAGGCTTCAGCAATGTATTGCTCTCGATTTTGTAGGACAATATTGCCGCCTTTATCGGCGGCTTTTATAATGTTATGTTATGATTGTCTCTCAGTTCCTTCATTGCTTGCTGTTCCCCCTGTGAGAGATTCCATGAGGGTTTATTGTTCCTCCTATGTTTACCCATGGTGATTTGATTGATTTCGTCTACCACGATCTCATGAAATAGGTCAATTTTATTTCCTGGGGGTAGCTGTGGACAGAATTTGGACTTAGATTTTAACCCACTTTCACCACCCACATGGGTGGTGATGCCTTCTTCTTGACAGAATTTGAGATAATCTTCAATGCTTGAACCAATGCTGGTACTCTCGTCAAGGTTCAGGCTTCCAAGATTGGATACTGTCTTTAAAGCTGGTAAGTCTTTACGATTCAGAGGGGAGATGTCTTGGGTTTTAGAGGTTGGGGCCCTTCCTGTTGATGTCAGCTTTTCTTCAAAGTATTTCTTTAATTTGGCTTTGCGGCAAAATTTGTATAGGTCAATGCGCATGTTTGGGATATCTAGAGTTGTATTTGGACAGAATGTGAGTCCTTTATTGAGCAGGCTGATATGGTCTGTATTTAAAATCATGTTGGAGAGATTAATGACCAGATTTGTATCGAGTGAGGTTCTTTTTACTTTTGCTTTTTCTTTTCTTCTCCTCTTTTTGGCCTTGCCCCTTCTTTTACCACGTCTGATTGGGGTGGGCGTTTGACCCCTCCCCCATGCTCTTGGTCGACCTCGTTGTCGCGTTTCCATATGGGCTAATCTCATCTCCCCACAAAAATCCAACTTAGAGATTTCTATGTCCTCATCTGCCGAGCTCAGATCCTAGATGTCATACAATCCTAGTGTTTCATGGCTGATGCATTTGTCCATTGCCACTCTATTCCTTAGAGAGTCATATTTTCTGGCAAATGTGTAAATACGCCCATTGGCGTAATCAATACGATCACAGTTAAATTTACTGGCTTTTCTTTTCTCCACATCAACTTCGTGTTTAGTTATTTTATTCTCCATTGCTTCTATCAGTTCTTTTTTCTCATCATTATTTGGAAGTTTGTCCAACTCCGCCTCCAGGGTTTTAATTCTTTCCAAGGCGCCAGCCAATTTGCGCTCTGCATGTGTAATTAATGTTTTCATTAGTCTCAGGGAGCATTCATTTGTGTCCGTTTGCCATTGTTTGATGAGGTCCGCATCCAAATCATTAAGTGTGGGCATAATCAAAATTCGTAGACCTCTAGGTACTCTTTTAAATTCAATATATTTTTCTAGCGTGGTTTTCTCCCACCACTTATTAATTTCCATGATTTTTGCTTGTTGTAATTCTCTAATGACAATGTGGACATTTTTGTTCTTCCCCTCTGAAGGAACACTGTTGCGGCGGGATGGATCTGAGGTGGCTGAGTTGTCATCTAAGAGCTCATTGGCTCTTTGTGCCCGGTTGAGGTTTCTATCCGCCATATGACTGTCTGGTTATCTGATAAGCCCCCTTGATTTTGGTGCTCAGTTCTACAACAATTCACTCAGTTTCGTTGCGTGTTTTTTTTTTATCATTGTTGTGCAGTTTGGTGCAAAGTATTAAGGCTTATTACAAATGTGAATAAAATTGAATAACTGTTTTTATCTGAATGTAAAATTGTCACTGTACTTGGTATCAATCCAAGCTGAACCATGCACTTCTGTTGGCAGTCGCAGCTAGGGCTGGAAAAGCACAGCTCCAAGATCTGTTTGTGCTGTGTGCCTCTGTTTGGAAGGGGCTGGGATGTGTGAACAGTCAATGTTGAAAAATGTGTGTTTTGCCAGGAAACTGAATCATGTTTCCCAAAGCAATCATCGAGAAGAAGAGGAGTCTAGTCCATGTCGGTCAAGAACTTCAGATTCTTGCCCTAGTCCTGCTTTTAGCTGATATCACTAAAAAGCAAGTAAAGACAGCTGTGCAGTATTTAAAGCCACAAGGCAATACTTGAGTAGGTCTGCTAAGCCAGTCTCAGCTGAGAGCACCCATATTACGTCTAATCGACTGCTGAAGCTCCGGTACCAGTCTCCTGAGCCCCCCATGCCTCACCCTGTTACCCCTTTCTCCCACTACCAAGGGCATCTCGCTCATGCTCTACCTTCCCTCCACCCCTCAGAGTCTGTCATACTCAAGAGCATCATAGATGGGGTAGGGAGAGGACCCATGTGTGTGGTCTTGGGAAGAGTTTCAGTGACTTGTGGCAGCACCAGACTTGCAGAGGGCATGTTGGGGAGAGATCTATTTTTGAAATAGAGAGCTGGATTAAGGAGAATTTTGGGCTCGGGATTCTGAGGTTGATAGACTGAGCACCAATGAGTTGGGTAACAGTTCCTCAAGGTTTAACTTTTAGCTGTATGTTTTTGTTAGTGTCATGAGGATGAATAGCCTGGCATTCCAATGTGAAATAGAGTTCAAAGAATCAGTCTGCTGGCGGGTGTCAGAACTGGAGGTAGAGTTTAGAAGGGTGAGGCTCAATGAGGGGCATGTCAGTCCGGGGCAGTGGTAGGAAGTCTTTTAGATTGGGTTGCAGGGATCGTAGAGAAGAAGTGAATGAGGACATCTGCACTGGGCTCTGGAAGGCCCAGTGAAGGAACATTAGCTCGGTTGGATGGAGTTACAGCTCTGTGAAGATGGGAAATTCATTACATGGGTCCTGAAGGATGATTTTCACTCCTACACACTGCCTTTCATGTATTCCATTTCGCGAAATGCAGAGCATTCATATGCCCGCAGGGTGGCTTACTCAGTTAGAGGCACCTTCAGAGGCCTGGCACATGCTGGGGGTGCCCGCTGATACATTGTTGCCAACGAGAGCCTGTTTGTAACCTAGGCCCCATGTCCCCACAAAGCAGGCAACCAGGCAACCTGGGGTCAGGAGTTGTAAGAGTCTCACTCATGCCACATACGAGCAGCTACTCAGACTGGGCGAGTTCATCAGAAATGTTCACTCACTCCGTTTGTGTAGGAGTTTGTCATGAGGTATAAAAGAAAAGAGGACAAGGAGAAAGGGTGGACGTTGATAGATGAGGTGAAATGGAAATAGAAATCAAGAAAAACAGAAGTTTGGAATGCAATAGATCTGGATAGAAAGAAGTTGTGAGGAGGAGTGGGCAACTATGGAGGCGTTAGATAGAGGAGGGAAATAAAGGAGTGACATGGAAGGGTAGGTGAGAATGGGATAAGAAGTAGTGAGAATAATGGCAGATGATTCACAGCATTAGAACATGGATAAAGGATGTAGGAAAGACAGAATGAAAGTAAGGATGAGAGAGTGGAGAAAAAGAGAAAAGATAAGAATGGGGACTGGAAAGAAAGAAAAGGTGCAGGATAGAAAAGCAAAATAATTGGAATGACAGAAAAAATAGGAAGATGGAGAGAGAAGATTTGGTGAAGAGGAGGAGGGAAATGGGAGATTTGGGTGTAGAGAGAAAGGGAGGCATGCATGGAGTGGATAAACTAAGGGAGTGAGAAAGTAAAAAGGAAGAAGTGAATAACAAGAAAAGCTGAGGAAAAGAACGAAAGTAAGGGATGTGAAACATAGAATGGAGAGAAAAAGGGAAAGAAGGACGATAAGAACAAACAAAAGGTGATAGGTAACAAGAGGGGAGAGAAAATAAATGAAATGGAGAATTTGAAGACTATCAGGGCAACACAAGACACTCTTGGTCAATGGGTTAATCCCCTAGCAAATGAAATTCATTAGTACAGTAGTTAAGTGGCCTTGTACAAGATTGATGGGTAAGTGCTGTCATCTGAGTGAGGGGGGTGTGTTTTGTTGTTGTGTTCTTCAAATGCAACAAATTGAAAACTTGAATAAAACATATTTTTAAAAAATAGAAAGGTGACAACCAAGCTCAGAGATAATGAACGAGATGTGTAGGAAAGAAGCATAGTCAAGATCTAGATTTGATTGAGAAAGGGTAGAATGAGGGAGAGAGGACAGGGAGATTAGAGAGTTTGGGGAAAATAGAAAGGTAGGATGACGATTGAAGAAAGGAGCCGGGATGAGAGAGAAGTAGAGGAGAGTGGAATGGGAAAAAAAAGTGGGGAAGATAAAGAGATGCAAGGAGATAGGCAAAAAATTTTAAAAAGGGAGGAATGAGGTAAGGGAGCAATGAGGTAAGGACAAGCGAGAGATAGTGTAAGTGGATAGGGATAAGAAAAGGTGCGAGGAGGAGAAAAGAGATTCATGATGATAGTGAAAAGAGAGGAATGATACTTAGAATGATTAAGGAATAAGATTCAGTGTCACCGGGCTTCAGAGGTGGAGGGAATCTACTTTGCCCCTGTAATGAGTGTCTATTAACACCAACACAAAGATGAGGGATGCTCAATTTTTTTATGGCTTAGATTAGGGCCGATGACACCCTTGCCCTGTCATTGATTTTGGTAGCTTGCACTCGGCACATACTTGCATATTAAGTTGTTGCTTGTTTTCAGTGCACGCAGCCTTGACTGTAGTGCATGAAGCACCTTTATTACAGCACATAAATGAAAACAATTAGAGGGAACATTGGTCCTAACTATAACTAACTACTGGCGACGGCTGGTGGGGGAAATGTGTATATATATATATATATATAGATATATATATATATTCACTGAAAAAAACAGAGGTTTAAGGGACGTTATAGTTAGGAAATAGCATTTTAAAAACCTTCAAATTTTTTCTGAAAAAAACACAGGTTTCAGGGACGTTATAGTGAGGCTGACATTTCACTTGTACAAAACCATAGAAATTCAGCCATTAACTTGCGCCCCCGCAATGCACTGCTGATGACATCACATATTCCATCACTCATAACATGGTCAGAGACATCACTGATGACATCACTGATGACATCACTGATGACATCACTGATTACATCATCCACTTAATATCTGACGCACCTCCTCACATCCTAATATAACCTTTTATACACCCCCTCTAAAATACAGACTATCATACACGAAACCATAGACACACCAAAACCAGTTTGTACATACCCACTTAGGTCTACACACATCCAGTCACTCAGCCATACAGTCACTCATACATGCAGTCACTCATCAATACAGCCACTGATATATGCACTCATATACCCATACAGACACTCACATACCGCCACTCACCCACAGAGATACTCACACACCTAGTCAGTCACCCAAAGACTGAATCACAATGCCATTTACTCACCTATACAGTTATACACACCCCCTCACTTATTCATACAGATACCAACGCATACTTACTATCCTATACAATCACTGACACAAGCACACACTCAACAATACAGCCATTCCAACAATCACTCACTCTCACATATAGTCACTTATATACTCCAACACTCACATATACTGCCTTTCACATATGTAGTTACTCACACATATACCACTGAGATATCCATTCACTCACCAACACAGCCATACACACACTCTCTCACCCATACAGCCCCTCGCAGATGCACTCATGAACCCATACACACACTGAATCACACACTCACACATCCGTGCAGGGAGTCACACCCCCCCCACACACACACAGACACTTAGGCACCCATACAGATTATCAGACAACCAACAGACTGATACAGATATTCACACATAAGTCATTCACCCATGCATTCACTAAGACGCGTTTAATCACTCACTGTTACAGTCAGTCACGCACCCGCTAAATAATCCATTCAGACACTCATACATCCATTCATTCTTTAATAAACCTTGGTGTGTGTATATATGTATAACATTTTAAAACTTTTTAGAAACACCCAGTCACTGGATGATGTCATGAGTGATGTCATTTGAGATGTCACAAGTGATGTCACTGACTATGTCATGAGTGATGTAAAATCTTACGTCATCAGCAGTGCATTGCAGGGGCACGAGTTATTGGTAGCTCAGCTAACTATAACAGCCGAATTTCTCTGGTTTTGTACAAGTGAAATGTCAGCCTAACTATAAAGTCCCTGAAACCTGTGTTTTCTTTAGTGAATTTCTAAGGTTTTTAAAATACTAATTCCTACCTATAACGTCCCTAAAACCTCTGTTTCTTTCAGTATATATATATATATATATACATATATATATATATATATATATCCAAAACACTTTTCCCAGCTCTTCCCGCTTCCCATCCGGCAAGACAGCGAAGAGAGAGTCACAAACACCCGTTTTCTTTGTGGCAAAATCAGGTCTTTATTCAATTACAGCTTACACTTATACGGCATCTGGTGGGGGATTTTGTGGTAGTATTACTTCATTATTTTAGACTTTTTGCACTTGTTAACACTGTTTGGGCATGGGTTGCACCTCATTATTACCTGTTGAACACCCAAATATAGCAATAAGAAAAGGAAAGGTGACCAGTTAACCTTTGCTAAAATAAATGTGTGAGAGTACAATTTCAGGGTGTATGCTGACCTCTATGGACGATATGTGGGATGGCACTGAATTTTTCATACAGGTTTAAAAAATGAACTCATTACTTGCCTGTGATCTTCAATAATGATAAACAAGCGCGAGTTAAAGCGACGTGAGCGGGCAAATGGAAACAGATCTTTTCAAGCTGTCGAGCTTGTGCCTGCATCTACCTTGCGGGAGCGAGCAGCGGCGCGTACAGCCACACTAATTGAAAATAGATGGCCCGCGCGCCGCTGCACGCTCCCGCAAGGTGGATGCCAGCACAAGCACGAGTGCTTAAAGAGAGCTGGCCGATTCCAAAAGGTCATCTACTAGACCTAAAAACTGTATGGGGAGGCTCCTGCCCCCACACTGCTCCAAGGACCGCCACCTCCCTGGGGCATTCCGTATTATGGGCCGGGGGACTCGTGGGGCTCCCCAAGCCCCGGGGACCGGCCCCTCCCCAGGACTTTTTTCAAATAGAAAGTGTGGGGGGCTCCTGCCCCTCCCCACACTGCCCCAGGGACCACCACCTCCCCGGGGCAATTTTACTTAGGGTGGGGAGGCCTTGCGGGCCCCTCAAGCCCCGGTGACCGCCATCTTCCTGGGGCTTTAGTTAAATATGGGCAGGGGGGCCTCACTGGCCCCCCAAGCCCTGGAGACTGCCACCTCCCCAGGGCTATTACAAATATTAAGTATAGGGGGCTCAAGCCCCCCCCACACTGCCCCGGGGACCACCACCTTCCTGGAGCACCAACTTTTGAAATACGGGGGTCCGTTGCGGACCCCTTGATCCAGGGCCCCCTCCTCCCTGGGGCTATGTTCATGTTGGGAAGGGGCCCCTCCAAGAGCCTTCAATGGCCCTGGGAACCACCATCTCCAGCCAGGTTCTACCCCCGGGACATTGCAGAGACACCCCTCCTGTCACCTCCAGTAAGTCCCACACAGTGGGATTATTAAGAAGTCTTCAGAGGCCATACACACCCTTTCTCCACCACTCTGCAAACGCATCTCCAGGCACACTATGGTTTGTGGGAAGTCCACTTTACTCCTGAGGGACTTTGGGGGCCAAGAAGCCCTCCTGGTACCTCCTGTAAGTCCTACGCAGTAGAATTCCTGAGCGCTGGTTGGAGACCTAGCCCCCTTTTTCCACCACTCTGAAAACGAGACTACCAGTTAAAGAAGCATTTGTAATGTAATAGGTCTTGCATTTGCAAGAGTTAGAGCTATTGGCATTGTAAATGTAAAAGTTTTTTACTAATGTTTTTTGGAGTGGAGTGGATGTCGATTGTGTGTGGTGGAATTATGTGGTATGTTGTGCAGTGTAATTATGTGGATAGAAAGTATGTGGTATTTAGTGTATAGGAATTATGTAGAGTGGGATTATGTGTTATGGAGAGTATTTATGTGGTATGGCAGTCTGTGTTGTGGAGTGGTAACCTCAGGTTTAGTCTTCCTAGTTTCCATAGAAGCAAAACTATAAACTAAATGAGACAAAAAAAAGAAGGAACCACTGCGGAGCACTTCTGGACCTAATCAGAGGTATGAGCAGGGCCACTGGATTTATGCAACTGTTTGACTGCACAGACTTTCTCACAATTATACATTTTCCGCATTTGCCACATAATCCATCATCTACTGCATAATTTGTACAAAAAAACCTTGTTTCTAGCTCAAACGGCTCAAACATTACCAAAATTGTAGCGACAAGTGTTACAGCACAGTGGAAGGCCATTTACAAACCTAGAATGGGCACCTGTTACTTATTGCTAAATGTGGGTATTCAATTGGTACTAATGGTGTGCAAACCACTCTTGCTTCTTTCTGCGCCGCTCTTGCTTTTTACTGCATTACTGTTGCTTCTTTCTGCACCTTTCTTTCTTTTTCTGCACCCCTCCTCCTGTTTTCTTTAGTGAATTTCTAAGGTTTTTAAAATACTAATTCCTACCTATAACGTCCCTAAAACCTCTGCTTCTTTCAGTATATATATATATATATATATATATATATATATATATATATATATATATATTACCTACTGGCGGTCGCCAGTAGGTAGTTATAGTTAGGACCACGTTTCCATAGGAAAACCTCAACATTCTATTTTGAATAACTTTGGCGCCGGTCGACGAATCCTCGCGAATTTTTCAAAATAGGTGGGGCGCTACGCTCCGCTCCTACCCTGAAAGTCTCGGGGGGATTCGTCAAGCGGGGGCTGAGATAAAAGGGGGGTCCCAAAACGCGTTTTTCCCATGCATTTTTCCATAGGACCTTTAGAACGAGCTACAGCCCGAACGGCTGAACAGAATTACTTGAAATTTGGCAGAGAGGTAGTCCTCAGGTCAAGGAAGTGCCTTTTGTAGGTTTGGTGTAAATCTGTTCAGTAGATTCTGAGAAAATAGCCTTTAAATCAATATATATATCTGAGCCCGCTTACGGTACGCTTACCGTACGCTTACGGTAAGCGTACGGCGGCGTGCGCGAGCGCGATTCTGATTGGCTCTTAGATCTTAGTAAACATTCGAATCGGTCGAAACCAGGAAGCGGCGGCCGCCATTTTGTGTATTTCACTCTGAAAAAAAAGAGTGAAAACAAGGAAAGGGGGCAATGAGGAGAGTTACAGACCCCCTAACATTTGTAAGGGGGTCAAAGAAGGACAGAAAAGTACAAAAAAAACATTTATTGATTTAAAAAAAAATCACGGGGTACGCGTACGGTAAGCTTACGGTAAGCGTACGGTAAAAAAAAAAAAAAAAAGATAAATGAAAAGCAGATTTAAGAGTTTAGAAATTAGGGAGCTCTAAAAAGAGCTGTTGTGTTTATGAAGTCATTTTTTTAGTGGTACCTACAAGTAAGTACCGATGCAGAGTCTAAGGTTCAAGAGGAAGACTCTGTTCCCTTCATCATTGAAGTGCACACCATCTCCTCTATAAATGTCTTGCATGTCATAACGCAAGTTGTTGTGGTAAATGGCACCCATACCATAGTCACGGAGGAAAGCAGAAACAGATTTGTTGACGTGCTTTCTTGCTTTGTCAATCTGTGGACAGAAATGATTGGACCAGTTCCATTTTTGCCTTTGGCATATGTTGGAAAACACAAAGGCAGTTTTAGGGAAAAGTGTAAACAGTTGTGCAAAGGTGTCCTTCATAAGCATTTCCAGACCTACCCCAGTCAAAGTGCCTAGGTCATTGCCACCACAGTGCACTATTATGAGGTCAGGGTGTTGGATTTGAATGAAGGATTTCACCAATGGCATCAATTGGTGCCACTTTAACCCTCTCTGACCAATCCATTTAATGTCTACATTTGGCAAAGCAAGGTCTCTCACCATATCTGTTTTCTCTGCAAACTTTTCACTCCAGAAGACATAGCTGTGCCCTACAATCCACACTGTGAACATCTTCAAAGGAGAACTGGATGCACTCAGGAGGTGTCTTTCAGTAGAATGGCAATAAGAAAAGAAAGACAGTTTGGAAATGGAGGCATACATATTTTTTTAAAACAAAAAGAACTGATTGGCTGTTTCATACCATTCTAGAATAAAAACTAGGCTGTATGTGAAAATTAATAGAAGCATGTTTTGTATTGGTACAAAAAAATGTGTAACCAAAGAACAGTACTATGGATTTGCTGTAAGGTTTGAAAAGTCAAGCACTCTTGCTCTGTGGAATTGAAACATTGTGTGTCGAACTTCTGACCTAACTGCACACAGCAGTGTTCCATGAGCTGTTGCTATGGTAGCAGGCAGAAGTCAAGTTGGGGGAAGGGTACTAGGCAGAAGTCAAGTTGGGGGCAGGGTACTTTTGGAAAAGGGTTGGTTTTCAACCAATAGAAATGTGTGAATACATGTGAAAAAAAGGGGGAAGCACTGAGATTTGAAACTTACATGTATATGTGTGGAAAAATAGAGGGAAAGTTTGCCATTATCTGGTTCTGCTGAGAGGAGAGAGGTGAACAGAACAGAGATCCTGGCTCTGATAATCTGCTGTTTGAGTGTCACATTTCTTTCACAACTAACTAATTTTAAAGGTGAGTTTACAGTTTGAGAGGGGATGTATGTGGTAACTTAAGAAATGAATAATAGAAATGGGAATTGTTTTTGTTGTAGTTACACATGGTGGTTTCATAATGTGTCAGTGTGTAAAAGTGATTTACACTTGCCCCGAAAAAAAAAAAGAGCAGTAAGTGTGCTTTCAAATTGGCAAAGAAATTTCGTTTTGGCACTAATGTGAAAACATGACTCTGTGTGCATAGAGGAATTATAGGCAGAGATTTATTGCGTCTTGCTCTGGTGATTTCACAGTTGCATTAGATGGAAAGGGGGAGCGAATTTTTGGGGGAAGAAGCAGAGGCTTAGCACACACCCATGTCCTTGCCGTGTATAGTCATGCACAGTATTTACAAGCGAGTGGGGTTTTCAGGTTTCAGTCTGTAATGCAAATACATTCAGCATCACTAAGGCTGGTTGCCCTTGGTGGAGTGTAGGCAGTCACAGAGAATGCACATGGTGGTGGTCTGAAAAAAAAACAGCTTGGACACGTGCAATTAAATAAATCAAAAATAGTGGTTTCATAATGTGTCAGTCTGTAAAAGTGATTTCAAATTGTAAAAAGAGATTTTCACTTGGCCCGAAAAAAAAAGAGCAGTAAGTGTGCTTTCAAATTGGCAAAGAAATTTCGTTTTGGCACTAATGTGAAAACATGACTCTGTGTGCATAGAAGAATTATAGGCAGAGATTTATTGCGTCTTGCTCTGGTGATTTCACAGTTGCATTAGATGGAAAGGGGGAGCGAATTTTTGGGGGAAGAAGCAGAGTCTTAGCACACACCCATGTGCTTGCCGTGTATAGTCATGCACAGTATTTAGAAGCCAGTGGGGTTTTCAGGTTTAAGTCTGTAATGCAAATACATTCAGCATCACTAAGGCTGGTTGCCCTTGCTGGAGTGTAGGCAGTCACAGAGAATGCACATGGTGTTGGTCTGAAAAAAAAACAGCTTGGACACGTCCAATTAAATAAATCAAAAATAGTGGTTTCATAATGTGTCAGTCTGTAAAAGTGATTTCCAATTGTAAAAAGTGATTTTCACTTGCCCCGAAAAAAAAAAGAGCAGTAAGTGTGCTTTAAAAATGGCAAAGAAATTTCGTTTTGGCACTAATGTGAAAACATGACTCTGTGTGCATAGAAGAATTATAGGCAGAGATTTATTGCGTCTTGCTCTGGTGATTTCACAGTTGCATTAGATGGAAAGGGGGAGCGAATTTTTGGGGGAAGAAGCAGAGGCTTAGCACACACCCATGTCCTTGCCGTGTATAGTCATGCACAGTATTTACAAGCCAGTGGGGTTTTCAGGTTTAAGTCTGTAATGCAAATACATTCAGCATCACTAAGGCTGGTTGCCCTTGCTGGAGTGTAGGCAGTCACAGAGAATGCACATGGTGTTGGTCTTAAAAAAAAACAGCTTGGACACGTCCAATTAAATAAATCAAAAATAGTGGTTTCATAATGTGTCAGTCTGTAAAAGTGATTTCAAATTGTAAAAAGAGATTTTCACTTGGCCCGAAAAAAAAAGAGCAGTAAGTGTGCTTTCAAATTGGTAAAGAAATTTCGTTTTGGCACTAATGTGAAAACATGACTCTGTGTGCATAGAAGAATTATAGGCAGAGATTTATTGCGTCTTGCTCTGGTGATTTCACAGTTGCATTAGATGGAAAGGGGGAGCGAATTATTGGGGGAAGAAGCAGAGGCTTAGCACACACCCATGTCCTTGCCGTGTATAGTCATGCACAGTATTTACAAGCCAGTGGGGTTTTCAGGTTTAAGTCTGTAATGCAAATACATTCAGCATCACTAAGGCTGGTTGCCCTTGCTGGAGTGTAGGCAGTCACAGAGAATGCACATGGTGGTGGTCTGAAAAAAAAACAGCTTGGACACGTGCAATTAAATAAATCAAAAATAGTGGTTTCATAATGTGTCAGTCTGTAAAAGTGATTTCAAATTGTAAAAAGAGATTTTCACTTGGCCCGAAAAAAAAAGAGCAGTAAGTGTGCTTTCAAATTGGCAAAGAAATTTCGTTTTGGCACTAATGTGAAAACATGACTCTGTGTGCATAGAAGAATTATAGGCAGAGATTTATTGCGTCTTGCTCTGGTGATTTCACAGTTGCATTAGATGGAAAGGGGGAGCGAATTTTTTGGGGAAGAAGCAGAGGCTTAGCACACACCCATGTCCTTGCCGTGTATAGTCATGCACAGTATTTACAAGCCAGTGGGGTTTTCAGGTTTAAGTCTGTAATGCAAATACATTCAGCATCACTAAGGCTGAATGCAATTGCTTTCACAATTAATAGTGAAATGCAATTTATTCTGAAAACAGCAAAAATAAGGCAAAAATATTTTTTGGTAAAAAATGTAAATATGTGTACTGTATTATTAAATGGTTTAAAAATATTAATACTTTTTTCTTTATTTTCAGATCGATATAGAAAATTTTCGGAAACTACAACCATTTTAAAAACTATTTTTTAAAAAAACAAATGAATAAATATTTTTTTGAGTGAGTATGGTAAGTCAATAATAAAAATTGTAGTCTCTCAAGGACTTTATAATGTGATAAATGATTTTTAGTGTTTTTTTTTAAAAAATAAAAAAAAGGTACGCTTACCGTACGCGTACGGTAAAAAAAAAAAAAAAAAGTTTTTAAAAACAAGTAAAAAAAAGATGGAAGATAAGGTTGGCTCTTAAAAGAACCGTTGTGTTCATGCAGGGACAGAGGAAAGGAAGCATGGGAAAATCATTCAAAGCTACAAATGTGCTGATCTATTTTGTTGTTCACTAGGGAAACACTGGTCTCCCTATGACAAATTAGACCTTTACAAAATGTGCAATGAATATCAACCTTCCGAAATCGAAGGTTCATTTCCAGAGGGCCAGCAAAAGGAGATTCTCCCCCCACAGATGAAGGGCTCACCTGACCTGCAGAAGAAGGAGTAAGCCCTGCAGGTGATGGTCCAGGCTGAGCTGCTGTGGATGTACTGGCTCATCTTTCTGAAGAGTTACCTCCAAAAAGATGACCATGTGTCCTTCTGTGTACATCCTGGAGGTGTCTCTTCATGGTGTGATTCCCAAAGGAATACTTCCTGTTAGGATTACCTCTAGAAAGTACACGCTTACACAGCTTGCAAGTAACTAAGGGTGCATTCACCTTTTGCTGGCCTTCTGGAAAAGTAAAATAATCCCAAACATAAGAAGGCTTTACTTTCCTCGCTCTCTGCCTCAAGACAGTGCTGCTGGTGCTAGCCTCACTCTCAGAAGAGCTCTGCTGTTCTGCCATCGTATCCCAAAGACAAACCAGCTCCTTCTCCCAAGGGATCACAAGCAGAAATGAGGGGAATGGGTGTGGTGTAGGAGAGTTCTAGAACTGAAAGTACTTTCAACCAATCAAAAGTTGTGTTTCATGATCACATGACCTACCGTACGCTTACGGTGCGCTTACGGTGCGCTTACGGTACGCTTACGGCAAAAAGTACGCGTGCGCGTAAAAAAGACACGCGCTTCCGCGCATGCGCATAACAGTCACTCCCGGCACTTCCGCGTAACGTGCGCGTGTGGCGTAAGCGCGCACGCGTCCCACGCGCAGTACGCGCGGCTACGCAAATTGCGTAACTATACGCAAGCTGCGTAGATAGATTACGGACGTTGCGTAAACCGTACGCTTACCGTGAGCTTACGGTACGCGTACTAAAAAAAAAAAAAAAAAAAAAAAAAAAAAATCTGGTAATAAATTTTACATGTTTATTTTAAAAAATATATTAAAAAAAAATATTTAAGGATTTTAAAAATTTAAGCATAGTCTTTATAAAATGAAAGAAAATTAAATTAAAAATATGTTTGAAAAAAATGAAGAATAAAAAAAAAAATTAGCATTTAAAAAACCTTGCAAATTCAATGAAAAAACCATGGGTTACACACACGTTATAGTAAGGAATTAGCATTTAAAAAACCTTGCAAATTCACTGCAAAAACCATGGGTTTCACACACGTTATAGTTAGGAATTAGCATTTAAAAAACCTTAGAAATTCACTGAAAAAACCATAGGTTTCACACACGTTATAGTTAGGAATTAGCATTTAAAAAACCTTAGAAATTCAGTGAAAAAACCATAGGTTTCACACATGTTATAGTTAGCTGGACATTTTACTCGTAAAAAACCAATGAAATTGCCCCGTTATAGTTAGTTCAGCTAACTATAACTCGCGCGCCCGCAATGCACTGCTGATGACGTCACATATTACATCACTCATGACATGGTCAGTGACATCACTCATGACATCACTGATGACATCTCAAATGACATCACTGATGACATCACTGATGACATCATCCTTGTGATAGAGTGGCAGACCTCCTCTCACCTTAATATAAGCTTTGATACACACATTCAAAAATAGAGACTAAAAATTTCAAAACAATGGACATACCAATACCAGTTACAACAACCTCTTCAGTAATTCTAAGATCAACATACACATCCACTCATTCACCAACAGTCCTATACAGTCACTCATACATGTACTCACTCATCATATGTACTCATACACCTATACATCCTGTTACATAATGCCACTCATCCATAGAGTTACTCACACACATAGTCACTCATGCTAATAAAGAATCAAACATACATTCACCTGTATATACAGTTATACACACACCACCACACTTACTTCTACGGAAACTTACACATACTTAGTCTTTTAAACAATCACTTATAGAAACACATACTTATTCATACAGGAACTCTTTCAATCTCTCCCTCTCACATATACTCACATATATACACCAATAGTCACATATACTAGTTTAAAACATATGTAGTTACTCATAAAGACACTATTCAGACAGTCATTCACTCACTAACACACCAATACACACACGCATCCACCCATGCAGTCCTGCACACATGCTCTGTTCAACACATACAAACAGTGAGTCACTCATTCATGCACCTATGCACTACGTCATACCCCCCACCGAACCATGCAGACACTCAGACTAATACTCAAAAAAACCAACTAATAACCTATATAGCCACCCATGTAGCTACTCACCAACCCATGCAGCCACTTATACACAAAGTGAAAAAATGATACAGATATTTACATATTTAAATATTACTCACTAAGCCATGTATTCACCATGATACACTTAATCAGTCAGTTACACAATCAATTTTTCAAAAAGAAATCATCCATTTAGACAGTAATATACCCATTTATTCTTCTATCAACCTTGAGATATACATATATAAAACATATTTAATTTTCAGAAAAACACACATTCACTGGATGATGTCATCAGTGATGTCATCAGTGATGTCATTTGAGATGTCATCAGTGATGTCATGAGTGATGTCACTGACCATGTCATGAGTGATGTAATATGTGACGTCATCAGCAGTGCATTGCGGGCGCGCGAGTTATAGTTAGCTGAACTAACTATAACGGGGCAATTTCATTGGTTTTTTACGAGTAAAATGTCCAGCTAACTATAACATGTGTGAAACCTATGGTTTTTTCACTGAATTTCTAAGGTTTTTTAAATGCTAATTCCTAACTATAACGTGTGTGAAACCTATGGTTTTTTCAGTGATATACATATATATATATATACATCAAGAAAAGTACGCTGTCTCAGCACTTCCTTTCGGCGAACCAAGGACAACACGAATCCCAAATTCAGGCACGCATATTTTATTTTAGAGCTGCAAAATCTGACGCGTCTCGGGCAGTTGCCCTTGCTCACAGATTGTCAATTCATGGCCCGACACTTTTTTAAATATGCTACACAAACACCACATGTGATAGTAAACATAAACAACATACTGTTCACAAGTTGCTGCTTTTTTGCATTTTCTAATGGGTGAGTCTTTCTTCTACCTAGTCAAATATCATCCGACATTTGATAGTAAAGATATTTTCTATTTTTGTTTTTTAAAATACTCTTGATATTTAAACTGCATCAATGCAATATTTTTCTATGTGCAAACAACAGTTTTTGGCCATAAATCACAGCAATTTCTTAGTGCTAATTTGATGTTCATTTCCCACTATATTATGAGAGAACCAAAACCAATCCATGTACATAATGATAGCCTATACTACAGAAAATGTGCAAATATATCGCAATTATCTGTGCAATTTCTTTCTTTTACAAAATGTGCAAAATATGCAATTGGTATATTTTTCGTACAAACAAAAAAAATGTTTTGTGTACATGTGCAAAAATGCGCAAAATTTGTAAACAATTATATTTCAACTTGTGCAAATTGCGCTTATTTTTGGTACAATTATTATCTGCTATATCATGGTGGTTAAAGACGGAAGGTCTATGTACAGCCTGAATGCTGAATAATTCAAAATGACCTGATATTATGCTATATTTTAATTTTAAAAATGAGGTTCCATCTCTATCATGAAAAAGAAAGAATTTAGACCCTATTTTTTTGATCAATTTATAAAGTGCAACAGTAGGATGTGCAACCCACACAAAGAAAAATAAATACATTTTAAATAGGCAAATTCCCAAAATTAGGCTTAGTTTTGTGTATAAAAATTAATTGTTATGCATAAAAAAAAAAAAGAATCAACGGTGTGGCAGGGAAGGTGCCTCTTTATGATATGTGCAGATCTGTTAGTTATTGCTCTACTAATACCATCTGTTATAAAAAATGATACAAGTCCTCTGTGGTATTTAGTCCGTTGGGAAATGTACTGTCTAATTCTAGAATTATTTTTGATTCCATCCTTCTCAGCATTTTATCTCTGTCTCCTCCCCTTCGTGGTTTAGGAATTGCTGTTATTACAAAGTATTTAAGGCACTGCAAGTCATTATTGTGCACAGACTTAAAATGTCTAGCCACTGGGTACGAGCTATCACTATTAACGATTGCCCGGAGATGCTGGAGGATTCTGACATGCACCTGTAGCTTGGTGCTACCCACATATCTTAGGCCACAGGTGCATGTCAGGACATAGACGACATACTCGGTTTTACAATTGTAAGACCCCTTGATGTTTACCATTTCTGGACTAAATGGGGTGGCATATTGTGTAGTATTTGTTCCAAACCTGCAAGCCCTTCTGCTGGAACATTTGAAAAATCCCGGCCGGGACTGTAACCACATTTGGTTTTTACTCAACTCTGGAAAGCTTTTACTGATTTGAGATTTCATGGACGATCCCTTCCTATATGTAATTATAGGAGTATTGGGAAGTCTGGGAGCTAAAACTGCATCTGTTAAAAGAATCGGCCAGCTATGTGTTAAAATGGACCTGATCTTCCTTTCCTGGCGGTTGTAGGTGGTTACAAACCTCAGAGCTGAGTCTGGGTCATTCGCCACTGTATCCGTATTGGTAATTTTATCACCTCTCAAAAGAGATTCCCTGGACCTAGCCTGCATTTTTTTTATCGCTTGATTTAAAATAACATCTTTGTATCCTCTTTGTTTAAATCTTTCTAATGCTTGTGAGGTGCAACTGGCTAAATCTTCCTCCGTGCTGCATATGCGTTTAAGTCTTAATAGTTCCCCATAGGGAATATTATTGATGACATGTTTGGGGTGAGCACTGCTGGCATGTAATACGGTGTTTCCAGCAGTGCTTTTTCTATGGAGTTTGGTTGCAATTTGTCCCTCATGAAAGAACATTTTTAAATACAAAAAATCAACTTCTTGTCTGCTGATAGTCGATGTGAATTTAAAATTTTCATGATTGATATTAATCTCTCTGATGAATTCCATAGTGCTAATTTCATCCCCCTTCCATAAAACAAAAAACAAAAACGTCATCAATGTAACGCATCCATTTTAACACATGACCAGAAAAAGCCACATTGTGTATGCGCCTGAGGACCTGCTCCTCCCACCAGCCCACGTGCAAACATGTGTATGTATATATATATATACACATACACATATACATATATATATATATATCAACGCACACGAGGTTTCCACACAGCAGAGAAGCACTCGAGCAGCAGGTAGGTTTACCTCATAACCTTTAATCTTTAGTACAGGCACATTCGGCATTCGAGTAAATAAAAGCAGTTCCAGCACTTCGCCTTACGCGTTTCGAATGTCTCTTCATCAGAGGCTTGGGCCAGGATAGCGTGCAATTGTAGACACTCCCCCATTGATATGCTCGCATCTACATGAAATGCCTTATGGGAGAGAAAGTCCTCTTATTCCTTCGTGAATCGATGCACTATATATTTCCTGCTGTATTGAAAGGCTCCGCATGAGCCCCCCGTTTGCCGGTACGCCCTTATCTGTAGCCTGTTGCCCCACGGTGGGACGGGTGTATCCAGGTTCCATGTGGCCCCCAATTATCGCAGGGTGGTGCTCCTCCCGCGGCTGGGCTGCCGGTTATAGATCAACGCTCACGAGGTTTCCACAGAGCAGAGAAGCACTCGAGCAGCAGGTAGGTTTACCTCATAACCTTTAATCTTTAGTACAGGCACATTCGGCATTCGAGTAAATAAAAGCAGTTCCAGCACTTCGCCTTACGCGTTTCGAATGTCTCTTCATCAGAGGCTTGGGCCAGGATAGCGTGCAATTGTAGACACTCCCCCATTGATATGCTCGCATCTACATGAAATGCCTTATGGGAGAGAAAGTCCTCTTATTCCTTCGTGAATCGATGCACTATATATTTCCTGCTGTATTGAAAGGCTCGGCATGAGCCCCCCGTTTGCCGGTACGCCCTTATCTGTAGCCTGTTGCCCCACGGTGGGACGGGTGTATCCAGGTCCCATGTGGCCCCCAATTATCGCAGGGTGGTGCTCCTCCCGCGGCTGGGCTGCCGCTTATAGATCAACGCTCACGAGGTTTCCACACAGCAGAGAAGCACTCGAGCAGCAGGTAGGTTTACCTCATAACCTTTAATCTTTAGTACAGGCACATTCGGCATTCGAGTAAATAAAAGCAGTTCCAGCACTTCGCCTTACGCGTTTCGAATGTCTCTTCATCAGAGGCTTGGGCCTGGATAGCGTGCAATTGTAGACACTCCCCCATTGATATGCTCGCATCTACATGAAATGCCTTATGGGAGAGAAAGTCCTCTTATTCCTTCGTGAATCGATGCACTATATATTTCCTGCTGTATTGAAAGGCTCCGCATGAGCCCCCCGTTTGCCGGTACGCCCTATATATGGTACATCAAAGGCCTGAAGCTTTCAAAAATGCACTCACAGCAGTTGAAAACCGAAGGTTAATTTATTCATGGAGAGCCAGCATGTTCAAATTGTGCAAGTTTTTTTGCCGACGCGTTTCAAGGACGAATCCTCTTCCTCATGGGCAGCTTCAGTGTCATACAGATGGCTCCAATTAAATGCAAAAAACCCCCAGTGGGTCATGCGCAGTGCGTACATATAGTATGTTGCATCCTGGGACATTGTGTCCTGATTGGAGATTGTTTTCACTCACAGTGAGTTCCGTAAGGCACTGATAATTAAGCAGCATTGTTCACCTAATAGTAGGTCCCAAATGACATGTTGGCTGTATTGTCTCTCAACTGCTGCGCTGATCGCGGCCTCGAAGTAGTTCAGCATGCCGCGTAGCCTCTCCTTAAAGGTCTCGGAGACGGTGCATTCTTGCACGGCAAGACAGCCGTGAATTATAAGGTACATCAAAGGCCTGAAGCTTTCAAAAATGCACTCACAGCAGTTGAAAACCGAAGGTTAATTTATTCATGGAGAGCCAGCATGTTCAAATTGTGCAAGTTTCTTTGCCGACGCGTTTCAAGGACGAATCCTCTTCCTCATGGGAAGCTTCAGTGTCATACAGATGGCTCCAATTAAATGCAAAAAAACCCCAGTGGGTCATGCGCAGTGCGTACATATAGTATGTTGCATCCTGGGACATTGTGTCCTGATTGGAGATTGTTTTCACTCACAGTGAGTTCCGTATGGCACTGATAATTAAGCAGCATTGTTCACCTAATAGTAGGTCCCAAATGACATGTTGGCTGTATTGTCTCTCAACTGCTGCGCTGATCGCGGCCTCGAAGTAGTTCAGCATGCCGCGTAGCCTCTCCTTAAGGGTCTCGGAGACGGTGCATTCTTGCACGGCAAGGCAGCCGTGAATTATAAGGTACATCAAAGGCCTGAAGCTTTCAAAAATGCACTCACAGCAGTTGAAAACCGAAGGTTAATTTATTCATGGAGAGCCAGCATGTTCAAATTGTGCAAGTTTCTTTGCCGACGCATTTCAAGGACGAATCCTCTTCCTCATGGGCAGCTTCAGTGTCATACAGATGGCTCCAATTAAATGCAAAAAAACCCCAGTGGGTCATGCGCAGTGCGTACATATAGTATGTTGCATCCTGGGACATTGTGTCCCGATTGGAGATTGTTTTCACTCACATTGAGTTCCGTATGGCACTGATAATTAAGCAGCATTGTTCACCTAATAGTAGGTCCCAAATGACATGTTGGCTGTATTGTCTCTCAACTGCTGCGCTGATCGCGGCCTCGAAGTAGTTCAGCATGCCGCGTAGCCTCTCCTTAAGGGTCTCGGAGACGGTGCATTCTTGCACGGCAAGGCAGCCGTGAATTATAAGGTACATCAAAGGCCTGAAGCTTTCAAAAATGCACTCACAGCAGTTGAAAACCGATGGTTAATTTATTCATGGAGAGCCAGCATGTTCAAATTGTGCAAGTTTCTTTGCCGACGCGTTTCAAGGACGAATCCTCTTCCTCATGGGCAGCTTCAGTGTCATACAGATGGCTCCAATTAAATGCAAAAAACCCCCAGTGAGGGTATTTAAATGAAGCAGACTGAATCGGAGCCATCTGCTGACTGTTTAAGAGATGTCCATGACTAAGAGGCAGGAGCCTCGAAACGCGTCGGAATGAAAACTCTTACATGAACACTGAAGCTCGTTTGCCTTGTGTTAATAAACCGGAAGGTTCTTTTGAAGTCGTGTGCATTCTCAATGCTTGGGGCATCTTGGTGAAAAAAAAAAAAAATATATATATATATATTTTTGCATTTGTCACCCCGAGTGGGACGGGTATGCTCAGACGTGAGTCCCGTGCTCTCCATGCCACTGGAATCAAGCTATCCTGGCTGACGAGGGCTGAAAGCCCGAAACCGGTCCTAGGATGCTTGTTTCCAGTCCAGGGAGGACCTGGCATGGCAGTTCGGGCTGGACTGTTCCCATGGGGCACAGGGTCAAGACTGATTTGCATATGGCTGGGTTCAAACTGGAATGGCATGGTGAGCAAAAAAACGATGGATTTAGGCCCAGATCTCTGTACTGGGGTGAATGTATGACATTGTTCTGCATTCTGTCCATCAATTGTTGTTTTTGCATTTGTCACCCCGAGTGGGACGGGTATGCTCAGACGTGAGTCCCGTGCTCTCCATGCCACTGGAATCAAGCTATCCTGGCTGACGAGGGCTGAAAGCCCGAAACCGGTCCTAGGATGCTTGTTTCCAGTCCAGGGAGGACCTGGCTTGGCAGTTCGGGCTGGACTGTTCCCATGGGGCACAGGGTCAAGACTGATTTGCATATGGCTGGGTTCAAACTGGAATGGCATGGTGAGCAAAAAAACGATGGATTTAGGCCCAGATCTCTGTACTGGGGTGAATGTATGACATTGTTCTGCATTCTGTCCATCAATTGTTGTTTTTGCATATATATATATATATATATATATATATATATATATATATTCACTGAAAAAACCATAGGTTTCACACATGTTATAGTTAGCGGAAATTTTACTGATAAAAAACCAGTGAAATTCCCCCGTTATAGTTAGTGCAGGCAACTATAACTCACGCGACCGCAATCTTCTGCTGATGACATATGTGTCTTTATGAAAAAAAAATATTTGTAATATATGTATAGCTAAAAATGTATGGAAGAAGACATGGGCAAATAAGTGTCTAAATACAGTATTAGCATCAGCAGAAGATTGCGGTCGCGTGAGTTATAGTTGCCTGCACTAACTATAACGGGGGAATTTCACTGGTTTTTTATCAGTAAAATTTCCGCTAACTATAACATGTGTGAAACCTATGGTTTTTTCAGTGAATTTGCAAGGTTTTTTAAATGCTAATTCCTAACTATAACGTGTGTGAAACCTATGGTTTTTTCTGTGAATTTGTACGGTTTTTTAAATGCTAAGTTACTTTACGCCATTCGTGGCGTGCGCGCCCACTTAACGCAGTTCGTTCCGTGCGCGCACGGTGCGCTTCGCGCACCGTGCGTGCACAGTAAGCACGCGGTGCTTACTGTGCTTACGGTGCTTATAAGCCATGCACAAATGGTGCGCTTCGGGCACCATTGGCACACGGGGTGGAGAGAGTGTGGATAATTTTTTCTTTGATTATTTTTGTTGAAAATATTGTGGTTTTTTACACCTCTGATAAGCACTGAACATTTGGTGACCTACGGCCACCAAAAGCACAGGGGGTGGGGAGAGTGTGGATAGTGTTTTTTTTAAAATATTTTTTAGCGTACGCGTACGGTAAGCGTAATCGGCGAAATTAGCAAAAAAATAAAAATGGCTTTTTTGGCCTTGGGGGGTCTTGGGGGACTCCCTCATCATGGCTATGTGTGTGTGAGCTGTCAAAACAGCTCCTTTACATGTGTATTGGTTTTAATTAAACAACCTAACTCTCAGTGCGAGAGAGAAAATGGCGGCCGCCGCTTCCTGGTTTCGGCCGATTCGAATGTTTACTAAGATCTAAGAGCCAATCAGAATCGCGCTCGCGCACGCCACCGTACGCGTACGGTAAGCTTACGGTAAGCGTATCGTAAGCTGTCTCAGATATTTATATTGATTTAAAGGCTATTTTCTCAGAATCTACTGAACAGATTTACACCAAACCTACAAAAGGCACTTCCTTGACCTAGGGACTACCTCTCTGCCAAATTTCTAGTAATTCTGTTCAGCCGTTCGGGCTGTAGCCCTGTCTAAAGGTCCTATGGAAAAATGCATGGGAAAAACGCGTTTTGGGACCCCCTTTTATCTCAGCCCCCGCTTGACGAATCCCCCCGAGACTTTCAGGGTAGGAGCGGAGCGTAGCGCCCCACCTATTTTGAGAAATTCGCGAGGATTCGTCGACCGGCGCCAAAGTTATTCAAAATAGAATGTTGCGGATTTCCTATGGAAAAGGGGTCCTAACTATAACTACCTACTGGCGACCGCCAGTAGGTAATATATATATATCTATAGATATATATATATATATATATATATATATATATATTACCCAAATATTGCCCTGCAAACAAATCCGCACTCCAACACTGGTAGGTTGCACTACAACTTTTATTTGGATAAAGCGAGCATTTCAGTCCAGGATTCTCCCTTTTAATCTGCCTGACGAGTTTCAGTGATAACAATCTCCTTTTTCAAAGGCGATATGAGGTCGCACACTCATTCTTCCACAAATCCGTCTTCACTCTGATTGATTTTCAAGCCTCCTGTGTGCTCATGCATGGCTTTCACTTCCTTAGTTAATTAAGCTCAGGTGTGTTCATGTAAGGCATCCCGGTATTTGTGGTCTTTAAAATATGTATTCCACTCCAGTGGGTTTATGTGCAGACTTCATTATTTTAAGAACAGGAGCAGCCCTCAAGTGGGCTTTAGGACTGAAAGTCCCGCATTCATCGTATTCAAATACATGCATTGCCATTGTCGATCCGGAATAGTTCCAAGCAAGTGTCCGTTCATTGATGGGCGGTGCGTCGACTTCACGGCTGGACCTGCCGTGTGAAATCTTACCCAAACTTTGACCTGCAAACAAGTCCGCACTCCAACAGAGGTAGGTTGCACTACAACTTTTATTTGGATAAAGCGAGCATTTCAGTCCAGGATTCTCCCTTTTAATCTACCTGACGCGTTTCAGTGATAACAATCTCCTTTTTCAAATGCGATATGAGGTCATACACTCATTCTTCCACAAATCCGTCTTCACTCTGATTGATTTTCAAGCCTCCTGTGCGCTCATGCATGGCTTTCACTTCCTTAGTAAATTAAGCCCTGGTGTGTTCGTGCAAGACATTCTGGTAATTTGTGGTCTTTAAAATATTTATTCCCCTCCAGAGGGTTTATGTGCAGACTTCATTATTTTAAGAACAGAAGCAGCCCTCCAGTGGTCTTTAGGACTGAAAGTCAAGCTTTCATCGTATTCAAATACCTGCATTGCCATTGTCGATCCTGAATAGTTCCAAATCTGGGTCCCTTCATTGATGGGCGGTGTGTCAACTTCACGGCTGGACCTGTCATGTGAAATGTTACCCAAACTTTGACCTGCAAACAAGTCCGCACTCCAACATAGTTAGGTTGCACCACAACTTTTATTTGGATAAAGCGAGCATTTCAGTCCAGGATTCTCCCTTTTAATCTGCCTGACGCGTTTCAGAGTTAACAATCTCCTTTTTCTTCCACAAATCTGTCTTCACTCTGATTGATTTCCAAGCCTCCTGTGCGCTCATGCATGTCTTTCACTTCCTTAGTTAATAAAGCCCTGGTGTGTTCGTGCAAGGCATTCCGGTATTTGCGGTCTTTAAAATATTTATTCCCCTCCAGTGGGTTTATGTGCAGACTTCATTATTTTAAGAACAGGAGCAGCCCTGCAGTGGGCTTTAGGACTGAAAGTCCCACTTTCATCGTATTCAAATACCTACATTGCCATTGTCGATCCGGAATAGTTCCAAACTCGGGTCCCTTCATTGATGGGCGGTGCGTCGACTTCACGGCTGGAACTGCTGTGTGAAAGAAATGTTACCCAAACTTTGCCCTGCACTGGACTATGTATCTATATATATAAATACAGGGCATCCCTTGGAAATCCTCTTATGTACTTGCCACCATTGATGTGGTTTCATTGTACACCTGTATCGAACATGATCTAGGTCTAGAAGCATGCAAATATTTCCTACGTGACAGACCCATCTCTATGTTTGATCACACTGTGTTACTCTTGGATATGCTACACTTTTGCTTGCATAATAACTGTTTTCTATTTGGTGATACTTGGTACAAACAGTACACAGGTACTGCGATGGGAAGTTGCTTCGCACCTAGTTATGCCTGTATTTTTATGGGCTGGTGGGAGGCGGAACATCTCTGGTACCAAGGTAATGGGTGTTATTCAGATAATGTAATCCTGTGGACCCGCTACATTGACGATATTTTTCTAATATGGGCTGGTCCACAGGATTCATTACAAGATTTTATTGCCGGACTTTCCATTAACAGCCTCAATCTCAGTTTCACCAGTAAGATCAATACCACTACTACTGAGTTTCTGGATGTTTTAGTGGAAGTTCTTGATGACACCATACATACAAGCCTGTTCAGAAAGGCTACTGCCGGGAACAGCATCCTACATGTGCGGAATCACCATCCAGAAGGCCTTAAGAGAAGCATCCCTTACGGAGAGCTCCTCAGAGCTAGACGCAGTTGTAGCACACCTCAGGCACTGTTCAAGGAACAAATTAACATGGTTGACCGCTTTAGAACACGGGGCTACTCAGGCAAAACCATTAGAGCAGCCATTGAGAAATCTTGCACCAGAAACAGGGACAGTCTTCTGATCCCGAAAACACGAGGAAAGGACAAACAGGAAGTCAGGCTTATCACCACTTTCTCAAATCCATCCCAGACACTACATAAAATTGATAGCAAACATTGGCACCTGGTCAGACAGGACTCAGTGATAGGTAAGCTGGTTAGTTCCAAACCACACATCACCTACCGTAGATGCAAATCCCTACAGGACAAACTGGTACATAGTCATTTTACGCAACAAGCCAAGAAAACAGGCACGTGGCTAAAGGAACTCCCTGGCTTCCACAAATGTGGCCGTTGTAACTTGTAAGGCTTGTGCTAACAGCCAGAATGTAAAAAGTTATCTGTTACCAATTGGTAGGAATGAGAAAATGCTTTCTTTTTATCAATTGTAATACTGAATATGTTGTCTATGTGGTGACTTGCATTTGTGGCTTGCGCTATGTTGGTAGCACAGTGTTTCCTGTTAAGAAGCGTATACTGGAGCATCTCCGTGCCATGAGAAATAGGGATCTTATCTACACTATTGCTAAACATTGTGCGCTAGAGCATGGAGGGATTACTGATGTCAGCTCTAAGATCTCATTTTTTGGAATTGACAGGGTTGCAGTACATCCATGTCGAGGTGATCGAGAATGCCGCCTGCGACGTTTGGAGTCTGAATATATCATCCGCCTACAGAGTAAGGTGCCTGGTGGCCTTAATCGAGAGGAAGATCTTCATGTTCACCTAGGATGAGGAGATATCATATACCTGTAGTGTTCCAACAATTTGGACACTGTATAGATACACTCTGGTTCTCCTTCGGCGCTCCCTGGGAGCATCCGCCCCTCCCCTATCTCCTGCCATACTACCTTCATAGACATCTTGCTCTGGCAAATGTTTATTTCATTTCTCCCTTAATGTTTCATTTCACCGCCACTTCGTCCAAGCGGCTGCTTGGTCGATGGGTGGGCATAGCCGCCATGCCTTGGTTTTTAATACACTGGGGGTGGGTTTTTCCCCGGCATGATCCAAGCTTTTCCTTAGATATTTTGTCTGTTATTACACTTCCTGTGTGACCTTTTATATTTATTTTTGTTATTCTTGTTTGTTTTATAATTTTGGCCTAGCCATCTAGCGCCTATCCAGGGTAGTTGGTTGTTGTTGCCACTTGGCAGTTCCACTTGCTCTGGATGAGCACCATTTCACCTTGGTACACATTTGATGGGATCACATTTTCTCTCTTGCAATTGGTGGCTTTAGCACAAGCTAATATGATGGCCTTGCTGCTTTTTCTGTTATTTATTCTCATTTACTTAACTTTATTTTATATTTTTTCTACATTAAGCATTTACAAGTGAGGAATTTAAATTCACCAATTTGTTTTTGTACATATGTAAAGAAAAATGATTATTTTCACAAATGGCAGCCTTCATGTGGTGAGAGTCTGTTTTTCATATGTACCTACGACTCTTTTTTCTATGTCTATTTTCAAATTTGCTTGGTCATGCTTGGTTGTAAAAAATGCCTTTATATGTAGCCACTTCCTTTCTATGAAGTGACTTTGACAAAGACCGTGAGGTTGAAACGCGTCAGTCATTAAATCCTTTCTTTTCCTGCAATCCTGAGTGCGACTCCTACCTTTTTTTTGTGAAGCAAGAGGGTTTTCTCACATATATATATATATATATATATATATATGTATCTCACAAAATTCCTTCCGCTTCTCCCTTGGTCTCCCAGAGATGTACAGACAAGGATCACAGCACCACGAACGACACTTCAAGTTGATGTTTATTACTCACAGGTTAGTGCAAGGCAACACATGCGATCAGGACGGTCTACGCGTTTCGGCGCTCGGCCTTCGACTGGACCATAGAGTCCTTAAGCCCAGAGTGTCAGTTTTAAAGTGGCAGTGCAGATACAATTAGTTGATAGTGAAGACATACTGGACTTTGAATGCAACAACAGTTTCTTTTATACAGTAGAAGTTAACTTTTCTCAAGATTTGCTTCAAATTAATCCATAATTGAGAAAGGAAACATACAGTTTCAAAGTATGAGTGTAAAGAAAAAATATATAATACAATGCAATTAGTGGTCACGGTGAAGTACCCATGTCACTACGGAGGAATTGCGGAGCATGATAGTTTTTATGAATCACCCGTCTAATTCTTATTACTGCCCATATGATGAAGTCAACATAGATCTAATTACACAGATTGAAATATGTACAATTATTTGGAAAGAAATAATGTTATTTCAATTTCTCCTTGCTAACATGCGTAGATTTTTTCTAGTGTTTCGGCAGTGAATAAGTTTGCACATATCATTTTAACTACAGAGGTTAGCAGAGGAGCGGAACTATTATTTAGAGCAGTCAATTTGTTAAACATTTCTATCAATGATGGTGATGAAAAGTAATACATTTTAGGTTCAATCCAAGTTTCAGTCCTCAATATATATGCAACCCTGTTATATCATTGTGAAGTACATGATATGTTCTGCTGATATGGGGTAAATATGACATCTATAGTTCTATTTACATCATCAGACAGAAAGGTGATTTGATTTTTAACAGCCTTCCTCCCTTTTGTGACTAAAAAGAATTACATATGAGTATAATTGACAATGGTGAACACAGAGATTGAAGTTAATGAAATAGCAATGATTTTCAGTTTAAAGTCAAGTTCATGAAGATTTCAGGATCAAAGTGCGGGTTCTCATGTTGGTTGTAGTTAAACCTCGCGGATACGGTCATCCTTTATCATTCTCTTACTCTTTCTCGTGGGGTTTGTTATTATAGATGCACATGTAGTTCAGCATCCAAGTTGTGAACCCATGGATTCTCTGTACCCATCGATAAAATCATTTTAGACTCAGCTCTCCGTAATTCAAGAACTCTGTTGCCACCCCTTTTTTTTTGTTTGACAATCTTGATGCCAGAGTATTTCAAATGTTTGCAATCACTAGAGTGGAATTCAGAGAAGTGTTTTGCCATTGGATACGTGAAGTCTTTATTTTTGATGGCGCGTAAATGTTGTAAAATACGCAGTTTGAGTTTGTTTATGGTACTTCCAACGTACAATTTTTTGCAAGGACATTCCAAGATGTAGATGACGAATTTCGATTCGCAGGTTATATGATCCTGAATTCTTTCTTAATGGCCATTTTGCAATTGATATGTTAACATATTTTTGCCATGCTCACATGCTTTGCACTTTGAGCATTTCCAGAATCCCAGAGTATTCAACCAGGATGAGGTTGTTTCTGGTTTGAGTTCAAAATGGCTATGTGTCAATAGATCGCCCAAAGAAGCTGTTCTTCTATAGGTAATCCTAGGTGATGAGGATAAGACTTTGTGAACAGTTTCATCTAGCAACAGGATTCCCCAATGTTTCCGTATAATTTTCTGGAGGTCATTGCTTTGGTTATTAAAATCAATGATCAGTCTTGTTGTTGTCTCAGCTGTTTTGTTATTTGATCTATGGCTCTCTGAGTTGGTTTGTAAGAGCTCAGATCTTTTCTTGGAACCGACTCTGTTTTTAGCAGTGGTGATTACTTCCAATGGATATCCTCTTTGTAAGAAACGTTCACTCATTTCTTGTAGTTGTAGATTTAAATCAGAGAGTTCCGAGCAATTTCTCTTCGCCCGCAGCATTTCCCCGTAGGGTATGCTCCATTTGAGGTTTTGTGGATGCCCACTATTAGCCTGTAAGATGCTGTTGCTGGCAGTTGGCTTTCTGTGCATTCTGGTGCAGATTTTTCCATTTTTTATGAAAACTTCGACATCCAGAAAGATGATGTTAGTGGCACTTGTGGTGGAGGTAAAGGTCAGTTTATACTTGTTGGTGTTCAGGGAGTGTAGGAAGTTCACAAGGTGTTCTAGTGACATCATAACCCAAGAGGACAAAGGCAGAGTGTTTTGTAAATGTCAACAGAACTCATATACGGCATTATAAGACCATGTTACACGTTAACTATTATGGGGCCGATTCCAATCCAGGAAAAAGGCTGTACAAATCGTTGTATGGAGCGTTTTTCCCATACAACTCGTACCCGGTAAACTTTTCTTACAACCTAGGAAGTACGATTCGTACAGAAAGCCTCTTTCCATACAAATCGTACAAAAGACCATACAGCTAAAAAATACCAACGATTCTGATCCGGAACAGCTTGCATACGACATCTGTATGTATTTAAGCTGTAGTTTCCAGCCCAGCAAGTATGATTCGTCCCTACGGAACTCCGTACGGCTCTTTTCTTACAGGAGCCAAAAACTGCTGTAAAAGCAGAGTCCCCAGGGGTACGAGTCATACAGGCATACACCCTCGTGCGTTGTGTATGTACGGTGCGTACCCCAACATCGCATATGTAAGCACCGTACATACGCGATGTTGGGGTACGCGATGTTGGGGGTACGCGATGTTGAGGGTAGGAACCGTACATACGCGATGTTGGGGTACGCGATGTTGGGGGTACGCACCGTACATACACGATGTTGGGGGTACGCACCGTACATACGCGATGTTGAGGGTACGCACCGTACATATGCGATGTTGGGGTACGCGATGTTGTGGGTACGCACCGTACATACACAACGCCCGGGGGTGTATGCCTGTACGACTCGTACCCCGGGAACAACTTTTCCCAGGATACAAGTCGTACAAAGTTCGCTTCGTAGCGGGTAATGGCATTCACCGTGTACGGGACGTTTTCCATACAAATCGTAAATCGGAAAGCCGGTCCGGACCGTACTAGTACGGTCGGACTGCATTTTTACAATTTGTATGGAAAAGTGTCCGGGTCGTTCTCGTACAACTTTTCCAGATCCAATTTGTATAAATCGGATCGGGAAAAGTTGTATTTTTCCCGTACGAATCGTACTTCGCTGGTCGGACGGGACTTGTACGATTTGTATGGAAAAATATACCGATACGAGTCGGGTGGGAAAAAAAAATACAGGATCGGATTCGGCCCCTATGTGTTTTTATATTACATGCTTTTTGGGGTGGTTATCTTGAAAACCCTGTTTTCTTCAAATTACAGCTTCCACTTAGGCACCGACTGCTGCAAGAATATTTAGGCTTGCCTTTCATGAGTAAATTGTTGTTAAAACAATGGACAAATGCTGAAAGCCAGATGATTTATGCAATTCTGTGGCTGCAGCATTTACCACGTAATTTTCAATTTGCTGCATTTGTCACATAAGTTGCCGGACAAGTTGCAAAACTTGCACAACAATATTGCGTCTAACTAACATGGGAAATAATAATACTACTAAAGAATGTGCCACATAATTGGCACTTTTTTCCACATACTTAATAAAACCATGTCACATTATTTGGTTCTCTATGTTGCCTTATCCTAGTAACCCAGTCAATGTTAAAACTTTGTGGAGTGATTTGGGGTCTGTAATTATGATGATGAAATCTGTGTTTCACAGGGAACCATGAAGTATTATCCATATTTTATAGTGCACTGTGAAATATGGATACAATTGCATTTGTCTAATATAATCACCAAAACAATTATACACACACACTTATAGTCCAATATTAATCCATAAGAAAAGGTTTAGGCAAATGCCGAACTACACAATGCGTTTTGCCATAGAACACGCCTTGATTTTGGTTGGGATAGGCTTGTTACCGGCACAATTTTAAAGTGCAATATAGTGACATAAACGACAGACATTACCACATTCGGAATAGTATGGCTGAAAGAGTGTCGCCCATCTTGACATGTCTAAATTAATACATGTGACAGTATTTGAGATACATTGTATATACAGAGCATGTAGCAACTGGCATACTGGTGTGTATATATATATATATATATATATTACCTACTGGCGGTCGCCAGTAGGTAGTTATAGTTAGGACCCTGTTTCCATAGGAAATCCGCAACATTCTATTTTGAATAACTTTGGCGCCGGTCGACGAATCCTCGCGAAGTTTTCAAAATAGGTGTGGCGCTGCGCTCCGCTCCTACCCTGAAAGTCTTGGGGGGATTCGTCAAGCGGGGGCTGAGATAAAAGGGGGGTCCCAAAACGCGTTTTTCCCATGCATTTTTCCATAGGACCTTTAGACATAGCTACAGCCCGAACGGCTGAACAGAGTTCCTTGAAATTTGGCAGAGAGGTAGTCTACAGGTCAAGGAAGTGCCTTTTGTAGGTATGGTGTAAATCTGTTCAGTAGATTCTGAGAAAATAGCCTTTAAATCAATATATATATCTGAGCCAGCTTACGGTGCGCTTACGGTGCGCTTACCGTACGCGTACGGTGACGTGCGCGAGCCCGATTCTGATTGGCTGTTCGATCTAAGTAAACATTCGAATTGGTCGAAACCAGGAAGCGGCGGCCGCCATTTTCTCTCTCGCACTCTGAGGGGGGCAGCTTTAACAAAGTCAAAAAACCTCTAAAGGGGTAGTATATTTAGTTCCTAACCACCCAGCATCGATATAGGTGTCCCCCAACAACCCCCAAGGCCAAAAAAACAATTTTAATTTTTTTCGAAAAATCGCCGATTACGCTTACCGTACGCGTACGGTAAAAATTATAAAAAAAAAAAAAATTATCCACACTTTCCCCACCCCGTGTGCAAATGGTGCCTGAAAGGCAACATTTGTGCATGGCATGTATCTTGAAAGGAAACTAAAAACGAATACCTTTCACAAAGAAGCACATAATATTTCCCCCATGTGCGCATGGTGCGTGAAGCGCATCGTGCGTACATGGCCCATCCCGCGTAACGTGGGCACCGCGTGACCACCATGCGGGCACGGCACTAACTGCGTAAAGTGGGCGTGCGGTGCCCACGTTGAGGTAACAATATTCCTCCCATTCAATCAGGCCTTTATCTTTTCACTCAGCTAGTTTCTCCTAAATAAATGTGATACTGTTATTATATTCATTCCTATTGGATTTGGTGTATGTTGTGCTATCGCTCAATTGCCATGTTGCTTCGGCTACATACATCTCTCTAGGCAGAATAATGATATTTCCCCCTTTATCAGCTGATCGTATCACTATGCTGTCATCCCTAGCTTGCTCCTGAATGCCTTTTTTTCTCAGAGAGAGTTAGATTATGTTTAAAATTTCCTACCTGTTCTTGAAATGTGTCTATGTTATCATGACCCATACTGGGTAGGAACGTTGATTCAGGTTTAAAACCAGAGCATGCAGCTGAATCGTATCTGATTTCCATTTCTTCTAAGATATGTTGGGCCTCGCTGCTCGTACTTACTCCCTCATTCTCATTTTGTAAATCATGTAAAGCCACTAAGGTGTCAATATCACCTATTGTTAGCTCTTCACTTAACACTTGTCTACCTCCATAATTGTTACCTCTATTCTTTGTCGGTTTGAGTTTATGCCATTTCCTTAATTTCAACTTTCTACAAAATTTAAAAACATCAATTTTGTCATTAACATAGTTCATTGGGGTAGCTGTGCAGAATGAGAGTCCTAGGCAAAGTGTTCGTTTGTCTTTGTCACTAATATGCCTTGTGGAGAGATTAATAATAATCTGATTTACCGTGCTGTCATCCATTATAAATTCGTCTTGGAGCGTGTCTGCTTTCTTCCCACTTGCTCCGATCCGGTCTCTTTTCTGTCTCCTCTGTTTGACTCTCTTCCACCTCTTCCTCTTGTTTCCTTTGCTCTTCCTCTTCCCCGTCCTCTCCTTGTTGGAGTTTCCTCCCTTTGATGTTCCCGAGACGTTGCTTTGGGTATTAACCGGCTCCGTCTGATGAGCCGGTACTCGTCTAAAAAAGTCTTTGGACGCATCATGCCTCCTCCTTCCGAAACTGATCCTTCTGATGTATGTGTTTGTTCTGATCCTTCCGTATTGGTGTCACTCGAGTATTCAGCTGCTTCTTCTAGTTCTAATTGTGGTGTTGGTTTAAATGGTACCCTGCTGCCTTCTCCTTCATACAGGTGGTCATATTTTCTGCTATGTGTCAAAATTCTGCCTGCCTCATAATCTCCACAATGTCAATGGAGTTTGCGTTGCTTTCTAGCTTTGATATCTTCTTCCACTGTTTTTAAGCGCTTTTTCATTTCCTCCAGGAACTTCAATATCAAGTTCTTGTTCGGGGTGAGAATTGAGTTCTTCTCTAATTTGTCCAATTTACTTCTTAATATTGTCCCTGTCTGACCAGGCATACTTAACTAAGATTTTTAACATATTTTTTTAACTATTCGCAGAATTCACTGACTATTCCTCTAACATTTTTGGATCTGGTGAATCGTAAGATGGAGTGATATAAATCTTCAGTCCGCGGGGTACCATTTCTTTATCCAAATAGTCCTGCAGTGATGTCGCTTCCCACCACTTGGCCGTCTCTTGTTTGTGCAATTTCTCATATTTCTTGAGTTTTTCTAAAATCGTAGATTCAATTTGTGCAGTTGAAATGGATAGGTTGCGACCTCTCCCTGGTGCTCTAACAAAGAGTGCTTGTGCAGCTGCTCTGCGTTCATTCTCATCTTCCATTTTCTTTGAGACCTCGCGCTCCCGGGAGCAGTCCCTTGAATTTAGGTGCTACTGGATCCCCCTGTTACCGTACAGAGTTCCCCCTGCCGCAAAGATGTTAGAATGCCAGCTACTATGCCCCTCACTCAGTGCTCCCTCAATACTTAACTTGATGCTCAATGTTTGTTCCTTTCCGTTGATTGGGGAGGATACTGTGTCCTTTTACAACCTGTTTAGCTGGAGGTGCTGTGTCTCATCCGCTTCTCCTCCGCTAATATGAATATTCAAGCGCACAAGATTGCACGAAAATGCAGAAAAGTCCACTCGCATTTAGATTACCTAACACTCCAAAGCGTGTCACCATGATACTTTGTCTAGGATTGCGTTTATAATGTGAACTTCCAATATGACCGCTCGCGACAAAACAATTAGCTTTATGAGTCCTGTTGCAGTAATGTCGGACTTTCGTGCATTTGCTAAAAAAGGTGCATTTACAGGTTTAGTATCCCTGCATCGGGACGGAATTGAGTGATGTAAGGGGGCATGTGCAGGCGCTGTTTTGCAAAGCCTTTAATAATATCCCAAGGATTCTCTCAACCTCCACTGGTCATATATTCTTACCTCCACGGTGTATCCCGCTTCAGGGATAGCGTGAGGCTGGATCCTGCAGTGGGGTACGGGATGTTTCACGACTTTGTCTTGGTTGCGGCCGGCCGTCGATCTCATCAAATCCAAACAAGAGAACTCCTACTGGAGATTGTAGCCCATTGGGGGGTGGCACGACGCCGGTGGAGTAAACCGGTGCGTAATATACATCAGAGAACGAAGTTCCAATCGTGCACTCAGATGCTTCAAAGAAATCACCGAAATCCAAGGGTCATTCAAAAAGGGGTTTATTCAACTCATAAACCCTGACATGACGCATTTCACCCATTGAGGGCTTGATCACACAATATGACTTACATTGGTGAGGGCTTACATACTTTTCCGGTTTGGACAATATAATAGAAAGAGGACTACTTGTTGCATTTGCAAATGCCATTTTACATTGGTTCGGGTGAACGGCATTATCCCAGATTTGGCAGGGAGAAGGGACTTGGGATAGAAAGCACGCTTTTGTTTATTTGGTGTAAATCCGTTCAGTAGTTTTTGAGAAATATTGAAATTTACAGATATCGATATTTGGGAATTCTGCCATCTGATTGGCTGAGGCGTTACGAGCACGAGCTTGATGCTGATTGGCTGCGAGCGCTGCGAGCGTTTGCAACTAGGAAGTGTTGGCCGCCATTTTGTGATTCCGTTGAAGCAAGTAAGGGGGAAAAAGGGCAAAAAATGTGGGAAAGAGGAGGGTAGGAGCACTGTAACCTCTGTGGGGTGTTTAGGGTGTGCTATAGAGGGGGTGCGAAGTGAACTAATCATACCTACCAGTGTGAAAGTGCTAGGCTACGAAAATTAAGTGAGGTATTGGCTAGTGTGTGATGTTTCTAAGGTGAGCTTGTGCGCGACTCGAGGATTAAAGCATGAGTCCACACTGTGTGTCTTATGCTGTGAAGTCCTGTGCCCTGGCCGCTGCAGTACAGTTGTGGAAGTAGTGTCAGCATGTGTTTATACCTACTAGGATGAACTACTGACCCGTAGTGGTGTGAAAGTCCTGGGTACAGAAAATATGTGAGGTATTGTCTAGAGTCTCATGGAAGGAGGAAGTGTTGGCCGCCATTTTGTGATTCTGTTGAAGTGAGTAAGGGAAAAAAGGGCAAAAAAAGTGGGAAATAGGAGGGTAGGAGCACTGTAACCTCTGTGGGGTGTTTAGGGTGTGCTATAGAGGGGGTGCGAAGTGAACTAATCATACCTACCAGTGTGAAAGTGCTAGGCTATGAAAATTAAGTGAGGTATTGCCTAGAGTGTGATACTGCTAAGGTGAGGTGGTGCGGGACTCGGAGATTAGAGCATGAGTCTAAATTGTGTGTCTTATGCTGTGAAGTCATGTGCTGTAGCCGCTGCAGTACAGCTGTGGAAGAAGTATCAGCATGTGTTTATAACTATTAGGACAAACTACTGACTCGTACTGGTCTGAAAGTTCTGGGGTACGGAAAATATGTGAGGTAGTGTGTAGAGTCTCATGCTGCTAAGCTGAGCTGCTGCCGGACTCAGGGATGAAAGCGTGAGCCCAAACTGTGTGTCATATGCTGTGAAGTCATGTGCTCTGGCCGCTGTGCCACATCTGTGCAAGTAGTGTCAGCATGTAGTTATAGCTACTTGGAGAACCTTTTGTTTCGAACATTGTAACTTGTGTATGGTACTTAGGGGGTGTTATATAGGGAGTGCAAAGGTAAATTTGTGTATATGAAATGAATTTGGTATTTGTAAAGTGGAAAGCACTGACTCCTACGGGTCTGATGGCGCTGGGGGCATAAGGTGAGGTGCTGCTGGAGTTGGGAATAAAGCTAATGAACTACTGACCCCTATTGTGAACTCTTAACGTGCACGTGCCGTTAAATGTTCGATAAAATGTTGCAAAAGTATATCGTTAGGTTAAATAAAAATTATGTTGAACTTTTAACCTGCAGGTGTCGTAGAAGGTTCCAGAAAGTGTGGTGATAAAATAGGTTGAACTTGTGACCTGTATGTGGCTTGGAATAATAAGAAGCTTTTCGGAAGGAAAATTCAAAATTAACCAATGGAGGTAAGTTTTGGAATGTCGTTGATGGAATGAAGTATTCTGATTTGTTCTTTACATTTATTTATGTGTGTAGCGACAGAGAAATTGTGCCATTCCTGGTTTCATTCTTGATGAAGTTGGAGCTTTACATGTACTATGTGAGAAAGAGAGAACTGTATGCGTGTGTCATTTGAAATCTAGATAACAACTACAAAGGTGAGTTAGAAATGAACAAGGTGTGTTATGTGTTTTATAGTATTGATTAAGTATTTGAGGTGATGTTTTTAATTTTGAAAGTATTTTTTATTTCAAAGTAATATAGTGTTAGTAAAGTGTGGTGTTTGATATTGGTTATGAAATATGCATAACATTTGAGCTGTTATTATATAAGTATTTTATATATGTTTAGGAATTTTTCACAGAGAAGAAGTGTAGTTTGTCATCTTTATAGGACTGTATTGTTTTGAAAATGAGGTACAGCGTTAATTTGAGTTTGTAATGTACTTGGGGAGGTAAAGAAAATGTCGCACGTTTGCAACTGATACTTTTTGTGGAAATAGTGGGGTGGGGGTGGTGGTAGGAGACGTATGTGTTATTAAGTTAAAAGCGATAAAACGAAATGCAGAAATGTTATGTAGGCAGGTTGTGGTCTTATTTGTGACACTGAGAGGTAGGTTTGAATGTAAGTCAGGGTAGGTTGTTGTACAGTGGGGCCGTGTACAGAGATTACATGGAGAGGAGATGGAGATAGGAAAAGTGATATGTTCCATTTATATGTACGCATAGTTTGAATCATGTGATCCTATGTTGAGATATAATAAGAATATGGTTTCTGGTTTGCATTTGGGTATAGTTAATAGTTTTTGTAGTTTCTGACTAGTGAATAATAAAAAGGTAGATATACTAAAATATATGGTAGTAAACGTATTAATTATTGTCTCTTCTTATGGAATAGCAGTAGTTGGGGGGAGCTTCTTTAGAAGAGATGTTTTATAAATGTGTGAGAGATAAAACATTTTTAAATGTGCGGTATATTTTCTGTATGACTTTGTTGACATTAGAGAACGACATGTGATTATAAGTGATACTATTTGTCAGGCTGTGTCGTTGTGGCGGATATATGTAGGTGTTGAAGTGGTTCGTGTTTTACTGATGGTGAGCTTCACTATCCCTTTTGAGACACTCGTCAATTTATTAATTCCATTTAATACCTTTAATATAGATACAGTAATGGGACTGTATATCAAAAGTTTGCTATACACTCTACAGAGTGTTTAAAAGGCTTTCGTAACATATAGATGTCTAGCTAGTAAAGGTGGTGTAGTTCGACTGTGCCCATTTATAAACTGTGCTATGGGATGGTTTATGTTTTACCCGCCAATGTGCATGTTTGAATACTTTTTGCTGATAAGTGTTCCGGCAGACACTTGTTAAAATTAATGTCGTATATGGGTATAGTGGCGCTACTAGGAATGGGGGGGTTTCTGTTTGATTATTTACTGTTAAGGACGGGCAGGGGTGGGTGTGGGGAGGTAGTTATGTTGCTGTTTGAAACACAGAATATAGTAACATGGAGATGTGGAGGTACTAAAGGTAATGTAGTACCACTGGAAGCACTTATAAAGTGCCATATGGCATGGTATATGTTTTACCCGCAAATTTGCATGTTTTAATACGTTTTGCTGATGAGCTTCACGGAGACATCTGTTGAAGTTAAGGCTGTGGATGGCTATAGTGGCGCTTCTACGTTTGCTTGGGCTCTTTCTTTTATTGCGTAAAGTTAAGCAAGGGCGGGTGTTGAGGTGGTGCAGTGTTACTGTGACTATTTATAAACCGTCTTATGGTATGGTGTATGTTTAAGTTGCAAAATTGTAAGTTTTAATAGCTTTTGCTGATGAGCGTTCCGGTAGACACCTATTGACATTAAGTCTATCTATGGCTATAGTGGCTGTAACGGGAGTGCAGGGGCTCGTTGTTTGATTTCGTAAGGTTAAGCATGGTATGGGTGGGGGTGGGGGATGTGCGTATGTTGCTAATTATAAGGCGGACATTTGTAACGTGGGCATGTGTTGTTAGTAAAGGTAATGTAGGTTCACTGGGCCCATTTATAAACCGTGCTATGGTATTGTTTATGTTTTGCTGCAAATTTGCATGTTTGAATACTTTTTGTTGATAAGTGTTCCGGCACACACCTGTTAAAATTAAGCCTGTGTATGGGTATAGTGGCGCTACTAGGAATGGTGGGGGTTTCTTTTTGATTTTGTATGGTTAAGGAAGGGCATGGGTGGTTGTGGGTGTGGGGGAGGTGGGTATGTTTCTGATTAAAACACAGAATATAGTAACATGCAGATGTCGAGCTAATAAAGGTGATGTAGTACCACTGGGAGCACTTATAAAGTGCCCTATGTCATGGTATATGTTTTACTCGCAAATTTGCATGTTTTAATACTCTTTGCTTATGAGCGTTTCAGAAAGTGGGGGGGTTCTAAAAGGGTGGGCAAAGCTCTTAAAGGGGTGTGGGCTATGCAAGTTGGGCCGTGGTCTAAATCAATCTATATCATTGTGTTCTTTAGATAATCCTCTCCAATTATCCTACGTTTGGAAAAAAACATTCTTTAAAGGATTTCCCTTCCTTCTACAACGTGGCTAACGTAGCGTGATGTCTCCAGTTCTCAGCAGTGAGCAAAATAATCATGCATACATTGATGAGCATGCTCTCACTGCAGTGTAATAAAAATAAAAAAATTGACTATGTTTGCGAGGGCCAAAAACAAAATTGACTATGTTTGCGAGAGCTGAAAATAAGCCTGATAGAGAACGTTTTGGAGGCTCCTTGAAAATAAGTGCTGGTCCTCAGACCCGGCCCAATTAAAGCCCAGCATTCATCTATCCTAAGCACTGCACCATCCAACCATCTTTTAATTGATGCATACATTCCTACTTATATACATACATACATCTGTTCCTGCACTTATCTTAAGCATCTATGAGCACGCTCGCCTATTATAAGTACTGTGTCATTCATGCGCCTATATATCCATAGATACATCTGTCCCATAACCAATCCTAAGCATCTATCAGTTCACCAGTCTATCATAAGTACTGGTCCCTGTATTAATTTATCCTTTCATTCATACATTGATACATCCATCTATGTATATATGCATTGATCCATCTGGCCATGCATCCACTCGCCTTTTATTCAACTATACGTTCTTATTTTTGGGCATCGTCCGCCCCCGATCCTAAATAGGACGTTTTATACTCATCCATCCAGCTGTTAAGGGGCCGAAAAGGTTTGCGAAAAGCATTGACAGGCAGATTATTTTATAAAGAATAACAAAGCTTTGAGTTGCTCTTTGTGGAGCATACTTCACCATCCTTCTCTGGTGGTGTTTTAAAGAAAGGTACATATAGCGAAAGAAATGTAAAGGAGCTTTTAAGTGTAAGACGTTAATTTAGAAACATAACGTTTTGTCAAGTTGTATATAGGTACACTGTTTAAAAGTGGCCGTGACTGACAGATACTGAATACCTGTATTTCTTACATTTGAGAAAGTATACCAGAGAGGTAATTTGGGGTGGTGAGAACCTTGATTTCTATATTTCCATGTGAAGTACAGTATAGGAATATAAAAGTAAGTGGAAAGCTTTTATGTTCATATTAAAGAGGGAGTGTGAGAACTAAGTGAGGCAGGCAAAGCGTGTGTTTTCGTAGCCCTAAAACAAGAGAATGTGTAAGGTCAGAGCAGGTTCGTGCTGGAGTTGCTTGCTTGTGGTCATTTGAAGAGGCGCAACCAGACCAAAATTTCGGGGAGCCTAATTTTTTCAGCAATAGGCAGAGTGGGGATGTAGGGGCTGTAAAAAGGGGTGAAAAAGAACAGAGTCTTCTTTACCAAAAAATTATCTTTTGAAAACCTGTGAAGTACTCGGGTGTAGCTGTGTGTGTGCTCTTGGGAAGCTGTTTGAGAGAGTCCGGGTCAATGGGCAATGCACGCCTGGTGGTGTGTTTGCTAATTACCCCAAGATGATGTTGCTCCTGCGTTGCAAAAAGAGAAGGGAAATTCTGAGAGAAAAATTGTCTTTTTAAAGGATTTCCCTTCTCCTACAATACGAGTCACCTGGCATGATGTCTGCACTACTAAGTAGTGAGTAATGTGCATGCTCTCACAGTCTCACTGCAGTGCAATAAAGGAAAAAAAAAAGGGATGTGGTTTGCGAGGCTCGAAAGTAGACCCCCATAAAGACCTGTTTCGAGGCCACCTAAAATAAAGTGCTGGTGCTCAGACACCCACAGACACCCCCACGCACTTAAAACCGGGGGGTCAGTGTTATGTTTGGAAAGTTGTAGATAAAATTGTAGGCTAATAATGGTAATTTTTCTGTGTGCTTTTTGGTTGATAATATCATCTTAAGTACATAGATTAAATTAAAAAAAAATACTATCTATAAAGTTGTCTGTGGTGGGTTGCAGAGAGAGTGGTGTGGGGTGGTGGGGTGCGACGGAGAGGTGAAAAGTATGAGGTATTGCAGTTACATATAAATTGTAAAGGTGCTTGTAAATAATTAAATAAATACTTGCTGTATGTTCTATGGCACTACTTGTCATGTTAGTGCTGCTCTGTTGTGTTCAATCACGTTGCAGCACTGGGTGTGGAAGTCATTAGTGGACGTTTTGTAATTGTATGCTATAATTTTAACATAGTGAACAAATGTGAAAAATAATTGAATACATTTTTTTTTCAGAAAGTTATTTTGTTTGGATTAAAATTTAGAAATGCCCAGAAGAAGTAAAAAAAAAAAAAGAGAAGTAGAACAGAAAAACTTTATTCTTCTATAAGTACAAGATGAAAAAAGGTTAACACAAGAGGAAAAATAGGAATCTTTCAAGTAAGGTGAAGCAGAGTTCAATTTCAAATATCAGGAAAAGGAAAGATGATAAAGAAATAGTATTTGTTACTCGGAGACAAAAGGAGTTTCATGAAAATCGTCAGAGACTTTTTCGATCTAGAGTGATTCAGAATTCAATGAAAGAATGCTTCAAATATAAAAGGAATGTTTTTGAATTGAAAGAGAAATAGCGTATTGAAAGTATAGTGGATAGTGCTTTCAATTTAAAACAGAAGTTATTCATTGTGATTTTGAAGAGAAAGTATTAAACAGAACGTTAAGTTGTTACAAGGACTAGATCTATGTAACGTAAGGAAATATACTGAGAAGTATGGGCATTCTCTGGCTTGTCTTTGAAGAAAAGTTTGTAAAAGTGTTTTTTATCAGTTGAGGATGTTAGCAGTATGTTATTCAGAAATGGCGAAGTTTGTGAGGAAAGTGTACTATGTAAAAAGTTCTGCATTATTTTTAAGTGAACTGAGTACAATTCTTTTATATGCTTCTTTATTAGTTGTTCAAAAAAAGTGTGATGATATTGAAATGCGATATTTTGGTTCAGAGGAGCAGTTCATAGAACGTGAAAGTTTGACAATTACAGATGTTGGAGGAGATGGGAAAGTGATTAGCACTGATCAGTTTGAAGAAGAAATTGGAAAGTTTAATGTAGTATGGTATGAAATACGAGACTATGTTTGTGTTTGTTGTTGACGTACTGATTATAAAAGTCAAAGTAGGAATGTTGATTTGTATTTGAAAAGTGAAAAGGAGAACAATGGTAAGTGGGTAGAATTTACAATTTACTTGGTGGAAGGTCAATTTGAGTTAGGTAGTGATCAACGTATATGTAAATATTGTTATAACAAATTAGAAGAGAACAAAATGCCTTTTCGAGTAGTACATAATAACTTAGGATTAGTAGCTATTCTGGAGGAACTGGCAGAATTGAATACATACGAGTCTGTTCTAATTCATTTTGCTAATTCTTTTCAAACTATAATTCGGATGGAGCCTAAAACATGTAAACTGTCACCAACAGACTTGCAAAGAGGTTTGAAGGAAGAGTGGTGTACTTACCTTTGGATTTTAATAAAAATATTGAAACTATTGCTGGAGTTAAAGAGGAAAATTAGGCAGTAGTCATTCTAGTAAATGTTGTAGAACCAAAAAGTCGAAAAATATGGAAAGATTTTGTGGGTGTTAATAAAGTTGAAAAGGCTACCTTATATCTTATAGAGAACAATATTTATTACAAAATTGTAAATGTGGGTGAACAGGTAATAAGTTTAGAAGATGAATCTTGTTGATCGATATTCTGAAGCTGCAATTGGTACAGGTGGATCATTATACCGTCTACCTTCTCCTGTAGGAAACAGCTGTGGAAAATAATAACCTTCCAAGGTTTTCTCCCATACACTTATTGAAGTTCCCTGGGCTTTTTTCATTTGAAATAACTCAATGCTGCTTCCTATAACTTCTTTTGAATGCAAAGGACATATTGTGTAATGTTCATAAATATCTTCAGTCCTTAACTTGTCCACTTTCTCTATTTGACCACTTGACATTTCAGATTATATTCTGAAGATCCTAGACTTCGACAGTGCATTTTATACATATTTCAACTTTTTGTTTGAAAGTGATCTGTCTTCTTTGGTGTATGCAGTGGACCACTTACTTTAAACGAAAGTTCCACAATAAGTTCTTTCTGCGAAAGAATTTGTGGAGAAACTTCAAGAAAGAGATGAAAATTTAGAAGGACACTTAACCAATTTGATGGCATGTCAACGTGGAACAAATGAGTATTGGTATTGTCGTCATGAAGAACTCAAGTGTATGTTATGGAACGTAGGTACAAGAACATGGTTTGTCTCACTTAGCTGTGCAGAGTATTCATGGGAAGATTTGCTTGACTTTCTAAGAGAAGCGAATTCCAATATAAAAAATTTTGAAAGAAAGACTCGTGGTGAACTGTGTTAATTGTATCCTGTATATGTGTGCATAAATTGTAATGATAGGTTTCAACCTATAATTTATTTTATCTTCAATAAAAGGAATACAGCTCTTGGAGAGGTTACCGATTTCTTTTGGAGAAAGGAGTATCAAGCAAGAGGTGCACCTCATATACAGATGCTAATATGGATCAAGGATAAACCTAAGTTTGGAAATGATTCTGATGAAACAGTATTGTCTTTCATTGAATCGTATGTGACATGTGAGATAACAAGAGAAGAAGGAGATAGAAGCTTGAGATAGCAAGTTTTACATTTCCAAAGTCACAGTTGTTGAAAGTATTGCAGAAGAAATACAACTTTAAAGGAACATTTTCACCAGATGTCGGTTTGGTTTCTCCTGTCCAGTCATTTGTAAAGGAAGAGTAAATTATTTTTTTTTCTTCTGTAAGGCACACAATAACTCGGAAAGCTCAAAAGAATAACTACAAGTTAAAAAGAAGAGAAGTGTCAAAGTATATCAATGATTATAATTCAGTCATTTTAAAAATGTGTAATGCGAACATGGACATTCAGTAGGTTGCAGATAACTCAATTGCTGTTGCATGTTACGTTACATCGTACATAACAAAATCAGAAAAAATAGAGATGAAAGAACTGTGGGAAGAAATTACACAAGAGAAAAGCCTTAGTAAAGAATTGTTCAGCTTTACTTTGAAAATGCTTTCCCACCGAGAAATTGGATTGTATGGATGTTCAGACTGATTGTGCTATTCAAGTTTAAATTCAAAGTCACGAGGAATCATTTGGGTAAGTTTAGGTCTTGCTTGCAAACGAAATGGAGTCTTGAAATGATTTGAAGAAATTGAAGAATTAGCAGTAAATGAAGCAGAGAGTACAGACAATCTTAAAACTAATATGTTGGACACGTACTAACTGAAAAGGAGTCAACATCTGGAACAGCTATGTCTGTATGATGTACTTCAACATTACAGCTTGAAATGTTAAAGAGAATGTAAAAGAAGGAAAATATGCAGTAGTTGGATGTCATGGTTGTTTAGTAAAACATGCAAAGAGTAATTTCATAAACCACAAGAAAGTTAGTTTTGAAAGTTTAGCTAATGGAGAATTTTACTATTTAGCACTTCTGCAACTGTTTAAGCCATGGTGTAGTGAAAGTGAATTATTTGGAGACTTTGGGCCATATGCAGGAAGCCAAATACCGGTCAGTAACGGCCGATTTTTGGTAAATATCCCGTTACCGACCGGTATTTAGGCTTTTGCTATGTAAATGGGAGAGACCAGACCTCATGCAAAAACGCAGAACCAAGTTTTTCAAATCTTCCTAATGCATAATGTTTCATGCAAGAACTAAACTTATACATAGAAATCGGTAAAGTTACCATTCCATGTACGAGCCAAACTTTATAATCCGACTCAGCAACAGAAAAAGGCAAAGGTTCTAACTTTTCTATACGTAATAGGGAATATGTAGCATCTTTCATGGACATGAATTGTTGTTTTGCTGACAGATTAAATGGGCGGAATAAAGACGAAACATTCATGTAATCCCATGTTACTTTCCCCGCCTTTAACGTCTGCAAAGTCCAAGCAAATTGCATAATCGATCGTAATTGATTTTGACCATGATACAACACAGACACATCGTCCTGGACAATATCTACAACAGATGAAACAATGTTATCCAATGTATATATTCTTGAAGATAAGGTATTAATACTATTATCTATTACTGCCAAAACTTTTTCCATATTGGCTTGGTCAATAGCACGGAGCCTGGAGGCAGCCTCAATTTGTGACAACTTCCAAACCTCGTTGTAAACAGCATACACCCATCTTTTGGATCTTCCTAATGCGGGACCCTTAACAAAATCATTCAAATCAATGTTGTCATGCAAACGTGACAAGTGATGTTTAACAGAATCTAATGTGGAATGTTGCAACCATGTCTGACATAATTTACCAACCGAGTAGGTAGTGACAGTATGTGATGACAGAAAACGTGGGTCTACTCTATCCTGTATGTACCCAGGATTTACTCCCAAAAATCTACGTTGAAGGGTGTCCGAATTCTTCTGCCATATCAACCAACCAGTAGGGTCTAATGCACTAATATTGAAGGTGGAATTGGAAATAAAAGACTGCAACATAGTAAGGGACAGATCTGTGTGATTCTCCCAACCAGGATAAGCTCCCAGATCCGGGATCGAGGGGGAATTTAAGTTTTTAGAGATAGCCAATCCAAAACAGGTTGTCTGGAAAACAGTAGAATTTAAAAACAGCATGTGGTTAGGGATCAGGCAGGCACGATGTCAAGCTTCTGTACCCTGCACCTGCCAAGATTTAGTACCCCAAACTGATTTTAGATCAATAGCCTGTTTCCAAACGTCATACCCACCAATTGCCAAATCATCCATGAAGGATTTAGAAAACAACAATTTAGTGTGGGTCAAACGCACCTTTGAAACAGGGTCATTATTAAGCTTAAAATAAAAAGAAGCATTATTAGTTACACTAAAATCTGAAAAATATGAAAACTTTGCGATCAATGTTTTTGAACTTCCAATCTTTGGGGCCGGGCAATGTTCCCACTGTGTAAAGTTAACCAAACTACGAAATGAGTTTGCCCTATGTAGAAAATGTGTGCCATAATGTTGATAACAAAATTGCTCTGCATAGTTCTCATTATTCAAATACAAATCCTCAGCATCAAAAGCGGCATAGTATTTTAAATCAGAAAACAGTGTCTCTATAGTTTTAACATCCCAATCATCAGATCGAATGTCTTGCTTTACCACATCACCCATAGAGACACGATATACAGACGGCACATTAATCACTTCCGTGGGGCCATGAATTTGAAATTTAACAGCATCCCATGCTATTCCATCACGGACAGGCCAGGCGGTGATATTAACAAAGGTCTGGTCCCTCTTCATGATGTGCGATGATGAATGTGGGGCCAAAGTTCCATTAATTAATCCAATCGTAGAACGTTCATGCAGGTAGTGTCCATTTATCAATCTAAAAAACACCACGACAAAACCAATGGACATGAACAAAAAAACGCAAATGAGCACCAACCAGATGTAAATCCAGGGGGGAACCAAAAATTGTCTCTTGAACCAGGCAAAAAATTTAGAAAATTTGGAAGGGGCAGTGGAAGTCAATGATTCAGTTCCAAAGGAAGAATTAGACTGGACAAAGTCAGTTGAATGCAAAAGGGGCAATGGGACATCAGTAGGATATGAATATTCAGCATCATCAGGTAAAGCACTATCCGCAGGTGAAACAGCAGAATCAGAAAGTACTTGCATTTCAATGGCAACCTCAGGTACTACGTCAGATGGTCGCACCACAACAGCACTGCGCATCATTGAAGGGCAAGAAACTGAAGGTGTCAGACTATGAAGTATCGGCCACCCTGTGTAGCTTGACATTGTCAACCGAAATGTACCTGTTGTCTCTGTGACCAGGAAGTGGAGGCAAAACAATTGTGCGGGTACCCTCAACTCCAAGCACCGGCACTGGTGCACGATAAGAGGGTCCAAACTCCTTCTTCTTCTCCACCTTCTCACGGACCAGATCACCAACTCGGGGTAGCCAGCCGACTACCGGAATCTGCAGTCCAGCCTCGGTCGCAGAAGACACGTGCTCTTTTGCTAGAGTATCTCTTGTTTCTTGAAGATTCTGTAAAACAGTACAGTGGTCATCTAAGTCAAAAGGCGCGGCCGCCGCCGCCATGTCGAGACCCTCTAGGTCAGGGACAAACATTCGAACTCCGAAGAGCATCATGTACGGGGTCCTCCCACCCAGAGACCTTCTAGGGAGATTATTAAGTGCACGTTGGACGTCATACAAATGGGATAGCCAGTTTTTGCCAGTACCTAACACCCGGGCCGTCAATGATTGCTTTAGGTCACGGTTCATTCGTTCCACAACACTATTGCCCTCAGGCCGATATGGAGACGAAAATTTGACTTGTACCCCCAAACTTTTCATGGCTTCTTTGTAAGCCTTAGAGGCAAACGCAGGGCCCTGATCAGAGTGAAGGGTGCCACATGCAAAACTCCCTATAAAGACACGCAATGCTTTGATGACAGTCCTGGCGTCAGCACTCCTTTGTGGCCACACCCAAAGAAAACGTGTGCACGAATCTACTGCAACCAAGATATACTTGTACGCAGTGTCTGAGGAAAAAGGACCGCAGTGATCTAAATAAACACACGCAAGTGGTTGATTAGATATATGCAGCTGCGTTTGTGGTGGACGTGCCACCGTTGATGGCTTAATTTGTTGGCAAATTCCACAATTTAGGACATAAGTCCGTGTATGTTTGTACAAACCGTACCACCAATAACGCTGTTGCAACAGTGACACAGTTGCGGACACTCCGGCGTGCGCTGACGCAACACCCTCATGCGCAGCTTGAACCAAAGCAGGTCTGCAGTCCGAATTGGGAATAACCCTATCCCCAACTTCATTAATCCTCACTAACGGGACGTTATCAGGACTTAAGTGATAATGGTATCGAGAAGGGAAACCTCTAGGGAAGTTTGTCCCAGTCTCTGTTGCAGCAATAGCTGCCAAGATGTCATCATCGATCTTAGTTTTGGATCTTGTAACTGCTGCTACTAAGTATGTTGCCACTGCTGTTTTAGCTGCCTCGTCAGCCAAACTGTTACCGACAGCATGGACACCAACTCGTTGGTGACCAAGAGTGTGAATAACACTCACAAGGGGTAGACTGCCTTTTAGTTCAGCCACCCTAGCCCAAAGCGTTTTATGCTTTACTGTGCTACCTTTTGAATCACGAAAACCATTCGTGATCCAAAACATCAGATTGTCGTTGTAAGATTGTACACAATAGTAAGAATCACTCACTATAAGAGTTGTGACTTTATAATCAGCAAACTCCGGTGCAAGCACCAGAGCTCTAAGCTCCGCCAATTGTGCGGTACAATCACCCAAAGTCTGCGTATGCACCGCATCCTGGACGAATTCTCCATTCACGAAAGTACCAACCACAATTGCGCAAGCCGCTGAATAAGCGTGCCTTGATCCAGTTGCGGGTTGCGCAGACCCGTCAGTGTAAATGACACAATGGAAGTCCTCCAACGGGCGCAATGTAAGTGGAGCCGGATGAACTAATTCATACTCCAAACTCTCCTGAGTCTGAAGTCCTGCGTCAAAAATGTATTCGACATCAGGTGAGGCTAAGGAGGTCGCCCATTGTATCCACCGTGGATGCAAAGCTTTAGAATTCGTCACACTTGCTTTAGTGACTGCCTCTAGGGCAGGAAATGGTGTTACCACCATCATGCGTTTCCCCTGTGATAGCGCCCGTTCTTTCAGGATTGCCATCTGAACTGCTGTCAAAACCTTTTCGACAGTGGAGAAACGCATTTCAGCCGAAGTATATAAATGAGACTTATAAGCAATGGGGACTGTATCGCCTTCATTGTAAGTTAAGTACGTGAACCCCTCAGCACCCGGCACAATTCTAATGACCAGGTTTTTGTGGTTATCACGAGTTTGTAAATATATCGCAGTAAGAAGGTCAGACTGCAAAGAGTGTAATGCAGCCGAATGTTCTGGCAGCCAGCAAGATTTGGTAAAAGTAGGTTGTACCAAGGCATATAGTGTCTTGATACGCTGGGCATATTCAGGAATGTAGGTACGACCGAAATTCAGAAAGCCCAGCAATGATTGAAGTTGTTTCAGTGTCGTAGGGATACGAAGGCGTGCGCATTTCTCAAGGAACTGCGGAGCCAAGCCTCGGCCCTCATTGTTGAGTTCGTACCCCAAGAATAAAACTGTGTACTCGGCAATGTGGGACTTCTTAAAGTTAAACTTGTAACCAAAGGCCGCAAACATACAAATTATGTTGTCCACGCGAGCAAGGTGAGGAAGCAACTCGTCATCTGTTAAGTAGATGTCATCAACGTACGAGTATGCCTCCGGGTCTACCATCTCTAAGAGAGAGACCACACGGGCAGCAAAAACTCCCGGACTATTTTTATAGCCCATTGGAAGCCTTTTGAATACTTTTTGTTTACCACCCGAAGTAAAAGCGGTCCACTCATAACTATGAGGGGATATGTTATGGCAATAAAAACCATTGGACAAGTCAAGTGTGGTTTTGAACCTTTTTCTCACAAGACTATCAACGAGAGCCGAACTATGGGTATTTTGCACCGCACAATTCCGGCAGTGCGAGTTTAAGTGCCGGTAATCCAAAACTAGGCGGTACGATCCGTCAGGCTTCGTTACAGTGAATAAAGGATTATTCATGGATGACACACACGTTTCAATTACACCCTGATATTCCAATTGTTCAAGGATTGCCGCGACGTGAGACCTAGCCTCACGTCGCATAGGGTATTGGGGTTGTGGCTGGGGGTCGGACCGCAATGGAAAATCGTGGAGGGTAGAACTTTTATCCCACCCCACCTGATTACGATACAACGCAGGTGCAAGCACCCGCGCCCACTCCTCGGCTAACTTCTCAGACTCCTCCTTGGGCACTACGTGTCCAAAAGAAGGAAGAATAACTTCTTCCCCCCTTGGAGCGTTTAGAACGAAAGCCGGGGGCCAATCTTTCTCCGCCAAAAGTATATCATAGGTGGTCGTTAGATTATCCCAAAATACCGCGTTAATTTTTCGTTGTATGTCACCCTCAATATTTAGAACTACGTCAAATAATCTCTCAGGGGGGGCTACGCGAGTATCAGCAGTTTCTACTGTTACATAGATTTTAGTTGCTGTCGCCTCCAGAAATGGACGCAGTGCTCCCCGCACTACTGTAACTTCCGCCGCGCTGTCTAGCAGCGTCAAAGCCCATTTCATGTTCAGAAGTTGCGTCCGCACCATCTGAGGCATACTTCGCTGAGATAGCAGCAACTTTCTTTTTCTGAAACGGAGGACGCGGACGTGCAGAATCCTCCTGCTTGCTTTTTACGTCCGCTTGTCTGGGTTGCTCACGTCCTTGAGCACTCCGGCCTCTCCCACGGTCTCCTCCACCAAAGTGTGAAGCCGCTGTTTCCTGTGAAGAACGAGGAGAGCGCTGGTCAGGAACCTGAAACCTTTCAGGTGATTTAATACGAGAACGATTACGCAAATCATAAGTGCGTTCAACATACGCCTGAACTGGGGACGCGGAACGAGTCTCCTGTTTCTGTTGCTGTTTATCTTGTTTTTTATTTCTCCAATTTTGTTTTGGAAAGTTGGGTTTATCATCTTTTGTAGACGAACTCACTTTAGTATGCTGTACTACATCAGGAATCTTGATGACGGGTTTCACGCCTAGGGCACTACGTCCAACCATCCTATAGGCTTTTGCAATAACTTTTGCACACTCCCTCGGCTTATCTTCATCCGCAATAAGCTCCATCATGTTTCCTACTTGAAACTGCATGGCATCTCCTTTGAGATTTCCCATGATCATGGAACATACTACATCGAAGCTGTCGATAAGCCGCATTCCCAACTCAATAGCTGCTTCCGCCCCATGGTCCTCCTGGACTTTCTTGATAACGGAAGGTAGTACCGACATAGACGTAGTGCCGAAGCACTTCGAATAGGTCGCTGCAAAGACCTTGCCCCAATTGTCACAGTCGACAATGTCTGGGACTAGTTCTTTTGGCAAAGTAATAGTGAGTATCCTGTGTTTATCCACAGGACTAGTGTTAGGAAACACGGCTTCTAGTTGATCGAATTTCTCTGCAAGCCAATAAGGATACTCATCCTTATTCTGGGGGCGCTTGCCAACAACCGCGTTTACCATTACAGGACTGATCACAACCGCATGATGGTGATCAGCCCCGTGTCCCGCCACTGTAGGTGCCCCCACCTGTACAGTGCGCGACACATACTGCACTAACGCCCTATGGACCGTAATCAGGGTCGTGTGCAGTACACGTAAGCTATCCACACCTACCGTCAGGTAGCGTGGATGAGGTGTATGTCCGGCCAGCACCGGCCAAGTAGCTCCTTCAATAGACAAAGGACCCAGTCTCGCCGGGGCGACCGTGTGGGGGAGGGCGCCATTAAACCAAATAGTGTGTTGCCAGGTAGAAATAGGAATTTCTAATGCCATATATGGGGTATAATGTAGAGGCACCTGAGTAGCAGTGTATTTGTGGAACGTTTTATCAACGTCTTCCACAGCCTCAAAGGTAACCCAATAGTAAAACAACTCATAAGGGTAAGTAGCACTTGCACTTACGACAAATACCACTGCCAGCCCGTCATCGGGTACCCCGTACGTCCTCAAATGAGCACGTAGAGACACCCTACTATGAGCGGGAATTTCTACCGCCATAAGGACATAAAATAAAAGATACAACGAGATCTTTAGTAGCACTTGGGCTTATATTAGTATAACCTTTTTTATTATCAAGCTTGAAAGAACCTATAGCCTAAAACCTAGGTAGGTTAAGCCGTCACTCCCGTTATCCGGAAACCAGAGTGAGGGCGTTGTGGACTAATAAAAAGCACTACTAAGGCATCTCAGATATTAAGACCAAACGTTAGGTGCGCCATGTTGTAGGGATTCTGCGTATGCTCAGAACTATGCGCAGGAAACCAGAACCTTAGAGAATTGTGGTGTACCAGAAACTCCCCTCAGAACTAAGAACCCCTTATCCGACTAGCTTAGTGTCACATTCGTTATCCGAGATTTAGCTCGGCGGTCCCAATGTATAGACAACCCAGAACAAGCGACTTAGTTATTCTCAGGAATGGTGGGAACCCGAAATACCCGTTTGCACATATATATCAGTCCACAACAGAATAACTAAGACACAGTAAAGTTTAAAGAATTTATTCATAAACCTCGAGTCCTGTTAAACAATACTTTGGCTAACATAAGTAGACAAATGGTTAAGATCATTACCATTAACATTGTTACAATACCATAGAATATAAAAGGAGCGATCATATTATAATGACAGTGGAAAATAACCACCCTCCTTTCTCTAGTTACTAATAAAATATTATTAGACTATTAGAAGGTCTCATAGGCTTGCATAGGGGACCCCATACCGTATAGATCAGCTCAGATGTATCACATCACAGGATCAGCTCAGTGTTCTCTGCAACAGCTCTTCTATCGAATGCCCTAACAATATGCTGCGCTGTGATATTAAAGCACAAGACTTTCTGGTATTTGCAGCTACGTGCATGTTGTGACTAAACAGTGGTACGATCACCCTGAACACAATCAGCCGGCACCGTCTAGTGTCCTAGAACAGTTCTTTACTCGATGTACAGACCAAGGGCACTAGCAACTGTTAAGGATGTATAAATAACATTCCCTTGAGACAAGAGCGAGTCTGCATTTCTCAAATTAATAACATGTAACAACAGTGTCGGGTGCAAAGTCAGCAAAAGCAACAAGATGGCTTTCTAACAGCTAACGCGATTAAGCTAACTTAGCACTGTAAATAGGGAGTGGCCTTAATCCACGTGACAGGGGGCATATTTCAGGATTCGGTAATTTACCGAATCGGTAAAATTACCGAATCGGTAAAATTACCGATTCGGTAAATACCGAATCCTGAAATGATGTGTAGGGGGAGTGTCTCGTCGGGGTGTGGATTCGTTATTTACCACCAACTAAAAGTTGATGGTAAATGACGAATACCTGTAAAAAAGCATTATTGTGCTATTTGAAATGTGCAATGTGGCAGACATACATGCCCTTAGGGCATGTATGTGCGCCACATGTGCACACATGCACGAATCAGGGGTGCAACAGGGTGTCAATGTGACACCCTGCCACCCATGATAATGCCTCCCCTATTACCGATTCGGTATTTACCGAATCGGTAATGGCAACTCGCTTCCCATTCATTCCTATGGGCCTGGAGGCCCATAGGAATGAATGGGAAGCCAGTTGCCATTACCGCTTCGGTAAATACCGATTCTTAAATTCCGATATTTACCGAATCTGTAATAATTTACATACATTACATTTACCGATTCATAAATACCGAATCGGTAAAATTCGGTATTTAAGAATCGGTAAATGTAATTTACCTACATATGGCCCTTTGACTGTTACAAAGATTCTTGTAATACATGTAAAAGAAGCGTTGCATGTACAATTTTTGCTATATATTTAAAAATGTTGAATGATGAAGTTGAACAGAAAAAGACTATTACAGCTGAAATTAGTAATGAAAGTTCTCAAGATAGTGAAACTAGTGGTCCATGTAGTCACGATCTTCTTAGACGAGCAATACTGGAAAATGAAGCAGCCATTGCTATGCATGAAGTTGAAATTGCAATGCAGTACAGCAGGTCTGAACAGTGAAACGGGGTCTTGATTCTATGATTGAGGATGTCAGAAGTTAAAGACTGTGATAATTTCTGTGTACCCCCTCTGACCAGGTGCAATCAACTCTAGGTCCCAACAGTGGAATGGCGTCTTGATCCCACGATGGACGATGTTACAACTGCATCTGAGAGTGGAGATGAAGGTACTCCCTTCAACCAGGTGCAACTAACTCTAGGTCCCAACAGTGGAACAGTGTCTTGATTCCACCATGGATGATGTCCGATATTACCTGCTGCTTGATATTCGCAGAACTCACTCTGTTGAGGTGCATCAGACTCTGTGCTTCCATAGCTAACTGCTGTACAGGATTGTTGGGGTTGGTTGAGTGTAGTCACTGGAGTACACCGCGGTACAGCAGGTCCGAATACTGAAACGGGGTTTTGATTCTATTATTGAGGATGTCAGAAGTTAAAGTCTGTGTTTATTTCTGTGTACCACCTTCGACTAGGTCAACCAGCTCCAGGTCCTACGGTGTCTTGATCCCAGAATGGCAGATGTCCAATATTACTTGTTGCTTGGTTTTCATAGAACTTCCTCCGTTGAGGTGCATCAGACACTGTGCTTTCGTAGTTAACTGTTGCACATGATTATTGTACTTCGTTGACACCAGTCAGTGGAGTACACCGTGGTACAGCAGGTCCGAACAGTGAAACAGGGTCTTGAGTCTGTGATGAAGGATGTGAGAAGTTAAAGTATGTGATGATTTTTGTGTACCCCCTCTGATCAGGTGCAACGAACTGTAGGTTCCAACAGTGGAATGGTCTTTTGATCCCACAATGGAGGATGTTAGAACTTCATCTCGGAGTGGAGATGAAGGTAGTCTGTTCGACCAGGTGCAACCAACTCTAGGTCCCAACAGTGGAATGGTGTCTTGATCCTAGAATGAACGATATCCGATATAACCTTTTGCTGGGTTTTCACAGAACTGTGTCTGTTGACGTGCATCACACTTTGTGATTCTGTATTTAACTGCTGCACATGATTATTGGGCTTGGTTGACTGCTGTCGCTGGAATAGACCGTGGTATAGCAGGTCCGAACAGTGAAACGGGGTCTTGATTCTATGATTGAGGATGTCAGAAGTTAAAGTTTGTGATGATTTCTGTGTACTCCCTCTGATGAGGTGCATCAAACTCTAGGTACCAACAGTGGAACGGTGTCTTGATCCCACAATGGATGATGTTAGAACTGCATCTGAGAGTGGAGATGAAGGTACTCCTTTTGACCAGGTGCAACCAACTCTAGGTCCCAACAGTGGAACGGTGTCTTGATCCCACAAAGGACGATGTCTGATATAACGTGCAGGTGAATTTTTTTAGAGGTCCTTCTGTTGAGGTGCATCAGACTTAGTGCTTCCGTAGTTAACTGCTGCGCATGATTAATGGCCTTGGTTGACTGTTGTTGGTGGAGTACACCACAGTACAGCAGGTCCGAACAGTGGAACGGGGTCTTGATTCTATGATTGAGGATATCAGAAGTTACAGTTTGTGATGATTTGTGGTGCCCCCTCCGAAGAGGTGCATCAAACTCTAGGTCCCAACAGTGGAACGGTGTCTTGAAATGACAATGGAGGATGTTAGAACTTCATCTGAGAGTGGAGATGAAGGTACTCCCTTCGACCAGGTCCCAACAGTGGAACGGTGTCTTGATTCCACAATGGAAGTTGTCCGATATTACTTGTTGCTTGGTTTTCATAGAACTCCCTCCGTTGAGGTGCATCAGACACTGGTGTTTCCGTAGCTAACTGTTGCACATTATTATTGTGCTTGGTTGACACTAGTCGGTGGAGTACACTGTGGTACAGCAGGTCTGAACAGTGAAATGGGGTCTTGATTGTATGATTGAAGATGTCAGAAGTTGAAGTTTGATATTATTTCTGTGTACCCCTTCTGATCTGCTGCAAGCAAGTCCATGCTTTCAAATTGAACGGTACATGGCTGTCAGGTGTTAATGAATAGTGAGTCTGGCCTACAATGCAGACAGAAGTGTTCACAATTCAGATCGAGTGCTGATTGTTTAATTATAGAATCCAGTAGTCAAGTAACTATAAAGTCTATTGGAATATACATATTATGTTTTTAGTACACTTCTTTGAAGACATTTTTTGAAATGACTTAGAGGTTTAGCACTATGACCACATTTAATTTGCAAGTGCAAAGGAACACTGAATAGTCTACACTGTAGATAGCAGAAATAGTATTTGAATTGTTTTGTTTTATTTATTGCAGATTTTTCTGCAATTTATGTTGTTGTCTTTTGTTAAGAGTAAGTGAGAGAAAGTATTCATGAATGTCTGAATGAGTACTGTTTACAATTAACACTGCAGATAGCAGTGTTCACAATTCGGATCGAGTTGGTCTTGTAGATGACGCAGTTCTGTAGGAAAAGACATTGCTCAAGTGCGCTCTGTCTACACCATGAATACGTATTATTATAGGCTCCAGACACGCTTTTTGTTGCTTCGCGTACGACAAACTGTGTAGCTGAATTCCACCTTACGTAGCTGTGGGCCCTTGCTGACCGCTCTCTCTGGCCTACACTGTAGACAGCAGTGTTCACAATTTAGATTGAGTTGCTATTGCTGATGATGTTCTGTTGATGGCAACAGATATTACTCCAAGTACGGCCTGCCTGTCTACAGCACACATCATTGCTGATTGTTGACATGCTGAATGATTTTGATGTGGCTTTCTGAGTGCACTAAAACTGATGGACCCTTTATGATAAAATCTTTTTGTGTATTATTTCTGATCTATTAATTGTGTCTCAGTATACCATAAGTTGTGTTTCTTTTACGATGGAATATTTTTCTGTATTACTTCACATCTACTGTCCCTACCTTACTGCAGTACATACTATTGATTCTTTTATTATTGAATGTCTGTGTGTGATCCAATGATTACTGTTGTAGTAGATGATAGCAGCAACTTTTCCTTGAGGAATGGTTTACACTGACTCCACACGCATCCACCACAGACGTTACTGGATATGTGACCCTGGTAATAAAAAGGTGTCGAGCGCATGTGCTCATACTCACTTCCACTATCTATTTGTGTCCGTGAGTTCATGATCTATGCATGATAGTGCCCCTGGGCCGTATGATACTACATTGTGCTGTGGGCAGTGTATGTAACTATGTTACCTCTGGTAGTGGGGAAAACTTCAGCTATGTAACTTGTAGGTGTATGGCTATCACAGGTGGAAGGCTACTTTACAGACCATGAATATTGATGAAGATGATGGTTGCATGTTGTGTGTAGTGTAAGATATGTGTACATTGCAAAAGGTTTAGAAAAAAGCTCTCTAAGCAGAAGAGGTGTGTCTCATCAAATGCAGTACAGAGATTGACTAAAATGGGTGGAGTTTTCCAACTGTTACAATGGGAAATGTTATGAACTAATGAAGTGCTTTTTTTAAAGGTCACATGGCAATTGCGCACCTAGTGCGCAAGTAATCCGCACCAAAGTTTAATACAGTTAGAAATATATAAATGTTTAAAATAGGTTAGATTATCGCTTGCTCTCATATACACTTTAAAGTTATTTAGATATAGTTTTGAGACAAAAAAAATGAGGGAATGGCATATGCGGCGCAACACTGTACGTTTATGATGTAACACAGGGTGTGACAGTGTGCACTCGTCGCATTCGCAACACGCAGCGGGCACGACCCCATACTTACATGACGTAACACACGGCTTGGTAGTGCCTACCCGTCGCATAGTAAAGTAGCAGCTGGCGCGACCTCATACATACATGTTGTTACGCGGGACGTGGTGTCACAAACCTGTCGGATACGAAATGCGCATTATTTAAATGTGGTGGATAGGATTCGCATGCTGATCGAGGTTGGTAGAGTACCGGTACGGGACTGTAGTTTTCGCAAAAAAAAAAAAAAAAGTTTGTTATGCATATTTTTTGGGAAAGATATAAAACATTACATACTTTTTAAAGTTAAAAAAGGATAATAGAGTTGCAAAATATTAAAAACCAATTAGAAAAAATATAGGTTTTATTAATATTAAAATATGAAATTAACATTTAAAAACCTTTGAAATTCATTGAAAAAACCATAGGTTTTACAGACGTTATAGTTAGGAATTAGCATTTAAAAAACCTTAGAAATTCACTGAATAAACCATAGGTTTCAGGGACGTTAAAGTTAGTTGGACATTTGACTTATATAAAACCAGAGAAATTTGCCAGTTATAGTTAGTTGAGCTAACTATAACTTGTGCGCCCGCAATGCACTGCTGATGATGTCACATATTACATCACTCATGACATGGTCAGTGACATCACTGATGACATCACTGATGACATCTCAAATGACATCACTGATGACATCACTGATAACATCATCCACGTGATAATCTGATGCACATACTGATGCCCTAATATAAACTATGATACATGCACTCTAAAATACAGACTACTATTTTTGAAACCATACACACAAGAATGCCAGATACTACATAGCACCGACTATTTCTTAGGTGTATACACACATCCAGTGTCTTACACATACAGTTACTCATCAATACAGTGCTATAATATGTACTGATACACCTATACATAGTCACACTCTACCACTCATCCATAGAGTTAGTCACACGCCTAGTTAGTCATGCAAAGAATGAATTACATACTCATTTACTCATGTATACAGTTATATACACCACATCAGTTATTTATGCAGATACTAAGACATACTTATTGTCTTATACAATCAGTGATTCAAGCAGACACTTATTTATACATCACTCTTCAAATAACTTACTCTGACATATAAATCCCAATGCATCAACACAAATCCGGAAAAAATAAAGAATCGCTAAATAAATTAGCGGAAAAATAACTAATCGCAAATAACCAACCCGCAAAAATAAAGAATCGCAAAATACCGGACTCGCAATCACCGAAATCACTATTAGCTCCCGGCAAGTGCCAAAGGCTAATAACGAATCGCTACTCAATGCAACAAAAATCGCAAATACCGAAAATCCCAATAATCGCTATTTAGCATGAGCAGATTAAGGGGAATCAGAACCTGGAGGTAAAGTTACCAAAAAAAATAAAAAAAATAATTAAAAATATACATGTGCCACAGATGGTACCAATCAGTAAACCCTTAAATTTGGCCCAGGAGACCCTTTTGGCTTGCACAAAATGGCAGCCCTCTACGTGCTTGCAAGGAGGATGCGAATCAATGCAGCAGGACAGCGCAGGAGAAGGGTCCAGGAGAGAGTATTCAGAGTGCGCATCACCTTGCTAGGACAGAATGAGGATGAGGTGTACGACAAGTATCGACTGAATCGTGCCATGATCATGCGCCCAATTGCAGAGCTGGAACCACTACTGCAGCACAAGACACATCGGACCAATGCAATTCCTGCACACGTCCAGGTCCTATGCAGCCTGCACCTACTGGCCTCTGGAAGTTTTCAGGGGGTCATCGCCGTAGCCGGAGGCGTGTCGCAAAGCGCACTCTCACGCCTCTTCCACAAATTCATTGATGCCATGCTGACAATGATACACACCCACATCAGCGTCCCCACAACCCCACAGCAGTTGGACTGCAACAAACAGGCATTCTACCAGGTGGCCCATTTCCCCCATGTCATTGGATGCATCGACTGTACGCATGCCCCCATCTGTCCACCCTCTGCCAATGAGTACATATTTCGTAACCGCAAGTCCACCACTCAATCAACGTGCAGGCTGTGTGCGATGCCAAGAACATCATCACGGACCTAGTGGCCCAGTTTCCGGGGAGCACACACAACTCCTACATATTCAGACACAGTGGCATCCACAGGCGCCTACTCAACGGAGAATTCGGAGCGGGACTCCTGCTTGGTACGTACACATACCTCTTCCACACATGAGCACCACACATGTATATACATCACCCTTGCTAAGCCATTGCTTCAATCTTGTAGGTGACATTACATACGCCCTGTGGGAATATATACTCACCCCCTACATCAATCCAGCAACACCACAGGAGCAACGATACAACGCGGCCCACATAAGCACAAGGAATGTCATAGAGAGGACCTTTGGGATTCTGAAGAGTTGCTTTAGAATCCTACATAAGACTGGCAGTGCCTTGCAAGACAAACCTCATACCTGCTGCTGGATTGTAGCTGTATGTGCCATGCTGCACAATATTGCAACCAGAAGGGGGATACCCATAGAGGTGGACAGGAATGACGACTGCCGGGATGACCAACCACCCGCGCAACACCGACAGGCACACGTCCCTAACACAGCTGAGGGCCATAGGAGGCGGACATACATCACGCAACATCATTTCTGATCCAGGTAAGAATGAAACATGATGATTTCATTAGTGGTGCTACTGTTTAATGCACAGGAGCACTGAGGTATGTGCGGCCAAACATGAAATAAAATAATATCTCCCCAATACAAGTGTAACAACAAATGGCCGTTGTAGTCACGGCTGTGCAGCGTCAAATAGGGGAGGACCCTGGTTGCCCCACCATGGTCATGTATGGCTGTCAGTTTGTCTAGTGGCGCTTGTCACGAACGCCCAGCCTCCTCTCAGGTGTCTCCTCAACCTCACCATGGCCTGTCCCTGTGGCTGTGGAGCACCGCGAACTGCGCCTCCTGGTGCTGGCCTCCGCCACTGAAACACTGCTCACACTTGAGGCAGCCTCACTGCCGTCCTCCCCTCCCAACGCGCTAGCACTGTAAGTACCGCTCTGCAGGTGTTCAACTGCAGCGGTCACCTAGCCTAGGGCCTTGGCAACATCACCGCAATAATGACCCAGGTCCACCTGCAGTGACACCGAGTGGCGTGACAAAACAGCGGTGCTGTTGCTCAGCCTAGTGATGGCCTTCGTAGAGGCTGCGGACCGGAGCAAGTTCTGCCGGTGCCTCCTTCTCTCGCTGTCATGCCCTGCTCTCATGGCACGGGTGAGTTCCTGTATGTCCTCCCTCAGGTACCCATTACCCTCTGCCACCACAGTGGTCATGTCCCTCACTGCCGCAGTCAGGGAACGCATTTCTTTAGCAAGGCGCGCTATGTTACTGCTGATTGTAGCCATGTGTCTCCCCTGCAGGCGCTGGACACGCAGCATCTGTTCCTCAATGCCACCATTTGGGGAGCTTGCATCATTGCCTACAGTTGGTGTACTGCACAGAGACCTGCGGCGCAGTGGGAGTTGGACATGTGCTGGTGGTGCTGCAGGTGGTGGGACGATTCTTTGACTTTGGCCCGATGGTGTTGCAGGTGTCTGACATGCATCCATCACCTGCATGGGTGGGACTTGTGACCTGCGTCTCCGCTCTTTTGTAGCAGTTGGTGCGCCAGCAGGTGGTGGTGGTGGTGGTGGTGGTGGTGTGGTTGCTGGTGGAGATGGTGATTGCGGCTCTTGCGGAGTATCGACGTCTGAATCGGCTGGTGTCTCTGATATGATGAGCCGGCCGCTGTCGTCGGAATCGCCAGGTGATGCATCTGTGTGTGAAACAGTGCATGGTTAGTGGGATAGTTACAACTAAGTAGTATTTTAAAACATACATGTCCCCTATGATTCACTAAATAAACTGGCTATTTCCAGCTTCTACTGATGTAGTGAAATGTAATGTTCTTTCTTCCTGTGCATGCACACCAGGCTGACATGACTACAACTCCCATGATGCACTACTGTTATGTGTGATGTTGCGTGGGGCATATCTGCATGCACACTGTGATCGTGCTGGGGGGTTGGGAATGGTTTTACGCAATGCTGGGTATGGGCACAGGCATGCATCTTACCTTAGGCACTTGTGGCTGCGTTTGAGGTGTCCATCTGTGTGACTCCCACGACGGCCTCAGGCTCGATGGTCCCTTCCACCAGCTCCTCCAGGGCAGTGTTTGCTTGCACTGTTGATGGTCCGCCTCCTGTTCTGGATGCCTCCCGGAGCCTCTCTGCGATCCTCTCCTTGGCCCGCTTCCTGAGGTCGTACCACCTCTTTTTTAAATCGTCAATGCTGCGGGCGTGACTCCCACCGCATTGACCCTCTCTCGGATGCGCAGCCATATGCGCCGCTTCTCCGCCTCTGGCACCTTTAGGGACAGCTTCCCAAACAGCCGATCGTGTTTGCTGCTCACCCCCTCGATCAGGTGCTCCAGCTCCCGGTCGGAGAACTTGCGCTTTCTCTTTCGTGCAGCTTCAGCGCTGGATGGTGCATCTTTCTCCATCCTGGTTGTGTAGGGCGGTAGTTCTGTCAGTGTTGCTTCACTGGGCTCAGGCAGTCTTCAGTTCCTGCTCCTGACAGCTCCTCTGGCGAGGGAATGAGGGTGGGGCTGCAGTATTTCCTGGTAGTGATGTCATAATACCGTTCCCAGAGCGACCTGTTTTTTTACATTTTCGCTATTACCGATTTCGCTAACACCGATTTCGCAAATACCGAAGTCGCTATTAGCTAATTCGGTGATACCGATTTCGCTTTTTGCTATTCAGTGTTCGCTACACTCGCAATTGTATAATCGGTAAAATATAGCGATTTTTAAGGAATCGCTATTTTTTACCGAATCTGTTGATGCATTCAGAAAAGCGATTCCTTGATAACGAATCCTTATTTTTCGCTATTAAGGAATCGCTTTTGGTTTTGTTGATGCATGTGCACCATAGTCATTTATGTACTCCAAAACTCACATATACTGCCTTAAAACATATGTAGTTACTCACACATATACCACTGAGACATTCATTCAATCACCACAAACCCATACACACACTAAGTCACCCATACAGCCTTTCCCAGATGCTCTTTTGAATCCCTACAACCAGTGAATTACCCACTCAGACATGTGTGCACAGAGTCACACCCCCCTCCACTGACCCACACAGACACTCATACAGATACTCAGACAAGAAATCAATAACCCATAAAGACACCTATGTAGATACTTACCAACCCATGCAGCCACTTACACACCAACTGAGAGACTAATACATACTTTCACACAGTTTAGTCACTAACCCATGCATTCAGTAAGACACGTTCAGTCACTCACTTATACAGTCAGTCATGTGCCTACTAAATAATCCCTTCAGGCACTTGTAAATCCACTCATTCTTCAATACACCTTGGCATAGATATATATGAAAAATATTTAAAGTTTAGAGAAACACACATTCACTGGATGATGTCATCATTGATGTCATCAGTGATGTCATCTGAGATGTCATCAGTGATGTCATCTGAGATGTCATCAGTGATGTCATCAGTGATGTCACTGACCATGTCATGAGTGATGTAATATGTGACATCATCAGCAGTGCATTGTGGGCGCGTGAGTTATAGTTAGCTCAACTAACTATAACTGGCGAATTTCTCTGGTTTTATATGAGTCAAATGTCCAACTAACTATAACGTCCCTGAAACCTGTGGTTTTTTCAGTGAATTTCTAAGGTTTTTTAAATGCCAATTCCTAACTATAACGTCTGTAAAATCTATGGACTCCCGCGCTGAATATTCTAATTTGCCCTCGGGGGCCAAATACGGGGGCATAATTAAAAAAAAAGAGTGGGGGGTCCCAATTCCCCCCACACTGCCCCGGGGACTGCCACCCCCCGGGGCTCCAAGATTGTGCAGCCCCGGGGACCGCCACACCCCGGGGCTTCATTACCATAGGTGGGGGGGCTCGCATTCCGATTTATTCACCTGTTCTCAGGAGAGAACCCAGGGCTGCATCTTTTAGCCCAGCACTGACCCTGAAAAGTAATTCTAAGCGTACTTACCAGTAACTTGTATTTCTTTCCATAGGACTCCATTGAGTGGTTTTCAGCAGAAAAGTTTCAAAGTGTTCATTTTTGAAACGTAAAAATATTCCTCTAAAATCAGCCCAACTACGAATTCCGATTTACTCACCTGTTCTCAGGAGAGAACCCAGGGCTGCATCTTTTAGCCCAGCACTGACCCTGAAAAGTAATTCTAAGCGTACTTACCAGTAACTTGTATTTCTTTCCATAGGAATCCATTGTGTGGTTTTCAGCAGAAAAGTTTCAGTGTCCATTTTTGAAACGTACAAATATTCCTCTAAAATCAGCCGAACTACGGATTCCGATTTACTCACCTGTTATCAGGAGAGAACCCAGTGCTGCATCTTTTAGACCAGCACTGACCCTGAAAAGTAATTCTAAGCGTACTTTCCAGTAACTTGTATTTCCTTCCATAGGAATCCATTGTGTGGTTTTCAGCAGAAAAGTTTCTAAGTGTCCATTTTTGAAACGTACAAATATTCCTCTAAAATCAGCCGAACTATGAATTCTGATTTATTCAGCTGTTATCAGGAAAGAGAACCCAGGGCTGCATATTTAGCCCAGCACTGACCCTGAAAAATAATTCTAAGCGTACTTACCAGTAACTTGTATTTCCTTCCATAGGAATCCATTGTGTGGTTTTCAGCAGAAAAGTTTCAAAGTGTTCATTTTTGAAACGTACAAATATTCCTCTAAAATCAGCCCAACTACGAATTCCGATTTACTCACCTGTTCTCAGGAGAGAACCCAGGGCTGCATCTTTTAGCCCAGCACTGACCCTGAAAAGTAATTCTAAGCGTACTTACCAGTAACTTGTATTTCTTTCCATAGGAATCCATTGTGTGGTTTTCAGCAGAAAAGTTTCAGTGTCCATTTTTGAAACGTACAAATATTCCTCTAAAATCAGCCGAACTACGGATTCCGATTTACTCACCTGTTATCAGGAGAGAACCCAGTGCTGCATCTTTTAGACCAGCACTGACCCTGAAAAGTAATTCTAAGCGTACTTTCCAGTAACTTGTATTTCCTTCCATAGGAATCCATTGTGTGGTTTTCAGCAGAAAAGTTTCTAAGTGTCCATTTTTGAAACGTACAAATATTCCTCTAAAATCAGCCGAACTATGAATTCTGATTTATTCAGCTGTTATCAGGAAAGAGAACCCAGGGCTGCATATTTAGCCCAGCACTGACCCTGAAAAATAATTCTAAGCGTACTTACCAGTAACTTGTATTTCCTTCCATAGGAATCCATTGTGTGGTTTTCAGCAGAAAAGTTTCAAAGTGTCCATTTTTGAAACGTACAAATATTCCTCTAAAATCAGCCGAACTACGAATTCCGATTTACTCGCCTGTTATCAGAAGAGAACCCAGTGCTGCATCTTTTAGACCAGCACTGACCCTGAAAAGTAATTCTAAGCGTACTTTCCAGTAACTTGTATTTCCTTCCATAGGAATCCATTGTGTGGTTTTCAGCAGAAAAGTTTCTAAGTGTCCATTTTTGAAACGTACAAATATTCCTCTAAAATCAGCCGAACTATGAATTCTGATTTATTCAGCTGTTATCAGGAAAGAGAACCCAGGGCTGCATATTTAGCCCAGCACTGACCCTGAAAAATAATTCTAAGCGTACTTACCAGTAACTTGTATTTCCTTCCATAGGAATCCATTGTGTGGTTTTCAGCAGAAAAGTTTCAAAGTGTCCATTTTTGAAACGTACAAATATTCCTCTAAATCAGCCGAACTACGAATTCCGATTTACTCGCCTGTTATCAGAAGAGAACCCAGTGCTGCATCTTTTAGACCAGCACTGACCCTGAAAAGTAATTCTAAGCGTACTTACCTGTAACTTGTATTTCCTTCAATAGGAATCCATTGTGTGCTTTTAACCCCTTTGATGCTCATGACGGAATGGTTCCGTCATGAGCATCGGTGCCCCTGTGCTCATGACGGAACCATTCCGTCATGAGGCCAGGGGCACGAAATCCCTCTGCTGCAGACAGCAGAGGGATTTCTATTTAATCTCTTTGACCTTGGGAGCTGGGGAAGAGCTTCCCCAGCTCCCGAGGCCCCCTCCCTGGTTTCTGTGCAATGAAGATCAGCGCGCACGTCGCGCTGTCTTCATTGCACAGAAACCGAAACTGAAATGAGCCTTTAGGCTCATTTCAGTTTCACTTTGTATGTGCTCAGAGGGCTATGTCAGCCCCCCGGGCACGTAGAAAGGCGGGAGAGTTATCATTGGAAAGGGGAGAATTTCCCCTTTCAGATGGTACCCCTTGCCAGGAGGGCGATCCTCAAGCAGGGATCCAGATACTAGACACCAGGGAGGGGGGAGCGGCCCCTTAGGCAAGGGCTTTTGCTCCCCCCAAATATTTTTAGTGTCATTTAGTCTTTTTGCCCCCCCTGGGGGGCATATGGGGGCAGTAGCCCCCAATCTGCCCCCCGGGGGGGGGCAAAAAGCCCACTAGTCACCAGGGATATTTACTTTGCGCACATCATTTATTAGGGTGGGGGCTGCCCATGAAGGGCATGTCCATGCCCCCACCCCGCATAATGTACAGCCTTTCTGCCCCCCCTGGGGGGCAGTTGGGGGCAGTAGCCCCTAATCTGCCCCCCCGGGGGGCAGAAAGCCCACTACACGCCAGGGATTAATTTTTTCTTATAATTTGTGGTGGGGGCTGCCCAATATGGGCATGCCCCCACCCACCCTCCGCAAAAATGACAGCCTTTCTGCCCCCCCGGGGGCAGATGGGGGCATTAGCCCCAAATCTGCCCCCCCGGGGGGCAAAAAGCCCAGTAGACACCAGGGATTTTTTAGGCAAATTTTAATTAGGGTGGGGGCATTGGCATGCCTGTTTTGGTAAAAAGCCCACTAGATGCCAGGGATTATTTTGGGGCAAATTTTAATTAGGTTGGGGGTTGGCCAAAACTGACATGCCCATGCCCCCACCCACTCCCTGCAAAAGTTACAGCCTTCCTGCCCCCCTTGGGGGGCAGATGGGGCAGTAGCCCCCAATCTGCCCCCCGGAGGGGCAAAAAGCCCACTAGAGGCCATGGATTTTTTTGGAAAATTTTACTTGGGGGGGGCGCATTGGCATGCCTGTTTTGGGCAGCCCCCAACCTAATTAAAATTTGCCTCAAAACTCCCTGGCGTCTTGTGCACTTTCGGCCCCCACTGGCGGGCAGATGGGGGCATTATCCCCCAATCTGCCCCGCCGGAGGGCAAAAAGCCCACTAGACACCAGGGATTTTTGGGGGGCAAATTTGAATTAGGGTGGGGGCTCCCAAAACGGGCATGCCCATGCCCCCACCCGCAAAAATAACATCCTTCCTGCCCCCCTTGGAGGCAGAGGGGGCAGCAGCCCCCAATCTACCCACCCGGAGGGGCAAAAAGCCCACTAGACGCCAGGGATTTTTTGGCAAATTTTAATTAGGGTGGGGGCATTGGCATGCCCGTTTTGGGCAGCCCCCACCCTAATTAAAATTTGTCCAAAAAACTCCCTGGCATCTAGTGGATTTTCTGCCCCCCTGGGGGGTAGATGGGGTCATTAGCCGCCAATCTGCCCTGCCGGGGGGGAGGAACAAAAAGCTTACTAGATGCCAGGGTTTTTTTGGGGGCAAATTTGAATTATGGTGGGGGCTCCCAAAACGGGCATATCCATGCCCCCACCCCCTCCTCCCCAAAAATAACAGCCTTCCTACCCCCTGGGGGGCAGATGGGGCAGTAGCCCCCAATCTGCCCCCCCCGGGGGGGCAAAAATCCCACTAGAGGCCATGGATTTTTTTGGAAAATTTTACTTAGGGTGGGGGCATTGGCATGCCTGTTTTGGGCAGCCCCCAACCTAATTAAAATTAGCCCAAAAACTCCTTGGCGTCTAGTGGACTTTCTGCCCCCCCGGGGGCAGATGGGGGCATTAGCCCCCAATCTGCCATGCCAGGGTGGCAAAAAGCCCAATAGACGCCAGGGAGATTTTTTGGGGCAAATTTGAATTAGGGTGGGGGCTCCCAAAACGGGCATGCCCCCACCCCAACACAAATTACAGCCTTCCTGCCCTCAGTCTGCGACCCCGGGGGGCAAAAAGTCTACTAGACACCAGAGATTTTTCGGGGGAAACTTTAATTAGGGTAGGGGCATTGGCATGCCCGTTTTGAACAACCCCCACCCTAATTAAAACTTGCCCCAAAAAATCCCTGGCATCTAGTGGACTTTATGCCCCCCGGGGGGGCAGATAGGGGCAGTAGCCCTCCAACTGCCCCCCTTCGGGGGCAAAAAGCCCACTGGACGCCAATGATTACGCTGGCTTTTTTATGTGTGGGGGTGGGGGCTGCCCAGAATGAGCATACCAATGCCCCCACCCCCCACAAAATAGCCACAGTGTTTCTGCCCCCCTTGGGGGCATATCGGGGCAACCCCCTCCCCCCAGATACCCCCCCCCGGGTGGCAGAAAGTCAACTAGGCACATAGTTGTTTTTAGCAATATGCCTACCTGTGGATTTAGGACCCTAGCACAGCCATCACATAGGGAAACCTACCACACCCACACATTTCTGAAAACTAGACACCCGGGGGCTTCCAGGGAGGTATGGCTTGTGTGGATCCCCCAACGTTTCCTTACCCAGAATCCCCTGCAAACCTCAATTTTAGCTGAAAAAAACACTTATTTCACATATTTTAGTGTTGGAAAGTTGTGCCATCACCGGGCTGACACAAATTTCCCACCACCCAGTGTTCCCCTAGGTCTAGCGGTAAAAATGGCGCCTCACTTGTGTGGGAGGCCCAAGTACCAGCGACAGGCAAGGGCCCAAAACGTAGTGAGGCAACATCAAAATTGCCTATCTCAAAACCACCTGGTTTTGCAAGAGGGGTCCCCTGGGTTTTTGGCCCCGTGCTCGGCGGCCATCTAGGGAAACCTACCAAACCCACACATTTCTGAAAACTAGACACCCGGGGACTTCCAGGGAGGTATGGCTTGCATGGATCCCCAACACTTCCTTACCCAGAATCCCCTGCAAACCTCAATTTTAGCTGAAAAAATCACTTTTTTCACACATTTTTGTGTGGGAAAGTTGTGGCATCACCAGAACTTTCCACCACTGAAATGTGGGGAAAATGTGTTTTTTTTGTCATTTTTTTAGGTTTGCAAGGGATTCTGGGTAACAGATCATGGTGGGAGGCAGTCAAGTCACCCCATCCTGGATTCCCCTGGGTGTCTAGTTTTCAAAAATGTATAGGTTTGCTAGGTTTCCCTAGGTGCCAGCAGAGCTAGGGTTCAAAAACTACAGCTAGACTCTTCGCAAAAAAATGTGTAAATTTTCATTGTGAAAATGTGGTGTGTTCATGTTAGGTTTTGAGCCACTTGCTGTTGTAGGCACTATGCCTACCCACACAAGTGAGGTACCATTTTTATCGGGAGACTTAGGGTAGTTCAGATTTGTAAGGCAACTGTTTGCATTTCTCCCTTCCAAATGAAAGACATTGTGTAAAAAAAAAGTCATTTTGAAAAATGACCAATAATTCTCATGCTAGTATGAGTATTCCAAATTTCGAAAATGTGGAAATATGCACTGTTTCTAAACTCTGTAATTTGCTCCCATTTCAGAAATACATAGGTTCCTTTCATACCGATTTTTCCATGTATACATTTTCCCACAATAATTGCTATATACCCGGAACATAATAAAAAACCATTACAAAATGCTGCTGAGTTTTTTACTCTGGGTTCGTTGGGCCCTTGGTGAACCTACAAGTCCTATATTTCCCCACAACCAGGAAGGTCCAGCGGATGTAACGGTACATTGCTTTCAAAGAGATGTCATAATTAGAAGAAGTTACAGGTGAAAACGTTGACTCAAAAGGCTGTTTTTTCAACTAATTTTTTATTTTTCCTATATTTAACAGGTAGTTTCTATAAAGAAACCTTGATGGAGCTACACAAATGACCCCTTGCTGAATTCAGAATTTTGTCTACTTTTCACAAATGTATAGCTTTCCAGGATCCATTATTGCTTTTGTACCCATTTCTACCATTAACTGGAAGGAGGTTGAAAGCACAAAAAATAGCAAAAATAGGGTATGTCCCAGAAAAATGCCAAAACTGTGTAAAAAATGTTGGTTTTCTGACAAAATTCTGTCATTCCCTAAAAGCTGGAGAAATGGTGATTTCAGCCCCACCATTTGCAGAGAAAAACCCAGATGCTTTCATTTGCAGCCCGCTTTTCCCATTTTTCACTAAAAAACAACATTTTGCTGTATTTTGTCTAATTTCTGGGAACCCTCTTGGAGAATCCACATTCCCTGGGTACCTTTAGAATCCCCATGATGTTGGAAGAAAAGGACGCAAATTTGGTGTGGATACCTAATGTGGTCAAAAAGTTACAGGGGCCTAAGCGCGCACTACCCCAAATAGCCCAAAAAAGGCTTAGCACAGGAGGGGAAAAGGCCTAGCAGCGAAGGGGTTAAGTAGAAAAGTGTCTAAGTGTCTATTTTCACAAACTAAAAATATTCCTAAAAAATTGTCTGTATTACTTAAACACATTCTTTCAACTGTTTACAGGAGATTCACCTGTGCTGGATACAGGATCCACCACTGAGTAAGAAAAAGTAACGATAACAGTACTTACCTGCTAAGTGAATTTTCTGCCATAGGATAACATTGGTGATTCTGTGTGAACATTTTTCCGTCAACTTTTAAAATACAATAATAATCCTTAAAAATCACTTCTGTAACCAAAACGTTTTTACTCAACTGTTTACAGGAGATGTCCAAGGACTGAATCTAGCATCCAGTCCTGTGGTTAGAAAAGTAATCCATAAAGTAACTAATTGCATTTGACTAGAAATTCACATTGAGCTCAATGTTGCTTTGTGTTTGAAATTGTGTTGCCCATTGCAACAACTGTAACTACTGTACTTAAAAGTCTATTGCCTATTTGCAAAGTATTTAAACTAATGTAATTCATTCTGAGAAAGAATATTTTGTATTGTAATGTATAATGTAATTAAAAAAATAAAATATCTAAAAATAAACAGTTTAAACAATGTAGTAAATCAGTATAAAAAGAATCAGTATAACAATTAATACATTAAAAATTGTCATTTACAAAACCTTTGAAATTCACTGAAAAAACGATAGGTTTCAGGCCTCATATAGTTAGGAATTAGCATTTAAAAAACCTTTGGAATTCACTGAAAAAAACATAGGTTTCAGGCCTGATATAGTTAGGAATTAGCATTTAAAAAACCTTTGAAATTCACTGAAAAAACCATAGGTTTCAGGCCTGATATAGTTAGGAATTAGCATTTAAAAAACCTTAGAAATTCACTGAAAAAACAATAGGTTTTAGGGGTGTTATAGTTAGCTGGACATTTCACTCGAACAAAACCATTGAAATTCCTCTGATATAGTTAGTTGTACATCTATCGCGCCCGCAATCCACTGCTGATGATGTCACATATTACATCATTCATGACCTGGTCAGTGACATCACTGATGACATCTCAAATGACTTCACTGATGACATCATCCACCCTGAAAAACTCAAAAAAAATCACGGTTTATTGTAGTTTATTGTAAAATAAATATATAAAAAAAAATAATACATAAATAAATTAGCATTTAAAAAAACATAGAAATTCACTGAAAAAACCATAGGTTTCACACACGTTATAGTTAGGAATTAGCATTTAAAAAACCTTGCAAATTCACTTAAAAAACCATAGGTTTCACACATGTTATAGTTAGGTGGATATTTCACTCATAAAAAACCAATGAAATTCCCCCGTTATAGTTAGTTCAGATAACTATAACTCGCGCGACCGCCACTCTATCACAAGGATGATGTCATCAGTGATGTCATGAGTGATGCCACTGACCATGTCATGAGTGATGTAATATGTGACGTCATGAGCAGTGGATTGCGGGCGCGCGAGTTATAGTTATCTGAACTAACTATAATGGGGGAATTTCATTGGTTTTTTATGAGTGAAATATCCACCTAACTATAACATGTGTGAAACCTATGTTTTTTTAAGTGAATATATATATATATCTATATATATACACCAGCATGCCAGTTGCTACATGCTCTGTACCTTTAACCCAGATAGTCAATCCATTAAAAAAACTATTGCCAAATATTGGAATCTGGTAGCCACAGAAATTGGAACCACAGAATTACCGTTATTTGCTTTCAAACGTGGCAAGAGTATAAAAGATACAGTAGTCAGTGCCTACCTTCATGGTCCCCCTAAACCAGATTTACGTTCTCAACTATCATTGCCACCTATCCTGGGACATAAAAAATGTGGCAACTGCAAAGCTTGTGACTCTTCAATAGAGGGTATGTCTTTCGTGTATGGTACAAAAAACTTCACACGACCTACATTTACCAATTGCAACAGTAATAACGTTATCTACGCAATTTATTGTCCATGCGATAAAGTATATGTAGGGCAAACTACACAAAAAATCAAATGTAGAATTCTGCAGCATATGAGTAGGGTCAAATGCAGAACGCAAGGTGCACCTCTAGTAGACCATTTCCTGAGTTTCAATCATCTACCAGATAGCATGAGATGGACAGTAATTGAGAGGGTGCGGCTGCACCCGAGAGGTGGGAATATCCATTCCATGCTCAATTATAAGGAGTGTAGGTGGATTCACTCCCTAGACTCTGTAAAGACAGGGCTCAACGAAAATGAAGAGACCAACAAACAACTGGGAATGCTATGCTTTAGGTAATTACTTAATTACCACTTACCCTGTCTTTGATAAACTTTGGGAAGTTCGCCAACAGTCCTTAGTCTAAATTCATGACCACTTTAATGCACATGTATTGATATCAATATGCTCATGATGGCTATTTTGTATGAAATCCAATTTACTGATATGGTTCCCCGGACATTATTCTGAAGATACATGCTATGACCACCTGTTTGTCCTGTCACCAATGTACGATGAAATGTTGTATACAACGCTTATATGATGACAAGCCTTCACTTTCGTTTTTTTGCTGCATGATATGCAATGTAAATAACGATAGCCCCCAAATGTTATCATATATATATATATAGATGGGTCCAAATAACTGCTTGGGGCTAGCTCTATCTATGACCCCTGACTGTATTCGGAATAACTGCTTCTAATCGCAGAATATGGATAACTCAATCGGCATCGGCGTGTCAATTGATTTATTGTTCTTAACACAATGGTTTTTGTTTACAAATATCTTGAAATGGGCTATGTGGTATCTAAATGCCTATATTGCTATGTACTGTTCTATCGCTTTTCGAAGTTGAACCATCAGTTTCATTCGTTTTTATATTTATATCTAAATGCCCACATTGCTAGGTACTGATTGTTTATTTACATTACTTTTGGGAGGTGGACCATCACTTTCACCATGGAAAGTACTGTTTGTTTATTTACATTACTTGTGGGAGGTGAGCCATCAGTTTCATTCGTCTGTAAAAAACGGACCACCTCTAGGCGCACTGGCAGGCTAACTAGAGCCGTGTGGCTGAGCAAAATGGTCTTCCTGCTTGAACACTCTTTCAAACCAACATCGCACACGACCCAGCTGGGTTGGTCTAAATTTTATTAAATGCCGTATTTGGAGCTTTCTATTAATTAAATAGGCACCAATCATAACATTGAAAAATTGTGAAACTATGAAATCACAACGGAGACGAACTCGAGTCCTATTTCTTTATCCATAACAGCTACTATTTAGCTGCTGCACGTTTTACGGTCAGGTTGGTGGCGTGCTTCATACCGACTCCCGGAGACTCCGAGAATACATTTCCAACATCAGGTAGGAGCGATCTCCTCTATATACGGCTTCAAACGGCTATGAAGCGACGATGTCCAATTATAGCCGGTTTATTTAACCTTCGCCGTATGGACCTTTAGTTTTTGTTTGCAATAACTCCCGCAATGCAGACTTAAAGATTTAGTTCACGCACTTCAATGAACTCTTAAACTGAGTTCATGCTATCACTCGTTTTTGGGTCATTTTTTAAGGAAAGAAATTACAACACTTGTCTGAATACGTATTCGATCTACACTTACTACAATGAGGGGGTAATGATGAACTAGCGTTACGACACGACTCGCACGCAATTACGCTTGCGTTCTGTATGAATTCGAGCCCGTGATGACTCCAGAGTTCAGTATGTTTGAAATGTTCACATAGCATACTAGCCTAATACTTAATGAGGGCTGATTTGTGATTTATTCTAGTTGAAGTGATACCCTGATGTCCCAGACTCCAGCATTGCTAAATAAATTATCCTGAAGTCAGGTGAGCTTTCCTATAGACCACTAAGCTTTAGTGGCGCCTTACCTTAACCCGTGATGACTCCAGAGTTCAATATGTTTGAAATGTTCACATAGCATACTAGCCTAATACTTAATGAGGGCTGATTTGTGATTTATTCTAGTTGAAGTGATACCCTGATGTCCCAGACTCCAGCATTGCTAAATAAATTATCCTGAAGTCAGGTGAGCTTTCCTATAGACCACTAAGCTTTAGTGGCGCCTTACCTTAACTCTATAGCCATTATTCTGAATATCCCTATCTGCGTTCAAATTTGCAGTGACTGATAGCTGGCGCGTTGACCGGAATGACAAAAGGAGAACAAGAGTAGATAACTAGGCGAAGAAGAACCTAGACCTTCGTTGATATTGGTAAAAATTAATATTTTTACTTGTGGCATTTGGTGTTTAAGTAAGACTAGCATTTAGAACTTGATTACTAATGTGCACATATGTCGATAGGTATTCTCCTCTGACTGCCACTACGCCATACTGTCCGACTCCGGTCCCTTCACCGCTATTTGGGTGAGTTTATGGGAAACTTAAACCTTCCCAAACTTTACTTTTAACACAGCAGATACTGATCTATATTTATTTCATGCAGGCTGTTATACATCCCCATTGTCCTGAAGAAGACCCGACATGACCATATAGAACAACTGGTCGACACAGGGTCGAAACGTTGACGGTTCCACAGTCCTGCACTAATTGGAATACCTTGTACATACAGATTATAGGACGTGTGCTATACAAGGCTCATTACCTATCCACAAATTAGCCGAGGACTTTTTGTGTTAAAACAACTTCCTTCGTATTTTATCAACATTGTAAATATCCACTTTTGCACTATTACACTGAGTCACCCTATTCACTTTGTCACTGCGTCGTTGCTTTGTAAATATTTTTGTATATACAGCCCGTTTGTATATTTTTTGTACATATCTAAAGGAGTTGATGAATGATTTAAAATTCATATGAAATACTAAAAATAAATTGTTACGTTTTTTGAAGTATTACTCAGTCTTTAAGATTAATTGCTTGCTAGATCATTGATTGCTGTGTTTTTGTTCTATTGATTTTTCTTCATTGTAAATACTAATTCCCCTACGGAACCATTGTTCATATATATTTACGAGGCCCAGGTTCCTTGGGTTAAAGGGTTACCCCTGTGTACCTAACTCCTATATATATACACCAGCATGCCAGTTGCTACATGCTCTGTACATACAATGTATCTCAAATACTGTCACATGTATTAATTTAGACATGTCAAGATGGGCGACACTCTTTCAGCCATACTATACCGAATGTGGTAATGTCTGTCATTTATGTCACTGTATTGCACTTTAAAATTGTGCCGGTAACAAGCCTATCCCAACCAAAATCAAGGCGTGTTCTATGGCAAAACGCATTGTGTAGTTCGGCATTTGCCTAAACCCTTTCTTATGGATTAATATTGGACTGGTGACTCTGCTTTGCATGAAGAGCGAGTGCACGTCCTGTGCGGTCGCCAGTAAATAGTTATAGTTAGGACCGTGTTTCCATAGGAAATCTGAAAATTCTATTTTGAATAACTTTGGCGCCGGTTGACGAATCCTCGCGAAATTTTCAAAACTAATGGGGCGCTCCACTCAGCTCCTACCCTGAAAGTCTCGGGGTGATTCGTCAAGCGGGGGCCGAGAAAAAAGGAGGGTCCCAAAACGCATTTTCCCCATGCATTTTCCTATAGGACCTTTAGTCGAAGGTACAGCCCGAACGGCTGAACAGAATTACTTGAAATTTGGCAGAGAGGTAGTCCTCAGGTCAGGGAAGTGCCTTTTGCATATATGGAGTCAATCTGTTCAGTAGTTCCTGAGAAAATTGCATTTAAAAGCACATACATATCTATAGCCGCGCACCGTGCGCGCACGGTGCGTGCACCCTACCGTGCGCGAGCGTAATTCCGATTGGTGGTTACATGTCAGTCAATGTTCGAATCGGTCGAAATCAGGAAGTGTCGGCCACCATTTTGTTTGTTGTGGGTGCGAGAGTGAAAAAGAGAGGTGGCGAACGTGAAAAGGGGGCAGGGTAGAGAGTTCCTGACCCCCTAGCCTTTGTCAGTGGGTCCCAAAAGGACCCCGAAGGGTGAAAAAACATTTTTTTTTTATAAATCGCGGGGTGCGCGCACGGTGCGCGCACAGTGAAAAACCATTAAAAAAAAAAAATAACTATAACTCGCGCGACCGCCACTCTATCACAAGGATGATGTCATCAGTGATGTCATGAGTGATGCCGCTGACCATGTCATGAGTGATGAGATATGTGACGTCATGAGCACTGGATTGCGGGCGCGTGAGTTATAGTTATCTGAACTAACTATAACGGTGGAATTTCATTGTTTTTTTACGAGTGAAATGTCCACCTAACTATAACATGTGTGAAACCTATGGTTTTTTAAGTGAATTTGCAAGGTTTTTTAAATGCTAATTCCTAACTATAACGTGCCTGAAACCTATGGTTTTTTAAGTGAATATATATATATATATATATATATATATATATATATATATACATCCAATTCAAGCAAAAAGTCAAGTATGCTCTCAGTAAAGTGAGACAACAACTCCAAGCGTGGTAGAAAGTCTAGTGATTTATTTCACACAACGCGTTTCGGCACGCAGCCTTGTTCACGTGTGAAGGGAAATGCTGGCAGCAGTACATATATATTGTTACGGTCAAGCAGATAAAATCAAAATAGGACTGATGCAACAAAACAAGTGAAAAACGATCCGCAATTGGCGGCCATCTTAGACTGTGCAAAAGGTAAACATTATCTAGTTTAAGGCAATACTTTAAAGAAATACTTTAAAATAACGCATTCACATAGCAAAAGTAAATGCAGTTGCACAAAGTCACGTCATACAGATAAGGTCAAAGTAAGACTACTACAATGGGACAATCAAAAAATGATGACGAACCGCAATTGGCGGCCATCTTGGACTGTGCAAAATCAGTGCCTAACGGGAAATACACATACTCTAAAGTGGAGCAAGAAATGCGCAGAGCAAAAGATAAATCAAGTTGCATTCAGTCAAGTAAAATACATATACTGGTGTCTGCATCAAATACGCTGCATATAAATATAAATAGACCGCCAAAACAACATAAAAGTAAAAAATGTGCAACACTTGCGGAGTATCTGTTGTTATGGGCACGTGTCTGACAGTGATCATGTTAGCAGTATTGCTCAAGGGTCAGTGTGGTTGTAATCAATGTCTGCAGTGCAAAAAAGCTAACAGCATAGTGCGTGCGTAAGTACAACAAGTCAGTACCAAGCCCTAATAGGCATGTGAATGGCAATTGCACCGTGGGGTAATCTTAATCATTGCCCAAGTGGGCTTAGACAAGCATCCTCAGCTGAGTACCACTATCACAGTTGAGTAATGCTGTAGACGTGAATAAAAAGGTTAATACAATGACCAGATCACTGTCAGAAGGATACTAAAAAGGTGTCACACATGAGACTATAGAAATAAACTGCTGAGCAAAAAAATGCAGACCGTGAAGCGTATGGAGAGTGCATCTAAGGTCAGAGGAAAAGGGTAGGATGCCCGTGCAGGTGCTGTCAAGTGGTTGGGCCCCTTCCTTCTCTCCTGTAAGAAATACAAAAAAGAGAAAAAATAAAATAAAAACTTGGTTAAAACCGTGAAATACAAAATTAAATTCTACATTCTGAATAGGAGGCTGAACATATTAGCATATACATCTGCAGCTAAGAGTCAGAGGTGTTTGAGAAGGTTAGCATGTTACACATACAGATACATAACATACATTAATTCTGAGTAAGAGACTAAGATTCAGTTTTGAGGTGAATGGACATTTCCTCATCCATGTTAAGCCCTCCAGGGGTCTTGGTTTGGAACTCTATGATGTATCTAGATTCCCTTTGTCTTAGGGCCAGTACTCTGTCCCCACCACGTGGTTTTTTTGGAATGTGTTCCAAAATCAAATAACTCATTTCAGCTATATTTGAGTAGTGGTGATCATAAAAGTGACGAGCAACAGGATATTTGGGATCATTATTGGTGATTGCTCTCTGATGTTCTAATATCCTTTTCTTTGCTGCACATGTTGTGCTGCCAATATACCATAGATCACATGTACATACAATGGCATAAATTACAAAGTTAGTACTGCATGTCAGGAATTGAAAAATCTTTTTGGTCACCCCTCTGTAATCCAATGATATTTTGTATTTGCTGTACTTACACGCTTTACAATGGCCGCATGGGAAAAATCCCACGAGGCCATGGTCAGTGGTAGTGGGATAGTTCATAATGTCATTTCTCACAACCCAATCTCGTATGTTTTTATCTCTTCTGTAGGTGATGGTGGGTCTATCTGTGATAAGATCCCCTAATGTGTTGTCCGCTTTAAGAATGTTCCAATGTCTGGACACTATGCGTTTTATTTTGTGTGATTAATTGTTGTAAGTAAGGATGAGACGGGTCCCCGTCTCTCCTTTTTGCACATCTTCTACGGGGGTATCCTGTAGAGTATCGTTGCGTTCAACTTTGTCTGCCCTATCTCTTGCTTTCTTGAGGACCCAACTTGGGTAACCCCGATTAAGAAACCTGGCAGTGATGTTATCTCTTTCCTCAAAGTAGGACTCAGGGCTATTGCAATTACGTTTGGCCCTCAGTAGCTCACCATAGGGTATACTCCACTTGAGTGCCTCAGGATGGCTACTGAGGGCGTGTAGGACACTGTTGCCCGCAGTGGCTTTGCGAAATAGGGTAGTGTTCACCTGTCCATGTTCTATATTGTTGCTAACATCCAAAAACTCTGCCTTCTTAGCATCAATACTACCAGACAAGATGATGTTATAATCATTGACATTGAGTTTGTCGATGAAGATGGCAGCTTCTTCTTTGCTGCCATCCCAGACAATGAACAAGTCATCTATGTAGCGAAGCCACATGATGACTTTGGGTAGATGTTCCTGCAATGAGCTCTTGCTAAGGTTCTCACGCTCCCAGTATCCCATGAAGAGATTAGCAAAACTGGGAGCAAAGCAAGAACCCATTGCAGTACCGTTCCCTTGCCTGTAGAGGGCGCCGTTGAATGAAAAGATGTTGTTTTGGAGACAGTATTTTATCATCTCCAAAATCATGAGACTATGGTCACGGTATTTGAGAGGTCTCTGTTTCAGAAAAAATTCACAAGCGTTGAGACCTTGCACATGGTCAATTATGGTGTAAAGTGATGTTACATCTAAAACAATAAAAAGATAGCTGGATTGCCATGTCAAATCATCAATTTTACTTAAGAAGTCTTTGGTATCCCTAAGGTAACTCGGCAGTGATACCACAAATTCCCTCAGGAAGTGGTCCACGTATTTAGAGATGTTTTCAGTGATACACCCAATGGAAGACACGATGGGGCGCCCAGGAGGTTTAGTACTATTTTTGTGTAGTTTGGGTAAGAGGTATAAGATGGGTACCCTGGGATGATCTTTTTTCAGGTAACAAAACTCTTCCCACTCTAAGAGCCCCTTGTCTTTCCATGTGACTAGTTTGTCCCAGATGGTGATTATACTTTGGTGATAGATATTCCAGTTGACATGTATGTAGAAATTGGTGTCATCAAGTTGGCGTAGCCCCTCCTGAATGTATTCCTCTCTGTCCATAATCACTACGTTCCCACCTTTGTCTGCAGGGCGTATAATTATCTCAGTATCTGAGGCTAGGGATTTAAGTGCCTGTCTTTGCGCCCATGATAAGTTATTGGCCTTGATAGAATATTTCTTGTTTTTACTAAACCTGAGTTCCGTCAGTGATTTTATGATACATTCATGGAACGTATCAATGTTGTCATGTGGCAGAGTGGGTACAAATGTAGACTTGGTTTTAAAGGGAGTTTTGGCTGTGGCACCTGTATTGATTTCCATATCATCAAGTGCCTGTGTCACATTAATCTCAGTTTGTTCATCAATATCATTACAGGCTAAATCAGTCATGGTAATCAGAGTATCAATGTCCCCGATGATAAGGTTTTCATTGTTGGACACTGTAATGTCTCTATTGGTGTTATTAGAGCTATGTCTCTTCAATATGTGCCACTTTTTGAGTTTCAATTTACGTACATATTTGAATAAGTCTATTCGTGTTTCAGTATACTTAAAAGAAGAGGAGGGGCAAAAAGACAAACCCAGACATAAAGTTCTCTTTTCAATGTCACTCATGGGTCTTTTAGAGAGGTTAACTACTGTCAAGTTTACCGTTGTCATATCCATTAGTAGTTCCTGTTTGAGCGGGTTCGGCGGTTTCCCATGGTACCCCTTCCTCTGTCTGTTGAGCCATCGTTGTGCGAGTCTCTTTTTTCTGTTCCTGCGTTTCCCCTGCCTCTTCCTCGTCCGCGTCCCCTTGTTCTCGGTGGTTGGTTCTCCCGTGTTGTTTGACGATCCTTCTGCAGGACCCGAAATTCGTCTAAAAAATTGACTTGTTTTACATTACGTTCTTCTCCCGATGTGTTTCCTCCTGAAACATCAGATTCAGTGTCACTTATCAGGGTGTTATCGTTGGTTGAATTTGTGGGCTTGCAGGGATTACTGGTTACCGATGTGTTAAGTAACTTGGGTGTTTCCTGTGCTTTGTACAGATGGTCGTATTTCTTACTGAAAGTAAGAATTCTCCCGCTTTCGTAATCAGCGTAATCACGATTAATCTTTCTAGCCTTCCTCGCTTTTATTTCTTCCTCGTGTCTACCAAGACGTTCTTTCATAGATTCAAGGATTTTGTTAAGGGCATTGCTTTCCATTAGTTGTTGTAATTCTGTCATAAGTGATTTAATCTGTTTGAGTAAATCATCTCTGTCTTGCCAAGCATATTTTATCAGTATTTCCATCATTCCTTTCGAACTCAACGCTGAATGCTGTGACCATTCCTCCAACATTTTGGGATTCGGGGCTTCATATGTGGGAGTCACAAAGATCCGTAATCCTCTAGGTGCCATGTTTTGGTCTATATAGTTTTGAAGCGATATAGCCTCCCACCATTTGGATATTTCGGCTCTGTTGATTTTTTCCAATTTCTTTATCTTTTCTTCCAAAGCTAGTGTAGGTGTTTCATTGCTATTGGTCATATCCTGTCTGTTAGTCGATGTATTTTTTCTGCTGAATAGCGCGAGTGCTGCTGCTCTTCTGTCCGCCTCCTCCTCCATACTTGTAAACACTAGACCAGAAATTCAAACAATAAAGGGACTGTCTCACGATACCCTTCCTATAAATGCGGAAGTTACCTTTGCGGCCATAGAATAATTACAGAGACTGGAGGACCCGGGGTGTTAGTAAACGCACTACGGGTGTAGAATTGGAACTGTTAGTTGGCCATAATAACGGAAGTCCTCTATGGTGAATAGCCAGTTACAGTAACTCTCCCAGTGCACAGTGCTAAGATACATTCAGATCGCTAAAACCATACGGCAAAGTCACCCCGCTAGTCGTTAACCCGAGGTGGTATACTGCTATTACACGCCCTCCGGCGTAAAAAAACTGCAGTCCCTCACCTGACAGGATGAACCTGCGACGGGTAGGCTTACCTTTGGATCAGCTGTGGAACGATCTCTCGCACGTTGAGAATCCGCACTGTAGTACTGTGTCTTCTGTGGCTGCCGGTCCAAGTTGTAATCCTCAATTAATGTATCAAACAACGAAGTTGCTCCTTCCGGATTACCGGGACCCTTGAAGGTTGGCATACACTCCGGCGGAGCCAGCCGGTGATTCAATATCCAATTCAAGCAAAAAGTCAAGTATGCTCTCAGTAAAGTGAGACAACAAATCCAAGCGTGGTAGAAAGTCTAGTGATTTATTTCACACAACGCGTTTCGGCACGCAGCCTTGTTCACGTGTGAAGGGAAATGCTGGCAGCAGTACATATATATTGTTACGGTCAAGCAGATAAAATCAAAATAGGACTGATGCAACAAAACAAGTGAAAAACGATCCGCAATTGGCGGCCATCTTAGACAGTGCAAAAGGTAAACATTATCTAGTTTAAGGCAATACTTTAAAGAAATACTTTAAAATAACGCATGCACATAGCAAAAGTAAATGCAGTTGCACAAAGTCACGTCATACAGATAAGGTCAAAGTAAGACTACTACAATGGAACAATCAAAAAATGATGACGAACCGCAATTGGCGGCCATCTTGGACTGTGCAAAATCAGTGCCTAACGGGAAATACACATACTCTAAAGTGGAGCAAGAAATGCCCTTTATTGTTTGAATTTCTGGTCTAGTGTTTACAAGTATGGAGGAGGAGGCGGACAGAAGAGCAGCAGCACTCGCGCTATTCAGCAGAAAAAATACATCGACTAACAGACAGGATATGACCAATAGCAATGAAACACCTACACTAGCTTTGGAAGAAAAGATAAAGAAATTGGAAAAAATCAACAGAGCCGAAATATCCAAATGGTGGGAGGCTATATCGCTTCAAAACTATATAGACCAAAACATGGCACCTAGAGGATTACGGATCTTTGTGACTCCCACATATGAAGCCCCGAATCCCAAAATGTTGGAGGAATGGTCACAGCATTCAGCGTTGAGTTCGAAAGGAATGATGGAAATACTGATAAAATATGCTTGGCAAGACAGAGATGATTTACTCAAACAGATTAAATCACTTATGACAGAATTACAACAACTAATGGAAAGCAATGCCCTTAACAAAATCCTTGAATCTATGAAAGAACGTCTTGGTAGACACGAGGAAGAAATAAAAGCGAGGAAGGCTAGAAAGATTAATCGTGATTACGCTGATTACGAAAGCGGGAGAATTCTTACTTTCAGTAAGAAATACGACCATCTGTACAAAGCACAGGAAACACCCAAGTTACTTAACACATCGGTAACCAGTAATCCCTGCAAGCCCACAAATTCAACCAACGATAACACCCTGATAAGTGACACTGAATCTGATGTTTCAGGAGGAAACACATCGGGAGAAGAACGTAATGTAAAACAAGTCAATTTTTTAGACGAATTTCGGGTCCTGCAGAAGGATCGTCAAACAACACGGGAGAACCAACCACCGAGAACAAGGGGACGCGGATGAGGAAGAGGCAGGGGAAACGCAGGAACAGAAAAAAGAGACTCGCACAACGATGGCTCAACAGACAGAGGAAGGGGTACCATGGGAAACCGCCGAACCCGCTCAAACAGGAACTACTAATGGATATGACAACGGTAAACTTGACAGTAGTTAACCTCTCTAAAAGACCCATGAGTGACATTGAAAAGAGAACTTTATGTCTGGGTTTGTCTTTTTGCCCCTCCTCTTCTTTTAAGTATACTGAAACACGAATAGACCTATTCAAATATGTACGTAAATTGAAACTCAAAAAGTGGCACATATTGAAGAGACATAGCTCTAATAACACCAATAGAGACATTACAGTGTCCAACAATGAAAACCTTATCATCGGGGACATTGATACTCTGATTACCATGACTGATTTAGCCTGTAATGATATTGATGAACAAACTGAGATTAATGTGACACAGGCACTTGATGATATGGAAATCAATACAGGTGCCACAGCCAAAACTCCCTTTAAAACCAAGTCTACATTTGTACCCACTCTGCCACATGACAACATTGATACGTTCCATGAATGTATCATAAAATCACTGACGGAACTCAGGTTTAGTAAAAACAAGAAATATTCTATCAAGGCCAATAACTTATCATGGGCGCAAAGACAGACACTTAAATCCCTAGCCTCAGATACTGAGATAATTATACGCCCTGCAGACAAAGGTAGGAACGTAGTGATTATGGACAGAGGGGAATACATTCAGGAGGGGCTACGCCAACTTGATGACACCAATTTCTACATACATGTCAACTGGAATATCTATCACCAAAGTATAATCACCATCTGGGACAAACTAGTCACATGGATAGACAAGGGGCTCTTAGAGTGGGAAGAGTTTTGTTACCTGAAAAAAGATCATCCCAGGGTACCCATCTTATACCTCTTACCCAAACTACACAAAAATAGTACTAAACCTCCTGGGCGCCCCATCGTGTCTTCCATTGGGTGTATCACTGAAAACATCTCTAAATACGTGGACCACTTCCTGAGGGAATTTGTGGTATCACTGCCGAGTTACCTTAGGGATACCAAAGACTTCTTAAGTAAAATTGATGATTTGACATGGCAATCCAGCTATCTTTTTATTGTTCTAGATGTAACATCACTTTACACCATAATTGACCATGTGCAAGGTCTCAACGCTTGTGAATTTTTTCTGAAACAGAGACCTCTCAAATACCGTGACCATAGTCTCAAGATTTTGGAGATGATAAAATACTGTCTCCAAAACAACATCTTTTCATTCAACGGCGCCCTCTACAGGCAAGTGAACGGTACTGCAATGGGTTCTTGCTTTGCTCCCAGTTTTGCTAATCTCTTCATGGGATACTGGGAGCGTGAGAACCTTAGCAAGAGCTCATTGCAGGAACATCTACCCAAAGTCATCATGTGGCTTCGCTACATAGATGACTTGTTCATTGTCTGGGATGGCAGCAAAGAAGAAGCTGCCATCTTCATCGACAAACTCAATGTCAATGATCATAACATCATCTTGTCTGGTAGTATTGATGCTAAGAAGGCAGAGTTTTTGGATGTTAGCCTCAATATAGAACATGGACAGGTGAACACTACCCTATTTCGCAAAGCCACTGCGGGCAACAGTGTCCTACACGCCCTCAGTAGCCATCCTGAGGCACTCAAGTGGAGTATACCCTATGGTGAGCTACTGAGGGCCAAACGTAATTGCAATAGCCCTGAGTCCTACTTTGAGGAAAGAGATAACATCACTGCCAGGTTTCTTAATCGGGGTTACCCAAGTTGGGTCCTCAAGAAAGCAAGAGATAGGGCAGACAAAGTTGAACGCAACGATACTCTACAGGATACCCCCGTAGAAGATGTGCAAAAAGGAGAGACGGGGACCCGTCTCATCCTTACTTACAACAATTATTCACACAAAATAAAACGCATAGTGTCCAGACATTGGAACATTCTTAAAGCGGACAACACATTAGGGGATCTTATCACAGATAGACCCACCATCACCTACAGAAGAGATAAAAACATACGAGATTGGGTTGTGAGAAATGACATTATGAACTATCCCACTACCACTGACCATGGCCTCGTGGGATTTTTCCCATGCGGCCATTGTAAAGCGTGTAAGTACAGCAAATACAAAATATCATTGGATTACAGAGGGGTGACCAAAAAGATTTTTCAATTCCTGACATGCAGTACTAACTTTGTAATTTATGCCATTGTATGTACATGTGATCTATGGTATATTGGCAGCACAACATGTGCAGCAAAGAAAAGGATATTAGAACATCAGAGAGCAATCACCAATAATGATCCCAAATATCCTGTTGCTCGTCACTTTTATGATCACCACTACTCAAATATAGCTGAAATGAGTTATTTGATTTTGGAACACATTCCAAAAAAACCACGTGGTGGGGACAGAGTACTGGCCCTAAGACAAAGGGAATCTAGATACATCATAGAGTTCCAAACCAAGACCCCTGGAGGGCTTAACATGGATGAGGAAATGTCCATTCACCTCAAAACTGAATCTTAGTCTCTTACTCAGAATTAATGGATGTTATGTATCTGTATGTGTAACATGCTAACCTTCTCAAACACCTCTGACTCTTAGCTGCAGATGTATATGCTAATATGTTCAGCCTCCTATTCAGAATGTAGAATTTAATTTTGTATTTCACGGTTTTATCCAAGTTTTTATTTTATTTTTTCTCTTTTTTGTATTTCTTACAGGAGAGACGGAAGGGGCCAAACCACTTGACAGCACCTGCACGGGCATCCTACCCTTTTCCTCTGACCTTAGATGCACTCTCCATACGCTTCACGGTCTGCATTTTTTTGCTCAGCAGTTTATTTCTATAGTCTCATGTGTGACACCTTTTTAGTATCCTTCTGACAGTGATCTGGTCATTGTATTAACCTTTTTATTCATGTCTACAGCATTACTCAACTGTGATAGTGGTACTCAGCTGAGGATGCTTGTCTAAGCCCACTTGGGCAATGATTAAGATTACCCCACGGTGCAATTGCCATTCACATGCCTATTAGGGCTTGGTACTGACTTGTTGTACTTACGCACGCACTATGCTGTTAGCTTTTTTGCACTGCAGACATTGATTACAACCACACTGACCCTTGAGCAATACTGCTAACATGATCACTGTCAGACACGTGCCCATAACAACAGATACTCCGCAAGTGTTGCACATTTTTTACTTTTATGTTGTTTTGGCGGTCTATTTATATTTATATGCAGCGTATTTGATGCAGACACCAGTATATGTATTTTACTTGACTGAATGCAACTTGATTTATCTTTTGCTCTGCGCATTTCTTGCTCCACTTTAGAGTATGTGTATTTCCCGTTAGGCACTGATTTTGCACAGTCCATGATGGCCGCCAATTGCGGTTCGTCATCATTTTTTGATTGTCCCATTGTAGTAGTCTTACTTTGACCTTATCTGTATGACGTGACTTTGTGCAACTGCATTTACTTTTGCTATGTGCATGCGTTATTTTAAAGTATTTCTTTAAAGTATTGCCTTAAACTAGATAATGTTTACCTTTTGCACAGTCTAAGATGGCCGCCAATTGCGGATCGTTTTTCACTTGTTTTGTTGCATCAGTCCTATTTTGATTTTATCTGCTTGACCGTAACAATATATATGTACTGCTGCCAGCATTTCCCTTCACACGTGAACAAGGCTGCGTGCCGAAACGCGTTGTGTGAAATAAATCACTAGACTTTCTACCACGCTTGGATTTGTTGTCTCACTTTACTGAGAGCATACTTGACTTTTTGCTTGAATTGGATATTGAATCGCCGGCTGGCTCTGCCGGAGTGTATGCCAACCTTCAAGGGTCCCGGTAATCCGGAAGGAGCAAATTCGTTGTTTGATATATATATATATATATATATATATCAAACACATGGGGTGGTCCAAAAATCGAGTCGCACTCGGGTTAAGGAGAAGCTTTTCCCCAAAGCTTTATTTACACCAACCAGCAGCACTTGCCAGGAAATATACAGCATGCGTCCGCATCCCTGACGCGTTTCGAGTGATCTCTTCTTCAGAGGGAGCAGCGGGCCAGAAGCGCATTCGTGGAATCACCTCCCTTTTATTCAGTCACAGCAGAATCGTATGCCGCCAATTAGCATGCGTAGCTTTCTGGGATATGAAGTCCAAATTAACATCCAAATGGTAGCGCTTCAAAAATAAATGCCAAAGTGAGCTCGAAGTGAGCCCCTGGAAAGCACGGGGCTCTATCGTCAGGGATGCGGACGCATGCTGTATATTTCCTGGCAAGTGCTGCTGGTTGGTGTAAATAAAGCTTTGGGGAAAAGCTTCTCCTTAACCCGAGTGCGACTCGATTTTTGGACCACCCCATGTGTTTGATGTTTTAGCGGCCGTCCTGCCGCTGAGTCGCACCACCCCTGATGGTGGGGGCCACGGAGCCCAGATACACGGGGCTCTATCGTGGGGTAAAGAGCGTGGATGGCAACAGCAGCGCTTTCCAGGGGCTCACTTCGAGCTCACTTTGGCATTTATTTTTGAAGCGCTACCATTTGGATGTTAATTTGGACTTCATATCCCAGAAAGCTACGCATGCTAATTGGCGGCATGCGATTCTGCTGTGACTGAATAAAAGGGAGGTGATTCCACGAATGCGCTTCTGGCCCGCTGCTCCCTCTGAAGAAGAGATCACTCGAAACGCGTCAGGGATGCGGACGCATGCTGTATATTTCCTGGCAAGTGCTGCTGGTTGGTGTAAATAAAGCTTTGGGGAAAAGCTTCTCCTTAACCCGAGTGCGACTCGATTTTTGGACCACCCCATGTGTTTGATAGATATATATATATATATATATATATATATATATATATATATATATATATATATATATATATATATATATATATATATATATATATATATATATATATATATATATATATATATATATATATATATATATATATATATATATATCTTGCTCCTGATGCACCAATCAAGCAAAGCACTCTGCGGGCGGGTGCCTCGTTGCAGTGGTGCCCCGCAAAATATAGACGCTCCAAAGCCCTTTCCCCTACGGTAAGGATACCAGCACTCACGGGGTTCTCTGAATTACAGCGATGATTTTATTTTTGTACCAGACGCGTTTCGGATAAACTCCTTTGTCAGTGTTTCACAACTGGCGCTGGGAGACACCATCTTTTTAACGTCATACTTCATTGACATAGAAACAAACGAGGGATCACAATACACCTTTCATGGGTGCCATCTTACAATGTAATACATAGTAGTTATTCGCACAGCATTCAATGCGGACGCCAATCATTCTTACGGATACGAACAATTCATTACAAAAACCAATCATGATATGAATTTACAAATCAAATCAAAGTATGCTTTATTCGAATTTCATCATACAAGCAGATACATATAACAATAATAAAAGCTACAATACATACAGCAATTTTTAAAATAGAATTAAATTTGACGCCTATATGGTATCAGAGTACAAGACATACTTTTTAGAATTTCTAACTAGATTAACAGTGCTAGTTGAAAACTAACATACAGAATCTGTTAGACAGTTAAAATTAATTAAAAGCATAAAAGCCAATTTATAAAAAAAAAAAAGTTAATAAAAGTGGGAAAATACAAGTTAAAGGCTAAAAGCAGAATATCATAACAGAGAATAGTCAAGAGACTAGCAGTCTCTGTCTGATCGACCATGCCCATCCAAGATATTTTGCAGTAGCTGTTGAAATCCAAGTCAAAGAGCTAGTGCGTATAATACGCAGAGCAACAATGCTACTGTTGGTCCCCAGGTTTTTTACACATCGGAGATAGCCATATGCGTCTCGGGACCAAATAAGCTTTGCAGACAAATAGAAAGTGGCCAATAGTTTCTTTAGTAATGCCACATACAGGGCAGCTATCACAAGAACCACCTTCGCATTTAGCAACCAAATATCTGAGGGGAAGTGCACCTGCTCTAAGCTGGAAGAAAAGCTTTCTGTCTCCTGGTCTGGTAATGATATCCCAATAGGGTTCCAGGCAAGGGAACAGTTTGGCTTCTAAAAATCCTCCAGCCATGGATCCGGCACTAGAGTTACTCCAGTACCGAGAGGCAACAAACTCCCAATAAATTTCTTTCAGATGGCTTTTGGATGGAAAAATAACTCCCTCAGGATCTTCCCAGAGCTGGGTCATCATACCAAGCTCGGTCAAAGTTGCCTTAAGTGATTTCAGCCACCCAATTTTATGGAACACATCTGTTTTAATAATGTCTAGGAACCCCACAGCATAATGAGAGAGCACTGGCGTCGTCCAAAGCCTTTGCCAGTACAAAATCGGACGAAGCCTGACCAAATCTGTTACTGCTCTTCTACCCAAGTCATATTTGAGGGGTAACAACGGGGTGCTTTTAGGGACACCAGTTATTGCCTGGAAAAATTTGTTTTCTGAGGACTGGAGAGCTGCCACCTTCTCAAAGCCCCACAGCTCGGCTCCATAAAGTGCTGATCCTAGGGCCTTTGCTTCATAAACCTGGAGTACTGGTTTTATAGGTTTCGTCAAGGATTTTCTGTGCTCTAAACTGATGGCACCAGACAATTGCCTATGTCTAAGGGTAGCAATATCTATATGCTGACGCCATCTGTTATCGCTAGATATGGGTAATCCTAGATAAGTAAAAGTGTTCACTACCTCTAACGGGCGGCCATTCATGGTAATTTTTGATTTAAAGCTGCGATGGGGGTTAAAAGTCATAAGTTTGGTTTTAGCCGTGTTAACCTCTAAGCCGTACTCCCCACAAAATTGGTCAAAAATAAACAAAGCACGCTGCAGGCCGCTTGGGGTTTTAGATAATATAAGCGTATCATCTGCAAACATTAATATAGGCATTTTGGTGCCGGCTAAAGAGGGAGCATCCACCATAGCAGAGAGCATACGGGCAACGACATCATTAACATATAATGTAAAAAGGACGGGAGCCATTGAGCATCCTTGTCGGACACCCCGTTCAATCGGAAAGTCCGCGGTCACCACACCCTGCCCCCCCCACTGAATCTTAGCAAAGTTTGTTTCGTGGAGTCTCATTATCAATGATAACAACTCTACTGGTAGACCCTGGTTCTTGAGAACCTGCCACAGTTTGGTCCGGGGGACCAGGTCGAAGGCAGCCCGCAAAAGCGACAAAAGCCGCGTACAAGCTGCCTTCGCCCAGCACCACGGTCCGCCATTGCAAAAGGGTAAAACGGAAGACCTGGTCCACCGTGCTTGTGGACCGACGAAATCCTGCCTGGAAGGGTGATAGGGCATTGGTCTCCTCGGCCCAATCAAGGAGCCTGTTGACAATCACACGCCCCACAACCTTTTGTATAGTGTCAATAAGGCTTATCGGTCTATAGTTACCCGGCTGTGACCGATCGCCTTTCTTGAACACAGGCATTATTACTGCACCCTGCCAAGAAGTCGGTACTTCTGCACCCTGGGCAATGGCATTAATAAGAAGATGAATGTACTTGCACCAGCGATCTTTGTCATTAATGAATACGTCAGCTGGGACACCATCCAGTCCTGGGGCACGTCCACCAGACACTGAGCTAAGGGCCATCATAATTTCTTTAGGACTAAAGAAAATGTCTTTAGATTGAGTGAAACTTATATCTGGCCCATTGATCAGCATACTGATTTTTAAAGAATTTTACCCAATCGTCTTCCGGAACATTGTTATTTGGGGGCTCGGGAAAACCCGAACTGCCCCACTTAACAATGCTCCAGAATAACCGGGGATCTTTCCTGTCGCTAGCTGACTTTAACTCAGACCAATGGTGCTCGTCCCAGGCTTTCTTAGCCTTAGCTATGCTAATTTTATATTCCTTTCTGGCTGATCGAATAGCAGTAGACTGTCTTCCCTTGATAGCCATGCCTAAGGCTAGTCGTGCATTTCTACATTGGTCGTTAAACCATTTTGCGGACTTTGGGACTCTGTTTCCTTTGTTTTTCGCAGGTTTAAGGAAATGGTTTTTAATTGCACAGAAAAGGGAGTCGTGTATGTCAACTACTCTACCCAACCCAGAGTTGGAAGAATTAATTTGCTCGATAGCTAGTATTGCTTTGTCTGCTTCATCGCTAATATTAGCAATGGCCAGTTGGTTGGTCGCTAAGTTCACCCATCTTAGTCTGCACATGTTGTTGGTGGGGACAATCAAAGGAGAGACGAGCTCAGTAGGGCCATTGGGCCAGTTGGAAGAAGCCCACCATTTATGGACTGCACACAGGGGGTTGTGGTCACTCTCACTCCTCCAAACAACCTCCATGTCACAGATCCACCGCCATAATCTAAGACTACATATAATGTAGTCAATTCTACTTTTATGTCGCCCGTTGTCAAAAGTGCTGATCCCGTTTTTATCACTTCGTGTCCTCCCGTTTAAAGCTCTTAGGCCCTTTTCATAACAAAGGGCGTTCAATCTAATAACGTTGTCAGTCCAACGCACGACTGATTTGAGCTCCAACCTCGGAACTCCCCATTGCTGGTCTTGTGCCTCCCCAATAAAATTGTCTTCGTTGACTAGGGGTTCAAATGTTCGATTTAAATCACCCGCAATAACAATGTGATTGTTTAGAGAGTGGATATCAAGGAGACAGCCCAGGGCTGCTAAGACCTCGGAACTCCCACCCCTACTACTCCTGACATAAACATTATAAATATCTAGCGAACCCACTTTGTCTAGGTTCAGTCTGATTAATTGGATGTCTCTATGGCTGGTGTCGATAACTTTGACAACTAATTTTAAACTCTGCCGGACCCAGATGGTTAATCCGCCCATTGGTCTCCCCTTTTGCCCTTTTAGTGCCGGTATAGAGTAATTCAGGTATCCCTGGGCAAAGGATGGTTCACATAGCCAGGTCTCTTGAAATAGACATAAATCGAAGTCGTTAATGAAACAGAGCCAGTCCTCAGAGTCCAATTTGGAGAGCAACCCAGCGATGTTCCATGAAAGTATCTTCCCTGAGTTACTCCCTGCGTCGTCTGTGGGATTAGTTATTTGCGGACAGTCAGGGGAGGTAGGAGGAATAATACATATACCAAGACTTAAAACAGGTGGTGTATTTCTTGGCTCATTAGGAGGGGGAGGAAAATCCAAAAATGGCTCTTGGATGTCTAATCTTGGGCCCTTACATTGGCTGTGTCAATCCACTTCATCAAGATTTGCTAGGGCCTCGTAACGGTTTTCAAGGGAAACACCAAGATTGGGCTGGTTACAGAATAGAACCCCTCGGGTGACGATGGGAACTGTTTGTGGTCTTGGGTAAAAATAAGTCAGTTCCCAGGTAGAAATGGAAGACCTCACATTGTGCGTGAACCAGTTGAGAATGTGACTAACGGCTCTGGGATCTGGCTCTGGGATCTCTGAAATTAATTATTACAATGTCCCCATTTATATTCTTGGGGGTGTTTCCCAACCATGGAAGGCGCCTAACATGTAAAATTTCACCATTGATGTACATAGGAAGAGGGCGATTCTGGCCAAGCCAATGAATGACTTTGTTTTTTAACTGCGAGTAGCCTTCAGTTATCCCCTCCTTCAAGGAAGGGACTCCCGCAAGGACTACTACAAGAGGGACTGCTTCTGGAGGCAATTCTACTTGGGGGGCCTTGCGTTTCTTTGCAATGGGAGATGGAATATTGTCTTTTTTATCACGTGTTGGACTTATTTGTACTAAATCACCATCCCTCACAACCTCTCTATCTTTAGTTAAAGTAGAGTACTGCTGTGGATTAGGATGGTGTCTCCCAGCGCCAGTTGTGAAACAATGACGAAGGAGTTCATCCGAAACGCGTCTGGTACGAAAATAAAATCACCGCTGTAATTTAGAGAACCCCGTGAGTGCTGGTATCCTTACCTTAGCGGAAAGGGTTTTGGAGCGTCTATATATGTATATATGCATATATGCATATATATATATATATATTATCTACTGGCGGTCGCCAGTAGATAGTTATAGTTAGGACTGTGTTTCCACAGGAAATCCGCAACATTCTATTTGGAATAACTTTGGCGCCGGTTGACGAATCCTCGCGAATTTTTCAAAACTAATGGGGCGCTACGCTCCGCTCCTACCCTGAAAGTCTCTGGGGGATTCGTCAAGCGGGGGCTGAGAAAAAAGGGGGGTCCCAAAACGCGTTTTCCCCATGCATTTTCCCATAGGACCTTTAGTCCGAGCTACAGCCCGAACGGCTGAACAGAATTACTTGAAATTGGGCAGAGAGGTAGTCCTCAGGTCAGGGATGTGCCTTTTGCAGGTCTGGTGTAAATCTGTTCAGTAGGTCCTGAGAAAATAGCATTTAAATCAATATATATATCTGTAAGCGCGCTCCGTGCGCTTACGGTAAGCTTACCGTACGCGTACGGAGCCGTGCGCGAGCTCAATTCTGATTGGTGGTTACATGACTGTAAACATTTGAATCGGTCGAAATCAGAAAGTATCGGCCGCCATTTTCTGTCTCTCGCACTGAAAAACAAAGGTTGATAACATGAAAAGGGGGCAACGAAGAGAGTTGCAGACCCCCTAGCGTTCGTCAGGGTGTTCACGAAGGACCAAAAAGTATGAAAAATAAATGTAATAATTTTTTTTAAAAATCGCGGAGTGCGCGTACGGTAAGCTTACCGTACGCGTACGGTAAAAAAAAATAAAGAAAAAAAAAGAATTAACAATCACAAATAATATATAAATCTAAGGACCCCCAAGGGAGAAAAAAACAATTGATATTTTGTAAAAAATGGCGGGGCGTGCACGGTTCGAAATGCGCAACGTGGGCGCTCGGTGTGCGAAGCGCACCGAGTGCCCACAGCGCGCGCACGGCGCGCGGAGTGCACCGTGCGCGCAAAAATTAAAAATAAATACATAACTTAGCATTTAAAAAACCGTACAAATTCACTGAAAAAACCATAGGTTTCACACACGTTATAGTTAGGAATTAGCATTTAAAAAACCTTGCAAATTCACTTAAAAAACCATAGGTTTCACACAAGTTATAGTTAGCTGGACATTTCACTCGTAAAAAACCAATGAAATTCCACGTTATAGTTAGATCAGGTAACTACAACTTGCGCGACCGCAATGCACAATGTGTCATTTCACATGTCATCATTGATGTCATGAGTGATGTCACTGACCATGTCATAAGTGATGTAATATGTGACGTCATCAGCAGTTTATTGTGGGCGCGCAAGTTATAGTTACCTGATCTAACTATAACGTGGAATTTCATTGGTTTTTTACGAGTGAAATGTCCAGCTAACTATAACTTGTGTGAAACCTATGGTTTTTTAAGTGAATATATATATATATATATATATATATATATATATATATATATATATATATTGTTTTTTTCAATACGCTCACTGACTGCCGCTCACTTGACACGGGTGCAATCCTCCGCGTTTGTGTAACGCATTGTAACCTCCCAAGCGATGACCTCCTCCCAAGTCACATAGTGAGGTGCACACTGGAGGATAGTTCATAAAGTTTATTCGCCACTCGACAAAACAACCAACAGACGCGTTTTGACTACACGCCTTTGTCGATGTCAGTGACGTAAACAAAAATCGCCATTTTAAAACTTAAAGAGTAAACATAGAGAAAGGAAAAGCGAACACATATGGCTCCTAATAGACATAAAGAAAGGGTTATACTGAGACATAAGGAAATTCATTATTTCTACATGGCAGACATCTTTGGCAAAATTCATTACTCTTTCTGAATTATTCTTAAATATATATTTACACTGTTAACCATATCTGTTCGACTTCCAGTGGGCATAGTAAATGTACTTGTCCTATTTCATATCTTAACCTCAGTATCTATACTTTTGGAAAAATGATATTATTATCTTATCATGCAAATTTTAAACTAAGCATTCCCGAGTTTATTCAATCACGCCCTGAATGGGCAAACCCAACAGGACTCTACTTAGATCTCTATTTATGATAGTTCATTTCTATACTTTTTCCAATTTTTAGAAATAGTTGAAAAACATTTTAAACAAAACGTAGCATTAATTTCTTGTCATGTAATTTATCAATCATGCATTTAAGTTTACCAGTCGCGCCCTGGATGGGCAAACCCAATAGAACTCCGCTCTGATTCTATGTTTCTAGAAATTCTTTCTGTACATTTTAAATATCACCAAAAAATGAGAGAACATAGTGTGCAAAGGTGCCTAATTTCTTGCCCCCTCTATTTCTCATGTCTTCTTCTTTCCTACCCTTATCATTCTCCTAGTGTTGATTGCGGTGTGTCATACATTAAATTAATTAATCATTTATGGAATGTGAATCCACAATTCTTCCTCATTGTTAAGGCCCCCAGGGGTCTTTGTTTGCAGTTCCACAATGTTTTTAGACTAAAACTGTCTTAGTTTCCTTGTTCTGTCCCCTCCCCTCTCACCCTTGGAGACCCGATCTAGACAAAAAACTTTAAAAGACTTTGGTCAGACTTGTGCTTTTCTTGAAAATGGCATGCCACGAGATAGTTGCCATCCCGATTCTTTATGGCATGCATGTGCTCCAGAACTCGTTTTCTCACGGAATGGATTGTGCGCCCAACGTAATTCATTTTGCAGGGAAAAGTGAGACAATAAACTATAAATTCTGTATTACAGTTCATAAATGTATTTCTTTTTCTTTTTGTTGTTCTCCCTGGAATATCAAATTCTTTTACCTTCTCACTTTTTTTACAAGCTTAGCAATTTCTGCAGGGATAAAAGCCTGTTACCGTGTCTCTCTTCTTTGGGATTCTTGAAAAATGGCTCCTTACTAAATGATCTTTCAAAGAGGAGCCCTTCCTGTACATCGTGAGGGGTTTCTCAGAGATAGTGGGGCCCACTATATTATCTGCTTTCAAGATCTTCCAATTTCTTTGAATGATTTGAAAGACCTCAGGGGACCAGGTGGTCTACTCTCTTATCATCCTAATGGACCCTTTTTCATCCTGTGCTTGTCTATGCATTTCAGTTCTTGCTAATAACAGATTCCCCCTATCTAGGATGTCTGCTTTCTCCTCTGCCCATTTCAATATTCCTTCTGAGTATCCCAGGGCTCTAAACCTCTTGAAGGCGTCACTTTTGAATTTGACAAATTCGCTCTCTGTTGAACAGTTCTGTTTAAGCCTTACAAGTTCCCCATAGAGAACCCCACTAATTACACTCCTTGGATGGAAGCTGCCCACGTGTAACGTGCTATTTCCAGCTGCTGGCTTCTTGTATGGTGTGGTTTGTAAAGTGCTATCTTGGATATAAACCAGTAGATCCAAGTATGCTACTTTTGTTCTGCTGATACATTCAGTACATTTTAGATTACAGTCGTTGTGGTTGAGGGCTGAAGCATAGTTTTTTGCCTCTTCCTCCGACCCCTTCCAAATAATGAAAAGGTCGTCTATGTACCGAGCCCACAACACAACCATGTCCATCCTATGTTTGTTTTCTCCTGCCCAGGCCAGGTGCTTCTCCCACCAGCCTACAAATAAATTCGGGGAGCTGGGGGCGAAGCACGTGCCCATTGCAGTCCCCTGTTTTTGATGATACAACTCTCCTGCCAAAACGAAGATGTTATTCCTAAGGCAAAAGGATATAAGTTCTAACAACATCAGATTATGTTCATAATCCTTAGCATTTCTCTTTTGCAGAAAGCAGCTGACTGCCTCCCGTCCCTTCTCATGCTTTATTCTAGTATATAAACTAGTCACATCTAGTGTTATTAGTATCATGTCTGGCTCCCACTCAATGTTCGCAATGATACGCAAAAAGTCCTTTGTATCTTTAACGTAGGAGCTTAAGTCCTTCACCAGGGGATCTATAAAACAATCGATGTAAATTGAGGCATTTACCAACAGACTGTTCACAGACAAAACGATCGGTCAACCAGGTGGGTTTTTTGTACACTTGTGCAACTTTGGAAGGTTGTAGAACGTGGGCAGCTCTGGAAGCTCACAATAGATACATTTGTAATCCGTATCCCCCAGTATTCCTTTCATTTTCCATTTGTCTAGTATTTTATGGAACTCTTGGATACTCGTTTCATACATTGCTCTAGTTACTATTGTAAAGCTTTCTCTTACTGATAGTTGTCTCCACGCTTCATTTTGATACATTTTCTTTACTATTAGCACAATGTTTCCACCTTTGTCCGAAGGTTTTATTACCAACTTCTCGTCATTCTTCAAATCCATTATTGCTTTCCATTGCTTGGTTGAGATGTTTCCTTCAATAAGATTTGTCCCTTTAGCTTGCAGTTTTTTGAGGACATTGATGACTATATTATGAAATGTATCAATTGTATCATATGCAGTCTGTGGAATAGTCCGTGACTTCATTTTTATGTTGCTTGCTGCTCCTATTTGTGACACCCCTAATCCTTCCAAAAATTCAACAGTGTCCAATTCCTCTGGAATACTCTCATCCATTTCCAATTCCCGTAGAGCTCTCAGAGTTTCTATATCCGCTCCAGTTGTCACGGCTTCAGGAGTGACGCCTATTGTCTGTGCCCTCGATTTTCCAGGATGCAGGGGATGTAATTTCCTTAATTTTAATTTTCGTATAAATTTGTACAGTTCAATGCGTACGTTGGCATAGTTAAATTGGGCTGTTGGGCAAAATGTGAGGCCTAACTCCAGAACTCTTTCTTTGTCTATCGCTAATTGTCTTTTTGATAGATTCACAAATGTGTGTTTTTCTATTACCTCCGTTTGTCTCCACGTTTGTCTCCACACTTGCTCCGTGTCACCCTCTGTTCTGGTGAGTTTGCCTTTTCCTTTGCCTCCCCTCCTTGTTTTTCGTTTTTTCTTTCTTTCTTTGGCGGGTAGAATCGTGCCGCCCGGTCGCTCTTTGACCTGTCTTATCAGCTGGTTCTCCTGTAAAAAAGTCTGTGTTAACTCTTTCTCCTGCCGTGCTGTTGGTTCCCCTTCTGAAACCTCTACCTCAGATACCGATGTCTCTCTCGAGGATGCCTCCTGTGTTTTTTGCAGATTTAGGTGCCGATTCCGATCCGTTAAAAATATTCCCCGTACGAATCGTATCCGGATTTTTTTACGTACGAATCGTACAAGTCCCGTACAAACTGGCAAGTACGATTCGTATGTTAAAAAATCCATACGAATCGCATTGGGAAAATTCCCCGACACGTCCTCGGGTCGGAAAAAGTGTCTGACACGTCCCCGGACAGTTTTACGTACGAATCGGTAAACTGAAGTCCGAGCGCGCAAGTACGATCCGTCCCGTCCGTCCAAATGCACAACCGTATGGAAAAAACACCGTACGGAGCGAACTCCCATAGCAACCATGGAGACATCCAAACATGTGCCCGCATACGCGCCGAACAACCCCAAGCCCACCCCCCCAAGCACGCGCCGTACCCCCAGCCCCCCATGTACGTGCTGTACCCCCACCCCACCCCCATAGGCATGGAGCATACCCCCACCCTGTAGGTACGGAGCGTACCCCCACCCCGTGTAGGTACGGAGCGTACCCCCACCCCCATAGGTACGGAGCATACCCATACCCCACCCCGTAGGTACAGACCATACCCCCACCCCGTAGGTACGGAGCGTACCCCCACCCCGTGTAGGTACGGAGCGTACCCCCACCCCTGTAGGTACAGCACATACCCCCACCCCCGTAGGTACGGAGCATACCCCCACCCCACCCCATAGGCACGGAGCGTACCCCCACCCCATAGGTACAGAGCATACCCCCACCCCATGTAGGTACGGAGCGTACCCCCACCCCCGTAGGTACGGAGCGTACCCCCACCCCCATATGTACGGGGGTGGGGGTACGCTCCATACCTACAGGGTGGGGATACGCACCATCCATAGGGGGGGTGGGGGTACGCACCATCCATAGGGGGGGTGGGGGTACGCACCGTCCATAGGGGGGTGGGGGTACGCACCGTCCATATGGGGGGCTGGGGGTACGGCGCGTACATACGGGGGGCTGGGGGTACGGCACGTACATACAGGGGGCTGGGGATACTGCGCGTACATACAGGGGGCTGGGGGTATGTGCTGGGGGACGGTGCTTACATACGGGGGCTGGGGGTACGCACCATCCATACGGAGGTGGGGGTACGCACTGTCCATACGGGGGTGGGGGTCCACACTGTACCCGCAGCACCCCGTATGTACGCGTCGTACCCCCAGCCCCCCGTATGTACGCGCCGTATCCCCCAGCCCCCCGTATGTTCGCGCCGTACCCCCAGCCCCCGTATGTACGCGCCGTACCCTCGGTTCCCGTATGTACGGCATGTACCCCCAGGCCCCTACACCCTGCCCGTGCCTATACGCACCCTAACTACCCCAGGCCCCTATACCAGCACCCTCACCCAGCATTGCGCATGTACGAGTCGTACCAAGCCATAGCAAATGTGAGCACTGTACAACAACATGGCCGATGTACGCACCTTACAGACGCGAAAAACACACGTACTGAACCAGGACACTGCAAAACACCACAAGGAGAGTCAATTCGAATCGCACAACACCACAAAACACGTCCAACAAGCCCAAATACATCCAATACACTGACCTGCAACAGCCAAACAGGTAAACAGAGGCCCAAAACACAACCACTCCTTATAACACACCCACCCAAAGTTCAAACACAGCCACACCCACAAATGGACCAATAAAAAGGACCCACACACACAAACCATGAGCCTTTGCAACAGACCCACTGCTGCCAGACCCCACAGACAACCCACAGCACCATACTTGAACCTTGACTACACCTTACACTTGCACACCTTCACACAACCACCTTCACAAACACCCCCTCATCACATTCACACACATACCTTCACAACCACACACACACACCCACAACCATCCACACCCACACCCCACACCATGCAAACAGACAAGAATCCAAAGTTCACAACAGTGGAGCTGGAGATCCTCGTCAACGAAATCATCAGAGTCGAGCTCTTTGGAACATTGGTCAGACAGACCAGCATAGCAGCAAAATCAGCCATGTGGCAGAGGATCGTCGACAGGGTGAATGCTGTTGCGTCCATCAGAAGGACCAGGCATGAATGCCAAGCCAGGTGGTACGATCTGCGGAGGTCGGTCCGCCACAAAATGACTGACAAATATAACCAGGGGAACATCACTTGAGGTGGCCCGCCCCACAGACCGGTACACTACCATCCCTGGGAGGAGAAGGTGATGCGCACACTGCCGCCGGTGGGAGTACACGGAGTAGAAGGAGTCGCCGAGCCTGGTGAGTACACAAACAACTCACGTCACATGGGGGAACCGCATTAACAACCCAACTCCCAATAATGCAAGCAGCTACCCCAAAGCCATCACCGGACACAACCACACTCCAAAAACACGCACATGCCACTAGCGGCTTCATGCCCCATGCACCAAACAATGCCATGCCAAGTCACAGGCCACACAAAACACCAACACAAGACAGGATGTCCGGGAGGGTGGGCCTCCAAAAAAACATTGTGCAACTCAGAAGCAGACACCAATGCCCTCAGCCCATATGGCCTAGGGCAGAGCTATACAAACAGTGTGTCCCGACACTGTACTGTGTCGCCTGCAAATGGTGGACGCGTCGCAGGATGACATGGGTATGAAGGCCCAATTTGCACATAACAGCAGCTAATAAAGAGGCATCACTGTGAAAGCACACACCGCCGCAGGAGCGCAGACTCAGAGACACTCTGCCCAATGGGGGCCGGGAGATTCTAAACAAAGCCACATGAACAAGCCAATGGCCTTTGAAAGACCTGCAAAGTGTGTGTGCCCAGGAAGCTGGGCTGAGGTGACAGAGGGTGACAGACAGACGGAGGGAGAGGGAGAGAGAGGGAGGGAGACAGAGGGCGACAGAGGGCGACAGAGGGAGACAGACAGAGGGAGGAGGGTGACAGAGGGAGGGAGAGAGGGAGACAGAGGGAGACAAAATCAGCCTTGGGTGGTGTGGGCATGTCCGCCCGTCAGCAGGTGGACTGTGTGCATGTTGACAAGGTCTGGCAGTGCGTGAAACACCCCTTTTTCGTTTGGAAATCACTGGGCCATGTGTCAAACTGTGCACGAGTAGATCCTTGCTGCAGGCACAAACCTAACCTTACACCCAGTATACCCACTCACTGTGTTTGTTAGAACCCAATCACAAATGCATAAGTTACCTACCTGTATTCTCCAATAGATATGAAAAAGCACCATTTGCCCACTTACAGTGGAACACGTAAGCCGGTTCTGCATCGCTCGCTACGCACGCTCGCTACACTGCTCACTGCGTTCAAAAATGATGCAACAACAAAGAGTTTGTCACACATAGGAAAAGTGTTGAAAGCTGTGGCCAAGGGACATACCCATGCACCATGCACAATGCACAGGGACTTGCCAAGTACAGACAAGGTAGATGACACTTGGCCCTGCTGTAGACAGCACAAGGCAATCCTGTGACCACTGTACACTCAAACACCAACTCCACATGCCACCTACCTACCACAGGAACCCACATTCACTGTCATGCCAGCATGCACCATGAGGGGAGAGACACATCACCTGGTAGACCCACTGACAAATCACACCACACCCAACAGCATGCCCGGTCACACCCCCCCCCCCCTTACACAAGCACACACCCCCGGGGCAGCCAACGCAAATTGGCACTCCCACAATTGATATGTGACACAACAAGACCAATCCATAGCCAAATAAGCATCCCAACACTCATTACACAGGCCAAATAACCAGGAATACATATCAATCTGTCCCCCGCAACATACCCATCCACAAGTGCACTGTGAGAGGAATGCTAGACATATCCAACTACCCAGAGGAACTGTGCCAACTTGAGTATGTATGAAACATGGATGTCGCATGAAACACCATTAACATTGTCTCTCTCTCACACACAAAGCAACGTCGTCGATCTCCCCCCAACACTGGGGGGAAGAATCACAGGACCAGGCTCGGCGTGATGATGATCCCACCGGCAGCGACAACTCTCACCACACCGTGGATGACACCGACCAACCTGGCCCCTCTGGTGCCCAAGCACCTGCGTCAGGTACAACTGTGCCAACCACCACCCCCATTCCTGCCACATCCCAGGATAGACACAGGAGCCCTGCTCGCACACAACAACGCAGCCAGTCTGACCAGGAGGGACAAGGTACTCCGGGCGCCAAGGAGGAGGCAGGTGACCCTGCAAATGCCATCCCTCAGGGGTCCCGGAGACCCGATGTGCCCACAACGGCAGGCCAGGCTCAAGTGGGCAGGGGTGGTGGGAGTGGAGGACGGTGGAGGCGCGAACCTGACCAGACAGCTGAGGAACCCGTTATGTCACACGTCCGCAACATCCTGGACACATACCGGCGTGACAACCAGGGGCATCAGCCAGGCAGTGGAGACCCTCAATGAGATTAAGAACCTGCAGGCCGAGCAATATGCCAGTCAACAGCAACACCAAGGACGGATGGAGGCAAGACTGGCTGAGCTCGTGGCGGTGCAAACGGACATGAGCCGTTCACTCCATCGGATTGCCGAAAACATGGGCAACCCTCCCTGTGCCACCAGGCGAAGATCACCACCAGCCACAGGGAGGGATCAGGAGGAGGAGGATTCGTCCGACGGAGCATCACAGACATCGTCACGGCCTGCTTCTGAGGGTCCCCGGAGGAAGGTGGGTCGTCCACGCAAAAGACCGTGAGAGTCAGCGGACCATCACCATCTCCCAGGTCACCTGGCCTGGCACCTGGCCCTCTGGCGCAACAGCAGCACCTCATCCAATTACATTCTCTGCCACATGGACTTGCTGGTCACTATCTGACCAATGTTGACAAAGACTGTGGCATGGACTCTGATGACTTCCAATGGCAAGGATCCTAACTCCCCCTGTGATCTTTGGATTACAGACACCCGGCGAGCACCTCTTTACATCCCCCCAAACACGTACCCCACCACTAATAAAAATCATAAAAATCAGGAGATGATGCCGTCATTTTGCATTATTCCATTACATGTATGTGTTGGAAAGTCAAACCATGCCTGAGTTTTGAAGTAACTCCAACCATGCATACCCTGGGGTCTGAGTCTGGCACAGGACACACATGGGTCACAATGTATCATCAAATACAGACATGGAGCACCATACTCACCCGTGATGGGCCCAACCAGCTGAGGGGGTGCCTGCACAACTGTGCGGACAGACCTATTTCGAAGAGCAACAGTCATGCGCAGAGGTCAGGGATCATGTGGAGTGTCCTGGGGTGGGAGTCCCAGGTATGTGTAGCCAGGTGGGAGAACTATGTCCTGCATGCTGGAGTCAGGTGGATGTGGAGAATGGTGGCCAGGCCAAGGTTGGATGAATGGAGATGGCACAATGGGGTCTTGGATGACAGTGCCACAAGGTTGTGTTGGGGTCGTGGTCGTGGGCTCCATCCACAGCTGAAACTAACATTATTCCCATAACACAGACCGGTTTCCAAAAAGGCCAAGGAACAACAACAAATATCCTGGCCCTGTCCATACTTATGGACGCTGCAAAAGAGAAAAAACATGCATTATATCTCTGTTTTATAGACTATGCAGCAGCATTTGATTATGTGGACCGTAATATGCTCTGGTATAAACTGGCAAAATGTGGGATACCTTCGCTACTTCTGAACCAACTCAGACACCTATATACAGACACATGGATTAGGATAAAACTGGGAGAAGGCTCGCGATTATCGAGAAAAATTCCAACAAGCAAGGGACTCAAACAAGGCTGCGTCCTTTCACCAGTATTATTTAATCTCTTTATGGCTGATCTACCAGAAGAATTGGACAAATGTTCATCTCACAGTCCATCACTAGGAGGAAAAACTTGACAAACCTGCTCTATGCCGATGACCTAGTTTTACTCAGTCGCACTACTATTGGCCTACAGCGCCTTTTGGATACAACTAATAGATTTTCAAAGAGAAACATCTTAAACATAAATAATTCAAAAACCAAAATTATGGTAGTGAATTACCATAAAAAATCCTCGCCAAAATGGTACCTGGATGGGCACAGAATATAACAAGCCACTACTTATAAATATCTGGGGATCCTCCTGGACCACAACAACTCGTGCAAACCACAGCTGGAGTCCTTAAAGAAAAAAGGTATGACATCCTGCCTAGCACTCAAACCACTGAAGAACCAACTACCCGACCTCTCCCTGGAACCTTTCTGAAAAATATTGAGAGCTAAATTTCAGCCTACAATCTTATACGGGAGTGAACAAATGAGAGGGAGAGACGCTCTATCGCTAAATAATATTATAACAACAGCATATCGTGTGATATTCCAGCTTCCAAGATATGTCTCTCCAGCCCAACTTCGACTGGAATTTGGTGTACAAAACCAAACAGTGGCGCGAATGGGAGCCTACGCAAAAACCTGGCACAAAATCAGACTAGCGGAAAAAGGCACCTTAAATGACCTTTTATGGATAGAATTAACTCGGAACAACAAATCCCCATCTAATAAATATTAAAGATTCAATTGAGAAACTGGGCTTAGAGAATCTTTGGAACACTTCAGTATCCCACAATGCTTTTAAAAAATTGGCGACAAAAGCAACAAAAAGCATCTCCCTCGCACTGGATAAGGAAATATTGTCAAAACGTACTCATGGATGGACAGTTATAAACAATTATAAAAATGGCAACCCTCAATCCTATCTAAATTTAGGAATAAAGATACATACAAAACAAAAATTCTTGAAGTTAAGATTGGGGGTTGGACCCATAAAAGCATTATTACCGCCATGGAAACGAACCGGACAAAACAGTGAATGTAGATTATGTGGACTAGGTGAAGAGAATATTACCCACATCATCTGTATATGCGAAAAACTGAAAGACATAAGGATATCCTTATTAAAACCTTTTTTTATACAGCATGGTGTGAGGACTTGCAGACAAGCAATACTTCTATGTTTTAATCCGACTGTTACTCAACTAAACTGTCGCCTTACAAAATTTTTGGATATTACAGAGAAAAGATTAAACATCCAATTAGATTTGCTATTAGTCTAATGAAACAGTGATTAGTCTTCGGATGATTTGCAAATTCCTCTTACTTGCACGTTTTAAGAATATTAACCTTTCCTCTTTTTAAAATTGTATAATATTCTCTGATTTTTTAAAAAGTATTTCTTTTAATTTAAATGTATAGATGTTATATTACTAAGAAATTGTGGTTTTTTTGTACGACTACCATATGCAATGATTTTAATTATTTATGCATAATAAAATTACTTACTTACTTACTGAGTGTGGGCGTGGATTGTGAAGGTCATCCTGCAGCTGACAGTGATCCATTGCAGCTATGGTCGGTGATGTGGCTGGGTCGCTGGATGTTGAAGCAGAGCTGTGCAGATGCACCCTGGATGTGGACAAGTATCATGGGAGTTGTAACGTACTTCTCCGTAGAGTGCAGGGTAGGATTAGACACGGATGTTGTAGTTGACCTGGGGGATGGTCGTTCTTGCCTTGAGGTGGATCGAACTGTGGATCTTGTGCATAATGCAGAGTGTGCTGAAGCCTGAGGTACAGATGCTGGTGATCAGCATAGCACATGTGAGCAAGCAATCCATGATGCACACCAGCTCGTGTGCGTGGACACTGTGTGCCTGTGCAGGGCCCTTGCGGGTGGGACACAAGCAGTTGACCCAGCTGTAAGGGGACAATCCGCAGATGAACACCTCAGTCGTGTACAAGTCCAGCATCAGGTGGCCGATGTTCAGCCATCTGCCATTGGATACCATGCATTATTCAATATGAGAACAGGCAAGGACTGCGTCTTTGGGGAGGGTGAGGAGCACCTGGCTGTCAATGGGACACCAGATGATGATGAGATGCAGTGTGCATGTCATAGTGTAGAGGGGGATCCTGGACACATTGTAGACTGACACGCTGAGACATGATACCTGTGCCATGTGTCCCACAACGACACCATACTACATGCAGATGCCTGGAGTACCACTCCCATGGCCTTGTTGGGGTACAAAGCCGGAGGGGAGTAGGAGGGACATGACCTGGTTGGTGTGACAGGGCCTGGAAGGCGTGCCAGCGCTGTGTAGGCAGTTGGAGTTGCACACTCATTATGCAAAGGTGTTGTGTGGGCGATGAGTGCATGCCTGAGTGCATGCAACAGATGTATTGGATGGACATTGCTTGGTGGGTGGCCTCAACATCACGGTGTAGCGTGATGTGGCACATGCAAGGACATGAGGCACGTGCAATGTGCACGTAGCATGTGCAGAGGGTCCAGCCTTTGCCACCGCAACTGTGTCACACACAAGCAGATTACACCAAAATGAATGGGTGGAGGGAGGAAGGGGGGTGCGTCTTAGAGGCATGTGTGTGAGGCCAAATATAGAAACTCTGTGTGCCCTTGCAGCAGGGCCTGCAGCAGCAGGCACCATGTCCTGAAAACCATGCCACAAGTTGCACACAAACACAAGCATGTCAGAAAGGACTACTGCAAAAGGTGTATGATAAGGAAGGAGTGTCTGGTTCAACATGGCACACACACAGACAATGGATGCACATGCAGCAAAGTGGCCGTTGTGGGGACTGAGATGCCAAAATACCTACACAGCCATGTGCATCATGCACAATACATATCTTAATCCCTGACAAACAGCTTGCATCTTGCTACTCTACACATAGACTCATATGCACAATCTGTGATAACTATGCCAGACATGCCGCATGCACAGTGGCAAGAGACCTGCATTGACAGAGATGAGGCACCTTGGAGGCTGAGGGACACCTTTATTAGTCATGTGTGCCGGAAGGCAAATGCATCTATATTTACAGATGCACAGGTCATGTGGATGAACATGTGGGACCTACACTGGCAGCCCCCTTTGCACCACAGATGCAGGAAATCCATAGAACTGGCACACAAGTGACGGATTTGAGGCAAACACCCCGTGCTGCTCACGGAGAAGCTGCTATTCACCATTGAGCCTCTAATGGGGAAGTCCCACACTATGTCAACCCGGTGCATTCCGTATGTTTCCGAGGGCAGTGTTACACACATTGATGCCTTCACCACAATCACATTACAGATGACTGTCACCAAGTGTGACTATCAATTCAGGTGAATCCAGCTCCATGTCATGTGCCCCATGGTGATTCTACATGTATGCAAAGTAACCAAACATGAACAGGAGCACTGCACACACATTCCAAACAAATAGCACACCCAAAAAGCCGTGCTGCATCCCTTAGCCTAAGGTGAATTTTCGACATGTCCGTGCATGTTACGCTGATTCAGCACATGTTGCTGTATTCATGAGGAATAGCAGGAGCACAACAATGCCACCAGCAGACAGCATGCGCAAATACCTGGGGATGAGAGACACACAAGAAGTGAGCCAAAAGAAGCACATCCGCATGCATGGGCATGTACTCGACACGTATAAGGTTGTCAACATGCTAGGTGAAAATAGTGTCTCAGGAAAGACATTCTTTTATTACACCATCACTCGAGTGACACATCCAAACACACCTCTGACTCACTTGCCATACATGCAGATGGACCCACACATTGCAACACATGCCACACAAGGCTCAATGCGTGCACACTCAGACACTGCAACTCACCACTAAGCAAAGAAGTTGCGTATGAGCCGACTCCGGATGTCCTCTTCCTCCTTCTCCTCAACATCACTTGCCTCGTCACCAAGCCCCTCATCCTCCACGGGTGGATGTTCCTGCTCATCCGGATCCAGGATGAGTGGCACAGCTTTCTCCACTGCCATGTTGTGCAGCATGCAGCACACGTGGAAGGTTTTGCAGACCTTCACCGGTGCATATGGGAGTGCGCCGCCGGTCTTGTGGAGGCACTGGAATCGGCTCTTCAGGAGGCCAAAGGTCCTCTTTATCACTCGCCTGGTCTGCCCATGGGCGTTGTTGTACCAGTGATCGCCAACCGTTCTGGGGTTGCGGAGAGGCGTGATCAGCCATGGCATGTTGGGATAGCCAGAGTCCCCTTCATGGAAACATCATGGACAGAAGTGGGTCAGGAGAAGCAGTAAGACAGAAAGATGACGCTAAATACAGGACTAACAGAGTATACCCACCAACAAGACATGCTTGTTCGTTGCGCAGCTGCAGCATCATTTCGGGCACCCTGCTACGCCTCATGATGTAGGCATCGTGTGCTGATCCTGGAAAACGAGCACAGACATGGGAAATCACCATGTTAGCAAGACACACCACAAGGGCATTAATGGAGTGGTAATGTTTGCGATTACGAAAGGCTACCTCCTGTGCCTGTGGTGGTACCAAAGCCACATCCCATCAATAGACCCAATGACATGGGGCATCCCTCCCAGGGCATAGAAGTCACCCTTGACACCTGTCAACTGCTCAGGAGTTGGGAAATTAATAAACTCATCCAGGTGAACCAACATGGCCTCTAAAAAATCATGCAGGACACGGCTGAACATGGTCTGGGACATGCCACCAACATGAGCTATGGTATATTGAAACGTACCCATGGCAAAGAAATGTAGGGCTGCCATCACCTTCATCATGGGTGTCAGTGCAGTAGGATACCTGTGTAGCGGTTGGAGGTGTGGTGCCAGCCTTGCTGTCAAGTTCACAATCAACCGTTGGGTGAAGCGGTAGCGGCGTATACAGTCACGTTCCCTCAGGGCAGCCAAGTCTGGCATTGGTCAGGGGAGAGGCGGAGCCCTGCAGTAATTTTGAAGGGGCAACGAAGAGTGAGTACAGTACAACAACAATGTCAATGTACTGAGCACATGTTAAACAGCCAATACACATATGCTACATACAGAGTCAGGTCTGTGCAATATATCTGGAACACGTATGCCAGGCAGGTGACACTCCTACCAAGAGCCAGCTACAAATGTGTATTCTCAAGCTCAACATGACATGGCATGAAACTAGCTGTGGGCCAGTGTAAGTGAACAGGCAGATGCATTACAGGAGTGACAGACATCCACATATGTGCAGAAGAAGGATGTTTATCATACAGAGAGGTTGCGGAACACTAGAGGCACAGGTCACATGTCCCTGAAAAAAGGACAGACCACACACCTTGCCATGAAGGGGTCAAGACTGATCACACATACATTGATACTACGCAGATATGTCCTTGTCTCGCAAGTCCATGTTCGATGCATACATACACACGTTACGTCTGATTCCACATGTGTCCTGGTGTGCATAATAGTGTGCCATGCCCATCTACACAGAGGCACATGTTGGATGCAGCAACAGCAGATGCATTTGACGGAACACCAACAGCAAGCTTATGGGAACACATGACACACACATGACATACTCACATCGTGCAACGCCGGTAGTCACATGTCAGGTGTAATTATCCGTGTACCTGCCATCAGGGGACACCTGCGGGTGTTGGCGACTGTGCCATGCCAGTGACGCATTGCTCAACAAGTCTGTACTACATGCACACATGTCAAAGGTGTGAAGGGGATGTGTGGCACATAGTGCACCATCACACATGACATGTGTACACAGCTCATCACACATCTATTGGGTTCAAACATGAGGAGATATGTGCCACATCACAGCCTGACACACCGAGGCCCGAGACATGTAGGACTGCACTGACAATTACTTTATGTCCAGCCTTGGCCAAGTATGACAGCTCAATTCCTTTCTGTGTGCCGCCTGTCACCAGTGTAAGGTGTGAAACGCACCGTACACACGCTCTGAGGGCATGTGTAGGGTCCGTATCACTATGGTTGTGTTGCCGTAGGCATACGCCATAGGGATACGGTCCGTACACGCGTGTGTAGGGTCCGTATCACTTAGGTAGAATAACCGTAGGCGTACGCCATGGGGATACGGTCCATACATGCGTGTGTAGGGTCCGTATCACTATGGTAGAATTGCCGTAGGAGTAAGCCATAGGGATACGGTCCGTACACGCGTGTGTAGGGTCCGTATCACTATGGTTGTGTTGCCGTAGGCGTACGCCATAGGGATACGGTCTGTACATGCGTGTGTAGGGTCCGTATCACTATGGTTGTGTTGCCGTAGGCGTACGCCATAGGGATACGGTCCGTACAAGCGTGTGTAGGGTCCGTATCACTATGGTAGAATTGCCATAGGCGTATGCCATAGGGATACGGTCCGTACACGCATGTGTAGGGTCCGTATCACTATGGTAGAATTGCGTGTGTAGGGTCCGTATCACTATGGTTGTGTTGCCGTAGGCGTACGCCATAGGGATATGGTCCGTACACGCGTGTGTAGGGTCCGTATCACTATGGTTGTGTTGCCGTAGGCGTACGCCATAGGGATACGGTCCGTACATGGGTGTGTAGGGTCCGTATCACTATGGTTGTGTTTCCATAGGCATACGTCATAGGGATACGGTCCGTACACGCATGTGTAGGGTCCGTATCACTATGGTTGTGTTGCCGTAGGCGTACGCCATAGGGATACGGTCCGTACACGTGTGTGTAGGGTCCGTATCACTATGGTTGTGTTGCCGTAGGCGTACGCCATAGGGATACGGTCCGTACAGACGTGTGTAGGGTCCGTATCACTATGGTAGAATTGCCGTAGGCATACGCCATAGGGATACAGTCCGTACACGCATGTGTAGGGTCCGTATCACTATGGTAGAGTTGCCGTAGGCGTACGCCATAGGGATACGGTCCGTACACGCGTGTGTAGGATCCGTATCACTATGGTTGTGTTGCCGTAGGCGTACGCCATAGCGATACGGTCCGTACACGCGTGTGTAGGGTCCGTATCACTATGGTTGTGTTGCCGTAGGCGTACGCCATAGGGATACGGTCCGTACACGCGTGTGTAGGGTCTGTATCACTATGGTTGTGTTGCCGTAGGCGTACGCCATAGGGATACGGTCCGTACACACGTGTGTGGGATCCGTATCACTATGGCAATACTACCATAGTGATACGGACCCTACATACGCGTGTACGGACCGTATCCCTATGGCGTACGCCTACGGTAACACAACCATAGTGATACGGACCCTGTGTATAGTGAAATTACATAGGGGACACATGAGGGACAAGTATAAGGGCCTAAATGCATGCTGGTTGTCATGGAGACCGAGTTTCAAGTTCAAATATTTTCATCAGGTGGCCAGCTAAAGTCGGTTGGAGACAATATACTATGTTGCAAAGTGGTTGTTGACTTGACATCATGCTCAATTTTTAAACCATGCAAAGCCCCTCACTGGGGTAGGTTTAAAGGGATTGGAGGAAACGTAGGATGCAAATGAGATTGACCAATCAGTCTGTACTCCTGTAAATGAAACAGGCCAGCAAGGCAAATATAAGGCAGCCAGGTCCCATGAGAGAGCACTTGCCTGCACAAACTTTCATTCCACACCACTGCTGCTGCTCGTGATTCCTCTGGCACCATGTCCAGGTCTGTGGAGAGGGCCCAGCCATTCACCCTGGAGGAGAATGTGGCATTGCTGGATGTCATCCTCCCACAGTACCCCAGCCTGTATGGGAGACCAGGGGAGCAGGTGAGTGCTGACTCCACTAGCTTAGCCCCTTTTTTGTGACTGTCACTTCTGGCATTGTGTACAGGTGTGACAGACATGCAATGTTGTTTAGAGTTGGTCCCGGGGGGGAATGCCTCATGTCTCCCATGCAGAGCATGCTGTAGTGCATGTCTGTACTCCTCACTTGCATAGTGATACTGTGACAATCACTGCATGGTGCATGCCACATTCAGCCTGGCTAATCCTCTTGGGAATGTTGTTTCTACAGCCCTGATGTGATTCTGTGTTCCCCCCAGTGTGACAGGTGACTGTACCCACAGATGTGTGTGAGTTGAGTGTACCTGTGGTGAGAGTGTCCAAATGATGTGTTCGTCCCCTTGACATTGGTGTGTGTGTAAGTCCCCTGTCATGTGGGTGAGTGTCTATGTGGAGTATTTCAGCCCAGATGCATGAGGGATGCATATACCCTACCCATCTGATGTGAGCAGGGAGCAGTGCTGTGTGTCTGACGTGCTGGGCTAGCCCAGCACCTGTGACACCCCCCCAGTCAAGTGGCACATGTGCAGAGGGAGGTTTGTACCCGCAGTTGCCAATGGCAGGTGATTGTCCTGTGCCTGTGTGTGACTCTGCTGAGGTTTTGTCAGTGGCCTGGGGCATGTGACTGCTGTGAGGTGCTGTACATAATCCTGGTGTAGCTTGTGATGCACAGTGTGAGCCATGATCATTGATTGTGTCGCACCCCTCATTCCACCTGTGTACTTTCAATGCCACGTAGTGCATTTTGCCTTCCCCAGAGGATAATGTCCCTATGACAAAGGTGCAATGAGTCTGCTGCATACTATGCCCTGTTCAAACCAGCCAAATTGTTCTAATGTTTGTCTCTGTGACATTTAGCATGTATATTTAAGTAGTCTCACTTAGTCATCCTCACAGGTAGGCGCCTATGCCAAGGGGGAGATTTGGAGGCAAGCCGTCATAGGTCGGTGGAGTGTCGGAAGCGGCGCCTGGCCCAGGTGAGGAAACGCTGGCAGGATATCCGGTGCTGGACCAGGAGGATTGCCCGGGTCCTGCTGAGGGACTCACCAGAAGGGAAGAAAAACCGTGGGCGCCGGCGCCTGACCCACATCATGAAGCGTGTGCTGGCGGTGGTCTTCCCTGACTTGGATAGGCGCTTACTGGAGAAGCAGCAGCAGGAAGGGGGTAGGTACATGTGTGTTTGTTGTGTGTCACCAGCTTTTTGAAGTGCGCAGTCACATGGATACACTGCCAGGGTTTAAATGTGCAGTGCATATCCTGTTCCACAAAGTCAACCCGTGCTGTTCTTCCTCACTTCTCCTCCTTGACATGTTCCCGGGTCTGTGGCCAATGCTTGCAACATCATGTGTGGGGGTGGTGTGTTACATGTGTTGTGAGCTTGCCTGTGCCCTGGCCAGTTCAGTCATTGTGGGGTCCATGTTAGTTGGTACTGCTGCTGAGTCCCGACATAGGAGTGTGTCTTAAAAGTGTACTGCCTTACAGCTTGCATGACCAATGTTGTGCCCTCAGACAGGATGTGCATGAGTGTGAGATATGCATAGTGCAGGGACGCTCGCTTCTGTTGCAGTCATATCCATACTGGACCATGGAGGAGTGTGGCCACTACAGTCCCCTGGGGCACCTTTTCCTAGGTATCATGTGTGTCAGCCAACAATGTGGACATTCTCTGTGTCTTCAGCATAGGTTGGGCTCAGTGGCATTGTTCCCTGGCCTCATTTGTATTTACGTTAAGTGTGCTACATGTGTCCACTTGACAGGGTGACCCAATTTGGCTTGTGCATACTCACAGTGGCCAGTGCCTGTGTGTCTTGGTACAACTATCTGATGATGGTTGTTTGTCAATTATATGTGTGGTCAGGCGCACGAGGGGTAGTTTGTGTACAATCAGGATTTATTGTAGGGCATTTTTTTAATCCCCGAGTACGAGGTGTAAGTACTTCCTCTGTCCCAATCACATTGTCTCAGGTAGGGGGGTGTTTGTGCGGGCAAGGCCTACATGTCCAAACCGTATGTCTCCTTGCCAGGTCTGGCCTGTGTGTGATGATTGTCTGGACGTTATACACTCGACATGCAGTGACCCAGTCATGTTGGGCATGGTTTAATGTATTTGCTAAGCATGCATGTGCCAAAGTTAACAGACATGGTTCCTGCTCATCCCTTTTTTGGCAACGGTGTGTGGTCCAGATGCTGTGCTCGACTGTCCCCAGACACTGGCTCCTCTGTCTCATTTGATATCAAGTTATTTGCTGTTGTGTCATGCTCTCCATTGTTTCTCAGTGGCATGGTGGGTCAACCCACTCTGTGGTGCAGGGCCTACACATGTGCGTATTATAGTAGATGTTACTCATGTTGCTTTTCATGCTATGCACTCTGACCTATGTAGTTTTGAATCATGTGTCATATGTATACAGGTGTCTGATTATTTCCTGTCTCTTCACCTTGCCCACAGCATCGTCAGGGGAAACTGAGGGAGACACTGGCACGGACCTTGAGGAGGGATCCAGCACCGGTGCCACCACTGCTGGCGAGTCTTGCGCAGCGAGTGGCACGGAGGCCGAGGGGAGTGAGGCGGAGGACCTGTCCAGTCCCACCACCGACTATGACGCTGACGGGTCCGAGGCTGAGCTCCCAGAGGGGGCAGAGGCTGCTCCCAGAGCTGAAAGCAGCACTCCATCTCTGGCCGCCCCCTCCATTCCCATCATCGGCCTCCCACTTGCTCGGGTCCCTTCCCTCCGTGCTAGGCGACAACATGTCTCCTTCGTGGCAGGCACCGCACCCCCTGCCCCTGTCTCCCCTGCTGCCGTCAATGCTGAGTCTGTGGACATTCTGCGGCAGTTGCAGGTTGGTCAGACATCGCTGCTTAATGTCCTCCATGGCCACACCAGACTGCTGACACAGATGGTGTCGTACATGGAGGGCATGTCATCAGCGATGTCTGAACAACGGATGTTGCTGAGGTCCATAGACTCGTCACTGACTGCAGCAGTGGATCTCCAGCAGCGCTCCGTCCCCCCCCCTACCCCTGCACCATCCACACTTCCCACTCCCATGCCTGTCCCACGCACACCCAGACGTCCCCATGCACGCACCTCACCAGACATAGGCAGCACATCACCAGGGAAGGCCAAGCGCACACCTTCAGTCACGCACACACAGGGGGAAGTAGGCACACCCACTGGGTCGGGGGGCAAACGGCAGCCATGCAGACACAGTGGGAGTCCGCAGTCCTCACGACCAACTTCCTCCAAATCCACTCCCCTTGGCTCCCCTGCCCAACAGTCGGACAAAGAGTCCTTCATGGCCAATCTGTCCCTCAGCCCCAGTGTGACACCACCCCGCAAACGGTCGAGGAAGTCCCCAGGCAGGGGAGTTGAGTCCCCCCCCTGTCCACACCCTCCCCCAGTAGCGCTGCAACCCATCCCTCCGCCCCCCCCCCCTCCTTGGGGCCTGTGGTTCCTTCGGGTGCAGGGGAGACGCTGGCAGACCTTGCGACCGTGTGCAGCGCCCTGCTAACCACCACCTTTGGCGCTGCCCCACCCCCTGTGGTGGAGTCGTCCGTCCCTGCACCCACAACACCTACCCTTGCCCCTCCTGTCCCTGCGGTGCCTGGTCCTTCCCCCCCACATGATGCCCCCCCTTCAGTGGATTATATGGAAGAGTGAACTGTGCAGGCAAGCTAGGGGAGATGCGTCCCAATGTGTCCCCCACCAGGACATCGCACATGGCCTGGCCTATGGGCCCTGTATATAGTGGACATTTCTTTTGCTATAATTTTTTATGCTGAATAAAGCATTTTTGTTTTCATTTGCACACAAATGCTTTTCTGGTCTTGCTGTTGGTGGTGCTGCTCCATGATTTGGGGTGGTGATAATGTGTTAAGTGTCTGGGAAATGTTGTAGTGTGCTGCTCATGGGGTGGACCCTGGTATCTGTGTGCCATCACAAGGTATCTGCAAATAATCTTTGGTCATGTAAGCTCTTACTGTATGGTGACATTGTCCCAAGGTGTGTTCCTTCCTCTGTGGACCCTGACATCTTCCCTGCAGGGTGTTTCCCAATTGTTGTGCTGTGCTCTGTCTACATTTCCTGGGTGTGTGACGGATCCCTTCAACTTTGGCCATGCATGCTCAGCAATGTCTCCACCTGCATCATTTGTGGCATCCTTGGTGGTCACTGTACTTGTTTATGGAGTATATTGACATGGCTTCTTGTGGACATGTTCCCTTTTACGCACTATGCATGTGTGTACTCCCAGCCTCGCACACATGTGTTACGTGTTCTGCAGGGTCTTTGGGCACCTGTCTGACAATTGTGGGCTTTGTATCTGGGGGTACTCCACCCTTTTCCTTCCATGGGAGGCAACAACTTGTTGGCTGCCCCAGCACCTGTACATTCCTATCAGTCCTGGAATGTGCGTGACAGTGTGTGTTCCCTTTGGGTCTCTTAGTTTAGTAGGGTGGCACATTAATATACAGTCTTGTTGCATGCTCTCAGTGTGTGTATTGTGCTGCCAGCGCCAGGGGTGGGTAAGCATGTGTCATTTGTCATCACACCCACATGTGGTGTGTCATGCAGTGGGGGATGGACATCCACCCTCATGGGAGTAGGACACTGCTGTCAGTGATGTGTTGGCATGCCACTCTCAATATAGTCGCACTTTGTGTATGCCTTCATGCACCCATGGAGTTTTGCTAATTGTAGGATGGTGTACACACCACCATGTCTCTGTCCACTGCTGGGAGGACTCTGCACCCACCCCTCCTGTGTCTGGGCACTGCTGGGAGGACTCTGCACCCACCCCTCCTATGTCTGGGCACTGCTGGGAGGACTCTGCACCCACCCCTCCTGTGTCTGGGCACTGCTGGGAGTCCTCTGCACCCACCCCTCCTGTGTCTGGGCACTGCTGGGAGGACTCTGCACCCACCCCTCCTGTGTCTGGGCACTGCTGGGAGGACTCTGCACCCACCCCTCATGTGTCTGTGCACTGCTGGGAGTGATAGGCACCCACCCCTCCTATGTCTGGGCACTGCTGGGAGGACTCTGTACCCACCCCTCCTGTGTATGGGCACTGCTGGGAGGACTCTGCAACCACCCCTCATGTGTCTGTGTACTGCTGGGAGTGATAGGCACCCACCCCTCCTATGTCTGGGCACTGCTGGGAGTGATAGGCACCCACCCCTCCTATGTCTGGGCATTGCTGGGAGGACTCTGCACCCACCCCTCATGTGTCTGTGTACTGCTGGGAGTGATAGGCACCCACCCCTCCTATGCCTGGGCACTGCTGGGAGGACTCTGCACCCACCCCTCCTATGTCTGGGCACTGCTGGGAGGACTCTGCACCCACCCCTCATGTGTTTGTGCACTGCTGGGAGTGATAGGCACCCACCCCTCCTATGCCTGGGCACTGCTGGGAGGACTCTGCACCCACCCCTCCTATGTCTGGGCACTGCTGGGAGGACTCTGCACCCACCCCTCCTATGTCTGGGCACTGCTGGGAGGACTCTGCACCCACCCCTCATATGCCTGGGCACTGCTGTGGCTGATGGCCACACACCCCTATGTGTCTGTCCACTGGCGTGGTACGACCCGTACCCACGTCCTTAAGGGATGGGTATGGGCCATACCCCTACGTCACCCCAACAATGGTGGTACGGCCCATACCCACGTCCCACAGGCATGGGTACGGGTCGTACCATGCCCACCCCTACATCACCCCAACAATGGCGGTACGGCCCGTACCCATGCCTATGGGACGTGGGTACAGGCTGTACCGCCATTGTTGGGGTGACGTAGGGGTTGGCGTGGTACGACCCGTACCCACGCTCTTAAGGTGTGGGTACGGGCCGTACCCCTACGGCACCCCAACAATGGAGGTACGGACCGTACCCACGTCCCAAAGGCATGGGTACGGGCCATACCACGTCCACCCCTACGTCACCCCAACAATGGCGGTACGGCCCGTACCCATGCCTATGGGACGTGGGTACGGGCCGTACCTCCATTGTTGGGGTGCCGTAGGTTTACGGCCCGTACCCACGCCTTAAGAGCGTGGGTACGGGTCGTACCACGCCCACCCCTAGGTCACCCCAACAATGGCAGTACGGCCCGTACCCACGTCCCATAGGCATGGGTACAGGCCCTTCCGCCATTGTTGGGTTGACGTAGGGGTGGGCGTGGTACAACCCGTACCCATGCCTTTGGGACGTGGGTACAGGCTGTACCACCATTGTTGGGGAGACGTAGGGGTGGGCGTGGTACGACCCGTACCCATGCCTTTGGGACGTGGGTACGGGCCGTACCGCCATTGTTGGGGTGACGTAGGGGTGGGTGTGGTATGACCCGTACCCATGCCTTTGGGATGTGGGTATGGGCCGTACCTCCATTGTTGGGGTGCTGTAGGGGTACGGCCCGTACCCACGCCTTAAGAGCGTGGGTACGGGTCGTACCACGCCCACCCCTACGTCACCCCAACAATGGCGGTACGGCCCGTACGCACGTCCCATAGGCATGGGTACGGGCCGTACCGCCATTGTTGGGGTGACGTAGGGGTGGGCGTGGTACAACCCGTACCCATGCCTTTGGGACGTGGGTACGGGCCGTACCGCCATTGTTGGGGTGACGTAGGGGTGAGCGTGGTACGACCCGTACCCACGCTCTTAAGGCGTCGGTACGGTGCGTACCACAATTGTTGTGTTGCCGGTTTGCGTCCATGTCGACTTCCGTTGTGGCGGACGCAGGCCTTGGTGGAGACTGGGTGTGAGTGTTTGATTGGTTCTGATGCTCCGTCCATCACCACCCCCTTTTGTACCACTTTGTTCGCCATAAGTTGGCAGGGTATGCTCAGACGTGAGTCCCGTGCTTTCCATGCCACTGGAATCAAGCTATCCTGGCTGAAGAGGGGTGAAACCCCGAAACCGGTCCTAGGATGCTTGGTTCCAGTCCAGGGAGGACCTGGCTTGGCAGTTCGGGCTGGACTGTTCCCATGAGGCACAGGGTCAAGACTGATTTGCATATGGCTGGGTTCAAACTGGAATGGCATGGTGAGCAAAAAAACGATGGATTTAGGCCCAGATCTCTGTACTGGGGTGAATGTATGACATTGTTCTGCATTCTGTCCATCAATTGTTGTTTTTGCATTCATAATCTGTAAGGCATTTTTTCATACGCTGATACAGCTCTTCTTTCGATTTTGTGTCCTTATCCAATGCTATTTCATCCTCAATTATTTTAATCTCTTCTAGCAGTTTCTGTCTGTCACTCCATGCATATTTTATTAGAATTTTTACCATTCCTACTGCCAACTCATGGGTATATTCCGACCATTCCTGCAACAGTAGCGGGTCTGGATTATCATAAGAGGGTGTGGTGTATATTCTCAACCCTCTTGATATTCAATTGGTGTCTAAATACCGTTGTAGAGAGGTGGCCTCCCACCACTTCCTTGTTTCTTTTTCGTAGGTTTTTTCTATTTTATTGAACAGGGATTTTAAATTGTTTGATTTAGTTTGACTCCCTGCTCCTCCCTTGGGGTCAATGTCCGCTTTTCGTGCACTCTTTGAGAATATGCCTTCAGCCACTTCCTCTCTCTCTCGATCCGAGAACATACTTAGTCTCCCCCTAACGAGTGGCTCAGTTATCTAAATCCTCTTTCACCCCCAACATGTCTGACGCTTGCATGAATAGTACGTACACATGAGAAGTAAGGGAAAAGAAGCTCACCGTTCAAGATTGCAACTGAGTGCTCCGCGCCTTCTGACTCATTGATTTCAGCTTCCTCCCTCACAGGTAAGCGCCTTCTCCCTCCTCCCATTCCGTTCTCTCATACTCTTGTGTATCCAAATGTACTCTGCTGTTAGCTTGCAGAACGCACGGCGGAGCTGGCAGTTACTTCAATTTTCTAATACGCTCACCGACTGCCGCTCACTTGACACGGGTGCAATCCTCCGTGTTGGTGTAACATGTTGTAAACTCCCAAACAATGACCTCCTTCCAAGTCACATAGCGAGGCGCACACTGAAAGATAGTCCCTAAAGTTTATTCGCCACTCAAAAAAACAACCGACAGATGCGTTTCGGCTACACACCTTTGTTAATGTCGGTGAGGTAAATTAAAATCTCCATTTTAAAACTTAAAGAGTAAACATAGAGAATGGAAAAGCAACACATTTGGCTCCTAATAGACATAAAGAAAGGGTTATACTGAGACATAAGGAAATATATTATTCCTCCATGGCAGACATCTTTGCATGGGCAAATTCATTACTCTTTCTGAATTATTCTTAAATATATATTAACACTGTAAACCATATCTGTTAGATTTCCAGTGGGCATAGTAAATGTACTTGTCCTATTTCATATCTTAACCTCAGTATCTATACTTTTGAAAAAAACTTATATTATTATCTTATCATGCAAATTTTAAACTAAGCATTCTCGTGTTTATTCAATCACGCTCTGAATGAGCAAACCCAATTGGACTCTACTTAGGTCTCTATTTATGATAGTTCATTTCTGGTAAACTTAAATGCATGATTGATAAATTACATGACAAGAAATCAATGCTATGTTTTGTTTAACATGTTTTTCAACTATTTCTATAAATAGACACCTAAATAGAGTCCAGTTGGGTTTTCCCATTCAGGGCGTGATTGAATAAACGAGAGAACGGAAGAGGAGGAGGGAGAAGGCGCTTACCTGTGAGAGAGGATGCCGAAAGCGATGAGTCGGAAGGCGCGGAGCACTCGGTTGGAATCTTTTCTATAGGCAAGACCGAATTGTGCATTGTCCGTTGGAGACTATAAGAACTTGATAACTTTGAAAAACAAAATGAGTACCATTTCATTTTAAGCAAAGGATATACATTGAGACACGGTGACCATAACATCGTTATCAGTACTAAGAACTTTGTCAGTCCTTTGTCGCTGCTAATTCTCTCTAGTTCCCGCAATGAAATCACTTGTGAAGCAATTTACACATAGCACTGAGGAAGGCAAAATGTGGCGAGATGCATTTGGTCAAAGTAAAACTGACGATGTCCTGTGAGTGCTTGAAGCCTGTTTTTTGGAGCTGTAAAACATATATATATATATCTTACCTCACTGCGCACCATGTGATCAAGGCCACACTCCGGTGGCCGAAATGTGTCATTTGGACTCTGATACTGCAATAAACAACATTTGAATTTCGTCGCTATTGGATTTTGTGCCCTTGTGTTGTGCCGCTGTGGCCAATTTCTTTAGGATTCTTGTTTGGATATATATATATATATATATATCAATGAAAAAACCATAGGTTTCAGGGGCGTTACAGTTAGCTGGACTTTTCACTCGTACAAAACCATTGAAATTCCCCCGTTATAGTTAGTTCAGCTAACTATAACACGCGCGCCCACAATGCACTGCTGATGACGTCACCTATTACATCACTCATGACATGGTCAGTGACATCACTCATGACATCACTGATGACATCACTGATGACATCATCCAGTGAATGTGTGTTTTTCTGAAAATTACATATGTTTTATATATGTATATCTCAACGTCGATGGAAGAATTAATGGGTATATAACTGTCTAAATGGATGATTTGTTTTTGAAAAATTGATTGTATAACTGACTGATCGAGTGTATCTTAGTGAATACATTGCTTAGTGAGTAATGTTTAAATATGTAAATATCTGTATCAGTCTCTCACTTTGTGTATAAGTGGCTGCATGGGTTGGTGAGTAGCTACATGAGTGTCTATAAAGGTTATTAGTTGTTTTTTTTAGTATCAGTATGAGTGTCTGAGTGTCTGTATGGTTCGGTGGGGGTATTACGTAGTGCATAGGTGCATGAATGAGTGACTCACTGTTTGTGTTGAAGACAGCATGTGTGCAGGACTGTATGGGCGGATGAGTGTGTGCATGGGTGTGTTAGTGAGTGAATGACTGTCTCAATAGTGTCTTTATGAGTAACTACATATGTTTTAAACTAGTATATGTGACTATTGGTGTATATAAGTGAGTATATGTGAGAGTGAGAGATTGAAAGAGTTCCTGTATGAATAAGTATGTGTTTCTATAAGTGATTGTTTAAAAGACTAAGTATGTGTACGTTTCTGTAGAAGTAAGTGTGGTGGTGTGTGTATAACTGTAAATGCAAGTAAATGGATGTTTGATTCTTTATTAGCATGAGCGACTATGTGTGTGAGTAACTATGGATGAGTGGCGTTGTGTAACAGGATGTATAGGAATACGTTGACCACTTCCTTTTCCCATATGTCAGAGATCTCAATTCCTATCTGAGAGATACAAAGGATTTCCTACAGAAAATCCAACACCTACACTGGGAGAGTGACCATTGGATGGTCTGTTTAGACGTTGAAAGTCTATATACAAGTATCAGACATACAGACGGCCTTAGAGCTTGTCAACACTTCCTTAAAGCCAGGAACATTGAATTTTTAGAACATACACGCATGCTGTTACAAAGGATCGAAATATGCTTAACAGAAAATGTTTTCATGTTCAATGGGAATTGGTATAAGCAACTACAGGGCACTTTGATGGGTACTTGCTTCGCCCCCAGCTACGCCAATCTTGTGGTAGTCTGGTGGGAGAAGCAGGTACTCTGGAGTGAGGAGATGGAACCATGGTCCAACAACATCGGACTATGGCTAAGATTTATAGATGATGTATTCTTTGTGTGGAAGGGAAATGAATGTGATCTCCTTGAATTTGTGGGACATCTGAATTGCAATACTATGAATTTGAAATTCACCATGCAACATAGCCAGCAAAACATTGACTTCCTTGACATCAGGTTAACCGTAAAAGACGGTGAATTGACAACAGACTTATACAGAAAAAAGACCGCAGGGAATTCCATCCTCCATTCAGCTAGCAGCCACCCGCCTAACTTTAGATGGAGTGTTCCATATAGTGAGTTCCTTAGAGCAAAAAGAAGTTGTAGCACAGAAATCTCTTATGAGAAAAACAAACAAGATATGGTCAGGAGATTCAAGAACAGGGGGTACCCGATTAAGATGCTTCGTAGAGGTATCACAAAAGCGGACTCTGTTAGCCGCAATGACGCCTTATTCACTCCCCAAAAAACTCCTAAAAATCAGACAATGAGGCTACACCAGTAAGGTTTATCACTACTTACAGCACACAGGCAGATGAATTAAGAAATGTTCTGAAGAAAAGATGGCACATCCTTACACAGGATCCGTCACTTGAAAAAAAAGTTAGGGCAGTCACCTGCAATCACATACAGGAAAACCTCATCCCTTAAGGACATTTTGGTAAACAGTCATCTAAAGTTAAACAAGAAAACTTGGTTAGAACAAAGGGGAGGCTTTTACAAATGCAGTAAATGCAAAGCCTGCAGCCATGATGAGAATTTAAAGGAAGTGCAACTAGAGAGATCTAAAAGAAAATGGAGAATCACCAAACCAATAACATGTGGGACAGACTTTGTAGTCTATGCCATCATCTGTCCTTGTGGCAAATGGTATGTAGCCTCAACCACATTCCCAGTCAAGAAGAGAATCTTAGAACACTGGAGAGCGATCACTAACCGAGACTTCAGTTATAGTACAGCTCGACATTTTAATGAGGCACATGAGGGCGACTGGACCAAGGGCAAATACTTTGGTCTAGCGACTATCCCTAAACATCCTAGAGGAGGAAACAGAGCACAGGCTTTACGTAGACTTGAGTCCAGATTAATTTTGCTGGCTGGCAGTATGTTCCCCATGGGTATGAACAATGATGAAGAATTATATGTACATCTATAACACCTAGACGCTTCCCGTCAATCAATTCATTAGTTCCTACTTCAGCACAATTATAAGAGTTTTTATTTTTTATTTTAATTTTACTTATTTTCATATTTGTTTAACTTGCATATTGTGCAGTTTTAAATTTTAATAATTGTTCACTGTCACTTGATATTCCTTACTTTCCAAATGTGATACTGATGCACTGTTCTGGTACATCACATGAAACTCAATAGAATGTCTAAATGCCTTAAAATTGTATTGCCCTGTGTTAAATGAAGAATTATGTTGTTATGGGTTAAGTGGCGGGGTAAACAAGAATACAAGTCATTTTGTCTCTAACATTCCTATGTTTTCTCATTTTTTCTGACAGATGGGTAACGCAACATGAGAGGAGAATAGCCACTGAGTTATCGATATCGATAACAGGATGTATAGGTGTATGAGTACATATGATGAGTGAGTACATGTATGAGTGACTGTATAGGACTGTTGGTGAATGAGTGGATGTGTATGTGGATCTTAGAATTAAAGAATAGGTTGTTGTAACTGATATTGGTATGTCCATTGTTTTGAAAATTTTAGTTTCTATTTTTGAATGTGTGTATCAAAGGTTATATTAGGGGGAGAGGAGGTCTGCCACTCTATCAGCAAGGATGATGTCATCAGTGATGTCATTTGAGATGTCATCAGTGATGTCACGAGTGATGTCACTGACCATGTCATGAGTGATGTAATATGTGACGTCATCAGCAGTGCATTGTGGGCGCGCGAGTTATAGTTAGCTGAACTAACTATAACGGGGGAATTTCAATGGTTTTGTACGAGTGAAAAGTCCAGCTAACTAAAACGCCCCTGAAACCTATGGTTTTTTTCAGTGAATTTCTAAGGTTTTTTAAATGCTAATTCCTAACTATAACGTGCCTGAAACCTATGTTTTTTTCAGTGAATTTCAAAGGTTTTTTAAACGCTAATTTCTAACTATGCCTATAGAGATAGGACATGTGAAGAAAGAAGAAAAAACGCACAGAAAGAAAAAAAAGAAATGCAGAAAGAAGCATCAGAAGTCCTCATAGACGAAGAAAAGTGCAGGAAGAAGGATAACGTGCTGAAAGAACAAACAGAAGAGCAGAAAGAAGCCTTGTTGCAAAATCATCCTGTACCCTCAACTTTTTCAGACGGATCCTGGTGGTAACTGAGTCTGACTAACCAGTCCTAGAGCCAGTGCTATGTTAAAAGACACTTAGAATACAGTGAAAACACCTACATACACTAGGGAACACTATGCGTTGGGGTCCCCCTGTGATCAGCATGACCTCCTCTGTAAGCCCCCAGTATATAATAGGACAGGGGATTAAAACTACCTCTTAAAACGCGCCACAGGGAATGTTTGCACACGTCACCTCAGGCCCCATCCCCTCACTTCCCCACTGTGTAAACACGCCCTGTGGACATTTTAAGTTGGGAGATTAAGTCCCCTTGAATCCTGAGGGTCCCTAGGGTCCAACTAGACCAATAGGTACCTCCAGTAAGCGCCACAGAGCTGCATTGCAGAGAGATGTAAAAAGGGGCACGGCCTAGACCACCTCTCTGCAACGCAGCGCAGTGGCGCTTACTGGAAGCACCTGGTGGGCTAGTTGGCCCCCAAGGTCCCTCAGGATTTAAGGGGAATTATTTCCCCAACTTAAAACACACCACAGGGCTTGTTTGCACACGTTAACTCAGGCCCCGTCCCTCCCTTCACCACTGTGTAAACACGCCCTGTGGCTAATTTTGTTGGGAGATTAAGTTCATTTGAATCCTGAGGGTCCCTAGGGTCCAACTAGCCCACTAGGTACCTCCAGTAAGCGCCACAGATCTGCGTTGCAGAGAGGTGTAAAAAGTGGCACGGCCTGGACCACCTCTCTGAAACGCAGCTCAGTGGCGCTTACTGGAAGCACCTGGTGGGCTAGTTAGCCCCCAGAGGCCCTCAGGATTGAAGGGGAATTATTTCCCCAACTTAAAACGCGCCACAGGGCGTGTTTGCACACGTCACCTCAGGCCCCGTACCCTCCCTTCCCCACTGTGTAAACATGCCCTGTGGCTGTTTTTTAAGTTAGGAGATTAAGTCCCCTTGAATCCTGAGGATCCCTAGGGGCAAAATAGCCCACTAGGCACGTCCAGTAAGTGCCATTGCAGAGAGGTGTAAAAAGGGGCACAGCCTGCACCACCTCTCTGCAACGCAGAGCAGTGGTGCTTACTGGAAGCACCTGGTGGGCTAGTTGGCCCCCAGGGTCCCTCAGGATTGAAAGGGAATTATTTCCCCAACTTAAAATGCACCACAGGGCATGTTTGCACACGTCATGTCAGGCCCCGTCCCCTCCCTTCACCACTGTGTAAATGCGCCCTGTGGCCGTTCTAAGTTGAAAGATTAAGTCCCCTTGAATCCTAAGGGTCCCTAGGGTCAAACTAGCCCACTAGGTGCCTCCAGTAAGCGCCACAGAGCTGCGTTGCAGAGAGGTGAAAAAATGGGCGTGGCCTCAGAACACCTGTCTGCAACGCAGCTCCCTGGCGCATACTGGTGATACCTGTTGGGCTAGTTGGCCCTCAGGGACCCTCAGTATTGAAGGGGAATTAATTCCCCAACTTACAACTGGCCAGGGGGCGCGTTTACAGAGTGCTGCAAGGAGGGGGCGTGGCCTCCGGCGCGATGCCGGTCTTTTATTTATTTTATTTTTTTTAAGAAGGAGGGTTGTGTGGCCCCCCTTCTTTTTCTAATTTACTGGCCCTGGAGACCCCATCCCCCAGGACCTGCACCCTAATTTTTTTTGTTGAAAAAAATTAATTTGGCCCTCCCAAGGCCTTAATCGGCCCCGGGGACCCCATCCCCCGGGGCCGGCCTTTGTTTTTTATTATTTAAAAAAAATATATATTTAGAGAAACACCTAGGACATGCTGGACAAACCGTATGTACCTATCACCATGACGATTTGGGTGATATTCATTAAAAGGCGACTATGCATAGAATGAATCCACATGGAATGTATTTACACTGCTAGTGAAGCTCTGACGTGTCTGACGCCCTACCGTGCCTAATCCCGGTGCCCCCGCCGGTGGGTACTCTCCAAGTAGACACCCTTGGCGTTTATTTATACAAACATGGGTAGCTATTGGCGGGCACATTTAATATACACGCACACCAAGCCATTCAAAGGGGATTCGACAAAAATTCGACCAAACTATGCAAGAAACCCCCCTCACGGTTAATAAAACACACACCCACCGCCGGATGTGTAATACTTTTTATTTTACTCTCTGGAAAGGAGACAAACCTCACTTGAGAGTCACAGCGTGCTCCTGGCTGAGCCCAATGCTGTGTTACACCCACCAGTGCCCGCCGAGTGCCTCACACCTCTGTGTTGTATTTCACCAGCTAGTGCGTATGCTATGACACTCTCTAGCCCATGTGCAATGTAACACCACCCCGTGAATATGTCATGCCACACTTGCCTTCACACGGGTTATATTGCCCCATCTAACGTGCCTTACTTGATGCCTATGTTATAACGCACAGTGCTATGCCATACATATTACAATCTGGGATCCATATCTTTGTCACAGTGCATATGCAACATTACACTCCCCAGCACATATTTTATATTACAACTTTAGAGACTAGTTAGGTTACACAACACTGCCCTGTGCATATTACACTCCAAGGCGCATAGTGCCTGTGCTATCTCGCGCTCTCCAATGAATCTGTCATTGCGCACAATGTATTGCATATTATATTTCACGCCACGGTTCATCTTATATCACACGTTTCGGTGCATAGTTTATACCATATACTATATCTAGTTTTCATTTTCAATCGTGCTCCTAGGACTATGTTCTATATAACACTGCGACCACCTACCCTTTTCACGGGCATTACATTTTGCGATGGGGGTGGAGGGTCAGGGGGTGTTTCTGCCAAGTGAGCCCGGAGTCACAGTCACAAACGTCCTCTTCTTCCTGAATAAAAGTGAGATTATGCTGCATACTTGTTCATATTTTAAGTAGTTCGCACAGACGCACATTTTAAAAACAATAAAGTTCCTAATACCCACCTTCTCTGAACAGTTAGCTTGCTGTCCCATCCACCTCCTCCCTATCCTCTGTTGTCTGAATCCACGGACTAGCCTCCTCCCTCCTGCCATGCATGGTCTGATGTGCTGTCACTGCCCTCCATTTAGCATGATTTACCAGTCCACTCCTCCTGCCCTCCATTGCCCAATTCTATGGCCCATCATTGACCCTATCTACTCTGAGTGTTCTGTTGAGCTGCACTCCCCTCCCACCTGCCTAGCATTGTCAGATGACTGTAACCTGTCCCTGCCACCTCCACCCTGCCTGTCCACATGCCATGCCCCTATCCCCTTCCTCCTGTCCTCCATGGTTCATTTTACTGCCACACCCTTCTGCCCTCCCTGGTCTGTTGTGCTGCAACTGCGCCTCCTGCCTGCCCCGTGCGGTCTGTTGTGAGGCCCCTTCCCCTGGACTCTCTTGTCTGTGCCCAGATCCTGACCCTCCCTTCTATCCTCCATGGTCCTTTATGCATGCCCCTGCACCCTCCTTCTTGCCCATCATAGCTATTGTGCTGCCACTAACCCTCCCGCTTGCCATGCATGGTCTTCTGTGCTGCCATGGCCCCTCCCACCTTCCCTGTGTGGTCAGCTAGCTGCCCCTGACCCCCTCCCACCTTCCCTCCATGGTCTGTGTGTATGCCATCATAGTCTCATTGTTGCTCTCCATGGTGTGTCTTGTTTCTAGTGCCCAACCTGCCTGACCTCCATGGTCATCTTGCTGCTCCTGCCCTGCCCCCTTGCCCCCAGCCCTCTGTTTCCATGTGCAGACCCCTATTCCCTCCCTCCTGGCTTGTCTGTTCCATTGTAATGCCCCTGATCCGTCCCTCCTGCCCTTTATGGTCTGTTATGCTGCAGCTTTCTCTCCTGTCTGTCCATTATGGTCAGCTAGCTACCATTGCCTCTTTCCCCTCTGTTCTCTGTTGTCCATGTGCATGGTCCTGTCCCCTCCCTATTGCTTTCAATGGATTGTTGTGCTGCACTCCCGTCCCACATGCGCTGTGTGGTGTATTGTGCTGCTGCAAACCCTGATGCCTGCCCTTTAGGGTCAGTTTGGTGCACCTCTCCATGTCCCTCCTGTCCTCTGTTATCCGAGTCCATGTCCCTATCCCAATTCCTCCTGCCTACCATGATCCAATGTACAATACTTGCGAACATTTTGAACTTGGTAAGAGGGAGATTTTGAAAAAAAACTGGGGTATTGATTTTCCCCTTTGAGTTACATTGAAAAAGAGGAGATTGTAGACAGGAGACAGATCAAATAAAGACCATTTGAGCTTAAAAACATTGGACGTTTCCTGGCTGAAACGGGTCTGTTGGCATGTATGGTTGTACTACCACTGCCTCTTCCTTCTGCCCACAATGGTCTATTATATTGCCACAGCCTCTCTTGCCAGTCCTGTATTGTTGGTTTGTTGCCCTTGCCCCCCTTTCCACTGCCCTCCATAGTCTGTTGTGCTGCCACTGCCCTTCCTGCCTGCCCAGTGTGGTCAAATTGTTGCATCTGCACTCTCCTACCTGCCTTCAATTTTCAGAGTCCGTGCCCCTGGTCTCTGCCTCTCAACAGTATCCCAATGAACAACTAGATTGCTAACATTCTATATTTATGACGTCATCTTGATGTAATCAAAACTGTAATACCTAGAGTATTTCCTTTAGAAATTACATATATGAGAGGGTCTTATTTGCATCAAAAATATGGTTAGTGCTCTAAAAAACTAAAATGAAGACATATTTTCTGAGTTTTCAAATAGCGACAAAGAACTTTTAAATTATTTGTAATCTTTATGTTTTTTTATCCAGTTGACCACTTGATTAAATGTTGCACCTAGGGGAGAGGATGTGGTGTTACTTCCAGAGCTGCAGACTTTGCAACTGGGGAACCAGGTTGGAGTTTCTGCTTCAGCTCAACATTCTGTGATTCTGGTCAAATCATTTAATCTCCCCATGTCTACAACCATAATTAATTTGATCTTGTGTGATGTAACCAATGCTCCTGTAAAGCACTCCAATACCTGACAAGTCTGCACTATATAAAACTGCAAATACACAAAAAATAAGTGTTTTTCACACTTCTGTCATTGGGCTAGGCTACATGTGGGCTACATCTGGGTGATATTTGTGCTGCATTTGGGCTCTTTTGTCTCTGGTGGCCATCTTGGGAGATTTATTTGTTATTAAGTTTCCTAATTTCCTCATTTACTGCAGTCTCCTCAGTAGGAAATGCTTTCAGTTTTTTACTTTGATTCCATCAAGAAGGTATTCAGATATGTCACACATTTGCCATAAATTCTGAATGTTAGCACTCTAGTTGCTCATTAGATCACTGTAGTAAAGCTACTGCTCACCACGGAAGTCTGCTGCTGCTATTAAAAGTGCATGTTTCAGTCTGCATATCAGAATTTTTTTAATGAAATAGAAGAGGATTTGAGAAGTCACTCAAAATGTGCCCTAATTTTTCTATCTTCAGCACTAATCATAATTTCTATGGCAAAATAAACCCCCTCATTGTGTTCCTTTTTAAATTAAATGTTTTAAGTGTTACCAATTAATTCCAATCAAGATGGCTTCAGGTGTGCCATACTTTTGTCATAAGTAAGACAGTAAGCGTTCTAGTTGTTCTTAACACTATGGGACATTCTGTCATTGGGCTATACTTGGGCTACATCTGGGTGATATTTGGGCTACATTTGGGCTCTTTTGTCTCTGGTGGCCATCTTGGATATTTATTTGTTATGAAGTTTCCTAATTTCCTTATTTACTGCAGTCTCCTCAGTGGGAATACTTTCAGTTTTTTATTTTGGTTCCATCAAGAAGGCATTCAGATGTGTCACACATTTGCCATAAATTCTGAATGTTAGCACTCTAGTTGCTCATTAGATCACTGTAGTAAAACTACTGCTCACCAGGGAAGTCTTCTGCTGGTATTCAAAGTCCATGCTTCAGTTTGCATGTCAGAATTTTTTATGAAATGGAAGAGGATTTGAGAAGTCAAAATGTGCCCTAATTTTTCTTTCTGCAGAACTAATCATAATTTCTATGGCAAAATGAACCCCCTCATTTTGTTCCTTTGTAAATTAAATGTTTTAAGTGTTACCACTTTATTTCAATCAAGATGGCTTCAGGTGTGCCATTCTTTTGTCATAAGTAAGACTGTTAGCGCTCTAGTTGTTCGCTAGAACACTCTGGGACATTGTGTCATTGGGCTATACTTGGGCTACATCTGGGTGATATTTGGGCTACATTTGGGCTCTTTTGTCTCTGGTGGCCAGTTTGGGAGATTTATTTGTTATGAAGTTTCCTAATTTCCTGCAGTCTCCTCAGTAGGAAATACTTTCAGTTTTTTACTTTGGTTTCATCAAGAAGGCATTCAGATGTGTCACACATTTGCCATAAATTCTGAATGTTAGCACTCTAGTTGCTCATTAGATCACTGTAGTAAAGCTACTGCTCACCAGGGAAGTCTGCTGCTGGTATTCAAAGTGCATATTTCAGTCTGCATGTCAGAATTTTTTTATGAAACAGAAGAGGGTTTGAGAAGTCAAGATGTGCCCTAATTTTTCTTACTGCAGCACTAATCATAATTTCTATGGTAAAATGAAGCCCCTCATTTTGTTCCTTTGTCAATTAAATGTTTTAAGTGTTACCACTTTATTCCAATCAAGATGGCTTCAGGTGTGCCATACTTTTGTCATAAGTAAGACTGTTAGCGCTCTAGTTGTTCGTTAGAACACTCTGGGACATTCTGTCATTGGGCTATACTTGGGCTACATCTGGGTGATATTTGGGCTACATTTGGGCTCTTTTGTCTCTGGTGGCCATTTTGGGAGACTTATTTGTTATGATGTTTCCTAATTTCCTCATTTACTACAGTCTCCTCAGTAGGAAATACTTTCAGTTGCTGCAGAAAGAAAACTTAGGGCACATTTTGACTTCTCAAATCCTCTTGTATTTCATTAAAAAGTTCTGACATGCAGACTGAAACATGCACTTTGAATACCAGCAGCAGACTTCCCTGGTGAGCAGTAGCTTTGCTACAGTGATCTAATGAGGAACTAGAGTGCTACCATTCAGAATTTATGGCAAATGTGTCACATCTGAATGCCTTCTTGATGGAACCAAAGTAAACAAGCATTGAAAATGCAATAGGTCTCACCCTCGTTTAAGTTAAAGCAATTCTGTTTGTAATTAGGTGGCTTTTTAGCTTTGCTTTTATTAGTGTTTTCCAAAATTTCATGTACATAACATGCATATATGTATATGTATGCATGCATTTATATTTGTATTTATATAGATATGCAGATTATATATATGTTTATATATGTATGTATGTATATGTATATATACACATACATATATATAAATGCATATGCATATATGTGCATATGTGTGCGTGTAGAGAGAGGTAGAGAGAGGTAGAGAGGTAGAGGTGTAGAGGTAGAGACGTAGAGGTAGAGAGGTAGAGGTAGAGAGGTATAGATTAGTAGAGAGAGAGGTAGAGAAAGGTAGAGAGGTAGAGAGTAGAGGATGAGTAATAGAGAGTAGAGAGTAGAGAGAGAGTAGTAGAGAGTAGTAGAGAGAGTAGCAGAGAGTGAGTAGGAGAGAATAGTAGAGTGAGTACAAGAGAGTGAGTAGTAGAGAGTAGTAGTGAGTGAGAAGTAGAGAGTAGTAGAGAGTAGTAGAGAGTGAGTAGTAGAGGGAGTAGTAGAGAGTAGTAGAGAGTGAGTAGTAGAGAGTAGTAGAGAGTGAGTATTAGAGAGTGAGTAGTAGAGAGTAGTAGAGAGTGAGTAGTGGAGACTGAGTAGCAGAGAGAGAGTAGTAGAGAATGTGTAGTAGAGAATGAGTAGTAGAGTGAGTAGTAGAGAGTAGTAGGGAGAGTAGTAGAGAGTGAGTAATAGAGAGTAGTAGAGAGTGAGTAGTATAGAGTAGTAGAGAGTAGTAGAGAGAGAGTAGTAGAGAGTGAGTAGTAGAGAGTGAGTAGTAGAGAGTGAGTAGTAGAGAGTAGTAGAGAGTGAGTAGTAGAGAGTAGTACAGAGTGAGTAGTAGAGAGTGATTAGTAGAGAGTAGTGGAGTAGTAGAGAGTGAGTAGTAGAGAGTAGTAGAGAGTGAGTATTAGCGTGAGTAGTAGGGAGTAGTAGAGAGCGAGTAGTAGAGTGAGTAGTGGAGAGCAAAAAGTAGAAAGTGTGTAGTAGAGAGAGAGTAGTAGAGAGTAGTAGAGAGTGACTAGTAGAGAGTGAGTAGTAGAGAGAGTAGTAGAGAGTAGTAGAGTAGTAGAGAGTGAGTAGTAGAGAGTGAGTAGTAGAGAGTAGTAGAGAGTGAGTAGCAGAGAGAGTAGTGGAGAGTAGTATAGTGAGTAGTAGAGAGTGAGTAGTAGAGAGAGTAGTAGAGAGTGAGTGGTAGAGAGTAGTAGAGTGAGTAGTGGAGAGTAGTAGAGAGTGAGTAGTAGAGAGAGTAGTAGAGTGAGTAGTTGAGAGTCAATAGTAGAGAGTGAGTAGTAGAGAGTAGTAGAGAGTAGTAGAGTAGTAGAGAGTGAGTAGTAGAGAGTAGTAGAGTGAGTAGTAGAGAGCGAGTAGTAGAGAGAGAGTAGTAGAGAGTAGTAGAGAGTGAGTAGTAGAGTAGTAGAGAGTGAGTGGTAAAAAGTAGTAGAGAGTAGTAGAGAGTGAGCGGTAGAGAGTGAGTAGTAGAGAGTAGTAGTAGAGAGTAGTAGAGTACTAGAGAGTAGTAGATAGTGAGTAGTAGAGAGTGAGTAGTAGAAAGTAGTAGCGAGTGAGTAGTAGAGAGTGAGTAGTTTAATTTAAAAGGAACACAATGAGGAGGTTCATTTTGCCATAGAAATTATGATTAGTGAGGAAAAAAGAAAAATTAGGGCACATTTGGAGTGACTTCTCAAATCCTCTTCTATTTCATTAAAAATTCTGCCATGCAGACTGAAACATGCACTTTCTATACCAGCAGCAGACTTCCCTGGTGAGCAGTAGCTTTACTACAGTGATCTAATGAGAAACTAGAGTGCTACCATTCAGAATTTATTGAAAATGTGTGACACATCTGAATGCCTTCTTGATGGAATCAAAGTAAACAAGCATTGAAAATGCAATAGGTCTCGCCCTCGTTTAAGTTAAAGCAATTCTGTTTGTAATTAGGTGGCTTTTTAGCTTTGCTTGTATTAGAGTTTTTCAAACTTTCATATACATACCATGCATATGTATGCATATATGTATATGTTTGCATGAATTTATATTTATATAGATATGCAGATTATATTTATATGTTTATATATGTATATATATATATACACACATACATATATATAAATGCATATGCATATATATATGTGCATATGTGTGCATGTACAGAGAGTTAGAGAGGTAGAGGTGTATAGGTAGAGGTGTAGAGGTAGAGAGGTAGAGGTAGAGAGGTAGAGAGTAGTAGAGAGAGAGGTAGAGAGGTAGAGAGTAGAGAGCGAGTACTAGAGAGTAGAGAGTGAGTAGTAGAGAGTAGTAGAGAGTAGTAGAGAAAGTATCAGAGAGTGAGTAGTAGAGAGTAGTAGAGTGAGTAGTAGAGAGTGAGTAGTAGAGAGTGAGTAGTTGAGAGTAGTAGAGAGTGAGTAGTAGAGTGAGTAGTAGAAAGTAGTAGAGAGTAGTAGAGAGTAGTAGAGAGTGAGAAGTAGAGAGTGAGTAGTAGAGAGTAGTAGAGAGTGAGTAGCAGAGTGAGTAGTAGAGAGTAGTAGAGAGAGAGTAGTAGAGAGTGAGTAGTAGAGAGTAGTAGAGAGTGAGTAGTAGAGAGTGGTAGAGAGTAGTAGAGAGTGAGTAGTAGAGAGTGAGTAGTAGAGAGAGAGTAGTAGAGAGTAGTAGAGTAGTAGAGCGTGAGTAGTAGAGAGTGAGTAGTAGAGAGTAGTGGAGTAGTAGAGAGTAAGTAGTAGAGAGTAGTAGAGAGTGAGTATTAGAGTGAGTACTAGAGAGTAGTAGAGAGCGAGTAGTAGAGAGTGTGTAGTAGAGAATGAGTAGTAGAGAGTGAGTAGTAGAGAGTGAGAAGTAGAGAGAGTAGTAGAGAGTGAGAAGTAGAGAGAGTAGTAGAGTAGTAGAGAGTGAGTAGTAGAGTGAGTAGTAGAGAGTAGTTGAGAGCGAGTAGTAGAGAATCAGTAGTGGAGAGTGAGCAGTAGAGAGTAGTAGAGAGTGAGTAGTAGAGAGTGAGTAGTACAGAGTGAGTAGTAGAGAGTAGTACAGAGTGAGTAGTATAGAGTAGTAGAGTGAGTAGTAGAGAGTGAGTAGTAGAGAGAGCGTAGTAGAGAGTGTAGTAGAGAGGGAGTAGTAGAGAGTAGTAGAGAGTGAGTAGTAGAGTAGTAGAGAGTGAGTGGTAGAGAGTAGTAGAAAGTAGTAGAGTGAGTAGTAGAGAGTGAGTAGTAGAGAGTGAATAGTAGAGAGTAGTAGAGAGTGAGTAGTAGAGAGTAGTAGAGCATGAGTAGTAGAGAGTGAGTAGTAGAGAGTGAGTAGTAGAGAGTAGTAGCGAGTGAGTAGTAGAGAGTGAGTAGTAGAGTAGTAGAGAGTGAGTAGTTGAGAGTGAGTAGTAGAGAGTGAGTAGTAGAGAGTAGTAGAGTAGTAGAGAGTGAGTAGTAGAGTAGTAGAGAGTAGTCAGTCAGTGTCAGTCAATGTCAGTCAATGTCAGTCAGTCAGTGTCAGTCAGTCTGTCAGTGTCAGTCAATCAGTGTCAGTCAGTGTCAGTCAACCAGTGTCAGTCAGTCAGTGTCAGTCAGTGTCAATCAGTGTCAGTCAGTGTCAATCAGTCAGTGTCAGTCTGTCAGTGTCAATCAGTCAGTGTCAGCTAGAGCAGCTCTGCTGACCTGGTTCTCTGGCTCTAAAGCAGCTCTGCCGACCTGGTTCTCTCTCTCTAAAGCAGCTCTGCTGACCTGGTTTCTCTGGCTCTACAGCAGGTCTGCTGACCTGGTTCTCTGGCTCTAGAGCAGCTCTGCTGACCTAGTTCTTATGCTACAGAGCAGCTCTGCTGATCTAGTTCTCTGGCTCTACAACAGCTCTGCAGACCTGGTTCTCTGGCTCTAAAGCAGCTCCATTGACCCAGTTCTATGGCTCTGAAGCAGTTCTGCTGACATGGTTCACTGGCTCTATAGAAGCTCTGCTGACCTGGTTCTCTCCCTCTAAAGCAGCTCTACTGACCTGGTTTCTCTGGCTCTAGAGCAGCTCTGTTGACCTGGTTCTTAGGCTCTAGACCAGCTCTACTGACCTGGTTCTCTGGCTCTAAAGCAGCTCTGCTGACCTGGTTCTATGGCTCTAAAGCAGCTCTGCTGATTTGGTTCTCTGGCTCTAGAGTAGCTCTGCTGACCTGGTTCTCTGGCTCTAAAGCAGCTCTGCTGGCCTGGTTCTCTGGCTCTAAAGCAGCTCTGCTGACCTGGTTCTCTCCCTCTAAAGCAGCTCTGCTGACCTGGTTTCTCTAGCTCTACAGCAGCTCTGCTGACCTGGTTCTCTGACTCTAGAGCAGCTCTGCTGACCTAGTTCTTAGGCTCTAGAGCAGCTCTGCTGACCTGGTTCTCTGGCTCTACAGCAGCTCTGCTGACCTGGTTTTCTGCACTCACGACGCACGCACCCGACTTCGCGAAAATATTTTTAAAAATAATATAAATTTCTTATAAGTACAAATATATTATTTTGATGAATATCTTACATAATCTCTTGCCTTAATATGTATATTAAAGACACATACATATCATTTTGGAACATACATTTTTTTTGCAGGAGTCGCGCACCCAGCGTGCCCCAGCACGTATATGATGTCACGCGGGACCCGCAAGCATGCAAACATCTCGTACCGTAATGCGCATGTGTTGCGCATGCGCGGGAGCAGGAGTCGCAGACTGGTCGCATACCAATCGCGCATATCACGTGATATTAAATGTATATGATGTAACTGAAAAACACGCAGCCGTCGCACACCATACACGGATCCTTCATGACTTTTCTAAAATGGCGGCTAGAATGCGCGCACCCACCGTGATGTGTACACTTTGAGTGCGCGACTCCGAAAAAAATTGGAATTTGTTTTTTAAAGAAAATAATATAAATATATTAAAATAAAAAATGAAAACAAGAAAATTAATCAATATTTCAGTTTTAATTAAAAATTCTTTTTTTTGTGCAATTTTCAGAAAAATATATAATGTTATTTAATGAATAAAATATTTATAAATAGTTAAAAAACTGTAGAAAATCAGTACACAAAATAGATATAACTACTATCACACTTAAAAGTTAGCATTTAAAAAACCTTTGAAATTCACTGAAAAAAAACATAGGTTTCAGGGACGTTATAGTTAGAAATTAGCATTTAAAAAACCTTAGAAATTCACAGAATAAACCATGGGTTTCAGGGGTGTTATAGTTAGCTGCCCATTTCACTCGTACAAAACCATAGAAATTCCTCCGTTATAGTTAGTTCTGCTAACTATAACTCACGCGCCCGCAATGCACTGCTGATGATGTCACATATTGCATCATTCATGACATGGTCAGTGACATCACTGATGACATCACTGATGACATCTCAAATGACATCACTGATGACATCATCCACTTGACAATCCTATACACCACATCATACACTAGTATAACCTTTCATCACTCACTGTAAAATACAGACTACCATATTTGAAACCATTGACACACCAATACCAGTAACTACATACCCACTCACTGATTCCTAAGTCTACACACACAACCACCCATTCAACAACAGAATCATCTATACATGCAGTCATTAATTAATAGTAACAACACATGATACCTCTGTCACCATAAATCAAAAGGTCGATTTCTTAAAGTGGATTTTTATTTTCCACCTTGTACATGTAATATTCATGGACTATATTTCATCTTTTTCATCAAGATGTTTGTTGAATATTCCACATTCCGTTGTCCAAAAAAGTAGAATTCAGAATTGTCCTTGTCTTTTCATGTAAATATTGTTGATGCACATGATTGTCCAATTGTCGATTTGGTCTTTATTGTTAAGTGTTTCTAAATGTTTCTTGTAATTTGATTTAAAGTTGTACAGCACTGAACAGATCTTGATGAAAAAGATGAAATATAGCCCATGAATATTACATGTACAAGGTGGAAAATAAAAATCCACTTTAAGAAATCGACCTTTTGATTTATGGTGACAGAGGTATCATGTGTTGTTACTAGTCTTTAGATTCCAACCTCTGTTTACCTTAAATGAATCAATCCCCTGTTGTTTATATAGTCATTAATTAATAGAACGCTATCAAATGCACTTATACACATATATAGACATTGACACATCAGCAGTCATCTTAGTCGGTTATGCAGTCATCCTACTCACTCATGAAAAAAATGTATCGCACTTAAATTTACTCACACAATTATCCAACGACACCTCATTTATTCAAACACATAGTAACTTATTGTTAATATGTTAAAAAAGCACCATTACAATTATACACTCATTCATATATTTACTCTCACAATCACTGACTCTTACACAAACTTATTTATATACACCAACTCTCACATACAATGCCTTTTATTTTTTTACTTTGTTGAAGATGTACAACTAAAACATATATTCGCTCACCAACACACAAATAAATACACTCAGTCACCCAAACAGCTGTTTCCAGATGCACTCTTAAACCCATACACCTAGTCAATCAACCATTCACACATCTATGCATAGAGTTACACACACCCCATCCAACCACACACAAACTCAGTGTCCCATACAAATACTCACCCAACTAATCAATAACTAATATACACACTCATGTAGTTAGTGACCAACTGAGGCAGCATGTTATACAACAACAGAGACAGTGCTGCACACATTCACATAGTTTAGTTACTAATCCATGTATTAAGTGAGACACTTTTAATTACTCACTTAAAAAGACAGTCAGACAGCCACTAAATCCTCCATCCAGACAGTTATATATCCACTCAATCTTCAATACAGATTGGTATATTTATAATACATATTTAAATTTCAAACTAAACCACATTCAGTGGATGATGTCATCAGTGATGTCATCAGTGATGTCATTTGAGATGTTATCAGTGATGTCATCAGTGATGTCACTGACCATGTCATGAATGATGCAATATGTGACATCATCAGCAGTGCATTGCGGGCACGTGAGTTATAGTTAGCAGAACTAACTATAACGGAGGAATTTCTATGGTTTTGTACGAGTGAAATGGGCAGCTAACTATACCACCCCTGAAACCTATGGTTTTTTCTGTGAATTTCTAAGGTTTTTTAAATGCTAATTTCTAACTATAACGTCTCTGAAACCTATGTTTTTTTTTCAGTGAATATATATATATACACATATATATAGATATCGTCGAAATCCAACTGTTTCACGAAAGAATCACACTGCTTGATCTTCCGAAGTAGGAAACGGACACCAAACTTTGTGCTTAATGTATTTATTTTCCCGCAGTAAATGCCGCCATGACGCGTTTTGGGCCCGTAAGCCCTTGATCACATGACATAGATATATATACTTTAAAATATTTTACAAGATTTTCAAAATTTTAAAAGTTCACTAAACATTGACAATAACTTACTAATTTAAATTATCAAACGTATAAAAAAACATATATCAAACAAACCACTGCCTACTCTTAAAATTAATTTTGTCAACAGTCCCTTGAGGACCACTTACATTTTTGCGAATGGGTTACCACCTCCTAAGAGGTGGTGGTAAAATATTAATGTTTTTCAACAGAATTTCAGGACAAACATTAATACATACCAACACAATTTGGTTTTTTAAAGGGGCACCCTAAACACATCTCTTCCAAATTCTGAATCGCAACCCCAAATTGCAATTCTGCAGAATTGCCGTTAGGTGTTTGCAAATACAAAAAAAGATTTTTGAGATCACAAACAGCCCAATCCAGCGAATTGAGCCATTTCCACCATCAAAAATGCTTTGTAAATCTGGCCCATGGTTCCCAGTCTAGAGCACAGATTTTTCTCAGTCTCGTTAGGAAATGCCTCAAGACTATTTTATAGTCCACAATCAAATAGTCTTGAAACATTTATTAGCATCCTTGGGGTGGCCAACCACCATCCCACGTCACAGTACAGTGAACTAAAATGGTCCACACAGGAATGCATTGAGATAAATGAACGAAAGTCTGGGGTTTAGATGTTCAGGACCTAAATCTCAGTTGTACAAAACACATATCATTAATTAGTATTTAGTGCAGTTTTCAAGTTAGACAACTTCCTAGCTTGATACATCTTTTTTGTATCTGGCCCAGAGACAGCTTCAGCTGTCTCACCTGCCTCATGTAACCAAGACATTTCCTGAATAAAAAAATACATGCATAAATACACAGAGGAACTAAAGGCCCGATTACGCACTTGGCGATGTGGGAGCGGGCCGTAACGCCTCTGCTCCCAAACTGCTAAACAGGGCCACCACCTGCCCGCCAGATTATGAATGAAATCATGTTCAGGCGGCTGGTGTGGCAGTGCTATAAAAGGCTAAAATGTGAGCCTAAATGCTGCACTGCCGCGGGACCACCACAGCGCGTTTCAGCATGGCATGGACTGTGAAGTCCATACTGTGTTGGAACTGGGGGTGCATGCACACAGGGGGGCACAACATGTGCCTTCCTGCATACACCAACATGCATGGGGCAAGGGGAGCTCTGTAGGGCCTCCTTTGTTTCCTACCCACCAGCAGTTTCATCGAGTAAGAACCTCCATGAGACCGCTGGCAGTCAGGAAACTTGCAATATGCATGGCGATGTTGCAGCGGCACCGCCAGAATATTGTGAGCCCTACCCACCAGACCACCACCAGCAGAACGTAGTTCCATGACGGTTGAGGCAGTCCAATGGAAGTCCGACCACCTAAGTTGTAATAAGACAGTCGCACCACCGGTGCAGCGATGGCAAGACCACCACCGCCGCACCACCATGAGTTTGGTGGTCCTTGGACCGCCAAACTCATAATTAGGTCCTCTGAGACAGCCATAATAATCCATTGATCTGTTCAAACGTCATTGATATTGTTGCTTCCACCCACCACAGCCACCACTGTGAGTGCTTTCTTTTTAATCACAGATACATGTTTGCCTTTAAAAAACAGAAATTCAGCTCCACGCTGGTGGGAAAATACCCTTTTATTTTTTATTCATCCTTGTTTTTTCAAGTTATATTTTATGGTTACAGTAATTCAATGCTAATGGTGCCTTTCTTTACATAAATAAGAATCCCATTTTCTTGTGATATGCTATAAAAAACTTACCCTATTTTTGTCATGGTCCCCAATTTATGCATGCCTGGATTTGCTGACTATAGACGATATGCCTTTAACCTCTGCAAACAGTAGTAAATTGTGCAACCCTTCCAAAACCTGTTCTGTATACTGGAACTTCCTATTTAGCACATTTAACTTTCTTAGAAGTACATTGTAAATAGACATTCAAGTGCACTTGTGGCATGGAAAGTTAAATGTCAAATGTGGGCTGCAGTGTGAATTTATGAAAAAGTATATGTCTGCCATGAGAACTACTGTTCTCTGGCTTGCAGAAGATTGAATATGCTGTAGTGGCACATGGCAGTGAAATGTATTTTACATGTAAGAAAATAGTTTTTTATATTCATTCATTAAGTCACCGCTAAAGAGTGTCTGGTAAGCCGCAGTGTGCTAATAACCAAAAACGGCACACTAGATATTTGAGTTAGTGAGCCCTCACACTGAAATCAAAACCCAAAAGCTATTTCAATTTACAGGCTTGACTTTTCTTTAATAGACAAAGGTGGGGTTAAAATCTTTATTTTCCACCTCCATTTAGGAAAGAGCTAGAAACATACTTCAATGTTATTTGCTACCTAGGTTTTAAAATCTGACTTAAAGGTTAAATCAGATTTGTTATAACTTAAGCAGAAAATAACTTTGTAAAATTGTACTTTAGGCTGCCTGAGCAAGCCAGTTCTGCCACTCATTATAACTCCAGAGCTGGAAGACACATTCTTGGCTAGAAGAGATAACAACTCTGGCTCAGAGGACAATTACATGCCTCTGAGCCTAGGGAAAGATAATAGGTGTTAACACCTGCCTGCTTAGCAGGGAATAGCTATCTGGGAGTGGACAGGAGCAGTTCGCAGAACATAGGGCAGATTTATCACTATCTCTTTTGATTTGGAGTTACACGGGAGGGCTTCTCTTATTGATTCCTAGGTCTCTCCTAACAGCCAGACTCCAGTGGCAGTAGGAAGGAAAAACAGTTTTCACCCATTCAGGTAGGTGAGTGACTGAGAAATGGGAGTTGCTAAAAAGCTGAAGACAGGTCTGCCTGTTTACTGCTGGGTCCAGCCAAGAAGAAACAGGGGATACTGGGTAATTTTAGAAGAAGGTGAAGCTGCAAAAAGGGGAATATGCAAGAATAGTTAGGATTTGGGTGGTAGATTTTCTCCAATCACTAAATCTGGCATCTCAACCACCACCTACTCTCAAACATTCCTAGACCTGGGAAGTCTCCATCTGAAAAGGAAGACCCACTAGTAGAAGAATCCTGCCTTCTGACGCTTGAATCCTGATGGAAGGAGAGGAATCACACAAGAACTTAAGGGCTCCTGGATCCTTCAGGCTCCCAGGGAAAACAGCTATCCAACAGTAAAGTGATTGGCCTACTGTTGACCGGCTTCAGGGACACAAAATACAAACGGGCTACTTATCTGTCTAAAGAGGACTATACCCTACAAGAGACCAGGCTGGAGAGAGATCTGCTGCCCAGAACCCTGCCCTGAGGAACTAGGGACTACAGGACTGACCTGAAGAAGCTTTCCCAGCAGTTGGAGTCTTTGGGCCAGATTTAAAATTTAAAGGAAGGAAAATTGTTTGTCTGGGTAGTGGATGACATTAGGTCCACCAATGTGACACATTACTATCTGTCAAATTTAGAGATCACCACTGACCCATCAGTGATCTCTGTACCAAGATAGGAACTGCCATCATGGCAGTTCCTGCCAAGTTACAAAACATTTAACAAACTTTAAAAAAAAATGTTTTCCCTTGGTGTGTGTGTGTGTGTGGGGAGGGGGGCATTTTTTTTTATCTCACTCACCTTGGTAATGGTCTGACAGAAAAAAAGGGCATCACATTGTCCACTCTAATTAAGGCAGGCGCTGAAATGCACTTTACTTAATGATGAATAGTTTTGCTGAAAGTGAAACCCAATTTGCGCACATTATTGATTTTATGCTACATAGGTGGGAAAGTTTGTGGCTATTTCAATGGGAACTGTGCTGTCTGTAAATGGCAGTGTGCCACATCATCATGCTTGGATAATATATTTATTACGGGTGTTAGTTTTTAAACATAAACTGAGGACCATTCCTGCCCAGGCCTGATGGCAATGCTATTAGTGAACTAAAAAGGACATCAGAGAAATCTGTCCCATAGATGTAGGTGAGATTCTTAATATATATAGTACAAATGTTTAGTGCATTGGTTTTTAACCTGTGGTCCATGAAACCCTGGGGGTCTGTAAAGTCTAATCAGGGGGGTCTGTGACTGCTGAGAAAATTTAAATATATTTACAGATAAATAAAATGTATATAAATGAAGAAGCAAAAGTAAAATTTAACTTTGAAATGTTGTGTAAAAGTGAAGGAATCTGAAACTGGAGGATAAAAATTGAGGGGCTCATTAGGATGGCGGGCGGAGGCACCACCTAGGTGCTGGCGGTGACGGAAAATGTAATTTTCCACATGCCAGTTGCGGTCCTCATGCCCACCATATTACAATGGGCAAACTTAGCCCATTTCCCGCGGAGCGCAAAACCAGACTCCCAGTCCCCTGCACCCGGTCCCGACCACAATGGATCTAGCTCTACATGTCTTTCCGGTGCTGTACCTGATCCACTACCAGAAAGTAATGCACCATCGTGGACAACGCCGCAGGTACGCAATGACACAACTCTGCACACAACCAAAACACACAACTCCTGGGCTGATATACGGTTCCTGTCCACACCAGACAATCTGGTGGGGACAGGTACACATCCACAAGTGTACCCACATATGTCCTACCTGTCACTAAAGAACCCCTCCTCATCCAGGTCACCCATCAACTGCAAAATCAATGCAATCTAATGGTCACATCACCGCAGCGATGCAGAGGCAGGAAAACCTGCGCTCAATGTAGTAGGCAGGGCCAGCACAAGGCATGGGTAGTCCACAAAGATCATAGGGCCACACCTCCACCCTTCACACACAAGGCCCCCTACACACATTAGAGGATATGCTGTGTGTCCTTCCTGTGCCCCCCTGCACAATTAACCAGCCAGGTGTACCCAGACACTGCACCACACACACCAAATAATCAGGGAGCCTGTCTCAGAAGGCGGGGCTGAAGAGGAACAACCTGCACAGAAGCTCGGGGCCAGGGCAACCCTCCTCTCCACACCTACCCTCCACTCATGTCAAGCAAACTGAGTCCAATCCCAAAATGAACACTCACACTGCATATGAACATCCACTAAACTGTCCACACTGCCTGTCAAGCCACTCAGACACACCCCACACTGACACAGCCACATACACATACCAGATGTCAGCAACAATGGAGGACTATAAATGGAATAGCCAAACATGAGGTGGACAGTGCTGGAAAGCCATGGAGCAAGCCACAAAGCATGTGTTCAACACATGCAAGAGATGGAACATATCACAACACCCTTAGGCTATCACATCAGACATGGCTGGCACAGTGAGTGAAATTAAACCACAGTGACAGCTGTGCAACAACTCAGAGAGACAGCAAGGCAAGCCATGCCTAGGCACAGGGATGATATGAAGTGTCTGGAGTCAAACAGTGATCAGCCACACAGCTGTCACAACTTACTTGACATGTATATGTCATCAGAACAACCCACATGGCTCATTGTCACACTCCATGACTGTCAAACACAGGTTGGATCCTTCACACATAACCCTCCTCCCCCCACCTCACACCTGCAACACTCAACACCAGTGTTAAACACAGAGAATGCTGTAAATAATGTCCTGGGAGTACACTGACAAACAATCACACTCCCTGGGGTGCATACACAAACATCACACACACACTCAGGGATGCCAGAACCAATGTTGGCACAAAACTATAGCCAAACACAAACCTCACAAACAACATACACAGAAGTACAAAAAGCCCATATATGGCCAGCCAAACAGTTGAAAGGCAATGGGACCCCAGACAGAACAGGAGTAAACAACATTGTCACTCTGGACCAATGCACAGACACCATACCCCAACACAAACAAGAAGTGCATCGTCTCAAAACAATAATGGACACAAACTGGGATCAATGGGACAATAAGCTAACACAGACAGACATACCACACCACCCATCAAGTCAACATGGTATCATAGTGTACCACATGCATGCACATGCACAATCCTGACAAGTGACAGAACAAAAATAGGAGGTCAAACCACCAAGGTGCACTCAAAACAAGCTCAGGAACAACAGTCCTCCTAACTGCATGTGACAGACACACAAGTAATGCACACTACACTTGCAACACACATCTGAATGTATCACAATGCAGACACAACTCACACACAATGGCATACAAATAGAACATCACACACAGAATATCTACCAGCTGAAAGATCCAACACAGGCCAAACACTGCACACATCCACATCAAACACACAACAGATGCACATGCCAATCCCTCACATTGCTAACACAGCTGGACATCAGGGGATGCACACCAGGCAAGTACAATGCAACATACACTCACAGCACTGCATGCACAACAAGCAGTGTGTGCACACCAACCAAACCAGTAGCACAAATATCTGAGTGCCACACCATGAACCCTCACAACACAAATCAGCACAGCACACAGACAACATCACACTCAGGAAGGGAAGCAGTACCTCAGCAAACACACATACAGCTAACCTAACACCCACAGATTCACCACACAGGGACATCCAGGTGCAAACAACATGACCAGAGGACTGTGCAGCACAAACAGTTACACTGCACATGAGCAAAACTGACTGCAAACAAGTACAAGAAAATCTCACATAACTAATTTGGAAACTGTCCTCAGTGGCACATTGGTCCTGTGCACAGATCAGCACCACAAAGCATAGTGTAACAAATGAAGTGGTGGAGAGGCACACACACTGGCAAACCAAGGGGATCGCTGACATGAGAGTGAAGTGGTGTGTACGTCAGCAGTGGACAGGTCAGGAGTGTACTATATAGGGGTGGGCGACAATTTCCGTTCCGCTCCCGGAAATTGCGACAATTCGACATTTCCGCGTTCCGACCGGAACGCGGAAATGCTGAATTGTCGCAATTTCCGGGAGGGAACGGAAATTGTTGCCTGGCCAAGCACTTACAGATATAAATAAAGCAGGGGCCCGAGTGGAAGCTCAAATTCAGTAACGCTTTATCAGCACAAAACATTCGGGAGCTAGGTCGAGGCTGGGCAGGTGTGCTTTTCTCCCCATATCTACTGTCAAAAATTAGCTGTGGTCCTTACCTGTCCTTGATGAAGCTCTGTGCAGCCATGACTTTATCGAGCGCAATCCCCGTGTAGTTCCTGACACCAGGAGGTTCTGTCTCCTCGTCTGCTGCTCTGATCGGTCTCTGGCCCGCGGTGTCTCTGGCCCACGGCATGTGAACTGCATGGAAGCCCCGCCCCACACACCAGCGGTGGGCAACGTCTTCCGCCCTTTCCCCCACTACGATGGACAGCTGACTCGAGGGACCCCAGGGACGTCGGCGCCGTGGCTGGCAACGTACACAAACTGTAGCGGGCGGCAGCGGCAGGCCGGAAGCACCAATTTCCGCGATCACGGAAATATCGCGTGATCGCGGAAATTGCGTGCATTCTCGCGAGAATCGGCGGAAGTGCCTTCCGCCAATTCTGCCCACCTCTAGTACTATACACTAATACATGGATGAGTCACTCACAATGGGTAGGCATCAGAAGCACAGATAGAGGATTGTATAACTCCACATCCCACATACCATACTGGAGACAAAAATGGCTCAAGTCAAAGCAATGCATGAGAAAACACACCCACAATGTCAGTGTGGCTGAGCAGGTCTGCACAGTGAGCACAAACAGTGACAAGACACATGGCTGAACAACAAAACACAACACAGACTTCCCAGTCACACACTCTGCATACTCACAACTGGCAGCAACAACAAGTAGGTGTCCCCCAGGAATGCAAGGACACACCAAACACTGCTGAGTGCACAACCTACAACTCCCACATGGCACACAATCACAAGCACAGGGCTGACAAATCAAACTAACAGGCACTCAGGTCCTGGGTGACATGTGTGCATTTGCCATTGCATGGGCACACACACATCAACACTACTGACAAAGTCACCCCCTTCACACTACACACTTCATGACCACCAAAATGCACACATTGAAATGCACCCATGTGACTAGGATGACAGGTCATCACAAGATGACCATACACCAACACTGCTGTCCACACATCAAGAAAGATCACACAGACATGATGGACCATGGACAGCCTGCCTGCAATCCTGTGGATAGAATCCCCCTCTGTGCTGACAGTGCATCCAGACATGACATGTGTACAACTTAGCAAACCTGACCATAAAATGATTAGGATAACAGTAGGTCATCACAAACAACCATCATCGCACCCCCAAGCCTCAGCGTCAAGAAGAACTGAAGTGCCTGTCACCTCTGCAGAACACCGATAAAGTGAAACAAGCCATTGGCAATGTTAAAGTGGCACACAGAGCATGTGTCACATTAAACCATACCCACACAGCTAACCCTTTATTTAGCAAGGACACTGACAAAGCAGACAACAGGAGTAACTGTCTTTAATACATAGTACAGAGATAGGCATCAAAAGTAGACAAGAGCAAGACCAGTGGCCAGTTCACAGTTCAAAGTAGGCACATGTGTGCATGAGAACCTGCACAGGGAATGGGCAAACAAAGCAATAAACAGAAACGCCATTGACCAGTACAAAGTGCAAAGTAGGTACATGAGAATCTGCACAGGGAATGGGCAAACACAGTAATAAACAGCAAGGCCAGTGGCCAGTACAAAGTGCAATGTAGATACATGAGAATCTGCACAGGGAATGGACAAACACAGTAATAGTCAGCAAGTCCAATGGCCAGTGCAAAGTGCTAAGTAGGTACATGAGAACCTGCACAGGGAATGGGCAAACACAGTAATAAACAGCAAGGCCATTGGCCAGTGACAAGTGCAAAGTAGGTACATGAGAACCTGCACAGGGAATGGGCATCCTAACTGATGAACAGAAAGGTCAGTGGCCAGTACAAAGTATAACAAAGTACATATGTGCATGAGAAACTGCACAGGGAATGGGCATTAACAGTGATGAACAGCAATGCCAGTACCAGTCTACAGTTCCAAGTAGGCACATGTGTGCGTGAGAGGCTACACAGGGAATGGGTGAGACTGTACACTGCTATGGTCAGCAACACAGTTAGAGGGGTACAAATGGGCAGTCCAGGCACCGCTGTGGGAGAGACAGGTGTGTGAGGGGGACTTTGACTCAGACTTGGCTGTCAGTCAGACTTGGAGGGGGCTGAGTGTCGGGGCCAGTTGTAGGACTGGACCTGGGAGAGAGAGGACCAGCTGAGGTAGAGGCATCAGTGGCTTTGGGAGCTGGAGGGCTGCTTGGACCGGGTGGTGTGGTGGCATGTGGAGGTGGAGTCATGCTGCCATGAGACACAGTGTGGGAGGGAGAATGTGGAGGGGTGCATTTCCCCTTCTTGGGGACTCGATAGGGAATGGTAAGTGGGGCAGGCAGCACAGGCACACTCTTCGCCAATGCTGCATTAGGTGCAACTGGTGGGCCTCCCTCTGGGGACCTGCTGGACCCAGAGGTACTCTTGGCCTGGCCTTGCCTTTTCCCTTCCATCACCTGTTGAACAGGTGAACCCCCTACAGTGACCTCCTTTACCTGCTTCACAGGGGTCTGGATGGGAATTGAGGTTGTGGGTGAATCTGTTTCAGAGGTCTTTTTCTGTGGACTCTTAGCAGGCACCAGCTTCACAGCAGACACAGGAACTGACTGATTTTCTTTGCAAGATGCTTTTGGGACAGGAGTTTCCTTGCCTGGGGATGCCTTTGAGGCATGTCACCCTGAGGCCTGCTTCTTGGCTTGATGCCCCTGAGTGTCACCTGAAGGACTTTTGCGGTTGTGCTCTGGGGTGGCTTTGGTTTGATTGGGGGAGGGTGTCTGCGCTCTGGCATGCTTGGGCTGCTTCTGTTGGGTGCTGCGTGTGGTGTATCTTGAGCCTGAGGTCTGAGGTGTGTGGTCAATCTCGTCAGATGTAGCCACTGGGCAGGGGGGTGGCCAAAGGGACTGGAGCTGGACTCTGAGCCTGTAACATCTGAATGGCTGCCTTCACTGTGGAGGACAAAGACTGGACAGTCCTGTGTACCCCACCCACGTCTGAATGAATGCCCTCCATGAAGGCAACTACCTGTGCCAACTTCTTGTCATGGTCTAGGAAGGCATTAGGGAGAGTTGTCTGACCCACACACAGTAGGCGCAAAAGGTCCACAGCCTCAATTCTGAGGGCAGCAGGGTAGACAGGGGCAGGGGCAGGGGTGCCTGGGGGAAAGGACACTCTTCCCTTCATACTATTGCAAGCACTTGTAGCACTAGTGGAAGTAGGTGAGAGGGTGGGCAGTGGATGCTGTGTGGTGGAAGAGGAGGCAGAGTTCCCGCTCCCTGTGCCCGCCAACATAGAGGAGTCACCGCTGGCATCAGATGACATTGAGGTTGGTGTCTCTGGCTGTGAATCCTCAAGCAGACTCCTTTCCTTCTCCGAAGCGTTGGTCACATCAGTGTCAGTGGGCTCGTGTGTAGCAGTCGTGCCTGATGCCTCACCATTGGTGTCCGTCCCCTGTCCTTCTGTGCCCACGGTAGATGCTGCAAGAGACAGAGACGTAGGTTCAGTTTAGGGCCATTCACACAAACATCATATGCAAGCAAAGCACAAAACAAGATGATGATACCCCCATGTTGCACACCACCCTGTGCAGTAACAATGTGCAACCTTAATTCCAAAGTCAAAAATTGCATGTTATCATGCAGACTTGGCATAAGTGACTTATGTGATGCCCACACAGCCAAATAGCCTGCCCGTGCCTCCATGTAACCAGACATACAGATTCCTCTGAGCATACCTAGGGCCCTGAGGGGGGGGAGATGTACCTCCCAACATGTTGTCACAGTCACATCTGGAGTCAGCATAAGGGGACAACACAGATACAGACTCCAAAATATCAGTTCACAATACCCATAAGCTCATGCCATCCATAATGTCGTACTTTGGGGCAAAACTACAGTTGCACATTGGTGTCAGATGTGTAGTTCTTACAATTTTGAGGTCAGGCACTGCACACATTGATGAAAGCACACTCAGATGAGGCACACTGCTGTTCCCTGACTCCCCCAATGCAGCCGATGCCATAAGGCCACAACTCAGAATGCAATGTCAAGGGCCATTACTTCAATGACATGAGAAAGTACATCTAGGGAAAATGCATGACAGCTGCACCCAACACAGAGGCCACTTACAAGCCATTACATCACACTAGCAACATCACAGAGCTCAGCACTGGCTCAGGCTTGGAATACATGCAGTCACTCACAACCAAAGTCACCCTTACCAGAATACTCACTCACAGCTTGCTGCTGATGGTCCTTCAAAAGTGCATCCAGCTCAGGCTATGTCACAGCTAAGATGCGGGCCATTAGTGGTGTCATGCTCCTGTGCGCCAACCTGCCAGTTCGAGGGAGCAGCCCCAGCGTCATGTCTGCCCCGTTTTTGCTCAGCCGGAAGATGTCATCCCACCTCTTGTGACAGTGTGTGTGCCGTCGGTTAGAGACACCCAGAGCCCGCACCTTGCGTGCAATGGCCCTCTAGGCAGTTTAGCACACAAAGCCACACTCTCAGGCACATACTGCAGCAGATCAACTTCATGTGTGCACTCCCTGCATGCTCACTTCCACTATGAAACACTTACCATGACATCTGGAGCCATACTATGTGAGCACCTCCTCCAGCAGGACGTCCAGCTCCTCTGTGGTGAAGGGACGGGCCCTGACGTTCTCAGTCCTCTCCATCACTGGGTCCAGGAGACAGGGGCAGCAGCAGTTGGTGGTGAGGAATGTCAGGCAGCAGTGTCTGGAGACAGGAGCAGCAGCAGTTGGTGGTGAGGAGTGTCAGGCAGCAGTGTCTGGAGACAGGAGCAGCAGCAGTTGGTGGTGAGGTGTGTTAGGCAGCAGTGTCTGGAGATAGGAGAAGCAGCAGTTGGTGGTGAGGAGTGTCAGGCAGCAGTGTCTGGAGACAGGAGCAGCAGCAGTTGGTGGTGAAGAGTGTCAGGCAGCAGTGTCTGGAAGCAGTGGAAAAGTGAGTCTCTCTTTCACACACATATACCCCCCTAGGGTAATTTCAGTGGTTCAAAGCTGCTGCAATTGGTGTTCCAGGTCAGCTTTTTTCAAATGCATCCAATGACCGACCCAGCAGTGGCAGAGCACGCCTACCGTGATTTTCAAAATTGCATTAGGCTACCACGATTGTGGTTCCCATTGGCTATAAGGGCATGGGCATTGGTGATGACACACCACAGGGGCCAGGCAGTCGCTACTTTGGTTTGGCTGCTTGATATTGGTGCCCATAGCCGTGATTATGTTGGTGGAGTACACCAACAGTCATTTCCCAATGTGTGAATCACTACCGCGATTGCGGTGGGCATTGGCGGTGGCACACCACAGGGGCCAGGCGGTCGCTACTGCGCTCATGCATCTTTCAATTGCATCCAATGACCGGCCTGCGGTGTCGGAGCACGCCTACCGTGATTTTCAAAACTGCATTAGGCTTCCGCAATTGCGGTTCCCATTGGCTGTAAGGGCATGGGCATTGGTGATGACACACCGCAGGGGCCAGGCAGTCGCTACTTTGATTTGGCTGCTTGATATTGGTGCCCATAGCCGTGATTGTGTTGGCGGAGCACACCAACAGTTATTTCCCAATGTGTGAATCACTACCGCGATTGCGGTGGGCATTGGCGGTGGCACACCGCAGGGGCCAGGCGGTCGCTACCGCGATGTGTCTGATATCCATTGCTGCCAATGACCGTGATTTGAGTGGCGGAGCACGTTAACAGCACCTATGGGCACATCATGCTGTTCTAGTTTGTTTTGCTCATGCACATACTTAATCTTAATGCACAGACTGTGCTCATTGTGTTGTTGATGTGTGCCCTGTTCGACTTACGCAAGAAGGTGTGGCAGGTACAGCAGCTACGTAGGAGCCAGTAGTGTTGCTGTTTCACACATATGCTGTAAGAACTACTGTAAGTGGTGGTTATGCAAGATGTGGACATATACCTTTGGGCATTCAAATAGTCAGATTTTGTTTAGGAGGTACTCACTGTGTGAACAGTGGACAAGTGTACGACTAGTGTAGCTGAAGGTGTCCCTACATGTAAGTTGTGATGTAAGCTTAACTGTGATGCCAGTCATTGTTTGCGTTGTATCAGTCAAAACATAAGATGTTGTACACATGGCATGGTGGATTGCAATGACATGTGTCCCCTTTCCTCTCACCTAGGAGGCGACCAAATGTGCATCGTCCCTTCGCAGTGCTGGCGGACATGGAGGATGAGGATGTCATACGGAAATTCCGTCTGGATCGACCCTCCCTACAAGACCTATGTGCTCTGTTGGAGCCCCACCTGCAGCCTCGCCGAACATATCCGACTGCTTTGACACCCACGTATAAGGTGATGGCAGCCCTGAATTTCTTTGCTGCTGGTTCATTCCAGTACACAGTGTCCACCACAGGTGGGATGTCGCAACCTATGTTCAGCATGGTGCTACATGATGTCCTGTCCGCTATGATGACCTACAGGGACAGATACATCTATTTCCACAAGAAGGCATGAATTGGCGGCTGTTAAGGGTGAGTTGCATGCTCTTGGGCATATCCCTAATGTTGTTGGTGCCATTGACTGCATACATGTTGGCCTGGTTCCACCACAGGCATGTGAGCACATCTACAGGAACAGGAAACATTTCCATTCCATCAATGTGCAAGTGGTGTGCCAGGCGGATATGGTCCTCTCAAACGTCTGCATTGTGCCACAGCTGATGGCTAATCTGCTTCCAGAGCATGCATGGATTGTGAGTGAGTACGCAGAGTCAAGGAGTGTGCTGTTGGTGTGACATGCTGTCCTCTGCCACAGTTACATCACCTAATCGGTCTGTGTATCTCACACCTAGGTGACTCTGCATATCCTAACCAGCCTTGGTTGCTGAGCCCACTGCATAATCCCAGGACCCCGGCTGAAGTACGCTACAATGATGCCCATGGAAGGACACGTCGTGTGGTGGAGCGTACTTTTGGTCTCCCGAAGTCATGGTTTCGCTGCCTGGACTAGACCAGAGGTGCACTGATGTACTCGCCCAAAAAGGTGTGTCAGATCGCAGTTGCATGCTGCATGCTCCACAGCCTGGCCTTGCGCAAGGAGATCCCCCTGCTCCTGGACTCTGATGAGCAGCTGAGGGCCCCGCCTGCAAACACAACCATGTCCAGTGATGAGGATAGTGGAGAAAAGGAAGATGTCGACCTGCGTCAACAGCTCATCAATCGCTACTTCCCTTGAAGGTGAGTGAAAACGTATAACATGGCCATTGTCTGCTGATGTTCTTGTTGGTGAAAAGGCCTAGGATGGCTTTGTGACTGCTACCTGTTGTTTGCTCTGTGCTGGCTGCTAATGTTTCTGGGACAGAGTAGTTATGCACAGCTACAGGATGTCTATGTCGGTACTATTGCTCATTGTAATGTGTGCAGATTGGAGTACCTTGATGACAAGTGTTGTGTAATGGCTCTAATGTCACCGCCTGACAATTGAATATTGTTCTCTTGTTTTTTCCTAGGTTCGTTTTCAGCCTGTCCTTGACTGCAAACAATCCGTGCTCCTGGTACATTGTAATCATGGTCAACATTGTACATTCTGTGATAAACATGCAGCAGACACGAATACATAAGTGTGTAAGGAGTGTTTATTTACAATGGGTATATGTGACAGGGAAGTGAATATTTACATAAAGGTGAATAGTGAATCAATGAGTTGTCAGTGATGGAAGATGAGACAATCGAGTAGTCACCACATTGATGTGGTGACCCAGTCCAACAGACAGATGCCATTAACATGGCAGTGTGGGGAAGGACAGTCAGTCAACAAAGTCAATGGCTAGGTGAAGAGGGGTGCCATCATATCTGGATTCTTGACTGGCATTTGTCAGGTGCTTTGCCAAGGGATCCTCCCTGGGATTTCTTCGGACGGCCCCTTGATCATTTGGCAAGGGGGGCCTCTGCTGCGGGCATGTGGGATCTGAGGACTCCCCCCTCTCTGTGGCTGCAGTGAGGTTGGGGAACTGTCATTCTATGGGCCACCGGAGGGAGGTGGAGGTGTTGTTTGGCCCGTAGGCCTGCCTCTCAGAACCGTCACTAGCTGGCCCAAGAGGTCCACGATTTGGCCCATGTGGGTGTCTATGGACCTCAGCAGCAGGCAGAGCTCACGAGAATCTTCCTGAGCCTGGCCCGTTTGTCCCTCGGCTCGTTCATTGGCCCCAGGGACTCTGGTGATGTTGGGCAGGGCTTCGGTCCCAGTGTCTGGTTGTGTTCGACTCCCACTTGCTCTCCCACCTGCCCTGCTGTCACGGACCTGTTTCCTAGCCACTCTACGCACCCACCTACTCTCCCTGCCCTCCTCAGTTGGTGAGGTGGGGTGGTCATCCTCTGGGGCAAGGAGAGTGTTGCAGGCAGCGTCGTTGTTGTTGCTGATGTGGTGACGGGGGGGACAGTGGGGTCCTGAGACCTGTTGCGCCCTGGCATGCCAGATGGGCCGGCTTCTTGCTCCGCATCCTCAAAATCCAGGGAGTCATCATCAAAGAGTCCATGTTCCGGGGGTGGAGACTGGCTCTGCAGGTTGGTGTGGTCATCCTCTGAAGTCAGCTCTTGGTCACCTGTGGGACAGAGGGGAAATGGTCATTTGCGTGTACCCCTCGAGCTTGGTGTTACATGTATTCATTTACAGGTTATGCACCACAGAGTTTACTAGTTCTCACATTGTATGTCTGCACAGTACTGTGCATCATGACATGATGGGGAGGTACATACATTACTTTTCCATGGTGTGACATGACAATGGATACCATGCGCCACATGCAGATTTTGTGATTACGAGGACATGTTGTCATCTAACGACTAGCAGCACAACGACTTGATGTGAAGCATCTTTGCTGATTACTCTGCCTGGCAGACCGTACATCTGAGCATGAACAAGCCATTGTTATCTCATGCATACCTTTGTCATGTCATGTGCATTGCTTTATTTGTTCTACAGACCATGCTTGCTTTGTTTTCATATGGTCCTTCAAGCTCTGCCCCCATGTAACTTACAGATAGCATTCAGTGCTGTGCATGATTGTGCCCTGAATTTATTCTACATGTGATTTTTTGAGTCACACTTTGGTTGCTGTGACAGTTACATACACTTAGCTGTCTGCACACTGTGAGTGGCAATTGGATCTGTGTCAATTTTGGTGGGATGTGAGGGCTGGTGTTGTCATATGGCTCCATGCTTTTTGTGAGGAATGGTGGGGTGCATACTAGGGGTGGGCGGAATTCGCGTAATCGCGTTGCGCAAATCTCCGCGAAACGGCAAAAAATCTCCGCGAACACGCAGAAATTCCGCAAACACGTGGAATTGCTTGTTCGCGATACTTTTTTCCTGTTCGCGATCGCTGTTTGCGTGCTCGGGGTGAAATATCTCGCGAACACGCATATTGAGAACGCAAACAAGCAAAAAATTTCGCGAAGTCGCGGAACGCAAATTTTTGGGCAATTTCGCGTTCTCCGCGGAACGCGAAATTACCCAAATTCCGCAAATTCCGCAAATTCCGCGAACGGAACGGAATTTACCGCCCAGGCCTAGTGCATACACTGTCTATTTACCTGTTGTCACGTGTTGGTGGAATTTCTGACACATCTCTCTGGGTGTGTGTTTGAGTGCTCCATCCTGCTCAGGGGTGGTACAGGGGGCCTGGTGGGAGTTGTACTGCAGGTCTCCCACCCCCAAACATCCCTCCCTGGGAAAATGGTTACCTACCTGTAAGTTTGTTTGTTATAATACAATGGCTGCCACATGCTTCTGGGGGGGGGGGTGGAGTGCTACATCCTGCTCATGGGTGGGACAGGGGGCCTGGTGGGAGTTGTGGGGCAGGCCTCCCACCCCCAAACAGCCCTCCCTAGGAAGATGGCTACCTACTTGTAAGTTTGGTTGTTGTAATACAATGGCTGCCACATGCTTCTGGGGTGGGGTGGAGTGCTCCATCTTTCTGAGCTGTGGCACAAGGGGGCCTGGTGGGAGTTGTAGTGCTGGCTTCCTGTACACATGCAACCCTGGGAATGTTGCTGGCTACCTTTGGGGTGATTCAGATGTAGTGAATGTTACATCTGTGAGACCTGTGTTGGGTATTGTGGTGCAGATGAATGGAACTGGGCCTAGGAGGTGTAGCTTTGTAGTCGTGCAAGACAGTACTCAGCAGTGTAATGGTATATATTTGCTTTGTACTTACCAGACTGCACCCCCCGGCTATTCCTGTGAGACCCTCTGGATGCAGTCTGGCAAGCACCTTCTCCTCCCATGCAGTGAATGTTCTTGGTGGAATGGGAGGGCCATCGCCAGTCATCTGAGCCAGCTGAAGGTTCTTGTTGTTCCTCTCTTTCACCTTGCTCTTGAGGTCATGCCACCGCCTCACGATCTCCTTCTTGGTGCGTGGGGTGGTCCCTACTGCATTGACCTTGTTGACTATCCTTGTCCACATTTGTGCTCTGTTGGCTACTGGTGTCTTTTGGACCAGGGTACCAAACAATTGTGGTTCTACTCTGATTATCTCATCTACCATGACTGATAACTCACTCTCAGTGAATTTGGGCATTTTCCTTTGTGCCATGGTGTGTGATGTGCAAATGGTTTGAGGTGCAGTTGTAAGGGTGGTGGGGGTGTTGTAGGTGGTGTGTGTGTGTGTTGTTGTGCTGATGAGATGTGTGGTGTTTGCCTATCAAATTTGCTGCAGGGTTTATTTCCTTCAGGGCTGGAGTAGTGCAAAGGATTCTGGTTAGGAAAGAAGCTGGTTTTATACTCAGCTATGTGGGTGTGTCAAAATGGAGTATTGCTGTCAGGTGTATAGTGTGGGTTGTCCTGGGATTTGTATTTTTTAAGTTGCCATGGGGGTGTGTCTTTGGGGTGTGTTAGGTGTTTTGGGGAGCAGAGCTAGTTTGATGTGTGCTCTTGGTGGTCTTGTTGTGTGATTTTTTTGTCGACCGCCATATTTGTCATGGAGCGTCCGTGGTGGTGGCTATGCAACAGCCCTTCCGCCGGATCTCCCATTCATCTCTGTTTACGATCGCGGCGGTTGGAAACAGCGGATCGTCCCGCTGTCACCTCAATGGAATCCTAATTTTACGTGCGGTCGCTCTGCTGGCCTCGCGGCAGTTTTGTGTATTTCTTCCGTGAATCTGACCGCCGTGAACAGATTTTCACCAGCTCAGCCCGCTACCGGTGGTCTTTCGTGGCGTCGTTAGGGGTGGGCGGTATTTGCATTGTCGCGCAACGCAAAGCTCTGTGAAATGGTAAAAAATCTCCGCGAGCACGCAGAAATTCCGCGAACATGCGGAATTGCTTGTTCGGGATGCTTTTTTCCTGTTAGCGAACGCTGTTTGCGTGCTCGGGGGGAAATATCTTGCGAACACGCATTTTGAGAACACGAACAAGCAAAAAATTCTGCGAAGCCGCTGAATGCAGAATTTGGGCAATTCGATGTTCTCTGCGGAACGCCAAATTACCCAAATTCTGCAAATTCAGCGAGCAGAACGGAATTTACCGCCCAGGCCTAGGCATCATTCCACCGCGGTCTGAATTTTTGTGCGGTTGATCCTAAGCGGACCGCCGGTTTTGCCGCAGTACCAGCGGACTGTTGATTTCCGCTACCACGGCGGTCAGGGTGGTTTTCCAACCGCCATTCGAATAGACCCCTAAGGTAGTAGCCTCATATTAACTTGTGGGAGTAGTACATCAAACTGAAGACACTATGAACGATGAGTGGCAGCAATTGAACGTAGAAAATCTTTAACCTTCCTATTAAAATGTTGATTTTGTTTTATATTTGTGAATTAAATATAATATGTAATATTTTGTGTATTTCTTTGACAAATGTATGTTTCTGATTATTTTGTACATTGTTTTGTTGTTCATATTTTTGAAAATGCTTAGGCTGGGGTCCCCAGTAATGACTCAGTGGGGGTCTCTGTGTTCCAATATTGATTCAGTGGGGGTCCCCAGGTTCAGGTAATGATTAAGGGTCCTATTAGTCAGGTCCGCCCGCCATCCTAGCGTGAACGGGACCACCCACCTGCCATGCCATGATCATGATGCGACTGCCACCATGGTGTTCGCATCTGGCATTTTAAGATTGCGACGGGTGCTGCTGGCTGCAGCACCCGCCGCAATGGTAAAATGCCATGTTGCGCATTTCCATGAACAACGTGGCAGGCACCGTGCGGTGCCTGCCACCTTGTGCATGGACATGTAGGGGGATACCTATGGTATCCCCCAAATGCCCCCCTGCACCCCACACCCCCGGGGGCCCGCAACGGGACACTAAAGCGAATCCCCGCCAGCCTTTCCATGGCTGCATAGCCGCCATGGAAAGGCCTTGAAATCTCAACATCATAATATGGATTAATATGGATAGGGGTGCCTGCTGCACCATGTATGAGCCCCAACTCTGCCCAGCCAGCAATCGTAACGATTGCCAAACGGCGGACAGACTTTCCATCCGCCGCGATACCCACCGCCATCGTAATATGGCGGTGGGTAATTCACGTTATGATGGCGTGACGGCCAGTGGTGGCGATCGTTACCCCATCGTAATCAGCCCCTAAGTGTGGGTTCACAGAAGTAAAAAGGTTAAAAGCCACAGGTTTAGACTATCAAATTATAAAAAAATGTTTGTTTATAGAGCAGAAATGTTGAAATCACATATTTGAAGCTGCTCTTGTGATAATGAAGAAAACTTTGACTCTGTATAATAAAATATATGCCTAGGATCACACAATTTGAGACCAGTTTACAGGCCAAATGCATAACAGTTGGATCGTGTAGATTATTCAGTCAGTAGGCCTGCAGGTCTGGTAAAATTTTTAGGATTTTTTGGGGCCTGCTATCCAGTCTGTGTGAGGGAAGGTTACATTGATGCATTTGTCTCTGCTTTATACACTGATGGGCACACTTTATATTTCAGCCCAGATTTACTACCATTTTGCATCATGGTTGCACCACTTTTTGGCACAGCTTCAGCAAAAAATGTTAGTTCTTTTTTACTGACTCAATTCAAGGGCCGCCTTGCGTAGCCTGATAAAGAAAATATAATTCAATGCAGCCCCTTCTGCTGTGTTGCATTACACTTCATCTGGGAGGCATTCCATTGATGGAGCATGGGTGTTTCAAGGCATCCATGGATTTTGTCACATTTCCATATTTACTAAAACTCGGGTGTTTCAAGGCATCCATCCATGGATTTTGGCACATTTCCATATTCAGTAAAAGCTAGTAAACCTGGTGTCATGTAGTTTCCACCAATCAGTAGGAACTGCACGTTTACGGACGACATAAAATTAGTATGGTGCCAGACAGATTCCATGCACCCCCATAGGATATGTTGTCCCATAGACAAGCTAGTTTGCCGTGCCACCATTAGCTCCCGAAACCTAAACAGGGAGCTAACAGTTCTGGCAACCATTGAACATGACAACTCTGTTCCCTCAGGAACCATGATGACCAACTTCAAACGTTCGCTTTGTCGCTCGTGCTTTTCTATTGCTCAGAGAAATATACAAATAATCTACAAAAGAACACTTCCAATATTTATTGAATTGATCACTGATACAACATTGACTCCTATAACATCGAACTACAAAAATATCGAGTTAATAATATCATATACAAAAATATCGACACCCAATACACAAAACAGAAATAACACAAACATTGACAAAAAAATATTGTTTCAACAAATCTTGATGACAAAAATATCGACAACAAAAATAAACAACACAAAAATATTGATAACATTAAAATAAAATGAAACACAACAAAAACATCAATATAAATAATATTGACAACACAAACATTGATGAAATACATATACAGTATACCAAAAAATAACATTAAACATACAAAATAAATCATTTTAAATAATTTAATAAAATAACATATTCCAAACATTTTAAACATGCCCCAAAAAAATTACAAAATGAATACCATTTAATAAAACAAATACACTAAAAATCTAAAAATAAATAAATAAACAAACAATACAACATAAAAATAAATCCAAAAATAAACAAACATAAATATATCTCATACATAAATAAATAAATTACATTTATCTACATATACATTTAAATAACAATAATAAACAAAATAAAGACCAACATTAAATAAACATAATAAATCTAAAACAAATTAAAAGGTAACTGCTAAAAAATTCAAAAAGCTATCTCGACCAATAAATTTAAACTACACCAACACAAATCAATAGAAAACTCTAATTGATTAAATAAACACTATAAAAACAATCAAATATTTAACATAAAATTTACCATATAACAGCTAACACGGAAGAAGAATGAACCTTTATGAGTCAGAAAACAGAACAAAAGAGAACTACACAAACAACTATTCTGAAAATCTCTCATTAAAGGGAAGAACAAAACTTTGTAACTAAATAAAATTGCCTTAAAAATAAAATTTACTAAAACTATAACATGTTTTCCTTTATATGTCACAAATTAAACTTCACTAAACATCCACCTAGAAAATTCAATACAAAGATTTACGTTCACACCTACAATAAAATCAACATTACAAGAAATATTAAACAAAGTATGTATATCACTTAGCCAACAAATAAAGTAAAGGATATCTACTACAGCTTCTACAAAAGTCAACAAAACCGCAATATCAACAAAAGAAACTTCATCAAATAAAAATAGTAAGTATATATTATTTTTATAAAAAAATAAAAATTGTCTAAATAATCAAAATAATCAAATTAACTAAAACTATAACGTTTTCTTTTGTTTCACAGATTACACTTCACTGAAACTCCACCTAAAAAACTCAAAACAAGGATTAACTTCGAAAACAAGGACAAAATCAACAAAGTAAGTATATAAATTAACCAACAAATAGAGCAAACCAATTTCAAACAATAAATTAAATAGTAAAGCAAAATATAACTAACAAATACTTTTCTCTTCGTAGCTTCTACAAACTTCAACATAAAACAACATCAATGAAATAAACTTCATCAACTAAAAATAGAAACTATTTCTTTCTCAAATAAAAAAATAGAAACTAAATAAACAAAATAATCAAATTAAAGGTAACACTTTAATAAAAATAAAATTTTGCTTTTAAACTACCATAAAAAAATATACCATGACCATCAATAAAATATCCAACAAGAAGATTAAAGCAAGACAAATGTTTGTTAATTTTCAAATTGACAATTGTACAAATATGTTTACTATTTAATACCATATTAATAAATAAATAAAAATTTATATACACATATATTCACAGATAGACAAAAAAAATGGCAGAAGGAGCAAAATTCATCACATCACAAAAGGGAAAACTACTTTTGTGCTACATGGGCTACACTTACGCCCCCCCAAAAAAAACTGGAAACAAAACCCATTGGAAATGTTGTAAATACTACTCCAATTCTTGCTATGGGAGAGCCACAACAGTAGAAACAAATGTAGTTAATGTCAGGGAACACAACCACCCCCCCAATGTAACAGAAATTGAGGTCAGAGATGCTCTAGAAACAATCAGAGAAGCAAGCACCAGCTTCCAACAGACCATCACCCAAATAAAAAAAACGTATTAACTAGGGTCTATGAACATGTCACAGGACAACTACCATCCATCCCAACTCTAAATAGACTAATAGCCTGAAATAAAAGAGCTACTGCTCAAACACCACCCACCCCCAAACTTTTGCAGAAATAGAAATCTTACCGGAATACACTGTCACCCACAATGATGAGAAATTCATTCTTCATGACATTAACAGTCATGATAAACAATTTATCATTTTTGCTACCAACAAAAACATACAAAAAATTTAAAAAACGAGAAACGTGGATGATAGATGGCAAATTCAAAGATTGCCCAAGCCTTTTTACCATCTATATACCAGGCCTGAGCGTAGTCCACAGAGTTTTACTAAGCGGAACTCCTCGAAGTTACAAAAATCTCTGTGAAATTCCGTGAGTGGCGGAGTGCAGTGCGAACTGCAGTTTGTGCTGGTATTGTTGCCGCTCGGGTAGAAATTCTACCTGAAGAGCAGCTCATGCTTGCGAACTTACTGTTCGCGATCACGAGTCGGGAAAAAACTCCGCTGCACATCGCAAAGCGGAGTTTTCTGCACTCTGCAAGCTCCGCGGAGTGCAGAAAACTCTGCAAACTCCGTGAACGGAGCAAAGTTCACTCCCCAGTTCTACTATATACCATCCACGGCAAATATGAAGACCCTAACATTCCCTTCATATGTGCACTACTCCCTAATGAGCAAAATACCACCTACATAGAGCTCCTTACAATAATAAAACAACACATCAAGAACTACTTTCCACAAAAAATATTCATTGACTTTGAACAAGCAATGATTCAGTCAATTTAAAAAATATACCCACAATACAAGGATGTTATTATCACTTCAACCGAAGTATCTGGAGACACCTACAAAAATCTACTTTAAGGGCCAGATTATGATCTCGTTAGGAAGGCTCTTGACGGGTACCAGAACAGGCGAATCCAATTTGGCGCCTATGTTTCCGACCGAGTCGTCACCAGCTCCAAACGGCCAAGTACAATGCGAAGATCTCGTCAGCGTTGACCAAATCGTTTCCGTAACCCAATCCTGACTCATTCGCAGACAAATTGTGCCACGCAATGGAGCCGGATTCCGACCGAGTGAGTACGATGCATAATTTGGTCAGCTGTATCGCCTTGGTCTCTACGAGACAAAACGGCTGTTGGAATCCGACTTCGGGGGACCATAGAAGGCCCCCCTTCACCTGGAGCACTTTGAATCGGTCACAGGGGGTGCCCATGGGTCCCCCAATCCATGCATGCACAATATGGCGGCGGGCAATATGGGGTGCCCACCACAGGGTGTACGCTCCCCCCCTTTTGCTATGGCTGCATCGTACTCATTGGGTCGGACTCGCACAGCGCAATTTGCTTTGAAAGCCCTCCAGATCAGATTCGTACAGAGGGCCTTCTTAGCGAGATCGTAATTTGGCCCCAAGTATAAATCACGCTACCAATAGCAACTTTGCCTATCAAATAAAAAAATGTATAGCCCTGGCCTATGTACCAAAAACTGAAGTAGCCAAAAACTATAACATACTTCTTGAAAGCCCTTTCTACCAAGCAAACAAAACAAAACTAACTCCCTTCCTAGACTACTTTGAAGACACTTTGAAGACACTTGGGTGGGAATGCTACGTAGGTCAGGTCAGGGCACCGTAGACAACCAAAGTTCCAAATCCCCTGGTGGAACTTCTACGATAGCACTCTAGCTCAAAAAGCTAAAACTAATATCGCAGTGGAAGGATGGCACAATGCCTTCCAAGCCACAATAGGAAGAGGACAGGCAACTAAGGGTGGGCGGAATTTGCATAGTTGCACTACGCATAGCTCCGCAAAACGGTAAAAAATCTCCGCGAGCAGGCCGAGTTCCATGAAGATGCGGAATTGCTTGTTCCGCCTGTTCACGATGCATTTTTCCTGTTCGCGAACGCTGTTTGCGTAGTCAGGGGGAAACAACTTGCGAACTTGCAAATGCGGTCACCAATTGGCGCGGCCATCTTCTTTCACTTGTCCCGCCCGCTCGCGATGCGTGTTTCCTCTTCGAGAACGCGGGTGCATCCGAATGACGTGTTCGCGATCGAACACACTCGTGGGATCGCGCGGCCAGCTACCAAAATCTCATGGTGCACGCGAACAGATAGGAAAGCTTGCCGGCGAACGCAGGGATCCCAGTAAGTCACTCTTGCACGCGCGAACACGCATTTTGAAAGCGCAAACAAGGGAAAAATTCTGCGATGCCGCAGATCACTGAATTTCTAGCAATACTCTGTTCTCCGCGGAACACGGAATTGCCCAAATTCCACAAATTCCGCAAGCGGAATGGAATTTACCGCCCAGGCCTAACCAACCTTGCACAAACTAATAGAAGCCATAAAAAAGAACAGAGCTACCAAGAGCTAAGGCTAGAGCAATCCCTAACTAAGGGGCTGATTACGATGTCAGTTCTAGGCACCTCCGTGGTGCTGGCAGTGGCGGAAAACGTCTGTTTCCTCACTCCTGTGACGGTCCTCGCGTCTGCCATATTACAATGGGCAAAGCTAGCCCATTTCCCATCCACCGTGGAGTTTCAGGATCCGCCAGAATTTTCCTTCGCAACGGTGGAGGAGGGAGCCAATAGAGAAAGACCGCAATGCGGAATGAAGTTACGACCGCCGGACAAATCACGATGCCTCAAACAGCCCATCAGAATGCAGCAGAGAAACCAGCCACTCGAAGACGGGTGGAAGAACAACTGGGGAGATAAAAACTTGAATCCGGGGAACCTCCACACGTTCCAGACCACCATGGATCCAGCTCTACAAGCCCTTCTACTGCAGTACCTGATCCACTACCAGCAGATAAGACGCCGCCGCTGTCAACAATGCAGGTAAATAAATAACACATCTCCAAATACAACCACAACACACAACTGTTGTGCTGAAATACGTTGCCTGTCTACATCAGACACCCTGGTTGGGAAAGGAACATATCCCCCAGTGTACTTACACATGTCCTGCTTGCTAAAAATTGACACCTCTTTATCGGGGTCACCCATCAACATAGAAATCACTGCAAGGTACCGGTCATGTCACTGCAGCGGTGAAGCCGCGGGAAAACCTGCCCACATGTATTAGGCAGGGCCAGGCAAGGGCAGTGTGGGCAGCTGTGGCTCTCGTAACCACATGGGGCCCCGCATCAGTTGGTCACAGCCCACAGCACACTTCTCACATTAATTTCTGCCCACGCTGTGTGCTCCTCTTGTGCCCCCCATCCATGCACTATTTAACAGCCATGTGTGGTTCGACCTCGCACCTCCCACTTCAAAGGGAAAGGCAGACTGTCTGGGAAGGTGGGAGTGAAGATTAACACCCTGCACAGAAGGTCCGGGGCGGGGTGGAGAAAACAACAAACAACAGCCACACTGTCTCTGTTGCTCACGAGATTGCCTCATTTATTGCCTTGGTCGCAATCACTGCGAGGCCTAAGGAAGGGCCCCCCTACCCTGGATCTTGCACCACTAAACAATTGCTGCGAGGCCCAAGAGAGGGCCCCCTTCACTGGGCATTGCAGGGGTATACCATGGCTGTGTTACGCCAAATGCAAATTAGGGGGACCTCTCCCATCCCCTTTCTACCCAGGGCCCCAAAAATCCTAGGACCGGCCCTTGTAGTAGGAGTCCAGGCAGGGCCAGTGCTAGTCATGGGCAGTGTGGGCAGCTGTCCAGGGCCGCGCATCCAGGTTATCAGCATGGGGTCACGCACTGATTGTGTGTCCTGTCGTTTCCCTGCCCATCTAAACACAAGAAAGGTGTCTCCTTGCAACTAGACACCATGGGAGGGGTACCCTCCACGGGCCTCCCAGGGATGGTGCCTGGAGGCCTAGTGGAGGGAGACCATTCAGAGACATTGCGGGACTCCCAGTGTCCAGCATTTTAGCTCCCCCACATTTTTAACTCTTAGCCTACAAGCAATTCTCACACCTATCCACTGAAGATATGAGAATTGCTTGTGGGCTTAAAGTAAAAAATGGGTGGCGCCAAAATGCTGGACACTGGGCATCCCGCAATGTCTCTGAATGGTCTCCCTGCAAGGGGTCAACTATGTAAATTAGAGGGACCTCGCAAATTCCCTTTAGGACCAAGCCCCATGAAATCCTATAACCGGCCCGGGGTCCAGGACATAATCCCACACAAGCAAGGCCAACATCACAGCATCCACACCACATGTAACATAAAAGAAGCACCACTCAGCACAACACATCTGCAGCAAGAAGTCATGTGCAGATACACTGTCTACAGTGACATCTCCTTAAGATCATCACCAATTAAATAGAAACATGAGTGCGTGGTGAGGCAAGAGTCCCTCCAAAATGACTAAAGTCATCATTGCACACAAATAAGGGTCAGTCCACATACAATGTGAAACAGAGGAGGGTAGACCAAGTAGTGTGTGTATGTGAACTTCCCAGTAGTCCACCAAGGTGTTGGAATGAGTCAGTGAGCCCAGGTAGATGACACAGCATATTACACACAACTGCGACACAATCACACATCACCACAGCCCCCAAGCAGACATTGATAGGTCCATCACATACAATGGCAGACCATATCACACAATGACAGCCCATACCATGCAACACAGAACAACATTTCTGACTCATACAGAAAACTCAAAGTAAGCACCACTGTGCATTTCACCTACAAGTGTAGTGCTGAAATAAATTACATCATGTGAGTATGTCTAGGACATCAGCAACACTGACTACACTGCCAACTCACAGAACACCCACACACCATCACTCCACCTCAACAAAGGGAGCACCAACTGCTAAGTAGTGAATGAATGCCAAAGTGTCAGGAAAAGTCCATCTTGACAGCAGGAAACTCAGACCTGACATTCAGGACAACCCTCCTCCTCACACCTGCCTTCCACTCATGTGAATCAAAGTGGGTGAATTAAGAAATGAAGGGTCACTCTGCAGATTAACAACCATGGAACTGTTCACACAAGTCACTCAGACATAACACACACTAAAACTTAGCCACATACACACCATAAGCCAGCAGGAATGTATGACAATAAATAGACAAGCCTAAAGTGGAGTACACAGTGCAGGAAAAACATGGAGCAAGCCACATAGCATTTGTACATGACATGCAAGAGGAGGAACATATCACACTACACTTAGACCATCAAATCAGACATTGGTGGCACCATGATTGAAATTGAACTAAAGTAACATCTGTGAAATATCTCTAGGATACAGCAATGCAAGCTATGCATTGGCCCAGGAATGATAGGAAGTGTCAGAAGCCAAACAGTGACCAGCCATACATCTGTGTCAAATACATTGACATGTGTTGGCCGCCAGCACAACGCCCATTGCTCTTTGTCACACTTCCTGACTGTCAAACCCAAGTATGACAGTATGACCTTCACACATACCCCCTCATCTACCCATCTCACACCTGCACTACTCAACACCTGTGAGAAACACAGATAAAGGTGCAAATACGGTCCTGTGAGTTTCCTGATAACCAACCATATCTACAAATGTCAGAATCCCACTCAGGGATGTCTGGACCAATGCTGATCAAAAACCAATAGCCAAACACAAATCTCATAAAAAAACATCCAAAGAAGTCCAAAAAGCTCAGCTATGTGCAGGCAAACAGTGGATAGGCAATGTGAACCTAGACAGAACAGGAATACACAACATTTTCACTCTGGGCACATGCACAGACACCATACCCCAACCCAATCAAAAAATGCATTATCAAATGCCTATCCTGAACACTAACTGTGATAGAACAAATCTGCTAACACAGACATAGGCAGTACACCAGTTACCAAGTGAGCATGGTGTCTATGTGTAGCACAAGCATGCACATGCACACTCCTGACAAGTGACAGGTCAAATATAGGAGGGCATAGGACAATTGTGCACTCAAAAGAAGCTCATGAACAAGAATCCACATTGCTGCATGTGACATTCACACAAGAAATGCACACTACAAATTCAACACACGTCTGAATGTATGACAATGCACAAACTACACACACACAATGTCATGCAAATAGAACATCACACACACATGCACCTGTCAGTAGAAAGAGCCACCACAGGCCAAGCACTGCATCCATAACAACAAATACAAAACATATGCACATACCAATTCATCACATAGCAAACTCAGCTGGACATCAGGGAGATGCACACCAGGCAAGTACACGGCAACATACACTGACAGCAGTGCATGCACAGAAAGCAGTGTGTGAACACCAACAAAACCAGTATCACACATATCTGAGTGCTCTACCATGAACTTCCACACCACAAATCATCACAGGCCATAGATCACATCACACTCAGGAAGGGTAGCAGTACCTCAGCAAACAGACATACACCGTAGCTATCACCCACAGGTGCACAACTCAGTAAAACCCAGATGCATCCAGCATGACTAGAGGACTGTGCTGGTCAAACATATGCACTGCACATGAGCAACCATGACTGCAATCAAGTAGAAGAAAATACCACATAACACATTGTGAAACTGTCCTGAGTGGCACATTGGTCCTGTACACAGATCATCCTCCCACAGTATAGTGTCACGCTATGAAGTGGTGGAGAGGGTCACACACTGGCAAGGCATGGGGTGAAAGATATTAGACTGATGTGGTGTGGACATCAGTATTGGACAGGTGAGGAGTGTACAGTGCAAAAACACATAGAGGAGTAACTCACAATGTGTAGTCATCAAATGCACCTATAGGGGATGGTATGACTCTTCATACCACATACTTGTCCCAAAAATGTGTCAAGTGACAGCAATGTATGAGAAAAGTCACATATAATGTACATTTGCCTGAGCAGGTCAGCACAGTGAGCACAAACTTAAACAAGAGCCATGGCTGATCAACAAAACACAACACAGACATTGCAGTGACACACTCTGCATACTCACAACTGACAGTGACATCAAGTAGGTGTACCCCAGGATTGCAAGGTCACACTGATACAGCACAGTTCTCAACCTACAAGTCCTACATGTGCCCATAATTTGAAGCACATGTCTGATAATGTAAACAAACAAGCACTCATTACCTGGATCATACATGTGTGTTGGTGTCATGTGCAGGGGCACATACTCCTCAACACTTCTGACAATGACAGGCCAATCACACTGTATGACTACACAAGTGCACACAATCAAATGTACCCATGTGACTATGAAGACAGGCCTACACAAGATGACTGCACAGCTACACTGCTGTTCACACATCAAGAAAGATCCCACAGATATGACGGACCCTGTCCACCCCGCAAGTTATCCTGTGGATAGAATTTACTTCTGTTGTGGTACTGCATCCGAATATTACATGTCTACAAAAATGAAGACCTAACAATAGAATGATTAGGATAAGAGTAGATCATCACAGACAACGATAATTGCACCATCAAGCCTCAGAGTCAAGAAGCACAAAATTGCCTGTAACCTCTGGCAACCTCTGAAAAAGTAAATCAATTAATTGCCAATGTGAATCTAGCATGCAGAGCATGTGTCACATGAACATATACACATACATTAAACTTTTTCATTAGCAAGGGCAGCGACAAAGCACACAACATGAGCTACAGTCTTTATTACAAAATCTCTGGATAGGCATCAAAAGTGCAAAACAGCAAGACCATTGGCCAGTACAATTTTCTAGTCCCCACATGTGTGCATGAGAACTTGCACATCAAACGGGTAACACAGTCCACTCTCATGGGATTCACCACAGCTCAGGGGCTTCAAATGGGCAGTCTAGGCACCGCTGTGGGAGAAATTGTGTGGGGAGGGGGACTTGGCTTCAACTTTTGCTTTAAGTTGACCTGGGAGGTAGCTGATTGTTGGGGCCAGTTGGAGGACTGGACTTGGGAGGGAGAGAACTGGCTGAGATAGAGGAATCCATGGCTGTGGGAGCCTGAGGGCTGCTTGGACCAGGTGGAGTGGTGGCATGGGGAGGTGGAGACATGCTGCGTGGAGTCACAGTGGCTGAGGGTGAATATTGAGGGCTGGGTCTCAACTGTTTGGGGATCCGATAGCCCACAAGTGTCCTGTCTGGAGTAGGAAGTGAGGTGGGCACAACAGCCTCACTCTTCCCCAATAGTGTAGTAGGTACAGGTGGCTCTCCCTGTCTGGATTTGCTGGACCTGGTGGTACACTGGGGGTGACCTTGTCTCTTCCCCTGCATCCCCTGTTGTCGAGGTAAACCCCCCACTTTGCTCGCTTGTCCCTGCTTTACAGGGGTGTGGGTGGGAGTCGATGTTTTGGGTGAATCTGCCTTTGGAATGTGTTTGGGATTAGTTGTGGCAGGCACCAGGTTCACAGCACAGAGGGCAAGTGTTTGTGGGTCTTTGGGATCAGGTGTGGGGATGGGAGTGCCCTCAGATGGTGATGATTTTGATGGATGTGATGTTGATGCCTGCTTTTTGGCCTGATGCCCCTGAGTGTCATGTGATGGGCTTTTTGTTTTGAGCTCATGTGTGCCCGTTTTGTGTTGTGGTGATGGTGTCTGTGGTCTGGTATGCTTAGAGTGCTGCTGTTGTGTGCTGTGTGTGGATGACTGGGTGCATGAGGGCTTTGGCGTGTGTGCACTCTCGTCAGGTGGTACCACTGGCAGGGTGGTTGCTAAAGGGACAGGAGCTGGACTGGGAGCTTGGGACTACTGAATGGCTACCGTCACTGTGGAGGAAAAAGACTGGACAGTTCGGTGTAGGCCACCCACGTCAGAATGAATGCCCTCCATGAACGCAACAACCTTTGCTAACTTGTTGCCATGATCCTGGAGGGCATTCAGGAAAGCAGTCTGACCCACACACAGCTGGCGCACAATGTCTACCGCCTCCACACTGAGGGCAGCAGGGGAGACAGGGGCAGGGGAACGGTGCCTGGGGGAAGGAGACTCTACCCTTCCTAGGGCTGCGTGCACAGAAATCATTTGGGGGAGCATCCGGGAGGGTGGGCACTGGACGAGGTGTGGTGGAAGAAGATGCAGATCTTGAACTCCCTGTGCCGACCAACACCGAGGAGTTTGGCTGTGGGGCCTCTGCTGCAGGCTCAGCGGTGTCTGAGGAATCATTGTCTTGCAGCTCACCCCTCTCCGTGGCTGCAGCTGAGGTTGTGGGAGCATCAGCAGGCTGGCCACCGGAGGGGGGTTGAGCCGTCATTTGAGCAGCATGTCTGTCCCTCAGAACACCCACAAGATGGCCCATGAGATCCACAAGTTGACCTATATGTGTGTCCATGGACCTCAGCAGCAGGCGGAGCTCACACACTTCTTCGACACCCTGGCCCATCTGTACCTGGTTCTGTTCATATGCACCAAGGTCTCTTGCAACGGTGGCCAGGGCTTCTGTCTCAGTGTCCTCCTCTGATTGTCCCCCAGTTGCCTTCCCACCTGCCCTGCTGACACAGACCTGTGACGTTGGGACTCAAAGCACCCGCACACTCTCTCTGGAATCCTCAGATTGTGTGGTGGTGTTAGTAACCACGGAGGCAGGGAGATTGTTGCAGGCAGCAGTGGTTATGGTGGAGGTGGCTGCCACACAGGTCATTGTAGCAGGGGTCAGTGCTGTTGTTATCCCTGTGGTGGTAGGGACAATGAGGCCCTGAGACATAGTGTGCCCTGGCAGTCCTGTGGTACCAGGTTGTTGCTCCTCATCTGAGAAACGTAGGGAATCTGCATCAGAGAGTTCACGTTCCGGGGGGAGACAGGCTCTGCTGGTTGGAGTGTTTTCAGCTACAGTTGCTTGTGGATCTCCTGTTGAACAGAGATTAAATTGTCAGTTAAGTGCACTCCACAAGCTTGGTGTTAGACATTTGTATGTTACATTTGATACACCACACATTTTACACTGCAATCACTTGGTATGGCTGAAAGATAATGGGCATCATGACATGATGTTGAGGTACATACATGTGCCACGTACAGATTGTGGGATTACAAGGACATGTCATCATCTACCAACTTGGTGCACATCAACTTTTGATAATGCGTCATTTTTATTTACTCTTTATGGAATCAGTTTCAGTTATGCAAAAGCTAGCCATTTGAATGTTCCAAATCTTCTTTCATATCATGTACTTTTGTTTGTCAGATTAACCATGCATGTTTTGGGTTCATTTGGACCTTCATGCTCGGACACCATGGCACTTACACATTGCATTATGTGCTGTGCATGATTGTGCCCTGAATTTCTTTCACATGTGACTTGGTGAGCCAAAGTGTAATTTCTGTGACAGTTACGTGCGCAAAGCTGGCTGCACACTGGATATCACTTTTGAATCTATGACGAGTTGGCTGACATGTGAGGGATGATGTGGTCATGTGGCTCCATGAATTTTGAGAAGGCTGACAGGGTGCATCCACTGTCTACCTACCTGTTAGGTAACACAGTGGAGGGGTAATGGCTCCCACATGGCTGTGGGTGTGGGGAGTGTTCCATCGTGCTGAGCTGTGGGACATGGGGGCCTGGTGGGAGTTGTAGTGCTGACTGACTATCTACAAACCCCCCTCCATGTTGAAAAGGCTACCTCCTTCGGAAGTGGAGAAGAGTAAGGGAATAGGTTACACATGGCTCTTGGGTGGGGTGAGTGTTCCATCCAGCTCAGGGGTGAGACAAGAGAGCATCAGAAGGATACCTACCTGTAAGTTTGAGGAGAGCAATGAAATGGCTGCCACATGGTTATGGGTGGGGGGAGTGTTCCATCATGCTCAGCTGTGGGACAAGGGGACCTGGTGGGAGTTGTACTGCTGGCTGACTATCCACAAACCCACCTCCCTGTTAAGATGGCTACTTACCTGTTAGGTGAAGGTGAGTAATGGAATGGCTGCCACATGGTCCTGGGTGGGTCGGGTGTTCCATCCAGCTCAGGGGTGAGACAAGAGAGCATGAGGAGGCTACCTACCTGTATGTTTGAGGAGAGCAATGAAATGGCTACAAATGGTTGTGGGGAGTGCTCCATCTTGATCAGCTGTGGGACAAGGGGGCTTGGTGGGAGTTGTAGTGCTGGCTTCCCACCCACAAACACCCCTCCCTGTTAGGATGACTACCTACATGTTAGGTGAAGGTGAGCAATGGAATGGCTGCCACATGGTTGTTTGTGGGGGGAGTGCTCCATCTTGCTCAGCTGTGGGACAAGGGGGCTTGGTGGGAGTTGTAGTGCTGGCTTCCTACCCACAAACACCCCTCCCTGTTAAGATGGCTACCTACGGGTTAGGTGAAGGTGAGCAATGGAATGGCTGCCGCATGGTTGTTTGTGGGGGGAGTGTTCCATCTTGCTCAGCTGTGGGACAAGGGGGCTTGGTGGGAGTTGTTGAGCTGGATTCCTACCCACAAACACCCCTCCCTGTTAAGATGGCTACCTACCTGTTGGGCGAAGGTGAGCAATGGAATGGCTGCCACATGGGTTTGTGTGGGGGAAGTGTTCCATCTTGCTCAGCTGTGGGAAAAGGGTGTCTGGTGGGAGTTGTAGTGCTGGCTTCCTAGCCACAAACAACCCTCTCTGTTAAGATGGCTACCTACCTGTTAGGTGAAGGTGAGCAATGGAATGGCTGCTACATGGTTGTGGGTGTGTGGAGTGGTCCATCTTGCTGAACTGTGGGACAAGGGGCCTGGTGGGAGTTGTAGTGCTGGCTGACTATCCACAAACCCACTTCCCTGTTAAGATGGCTACTTACCTGTTAGGTGAAGGTGAGCAATAGAATGGCTGCCACATGGTCCTGGGTGGATCGGGTGTTCCATATTGCTCAGCTGTGGGACAAGGGTGCCTGGTGGAAGTTGTATTGCTGGCTTCCTAGCCACAAACACCCCTCCATGTTAAGATGGATACCTACCTGTTAGGTGAGGGTGAGCAATGGAATGGCTGCCACATGGTTGTGGGTGTGGGGAGTGTTCCATCTTGCTCAGCTGTGGGACAAGGGTGCCTGGTGGGAGTTGTAGTGCTGGCTTCCTAGCCACAAACACCCCTCCCTGTTAATATGGCTACCTACCTGTTAGGTGAAGATGAGCAACGTGCTCAGCTATGGGACAAGGGGGCCTGCTGGGAGTTGTAGTGCTGGCTGACTATCCACAAACCCACCTCCCTGTTAAGATGGCTACTTACCTGTTGGGCGAAGGTGAGCAATGGAATGGCTGCCACATGGGTTTGTGAGGGGGAAGTGTTCCATCTTGCTCAGCTGTGGGACAAGGGTGTCTGGTGGGAGTTGTAGTGCTGGCGTCCTAGCCACAAACAACCCTCTCTGTTAAGATGGCTACCTACCTGTTAGGTGAAGGTGAGCAATGGAATGGCTGCTACATGGTTGTGGGTGTGTGGAGTGGTCCATCTTGCTGAACTGTGGGACAAGGGGCCTGGTGGGAGTTGTAGTGCTGGCTGACTATCCACAAACCCACTTCCCTGTTAAGATGGCTACTTACCTGTTAGGTGAAGGTGAGCAATAGAATGGCTGCCACATGGTCCTGGGTGGATCGGGTGTTCCATCTTGCTCAGCTGTGGGACAAGGGTGCCTGGTGGAAGTTGTAGTGCTGGCTTCCTAGCCACAAACACCCCTCCATGTTAAGATGGCTACCTACCTGTTAGGTGAGGGTGAGCAATGGAATGGCTGCTACATGGTTGTGGGTGTGTGGAGTGGTCCATCTTGCTGAACTGTGGGACAAGGGGCCTGGTGGGAGTTGTAGTGCTGACTGACTATCCACAAACCCACTTCCCTGTTAAGATGGCTACTTACCTGTTAGGTGAAGGTGAGCAATAGAATGGCTGCCACATGGTCCTGGGTGGATTGGGATGTTCCATCTTGCTCAGCTGTGGGACAAGGGTGCCTGGTGGAAGTTGTAGTGCTGGCTTCCTAGCCACAAACACCCCTCCATGTTAAGATGGCTACCTACCTGTTAGGTGAGGGTGAGCAATGGAATGGCTGCCACATGGTTGTGGGTGTGGGGAGTGTTCCTTCTTGCTCAGCTGTGGGACAAGGGTGCCTGGTGGGAGTTGTAGTGCTGGCTTCCTGGCCACAAACACCCCTCCCTGTTAATATGGCTACCTACCTGTTAGGTGAAGATGAGCAACGTGCTCAGCTATGGGACAAGGGGGCCTGCTGGGAGTGCTGGCTGACTATCCACAAACCCACCTCCCTGTTAAGATGGCTACCTACCTGTTGGGCGAAGGTGAGCAATGGAATGGCTGCCACATGGGTTTGTGTGGGGGAAGTGTTCCATCTTGCTCAGCTGTGGGACAAGGGTGTCTGGTGGGAGTTGTAGTGCTGGCGTCCTAGCCACAAACAACCCTCTCTGTTAAGATGGCTACCTACCTGTTAGGTGAAGGTGAGCAATGGAATGGCTGCTACATGGTTGTGGGTGTGTGGAGTGGTCCATCTTGCTGAACTGTGGGACAAGGGGCCTGGTGGGAGTTGTAGTGCTGGCTTCCTAGCCACAAACACCCCTCCGTGTTAAGATGGCTACCTACCTGTTAGGTGAAGGTGTCCAATGGAATGGCTGCCACATGGTTGTTTGTGTGGGGAGTGCTTCATCTTGCTCAGCTGTGGAACAAGGGGGCCTGGTGGGAGTTTTAGGGCTGGCTTCCTACCCACAAACACCCCTCCCTGTTAAGATGGCTACCTACCTGTTAGGTGAAGGTGAGCAATGTAATGGCTGCCACATGGTTCTGGGTGTGGGGAGTGCTCCATCTTGCTCAGCTGTGGCACAAGGATGCCTGGTGTGAGTTGTAGTGCTGGCTGCCTGTACATATCATATGCCCCCATTGAAATATTGCTAGCTATTGTTGGGGTGATTCAGTGGAAGGGAATGTTGGATCTACGAGACTTGTGCTGGGAAGAGTGTGTTGTACGTAAGTGCATTTAGGTCTAGGAAGTGTAGCTTTCTAGTTGTGCAAGACAGTACATAGCAGTGTAATGGGAGACATTTGTTGGAACTTACCAGCCTCCACTCCTGTGAGACTCTCTGGATGCAGTATGGCAAGCACCTTCTCCTCCCATTCAGTGAACGTTAGTAATGGAATGGGAGGGCCACAGCCAGTCCTCTGAGCCAGCTGATGGTTCTTGTTGGCACGCTCTTTCACCCTGCTCTTGAGGTTATGCCACCACCTCTTGATGTCACACAGGGTGCTCAAGGTGGTCCCTACTGCATTGACTTTGTTGACTATTGTTGCGAGTCTGAAAGAAGGGAGCGGACACAATGTCGTGATAGTGAGGGTTTATTTAGGCTGAGACCCCGTTTCTTACGTAAGGCCAGAGTGTCGTCTTTACTAGCGGGGAATGGCAAGTAGTATCAATGAGAATGATAGTCTTTGGGTCTCTCCGTAGGATTTTGTTGTGCTATTTTCCTTCTTTGAGTATTCCTCTGGTTACACGCTGGGCCCCTTGGTCTCCGGCATGGGAAGAAAACAGAGGGAGAACGCGGTAAGTCTGTTATCCTCTCTCTGGTGCAGGGAAGGGAGTGAAGGAGCACCCAAAACAATAAATGTGTCACACGGCTATAGGAAATGGTGCAACCGAATGTGTTTGGGATAGGGTACAAGCAGGAGTAAAACGAGGGAATCGGGTTACTGTCCGGCATTTTCCCTCCTCCCGACCCACCCTGAGAAACGCTCCCGTACCTGGGATAGCCACGCCCCTCCAGGAGCGTGGCTGGACACTGCACGGTATTGTCGGTTCTCGGGAGTCTTCGAGTCTTCCGCTGTCTCCTCCACCCGGCTCAGCTCTTCCAGACACTGTCTTTCTCTCTCTGCGGCGGCGTCCCTTGGCTCTCCTGCTTCTTCCTTTTGGGTGATGTCACACACAGACGTTCGGGTGATTCCGCTCCTTATTGGGCCCAACCTGTTCACGTCATCAAGGGGGCGGCTCCTTTGAGGAGGGTTTCCCCAATTAAAGGCACCACTACGATAACACGCTGCGGTTTCCAGCACGGGAGAGGGTGGGGAAGCGCATTCGTCCTCCTGAAAGGAAAGAGAGAGGGCTGAGCGGGGCGTTGTAGACCAGCAGGCAGGATATAGTCCGTCATCTACATATGAGGACCCTTCTTCGTTAAACCCTCCTTTCCCACATTTGAGGTTTTCTTACTACTGGGGTCTGTTGGACCATGCTTCCAAATAAATGTGGGGGAATATTATCAACGGCCACTGATATTAGCGTTAAAATGTTTTATGCCGACTATCGCAGATACTTATCGCCATGCTAGCGCTGTATTAACAACGCTCAGCGCAATGGCGATAATTATCCTAGCAATAGCGATGTTTTCCATGGAACATCGCTGGTTTTCCAGCGATGTTCCATGGAAAACAGCGATACCCTTGATGATAGGGGTCTGTGGTCTTAGCCACACAATCCACCCCCCATTTTAAGTATGCCTTAGTCAGGAATTTAACAGACGTTAAATTCCTGTGCTAAGGCATACTTAACGCGATTTAAAAAAACGATACCCTTCCTTGATAATATCGTGAAGCTGCCTTTGCGATATTTTCTCTGGTTGGTTTCACAGCCACGCCTACTTTGCATCTCATTAGCGATGCAAAGTTAGGCGTGCTGGAAACGGGAGCTAAGTCAGCAAAACACGCGCTAGCGTGTCCCTGCTGATTAGGCGATAAAGGTATTGCTGCTTTACGCCCAAAAACGGACACTAAAGCGTCGATAAGTTTATCGCTTGGCCTTGCTAATATGCCCCATGGTTCTACTCTGATTATCTCATCTACCATGACTGACAACTCATTGTCTGTGGATTTGGGCATTTTTGTCTGTGCCATGGTGTGTGATGTGCAAATGGGTGACAAGTGCAGGTGGAAAGGTGGTGGTGGAGATGTGTGAGATGTGTGTTGGTGTGGGTGGTTGTGGTGGTGAGATTTGTGATGATTTGCCTCTCCTTTGGGGTGTGGTGTTTGGCCCTTCACTTCTGGAATTGTGCAAAGGATGCTGTGCAGGAAAGGGGTTTCTTTTATACTCAGCTATGTGGGTGTGTCCAAATGGGGTATTCATGTCAGATGTGTTTTCTGGGTGCACCTGGGATTTGTATTTTTATTTGGCCATGGGGATGTGTTATTGGGGTGTGTGAAATGTTTTTAGAGCCAGCATAAAACAATCAGCCACACTTGGTAGCCTTGTTATGTGGTTGCTTTCGACCGCCATTCCTTTCTCCGCACGACCGCAGTGGTCTGAATGCAATTATTCTTCCGCCAGCTCTGCCATTCATCTTTTCGCGTGACCTGGTGATCGGAAACAAGTGATCGCTCCTCTGGCTCCTCCATCTTAACCTAATTCCACTTGCGTTCATTCCGCTGGTGGAGCGGCCTTTTTGGTTCGTTCCGCAGCATTACCATCTGCTGCAGTCGGATTTACTGAGTTTTTTCGGACGTTATGTTATGTTATGTTAATTGGCTTATATAGCGCATGAATCACCCCCGAAGGGGTATCTCGGCGCTTGCGGAGTTGCAAAAGAAAGTGTGGTGGTATGTTATGCCAAGAAGAGAGTGGATTTCAGGGCCTTTCTGAAGTTCAAATAATCTGGGCATTGTCTTAAGGGCAAGGGGAGCTGGTTCCATATTAGGGGAGCCTGATAGGAGAAGGTTTTTCCTCCTGTTCGTGTTTTTTTTATCCTGGGGATTTTGAACAGGGATTTAGACTGGTATCTCAGGTCCCTTGTAGGGATATATTGGTGGAGCCTCTCCGCCAAGTAGGGGGGACCGTTACCCCACAGTGCCTTGTGTGTCAGGCAGCAGAGCTTGAACTTCACCCGTTTCCGTACAGGTAGCCAATGTAGTTGTTGTAGCAGCGGGAGTGAGGCTGACCTGTAGGGTGCGTTAGCAACTAAGCGAGCTGCGGTATTTTGTACCACTTGCAGGCAGTTTCGGGCAGACTCGTTGGCTGCAACCAGTAGAGCGTTGCAATAGTCTAGTTTGCTCAGTACCAGGGCTTGTACAAGAGTCTTTAGAAAGGGGTCCGGGAGATAGGGGAGGGCTCTTCTCAGAAGGCCCAGCACCTGGAAACATGCACCGACTGTGTGGGTAACATGTTCTTTCATTGTTAGAGCCTGGTTGAGACGCACCCCTAAGTTTTTTGCTGTGGTTTTTGGGGTGGGAGCAGTTCCCAATACTTTAGGCCACCAAGTAGGTGCCCATAAGAGTGGAGCTTTTCCGAAGAGGATAATTTCAGTTTTACTGGCATTCAGTTGCAGAAAGTTACTGCTCATCCACTGTGAGATGGCCAGCATGCCAGAGGAAATGGAGGCTTGAGCTGTCTGAGATGACTTATCGAAGGAGAAGATGAGTTGGGTGTCATCTGCGTAGGATATTGGGATGAACCCGTGGCATCTCAGCAGCGTGGCCAAGGGGGCCACATAGATGTTGAACATGGTTGGGCTCAAACATGAGCCCTGTGGCACTCCCTTGGTCAACTTTTCTGTGGCGGACCAATATGGACCCAGATTGATAGTTTGAGTGCGATTGGAGAGGAAGCTGATTATCCACTGCAGTGCCATTCCCCCCAACCCTGCTTCCCTCATTCTTCCGAGCAAGGTCTGGTGGTCAACCATATCGAATGCGGCGGAGAGGTCTAAAAGCACCAGGAGGGTAGATTGGCCCTGAACTAGTGCAAGCCTGATGTTATCTGTAATGGCCACCAAAGCAGTTTCTGTACTGTTGTTAGTGAGGAAACCTGATTGAGATGGATCCAGGTAGCCCGCCGATTCGATATGGTCAGAGAGGTGTTTATTAACATGTTTTTCCAGGACCTTGCTCAGTTAGAGTAGGAGGGAGATGGGGCGTAGACTGGGGAGATCTTACATGGGGGCTTTGGTGTTTTTTCGCAGCGGGATGATCTGGACCGCTTTCCAAGTTGAAGGCACATGACCTTCCTTCAGGGATGAGTTTAATAGGGAGCAGACAGGGTCGGATAGCAGGGTGGCAAGGGAGGCCGAGATTTTAGCAGGCAGGACATCCAGGGGTGAACCTGATTTAACCTTGCACATTAGTTCTACAGTATCTTCTCGCGATAGGGGAGAAAAGGCCAGCAGTGTTTTGGGCCCAGTACTGAGGGGTACAGGAGTACCATCTGGCATCGAGGCGTAGCCTGTTTTGGTAAATTTATTATAGATGGCGTCAATTTTCTGTATATAGAAAGTGCTGATTTTATCGCAGAGAGACTGGGAAAGATTTTCTTCTAGTTCACATGCTTTGGGGCAGGTGAAGTTTTTCAGAATCTGATATAAGATTTTGGGGGTGTTGCCAGCCTGGCTTAGCTGCTGAGCTATATGGGTTCTGCGGGCCCGCCTGATGTTTTTATGATAGAGGGCGAGGGCAGTTCTGTAGTTCTCTTTATCTACTTCGAGGTTGGTTCGTCGCCACCTCCTTTCCAAGTTTTTACAGTGGCTTTTATTCTTGTGAAGTTCGGGGGTGAACCATACAGCCTGGGATTGTTTAAGTGCTTTCAGGCAGGTTTTCAGAGGGGCGATAGAGTCAATGGCAGCTAGGGCCATTTTATTGAAGAGGGTAAGGTTTTCTTCAAGGTTGCTAAGTGGGGAGTACCTAGGGGGTACGAAGGCTAATGGGAAAGACTCTGGGTTGATGTCTATATGAGAATTGGGTGCGAGAGGCCGATATCTGGGGTTCATGGGGTCCCTGCACTTGAAAGTTAATAAGTGCATGGTCCGACCAGCACACAGGTCGTGGGGCTTCGCATGTAAGCCGGGATGAATTAGAGAAGACAATATCAATAGTATGACATGCTGACTGAGTAGGGCCATCATTGATTGTGGTGAGATTCAGTGTGGCTAGATCTGTGAGGAAGGATGATGTTTCTAATATGTCAAGGCATTCACTATGTATGTTGAAATCTCCTAACAGTAAGAAATTACTGGAGGAGATCACGTGGGGGGGGCTATCAATTCCATGAGCTGCATGGAGAAATCTGCAATGGGGCCCGGTGAGCGATATACCAGTGCCCCTCTCCATGAGTCTTGAGGTGCCATTTCCATCCTAAAAATCAAAATTTCGATCTGCGCATTGCTGCGTTGTTCTAGGTTTGTGATTTTTACTCGCTCGTTGTGGATTATAGCGACCCCTCCCCCAGTTTTTGTCTTCCTGTCGAGTCTCTGAATCCTGTACCCTTCTGGGATAGCAATGGTGATTGCGGGGCCACTAGATGGTTTTAGCCATGTTTCTGTCAGAAAACCCACGCCGGGTGAATCGGAGTTTAGTATGTCCCAAATCTCTGTGGCATGTTTAGGGAGTGACCTCACGTTTCCCAGAAAGCCTTTCCAGATTTGCCTGTGAGGGGTGGGGATAACCTTAGAGATCAAATCATGACCAATTGTTTTGGACGCAGTGGGAGCACTTCCTTGGCTTTGTAGAGGCATCTGGCCGGAATTCTGCTGGGCCTGGAGTTGCACTGTGATGCCTGCAGTTTATGCAGGAGAAGGGCCCTTCCAGGTGCTGTAACCCAGCAGTTCAGAATGCCAGGCCGGGGTAGTGGCTATTGTCCCTGATTAGCAGGAGTTCTGACCCCCGGTATCTCAATTTGTTCTTACCGCAATTTGAGGCTGAACTAGTAGATTCCCTGGCTCCTGGTGGCGTCCTGGCGCGGACGGGCGCAGACGGGCTTGTCTTTGGCGCGCCACCGGCACGCCCGCTGCGCGCTCCGAGGACCATCTGCTTTTGTAATGCTCAGGCAAGACTAGAGCGCTAACCTCCTCCCGGCCGGAAGTACCTCCCTCCACTCAATCGGGACGACCCGTTGTGGACCGGGGAGAACGGCACGGGGTGGTAGCGTGTATGGAGGTATGCCCAAGCAAACTAAGTGCATGAAATAGCAATTTCAGTAGAGGCAATTTTAATAACAGGCAAGCATCGCAGATATAAAACAAGTAGTGACTGTGGTTTAAAAGAAGAACAATATCAGCTGAAGCGGCTCAAGTACCAAGAGCGGGTGAGAAATAGCAGCTAGCGCACCGTACCAGTACACTCCGAGTGCACGTCCGCTGCGCGCTCCGACGACCATCTGCTCTTGTAATGCTCAGGCAAGACTAGAGCGCTAACCTCCTCCCGGCCGGAAGTACCTCCCTCCACTCAATCGGAACGACCCGTGGTGGACCGGGGAGAACGACACGGGGGAGGTAGCGTGTATGGAGGTATGCCCAAGCAAACTAAGTGAATGAAATAGCAATTTCAGTACAGGCAAAGTTTTGTGGAATCTGACCACAGCAGACAGATTTTTCGAGCAGTGCATCCTAATTTGACCGCTGCTTTTTTCCGCGGTACATGGAGATATTTACTTTGTGCTACCACAGAGGTTGGAGTGCTTTTCCATCCGCCATCGTAATCAACCTCTAAAATCGGCCCTAAACTCAGTAAACAAACAAAAACAATGTATGAATACCTACAACATAAAACGTGACTATTTCCAAACACCACAGAGAAAGAATACCTAGACATTATTGCAACAGTGTGCATCATCTTAGTGTACATTCGTTGACATGTGCAGTGCCTGACTTGGAAATTGTGAGAACTACGCATCTGACACCAACGGTCGTTGTGCTTCAAAGCACAACATGGTGGACATCAGTAGCTCATGGCCATTGTAAAAGGACATTTTGGAGTTAGTATCTGTCTTGTTCCCTCAAAGTGACTCCATATGTGGCTGAGACAACATGTTAAGATGTATATCTATCTCACCTACAGGCACGTAGGTATGCTTATAGAGATCAGTATGTTAGGTTACAAGGAGGCACGGGCCAGATATTTGGCTGTGTGAACGTCACATGGGTCATTAATGTCAACTATGCATGTTTCCATGCATCTTCTGAGTTTTGCATTAGGGTTGCACATGTAGACTGCACAGGGTGGTGTGCAACATGGAGGTATCATATTCTAGTTTTGTGCTTTGCTTGCATATGATGTTTGTGAGTATGGCACTATACTGAACCTACGTCTCTGTCTATTGCAGCATCTACCGAGGGCATGGAAGGACAGGGGACGGACACCAGTGGTGAAGCTTCTGGAATGACTGCTACACATTATCACACTGACACTGATGTGACCGGCGCCTAGGTGTGGGACAGGAGTGCTCTGGAAGAATCACGCCCAGAAACATAACCTCAACATCATCTGACTCCAGTGGTGACTCCTCAGTGTTGGCGGGCACAAGGACTGCAAAATCTGCCTCTTCTTCCACCACACATAGTCCAGTGCCCACCCTCCCGGCTACTACCACTAGTGCTGTCCGTGCCCACAGGACTAGGAAGGGTAGAGTGTCCTTCCTCCCAGGCACCGCTGCCCCCACCCCTGCCTCCCCTGCTGCCCTCAGTGTGGAGGCAGTGGACCTTTTGCGCCAGCTGTGTGTGGGTCAGACTGCTCTCCTGAATGCCTTCCTGGATCATGACAAGAAGCTGGCACAGTTAGTTGCCTTCATGGAGGGCATTCATTCTGACGTGGGTGAGCTACACAGAACTGTCCAGTCTTTGTTCTCCACAGTGACGGAAGCCATTCAGCTGTCACTGGCTCAAAGTCCAGCTCCAGTCCCTTCACTAACCACCCTTCCAGTGGCACCACCTGACGAGAGTGCCCACACACCACAGCCCTCAGGCACCAAGTACTCCACACACAGCACACAACAGCAGCACTCCAAGCAGCCCAGAGCACATACACCATCCCCATAACAAAAATCAGGCACACAAGAGCGCAAAGGCAAAAGCCCTTCACGTGACACTCAGGGGCATCAGGCCAAGAAGTAGTCCTCAGGCTCACATTCATCCAAATCACCCCATCCAAGGACACTCCCATCCCCACACCTGCTCCCAAAGGCAAGCCAACAGTTGCCCTGCCTGCTGTGAAGCTGATGCCTGCAAAGAGTCAGCACAAACAGCTCTCTAAGGCAGATTCACCCACAACCTAAACTCCCACCCACACCCTTGTGAAGCTGGGACAGGAGAGCAATGTAGGGGGTTCACCTGGACAACAGGGGAGGGAGGGGAAAAGACAAGGCCACCCCAAGTGTACCACCATATCCAGCAAATCCCCACAGAGAGAGCCACCAGCACCTGATACACCTTTGGTGGAGAGTGAGGCTGTTGTGCCCGCCTCACTTCCCACTTCTACCAAGACAATTCTTGCCTATCGACTCCCCAAGAAGTGGAGACTCAGCCCTCCACATTCACCGCATTCACTTTGTCTCACAGCAGCATGTCTCCGCCTCCCCGTGCCACCATGCCACCAGGTCCAAGCAGCCCTCCGGCTCCCACAGCCACTGATGCCTCTACCTCAGCTGGTCCTCTCTCTCCCAGGTCCAGTCCTCCAACTAGCCCCGACAATCAGCCACCTCCCAGTTCAACTGACAGCCAAGTCTGAGGCAAAGTCACCCTCCCAAACCCATCTCTCCCACAGCGATGCCTGGACTGCCCATTTGTATCCCCAGAGCTGTGGTGATTCCCATGGAAGTGGATGGTGTTACCCATTCCCTGTGCAGTTTCTCATGCACACATGTACATACTTTGAACTATAAACTGGCCAATGGCCTTGCTGTTTGTCACTTTGGATGCTCATTCCCTGTGCAGTTTCTCATGCATCCATGTACATACTTTGAACTATGGACTTGCCAATGGCCTTGCTGTTTGTCACTTTGGATGCCCATTCCCTGTGCAGTTTCTCATGCACACATGTACATACTTTGAACTATGGACTGGCCAATGGCCTTGCTGTTTTCTACTTTTGATGCCTATCTGTGTATTATGTAATAAAGACAGTTACTCCAGTTGTCTGCTTTGTCAATATCCTTGCTAAATAAAATGTTTTATGTATGGGTATGGTTTCATGTGACACATGCTCAGTATGCCACTTTAACATTGCCAATTGCTTGTTTTACTTTTTCAGAGTTTGCCAGAGGAGATAGGCACTTTAGTTCTTCTTGACTCTGAGGCTTGAGGGTGCAATGATGGTTGTTTGTGATGATCGACTCTTATCCTTATCATTCTATGGTCAGGTTTGCTAAATTGAACACATGTCATGTTAGGATGCCATACCAGGACAGATGTGAATTCTATACACAGGATTACTTGCGGGCTCGCCAGGGTCCATCATATCTGTGTGATCTTTCTTGATGTGTGAACAACAGTGTTAATGTGTGGTCATCTTGTGCAGGCCTGTTTTCCTAGTCACATGGGTACATTTGAATATGTGAACTTGAGTGGTCATACAATGTGAATGGGCTGTCACTGTGAGTAGTGTTGATGTGTGTGTACCCCTGCAATGCCAAATGCGCACATGTATTATCCAGGTAATGAGTGCCTGCTTGTTTCAATTGTCTTCCATGTGCTTCAGATTCTGGGCACAGGAGTTGTAGGTTGGGCACTGTGCAGTTTGTTGGTGTGTCCCTGCACTCCTGGGGGACACCTACTTGTTGTTACTGCCAGTTGTGAGCATGCAGAGTGTGTGACTGCCAAGTCTGTGTTGTGTTTTGTTGATAAGCCATGTGTCTTGCTACTGTTTGTGCTCACTGTGCAGACCTGCTCAGCCACACTGACATTATTTGTGAGTTTTCTCATTCATTGCTGTCACTTGACCCATTTTTGACTCTAGTATGGTATGTGGTATGTGGAGTCATGCCATCCCCTATATGTGCTTCTGATGCCTAAACATTGTGAGTTACGCCTCTATGTGTTTGTGAACTGTACACTCCTCACCTGTCCACTACTGAAGTACACACCACTTCCAATCTCATGTCTCCCACCCCTTGGCTTGCCAGTGTCTGAGCCTCCCCACTACTTCATAGTGTGACACTGTGATGTGTGAGGCTGATCTGTGTACAGGAACAATGTGCCACTCAGGACAGTTTCCCAATTAGTTATGTGTTATTTTCTTCTAATATTTTGCAGTCATGGTTGCTCATGTGCAGTGCATTTGTTTGAGCAGCACAGACCTCTAGTCATGTTGTTTGCATCTGGGTTTCCCTGAGTTGTGCATCTGTGGGTGATGGGTAAGCTGTACGTGTGTTTGCTGAGGTAATGCTACCCTTCCTGAGTGTGATATTATCTGTGTGCTGTGATGATCTGTGTTGTGGGAGTTCATGGTGTGGCCCTCAAATATGTGTACTACTGGTTTGGTTGGTGTGCACACACTGCTTGGTGTGCATGCAGTGCTGTCAGTGTAGGTTGCCTTGTACTTGCCTGGTGTGCATCCCCCTGAAGTCCAGCTGAGTTTGCAATGTGATGGATTGGTATGTGCATCTGTTATGTTTTTGTTGTGGGTGTATTCAGTGTTTGGCCTGTGTTGGCTCTTTCTACTGGCAGATGCTATGTGTGTGTGAGGTTCTATTTGCATGACATTGGGCGTGAGTAGTTTGTGCATTGTGATATATACAGATGTGTGTTGCAAGTGTATTGTGCATTACTTTTGTGTCTGTCACATGCAGAAAGGTGGATTCTTCTTCATGAGCTTGATTTGAGTGCACAATGGTGGTTTGTCCTCCTATTTATGACCTGTCACTTGTCAGGATTGTGCATGTGCATGCTTGTGGTACAGTATGACACCATGTTCACTTGATGACTAGTGTGGTGTCTCTGCCTGTGCTAGCTGATTGATCCCATTGATCCCAGTTAGTGTTCATGATTGTTTTTTGATGATGCAATTCTTGTTTGTTTTGGGGTATGATGTCTGTGCATTGGTCCTGAGTGACAATGTTGTGTACTCCTGTTCTGTCTAGGGTCACATTGCCTTTCCACTGTTTGGCTGCACATGTCTGAGCTTGTTGGACTTCTGTGAATGTTGTTTGTGAGCTTTGTGTTTGGCTATTGTTTATGTGTCAGCATTGGTTCAGGCATCCCTGAGAGTGAGTTTGACATTTGTGGATGCACCACAGGAAGTGTGATTGGTTGTCAGTGAACTCACAGGACATCAATTTAACCATTTTGTGTGTTTCTCACAGGTGTTGAGTGTTGCAGGTGTGAGGTGGGTAGAGGAGGTGAATGTGTGAAGATCCTACTTGTGTTTGACAGTCAGGGAGTGTGACAATGAGCAATGTGTGTTGTGCTGATGACATAAACATGTCAAGTAAGTTGACATAGATGTGTGGCTGGTCACTGTATGACTTCAGACGCTTCCTATTATTCCTGTGCCTATGCATGGCTTGCGTTGATGTATCCCTGTGTTATTGCACAGAGGTCAATTTGCTTTATTATCACTCACTGTGACACCCATGTCTAATCTGATGGCCTACGGGTGGTGTGATATGTTCCTACTCTTGCATATGATGTACACATGCTATGTGGCTTGCTCCAATGTTTTCCAGCACTGTCCACTTCACTTTTAACTGGCCCATTAATTGTCCTTCATTGCTGCTGACCTATGATATGAGTACGTGACTGTGTGTCAGTGTGGGTTGTTTCTGAGTGACCTGACAGGCAGTGTGGACAGTTCAGTGAATATTCACATGCGGTGTGAGTTTATTTTGTAATTCTACTCAGTTTGCTTCACATGAGTGGAAGGTAGGTGTAAGGAGGAGGGTTGTCCAGCCCCTGAGCTTCTGTGCATGGTGTTCCTCTTCACCCCGACCTTCCCAGTCAATCTCCCTTGTCCTTTGATGTGTGAAGTCTGGCTATACCTGGCTGATTAATTGTGCAGGGGGGCACAGGAGGAGCACACAGCATGTGCCCAAATGGGTGTGTGATGCGCAGTGTGGGAAGGGTGAAGGTGGAGCCCTGCGAATCTGGCCGGACTGTCCATGCCTGGTGCTGGCCCTGCCTACTACATTGTGCGCAGGTTTTCCTGGGACATTGCAGTGATGTCACGGTTGATATTGACCCGAATGCGGAGGGGTGAGTTTTTGACAGGTAGGACATGTGTGGGTACACAGGGGGTATGTTCCTGTCACCACCAGAGTGCCTGATGTGGACAGGAACTATATGTCAGCACAGGAGTTGTGTGTTGTGGTTGTGTGCGGAGTTGTGTATTTGTGTACCTGTGGCGTTGTCCGCGACGGTGTATTATTTGCTGGTAGTGGATGAGGTACAACAGCGAAAAGGCTTAAAGAGCTGGATCCATAGCGGTCAGGACTGGGTGGAGGGGACCGGGAGTCGGGTTTCGCTCTCCGCTGTCATGCTTCGCCGTCTTCGGGTGGGTGGATTCTCCACTGCGGTGCAACGGGCTGTTTGCGGCATCGTGATTTGTACGGCAGACGGGACATCATTCCGCACGGCGGTGTGTCTCTATTGACTCCCTCCGCCGTGGTGGCGGGTGCAAATTTCTGGTGGTCCACGGAACTCCGCAGCGGACGGAAAATGGGCTATGTTTGCCCATCGTAAAATGGAAGGCGCGTGAACCGCTGCTGGAGTGCGGAAAAGGACATTTTCCAACACCGCGGAGGCGCCTCAGTCTGCCATCCTAATGAGCCTCTTTGTGTTTGTAATATTTTTAATGCACACATTCAAAAAATTCCTGTGTAAAACAGTTTTGTGTATGTCTTGTTTACCACACCTTTCAAATACTCAAAGACCACTTATTTAAAACACAAAGGGGCATATTTACAAGCCCCTATTGCCACCACAACACCACTTTTTGTGAAGTTGTGGTGGCGATACGAGCCTCGCATTAATTGCAAGGCAGCGTTAAGCCACTTAATGTGGCTTAACGCTATCTTGTAAATAAGGCCCAATTTCACGTTATCCTTTGTGTGAAAGGGGTGAGCATGGAGTGTAGCGGTGGGGGTTCCACCGCAACACCCATTGTTTTTTACGCTGCCCCCTATTTACAAGGGCGGCGTAAATAGGTGGCAGCTACAAAATTAAGACCAGGAAAAACCTGGTCTTAAGTTGGCGAAACGAGGAGAAATGGTTTATTACTCCTCATTTTTACCTTGTGCAGCATACATAGAAAAAGTAAAACGCCATGGATTGTTATGTGTAGGAAGGTGTCCCTTCCTGCACATAAACAATCCTTGAAAAAAAATGCCATTTTGTAACTTCCATGTGGGCTGCATTAAGCAGCACACATAGAAGTGACAAAATGGCATTTCAGGATTGTTTCTGTGCAGGAAGGGACACTTTCCTACACATAAACAATCCTCCCCTGCACGCAGACACCATTACTATGGTGCAAGGGTGCCTGTGTTGGCGCTACACTGCTAAGTGTAGCACCAGCGCAGGGGGAAACGCCAGGCTGCACCATATCCTTGTAAATATGGTGCAGCCTTGTGTTTCTGAAGTGGGGAGTGAGGCGTTAAGCCTTGATTGAGGAAATTGCTGTAAAGCTCTCTCTAAAACAAGCTTACAGCCACAAACGTTTCCACATTATAACACAAAACTCCACATACGATCACGGGAACTTAATCTTCTGATGGAAATTTAGGATTTCTAATATTGTTGATTTTATTTTGTTAGCGTATAAATGTGTCTATTATTTTTTATAATTTAATAGTTTTTGGGGAACCCGTAAATTGTCCTTTGTTTCTGAATGGCATCTGTTATATGGTTAGTATGTACAGAGCTGTGAAGAGGCAAGAAAGCGACTTGATGACGCTATAAGTGAAAATCGCTATCAACATAAATAAGGATGTGGCGTTATGGCCAGAGCTACCCACTTTGGAAGTGGAGCCTAAGGAAACAAGCGGACTTTTAGTTTGCTTCTGAACGTTGTCTATTGTATAGTTAGTAAGTAAGTACAGACCTGCGAAGTGGCAGGAAAGCGACCTGATGATGCTATGAATAAAAATCCCCATAATGCACAAGTAAGAATGTTTCGTTGCGGCTGGGGCTACTGACTTTGGCAGTGGGAAACCAGGTTCCAGTCTCAACGTGGCCAAACATCCAGTGCTGCAGGTCCAATCAATTAATGCCCCTGTGCCACACAAAAAAACACAAAAAAAATGAATGCGACTTTGTGTAACATAATTGGTGCTCATGTAGAGCGCTCATACTTTTGTGTCGAGTTCGCGCTATATAAAACTACAAAATATATAATTAAAAAGCATATTTTCTAGTACCAACGCTTCTCTTCATGCGATCAGTGCCATTGTATGTGCATTTCCTTCCAAATGCACTAGTGTATCAATATAAACGTGCGAAAGGGAATTTACAGAATATGATTATCATTTAAACTATCTATATTTTCGCAAAATGCATATTACCACAATCTTTGCGCGTCAAATTATGATTGCTTTTACCGATAGAGGAAGCCTTTATTGTGGAAGAAAATAAAAGTGCACAAAACCACAGATTTACAGCAGGGGTCGCTGCTGTCAAAGTTTACCAAAATAGTATTTCATGCGTTTGCTCTGTAATATGTTTTTGAGAGTATTTGAGAGCCAGTGTCTGATTCGGCTATTGTTGTAGTGAATGCTATGTAATTTGTTGAACAGAAAAAAGATAAGTTTATCCAGCGGCAGCCTAAGGGCAGCTACACAGGAAATCTTGACAACAAACAACTGTCGACTCCAGAGTCCTAAAGTCGCTTAAAATCGAAGATACCAGAATTAGAATGCATATGCTCCCGGCCATTCCAGTACTAAGCAACACTACACATCTTCCCTCCTTACAAAACGAATAAAATGGCTATTATCGAAATGAAGAAACTTGCACCTTTGGCAGGCTAAATAAAGAATTAAGATAAAACAAAAAATGGAGATCTTCAACAAATAACAAAATAATTTGGGGCATATCAGCAACAACCGGCGATAATTATCGCTAAGCGCACTTAGCGCTAAGATAATTATCGCCGGCTAACATGGATTTTTATCTCTGAGATAGCGTGCTATTAGCAAAGCTTATCTCAAAAGGGATAAAAATCCTAGCGCTAACTGCCAAACGTGAGGTTATTGCAGGAAACCCAGCGATAATCTCACGCAGATTGGCGTTAGCTTGATGATAGGACCTCACATACTTAGCCATGATTTCCACCTTCCATAGGATATCATGGCTAAGTCAGTCCTGAAGCAGGCGTAAGGAAAGTAGCGATAACAGGGGTTATCGCTACTTTTTTTGCTGCTATGCTTCATAGCTTGGTGCTTGATAATAGGAGAAATGTCACTTAGCAACATTTCTCCAGTCATGTCAGGTCAGGAATGCCCACTTTGCATCTCATTAGAGATGCAAAGCTGGGCGTTAAGAATCCAGGCGCTAATGCAAGGTTTCACGCGATAGCGTGACCTTGCTGATTAGGCGATAAAATTATCGCCGCTTTTTGCCCGAAAACGGACGCAAAAGCGTCGATAATTGTATATCGCCTCGTTGCTGACATGCCCCGTAGTTTTTTTTAATCATATTATGACCTTGTAAACACATTCTGCTGCAAACACTTTTGTTTTCTCTGAATTACCTGCCACACATTCACTCGCCTCCTGGCACTCACCTCCAGTGTCCGTCCAGTTCAGGAAGAGCTTAGTGACAGTTCTTCAAGATGATCCGTATAAATCTAAGTGACAACACCATCCAACTACCCAAGCACTCTCATACAGTTATGCAAATCAGCATTAGTGTACTCACATTGTGGTGTTGAAAAGTCGTTTCAACTCACGGAAAGTGACGAATTTGCGACTAACTGCAGGAACTCTAAACATGCTCTTATCAAGTAGGCCCACACAATGGACACAGTCCAAAGACCGACAAACTCAGTCTTCACTTCAGACCAGGGTCCAGACCAGATTGGGCCCCAAAAACTACTCTGAAACGAAGACACTGATCAAGTTTTTTAACTGTGATTTGCACATTGTACATAATGACTCAATTGAAGTGCTCAATGCTACCATTACCACCAGGCTGACGCAAAAAGTAAATGTGTGGTTTACACCATTTCTGAAAAGGAAATCCCCAAGTTCCTTTCAATAAAATGGAAGCCCATTATCTCTTACCAAGCATTTAGGCAGTCCTTGTCTTTCGAACAGCCCATCAAAGAATTTGACTATACTGGATGCGTCATCTTTTATCTCTGTTTTAACCTCCATGTTTTAACCACACTTGTAAAATGTGTCCAATAACATGAAAATATTTTTTATTGTTATTTTACAGAGTTTTATATAGCACAAACTTGATCCGAATCGGGTATCAGAGCGCTTTACATAGCACCAGTTGCATTACATGAGGACACATTAATTTTTGTTAGGCACGGGGAGATTAAGTGATTTGCCCAAAATCACAGGATGTACGGCGTCATTGCCGAGACTCGAACCCAACCCAGTTCCCCAGATTTGAGGTCGATAGCCCTAGCCGTTAGGCCAACTCCTTCCCCCCTAATATACTTCATGTCCTCACACACACCTCGGACAAAACCAAGAATGTCAATTGTCAAAGTCTCCTACTGTATATCAGTAACTTCTATAGGGCACAAAGCAGGCTGAAATGTAACTTGAGACTTGCCAGCACTGGTGCAATCAAACATGTATGCACAAATCTTTCAATGTCTGAATAAATCCCAGGCCATCAAATATTGTTCCTTGATTCTTTTTTTGTTTTCTCTATTCCGAAGTACCCTTCTGTAAGAATCAGGTGACTCAGGTTGAAGTAGAAAGTAAGTTTATTCTTTATAAAGGATCCCATCCACAAGGAGCTGTTACAAGGATTTAAGCCAGGCGCTTACTGATCACAGATCATTTTCACATCATAACATTCCTAAGCACCTGGCAACAGGTGTAGAACCTTAATATGCCACACATCTCCATTCTTTATTAACAAACAAAATGCACACACTAAAAGGGGTTAGATATAAATAACAATGTAGAGTAACTAAGAGGAAAAGGGACAAAGAAGAAACAAATAAACATATCTATTTAACAAAATCTTTTAAATAGCAGGGAGAATAAGAAACTCTCGAGGACTTCCGAATGACTTTGGGAACATTTGAGGTTTGATGCGACACTCTAGAAGACTTATGAGAGTTAGAAACAAAGTCTTTCCTAACCACCACCACCCTGTACAAATTCCAAATGCGGTGATCAGCAGTCTTGACAGCACTGTCTAAAGTCTTAATAACTTGGATAGGTTTCAAAAATGCTGCAGATGACTTTTTGTTGCAGGGATTTTTTATGAGAACCCAATCTCCAACTTTCACCACAGTTTTCTCTTTTCATTTTCAACATATCGATCTGGTTGCATGTCATTTACCCAAGGAGGTGTAACTAGAGTGTTGGCACACCTACCTCTAAAGAGCTCAAACGGGGTTCGTTTGGTGACAGCATGGGGAGATAATCTGTAAACCTCAACCTTTCTACAAATTTCAGTACGCTAATCCAAACCAGCCGATTTAACCATTTCTATGGTTTCCTTGAGCACACGATTAAATCTCTCGACCATTCCATTGGTCTCTGGGTGGTATAATGAGGACTTCTTGTGTTTAATACCATGCCTAGACAAGAACTCTTCCATTCCCTGGATACCAATTGGACACCATTGTCTGTAAGAATGGTGCAGGGTATTCCTTCTCTGGCAATGAGCTTTTCCAAGAACAATATTATATGTTTAGTTTCAATTCCTCGAGTGATGGCTATTTCTGGCCACCTTGAGAAAAAATCAACAAGAACTAGTACATACCACTCTGTACCAGAAAAGCGAATAGGACCAACAATGTCCAACCCAACTTCCTTCCAAGGTTCATCAGGACGATCCCTTATGATCATGGGCTGCACCTTAGGTTTGGCCACTCTCTCACTCAAAGCACATTCTACACAATCCCTAATCTTTCGCTCTACCTGTAAATCCATCCCTGGCCACCAATAAGATAATCTTGGTCTTTCCTTTGTCTTAGAAATTCCCAGATGTCCTATATGTGCCAGAGAAATAAGCTCTTCCCTAATAGAACTTGGGGGAATAAGTCTCACACCCCTGACAAGTATACCATTCTGTTCAGACAGTTGATCTCTGACATGCCAAAACTTCTCCAAATTTTCATTATCTTTGGGTTTGACTCTCCAACCCATGTTAATACTCTCTAAAACTTTCATTAAATCAATGTCTGCATGCAAGACTTTCTCCCATCTGACTTTTGTCAATTATATTTTCCTCGATAGCACAAACTATTTCCTTATCTTGTTCATACTCATTTTCAAGATCTACATCGTCTCTAAGAACAAGACAAGATAAAGCATCAGCCACTTTGCTTTCCACACCAGGTAGATACTTAATGTCAAAATTGTAATCTTGTGGACCCACAAACCATTTCGTGATTCTACTTGAGACGGCATCAATGCCTCTTTTCTTAAAAATTTTAAACGCCTTGTGATCAGCCCTGACCTCAAAGACACCTCCCCACAACAGATTTTTAAGTTTCCTCACAGACCAGTAAATAGCTAGAGCTTCTCTCTCCACCACTGAGTACCTCAATTCAGCACCCCTCAAACTTCTTGACAAAAAGAGAATAACATCATCTTGACCATGCCCTCTTTGCAGAAGAACAGCTCCCAGACCTTTCAGGCTGGCATCAGTTATAAGGATGGATTTCTTCTCTGGGTCAAAGCTACTTAACTTGGGAGCAGAGTTTAACTTTTCCTTAAGAACACAAAATTCCTGTTCGCAACTTTCATCCCAAACAAACTCACAACCCTTACGCAGCAAAGCCCTCATATGAACACATAATGAGGCAAAGTCCTGAACAAATTTACTGTAATATTCTGCCATTCCTAAAAAGCTCATTAGTTCTTCCTTATTTGTAGGAGAGGTCATATTCTGTATAGCAATAATCAAACTTTCTTTCGGCAAGACACCACCCTCCGAAATAGTATGACCCAGATAATCAATAGAACTTCTTCTAAACTTGCATTTATCAATTTTGACAGTCAACCTAAATTCGGTAAGTCTATTCAATACATCTAACAGTCTCACATCATGCTCCTTGTTATCCAATCCAAAGATCAGTAGTCATCCTGATAAACTCTAACACCAGTAAGTACTTTCAAAACATTTTCCAATGCCCTCTGAAAAACTGATGCCGCTGAAACTAAGCCAAAAGGAAGTCGAACAAACCGGTGTGTGCCATAAAGAGTAACAAACGCTGTTACATCTTTAGATTCCTCATCTAATCTAATTTGGTGATATGCTGACCTCAGATCTATGATGCTAAACACCCTTGCCCCTTTTAACAACATTAACATATCAGCAATTTTTGGTATGGGATAACGGTCCACCACCACATTTTTGTTCAATTCTCTAAGGTTCACACACAGACGAAGAGATCCATCCACCCTTTTTTGCGGCCACGACCGGAGCAAGCCATTGAGTTGCCTCAACTTCCTCAATAATGCCATCTTTTTTAAGTCGCTCTAATTCAGCTTTGACTTGTTCTCTGACCGCAACAGGGACGTTGCGCACTTTACAGCACACAGGTTTGGCACCATCAATTAAACGAATTTGATGAATGTAATCTTTAAGACAACCTACATTTTCACAAAAGACGTTTGGAAATTTTTCTCTCAACATATATGAAAATTCACTACTTGAATCGTGATCAATGGCAGAAATAGACCTAGAATTAACATTTTCTTTTAGTATAATGGATGGTGAAGAATTTGGATCTAAAATTACACCAAGATCCTTCTGGTGAAACCAACTTAATATACTGTCACCTTTCTGTGAAATATATATTTTTGCATTTGCCAATCTGGTCTTATAATCAAGCAAACCCCAGAAATAACCAAAGAGTTTGATTGGTTCACCACCACATGCAAATGGTTTAATGTCTGGACGAAAAACCTTAATTTTATCTTTCATTTCTTTTAGATAAAATTCCTTCGAGAATATGGTGATCTTGGCACCAGAGTCGAAAATAACTTATGTAGGTTTTCCTTCAACAAGAATTTCATCAGTAGGACAATTCTTACTTTCCCCATTTTGGATCACCTGAACTTGAATTTGAGCACAAGCCACCTCTTCAAAATTTTCATATGTATCATCAACATCACCATATATTTCATTCACTTTTCCTTTGTAGCCTTTACCTTTACACACAACAGAGAAGTGTCCCTTCCTCTTACATTTACTGCAGTTGGCCTTCCAACCTGGACATTGTTTGTCATTTGCAAAATGACCCATCTTTCCACAGCGGAAACATTTTACATGAGAAAAATTTAACTTGCCCTGAGTTTCATTAAGTGCTCCTTTCTTTTTATGTTCTTTACGACCCACAGTTTCCTTAGGAATATGTTTAACTACTTGAACAGAGTTTTTATCTTTAACTTCACCATTTGTTTTAATAACTTCCACACATTTTATAAAGGATCCCACCCACAAGGAGCTGTTACAAGGATGTAGGCCAGGCTCTTACTGATCACAGATCATTTTCACATCATAACATTCCTAAGCACCTGGCAACAGGTGTAGAACCTTAAGATGCCACACCTTCATGATTGTTTTTTTTAGGCCTCTATCTCGATGATTTGGGAGGAGTGGTTCACTACCCTTTTAACATGAACCCTACTTCATCTGTTGGTAAATCGTTTCTCATTTCCCAACATTTCCTAGCACTCTCACTTAAACAAGTCTTTCCTCCCCATGTTGATGAAAAACAGTTATTAACTTTGAGCAGCTGTTCTTCTTTTTCATGTACATCCTTCTACTCATCGATTGAAATAGTGTTGGTGTCTGGAACTACATAGGCAACACAAAATTCACCCATTCATCTACCGGATACTTTTTCAACAGTAAAGGTGCTCTGCTTAAGAAATCTGCAATGCTGTGTTTAACTCCAGGTAAATATTGTATCACATAGATATAATTCAAAAGACACAGACATTCTTGCGATCTGTGGAGTAGCTTTTGATAACCCACTGGTGGAGCGAATCGTTTCAATGGTTTATGATCTGTTCGTAACTCAAACCCAGCTCCCCACACATATTGTTGGAAATGGTCTACACCCATACAGAAGCCAACATTTCCTTCTCAATGACAAAATAGTATTCTTCTGGTTGTGTAAGAGATCTTGACGTGAATGCAACAGTGAATTCCATTCCCTTCTCATCAATGTGAGAAACTGCAACTCCAAGAACCTCTACTTCTGGCATCACAGGTATTGATGGTTTAGTTAGGATTAAAATAGTTGAATAGCATGGTTTTGCAAATTTACCTCTTAGTAGTGTCCAAACCCTCATGGAACTTCTGGTTCCAACCAAAAAATCTGTGTTTTTATAATAGCTGGCAGATGTCATACGTTTTAGCTGCACGTTTTTCACAAACTTTGAATAAAATTGCACTACACCTAGGAATGACCTGACTTCATCCTTATTAAAAGGTGAAAGGGCATTAATAGTAATTCTATTTTTAACAAAGTATCTTTATTGCAAACATGATGTCACAAAAACATCTCTAAACGTACAGCAAATGTACACTTAGTAAACTCAGACATTATTCTTTGTTCTTCTAACACTTTCAACACATTCTTTAACCTCATGTCATGTTCAACTATATTCCTCCCTATGACCAGAATGTCAACTTGGAAGAAGGCAATTCCCTCCATGTCCTTGAATATTTTCTACCTCAACTGTCGGAAAACAGCCACTGCCATAGCTAATCCAAATGGAATGTGACAAAACGGATAGCACCCAAACAGTGTGATAAAGGCAGTGGAATGTTTACTCTTGGGATATAAAAATACCTGAGGGTAGCCTGAAGTTAAATCTAAGGCGATAAACCACTTAACACCTTTCTTTGGTCTTGGTCATCAATTCGCTCTTTCTACATTATGGAAGTTTATCGATTAAGGAGTTATTATTAACACATGAAGATCAATGCAGACACAATCTCATTTTACAATTTGAGAGTCTGGCCACAACAAATGGTGCCAACCATTCAACAGGTTCCACTGTTTCAATTATCCTAACATCCTCCAGTTTTTTCAGTTCAGTTCTTTTAATTTCTTTCCTGTTGTTAAGGGAATATTCCTGTTTTTTTGTGAAACCGGTCCTGCATTTTATTTAAGGATAATTTTATGCAAAACCCCTTGAATTTCAGCACAATACCCGAAACCCCTTTGGGAAATTCAGTTTTTAAATTGTTGATGAAATCATCTTTCTGATAAATAACTAAAACCTGATCTCAACTGTTCAGATCTAACGTTATACCTAAGGCTCTGTGAGCCATCCACCCCAAAACAGCTGGTCATTTTTCAGACACATAAAGATTTCCCAAAGTTTTTCTGCCTTTAAGCTCAAATGGAAAAGGCCTAAATGCACTAAATGCCTCGCCAATTAAACTTTCTGAGTGAATATCAGTCGGAAGAAATGTATTACCTATTGTCTCTTTTGTTTCCAAACCTGTTTGTTCGCAAAGGTATATGGTGATCCTGTGTCTGAAACTATGTTGATGAAGACTCACCCTAGGGTTATTACTCCAAAAGTTTTGCTTATTGAATGAAGGCTAACTTCTAAAACATGTGACTAATCGCTTTGGGGCAAATTTATGAGAGGCTAGTGCCACCAGTGTGTCACTAATTCTGATGCGACACAGGCATTACTCCATATCTGCAGGCTGGTGCATATGGCCAAATGCATTTGTTTTCAAAGGCCTGTGTCAAACAATACCTGTGCCAAAACCAGCTGCGCCACACACGAAGTAAAATATGCAAGGTAGGCGTTCCCCTGTAAAATCTCATAAATAAATGCAGTGATATTCATGGTTTTGCTAATGTGTGACACATCATTAGCAAGCGTTGCACAAAGCCTGTGATGCGTCAAAATCCCTGCGCATCAGCAACCCAGGCGTAGGAAATAATGCAGCGGCTGCGGTACAGAAAGACAAGCCACAGAAAACAATTTGCCAAGTATGACTACACCAGGAAGGTGGTCATTCTGCAGCTGGGAGTTGCGAGGAGACCCCCACCACAGAGTCAGAGCAGGAGAAGGGAGCATGATTTTTGCCGGCGGCTTTTCCTCTTTGACCTCAGGGAGGATGAGGTCATCAGATTTTACAGACTTAGGGGGGACTCCATTATAGAATTGCTGAATAAGATAGTGCCAAGGCTCCAGCCACCAACTGCCAGGCCTGCTTACAGCCCTCCACAGGTCAAGCGGATGGCAGTTCTCCACATGCTGGCATCTGGTTCCTTCCAGATCACAACAGCAGAATTGGCAGGAATATTTTAGCCAACATTTTCTGCATTCGTACTCTCTGTCCTGGATGCCATCATCCGCCTCATACCCCAGTACCTCCTCTTACCCAATACACAATAAAAGCAGCTGGAAACCAAGCAAGGTTTCTATGACTTTGTGGGATTTACCCATGTGCTAGGTGCCATGAATTGCACACATGTGCAACTGATTCCCCTGTAGAAACATCACACCTGTACAGGAACCAAAACCACACTTACTCCACTAATCTCCAGGCCATTGTGGAAAATCTGTGGATGTTCATCAACGTGCTTGCAAAATACTAGAAACTGAGCATGATGTCTACATCATCAGGCAAAGCAGCATCGAGTGTTTCCAGAATCGGTGATATGGGAATGGCCTACTCGTTGGTAAGCAAATCTGAAGTACATAACAGACCTACTAACATAAAAAAATGTGTGACATAATAGCCATCTTAGTGTCTGTCAACAGCGCTATGGACATATGTACGATGGGTGTGTCTCATAATTGCACCATGCATCATAGTACATGGGTAATGCAAACCCTTAATTCAGACATGTAAAGACATGCAAAGCTACTTTGTGTGCCTTTGAGTGGTAAAAACAAATTCGGAGCAATGGACGCTGCACAAAATGCAGTGTTTCATCGCTGTGTGCAAGGGAGGGGCTCCATGAGTGTTGTGTGAGTTTCTCCATGCAACTCCCATGGTACACGAAGCATGTCATGAATACCACACCAGGTAAACCTGTAAATGCATCAAATAAATAGATTTCACCAGGTGATGTGTAACAAGATAAATAATTTAAGTCATCCAAGTCACTCCTGCTTCCTATGAGTGCTGCTTACCGCTGCATACATGCTTAGACGATTATGCCTCTAAGGGTTCAACATGTGCAGGAAGGTGCCCCCTCCTGCTCAAATACAATCCAGCATGCAATGCAGGCACCCTTGCACCATGGTGCAAGTGTGTCAGTGTTTGTGCTAGGAATCCCACTGTGTGCCAGTGCAGGGTGAAAGGACAAGAATGCACCGTATGGCCAAAATTCTATACACTACTGCCCTTTCTCAGTGACACAGTGCAGTGCAGATAGGTTACTTGCTGCACTGCACTGTGTAATCTTCCCAAATATCCGGGCCCTTCTGTCATGTGCGCATAGTGGGAACAACGTACTGCACCATGTAGCTAATGATTTCCCAAATTGACAATCCCTCATTAGTCAATGGCAGCTACAGAACATCAGTGAGTAATAATGTGTCATTTCACTCTGTGTGAATGGAAGGAACCACATTATCTGCACTAGGCAACAGATCAAATATAAATCATGTGGTATGCCAGAGAAGACAAAACTAGTACAAAGGCTACTCAATAGATAAGTAAGTGTGAGATTAGTGTCTCCTTAATGGTGTGCCCACTTTCTGTATCAGTCCAAGGTCAACAAATTCAATGGTGTGATAACAAGTACAGTGAAAATGAGCAAGTGTGTCATACATGGCAATATACTTGCATGTTTAACAAAGATTCAGGAGCAATACCGGAAGAACTATTTGAAAAGGCCATGTGTGGCATGCCATGTCAGTGTATGTCCCAGACATGTGTAAATGTCAATACTGGATAACATTGTAATATCAACAATACAAAACACACATATGTCTCAGCCATACTGACAGTCTAGGTGCATACATACACATAGCTTTCAAGCCACATTGACATAAGTAACCAATGTGATAGATCACCTGTTTAGTGGTGTAAGTTGCTAAAATGAAAAGCGTATAAATCCAGCACTGTAAAACTCGCTAAGTCTAACCCAATGTCGTCAAACATATCATACATCAGTCATGAACATAGAATAAAATGCAACCTAGCCAAGGCAGCACAGTGTACTCAGGATCAGCCGCGGTGCATGCCAGTAACAGCGGTGGGGCCGGGTAAGGGGGGATTTCGAGGGATGATGCTGAGGGAAAATTAAATAAATAATTAATTTTCCCTCTGCATCGTCCTTCGAAATCCCCACTTACCCAGCCCCATCGCTGTTACCTGCACGGACCGTGGCTGATACTGAGTACACTGTGCTGCCTTAGCTAGGTTGCACCGCTTTTACCTGCACGGACCGCTGCTTCTCAGGATACCAATCTCAACATTCATTCGCCACAGCAATGATAAAAGGATCAAGGCATAGAAGTACACAATTCCCTACAAGTTAGAGTCATAAACATACATGTGAAAAATCAAAGTTTTGTGTCCAGGTCTGTGGTAGATAGTTACTTGTAACAACATCAGGGTTTCATACATAAAGATGGTTCACATCACAATACCTATTTGTCAATCAAAGTGCACCAAGATGAAAAGCAATAGCTGAAGGCTGACATAAATACTGTACAAATATCTACTAGATACAGCCCATACTAATTGGGAAAGACCTATGTTTGTCTTTAAGAGACGTAGAAACTTGAGAGATCATTTAGTTAGAGCCTATCATGACCCAGGACCCATGTCACTGAATCAACTTTGGTGCTTAAAGCCGGTAGTTGGACATTATCCGTGTGGGAATTGTTCAGAATGTGCCACGATGACTAGTGAAAACATGTGTACTAAATGAATTTGTTTGCCCTAGAGGTAGTCAAATGCTCTAGATGCAGGCATATTTACAAAGCGGCGTTAAGCCACAAAAAATTGCTTGTTTCCACTTTATAAATATGGAGCAGGGCATTGCACCACAGGAACATGGTTAAAAGTGACATTTCTGTAGGGCAATAGCCTTGTAAATATACCCCTAAGTCTTGACTTATGTTTGAATTTTGATTTTCTTTATATACATTGGTGACTCTAGTTGCACCCATGCTCTTCTCGGAATAGCCCCAACTTTCTGCTCAGTTGTGGCTGATTGTGATCTGTTCTGGTTGATTACACTCCCTATTTTGTGACATTGATAGCAGTCACATGTTGGTCCATGATTGTGGGCATATGTAGTTTGGCCTCTAAGTTGATATGTATGGACAGTGGTTTTTTGACACTTTGATTGACTGTGTTTTTGGCATGTTCTTTATGGGGTATCCAGTGTATTTACAGTTACCTAGCCACTTTTAGATGGCCGCCATATTACTCTATGGGACACGGGTCCTTTGTGGGGAAGGCCATCGCCAACATTTTAGATTTATATGCGTCTTGGCGGCATGGCCACATCAAAGGAGTTGTCGGGACTGTGCTGTATGGAGTCCAAATAAGTTCTGTGCTCTGTGAGGCTAATTACGAGTGTATCTAACACCTGGAGATCCATAGTCTTAACTGGAGATATTGTGTTACTTCCTTTAAAAATTGAATGGCCCGTGCTTTAGTCACTTGTGGGTAAGATAACTGAGTGCTTTTGGGTTTTCATGCAATTCTCTAGGGAGTGTATGGGCTTCATTCATTGCATAAGGCATTTTCTGCTGAGTCTGTATGTGGGCATGATATACTTTGGAGGCAACATCATTACCGAAAGATTGGACTATTCTGTACACTGGATTATTGTTCAGGCACTGTGTGTTTTGAGTACCTCACTTTTTAAAACCAGCTTTAAAATAAATGGTATTATGGTGTCTTTCACTCTTTATTGGTTAGAGTTCTTGCACCTGATGTTGGTGAATGCTGGGCATTCCTTGTTTGTAGGACACTTAAACCGTTCCTGAGGATGTTTGGGAGCTCCGCTTTTCCCGCTCCCACGCCTCAAAACATCCAGTGGTCAATCCCCCACGGGGATTGCTGTCTCTCAACAAGGCTCACGGAAATTATTGTATACTCCTGTTCCCTGTGTTTTCTGAATGCAATCAGTTATAATCTACACTAACAACCTGCATTATTTGCAAAGCATTTATTGATACCTTTTGTTTTGGACTTCTTGCTCTATGCACAATATAAAAAGCTGTTTTTATATAACCCTGTGTGGAGTCTCTTTAGTAGTGTATTCATTGTGCTGCTGTGAGTGTGTTGCTCAAATGCTTTACAGCTTGCCTCTGTAGATAAGCCTGCTTTCTCTGGCCAGGCTACCATAGAGTGAGCACTGGTTATGTTTGGTATGCATGTAGCTCACCCTGACTAGAGTGGTGGGTTCGGTGTGGCATGGGTGCATTCCTTAGCCAACCAGAAACCCTATTTCTAACAAATTTCCAGACAGAGCCGGAATGGTAGTACAACGAATGTAAGTTTGGCGTGCTGAAGTCCCGGTTCCAATGCCTGAGCATGTATAGGGGGAAGATTTCTATACTCGCCCCCCCCTATGGTGTGCAAGAATATCCTCGTATGTCCCATCCTACACAACATATGTGTATGGACAAATGTCCCATGGGACGCGGACAGTGAGGAGCAGGAACCAATGGAGAAGGAGGATGGAGGAGAAGTCCAACACACAATTGCTGGTAGGCAGTGATGCAACTATATTTTGCAAAACATCTTTGCTTCATTTACGTTTACTGGATGGACAAAATCTCGATATTAACTGAACAGTGCAACATCAAAATAAATGTTTGTACTTATTGTTTGTGTTGTATTTTTTTGGCACAGTCACTGTAAACATCATGTCACTCACATCTCATCAACAAGATTTAGGCCTCGATATGTAACAATAATGTCACCAGACCCGTTGAGCATCATGGGGACATGGCTCTCATTGATCCACCTGTACAGAAATGCAATGTGATGTAGTGTACTACATTAAAGGGACAGGCCAGGCATGCTACATATCCTCATCCAAAATGATCATTCCTTCCTCACGCATTGTCTCACCAAGGAGCTAATGTTGTAGCACACACTTTCACAGATCATGAGTTACAGTTATCATAGATAAAGGCCACGTATGATGTGTACAGGACGAATATTTGTACAGAATGCATACATGCATGTCAGGAGACCCTCAAAACACTACACACAGCATTCAAATCCTGGCCACATTGTCATATATACCACTTCAGGCCACAGTTGTCAGAATACACATTTCACAGGACTTGCACAGCAATGTGATGTGACTTAAAGTCCTGTAACACAACAATATGAGCAGATTACTTTGTATTGTGAATAATTAACCAGAGAAGTATGACAATGGAGATTTTGTTTGTAAACACCTGAAGAATACAGAAATGTCAAGAGTGTGATGCGTCCATATGAAAAGTCAGACAAAACCATATGTGTACACACACACACTCATTGAACATAGTTTGATGGAGGTATTGGGACTGACACTTACCTACACATGGCAAGAGTAGTTTACCCCTGCCCGAGCAAATAAGTGCATAGTTGAGGGGTTCAATAATCTAATGGGTAAATGGCATTTGAACGTGAGCCATGACATAGGCCTGTGTCAGGGAATGCTGTCTTCTTGGAACAGAAGGCCACACAAAGACCGGCCCCCAGATTACTATGACAGGAGTGATACAGATATCATGACAAAACAACCCCAAGTCACACTACACCAACCTATCCCACTCCGACGACACCATCTCCTCCTCCGCCATTTCCCCTGACTCCACCATTTCCCCTGACTCACACAATACACACGTCACACGAAACTGTCACCTTCAAGCATTGAGCGCAACCACCGACCCGCAAGCAATAGCTCCAATCTCCCAACTCTTACCGGCACCCCTGAGGCTGCCGCCTGATTCACGACGTGACACTCCACACAACTTGCTCTCAGCTATAGCCAGAGACACCAGAGGCAACACTAACACAGTGAACCACACTACCACAGACAAGCTCTCTCCTTTCCCTGTCTGCCCCTCTCTGGACACCCTGAACCTAAGCTCCCCCACCCCTCCCTCTATGAATATGACTGAGAGACTTGATCTGCTGGAAAACCAGCTAGAGAGCCTAATAAAGGGAACCTATAAAATCTTAGTGAACCTCACAACACCTCGGGAGTCTACACAGTGGCCACACTCTACACCCATAGCTACCAATAATAAACACACAATCCCTCCCAAGGTCCAACGACACAACTGGAACACGACCGCCTTCTTGAACCAGCCGCGGAGACCCAAAAGAACAAGCGCCGCAATGCCCACGATTGAGGCGATTGACCTTGCCAAATCATATGACTCAACTTCAGCCACTAACCTCAGCTTTGAGATCCAGGTTATCACTGGATTTGGAAGAGAACGCATCGCACCGAGAATGTTGAGGACTCTAACCCCCTTCACTAATATCCCCATGGCTTCCCTAATGAAGGAAAGCAACAATAAGGGGTTGATCAACTACGTGCTCATAAACTGCAGATCTGCCACCAAACACGCAACAGAACTGGCAGAAACCATCCTCTCCCATGACATAGACATCAAGTTCATCATAGAAACCTGGCTGAATGAATCCTCTTCCCCTATTATTGACATGCTGGTGCCCTATATCAATCATCAATAAAGATAGAGAGGACCATCAAGGTGGGGGGATTGCAATCATCCACAAGAGCAACATCTCCGTAATGGAAACAGACTCCTTCAAATATAACACATTTGAATATCTTACTGCCACAATTAAGACAACTGACAGCAAAATACTATACTGCCATCTTCTTTACAATCCGCCAGGCAACACCCCCTCATTTGGAGAACACCTGTCTGACCTGATAACACACTGCTCGCTCTTGGACTCTAACAACATAATACTAGGCGACCACAACCTACATTGGGATGATGATAATAACTCTCTGATCCAATCCTTGAACGATCTTCTACGCAACAACAATCTTATCCAACACTGCTCAGAGCGAACCCATAATAAAGGCTCCATCCTGGATGCCATCATAGCTCAAGAAGATACAATCACTATTGACCACATCCTTCCTGTTGACTGGTCAGACCACCACATCATTCTATTCCACATCAACCATAAGATCCATTGCCTACCTCTCACACAGGATTCCCCTGATGGGAGAGAAATCTAAGACAGATTTCCCTTGCTGCCCTGGAAGAAAGGATACGTTCAATCCTTCCCACCACCACATGTGACCTGTCTACTACAGAACTTACTACACACTACAATGCAACTATAACCTCCATACTTGACCAAATGGCCCCCTTGAAACAAAAAAGAGTCAGGAACATTCCATCAAGATCCTGGTTCAACACAGACCTTAACTTGGAAAGAAGACAACTAAGAGCTGCAGAAAGACTCTGGCAGAAAAACCCATCCCCAATCCATCTTGATCAACTCAAAACAGAATGCAGGAAATATAAAAAGCACATCAAGAATGAAGAATCCTCCTTCTTCTGTGGTGCACTAGACAATGCCAACAACCGTCCCAAAGAACTCTTCAATCTCATTAGACAACAAACTTCTAAGCCCCCCTCAACCTCAGTGCAGGCTTCCAAAGTCCTATGTGACAACTTTGTCAACTTCTTTAACGATAAAATCACCAAGATTGAGCTCTCCCTGGATGTCCACCGTGGTCCACCCAGTGAAAAACCCGCCCCATGGCAAAGAAGACATCATCCCACCCAGACATCCCGCTACCAACTGGAAGTAGTTCAACCCTATCTCTGAAGCAGAAATCATTGAAATGATTATCAAATCCAATCCCTTGTCTCAAATGGCGGATCCTATCCCTGCCCAACTGGCTAGAAAGGTGAAACACACACTAGCCCCGCACTGGACCAAGATTATAAACAGCTCTCTGTCAACCAGACTCATGCCAGACTGTCTCAAAATCAGCCAAGTCACGCCACTGCTACAAAAACCAGGCTCTGACCCAAATGATCTCAATAACTTCAGGCCCGTATCCAATCTTCCATTCTTAGCCAAAATCCTAGAAAGATGTGTTCTCCTTCAACTTACCCAGCACATAGACAGCAACACCCTACTAGACCCTCACCAATCAGGTTTCAGAAAAGGTTGCAGCATGGAGACAGCTATCCTTGATGTCTTAGATGATGTCCACAAATCACGCGACACGGACCAATGCTGTATACTCATACTCCTGGGCCTATCGGCAGCCTTTGACATGGTAGACCACAAACTGCTCATTAATGTACTCCAAGAAAGGGTGGGAGCGGAAGAAGTGGTACTACAGTGGTTTACTTCCTTTCTGCGGAACCGCTCTCAAAGAGTAAAAATCAAAAACTTCATGTCTGACTTATTCCCCATAAGTATGGGTGTCCCCCAAGGATCAGTCCTCTCCCCATCACTGTTCAACATCTACATGGAGCCCCTCACCACTATACTCAATAAAAGCTAACATCCCCTTCCACCTCTATGCAGACGATACACAGATCTACCTGGAAACCTCCTCCTTTGATGACATTCAGACACTAAACAACACCCTAAAAGAAGTCCAACACTGGCTATCCCTCAACCACCTGACACTCAACCAAGACAAGACAGAAATCCTTCTCATATCCAACAAAGAGCAGACCCCCAAAATCACAGAATGACTAAAAATCATTGATGCTCTCAACTGCAATATCATCCCTGCCGACTCCGTAAAATCTCTGGGAATCACTTTGGACCCTAACTTAGACATGGTCAAACACATGAAGTACAACGCAAAGAGCACGTTCCTCAACCTAAAACTACTCTACAAAATAAAACCCTTCATCCCCCCAATGACCTCAAACAAGCCACACAATCCCTGGTTCTGTCCAGATTAGATTACGGGAATGCATCCTTCACAGGCACGGCAAAATCTCACTTAGCTCCCCTCCGATCAACTCTACATGCAGCAGCCAGGATGGTCACGGGAGTAAAGAAATATGAACACATCTCTCCCGCTCTCAGGGAGCTAAAATGGCTCCCAATCGAAAAGCGTGCAAGCTTCAGAACCGCATGTCTCACTGACAAAGCTCTGCACCCGGGTAAACCTGCCTACCTGGCATCCAAACTAACCAAGGTAGATCAGACAAGGAACCTTAGGAGTACGAACACCCAACTCCTCATCCCTCCAAGAACTCGAAAACAAAAAACTTTATCACGCTCCTTCTTTGGTAATGCGCACAAAATCTGGAACGACATCCCAGTCCATATTAGGACAAACACCTCCTTCATAAAATTCAAAAGCCAGCTCAAAGACCTCTACCTCAGCCGATCTCTTCCGAAGAGATAACTGCTACCCAATCCTGCCCAGTAGAGTATACAGTCATGCTGACAAGAAGACTTTGACATCACCTACCTCTGGACTCGCATCAAGAATGAATCTGTTTACTATTGTTTTACACTGTTATGAGATTGATACCTTTGTCCCCCCTTCCTGATAAGAACTTGTCACAAATCACTGTAGTTACTACTGTGTTTATATTGTCTCACTTTATTAATGATTGCTACATGACAAAAGGTTGTAAAGCGCTCCGATACCCTCAGGTCTGGCCAGCACTATATAAAACTCTGAAAATATATATATATTTTTTAAATGTGTGTATGGCAGAATGATGCTCATTGACATCAGAAATATACATGACCATGTGACTCTGGTTCACTGCAATGAGACCTAATGGCCCCCTCACCTATTCCAAAAGGTCTGTTGTGTGTCACACTCACCTGCACCAAACATTATGTCCATAAACAAATGGGTGCATGACAACACCATGTACAGATCAAGTGACTGTGCAAGACATACACAACAGAATGCTTGCAATATGGAACATTGTGCAGAGGCTGAGAGTGTGTGTGCTGCAAGAGTGTGTTCACCTTCTGACACTCGAGCACAGTCCAATAGGGAGTGTAAAACCAAACATTGTGCAATGACAGAGTGTGTGTGCTACAGTCATGATGTTTCTTTACATCCGACACAAGTGATTATGCTTTTTCCCCTGTACCAGTGCTGTTTTGGCTGCCTAGGGCCGACGCAGGCACACTTGCACCATGGAGCGGGGATGCAATTATCGCATGGTGGATTGTATGTGTGCTTGAAGGGGAGTCTTCATGCTAACAAAAATATCCTGCGAACAGTATCCACCATCTATAAGTGCTGAAGAACACAGCACACATAGAACAAGCATTGGCATAGCCAATAGGTCTCGCTTATGGGACCTTCTAAGTATTTAGTTATGCAGCACAATATCCTTGGTGCAACCACATTAACTGTTGCATGGCTAAACACTTATAAGGTCCCAAAGGCGAGACCTATTGGCTATGCCAATGCTTGGTGTGGTTGTGTGTGTGGTTGTGTATGTGTGTGTGGTTGTGTGTGTGTGGTTATGTGTGTGTGTGTATGTGGTTGTGTGTGTGTGGTTGTGTGTGTGTGATTGTGTGTGGTTGTGTGTGTGGTTGTGTGTGTGGTTGTGTGTGGTTGTGTGGTTGGGTGTGGTTGTGTGTGTGTGTGGTTGTGGGTGTGGTTGTGTGGTTGTGCGTGTGGTTGTGTGTGGTTGTGTGTGTGGTTGTGGTTGTGTGTGTGGTTGTGTGTGTGGTTGTGTGTGGGGTTGTGTGTGGGGTTGTGTGGGTGGTTGTGTGTGTGGTTGTGTGTGTGGTTGTGTGGTTGTGTGTGTGTGGTTGTGTGTGTGGTTGTGTGTGTGTGTGGTTGTGTGTATATGTGTGGTTGTGTGTGTGTTTGTGGTTGTGTGTGTGTGTGGTTATATGTGTGGTTGTGTGTGGTTGTGTGTGTGGTTGTGGTTGTGTGTGTGAGTGTGTGGTTGTGTGGTTGTGCGTGTGGTTGTGGTTGTGTGTGTGGTTGTGGTTGTGTGGGTGGTTGTGTGTGTGGTTGTGGTTGTGTGGTTGTGGTTGTGAGTGTGACAGTAATACTAAAAGCATCTCAAAATAAAGGAACACAAACATCGAGTCTGTGGAAAGAGAAAGCATGTTGTAAGTCAAACGGGCGCAGCAAAGCATTAACACAACAACAAAACAAACAAGATCACATAGCGAAGAGTGAGTGCTGATAATGGATACACACAGCCCATCATCTTAAGAGTTCGATTGCAGCCAATGTGCACTCAAACCTGCCCCCTCCTTGTGAGTTGCACCCCATATTTCATGAGTTGTAACTGCTGCACCCACCATAGTGCTTTGAGATCTAAAGCGATACATAGGTCTAATCGATAAACCAGTCGCCAACATGCTGTGCTTTTAAAGAGAATGTGCCAAAAGTTTCCAGCTTCCTCATCATGTCCTCATGAAAGCGCCAACGAAAGGACTCCCTGAATGATGCAACGGACATGAAGCAGCCACTGCGATCAGAAATAAACACTGTGAACGTTGTCCAGTTTCACAGTAACATTTCCTTAATGTTCTTTAAGTCACAAAACAGTAATACTAAAAGCATCTCAAAATAAAGGAACACAAACATCGAGTTTGTGGAAAGAGAAAGCACATTGTAAGTCAAACGGGCGCAGCAAAGCATTAACACAACAACATGTTCTTGATGTTTGATGATCTTTGAACGAGAACATCAAAGGGGCGCCGCGAAAGTGATCGCGGGCGAAAGTGAAATTGATCACGGGCGCTTAATGAGCATGACGAGGTTTACCAGCCTCTACTCCTAAGCGCGCGCCCGCCCGCGCATATGCACTGTAGCTCTAGGCTGGCCATGGTAGCATTTTTTGAGCCCTCACAAAAAGTCTCGCCAGACCAGCGCATGAGCTGGGTCAGGCGAGACCTAAAAAGGAAATGAGGAGGTCCAAGTCCTTGTAATGCCACCCCTGGGAAGGTAGTACTTATCGGTGCATTTCCAGGTTTACCTGGTTTGGTATGCTTGGGAATGCATATTGGACCATCAGGTGTAAATGGGAACCCCATGTACCGGTCAAGTAGCCTCTCTCTGGTGCAGAGTGAGCCAATGCAGTAATTTGCAATACATTGTGTCACTCATGATTAAGGGCACTTCTCATGGCTACATAAGCTAGCCTTGTTTGGCTCAAACAATATGCACAATCATTTACGTAGCACATTTACCATGGTGCATTGTGCAAGTGCCACACATTTGGTTCAGGCATTTAGACCTGAGTGCAGACGTGTCTTTAATAGGACATCTCATGGTGGACCTTGCCTACCTTTGTGTGCAAATTAATGGCTGCCTCACAATCAGATGTTCAATATTGGAAATATAACATATGCTTTTGAAAGATAAGTAAAACTGCAAGCTGGGTTGCACATACACTGTAGTATGGGTGATCCAGACTGTCTTCGGGCTTCCCTAAGTGTGTGTTGCATCTACAACACATCTCATGACAAGATTCTTGACAGATTGAATGAATAATGATATTGGACAAAATAGGGAATACAATAGCATGGCACATAGGCCCCAGGCACATTCTTCACATGAACATATGACTGTGGGGAATATGTCTGTCACCGACCCCCACGAGGAATGCCTTTACTGTTTATCATCTGACCACAACGTCGAGGGGTGCTCGTCGTGTTGTCGGATGAATCCAAAGGCCCTTGAAGAAAGAGAAGCGAAGCTGTGCATGGCCTGGGTGAGGAAGGAGAAGAGAGGTCGACAGAAGACTAAGTTGAGGTCAAAGTCACCAACTCCGCACACGTCGAGGTCATCCAAAAAACATAAGAAGAAGTGGTGACATGGATCCAAACGTGTAACAGGAAGGATGACATCTCGCCTTCTTCTTCACCGCAGGTGACTCCGGAGCATTCTCGAACCCCGAAGGTCTCTCCGGTGCCCAGAGAAACATCTCCTACACCTCGGACCACGTCAATCCCTGATCCGGTGTCTTCGGAGCTGAAACCAAAACACACCTTATGACCTTGATCTATCCCAGATCAGGCAGTTCTGGATCCGTACCCACCTTTCCTGGCTGGGTGAAGAGGAATGCACATGCCCTCCTTGAATCCAGACTCACACCACGGGCCATTTGCCGGGCCAATGGTCATGAAGTGACAGGGACATGAACCAATTACACCCACCCAGATTCACAACCTGGACACTGCCCTCTGTCACACAGGCCTGTCAAGTGGGGCACACCTAGTCCATAGCTTTGCCAAGTACCATGCAACAATGGATGTAGCAACAGATATATTACATCATTTTAACTTGGCTTCTATAACTCTAGGACCAATGGAAGTGTGTTTAAGCTGTGATTTCCTGATTTTTACAGACTTCTACATCAGATCCCACACATTAGACCAGTAGCATGGGGCAGAAACCAAACAACGCCCCTGTTGCATGGTGCATTGCACCTGCTGTGCCGCTTGTAGGCCACGCATCAATGCCAATGCGAGTATTAAACTGCGCTAGTGCTAATGGGCTGTGCGTTCAGAACACAATGGCAATTTCAGTACAGATGCATCAGAAAAAATGTCACATCTATCAAAAATGGGCAGGACACACCCAGGAAATTATGCAATGAGTGTGGCAGGCTGCTTAGTAGGAAGTGTGAAGTTACTTTCACTTTCTCTTACTCTCTGTTAGTGTGTGTTGGGTGCTGGAGATGTTTTGAGACTGGCTGTGAGACTGGGGGTTATTTGGTTGCGGCAGTGCTCTATTGCATATGTCCACAATTGAGTAAGACACAGGTGCAGATGAAGTGCAATATTATAACACAGACACTGTTAGCAAACATGTACAGGTAGGTATGATGAAATCAGTCACACAGTGTGTGATTATGTCACATATGTTCTGTAGGAAGGTGGATATCTGACTATGGTTACCCCCAACTTTTTGCCTAGTGTCTAGCTGGTTTTTCGACTTAGTTGGCCTGAGATCCTGCCATTCAGGGTCTCAGGCTGTCTGCTCTCTCTGTAAAATGGACTCCATGTACCCTAGGTACATAACCAATTGGTAAGGATCACCTTATTGGACCCTGTACAGTGTACCCTAGGTACCCAGGGCATAGGTGTACCCTAGGCCTCCCAGGGGCTGCAGCATGTATTATGCCACCCCTGGTCTGGCCTTCCAATCAGACACAACTGGCTGATCACTCAGCTGGGGCAAGGTCGTGTAATCACCCCTTGCTTAGATATAGTATATCTATATCTACCTTATATATAGACACATGTGTACCTATCAGTCACTCCTATGGCAGGCCTTAACAATCCTGGAGGCAGAGTGCTTGGTAACATGTGAGATGGTGCTCTAGCATGAGCTGAGCCTGTCTGCAGCTTTCGGAACCATGTCCTTATAGCTGTTCTATGATATAGCCTACCATATACTCTTAAAGTGCCTTATAATCTTAAACGGTTATGGTAACTATGGTTTGGCTTTATCAAAACATGTCGTGTAAGGTGTCTAACACTTTGGAATAATACCCCCATACCATTTCTGGTGATGAGGATATTATTCCTCCCTTCTAGAGGGAGAGACATGTTAAAATCCTACTTTGCTGTTTATCTCTAACCAAAAGCCTCAGCATCACAAAACGGATGCTGCTGCCACAGACACAAGTCTGACCTCCTGCTGCTGGGAGTGATCCCAGCCAGGGAGGCCTGGACAATAGGTTTCCTGCTTGGGGAGGTGCTAGCACCTCCCCAGACAGCCTTTAGTGTATTGGGGCAGGGTGGGCTGAAAGGAATGAGACATGCCTGGGGCACACAAGGTGTTCCTTGCATAGTCCAGTTCAAACCGGCGCTGGGGCACTCCAGCCCCAGCTCTGGCGCGAAACTGGACAAAGGGAAGTGGTTGTAACCACCCCCTCCCAGGTCCCACCCATAAGGCGTGACCTAGCAGGTATCCCAGCCCCCCAGATTAGTATAAGAGTGGGAGTTGGGCCTCAAGACTTTAGATTATCCTGAACCTGCAAAACTGAACAGAAACTCTGGACCTTCGACATTCGACGAAAGAAGAAGACTGAAGAATCTCCCTTGTAGCCAAGGAGTGGCTACCCTGTGCAAACAGGCACCATCAAGAGACTACCCTTTGCTTTGCGACCGTTCTACGAGGAACCGACTGCAGAGCCCGACCAGAGCCTTGACTTCCAGACTTCTCCGACCCTCATCCACATCTGTAGCAGAGCTGAGATCCGTGGAGGCGACGAGCGACGTGGGACCGGCTACCTGGGAAAAGTGGCTAGTAACTTACAGCGCAGCTTCTGAGGTACCCTCGAAGTTGTGCACCGGGGATTGAGAAGCCCCAACCCCAAGCACCATCTGCACCGAAGATCAGCCCCCCACACTCCACGAGTCCTGCGTGGGGCCCTTCAGCATTTTCCTGCTTGCCGCGTCTGTCCGGTTGCTTGCCCGCTGGCTAGTGGCCTCTGTGACGACGCACCCTGAAATCTTCTGCGCTGGTTTGGCTCCTCCAGACTGGCTCCCGCTTCTCTGCAAAGAAGGAGCACCCCAGACCTTCCTGGTCTGCACCAGAAGCAAGTCCTTTGTTCTTCGTGGGTTCCGCTTGCCAAGGCTTGGTGAGTCCTAGTCCAACTTCGACGCCGCCGACAGCAAGAGCCTTCGTGGGACAGCTCGCCTCCTGGTCCTGGTCGTCCTCGACGCTTCCTGGTCCTCCTGGCTGCAGCGACAAGCTTCACCTTCACCTGCAACTCTTCACGACATCGCCTGGTTCCTTCCTGGTTCCACGTGGTCACTGGCTAGTGACCTTGACTCTGTCCCTTCTGCTTGCAGGTTTCTTCTCTTCTTGATCCCAGCCTTGGGATCCACCGGACACTCTTCCCTGACTGCCTGTCAGCATCTTTCTTCAGGCATCCATAGGAGTCGACGACAAAAACAACGCATCTTCACCCCTATGCACCCGCAGCCTGTGGGCTAGGTAACTTGGGTACTCCGGTGCTCATCAGGATAGTGACTATCCTAGTGTCTAGTTTTCAAGTCTCAACTTCCTAGCTACTCCGGAAGTGTCCTAAATCTACCGTTTTCTAAACTGTACTATTGCTATTGACTTTTACGCATTACGCGTGAGTGTTTCCACTCTGCACACGAATCCCGTGGGCCTCCCACTTCCTAACTAACGCTAGTGTAGTGTAGACCCAGCGATTCCCTAGGCCTAGGCCTATTCTATTTCCGCGACAGTGGTTCTTATACCACTTACTTAGTATATGGTTTGCGTGGCCCCTAGGGCCTAACTGTATTACTTACCTGTGTGACTTACTGTATGCATTAATAAGACTGTGTTGTACTTACCTCTAAGCTCATAAAGAGTGCTGAGGGTTTGCTAGAATAAATACACTTTATTTTATATATATATCTGTTGTGGTGTCCTTTCATTTGGTATTCAAGGGATTATATATGGTATCACAGCTGGCTTCACATGCCATTCAGAGTTTAGCCTAAGACTGCTCTTGTCCATGCTACCACTAGGATAGCTGGTCTATAAGGTTGACTTTACAACCAATCACCATAAGGGTATTTGGACTGATATAAGGTGTACACTATAACTAGTGACATCATACATCAGGCCAACTTCTCACATGTTCCATCAACAGTCAGCATAATTAGCTCAGAGATTCTGCATACGTTTGTGCTCTCCAGCTAAAAAATTCTGTTTGACTGACCATAATTGTGGCTAAACATACCTGCTGTGTTACACATAATTCATAAAGCCAGTGACAGGCACCTCAAGTCCAGGTACCAGTGGAAACAGCTGCAGCCATCCAGCTGCCAACCACATGGGCCAGGAGGTCTAGGAATCAGAGTGGCTCCATGTTCCAGTACTGTGTCTTGTAGGAAATTACCCCGAGGCTGGATGGCATACATAGGGAGAAGGCCAGCCTGCGCACACGTAGGGAGAGAATGAAGGTGGCCTTGGTGGAAGAGTCCCAACTCCTCTCTGAATTGGGTTGTGGACAATGTTGTTCTGTGGGTAGTTTTATTTTTAGGTATTTTAATAGTTAGTTAGGCATACAATTAGTTGGTGGTTAGGATACGTTTAGTGTAGATAGATTTTAGCTTTTAAATGTTTTTATAGTTGTGTTTTTATATATTGATTTCTTTTTCTAAGGTTTTTAGTGGGTCAGGGGTTGATGTTTAATATATGTAAAAAAAATATAAAATACAAACAATATTTTTAAAAATACCCACAAAATATATATTTGTTTATGTTTACATGAGTAGGTAGTTTATGTTTAGGTGTAGTTGATGTTAGTATTGTGCTAATGTATGTGTGTTCAGTGGGGTGGGGACTGACATTTAACGTATCATTTGTGTTAAATGTTTAGGATAGTTTAAGATAAGTTAAGTTACTGTAAGGTAGTGTTAGGGTTAGTGTAGAATAGGTAGGTTATGTTAGTTCAGATTGTGTAAGTTAGTGTACGATAGTTATGTTAAAGTAATTTAAACTTAGCTTAGATTGTGTAAGTTAGTGTAGGATAGGCAGTTGCAGTTTCTTAGGATTACTTCTCGTTATAAAAAATATTTTCTATTTTCACAACATCATAATCGTTTCATACTTAAGAGTCAACATCATTGATTACGTTGAGCTGAGTACATGATGCAGCTATTCCCTGTAGTCTTTGTAGATATGTTTTACTTTTGAGAGGTCAATGAACAAGAGTTAGTCTTCTTCACATTTGAGTTTAAGGACTCTTCACCATTCTTTAGGCAGTGTGATTTGTCCTCAATGTGTGAATTGACACACAGCCCAACACAGATATTCACCTACTGTAGCACTCTGTGTGTAAGAGATGCTGCATATATAGTAGGGATGGTTTTGTCACTCCAGATTACCCATTCCTGGCTGTGCTGGGACACACACTGGTGCCTGCCACTAACACATTCACCCTTGCACCATTGTGTGAGTAGGCCATTGTTGTTAGTGGTTTACAAATCATGAATGTGGCCTCACCTGTCTAGATGACCTCTATTCTCCTCAGTATTTAGTACTTGCCAAGTGTGACACTTCATGCATGTGACTTTGTGCAACTACTTGCAAAGATTGAAAATCATAAGTCTCACATTTCCTCTTACCCTAGGGAGGAATAGCTCAGTTTCTGTCTCTGTGCTCTGGCTGTTAATTATTGATATGTGTGTATATTTTCCAATTGATGTCATGTGTGGTTACTCTCAGACTCAATGCATTTGAGGTCTCTCAGGGGCAGAGGTACACATTTACCCTACATAATCCAGTGTGCCTTTCAATACCATTTATCAGTTGACACAGGACCCCCAATGACATGCAACGTGTTGGACTGACCTTCTACATCCTTGAGTGGCATAGGTATGAAGCAAATTCTAGGCATGAGTATCTGCATATTTTCAGTGAATGCATAATTTAAGAATTTTAGGATCTCTTCGGTGTAAGCAGTGAGGCTATCATATGCACTTGATCACGTTGTCATGTTCACTCAGAAAATATATGTGCTATGTAAAGTGGCTCACAGGCTCAATTTCGAGCAGGTAGGCATTTGAGTGATCAGTATGGTCTTCTCACTGTGTGCCTGTCAAGGTCCTGAAGCTTATTGTCACACCATTATGTTCAATAATGTAAACAAGACATTCTGCATTATTGCCATGGCAGTGAATGTGCATGATGTTTGGGCATATACAACAAGAGCAGGTGATAGGGACTTTGGCACAATCTCCTTTAGATGCTAAGAAGTGGATTTTGTATATACACATCCACCATGGTCCACTTAGTCCTTTCTGCAGCAGACATACAACACGCTGGTTCATAGGAGTGCATTATTAATAAGTGCGTGCATCAGCATGAACATATTAGCAGTTTTTGGAGCAACAAGGCCAAAATTGTTATAGGCCAAAGGATGTCCAGACAGAGTCCGTATGGGATACATGTCATGTGACATGTAGAGGTGGGGAGAATTCCAGTGAGGAGGCGGTCCAAATTGCCATTAGGGAAGGCAGGCCTCAGCAAAAGTCCACAAATGGATTAGATAAACAGGTGAGCACGCAAAAAGGGGCAATACCAGTTGACAAAGTAGGTGGGATGAAGATAGGACCACTAAGAAACTGTCCAGGAGACACACACAAATGTTACCAGGCAGTTTGCAGCAAGAAAGTGCTGAAGTCCACATCTTCCTCCTCTGATGGGTGTTGTGCCTCCCCTGAATGTGGTGGTGTTTGTGTGGGAGGCATCTGGGGCACACACACATCAGGGAAAGAAGATGTGGCTCCCATGTCCCCTGCAACATTTGTCTGTGCCAGCAAAGAAGGCAGGACAGTGCTGTCAACAGGGCAACAACGTCACTGTGGAAGGCACCCATAGTTGCTATAGAGGAGTCCTACTAGCACGTTGTATATTGCAAGACAGTACGGATGGCCCCTAGCTGGCTGGCATCTTCAATGGAGTCATATTTGCAAGGCTATTGTTCTTGCCTCTGCCTCATGACACCAGTAATGTCAGCCAGGGGCTCATCCATTCTAAGGAGCCACGGGTAAGACCATTTGTTTGCCTCAGAGGTGTCCTTATTAGGTCTGAGGCAACTACGGACTCCTTCTAGGGTGTCCGCGATGGTCTCCATCCCTGTCTGCACCTCATCAACCAGCTGCTGCTGGATTCCTACCACTCGCCATTGAAAAGCTACTTGGGGGTCTTCGGAACAACCATGTGCAATTGACTGACATGTCTACCTGTATGTAAGAGCTACGGCTCAAGCTGTATCCCACATTCTAGTAGTAATGATATTCTGTGACAGGTACCTACCCTGCTTGGCCACACAGTAAGGCCTATACATCTCACCCTCCAACCATCACCAAAACCTGCCCATCATCCTGGACACCAAGCCATCCTTTCACTTCACTACTCCTTGTTTCACGTCCTCTTGCCTTTGACATGTGACATAGTCAGACATTTGTTTTTATGGCTCCCTCCTGACACCTGCTACACTTTCACACAGGCACACATTACATGTAGGATGCAATACACCAATGCCCTCTCCTACACATCCCTACAAACTGGGGATACAAATGTGTCAGACACTATAGGACACAGCAGTGCGTGTCTATCTCTCGGGCTACCTTGCAGTACACACATCACAACTCACCTCCTGGCTATCCAATTACTCCCCATTCAGACACATTGCCAGTTCAATGTGCTCGGCCACAGCTACATTGAACTATACTTCCAGGGGCCTACCATGTCAACACGTCATCTATTCTTCCAGCAAAAACTAACGGTCTTCTCGTGTGCATCATTGCATTCACACACACCCCCAGTATACATTTGTACATGACAGGAGCTAGAGTGGTCTCTAACGTGACAGCCGACATCTGTGTGCTCTCACCCCACACATCGGGACAGCTGTGTGCAATGTAGTTTCATGCTAGTGACTATACATATGGCTCTTTAAATGATCCTACTTGGTGATACTTCGCATACTCCACACTTGAACCCCCCTGTAAGGTGAAGAGTTAATCCTCTGGCAACCCCATTCCTTTCCATTGCTTTATAGTCACATTTTGGCTGCATGGGTCTGAAATAGACACACTAGCCTCAAGTTGCAAGGGGCCCTGCATTATCTCAGTCAGGTTGGGCATAGTTCAAATGTCCATGCATTATGTGCTGCTCCAGTGCAGGTTTTTAGCTTTGTATTGTGGGACTTGTAGTTCTCATCACTAATGTTATACATTCCACTCCAAGTCTAAGTATACAAAGATGAACCTGGATTGGGGCTGCACTTCACGCATGGATTGGACAAATTTGACAAAGCTGGACTGGCCTGTACAAAAATGTAACTGGGCTGTATAACTTACATTTCTATGACATATTAATTAACATGTGCAAGATTCCTGTCCTTTCCCTTGCACACAGAGCAGTGCAGCGTAGGAACACAGCTTGCTGCACTGCACCACATGAATTTTCTTAACATAGTGTCACTTGTTGACACTTACAATGTGATCTTCCTGATCCTCAAACCCAGCACTGTTTTGTTAGGTAAGTCCTGCCACCATCTCTGCTGGTATGACTGATACCAAAGGGTCTAGCACCTCCTGGTCCTCAGGTCCTCCTTCTCCGGTCCGTATGGCTGTCCTCAGTTTCTTGGCCAGTTTCTTCTTGGTACTGCACCTATAATCATGCCAGCACTTCTTGCACTCTGGCACTGTCCTTTGAGTTTGCCCTACACTGTTTATATTCTTCACTATGGATTGGCAGGTGGCTTCTTTCTTACCTAACGGCAATTTTGAGATGACAAAGAGAGTGTGCTCATTCTTTGTGACCTCTGTTATTAAAGTTTGGTTCTCCTCCTCACTGAAATGACTCCTCTTCTTTCTCTTCCCCTGGGATTATGTCTGGACATTCTGGCTGATGTTGGGGTTGTTGCCCTGACTGCTGCTGTCTTTCTTTTGATGTGTTGGAACTTTTTTTGCTCCAATTTGTCGCTTTTTTAGGGATTTTTGATGCATGCCACACTCCAATGAGATGCAAAGCTGATTTGTGGCACGTAAAGATAGCTTTACAAAATGCAAATGCGTAACTTTTCTCTGCCTCATCTGTGCTATGGATGCATCAATATTTTTGTGGCACCTTGGGACCTTACGACATAGTGCATCATACCATAAATACTGTGCATCCATGTCATTTTAAACTGTCGTACAGCAGTGCAGGTTTTTCTGATGCATCGCTGACTTGCTCCAGCGATGCATCAGTTCTTAGAAATGAGTCCCCTAATACACACTGGTTAGCACTATTACTCTCCTTATCGGAGGAATAAGACCTTGAATTTTTAACCACACATCTAACCTTGAATGAATTGTGTTTTTCCTGAACACTTTAGTAGAATGACCTATAATGCCACAATTCAAACACTTTTGGTTAAACGCTGCATATGATTTATCATGCGTGAAACGGTCCTTGCTACTGTATCTGTAACACTCTTGACCATTGCCCTGTGCTTTGAAAAATGTTGCTTTGTTTTCAGAACAAAATGTAACTTTACTATTGGTGAATAAATTGCTCTTTTTTCCTCTATGATGATGATGGATGTTTTTTAGATTAAACATTACACACTGGTGCCCTGTCTCTTCCACTATTGATAGCTGCTTGAGCACATCTCTTGGATAATTCAGCTTTCTTGACAAATTCCACAACATCCTTTAGAGAGGAATCACCATACATCCATAAAATTTCCTGAGTGCAAGTAGGGTCAGTATGCATAAACATCTTGTCCCTTAATAATTCGTGAGGCCAGTTGCCACATTTGCAAAAAATAGCAGGTTTCCTGAGAGAGGGCACTTCGAGCCAGATGTACAAAGCTTTTGTCAGCTCACAAACAGCCTGATTCACACAATCACGCCGTTTGTGACCTGAAGAAAGCATTTTTAACTGTCCAAAGTCCTATTTGCCATTCGGTAAGCTAGCACCGAATCGCAAATTGGGCTTGCGAGCCAATATTAGAATGGGGCACGCCAGGGGCATCCCTTCCTAATAGCGAGTCGCACTGATACTGACCGTTTTGAGACCGGGAATGTGGTTGCAAAACATTCGCAGTTACCACCAATTTCAAGTTTGTGGTAACCCATTCGCTAACGGGAAGGGGTCCCCAAGGGACCCTTTTCCCTTTGTGAATGTGGACACCAACATTTTTTAAGAGCAGGCAGAGGTCCCACAGACCACTGCCTACTCTTGGAAAATTAAAAGGAAACTTTTCAATTTTCTTTTTTAAATCCATCCCGCTTTCTTTTAAGGAAAACGGACTGCATTTCAAAATAAAAAACTGCTTTATTTAAAAAGCAGTCACAGACATGGTTTTCTGCTGACCACAGCAGGCCTCTATCCCATTACCAATGCATCGCAAATTGCAACCTGCCTCATGAATATTAATGAGGCAGGTCCCTAGTGACTCATTGGGAATCACAACTAGACACAACAACCCTTCAAGAGAAGTGGATGTGTGTCACCTGACTACTAGATAACCGGGGCGCTCAGCGTCTCTCAATAACAACGCAAATATGACAGGCAGGGAAACCAGTATACCTAGTAAAAAAAATATATATTTTATTCAAATTCAAATAATAGATGAGTATTGTAAAGACTCAATAGAAGTATTCAAACTGGGTAATAAAGCAAATCAAATTAAATAATCCTGTACATATTCAAGTTAGCACCCACAGAATACAATGATGTGATTCATATGATGTCCCCCAGTCCCAGTGAATCACGGCAAAAAAAAGTCAAAAAAATCATGCTATAAATAATATGTTCAACATTCTTCCATCAACTCAATCATACCATACTAACATCCATACATCTGTCATACTCAACAAACCAATAATAAAATTGAAACTTTGGGAATCGCAAACAGTGTAAAACACACCGTTGTACATAGCTGTTTGCGATTTCCTATTAGCAAATCGCCAAAATTTGCCATTAGGAAATCGCAAACGGACATCTGTACATCTGGCCCTTAATCTTCTACAGTCGAATTTCCATTTTATTTACTTTGAAAAAGGATATATCTTTCTATTGCTTCACAAAAAATTGGTGAGAAATATGTGTATCACCCCTTCAGCTCCCCTATTCTTCCCTCCCTGCCTCTACCTTTATCTTGACAGCCAACCTCATGCACGACTTCCCACGGATCTCCCATTCCCATTCCCCTCACCCCCACTCTCCTTATCATCCCCTCCTTTTTCACCCACTCACACCCACCCTGGCCCTATTCACTTCCACCCACTTGAGCTTATTATTGTTCTCTTGTAAATAGCATTCATATGTATCTGCTTTCCTTATTATATTGGTTCTAATTATAATGTTTTTGACCTAATGTATAGTTTACTGTACCTCCTCAGACTTCTGTAAAGCGCTCTGATACTCCTGGGTCTAGCCAGAGCTACATTAAACCTTTAAAATAAATAAACATAAGTGCATTTTTATACAAATTAGATTCTTCCACATATCTATTATTTTCCATTTGAATGTACACACGTACACCTTCAGGTCCTTAGGTACGTAGAACATGTTTTTTCCATACAAGTGTAAATTATTCATGATTTTCATCTTTTAGAGTAGAAATGAAATTAGAAAAAAAATTCTCTCCACTCCTGCAACTTAATGATAGTTGTATCTAGTTCTAATGCGAACACTGGCGGAGGGTTTAAGAAAAAAGTCTGACACAATTTTGCTAGGCACTAAAATAAAAAACATTCGAAAAATTGAGTGTTAAGATGTGGCTTTTTATGTGGCGTGAGTAGCTGCCCATGTAATTAGTTGGGGCACATGTACTGTGTAGCTGAGCAAACTTGAGTATAGTAATTGTCCTGAACCTCTGCCCCCCTGCCCTCTAGCACCTCCCGCTTATATTGATCTCGAAACTCTGCACTCCAGAGCGGCCAAACTAACCCAGAGCATCCATAGCTCCATTCTGAACTTTTTGAACCTCCTTCACCTGGCCGAACTCTCCCTTGCTAACCTCAAGCCACCTCAATCCACCCCCTCACAGATCTCCGAGCCTCCCAAGCACCCACTACCGCTATCCTTGAGACATCTTTGCCCGCGCAAGCAAGCTTGCCACCTTGCCCTCTCTTACAACTCTACCACTGCCACCTCAAATCCACTAGACCTCACGGGAAACAAAATCCTAGCCATCCTCCAAGACCACAACCCTGTCTAAGTCATCCCTTGTCCACTAGATGCGAGTCCCGAACATCCCATCAGCACGGTCACCATCAACCCCAACAGGCCAGCTACCCACCATAACAGAAGTGTGGTTAAAAGCAACCTTGCGCCTGTACTCCTGTCCGCCCAGAACCCTGACACTCCCCCAGATCCCCCCCATCTGGTCTCTTAATCAATTGCCGATTGGCAGATAAGCATGCCGCTGATATTGATGACCTCATCATCAACAAAAATTTTGACCTAGCTATACTAACCGAATCATGGCTCAATGAATACTCTTCCCCTTGACTGGACTTATTAGTCCCCCCTAACTACAATATTGCTAGACTGGACAGGCAATCCAGCAGGAAAGGAGGAGGCATCGCTTGCATCTAACGATCTTGCCTCCTTGTCACGGAACTCACGGCCAACACCACTGACTTCTGCGAATACCTCGTCCTCTCCATTTGCAGCAACTCATTACATCTGTGCTACTTGCACATCTTTTACCACCCCCCAGGTTTGAACAACTCTTTCACCGATAACCTCTTGGAAATCATCACAACTAAGATTTACTCCAATGCTCAAGAGATTTTCCTTGGTGATTTCAACCTGCACTGGAACGACCCTAAGGATCTCTACATCAACGCCATCAAAGACCTCCTAACCGATCAAGCCCTGACTCAAGCCTGCTCTCCGCCAACTCACTCAAAAAGGGCCACCCTTGACCTGATCATCTCTAAGGAATCTTCAGTCAAGCTTATCTCCATAGACCCGTGTGACTGGTCTGACCACCACACCATTGCCTTCCTTTTACCTGATACCCACAAGACAAAGGCACCGCAACCGGTGATTCCCAAATGCTGGATCAGAGACACCAAGAACCTTGACCTTATGAAACTGGAGGCTCGCTGCAAATCTGCCCCCCCCCTCGCATATAACTACGGTTAGTGACCTCAATGAACATTACTCAGCAACTATATCGAACATTTTGGATGACCTTGCCCCTCTAAAACTATAAAGAACACAAATCAAAGACAGAAAACCCTGGTTCACTGGAGCCCTCAACATGGAGAGGAGATCCCTATGGCAATCTGAAAGAATTTGGAGACAGCACCCCTCTGCTGCGCATCTAAAACTTTTCTGCCAGGCGAGAAACTCCTACAACAAGAACATCCTCAATTAAAAAAAAGAATACTTCAGATCGGAATTGGGTAATGCCAAGAATAGACCCCGCAAGCTCTTTGAACTGGTCAAACACCAATCAAATAAACTGGCTAAAACTCCGATAGAATCTCCTAAGTCTCTAATATCATCTGAGGAATTCTCCTCTTTCTTCGCTGATAAAATCACGGCATCAGGAAATTAACTCAGTACCGCCACATATTCTCAACCCCTTCCGGACCTGACCCCCCCTTTCCGCACTACCCCCACTGGCCTCACCTAAAAACTAAGCATGCTGGACCGACTTCGAATACTATGACGAAAACTCCATCTCTAAAATCCTCTCTACCTTAAACCCAAATAACCACTTTAATGACCCGCTACCATCCAACTGTCTCGCTGCTGCCTCCCAATCCATTGTTCCTAGCTAAGCTGCAATAATCAACGACCCTCTCCAGCAGGGATCGATTCCAGACCCCCTGAAAGCCGGCCAAGTTCGCCCTATTTTAAAAAAACCTTCACTGGATCAAGCCTCCGCGGACAACTTCAGACCTTTCTCCAATATCCCTCTGTTAGCCAAAGTGTTAGAGAAGTGTATACAACAGCAACTAAGCCAACACATCAAAAACTTCCACCTACTTGATGACTTCCAATCTGGATTCAGACTGAGGCACAGCACTGAAACTACTAACAGCACTGAAACTACTATGCTCCACATCGTGGACGATGTCCTCCAAGCCCTAGACCAAGCCAAAACCTGCCTTCTAATCCTCCTAGATCTATCCTCGGCCTTCGACACGGTCAACCATGAAAAACTATTTGAACGCCTCAAAATCAGGATGGGTTTGGATGGCGCTGTCTTTGAATGATTTAGGTCCTTCCTCCACAACCGATCACAGAGATTCCTAATTAACGGCAACCTATCAGCTCCCACCCCGGTCACGGTTGGAGTCCCTCAAGGTTCAACCCTGTTCCCACCCTCTTTAATCTTTACTTAGAGCCGCTTACAGAAGTTCTTCGTACCGCTAACATCTCCTTCCATATGTACGTGGACGACACCCAAATATACATTAATATTTCATCGCTCAAGGAGATCCTCTCCCTGAACGAGGCCCTGAAACTGACCGTCCAATGGCTCGCCTCTAACCAACTCAAACTCAACGCAAAGAAAACTGAATTTCTCCTAATCTCCCCTACAAAAGCCAACCCGGAGATTCAGATGTGGATCAAGGCCATCACAGCCTTAAACTGCCCGCCAACCATCGTGGACTCTGCCAAATCTCTGGGCATCATACTCGACTGTAACCTGAACATGCGAGACCACATTAACTCGATGAATGGATCAGCCAAGTTCCACCTGAGCTACCCTTGGAAGCTGAAACCTTTTATCGATGCTCCTGACTTAAAAATGGCAGTCCAAGCACTAGTCATCTCCAGACTGGAATATGGCTGTTCCACCCTCTCGGGATTACCCAAGATCTCCTTGGCACCTTTAAAAGCCTGCCTCAACGCGGCCACCAGACTACTTACTGGCACTAGGAAATTCGACCACATCTCTCCACATCTGAAAGCTTTAAACTGGCTCCCCCTAGAGGCCAGAATACAGCTGAAACTGGCATGCATTACACACAAGGTTCTATACGCAAACTCCCATGCTTATCTGGCACAGAAACAAGTGGTATCTGGAGGAAGCAGGCACTCCTGGTCCGCCAGAAACCTCTTGCTCCAACCTGCCCGTTTTCAGAAAAAAAGAACCTACAATCGGGCTTTCTCCGGGGCAGCACCAAGAATTTGGAACTCTTTCCCACCCGCCATCAGAAGATTCCCTTCTCTAGCACGCTTCAAAAAGGAGGCCAAAACTTTCCTCATGGGTAAATTCCTCATCTAAGTCCTGCCTTTAACCACCACAGTGTGCCTGACTAATCTAAGACTATTGCCTTTTCCTCAGATCAACAATTCACTCCACCGAGAAAATGTGGGGTTTTTGTTTTTATGGATTCTAACTGTAATTGTAACCATACACTTGTGTCCCTCTTTTTACCCTGTGGTCCCAGCACCCCTGCCCCTCTCCAACCATTTTGTATATTTCTGTACTCTAAGCCTTTTTGTTTGTTCACCTCTGTAAAACGTGTAAAGCGCTCTGATACCCTCACGGGTCAAGTTTGCGCTCTATAAAACACTAAAATAAATAAATAAAGTAAATAAAATAATGCTCCAAAGAGCTTTGAAAGCTCCTGTATTCCTGTTCCAGTCAAGACCGTGACTCCTGTATTGGGTTTTGAAGGGGTTAGAGAAAAAGTCTGTGATGCACACATATTTTCTAGGTACTAAGGGCCTCATGTAGGAAGCCAAATACCGATTGGTAACGGCCGAAATTCTGTAAATATCCCATTACCGACCGGTATTTAGGCATTTGCTATGTAGGGGGCTTATTTCTGGATTCGGTATTTACCGAATCGGAAATTAAGAAATCGGTAAAATAGCGATTCGGTAAATACCGAATCCAGAAATCAGATGTAGGGAGCACTCTAAAGAGTGAAAATTAGTATTAGAAATTCGTTATTTACCACCAAATACAGGTTGGTGATAAATAACGAATACCTTGCAAAAAGCAATATTTTGCAGATTTAAGAGTGCCATGTGGCAGACATACATGCCCTTAGGGCATGTATGTGCGCCACATGTGCACACATGCAAGATTCAGGGGTGCAACAGGGTGTCAATGTGACACCCTGCCACCCTTGAATATGCTCCCCCCATTACCGAATCAGTATTTACCGAATCGGTAATGAGGCATACCTTCCCATTGATTCCTATGGGCCTCCAGGCCCATAGGAATCAATGGGAAGGTATGCCTCATTACCGAATCGGTAAATACCGATTCATAATTACCAAAGTTTTCAGATTCGGTAAACTTTACCGAATCATTACCTACATCACATTTACCGATTCATAAATTCCGAATCGGTAAAATTCGGTATTTATGAATCGGTAAATGTGAGGCTACGTACATATGGCCCTAAGACTCATAAAAAACTGATGTGTGTGAAATAATGGAAACCGAAAACTTAGAAACCACATTAGAGGAAACCAAATCATGGAAATCCAATTTTAAGGAATGATAAAAGGTCTTCCTCCCAGTGATCCAGCGGCATACCAGCAATAGATACTCTACTACCATCTACTCACCTGGGCCCATAAACACACACAGTTTAAGTAAACCGCTGGATGGGTTTATAAGTTTCTTCACAATGTTTAGGATTAGTCTAAAATTTCTTAACTAACCCTTCACGGATCAAAAAGTTCTTTCCTCTGGTTGTTCGACCATTAGTTGAACTAATTGATGGTGATAATGAACATAATCCTGATTTTTCTATACTTCGAAGTAAATAACCACAGACTCTGGAAAAGTTTGTCTTTATCTAAATTAAATGCATGTGAACCACTTCAAAAACACAGTACAGTCACCATCATTCATAGGAGAGAAAATTCAATTAATTAATCATCAAACGCATACTTCGGACTCATGCAATGACTTATGCTCCGAAAGGGAGAGGACAGAGAGAAACGAAAATCTGCAAATACACAAAGTTATAATTACCAAGAATGGTGTGAAGACCAACCCCCTGGCCAATGGGCTGGTACGGGTTCCCTGGGATAGTTCAGGTGACAAAGACTTCAGGGCAGGATTCAGGACAGGATAGTTGACCTCTCTAGAACCGACGATTGCGCCGCACCCCTCTCTGACACTCTATTCCTCCTCGAGATTCTTCCACGATCTTCTGATCTAACCCAATTAAATTAGGATAGAAAGTTCTGCTTCAGGCTCTGCATTCGATTCTTCATCAGTATCTCATAGCATCTCTGCCAGCATCAGCATCTCCCGCTACACCGACAGCATCCTGAGCTCTGCAGCATTCAGAAAAACTTCATCTCTCTTGTGCTCACTAACTAACTAAAGCTATCTCAATAATACCTTTCGTTCTTAATGTACCACCCACTAAAGTTTCAATTTAATAAAAATACGATATCTACTTGGTCAGGCAAGGGGGGAAGATCATCACACCATGCTTACATGGCATTTCATTCTGTTAAACCATTGTTCGCAAACCCATCCCCTTAATTCTTATTCAAAACTTTATTTCCCACCCACATTCGCATTTCATTTGCAATATTTGTTAAAAGTCTAATATGTAAGTCCACTCTGCTGAACTTTTCACCATCCGTTCTCAGGCTGGGACACTTTGCGTCCTTGACTTTTGTTCAACCTGCGAATCGTCATTCCGGGTTTACTTTCAGTAGTCATGTGCAGTAGTCACATGGCTCAGCTTACTTCAGTTATACACAAGAGGCCCAAATGCGCACTAGTGATAATGTCAGAAAAGACAAATGTTACTTTCACAAATAAATGGTTTCACTGTATACCACCCATCTCTACTCTATTCCCCTTTACTTATTAATAGTTTCCCCGCATTGGCATTAGTAAAATAGCTCGTTTTCTTTTCAGCTAAGCAGGTGCCATGCACGCGAGTCATCAAGACTCCATTTTAGTGCCTTCTGCTCATGCGCAAGAATTTCCCTCCAAGCATTAGCTTGTCATAGTGCGTAGATGGAGTTGACGCATGCGCAATAAAGATTCCCCGTTTAAAGCAGTTTTAGTCCTTTGTTCATGTTATCCTTTTCAGCTAAGCAGGTGCCATGCGCGCGAGTCATCAAGACTCCATTTTAGTGCCTTCTGCTCATGCGCAAGAAATTCCCTCCAAGCATTAGCTTGTCATACTGCGTAGATGGAGTTGACGCATGCGCAATAAAGATTCCCCGTTTAAAGCAGTTTTAGTCCTTTGTTCATGTTATCCTTTTCAGCTGTGCAGGTGCCATGCACGCGAGTCATCAAGACTCCATTTTAGTGCCTCCTGCTCATGCTCAAGAATTTCCCTCCAAGCATTAGCTTGTCATACTGCGTAGATGCAGTTGACACATGTAAAGACTCCCCGTTTAAAGCAGTTTTAGTCCTTCGTTCATGCTATCCTTATTAGTAAACACTTAAGCAAGCTTCACTAACCTGCATATTTATGTGGTGCATATTAGTTTTACACAAAACAAATGTAATAACTTATTAGTGAGTTAAAGGAGCGGATTGCTTCCAATCAAGTCTCTTTTCTACGAGTCCTTGCTCCATCAATCCCCTCTCTGATGACATTTTTGATCCATCACAACATTACCCATCCCTAACCAGATGCCAACTTTCAGTATTTCTTGTTTTCTTTCTCCTCTTTTGCCTTCTCATCTTCATCTTTGCTTTCTAAATCTTCCATCTTTTTATATATCCTCCCTTTCATTTTCTCCATCTGTATCTCATCGTATTCCCTCTTTCTTTTCTTTCCTTTCCCATTAACCTCGTATTTTCTTACCTTTCCTTTGTTTCGGCAACTCTTACACCAAAATCATTATTGTCAAAACTATTATCGTTATTCCAACTACTGGAAGAATTATTTGACCTAAAATACTTTTCCCTAAATCAAAAAACCAAGTCCCTATTGAAGAAATACTTTTTGTTAGTCTTTCCTATACACTTTCAACCTCCAGTGGTTTCGAATCTTCATGATGTTTTGTAATATTCTTAATATAACCTCTGATTTCCTTACTTTTATCAGGTATGTAAGTGCAACAATGTTGCACTTTCAGCATTTTACAGACTCCGCCCTCTTTTGCTAATAAAATATCAAGCGCAAGTCGATTTTGTAAAACCATAGACCTAATTGCAATCCCAGCAGTATCCGTCAAGAGACGATCAACTACTGTTCGGTAAACCACACCTTCTTTCACTGTCACCTTCACTGGATCTTCTACTGACATCAGTCCAATATCTTTTCCTATAAAATTCCACACTTCTGGTTTCACTATGGTTCTTAACTCTTCTGGTAATTCATTTTCAGTCATCAATGAATACATCTCATCTACTTCAATACCTTGTTTAGCAAGCATTTTTTTTACATACAATATCTTCATCAGGGGTTTTGAAAGCAACACCATCCGGTGTGCAGTAGATCGTGAAATTCATTTTGTACGTTAGATACCTTCCCAATAGATTTACTGTACTGGAATCGCAAACTAAAAATCTGTGCATGTCTTTAAAATTTCCAATATGTACTTCCATTAGTTTTGTGATTGGGGTTCTGATCTGTTGATTCGATACTCCTACTACTTGGATGGATTCTCCAGAGAGGGGTAGGTTTGGGATGTCTGCTGTTCTCACAGTAGAACGGGTAGCACCAGTATCCAATAGAAGTGTAATATCAGTACCTTCCTTTTTCCCATCAATAAATGGACCTGACTGATCTACTGGCAAGGATGCGCCAAGCACGCACTCCTCTTCCTCCCCACTCAGGCCCCGTCTTTGCAAATAATTGATCTCGTCATCGTTATTCTGTAAAAGATATTGTGAAACCACAGAATTTATCTTACCACTTCCTCCTTGTAATCCGGCGTCTGCACTGTATTTTTGTTAGTTCACAAAGTTTGGCATAGGAACTGGTGGCACCTGATACTGTGGATTAACTACCTGCTGTGGCTGATTCATAATCACTTCATTATGTGTCTGTGGATTTAAATTTTGGTTTGGCCCATTATTATTCTGAATACTCTTACACTCGTTCTTCCAATATCCAAGCTTTCCGCACGCATAACAAGGAAACGTCTTCTTTGCTTCCTCTCTATTCATTTGTCCTCTTACTTTACCACCATTCGCCACTTGATCATTCTGATTCTGCTCTTTCACTTGACTATCAGTCTGGGTATTTAATTTACTTTCCTGCTGTTCTGCCAATTTCACTTGTGCCCACATCATTTTCTCCTTTAGCTTTCTATGCCTCGCCTCAATGTCATCCCCACAATATTTTGCATATTTTGAAATTTCGTCAATCGAGTTGCTCTGCCAGCACAACATGTGCTGCTGAATAATCTGACTAATCTCCGGTTTCAAACAATACACAAACCGATACACAAAATGTCCCATATCCTTATCACCAATGTTCTCAAAGCCACTTTACTGCTTAAACACCTGTAGCAACCACTCATAATATGCAATCACAGACTCATTTGGCTCTTGAGTTGTTCTATCCATCTTTACACAATCTGTTTCTTTAGGAGGGATTTTCCCTTTCAGAAAATTAATCACTTGGTGATATTTCTTCATCGCCTCATCTGAGGGTGCTCCTGTTTTCGAGTCTCTAGCATACTCCTCACTTAACCAATCAACTGTGATCTTACACTCTGTCCATAAATCAGCAGGTACCACAATATCAAACAGACCATCCAGATCCTTCAACAGAACCTTCAAAACTTTCACAAATCTTTCAAACTGTTTGTACCATTCAACGGGCTTCTCTCTTAACCTAGGGAAATTGTTTGTAAATGACAAAATATCCTGTCTGCTCCATGGAACATGAACATATCCACCACTAGGAACCTCTCTCATGGGACACAATCTTTCTGCCTTTTCTGTTTCTTTTAACAAGAATGCAGATGACGCTTCCTTTGCCTGTGCTTCCTCCTTCCTTCTTGTCCACCTAATTCTCCACTAGTTAATGTCTCCCCACTTCTGCAAAATGTTCATTAACTCCTTTATCTGTAGTTTTCTTCCAGACACATTCTTATTTTCCAAATCCTTATCAGTAAACTCCACTCTGTATGGTTGCTGTAACAATGTTGATCTTCCTATATCCACTCCAATTTCTGAAGCAAGCTCTGTCAATTTCTCATGAAACAATTTTGCATTTCGTTATGCTCCTACATATAAACAACAACTCCTCCTCATTGTAAAGATTCAACCTATCTATTCCCACATTTCCAGCTATCATTTCTTCCAACTCCACTTTCAATTTGTAAATGTCTACAATCTTTGGTGGTGAGCTTTGTTTTTCTATTCCCTTTGCCCATCTCTCCAAATCTTCTGGGGTAACTGCTGTTGAGCTTCTAGTTCCTAAAAGTACCATAGACCTTCTTTCTTTCGAATTTACGGGTGTAATTCTTTTATGGGTCTCAGTTAAAGGTTCCCTTATTGGAAGGTCCATTAATGAAATGACTGAATCGCATACACTGGCTTGATCATCAGATATTACTATCTCTTTTTTGGGATTACTCAAAGGAGTTGTTACAGGTTGGGGTTTTGGGCAACTCATTTTATCTCCATATAATGGGATAACAGGACATTTAGTCACTGGTACTGTCAATGCTTCAGGGTTTAAATTCAATTGACTTATTTTCTGCATTAGCTCCTCTCTATTTCTATGTAATGCTTCTCTTTCTTTCTCTTGAAGCATCCTATTAACTAATGTATTGTGTAAAATTTGAGGTATTAAGGGTGTTCCCATTACCGGTGCACTTGGGGTGACTCTACTGGGTCCTTCTTGGTACGGTGGAGGAGTTTTAGTTAACATATCCTCCAACAATTCATCATCTGATTCACCATATCCTGTCACATTTATGTGTTTTGTTTTCTCTTTACACTTGCTTCCCGATTGTTCCTCAGCCATTAACACTGGGTATAAACCTTCTGATACCATAGCTCTTCTCCATTGCATCATCTGACCTTCACGCGACTCACGCAAATATCGGGGGGAAAATCCTTTATTTCTCCCACCTCTACATTTCTCTTGTTCATATGATTCAGTTTCCCATTCTTCTAAAGCCTCATACTGAGTTAACCTAGGTATTGGTTCCAAATCGTTAATTCTCAGCCTCAAATTCTGAAGAATTCTCCCACTAAACGTACGATTTTCAGGAAAAGCTAGTACTCCATCACCTTTCGTATATTCTATTCAATTTTCCAACCATACACAAGTATGATATCCTCTTTCCATCATCATAAAGGAAGCAGGCGTTTTCGGTGGCGGAATAGGAATTCCCTCTATAGTCAACACAGTCTTATCTTTCATAAGAACTTCTTAATTTTCTTTATTAATGACATTTTTCTCTTTTCTCCATACATTCTGTAAGAATTATAAATGAAAGAATACTCTGCAAACCCTTGAACTTTTCTATCTGCGTGACTCACACAAGCAATCAAATCAGAATCCAGCATGCAATTTCTCTTTCGACCAATCCTTGCGCGGCTTCTATCTTATTCAACCAATCAGACTCAGGCTCACGCTCGTGGTCTGACCAATGATAGCGTGGCCTTTTGTGACATCAGTATTGCTCCTCACTACTGACCCCTCCTTTACAATCTGCTTCTGTCTCACGCCCGCTGTTTCAACCAATCCCAGCAAGGCTCCCTGTTACGTCAGTGCAACTCTGGTGACTGCCCTCCCTTCACAAGATAATACGAAAAACATATTTCTTAATAATTTTAATTAATTTAATTAATTTCTGTGTTAATGAAAACATGTGCTACTCTGTCTGTTCCACTAAACAAAGGATTTATTTCAATTTATTCTGGAGTCTCAGAATAACTCCTCTTGTACTGCGAGTAAAAACCTCAGTTTACCCTTCATTCAAGCTCAGAAGAACCTGTTGCTCCTTCAGTGTTACCCTTACTAGGAAATAAGATCAAAGTTTCACCAGCGAACTCTCTGCTATCACTCACACTCTACTTTTATACAAAATAGTCCCTAATTTAACACTGCCAGCCCTGCGTAGCTTCTCAGTGCTATTCCAACAGACGAGTAACCTCACTGCAGTGTGGCTTCTGTCACCACCCAGTATTCATTCCCCGGGAATTTCCAGACAACATAAAACAAGACGCAAACTCTTTTGTTAAACATAAATCAATAATCAATCTTTATCACCAAACTAGTCAATAAGAATCATTACTCTGCTACCAGAAAACTGATCCAGAGGCGTACCAATAACAGATACTCTACTACCATATACTCACCTGGGCCCATAAACACACACAGTTTAAGTAAACCACTAGACAGGTTTATAAGTTTCTTCATAATGTTTAGGATTAGTCTAAAATTTCATAACTAACCCTTCAAGGATCATAAAGTTCTTACCTCTGGTTAATGGACCATTAGTTGAACTAATTGATGGTGATGATGAACATAATCCTGACTTTTCTATACTTCGAAGTAAATAACCAGACTCGGGAAAGGTTTGTCTTTATCTAAATTAAATGCATGTGAACCACTTCAAAAACACAGTAGTCACCATCATTCGTAGGAGAGAAAATTCAATTAACTAATCAGCAAATGCATACTTCGGACTCATGCAATGACTTATGCTCAGAAAGGGAGGAGACAGAGAGAAAAGAACATCTGCAAATACATGAAGTTATAATTACCAAGAATGGTGTGAAGAACAACACCCTGGCCAAAGGGCTGGTAAGGGTCTCCCGGGTTAGTTCAGGCAACAAAGACTTCAGGACAGGATTCAGAACAGGATAGTTGACCTCTCTAGAACCGACGATTGCGCCGCACCCCTCTCTGACACTCTATTTGTCCTCGACATTCTTCCGCAATCTTATGATCTAACCCAAATATATTAGGATAGAAAGTTCTGCTTCAGTCTTTGCTTTCAATTCTTCATGGGCATCTCACAGCATCTCTCCCAGCATCAGCATCTCCCGCTACATCGACAGCATCGCGAGCTCTGCAGCATTCAGCAAAACTTAATCTCTCTTGTGCTCACTAACTAACTAAAGCTATCTCAATTATACCTTTCATTCTTCATGTACCACCCACTAAAGTTTCAATTTTGTAAAAATACAATATCTAATTGGTCAGGCAAGGGGGGAAGATCATCACACCATGCTTACATGGCATTTCATTCTGTTAAACCATTGTGCGCAAACCCATCCCCTTAATTTGTATTCAAAACTTTATTTCCCACCCGCATTCGCATTTCCTTTGCAACATTTGTTAAATGTCTAATATGTAAGTCCACTCTGCTGAACTTTTCACCATCCGTTCTCAGGCTGGAACACTTTGCATCCTTGACTTTTGTTCAACCTCCGAATCGTCACTCCGGGTTCACTTTCAGTAGTCATGCGCAGTAGTCACATGGCTCAGCTTACTTCAGTTATACACAAGAGGCCCAAATGCGCACTAGTGATAAATCAGAAAAGACAAAGGTCACTTTCACAAATAAATGGTTTCACTATATACCACCCATCTCTACTCTATTCCCCTTTACTTATTAATACTTCCCCCGCATTAGCATTAGTAAAATAGCTCATTTTCTTTTCAGCTAAGCAGGTGCCATGCACGTAAGTCATCAAGACTCCATTTTAGTGCCTTCTGCTCAGGCGCAAGAATTTCCCTCCAAGTATTAGCTCATCATACTGCGTAGATGCAGTTGACTCATGTGCAGTAACGATTCCACGTTTAAAGCGGTTTTAGTCCTTTGTTCATGATATCCTTATTAGTAAACACATAAGCAAGCTACACTAACCCGCGTATTTATGTGGTGCGTATTAGTTTTACACAAAACAAATGTAATAACTTATTAGTGAGTTAAGGGAGCAGATTGCTTCCAAGTAAGTCTCTTTTCTACGAGTCTTTGATCCATCACCACCACCTTAGGAACAGGTTTCTGAAACTAGGAGCAAAACAAGTTCCTAGGGTGATGCTCAGTACCTGTTTGAGAAATGAATCTGAGGGCCATGGTGCGCAAAAAGTGCTGACAGGCTTGGATGCGCTTCTAATGATCAATGAGGGCAATGGAGCATGATTTTTGTAAGAAAAATCTGCTCAATGAAATCCGCCCTAAAGAATGACTTAACATAATACTAATAAAGATGGATTATTATTAACACATGAAACTATAGTGTACAAAGTGATGATGAGTAAGGGAAAACTTGATAAATGTTTACCTAAGTAATATAAATAACGTAATGAGAAACGTAGATGATTAGTACTTATTGAATAAAGAGGATCATCCTCTCTGTCTAATTGAATGTGATTTATTGTCTCCTAAAATGCAGAGACACGGCAAACACAGAAGAAAAAGCTTTTATTCGACGTGAAAGTCTTTATAAATATTTTAGAAATAATTCTCTCATTTGCTAAAATAATGTAGGCCTTAGAAAATGTTTGAGGACGTGCTTCCGTGCGCCTGTCCTTCAAAGGTTTCAAATGTTTCCTTAGAATGCAGACATTTGTCTATTTCTGAATGAACTTTTTAGGTTTTTCCTGTCTAGGCGAGAGATGAGGTAGTTCTATTGTAATTGTTTCAATATTTATTTAGTTATGTATCAAGGACTTCCTTTTCTCCTCAGAAGCTGATGCAATGTAGTTTAGACAATAGTCATTTAGAAAATATTTGTAAAGTAGAACTCGGAAGATTGTCTCCCTATGCGAAATGACCAAGGAAGAAGCGAGGAGAGGAGAGAAAATAAAATGTATATTGGCGATAAGAATGTGATGTATTATAAAAACGACTGTCAGAAAATGTTCATTGGCTGGCTCGTTTACAGGATCGGTGACTTTTCCCTGCATCAGTGCTGATCCTATTTCTCTGGCTGGTGTGATTTCCTGCAGTACCTAAAGACTGTCCTTAACAACTTTTCACATCATCGGCTGGTGATGCTGCCTGTGCTATACTCTTTCGGCCGAGGGGTTAGTTTTTCAGATTAATGCACGCTGTGCATTTGTATTACTATGTTCATATGAAAAACTGATAATCCTGCATATTTGTCTTTGCAATGATTTTCTCTCTCTCCTTCTCACTCCTCTATACCTTCTGTTGATGTATTTTGATATGAGTTGTTTCTTATTGTAAACTTATCCTGTAACATTCATTCTAATCTATGTACTTGTATTTGACCATCCATGTTAATAATAAGAATAAGAAATAATAAGATAAGAATTAGTGTTTGTCTTTATTCATGAGTTTATTAAAATATCTGACATGGTTTTCATGATTACTGATGTTTAGCCTAGTTCTACATTGTAGGTCCTCATCAGGGAATAGCTTCTCCATCTCTCATTATTTGGTCCCTTTTAGCTCTACCAAAGATCCATCGGAGGATCTATGATATTGCTAACTGTGTGATAATGACTTATGGCCCATCATTAGAGTTACGTTTCCAATAGTTATAGAGAGGTTGGGGTGGGATATAAGATGATTTAAAAAAACACCGCTGCAACTAGGGTATATATTGAGCTGGCATCCAATGTCACTAGGATGTAATCCCTCTCCCAGCAGAACCCTCCACTTTCCCCAGAAAGTCTTTGGTGTTTTGCACGTGGGATGAAAGGGCAGTCACAAAGTCCCTGAGAAAGTGGTCTACATATTTTTATGCATTTTCCAGGGGCTTCCCCTGGATGACACAATGGGTCTCCCCAAGGGATTGTGTTTGTCATTGTGTATCTCAGGGCAGAGGTAAAATATGGGCAGTTTAGGAAACTCTTTCCGGAGATAGCAGTACTCTTCCCACTGATTCCTCCAATTACTGAGTTAGTCCCACCCAGACGTCAGTCACACTTTTGAGATCTTTTACTCTGTCAATGATCTCATAATAAGTGTTGTCACCTAACTGCCGCATGGCTTCTCTGATGTATCTCTGTCTGGTGAGAAGTACAATATTACCCCCTTTGTCTTTGGGGGCATATGACGATACTTGTGTCTGGAGCTAAAGTATCAATAGCCTGTCTTTGAGCAAAAGAAAGGTTGTATTGTCTATCGTTTTTGTTCCAATCTTTCTGACGGAGAGCTTTGAGCTCCTTTGATGACATTATGAAAAGTGTCTATGTTGTTGTGTGGCATGATGGGTAAAAAGGTAGAGCGTGGTTTAAAATCACTGGGGGAAGCGTGATCATGTGTTATTCCCATGTTATCTAGCAGTGTGTGAAGATCTTTAGAAATGTGATCCTCATTCGACATATTTCGAGCTCGTGCATATTAAGCAATATATGTCGGTGTCAACAATGTTGAGATCACAAGAATACTCTCAGTGGCTTCGCCTTGGCCTGTTATGGTGTTACCGCCTTTAAGACAGTGCCATTATTTCAATGTAAGCTTTGTAACAAACTTAAGCATGTCCACCTGTGCCTCAGCATAGTTAACATGCCTGGAGGGGCAGAATGAAAGGCCAAGGTAGAGAACAGTCCTTTCAATGTCTGAAAGAGAACGGTGGGTGAGGTTGATGATAGTTCTATTTACCCTCTCAATAACACTCCCGAACTGGGGCTCCTTGCACTGGTTCCCACGCGCCCCTCTGCTCTTCTTCCACCTCTTTTGTTGCCTCTGGTGATGTCTTTGTCACCTCTTCCTGCTCCTCCCTGACCGTTCCCTCTTATTTTCTAGCCCGTACCCCAGCCTCTGCTCTTCAAAGTTGTTGTGTCACGTGCAGTGTGCCGGCCTCTTCCAAGATGCCGGTGTTGTGTATTGTAATTACACAACAGCGTCAAGAGGACGGGTGAGGCCAGTCAGGCGGGCGTCTCAAATTGTTCCAAAATCCAAACCAGAAGCAGCAACTCCTGAAGCCCAGGACCTGTGAGAGGTGGAGCGGATGTCGGTGGAGCGCACCAGTGAAATATCACCAACAGAGACGTTTTAATGCATGGGCAAAGTGGGCTCTGGCCCAGGGCCCTAGCCTTTCAGGGGGTCCCCTGACAGAGTCAGCTCCGTTCTCCAGAGTTTTGCCCTATTGACCTTGAATATTTCTTAAACAGTTTGTTTTAAATTAAATACTGTTTTCCTTTAATTTATTTTTATGTACCTGATGTGTGAGAGCTTAGTGTAGCCATTTTGCAGAGAAATGTTGTGTTTATGTTTCATGCAATATACATAAAAAAAGTTTCTTTTAGATCAAAACAGGGCCTAACATATAAGAAATGGGAAGGCGTCACAGAGATTATTTGCAGTAATATTGGTGAGCTAGCTGCTGCTGTATTACAATATTGAAAACACACATAACTATCACTGAACATTAGGTGTAAACACATTTAGGGCCATATTTATGAGAAGTGATGCATCGCTCTGTGAAAACAGGGATGCGTCACTTCTTAGTGCGCCCTCCTTGCGACATGATGGATGTGTCATATTTACTGTATGACGGATCATGTCACAAGGAGTTACAGATACGTCAGTATTTCTTACAAATCTGTAGGCGCAAAAGTGATGCATTGCTGGGGTGTGTCTGAAAATAGACGCAACTCCAGCAATATGTCCTTTCACATGGGGCAAGCCCCATGTGAAAGGGCCTGTATCAGTCTTACGCCTGCTGTGAGGCAGGTGTAAGATATTGACACAATGGCGTCCTAGAAGTGGCGCACTGAGTTCTATATTTTAATGCGCCACTTCTAGGAGGCTTTTTGCGGGGCAACACCCACCATGAATACATTATGCCTGGCGCAGGTATAATGTGGTGCAGGGGTTTACAAAGTGACCCATTTGCTTAGATGCTTCATTTTGAAAATAGAGCGCAACATGGCACTTTTTTTACGCTGCCGGTGCGTCACAAAAAGTGACAGACTGGCGGCATAAAAGTGAAGCAAGGCCTCATAAATAAGGCCCTTAGAATTTGAACGAGTGTTCCTTTGCACTGTCAGGGATCTAATGAAATGAAATAGTGTATTTAATAAAGAGCGCAGCTACTCAGACTAGAGTGTCCGGGCGCGTGACAGCAGGAGGAAAACGTGCGTAAAAGACCCATCAGTTATTAAAAAGCCAGATTTTTAAGTTCTTCCTGAAAGAGAGTAAGTCTGTGGTTAGTCTCAGAGACTCAGGGAGGCTATTCCACAATTTTGCGCCTAGAAAGCCGAGGGATCTGCCTCCAGTGCGGGCACGGCATATTTTAGCCAGGATGGCATTGGAAGATCTTAGGGGTCTAAATGTGTAGCGATTAACATGCTTATTTAGGTAGCCAGTTCCTAAGCCATGGAAAGCTTTAACCCCTTCCATGCATCGGACGGCCCGGCCCTCCGGTGTCACAGTGGGCGTGTGCGGAGGATGGCCGGGGACTGTCTGAACACCGCCCACTGAATAAATCACCAGCACCGCGGCAGAATTCGCGCCGCAGTCATGGTGTGAAAGGTGTTTGAAGTCGATCCGTTCTTTAATGCGGAGCCAGTGTAGAGACTTAAGAATAGGGGTCCTACTAGATCTGGGTTTAGGTCTCAGGATGGCTCTGACCACCACGTTTTGAACCACTTGTAGGCACTGAATAAGGGATTTGGGAAGACCGAGGTACAAGCTGTTGACATAGTCAAGCTTTGATTTCACCAGAGCCTGCACCACGATCTTTCTGCTCTCATGCGGTAACAGCGACAGGATTTTTTTTAGCATCCAGAGTTTGCCACAGCAAGCGCCAGTTAGATTTTGGATTTGAAAGGGCATGGAGAGTGTCTTGTCTATGACAATTCCTAAGTTTTTGACTTTCTCCTTTTCCGCGGGCGGGGGCGGCAGATCTTTTGACCACCAAGAGCTCCAGTCAGGCGTTTCTGGATTACCAAAGAAAACAACTTCAGTTTTGTTAGAATTACACTTCAGCTGATTGATCTTAAGGCAGTGAAAAACCTTTGTGAGGCAAGACCTAATCATTGCCCAGTCAAAGTTGGTTCCTTTTTCACACATAAAAATCAGCTTAGTGTCATCAGCATTAAAAAAATGTTGGCGCCCTCTTCCTCTACCGGTAATGCAAGGGGGGATAGATATATATTAAAATGGGTAGGACTGAGAATGAAGGCCTGAGGGACACCTACATTCATGGCGGGAACCTGGGATGAGAAAGGGGGAGCCAGATGTCCTGAGATCTATTTGCCAAGAAGGATGACATCCATATTAAGGCGGTCCCCCCCAGGCCGATGTTAGCACGTCTCTCCAGGAGCCTCTCATGTGGGACCATATCGAAGGCTGCCGACAGATCGAGCAGTATCAGAACAGCCTTGCATCCCTGGTCCAGCATACCCTTGAGAAATTCAGTCACTTACAGCAGAACGGACTCCGTAATGTAGTTAGCTCTAAAACCGGATTGGGACTCTTGAAGGAGCTTCTCATCTTCAATGTGTTTTTGGTGGGCCTTGTTTATATGCTTCTTTAATACTTTGGAGAGGGCCAGAAGAAGGGAGATTGGCCTGTAGTTGGCAGGGTCCATCGGTTTGGCGTTAGCCTTTTTTATCAGTGGAAGAATCTTAGCATTCATCCATAATTTCGGCATGTTGCCTGAGGAGAGGGAAGCATTAAAGAGCTGGTTTACCGTGGGGTTTATGGTGGGAGCTAATAGGTTCAGAATATTTGCTGGACATGCGTCGGTAGGAGAGCCAGACTTAATGCTTTGGAGAAGGGTCAGTGACTCTTCAAGCTGAAACTCAGGGAAAGCTGGTAAAGATGGAGGATCCAAGAGGTGAAATTTGCTATTAGAACTAAGGTAGAAGGTCAGTTCTTCTTCTGAGATGTTAGTGAAAGCTTGTTGGATCACCGAGATCTTTTTGTGGAAGAATTGAGCTATTTGCTTAGACCATTCTTCCGTGCATGGCCCTTCCTTTGTGACGGCTGTCGGGGAGGTAAAGGATTTAACTATGCTAAAGATTTCCTTACTCTTATTTTGGGCATTTTCTATCTTGGTTTGAAAGACGTTTTTCTTGGCTGCCTTCACGAGAACGTAATGATCTTTTAAGGTGCCTTCATACACCTTCCTGTCCTCAGGTAGATAGGATTCACAACATTTCCATTCCATTTTTTCTACAATTTCTTTTGCTAGATCTGAGGGAATCGTTAAACCATGGAACTGGTGGGGCCGACCTCTTTGAGGAGCGGGAAACAACCGGTACCGCTGCATCAGTGTTGGTTCAGAGCCATGAATCTTTTGAGAGGGCGTCCGAGTCGGGGCAGCCAGATAGTTCGGGTGAAGAACGACCGAGGGCATCTGCTAACATCAGGATAAATATTTAATGGAACGTCCTGTAATTAGAGACCCTCTGCCCTGCGTTAGCCCGAGTGTCTGTGGCAGAGTTGAGTATGACGAATTTTAATAGGAGGTGGTCAGACCAGATAATGGGAAGAGGTAGGCTTACTGATATGTCGAAGTTGTGAAAGATTTGGTCTAGGGTATGGCCCTTCTCATGGGTGGCCAAAGAAATAGATGGAAACATGTTGCAGGCCTGCAGCATCTCCAACAAGGAAATTGTTTTAGGGTCTTTTCCATTGTCCATATGTATATTGAAATCTCCCAGAATAAGGCAGTTGTTGTATTTTAAGGCCAGGGAGGTGGTGGCTGTATTAAGCGTAGTAATAAAATGTCCAATTGCACTGGGAGGTCTGTAAATCAGAAAGACAGCTATGCTATGATGGGGGGATAAGGTACAGCGGAAGCCTAAGGACTCTGCGCCCTCAATGTTTTACATTGGGATGGGAGAGCAGTCTAGTTTTTGATTGTAAATTATGGCGACACCGCCCCCCTTCCCACTTGGTTGGTCCCTCCTAAGGATTTTATAACCTGTAGGGATGGCGAGGTGATAGTAGGGTTGGAGGCTTCAGACAGCCAGGTCTCAATGAGAAATAAAAGATCAGGCTGTTTGTCTAAAAGTAGGCCATAAATGTGTGGTTCATGCTTTTGCATAGAGCAACAATTTAAAAGGGTGGCCTTTAAGTCCTCTGTTTTCTTATTGTTTTTACACTTATTATTGCGTGGGAGGATCTTGGGTGCGAGTTGCCTTGGCTGGAGGAGAGACCAGTTGCACTTATTGCATCGAACGTCTACCTCCAAGCTCGGATCAGCCGCTGTACACTGACATAATGGTAGCCGCCTAAGGCTAAGCAGTTTTTCCCTATTGTAATATAGTGGAAGAAACTCACTGGAGGGGAACTGGGCAGCATGGTCGGCGCCCGACACATCCGTTTGCATCAGGAATATATAGGCTAATGCCTATGATGCAAACTGGATCGCTAACGCAGCTGAGGAAACGGAAACTGCATGGGCGGAAGTGCGGAGCCTGATAGTAGCCCCAGCCCTCCACACAATCGGCATATGAGCCATGGCGGACCAGGACTGGAGGAAAAGCGAGATGCGAATCGGAGCAGCTAAGTAGGTGTAGGCAAGCAGAATCAAGTAAAGTGCAAGTGCACGTAGGTAGGAGAAATTGCTAAAAAAAGCACAGAGTCATTCAGCCACACATATACAATTTAAAAAGTATTAAAAACCTAGTAGCAGGGCAGGAAACACTAAATCCTAACGCTGTCAGCTGCGCCCATCCATTTACATCGGGAATATATAGGATAATGCCTATGATGCAAACTGGATCGCTAACGCAGCTGAGGAAGTGGAAGGTGCATTGGAAACAGGGGCTCAAATTGGATCATAAATTTAAAGCTGTTCTGAACAGGGGCTCACAAAATATGTTTGGCCCAGGGCCCACAAAATCCTTAAGATGTCCCTGGTCACCAAAGCACAAAAAGTAAAGATCACTCAGGACACAGTGCGGTTGCCGTGATGATTTACTGAACAACTCAAAAGACGCATTTCGACTTTCGACCGTCTCGCGGTCCTCATCACATGAAGAATTACAAGCAGGTGTCTTTGAAGGAAAAGACGAGAACTTAAATAACTGACACATTATTTCGGTAATCTACACCATTGTAACACTGAGGCGGCCATATTGCAAGGTCACCATGGTAATCAGATGGTATAGTGTATAACACTGCTAGAATACAGCACTTCTCAGTAACAGTGTAACTTGTACCATATAACATCAAGCATGTGTAACACCCAAGAAACATGTAAAGTAATCACATGTCCAGGTATGTACATCAAAGATGGAAATGAAAAGCCATTTAAGGCAAAACAGAATCCAAGTCATGGGCAGTGTACAATCAGTGAAAGAGTAGTATCCAAAATGAAAAAAATGAAAAAATGGACAGCAGATGTCAACCATTGTGGTATAGTAAAATCGATATGGTCAAAGTAAAAGACTGAGTCACTTTCTTCTGTTCATATTTTTATGGCCCTGATTATGAGTGGGTCGGTGTTTTTCGACTCCTATGCAAACCACGTTTTCCCCAGGGCTCACAATTCTGAGGGGTAGTATTTAATGTGATAGTTATCAGGTGCATTACATTAGACCACTCTCCGTTAAATTTTACAGGGAAAACGTGTATGGTATTTACCTACCATGCACAATTTTTATGCAATAACCACTAAAATCCACGTTAGTCCTCACTAACTAAGCATAGGTGTTATTTATCACACCCGATAAATAATTTAGGACACACACCCCGGGTATCATCAGGTGGCTAAACAGCAACCGTTTCTCCACTCAGAATCATCACACTTGTACTAAATCCTTTGCGTCTCTGTATGCAGTTTTCAGTTTGGCCATTAGGGAGCAGCAAAAGCGCATGAATGGGCTTCACCCATTAAGTGTTTTTCATTGTTCCTTTAATCGCATGGATTGTTTCTTTTAGTATATATAAATGGCAGACAAATCCAAAATTAAGCATTGATATGTGGGTTTTTTATCAACCCGTTTGGCGGGAACACTCAATCTCCTTTTCTGAGACACTTCTCGAAACTCCATTCTGTATATTTATAGGGAAATCCTACTTTATATTTCATTCATAAATTACTATATCAAACTTGTGTTTTGTAGTTCTAGCCAGAGGCCAGTTAGGCAACTATGCCGGACAGTATTTATGGTAAACCCCTAATTCTCGTGCATTACTTCTCAGTTATAGAGTATTGATCATTAGAAATAGATACTCGTGTTTAATCACTATTTCTTTGATTCAGTCAGTGCCTCTTGGTTCTTTGGTACACGAACACACCAGTACCTCAAATCTTTTCACTGAGGTATCTTAGAAATGTGTAAAGGTTACGAGTTAATGAACACAAGCAGTAGGTGCCTCTGGCAGTCACACTATCTAAAATTGGGGAACTTTATCTCTTCATTTTATGTTGTGATATGGCAAGCATGCTGAAAACATTCCTGGAAAAAATCAGAATCTAGAAAATGCACAATGTACCAAACATAAAATGAAGAAATTCTCAGTTGCAGGGCACACGTCGAGGGTAACCGTGTAGACGGCGTTTACCCAGTCTTTTCACAGGGTGGACGCTGTCTCCCCTGCCAAGAAGTTGGGTCCCACAGAAATATGATGACTTCGTCTCGGTGTAATCTTCAGACACCGGGATTTCAGCAGCCCCTCCATGTTGTCTGCTTTCATTCTGAGCAGCAACATGCAGGTGAGGGGACTAGGGGTCAGATGTACAACAGTTTTTAGTGGTCGTGGCTTTTAGCATGTGCCAACCCAATCTTGCGAGTCAGTAACCTATTACCGACTTGCAAAATAGGTTTGCGAGTCGGTATTAAAAAGGGGAACGTTAAGGTAATCCCTTACTAATAGTGAGTCACAGGGGCGTGTCTGAATGTTTCACGACCAGAATGCGGTCTCAAAACATTTATATTTTACCGACTCTGTGACGGAGGTGGTACTCATTCGCAAATGGGAAGAGGTTCTCAACGGACCGCTTCCTCTTTGTGAATGTGGGGGCAAACATTTTTTAAGAGCAGGTAGTGGTTCCACCGACCATGCCTACTCTCAAAAAATGAAAAGGTAGTTTTTCATATTTATTTTTCAAATGCATCCTGTTTTCCTTTAAGGAAAACGGGTTGCATATCAATTTAAAAAAATGCTTTATTTGAAAAGCAATTAAAGGCATGGTGGTCGGCTGACCCCAGCAGGCCACCATCCCTGTGATTACAGGCGATCCACAATGGGTGGCAATTTGCGACCTACCTCATGAATATTGAAGAGGTAGGCCATTTGTGACCCCCATTGGAAATCGCTAAATGTGTCTGAGACACATTACTACATCGCATTTTGCGAGTCCCTAATTGTGAGTCGCAAAAAATCGCAATTAGAGACTTACAGAACAAAATGGTCGGAGTTCTGGCCCTTAGTTATTTTAAATTACAGCTGAGTCCAAAACAAAGGCTGAAGTTAAGGGGCCATCAGGCCTCCTTTTGATTGAGTATCCTGGCTGGGAGTTATCTGGAACCTCACACCTTGCTGAAAATGCAATGGAGGGTATTCAAATGCTCACCAGCTTGTTATTCCTTCACAGGTACTTAAGAGAGGCAGGTTTTTGACTTTATCCAGTCTCTGTAAAAAAGGCATATGCATGAACTGTAAATATGTCAAATGTGTTGGTCTGTCCCAGTAAATGTAATTTTATTTATATAGCGCTTACTACCCCTGATGAGGTATTAAATATTTACACAAATAACAATTCAAATACCACTATTTTCTTTTATTTCGTTTATAGTGCTACTCGTCCCAATCCTGGGTGTGGAGCACTTTATGTCATACGTACATATTATACATTGACAATAAGTCATATGTGTGTAAATCATTGCATAGGATGTGTTGCATAAGCAGTGAGGTTTACAAGGTGTAGGAGTTACATGTCACTTCCTGTGATGCCACGTGCGATGTCACATGCTGTGTGGTCACACACCATGATGCCACTTGTATGCTGCCCAACTTGATTAGCTTGCCACACTTCTTTTTTTAGGACTTCTGTACTCCCCAATCTGAACCCCCCTCCATCACATAGTCAAGCCAGTACATTTAGGGCCAGATGTACAACTGTTTTTAGACCTCACACACTGTAAAACAGGCTGTCTGTGACTACTAAAAAGGACTGTAGCATGTACAACCCCTATATTGCAAGTCAGTAACCTATTACCAACTAGCAAAACAAGGTTTGTAAGTCTCTATTAGGGAGGGACGTGCCAAGGGCGTTCCTTTCCAAGCGAGTCGCACTTCTATGAACAATTGTTTTGTGACCGCAAATGTGGTAGCAAACCAACCACAGTTATCCCCTAGTTCAAGTAGGTGGTAAGCCAGTCACAAAGGGAAAGGGGTCCCATGGGGAACTCTTACCCTTTGTGAATGTATGAGAAAATATTTTTTAAGAGAAGGCAGTGGTCCCATGGACCACTGCCGGCCCTTAAAAAATGAAAAGAAAACTTTCAATTGTTTTTCTTTTAAACGCATCCCGTTTTCCTTTAAGGAAAATGGGCTGCATTTGGAAAGAAAAGTTGCTTTATTTAAAAAGCAAACACAGACATGGTGGTCTGCTGTCCCCAGCAGGCCACCATCTTTGTGATTGCAGTCCATTCACAATGGGTCACAAATTGCAACCTGCCTGACGAATAATGATGAGGCAGGTCATTTGTGACAGCATTGGGAATCGCAAAATATGTATGAGACACATTAGTACAGTCTGCTTTGAAAGTCACAAATTGCGAGTTGAAAAAAAATATCCCAATTTGCGACCCGCAAAACAGAATGGTGGTCCATCTGGCCCATAATGTGTTTTGTTTAACGAGTAAAACATTCACAATTATATTACATCTTATTTATAACATTAACCAACATGCTGACAATAGTACACCAGGGGCCGTATTATGGAAGTGCCCTAGGGCACTACGAGCGTTAGTGCCCGTTTTGCACACCCCTGGGGCACTTTGGTATTACAGAAGGGGCCGCAGATGCTTTCTGTAATACAGATAGTGCTGGTGCACATATAGCGCCAGTGCTATCACCAGTTGGTGTTCCCTCATTTGCCTGGTTGCTTGGCTCCATGCAAACGAGGGATTCCCTTTGGCTGTAAGCCCCCGCCATATTAAAGATGCAGGAGTAGAAGCAAACAAGATGTCAGGAGTTGTACTGAGAGTGCTCCATCTAAAAGGTGGCATACTGTTAGTACGCCCCCTGATGGCAGTCCTCTGGAGGAGGGAAAGGGGGTCCTATTGACCCCCCAGACATCCCCTTGCAGGCAGATGCAGCCACTAACTGCACCCACCCGCAAGGGGATCTCTCTTCCCTCTGATAAATGCAGACAGGTTGCCGCCTGTACAGTGAAACCCAGAGCGGCTGCTTCAAAGCCACTAAGAATTTCACTTGAATGTGCTGCCCCTTTGAGGCAGCGCAGTCAATGTAATAGGGCACACTTTCCCTGTTTGCGTCTGGCACACCTGTTTTAAGGTGCGCTGTGGTGCAAATAGGGAAAGTGACCCTATAAGCAATGGGAATGCCTTACATTAGAACATTCCACCCCAAAGTATTTTTCACATTAACAATGATTTATAAAAAATTATTATATCGAGTCACCACCCCTACTGTCCATTCACCATGGCAATGTCATAGTACAAGCTATAATTTTTCTTTTGTTGATCCATATCCCTGTCTCCTCAGTGTTAATCTTTATAAATTAGCCCTTGTGTCTTATGTCTTATACAATATTTAATTCTCTGGAGTGCATCCTATATTGTTCAAGTGCTTCCCTTTTGCATAGTACATGTCTACTATTTATTACTAATCGCCCAAACATCCAGTCTGAGATTTATTAAACTTTTTACACTTTGTTTTAGCCTGAATTAAAAGTACCTCCATACCCAGAGCCAGCTTTAGCATTGGTGGTACGACAACCTTTTTTGGTGGCTCATCCCATCCCTGACCTGCTTCTTCACAGATTCCCTCACTACCGCCCTCCAAAGGTGCACCTCATCTCTCCATAGCCCCTTTTTCACATGCATTTAATTTGTTTAATAGCGTTACCCAGACTCGTGCAGGATGTCAGAGCACCTTACATTACACACACATTTTACAGAGACAATGAATCATCCGTTTGTAAATTAGTGTATAGGAAATGTTACATAGGACCAGTGGTGGCTCCTCAGCTAAGCCGGAGGAGCGCCGCCCCACTGCCAGGGCAGCAAAGAAAGGAGAAAATAAAATTATAATAACAGAATGTTGTTATCATTTTACTTTTTCCTTCTGCTGCGGCAGTGCGTGAGTGGGTGGGGCAGAGCTGCAGGGGAGGAGTGTTAGACACTCCTGCGCACAATGGAGGGCCGACCAAAGCAGTCATGCACGCTCCCCTGTTCTCGATGCAGGCTGCATTACCGCCTGCATGGAGATAATGCCCACCGCTACAGCCCCTGGCTGAGCGCCATGTCATGACGTTCAGACCAATCACAACGCTCTATTGGAGCATTGTGATTGACTTAGGGGTGAGAGCCTGGCTGCCTGCTTCCTGTTCTGACCTTGAGTCGGACACAGGAGAGAAGACGCAGGACCCGGCTGCGGCGGCGACTGTGGCAAAGTAAGCTTTATTTTTGTATTATTATTTTTTTAAGCAGCCTGGGATGCCGCCTGCGCACACCCCCTCACCCACGAGCCGTGCCAGCCACACACTGCATAAGACGATGATTACAGCGAGTAGGAGTCACATGTCACCCATATGGCTAGACATTATATTTTAAGAGTGCTTTGTTTGGAGAAGCACACGCTCAGGGTTTACAAATAACACACTGGTTAAGGTTGGCTTTACTAATAAGAATGTATTTATACTTAACACACCCCTTTTAAAACACTAGGAGAATTAGAGACTGGGGAAAATCATAACACTTTAACCTATACCTAGCAGTCTGCATGCAGCTCTTTTGTGCCAGTTGATAGCTCATTGTATTATTTTAGAATTGTGACTTATGAACTGCAAGTAACAAATAAATCTCAGTGACAAAAGCAGTAATGCACTGAGCTTTCTTTTTTTGGGTCCGCGCAATGCATGTTATTTTATTTACAGCAGGCACATTAACACTCTGGGCTACTGCATTTAGATTCAAAACAGCCACTAGACAAACTTTCAATCTCCTGGAGCTCTCTCCAGCAGAAACATTAGGAAAATATAGTGTCAAAAATATCGATTACAAAAATATTGTTTTCCTATACTTATGGTGGTACGTACTATAATATTGGAAAACATTTTACACTAATATTGTTAAAAACATACTAAAATATAGTTTAACCGCTTTAGTGCAGAGAACGTGCAATGTCAGATACCAGCAATACCGGCCCATTGCATGAGCCGGCCATTGGTCGACACCAGGGAGGGCTTAAAAAGGATCCTCCGGTGGATTCCTTTTAAAAACAAAAAAAGCAGCGGAAGAGAGAAGCAGGTAAGCTTTATCTTCCACTCCAGTGGAGAAAAAAGGCCAAAACAGCCTCACCAACTTTCAGTGAGACCTGGTTTAAAAGGAGAGAGTCTCCCCTTTCAAACGAGGCCTTCCTGAAAGGGTTTCCTGGCTGCAGATCGTGGCTGTTCCGCAATTCACAGCTAGGAAACTCCACTAGATACCAGCAGAATGACTTTGGGGATCGGCCCTCAGATTAATGCCCCCCCAGGGATATTAAAAAAAATATACAGTGGCTTTTCTCCCTGAGCCGTGATTATTAGCGTATCGGACCACTTGGTCACGGGCCAATCCCCTTTGTGGCCTAATTTTGTTTTTTTATAAATATGTGGTTTCTCTGGGTACCACAATCTCTATAAATATATATATATATCCAGTAGCTCCAAAATGAAACATTTATATGTGAAGGGTATACATTAACAGTGGACATGGTCCCACACACTTTGGACATCCACATAATGCCTTACTAGCCATTGAATATCCTCATACACTAGGTAATTGACACTACCGTCCTCTATACCTGGATACCTGGACAACTGGAACTTGTTGATCATGACCACATTAAGCACGTCACCTTATTATATTGTGTAATGGGATAGAATGTGTGTCTCCTATTTACACACTTTGGGTACATGTATTTTTGCCTGCATAATTGCACTAATTACATATCTCTTGAGTCATTAACATCATTGGCCTCTGTAATTGGACATGGAATTGAATTCCACTGCACATGACCACATCAAGCACATGTCACTTCGCCATACAATAGGAATGACCGTGTGTCTCCAGATCATATTTTGGGCATATACATCATCGCCTCTAGAATTGCACTGAGCACATGATACTTTATCTTATGTTCATGACCATGCCAAGCATGTCACCTTGCCATACAGTAGGACTGATCAATCATCATCTAAACATAATCTGAGCATGTATATTATTGCCCGTACAACTGCACAGAGCTCATCACTTTATTTTATGCGAAAAACAGCCCTTTAGATAAGAATTAATCATATACCTGCACAATTTCATTAAGAATTGTTTTTATCTTTAATGTTTATGAATAACAACACAAATTGAGGTTTTGTAATTTCTGTGTAAAGATCTGGACATGATCAATATGCATGAAAGATAATCTATAATACCTATCAGGGACTTATCACATTAATCAATACTCTGCATTTATAGCCAATAGGTTTGAGCATGTGCAATATGTTTGGAGGAAAATGTCCTATATACATAAATGAATTTCATAAGTCACCTTACCATCTGGACAATACTCTATATTGCAGTGAATAAGTCTGGGCACGTGCAATGTATATGGAAGAAAATGTGCACTGTTCATTAAGGGCCTGGTTACGAGTTTGGTGGTGTGGGAGTGGACCACCCTGCCAGCGCCCGGCTACTATACTGCCAAACTTGCCTGCCAACCACTCGCCAGATTAGGAGTTTTCTCCTGGTCTGGCGGGTGGTGCTTTGGCAGTCCCAAGCAAGGAGCCTTAGAAAAGCAAAGCAGTGGGAACACCAAAGCAAGTTCCTGCATGGCATGGACTGTGACGCAGCCATTGCCCATGCAGGTAAGAGCGGAGGGGCCGGGTGGGGGTGATTTCAACGGATGATGATGAGGGAAAATTAATTATTGATTACATTTTCCCTCATCATCGTCTGTCAAAATCCCCCCCAGCAGGCCCCTCTGTCCCACCGCTCTTACCTGCACAGGCCGCGGCTGCTGTGAAGTCCATGCCATGCAGGAACTGGGGATGCATACAGACAGGGGAGCACAACATGTGCCCCCCTGCATGCATCAGCTGGCTCAGAGGGAATAGGCAGCCCAGTAGGGCCCCCTTAGTTTCCTCACTGCCACCCTTTTCATGGCGGGCTCACCGGCATGAAAAGGGTGCATGTGAGAAAAATCGAAATATGCTTGGCAGTGCCGCAGCAGCACCGGCAGCATATTGCGGCCTCACACCGCTGCAACACCACCGTGGGATCACAGATCCCTAGCAGTTGTAGGAGTCCTTTGGTGTCCGACCGCCAAACTCACAATAGGCCGGTTGGACCGTCAGTGTGGCGGTGCCCGCACAGCCACCGTGGCACCGTGGTTATAATCAAGCCCTAAGTATTAATTGATATGAAATTATATTTTACATTTAAGTGATTATATTTAGGCGTATGCAATATGTATGGAAGATTATGTACAATGTATTTAAAGAACAGCCCTAGTCTCTTTACTATGTACGAGAATACAACAAAGGATATAAAATGTCGCATAATACACAACAATCTCATTAACAAGAAATAACATCTACAATGTGAAAACGTAAAATGCATCAAATTGAATACGAGGACATGATGATTAGAAAGTGTTTCTTGAAAACGTCAATAGTGTGGAATCACATAATCTTGTAACAATATGCACCGACAAAATGCATGTTGATCGGACGGGATTGGAGTGGACTCTAATGGCAACTGAAAGGAGCTGCTTGGTTAAAGCATAACACTCGAGTGCTTCACGGGGCAATGCCGGGAACAAAGGACTGAAAAAGAGTACATCGTACGCCATGATGGTTTAAAAGGACCAGTAGAAGGCATCACGCCAAAATGCAGCAGCCGCAAAAATTCTTTGTTTTAAAAAGAATTAGCAGTAGAAATTACATCTCTTGGAGACGCCTTATGGATTTCCATTGCACATTAATATATCTGCATTAGCACAAAAGAAAACGATTGTGGATTATTGTGGTGCTTCGTGCCGCCGTGTTATGTGTCGATGGATTGACAGCATGAGGCAGCATACATAGATGTATATATTTTTTTCATCTGAAGTGCGGTTGAGATGCAGGATTGCTTCTGCTTCTGTTCTGCCCATCTGTATTGGAGGATCCACACAAGCGACACCTCCCTGGACTCCCCTTGATGTCTACTTTTCAGAAATGTCTGGGTTTGATAGGTTTCCCTACATGGCTACATTTTTATAGGGAGACCTGGGGAAACGCTGGGTGGTAGAAAATTTGTGCCACCCTGTTATCCCATAATTTTCAGAAATGTCTGGGTTTGTTAGGGTTCCTTAGCTAGCTGCTGAGCCAGGGACCAAAAACGCAGGTGCCACTCTTACAAAACCAGGTCATTTTGTGATAGATTTTGATGTCACCACAATACGCTTTGGACCCTTCCCTGTCGCGGGCACTTGGCCCACCCACAAAGGTAAGGTAGCTTTTTATCAGGAGTCCTGAGGTAACACTGGGTGGTAGGAAATTTGTGCTGGGCCAGTGATTGCACAACTTTCCCACACAGAAATGTGGGGGAAATTGACTTTCTAGCTAATTTGGAGTTTTGCAGGGGATTCTGTGTCAGAAAATGTTGATGGATTCAGGCAAGCCACACCTCTCTGGACTGCCCCCAGGTGGATAGGTTTAAAAAATATGTTGGCTTGGTAGATTTCCCTAGGTACCGGCTGAGCTGGGGCCCAAAATCCACAGCTACCCACATTGCAAAAAACACATTGGGCCCGATTCACAGAACTAACTTAATACAAAATCCTAAACTTACTACCATTTTGGTATTCACAGAAGGCACTTACTCATTTTGGTATTCACAGAAGGAACTTACTCATTTCGGTATTCACAGAAGTTAGGAGTCCTAACTTTAGGACTCCTAAATGCCTTCTGTGAATACCGAAAGTCTTAAAATTAGGATTTTTCTCAGTTTAGTAGTAGTATAGTTAGGACTCCTAACTTTAGGAATCCTAAATGCTTTCTGTGAAAAACGAAAGTCTTAAAATTAGGATTTTTCTCAATTTAGTAGTAGTAAAGTTAGGACTCCTAACTTTAGGACTCCTAAATGCCTTCTGTGACTACCGAAAGCCTTAAAATTAGGATTTTTCTCAATTTAGTAGTAGTAAAGTTAGGAGTCCTAACTTTAGGACTCCTAAATGCCTTCTGTGACTACCGAAAGCCTTAAAATTAGGATTTTTCTCAGTTTAGTAGTAGTAAAGTTAGGAGTCCTAACTTTAGGACTCCTAAACTGAGAAAAATCCTAATTTTAAGACTTTTGGTATTCACAGAGGGCATTTAGGAGTCCTAAAGTTAGGACTCCTAACTTCTGTGAATACCGAAGTGAGTAAGTGCCTTCTGTGAATACGAAAATGGTAGTAAGTTTAGGATTTTGTCTTAAGTTAGTTCTGTGAATCGGGCCCTATGTTTTTCAGTGGAAAAAAGTGATGTGCCTACATTGGTATTGGCGCATCTTTGTGTTGCGGGCAGTTGGATTACCCACACAAGTGAGGCCCCATATTTTTGGGAGACTTGAGGAAATGCTGGGTGGTAGAAAAGTTGTGGCTGCCCTCATTTTTCAGGACATTTCCTCATAGAAACACAAGGAAAATGTGTTTGTTAGACAAAGTTTGAGCTTTGTAAGGGATTCTTAAAACCTGGTGAGAGCTACACAATTCACTTCACCCTGGACTCCACCAGGTGTCTAGTTTTCAAAAATGTGTTGGTTGGGTAGGTTTCCCCGGGTACTGACTGAGCTTGTACCTAAAATCCACAGCTACCCAAATTGCAAAAAACACATTGTTTTTCAGTGGAAAAATATGCTGGGCCCGATTCACAAAAGTAATCTGAGACAAAATCCTAACTTTACAACTTTCGGTATTCACAAAGGGCATTTAGGAGTAGTAAAGTTAGGATTTTGTCTCAGTTAAACTTAAGTTTTGGTCTTAATTTAAACTTAAGACCAAAGAAGCTCCAGCACTCTCCTGCTGAAACCTCACAAAGCCTCTGATGAAGAAGTTTGATCCTCGAAACGCGTAAGGCAGGAACGGAACCACTGATTGAACTTATCCGCATTCGGACGCCGCCTGTACCTACAGAAGGGCTTGTACCTCAGTGCTACAGCCAGAGTGCCTCTCACTCGTCAGGGAACCTTTGAGCAGTCATGTTAGGCGGCGCCCCGGCCACCGAGAGAACACCACCCTACAATCTTGAAAGGGGCCATTTGGACCGATATCTCTCGATCCTAACTGTGGGGCTGCAACACAGGATGAAGGACGGGTCAGCATGCGGAGGCCCATCCAGTGCTAGTAATCCACTTCAGTTATTAAGTGCATCCATAAAGGACGATAATACCCGGCACTACCTTTCCCAGCATGCAGCGCGTCATCTCGTTAGAGTGGACCCATCCAGGGGCGTGGCATCCCGCATGAATATATTTAAGGCAGTGACCGGCAAGCACGTCAGGATTCCGGCAAGCCTCTGATGAAGAAGTTTGATCTTCGAAACGCGTAAGGCAGAAACGGAACCACTGATTGAACTTATCCGCATTCGGACGCCGCCTATACCTACAGAAGGGCTTGTACCTCAGTGCTACAGCCAGAGTGCCTCTCACTCGTCAGGGAACCTTTGAGCAGTCATATAAATATAAATATATATATATATATATATATATATATATATATATATATATATATTCACTGAAAAAACCATAGGTTTCACACATGTTATAGTTAGCTGTACATTTCACTCGTAAAAAACCAATGAAATTCCACGTTATAGTTAGATCAGGTAACTATAACTTGCGCGACCGCAATCCACTGCTGATGACGTCACATATTACATCACTCATGACATGGTCAGTGACATCACTCATCCCATCAATGATGACATCTCAAATGACACATTGTGGATTGCGGTCGCGCAAGTTCTAGTTACCTGATCTAACTATAACGTGGAATTTCATTGTTTTTTAACGAGTGAAATGTACAGCTAACTATAACATGTGTGAAACCTATGGTTTTTTCAGTGAATTTGCAAGGTTTTTTAAATGCTAATTCCTAACTATAACGTGTGTGAAACCTATGGTTTTTTCAGTGAATTTGTACGGTTTTTTAATTGCTAAGTTATGTATTTATTTTTAATTTTATATGTGTATATATATATATTATCTACTGGCGGTCGCCAGTAGATAGTTATAGTTAGGACCACGTTTCCATAGGAAATCTGAAAATTCTATTTCGAATAACTTTGGCACCGGTTGACGAATCCTCGCGAAATTTTCAAAACTAATGGGGCGCTACGCTCCGCTCCTACCCTGAAAGTCTCGGGGTGATTCGTCAAGCGGGGGCTGAGAAAAAAGGGGGGTCCCAAAACGCGTTTTCCCCATGCATTTTTCCATAGGACCTTTAGACACAGCTACAGCCCGAACGGCTGAACAGAATTACTTGTAATTTGGCAGAGAGGTAGCCATAAGGTCAAGGAAGTGCCTTTTGTAGGTCTGGTGTAAATCTGTTCAGTAGTTCCTGAGAAAATAGCATTTAAATCAATATATATATCTGTGGCAGCGCTCCGAACGCTTACCGTGCGCTTACGGTAAGCTTACCGTACGCGTACGGTGCCGTGCGCGAGCGCGTTTCTGATTGGTTGTTAGATCAAAGTAAACATTCGAATCGGTCGAAACCAGGAAGTATCGGCCGCCATTTCCTGTCTGTCGCACTGAAAAAAAAAGGTAGATGACATGAAAAGGGGGCAACGAAGAGAGTTGCAGACCCCCTAGCGTTCGTCAGGGGGTTCACGAAGGGCCAAAAAGTATGAAAAATAAATGTAATAATTTTTAAAAAAAATCACGGGGTGCGCGTACGGTAAGCTTACCGTACGCGTACGGTAAAAAAAAATAGAAAAAAAATAAAAAAAATAACAATCACATTTAATATATAAATCTAAGGACCCCCAAGGGAGAAAAAAACAATTGATATTTTGTAAAAAATGGCGAGGCGTGCACGGTACGAAATGCGCAATGTGGGCGCTCGGTGCGCAAAGCGCACCGAGCGCCCACAGCGCGCGCACGGTGTTCGAAGCGCACCGTGCGCGCAAAAAAATTAAAATAAATACATAACTTAGCATTTAAAAAACCGTACAAATTCACTGAAAAAACCATAGGTTTCACACACGTTATAGTTAGGAATTAGCATTTAAAAAACCTTGCAAATTCACTGAAAAAACCATAGGTTTCACACATGTTATAGTTAGCTGTACATTTCACTCGTAAAAAACCAATGAAATTCCACGTTATAGTTAGTGCAGGCAACTATAACTCACGCGACCGTAATCCTCTGTTGATGCTAATACTGTATCTTTAGCTATACATATGTTACAAATATTTATTTTTCATAAAGACACATATGTCATCAGTGATGTAATATCTGACATCATCAGCAGAGGATTGCGGTCGCGTGAGTTATAGTTGCCTGCACTAACTATAACGTGGAATTTCATTGGTTTTTTACGAGTGAAATGTACAGCTAACTATAACATGTGTGAAACCTATGGTTTTTTCAGTGAATATATATATATATGCTTCCAAAAAGTTCCATTTTACTGGGGGCTCCGACCCTGCAGGGCGGGCTCTTAAAACAGGAATGGAAATCCTGTCACGGTGAAACCTCACAGCCGAACAACAATAGAGCCCAACTCCGGTTTATGGCAAAAGCTGACTTTAATGAACATCTGCGCTGCAGCATACACCACACTCGTAGTCCTTACGCGTTTCAGCATGTCTCTGCCTTGATCACAGGTGAGTGTATATATATATAATGTAACACGTCTGACAGCCGTGGCCGCAGTTAAATTCTGACGGTTAAATTCTGACCACCGAGTCTTTAGTTTACCCTCCCACCATATTACGATGTATACAATCCGAATCTCCAACCACGTCGGTCAGAGTTGACTTTGCATGGATCACAGCAGTGGGAAAGAATGTCAATAGCGATTCCGACACTGCCAGGGCTGTGGTTGCACTGCTGAGCAGATTACGATACATCCTATACCTTGGCGGTTCCATGCCAGTCCTTACACCTCATTGCAAGGCCGTTGCGGTGCTGCTACCGTTAAGCATCCCAACACTACCCATGTTATGCGTACAATAAACAACACAGCTGATGTCAATTTTCAAAGTGGACACACCTACTATTCAAACTATAAAACACACTCCATCACAGACCATGATCCTTTGCCACCACCCTTTAGCCTAGCGGGACTGACCATGTCTTTTGTTTCACAGCAGCCAGCCCTTTCTCACATTTCTACATTTCCACACGTTCATCACACCATTCACTGTACTTAATATTTTTAAGTAATTTTCCTGTAAACCCCTTTAATTTCTCTCTCACTCACCTTAAGTCACACAATGTCACGCAAACCAGCCGCAGTCCATGCAGGTAACAATGGTGGGGCAGTGGGGCCGGGTATGGGGGGATTTCGAGGGACTCACTTTTCATCCATGTTACTATTACAGTTCTGCTCACAGGCAGTTACCCATTTGTCAAGTGGGAGAAGGAATGTTTGAAATGACAACAACTACCAGTAGGTCCTCCACTACTAACTCTGAACAAGAGACCCCAGTACTGTTTGTCCATACTCACTTGTCAGCCATGTCTCAACTGAAGTTCCTACTCACAGGCAGGGAGCCACTGGTCAAGTTGGGGGGGGGGCATTTGAAATTACTACAGCTACCATTAGGCCCTCGACCTCTGAACAAGAGGCACCTGTGTTGTTTCTACAATACTCACTTGTCAGACATTTCACTTTTTGAGGTTCTGCTCATAGACAGTTAACCATTGGTCAATTAGGGGGAAGAGTGTTACAAATTACTACAACTACCGTTAGGCCCTCTACTACTGACTCTGAACAAGAGGGCCCAGTGCTGTTTCTCCATACTCACTTGTCAGCCATATCTCAACTGAAGTTCCCCTCACTGGCAGGGAGATATTGGTCAAGTGGGGGAAGGAGGGTCTGAATGAGTTCTACTACCATCAGGCCCTCTACTACTAACTCTGAGCAAGAGGCGCCAGTGTTGTTTCCACATACTCACTTGTCAGCCTTGTCATTACAGAGGGTCAGGTCATATGGACCGAGCACTGTAAACACAATGCTCTTCTTAGACACATGTCTGCCTATTCAGCCTGAACTTTCCCTGGTCTCCTGAACAGGAAATAATTAATCCATCAGTGACACCATGTCAAGGGTGTACATTAAATATCACTAATGCATGTAGGTCACCTCTCTAGTTCAATTTGGCTGCTACCACATTGACACTGCACAGCACATATGAATAGCAATGACAAAACTAATATCAAGTTGTGTGTATGCCTGTGCTGAACACACATCAGACTTGGACTGTACTAATTCTCACGTAACTTGTGTGGTCGGTGCTAGTCCCTTGGATTTGGTTTTTCCACTCCTCATTGCAAAATGAACCATATCAGCACAGCTAATGAGCAGGTCCGTACCACTTTGTGTAATTGACCCCTGGAGTTCGGGTTGTGTTCAATGCCCGCCAGGTCACGCTCCTTTTTATGAAATTAATAGCGCTTTTTACAGAGTTTTATAGAGCTTTTACTGAGTTTTTATTCTACCTAAGTGCTGCTATTTTTAATGTTCACAGACTACACGCTGCTTCAGCGCATTGTCTGTACTGTTTGCATTGTTTGCACAGGCTTACCGGGTGGGGTTCCGAGCCGATCTCGCTCTGGGATTCCTCTAGTGACGCTGAGTGAGAGGCGGGTCATTGGTGGTTGACGGAGGCGGGAACAGGGCTCTGATTGGACGCGGGAGCAGGCAGGAAAGTCTTAAACCCAGCTGCCTCAACGCGCGGAACTGATCCCTGGAGTTCAGGTTGTGTTCAATACCCGCCAGGTCACGCTCCTTTTTATGAAATTAATAGCGCTTTTTACAGAGTTTTATATAGCTTTTACTGAGTTTTTATTCTACCTAACTGCTGCTATTTTTAATGTTCACAGACTACACGCTGCTTCAGGGCATTGTCTGTACTGTTTGCATTGTTTGCACAGGCTTACCGGGTGGGGTTCCGAGCCGATCTCGCTCCGGGATTCCTCTAGCGACGCTGAGTGAGAGGCGGGTCATTGGTGGTTGACGGAGGCGGGAACAGGGCTCTGATTGGGCGTGGGAGCAGGCAGGACAGTCTTAAACCCAGCTGCCTCAACGCGCGGAGCTGATCCCTGGAGTTCGGGTTGTGTTCAATACCCGCCAGGTCACGCTCCTTTTTATGAAATTAATAGCGCTTTTTACAGAGTTTTATAGAGCTTTTACTGAGTTTTTATTCTACCTAACTGCTGCTATTTTTAATGTTCACAGACTACACGCTGCTTCAGGGCATTGTCTGTACTGTTTGCATTGTTTGCACAGGCTTACCGGGTGAGGTTCCGAGCCGATCTCGCTCCGGGATTCCTCTAGTGACGCTGAGTGAGAGGCGGGTCATTGGTGGTTGACGGAGGCGGGAACAGGGCTCTGATTGGGCACGGGAGCAGGCAGGACAGTCTTAAACCCAGCATGCCTCAGCCGCGCAGCGGACGCTCGCAACGGGCGCGCCGCTGGCGCGCCAAAGGCGCGCCTAAGGCAAGCCCGTCTGCGCCCGTCCGCGCTCGGTCCAGGCTTAGGGCTACCCCCCCTGGCTCAGGTACAGTAGAGTTACTGAGATATACATCTGACCAGCTTAGAAGCTTTGATCCAGAGGGGGGGAAGGCTGGTTGTCCTAGGATCCGCCCTGAGATGATTCCTAGAGTTTCTGGTACCGATTGCAGGTCCTGCAAAGTCCCATTGCTGGAAGTCTTTGCAGGCCAGGGTAGAGTTGGGGGGAGAGAGGAGCCGGGCCCACAGGCCCGAGGGGTTAAAGCTTTACCATGGAACTGTTTGCTAGTGAACGTTAGATCACTGGTGAAGCACAGCCTGGAATGCTGTCTGCTCATGGAACAGCATCAGATTAAAATGGCTTTTATTACGGAAGCATGGACAAATAGCACCTCAGGCCCTGATATTGTGAAGGCCCTCCCTGCTAACTTTGTTTATTTTACCGTGGACCGTCCCTCAGGAAGGGGGGGTGGGCTTGCTGTGATTTATCACAATAGTCTGGAGCCTTTATTCTCGACAGCTTCAAACCAAGCATGTGAGGCTCTTTCTATCACTGTTCGCCTTTCCCCCAACAATACGTTCAAAGCTCTTCTGATCTACCGTCCCCCTGGGCCTAGAGGTGCTTTTTTGGAGTCACTCAGTACCTTGGTAGAGGATGGTTTTTGTGCCCACTCGTTTACCGTTCTGGGGGATTTCAACTTTTATCTGGATGACAAATTAGACCCAGATAGTAAGCAACTGCTGGACTTCATGGAGGCAGGAGGGCTGGAACAAAGGGTGGTGGGACCCTCGCATATTGCTGGGCATACCCTCGATGGCATATTTACAAACAAACCGGATCTGGATATGGTGGAAGTTTTGCCACTTCCTTGGTCTGATCATGCTGCAATAATTTTCACACTTTCATCAGGAACCCAGACACAACCGAAGACCAAGCCTAAGGAGAAGATTGTGACCCGAGCTTGGAAGAAGATAAATGGGGCAAATATGGGTAACTACCTAAAGGCCAATGCCCCTGGTTTCCCACTGGATGTAAAGAAAGCCGCAGACTCGTACTCCAAATGGATTGAGAGGGCCTGCGATAAATTTGCACCTGTTAAATCTTTTACGCCCTGAAGGGCCTTACCCTCGGCCCGTGGTTCTCAGATTCTCTGCAGGCCATGAAAACGGACTGTAAGAAATTGGAGAGAATATGGCGGTATGGTTATTGTCCAACCAACAAAGAAAGATATCAAAATAGCCTCTCCATTTATAAAAATCTAATACATGAGGCAAAAAAAACATATTTTACGGAGCAAATGGAGAGGGCAAGCTCATCCTCCAGAGAGTTGTTTAAAACTATAACTAAGCTCACGATCCCAGTTGAGCCGATTTCATCGACTAGTTCTGACCTTTGTGAGACCTTGGCCACTTTTTTCCAGAATAAAGTGGCGGGGATTTTCTCTTCCTTTTCTGAAGCCTACAAAGATGTGGGAGAGGCTGGCCCGAGTAAGATGGCCGGGTCAGCAGAGTCGCAGAATAGATTAAGGGGCTTTAGCACGCTACAATCGGAGGAGGTCAGGGGTCTTTTGGTGGCGGCCCGTTCAGGAGCCCCCAGTGATCCATGTCCGGTGGCGGTTCTTCAAAGTTGTCCAGAAGTAATTGCCGCCACGCTTACCCCACTTTTCAACTCTGTTATTAAGTCGGATACTTATCCTAGGAGGTGGAAGGCTGCTTCTATCTTACCATTAATAAAAAAATCCACTCTGGACAAGAGTGACCCAAACAGTTATAGACCTATTTCGCGGCTCCCATTGCCAGCAAAACTATTAGAGAAGGCCATAAACAGGCAACTTACCTCTTGCTTGGAGAGATCTAAGGCCCTCGATCCCACGCAGTTTGGGTTTCGCGCTGGGCACAGCACGGAACTGGCCCTGATTAAGGCAACGGAGGAGATCAGAGTGGCGGTGGATCAGGGGGGAGAGGCGGTCCTGATTCTGCTAGATCTGTTGGCGGCCTTTGACACGGTCCATCATGGAGTTATGATGGACCGATTGGCAATGGCTGGGGTGGGAGGTACCGCCTGCAACCTCCTGAAGTCTTTTCTGGCCAACAGAACCCAGACAGTGGAATTGGGAGCAGAGGGATCTAAACCTTTTGTCCTCCCTTGTGGGGTTCCGCAAGGGTCATCCCTGAGCCCCACTCTTTAACGTTTATGTGAGTCCCTTGGGATCCTTGATCAGATCGTATGGCCTCCAACTCACCTCGTACGCAGACGACACGCAGATCGTGTTATCTATACAAAGAGGGTCCCAAGTGGATCTGTCAGCAAGATGTCATGATTGTCTTAAAGGCATCGCGAGCTGGATGGCCGCTAATTGCCTTAAACTAAATGCTGGAAAGACCGAGGTGATGATATTCGGAAATAATCCTAATATCTGGACTCCAGCTATGTGGCCCGAAGCCTTGGGGAAGCCGCCAGTGCCCACACCTAAAGCTAGGAATCTGGGTGTGATTATGGACCAGAAACTGGACTTTGGAGGACAGGTCAGTGGAGTGGTTTCGTCCTGCTTTCATATCCTCAGGATACTGAGGAAAGTGAAAGCATTGCTTCCCATGGATGGCTTCTGGCTAGCAGTTTCAGCTCTCATCCTGTCGCGCCTAGACTACTGTAATAGTTTGTACCTCAATTTGAAAAAGAAACACCTGTACAGACTGCAGATGGTGCAAAACGCGGCAGCGAGACTGTTGACAGGCACACCTAAGCATGCCTCAGTCAGAGAAGGAATGAGGAAACTTCATTGGCTCCCGATACACAGACGTTCTCAAATCAAGGCCTTGTGTACGGTTTTTAAGGCATTGAAAGGCACTGGCCCAGAGTTTTTGAGTGCTTGTTTCAAGCCATATGTGCCGGGGAAGGCATTGCGCTCCATGGAGGGCAATTTAGTGGTGGTGCCCAGGACAAAAAAGGCGAGCTGGGGAGGAAAGCTGTTCTCCTATGGTGCGGCCACCGCATGGAACTGTCTGCCAGCACACATTAGGAAGGCGGAGGAACTTCTCTCTTTCAGGAGGGGATTGAAGACCTGGTTGTTCAGGGATTAGACACTCGCTCTCCAGGGATGCTCAGTTTGTCAGCACCAGGACACCCTCGGTTATAAGTGCGCTTTATAAGCTCCTAATAATAATAATAATAATATTAATAATAATTGAGGTATAATAATGTCATGAAACTGAGTGAAACATATCGGGGTTAGTTGCCAATGTTTACCTCAATACCTTTTCCTCCCTCTAGCATGAACTCACTTGACTCAAATGATATGGGTGTATATTCCACACTTTCAAATAATATTACAATGTAATCTCTGTCCAAACAGCCAGAGCGAGGACACCTCATAATCTCAGACTCCACCCAGGAATCAAGCCTCCAGCGATGCAGACTCTCCTGGAAACATGGACGAGGAGGAGGAACCTGACCCGTCCTGTCAGCCTGGGCAGACGGCATCAGTGAGTCCAACTGGGTCCACAGCTACATCTTCCAGCGCATCTTCAACATCACAGCTGACTCCTACCCCAACAACCAGACAATCAAGCACAGGCCACACCCCACCCCTCCAAAATCCAGAGGTCAGGAGCCACAACCCACTCACTCAGGATGGAGGCTCAAGGGGGGGGACAGGCAGGACCAATGGTACATGCCCGTGGGGGCAGGGGAAGTGGGAGGGCAACTGTGGAACCACAACATGAGGCTTCTGTTGTTACAGATGCCCAGGCCAACCCTGCCCAAGTCATGGGCGCATATGAGGGTTACCATGAAGCAATGGGCCAGGTACTTGAGTAACTCCTGGACATCAAGCAACTGTAGGGGTCCTTAGCTCACAGAATAGATTGACATAGCGATCAAATGGACCAGATCATTGAGGTGCTGAGGGACATTAGTACCACCCTCTGCAGGGCTTTTGCACAAATATTTACCCTTCCCTGTGGCACAAATACATCTGTCCATTCTACATCTGCGGTAGCCACCGGGAGTAACGCCCTGTCAGGAGGAAAATCCGCAGACACCCCAGACCATGCAGGTGTGGATCCCTAAACCCGACGTAAGGTGGGACGTTGAAGGAAACATCCAGGCGGATCGGATGGCAAGACACCCACCACCGCCAGTAAGAAGAGATGTCCTTCTTTGTGTGCAATCCATTCACTTTGTTGACTATTCCTGTACACTTTCCTACTTCTGATGGGAGCAGTGTGTTGGACTTTGGATTCCAGGCAATGTGGCTCTAATATCAATGGATTCATTTATCAACACTGACAACTACACCGCATTGTGTTCATTTTATGTCTTATTCTGTTTCATTTCCTGTACTCACCATGAGCACTGCAATACATTCAACAACACTAGCTCATGTTGTATCATTAACATCTAGCAAGTTATGATTTAATTACCATGTGATTCCTCGAATGAAAGTGTAAGCTACGTAGGTAAGCATGTACATATGTATTGTCAACAATGTGCTAAACACTCACTCAGCCATGCCACCACAATGCAGACATACAGGTGGACAGTTTCAGGACAACATTATTCCACAGTGCCAAACATTAGGCTGCCATGATGACAAAAAATTAGCAAATCAAGATATGAGATATCATATCTCACAAAAATAAATGTGTCAGTGACCTCAAATATCATGTGCATACTTTAATAACATGGTAGGAGGAGACATATCGGACAATGCCAAAAACAATAGGAATCAGCCATTTGGTTCATGTCATCAGCTGGAGTCACAGACACTACCTCACAAAAGGTATCCTATATCACCGTTATAATTGGGTTTTTTTAAATACTGTTCTACAGTTTCTGAGCACCAGTTATTTACAATCCAGGGGGATATTCTCAAGAACATGTGATATTCATCGCAAAATCAGCTTACCACAACTCTTCACATCGCAGTCGATTGGGGAAATTAAGAACGTGTTAACGTGGTATTCACAAGCTAGCGGTACCATGCGATAGGCTCAGGATAACGCATTAAATGTACCAGATAAAGTCAACGCGATGCCGCAAACATGCAAAACATGAATGCAAAAAAAGCTGCGATGAGGCCAACCAGCGATAGGCCTGCAATTCCCATGCCTCTTGCGTGAAAAGGAACCATAAAAGCAGAGTACAAAAACGGTGAGATGACACTGTACGAGCACAACTCCACATCCGTGACGTAGAACAAATGACCATTGTCATCTCCTCACAGTCACAATGTACATTGACATGCAGTCTGCATGTAAACTGCGCCAATGCAGACACATGCATGGAACACACAGTGAAACCGCATCTCCCCTTCATGTTGCAGAGGGACACGCAACCCCTCCTGCACACAGACGTGTCATTGCCATGATCATGGACGAATGTAGGGGCAGTGACTCCCGCTTACGTACATGTTGCCCATGTTGTGGGACTTGAGTCACAGGGGGCATCCCTGCATCATGGTGGTACATAACTGACCCCAAAAGGAGTCCTGTTGTCACCTGTAGGTCACAAATGGCAGCCAAAATGGAATGATGTTGGACACATGTGAAACGCTGAAGAGTGGGATACCCTACTAACTGTGACACACAGAACTGGCAGTTCGAATACATGACACCCCAAACAGCCCCCTGCACAGAGGTGACACACCCACCATCCATAAACACATCATAAAATCGTTATCAACACATGTCGCACTCACACTTGTCTGAGTGATGTGCCCGAACAGATGAGTAACATGCACTTAGGGAATTTCATTTTGGAACGCATTTATTTGCACATGCTGTGCCTGTGGTTATTCTGTACTGTCGCATGATTGCCAAGGACTGTCACAATGTGACATGCTCATCTGAAGAAATTTGCAATGATGGTGCCCCTGCAGGCTATTCCTGCTGTGGCTGCAGTGGGGTGTGGTCCACCTGTCTCATCTTCATCATCATCGTCCGGTGCCTCTGGAACTGGAATCCATGGTGCCTTGCTGCGTACACATGTGTTGTACAAGACACAACATGCAACGATCATCTTGCACATGATGTCTGGGCTGTACAGGAGCCTTCCACCTGTGACTTCAACATGCCAAATGTGCATTTCACGATGCCCCTGGTGCGTTTGTGGGCCGCGTTGTACTGCTTCTTGACCTGTGTGTTCGGGGCTCGGAGGGGTGTCATCATCCAAGCGCAGAGTGCATATCCTTGGTCACCTGTGACAGTGCAAAGAGACATGATTCAATAGTTGTTTCTGCATGATCTGTTGGCAGGCTCACTGGTTCATTGGTGTGTGATATGTGTGACTTTGAGATTCCTGTATGACATGTACTGATTGCTGCAAATGAGCGGCATCAATGTGTATTGCGTAGCCTCACTGCTGATCTTCCCTCCCTCCGAGCCTATTCACTAGTGTGCGCAGCGCAGATGCATCACTTGCACACCTATGGCACACCATTGTCATGCCCGTCTGCGCATGTCCACAAGCCTGACAATGACACAGTGATGTTGTGTGCTGAAAGTGGCCGGCCACGTTTGTGTAGGCCTATGGTAAGGACAGGGAGGACACAAATGTAGAGTCCATGCCTGGCTAAACTCGTCATGCGGTTGATGGTACACCTTTTGGCTTATGCTGCAGAAATAGCGACACACACAGCCGTTGGCAAGTATGATCCCAGGTGGGCTTGCCCACCCTCATGTACCCCTCGGCCGAGGCCGCACTCCATGGGCATGCTACATAGCAACATTGCACATTGCGTGACGGGTGGCGCAGACACTACACCAGGGACACACGCATCAGTTACATCTTTGTCAAGGCCTAAACTCAACCACGCCCAGATCCACATGTCGAATGACCACACCCCTACACAGTACTGCCGTACTCCACTCACTTACGCCCACAGGGGGGTCTGACACTGCTACATGTCCCAGGTCTACCCCACTGCCTGAGGTGACAAGGTTGCACATGCTGTACACAGCACACTGTGATGTGGTATGGCCCAGGGCCCTCATGCATACATAATGACCACACGGAGACACAGAGATAATTGCTGGAACTGGCTCCCGGAACGTGCGCCCGGCACCTTTTATTGCCAGGGTCACACGCCCAGTGACACCTGTGCTGGATGGGTGTTGGGTAGTGTAAGCAACCCCTCAGGGGTTGGTTGGTGCTGGCAACAACTACAACAGTTATCAGACAATCAGAAGTTCAAAGTACAAACAGCAAGGCTTCATGACGTGAGCTGCACAGAGTTAGTGGCCCCGGATACCCTGCGGCCGGCACAAGCACACCCGCAAGGGACGGTGACTTGTGGTGCACTGAAATAGGGCCACGAGAGCTGCAGGGGTCCTCGTTGATGTCCAAGGAGAATGTCACGGAGTGTTATGGGGGACAGTGGAAGGTGTCCATACAGGGCATGATGCAGAGGGCCAAAGCAAGCAGAAATAGGCATTATGGAGGAGTTGAATGCTACAGTCTCCTTTTTCCCACCATGTCAGTATCAGCTACATGATGTAGACAACCCCAAGGCCATAGACTCAGATGCCAAAAAAGTTCAACAGGAGAGTATCTATGACTCCCATGGTACAAAGTCAGTGGCACCAGAGCTGTGAGGGGATGCAGTCTGCGATGAGTCCTGTACAATGATATTAACTCTGCAAAGAACCAATCAAGACCAGTGGGGCAACCGCTGTGCAGCCAGCTTCTCCTGGATCTCCAACACATGGCGTTGGAATTAGGCCTGGGTGGTAAATTCCGTTCCGCTTGAACATGTAGACCATTTTTAAAGATGTTGAGTTTTCATTATACCACATACCAGCATATGTCTTAAGTCTGTCTTAAGACTGTCTTAAGTCTGTCTTAAGACTGTCTTAAGTCTGTCTAAAGACTGTATTAAGTCTGTCTTAAGTTTGTCTTAAGACAAACTTAAGACAAAATCCTAACTTCTGTGAATACCAAAAGTAGTACGTTTAGGATTTTGTCTTAAATTAGTTCTGTGAATCGGCCCCTGAGTCTCCTAGATGGAAGATAGACAAAGGTGCAATGAATAGGTCTACATTTGCAGAATAGTTGAACTGAAAACACACATACAAAAGTTGGACACATTATACTCACCAACAAGCCAGGCCCTCTCCAGTAGTAGTTGTGACACCAACTGGGGTAGGATGCTGTTCCACAGTATGAAGGAGTCATAGGCTAAACCTGGGAATCTGGCATAGACGTGTGAGATGTATGTCTGGGTGGTGAACTCTGCTCCGCTCGCAGAGTTCGCTGAGTTTTTTTCCTTGCTCGTGTTCGTCAACGTCATGATGGCGAGCGTGAGCGAGGAAAATCCACCTCCTGGCGAGATTTTTCCACGTTCTCAATCATCAACATCAAGTTGGCGTGCTCGAACATGGAAAATCAACCTCCCGGTGGGATTTCTCAACGCAGGCGGTCAGATTTCTCATTGCGAGTGGTCATGTATGCTTGCGACCGCTCGCGTTGCGAAATTGTCCGTTCGCATTGAGAAAGCTGTCACTTGAGTAAAAATCTACTTGAGTAGCAGAAAGGAAGCAGCGCTTGCCTGCTTGCGTTGTGCATGGTACCGTTCGTGATGATTGCACAGTGCGGACAAGCACCTGGCACTGAAAATCACTGCGAACCGCATTAATCTAACACACTCTGCTGCTTGCAGAGCTCCACCAAGCATTGCAGAGTTTTTTTTGCACTTCGCGAACTCCACAAACTCTGCTCAGGCTTAGTGAGATGTACAAATCTGCTAAATAAACCACTTGCACGTTGATAGAATGGAAGTGCTTCCTGTTCCTATAGACCTTTTAATTGGCTTGCAGTAGTATTAAGGCAATATGTGTGCCATCAATACCTCCAACCACATGTGGGATGCAACCAAATCCATAAAAGTCACCCTTAACATTTGCCAAATCTTCACGCTTGGGGAAGTGAATGTAGCTGTCCATGTGCCTCAACAATGTGGACAAAAAAGAGACTCTGACTGCTCCCATAAGTCTTTCATGGTCGGCCTATTGAGACAAAATTGGTTGATTATATCTCTTTCTTCCATGGTTTGCAGGTCTGGAAAGGACCGGTGGAAGCTGTATACTTCTTCTGTCATAGTACCCATTTGTGGAGTGTACAGACATAATCAGACTGGACACAATGTCTACACTAACATGTAATAAGACACACCCAAACGTCATGTGGCCACACATACCAGCATATGTTAGTGGTACCCAGCAATTCACATTATATTATGACAAACAGCATACATAGCGAATCCGTGCATGAGGAAAGTTGAAGAAATGCCTGGAATAATGGTTTTTTTTTTCAATACTCTTTATTCATTTTATGCACAAAACAACATACAGCTGGAAATACGGCATAGTAAAGTACCTCTTGTAGTACATCTCCCTTTGCATTATTGTGGAAATGTCTGGAATAAAATAACAGTGGAATACATTTCCAGCAGTGACAACAGGTATAGGAGAGGCCATTCCAAGTTGTAGATATTCTAAATAGTTACAATAACTTTCCAGATATTTACAGAACTCTCCAGGATGAATATGATCAATTGACATTACTGAAATTCCACCTATGAACCCCATTCTTGACTCAACATGTGTCTGTAACTGCACTGTGCGCATCATACACACAACTCTTGTAAGGTAGACAGTGCCATGATGTGGAGTCTGCATTGCACATACAATAAGAGTCACCGCTAGTGTACACTGCACATTGTTAATCATGTGTTCATGCAGAGTCATGTACAACAGTGAGATACCTGCCAACTTACAAATTGATGCTACCGTGTGATGAGGGGTCGGGTCCTTGGCGGGGTCGGGACCTCGTGCCAAAGAGGCACTCTGCCACTCATCTCACTGATGTCCTGGAGTGTTTTCACACCTCTTGATGGACATCAGCTGCTTACAGCCTTCAAAAACGAGCTGCAAATCCACTGTTTACAGTGGTTTTCGGCTCTTTTTACCTGCTACCATATGATTACAGGTCCTCACTAGGTGACTGTGTTAAGGGAGCTGAAATTGTGTGACACTTGGTGGCATAGTGTGAGTTGGCAGGTATGTAGTGACATGTGATTAATGGGATATGCAGAGGAATGGTGTCATACAACAGGTGACCCTTTCCAACAGATAAATGTAGTAGGGGAGACGCATTGAGAAGATCATTTTACACTTAGGATATTAACCCAGACATGGTGGAGGCCTAACCTTCACTAATGGTAAATGCAGGAGTGACGCAAGCAGCCGATTTCAAATGTCAGGGTAGGCGGTTTCGACCACGCCGGACACAGCCATAGGCTGATGGTTGTGATAGTGACGTTTGTGGTTCAAAGGATGTGTCTGTCTAAAGAGGAGGCCACCTATGTGGAGACCTACCCTTGCCAATGGAACATGCAGGACTGCTGACCATCAGCTAGTTTGAACCATGCAATGGGTGGAGTCTCACACAGCAGTCACAGCCATTGGCTAAGGTTAATGTTTTTGACCGTCAACACAGAAGACCACCTATGCCGCCTACTTAGTTGTGAGTTGAAAATCAAGTCACTTGCCTCTAGAAACTACTGCTTAGCACTCCTCCTCATCCGTCAGCTGCTGTTTACCACCTCTTAGAGCTGCCAAGATACACTGTACAGGTAGCAGGGCCCCTGCCTTCACTCCAGAGAAGCTGGAGAACTTGGTTAATGCAGCCCTTCCCCTGAATCACCAGCTCTATGGCTCACCAGAGGAGCAGGTGAGTATTATTTATACAGTATTTACTCACCACATGGTCCGGAATTTGGCATTGGGACCCAGTAAGGCGTTAGAGTTCTGTATGTCAGATAATGTGGCTGAAAAAAAAGACACATATGTTCTGGTGTATGTGGCACTGTACTTTTTGGACTTGACATTATACTAGTGATGTGTACATTACTATACCTTACACCCGTCGTTTGCACATTTCTTCTATGCATGTACAAAGCTATTGTTGCCAACAATGAATATGCTAATAATTTGATGCAAGATGTGCTGAAAGATTTGTAGGCCGTTTTACCCAAATCGTGCATGTGTCCTGCAAGTTGCATGTGAGGATTATGTGAGATATCACTAAACACACATGAGACCACACTAACTTGATGTCGGGGGTATACCAACACCTCAAAGACCCCTTCACAGTGACCAACAATAGTCATGTCAGATATAGAATTGCCACCATATGTGCAGGTAGGTATGAGAAATATGACCTTATGATGGTCATGTATGAACTGTAGGCTTAGAATGCAGAGAGCAAACACTGGCATTGATTTGTGCAATGCCTGAGGACAGGCACCTTACTCACACATGTTTGCAGTCAGACTGTCATATGATTGATACTACCATTGTGCAGGAACATTTATCATGGGAACCATGTTACCTGCAGATAGTTAGTTGCATCTGCAGTGCAGCTCCTAAGTGCATTACCTGCTGTGGTATGATATGCGATCATGCATTATGTACAATGGTATGTTGATGTTGTCCCTTACACACTCCCACATATGGCATATGGTGTGCTCCGTGATGTCAGGATTTCCAACCACAAATACATGAAGACGTAGTCTAATGTCCAAATTAGTTAATCACATGCCCGCTTATCCTCAGAGTAGGATTTTCAACTTACACACATGGCAGCCCTTTGATTGTCATCCCAAACTTTGCTAGTACTTAAAATCATGGTAGCAGTAATGTCTTGGACAGTGTTGATCAATTAATTTGTCCAGACCATTCAGGTGTCTGTCCAGGGCTTCACTCCTACTGTAGCCATCAGGAAGACACAATGGTGTGCTGTATTACCAGGTAACTAGGCCCGGGCGGAGTTCGCTTAGCCGTGCTTCGTGGAACTCCACAAAGTGGCAAAAAAACTCTGTCCCACTACGCGGAGTTCCGCGCTGAGGGCAGAGTTCTCTTGTCCCACCCGTTCGTGTGACGTTTCTGCCATATACCAAAGCAAATTGCATTTTCGGGTGGAAATATTGCACGAACTGCAATGCACTGCCATGCATGGGCCATCTTGTTTCTCACTTTCTCACTTTTGTTTATGGTGCTGGAGCCTACATTTTCATTCTTCCTCAATCTCTGTAATCCTTGTCTCCTAAAACTTTTTTCCCATCGATTTTATTTATTTTCTTACTTTTTGTCTTTCTGAGTGTGCGTTTTGCATTTTTTCTACTTTTTGTGTGTTTTTTGTACTTTCTTTTTTTGTTTTACTTCCTTCCTAATTTTTTTCCTTCTTATTCCTGTTTCTGCTTTTTATTTATTTATTTATTTCTTGTGACTTGTATAGCGCACTATAACCCAGGGGTCTCTAAGCGCTTTGTTAGGATCAGCTACACAATAAAAAGATGCATCAAATTAAAAATTTAGCGGCCACCCCACGCTTGCTGGAAAAGCACAGTTTTTAATTGCTTGCGGAAGGGCATTAGTTTCTTTTCATTGCGGAGTTTCAGCGGTAGTTTATTCCACATAGCTGGCAAAGTATGTGAGAAAGCACGTCCACCCACAGTGGTCAGTCTACAGCGTGGCTGAACCAGATATATGGAATCAGCCGATCTAAGCACCCTCCCTGGTTTGTAAAGGGACAGGCGAGATTTCAGATAGGTGGGTGCTCTGCCATGAAGCGCTTTGTGTACAATGCAGAGCCCCTTGAACATTAGCCTCTGCCTGACTGGCAACCAATGGAGTTCCCGCAGGAGGGGGGATGCCTGGGTACTCCTCGGATTCTTAAAAATGAGCCTGGCAGCATCGTTCATGACCGTCTGCATTCTGTTTAAAAGGCCCTGTGGGAGGCCTATATACAATGAATTGCCATAGTCCAGCCTAGCCAAAATCATTGCAGAGACCGCGCTCCTTAGGGTGGAAAAAGAGAGCAGCGGGGAAACTTTCCTAAGTTGGCGAAGGAGGCCGACGCAACAGCCCACCACAGCTGTGACTTGCTTTTTCATGGACAGCTTGCTGTCCACCTGGATGCCCAGGCTCTTAACCACCTCAGCCGGTTCTGGAGGCGTGCCCAACTCCCCAGGCCAGAAACGGTCACACCAAGGGTTGCCAGCGATGGTAATCGGCAACACCTCGGTTTTGTCCGGATTGATTTTTAGGGAGTTGCCGGACATCCAGTTAGCTGTACTTCTCAGGATATTTTGCAATCTGGTAAAAGCATTCTGGCTATCCTCCAGCTGGATGATAATCTGGGTGTCGTCTGCGTAGTTATATACCTGACAGTCCATTTGATTAAGCATTCGAATCAAAGGCTGTAGGTATATGTTGAACAATAGGGGTGACAGAGCGGACCCTTGTGGGACTCCGCAAGTGATCGAGGTTGCGGTAGAGAGCATGTCACCTAATTGCACTTTCTGCACCCTCCCTTGAAGGAAGGATGTGAACCATGCCAGTGCTATGCCCTGAATGCCGAAGTCCCTCATCCGCGACAGTAGTTGTTCATGACACACGGTATCAAATGCCGCGGAGAGGTCCAACAGCACCAGGGCCCCCGGGATTTTCTTGTCCGCTCTGTTCCTAAGTTCGTCTACGATTGACAACATAACCAGCTCCGTGCTGTGATTCGCACGGAAGCCTGCTTGATTCGGCTCTAGCAGCGTGTTGCTTTCCAGATGTTCTGAAAGGGTGATAAGGACATGCTGCTCCAGGACCTTCGCCAGGAATGGTAACTGGGAAATTGGTCTGAAGTTCTTCAGGCATTTTGCGTCTGCCCCCGGTTTTTTTAGCAAGGGAATCAGACGGGCTTCCTTGAAGGCAGATGGCACTTGACCAGTTTGTAGAGAGAGGTTCAAGAGACTCAGCACGTCGTCCTCGATGCCCGGGAGTACGAGTTTGAAGACTTCAGGTGGGCATGGATCCGCCCTAGAGCCGGACTTGACCCGTCCCGTGAGGGAAACTAAGCTCTCCTTTGTAATCAAGGGTAGATTAGAGAGCGGGATTGTAATTGGCGGTATGGCTGGGATATCCACCGGTGGACAGTCGATTTGCGGGGTTGCCGTAATTTCAGTGACCAAATCAATAACTTTGTTGGTGAAGAAATCCTGGAACTTCTGACAGTCCTCCTGACTAAAGTCCGGGGGCTGTTCCTTGTTCTTCCTGAGCTCCATGAGGACTCGGAAGACTTCTTTCTGAGGGTTCGTGGCCGTAGAAATCCTCTCCTCGTAGAACTCGGACTTCCTGGCTATAATCGCTTGCTTGTAATCAGCGAGAGCCCGTAGATAGTTACTACGAGAGTCCGGGCTGCAGTTTTTCCGCCAGGTTCTTTCCAGTTTGCGTAGCCCACGTTTCTGAGCTCTGAGTAGGTCATTATACCACGGGGCCCCTCGTTTCCTATCCGTACGGTTCACCCTACAGATTGGTGCAACTTTGTCTATGGCATTCTGAAGTTTGTCCAAGAGTGCCCCACAGAGGGCCTCTGGGTTGAGGGGGCAATTGTTGGCAGGGGGGTTGGTGCGAAGTAAATTTATCATTTTATCCCCATCAAGCTTATTCCACTTCCTAACTGCCTTCCATCCTCCTTTGGTTGTTGTTTTCAGTCTGTCCGCCAAAACCTTGCCTCTCACCAAGTAATGGTCAGACCATGCGCATGGCAGAGCCGCAGCCATGTCCTGGACAGGAGCTGTCGTCCACACCAAGTCTAGGGTGTGTCCCTTAGCATGTGTTGGACCTCGTACTTGTTGAACCAGATCTAATGAGGTTAGCGCCTCGTCGATCTGTAACGCCTGACCATCTTTTGGGACCTTCTCCCAATGGTAGTTAAAATCCCCCATTATCATTACCTTGTCATATCTTGAGCGAATGTCCTGGGCCAGTCTTATGAACAAGTCAGGGAAATCAGGCGAGGTCCACGGAGGGCGATAGACTAACAGAATCAGCAGACAATCCGTCCCTGATTGCAACTTAACGCCCATCACTTCCGCGCCTGCCAAATTTTCCGTCAAGACCCTTTCAGCCGATAGGCGTGAGTTGTATAGGAGGGCAACACCTCCCCCCCTCTTGGCTCCAGATCTATTGTAGGAAAATGCCGAAAAGTCGGATGGTAGGGAGGCGACGAGATCCGGCATAGAGGAATCCTCTAACCATGTCTCGGTGAGTCCCAGGAGATCTAGTTCTCCTTCCTCAAGAAGAGTAAACACCTCTAAATTATGTCGTTGCAGGGAGCGTGTGTTAAGGAGGCCAAAGCGTAGGCCGCGGGCCTGACTCATGACCTTACGACCCGGCTGGGGAGTGGGGGCGGACAAGATTCTCTCACGCACAAGAATATCAACACAGTCTGGGCTAATAACAAAATTGCAGGTGTTCAGAGACTCCAACTCACCTCTGGTGTATACCAAGCGAGAACCAGGGGTCGTGGCCCCGGGTCCCGTCTGGTCCCTGATGGGCACAGATGGGCTTGCCTCTGGCGAGCCTCCGGCGCGCCCCCGCTGCGCGCATACGCTGCGCGCCTGCATGGTGGCAGGGTTAAGTAGCCTCGAGCGTGCAAGGTGGCCAGGCAGCAACTAGGCTGTCAACCACAATGGTGTCCCAAAGCGGCGCTTCCTCCCCCAAGATGGCTCCCGCCCCAAGAGCCCAAGAAAGCAGCTAAAGACCCGCTCAACAGCGGTGCAATCTCCAATTAGAGTGTGGGTGTATCCTAACTCAAACCCCACCAGAAAAACGGGACCCTTCGAAAAAATTTTTTAAAAGGTGCAAATTAATTAATTATTTTCGCATTTAAAAAAGCGCTATACTTGCGCTAGTAGCAGCATATAAATTCTAACATGAGCAGCCTCAGTATCGCGGCGCTTACCTAGCAAGAAGAAGCCCCTCCCTCCAAAAAAAAAACCCTTGTGGATGATGGCGCCAGGAAGGGGTGCAGCTCCGTGCCTTGTTTTCTGAGGTGTAGGTGGCATCGCTTGTTATGTAAGTCCAGCGCCACCTCCCCTCCATTTGGCAGCAGGCCTTGGTCTGGGTAATGACTTCTGGAATGCCAGCAGTGCTGGGCGAGGATGCGCCAGGGGTAAACATCCATTACAATGCAGTCATTACACAACACTACCTTTACAACACAGCTGTTACAAAACAACTGCCTTACATCGCATTGTAAATGCAATCATTACAACGCATGTAACTACAATGCATGCCATTACAACGCATACCATTACTACTGATGCCAATACAACGAATTATAAGGTAAGTAATGGAGATTTTTTAAGTTTTAGGGTGGGTATGGGTTTTAGGGTGCATGGGAATAGTCATTTTTAATCCTACATTATCCAACGTTTTCCTTACTGTTGCACTCACTGGAGTGGGAATAGTAATTTTTACCCCTACACTATCCAACAGTTACCCTACTGTTGCCCTAACAGTATTGTGCGTTTTAGTGGTATGCGTTGTAATGGTATGTGTTGTCATGGAATGCATTAATAATTTAGATTTAAAAATGTGTTGTAATGGCATGTGTCGTAAAATCAGGCATTGTAATGGCAGCTGCGATGTAAAAACCACGTTGTAAAAGCATGCATTGTACATTTTTGTATTGTAATGTCATATATTTGCGCCAGGCAGTGTAACGCTGCTCTGGGGTTCAGCCCACCCATATTCAGCTGACGCTCTGGAGGTCCGACATCCTGGACCAAGAGCAGGACCTGCTAGACCTGCTAGGTGTTGAGGTCACGGGGTTCGGTGAGTAGATAATTATTTGTATTATTATTACTTGTGTGTTCTATACTATTGTTAATATTTTTTCCTAAATAGCAAGCATTCTACTCACTTGCAGGAAAGTTCCGTTTATAAATATTATATTATGTGATCATTATTCTAAACAGGTGCTTGGCGCTACCTAATCATACTTGTTGGCGTTTGCTTGGGCTGATTATGTAAGAAGTAATGCAGAGACTCCTTTGTCCTGTCACTAAGATAGTGGTAGTTAGTATTAGTAATTTAGTGATGTGCGTCCTCTCACTTCGGTTCTTAGGCTCTTTTTGTAGCCTGTAGAGTGACAAGCAACCACTTTGGTGTATGCATGCGTCCATCTCTGCATTTAAAAAAAAAATGCAGACTTACTGAATTGGGCAGTCAAAGGGAGTTGAGGTTGTGAATGAGATGAGAAGCAAACATAATTTGTTGCAATTTTTTCATAATTCCAAAATCTAGTTTACAAAATTTGGAATAGGGCTAGGTAGGCTTAGGAAATTTGGAATAGGATAGGACGCTTCATGATCCTGGTCTACTAATAGTGAACTAGTCGATCTGATTTAGAAAAGTTCAATGTTATTGTGATTGCCTTTTCCTGACAAATAATCTTTTTGAAGAGATTATTCATTTACCACCAATTTTTTTTTCTCTTTGTGTCTTACATTAGCATCCAGGGTCAAGAAGAGGTCTGAGGCGGGTGAGGGAGCTGGATGTGCCTCCCAGTCCCAACATTCCTCGGCCGATGGCTCTGCTGGTCCCAGTAAGTCCCCCTGTTGTTAACATTAATATTTATTTCCCTAAATTTACTGCTCCTTATTTTGAATTATTTCGACCCGTTTGCTAATTGTTTTCCAAATCCTCTCTGATCTATTCATTTCTAAATTCTTATTATCCTATTTAGTTATTTCCTAAATTCCTAGTGTTTGTACTTTACTTCAGACAGTCTCTGTACTAGTCTGTATGTAGCTTCCTCTCTTCAGCTTTGTCAGTCAGGTTTCCCTCTCCCCTTATATCCTATTTTGTGGACTGCCTAGTGGTGGTAGTAGACTCAGATAACCCATTGGTTACATACTACTACTACTCCGCTGTGCAGATTGCATGCCCAATTAAGGGGTGCTAGGCATGTTTGTTGAGATGAGAAGGCTTTCTTTTACTTTCTCATTCTCAGTCAGTAAAGCGAGAGAGTGGCCATGGTCACATTAGACACCCCAAAGTTGTGTCTTGTTAGCTAGGCCTAGTATCATTAGCAGCAGTTGGTGAACTGATGACCAATGCTGTGCACCATGGCTGTAAGGAAGTATGAGTAGAACAGCCCCATTGCATTTGTCAGCAAAGACCATATGTCCAGTTGTACACCTTTTTATTTCTGTTCAAAAACTCAGATTCGTCAATAGCTGTAGCTACTCCTTTACAGTTTGTCTTGAGGCTTTTCAAAAATAGCTACCTATCAAAATGCCCAACCTGATATTTTTGATAGAAGATACTGTCCATATCTCATTTTTAGTGATGGGTGTGGTGTATTTTCCTATGGAAAATAAATTAATAGGAGAGGCGTACCTGCTACCTAAAAATGTGTAATGTTTTTCCTAGCTGCACCAAACACCAGTGCCAGGGTCAGTAGTGACGGTGCCAACCAGTCAGCTATTGTGGCAGCGGTGGAGGTATGGGGTGCTTTCTTAGCAACAATTAATTATATGCTCACTGCAAGGGTGTACTGTTGACTTGTGAAAAGTTGAACACACCCCTCTTTACTTATCATATACAGCTGGAGTTGAGTTGAGTAACTAATTGTCTCTTCAATCTTCAACTCAGCAGAGAAAGTTTAATGAAGATCTTTAAATATAATGGGTTGATGGAAAAGGGAAGGAAGAATGGAAGGAGAAAGGCTGGGTGAAATGTTATGTGACTGGAAGAGAAGGATGCGTGGGTGAAAGGATGCACATACTTTAGGTGGCTGATAGGATGCATGGGTGGGTGAAGGGTGGATGAAAGGGTATACGGGTGAAAGGATGTCTGCCTGGGTGGGTGTAATTGTATGGGTGAAAAGATGCCTGCCTAGGTGGGTGAAAGGAATCCTCCGGTGTGTTTGATGAGTAAAAGGAAGCATGGGTAGGTAAATGATAAAAGTATGTTGGTAAAAGGTTTGTTGAGACTGAGAGTCATGTTTGGATGGATAGATAGATAGATATCGATGGATGGTTTTCAATGGTGAAGACTGGATTGAGAGAATGTAAAACTTAAACGGTGAGTAGCAAAGCTAAGGGTGAAGAATAAAAAATACTAAAAGAACAATGCAATGATGAATAGAAAAATCCTTGGGAAGAAGGAAAAAAAACAAGGGACGAGGGTGCTTCTTTGTAGTGGTGTTCTTCTCACCTTTATTTGCTTGGAATTGTTTTTATCAAGAATTTTTAAAGGGTTGAGGTGGTATTTCAGACTACTTCCTTAACTCACAGTTGTTTTGAAGCGCAACATATATTATGTATCCTTCCTACCCACCCATCATCAATCACCTCCCTACCCATGGCATTTTGCCACTGACATCTATGGGTGACCTATCAGCTGCATCATTACATCGGCGGCAATATATTGTTGGCTGTGCAATGTGCATCTGCCTCAGTTAATGTGTAGGCCCATTTACAAATTTCATGGCAATGCGAAAAATAGTTGTATTTCTCTTCACTGCCAGTGCCCACTCAGTCACTGCACATAACTGCTTTCCTAAGTTCCTTCTGTCCCAGCCTTCTTTAAAATTTGAAAAAAAATCATTCTTTGCATGCGGCACTTTCCTCTGGCCAAGTGATATATTTTATTACTGCTTTATAACAAATTATGTCAGTTCAAATTTTTACCTGTCAACAAGTGCCGAACAAAGTGACTCACTACTAGCAAAAGCTTACGCACTTGATGATGATGATGATCAGTGAAAGGTCTACCTATCCGGCCTAATCCCTCTAACTTACCTGTAGTAGGCTAAGTTAATAATCCTTTTCCTTACTGCCAAGCAAATCTCTTTTGTTGGAAAAAAGTAGTGTCAAATGTCATGACTGAGGGTGAGGTAAGGGAGTAAAGTGGAACTAAGAGTAAGCGCCTTTGCATTTTGCAGATGGGATAGTCTGTGATGAACGTGCCAAATACAATACTCTTAGGGCCAGATATACTACCCGCCAATTAGTGAGTCGCAAATTGCGTTGCATTTGCGACTCACAATTTGCGAGTAGCTAATTGGAATGCACAGCAGTGTCTCAGACACTGTTTGCGATGCCTAATGGGTCGCAAATTGCATGCCTCATTAATAATAATGAGGCAGGCGCAATTTGTGACCTCATTAGGAATGGCTAGCACTCACAGGGATGGTGGCCTGTTGGGGTCAGCAGACCACCATTTATGTGAATGCTTTTTTAATAAAGCAGTTTTTTTTGTTGTTTTTTTAGATGAAGCCCCTTTTCCTTAAACAAAAACGGGATGCATTTAAAAAAGAAAAATGAAACTTTTTTGTTTCATTTTTTTAAGGGCAGGCAATGCTCCCTGGGACCACTGCCTGCTCTTGAAAAATATTTTCCCACATACTCACAAAGTCACCTGACCCTTAATCCTTTCCCTGTACTGTAGTGCAGTGCTTTTCCCATGGGCAGACAGGAGGATATCTGAATGCATAATTGTTTTTATATAGTAACTCACATGACGTATATCATTCATAATAAGTATTCATCTGCCTTGTAGTCAGGGTGAAATTGAGGCCTTTAACAGAGCATGGCCAGATGGGAAATAGGAATAAGATGATCGTCTAGTACAGCTGCCCCACCTGCAGACAGTAGCAAAGTAATGTGACACGAGTATGTTTTGGGCACCAGCGGAGCCAGAATGCCTACATTAATTTAGCTCAACAAGAGAGAGACGAATACTTGTATACTCCATAGTGCATAATGCCTGAAACTCTAATCACATCAAAATCGAATGGCCAGAGTATACCAGCAAATGTACTGCTACCGTGCCACTATATAATTTTCTGTGTTTTGCTAAGAGCATTGCTTACAATTTGTCTTTTTTCTTTCCTTTTATAGCTACTCCTGCTGATCCAATACCTAACAGGCAGGAGATAGAACCCCGGACCCAGCAGAGCAAACTGGCGGCCATCAGGGCCGAGTACCAGTGGCTGATGGCCTTAGAGAAGGCACCAGCTGCAGGCGCCCCGGGCCCCAGTGCCTCCAGTACACTGTCGGCGCGGTCCAAAGGCAGCCGCCTGCCGCCATTCTACCACTGCCGCTACCCCCTCTTTCTGCACATTTCAGCGACTCATTATGCTGAGGCTGGCACACTTAGAAGCCAGGCAGAAAGAACGGATGGACCCATTGGAGAGGCACATTAAGAAGCTCCTAGCCTACCGTTAAGACTACTTTTCTGCCTCTTTTTTATTCTTTTTTCGGTGGGTGGGACTTGTTATGGGGAGAGGGTGAGAATATAGGAGTTGGGGCATGTTTTTGATTTTCTTTATGGACACTTTTGTGGGCCTGTTGTGGGTTTACTAGTTCATTTATATTTGTTAGGGGAATACATTTTTTATAGTTGTACATTATGATTTAAATCTTTTTTTGGGGGTTACTGTTTTACTTCGCACTGCTGCCTTTGCCGCAGCCAGTATTAAAATCTGCTGATAGTGTAACAACAAATAGTTATGCGGTACCCTCCCTTGTCCTACTACTCTCTCATCCTAGTCTCTGCAGTCTGCAACTATATTAAGACCTAAGAGGGGGCGGGTGTGTGAATTTCCATTGTATATATAATGATTGCATTTCAACAATTTATCAACCACAGTTCTCTTACCTGATTAGAAGAAGCAATCGCTGCATGGTTTCCCAAAAGTACCATGGTGGTGGTGGTGGTAGTAGTAGTAGTAGTAGTAGCAGCATGCTAGCGCACTAACAGAGCAGGCATCAGAAGGGAGGTCCCACTCCCTCCTAGGTGAACACAAACTGTAGTATATGGACTATTCATTGCAGGGAACTAAAGAAATTGAAATACAAATTGAGTTAATGCAGTTATTATATGCAAGCTTTAAAAAAAAATGAGACATTCACCAAAGACTAGACTTCTAGTACACAAGAAGAGATATAAGCGAGAAAATATGATAAGCAATGCTAAACTGAATTAATCAGAACAATGGTGAGCTAGTAAAAGTTACAAAATGAAGTCGGTTCGAGCAACGAAGTAGAAAAGCATAATCTTTGATTCAATGCAGTGCATGCATGATAATGCTTGCACTGATTTTCCTCTTGAAAAAATATTGAACTCTGTATTTGGGTGGCTAATATAATATTGTCAGTGTGGGCTATACTTGATGGTGAAGATCCTTGCCCTGTACTGAGTTGGTATTGCTTTCACCACATCCACCCCACCAGATTTGTGATCAATTAGTGGTGTAAATTATTAAGTCACACCTCAATAAATCACACAGCCCAGGGGAAGAGCTTTCAGGGTTTGAAAAATGGATGGAAAGGGGGCTTTGGGAAAGGTTTGACAGACAACACTACACAAGGATAACATTAATCTTGGCAAAGAGCAGTTGACCATCATAGATCTGTAATGGGAGGAAAAAGAAACAAAGGAATGATGAGTACAGGTAAACCAAACCAAATTGTCCATCTGCCCCCTGACAGAACCAAGTTACATTATAAATCTAAATGTTCTGTTGTACTGAGCTTTCAAAGATCGCACATATATAACAAATTAAATTATCTGTAGGAGTCAAGTAAACAACACATACAGTTTTAATGATTACTAAAAGAAAAAATTATACTGTATTGCCAAATTGGGAGCTGCATCATCATTCCTTTTGGTTTTCCATCAATCTTGGGTGCCTGGCGGATGTGGTTCCGTAACATAAGCGAGTGTGTTATGTTGTTTTTCCAGTATGACACAGGGTAAGTGGGCCTATAGATTGAAAAACAAAAAAGATATTAAAGAATCAAGGAGAAAGAAGTTGAACTGCAAAAGGGGTGCACCAGGAAGATTCCGAGGCAGCACAAGAGAGAAGAGAAGAAGACTAGTCCTTTTTGCACTCATTCATTTTATGCCTGGTGTGTGAACAATTAGGTGAGGGCAATTTTACAACAACCAAAAATCACACAAAAAGTGGCTGCATGTAACTATCGTTTTTGGACTGATCAGACTTGCAACTGTCATGATCATCAATTCATCAGCAAGAATCATAACAATAATATGTAGGCTAATAGCAACAGCACGTGCATAATGTGATTATCATTCTTGACTAAATGTCTGTCTCCAGTTACCTTCAACAACACGCCCCATCCAACCACCACTTATCTTCAAATCTGAGCCAGACAGCACTGAGCACACACACATCAAGCAACATTGCATTTTCCCAAATAATTATTTGTGTAGGTCTGTTGTTTAACTTTAAGCCACTTCAAAGTTATCACCAAATCAGTTGTTTTTAGTGAAGTTGGAAATGACCTTCTAATGGTGGCAGTTCTCGATGTAGTCATGCCCACGCCCTAAGTCATTCCTTCATCTCTGCTCCTCCTGACTCCGAGTGAGGTGTCCAACTCCATACCAACTGTGTCCAGACTCAAATGCAATTGATCGACCTGTAGTACAATTTTGTTGTTGCACAAAATGAGAAACATTGAGTCATTTTATGTGTAGATTCGATTTGTGTTTGCATTATCTATTCTAAAGGGACTGGTTGGGGCTGACACCTTGAGGATTATAAAGCAGAAACCAAACAGTGTGGAGCGGACCCGGTAAAGAAATCTCGCTATCTGTCAAAGGGCAAGGAAAAAAAACAACTTCAGGGAAAAAATGGTCAGCTGTCGGTAGGCAAACAACATTCTAATTCATCACAAACACATGTTAAGCATAATAGTTACAGATAAACAAACACCCAGTATCACACTGCTTGCCATCATATGAATCATCTCAACACACATCACAAACAATTACTCAGCGTGCAATGCATGCCATTTACCTGTTCTTCAGGCGTGGTCACAGTGATCGTGGTACATTGCAGAATGCAGATCCATTGTTCATGAAGCAGACATTGACCAGTGTAGATCAAATAATGTGGGGCAATCCTACTAGGGTAATAAACTAGGAAAGGATAGACAGTCATGGCCTAGGGTTGGAGGCAGGCACATATTTGGTTGTATTCTCTCCATCCAATGCCCTTGAGGGAAATGTGTGTGGGGTAACTTCTTCACTGCACACTGTTGCGACTCCAATCTTGCAATAAAATGTGTCTAAGAGTAAGACAATGGGGATGAATTGGTCAAACAGACACAAACAAATACAAGTAAATAATGCTCCCCTAGCTATATTTTTTTGGGGCATCAAAGGAAGAAAACAGATCAGTGATAGAGACTGTGAGAGAAAGTTCTCTGTTGTTAGCCAGGCCTAGTAGTAAGAGAAGTAGAGCTTATCTTCATACTCTGATGGCTCGCCCAGAAGTAGGTCATATAACTCACTACTGCCATGACCTGAGTATCCCTTATCTTCCTCCTGTCATACTTCAGGTATGGAGTAAGCCAGTAATATAAAGTGCTGATTCATTTTGATCATTGTTAATGTCTCCACGTTTTGGAGCAAGAGACTTGTCCTTCTCTCTGAAACAACAGCACCAGCAGCACTGAAAATACACTCAGCTGAGACACTGGCTACCGGGCAAGCCAGGTAGTTTATTGCCAGCCTGCTAGGCACTGGCCATTGACGTCTCTTCCCATACCAATACACCAATGGGCTTTGATTAAGGTAGACCTCTATAGGGTCATCCAGATAGACCTGGACCATCCCCTAAATGGTTGTTGGTGCTCCACTTTGCTTGAACTCTTTTGCCTTTGCCTCTGCAATGGACTTAACAACTGCCAGTAGAAACTACTCAGTTGCAGATTCTGGAGCTGATGCTCCTGTTCTTGGTGTTGATGGTGTTCTTGTTGTTGGTTTTGGCTACTGTGAGCTAAAAGCACTGCCCTTAGTTCTCTGAGCTTGAAAGCTTACCCTGGAGGATTTGGCCTCCAAATTCCTGCTGTTCTTTTTCCAGCTCACTGATTTGCTAAGCTATCCATGTTGTGTATTTTTTAACATCCCGTCTGAACAAGGAATGAAAGTAGACAGTAATGGTTTGCACCGAGGATCAAGAATTGTGGCACAGAAGTAAAGTTTGGATGACAAAATGTCTCTGTGCACCCTTGTATTAACAGACAGGTTAAAGATTAAGCTCTCCACCAAGTAATGCGTATCTTTTTTTCCACCACACCTGCTTACATTGCTGACACCTTCTTTAGCTGTTCCTGTAGCATGTTCAACAAAAGGATTGCTTGGCCCATGGTACTGCCCTCCTTGCTAACTTTCCATGTGAACACCTCAAAAGGAAGCAGAATCTCTGTCAGGCATTTGACTGGGCTCCATCAGTCTATCTCAATGATCATGCCTTTCACAGTTGCATACCCTCTTTGCATGAAATATTCATTGATAGGTCTGTACTACTCAAACAGGTGTTCAAGCATGTAATAAGCCGAGTTCCAACGTGTTGGCACCATCTGTATGAGTGCTTTAACTGACATTGTATTACCACCCTGAATGACCCTCAACTGTTTCTGGGCTTTAAGTGAATGGTTGAAATGAGTGCCGATTCTTCTGCAGGTGGACAGTAAGTTGCTTACTTGGTCTTCTTTTTTGAGAAGTCATGTACAATGATGTTGATGCACTGCGTCAAACACAGGACCTTGATATAGCCACCATCTGCCATGGCCTTAACTATATTACTGCCATTATCCGTGGCAAGAAATCCAATCTTAAGTCCTCTTAGTGGCAGCCATTCAAAGACCTTGTTGTTAAAGCTTTCTAAAATGTTTGTAGCTATATGGGATTTCTCCATGGTGAACATGGCTACTGTCGCATGCTTCAGAGCAGCGTTAAAACTCTCAGTGGTGTAAACACCTGCAGGTATCTTTTCTCTAGACCCCACAAAAGAGATCCAGGTGCATATTCTCAAGGATGCATCGCCGATCTAGCGGCACTTTTCCGCCACCAAATTGGCGATAGATCCATCGCCCCATTCAAAAGCCTGCACTATCAGCCGACATCGCCAGTTTACCTGTGATAGCTGCCTCAAAAAACATCGTCTGGGCTGACAGCGACAACTAATGCTAATCATATGCAGAGTAGGCGTTCCCGTCCAAAAACTCACAATAACACCACTTCGCGATATTCTCAACGGCCAGCCAGATCGGCGATGCAGGCCAAAAACAGGCAATAAGGCACGTTAGCAGCAGGAATTTAAGACCTGCGTTTACCTGGTCTTAAGTAGGACGAAAACATGCAGTAGAAAGGGAGTCCAGCCCAGAGCCACATCTGAAGACCAACAGATGCCATGGACCCACCAATCATGCATCTTGGAGACCCAAGAGGGCAACAACACCCACCGCCACCCCCCCAGGACCACCCCCAGTACCACCCCCCCGGACTACAAACATTCACCCTCTCATACTTGTCCACAAAATGAATTATCAGAGTCACCAAATAAGCTCAAAATGTTTATCTTGACTACAGTGATTCATGAAAGAGCAGGCGAGCCACAAGCAGCAGGAAAAAAAATTAAGGGAACACATCAGCTTTGTCACAATACCATAGAATACAAAAGGAGTCGTCATTCCATAAAGACAGTGAGAAAGCAAAGTTACTAGGCCCAATTACCCTTCCCTCGGCAGTTAGAAGTCATCTTACATAACAGAAGATCTCTAGGAGTCATTAGCAGACCCCTACCTGAAAGCCTAAACGCAAAGGTCTACATCATAGGAACAGCAGAGCTCAGCTCCATGGAACGGCTTCCTTTGAGTGTGTTTCAAAAACATGCAACCACGTCATATCAAAGCACGATTAGTCCAAATTGCAGCTGATGCTAACATGTCTTGTCTAGGTAATAGGGACTGACAGAACAGAACAACAAGAGACATTGTCGAACAAACGTGCACATTATGTTCAGACAGAATTGCACGTGAAAGCTGAGAACGTGAAAAACAATCTGTCACCATGTACAGGGCAGAGGTGAAGTGTCAGGAAAACAATCTCTAGCAGAGGCGTGCACAAAAGCAGCAGCATAGGGCAAGCAAACTCAGGCTAACTTAGCAATGCCAACAATGTATCCAAAGGGCCTCATAACCCCATATAACACCCTCCCCCTGGTAAGTCAGTATTACATAGACAGAAGACCCAAAACAGAGTTCAAAAGTCAGGCAGTATTCAAAATATAAGTGCGGGACTTCCCTCAAAAAAGAAATGGGCGAAATCGTAGAAAAAATGGAAAGTCAGTAGAAAAAGCTAAAGGCACATTGAGCTGTGGAAAAAAGAGTCAATAATGCAGACAGCGTAGTTGTGACAACCTAAGCAGTTAATCCATGAAGGTACATGTGCAAAGAAATGCAATTCCCTCCAACAGTTCATCCTTGTCATTGGTAGAAAAAAGCGATGGCATCCAATTAAGCAAGTCAAAGGAACTTCCAAAACCAGAAATGGGCAACTTGTGTGATATTCAATTAAACTACATTGTAGGAACGTTTGTGCAGCCGCACAGATATCCCATTGAGCCAAGATTCCAAGTAAAGCTGCACGCGTCATTTGACCATCCACAAAACAAGCCTGGTCATGCACCTCCAAGGGACCCATCAACTGGCTGAAATCAGGGACTGGACACCACGTGTTCGATAGGCACAGTTCCATCGCCCAGGAGAAATGACATCTCTTGCAATGGAGCACAGGTTGAACGCAAGTATAGTATGCAAATCGAATGTTCAAGTCGTAACTTACGCCAATCGTTGCTAAGGGCAAGCATCCAAAAGCCTCATACAGGCAATTGCGGTCGAATTGGAGCTGATCCAGCGTGTGCATAGCCTCAAAGTGAGCAGCCATTATGAAGCACAAAGAGAAGGAGCAGGATACCAGCTTCAAGTGCTAATATGGCGTGACAACCACCAAAGACGCTGGAATAGGTAGAATGAGTAAAAGCTGGTATTACCCCGAATACAGTTTGGACAGAACAGACCATGACAGATCCCCCGCATTTAAAAAAAATGTGCAATGCCTGTCGTCTCAGATGCATTGAATATTTGGTGAATTATTTCTCCCAAATTAAGTGGGAGGTCAGTGTCAAGAAGCGACTGTATCTGACTCGAGGTCCGAGCCACCTGTAATCCTTGAATTATTCTCTGGCGAAAGTGAGGGCCACCTCCTGTTGAAATAAAAGGGCTTTGTGCCTGCTCTACTTTTTGAAGTCTGCTTTCAAAGTCGGAATGGAAGGCCAAAGTGTAGAATCGTAACTCCCTTGCGTGGGCGGGAAAAGGACCTTGCTACAGCAAGTTACGCCCTGGGAAACTGTTACCAAGTTTTGGACTCCCGCCCGCAAGCCACAGCAGTCTTGATTGTGTAACATAAGTTAGCTGCCATCAGTAGGCAATGTAAAGACAGGTATGAAGGATGGTCTTGGTGTCCCCTTCAGTAGGCATGCTGGATTCTGCTCAAACACGTTACATTCGCCGTGCAATTGGACGTGTTTGCACAAGAGAGTGACACTGTCGATTCACACTCCTCCCCTGTGAGAAAAAACGCTTTATCCTCCCTCAGACATCATTAAGCAAAGGGTAGCTCCCATGATTCATGCACTGAAGCACTACCAAGCGGTTCGAAGCAGCAAACAGGAAGGTTTTGTTGTCAGGCTTGCGGACATGTCCAGACAAGCATGACAATGGTAAATGTAAATGTATTTGTACTTATATAGCGCACTTCTACACAGAGGTCTCGTAGCGCTGTATTCATACCGCTGTGGAACCCTTCCTGGTTTTCCTGTGAGATGTCCACTCCTGGGCACCCCCCAAGGTGAAGCCAGGCATCCTAGCGCTGTGGGGGCCGTTGTGGAGATTAAGCAAGCTATTGCCCAGAGTTGCACAGTGGGACCCATGATTAGAATAGGCACCGAGGCGATAATTATCAGGTCTGGGGAAATTGAATCCAAGAGCAGCCGAGGCGGGAATTGAACCCTGGTCCCGGGCCAGACCTCTGCATCAGGGTCTGCCGCTCTAACCATTGAGCCACACTTCTCCAATGCAAGTGATGCAACCGTGCAACACACACAAGGAAATAGGCTCTGGGGATGGAGGAGCAGCTGTGAGGCTATGTAATACACATTGATCACACACATTTGCCAGGAGCAAAACATTGCAGAGATGAATCCCAAAGTCGCACACATCACACGCCACAAAACTTGGAGGTCTGCCAACACAGCATGCAGAACTGTCATTTCACCCATGTCTCACTTGCCTCTCACAGGTGATCATGGATATGCACTCTGCCCGTGGATGAAGACACCCCTCCGAGCACCGAATACCCTGGAACAGAGGCAGTACAACCTGGCCCAAAAACGCACCAGGGGCATTGTTGGTCGCACATTTGGCATGTTGAAGTCACGTTTCAGGTGCCTGGGCATCACAGGTGGAAGGCTTCTGTCCAGCCCAGAAAAAGTGTGCAAGATGATCATTGCATGTTGTGTATTGCACAACATCTGTGTTTGCACCAATGCACGATGGATCCAGGTGCCAGATGCACCGGACGATGATGAGGAGGATGAGGCATGTGAAGCACACCCCACTGCGCTGCTTATCGCTGATATTTGTATCGCTGTTGGGCCCATCACAACTTTTTTCATGTTCGGGTTTCCTTTTTTATCGGCACCCCGGTAAGTGTAACGCAGACATTTGACGTGTTATCGGAAAACTGTCGCCTGTTGCCGGCATGTTGAGAATACGCCGTTAACATGGCGTTAGTTTCCCGCGATAGATGGTGTTCTGTGCATGTGCGTTCACCTAGGTTGGCGATGATTATCACACATTCTTGAGAATATTCCCCCCAGTGTGCAGTGATACACATGTAATCAGTAGGAGTGGGCTACCAAAGCTCCGCAAAACGGTAAAAAATCTCCACGAGCACGCAGAGTTCTGCGAACACGTGGAATTGCTTGTTCCACCCATTTGAGATGCTTTTTTCCTTTTCATGAATGCTCTTTGCGTGCTCGGGGGGAAATATCTCGCGAACACGCATTTTGAAAGCGCGAAAAAGCAAAAAATTCCATGAAGCCATGGATCACGGAATTTTTGGCAATTCCGCGTTCTCCATGGAACGCAAAATTACCCAAATTCCACAAATTCTACAAGCGGAACGGAATTTACTGCCCAGGCCTAGTAATCAGTCGCTTGGCAACTGGTCCACATGTCTTTTGTCAGGTATATACTATGAACAGCACTCTGCTGCAAAGTTTGTCCGAGCAATTCCAGCACATCGTGATGTAGCGCTGCAACAGCAACTCTGGCGAAATAGGACAGGCTGGGAACCTTCGATTTCTGGCAGATGGCTGCCACAATTTATTTTTTAAAACCACCCCTTCCACAAAAGAAAAAGGAAGGCAGTCCAGTGCTAACATTTTAGCTAGCTTCAGGTTGTACAAACGTGTCGTTCAGGGGCAGCAATCATACTGCCCCTTCGGTCTAAACATGCAACGAATAGTAGCCTGGATTTTTTTATTTTCTGGTGCCCTGAAGCAGGTGACTTCTTGAGAGCAGGTGGTGGTAGTCTCAATGTGCGTTACAGCGAGGCAGTCACTCTCCTCTCTTGGCTTGGTGTCTCGACCTCTTGTTCATTGCGATGCTGCTGATGTGGGCAAAACTGCTACACTGCAGAGGAGCGGGCTACTTTGCGTAATGAAAATGTCTTCCTCTTCTCCACCTTCCACCGTGATTGAATTGGATTCCCTGCTAAGCTGACTTTCACCCCTTCACCAACAACACTTGCAGTTTTTTGAGCGCTAAGGTGCACCTCCCTATGGATCATATGGTGCTTTCTCAAATGGGTTGTTTGGCCCCGGTTATTGTAGTAGTTCCTAGGAATCCTTAGGACCCGTACTTTTTGGATGACCTACACTGAGGGCTTGGTTTCCTAAACCCTTCCAGACACCCCCACAGGATATGTCAGCTGTTAGACTAGCTAGCTCTATAGTGCCACTACCACCCCTGTATTTCACAGTGCTGTAGGTAGTTTCTGTCAACCACTGAACATGAAAACCCTGATTCCTCAGGGATCGTGGAAAACCGTACAGTACTTTTCACCCAGTCACTCATGCTCACATATTCTTAGAAAATACACAGGATGGCGACTAGGACATATCAATAAGTATTTATTGGTCCAGCATCAGTCTTGTGTAAAACATATTCGCTGCGACAACCAGGAGACAGAAGCATACGAAAGAGATTGTTAGTACCAATATAGTAAATAGTAGTTACATTTCTACCATAGTGCTAATAAGATGAACATAAGCATTTCAGATTAAAGCAGTTAGACTTGCATATTCCGAAAATGCACGCTCTAAGTAATTTTCCTAAATGTACCTAGCCTACATATGTATGTGTAGCATGTATATGCGTGTAACTATAGATATATATCTATATATGTGGCCAAGAAACTCCTAGAGACGAACCATCTCCCTCACCTGATGGTTGAGAACGAAGGACCCCATCTCTTCTTTGTGGCAATGTTTTTTTGCGGCTGCTATCACCGGAAAACTGGTGCTATGGGCTGTTAGCACCAGCTTGTGAATGGGGCGGTAAATTTATCGCGACTTTGGCTGCGATACAATGCCGTTAACTCGGCGATAACTCCTTGAGAATATGGCCCTGCGTGTTTTAATTTTTCAGAGGTTTCCAGAGGTAAAAGGCACTTTTGTTCTTCTCCAGTCTGAGGCTTGAGGGTGCAATAATGGTTGCTTGTGACGATCTACTCTTTTCCTAATCATTCTGTGCTCAGGTTTGCTAAATTGTACACATGTCATGTTAGGATGCAATACCAGAACAGAGGTGAATGCTATCCACAGGATTACTTACGGGGTGGCCAGGGTCCGGCATTTCTGTGGGCTATTTCTTGATGTGTGCACAGCAGTGTTGATGTGTAGTCCTCTTGGGTGGGCCTGCCTTCATAGTCACATGTGTACATTTGAATGTGTGCAGTTGAGTAGTCATACAGTGTGATTGTCCTGTCATTGTCAGTAGTGTTGATGTGTATGTGCCCCTGCACATGCCACCTACATACACGTATGATCCAGGTAATGAGTGCCTGTTTGGTTACATTGTCAGACATGTGCTTCAGATAGTGAGCACATGTAGTAGTTGTAGGTTGAGCAATGTGCAGTGTGTCGGTGTGTCATTGCACTCCTGGGGGACACCTACTTGTTGTAGCTGTCAGTTGTGAGTACGCAGAGTGTGTCACTGCAAAGTCTGTGTTGTGTTTTGTTGATCAGCCATGTGTCTTGTTAATGTTTGTGCTCACTGTGCTGACCTGCTCATCCACACTGACATTATTTGTGAGTTTTCTCATGCATTGCTGTCATTTGACACATTTTTGGCTCCAGTATGGTATGGGGTATGAGGAGTCATTACATCAAATGTAATCCCTGTACTGGGACACAATGGTACAATGCTAATAAAGCCAAAAGCAAAAAATAAATTCTATCACATACAGAAAATTAAAATATGTTGATCACATTTATTGTAAAAAATACATACATACATTTAATAAAATTCATTATACTTTGACATGAGTATTGAACAGTACAAAATTTGCACAAAAAATATAATTGAACAAATGTAAATAAAATACATATAACAACCTGTTATGAGCCCGCATAACAGAAAAACAACAAGAGACAGTGTACTTTGTCATGGGTTACACATCCTATTGGGTAATAAATCGATCTTCGTGGTTTGTGATATGTTACCAAATTATATCTACTTCTGTAACCACAGTTCTCCCAGGATTGTGTGATTCTAGAGCATCGACGCGTTTCGATGGTATGTCTGATTAATCCATCTTTATCAAGACAAAAATATAGGCTTCTAGTCCTCAGTTTTTGTTCTGGGACCTATTGATAAAAAGAGGGGGAGATTAATATTGTATTGCTAAATCATACAATTGATGCGCAATGCTCAAGATTTAAATTGGGCCGGTGTCACATTGTATCGCAAGCCTGGCTCATAATGCTCCTGTGTATCCATTAATGAGCATTACTATATATTTATCTAGTTATGGCATGTTATTGGCAAAGGCAACATGATATTTATTCCGGGAGAAAACGCCTCCACTCATGTGGTGCCAAGACAACTTACTTTATTATTAGAAGTAACTACTTACTTCTCAGTATTTAGAGACGGTATTCTAGATATGAACTGTCATCAGAAGTCTTGAATTTCGTTGGGGTAGCGGGGATCTAAGCTGTCTCTCCTCCTGTGCACCTCACCTGATATAAAGAATATATATATATGCGCACACATTAATGTTGCTTGGATCTCACTCCTGTATCTCATTTCACATAGGAAGCGTGTATGCCCCTAAAATACCTAATTGCCCATACAGAGCTCCCAGTGCTTTCTTATCTTAATATAAAAAATATATATGTGCACCAATTGGCGCTGCTTAAAACTCGCTCCTACTTCACATATTGTATAGGCAGCATATGTGGCCCCCAATATATCTCATGGCCCCAAAAGTATTGCCGATATTTACTAGTCTTAATGAGAGTGGTACCGCTGAAGGTCCGAAACATCACTTACTTGAATATTCCTCGGACGGAGTTCTTGGTAAATATAAGCGTCAAAGTGACGGGGGTCCGTGTTAGATCTCCCTCAATGTGCACCACCTATACCGAGAAATATACGCATATATGGTCACCACAAAAGAGTATCCCGAGTATATTACTGCCAATAAATGGTCATAATGTACCAAGGAGTACACTATATTCTATTTAAGTGTTCCGAAACGCTCTCACCTCAGTATTTGATAGTTACTTACGGGGTGGCCAGGGTCCGGCATTTCTGTGGGCTATTTCTTGATGTGTGCACAGCAGTGTTGATGTGTAGTCATCTTGGGTGGGCCTGCCTTCATAGTCACATGTGTACATTTGAATGTGTGCAGTTGAGTAGTCATACAGTGTGATTGTCCTGTCATTGTCAGTAGTGTTGATGTGTATGTGCCCCTGCACATGCCACCTACATACACGTATGATCCAGGTAATGAGTGCCTGTTTGGTTACATTGTCAGACATGTGCTTCAGATAGTGAGCACATGTAGTAGTTGTAGGTTGAGCAATGTGCAGTGTGTCGGTGTGTCATTGCACTCCTGGGGGACACCTACTTGTTGTAGCTGTCAGTTGTGAGTACGCAGAGTGTGTCACTGCAAAGTCTGTGTTGTGTTTTGTTGATCAGCCATGTGTCTTGTTAATGTTTGTGCTCACTGTGCTGACCTGCTCATCCACACTGACATTATTTGTGAGTTTTCTCATGCATTGCTGTCATTTGACACATTTTTGGCTCCAGTATGGTATGGGGTATGAGGAGTCATACCATCCCCTATAGATGCTTCTGATGCCTACACATTGTGAGTTACTCCTCTATGTGTTTGTGGACTGTACACTCCTCACCAGTCCACTACTGATGTACACACCACTTCAATCTCATGTCTTCCACCCCATGCCTTGCCTGTATGTGAGCCTCCCCACCACTTCATGGGGTGACACTATACTGTGGGAGGATGACCTGTATACAGGACAAATGTGCCACTCAGGACATTTTCACAGTTAGTTATGTGTCATTTTCTTCTAATAGTTTTCACTCATGGTTGCTCATGTGCAGTGCATATGTTTGAGCAGCACAGTCCTCTAGTCATGTTGTTTGCATCTGGGTCTCCCTGAGTTGTGCATCTGTGAGTGATGGCTAAGCTGTATGTGTGTTTGCTGAGGTACTGCTCCTCTTCCTGAGTGTGATGTTATCTGTGTACTGTGATGATTTGTGTTGTGGGAGTTCATGGTGGGGCACTGTGTGTTACTGGTTTGGTTGGTTTGCGCACACTGCTTGGTGTGCATGCAGTGCTGTCAGTGTATGTTGCCTTGTACTTGCCTGGTGTGCATCCCCCTGATGTCCAGCTGAGTTTGTTATGCGATGGATTGGTATGTGCATCTTGTGTTTTTGTTGTAGATGGATGCAGTGTTTTGCCTGTTTTGGCTCTCTACTGGCAGGTGCAATGTGTGTGTGATGTTCTATTTGCATGACATTGTGTGGGAGTAGTTTGTGTATTGTGATACATTCAGATGTGTGTTGCATATGTAGTGTGCATTTCTTGTGTGTATGTCACATGCAGCAAGGTGGATTCTTGTTTATGAGCTTGTTTTGAGTGCACAATAGTGGTTTGTCCTCCTATTTTTGACCTGTCACTTGTCAGGATTATGCATGTGCATGCTTGTGGTACACTATGACGCCATGTTCACTTGATGACTGGTGTGGTGTCTATGTCTGTGTTAACTGATTTGTCCCATTGATCCCAGTTGGTGTTCATGATTGGCATTTGATGATGCAATTCTTGTTTGTTTTGGGGTATAGTGTCTGTGCATTGGTCCAGAGTGACAGTATTGTGTATTCCTGTTCTGTCTAGGGTCACATTGCCTTTCCACTGTTTGGATGCACATGGCTGGGCTTAATGGACTTCTGTGGATGTTGTTTGTGAGATTTGTGTTTGGCTATTTCTTTTGGGTCAGCATTGGTTCAGACATCCCTGAGTGTGAGTCTGACATTTGTAGATGCACACCAGGGTGTGTGATTGGCTGTCAGTAAACTCACAGGACCTTATTTGCACCTTTATGTGTGTTTCTCACAAGTGTTGAGTGTTGCAGGTGTGAGATGGGTAGATGAGAGGTGTGTGTGAATGTCCTACTTGGAGTCAGGGAGTGTGACAAAGAGCTATGTGTGTTGTGCTGGTGGCATACACACATCAAGTAAGTTGACACAGATGTGTGGCTGGTCACTCTAGGGCTTCAGACACTTTCTATCATTCCTGTACCTATGCATAGCTTGCATTGATGTATCCCAGAGATGTTGTACAGAGGTCACTGTGGTTTAATTGCAATCACTGTGCCACCCATGTCTGATTTGACGGCCTAAGGGTAGTATGATATTTTCCTCCTCTTGCATGGGATGTACACACGCTATGTGGTTTGCTCCGTGGTTTTCCAGCACTGTGCACTTCACTTTGGGCTAGCCCATTTCTTGTCCTACATTGCTGCTGACCTATGGTTTGTATGTGTATGTGGCAGAGTGTCAGTGTGGGATCTTTCTGACAAGCAGTATGAACAGTTCAGTGGTTGTTCGTATGCAGTGTGAGACTTAATTTCTTAATTATACTCAGTTTGATTCACATGAGTGGAAGGCAGGTGTGAGGAGGAGGGTTGTCCAGCCCCTGCACTTGTGTGCAGGGTTCTCATCTTCACCCCCACCTTCCCAGTCAAAATTCTTTATTCGGTAACTGTACAAGTTGACCATAAAAGCACATTACGCATATCAATACAATGAAAAACACCTTAAAATTGTAACAAACCACGGTTTTTAAAATTACATCAACATTGATTTGCGATATTTAAAAACATTTTGTTTTAACAGCTGTAATGGAGGCAATAGTAAATTGATTATCTAACAATTGCTGAATCATAAATGCAGGGCGACATTGTCTCAATCTATATCTTTTTAGAACAGGGATACTCCATCTTCTTCTAGAGATTGAATACAATTTACAAAAAACAATATATGTATCGTGGATTGTTCAGCAGCATCGTCGCACGGGCATTTACTTAAAACTCTCGACCAACTGTTTGGTACAGGAAAACTTAAAGATCTGTGAAGGATATTCAATCTAAAATGTGTTAGCAAGAACCTCTCCTAGTCGTCAGTTACTAATACAATGTATCGTTGTATGAATGGAGTCGCCAAGACCATATAGTGTGCTTGAACCATTGGTTTCTTTAATTCTATTGTGGTTCTGATTTCACCGAAATAACACATGCATCTTGCTTTAAGGTCTTCCCTCGACACGTTACACATAGTGTATGGATTATTGTAGTTTTCAGGATGGCCTAGTTTAAACAGGAACATTTTAACATACGCTAACCACCTTATGTGATTGACCCCGCCTATCGCCAATGCATCTTTCAGAATGAGGCAATTACAATCTGTTTCCTCTCAGGTCCAGACTCTATGCCACAGGAGGACTGGCTGAATCTTAATAATGTCTTCCAGGTATGGCATACCTAGTTCTTTGTGGCATATATACGTAGATGTACTGTCTGGGACTGCCAAGAAGGGCCTGAAAAACTTGTTTTCTGCAGACTGTACTGGGTTAACCCCTTCGTAACCCCAGATCAAAGCGCCATAGGTAACGATTGCCACGCATTTTGCCCTACAGATCTGTAATAATTCTGCAGGGGGACATCTTCCTATTTTTCTGCTGAAATTTAATAAGGCCATCAGAGATTTAATAAAGAGCAGCCTTCTCGCTTTTATCGCCTGGCACCACGTGCCAGCTTGGTAAAATAATATCCCTAAATAAGAGAAAGTTTTAGTATGCTCTATTGCCTTTGAGTAAATAAAAAGCGTGTTGATCTTCTTTCCCGGTCCTACTCCACAATTCATTGCAAATGTTTTTGAGCAGTTCACAGTAAGTCCCAGGTTAGACATAAAATTTATAAAAACATTAACAACCTTTTGGAGACCGATCGTGTGCGGGTCATTAAGATCGTATCATCCACATACATGAGTGCCGGGATAGGGCGTGTCACTGCAGCTGGTAAATCCTCACACTCCCGGACCAGGACAGATTCTAGTTCATTTATATATAGTGTAAAAAGGAATGGGGCAAGGATACACCCTTGTCTGACTCCTCTCATTACTTTAAAGTGCTTAGTGCATTCGCACCCCCCTCATATTGGACCCTTGCCCCTGAGTATAGTTGCCTTAAAAATGTGATTATTAAAACGTCAACTCCCATCCCCGCAAAAACCAACCACAGCTTTCCATGAATCACGCAGTCAAAAGCCGCTGTTAAGTCAATTAAAGTCAGATATAGCCTTTCCCGTTTTGCCCTGGTGTATTTGTCTAATAAATTAAAATTTAAAGGTAAGCCTTTATGCCTTACAAAGTTCTCTATTTCAGCCCCAGTTAGTGACGATCCCTGTTCATCTATCTGTGGGTTATTATATAACCTAGCGAAGTGTAATATCCATTCATGTTCGGGGATGGCAATCTCTACGGTTGCTTTATCACCTTCGGCTAAAAACAGTGCGTTAACCGCCTTCCAAAAGGAGGGAGAATCGTGATTAACAGAAGCCTCATGTAAGGCCTGCCAGGCTTCCTCTTTTAGGGCCTTCTTCCTTGCTTTTATTGCCCTCTTATATTCACTTCTTGCCAATCTAATCTGGTACCGGTTTTTTACTGTTGCATGTAGAGAACTTTTAAGCTTAGAATATGCTTGTGTACAATTATTGTCAAACCACCCTTGTTTGCGTTTCGTATTGTTTCTTGCTTTCACATGCAATGTCTCCTTAATGACGCTTGTGATAACAGAAAAGTTTTCTAGGATATCCTGGTGGGATGACTTCTCATCTAGACAAGATAAAAGCATTTCTTTACATTTCATGACAACTTTATGGGTGAAAGAGTCCACATTAACCCATTTTAGTGCGTAACTATTTTGTCTATTTAGTGTGATATTATCCATGATATGCGTAGAAGTGCCTCTGGTATTTATGATATTATCAAGCACCATCACGTCAATGCCAATAGGAAAATGGTCGCTTAATGCGATCTTATGTGTAGTAAAATCCTTGATACGGGTAAAATATCTGCTTGACGCTAATAAGAAATCTATGGTCGAGAAAGTACCTCGGCCATTAAAAGTGGGTTGGAAAGGGACAGAGGGAGAACATAAGTTGTTGGCAAAACCTATGTCAAGTTAAAACATAATGTCATTTAAGAGATCCCCATACAAAGTGTGTGGAAAATTCATATGTTATGCCACAAACCCCCTTATTAACATACTGACATATAGATGAATTAAAATCCCCGCCCCATATGATACAGGTCTCTTTGGATGGACATGATTGTGAAAGATACAGTTCACTGCTCAGCTGTCTTAAAGTTCTCCCGATCTGCTCTGGTGCAGCGTTCTTATAGAAATTCACTAATGCTATACAGAACACTTTATCTATCTGGAGAGTAATAATTTGATAAAACGGATCTGACACCTTTAGAACAATTTTTCCTGTATTCAAATAATTAGAAATAAATGTGCAGAGACTGACCCTTGCTCTGCAGTGTAGTGATAGGACTGCTGGAGTGTGGAGTGGGCCCTTCCGCCCAGGTTTCCTGCAGGCTAAGAATGTCAAAACTACACACGAAGTACAACCATGTTTTGTTTGTCATCTTGGATTTTAGTCCCGCCACGTTCCAAAACAAGAACTGAAATTTATCTGATCTTCCTGTACAGTGACTTCCCCCCCCTCCTTCATCCCTACTCATTGATGTGTTGCTAATAAGTATGGTAGGGGATACAATGGAAGCAGCCGTGGTATTTAGGGCCCAGTCAATCTACCTTGCCCTTTGCTTTGTGAGGTGCGAGGTCTAGCCACACCTTGCTGATGTATTGTGCATGTGGGGCACAGGAGGGGCACACAGCATGTGCAGAAATGAGTGTGGGAAGCGTACTCTGGGTAGGATGAAGGTGGAGCCCTGGGAAGCTGCCCGGAATGCCCATGCCTGGCGCCGGCCCTGCCCTCTACTTTGCGCCCAGGTTTTCCTGCATCTTCACCACTGCAGTGATTTTGCGGATGATGGGTGACCTGGATGTGGAGGTGTGGATTTCTAGCAGGTAGGACATGTGTGAGTACACTGGGGGATATGCTCCTGTCCCCACCAGAGTGTCAGATGTGGACAGGCACCTTATTTCAGCACATGAGTTGTGTGATGTGGTTGTATGCGTAATTCAGACCCTCCAGCTTTTCGCGATTTCGCGATTTACGAAAAAATCGCGAAATCGGCTGACTAGAGCGATGGCCGTGATATTTACAATTATTGCCACGATAATTATAAAAAAAAGTGTCATCAGAACTAAGTATGCCCTTTTATTGGCTGTTCGCGCACACGTCACTACGTGCCGCCGTCCAGCCGTTGAATACCTGCTTCCTCCTGGCCAAGATCCAATCTTTTAGCCTATGTGGCTTTGATGTGCAAATGCTGCTACTGGCGCCTCGCTGTGATCAGTCCCACGTGAACAGGACTTTTACTCTCATCATGACGCCAGAGGCTCAGAGAGAGTGTCGGTCGGCTCAGGCTGCGTAAGGATGTTATCTGTTTCCTGCCGCCTGGACATTTCTTGGCATTAATGTCTAGGGGAAGGTTGCTTAAGAAATGTACAAGTGCAGGTGGGCTGAGTGACGAGTGCCTGGTGAGTACGCTCCATGCCGTACTTACTGCCTTTTGTTGATTTTATTCTTCGTGTAACACTGCTTTTATTGTGGTGGCTCAAAAAACGCTTGCCTTGTCAGTAAGCAGGATTAGGAGACGGCTGATTGACCTGAAAGAAGTGTTTTGTGAATTTGGGCTTCTGTCCATGTCTGTGGGTCAGAGAGTGGTCAGCGATTGGTCATCAACAGGGAGTCAAATTCCGTCACATCACCTGCTCTTCTGAAAACTCCGAGAAACTGACATGTGCAATGGAGCCTTCAACTACTATTTGTTATAATGCTCGCTGCTCAGAATGTCAACCATGGTTAGCATCCTTCATAGAAGGTGTTAAACGATGTTAATTGCCCAATAATTAGCTGAGCTGATGGCAAGACTGTACAGTGAGGTCAAAGTAAATTAATAGCTCCTAATGAGCAAAGAACACAAGGATAATAAAACGTGCAACAGTTGTTCCCCGAAGACCACACAAAAACAGGCAAATAAACATGCCCAATGTTTCTAATTCATGTCCTTTCCACTCAATTTACAAAGCAGACAAACAACCTTCACACAGTCAGCCAATAACAGCATCCCACATCAGGAGCCAATTCGTTTTTTGGGTGCTGTCGAGGTTACCAACCGTACAGACCCTTTACATGTAAAGTGTGCTCTTTTCCTGAATCTTTTTAAACAAATACAATTTTTATTTTGATACTATCAACCACACGTCAAATCTGCTAACAACGCACCCATGCTTCGTTGGAACTAACTTCTCTAGACTGGTCAAGAGACTACAAGCTTAGTGCTATATAATACAAATATTTTAATTAATTATTAAATGATAAAAGGCATACAGACACCACCCTCCTGGTAAACAGCTCAAAGCAAAAGGCAAATAGTATAAGTGAAAATGCTTTGAGACAACACATACCCAGCCAGGACAGTCTTCAGTTAGGGGGGGAAGAGGTGGTTAGAACCATACAGAGAAACACTAAATGATCCATTTGTAAATTAACCATTGAGTGCGCAGGAGAAACTGTTATTTGTTGAAGAACACACACTCTTAGTGGGTAGCGGAGACAAGTTTTTTTTTGGAGCAGTTTCCTCACAAGGATAGTTACTCAGGCACAAGTGCAAATCTTTGGGGTAAAAATTTGAGGATTGGAAGGTAATGAAATAAGGGGAAAGGATGAGGATGGATTGCGGAGCCTGAGGAGGAACTTAAAAATGTAGGTGCACCATCAAGAAAGTAAAACTCTGGAGCTGGCCTCCGTGGGTCTTTTATGGTCTGTAGTAATTGTGATCACATGTAGCACGCATATCCGCAAAACCATATTTTATGAGGATAACTGTGAGTTATTGTTTTTCTCACAGAGACCCTTTTGTTTGCTTGTGGAATTTATGCAGCACGGCGCTGAATTTCTTTTGTGTCGAGGAGTTTTCATGCAACAGTAAAAATGTCAAGTTAACTGCTGAATAATGCTCCCGCTGTTGCAAGATCAGCATTTTGTCATGATAAAATAGGGCAGAGGATTATTATGCCTGCTGCAAAGTACGTGAATCAGGTTACAAAGGCACTAGGCTAGTGTCCTTCCATTTCTGGTACTATGTTGCAGTTTCAAGATATTCTTAGAGTTTCTAATTGCTCAAATGGGGGTATTTCTGATATTTATTTGTTTCCCTAGACTTCATTGCTAGATTTTGTTCAGGAGAAACTGTCACTCATAATCGTTGAAAGTCACACTGAATATATGAAAATGTCACACATAAGCAATCTGAAACCTTGGCAGCTATGTACCCTGCAGAACTGCTGGGGATATTTTAAGGCCCTTTTAGACCATTGCGTTTCAGATAAGAGGATGTTTTTTTAATGGATTTCCTTGCATTTGTTCACTCACAAAGTGTCACTTAAATTGTCACACTTAATTCACTGCATTACTTTCTAGTAAAGCGCTCTAGCAGCAAAGCAGAACTTCCTGTATGAGTCATATTTGTATTATCAATACATTTTCAATGTTAAAAAGGGTGATAGAAATTACTGTTTTTTAAAATGGACGGGTCCAGGAGGCAGCGGTGCCCCGGCAGGGGTGCATACATGGGTGCTAAAACACCCCAGGGAGAAAAAGGGCCCCCTCTCATGAGGTGCAGATTGGAGCTGTGCTTCTGTAGAGCCGCAGACTCTTTAAACATGCCAGTTTCACAGTGGAATTCCCTGTTAAATCAGTTTACATTGATTTAAGGCTGAAAAGGAAGGATTACGAGTAAAATAAAGGGATGCAATAATGTCGCTAAATTTCCATTTTTGTGCCGCTAAATTTCCATTTTTGTGCCGCTAAATTTGCAAATCTATGCCGCAATATCCTGGGGGGTCTGTTGTGTTTTTACATATCTGCGGTGTTGACCGCAGCAACGTCTTATTTGCTGGCAGTGGAGGAGGCAGTACAACAAAGAACAGGAGAGCGTCCAAAGGAGGAAGTTTAAAGACCTGCAAGGAAAAATATCCCCTTAACCAATACAATTATAGCACAAATTAACCTTGGGTCTGAGTACGCACAAAAACAAGCTGAAAGTTATGAGGTATATGTCTCAACAAATCTCCTCGAGAGAGAGATCTCTTTCAGGACGAATACCCTCACCCACCTATGGTGGCATGCTTCATCATAGGGATTCTCCTCCCAGTGGGAACGCCTAGTACCACTGAGGGCTACAACCTCCTCAATGTGAGGAAGGAGCTCTGGGATGTTTTAAAGGTAGCGCAACACTACTAAGGATGCTAAAGTCCCATATGTATGAGGTGTGGTGGAGTGAGGATGCAGCGCAAAAACGTGAATACTGATAGTGAGTTAAAACTACCTAGTGTGAACAAAACCAAACCTTTATTCACTTGTTCGCACTTGTAGGATTCAAAAGCAGTGCACCAAGCAGTGTAATTTATAAACTGCTAGGTATAGAAAATGGTCAACATGTTTCAGCCAAGGTGATCTGTGTAAGTATCTAGGCTTTCTTCAGGACCACTAGAAAAATAATGCTGCTGCTAAGAAAGTGAAAGACAAGGAAATATAAATATGCATATACAGAACCAGCAATCCTATATATTGTTTGTTATGGTATTACTGGAACTATCTGCAGATGTGAGACAAAAAATGGGGGGGAGACATATGTGACAAGTCAATCAAACATGAGTATCAGTGCATGTTCATTCACAAGGATTCAATATATCCTTGAAAAGGGCGTATGATTACATATACATGTTAATGTTTAAAAAGGATTTCCCTCATTGCATATTCATATCACTTACCCTTGGGTATAGGATAGATAGCCACACCTCTACCTGGCAACAGCTCAGGGAAGGGGGGCCCCACTCTGTGAAGGATACAAATAAGATCATGTGTCACACATCCTGACAACTCAATGTGGACATTGATCTGTAAAACTCTGTGTATTGGTGAGTCCAACACATGTGGTCTGGCTTCAGTGTAGGAGATTAATTAAAATTGAAAAGTGACATCCATCAGTATCCTAATGCCTATGGGTTCCACCCAGGTCATGTTACAATCTGTTCCATTAAAAAGGGGCATTACTCAAGGTTGTTAAGGTAAGCACCGCTGTCCCATAACCTGGTTTACACGGATGTGTAAACGAGGGATTGTTGCAAAAAATGTTTGCTAAAGTATACCTAATGGTCATTATCAAGTCATGCAGACTGATTTAAGAGCAGTAGTACTTGCTATGCAGTATCAAATTGTCGGAGGAAGGTATGCTAGCGTCAGCCAGAAAGGGCTAACCGCTTGCATGTGTCTCCAGGTTGAGTTATCGCAAAAAAACGATCAGGAGAAGAGCCAGTCAGTAATAGAAATCCTCGGATCCCTTTCAGCGTGACACTCACCTATCCATCGGTTTCCCGTCGCGGTACAGAAGCTGCGGCCGGAGCTGACCGACGGAGAGACACGAGGGCTCTTAAATGGTGTTAATTCTGCAGTGTCAGCCCTTCGCGTAATGGGAGGACCTCTAGGTGGCTAGCGGGGACGCCTGTCCGAATTCTTGCATAGAAGTTAAGCGCATGCGCACTGGGGTAGAGATGCTGTTCAATGTACCTGTGAGCTAGTAGTCCTCTATTTCTGTGCTGTTCGAATGTAAATAAAGATATTTAGAATTTCAGAACTAGCGATAAATGAGGATTCATCTAACCATTAAGCAAGCAAAAGAAAAACTCACTTATTTTGCAAAATGCACGTGTTCCTCCAACTCACTTCTAGCAAAAAGTAAAACTTCTTCGAACACCCAGTTTTTTTGCGCAAATGCTAAAATAAGCTGACCACGAGGCACGCAGCACACAATACTATCGTATTGTACATGGTGCGTTTGTATGACCAAGACTCGATATTCTTTTATAGTCTGAAAAAGAATTCCCTGGTAGCAACCTTGTAATGCTGATGGGCAGTTTGCTATTATCTGTAAGGAACGTGAAATCAGGTGACCATTAGGCACACGATCCTATCATATTGTACATGGTGCATTTGTATAACTAAGACTCATGATTCTTATGGTAAAAAAAAACAGATCGCCCAGTTGCAACCTTGTAATGCTGACAGGCAGTTCGCTATTGTCAGTAAGGAACGTGAAAATAAGTATAGCACAGCATTCTTCATGGAGTGAGTCTCACTACTATGTGTAATGTATGTCCATGAGTTCCTGACCAACTCATTACTATGTGTAGGGTTTGTTTTGCCCGCTTTCAACCAAACGCAGTTTCTAGAGAGCGAGGACTGTCAATGATGAAGCATGACACCTGGTTGTGTTTGAGGACAGTCCTTCACATTTTTTAGATACCCTGTACCTCACTTAATCAAGTGTAGTGAGCTTGTTTTTGTGTATATAATCAGAGATATATTCAGGGTAGCTTCTTTTGTGTGTACAGTGTTAATTAAATGCCATGAGAGACTGCAGCACCTATTGTTCAATCAAGTACAGTGGCAATGTAAAAAAGGCTTCAGGCCTACCATTGTAGCCTGACTGTGGAAGTGTTAAAACCGTTATCCTACCTGTCAAAGTAAACCCTCTAACCAGGGCAAATACTTCATTTGAAATAAATAGATCATCCCTATGCAGGCCATACAGCCCATAAGGCAGGGCACAAGGCATTTAAAACTAGCACACGTAGAAAGTTAATGTTCAACATGTCCTTACAGTGACTAGCATCCAAAAGCTGTTTTCACTGTCAATAGAGACAAAACAAAACCAGTGGAGTGGAGCTGCCCCTTGAACTAATTTAGAGTCGCCACAGAGGAGGGTCTGCCCATTTCCCTGGCCACACTGCTGGGGTGGGCACACAATCTCTGCAAATGGGAAGAAGGCGAGACCGATGGGGCTGTGTCTCTGCTCTTCTAGCTTCCAGTTGTTTTCATTTGAGAAGCCTGAACTGCACATGTGAGATTGGACATGTGAAAAAACACAGACAACCTTGCATGCGCAGCAGTTCACTCAATACAGCCCCAGGAGAGAGAGAGCTATCCTGCCCCCACCATAAAGGAGTATACAACTTCCCCCACGCTCTAATGGATGAGCAACCCCTGCTTCTAAGAACACTATTTGACCTGAGGAAGATCAGAAGAGGACTTGACCTGTTGTCTGTTGCATGACAAGAGTCCTGAAGGACTGAACCTTCTCTCTTTATTACTCAGGACAAAGAGGTCAGAGAGGACAAAGAGGTGGACTCCAAGGGTCATAAGTGTTACCTTCAAGCTACAGGGAAATACCAATCTACAAGAGGAATTTCCTGCAACTGCCCAGTGGATTAGGTCTAACTGGACTGATCCTGCACCCTGATGTTGGCCTCTGCTGTTGTTAGACTTGATGACCAAGTGCTGTTCAGGTCCAGGAACCCTTGGCAGTGTCTAGCTGGGATTCCCCTACCACCCATGAGAACCTGGGACATATAATTTATTTTTGTATCCAAAAACTTCCGAAGGATGAGACAAACCTGTGAAACAGATCTGACCAAGTTGTGTTTCCGCTGGAGTGAAGATTTAGATTTTCCCCACTTGGAGTTTTTTTAGAATAGCAAATCCTAGTCAGCGGGACCTCACAGAGATGGTCTCCGGCCAAGTGGAGCCTTCTTTGACTACAACTGGCTACAGCCTCCAGCTGTGCCACACTGGAGGAATCGTAACTCCAAAAAGGTGAATAAGTGTGAATAGAAATCTTGACTGCGGGAAGGCAAGGCACTAGAGGTAGCCCGCCAGTTGGGGACTTTTCCTGGACAAGAAATATGAATTTCTCCTACTCAAAGATCTATCGCCAAAAACCAATCGCTTCACCAGGACCTAGTCCAATGACTATTCAACCTTGTGGAGCTTTCTTCAGCTACAGCCTGCTGCCTTGCTCCGCTGAAGATTTTTGACTTCCATTTTTAAGAAGTTCCAATGTAGAACCTCCAACCGGTTAGAATCTGGTTTCTCTATCTGACCTGCACTCCATCACAGTTGACCTCAAATCATGCCTAGCTCCAGGTCTACCATGACCAGTTATCATGGCTGGCTCTTAATACTTTTTGGTGCTATTTTTATTTAAAACTCTGGAAATGTATATCTACATTTCCCCTTATTGGATTGTTGACATTTTGGTGTAATTTTCTTTACTAAAATGTCCTCTATTTTTCTAAATTGGTTTGAGATTTTTCTTTTGCTGTGTTTTGACATTATTAATGTTTTAGTACTGCCTACATTGTATTTAAGTTGAGCCTGGCTGCTCTGTGCCATAGCTACCAGTGGGGTCAAATCAGGTTAATTTAGTGACCCTAGTGGTTCACCCTGACAGGGATTGTATTTATTACTTAAGGTGAATGGTCATCCCCCTTAACTAATAAGCCAATTCCTTACATTCAGTGGGTGGTAACATTGTGGCTACAGGAAATGGTCACACTTACCTTGGGCAAAGTAGAATCCATATATTGGGTAAGCGTCCTAAACCAAACAGGCAGCACCTGAGGCAACACCCTCTTTCACCGAATTTATAATGTAAAATTGGCATTTTATTTTACCAGAAATTGCTGGACCTAAATGTAAGTATGTTGCAAACAAGGTCAGAATAATCTCTGTTTAAGAATCTCTCATTTGCAACCAATTAATGAACAATTTCTGCTTCATAAACTCGCATTTGCAAATAATTGTTGACCTCACTTTGATATACATTCAATGTCTGAACTAAACCTCTGCGTTACCAATCGCACAAATTTGATATTCAAATTGAGCTCCTGCAACCTCTGTCAGAATGTATTTCCTCCTCTGATAACAGATTAGGATTCCTCAGAAATGTATTGCAATCAAGAAGCAAAAAATCTGGGATGTCCCAATCAGTGGATATATTGAGGGAGCTCCTTGAGATCTGGCAGAATCTGATTGAGGATTTCAATCCTCAATCAGAACTTTGTGTGTCCCTACCAGAAAACACACAGCCACATCTCCCTCCCCAGTTATGTCCAGCAACATCAGGGGGGAAATGTGGAATGGCAACACTATTCATCAGCAGGCCCAGCCCCCATTACCCCTTAATGCAATCTCAGGATTAACATCTATTTTGGAGAAGAAAAGAAGAAAAGGTGTGTGGCAAAGCTTTCAAATGCAAATGATACATATTCAATGCAAGACAGGCCTGATTGCATTCAAACATGACTATGTTTATTATTAGAGAATGAGTATATAAGCATATGGCCTAGACAAATTCATTAACAGTTTGAGTCATAAAACGTATAATTGTGTGTGTGATATCTGGGTTTTCAGTCACCTTTCAAACTTAGAGGACCGAAAAGGAAAACTTAGGATTTCTCTGGTGCACTTCTTGTAATTCCAACTGCAAGGGAAAGTATGCCAATGGTGAGAAGTATTTATCGAAGAACCTATAATTCACCCATCAAATCAGAGAAGAAAGGAAAGTTCTAAATAGAGAATTGTGGCGTATTAGTTCTTGTCCATCATCACCTTATACTAACACTAGAGGAGCTTTACTAAGATCTGAATACAAGCAACTTGTTTAGGCTCTAAAATAGCCTATCTTCAGAAGAGGTGGTCACTTAAAAGGAAAATTATAAAAGTGAGGTATAAGAAGAGAAGAGGTACTAGTACTTAGCTAATGGTTTATATCATAGCTTTGGTTCTGAAGGGGCAATCCACACTCTGAAAATAAATAGGAGGAGCATCTTAAGTAATGTTATGTGCATGAGACATCAAATGTAATACTCCAGTAGATTGAAGGCTGTAGTTACCTTTGAATATTGTGGAATGAAGTTATCAGAAAAATTTAAGTAATAAGAGTTGTTAGGGGGCCTGGTCCTAATGGACTTTCATGAGGGTGGTTTAAAGTGGATCCTAAGTTTGTGGTCTACATGATCCAACAGGGATCATGCCTCAGCCCAATCCTTTTCAAAGTTTACATGACACCACTCATCAACATTATCCGATCACAAGACATCACCATCATCTCCTATGCTGATGGCACCCAACTTATCCTCCCTGTGACGGACAAGACAACCACCACCAGGACCAACCTCACCAACCGCATGACCATGGTAGCAGACTGAATGTGAACCAACTGCCTGCAGCTCAACTCTGACAAGACAAAAGTGCTAGCTTTTGGCAACAAGACCTCCTGATGGGACTCCACCTGGTGGCCATTCCGAGATAGGTCCAAAACCCACACCCACTGACCACACAAGAAATCTAAGGATCACCCTAAATGGCAAGCTCAAAATGAGCTTGGTCAAAGTAGTGTGCACCTCCTGCTTCCATATCCAACGCATGCTACAAACAAATCTTCAAATGGTTGCCTCAGAACACCAGAGGGCCCATCACACAAGCACTCATCACTAGCAGGCAGGACTAAGGCAACACTTTCCACACCAGAATCTCCAGACAACTCCTACAAGACTCCAGACCATCCATGACACTGCTGCAAGACTCATACTTGACCTCCCACCTGCCCCCACATCACACCACACCTCATAAAGCTTCACTGGCTCCACATTCACAACAGCAGACAATTTAAGCTTCTCCTGCACAACTACACAGCACTACACAACACAGGACAAAAATACCTGAGCAGGCACATACACTTTCACCAACCCACCAAAAACCTACTCACTCACACAAATCTGGAGGTTGCTCATTCTCCTACATCACACACAAGACAAGGAACAACCTTCCTCTACACATCAGAGCCTCCTACTCACTTCTTGAGTTCTGCAAGAAGCTGAAGATCTGGCTCTTCGTAGAAGCACCATTGGCACCTCACACCTACACACTTTCCAAAGCGCCTGGATATCCTCTCGGGTGATTACAGCCCTATATACAAATCAATATAACATAACATATGTCTTCAATTTGCCTCATGTCTGGATCACTAACTGTACCAGCTTTCTGGAGATGCTCCAATTTACAACCATTATTCAGATAAGAGGACCCGGCCAACCTCTCCAGCTACTGTAGGTCATGGTGAAGAACAAGAACCTTTTGGGCCTGGCGGCGCAGGGTACGCCTTAATCTCCTGGGTTCTCCTGCTTAGCTACACAGAGACACGGGGACACTCTGTCAGCGTAAAAGATCAGATTTATTAGCTGCAGCTAGTACAGTTGTCCCAGAAGTACACGAGGTAGGTTCTCAGGAGACTGCCACTTCACTCCGTGGCGTACAACCTTTTATAGCATATATGAAAAATATACATTAACCAAATACACACTCAGAATACATAAGAAAGAGCCAATAAGGAAAGTTGAAAAACAGGACAGAACCAATAGGAGAGATTTGAAAACAAAGTGTCAGATGACTCGAAGAAACCTTTCCTTCAACTGTGTTTGTCACCCCTCCTTCAAACTAATTCATTAACGGATTCATAACTAACTTGCAGGTGGCGAGATACGTTTGTGTGTATTGGAGGACAGTTGTGAAACGAGAGAATGCTAGCAGAGGACAGCGAAGGCCAGACGATAAGATAAAGTCAAAGGAGAATAGTGTGAACCAACAGATAGTTGAGACGGGGATTAGAAAAACCAGACAGGGATTAGTGTACTCGGCCAAACCTAACACCAGCTTTGCAAATAGAGGCAGAAGGTTAATTTTGACACGAAGCTTGCAGAAAAAGCAGAAAAAGACTTCGATCGTTGTACTGCCTGAGTGAAGGCAACACAAGATGGCGGCGGAGCACAAAATGGCGGGTCGATACGATCACAATTGAAAATCGAAGTTCCTCAGACCCTCCTTTTGCCAGAACTCAGGCAATATACTCAGGCTTATATTAATGTGAGTCAATGTCGATGGCCATAAGGTCATCGAGCTGTTGCTGTAGCATCATTCTGATATTCTCTGTTCTTTGTGGCTTGGTTTTAGGGATGCACATAGTAGTACAGAGGTCGCAGATGGCGGGGCCGCAGTGCATACAAAGGCAACAAGAGAATATGATGGCTAAAACTACTCTAAGAAACATCAATATTTTCCAACCCCATTTGGACAGTAGTCCCCAAAACCACTCCAATAATGACCAATCTCCTTCGTCCTTATGAATCAACTCAGAGATCATGTGTAACTTAGAGATAGCTTGGTATACTGTTGGAGCGTCATTTGGTATGAAAATACAGCAACTTGACCCGATCAATTTACATACTCCACCACGGTCTGCAAGAACAAAGTCTAAGGCAACTCGGTTTTGTAAAGTCATGAGACGTTCTGCCTGTAGTTCTGCCGTGATATTACTTAAGGTTCCTACAGTGATGTCTATGGTGGTTTCTACGACACAAACCAGTTGCCTTATATTTCTGCTGTTGGCCATTGGACCCCAAAAAGGAAGGAATCCTTTGAGGAAATCTCCTCCCTCTTGTCCTGCTGTGTCCTTGGAATTAATAATCCCTCTGCCGTATCTATTTCGATGATGATTTGCAGAAGCGGTGTATGTAGGGGGAAGAAGGAAAGCTATATAGCAAGTACCAGAGAAACCCGTTGGCAACCACGTGTAAGCCCTATTATAACAAATGAAGTATGTGCCTTGAGACGGCACTAGAGGAGGCGAGTTTTGAGAGGAGTAGACATATGTGTGAGAACAGCTATTTCTTTGTATAGTGTCAGCAGACTGACCATTCATCTGTAAACAGAAATTGCCCTGATGTGGTATAGTCCAAATCGGTGAAGACTTTCCTTTTTTAACTTCATCACTAAGGCTAGTGACATAATGGGTGACGTTCCAGTTAGTGTACGCTTTTCTTTCGTCAATGGAGATATTACTATTTTCCATGATTTTAGACATAGCTACCATTCCCTTTATCAACGAACTATGACTAAAATCCGGATCACTAATACGTGAACTAACGGATCGTCTGAATTTGCTTTGATAGGTATTGGAGAAGATAACAAAATAAGCCCAAGCAGAACCTTCATAGGAGAACGGAAGGACTAAATACGGCATTCCTTTTTCTACGGTATGTGGCATGAGTCCACACACCCAACAGTCAGTTGTATTGATCACTAATTGATGTTGATGTAACAACTGAACAAAGGAATTGTTGTAATATTCAGTTCTTCTAATGAGTTCATGTTGAGGAAGGGTATGAAATAGATGTGGAGAGACAGTAGAAGATGACGAAGAGGTAGAGGGAGAGACAACTTTTTGCTGCAGGGTAATAACAATCCAATTTATACACGCCAAAAGGATACACAATAATATGATAATACATAAAGCAATACCACAACGACTATACATTGATTTACACTGATTCATTTTATCTTTACTTTCTCTTTTGCCTAATATAGTTTCCATCTTTCTAAGTGGATGCTCACGGCAATCTTCCTCAATCACTTAATCACGATTGTCTGCCGTCCTATGACACTGCAAGTCCTGCAGGCCTATTGCCACTACTCAGGTCGCAACTAAGACTCCTACCGTGACCTTGCAACCGGGACAGAATTCTACATAGGAGAGAGAGATCTTAAGAGTTCTTTGGTCTGGGTCTCAAATTATAATGTTGTTTATTAGGTGTAGTTTGTTCTTGGAACAATGTTCGTGGATTGGTCGTATTCAAGCGACGATGTGATGGTATTGCTTCCTGAAGAATGTCGTCGTCCTCTTTCTCAGACAATGTTCCATTCAGGTGTGCATCACTGAAAGGTACGAATCGTGGAACTTTTTCACTTTCTGAGTCACCAACACCCCTACGAACCGATTGATCGAAGGGTAGAGGCAAAGGAACCTTCTTACAATGCACACCGTGAATCCAATTTTTTCTTTCCTTCGACTTTGACTGCTGTTCTCGTGGTTAAAAGTACCAACCGAGGCTCCTTCCACCTGGGCTCCAAATTTTTCGTCTTTTGGAAATTTTTGGTGCAGACCCAATCACCTGGTCGGATGGAATGACCTGGGTCTGTGGAAACCTCCGGCAAAGCACTCTGAACCTGTTGATGGAGAACACGCAATTTAGTCGTAAGGTCATGCAAGTAGTCAATCAACATTGGATATGGCAAGTCTGAGTATTTCTTAGGGCGAGGGACTCCCCATACGTTAGCCGGGCGTCCAAAAACCACTTCGTAAGGGCTAAGTCCCAAACGAGAGTGTACTGCAGTTCTGGTGGACAGAAGAGCTAATGGCAAAGCATTGGGCCAATTGAGTCCTGTACTAGCCTGAACTTTTGCTAGCTTTACCTTTAAGGTTCCGTTGTAGCATTCTACTAAACCCGCTGACTGTGGATGATTTGCCGCATAAAACTTTTGCTTGATACCAAGACCCGCACAAACTTTTTGCATGACTTGGCCCACAAATTTGCTTCCATTGTCACTCCAGACAATGCGCGGGAAACCAAACCTGGGGAAAAATTCTTTTAGTAGAACTTTAGCTGTGGATAAGGCTGTATTGTCTTTTAGAGGGTATGCTTCTATCCATCTTGAAAAGGCGCATACTACCACCAGAACATATTTGAGGTTGTTACATCGCTCCATATGAATATAATCGATCTGCAACACCTCAAATGGATATATCGGAGGAGCAAAGTGACCTGCTGGAGTTGGGGTTCCCTTTCCCGGATTGTACATCAAACAAACAATACAATGTTTCACTACATTGTCTGCACACTTCGGGATTTCTTTATTTTGCCACACTAGAGCTAGAAGCTTGCATATACCTTTTGCACTTAGGTGAGCTGGACCATGCGCCATAGTGACTACTGGAAGTACATAGGCATCTGGTAACAGCCAACGTTGGTGCTCAGATAATTCCACCCAACAACCCATCTCATCCAACATTCCTATACTTTCTTTCCACTTGCTTAACTCTTTCTCTGAAGCCTCCTTCTGAATTGCTCTTACACTTTCCACTGTATCCTCATACATTCCTCTCTCTCTAACCCAATTTGCAGGACCCACCACATACATTCGACTTGTTGTGTCTCTCGCTGTCTTTTTCGCTACTCCATCTGCAAATGCATTTCCTCGACCAATATCATCTGTAATCTTTTTGTGCGCACTACACTTCACAATTGCTATTTGGGCAGGCAAAGAAAGTGACTCAAGAAGATCAGTCACTAATTGACCATGTTGTATATTTTAGTGCCATGAGAAGTAAAGAAACCCCGTTCTTTCCAATGACGCCCAAAATTAAACGCTACACCAAAGGCATACTGACTGTCGGTATACACGTTTACTCTCTTTCCTTTTGACAACACACATGCTCTCGTTAAAGCTATCAATTCTGCTGCTTGAGCCGAATTGTGTCTGATACGTGCGGTTTCCACAACTGTATATAAAGTAGTAACAGCATAGGCTGAAACTGTATCTCCATTCGGAAGCTTGAAACAAGAACCATCCACCCATAGAATTCCATCCGGATTCTCTAGCGGCGTACCTTTCAGATCAATTCTTCCTTTTGTCTCTTCCTCGGTACGGAGGAAACAATCATGTTGTTCTTGGTCATCTTTGTCCACTGGAAGAGGCAACAAAGTAGCTGGATTTAAGGTTTTACATCGTTTGATGTGTACGTGACTAGCCAAAAGTGTCAACTCAAATCCAGACAAACGAGCACTCGTAAGATGCTGCGTTTTTGTTCGGTTCAGTAAGGTATCCACTGCATGCGGCACCATCACAATAAGTGTGTTATCTAACACTATTCCAGCAGACTGCCGAATAGAAATCGCTGCTGCTGCTGTTGCTTTGAGACGACTAGGTAATGCTTTAGCTACTGGGTCTAACGTAGCCGAAAAATATGCACATGGTCGCTGTTTGTCTCCAAATCGCTGCGTTAAAACTGACAACGCACAACCCTCTTTTTCATAAATGTAGAGCGTGAAGGGCTTACTGGAATTGAGAGTACCCAATACAGGAGCGGAGCATAGAGCAGTACGTAAGTCAGTAAAACTCCTCTGACATTCGTCAGTCCATGGAAGGGGCTGAGGCGTGTCTTTCAATGTGAGTGCCAACAAAGGCTTGGCCAACAGAGAAGTTAGGGATCCACTGCCTACAATAGGAAGTAATACCCAGAAAGGCACATACCTCCCTTTGTGTGGACGGCGCAGACATTTGCGCAATCGCCTGAATTCGTTCTGGGGTGAATTGTCGTCCCTCCTTTGATAGGAGATGACCCAAATAGGTAACCTCTCTACGAACATATTGTAATTTTGAAGGTGAAACCTTATGATTTAGATCAAACAGATGGCGTAACAATGCAACAGTCACATCTTTACAAATATCTTCTGAATCAGCAGCAATCAACAAGTCATCCATGTATTGGATAAGAGCAGCACCAGACGGCAAATGAAAAGCATCAAGATGACATTTTAAAGCTTGACTGTAAATAGAGGGACTTTCGCAATAGCCCTGGGGTGCGCGCTTAAACCGGAAGCTTCGGCCTCCAAGAGAGAAGCCAAAAATATCCCTACTCTCTTCAGCAATGGGAATACTAAAGAAGGCATTCTTTAGATCGATAACAGAAAACCAAGTCGCTGTAGAAGGTATCATTGTCAACAAAGCAGTGATATCTAGTACTACAGGAAATTGTGGTACAACAATTTTGTTTACCTCCCGGAGATCAATCACAAAATGATATACAGGAGGCTGAGAAGGATCAGTGTGTTTAAGAACAGGAAGAATAGGACTATTGCATATGTTACCTCTCGTTTCCTCAACCACACCCTTCTGAATCAAATCATGAATGATTTCCAAAAGCGCTTTTTCACCGTCAGTAGAAATTCTGTACTGCGGAATACATGGCAATTCAACATTAGGCTTAAGAGTGACAACATAAGGTGGAATCTCAAGACAACCCACATCGTTCGGACCCATGGTCCAAAGCGTTGCTGGAAGAGAACGCAATTCAGGTGGAAACTGATCTTTGGACAAATACATTGGAGAAATCAGTTTTTGTTCTAGAGTAAGATGTACACCAGAAGGAGAACAATATATCGTAGCATGCATTCTTTTCAATAAGCCTAGACCCAACGGATTCTCACCGCAACCATTCGTCAAGAGAAGTGGAGCTTCCAAATCATAAGAGCCAATTGAAATAGGCAAAGGGCAAGAAACTGGGTTACGAACAGGGGCGCCAGAAAATCCTACAGATACATTCGTTAAGCCAGACAAAGGTGCCCCAGGGAGTTTGGAATGAATGATAGAACTTCTCGTGACACCAGTATCTAGGAGAAATGGCTCTGAAACACCCATTGTAGTGATGTTAACATAGGGTCCATTCTGATCTACTGGAATCGACACAACTCCCTTACTTTGTCCATGGCTGTCCTAGTTAGTGTGAAGATTTTCATTCTCGCTTTCAACATAACAATCCTCATTATAATATTGCGTAGACCTAACATTTTGCTGATCAAAATAGTTCACAGAATTGGGAGGAGGAAGGGAACGTTGTTCTTGGGTTGACATGCCTCGACCCCTACCTCTGTTTACTGACTGGAGGCCAGCACGACCTCTTGGAGCAGATGATGCTCCATTGCGCTGCAATAAAACCGGACAACTACTTTTAAAATGACCTTCTTCTCTACAATAGGCACATTGATTAGGTCCTAACAAAGGTCGCGGAATATATGGCTTAGGTTTTTGATACAACCTCTGAAACTGCGGAGGCTGTTGAAACTGAGGCTGAACATAGCGAGGAGGATAAGCTTGTTGCAAAAGAACCTTTGTTTTCAGTTCTTTCATCTTTTTCTCTTGCTTTTCTTTTTCTTCTTTATCTCTGTTTTCATAATATTGTGTAGTAGCCAATATCTGGGCAGAAGAAGAAACAGCCCATGAACTTTCAGAATCTTTCAATTTGTGCGACAACTCGGGAAGCAAATTAAATACAAATTTGTCCACAAATAATCGCTGGCCACCCTCTGTAGCCATATCTTGACCACTGTGATCAATAAATGTCTCCTCGAAACGAGTGAAGAAATCAGAGACACTCTCATCTTTCTTCTGTTTGCATGCTGCTAATTTATCCCAGTTAACTCTCAATGCAGGCATCATCGTTTTCATTAATGTAATAATCCTACCAGGGAGTTCCGAAATAAAAGCGTCAGGCTTTGCACCACCCACTTGATCTCTATCTGTGGCAGTTATAATATCCCAATTAGCACCTAATTCCTGGGCGTGATTCTCTTTACGAATCCTAGCCCATATTGTCTGTGGAACTACATTTCCCATCAACATATCGATATCAGCTAGATTCATGATGCAAGCATCAACTGTCTGTGATAATTCTTTATAATAACCTGCAGGGTTCTTACGAGGATCCGGTAGGGTCTGCTTAAGAGCCAAAACTTCAGATCGTTTCCATGGAACATATACCCATATACGTTGAAAGTGAGCAGGAATAGCTGGATTAGTACCTACGGCTGACACCTCTTCCTTCAATACTGGAGGAACCTCTCTCATGGGATAATTTTTCAGTGTCAGTCTAATCGACGGATCGGAATCAAGGAAAGCCTGAGAGGACAATAAGGATCTATAAGAAATAAGTGTCCTTTCAGCTTTCTCAACCTTAGATCCCACAACAAGTCCTTTATCAAAATCAGCCTGAACATCTAACAGATCTTGTGGGATCGGACTCGAATTCACATCTTCCCATTCTTTAATGAGAGTATCACACATTGCATTAAAAACAAATCTTTGCATAGGCGCATTCCATTGTGAGAAAGTAGGTATAATGTCAGGTACACTATACTGAGGACCCTTCTTGATCCATTTACGTGCGAGAGAGTCCAACCTTTCTCGTTCTTCAAAATCTGGGAACTGACTGCAAGATTGTCTTCGAGCAAAAGCCGGAGACACATTTAAAGCTTCAAAGAAAGGAGATAGAATACCAGTGACGGTGTCTGTGAGACGTTTACGTACGGACGGAGAATTAGACATCAGAATAGGGGACAAGGTATTAGGCGAACTAGTGGAAGGAGAACCGATAATTGCAGGAGGAGCAGAAGGCAATGGAGATCGAAGATCGGAAGATGAGGGCAAAGAAGTTGAAGTTAAAGGCAAAACTGGCAGAGGTGGTAATACTGGAGGAGGCAAATGCGGAAGAACCGTAACAGGCGGAGGTACTACTGGCAGTTGAACAGGCTGTAACAACTGGGGTGCATTAGTACCTTGTACATAGGGCGGAGGCAACCTCAATAAATGGGACATTAGGGGATCTTCTTCTAAATCTTTCTTGTTATCGGAAGGGGAAACAGGCAATACCGGATAACATTTATCTATCGCCATACGGTGCTGTCTTTCTGAAATTTCCATCGCATTATTAATTTCATCATCTTTGAATTGGTGGGCAACCTGTATAATTGTCATACCTTCTGCTTTCCTATCTCGTTTTGCTTGCTTAATTTCTCTTTGTTTGGCTTCCTTACGCCAAAGGCGGAAAGAGTCAAACATTGCCGGCCAGGCTTTCTTTTGAATAGAACTGCTTCCAAATTATCTAGCACATCAGAGTCGAAACTACCATTTTCTGGCCATTTTAAAACACCATCTTTCTTCGTGTATCGGGTCCATGCCTCGTTAAAGGCAATGGGGCCAACACCATGTTTTGAATAGAGCTCATATGTGGGAGTTCCAACCGAAGGAATCGGACAAGAGTCCTCAAGTCGGGAATCCCTATTACAACCTAAGCAACAAAGTTTTCCTAACTTAGTCAGACCAGGCATCTCGTGATTTCACCTGAATGTTCACAAACTTCAAGGGGGTGAAACTCAGTTTACGCAGCACAAATGCACTTACCCTCGGCTTCGGCTATTGCAATAGTCGAATCTAAGGACCAGAAATACTAAGAAACAAAGGACAAAAATTGTGGGCGCGACCCACGAAATACTTAACTTAGGACGTCTTCTTACACCAACAGAGGCCCGTCTATCATCTCGCCTTACCATACATCATCAAAGGAAGGGCGGCAGGCAGGGCGGCAGGCAGGGCAGCAGTCGTTAGTAGCCGTCAGGAAGGAGTAACCGCGCTGCAAAAGACCTTTGGACCACTTTCGACATACAGGGTTTGCTTGATGTGGCTCGCGATTCCTCCAGAATTTTCTTGCGGGGTTCCTCACGACCTTCGGGCAGAACCGGTACCACTGAAGCCGCCCCACGTTGGGCGCCAGTTGAAGAACCAGAACTTTTGGACCTGGCGGCGCAGGGTACGCCTTAATCTCCTGGGTTCTCCTGCTTAGCTACACAGAGACACGGGGACACTCTGTCGGCGTAAAAGATCAGATTTATTAGCTGCAGCTAGTACAGTTGTCTCAGAAGTACATGAGGTAGGTTCTCAGGAGACTGCCACTTCACTCCGTGGCGTACAACCTTTTATAGCATATATGAAAAATATACATTAACCAAATACACACCCAGAATACATAAGAAAGAGCCAATAAGGAAAGTTGAAAAACAGGACAGAACCAATAGGAGAGATTTGAATACAAAGTGTCAGATGACTCGAAGAAACCTTTCCTTCAACTGTGTTTGTCACCCCTCCTTCAAACTAATTCATTAACGGATTCGTAACTAACTTGCAGGTGGCGAGATACGGTTGTGTGTATTGGAGGACAGTTGTGAAACGAGAGAATGCTAGCAGAGGACAGCGAAGGCCAGACGATAAGATAAAGTCAAAGGAGAATAGTGTGAACCAACAGATAGTTGAGACGGGGATTAGAAAAACCAGACAGGGATTAGTGTACTCGGCCAAACCTAACACCAGCTTTGCAAATAGAGGCAGAAGGTTAGTTTTGACACGAAGCTTGCAGAAAAAGCAGAAAGAGACTTCGATCGTCGTGCTGCCTGAGTGAGGGCAACACAAGATGGCGGCGGAGCACAAAATGGCGGGTCGATACGATCACAATTGAAAATCGAAGTTCCTCAATGGATGCTAAATTGTTTGGCTGTCATTTTGTGCATGAAACTAGGCCTACACTTAAGGACTGATTCCCCCAAATCAAACTGGCTTTAGACCAGAGGGTCTCAAACCTTTTCTGTAATAAAAGCTACTTATGGCCAATGAAAATTCTCCTGAGGTACTAATATTATTTGAGATGTAATAGACAACATCAGACAAGATTACATTAGTGGTCATCTTATGCAAGCGATCACCTCAGGCACCGTTGCTAGGAGTAATGTGAAAATGCTTTGTCAATGTGGAATGCCTCTACATTGGTAATACAAAACAGCCATAGGTGCAATGATTTGCCACAAAGTTAATATTATCAGTAAATAACCTCCCCAACACCATTTGATTTTTCACACTCAAATATCAGCTTTAAAAACATTTTGGAAATTCAATCATTTTTCTCCAAACATCCGCTAATGAGTTTTCAAAATACACACATTTGTGTCTAAAATACATGCTTTTTAATTTTGGTATAGAGATATTAATTCAACAAAGCACAAGCTTCTTATATACTCGACTAGGCTGCACACAGGAGACCTACTTACAGGTAACTGGAGAGCTACCTGTAATTCATGAGGTACTCATTTGAGAAGCCTGCTTTAGACACAGGGGCCTACGATTGACAACAATATTTGAGGGAAAACAAGGCTCTTTGCTGTTTTATTTATTATATGATGGCTCTAGACAGATGGAACTGGGGGACTATTGTGGAAAATTTTGGAGGTTTAGGGAATCCCATCAGTACTGTTGAACACCTATCTATATTATCATTCCTGGGTTCAAATAAAATTGAGTCAGCATCTGCATCTTTCTTTAAAAAAACACAGCAACAGGGAGCTTAAGCTAGGTGTGATTTTGCACTACACAGAGGACCGAGGTACTTTCCATACTGCAGTCAGTTTGCAACCATCATTGAACATCTTGGATAGTAATAGTAAGATAAATAAGCTTATGGTGAATCCTAAAAAAAATCTGTAGTCACAGTATTCAGTTGTGGCATCTGTGAAAATACAAAGGTTATTTAAACATAACTCTGAGAGTTTGGGTGGAGGAGAAGGGAACTTATGAAAGCCACTTGGATTCATTGATGAATAGTATATAGTAACTAAATATATATATAGCACAATCAAATTGTATCATAATTCAGAGGCTCTCGCCCTTCTGCCTTTTTGGAAAGTCGTTGCATTTGCATTAATGCCCTCTATAACCTAGGGGCACCCAGCCTTCCCAGGTAAACTCTCTAGCTGGTCCAATAAACCACAGTGAAACGTTTCCAAATAGTCATTCATCTATCTCGCTTTGTTTCCCAGTTCAAGATCAGATTTGATTTAAATTTACTAAAATAATCTTTGATGATGAGGTCATATATTAGAACACAGCGTCTCCCCCTGTGATTAGCAGACGAAAGCTCCTTGAAATATTACACATGGAAGAAACTTGTGAAAAGCTTAAGTAACAGCTGCCCATGATCGAATCTTTGGAAATTATGAATGTGAAACATCAATGAATAATGGTGTGATATGTGATGACTTTTAAGACTGAGGCCAAGGCAATCTTCTCGCAATCTTCGAGAACTCAAGATTCACTCGTTGTATTCCTTATTGGGACGCTACATTTGTATCAGTTTGTAATTCATGAGGTTTGGTGGCAAATTACCTAATATTTCCCCTTTCAAGTCCAACTTCGGAAAAATATATCCTCATCAGGTTTCTTTTGCTAGGCATTTATGAATTGAGGGTTTCTTTGGGTACTGAAAAGGACAGAACAAGAGTATGATATTTCTGTAACTGTGGGTAAGATATATAAGTCAATTTAATATACGTTTGCCCAGCACTTCTGTTGTACGGAAAAGATGACTGCATCTTTTTCTTAATTTTTTTATGGGCACGTGCTCCTATTTCGCAATGTGTAATTTGATCTTTTTCGGTGACAATTTAGGAATGGTTGGGTGGTTTGTAAAATTGGTTGAGTTTTTGATGAATTGTAAGAATTGATGTTTTATATTTATAGAGAAATTGGGGAGTCGTTATTAATGTTTTTACTTTTTGTATTGATAGGTTTGACCCTTACTTTTATTATAATTTGATTTTTACGATTATAATTAATTAACTGTAAAGGATAAGTTAATTTGCTTTTGTAGCACTAGTTGAAAACTTCAAACACACCTCATTACTGTAATGCTTCATTGATCTGAGTAAATTCAACAATGAATATCAAATGTTCCGTTTTGCGACTACATTCAGTTAATAATGAAACAACTACGAGCCATGAGCGTTTGAGACCGGGCTTCAAGAACATATTTCACTTCGTGAGTTGCCTTTGTTCAGAAAATGTGGCGCGAGGCAGCTTAATGAGTGTATAAAATGTTCAATAAATAAATGAGTAAATGCAGTGTTGAACATTCCCAGATATGTCTTTCCCTTGACTGAATTAAAAATAATATTACTGGATTACAACCGCTTTTTGGATAAAAACTGACCTGAACCTACAACCAGAAAATCTTAAATTGTTGTATTAATCCAATTCTGAAGTATTCTTTCTACAGGGATGAGAGAACTGTACATAACAAATCAATTCGGTTTTGAAGCACTAGCTAGCACTGGGATTCTGTAGGGCGAAAATATTAGGCCCTGTACAATTTTCGATAGATGTTTGAAGGAAAACAAATAAATTCACATACTGTCATTTACAGATCACAAGTGCTGCGTTGACCACCACGTCAAACATACGCAGCTCCTTCAGGGAGCATGGTACACAGGAAGTATTTCTAGTTCATGTTCAAACTACAGACAGAAATAGACGCGCTTCCTGCCCAGGCTGCCCACCGCCCCTCCCGTACACACTCTCTTGACATTCAGTCAGCTTCCATGTGTTTCTCTTAACACTAAGTGGCTTCCTAAATGGGTTTATCAGAAATTCTTTACATTTTTACTTCATAGAATGCATGTAACCACGGAAGCGGCAGTCAATGCAGACCTGACATTGACGCTTACTGTACATCTGGTTACCAGCCAGTGTCTTAGTTATCTGTCAAGCAACCCTGCTGCAGGAGGAGGGATTCAAGTGTATACAGGGCTGCTGTCCACAGGCTGCCGGCAAACTTTCAAGATTCGGATACTGGTGATAACATTCTGCCCTCTCGCTGGGTTCCAGTCTCTCACTTAGCATAATACATCAAAGGACCTTGCAGTCTGATGTCTCTTGATAAAACACGGGTCAACAGTCTGCTTGGGAGTCGGGAAGGAGCTTGTTTTGTTTGAATCCAACCAACTTCCATATGACACACTGAAAGTGCTGATGAACCAACCCTCACAGAAAAGGTAAGTGGAAAGAGATTGGCAATGCACTAGCCATGAAACCTAGTCTAGGAATTGTTTTATTAATGCTCCCTCCATTTCTAAAGTATAAGAAGTGCCCTTACAGCAACCCAGAGTTAACTAGAGCTGCATGTGAACTGAAATAATATGGCCAGTGAGGGATGGGAAAATGCTGCTTTTATACCCAGTGCTATAAATGGGCTGGTATGTACCGGCTCTCTGTACCAACATTTCTCATGTTTCGTGTGTGCTTAGACATCTCCTTTCCAAAGCCAGGTACCACTATTCATTGGGTTCAAAATGACAGCTCAAGGTTGATTGCAGCGTTTCCTCCTTGATCTTTGAAGAACAAGTTACTTACCTTCAGGAATGTCTTTTCTGCTAGAGACTCTATCTAACCACAGATTCCCCAACTTGCACATTCCCCAGCACTAGACTGGATATGTACATATGCAAATTATTTCTGTGTTGACAGATGGCTTTGTATTGGATCAATCCCTCCCCAAAAATGACATTGGGGCCCCTATATATATGGCACCTCCGCACGCTGACGTCGGGGCCGACAGATGAAGAGCCATTGAATTCAGAAAATGGCAACGTGGAGACTTTCAGGCTGGAATCTTTTTAAAGGACTGTATCAGTTCATTCCACAGACCAGGGAGGAGGATAGGTTGAACAGGGAGGAGGATAGGTTGCCGTCGCTCTCCCACCTGGTTATACGATCTATAGGAAAGATAGAAGGGTTGGCAGAGGAGGGGGTCTGGCCATCATCCTACGGGACACGTTTACTTGTACTTATTTTGACCTGGATACAATAAAAGGAGCAGGAAGTCTTGGCTTTTGCCTCTCCCTTAATGCCGCCATGTCTTTCTCAGGAGCCCTGATCTACCATCCACCGGGTCAGAGCACCATCTTTACAGATTCTCTTCGGGATACCTTGAGCCATCTTTTGCTCAAATATGCCAATTTCACTTTGTTAGGTGATTTTAATCTCCACTTAGAAGGCAGAATTGATCCAGGAACAGATAACTTTTTAAAAACAATAGAACTCCTCTTGCTGCGGGCCATACCTTGGATGGGGTCTCTTCTAATTTAGCCTGGTTATTGGTTGACACCCCCTCTCCGCAACTATGGTCAGACCATTTTTTTGTCCCCCTTATACTTAGAATCCCTCAGAAGATCCGCCTTGATAAGTCATCCCCCGAACCCCAACGAGGGCACAAATGGGCACAATTAGCTGGTAATCCCAAGTTAGCAACCTTTGCCCTGGCCAATACCCCTGCTCTGACAGGGAACACAGAGCTCGATTCACACCTTTTTCACTCTTGGATAACCAATATATGCAACAAACTTTCTCCTCGAGCAAGCATAAGAAACTAAAAACTAAGAAGGCCCCCTGGTTCACGCCCGCATTGGCACAAGCACACTCGCTACGTAAACAACACGAGCGGCAATGGAGAAAATTGTATAACGCTGAACAAAAAATAGCGTTCAAAAAGAGTAGAAAGCTCTATCACCATCATAATAAATCGGCTAAAAAAGAATATTTCACTAATAAAATACAGGAAGCCAATCAAGACCAGAAAGTTATCTTTTCGGTAGTGAAGCCATTTACAAACCCCAAAGCGCAACAGAAAGAGCTTCCCGCCTCGCAAAAACTGTGTGATAATATCTCATTATTTTTCGAGGAAAAAATTAAAAAAATTCTAAAAGAATTCTAAAAGAAATTCTAAAAGATGCTCTATTCGAATCTTTGAACCAGTTTCACTAGAGCAGACATGTGAGGCCATAGGAATATGCAAATCAGGCTCACCGTTGGATGCCTATCCCCGATGATTCTTCTTAAAATCATAGATACGGTCAATCCTATTATAAATCATATAGTTAATTCCTCCTTAAGAACAGGCATAGTACCAGACGAGTGGAAGCTTGCACTGGTAAAACCGTTAAAAAAGAAACAAAGCATCGACTCTTCGGTGCTTTCAAACCTCCGCCCTAAATCTCTACTTCCCCAATTAGGTAAAATAACAGAGAAATTTGTCCATAAGGAACTAACCAAATTCATCGAAGATCACAATATCATTTACCCTCAACAATCGGGATTTCGCCCAAAGCACTCCACAGAATCGGCTCTCCTGGAGATAACTGACACTCTAAAAACGAATGCCGATAATGACAGGAAAGCGGTTTTGATTCTTTTAGACTTGTCGGCTGCGTTCAATACCATTTCACATAACATTCTTCTGAAGCATCTCGAATGCATCGGCATCTCGGGCATTGTGTGGGAATGGATTAAATCATTTCTCACTAACCGCAGACAAGCGGTTACCCTGGGTACATTTCTTTCAGCAGAGCGCAACATAACAACTGGTGTCCCTCGGGGCTCTTCATTAAGTCCATTGCTGTTTAACATTTATGTGACCCGGCTCATCTCTCTGATTGGATCATTTGGGATAGAAGTTACATCATATGCAGACGATACCCAAATGATCCTTTCAGTAGATAATACTACCACAGATGTAAAATCCAATTTTAAAAGTTGCCTATCTGCTGTCCTCCAGTGGATGAGGAACAATCACCTCAGATGCACCACAAACAAAACGGAAATCCTCCCCATAGGGAAAGATGTTCTGTTCCAGCCTTGTAAATGGTGGCCCGAGGGAACCACTCCTCCGCCAGACGTGGTCAAGGTGGCCAAGAATTTGGGATTACAATGTGATGCAACTCTCTCTTTCCTCCCACATGCCACAGCTGTAGCAGGGACATGCTTCAGCCTTATCAAATCGCAAAAAAATAAATCTATTTTCTCCGACTTGCCGCAAGGAAATCAGTGACAGTGGCCTTGATTCTCTTGCTCTTAGATTATTGTAACAGCCTTCTTGCGGGAGCTAATAAAGCAATTCTAAAGAAGTTACACGTGGTTCAACACGCAGTGGCACGGCTGGTGCTCAAACTCCTAAGAAGATCCTCAGCATCTGCAGTATTAAAAAGTCTTCACTGGCTTCCGGTGCACAAGAGAATCCTTTTTAAAATTCTCCTGATCACCCATAGAGCCAGGCTCAACTTGGGACCTAAGTATTTTACAGCACGTTTTTCTCCATACACCACAACCAGGTCTCTTAGGTCATCATCAGCGAACCAGCTCAAACCCCCCACTTTCAGATATAAATTGAAAGGAGGAAAGACAGTGGCCTTCCTCGGGACCAAAGCCTGGAATTTACTTCCACCTCATCTAAGGCTATTTAAATCAGAAATTCAATTCAGGAAGGCCCTGAAGACTTGGGTATTTATTGCCCCAGACGAATTATGCCTCTCTCTTATTTAGTATCTTCACGGCCCACTGTCACCTCCAAACCAAGTCAGCGGCAGGATACTCTTCGCGGAGTGACAGACGCGCTTTACAAGTACCAAATTACATTACATTACATTACAGGAATCTGCGATTAGATAGAGTATCTACTAGAAAAGGGGTTACAGAAGGTAAGTAACGTATTCTTCTGACAGAGACTTCTAACCCAAGATTTCCCACTTTGTGAATAGATCCCAAAGCAGTACCTTCCCAGGTGCGGGTCTGTGGAATGACATAGACCATGAAATCCCACAGGACAGATCGGGTGAAATGGTCTTCCCACCGGACATGGCTATCCAGGCAGTAGTACTTCATGAACGTGTGGAGGGGCACCCGCATTACAGCCTAACATATCCAAGACTGGCACACTGCACACCAGCACACTAGTAGCAGATGTTACTCTGGTTGAGCAAACTTGCATGTGTTCTGGGGCCTGCATTTTGGCAGACCATAGTGATCTTAATGCAGATTTCAATCCATCTGGAGATGGTCCTCTACTCCACTGCCTTTCCTTTCTTTGCCCCACAGAAACAGACAAAAAGTTGGTTGTCTTGCCAGTACTCTATAGTTTGATTCACGCAAAAGCTAAGCACTCTTAGGGTTGAGGCTAAAAAGCCGCTCTTCTTTAGAGGCATGAAGTGGTGCATGGAAAGCCAGTAAAGTGATGGATTGCCCTTTGAGGAAGTGCATAACTACCTTGGGCAGGAATGCTGCTTTTATAAGTAGGATTTATCTATCTGGGTAAATGGTGGGACTACGGACAATGCCTGAAGTTCACTCACTCGCCTGGCCACTCGCCTGGCCAATGTTATGGCGATGAGGAGTGCTGTTTTGACGGTAAGTAGTGGGAAAGTACACCTGTGCATTGGTTCGAAGGGAGTGCACATCAGGTAAGTAAGTACCAAAATTACGGTCCCACTGCAGCATCACAATTGGTGTTGGCGGGAACTTTGGGATCAGCCATTTCATAAATTGCTGGGATACGTTGAACTTCTCCACAGAGCATGGACAATTGATGTGTGTGGAATGGCTGGGAGTAGGACAGGAAGGGTAGGGAGTATTCATTTTACACAATCTGAAGGAACCTTTTATTGGAGGTGATGCTTCTCCGGCAGGGGAGGTGTGAAGTGATGAGGCCCTTTACAGCGGATTGTTCACCCTCAAGGATAAGTAATAGTAGTTTTGCAGCAGCCCCTGGGAGAGGGACTCAGGTTTGGGTAGCTTTTTGCCCTTCAGAGCCTGGACGCTGTTGACACAATTGTCGATCTTTTGCTGCTGAGATGTATGTTGTCTCTGCTTTTGCAGGTAGCCCCTAGCAAAGCCTCAAAAGGGGTGCTATTGCTTGGGGAACCGCTAAGTTAATCCCAAAGAGTGGTCGGTGGCCTTACTCTCTTTAAACCTCTTAAGGGCAGTGCCTGCATTCACTCCAAACAGCCTACAGCTGTCGAAGGCCATGTCAATAAGTGACTTTTGGACATCTGCAGAGAAGCTTGTGGAAAGAATCCAAGCATGCTACCTAAGCATCATGCTGGTGCCGACTGCCCTGCCCAGGTAGTCAGTAGTGTCCAGAGAAGGCCAGATTTGACAGAATATTCAATCACATCTTGTTTGTCCAAGATCAGATTTTGCAAGGTTTGATGGATGTCGTCTAAAACCATTGGCAAGATATCCACCACTTTGTCCCTTAATGCATATGAATATCTGTGCCAGAGCATGTGGTGCTTACCGACTTGAGAGTGAGATTGGCCAAGGACAACATACATTTGTGAATTTTTCCATCCTTTCGGATTCCTTGTCAGGTGGGGAGGTAGGAAATGCATTGGGGTTAAAGTGTCTCATCAATGCCTGGACAACAAAACTCTCTGTGTTGGGATAGTAGTAATAGGAAGTCCGGATCTCCGGAGGCGGTCTATGCCACCATGCCACCTATCTATTGACTAGATAACAAGATCTTGACTTTGACCAGGAGCCCACCATCACACCAGTTAAGGCTTTGCTAAAGGGGAGAAGTGGGCCCTGGGCAGATTGTGTGGCATATTGGAAGAATAGGTTTGAATTCCTGTGTTGAAAGGATGAGGTCAGGCCTCAGCCACCCTCCAAATCACTGGGGCTAAGAATGAAGACCCTTCAGTAGCCAAGGTAGGATTTGGTGAGGAGATTCCAATTCCTGTGGTAGGTGACCAGCCCACTGGCAACCAGGAGGCCCCTACGGTTTGCTAAAACTCATTTTTGTTGGTAAAATTGGACTACACCATATTGACATATTTAATTTACTGATAAGTCCCTAGTAAAGTGGTACAACATGTACCCAGGCTCTGTAAATGAAATACTACTGAGGGTAGGTTGAGGGTAAAATGACAGACATATGTTGACCTTCTGTTGTGACACACTGAAACAGGACTATTTACTTCCTGCCGTGTCCACTTGTCTTAACCCTGACCCAGGTGTGCACTAATAAAGTTGCTTGCACATCATGTAGTCAGTTTTAAACTCTATCGCTTGCACACACTGCTTACCTTACCACTGGTTAGCTCACCATAGGGATCTGCCATATCTCTATAAAACATCGGCAGTGAGGTAGTCATAGCCCGCACCATGATCAGCTGTCATGGTGCGAGGAGATTTGTGATAATGAAGCATGCCACCTTTGGTGGTTGAGGGAAATCATCCTTAAAGAGAAATATCCTAATTCAGATAGGTGTGTTCCCTTGCTTTCTTCCCTGTTTTTCTTTCTTGCTTTAAGACCCAGGTGTTTATTTTGTGAAATGTATTGATTGCGGGTGGAGGGGAGCATCAACACCTGCAGGTCTATAAATGTACCCTGGCCTTGCTCATTGTGATTGATATTTAAAATATGCAACATAGTGGGCATGTGTTTGTGATACCAAGGAAAAACAATTTCTGTTGATGGTCATGGTGGCTCCACTGCAGTAACTGATTTTCTGTTACCAAAGGTAAGGATACAAACTACCCTATGCCTTTCTGTTAAATGATAGGGCTTAAGCTGAATTAGTACAGCTACAATAAAATGTTGTGGACTGTAAAAACACCAGAGTCCTAAATCTAGTGGAGCCAGAGGAGTCGTATTTATTGGGCCTGGTTATGTTCAGTCTACATATAAATCACAACACTGCTGGGCTGCCTGGAAAGGGACTTCCTAGGTTTGCAACCTAAACATGGAGGTGGCTAATAAGACATGCTGCAAAATGTCTGTGCATGTTTACACACACAAAACAGGAGTGTAGATAGATGCTAAGCAGGGGCATAGCTTCAGGGGGAGTTTTTGTGATGTGACACCCCAAATAAATGCAATCTTGATTTGGTAGTTGGCTTTGAGGGTCTTGAGAGTTGGGTCTGAGGGTCGTGAGTTGGGACTGCTATCTCTGTGTCATTTACTTTGTGGAGAGCCAAAAATGAAAGACAAATCAGTGACATCTGAAAAAAACAGGAGAATAGACAGAGATATCAATCTGGTGGCTGAATTTCAAAATGTGAAACCAGACAACTTGGAATCAATATTGGTTACCCTGCGTGTCTAAATTGTGTACTCATAGGCACATATTTCAATTTACAGAGCCTCCTTTATATTTATTATTACATATGAGATCACTTGAATTTACAATGTGCACTGCACAACCACCTCTTATATTTGATTCATTAGACTGTAATGTTGCTCCATCAATACATAGTGGCCGATTAGGATGGCAGGCGGAAAACCACCCCGACCGCCATGGAAGCGGAAAACAACCGCCGGTACCGTGGAAAACACAGCGGCCAAATTAGGATCATCTGCCAAAAAACACCGACCGCGGCAGAATGGGGCCAAGAAAAACCGCCCGTAGTGGGCGGAGATGACCAAAATCCGTCCGCGGCAGTCGGATACGCAGCGGAAAAACACCAACCTGCCGCAAGCATAGCGGAGACACCGCACGGGAAATTAGAATATCCCCGATGGTACCGCGGTCCGTTCCGCTGTTTCCGACCACCGCGGTCGCACACTGGGATGAATGGGAGAGCCAGCGTAAGAGCTGCAGCATAGCCACCATTGCGGACAATCCGTGAAAAACATGGCGGACGAAGCAAAAGACCCACAATAAGGCCACAAATTGCACACAACAAACTAGCCATGCCCCCCAAATAAACAAAACACACCCCAATGACACAACCACATGGCAAAAAGAAAAATACAATTCCCAGGACAACACATACAACACACCTGACAGCAATACCCCATTTGGACACACCCACATAGCTGAGTATAAAACCAGCCCCTTCCATGACCACAATCCTTTGCAACACTCCAGAAGAGAAGGGCTTTCACTAGATCAGAGAGGAGAGGCAGAAAAATACAGCACACACACATCACCACCACCATCACTACCACACCTGCACCACTAACCCCCTGCACATCACACACCATACACTTCACAACCACACCCACCACTTACACCCCTGCACCCACAACCACTTTGCACACCACACACCATGTCAACACATAAAATGCCCAAATTCACAGAGAGTGAGTTGACAGTCATGGTAAATGAGATAGTCAGAGTGGAACCACAACTGTTTGGTTGCCTGGTCCAACAGACACCATTAGCCACAAGGACACAAATGTGGGCAAGGATAGTCCAAAGGGTCAATGCAGTAGGGACCACCCCGCGATCCAAAAAGATCATGAAGCGGTGGCATGATCTGAAGAGGGTTGTCAAAGAGAGGAGAAGCAAGAACCGTGAGCTGGCTGAAAGGACTGGCGGTGGCCCTCCCATTCCACCAAAACCATTCACACCATGGGAGGAGAAGGTGCTTGCCATACTGCATCCAGAGAGTCTCACAGGAGTAGCCGGGGCGGTAGAGGCTGGTAAGTACAAACAAATGACTACCACCACACTGATATGTACTGTCTTGCACAACTACAAAGCCACATCACCTAGGACAAATTCCATTCATCTGCACCAAACACTCACAAAAACATGTCTCACAGAACCAACATTCACTCACTCCCATTCACCCCAAATAAAGCTACCAACATTACCATGGGGGCATGTGTACAGGCAGCCAGCACTACAACTCCCATCAGGCCCCCTTGTCCCACTGCATCAGCAAGATGGAGCCCTCCCTCTACCCCACCCAGAAGCATGTGTCAGCCATTACATTACCCTAATCAAACTAACAGGTAGGTAGCCATCTTCACGGTGAGGGTGTCTGGGGGTGGGAGGCCTGTACCACTACTCCCACCATGTACCCTGTCCCACAGCCTAGCAAGATGGAGACCTCCCCCCACCCCACCCAGTAGCATGTGTCAGCCATTACACAACCCACATCAAACTCACAGGTAGGTAGCCATCTTCCCTGGGAGGGTGTTTGGGGGTGGGAGGCCAGCAATACAACTCCCACCATGCCCCCTCGGCCCACACCTCAGCAGGATGGAGCACTCCCCCACCCAGAAGCAGTTGCAAGCCATTGCAGTACACCAAACAAACTTACAGGTAGGTAGCCATCTTCCCTGGGCGGGTGTCTGGGGTGGAAGGCCTGCACCACTACTCCCACCATGTCACCTGTCCCACACCTCAGCGGGATGGAGCACTCACTCCCACCCAGAACCATGTGACATCCATTGCATTATTCACCTCCACCTAACAGGTAGGTAGCCATCTTACCTGGGAGGGTGTCTGGGGGTGGGAGGCCTGTACCACTACTCCCACCATGCCCCCTGTCCCACACCTCAGCAGGATGGAGCACTCCCCTACCCAGAAGCAGTTGGAAGCCATCACAGTACACCAAACAAACTTACAGGTAGGTAGCCATCTTCCCTGGGAGGGTGTCTGCGGGAGGGAGGCCTGCACCACTACTCCCACCATGTCCCCTATCCCACAGCCTAGCAAGATAGATCCCTCCCCCACCCCACCCAGAAGCATGTGTCAGCCATTACACAACCCACATCAAACTTACAGGTAGGTAGCCATCTTCACAGTGAGGGTGTTTGTGGGCGGGAGGCCTGTACCACTACTCCCACCATGCCCCCAGGCCCACACCTCAGCAGGATGGGGCACTCCCCCACCCAGAAGCAGTTGCAAGCCATTGCAGTACACCAAACAAACTTACAGGTAGGGAGCCATCTTCCCTGGGAGGGTGTCTGGGGGTGGGAGGCCTAAACCACTACTCCCACCATGCCCCCTATCCCATACCTCAGCTGGATGGAGCACTCACTCCCACCCAGAAGCATGTGGCATCCATTGCATTGTTCACCGTCACCTAACAGGTAGGTAGCCATCTTCCCTGGGAGTGTGTCTGGGGTGGGAGGCCTGTACCACTGCTCCCACCCTTATCCCCCAGTACAGCAAGATGGAGCTCTCCATACCACCCAGATGCATGTGGCATCTAATGGCCCACCTCAAACAAACTAACAGGTAGGTGGACAGATTATTCTGTCTTGTGACACCACTGAGCAGGATGTAAGCCTCCACCACGCACACACAGATGTGTCACATAACAAAGCCAAATGTGAGCACATAACAGGTAAGTAGCCAGTACGTGCACCCACACATTCGTCACAAAAGAAATGGTGCCATATGACAACACCAGCCCTCTCATTGCACAAATATGCACACCGACCCCATTGCCACGCACAGTGTGCACACAGGTTAGCAAAAGAAACTGTCACAGCTACCAAAGTGTGACACACCAATGCACATGTAGAAGAAAGTCTGGGCACAATCAAGCACAGCACCTATTGGCATGTGCAGTGCCATGGGGCCAGAGCAACAAGGACCATTCAAAAAATAAGAAAGCATATCTGGTGGTACAAATCAAGATATGCACATGACAGGACAAAGGTATGCAGGTGATGACAATGGCCAGTCCATGGCCAGATGTGACGTCTGCCAGGTCAGACAAATCAACAAAGAGTCCTCAATGAAATAACATGTTGTGCCAGTCCCTAGATGGCAACAGTTCCCTGTAATCATAAATTATGCATGTGGCGCATGGTATGCATTGACACCTCACACCATGGACAAGTAATGCATGTACCACTGCGTCATGTCAGGAGGCACAGTAGTGCACATAGACAACAATGTGCTGATCAGTCAATTGTGTAGTGTACAAACAGTGAATGACACACAGCTAACACAAAGCTTGCGGGGTGCACTACAATGACCATTTCCCATCTTACCCACAGGTGACCAAGAACTCACTGCAGAGGACAACACCAGCAACCTGCAGAGCCAACCTCCCCCCCAGGTACATGGCCTCTTGGATGTTAACTCCCAGGATTCTATGGACGATGAGCTCAAAGCCGGCCCATCTGGTGTGCCAGGGAGCAACAGGTCCCAGGACCCCATCGTCCCCCCCACCACATCTGCTGCAATAACAATGTCACTGCAGACCCCTGCTGTTACGGCCTGTGTGTCCACCGCCACCACCACCACCAGTGCTGCCTGCAACACCCTCACTGTCCCAGAGGATGACCACCCCACACCACTGACTAAGGAGGGCAGGGAGAGGATGCGGGTGCCCACAGTGATGAGGCAACAGGTCTGTGGCAGCAGGGTAGGTGGGAGGGGCAGGGTCACCCACAGACACCAAGTGGCTGGGACCCAATACCTGAACCACATCACCTGAGTCCTTGGCGCGTATGAACAGGCCCAGGGACGAATGGGCCGGTCAGACGAACTGTTACGCGAGCTCATCCTGCTGATGAGGTCCATTGACACCCGCATGGGACAAATTGTGGACCTCTTGGGCCAGCAAGTGGCGGTACTGAGGGACAGACCTGTGCCACAACCAACACCTCCACCTCCCTCTGGTGGGCCGCAGGATGACAGTTCACCATCCTCCCCTGTGCCCACAGAGAGGGGTGAGTCCTCAGAACCCACTGGCCCTGCAGCAGGGCCCCCCCTGCCAGCGACGAAGAGGTCGTCCTAAGAAAACCCTGGGAGTATTTGGAGGCAAAGCACCTGCCAAACGCCAGTCATGGAGCCAGCCCTGAGGGCAACCCTCTTCACCACTGCATTGACTTTTTGGACTGTCCTGCCCCACACTGCCTTGTGAATGGCATCTGTCTGTTGGACTGGCTCAACACATCAATGTGGTGACTACTCGATTTTCTCACTTACCATAACGGTCAACTCACTGCTCCACCACCACCTCAATGGAAATGTACACCCCCCTCACATGTCACCATTATAAATAAAAAATCCTTACACACATGTTGTTGTGTCTGCTCCGTCTTTATTGCAGGATTTACAGTCTTCAATATGATCACTATGTACCAGGAGTATGGGCTGTATGTAGGCAAGGAGAAGTTGAAGGCACCTAGGGAAACACAACAGAACAACATTCACTGGTCTGGGTGTGGCATCACAGACATCACACAACACCTACCATCAAGATAAGCCAACATGCACACGTCACAATGGGCAACAAGTGTCAACATACACATAGTGTAGATGTTCCTAAATGACCTGTCCCAGAAACATTGCCAACCACCGCTGAGTCTACAACTGGCTGCTGTTACAATTCACACATACCCCTTCACGACAACAGAAATATCATCAGACAGTGGGTACGTTGTAAATTGTCACCCATCTTCAAGTGAAGTAGCGGGTGATGAGCTCTTAACCAGGTCAACACCTTCCTCCTCTCCACTGTCCTCATCACTGGACACGGGTTGGTTTGCAGGCGGGGGCCTTGGGTCCTCATCATCATCCAGGAGCAGGGGAATCTCCTTGCGAATGGCTAGGTAGTGGGGCATGCAGCATGCCACTACAATCTGACACACCTTCCCGGGTGGGTATGCCAAGGTTGAACACATGCTCTCGGATGAGACTACATACTTACCAATGAACAATGACCCTACCCAAGAATTTCAAAGGCTATTGTTGGAGATTTTAACACACGCTAAGGATATGGGGTGGATTTCTGATCAGACTTTGGAAATCCTCTTCTCAAGGTTTCCGCATAGGCCAGAAATCTATATGTTACCTAAAATTCACAAAAATCTCAGTGATCCTCCTTTTTGCCCCATAGTCTCTGACTGTGGGTCGATTCATAAGTCTCTTGGACATTATTTAGATACTTTCCTACAACCAATTGTACAAACAGGCAGTACATACTTACAGGACACGACTCACTTTCTGACATTATTAAACAATTTGACATTGCCAACCGGAGTGGAAATTTGGCTATGTACGGTTGACGTGGTAGCAACATATACATCTATACCACACGTGGAGGGAATTGAGGTGGTTGAGTGGGCGTTACTTCAACAAGAGGATATACAGGCTGACAAAGTCTTTTTTGTTGGAACTTTTACAGTTCTACCTATTATTTCATAGTTATTTCAGGTGGCAAGACAGGTACTTTTTACAAACCACCGGAACCTCTATGGGTTTTTCCAGGGCACCTAGTTATGCCAATATTTATATGATGAAGTTTGAACGTGAGTATGTATTAAACAACCCAGACTGAACAGTGCATCTGTTAATGTATCGTCGATATATTGATGATATATTCATCATATGGCAAGGAACGGTTCAAGAATTACAGAACAGGCTCAGACAGCTGAACGAGAAAAAACCCAGGATACAGTTTACACACCCTATTGACAAACAATCAATTTCATATCTGGATGTGCATGTTGGGTTGAACAATTCTGAGATAGTTACTAAGGTTTTTACGAAACCCACAGACCACAACAACACACTACTGTACACCAGTTTTCACCCTGAGTCTCTCAGAAAACATCTTCCGCTCTCACAATTTATGCGCATTAAACGTATCACTTCTGATTACAGACAATGTCAAACCACCATGCAATCATTCAAGAGGAGTTTTTTACAGAGGGGTTATCCAGAGAAAGTGGTGGAAGCAGCAGCTAGACGGGCGGAAGAAATTCCAAGGTCAGATTTACTCACCAAGAAAGAGAAAACCAAGAGCAGACGAGAAGTGTTTTTATCTGTTTATTCAACACAGGCTACAGCCATTAGGAAAGTAATTGTCAAAAGGTGGGAGCTATTACAAATGGATCCAGACTTTGGTGATCTTTACAAAGATCCTCCTATTTTTGCGTATAAAAGATCGAATAACATTAGAGAGTTATTGAAAAAGAGAAAGGGTACTGACATGGGAGAAGCTAGAGGTATCATAATTGTTTGCACTGCAATAATGTACTTCAAGGCACATCGAGCTCACATCCTTGGTCGGGCAAATCTGTTAAACTGAGATTCACAGCCAACTGTATCTCTCAAAACATTATTTGTGCCATACGGTGCCCATGTGGCATGTACTATGTAGGTAAGACAGAGAGGTTATTACACACACGAATAACAGAGCACAAAAGCAGGATTAGAACCCGGGTAATGTCTTCTCCCTTAGCGAGCCATTGGGTTGAGTTTTGCCACACCATTGCACAACTTAGATTTACGGTATTGGAGATTGTCAAGAGTAATGTAGACAGAGATATGTCTAAATTCATCACACAGCGTGAGACGTTCTGGATCATGTATCTAGATACGATGAGCCCCAAGGGTCTCAATGACAAATTGGAACTCTCGTGTTTCTTGTGAAATAGTATATAGCATAGCGCTTTTCAATGAAGCGACATATCAAGACAGGATTTTGGTTTTCACACTAACACAAATAATCTTTTTAGATTGTGCATCACGCTTTGTATACCGACCAAGTTTATTCATGAAGAAGCAAATAAACAGCAGTTAGGATCAGGTTTTACAAGATAAATACATGACGTAGTCTTATAAGCGGTCTTGCAACCTGTACTGTAATCAGATTTATATAGCAAGTGAGGTTGAAAGCACTACACGCTCTTGCTTGTTTATGTTAGGCAATTTTTGTTAGTGACCCATATTCTTTAAAGGGTCTAGCGTCACAATTATCTTCAGTCATGATGAGGTGACTTACACACATAGTAGGCAGATTTAAAGAAATGCGACAATGTACACTGAAGGAATCTAGTTAATGTGGGATTGTAATATGAGTAGTCATCTCATTGTCAAAAGCAATTTTTATGAGCAATAGTTGTAGGAATGCACTGTTATTTGCGTTGTCTCATAATGATTCTTATGCATCAGGCTTATTGTTAAACATGCTATCATATTTACACATGTATAAATATGCAGTTTCTAAAAAGGGTTATTGTCATTGTTCTTCGAACACCAGTGTCCCAGAATTTTTGAGCAAATAATTTCTGTATCTGTTAACGATTTGGAGTGAATCAGATTATGTCATCACGATGTGTGGACCTACTTGTAGTTAGCAATTAATAAGCGATTGCGTAGTTGTATGATGGAAAACTGTGCATTTAATATCCAGTGAAAAATGTATAATCATTGACTCGTAAACAGAAATGTGTAATATGGATTAATTTTTCGACGTGTACGAGGTTTCATGGTTTACAATGGTAATATTTTCGATGAATTAAAAAACAAAAATGTGTAATATGGATCGATATCTCGATGCGCACAAGTTTTCACTGTCATAGATGTCAATATTCTCGATGATCAGTACGAATCAATACATTACTGTCTGTTTTCACAATGGTTAAGACGTTTGCCATTCACCACCTCTTTTGATTTATTTCCTTTGCTCAGTCTTATTTCAATCACTATGGTTGCACGCAGGGACGGCAGTAGCCGGAAGCTGTAAAGCACATATAACAAACAGAGAGACAACCAGGTAGTAACAGAACCCAGGCTGTTGAGAATAGTGCATGAGGGGCGTAAAATAACACAGTGAGTTTCACAACACTATGGGATTGGGACAGAGTTAGTATTGGGTATAGACTCACAATATACTGTTTATCACAGACGCTGACATGAGTTATCAGATACAGCGATTGAAGGTCGTGATGTTTCCACACATGTGGGACACGAGTTTGTACGAGCCGAGGACTATTGCTTCTCATGGAATAAGGTCTTTCACTGTCTCCAGTAATAATTCGAATTAGTAGGTAATTATAGAATCCTTTTACTCTTAGTCAGGCACTTTGGAGTGCAGTAGTGAGAATACTCAATCTTTCATAATTCTTACCGCAGGGTCCTCACTCTGAGGCCAAACGTTTGGTGCCACGAGCTGATGTATGGCAACAACGCAGCAGTTTTTCTTTTGAACTCTGCCTCTAGATATAATGTGGAGGTATTCAGCATCACTATTTTATTGTGCACATTCTACATGGGCGACTCCCACTTCAAACAGTTCTTTAGAGTACAGTTTTTAACAAGGCAGTAGAGGTAATTCACTGGGTCCTCTTAGCATGTTCATCATGAATATTCAATTTCCATTTCATTATCGTTCAAAACAAGGCTTGGCATGTCGTTATTGGATTCTTTCTGATTCCTTCTTTGCTCTGTTGGTTCTTATACTATTTTTTTCACTGTTTTTTCCTGATATAGAGGAATTAATTATCATCCTCTGAATGATTGTGAATATATTAAGTCGCATATTATTTCTTTCTTTCTTTTCTGTAATGAGTTGTATTTGTAGCAACCTGTCCGGATGAAGGTACATTAATGAGCTTTGTTTCATGTATAATTGGATTGATTATATATATGTTTATCCTATAGATTTCCCCTGACGAAGGGTGAGAGCACTCCCGAAATGCATTGGGAATGAATGTCCACTTCTAAATGCATCATTTTTGATTTGACAATCAAGAAGCATATTTGTTGAAGATGTCGTCTTTTCAATAAAGCAAATTGAAAACTCACCTTTGGATACAGTCATCATCATTTTTTGAAAATATTGCAAGATTTCTGTTGATAGATAACATTTTTGTGTTTTCATATGTTGGCTTTAGTAAAAGGTTTCTGATTAAGATTTAGCTAACACACTCATCATTTGAGTTTTTAAGGTAGTGCACCATCTGTCTAAGACTTGGGTCCTAGTTGTGCTTTTTCATTTTTGAATAAGTGGTTAGGGTGAAACCACTTCAGAAGGTGCACACCAATCTTAATAATTTAATGATTCATTGTACTATCGTGTATATAGTAGAGAAAAAGAATGCATCATCGCTATTCACTTGCACACTTTTAGGAAGTTGGCATTCTCTTGTCCTACACAATGTGTGCCTCTGCCAGTGTCCTGGGTCACATGACAGTGATTGGATCTGCTGTTCGGCTTTGTGTATTCCTCCCTGACAGTGACACAAAAGATTAGCTGTGGGCAGGATGGGTTATCCTACCAGGATGATTGGGGCGGTGCTGTTCTCTGCCCCACTTATACTTCAAAGGGCTTGCCTCCAGCACACACAAAGGAACCTGACATTAGCCTTTTGTCACCCCAGACTTTTTGGAGCAGTAACAGGGGAAGATGAGAACTTTGCAGAAACAATACGTGATTAGGACAAGGTGTTCCACCCTCACACAAAGGCTGGCACCAGGTATAAATATTTGACCCTCAGAACAACTTTTCAGTACACTCCTGGACCTGTGGACATTACAGAAGAAAGACTGTACTGATACCTGCAGACTGTCTTGCTGTTTGTGAAGGAAGACTGGGCCTGCTTACCTGCATCCTAGGTTAATCTGAGTGACTCCAAAGGTCAGTTGGCTGACCTTGTGTTTGATCTACAGGGATAGAACAAGCTCCAGAGGCCTCCCTGCAGCTGTCCCGGTATCCTGCTGCAACTGGACATGCCTGAGCCCTGCTACTGGCCTCTACATGGAATGAGTACTGCTGCACAAGAGGTGCCCCGTAGGTCCAGGACCCTTGACTGGCATCAGAGTGTACTCCTCCCTGCCTAACTGGGGATTTCATCTGAACCAACACAGCACAATGCAACTGGATGCAGGACCTTGCATTGCAGCTCCTGATCTTATTGGAACCAAAGGAGCCCAATGCAGCTTGACGCAGGACTTCACATCGCAGCCCTCGCAAACCCTCATCAGAACCAATGCATCTCAACGCAAAACCTTGCATTAAAGACATAAGGTACAAACCTCAGTGGGACTAACCTGGTCCTTGTATCCAGCCCGCGCTGCTTTGTGGTCGGCTTAACATAGGACTTTTTCCAGGTCCACTGCTACTAGAGAACCGCAGTTGGCACTTTCTGCTTCTAAAATATATTTTTACCTACAGCTTTGACATTACATATCTCCGTTTCTACGCATTTGATTTTGGTATCATTTTATTTCTTTAAAATGTCTAAATTGGGTTGGGATTGTTCTTGTGTTGTGTTTTCACTTTATTACTATTTGTGTGCTGCATTAATACTTTACACACTGCCTATAAGTTAGGCTTGGCTGCTTTTGTGCCAAGCTACCAGAGGGTCAAGCACAGGTTAATTTAGTGACTTTCGTGGTTAACCCTGACAAGGATTGTGGTTGTTGCCTCAGTGAGGCTTTCAATCCTCCACCCCAAAGAATAACCTAATTTCTCACACCCGATCACAACAGAAGGAAAAACAGAAGGGAAGGTGAAGGCAGGGCAGAAGTTGCAGATGTCTTGTGGAGCTGGAATAAATGGAACAGCATGGACAGGACACCTCACAGTGGGGTATAAGAGGGTGCCTGGTGAACAGGGAGGCTTGGGATGTCAGACGGCAGGGCTCCTGGGAAGGAGGCAGCTGACAATGAAGTGAACACAACACCTGCCACCCAGCCAGAGGACCGCACAGCTCAGAAGGGATGATTGGTAACAGGATTAAGCCTCGAAACTGCTAAGAAATCTACCCAGCGAAGTTTTAAAAGCTGATTATGTGCATAGTGTGTTTTGTTTCATAAGATGCGAAGTGTGGCTGCCAAGGAGTAGATGAATCAATAACTATGTCAAATGCTTAACAAAGGGTTGCAGAATTTTTTTTATCTAAACAGCAACTTATGCATGATCTTTTAAATAACACGTGGGAGGATCCCTTTAGGGCAGTGTTAAACTCTAAGTATGGCCTGGGTGCCACTTGCGGAATTTCTGAGCTTTACATTCAGCCTCCTGGTGAACAGCAGCACTGGACTGCTGTTAACTTGAGAGAGCACAAGATTCAGGAAGATGTTAACCAAATAGTCAGGCATTTCTTTACATGCTAACTGAAGTAAATGAAAAGAAGCAAATAAAGTGTCCTGCACCACTTAACTTTAGGAGCACATTGATTTTTAACCCCTTTGCCGCGGCAGGAATTCCGCCGCGGTGCTGGGGGTGTTTGGGGGCAGGTGCGGTGGCGCTGTGCTCGTGACGGAACCACTCCGTCACGAGCCACGGTTGAGCTGTGCTCATGACGGAGTGGTTCCGTCACGTCTCCGCCCACTGCGCTAATCGCCCGCACAGGCGGGGAATTAGCGCCGCGTGGGCGGAGCGGCCGCCAACGGCCGCAGCATGACGGAACCACTCCGTCATGAGCACAGCACAACCGTGGCTCATGACGGAGTGGTTCCGTCATGAGCGGGAAAGGGGTTAAATACATCTTGCAACAAACATGTAAAGTTGTAATAGGAGGGCATGTGAAGGAGATCTGGGATCAGCGAGTGCAGCCTTCCTGGGCCCCGCTCAGTGAACTCACCTAGATCAGCAGCTGCCGCTTCAATTCCCAAAAAGGGGATTGCTCAGGATCTCCAGATCCTCTGAGCCTGCAGGTGCGGGTAAGGCTGAATTCAGGCCAATCAGCCCCAAGGGGAACTCGCTGTCTGAAATAGTGCATCCGCGCTGGAGCACTTTTCACCTTATGAATAGAGGTGGGAGGTAAACTCTTCTATACTGGTGGAGTTTTGTCAGTCCGTGGTCCACTTGGAGTGTGGAGTTCAGTAAAAATTTCAACAATTGTTGTGTGGCGGAGTTTACCACCCACCCCTATTATGATGGGACAACAGCGTGTGCTTTTTCACTTCCTTGCAGTGGTCGCTGATCAACGGCTCTATTTCTGCAGGGATTGGTAGCCTGGGATGAACATAAAGATGTAATTTTTCTGCTAGAAACATGACTATCATGTATGTGTTTAATCATGCATTTAGCACCTACATGACACACTTGTCTACAAGGCACTTCATCACAAAAACTGATACAAATATCATCCTTTGCTCACCGCACATTCCCCCGTCTCATACCCACCTGTCATTTATTTCTAGTTTAATTTCGGATGGAGGTTGCAGAGAGTGCATCTGTGACACTGCTGAAGAGCCACTACTGGGAAAGGCTTATATGCTCTTGAGTAAATCCAAGCCCGATGAAACTATGTCTGACATGCATCGCCTTTACAATTGGGGTATAAAATAGTGAAAAAGGACTGTAGGCTCAAGTTCGTCCTCTGCGCAAACAGAAGTGGCAGACATCTTATAGCAGTGATGCTATTTGGGCTTTTAAGCATTATTTGTTAGGAGTCATTTATTGACTGTATATAGTATTAAAGATGACGGCCTAATTTTGGTCACTGCCAATGAAGAACCATTGGGTATAAAGTAGGAGTGGGTGGAATTTGCGTAGTCGCGCTACACAAAACTCTGCGAAACGGTAAAAAATCTCCGCGAGCATGCAGAACGCGCGGAATTGCTTGTTCAGCCCTTTCCCAATGCTTTTTTCCTGTTCGCGAATGCTGTTTGCGTGCTTAGGGGGAATTATCTTGTGAACACGCATTTTGAAAGCGTGAACAAGCGAAAAATTCCACGAAGCCACGGATTGCGAGAATTTTGACAATTCCGCATTCTCCGCGGAACGTGAAATTACCCGACTTCCGCAAATTCCACAAGCAGAACGGAATTTACCGCCCAGGCCTAGTATAAAGGAGAGCTAGAGCTGAATATTATACAAATTAGATTTGTGTGATGTGCCCTTTTCATTTCTGGAGCAAATTTGCATGTGTTTTTCAACCTGGATAGCTTCCTGTCAGCCGGTGCCCACAGTGCAGTTCTTTCCGAATGGTGCAGGGCGTACAGTTGTTTATACTAAGAAATGCACTGAATGGCTGTGGTATGGAATTTTCGAAGGATGGACAGTTTGGCCCTATATAACTGAATACCGAATTACATGGCGTGTGACGTACATCTACATTTTTATCACCCTGTTCAACGCACAGAGGAAGCTTCTGTATTAAATGGTTTTCCCTGTAATGGTGAGTGACTGGAAAGGGGCCGGTGGCACCATTGTCGGGCCCCTCCCCATGGTGCCTCCAGCTTGTAGCACCTTGTATTCTACCTTTAGGAGGTGCCAGACTGTCTGTGAGACAAGGTGGTCAGACTAGCTGCAGCAGGATGCCACTGTCCACTCAACAGGTAATCGCAGGGAGGGGAACACAATGAATGGGTCTGATTACACACCTGTCGGGTGGGTATGAGAGATGACCAGCTGCTGCTAGTACATCCGGACCCTGGAACCATCTGACCTGCCAGTGGGAAAAGCAAACATATTCTGCGGCTACTTCTGACTAAAGGTTATCTTTTTTATAGCATTTCAACCCAGACTGGTGTGATTTTTGGCAGAAAAACAAAATCAACGTGATTATTTGGGGTGGGAGGAACTCCGTAAAATCTTGTGGAGTTTTTATGTAACTCCTCAGAATTTTGTGGAGTAAAATTCCAAGAATTCCACCCACCCCTATTTATGAACAGAGTCAGAGTGGACTCTTGAGACTCAGACTGCTAATTGGGCATACCCTGGATGTTGCCAATACTTAATGATAAATAACCACTATTGCTAAAGTGAGGAAGAAGTGGAACAGGGAACAGCCAAGGAAACACTAGAGTCCAAAACTTAGGGGGATTGTGAATTTCTTTGTAATTGTCATATTTTTCTTGTGTGTCAGTAAGTGAAGAAATAAAATACTTCTCTTTTTTCATAAAAGTGAGTATTTGGCAGAACAATGATGTATTGCTGCTTCTGCATTCATTTTGAGTTGTGAGCCTGTATTCACTTCTTTGTATCTACAACCCCCTCGCCCCCCCCATCCCATGGGGAACCTTGGACTGTTCAACCACATTACTACTGAGAGTCAAGTGTAGCAGGGGTACTTGGCCCAGTTGCTCAGAATCCATAGTAGGTCAGGCTGGGACATTAGGAGCAAAAGGCCTCAACCCCACGGTTGGGCCCAGTAACCCCTGCTTGCCCCGTGGGCATCTGAAAGGGGTTCTAACAAACTATATTTCATTAACATGCAGAAGTGTTTCACTTTAGTACTTCAGATTATATCAGTGGAATCAGAAGAATTTTTTTTAAACAGATAGTTTTCAAAAATGAACATAGACATGTTCATGCCTCCTCCTACACTGACATCAATGCCAGTAGTGAACTATGAAGCAAGTCAGTGGTCATGTAGACCACTTTGGGTCGCCAGGGTTGTTATTTTACATGGACAACATTATAATTTATTAAAGCAAACACACAAGAGGGTTGTGTACAGCACACACCCTGAACTGATGAATTGTATTATGCTCTTACATGTTATATTGAAGAAAGAGGAGTCAAAGTGAACTAAACAATTGCCTACGATCACATAATTTGGTCAAGTGTGGAAGCTGAGATTTAGCTAAGGGTTTTCTGATTTCATATTGTGCGTTCATATTTCATTCCAATTCATTAATCAAGGTACTTCCTTTTTGCACCAAATTCTCTCAAGTAGAAAGCAGAAAATGGTTGCCCCAAGGTGCAGTAAAGGTATAGCGATTCAGATAAACAATAACGCAGTACTATCAAATCAGTGATCATTCCAGAGATAAGATGGTTCATTTAGAGGGCAGTATGGAATGAAACCCTTAAAATAACTCCATGATTCACTGTCCACACCATGTGCATGCTTTGCTTCCCTTATGCCTGCCTTACACCCCCTCCAAAGCCGCAGTTCCACCTAAATGGCTTCAATGCTGGCCTCCAGCACATCACAGACCATACTTTTCGGTACATGGGAAAATGTTTGCAAGTACCCATGCTGTAGGGAATACCAGCTGAGGCAGATTGGCAAGAATGGCCGGGGTAAGGTTGTGTGTACTTGACCATGTTTCTGCCGAGTCACCTAGGGTTTGAACTTTAGGCTTTTTCGGTGAGGCTGTGTGTGAGCCTAAATGTGCCTGACTTGTGGGAATATTCATTAAAGAAACAATCATTGGGTGGGGCACACTTGCCACAACGTCCCATATGATATCGGCTGCTAGTGCCTTCACATGGTCACTGGTGAAGAGCTGATATCACACAGTGTGCACACAGTGAGCTGGAAATCTACAAAGCTCATTGTGTGGGGGCTCTGCGCATACACAGACCAGCAGGTTTTATAACCTCTTGAGGGGGTTAGTGCAGACTCAAAACCGTTTGCAGTTTGTTTTGGGAGTGGGATGGGAACATGTGCAGACCGTGCTGGGCTTTACACCCTCCTCTCCCTCTCGCCTTGCCACGCCCACATCATCGACGGTTGGCCACGGGATCACGGTCTTATCACAGTTTGTGTGCTCATCCCTGGCGCAGGACGCACAAAGGGGCACCATGGGTTTTACATTTTATTCCAGTGCATGTGTGCACTTTCACAGTAGGGGTGGACGAAATTGTCTAGCTTTTTCGTAACATACTACACTTATAATGCCTATGAGAAAAATGGGCTCCATGTGTGCTACGCGTGGGTAGTTATTTGTATGAAAATCAGGACGTGCATGATGATTTTCTTTGCGAGGTTCTGTTAGCATACATACCAACAAACCAGATTCAGACGAGAGACTCACGATTTTTTAGGCCCACGATTTTTTAGGCTTACAATTGTCTTTGCTTCAATATCCTTTATGAGGAAAATAAAGTACTCCGATTTTTTTTCAAAATCTCCTTCTTTGTAGTTTCAAAATGTTGGCATGTATAATTTTTAACATCTGTTTAGTTGCATAAAAAAATGATCTTGCTTACATTTCACTTGAGAAAGTCCTCTTTCCTGTGCAGTAAGTCGCGTGGTAAAAGTTGCTGGAGAAGCGCATCCGGCAAACATCCGGTTTCACGGTTCCTGTGAGCACTGCTGATCGCACCATCTCTCCTGTGAGAGAAATGCATTTGGTTGGAATAACCGTAAGGAGAATAGGAAATGACGCGAGGTACAGTAGGCCAATAACCAGTATCTGATCAAAGCTTGGCCTTTCTTAATAAAAATTACATCCAAGACAACTTTTAATCTGTGTAAACATATTCGTCATAGTACATGAAGGAGGCTGATTCATTCAGCTACAGAATTTTTTGCTAAACCTTGAGGATGTGTTATCAATGTTTACACGTCATAACACTCAAGACAAGGGGTGGCGCTATCTTGTTGGGCACCCATGGGTAGGCAGCCATCAATGTTCTTTTGGCAATTAATCTGTGGACTCTCTTTAAAAATCTATATCGCAAGTGTCTATGACTGTACATTTACCGACGTCTTTTCATACTCTTTTTACAAATTATTTACATTTTAGATCGCCACGAGTTCCACAGTGTCCATCCCACAATCACTCATACATAGCATTAGCATTGGTCAAAACATGGGCTCATGATCGTCTGTAAAGGTGAAATCAGATACAAACCCTTAATCAGCAATCACCCAAATACAAATTTAGTTAAATGACATCATAGATTAACAAATACAAAGGGCTTCAATTTCAAACGTTTTAAAAGGTGTAAATTTGATTTGTGATTAGAAAAAGTGCAATTTATGCACACCTAATTTAGACAGATCCAAATAGACAGAAATGCACTTTGCTCCTTGCGTAAATCATTATTTTTAGAAATCTTTCTGGATCAGGCCCACAATATGTAAACCAAATGAATTAATTGTTCTGTGATTTTTCTCTTATTGTTTTCTTTGTCCCTGGTTCCAAGTGGGCCAGTAAATTCCTATCTTTGTGCAACTTGATTACACAGAAATCGAAATTCTGAGTTCTGTGGTAAACCCCACACCCACGCATTTCCCCCCTGATGAATTTTAATGGGTCAGGCAAATACATGCGGTAAATTCCAATATATGCAGAGTTTTGCAAAGGAAAACACCAAATTCCACAAGCAATTCCTCATTTTCAAATGAAAACCCAAAGTAGAAGGTATTTTCTGCACCCAGTAAATATGGCACCCCACTGTATTGGTATTTATCCTATGCGGTAAATGCCTCGTCTTTCGCAGCCTTCTTGTTGGAGAACAAAATAATGTAACAGTGGAACTAAACACATGATTAAGTCACCTGTGTAAAATGTTAGGAACTCAGAAGCTGTTTAAAGCATTTAAGCTCGGAGCACGCTAGCTATCGTGAATAATCTTACTGCTGCCTTGCAAAATAGTCACACCTTCTAACCCCGTGTTTGATGGGTTAAGATGTACTTATTCAAAATGTTTTTGATGGCTTGCATCATGGTTGTTTCAACTTTCTGGAGATTTTACAACCGGATGCGATTTTACAGCGCTCTCCTTTTTAATGACAAGGCCTTTGGTTCCTGAATAATAATGCTACTTTGTAATCCCAGGTGATGGGTAAACATGCATTAGAATCAAATGAAAATAAATACATCCTATTGTAAATTATAGGATGTGAAAAATGGATTGCCTACTGCAACTCACAATAAAATGTTTTTGGTGGCAGTGAGTGGCAGGAGCGCAGGGGAAAAGACTATAGTGGGTTACTTTGTCACACTGGTAAATAATGTACATACATTATAATGTTGGGCAGGTTTCTTGAGTCAATGCGCAGCAGCCATCACTGTATGACGCTTTTAGGAAAAATATTAAATGAATGTATATTTCTTTTATCGAGCTGTACGTTTGTTCTCTAAATCGTGTAGTCTAGAACGGACTCAAACTGTGTGACACCTACTTGGTCAACGGGCTAACGCCACGCTCTAGGGCAAGGGGTGGAGTGGAATGAGCTGTTTCTGGTTTCCGCTCCCTTGAGCTGAAGGGCACATAAATTGTTGATGGAAACCCACTTGAAACAATGATACGAGAAATAGATGAGAGTTTGAGGGGGGTGGGAGGGAGGCGAGAAGGGAAATACTTTGCTGTTAGACTTCGGTCCCTGATTTAATAAGACCATCAAAGAGCTTCGCTTGAAGGAAATGATGGAGACCTTCCCTTGAACTGCCAGCTCCGTCTTTTCGGGCTTTCGGGGTTGCTTACCTAGTCTGTTCACCCTCAATTAGAAGGCAATTCATTTCGCGCTGCTGTCGCTGTTCTGGGAGGGCTCTTAGCAGCAGCCGAAGCCGACAGAACAGAGATTGTAGCCGAATGATACTCCCAGGCGTATTTTTTAAACGCAAGTGTGTGTGTGCGAAAGGAGGAGAATAGAAGGATGCAGAAGAGGTACACAAGAGAAGGGGTGTGGGCACCTTTACACTGTTCTTCATTTAGTGCGTATAAACTGATAGGCAGCACTGAAAGTGTGGGGTTTTATCTCTTGTATTCAACCTTCTCCAAAAACATCGAAAACGGACCCTTAGGGATCTTTTGTACGAAAAACCCACTTCCATAATCAAAAGATGAATACATAGAACGGCAGTAGGTAGAAAAGAGCCCATGTCTATGTGATCTACACACCATAAACTACAAAAAGGCGGGTGTACGTTTGTGTAGTGCTGTGCAGTTCTTCGGCTGTATGTAGTCTGTATACCATCACAAACACGTCCTGAAGCCAGCTTTCTGTTTAAAATAATTAAAAAATGTACTATGTAAATTGTGAATACATCATGCATGAGAAGAATAATTGCAACTAATTGAGTTTGTTGCTTCAATAAAGGTATCAATTTGAACCTTTTAGGAAGGAATGATTGTATCTTTCATTTGGACAAGAATAAATACACAACAAGCATTGGCGCTCTGCAATTAGGGCTGGAACAAGGATGACTTTGCAAAGGCCCCTTTCCCTCGCATATAACTTCGGCCCTATTTCCCCAAACCGAACCAGTGCTTTCAGCACAAAAACTCAGCAGCCTTATTTGCATTTTGCAAAATTTGGAAAAGTGTGTTCGAGATGAGCACACATACAGCGGTTCCATATTGTGTGTTTATAGTATGAGCAGGCGTCTCGTTTGGTGGGAGCTCACTCCCTTTAGATTGTGCGGCCTCATCACCTTTTCTTACTGTTCACTCACACTCTGGTAAGAAGGAATGGGTCTGCGGGCCTTGCACCCGCAGCTCACCCCACAGAGGGGTGTAATGAAGGAAACGGGAGCTGCTGCCCTTCATTTATATTTCTTCTAACTTATCTCATAGAGGGGGGAAGGTGTTGTGCACTTGCCTTCAAGGATCTACTTGCATTCGACTGGCCTTCATTCCACTCCCGAGGGGGCTCTGGAGTGGTTGGAGCAGGCAAATCAGATGGTTTCTTTCTCTCACACACTCATCCTCCAAGGTTCTGCGCTTTAAGTCTTGACACTTCTGCCTATCTTCCTATCTGCCTATCTTCCCTATTACCACACTAGTTCTAGAGCCCACTCGGTCTATGCCATTGGCTCCCACTCCTACTCATTTTCTGTTCTCTGGACTCCTCCCACTTCTAACTACCCAGGTAATGTCTTTTATATTCTCCATTGTCTCCTACCTGGACCACTTTTGTACACGGCCTTTTTGACACTACATCATCCACAAAATAATATACGCCATACAAGCAAGCGACAAAAGAATGGTAAGCACAGTTAGATTTTACCTAAAGTTTTGGAGAAGCTTCTCCCTTACCTCTGGTGCCTGGGGTTATCATGTGGAGTTTGGGTCCAGCGCTCCCCTGCCTTCTTTCTGATTAGGTGATTACAAAGGTCACCATGCACCATCCGTGCAAAATAAAACACAACCAGGAAGCCCAAAGTTTAACTTGCATTTGATGCAAAATAGCAAGAAGCAGAGCTAATTAATTATAAGACAATTGCCATGTCAATTGCTCAAAGCTGTCACCAGAAAGGTGTTTGTTGGAGCCTAATGCTAAATTACTTAAATACTAAGACAGTTTATATAAGATTTCTCTAAGTACATGTGTATGGAATCTATTCATTTGTGTTAAAAAACAATTCACAAACAAGTGAACTGAATTCTTGTTTGGTAACCAGAATCTTCCAAAAGTAACCCTCGCTCAGAAAAGAAATTGCATAGAAAAAGCATACAGAGTCCATTGAGTAAAGATTGGACTATTTCAAGATGCCGATCAAAGCATCTGCTGAAGTAAGAGATCAGTTTAAATACCCAAGATGCCTCCCGCCATACCAGTTCTCTTGAAAAGACGTTGTCGGATTTCATACTCTTGACGTCACTTCCATTCTTCTACTTGTGTGCCACTCATTTCAATAGGCTCTGTCCACAGCACAGGACTAGTTAGGAGCTTTCAGCCATCACAATCCTTTATTCACCATCTGCCCCTATTCATTCTTATCACCATCCCATTTGAAACTATATTATTGTCATAGACAATCATGCCAGTAGCTCAGGTTTACTAGGAAGTATCTTATGAAAATATTTTACTAATTGGGCTGCTTGAACCAACTCAGCTGGCTCACAAGAATGCACCCAAATTCATATCATTTCCAAACAATTAAATATAGCATTTATTTCTTGACAGTTAGGGAATCTAAGATTGTATTTCCTTAGTATTTAATCTCAGAAGGTACCACAACTTGAGAAGAAGGGTTAGGCAGACAAGGACCCACTTTGACTGGTTTTACCAAAGATAATTGGCATACCAAATGAATTGTCTAAGTAAGTGGCAATGCCAAGTTGACTGTAAAAGGATTGATGATTTTAGTAATCGACAATGGTCCTAAAACTGGGCTGTAGTTTACGTCTTCTATGTAAATTAAGAAATTTCGAACTAACCACACTGCATCACCTCTTTGATCTGTTGAAGCAGGATGTGCTGCAAAGTTCTTGCATCTGTTTTTACACTATTTCGATTCTCCTTCACTATTTGCTGTATTGCTTGAATTTCTTTTAACTGATACTGCTAGGTTGGTGACTGGATACTCTTGGACCTGATTTTTGGAAGTAATCGAGGATGACAAATTTAATGAATAAAGAAAGGATTAACTTTAGTAGATCAGTGTACTGATATATTATGACTGAATTCTTCTAACCAGAGATGTTTGACCCAAGATTCTTGCTTTTGTATGAAACATCTTAAATATGTTTCCAAATCTTGATTGACCCTCTCTGGTCATCAGTCCCTGGATGGAATGCTGACGATAACCATAGTTCTAATCCCAATTCTATACAGAGAGCCTTCCAAAACCTTATAACAAATTGTGATTCTCAATCTGAAATAATTACATGTGGTAATCCATGCAGTTTCAAAATATTTTCTAAAAATAGATTACTTGGGGGTTCTTGCCTTGCCACGGACTGCTGTTTGCCGCCTGGTTTACGGGATAGCTCTGCTCTCGTCCAAGTGCTGCTTTGCCGCCGGAGCCCTTAGCCCACCTCCCGCCGACTCGCTGGAACCACCACCTTGCTGGCGAGGTTGCCGAGTGGAGTGAGGGCGGAGGACTTCATCTCCCAGCTGCCCCTGCGGCTACACGCATCATTCTGCAGCGCCAGGAGGCGCTTAAAAACGTTGTAGGCCCCTGCTGAGTGGGGTTCTTGCCTTGCCACGGACTGCTGTTTGCCGCCTGGTTTACGGGATAGCGCTGCTCTCCCCAAGTGCTGCTTTGCCGCCGGAGCCCTTAGTCCACCTCCCGCCGACTCGCTGGAACCACCACCTTGCTGGCGAGGTTGCCGAGTGGAGTGAGGGCGGAGGACTTCATCTCCCAGCTGCCCCTGCGGCTACACCCATCATTCTGCAGCGCCAGGAGGTGCTTAAAAACGTTGTAGGCCCCTGCTGAGTGGGGTTCTTGCCTTGCCACGGACTGCTGTTTGCCGCCTGGTTTACGGGATAGCGCTGCTCTCCCCAAGTGCTGCTTTGTCGCCGGAGCCCTTAGCCCACCTCCCGCCGACTCGCTGGAACCACCACCTTGCTGGTGAGGTTGCCGAGTGGAGTGAGGGCGGAGGACTTCATCTCCCAGCTGCCCCTGCGGCTACACGCATCATTCTGCAGTGCCAGGAGGTGCTTAAAAACGTTGTAAGCCCCGCACAGGATTAGTTAGGAGCTTTCAGCCATCACAATCCTTTGTTCACCATCTGCCCCTATTCATTCTTATCACCATCCCATTTGAAACTATATTATTGTCATAGACAATCATGCCAGTAGCTCAGGTTTACTAGGAAGTATCTTATGAAAATATTTTACTAATTGGGCTGCTTGAACCAACTCAGCTGGCTCACAAGAATGCACCCAAATTCATATCATTTCCAAACAATTAAATATAGCATTTATTTCTTGACAGTTAGGGAATCTAAGATTGTATTTCCTTAGTATTTAATCTCAGAAGGTACCACAACTTGAGAAGAAGGGTTAGGCAGACAAGGACCCACTTTGACTGGTTTTACCAAAGATAATTGGCATACCAAATGAATTGTCTAAGTAAGTGGCAATGCCAAGTTGACTGTAAAAGGATGGATGATTTTAGTAATCGACAATGGTCCTAAAACTGGGCTGTAGTTTACGTCTTCTATGTAAATTAAGAAATTTCGAACTAACCACACTGCATCACCTCTTTGATCTGTTGAAGCAGGATGTGCTGCAAAGTTCTTGCATCTGTTTTTACACTATTTCGATTCTCCTTCACTATTTGCTGTATTGCTTGAATTTCTTTTAACTGATACTGCTAGGTTGGTGACTGGATACTCTTGGACCTGATTTTTGGAAGTAATCGAGGATGACAAATTTAATGAATAAAGAAAGGAGTAACTTTAGTAGATCAGTGTACTGATATATTATGACTGAATTCTTCTAACCAGAGATGTTTGACCCAAGATTCTTGCTTTTGTATGAAACATCTTAAATATGTTTCCAAATCTTGATTGACCCTCTCTGGTCATCAGTCCCTGGATGGAATGCTGACGATAACCATAGTTCTAATCCCAATTCTTTACAGAGAGCCTTCCAAAACCTTATAACAAATTGTGATTCTCAATCTGAAATAATTACATGTGGTAATCCATGCAGTTTCAAAATATTTTGTAAAAATAGATTACTTGGGGGTTCTTGCCTTGCCACGGACTGCTGTTTGCCGCCTGGTTTACGGGATAGCTCTGCTCTCGTCCAAGTGCTGCTTTGCCGCCGGAGCCCTTAGCCCACCTCCCGCCGACTCGCTGGAACCACCACCTTGCTGGCGAGGTTGCCGAGTGGAGTGAGGGCGGAGGACTTCATCTCCCAGCTGCCCCTGCGGCTACACGCATCATTCTGCAGCGCCAGGAGGCGCTTAAAAACGTTGTAGGCCCCTGCTGAGTGGGGTTCTTGCCTTGCCACGGACTGCTGTTTGCCGCCTGGTTTACGGGATAGCGCTGCTCTCCCCAAGTGCTGCTTTGCAGCCGGAGCCCTTAGCCCACCTCCCGCCGACTCGCTGGAACCACCACCTTGCTGGCGAGGTTGCCGAGTGGAGTGAGGGCGGAGGACTTCATCTCCCAGCTGCCCCTGCGGCTACACCCATCATTCTGCAGCGCCAGGAGGTGCTTAAAAACGTTGTAGGCCCCTGCTGAGTGGGGTTCTTGCCTTGCCACGGACTGCTGTTTGCCGCCTGGTTTACGGGATAGCGCTGCTCTCCCCAAGTGCTGCTTTGTCGCCGGAGCCCTTAGCCCACCTCCCGCCGACTCGCTGGAACCACCACCTTGCTGGTGAGGTTGCCGAGTGGAGTGAGGGCGGAGGACTTCATCTCCCAGCTGCCCCTGCGGCTACACGCATCATTCTGCAGTGCCAGGAGGTGCTTAAAAACGTTGTAAGCCCCGCCTCGCGGGACGCCGTGCTAAGCCCGGGCAAAGGGCGGGCCCTCTTAGGCCCTCAGAGGCCGAGTGAGGCCGGGCAGGGCCCATTCATTTTCATTCTGTTTTCATTTGTATTCCTTGATATTATTGTTTGTCATGGCCCAGAGTCCCGACAAAGTCATCCTTGAAAAGCCGGGGGGGTTGATAAATGGCTCTCTTGATAAATACTTTACAAGGGTCCTCCCGGACGAAGACAGGGAAAACATACTGGCAGAGCGCAGGGCAGAGCGTCGACGCTCAGTTGAAAGTTTGAAATACAGGGCTCCCATAGATCTCATGCTCCACGCCCTTTCCCATGATGGAGGTAGCCCTAGTGGTAAAGAAGACTTTCTTTCTCAGGAGAGTGTCCCACTTTTGCTGCGAGATTGTACTCCCATACCTTGTGTTCCCATTGACCAGGACATAAGTGACACTCCTCTTCACAGTCCTATCAGTACAGCTGTCGACCTGACCACCCAGACCCCTATCCGTGGCAAACTGGCTAGGAAGAAGCCGAAGAAACCAGTGACGGTTAAGATTCATGGTCCACCACCAAGTAAAAGAAGATCAGTCATTTCGACTTTGGTAAGCACACAAAGCCGGCTGCTAGAACTGTTCCGGCGACAGCGGCCGTATCAGCAATTTTGCCAAATTTGGCACTCCCCCCATCATCTGCACACCTTGAAACAGATGCTAACATCACTGAGTCATCCCCTATCCTTGTTGAATCGCTGCTGAAGGCAGCACCCTCGACTGCTTCACAAGATAATATGGGACATCTAATTAGGTCTTTCATTCTGCCCATTATTGAGAGTTTGAAGAGGGTGGAGAAAAGACTTGCGGACATAGAGTCCGTTATAAGCAGCAAGGATGATTCGGTCAGGGCTCAGGTGAGTGTGGCTGTGCCACTCACTCCCATGGCCACACTACCTATCAATAATGCCCCTAAAGTAACATCCCAATCTACCAAAGCTACATTACAGCCTTCTAGTCAGGCAGATTCTAACCAACAAAGGTTACTGCCCCATAAGCATGTAAATAAACCGGCTGGTAATCCTGCTACTGAAGTCTCGAGGGGAAGGGCAAAGGCACCCACAGGGAACACGCGGGAAGAGTGGGGAAGCAATAGACACACCAGGGCTTTAGCGAATAAAGGGCCACAAGTAGAACTACCCCCGGAAGCTGTGCCCTTTGTGGTTGTTCTGACGGGGGTGCCCACATTGGCAGACAACAAGAGGGAAGGGTTCGCCCAGTTGAAAAATAAAATCATGCACTGGCTCAGTATATACAGACCAATCATAAAGAACATCAATGGTGAGATAGTGCACGTTAGGCGACTCCCTTGGCTGGGTGGCAGATGCAAAGATATCGAGGGAGACTTAGTTGTAGTTAATTTCAGAGATCCTCGCGCGGTTGACTATATACTAAATTGGCCTACGGGAAATGGTAATAACTGCATCATCCCCCGTGCCTTGACATATTTTTATCCTATATCCCTGGTGTTCCCCCTAACCCATACAAGTGGACAGGCTCCCACTCATACAAACCTCTTAATATCATACAACACTAGGCAACCGGCACATGGACAATACACAGCACCCGCTGTTGATCCCTTTGGGTGGAAAATCGTACCTCCTAGATTTAACAGAAATACCAACAGGAGAATGGATCATTTGAGACCCTCTACACCCCTGGAGACAGTGAACAGGTTTGATGTGTTCACTGGTATGGATGATTGCGACTGAAGATTACAGTCTACGCTGGGCATGTGGGGCCGATTATGCGCCGCTAGCCCAGTGGGCAGTGATTATGAGGTCCTTATGGAGGCCATCAGCCCCGATAATGGGAAAGTGGCTCCTATAGCAGCCAATAGTTCTGATAATAGCGGGACCACAACCACCACACAATTATTGTTTTTGGGGTGCAATGGTGACAGTAGTTTATCCCCAAAATCAATAGGCCCATTAGAAGTTACCATCGAGCCTATCCCATGTGTGCTGGGTGGGAATAAGGGGGTTATCCCTGACTTGTCCGCCACAGGTTATAAGGTTATCCATTTGGTATCTTGGAATGTGGCTGGGTTGCAAAAAAAGATGGCTTTTCCAGAATGGAATGCGTTTATCGAGAAGTTCGATGTATGCATGTTCCAAGAAATCTGGAGTTTGCTCCCAGTACACAAATCCGGTTATGCAACCTTTTTCTTGCCCGCACTAAGTTGTGGGAAGGGCAGACCAGCAGGAGGCCTACATGTCTGGGTAAAAATTGAACTGAATTGGGATGTTACCACCCACGAATCAGCGAGTAGGGATATCCAACACCTTTCATTCGCAGGGCAAAACAAGGGCAGTAGGATAGATTTATTTAATATCTATTCTAGAGGGACCCCGGGGGATTCAACCTCATGTACATTAGTGACCTTAGAACAGGCACTAGCCAACTGCCCTCCAACCTCTAAAATTATCGTGGGAGGGGACTTTAACTGTACATTCGAACCCCCCAGTGGGGATGATCCCTTGGGCATAGAGGAGGAGAATTCTAGATGGTCCATTCCAGCCCTGTCATTAGCCCCAATCAGAAAATGGTCAGCAAAGGCAATACAGATCAATGCCCTTACCGTGGAATTCAACTTAAGAGCGCTAAATGGCAGGACACCCTCTGACCGTGCTGGAGCGATGACCTTTAATAGGCTTAATGGCCCGTCTAGAATTGATTATATCTTATTGGATGTCACATTGTGGTGTGATCTAATAGATATGGAGGTGGTACCTTCGCAGGATAGCGACCACAACCCCTTATGTATGAAGCTAAGGTGGGGTAAACTAAAAGGATGTGTGAATAATGTCCCTTTGAGGTCAACCAACGAGGTCGTCCCTTATAATGGTAATCGTAGGCTGAAATGGGATAAGGTTCAATCCCAGGAGGGTAATCTTGCGAGGATCAGGGCGCACGTAGCAGATCTGACTGTAGAGCTGTTGGATCTTGAACTGGGAAAAGGTAGTGCCCAGGGGCCGTCCTTCGCCTTGGCTTATAAAAACGTAATAGAGAAAGTAGGACAATACTTTTTAATCCAGGGTAAAAGTGGTAGAGTGAATAATAAACTGCCCAAAGCCAGTAACCCTTGGTACTCGGACCAGTGTAAGGTAAAAAGGAAGGAGCTAACAGTTGCCCTGCTTAAAAAGAATCCCTCACTAGTTAGAGCGGCTAGGAAGGATTATGCGAGGGTAATGGTGTTGGCCAAACGAGAGTGGTAGGAACAACACTGACAGGATCTCAAATCTGCAGCTAACACGAAGAATGCAACGCTGTTCTGGGAACTGATTAACAAGGCTAGGCAGCGAAGCATGCCACCAATAGCTAACCACATAACAAATCAACAATGGTATTCCCACTTCTCTGCACTGTACGGCGGGATAGATGCGACACGTTCATCTCCTTCTGATCCAGATAGTAGGGCCCTATCTCCACTGGTGTTTGAGGAGCCATTTCTGGCCTCTGAGGTAGCACTGGCCATTAGACACCTGACCCCGAGGAAGGCTGCTGGCCCTGATGGGATACCGGGGGACCTCCTTTTGGAAGAACCTGTAGCCTGGGCTAAACTTATTGCCCTAATAATGAATTTGATTTCCAAGGGACACCCTGTGCCAGACTCGTGGAAGGGAGCAGAGGTGGTAACTGTGTATAAAAAGGGTGCCAGAGATGACCCTGCCAATTACAGACCGATCAGTCTGATCGACGTGATCCAGAAGGTGGCTGGCAGGGTCATTATCTCGAGGGTGGGTGTCTGGATGGAAGAGGAGCATGTCCTTTCTCATTTCCAAGCAGGGTTTCGAAAAAAGGTGGGCACGATGGACCAGGTCTTCCGCTTCTTTGCGATCTATTGGAAGTCTGTGACCATCAATAAAGGTAGCCTCTACCTGACTTTCATAAATCTCAAGACGGCGTTCGACCTGGTCCCCCGTGCAAGGCTGTGGGATATCTTAGAGAAGATGGGCTTCCCAGGGCCACTTTTGGGTTTTATTGTGAAGCTCTACGAGGGGAATTATGCGAGGATTAGATGGGGCACCCAGGGACAACTGACAGAGAGGGTGCCCATGAGGAGTGGAGTCCGCCAGGGATGTGTTATGGCGCCGACCCTGTTCTTCCTCTTTGTGAATGGAGTGGTGGACCACCTGAGAGAGGAATCGGCAGACGTGCCATCCCTGGCAGGGGAAAAAACACCTACCTTACTCTTCGCGGACGACACCATTTTGATCTCTAAAACCCCCGCAGGCCTCCAAAAGCTCTTGCACCGTTTTAGTGCGTTTTGTACCGATAGAGGTCTTACCATCAACACCTTTAAAACAAAGCTTATGGCCCTATCACCCTCCAAGAGATTTAGGAACAATCTCTCGCTTAATGGTGCACCCCTGGAGTTGGTAGATTCCTTTGACTATTTGGGTGTTAGGGTAAATAGCCGGATGAGTTGGAAAGATCACTTGGCCAAAATGTTATTAAACCATAAAAGAGTCTCAGGGGTGGTCTTGAGAGAACAGCGGGAGTCGACGAGTAAACCTGTGGCACCGACTCTCGCAATTTATGAGGGCCATGTATTGCCGGCTGCCCTATACGGATCCGAGTTGTGGGGGTTTGAGAATACATCGGAGTTAGTTACATCTGAAAACAAGTTCATGAGAGATCTGGTAGCCCTTCCAGTTTCCACCCTGCTAATCCCACTACGGTTCGATTTGGGTAAGCGCCCCCTTAAAGACTTAGTGCGCCTGCGCCCACTACTTTTTTGGGTTCGATTGAGAAGGACCCGGGAGCTTCATAACTATGCAGCAGCTCTAGATGAACTTATTCTGCTTAATACAGGTAATAAGATCAAGTGGTTGTGCAATCTGAGGCAGATGGTTGTGCAATTGGGATTGAGTGAATCATGGACGAGCCAAACACCGCCCCCCAAGTTAGTGATCAAGAAGTTGTATTGGGACTGCGTCCAGGAGGAGGCCACATGTAGAGGTGTAGGGGGTCCTCTCACTGAGCGGTTCCTGGAGTTTAAATGGACAAGGAAACTTGAACCTTTCCTTGACTTCATAGGGAAACCCCTGGATAGATCACTCTACCTAAAAGTTAGGCTCGGGACTCTTCCGGTGAACGACTTCACCTCCGGGTGGAACAACCTGGGTGGTCCAATGAAAGCTTGCCCTGGTTGTGCAGCCCCTAACGAGTCTGTGGCACATTTCCTCTTTGCCTGTCCAGCATATAGGGTTGCCAGGAAGATATGGTTAAAGCCATTATGCAAGGGGCTGGGTCTCAGATGTCACAAAATGGCCCTGCGGGTTCTTTGCACCGACACGACCTCTACTGCTATGGTGTGTGGAGTAGCTAAATACTTGGGTAGTGCATGGCAGACATGCATGAGGAGGGCCAAGTCCCTCCCCCACTCCACCTAATTGCTAGAGGGTTTCCTGGTAGGATGTTCCCATGGTTCCTGGTATCTGTTTTTATTGTATATTTTATCAATTAGAATTTGTGTAGTATGTGAGGTTGTATGTATTTAAGGATTGGCGGGTTCTTGTTTTTATCCTTTTTGTACTGTATAAATTGCATACTTTTATGATGAATTTTTTTATCGAATAAAGTATATCAACAGATTACTTGTTTCTACAACCGTTGGTATTCCTTTATGAGCAATACAATTAGATATTTTTGACAAGGAATCTACTACCAAAATGATAATGCTAGGGTTTGGGAAACACTTTAAGAGGCTGGATTAGCCTACAGGTCTTTGATGGTCTCCTCTTGCTCTATTGTAGGTTTCACAGGTTGAAATATATTGTTGTACACCCATGTTCATATTTCCCCAACAAAAGTGTCTTTTAAATAACTCTAAAGGGTTTGGCTATTCCTTTATGAACAGTTAACTAAGAGTCATAAGAATCTCAAATTGCCTTTTCTTGTAGCTCAGATCATCTTCATACCACAGTAATCCTTCTTAACAGCCTCTCTCCTCTTCTTCTGAGGCCCAGTTCTCGATTTCTTTGACAGACGAATGCTGACTTGATAGCTAATAATTCCTTTTATGTAACAGTATAATTACATTCTGCTGGTCTTCATGTTCTAGTGAAGGGTGCTTCTGGATGCATTTGCACATTAACAGAATGGTGTTGGAACAGAACGGCTCCAACTGCATATTCAAAGGCATAAATGTCTACAAAAAATGAATACTGCTTATCTGGGTGGCATAATGCATGATCAGTTTTTAATTATTTTTTTTAATAACACATTTTATTCACATTTGGTTGTGCCAATGCAAGCGACTTTGACAAAAGTATAACAATAAAATATGCTCTGTACCTTCCCAACCGCATGCCCCCCACAAACACTGCCATACTACATATTTTACATCAGTCACTTCTTCTGTGCCCTGAACAGCCACTGATGCCATCCTCCTGGAATATGAGGCCCCATAACTTTGAATCTCCTCATCCAGTGATGTACATGGTTAGTTTATAGGGTCAAGGACAATGCCTGAGTACTAGCCCCAAACCTCTCCTATTTGAAGTGCTTCTGTGGACATCCTCTGGCCTCATGATCATACACCAGTCTAAGCCTTTACGCACCCCTCCGCTGAGGGCCCTCACCGTCTCTCCATCGGCAGGCTATATCTCTCTTTGTAGCTGTCAGGACAAACTGGAGCAAAGCCAGCTGATACATGTTAGACTCAGTATCAGTAGTGATGTGGAGAATAGTTAGTTTAGGTTCGGGCAGCACCGCCCATCTTGGCACCCAGCCCAGGTCGGTGAGTACTGACCTCCAAAAGGGGGCAAGGTAAGTCCAGTGGACTGAACTTAGGGAGTACCTCCAACCCCATTATGTAACGTGTAATTGCATGTCTCAGCTGAAGGTAGTGGAAGAACTGACTGCAGTTTAGTTGACCTTCCCCCTGAAGCTCCTGGTAGGCAGTGCTTAATTTGAGCCGGTGGTTTCCGGTGCTCGGCTCAGGCACTTAATTCCCAACACTGGTAGTAATGACATTCCAACACATGGTGGCGCTGTCTGTCAAATTTTGAGACAAGCACAATAACAGTGTTTAATAATTCAAGACATATTAAAAATGAATGCAACCTGCAGGTCAGGACATTCTTACAGCTTTTGGGGCCTGGTAGAGTCTGAATTGTCACACTTGTAGGAGTGCCATGGTTAGTATTTGTGTTAGTACTGTTTATGGGAGTGCTGGAAAGGGCAATGGGTGGGGCAAGCTTCAGGGGGCACCTGAGAAAGGCCCTGACAATTACTTTTTTACAAATTAAGCCCTGCTGGTTGGGGTTCAGTATCTCCCCCGCATCATGTCTCCCAGGATTGAGATTCCAATAACGTCCTATGTCTGAAAGTCCACCACAGTCAAAACTTGTGCCAGCATCCTACTCTTCCAGAGAGATGTGTCTTTGGTCAAGCACCCGTCCCAAACCTTGGCCTCTGACCTCTCCTTCCAAAGCTACAGCACTAGTCTAGTCACCGGTGAAAGCAAGGGGTCTACCTGGTCACTTACATGGCAGATGCACCACTGAAACCTCCACAATGCCCATTTCTCTGTGGTAAACACTGGGTCGCGTTGCGGGTCATAGCTCCATTCATTGACAATGAGCAAATGGGTGCTCTATAATAGGACCACACGTCAGCGACTGTGATCCCTCCATCGTAGGTGGATTCGAGGTTTTTTTTAGGATTATCCTTGGACAACCTTGAACCCAAAGGAAGCTCTAAAGGAGGGAGGTGAGCTTCTCCAAGAATGTGCGTGCAGGTCTCAAGAAAAAGTGTGTAAATGATACAAAAGGTGTGGTATCGCCACCATCTTAAAGCTGCGAACCTACTTACCAAGACAGAGGCAGTAATGAACAACAATTACAATTTGTCAAAATGGAGTTGCATGTTCTTCACCCAGGTTTTTTTAATTTTTGGTACTCTGGAGACCAACAGAAACAAACTCCTTCATGTAATAAACAAGTAACAGGAGAGATGACTGAAGAAACATTTTGAATACATCTCCAGTCGAAGTTAGAGAATCCTAGAAACTTTGTACATCATGCACAGAGGTAGGAGAAGGAGGCAGGTCAAGAACTGCTTGAATCTTTTTTTGATGCATGATTATGCAATGAAGAGATCAAATAAACCAATTTTGGCATATAGCTTGTTCTCTTGTAACCTTTGTAATATCATCTTTGTTTTTTAATAAAACAAGATATCATTTAACTTTAACTATATCATTAATAAAAAAATTGAAATTCAGCTACTGTATTGCAGAGTCCAAATGGCATTACTTGATCTTCAAACAATAAAAATGTTGTACAGAAGGCGGCCTTCCATTCATTACCTTCTCATTTTAGCAAAACAATGATGTTCTCCTGTCAAATCTATTTTGTTGGATATGGTTGCAACCTTAATTTGATCTAATATAACTGAAATCAGTCGTATGGGATGTCTGTTCTTGTTTACAGTTTGATAATCAATACAGGTGCAGAGATCACCTTCATTTTTTGGAGCAAAGAAAAGAGTAGATGATTCTGGCGATTTAGAATTCCCTATGAATCCGTTTACAAATATGGATCTAAATAATTACATAAATATTATTTTTCCTTATCACTGAATGCATATACTCTGCTACAATGTAGTTTGGCTCCAGGTTCTGAATAAATACGGCCTCCTTTTATGTGGTAACCAGTCGTCAAATCAGTATGTATGTTTGTTTATGTATGGGTTCAGAATGATGGTCCTCCCCATAATCTACACTGCTTGCTCTCCTATATCTCTCAAAATAACTCTGTCTTGCCAAATCTCTAGACAAAACAGATGTGAAAGTTCCCAGGTCAACTGGTATTGCATCACCCAATCCACACCCTCCATAAGCCCACTGGGTCAGAGGCAATGCTATGCCACAAGCAAGTACTTCAGAGATGTCATTAGGGCTGTGTGATATTCAGTATATGAGTCGGAATGTGACTGGATTGAACATCTGCATTTTCCACGTAGGAGCTTTATGATTTAAATGCAAGAACGATGTACCCAATTTAAGATCTGATAAAAAACTAGCTTTATCTGTCAAGCAAAACTCATGCCAAGAAATAAAGAAGACGAAAAGAGAAGATTTGCATAAACCCCCCCTTAAGCCATTGCTTATTGGAAGTGCCATTCACACTTCCATTCATCACACAGGAAACCATATGTAGAGTGGAGCAGAAGGGAAGCATCCTTCAGCCATTGCATTGATGGATGTGTCATTCATGTTTTTGGGTAAGCTCACAAGTTAAAATGTGTTTTTCTGAGGTTTATGAGTGATTGTGTTTTGCCTCTTTGCATTCGATCATAACAGGAACATGAGTTTTGACACCATCACACCATACCACATATTGAGCTATGTGTGCTAAATAAGGTAGAAGCAGAGAAGCTTAAGAAAAGAATGCGGCTACCCATGCGAAAAAACATCACAAAAAGCATATTTGGAGCACATAATATTGCTGCTATTCCTTTTTTATTAAATGTTAAGTCACCCAGTTTAACATCATTGCATGTTTTATAGTATTGCATGTTCTCCCAAGAGATTACACAGCTTGGGTTTAGCAATTGGATTGCTGGTTTCTCAATTCACTCATTATTCACGTTAAGTTTTTATCTCAAGTTGTTTGTGCTTACCAACATTCATTGTTTTTGTGCACTTCAAAAACAATACATGTAAAAACAAAATAAGATACAAAACATTTAATATGATTTGATACCAGACTCAATCCCTTATCCAGGAGTGAAACATTTCATTCTTCTCAAAAACTTCAAACACATTGTTCAAACCTGTGTCCTCTGAAGACTAGAAATTCGGAATACACTTCTAATTGGGATTCCTAAACTCCATTTCATTGCCCTAGAAGCAGCCTTCCACTCTGCTGCCAGAACTGTATCAGAATCAAGAAAATATGGTCATATTTCACCCATCCTGATTTCACTAGGTTGGTTATTGATTAAAGCTTATAGAATCCTGAAACTGGCCTGCATTATTTACAAAGCCCCTCACAAAAAGACTCCAATCCATCTGGCCGAAAACTGACCATCTCTGGTGGTCGACCCCTTCTTCGGCATTCCAAAATCCTCCTACCTGAAATACTCCTTTGCCAAAGAGAAAGAACCCTCAAACAAGCCTTCTCAGGAAGTACACTCAGGCTGTAGATGAACATTCCCCCCTCAATCAGAGCCAATCCCTCTTTCAGGGTCTTCAAACTGGAGATGAAAACTCTACTCTTCCAATAATTCCTCTTCAGTGACCCCTGTGAGGAAAGGCAATTTTGTAGGATCACCCTTACTTTTTGTTCTCACTTTTTGCCAGATTTAGTGCTGGTTAACTGACTCTGAACACTGGACGCTGACATCCAGCACCCAGTTTATGTGCTCTAAACCCTAAAGTATAGGTGCAATTGACTAATACCTGATTGGCATATTTAACTTACCTATAAGTATATAGTATATGTTGCTCTGTGTGCCCAGAGCCTGGAAGTTAAATACCACTTGTCGATCACAGCACTGATTGTGCCGCCATTACAGTGACATGACAGAGTGAAAACATGACTCTAGGCCTGCCACTGCAACCTAGCATGACAGTTTTAAAATTGCAAATTTGACCTGGTAAAATAAACCTTTTCCAGGGCTAAGCATTCTTTTATAATAACTATATGTCAGCCCTAAGGTAGGCCCCCAGTGTTCATAGTACATGGTGCATGTTATTTAAAGGTTTCACATGTGCTGTTAAGTTTCACACTTCCTGACAGTGAAAAATCTCCATAAATGTTTTTACTGTGGCAAGGCTGACTCCCCAGCAGAAAAGCAATGGGTTACACTATAATACTTTACACTGTGTATAAGTTCGGTTTGGGAATACCTGGACCCATGGTTCAAAGACTCAAAATAATAGGAATTTATAATCCAATCTGATGGTAAAGTTGGATTTAAACTATTATTTTGAAAATGCCACTTTTGAAAAATTAGCATTTTCCTGCCTAAAGACTCTAGTAACCCTTTCTGGGACAATTCACAACTCTCACCCAACAGTTTGCTTGGAGGTGTGAATTGCTTTCCGACAAGGGACAAAGGGACTTGACTGGAAGGAGGTATGGCCTCTTCCTGACAGGATGGCCTGTGAGGATGTGGTCACCAACTGTGCAACCTTCAAAGGAGTAGCACCTGTCGCAGGTAGATATAACCCACACCTAGGCCTGTCCATGTCATTGTCTAGGTAGCTAGAGTGGCCCCACAGCCAGTGGGGTACAAAACCTGTCCTAGAACTGGTTTGCAGGGAACGTTCCTCATTTACCTAGACACACCTCACGGTTGGCCCATGGATCTGACCCAGGGAATGTTCTGACATCTTGGATTTGAGCAGAGAGATGCATTGTGGGATTGTTTAGTGCCATTCTCCCAAGAAATGATGTTACAGTGGGTAAGGTTGCCCCTTGAAACTTGTTCCTAATTGGTTAGGGAGTTGCCCCCACCACAAGTTAGTGCCAGGCATAAAAAGTGCCCCCTTTCCTCAGAACACTGCTGGGCCTGTGCAAAATGCCAGAAGGACTACACCTGCTGACCCAAATGACTGAAACTCAGAAGAAGGACAACACCTGCTGTTTTATCTACTTGAACCCAGGCCAGAAGAGTGCTCTCCAAGGGCTAATTGGCTAGCCTCCTGTTAAGCTCCAGGAACTCAAAAGTTGCAAGAAGTCGGCAACAATGAAGAGCCCATCTGACCAGTTTCAACTGGATTTGCCCTGTCCCCTGCTGGTGGCTTCTGGGAGATTAAGATCCTGATTTAGATCATGGCAGGACTACCATTTTCACTCCGCAACAGAGTTTCCGAGCACTCCTTCAAGATGACGGAATCCTGCCCGCCCTCCCTATTTAGATGGATGCAGGCTGGACATCCTTCGGTGTCGACAGAGTGTTTCCTGTCACGTAAACCGACGGCCCCTGCAGACATGGCAGACCTATCTGCTGGCTAACATTATTCTGTCACCATCAGGGTGGCTGTATTGCGCCGACCCTATTGGGATTTCACAGTTGTACTGGCGGTGTTCTATCGTCAGGTTGCCGAATCAGTGATTCTGTCGCGGGATGCGGGCAACATTGGATTATTTCTGTGGCTGTAAGATGGATGCTAGCATTACACATCTGATGTGCTTTGTCTAATTGTTTGCACATGCATACTACCCTATAAAACACACTCCATTTCTGATCATGATTATTTGCCATTCCAGCACAGCACAACATTTCCAGGAAGTTCTGTCAGAATATTCATGTGTTTTGTTTTTGCTCCCTATGTTTCCTGGGCCGTTTTCATTTTATTTTTCTATTACTTGCGGGTTCACAATTTCATTTAATTTATTTTCATTATAATGGCAGGGAGAAGAAATACCCATTTTACAGAGGGAGAATTGTCAGTCATGGTGGATGAAATTGTGAGAGTAGAGCCGTAGTTGTTTGGAGCCCAAGTTCAAAATGAAACCATATCTCAGAAAAGGCAAATGGGGGCCAGAATAGTTGACAGAGTGAGTGTTGTAGTAAACGACCTGTGCACACAGGAGAAAATTAGAAAGATGTGGAATGACCAGCAGGGGAGAATGTATTTATTCCCTGGCCTCCGAGGAACACCCGGAGGCCCAGATTGGTGGTTCTCCCAGCCCCCATTACAACCTTTTCACTGGGAGGAGAAGGTTTTGCAGATTCTATGTACTGAAGTCTTCACAGGATCACTGATGGAGTGGAGACTGGTAAATTGTACTTTTCAATGTCACTAAACCTAAATGTCCTGTTTGATTTGAAGTTGGGTGTTGTACATGTCTCCGGCAATTTTTTACATAAAAACCTACATATATCAGTAACATCTTGTTTAGTGTGTTTGTTTGAATGTATTGCATGTTATTTAAGATAACAGGTTTCAATCTCCATTACATTCCACATGATGTGATGGAGCTTGTAAGTGTTTGTACAACAAATAAAAAATACAATATTTATGTTTTATATAATAAATGTCCGTCTGTTTATTGCAGATTTTCACTAGGTATGTTCAAGTTACAATTTTGCAACTGTTGTGAATGTTTCATAGAAGTAACTACAACTACCACGATGCCTTGTTTCTGTTTTGTGAAAATAATATTGTAATGTAATTTTTCTCATTCTCCCTTTTCTATCACATTTACACATATGGTAAAGTATTTCAAAATAAGGGGATGACTGAGAGCCAATTTATCTAGGTCCAGCATACAGGCCCATAATAGTGCAAAACAAGGTGACATGCCGTTCCTACTGAGTATTACAGGTGTGTGTAGAGAACACAGAAGTGCTTTCTAGGGCAGGAGAATATATTCTCTCCTTTCAGAAAAAGACCCTCACACACCCAGCCAGCTAGGAGTCTTGCTTCATCATCGGTTCTGCTCCTTATCGGGCCGGCGCTGCATTACCCGATCGGCACCCGTGATGGGGCCTTCTTGGCGGAGATCTTTATTCTTTTAGCCGTTGGGTGCAGTGCGAGTGAGGGCCCTAGTGAGTGTAGATGTAAAATTGTGAAATGTGTGGGGCTAAAATTAGTGATCCACCCAAAACAACTTTAATGAATGTGGTCACTCTCCTGATTAAAAACAATGATGCGGGCACACCTGCTCTAAGGTTGCAGGGTTTGCGCTGGAAAATCAGGCCAACATGTTTCTTGCCTTGTGTCAGGTAGACGGCAATTCTTCAGGACCGATGTGTGATCTATCTACACTTTTTGGTGGTGGTCTTTTTAGTGAAACAATTTGTGACCACACATAGAGCACCCTAAAAAGTGGTACCTGTAAATCTACAAAATTACCTGTAAAAAGAAGGATCATAAAAGTTGGTGAGTCATATATCAATTGTCTACAATTCAACAATGATGGTGTAGCACTGCAATAAAATGTGCGCGCAAATGCATGCATCACACTCAAGTGTCTGTGACCATGCGTAAGGTGATGAAATCATTTCTTAATTAACAGTAGCAGTCAAAACAGCACTATGTGCGTGGAGCACGTAATAAAACTCACCAAGTTCGGGTCAGCAATATGTAACAATGTGTACCGGCAGGTGTGGACACTGTAAGATGCAGTGTCCTAATGGATGAGTAGGTTAAAGGGGGGGAGAGGGGGAGGAAGGGAAAAGGAAGTCAGTATGCAGGTAAAGTTGCCTGCAGTCAGTTACTGATCAATGGTTAAAAACAACAACATGGGACCAGTTAGGTGTAGATCCACTTGCAACAAAACTATGCCTTGATGCTGAGACATCGTGCTGCCTGGGTGTTAATGGTATGAGAATCCACATGGGTGTCCCCGTGGCACATCCCCAGTGTCCACTCAGCACCCACGCTGGGATGTCGAGTAGAACAACGGTGCTCACCGCCGGTCCTAGCACCGGGATCGCCACCAGATAACAGACTCAGGTTACTTTACCCATAAAGCTGGCACTGTTTAAAAGCGTACCCGTCAGCCAGGAGGCATATCCAATTTGCATACTCCCACTCCCCTGCTGTCCGTGGTGGTAAAAATCCCCGGGGGGGCCGTCTTACAGACTCAGGCAGGGACGGAGTTGTGAGGAAACTGCCAAGTGGCAAAATCGGGCGAGCATTCTAAAATTACGTTAAGTTTGGATTCTGTCATTACCGGCGTCGAGCAAGGTTCCCACACCCCAGATGTATTACCCGCATGTCGGTTACTCACGTTTCGGAATCTGTCCGTCTGTGGTCCACCTACCCCTCACTCTGCCGGTCTCGGGAGGTATCTGTTCACATCAGTGTCCAACTGATGTACCTCTGGTCGGCCAGTAGTGGGGGCGGGACTTCCGGTTCCAAACGCGAGTAAGAGATGCTACAGCATCAACCAGGATACCACGGGCACCATGTTGGAATTTCCGTCATGTGTATAGATCACTGCCTTTCCAGGGACATATAATCGGTAGTGGGACAACACCACTAGATGTAATCTCATGTGATCAGAGGAACATGCCTCCCCTCTATGCTCCCAGATATACTAAGATGTCACTTTACACCCACACCAGGCTTTTCATTGAGATTATTAGCACTGGAACTATTGAGCAACATGCCCATATCCCCACACATCCGAACATAATGCCTTTGTGCAGCCATCATAGTGGGATTTCTCCACACACTAATATGTTGCCGTTTCAGCTAATAGACACGGAATAACAACAACCCTTACAAATTTGAGTTCAGAATCTGACTCGGATAAAAAAAAAAATTATAAATTCATTGTCTTCAGTATTAGATCCAACCTTTTCATATGTTGAGCAGTGATCTATACCCATGACGGAAATTCCAACATGGTGCTCTAGCATCTCTTGCTCACGTTTGGAACCGGAAGTACCGCCCACACTACTGGCCGACCGGAGGTACATCAGTTGGACACTGATGTGAACTGATACCTCCCAGGAGCGGCAGAGTGAGGAGTATGTCGACCACAGACGGACAGATTCCGAAACGTGAGTAACCGACATGTGGGGAATACATCTGGGGTGCAGGAACCTTGCTCGACGCCTCTGATGACCGAATCCAAACTTGACATAATTTTAGTATGCCCGTCCAACTTTGCTATTTGGCAGTTTCCTCACAACGCCGTCCCTGCCTGGGTCTGTAAGACGGCCCCCTGGGGATTTTTACCGCCACCGACAGCAGAGGAGTGGGAGGATGCAAATTGGATATGCCTCCTGGCTGACGGTTGCGCTTTTAAACAGCGCCAGCTTTATGGGTAAAGTAACCTGAGTCTGTTAACTGGTGGCGATCCCGGTGCTAGGACCGGCGGTGAGCACCGTTGTTCTACTCAACATCCCAGCGTGGGTGCTGAGTGGACACTGGGGATGTGCCGCGGGGACACCCATGTGGATTCTCAAACCATTAACACCCAGGCAGCACGATGTCTCCGCATCAAGGCATAGTTTTGTTGCAAGTGGATCTACACCTAACTGGTCCCATGTTGTTGTTTTTAACCATTGATCAGTAACTGACTGCAGGCAACTTTACCTGCATACTGACTTCCTTTGCCCTTCCTCACCCTCTCCCCCCCTTTAACCTACTCATCCATTAGGACACTGCATCTTACAGTGTCCACACCTGCCGGTACATGTTGTTACATATTGCTGACCCGAACTTGGTGAGTTTTATTACGTACTCCACGCACATAGTGCTGTTTTGACTGCTACTGTTAATGAAGAAATGATTTCATCACCTTACGCATGGTCACAGACACTTGAGTGTGATGCATGCATTTGTGCGCACATTTTATTGCAGTGCTACACCATCATTGTTGAATTGTAGATGATTGATATATGACTCACCAACTTTTATGATCCTTTTTTTTACAGGTAATGTTGTAAATTTACAAGTCCCACCTTTTAGCGTGCTGTATGGGTGGTCACTAATTGTTTCACTAAACAGACCACCACCAAAAAGTGTAGATAGATCACACATCGGTCCTGAAGAATTGCCGTCTACCTGACACAAGGCAAGAAACATGTTGGCCTGATTTTCCAGCGCAAACCCTGCAACCTTAGAGCAGGTGTGCCCGCATCATTGTTTTTAATCAGGATATTACATCTACACTCAATAGGGCCCTCACTCGCACTGCAGCCAATGGCTAAAAGAATAAAGATCTCCGCCAAGAAGGCCCCATCACGGGTGCCGATCGGGTATTGCAGCGCCGACCTGATAAGGAGCAGACCCGATGATGAAGCAAGACACCTAGCTGTGTGAGGGTCTTTTCCTGAAAGGAGAGAATATTTTCTCCTGCCCTAGAAATCACTTCTTTGCTCTCTACACATACATTGACCTGTAATACTTAGTTGGAACGGCATACCACCTTGTTTTACATATGGTAAAGTGTTATTTATTGATCAATCTCTATTTAACGTTGTCTTTTGAAAATGGTTTGTGTTGAATTTTGTATATTGTCCTTTTCTTCTCATGTAATTGAATTGATGTCATATGTTTTACAAATCAAAGTTTATTGACCTAAAACTTTTAAGGTATGTAAATTTGTATACTGAATATAAGTAGTATATGTGAAATATGTACTCTGCTCTGTTCATATGATGACTAATGCTACACATCCTTCTAAGTTGTGCAAATGTCTTTTTTTGTCTGTTAGGCTTTGGAATGGTTAATTTCACATGTCTACTGTTTTCTATTGAATGATTGGTACATTTCATGTATAGTTACTCATTTGTTTTTTCATTTCAGGACATCTTCTTACCTGTTTATTTGAAGTAGTTTTGTCTGAAATGTAAACTGTTTATGTAATTAATTACAATACAACTGAAAGGTATAATCATGATATCCATTTCCTTTTCCCTTTTAGGTTGGTACATGTTTTGCTTAAAACTCATTGGATGTGTAATCCACACTTTTACAATGCATTCATTTTTTGACATTCACAATAGGTCCAACACCCAGGCCACATGGCCAACCATCTGTCACTGAGTAAACCTCCACTCCAGCCCAGGATCAAAACTCCAGGGAGGACTCCAATCCTGTATGTCCGGATCAAGAAGAGTGGCCTGGTCCATCTGGTCTGCCTGGGCAGATGGCTCCAGTTAGTCTCACTCAGCCCTCAACTACACCTCCCGCCTCAGGTGTTACAACACCTCAGCTTACGGATACCTCTACTTCCTGTATCCAAACCAACATCACACTAATCTTGAGTCCCCAGTCCAGGTTGTTGTTGAGACAACACCATCCCCTCCAGGTCAGCCAGAAACCAGTGGGTAGGGCACACTGGGTCACGGGCACAGGGAAGTGGGGGTAGGTGTAGTGTGAGGGAATCTGTGGGCCAGCATAGTGAAGACACTGGGTTCACTGTCACCCAGGCCACCATCACCCAAGTCTTGGGATCCCTAAAACAGTCCCATGATATAATGGGCCTGGTCTTTACAGAGGTCTGGGAGATGAAGAAGCTGCAGAGGAAGCACAATGTATAGAGGGAGAATCTGAAATCCAATTTCGGCTCCCTGACTGGGGTGCTGCAGGACATTTACACCCATTTGTGCAGAGTTTTTCCAGCACCATGTTACCCTTTCTGTGGTTCAACATCTGGGCCAACTACATCTGCCTCAGCCAAAGAAAGAGAGGCCCTGCCTGCACCAACCTTAGCCCCTGCGACTGTGGATCCACCAACCCCCCACAGGAGCACACGTTAATCCGGACCACCAGGAACATCCACCAAAAAAAGATGCAGAACCTAATTTCCTCAAGTGTGTGACTACCATTCACTCTATAAACTATTTTCTAAACAAATTTACCTTTCTGATGGCAGTTGTATTTTGGACATTGGACTTAAACAATTTTGGCTTTCCAAGAGTGGTTTCCTTCACCATGACTGACTTTTTCATTTTTGGTTTGCTTTTTGGTTTTCATCCTGTTTTAGTTTATTTGGTTTTGTTTAATAAAAGCAAAACTAACAAAGTCAAGGACTGATGTGTAGTTCTTTTATGTATTTATCCATATTTTTTCCTTCCATCATGCATTTTAAAATGTAAACAGTCAAATGATTGTTTATTTATGAATGAGTTGCAAGTAGGCAATGTTTTCCACAGTTTTCTACCTTGACAACAAAAAGCAAAACCAACAAATCATCAACTAGTATTTTATTAAATTTGAAAAAGATTGGTCTATCAATGTTTTCTTAAACATAACAAACCATACATACCACAAATGTTCAGTGCCATTTTTACATTTCCAGTTCCACACCTTGCCACCATGGAAGAAGGGGATATAATCAAAACAATCAGTTTCAATAGGCAAAATATTATTTAATTATGTCATCCGCTGAAGCCAGATCCTCTGCCTCACAAAAGGAATTGCACAACTATGACATTGATAGTCATAAATCCTGTCAGTGTTCAATTATGTGGCCACAGGATCATTGCAATACACTGTTGCAGTATCTGGGGGAATGTCCCAACCAACTTTAGGTGTTGTGCTTCAAGAAGTTCTTTCTACAGTGATGAGTTACATCAACAGTTTCATACACAACACAAAATGAGCATTTTGCCAATATGAAGGGAGATTAGCGTGCTTTGGGTCAACTACCACATGTGGTTAGAGCAAGTCAAGTAGCACATATTGGCTTGATGTCAACATTCCACAGAAAACAAGTCTAATACAATTTTAATAACTTCCTTTCAATCACTGTGCAAGTTGTCTCAGTACAAGATATGTATACCCAAAGTCTGTGTGTGTCTTCCACAGGATCAACCCATGTTCCCTTTGCACTTTGCAACAGCAGCATATAACTGCGAATGTCACAACTTTGAAATGTCCAAATGAAGATGACATGGCGAAGGGTCCGAACCCAGATAAATCTAAAAGGTTCATTAAATGACATTACAACATTGACACCTTACAAATAAATATATTTGAAGACACATGTTCTAAGAACAATCAAAGATGAACAATGCAAATGAACGTAGTAGTCAATGTGTCAAAACTTTGTTCAATAAACATCTTTGCCCTGGATATCACTTTACTTGCTCTTTCTAAAAAATGTCCAGCAAAGATTTTTAACCTCATTACATTAAAAGTTGGTTTAACATTTCATTTAATGAAATGCAATTATTTACTTAGGTTCATGTGAAGAAGTTGTCAATGTGGCATATTGATGTACGTCCATTCAGTCTACTTTACCACTATCATCTTCATTTGGCATCTCAACATACTCACCCAGTGGCTCTTCATGGTCTTCTTCATCTGCAATGTATGGGATGTTCCGTCGCAGGGCTATGCTGGTTAACATGCACCAGGCCATGGTGATTTTGCACACTTTATCGGGTCGGTGCAGGAGGGCTCCACCAGTCTTGCCCAGAATTCGAAATTTGGTCTTTTGAAGCCCAAAAGCTTGCTCCACTGGCCTCTGTCTTTTCCATAGGCTTAATTGAAGCAGACTTCCCTTGGTGTTGTTGGATTCCTTAGCGGTGCTAACAACACAACCATGGTCGGTTAGGATAAGCTTATTCTCCTATATGGGATTAAAAAGAAATGAGCCAAAAAATGTAAACTATAGATCATTACACTTTACATTAACCAAACACTACAATGCCCAATGGTATTTACCAACAAGCCAGACCCTCTCAGGTCCAATTTGTGACATTTGTAAGGGTCTGCTGCTGTTGTGTAGTACAACAAAATCATGGGTTGATCCAGGAAAATGCAAATGTGTCAGATGCTTGAGATGTATAAATCAGGTAAGCATGCAACTTGCCTACTGATTGAATGGAAGTTCTTTTGATTGCGGTGCACTTGTTCTCTGGTGTGTGGCCGCACTAAGGCAATATGAATGCCATCAACTGCTCCAACCACATGTGGTAGGCGGCCTGAGGGATAGAAATCACATTGGCAAAATCCTGGTTTGTAGGAAACTTAATTAAGTATGGATGAATTACATGGTGGCTGAGTGAATGGATGAGTGAGTGAGTGTATGAATGAATGCTACTTGAGTAGATTAGTGAATGAATAGTAGAATGCATGGATCTAGGAATACCATAACTGAGTGCATGCAGTGATTACTAAGTGCATGAATAGACAATGAATGAATAGGATAATGATTTTGGATTGATGGACAAATGAGTGAGCAAGCAGATGAGAATGGATGAGTTAAGTAAAGTTACAGCGCCTAAGCTGAGCACTGTCTTGCAGTCAATGTCTGCAGTCTGCCTAAAGTTGAGTTCAGCATCATTGAGGATGGATCAGGCCCCACCCGCGGGCCTCTTTCACATCCTAGTTTCCTTCCATTTCTAGTGCTTTGCAAAAGATTTAAGATCTTCTCAGAGTTTCTCTTTGCTCAAAAGGCTGTAATTTCTTATATTTATATGTTTACCACGTCTTCATTGCTTAATTTTGCTCACAAGAAAGTGTCACTCATACTCATTGAATGTCACTCATAATTGCACTGAAATTATGAAAATGTCACACATAAGCAATCTGAAACATTGGCAGCTATACTTGAGGCTCCTCACACTCTCTAGGTTCCTATGCCTGCATTGAGAAATCAAAAAATGTTGTAAATGTTTGCAAACATATTTTAAAATTGAACCACACTTTTCAACAAGTTTTCAATACATATACATTTTTAATACATAATTATACAGAACCTTATTATGTTTAGTATACGTTTGTTTAAAAATTAACATTTATTACATGTGTAAATTAGTAATTTTTTGAATGTGTGAATAATACATTTGCACATTATTATTTTCTTTCTGCAAAACTACTGTCAATAGCAGTATAAACACCACCACACAAATGATGCACCGAATCGTATTAGGGCCCTACATTACATTTATTTGTAAAACCAAATGAACAACATTAGCATTTTTGACATGAAAACAAAGTAGCCACCATTTTGAGTGGTGGTGACGCACTTAACAGTCACAGGCACACTATTTCACAATCAAAAGTGGCGGCTGCCTGATCTCGCCGTCAGGACATTTGGAATTAGTCAACGGCGGTGGAAGTTGACCATCTAATGGGTGTGAAACTCCATGAAGGGCCCAGACATAGGCTAACGTGTGTGAAAGCAATGTAGGGCAGCCAATGAATGTGCCCATCACAGTTGATGACCTCCTCACTCAACTTTTGCTGCTGTTTCCAACCTCTGGGAGCCACAATGCCAGGAACAACATGCAACAGGCACCCAGCCTTCTCGCCAGAGGACCTGGAGTTGCTGGCAACTGAGGTTCTGTCCCTGTACAGCCAGCTCATGGCTCACCAGATGAACAAGTATACAGTATTATTAAATCTGTCTAACTGTTTTTGTATAATACACAGGCTAGAATGTCCATTTGAGTTCAGGAGTGAAGTGCAGCGATTGAAGTGGTGTCATTTATTTTTTACATTACAAAAAACAATGATGGTGTGAATTTTTAAGCACTTTATGATTAGAGAAATCTACTAAATTAGTATGTGTTATGTGTTTTGAGCCCTGCATTTTATTTGGTTTGTATTTTGAGATATATCTATGTATATGTATGCTTTTCATGTGAAATTATGTTTGCTATGTGTATTACCCAAAAATCACTCAGCCTAGATCAGTTGTCTCCAACCAGTTGTCTGTGAGCTACCAGTAGCTCCCAGACACCTTCAGAGTAGATCACAGCCTCAAGTGAAGTTTTAAATAAGCACAAGGTCATATTTTCTTTTCAAAGATAAGGGGAGGCTGTGTTTGTGTGATATCATGATCATCAGGCTAAAGATAGCAGGGCCTGAAAAAGAACAGTGCTCAGTCAGATTTGTGGGCAAGGCTGGGGCTGAGTCACAGAGGTGAACAACTGAAGCACTAAGGAATTGGACTCTTAGAAACAATTCCTTGTCAGCTCAGAATTGGAGTTGTGAACAACATCTGCTTCTGAATGCTTTTAAACAGAAGAAAAATGAAATGGAGAGTTATTAATTACACAAACAGTTCAAATTTCACAGGCTTTAAGTCACACATACAAATATATCTCCTTCATACACACACATGTTCATATATCCCTAAAGAGCACACTCTCACTGACCCACATGCAGCCCTTTCATTGTGCCCTTAGTCATGGTATTTAGTCCAAACCATAGTATCTGGTTCTATGGACTTTAGGCTTCAAGTCAATGAAGCTGGCCATGGGGGTGTCTGCTTACAATGAGCAAGTTGTTTAACCTCCAGTATTTAACAGTGATATTCAATGATGAGAAATGGCTTAGATAATGTCACTGCTCTTGATTATTGAATGTAGGAAATGACAAGGGATAAAAGTAGTCAACAGGTTACAACACAAGTATAATGTATTGTTTTATTTTGGCAAAATGAAAAACAAAAATATATTGTGTTGTAACTCTTGACTAATGATTGTGATTGATGTAGTAAAATTGTGTTACATCAATACAGACAAACAACAAGTTATAAAAACAAGTATTTTTTTATTTAATTTCTTGTTCCATACAGGTCAATGTCAATCAGAGAAAAAGCATTTGAAAGGCCATTGTCATAAAGGTGTGGACCTGGGGGTCTACAAGCGGCTCTGCATTCACTGTCAGAAGAGGTGGGACGACCTATGATGCTGGACCAAGAAGTCATCAGAAGTCCAGCTCGGCATGTCCTCCCAACATGGGAAGTGAGTTCACTGCACCCCCCCCCCCCCCCCCGGCCTGCATGCTTACTGTGGCCTATCCAGAGCTTGATGAGCAGTTGAGAGCCCAACCGCAGAATCAAGGGAGTAAGTTCTAGTGTGAGTTAAACATGTTAAATAATGTATTTTTTGTTACAGCAACTAATGCAGCCATAAGCATTATGGTTGACACATGTCCAACACAGTAGAAGAGTTCTTGAAGGTGTAAGTTTTGCACAAGGTGTATGATGATGTGTTTTTTATATGAATGTGTGTAAAAGGATGGCACCTTATTTCTGTTCACTACCAAAGGACTGCTTTCAGCAGACACATGTCTGCCTAAACAACAAATATACATATGGTTGTTTGATGATATAAGGGACAGTTGTTCCAAACAGGCCGCTAGGCTTTACTGTGTTAGGTGTGTTGTTCCTTCACCATTGTGAATGATGTGAGGTTCGCCCTATTGCAGGTGACATAGCATAAAATTCACTTATGATACAGTAGATGTTCCAAACCTCACATTGGTAAGTTGGTTTTACACACAAACAAGAATGAGCAAGTGAGCCAAAATGTCCAGTAACATCAGATTAAATGGGTACATTTTAGATTCAAAACATATCCCAAAAGTGTTTTGATTACAAAATACTATTTCATTAATGTTAAAAGTAACAGATTTGCATGATGTCTTACTCCTTCACAAATGTGCATGTAAGCCAGTCTGCTTTTTGGAAAATATTTGAGAGACGCATACAATTTTTGGAACAACATAGACAGGAATGTGCACACATTGGTGACAGATTAACACATACCCAAAACCATTTTTCAATGTACTTTGTTATGTTCAGATAATAAATCAAGGATGGAGAAAATGGGATACCTAAAGGAACTTTTGCAGATGGAACGATTCATCACATATATGTTGGAGTATCCCATCTGGAAATCTCAAAATGAGGCCCAACTCATGTAGAAATGCATCACGGTGTAATATATTGCATATTGTGAATTACATTTTGATATTTGATGTAAAAAGTATATATGAATTAGCATATGTAATATTTACTGTGATGCTGTACCAATTTTTGCCGAAAGTGAAAGCCCGCATATTTTGTGAAACACTATCACAATGGTAAAATACTTCAAACAACTAGAGATATTTAGGAGTCAAATGTGAAAATGTTTTTGCTCTGTACCGAAGAGGATTAGAAATGTATCAAGGCCTATTTGTTTACTTATGGTGTAGAAGTTATTTGTTAATCCTCCCATTCAATATTTTTTTATTTGAAATATACTTTTGTTACTTGAATTAAGCGTTACCATTGTGAAATGCCTAAACAAAGGAAACTCCCTTTCAGTTTATACAAATGTTGGTACAACATTGCAGTCTTTGTTGACACACATTGATTCATATTTTACTTTTTGCGGATGAAAATTATGCAGATTTTTGGCCTTGTAAACACACTGTATTTTTTGGTTTATATACTTTTTAATGACGGAAGTTCACTATTCTAAACAACAAAGTCAACCATTCAGTGATGCTAAACAGTTCCTGGGCAGAATTCAAAATGGACAAGAGAAAAGATCATACATGATATAGGAGCTATCATAGGAAATTCCAAATCTGTGACCAAATGGTTTCTAAGCTTATGGTAATGTAGGACCAAGGTTTGAGAGCCTTGAAGCAGGTGAAATATATGAACACTTGGAAAATGTTTTGTGATCAAAGTTCATGATCACTTCTATTTACACAGATACAATAAAACTATTGCATATGTCATTTCAGCATCATCGGGTGCAGGTGAAAGACAAACTGGCCACTTGATAGGGGAAGCATCTGGCCACTATGCTTCGGATGTTGAGACCACGGACACTGATGGACACAGTGGCACAGAGGGTGAGGGGACTGGTGCGGAGGACACCAGCTTGACATCAAGCGACCATTCCGTAGTGGTTGCAGATCCTAATACATCTGTTCCACCTGCATCCTTGTCCCCCACCCAGATTCCAATCTCCACCCTCCCTCTTGCTACCCCCCAGTTGGACACACACCCTAAAAGGGTTGGCGTCTACTTCACTACAGGCACCTCACCCCTGCCCATGTCCCCCTAGCTGTGCTGAGTGAGGAGGCTTTGACCTCCTACGAAACATCTCTGTAGGCCCAACTGCACTCCTGAATGCCACATGCAACAAATGGTAGCATACCTGTAAGGATATCATAGTGCTATGTCTGGCCTGAAGAGAGCATTTACAGGACTGGCCACCTCACTGACCGCAGCCTCCCAACTAGCCCAACCTTGTGCCCCAACTCAGACCCCTTCCCCATCCCAATTGCAAGTCCTGTCCCAAGCACACTCACCACTTTGCATGTACTCAGTACAACAGACACAAGTAGCTCATGCACACAACAAAAACAAATGCACACACCCAAATAAAAAACAGATACCACACCCACCACAACCACCACCAGATCCATAACCACCACACCAACCATCACACCCACCACCACCATCACACCCACCACAACACCCATAGCCACCAAACCAACCCTTCCAAACCCTCCCCCCCAAGAAAGATCTTTGAGGTGCCTGCTTTGTGCCCACTAGATACCACTTCCTGAGGAGGTTCCCCTTGGCGTAACATAGGAGGCAAGTTTCCACCAAGGGCACGGCATTCAGAGACTATTGGTTCTCTTTCAATTTATTTTATTAAAGTTAATTGTTGAGAGAAACCACTATTTTGTTTTCAACAAGTTTGTCCTGACATTAATTTTCATTTGCATTTGTTTGATTCCTAGAAATGTTTATGACTAAAATGTGAAGTACATATTTTTATTTACCATTATGGCAGGAAATACAACAGATTTTTTAAATATCTACTTTGTTAAGTGCATGCACTGGTTAAAATTGTATGTAATGGTCATTCAAATTTAGGTGCAATGATTCATCATGACAGTGGACACTTGCACCAATAAATAGACGTTTTAATTATTTTTAAAGTGTTAATGCTGGTGTGTTTATTTCAACTTGATAAGTGATAGGAATAAACACATATGCATTACACTTTAAAAATAATGTGACAGTTGAAATTTGCTAGAATTCAGGAATTCCACTATACTAGTAATATGATAATTTGTCTAGTGAAATTCCTACAGTATGTTACATTAACTTATCACAATGATGTATATGTTATTAATTTGACAGTTTACACAATTTATTTCAACACACCTGAATGTTATCTTTTTAATTTTTTGATTTATGTCCTTTTTTGTGTGTGTCCATTTTTTTTTTAAGGTAGCTTGCACCAAATTTAGGAATACAATGTAATCATGCAGATGTGTTTCTTTAAATTTCTTAAACGTTAACACTACACACATGTATTGCACATTGGTATGCCATTGCTTGTGTGAGAGATTTAAAAATGCATGAGTCTATAGCTATTGTAAACAGACAAGTCAAAAGGTAACAGGTAAAAGTGAAGTTTACCTTCGATTCTGGCCACAACGGGGTTGATTTTCTTCATCATCAAGAAGCAGCAGCAGAGGCAGGACTTGGAAGATCGGGTTCATGGTGGAAATGGAAGAGTGAAAGTGAGAAAAGGTGAGTTTCTGCCTTATATCCCTTCCAATGCGCCAACTCAGGTGTGGAGGTTTTGCCGCCACAGTCATGTCGGCTGGAAGGCACATTGTGATTGGCCAAGCAGACAAACATGGAGAAGTCGGTGGCACTCCAATGGTCTTTCGTCCATCGACCCACTAGCACCTAAATAGAGCAGGCGGACTGTCCAGTAGGCAGACGGGGAATCCCATGGAAAAACGCCGGTGGTACCTTTACCGCCAAGATCTAAATCAAGCCCTAAATCGTAACTCACCAAACAGAGCTCAAAATGTCCGGGACCCTTGGCTGGTATTACTGTGTGCTCTCTCCTAAAGAATACAGAAGTGGACGCTTAGAAACTTTTTCCCAATAGAACGATAGGCTACCACCGGAGTGCCGCCAAAAATGCAGCTGCTGATATTGCTTCGCTGGTCGGCTCCAACCTACAGATTTGTTCCTCTGAAAGCAGCAAAACTTCCAGAAAACTTTATGAGTCCCAACATGGAGGCTTTCAATGGAACCAATGCAGAGAAGTAACCTGCCATCATCGAGCCCTCCACTGGATTTAGTCGGAAGCTCACCTCGCTGACAAGAAAATTCCTCAGAAATAAAGACTATGTGCCGGATTTAAATTTTGGCAATAGGGCCTTGCTCTGCCAGAGAGACGGAGTAAATTACTCAGTCACCCTGGCAGAGATCTTGAAGACCAAATTTAGAATCTGTAGGGCCAACTGACACTTAAAGCATTCACAGGAACCACCATTAAAGCAGTTCCTGTGAGTGCATTATAACTTTGACGTATGTCTCTGTCAAACATGAAGGACCTGTTTAGCAAAGTTACAACGTTCTCGAAGTGGAATTTTCTTTAAAAAAAAAAAATATGCCCCTTTGCCATAGGAGACATCTCCCATGGCAAGCAGGGCATCAGACAGTTTTCACTGTCCCTTACCACCAGGGTTTGACCTGTATGTCTGCCCAGCTTACTCCGTTGGGCCGTTGAAGTAACCATTGTGGAGACAGAGTATTGTACGCTGCAGTTACACCTAAGTTCCGCCCACATTTAAATCTGGCCGACAGACCAATATGTTTTCCGGTAAGCATACTCTGTTGCCATTGCAATGAAGTATCCTTACCTCCAACATATAAATCAGCTTCTAAGTAAGATGATAAACCTTTCAATGGGACGAACCTGGTACCTGGATCCAATCCGTGCTCCGTTGCAGTCAGCCCTAACTTTTACTTTGGCCTGGTCTAGTGCACACATATACACATGGTTGGCACTTTGCACCTTTTGTCGCTTGAAGACACTAAAACTCATATCTACAGTTCCCCTGGTCTAATTTTTGCCGTTTTGATGCCTATTTGCTAATTATCTATATGTAAACTATTTTTGTAAATTGAAGCAGGTTTTTTATTCTGTTGTGCTTTTGACTTATTGACTGCTTCAGTACTGATATCTGCTTTACACTTGTTTTCTTTGAGTTAAGCCTGACTGTTCTGAGCCACAGCTACCCAGGACCGAGCTAAGTTTAAATTAATGTAACCGAACTGGCCCTCAGACAGAATAGTGACATTATTATTTGGTGAGGAATCACAACCACCCCAACTAATAATACACTTTTTGGCATTTCTGTTTCAGTAGTGGGGATCCAGTAGCATGTGTTTAGCAGTGACACGCAGCTAGTAAGTTGTAAATTAAGAATCTCTAAATTGATACAAAGCAAAAGTCCTTTATGATTTTCAAATGGATTGAGTCATTAATTGGGTCTTTTTTGATTTTTAAAAATTCTACTAATTCCATTTTCTAAAGGGGCAATGAAAGTTGATCTAGTTAAGTTGCCCATTATCACAGTGGTGGAGATGAAGGCCATGTGCAGAGACAGGCAAATCAGTTTGAGCCATTATGCCAAGAAGGAAGACGTTGTCACTGCCCTCAAGGCCTGGGAGAAAGCTAGAAAAGCCAGGATCACCTCTGAAACAGAGGGCACTGCAGCGATGGAGAATAATGAAGGAGGGGACAGCTTGTCCCTAGCCACTCTTCTAATGATAACCTCCAGGGCTGGCAGAGAGAGAGAAGTTCGGCCAGCACTCGAAGTTCTCAAAGCACTCTTCACCAAAGCGAATTAGAGGGTGAGATAGCAGCCCTGGGACTGGAGGAAGAGGAGATTTGCCTTGGGAGAAGAGACTTTCCCTTAGAAGAAAGGAGGGTCAGATTGGGCTTGAGGCCCAAAACAAATGGTGGCAGCAGCAGAGTTGTCTGCAGGAGGATTTCATGAACCCCGCCTACCTAAGGGAATTGTGGCTATCTATGTTGAGGGAAATGACATTGATAAACTATTTCCCTCATTGGAAAGGGCTTGCGGGATAAGCAAGGCGGGTCCACAAAACTAGGGTTCCTTACTATGGGAATTGGTCCCAGTAGCAGGTAAAGATAGGCTCCTGGATTTAGAGGAGGGAGTGGCTGAATACTCACACATGACGGATGCCCTGGTAGAGAAGTTTTGACTCACACCCGAACAGTATATTCAAAAGTTCAGAAACAATCCCAAAGATTCACAACAGTCCTGGTTAGATTTTGTGGACATCTCAGTAAAGACACTAGAAGGTTGAATTTAAGGCAACAAGGTGCCTACTTATGATGGGCTGTACAATCTGGTTGTAAAAGAGCACATCTTTAGTAATTGCTTTTCAGATAAGTTACACCAGCACCTAGAAGATTCAAAGTTGCCTAGCCACAGAGAGCTGGGTAAGACAGCTGATAAGTAGACACGCACAAGTGTGACCAAGAAATTCCAGGGGGTGATCACAAGAAGGGGGGCTCTGCCAACACAATTGAAAGAAGGAGTGAAACAAGTCCCAAAGGCCTAGAAGGGGGAAAAAGACCCAACCCGCTCCTGGCAAGTGGGAAAGTAGCAACCCAAAGGCATGGAATCACTTTGAGAAGGGGAGGTGCTATGACTGCAGGCAGACGGGGCAATAGAGGTGGGATGCCTCATGCTCCCACAGGAAGGAAGGCTGGCAATGAGATGACTAGTGTAGCCTGGGGAGTCCCCAGATTCAAACATTTTATTAGCCTTTAGTTGGGGGGTGGGATCAGATGGTGAACTGATGATCTCTGAAGGTGGTAGAAAGTACTTCCAGCAGATCACAGTAAACAGAGTCCTTGCCACTGCAGTGATGGATACAGGTGCCAGCCAGACCGTGGTAGTGTACAGACTGTTTTTTTCCCAGGGCGGTATCTACCAGGAGATGTTATTAGAGTGAAAAATGCACATGAGTGGAACACTGTCTGCCCTGTGGCCTTGGTGTCCCTAGAATGGGAGGGAGTCCTTACACAGAAGAGGGTGGTGGTCATTCCCGACCTCCCCCAGTCTGTATCCTAGACAGCAAAGTCCCAGTGGTGAGTAACACCCCACCAGCTCAACATACTGGGGCAACTGTCCCTAAACACAGGAAAAAGAGCCCCTGCTAGAGACAAAAGGTCAGGAGGTTGAGAAGGCCACTCTCAGTTAGATAATCTGAGAGCCAGGGGCTACCTACTCAGTTAGGAGAGGCCCCAAGACAGGCAATGGTGAAGCTGGACTTTACCCAGAGTATGCCCTACCCTGCCACAGCAAAAATAACAATTGATGGACAGAATGCAGAACAACGTCATACATTCACGCTAGTACAGAGATCTGGGCCTAAATCCATCGTTGTTTTGCTCACCATGCTATTCCAGTTTGGACCCAGCCATATGCAAATCAGTCTTGACCCTGCACCCAATGGGAACAGTCCAACCCGAACTGCCAGGCCAGGTCCTCCCTGGACTGGAAACAAGCATCCTAGGACTTGTTTCGGGCTTTCAGCGCTCATCAGCAAGGATAGCTTGACTCCAGTGGCATGGAGAGCACGGGACCAATGTCTGGGCACACCCGTCCCACTCGGGGTGACAAATGCAAAAAGAACAATTGAAGGACAGAATGCAGAACAATGTCATACATTCACCCCAATACAGAGATCTGGGCCTAAATTCATCGTTTCTTTGCTCACCATTCCATTCCAGTTTGGACCCAGCCATAGGCAAATCCAGTCTTGACCCTGCGGCCAATGGGAACAGTCCAGCCCGAACTGCCAGGCCAGGTCCTCCCTGGACTGGAAACAAGCATCCTAGGAGCGGTTTCGGGCTTTCAGCCCTCATCAGCCAGGATAGCTTGACTCCAGTGGCATGGGACCCACGTCTGGGCATACTCGTCCCACTCAGGGTGACAAATGCAAAAAGAACAATTGATGGACAGAATGCAGAACAATGTCATACATTCACCCCAGTACAGAGATCTGGGCCTAAATCCATCGTTTTTTTACTCACCATGCCATTCCAGTTTGGACCTAGCCATATGCAAATCAGTCTTGACTCTGCTCCCAATGAGAACAGTGCAGCCCAAACTGCCAGGCCAGGTCCTCCCTGGACTGGACACAAGCATCCTAGGACCAGTTTCGGGCTCTCAACCCTCATCAGCCAGGATAGCTTGACTCCAGTGACATGAAGAGCACAGGACCCACATCTGGGCATGCACGTCCCACTAGGTAGACAAATGCAAAAAGAACAATTGATGGACATAATACAGAACAATGTCATACATTCACCCAGTACAGAGATCTGGGCCTAAATCCATCGTTTTTTTACTCACCATGCCATTCCAGTTTGGACCCAGCCATATGCAAATCAGTCTTGACCCTGCGCCCAATGGGAACAGTCCAGACTGAACTGCCAGGCTAGGTCCTCCCTGGACTGGAAACAAGCATCCTAGAACCGGTTTCGGGCTTTCAGCCCTCATCAGCAAGGATAGCTTGACCGGTCCCAGAATGCTTTTTTCCAGTCCAGGGAGGACCTGGCTTGGCAGTTCGGTCTGGACTGTTCCCATGAGGCACAGGGTCAAGATTGATTTGCATATGGTTGGGTCCAAAATGGGGTGGTGTAGTGGGCAAAAGAACGATGGATTTAACCCATATCTCTTGACTGGGGGAGAATGTTTGAATCATTCAGCATTCTGTCCATCATTTGTTGAAGTTACACATTTCGCCCTAAGTGGGATGGGTATGCCCAGACGTGGGTCCCTTGCTTACTGTGCCACTGGATTCAAGCTAGCGTGGCTGATGAAGGGCGACATACCCCAAAACCGGTCCCAGGATGCTTGTTTCTGGTCCAGGGAGGACCTGGCTTGGCAGTTCAGTCTGGACTGTTCCCATGAGGCACAAGGTCAAGACTGATTTGCATATGGTTGGGTCCAAAATGGGGTGGCGTAGTGGGCAAAACAACAATGGATTTAACCCATATCTCTTGACTGGGAGAGAATGTTTGAATCATTCTGCATTCCGTCCATCATTTGTTGCAGTTACACATTTCGCCCTAAGTGGGATGGCTATGCCCAGACGTGGGTCTCTTGTTCACTGTGCCACTGGATTCAAGCTAGCCTGGCTGATGAAGGGTGACATACCCTGAAACCAGTCCCAGGATGCTTGTTTCCGGTCCAGGGAGAACCTGGCTTGGCAGATCGGTCTGGACTGTTCCCAGTAGGCACAGGGTCAAGACTGATTTGCATATGGTTGGGTCCAAAATGGGGTGGCGTAGTGGGCAAAACAACAATGGATTTAACCGATATCTCTTGACTGGGAGAGAATGTTTGAATCATTCAGCATTCCGTCCATCATTTGTTGCAGTTACACATTTCGCCCTAAGTGTGATGGGTATGCCCAGACATGGGCCCCTTGCTCACTGAGCCACTGGATTCAAGCTAGCCTGGCCGATGAAGGGCGACATATCCCAAAAGCGGTCCCAGGATGCTTGTTTCGGTCCAGGGAGGACCTGGCTTGGCAGTTCGTTCTGGACTGTTCCCATGAGGCACAGGGTCAATACTGATTTGCATATGGCTGGGTCCAAATTGGGGTGACATAGTGGGTAAAAGAACGAAGGATTTAACACAGATCTCTTGACTGGGGGAGAATGTTTGAATGATGCAGCATTCCGTCCATCATTTGTCGCAGTTACACTTTTCGCCCTAAGTGGGATGGGTATGCCAAGACGTGGGTCCCTTGACCACTGTGCCACTGGATTCAAGCTAGCCTGGCTGATGAAGGGTGACATACCCTGAAACCGGTCCCAGGATGCTTGTTTCCAGTCCAGGGAGGACCTGGCTTGGCAGTTCGGTCTGGACTGTTCCCATGAGGCACAGGGTCAAGACTGATTTGCTTATGGCTGGGTCCAAACTGGATTGGCGTAGTGGGCAAAATAACGATGGATTTAACCCAGATGTCTTGAATGGGGGAGAATGTTTGAATCATTCAGCATTCCGTCCATCATTTGTTGCAGTTACACTACCCTGCCACAGCAACAGGAGACAGGGAACCTGAGTCAGACAGTCCTTTCCAAGACACCCCAAGAGACTGTCAACCTTGAGGGTGACAGTGAGTCCGCCCTAGAATTCCTGGACTACCAGGTCCATGTTCAGACCCAGACCACCGTCCCGGAGCTGACAGAAGAGAGAGTGTAGGTAGGGGAGTCTACCATCTGAGGTGGTGGATCCCCTCTCATAAGAACCCAAGAGGTCCAGAGAACCTCAAGAGCAAGTGGGAGGCTCCTTACCAACCCCTGGCCTGGAAGTGAGGCCTACTCCTGGTCTCAGACTAGCATGTACACATGTCAGGGGAGTGTGAAGGGTCTGCTTCCTGTCACTGACACCTGTCAGTGACCTCTTCTGGCTGACTGCCTTAGGGGCAGCATTGGCCCTCTTGTGGTGACCAAAGCCTGACCTGGAAGGAAAAATTGGCTATCAGACCTCGCTGATCTAGTGGTACTTTTCACCTGCAGCATTACCTCTATGGGGAAGCTAGTGTTAGCCATAACCCAGGATAGGTGAGTCAAGTGCCCACTGGTCCCATGTAGTACTCCAAGAGCTGGACAGAGACCCAGTCTGATTCAAGGTAAAACTTGAGGGAGGGCCTGACACTGTTTGGCACAACAAAGGATACTTTATACAATACGCAAACTGAAGATGGTTATCAAGCCTGTATTGTGATAATAGTATTAGTTATTGATGCACTTGTACATTGGACTTCAAAAAAGAAAACAAAATTGGAATATGTTATTGGTTGTCAGGTTGCTGTCATGTGCACATGCCCTATTTGGAAAGATTCTGATGCTCACCAGAAGTATGGCTCCCAGTCTTATGGTGTTTTTTATTTTACATTTCTGTTTGTATTAACCGTATTTATTTTTTGGCTATCTTATTGGAATTTATCCATATTTATTTTGAGATTTGCGAATAAATGCAGTCATAAAATGATATATTTCCACATTTATTTAACTGTTAAACATGCACTCACACATTGCTGCCGGTCAGGTTTTAGGCAATTAATCTGTCAAATATAGTGAAACACTATGCTCTCAGGTAAATATTAGTATTGCAATACAAATATCTTATTTTATCGAGGCGAAGTTAAAAACAGCAGTGGTCGCTCTGGCCAGGCCCCCTTTCTTAAGATTAATCAAAGGGCCCCACACTTTGTCAAATACAACTCCTAGATATGAAAAGACATTTGTCTTGGGAATTGGTGTGGTTCCTACCTTAAATGTAAAATGCTTAGCTGTACGAGGTCCCACCTGCATTACATATGATTTGCTCTGATTAACCAATAGATCCAGGTCCTCCATAAAATCTACAAAATAATTCAACAAGAGCTGTAGGCCCCTAGCTGTCCTCGCCATGAGGACAGCATCATCTGCATACAAGAGAACCGGCAAACTACGCTTGCCCACCTGGGGGCAATCAGCTTTTATGTTTAAAAGGACCTTCTCCAGAGAGTTAATGTACAAGTTAAAAAGGAACGATGCCAAGATGCACCCCTGCGGCAACCCTCTCCTAATGGAGAAATTGCTGGTCACTTTAAGATCTTTCAAGTACCAGACGACTGCATTTGATTCTCTGTGAAGGTCCCTTAAAAACAAGAGGATGTCCCTATCTATGCCAATTGAAAGCATCAAACCTCCATAACTTAGATCTGTATACACGGTCAAAGACTGAGGACAAATCCATGAATGCTAGGTGGATAGAGCCGGTACGAGCCACAGTATACTTGTTCAGGACCATATATACAGGTCCACTGTAGAACGACCAGGGCGGAAACCATATTGTACCTCAGCTAGAATGTTATTTTCGTCAGCGCAAGTTACTAGCCGATTTAAAACCCTTCTACCCACCACCTTTACCACAGAGTCCAAAAGGGAAATGGGTCTATAACAAAAAGTGCCATCTCTGTCCCCCTTTTTAAAAACAGGTACAATCGTCGATAAGGCCCATGAGTCCGGACTGCCCGCCTTAACCTCTGCATTTACAACTGCCATGAATACAGGCACCCAGGTATCCACATTTGCAATATAAAGATCGGGCAGGATCCCGTCTGGACCTGGGGCCTTGTTCTTCGACAGTCCCATGATACCTGCTCTGACTTCTTGTGTAGTAAATATAACCTTGGATATACCATCCACACTGTCCTGTCCTTCGCAGGTAGATGGGTAAGACTGGAACATGCCCTAGAAATAGCTAACCCAATCATCCTCTGAAATATGGGCCTCCATTCTGTTGCTTGTTTCACCTGTTAGGAAGGGCTGTTAATAATACTCCAAAACTTGGTACTATTTCCCAGGCAGCTGGCGTCTACCAATTCAGTCCAAGCCTCCTCTTTCAGAGCTAACTTTTGCTTGGCCATGGCAGCCTTATAGACCGTATGATGGCTCTTTACAGCCAAAGTATTTTGAGGTGTCACTCCTAATACCTCTTTCAATCTCCTGGAGGCACGCGAATAATCAGAATTAAACCATCTTGGTCCCGAGAGCATGGAGCACCTGTCCGGAGCCCTCAAAAGGTTCGTTATGGTTCCAGACCTGCTAACAAAGGCCTTCATAATGTCCACTGGGTTGGCTTTACTGTCTAGACAGATAGCAAACTCTGTGTTACACTGCATTAAAAGAGACTGAAAAAACTGGTCTGGGACAATTTGACCCCACTTCAGTCTCCTACCTCCTTCCACAGCTTTCAGGGGAAACCCCAATCCCGCTTTGGTTTGCTTATCTAACCAGAGCCATCCTGTTGAAACACACACAAGGTTGTGATCACTGTGTGCGCACGCCTAAATAAAAAAAGTCCACGATATAACTATAAAACGGTGCAGAGACAAAGATGAAATCAATAAAAGTCTCAAACCCTCTCCCCCTAAAGTTAGGATTAATATCAGTTTTCTCCGGGGGCAACTTGTTCATGGCTGAAGTTAGATCAAATTCCTGCAAGATGTCATTTAATAGGGAGCCCTGGGGGGTGAGTTCCATGTGCAAACCAGCATAACTCGCACATCCCGTACTACTTACCTCTACACGCCTTATATCCCCACACATATGAATGTTAAAATCCCCTGCTATAAATACATTTTAATAAATCTGAGCACTTGCAGTAAAATTTCTCAAAAAAGAGCCCAACCCTGTAACGTTACATGTTTCCATAGGGGGTACTCCCGCGTTATAAACTTTCTAAAGTAAAAGCTTGTTCATCCCACTAGACAGACATCGCCTGTAGGGTCGAGGAAGTATGGGACAATATGGGCAAACTGTCACAAACTACTATTAAGACGAAGGTTACTAGTCCTCCCTTTGCTCTTCCTGCCATAGAAGAGGTAGCTGGCACAAAGAAAGTTTTCTAACCTTCCAGGTAAAATCTGTTCTCAACAGCCCATGTCTCCTGTAAACAGATCACATTGTAGCCTTTGACAAAAATCACCCAATCCGGATCATCAAACTTACTTGCGAACCCTGCAATGTTCCAAGAAATAAACTTGCACCCCTTATGATTTTGAGGGCCTGAGCCCAGAGGCCCAGTCGAACCCTGAGATGGAGGGACATCTGCAACCTGAGTGCCAGCACCCAGTCAATCACAGGTTTCTAGTGAACTCAAGGCCGTAAACCTGTTTGACGTGCTTATGCCCATCATTACCTCCTGCTGTTTCATATAGTTCACATCCTGAGAACCCCCCCCGGAAATTTCTGAGCGAAGGCAGAGAATGGAACAAGGGCCTGTAAAAATAACCCAAAGGTAGTGCCATATTAACAGAGTTTCGAATCCTGCAGTTAGACTGTGTAACTGAACATAAAATTCTATTTACCGTGAAATGACCATTGAAGTTAATGATAACACAGTCCCCAGCCCTTACTTTCTTGGCAGTGCCCACCCAGGATACTCTTCGCACCAAAATGATGTGGGTTTCCACCCACGGCCCTGGGACAGAGTTCAAGATTAGCCAGTGCACGACCTTGTTCTTTAACTGGTCAAAGTCTTCCTTGATACTTGGATCAAGTTGGGGAACATTAGCTAAAACCACTACACATGGCATTGACTCTGGTGGCAGATGGACATTGCACATTCTCTGGGTGGGGTTACTAGGCTCCCCGTGACTCCTCCCTCACCATCTTGCGTCATGGAGACTGGCTGACCCGCCTGCTTCGACACCATGATTCTGAAGATGTTTCTAGTTTAAATAACCCCCGTCATCCTGTTAGCTGTCCGTGTTGAAGCCTCTAGTACAGAGCTGTTAATCACTGAAGCTGCTGTTGTCAAATGGACTGGGGGTGCTGGATTACTCGTCCTCGACTTAGGTGGCTCAGGCTCAAGCCTAGGGGGATACATAGGGCCAGACTCCACTTCATTACGACAGGGGCCGTTTGCCAAACATTTAGGGTTGAAGCATAAGGGTCGACGATATATTGACCCTGTGCAAAGAAGTGGACAGGTTAATCAGATTGTTGTAAAATTGGGTCCAATTTGGTTTCCAATGCTGATAGAAGTGCTGCCATGACTGTATCAAGAAAACAAGTCATATACAAGCTTGGCACTGCAAGGGGCACAGAAGAGCTTGACTGTGATCCAGTGCTCTTCTGGCGTTTTGCGTAACTCCCCAACGAGGGCCCCTTCCTCTTGGCTCCCCCTCTGCAATTCCATATACAATGGGTGGCTCCACGTGCTCGATATGCTATCCGAGATGCCGATAACTGTGCTGTATCCTGTTGTGAAGAGGGTATCGCAGGCAGGCAGACACACTCAGCTTGATCTTGTACCGTATCTGCCAGACCTGTGTGATGAAGGTGTGCAGGTGACCCTGAAAGTAGGGAGGTAGAGGAACTAAGGGTGGGAGGCAGGGGACGAGTGGAAGAACGAGATAGATGCCGGGTGGCCAACTCGATCTCTTTGTCCATGACCCCAACAGTTCGCTGCAGAGAAGCATCTATGGTGATAACCGTCTTCACAGGGTCCTTAAGGGTGGGCCTACATTTCCCCATTTTATACTACCACAAACCAGCTGCCCTAAAGCAATAGGCCAACTATGTCCATCAATGTCCGACAAATTATCTAACGGTCCAGTATGGAAAAACTAATGGGTGGCTGCAGATAAGCAGCTTTCTGCTGTAACAACAAGACTGAGAAAAAGAAAAGGGAGGGTACACCCAATAGGTCAATCACCTGATCAACACAGAGCCCACACACACATAAATCCTGATAAATGGGCTCTTACCTGCGTAAATCTTCCAATCTTCCACCTGTAAGTCCCTGCAGGCTTACTTGAAGTTCCAGCTCTTAGCTTCCAGCCCAGTTAGCAATTCCCAAGATGAATGTCTTTCATATCTAGGAGTTTTATTTGACGAAGCGTTGGGTTGGGACCCTTAGATTAGTCGTAAGAAAGGGGACCTGGCCAGAGCGACCACTGCTGTTTTTAACTTCGCCTCAAGATTAGGCGGCAAACCGATGGGGGCTGTACAGCAGATCTATAGAGCCAAATATCTCTCGAAGGTCATCTATGGGAGTGAGATATGGGGTTACACTGGGCAGGGTGCACTTCAAATTACTGAAAATATCTATTTGAGACGGTTATGTCCCGCAGTGCATCCCTTCGTCCATAGTGCATGAAGAACTGGGATTGGCCTTCCTCTCCGATGAGTTGGCTTATCGCCCCCTAGCTTTGTGTTTGAAGACATGGATCAAGAAAGAAAAGTCCCTTAGTAAGGATATTCTAAGGGATTGTCTCTTTTTAGACCACGTGAACCGCATTGGATGGATAAAAAACGTCAGAAGATGTCTCCACAGGATATGAGGCACTTTTTAATGTTTTGTAGCTTTTATGAGGTTCCTAGAAGGTCTCTTATGGGTCCTATTCTCAAGAAAGTTTGTTTTAAGCAGGTTAGACCAGCTTTTATTTTTTTACAATTGCTTTCCTGTGACTCAGTATTGTATACGCTAAGGGGTATATTCACAAGAACGTGTGCTAAACATCACCAAAAAATGTTAACGCAACATTCCACATCGCAGCCTATTGTGGGAAAATAACCCCGTGTCAACGTGGAGTTCACAACAAAGCGGCCCCATGCGATTGTTTGCCGGAACCGCGGCCAATGTCCGCAATACAACCACCTAGACGGAGATAAAAACACAAACCCCAACGCCATAAAACCTGCGATGGGCCAAATCGCGATGAGGAAATCAGCGATAAGCAGCGCCAGGCCTGCAACACATACCTGGCAGGCGGTAAAAATCGTTGAAAAACAATAGGAGAGAAAGGGTTTTTATATTTGGGGTACTCCTAGTCCCCTCAAACAAATCTTTAGCAAACAATGGAAGGAGTACACCCTCAGAGGTAAATCAATACCTCCAGGATAACGAGAGGTGCACTGAAAGGAAAATAGTAACCTTTCTTATAGAAGACCCCTCACTCACCAACCTAGTTGGTGACATGCTTCATCATCGGGGTCCCACCCGGAGAGCCGAGTGCCATCCGGGTGTGCTACGACACCTGACTACAGTGGAGCTGGTATTTTTGTTTGGTGCAAGTGTTAAAGGTGAATTAAAAATTGGTCAAATTTAACTCTCTATCAAAAAGATTTTTTAATCATGGAGCAATTGAACAATGTTAAAAATAGGTTGGGGATACCATATAAGGTTAAATTGACCTAAGGTATCGAACAAAAAACGAAAAACGTGAAGTGAAAAGCAAGTGAAGTTGGTCTACATGTTTCAACCTTAGTGGAAAAATCTCCAGGTTTTCTTCAGGACCGATGGTGCTAACCAGGGCGGTCTACACACGCTAAGGTGTACCCTACCCTTGGTTAGATTAAAAAATTCCTACTGAAATTCCAGTGGGAATGTACCTGTGGAGAAAAAAGAAAGGAAAACAATATATACACAACTGCTATGTTATGTAAACAACTATCAGTTCAGGCTCCTCTCAATCACTAGTCAGTGATACTATGCCGTGATTGTGAGTGACTAACTCAACAGTCATCCTGTTTCAGTGAATTGGTATAACCGTACTCTGTTGTGGATTACAACTCGCAATCATCACAGCGGACTTCAATTCACTCGTATTATCAATCCATCTATCCACATAGAACCAGACAGGTGATATGGTGCACTCATACGGTAAATACCGAGGTGCACATTATTAGCGACGAGTGGTCAAGTGACGAGCACGAGTGCCAATCGTCCCACAAGTGAAACACACCATGCCAGTAACTGATCTATACCGACGTGTGCTTTTCAAACTTCAAATAACTGACATCATCAACAAGAAAACACTCTCGAGTCAACCGTGCGTTTGGCGAAAAAGTGGAAGTATAAATGTATCAGGGCTGGCCTTACTGACTATGCGGGGAGAAAGTGCCTCGAAGGTGCCGAGGACACGTGATCAGGATTCGCCTTAATCTGTAAATTGACGATATGTGGTAAGTGAACAGAATGAGCGATGTCGGGGGAGAGCGTTACGTGGTGCCCACCCACAAGGTAGTGACGTTTACTTACTTGGTGAAAAAGATTAGATCAGCTCTTAAGCCTACAACCGTATCCTGCCACCGCGTCCTGAGATTACTCGAGATGAAGTGAGTGCCCGTGCGGGATACAAGTATTTCCTGGTTGAAGGCAATAGGAGGAGACCGAGCCAATCAGAATGCAAGTGCTCCCGGAGGGGGACCAATACCTGATGCTTATCCAGACAAGGAAAGGCCTTTAGCAATAGTAAGGGAGAGTGTGATTGGTAACTGACGACGCTATGTGTTGTTAAACGAAAAGAGAAAATCCCCTTATTCAGACCCTCCAGGATTTCGCGATTTCGCGGCTTCCCGCGAAATCGGCACTTTTGTAAAAATGCCGCGATATTTACAAAAGTGCCCGCGAAATCGGCACTTTTGTAAAAATGCCGCAATTTTTACAAAAGCTCGAGCTCCGGAGTGGCGCTCGCATCTACAGCATCGGTACAGCAGAGCGCTCAAGACAACCACCAGCTACCTGGACGGAGATTACGGGTGAAAGGAAGGGGAAAGGTTGGGCTATGCCCCAGCAACGTCCTGTCAGTTCATTTGTGCTGGAGCTTCTGCGGGGATCAGCCGTTGGACTGGAGGTTTTCAGCCGCCGAGAGGGGTTACTGGGGATACTGGCATTGGTGAGGCTCTTCACCAGGTCAGAGAAATTCCCACTTTAGCGGAAGATGTACCGAAGCCTGAGGTAAGGGAGATAAAGCCCGGAAAGCAGCTGAGTGTGCCGCCTGTCATGCATAAGGTAAATGCCATAACTTGTTCACCTTTGCCTGACTAATATATGTGACAGCTAAAATGATACAGCCTGACCCCAAACTTCTGAGGCTACTGCAGATCTGGAGGGGGTTTGTTGGGTAATTAAGTAATGGGTCCAAGTATGGTGGTGGAGTAAAGGTATAGATGCCCCCAAAATATAACTAAACCACAACGGAGGTCTAGAAAAGTTCGACAGTCACTGGCGCAAGCCTCGAGGATGGAGCATGAGACAATTGACTACAATCTTGAGACTAATGACTGTTACTTTTCGCTGTCCGATGAGACATGGTTAGCAGACGGGTCAGGCTCACTCACGGAATCTAGTGAAAACAACAGTATGCCTGATATAAGTGGTGTTGATTCAGCCATCACAGCGCGCAAAGTGACTAGTAAACGAGGATGACAAAATGCAGCCAGGGGAAAAGATCTGAAGTGGGATTATTCACCAACAGAGCAGTTGATTGGCATCTCGACTATCACTCCCCAAGACGCCCATAATACAATACCTCCTACTCTGGATACAACCCTTCAATGTATCTTGTCGCACTGTGAGAAACTCGGCAAGACAGCCGATGAATGCAAGCAGCCATGCGCTAAGTGCAAGGGGTAGTCGGAAAGGTGGCCAAGTCTTGTAAAGCCATTGGGGAACGCTCAGGCTAATCTCCACGCTGCTCTCATAACATGAGTGCAGCGCGGGGATTAGATGGGAGTCTGTCCGAGGGGCTGATGGGACCAGGGATGGAGAATTGCATTTCCAAAGGATAACAGCCTTCACCTGTGAGCTGCTTCCTCTGTTCCATATTCCAGGTTGCCTATTCAAAGTGGAATACTCTGCTAAAAGAGTTTCCATTGATATAAGGCTGAAAATGAATGATTATGAGTAAAATAAAGTGCCGCAAAAATGCCGCTAAATTTCCATATTTGTGCCGCTAAATTTCCATATTTGTGCCGCTAAATTTGCGAATCCATGCCGCTATATCCTGGGGGGTCTGAACTTATTGGTAATAGGCAAAATGTTGATAAAACAAAAGCACAAGCAGTGCGCGCCTGATATGCAGTACGCCCAGATTATAATTGTGAAAAATGAAATTCCCACATTGAGGAGGTGCCCAGTTTACAGTGATGTAAATAGAATGAAGGCGCGTGCAGGTGAAGCAACGGGCCATAACGTGAAAAACAAGACATAAGGTCCCATACAATCAGGATAGGGAGACACCTGATTACATGAACAGTAGCGAATAGGGGCCACGGCCAGAAACGGGGTTCAACAAATCCTCCTGTTTAGAAACCATAACAATAAACAGGCAACCTTAACAGTCATTCTTATGTCAATGTTGCGGAGATCAACAGACACACAAACAGTATTGTTGTCAGCTCTGAATAGGGTAAATGCTCATCTACTTGGGAAGGACAGAGTTCCATGGGATGTTGTCATTTAGACCGTTCTTATGAGTGGAGAGTCTATACACCCAGCGTTGTTCTTTCTCAAACAGTCTTTCTTGCATTTTCTCTCCTGTCTTGATTTGTTCAATGATAGTCCATTTTAAATCATTGGTTGTGTGGCCATTTGCTAGGAAGTGTTCTGTGAGTTTTGTCATCGATTTCTTGCACCTGATAGTGCTGCGGTGCTCGCAGATGCGTTGTTTTATTTTTCTGCTTGTCATGCCCACGTATTGAAGTTTACAGGGACACATGAGTCTGTAAACTACATTGGTACTATTGCAGTTCGTATGCGTTCTCAAGGTCCATACCTTGCCCTTTTCTAGTTCCAATGTTTTTGTGTTCTCTGTGAGATGACAGACACTGCAATTGCCACATTTGTAGTGTCCAGTTACCTCTGGTAAACCCCATGCATTGAGGACAGTAGTTTGTTGTGCTTGAACTGTTGTTTTTGGACGTGTATTTACTAGAGTATCTTTTAGGCTCCTGGATTTCTTATAAGAGAACAATGGTTTCTCCCAGTTGAAAATGCCGGTATTGAGAATTGTCCAGTGTTTATTAATAGACTTGGTCACTAAGTTAGATACAGTATTGTATGTAGTCACACAAGTCAATGGTGAGGTATCTTCTTTTGGGGGTCTGTTATCCAAGAGTGCCGCCCTAGGTTGGTTACGTGCCCTTTTCTGGCATTTGTTAAGAATCCTCTCAGGATAGCCTTTTGATGAAAGTTTAGTGGTGAGATCGAGGGCTTGTTTTTTAAAATCTTGGATTTTGCTGCAATTTCGCCGTAGTCTTAGGTACTGGCCATATGGAAGATTTTCCCTCAGAGGTCTGGGATGGAAGCTTTCAAACCTGAGTAAGTTGTTCTTCGCTGTAGGTTTGTAGTGGGTTATCGTCTCAAGACGGTTGTTTTCCTTTGTAATCTCCACATCCAAAAAGACCATGGTGTTTTTGTCTTTGGTGTGAGTAAATCGCAGATTCTGATCACAGGTGTTGATCCACTTACAGAATTCAGCTAAGATGTTTTCTGGTCCTTGCCAAATCGCAAGGACGTCATCAATATAGCGTCTCCAGAAGGTGATGTATCTGAAAAAAGGATTCCGTTCAGTAAGTATAAATTTCTTCTCAAAATTGAACACAGAGACCTGCCACGCTCGGCGCAAATGTGCTTCCCATAGATGTACCCCCCGTTTGTAAATAGAGGGTACCTTCAAATTCAATTTTTTTTTTCTTTAATGCCAGTCTGGCACATTCCAGAATAAAGTTCTTTGGTGTTCGATATGTCCAGTTGGTGATCCAAGACAAAGAAGCATATTGCAATGAGTGCCTTAGGCTATCTGATGAAAGGAACTATCAAAAAATCAACATTGATCCAACTGCGGAGTTGCGACAAGAGATAGCAACCCTAACTGAACAAGCAGAAGCACAGGGACATATCTCTAAACAAGAGGCAACCTTTCTGTGTGATAGTGAAGGAAAAATCCCATACTTTTACACGCTACCCAAAATGCATAAGAACAAACTTCCACCCCCTGGTAGACCTATTGTTTCAGGCATTGGTTCTTTGCTGGAGCCTCTATCACGGATCTGTGACGTCTTCCTAAAAACTATTGTTCAGGATACTACTACATATCTTCAAGATACTAAAAGCCTACTGCAACTTCTAGAAGATATCAAAGTCAATGACACCACGATTTTAGTGAGCTTTGACATCGAAAGCTTATATACAAGCATTCCCCAGGACGATACCCTTGAAGTGCTCAGGAGCACCCTTGATGCCACCAACTGGACATATCGAACACTAATGAACTTTATTCTGGAATGTGCCAGACTGGCATTAAAGAAAAAAAAAATTGAATTTGAAGGTACCCTCTATTTACAAACGGGGGGTACATCTATGGGAAGCACATTTGCGCCGAGCGTGGCAGGTCTCTATGTGTTCAATTTTGAGAAGAAATTTATACTTACTGAACGGAATCCTTTTTTCAGATACATCACCTTCTGGAGACGCTATATTGATGACGTCCTTGCGATTTGGCAAGGACCAGAAAGCATCTTATCTGAATTCTGTCAGTGGATCAACACCTGTGATCAGAATCTGCGATTTAAAAATTTTAATTTGAATTTGACTTGTGTGACTACATACAATACTGTATCTAACTTAGTGACCAAGTCTATTAATAAACACTGGACAATTCTCAATACCGGCATTTTCAACTGGGAGAAACCATTGTTCTCTTATAAGAAATCCAGGAGCCTAAAAGATACTCTGGTAAATACACGTCCAAAAACAACAGTTCAAGCACAACAAACTACTGTCCTCAATGCATGGGGTTTACCAGAGGTCACTGGACACTACAAATGTGGCAATTGCAGTGTCTGTCATCTCACAGAGAACACAAAAACATTGGAACTAGAAACGGGCAAGGTATGGACCTTGAGAACGCATACGAACTGCAATAGTACCAATGTAGTTTACAGAATCATGTGTCCCTGTAAACTTCAATACGTGGGCATGACAAGCAGAAAAACAAAACAACGCATCTGCGAGCACCGCAGCACTATCAGGTGCAAGAAATCGATGACAAAACTCACAGGACACTTCCTAGCAAATGGCCACACAACCAATGATTTAAAATGGACTATCATTGAACAAATCAAGACAGGAGAGAAAATGCAAGAAAGACTGTTTGAGAAAGAACAACGCTGGGTGTATAGACTCTCCACTCACAAGAACGGTCTAAATGACAACATCCCATGGAACTCTGTCCTTCCCAAGTAGATGAGCATTTACCCTATTCAGAGCTGACAACAATACTGTTTGTGTGTCTGTTGATCTCCGCAACATTGACATAAGAATGACTGTTAAGGTTGCCTGTTTATTGTTATGGTTTCTAAACAGGAGGATTTGTTGAACCCCGTTTCTGGCCGTGGCCCCTATTCGCTACTGTTCATGTAACCAGGTGTCTCCCTATCCTGATTGTATGGGACCTTATGTCTTGTTTTTCACGTTATGTCCCGTTGCTTCACCTGCACGCGCCTTCATTCTATTTACATCACTGTAAACTGGGCACCTCCTCAATGTGGGAATTTCATTTTTCACAATTATAATTTGGGCGTACTGCATAGCAGGCGCGCACTGCTTGTGCTTTTGTTTTATCAACATTTTGCCTATTACCAATAAGGGGATTTTCTCTTTTCGTTTAACAACACATAGCGTCGTCAGTTACCAATCACGCTCTCCCTTACTATTGCTAAAGGCCTTTCCTTGTCTGGATAAGCATCAGGTATTGGTCCCCCTCCGGGAGCACTTGCATTCTGATTGGCTTGGTCTCCTCCTATTGCCTTCAACCAGGAAATACTTGTATCCCGCACGGGCACTCACTTTATCTCGAGTAATCTCGGAACGCGGTGGCGGTATACGGTTGTAGGCTTAAGAGCTGATCTAATCTTTTTCACCAAGTAAGTAAACGCCACTACCTTGTGGGTGGGCACCACGTAACGCTCTCCCCCGACATCGCTCATTCTGTTCACTTACCACATATCGTCAATTTACAGATTAAGGCGAATCCTGATAACGTGTCCTCGGCACCTTCGAGGCACTTTCTCCCCGCATCGTCAGTAAGGCCAGCCCTGATACATTTATACTTCCACTTTTTCACCAAAGGCACGGTTGACTCAAGAGTGTTTTCTTGTTGATGATGTCAGTTATTGGAAGTTTGAAAAGCACACGTCGGTATAGATCAGTTACTGGCATGGTGTGTTTCACTTGTGGGACGATTGGCACTCGTGCTCGTCACTTGACCACTCGCCGCTAATAATGTGCACCTCGGTATTTACCGTATGAGTGCACCATATCACCTGTCTGGTTCTATGTGGATAGATGGAGTGATAATACGAGTGAATTGAAGTCCGCTGTGATGATTGCGAGTTGTAATCCACAACAGAGTACGGTTATACCAATTCACTGAAACAGGATGACTGTTGAGTTAGTCACTCACAATCACGGCATAGTATCACTGACTAGTGATTGAGAGGAGCCTGAACTGATAGTTGTTTACATAACATAGCAGTTGTGTATATATTGTTTTCCTTTCTTTTTTCTCCACAGGTACATTCCCACTGGAATTTCAGTAGGAATTTTTTAATCTAACCAAGGGTAGGGTACACCTTAGCGTGTGTAGACCGCCCTGGTTAGCACCATCGGTCCTGAAGAAAACCTGGAGATTTTTCCACTAAGGTTGAAACATGTAGACCAAATTCACTTGCTTTTCACTTCACGTTTTTTGTTCGATACCTTAGGTCAATTTAACCTTATATGGTATCCCCAACCTATTTTTAACATTGTTCAATTGCTCCATGATTAAAAAATCTTTTTGATAGAGAGTTAAATTTGACCAATTTTTAATTCACCTTTAACACTTGCACCAAACAAAAATACCAGCTCCACTGTAGTCAGGTGTCGTAGCACACCCGGATGGCACTCGGCTCTCAGGGTGGGACCCCGATGATGAAGCATGTCACCAACTAGGTTGGTGAGTGAGGGGTCTTCTATAAGAAAGGTTACTATTTTCCTTTCAGTGCACCTCTCGTTATCCTGGAGGTATTGATTTACCTCTGAGGGTGTACTCCTTCCATTGTTTGCTAAAGGCGGTAAAAATCACCATAAAAGTAGAAAGAACACCCAAACACAAACTGGCCAACACCCAAGCACCATGGAGGCAGCCGGTGCAGGCGCAGAGGACGAGCGCAACCCCACGAGCACCCCGGATGACCAGCCCGGGACCTCGGGGACAGGGAAGGGCAAGGACAAGAAGAAGAGGAAGACGAAGTTCAGTCCGCAGGCAAACAGGATCATAGTCACGGAGGTGATGGAACACCATCAACAACTGTTCGTCACCTCCAACGTGTCAATGGGCACCAAAAATGGAATATGGCGGGACATCGTAGACAAGGTAAATGCCATCAGAGAGCACAAGAGGACAATGGACGAGGTCAAGAGGCATTGGAATGACATCAAGCGAAAGACCAAGGAGAAAATCACAGCCAATCAGAAGGCAGCAATGCAGACTGGAGGTTGGGGAGCAGCGCCACAGCTCGTGCTGGATGACATGGAGGAGCTGGTGTTGACAGTCATCTGTGTGGATATTGTGGCCTGAGTCGGGGGACCGGACACTGCTCGAAAGGACACAACACAACCACAACAGGGTGAGTGACCACCAGGTACTGGGATGACGGGTGGAGATGGCCACAATGGCACACATGCACAATCAAGCAGAGCACAGTGCACACCCTTAATGACTCTGGCCCAGATCTATAGACTGTCACAATGTACAATGCCATGCTGTCTGAATGTCAACATGTACCATGCGGCTACATACATGTGGACAAATTGCAATACACCATCTACCCTTCACTTTGCAGGGCCACCGTCAACACCCCCTGCAGAGCAGTCCCAGCCACTCTTCACTGATGACAAGAAGGACAACCCCAGCATCGACGTACAAGACCTCCTAGACATCATTGACATCATCTGCCACTCACCTCCAGGATCAGGGCTGCTCAGCTGCATCGAGGAGACCCCACCCACCACACAAATCACCCATCAGGAGGCACCCACGGCCCCGGCAGTCTCCCAAGACCCCCCGGAGCAACACATGGCCTTCCAACGCTGTGTGCTGGAGGGCCAGAGGGAGACGGCTGAGCAGGTGCGGGTGGGGTTTGACCTCATGGCTACCAAACTGGATGCCATCCATGGGTGTCTAGGCCCGCTCCATGGTCTCCAACAAGCCCTGACTGACATCGCTGGAGTCCTGACGCGGAGAGAAGAACACCTGTCTGCTCAGAGGGGCTCCAGCGATACCAGCCATGAGCTGGCACACATGCGGAGGCTCATGGAGGACATGGTGCAGATGGAGGTGGAAAGGATGGCAGCCACCGCTGCACACCAGCAAAATGTAGCTGGGATCTACCATGCCCTACAAATCCTCGTCATGGCATTGCTGCCACAAGGCGTGGCGATAATGAATGCTGCTGGCCCCACACCATCCACATCTCACAGTGAGGCAGACGTATACACTCCGGCACCTGATGTGTCAGTGGCACACAGTGCCTCAGCCAGTACTGCAACACCACAGGTGGGGCAGAGCACACATCCAGGGACGAGGACGTGGATGGGTTTGTGATCAGGAAGCACTAGCATTCATTTCCGCCACCTGGCTTGTTTCTGCTTGGTGCCACACATGACCCCATGACCTTCCAATGACCCCCGATACACTTCGATGCACTCACCCTGGGCAGCGACATGGACTGCCATATCCTGTCTGATGACCAATGACACGGCGACCAGACTGAGGACTGTACCCTTCCTCTCCCGCAGTACTTGTCATCCCCGGATAGACTCTGGCTGGCCCTCCACGGGCCCATATTGTGTAGTGTGCTGGGCATTGCTTTGTACCGCTCCAGCTGCAGAACTGCTCTGGATGTGCATTAAACATCCAGTGACGCACTACTGTGTTATGTCTTTCATCATTCATGTATGAATGTGTGGATGAATGTAGGGACAGTGATTTCCCTTGCGTCAATGATGCTCATCCTGCGGAATGCCAGTCAGAGTGTGCTACATTGCATATTGTGTATAGGCCTTGGCGGTAAAATCCGTTCCGCTCGCGGAATTTGCGGAATTTGGGTAATTTCGCGTTCCGCGGAGAACACGAAATTGACCAAAATCTGCGTTCCGCGACTTCGCGAAATTTTTGGCTTGTTCGCGTTCTCAATATGCGTGTTCGCGAGATATTTCACCCCGAGCACGCAAACAGCGATCGCGAACAGGAAAAAGGATCGCGAACAAGCAATTCCGCGTGTTCGCGGAATTTCTGCGTGTTCGGAGATTTTTTACCGTTTCGCGGAGATTTGCGTAACGCGATTACGCAAATTCCGCCCACCCCTAATTGTGTACCGGGTGCCGTGGACACTACAACAAGGACACATGCATCAGTCACTTCAATGTCTGGACATGGACTGAACCATGCCCAGAGCCCACGAGTCATTGTTGTAAGCCCTTTGCTTGTCCGGCGTACAGCAGGCCAGACCACTCCGCTTACCCTCCGAGGGGGGGGCCCTCATTGCTACCCATCGCAGGCGTACTCGCTGGTGGTGTACAGGTTACTGGTCTAGTTGTCAGCATGTCACAGCCACTCCCTGAGGGCAGGTTTGCACGCACACCACACCCATCCAGGACAGGTGTCACAGGCCATGTGACTCCGCCAACATGAGGGGCCAACAACGTGACATTCCCCTCTGCCGGTGGTGACTGGATGACAGACGCTCCACAGTTTTCAATCATAAAGGGCCCACAGGGTTAGTGGCACCGAGGCCTTGCGGCCGTTGCAGGCTTACCACCACGTGACGCTGACTGGGGTTGCACAGGGTTAGTGCCACCCAGAGCATTGCAGCCGGCACAGGCACCCCGCCACGGGATGGTGACTTTGGGTGCACTGAGTTAGTGGCACCTTAAGCTGCTGATCGGGTGTGCAGCCTGCGATGATGCCCCGTCCCGGCGGTGCGGACAGCTCAGGTTGTGTGTGCACTGCTGGACCACAGTGTAGGCCAGAGCCAGGGGACAGCGCAGGCCTACCGCCACGTGGCATCGCTTCCGGGATCCCAAGTTTGTGGCACCCATTGGGCTGAGCGGGTGTGCAGCCTGCGATGAGGCCGGGTGCACTGGTATGTCTTCTGCCGTGGAATAATCAAGACCCAGCACCAAATGTGAGACCTGTGGCCTGCGGAGCGGGGCTGCATGGTGTGGAGGGTGCCATGTCCGCGGGCCCTGGCTTGTGGCTTGCAGCGGCATGTGGTGGGACCTCCTGTCTGCACGCCGGTGGCAGAAGGTGAGCAGTGAGGCCTGGGTGTGCATGGGCAGGCATGCTCCGATGGGCGGCGGGAGGGGCTGGGGTGCCTCTGCCTGGGTGTGCATGGGCGGGCAGGTGATGTTGTCTTGTGCATTTGTGTGTACTGTGCCAATCATGTATCTGGACTCTGTTTCAGATGACAGCTCTGTCTCAGATGTGTGACCTGGTGTACTGCTATACATACCGGCAAGTGGTTGGAGACACACCAGTGGCAGCAGGTGAGCAGTGTGGCCTTGGTGTGCAGGGTTGGCACTCCCTCTCCCCCTCTCTTCTTCTCTCTCTCTCTCTCTCTCTCTCTCTCTCTCTCTCTCTCTCTCTCTCCCCTCTCTTCTTCTCTCTCTCTCTCTCTCTCTCTCTCTCCCCCTCTCTCTCGCTCTATCTCTCTTCTCTCTGTCTCTCCCCCTCTCTTCTTCTCTCTCTCCCCCTCCCTCCTTATCTCTCTCTCCTTCGCTCTCTCTCTGTCCTTTGATGTGCGCAGGACACACCTTCTCATCATGATTTTACACATATATTGCACAACAACCAGGTGGTTGTAGATAGATTTCCAATCTCATCCTATATCCCACTTCCCGAGGGTGGCACTGCTGATCTGATGATTCCTCTCACTTAAACTGACCCCCTCAGGGGCCTCACAAATATACCAGGACTACTCACACACAAAGACCACCCATCTATATCCTGGAACAGACTCCTCGCCAACCTTATTACCTCCGTACACAGCAACCTATACAACTTCTTCAACCTTAAAAGTGATTTGGGACTTCTTGGCCTAAAATCGACTTTGGCCAGTAATCTTGATATTACTGACTGTATATTGTTTTCTCTGTAGAGAGCTCTGACACCCATGGGGAAGTAAAGTGCACGCAATATAAATACACATCAAAAATGAATAATAAATGACGTGAAACATGACGAAAGTTTCCTTTTAGGCTGGTAACATTAAAAGTGAATATTCTTCACAAATTCAAAATTCCATGTCAGTGGGCCTTTTCTCAGCTGACTCGAATGAAGAGAAAGTGGATGCCTCCGCTAGTTTATAATGCTGAATGCCTCACTGGAAAGGTATACAAAGCTGCAATTGGTTCTTCCGGGTGAGAACAATTGCTAGGAATTTCAAGTGCTTAATCATACAACATACCTTTATGCATTAGTCATTAAGTTGGAATGAGAAGACAAAAAACAGAAAATTTTACGCTGTATCATATGCATTTACTTGAAACCTTGTTATGTTTTATACAATAAGGCTGTCAACAATTCACTTAATGACTTGAGTGACATTGAATATAGTGAAAAACGACGGTGCTCAGTGACATAAGTGAAGTGAGTGTGCTTTATACATGAGTTAGGCAAATTTATATACAGAATATACACGGGAGAAAAAAGCTAAAATAGTCAGTATGAACAGAGAACAAGTGTCTCAGGTAGGATGCACGATTGCTTGTTAATTTAGAACCAGATGACCTGAAAGAACTGAACCAATAACAACGTTGACGTTTCGACCCTGACGTAAGCCTTATTTCTGAAAGCATCATGGAGGGTCTTCTTCAGGACAAAGTGAGGGTTGAGGGGGGGAAGACAGCCAAAAATAAAATGAATTCATGTGTGTAAGGTAAGTTCCAACTAGAAAAAATGGAATTATAATATTAGGATGGTACCTCTATCATGATACTCACGCATTCTGGGATAATTCTCCTAAGACTGCCTTAAAAGATGTCGCACAGAGGTCGATTATCTGAAGGAATGAAGGTAAATTATATTAAAACTGGCACAAATGAGCTGGTGGGGACAAAGTGTTGCACTCAGAAAAATGAGAAAGTCTTATCTGAAGTAATCAGGAAGAGTTATCTCATAATTTGAATTAAGGGTGGCGGCCATTTTCTCAATCTAAAAATAAAGATCCTTATTGCAACTCAAAGAAAACAGCAAGCTGTCAGGATTAAACTAAGTGATGTGGGGCCATTTGGGGGCCCAATCTTTCCTCTTTAAATTGTTTGAAAGATCATTCGGGTAGGGCCGCTGTTGGAAACGGTGCGCACAGCAGGGGAACTAACAATCCAGTCCTCTGCGCCTGATCTAAACATTCCGGATTGAATCCTATTTGAAAGATGATGAAAAATGACATGGGACTTAGGCTGCTGCTGACAGGGGCGCACGGAATGAAAATGTCCATTTCTCAAATATCCCGCTTACCTGGAATAGGAGTGCTCCTATGTCGCATCCAGCAGTCTCGGGAGAAACTGCTTGAATGCCGGTTAAAAAGGACGGTTAAAGAGGAGACTGGGAGAGCTTGATGTGAAATTCACATCAAACGTAACGTGCACGGAGTATCGCAGCAGATGGATGCTGTCTGCGGCGTTACGGTGTGTGACCCGTTCTAATATCCCGCTCACTCCTTCCTGTGACGTTTCGGGAGCCATAGTGTGTGAAAGCTATGTAGTTCAATTGAAACCCTGATGCGCGTCTGTCATGGCATTCAGTTACAAATTATTTGCATGGTCATGGTTCAGGCAACAAGTTGCGCAGTGATACATAAAGTTGGTCATTTGTGCATACGTGAAAATATTACAATATATAGTCCCGAATTAGGCTCTGAAGCACTTTCAGACAAAAGAAAGTAATCAAAAACCATGAGTTTTTCGATACGTTATTGGCCACACGGATTGACCATGTACATTTTACAAACATCGAAAAGCACAAACAAATCACATATACCATGCTTTACAATACAACCATCATTTTGTAAGTGGTTAGGTGTAGATTAAACATTGGAGATTGTGCATGAGGTATCATTCATTATGGGAGTGTTCATGAATGTGGAGGACCTGTAGGAGTAAAAGTCCCCAATTTGGTGCCGACCAGAGACATGAGGTCAACCTGTGTAAGCCATATTACATAAGGTTTTATGGTGGAACATTTAATGTGTGATATCCTAAATAGGACGCAAAAGTGGCGCATGGGGCTTGTGAATCTGCCCCTATGTTTTTAGAAGGAGAAAATGGCCGCCACCCCTCAATTCATTTTATGAGAGATCACTTCCTGATTACTTCAGGTAAGACTTTCTCATCTTTCTGAGCGCAACACTTTGTCCCCACCAACTCTTTTGTGCCGGTTTTAATATAATTTACCTTCATTCCTTCAGATAATCGACCTCTGTGCGACATCTTTTAAGGCAGTCTTAGGAGAATTATCCCAGAATGCGTGAGTATCATGATAGAGGTACCACCTAATATTATAGTTCAGTTTTTTCTTGTTGGAACTTAACTGAGACACATGAATTCGTTTTATTTTAGACTGTCTTCCCCCTTCAACCCTCACCTTGTCCTGAAGAAGACCCGCCATGATGCTTTCATAAATACAGCTTACGTCAGGGTCGAAACGTCGACGTTGTTATTGGTTCAGTTCTTTCAGTTCATCTGGTTCTAAATTAACAAGCAATCGTGCATCCTACCAGGGACACTGGTTCCCAGTTCATACTGACCATTTTAGCTTTTTTCTTCCGTGTATAATCTGTACATACATTTGCCTCATTCATGTATAAACCACACTCACTTCACTTATGTCACTGAGCACCGTCGTTTTTCACTATATTCAATGTCACTCCAGGCATTAAGTAAATTGTTGACAGCCTTATCGTATAATGCATAGCAAGGTTTCAACTAAATGCATATGATGCAGCGTAAAATCGTCTGTTTTTTGTCTTCTCATTCCAACTTAATGACTAATGCATAAAGGTATGTTGTATGATTAAACCTTGAAATCCAAAGCAATTGCTCTCACCTGACAAAACCAATTGTAGCTTTCTATATAGATACCCATGTTCTGAGGGACACAGGGTTACCCCATTGTTACTATACATCACTGGAAAGGTAGCCAAATCAATTGAACTGGAACAGAGCAGGATATAAAGCTACTAGTTTTGCCTCACTACCTACTAACAGGTCAGGCTCCAGTTTGATTTAGTGACGCAAGAGCTACCACTTGAAGTCCGGTTCATTAAGACATGTTCATTTATGAAGCAGGATGAGAATGGCAATATAAAATTTTGTATAGGGGGTGTTAGGATTCCGAAAAGATTTGCCAAGCCATCTGGGGTACTTTGCTTAAAAAACACGCCTTGTTAAATTCTCGAGCACTTGTCTATGGATGCCTTCATGGTGGGGATTTCAGAGAATCTGGACTGAAGTTTCATGATTCACACAGTGATAACTATAATGAAGAAACATGCTCACAGCCACCAGTTGTGTGCATTTTTCCCATGCCGGGAAAATGAGGAGCTAAAATCTGCAACAATTTAACACCTGCTTGGACCTAATGCTAAATGCCTGCATGGGACTTGTTTTGGCCTGTGGTCCTGCTTGGCATACCACTTTGGTATGCCCCATTGACTATCATTCTGGGCCACTCATAATGAGAAACTACACCTTGATTACAAATAGTTGTATTTTGCCACTGGAATACCAGGGGAACGAAATCTAAGATTCTGTCCAGTAGCCTGCCACCAAATTTAGCCTATTATGATTTGTGTCCCCAAAATGGGAAATAACCTAACAAATCTGAGAATACAGATCTGCTGATTTTTTCCATGATTCTGGGGGCTAATCCACTGACATTTTCAACCTGCTCAAAGCCGATGGAGTGGGGAGTCATTAGCTAGGGCAAGGTTGTTAGACTTGTATCTCTATGTCTGCAAATCATCAGTCTGTATACACCGGCCTACTTGGAATGGCCAGGACCATATCACCTCTGCCCAACTCTCCATTCTCCACACTCCCTTGTAAAAACTCTAGTTATGGCAGTACCACTCGCAATAAGGGTGCTGGGGGCCTATTTATGAGGCCATTTGGGTCATTCTTGCATGACGCAACGTGGTGCAAGAGCAACACAGACCGCAAGACAGATTTGTGAAGCCACACAAAGCCACTTTGCATGGCTTAAAAAATCTGGAGTAATGCAACACAGCACAAATCTGTGCATTGCATTACTCTGCCCTGGGAAGGCGTTTCATAGGTGTTGCATGGGTGTTCTCACACAACTTCCATGGATTTTGACAAGTCCCCAGATTTACAAGAACTTGTAAACCTGGGGATGCGCCAAAAATTTACACCTTCCCAGGCGAGGCATAACAAGGAGATATATCTCTATTTATCCACGTTTCTTCCTCCTTCTAAGTGTTCTGCATTTTGCAGCCCACTTAGAAAGAGGAATATGCCTCCCAGGATTGTTTTGTGCAGGAAAGTGCCCCTTCCTGCACAAAAACAATCCTGCATGCAGCGCATGTGGCCAGCACATGGGAAAGGACAGGAATGCATCATATTTGATTAAATACAGTGCATTCCTGTCCCTTCCATGTCATGAAGGGCAGTAAGGTGACTTGCTGTGCTGCACTGCGTCACAAAGCTCATAAATGAGCCCCTGAGTGTTTATCCCCCTCTGGCAGTAGCTTAAAGACAGCGGTTAAAGCTGAACTTTAAGGCCCCTATCACAACTTGACTTAACAGGTAGGGGACCACACCAAGGCCTGAGGTAGTTGAGAGAAAGCAAGAAACACTCCCAATCCCGAATTACGGGGCCACACTCTACAGAAACAGGCAAAGTAAATACCCAAGACAATCAGGTTTTATGTTTGAGAAAACATTTCTTACACCACAAGATAGCATTAAAACATTTGATAACCATCACACAATGTACACACTTTTACATAAAATGGAAAAGAGTTAGAGGAAAACCTTCTGTACATTGGAATTATCTGACCACATTTCTGAAGTCATGTTTGGTCACCCCACTGGTCCTTAGTGTACCAATGAATCGACTAGGTAGCCCGAGTGCTTGCCACCAGTTCCCCCAATTATATAATTTTTTACAAGGCAAACTCCCCTGCTCCCTTGGAAGCAGAGGAACCAAAGGCCAGAAGCCCTTAAAATTGATGCCAGAGCAACCCAGATAGAGATCACCCCTGCACCCATTGCAAGATAGGCATGGGCAACCGGGCTGGGTCTTGATCACTGGTGAAGATTCAACTCCCCACAATCACCAGGGCAGTGACATAGAGTACCCGGAGAGCCGAGAACAATCGCTATGGTGCACATCCCTGACCCTGCCTTACAGATCCACAATGTTGGCCCTGACTTGATCACAGGTTTAAAGCCAAATGTATCCGGAATTCTCCTGCCTTTTTGTTCCGGATGTCAAGGTGTCTACCAGCTTTGTGGCCAAACCTGCCTCCCGCTCCATCACATGCCTAGTTGGTTAACTGACTGGTAGGGATCTCCCCCCACATGTATGACCCCATGTGGGTGAGAGAAAAGCTAAAGGCCAACAAGGATTCCACGAACAATTCATTACCCTGAGTGGAAAGTAAGAAAACGTTATCTCTAAGAGAACCATGAGGGATCATCTTAAGAATGTCTGCATTAAAGAGACTCTTCACTCAACTATTTAAGCACCTTACTGACTCATTAAGACCCTTTGAGGGCTACAAGCCATATATGATGTGGAATAATATGCGACCATGGAATCACTGACCTAGGAAACCTTCTTGCCAGCCAAGAGATTTCCTCCAACAGTTTCTCAAAAAGGCCTGTTCTCTCTAGGAGTGCTAGATCATTACCCACTAGGTGGAGAATGATAAGTGCAGTGAGTTCAGCCTCCTACCCTCAACTTATTCCACCAGATGGTGCAGTCAATCGAGCCCAAGACCCATTTCATGCACCCAAAGAAAACACAGCCCTTCATCAGTTGATTCGTACAAAATCAACTCTATTTGAAAACTGCTCCTGCTTGTTGCATAATAGAATGGCCAAGAATTCACACACTGGGTGTAGCCATGTGACCTAATACACAGAAACAGTGGGAAGGAAAGACGCCACCAGTAATCCATCACTTCCAACGAACAGGCATTCCCTATACCATATTCAGGCGCACATAGCGGGTTCAGCAATTAGACTGCCACCTCCCAATTTTCTTGACTGTTTCCACGATGAGTTCGGGCCCAACTGCTGATGTTGCCGCCCCATCCTAAATGAATATGAGCTGAAGTTGTGGTATCTAAGCCGACTTTGCGCAACATCACCTGTATGACGTAACTGAACTGGTATTTCATGAGCGTTATACCCGAGTCATACACTAACAATGAGGTGGGAGTTGTAGTAGGCCGAATGTGTACAAGGTGGACACGGTGGTTACTGGGCACCCAAGGATGCCCTCGGCCAGTCTCAAAATCACCTGCTCACCCTTCCCAAATTGATCAGTTTTGGAATGCGGCAGAGTGACAAATAGATCCCCTTTAAGCCAGGAGATATGACTGTGTGTGACAGCACTTCACGGATATCCTTTTTGACCTGTCCACGAGCTCGGAAATCCTGAACACCCTGTAAAAGGTGAGGGAAAAGGCTACTCAGAAAAGCGTGGGCATGTCCTACCTTTCACATATACTGCACCCTGCCCACAGGGGTACCTTGGGCCTACCTTAGGGGTACCTGACATGTAAGAAAAGGGAAGGTTGAGGACTGGCAAGTGTGTGCACTTGCCAAGTCGACATGGCAGTTACAAACTGCGCGCAGACTCTGCAAGGGCAGGTCTGAGGTACCTTTTCAGGGCTACTCACGTGGGTGGCATAATCAGTGCTGCAGACCCACGAGTAGCATTTGATTCACAGGCCCTGGCACACTCAGTGCACTTTACTAGGGACTAACAAGTAAATCAAATATCTAATCATTGAAACACCAATCCATAGCACAATTTACACAGAGCACCTGCACCTTACCACTGATCAGCAGTGCGAAAAGTGCGCAAAAACGTAACACCAGCAAAAACAGATTCAAAACCGGGAGGTCAGAAAGCAAAAAAGTCAGGGGAAACACGCCAAGGAGGAGGTGAACATTGCTATATGCTCCATTCGTGGACAAGGTGTTAGTCAGGGTAAGCTTGGTACAAACTATGGTACCGGAGGCCAAAAAACCCATTTGATAAAACACCTCTTGATCCAGTTGGAGGCATACCTTAGCGGCCAAAAAGCTGCACGTGTTGTTGGTGGAGGGGATGATGTGGAAGGTGAACCTGCTACACAAAGCAGCCCTTTCCCCAGCAGTGCAGTGGTACTGCCCACATCATCATCAGCAACATCGCAATGACACAAGAGTTAGGCTGAGAAACCAAGGGGTCCAAGGCAAGAGAGTAATGCAACTAAAAAAAGTACATTGAGCCTTACATCTGGTTTCAAGACTTCACCTGCATCAGTGGCACCAGAAAAGAAAAAAAATCCAGGCTACCATTCTCAACATGTTTAGGTCGGAGGGGCAGTATGAACGCAACCACCCAATGGCACATTTGTACAACGCAAAGCTGGCTAAATTGTTAGTGCTGGACCTCCTCCTTTTTCTTTTGTGGAAGGGTGGGTTTTCTTGAAATTGTGGCAGCAATCTGCCCGAAATGGAAGATTCCCAGCTGGTCTTATTTTGCCAGAGTTGCTGTTCCAGCACTACATCACGACATGCTGGAATTGCTTGGACAAGCTTTGTAGCAGAGTGCTGTTCACACTATCCACCTGACAACAGACATGTAGACCAGTTGCCAAGCCACTGATTACAGGTGCATCACTGCAAACTGGATCTCTTTTATGGGGGTTAGAGAAAAGATATCTGCAGGTGTTGACGCAGCTGAGATTTTTAATGCCGCTCTGAAACATGTAACTGTAGCCATGTTTGCCATGGAGAAATCTTATACCGCTGCAAACAGTTTGGAAGACTTTGACAGCAAGGTCTTTGAATGGCTTTGAACAAGAGGGCTCAACATTGGTTTTATTGCCACGGACAATTGCAGTAATATAGTTAAGGCTATGGCCGATGGTGGCTATTTCATGGTACTGTGTTTGGCGCACTGCATTAACATCATTGTTCAAGACTTTCTCAAAAAAGAGTGCAGAGTCAGCAACGTACTGACCACCTGCAGAAGAATCTGGACACATTTCAGCCATTCTTTTAAAGCCCAGAAGCAGCTAAGGATTATTCAATGTGATAATAGAATGCCAGTTAAAGCACTCATCCAGGAGGTGCCAAAACATTGGAACTCAACTTATTACATGCTTGAACATCTGTTTGAGCAGTACAGACCAATCAATTAATATGTCATGCAAAGAGGGATGCTAATGTGAAAGACATGATGATTAAGATGGACCAATGGGGCCTAGTTAAATGCTTGAGAGAGATTCTACTTCCTTTTGAGGTCTTCACACGTGAAGTAAGCAAGGAGTACTGCACTATGGGCCAAGGTATCCCATTGTTGCACATGCTACAGGCACAACTGAAGGTGGTGTCTGCAATGTATGCAGGCGTGGAGGAAAAAAGAAGCAAATGAGTTGGTGGAGAGCTTAACCCTTCGCTTATCTGAAAATACAAGGGTGCATAAAGTCATTGTGTCATCCAACAATTACATATGTTGCACAATTTTTGATCCACTGTACAAACCATTACTGCACACTTTCATTTCTTTTTCAGATGGGGATGTTGCCAGCTACAAAACATAGATAGCTATGCAAGCCAGTCTGCTAGAAAACGAACGGCCGGGAATTGGAGGCCTGCTCCTCCAGAGCACAAAGTACTGCAGGTCAGCCTTCAAGTTCAACTTCAGAGCCTGAGGGCAGTGCGGTTGGCTCACAGCAGCCTAAACCACCAACAACACCAAGAACAACATCAACAACAACCAGAACAGGAGCATCAGTCCCACAATCGGCACAGAAATGGTTTCTACTGGCAGAGCTTAAGTCCAGTTCTGAGGCAAAGGCAAAAGAGGCTGAGTAATGAGGAGCACCCATGAGCATTCAGCAGATGGTCCAGGCCTATCTGGATGACCCAACAGATGTCTACTTTAATCAAAACCCATTGCTGTATTGGTATGGGAAAAGGGGCCAATGGCCAGTGCTCAGCAGGCTGGCGATAAACTATCTGGCTTGCCCTGTTGTAAGTGTCTCTGCTGAGCATATTTTCAGTGCTGCTGGTGCCATTCTGACAGTGAGAAGGACCAGTCTCTCACCCCAAAACATAGAGAGGTTAACCATGATCAAAATGAATCAGCACTTTATACCACCTGATTACACCATATCTGAAATAGCACAGTAGGAAGTTGATCACCGCGACTCAGGTCATGGAAGTAGTATGTTAGGTGATCTACTTCTGGGCGAACCACTGGAGTATAAGGATGAGCTCTACTTCTCTGACAACTAGGCTCTTTCCATTTCCAGTTACTTTCTTTCTTTCTTTGATGCCCTAAAAATAAACAAAATAAATTATATAGCTAAGGAACATTATTTACTTTATTATTTGTGTGTGTCACTGTCTTTCTGGTTCACAAATCCATCCCTACCGTCATACTCTTTTTATTGCCCGATCAGAGTTGCAACTGTGTGCAGTCAATGAAGACGTAAAGTCCACTCCTGACTCGCCCAAAAGCCATTTCCCTCAAGCAAGACATTGGATGGAAAAGTCAAACAAATCTATGCCTGCCTCCAACTCTGCGCCCTGACTATCTATCTATCCTTTCCTAACCCAGAGTACTGCCCCGGAAGAACAGGTAAATGATTGAATGCACTGCACGATGAGTGATTGTTGTGTGTTGTGAATGTCTATTCTACAAAGTGACTCAAGTCAATCTTTCCCTTCTTGTTGTTCAATAACAAAATTGCACTACTACAGGCCAGTCCATTGCATTTTGAGTTGGGAGTGGTGAGTTTGGAGGACTCACTCGGGAGTCGGACGCTGTTAGTACGGACTCGGAGTTGGACACCATGACTATGTCTATGTCTGGCTCAAATCCGAAGCTAAGTGGAGTTTGGGTGGGAGTGGCCTGTTGTTGGAGGTAACTGCCAGAAACAGAGTCTGATTTAGTGCCATGCTGCCTGTAAGTTTTTCTGTTGCACTCCTACTGCAGTTTAACTTTGTGTTTTCTCCTTGATTTTTCAATATCCTTTTTGTTTTTCCATCTACAGGCCCTTTACCCTGCGCCATACTGGAAAAACAACTCACACTTACTATACCAAACCGCATCCGCCAGCCACCCAAGATTCACGTGCGGGCAATCCAATAGGAATGCGGAGATGCAACTCCCAATTTATACAGTATCTTTTTTTCTCTTCAATCATTATGACTGTGTGTGTTTTTTATGTCTGCTTATTTTACTCCTACAGATAATTTAATTGTATTTGCTATCTTTGTAAGCCTGGTACGACAGTACATAAATATAATGTATATAACTTGGGTCTCATCATAATGCATGCATTTCCTTTTCCTCCCATAACAGAGGCTGCCAAGATGAGTGTTGTCCATGTGTAGTGTTTGTCTTCCTAGCTATCAGCCACCTATAGTACTATTTATGCATCCGTCGCTTTCACTTACCCTGGGTGATGAACTCCACTTGCGGAGTATGCAGAGTTTTCCGCACTCTGTGTTACGCGGAGCTCACGGAGTTCTGAAAAACTCCGCTTCGTGCAGCGGAGCGGAGTTTTATCCCTCATTCGCGTTCACCAACGTCAAGTTGGCGAGCGCAAGTGAGGAAAATCCACCTCCCGGCGAGATTTTTCCTCGTTCGCAATCGTCAACATCAAGTTGGTGAGCTCGAGCATGGAAAATAATCCTCCCAGCGAGTTTTATCCCTCATTCGCGTTCACCAACGTCAAGTTGGCGAGTGCGAGTGAGGAAAACCCACCTCCCGGCGAGATTTTTCCTCATTCGCAATCATCAACATCAAGTTGGCGAGCTCGAGTGTGGAAAATAAACCTCCCAGCGATATTTCTCAACGCGGGGGGATCATGTTTCTCATTGCGGGTGGTCGTGTATGCGCGCGATCGCTCGCGTTGAGAAAGCTGTCGTTTGAGTAAAAATCTACTTGAGCAGCAGAAAAGGAAAGCTTGCACTGTGCATGGTGCTGTTCGCAATGATTGCACAGTGCGGACAAGCATCCGGCACTGTGCAATCACCGCGAACAGCATTTTTCAATCGCACTCCACCACTTGTGGAGCTCCGCGTAGCGCAGCAAAGTTTTTTTTCCCCACTTCACAGAGTTTCGCATAGCGCAACTCCGCGAACTCTGCCCAGGGTTAGTTTTCACCCATGTATCCTTCGGTTTCAGTCATATATAATACATTTCATCCAACCTTTGCCCTTCCATCCTTCCCTTTTCCAACAACCCATAGTTAAAGGTCTTGTTCATAAAACGTTTTCTGCTGAGTTGAAGATAGGAGAGGCCATTAGTTACTCAGCTCAACTTCAACTCCTGCTGTGTTCACCTGTTGTTCACAAGTCAACAAGGCAATATCTTTACAGTGAGCTTATATTTATAATTAATTGTCAATATAAAGCAAGCAATATGACTTACCACCGCCCGCCACTGCCGCTGGCTCACCCTCTTCTGCTGCCACATCTGCAGACTGGCTGGCGTCATCTGCGCTGGATCCAGCACTGGTGGTCGGTGTGGCTAGAAAAAAAGATTACACATTTCTTAGATGCCAGATACACCTCCCCCTATTAATTGTTTTATAGCAAAATAAAAAAACACCACACACATCATTCACTACAAATTGGATACATTACAGACAGCATTTCCATAAAAATATCAGGATTGACATTTTGTTGGTGGAAAGTTTTTTAAAAGACTGAAGTCAAGACAAGAGACAAGCTGTTAAGGAGTGTCTGGAGCTATTGATTGATGAATCTGATGTTTTGAGAAACAAATAGCATATGTCCTTGGTTGGCAAATGCAATGGGGCCTTCCTCCTTGTACTTCCTCCCAGACAGGGTGCACAGTCATCAGTTCACCTGTTGCAGGGATTCTGCACATATACAGAACTACACGCAAGAAACCAGGACCTCGGTGTACAGTGGTGTACCAACCACCTACCTTAGTGCCCGGAAGCCCCATCCAACTAGCTATAGTGTCTCATTCATTCTCAGTGCTACACCTAAGCTACCAATGATTAAACATCCTAGAACATGTAGCTCAGACTCTCTCAGTAATCGCAGGAGCAAGAACACTCTTTTGCTAACTCACTCATACCTGTCCACAATGTGAGTAATCAGGGACACAGTATAGTTTAAAATGTTTATTTTAACTAACAAGCTCTATAATGCAGTAGACAAGCCAATACTAGCATCAAAATGCATAAACTCAATATAGTGAGCATTGTTTCAACTCCATAAAATATGAACTGGGATATAATTTTATAAAGTTAGTAGAAAAAAGGCCTAATGTGCCTTTCCACCCTCCCCATGCTAGAAACTAGTTTATTATAACTATAGAAGGCCTCTGGGCTTTGTCAGGGGGACCCCATACCTCCAGGTTTAGATGTAAGGGTTTACATCTCTGGACAAACTCTGGGGCATATCAGCAAGGGCAGGCGATAATTATCGCTCAGCGCTCCTAGCTTGAGGATAATTATCGCCGGCCAACTCTGAATTTTATTGTGGCGAGAGCGTGCTATTAACAACGCTTATCTCCAAAACGATAAATTCAGAGCGCAAGCTGCCAAATGTGCGATTATCGCTGGATATCCAGTGATAATCACACACATTTTGGCGGTAGATTGCTGATAGGGCCTCACATACTTAGCCATGATATCCACCTTCCATTAGGGCTGGGCGGTAAATTCCGTTCCGTTCGCGGAATTTGCGGAATTTGGGTAATTTCGCGTTCCGCGGAGAATGCGAAATTGCCCAAAAATCTGCGTTCCGCGACTTCGCGAAATTTTTTGCTTGTTCGCGTTCTCAATATGCGCGTTCGCGAGATATTTCACCCCGAGCACGCAAACAGCGATCGCGAACAGGAAAAAAGTATCGCGAACAAGCAATTCCGCGTGTTCGCGGAATTTCTGCGTGTTCGCGAAGATTTTTTACCGTTTCGCGGAGATTTGCGTAACGCGATTACGCAAATTCCGCCCACCCCTACCTTCCATAGGATATCATGGCTAAGTCAGTTTCAAAGCAGGCGTAAGGAAAGTAGCGATAACAGAGGTTATCTCTACTTTTCTTGTCGCTATGCTGCTTTGCATGAGGCTTGATAATAGGAGAAATGTTGCTTAGCGACATTTCTCTCGTTATCCTGGGGAGGAACGCCCACTTTGCATCTCATTAGAGATGCAAAGATGGGCGTTAAGGGAAATGGTGATAAGGCAAGGTTTCACGCGATAGCGTGACCTTGCTGATAAGACGATAAAATTACCGCCACTTTTCGTCCGAAAACGGACGCAAAAGCGGCGATAATTTTTTATCGCCTGCTTGCTGATATGCCCCACAGCTCTTCTCTTCAGAAGGATTTTCTACAAGTGTCTTAACATGCCTACACGCAATTTTAAATGCAGCCGGTTTTCAGTAGTGCACCTGTGGCAGTATTATGTTTAATATGCGTGGGACTGACCAACGCAGATTAACAGAGCACATTGTGTTTTTTACCTTCAATACGCTGTGCAGACAGAGCCTCAGAGTACAGCAAGAAAAGTGAAAGCTAGACTGTTCTCATGTGAACTAGCACAAGCAAAGGATTTGTGAAAACAAATTCATGTAGAAACGTGCAAAAAGCGGCAACATGGCAGTCAAGCATATACTAACTTATGCTTACTTATGCTAACTTAGCAATATACGCAGTGGATCCATAACTTCAATACACCCTCCCCTTGGTAAGTCCATTGCATGTAGTCATAGGACGAACACAGAGTTCAAGAAGTATGAGCAGAGTTCAAGAAGGTCTATATTCCATTGATGATAATGAGATAAGGAAAAATGAAAAGGATGTAAAAAAAAAAAAATCGTAAATAGGTGCCCCCCAAAATATATGTATACCATAGATAAAAAAATAAGCAAAGATGAGCGTCAGCCTTTTAACCCATCAGAGTGTACGAACAGTAAATAGCAATGGCTTCCAATAGATAATCATTGTCATCAGTAGAAAAAAGAGATGCCAACCAGTTGAGCAAGCAGAACGAGCATTCATGATCTTCATAGGTGGGTTCATCTAGCACCATCGTAGGACAACTTGCGTGATATTCAATGTAGCTACGTTGTAGGAAATCCTGCGCCGACACACAGATATCCCATTGTGCCAACATTCCAAGCGCAGCTGTGCATGCCATAAAACCAACCCCGGAGCATTCTTGCTCATGGGCCACTAAGGGACTCATCAACAGGTCGTAATCCAGGTCGGGTGATGATGTATTGGAGAGGCAGAGATCCAACGCCCATTCAAAGGAGCATTCCTAGCACGCATGTGTAGTACGCAAAGCGGAAAGACAGTCTATATGCCACACTGAGTGTTGCCAGTGGCAACATGCCATAGCATTCAAGCATCCGGTCGCGGAGCATTTGTAACTGTTCTTGGTAATGTAGGACCACAAGCGGTGCATCCATTGTGGAGCAAGCAAATCAATAGAAGAACACCAGCAGCTATGGTAAGCAACAGAGGTAATCCCCCAAAGAAGCTGGAAAAAATAAAATGAATAAAGACTGGTATTACACCAAATATAGTCTGAAAAGAAGTCACAAGGCCAGAGCCCACAACTTTAAAAAAATGCACCAGGCCATGTGTATCATATGCATTGAAGATAAGATCAATTAGTTCACCGAAATGTTGTGGGAGGTTTGTATTTAAAAGAGCCTGAAACTCAGAATTTTACTCGCTATCTGCAGGACGAATGTCTCACGCGCAGAAGTCAGGGAGACCTCCTGCTGGAATAATAGTGGTTTTATTCTGCTCAACTTATTGAAGTCTGCTTTCAAAGTTGGGATGCAAGACTGAATTGGGGCATTGAGGTTCCCATGCGGGACAGGAAAAGCAAATTTTTACAGCAAACAACGTGCAAGCCGCAACATTACTTGTTATTCAAAAGAAGATAGCTACCGTTAGCAAGCAGGGTGAAAGTGGGTTTGATAGCTGGTACAGGAACACCCTTCAAAACACAGGCAAGATTCGGGGTGGTAACACTGCAAGCCCCGTGTAACTGTATGTTTTTACAGACAAGGTAACGACCCAATGTAGAGTCACAAAATTAACCTGTAAAGTATACCTCTTTGTCATCTCGCAAACATCTGTATGTGAAAGGCAAGGATCAAACTTCTTGTAGGAAAGCACTGCCCATGGGTTCATAGCGATCTATTGGGTAATGCTTCATGCACAAGGTAAATTTAAACAAAGGAAACGGTAAAGAGATAACCCCGTGGATGAGCCAGACAGCAGAGTTAGTTTCGGCCACGGAGAAGGGTAAAGGCTCAATCTTCTCAATATGTAAAAGTGTGTACGTTACATCTTTCATGGACATGAACTGCTGTTTGTCAGTTAAATTAAAAGTTAAAAATAATGCAGTTGAGTTCAAATAATCCTATGGCACTTTTCCCATTTTCAGTGTCTGCAAAGTCCATGCAAACTGTATAACAGAACGCAATTGATTTTGACCATGATACAATACAGATACATCATCTTGTACAATATCAACAACAGACAAAACAATATCATCTAACGTGTAAATGCGGGAAGACAGTGTGTTAATGCTATTGTCAACAACAGTAAGAACCTTTTCTAGATTAGCTTGAGCTATTTCCCTCAATCACGATGCAGCTTCAATTTGAGAAAGATTCCAGATTTCATTGTAAGCTGCGTAAAGAAATCTTTTTGTTCTGGGACCAGAAGGGCCCTTGATAAAATCGGCCAAATCAATATTACTGGACAACAGCGATAAATGTTGTTTAACTGACGACAGGGACGAGTGTTGTAACCAATTTTGACACAATTTACCCACAGAATACGTAGTAACCGAATGAGTATCAGCAAAACGTAGATCTAGTCTAAATTGTGTGTAACCAGGGACTGTGTTATGGAAACGCAATTGGCAGGTATCAGCACTCGTCTGCCAAGCCAGCCATCCCAATGGGTCTAAACTTGATACATTAAAAGTTATATTCAGGAATAAAGCCTGAGGTTCCTCAATGGAGTACTCAGTATGCAAGCTCCAGTTATGAGTAGGGATGGTAGGGGCACTCATCTGTTTTGTAGTTGCTAAGCCAAAACAGGTTGTTTGATATATGGAATCATTCAAAAACAGGATTTGTGTCGGGCTGAGGCACGCACAATGCAAAGCTTCAGTGCCGCGAACCTGCCAGGATCTTGAACCCCAGACAGATATCAAATCAACGGTGGCCTTCCAATGTTCATGGCCACCCACTGATAAGCTATTTATAAAAAAAAGGAATACAACAATATTGTGTGAGTCAACATCACTTTCGGATTAGATGAAATGTTTAATTTAAAATAAAAGGACTCTGGGTTGGAGCTATCAAAATATGTAAAATATGTAAATTTCTTTAACAGGGTTTGAGAGCTGCCTTCTAATGGAGTTGGGCAATGTTCCCATTGTGTGTAATTAAAAACATTTATAAATGTATTAGCTTTATGCGGGTAGTGGTATCCAAAATGCTGGTAAAAATATAAAGCGGCATAATTTGCTGTATTTAAATACAAATCTTCATCATCAAAGGCAGCATAAAATTTTGAATCTGATAACAAAGACTGTATAGCTTTCACATCCCAATCATCTGAACGCATGTTCTGTTTCACTACATCCCCCATTGAAACACGAAGTACATTTGGAACATTAATAGTCTCTGTTAGACTATGAATCTGGTTCTCCACAGCATCCCAGACTATGCCATCAGCGACTGGAAAGGCAGAGATGTTAACAAAAGTCTGGTCCCATTTCATGATGTGAGAAGACGAGTGGGGAGCTAAAGTTCGAGTCACCAAGTGAACAGCAGAGCGTTCCAGCAAGTAATATCCATTGATGAGTAAGAAAAAAACTGTCACAAAGCCAATAGACATGAACAAAAAAATTAGGATGAACCCCAACCAGATGTATGTCCAAGGAGGGACCAAATAAGTCTGTTTAAACCAGGGTACAAAAAAACTACATTTTGTTGGGCCAAAAGATGAGATGTAAGTAGAGTCAAAAGAAAACGTGATTGTGCAAGCACGGTTCTTTGCAAACCAGGCAAAGACTCACTTGTGGGATATGCATATTCAGTCTCATCAGTACAGGTGGGGGCTGGTGTGGTCAGCACGGGATTAGTGACAGAGTTCATCACAATGGCAGTGTCACGCTGTGTGGAGTCAGATGCGCCAAACACAGGATTCCTGGATATTGCTGGACATGATGCAGCTGGTGTTATACTATTCAGAATCGGCTAGATGTTGTAGCTTGACATTGTCCACTGAGATGTATCGGTTGTCTTTGCGACCAGGAAGCAGTGGTAAAATGACTGTACGAGTACCCTTCATGCCAAGCACTGGAACCGGTGCATGATAAGAGGGGCCAAATTCTTTTTTGTTCTCCACCTTCTCTCGGACCCGATCTCCAACTCTGGGTAGCCAACCAACTACCAGAATCTGTAGTTCAGCATCAGTGGCAGAGGGTAAATGATCTTTTGCTAGACTGTCACGGGTTTCTTGTAAGTCCTGTAACAGAGTAGAATGATTATCTACGCCAAAGGGTGCAGCTGCCGCCGCCATGTCTAAGCCATCAAGATCCAGAACAAACATTTTTATGCCAAAAAGCATTTTGCATGGGGTCCGCTCACCCAGAGATCTTCTGGGGAGATTATTAAGAGCTCGTTGCACGCTATACAAGTAGGGCTAGCCAGTTCCTGCCAGTACCTAAGACTCTAGCTGTCACGGATTGCTTTAAGTCACGGTTCATTCGCTCCACAACTGAGTTGCCCTCAGGCCTGTTTGGAGCCGAAAATTTCACCTGCGCCCCCAAAGACTTCATAGCATCCTTGTACGCCTTAGAGGCGAATGCTGGACCCTGGTCTGAATGGAAGGTGCCACTTGCAAAAATTCCTAAAAGACACGCAAATCGCTGATGACTTTTTGAGCGTCAGCACTGCGTTGTGGCCAAACCCCCACAAAACATGTGCACAAATCAACTGTTACTAAGATGTATTTATAAGCAGTATCTGAAGAAAAAGGTCCGCAGTGATCAAGATATATACAGCCGAAAGGCTTATTAGAAATGCAGAGTTGTGTCAGTGGTGGTCGTGTGACAGTAGAGGGTTTAATCTGTTGACAATGTCACAAGAAAGTACATAATTACGGGCTTGCTTATCTAAACCACGCCACCAGTAACGTTGCTGCAAAATTGAAACCATTGCAGACACTCCAGCATGTGCCGCAGCCATGCCTTCATGTGCGGCTGTTATCAAAGAAAGTCTGCAGTCCGCATTGGGAATCAACCTGTCACCAACGTCATTAATTCTTACATACAGAACCTTGTTGGGACTTAAAAGATAAGAGTACTTTGAAGGGAACCCTTGAGGGTAATTACCACCCTTCTCAGTAGCAGCGATAGCTGCAAAGATTTCATTATCAATCTGAGTCATGGATCTTGTAACGGCTGCATCTAGACACGTGGCTACTGCTGACTTGGCTGCTTCATCAGCCAAACTATTGCCGACTGCATGTGCACCCACACGTTGGTGGCCAAGAGTATGTATAACATGCGTGAGCAACAGACATTGTTTAAGATCTGCCACTCGAACCCAAAGCATTTTATGCTTAATTGTGTTGCCCTTGGAATCACAATAGTCATTCTGAGACCAAAAGAGTAAGTTGTCATTGAATGACTGAATACAGTAATATGAATCACTCACAATTAGAGTAGTTACATTAGGATCCGCAAACTCTAGTGCAAGCACCAAGGCGCACAATTCGGCCAATTGGGTGGTACAGTCTGCCAATGCCTGTGCATGCACAACACTGAATTTGAACTCACCGTTCATCATGATACCTGCCACAATTGAACAGGCCACCCAATACGCATGTCTAGAACCTGTTGCCGGTTGCGCCGAACCATTGGTGTAAATGATACAATAGTACTCGTCAAGTGGACGCATAGACATAGGAGGAGGATGAACAAATTCATACTGCAAGAACTCCTGTGTCTGAAGCGAGGAGTCAAAGATAAAGGAGACATTGGGAGATGTCAAAGAAGTGGCCCACTGTATCCAACATGGATGCAAGGCCTTAGAGTTCTGCACACTTGCCTTCGTCACCGCTTCAAGTGCAGGGTAAGGTGTCACCACAAAAATGTGTTTGTTTACCCTGTGCTAGTGCACGATCTTTCAAGATCGCCATCTGCACAGCTGTCAAGACTTTTTCAACACTGGAAAATCGCATCTTGGCAGAAGTGTATAAATGAGATTTGTAAGCAATAGGTACTGTGTCACCTTCATTAAACGTCAAGTAAGTGCAACCCAAAGCACCTGGGACGATTCTTATCACCAGGTTTGTGTGGTTATCATCTGTTAACAAGTATTTAGATTCAAGAAGATCAGACTGCAAGGATTGCAGGATAGTTGAATGTTCTGGAAGCCAGCAGGCTTTTGAAAATGTTGGTTGTATCAAGGCATAAAGAGGCTTGATACTCTGGGTATATTCATGAATGTATGTACGTCCGAAGTTTAAAATCCCAGCAAAAATTGTAGTTTTTTCAGGGTCGTTGGAGGTCGCAAACGTGTGCATTTCTCCAGGAAGTGAGGCGTTAAACCTCTGCCCTCATTATTGAGCTCATAGCCCAAAAACAACACTGCGAACTCTGCAATGTGTGATTTGGCAAAGTTAAATTTGTAACAGTAGTCCGCAAATAAAACAATGATGCGGTCTACTCGGCAAAGATGGGGCCATAATTCGTCTTCTGTGAGATAAATATCATCGACGTACGAGTATGCATCTGGGTCTATGCTGTCTAACAAAGAGACAACACGGGCGGTGAAAACACGGGGCTGTTTTTATAGCCCATAGCTAAACGCCTAAATTGTTTTTGTTTACCACCGGCTGTAAATGCTGTCCATTGACTGCATGTCCGGGACAGATTGTGACTGAAAAAGCCATTGGAAATGTCAAGTGTAGTTTTATATTTCTTACGAACAAGACTGTCTACAAAAGCAGAACTATGGGTATTCTGTACCGCAAAAGTGCGACAATGAGAGTTCAAATGCCGGTAATCCAAAACTATGTGGTACGACCCATCGGGTTTGGTAACAGTAAAAAGTGGGTTATTCATCGGTGACACATGTCTCAATCACTCCTTTGTACTCTAACTGCGTTAGAATTTCAGAAACGGGACCCTTTGCGTCTCGCCGCAGGGGATATTGGGGTTGAGGCTGTGGCATTGACCACAATGGTATCTCATGGGGTGGAGAATCCCCATCCCAGCCCACATGAATACGGTACAGAGCCGGTGCAAGCACAAAGCCCACTCCTCTGCAAAAGCTTCTGCATGCTCCTTGGAGACGTTTTTCGAAAAACTTGGAAGTATTACCTCCACCCCTTTCGGAGCTGTAAGAACAAAAGGTGGGGGCCAATCTGTCTCTGCTAAGAAAATTTCGTAAGAAGACGTTAGATTTTCCCCAAAAATCCCTTTAATGATACGCTGCACGTCATCTTCAATCAAAATAACTATGTCATATAGTCTGTCAGGGGGAGCCACTCGAGTGTCTGCGGTTTCAACGGTAATGAAAGTATCAGTTGCTGTCGCCTCCAGAAACAGACGCAGTGCTTGCCGCACTATTGTAACCTCCGCTGTCTAGCAGCGTTACTGCCCATGTTAAATTCAGGAGGCGGTTTTCTCACCGTCTGTTGCATATCTCACTGTTAAAATTGCAATTTTCTATTTCTAAAACTGTTGTCACTGACGCGGAAAATCGTCTTGTTTTCCCTTTCCATCAGTCTGACGAGACTGCTCACGTCCTTGTGGGGCACCTCGACCTCTGCCGCGCTCCTGGTGTTCTCCTCCACCGGCTTGTGAGCCTGATGTTTCCTGTAGAGAACGAGGAGAACGCTGATCAGGAACCTGAAACCTGTCAGGAGACCTAATTCGCGGCCAGTTGCGCAAATTATAAGTGCGCTCAGAAGACTCGGGTTTCGGTGATGTGGCACGCAACCCCTGTTTCTGATGTGGCTTTCCCTGTTTTTTAGTTCTCCAATTCTTTTTATTAAAGATTGGACTCTCGTCTTTCTCAGATTGAGACTTCTGTTGTGTTTGCGGTTGAGCTGATATCTTAGCAAAAGGCTTAACACCCAAACTATTGCGTCCAATGATCTTATAAGCCTGGCAATTATTTTCAGCAATTCGCGTGGCCTGTCAGGCTCTGGGACTAGAGCCAAAGCATTAGCCACGTGAAAGTTTACTGCATCTCCCTTAACATTAGCAAGGATTAGATCAGCAACTACGTCGAACACCCCGATCAATCTCCTACCCAATTCAACAGCCGCTTCTGGGCCATGCTCATCCTGAACACGCTTAATTACGGACGGGAGTACGGTCATTGAGGGAGTGCCGAAACATTTCACATACACTGCCGCAAACACTTTTCCCCAATTGTTACAATCTGTTACTTTGGGTATTAAGTCTTTCTGCAAACTAATTGTCAAAATCCTGTGTTTCTCCACAGGAGAGATATTTGGAAATACTGCCTCCAGCTAGTCAAATTTTCAGCAAGCCAATAAGGTAAATCATCCTTATTTGGAGGACGCTTGCCCATTGTCGAATTAAACATAACGGGACTGATAGTCAGTCCGCCAGCTCCAGCTGGCTGCGTAGCAACCCCAGGTGGTCCCACCTGGATGTTGCGCATAACATATCGCACAACAGCTCAATGCACCCGTATCAAAGAGGTGTGCATCAGGTGGAGTTCATCCACTTGAACTGTCAGATAACATTGGTGTGGGGTGTACCCAGCCAAAACTGGCCAAGTGGCCCCCTCGATAGATAAAGGGCCCAAACGGATCAGAGTCACTGGGTGCGGGAGGGCGCCATCAAACCAAATATGGTGTTACGTGAGCGGAACTTCAAGATTAGTATAGGGCCGATAATTGTGAGGAAGATCCGATGGAGTGTAAGTATGGAACAAATCATCGTCCCCATCTCCCATCAGAAAAGTGACTCACGATTAAAACACTTCAGTGCCGCGCGACTATGTGCCGGTATATCTGCTTCAGCCACGAAGAAAAAGAATGTTCAACAACCTAATGCGGTGCAGCACAATAGCGGGTTATAATGAAGAGAAAACACCTTTTAATAACATCAAGCTTGAAGAAACCTATAAAAACATCAATATAGGAGGTTTCACCGTCACACCTATTTCCAGAAACAGGAGCAAGGGGATTGTGGACAAGCACAAGTACATTAATATCAAAAAGGGGAAACAGTTCCTCTCTATGGGCCTGGGTAGAGAGTTACAATGACTTACTACACTATTACAAATGGTATCCGGGGGGATCTGCAAATCCAGATCGTAATGCCCTCACACACCTGTTAGGGTGTCATGCTTCATCATTGGGCGCTCCTCGTCGGACCGGCGCTGCAATGTCCGACGGGCCTGGTGGCATCTTTATCGGAGATCTTTTGATCTGTGAACGCCGTATGGTGAGTGCGGTGTGTGGGGCTATAGGAGAAACATTGTTTGGTGAAGGTGTAGATTGTGATTATTAAAAAAGGCCCCTAACCTTTTTGGTTCACTTTATTAAATGTTCAAGGATGGGACTTTGTTAAAAACAGTGAGGCTACGTGTGATAATTAAAGGTATTCAAGTAGCCGTTGGTGGACTAAGTCAGGTCAACATGTTTCGTGTCAAGTGCTTCAAGGTAAAGCGACACTTCTTCAGGACCAGAATAACATGACCGCTTCGTTAACAGTCATGGGAGGTGAGCTCCCTTTCTGAGAGATAGAATCCTCAATATGGGGTTTCTCCTAAAGGCATACTTCCTGTATAGATAAGGCCAAGGAGAAAAGAAAGGGATATGGATACCATCAGAATTCATGAGTATGACCTATTCAGCTGAGACAGAAAACAGTATATCATCCAGACAAAAGACAGTATATCATCCAGACTGGGCCAAACAAGGCCGGTATCTATTAATAACAAGGGGATAATACAAGAACTGACGCTAAGAGAACATTAAAAAAAAACATGGCATGAAAGAGTTCACAGCATGATATGACTAAAGTGACACAAATGTAGTGGGACCGAAAAATATAGGGGATGTAACGTTGTCAAGGACAAGGAATTGATCTTACCTCCTCAAGGTAGGATGTGAAGCCTCAGAGATGAGGGAAGACGACCCGAACAATTGAGCGGGTGTACTATATGACAGGGAGTAAAGGAGACATCAAGCCTACAACATGACACTGTCAGCGGAGAAATTGCCGAATAAAACATACATGTATATACTGATACAGGAAGGAAAACTGTTAGATGGTTCGATTCTAATATGTATCAACATTAAAACATTGTACAAAAATTATTTGAACAAAAACTTTATCAACAAGTGCTCCCATCAGGACATACTGTTGTGTCGATTCTAAAGGGTTATATTGGAGATCACGTGCGTGATTGCGATATTTGTTCACCACAGGACAAGTGACGGCATCCCACATACCCATTGTGCCACGTTCGTGCAAGCGGGAGCGTGAGTGGGAAGACCGGTGCCTAAGTTTCTCAAGGTCCAGTGAGGGAGGGGTGAGTGTAATACGGATCTCGCTGAGGATCGACTAGCGTATAACAGGACCTCGATAAATAACTAGCTCTGATGTCCCCCGTTTGATTATACAAGCACAAGTACTACACAAGCATCTCGCAGATAAGAGCCAGACCAAACATTGGTTGCGTCATGTTGCTAGGATTCTGCACATATACAGAACTGCGCGCAAAAACAGCGAAGCTACCAAAATTAGACATCCTAGAACATGTAACTCAGACTCTCTCAGTAATCGCGGGAGCAAGAACACTCTTTTGCTAACTCACTCATACTTGTCCACAACGTGAGTAATCAGAGACACAGTATAGTTTAAAATGTTTATTTTAACTAACGAGCTCTACAATGCAGTACACGAGCCAATACTAGCAACAAAATTCATAAACTCACTATAGTGAGCATTGTTACAATTCCATAAAATATGAACAGGGATATCATTTTATAAAGTTAGTGGAAAAAAGGCCTAATGTGCCTTGCCACCCTCCCCGTGCTAGAAACTAGTTTAATATAACTATAGAAGGCCCCTGGGCTTTGTCAGGGGCACCCCATACCTCCAGGTTTAGATGCAAGGGTTTACATCTCCGGACAATTACAGCTCTCTTCAGAAGGATTTTCTTCAAGTGTATATTAAAAGCACCCGATTTTCAGTAGTGCACCTGTGGCAGTATTATGTCTAACATACGTGGGACTGACCAACGCAGATTAAAGGAGCACATTGTTTTTCGACCTTGAACACGCTGTGCAGACAGAGCCTCAGAGTACAGCAAGAAAAGTGAAAGGTAGATGGTTCTCATGTGAACGAGCACAAGCAGAGGATTTGTGAAAACAAATTCATGTAGAAACGTGTGCAAAAAGCGGCAACATGGCAGTCAAGCATATACTAACTTATGCTTACTTATGCTAATTTAGCAATGTATGCAGTGGATCCATAACCACACTACACACCAACTGCTGCTACTACTACTAGACCTAGCTAATGAGAAGACACAATTTTGGGGTGTCCAATGTGACCATTGCCACTTTCTTGTATTAGAGATTAAGCCTTCTCATCTATTACATGCATAGAATACTTTACTTGGGCAATGGGCATGCAATCTGCACGGCAGAGGAGTAGTATTAGTAGTAGTACTATGTCACCAATGGGTTCTCTGAGTCTTAGAGTACAACCACTAGGCAGTCCACAAAAGGGTGGAGGGAAAGCTGACTGAAAAAGCAGAAGACAGTTTGACGTAAAGTAGAGAAACTTGAAATATAGAAAATAAGTAAATAGGATAATGCAGGGATAACAAGAATTTAGAAATGGATACATCGAAGAGGATTTGGAAAAATTATATAAAACGAGTAGACGTCACATTATTCAAAAAGCAGCAGAAAAATTAGGGGAATAAATATATTAATGTTAACACCAGGAGGACTTACTGGAGCCAGCAGAGCCATCGGCTAAGGAGCTCTGGGAGGCACCTCCAGCCCCAGCGCCCGGACCCTCACCTCAGCCCTCTTCTTTTCCCTGGATGCTTATGAAAAACATAAAGATAAAAAAAGGTTAGTGGTAATAAATATTATCTCCACAAAAATGTATTTGGCAGGCAAAGGCAATCGCAATAACATTGAACTTTTCTAAATCAGATCAAGTAGCAGTAGTATATCGGGGACCGTCCTATCCTATTCAAAATTTCCAAAACCTACCTACCTAGTCCACTCCTATTCCAAATATAGTAAACTGCATTTTGGAATTACTAATAATAAATTACAACAAATCCTGATGTTTGCTTCTACTCAAATCTCATTCACAATCCCTTAGTCTCATGTCAACTCCCTTTGACGAGCCAATGCACTAATCACTAAGGGCCTTATTATAATGATTACAATGATGTCGGGTGCACGCCATTGCAGTTCTGGAACCGCCCGAACGTAGTCTATTACGAATCGATGTGATCGCCCATAGGCCATATGGCGGTCGCAAACCTCCATTTGTCAATAGAAGCTTGTGTGGCAGATGAAAAAGGCCCGGCGCATCCTCACCCAGTGCTGCTGGTGCTCCCGCATCCTGTACCTGGACCCTGGCCTGCCGCCAGAGTGGAGGGAAGGTGGCGTTGGATATAAAAAACCAGCGCTGCAACACCCACCTCGGAAAACAGGGCTTGGGCTGCACCCCTGCCTGGTGGCACCTTCCGCAAGGAATTCGGCCGCGCCTTGGTGCGCCCTCATCTGCCATGGGTCTGGGGGGAAAGAGAGAAAAAAAAGAAATGGGGAAAAAGAAGGAAGGACTGGGTAATAATAAGGAAGCAGGAAAGCTAAAAAAAAAAAGTACAAAACTCACCAAAAAAACATAGTAAAGTAGAAAAAAACACAAATTCACACTTAGAAAGACAAAGGGTAAGATAATAAAAAAAAAAGATAGGGAAAAAAGTTTTAAAAGCCAAGGATTGCAGAGATCAAGGAAGATGAAAAAGTAGGCCTCAGCACCATAAACAGAGTAAAAACAAAATGGCCGCGCCCATGGGCGACCGCGTGATATTTCAACCCAAACACGCAATCCGCATTGACGTATGGCGGAAAACGTCACAGGAACGGGCCGGAAAGGCAACTCCGCCCGCGCTACTCTGCGTAGCGCGGCAGAGGTTTTCTGCAACTTCGCGGAGTTCCGTGTAGCACTGCTATGCAAACTCCGCCCAGGCTTAGTCATAGTAAAACCCTCTCTCAAATTGAAAACCTGGCAGGTGGAAGTCATCTGGATGAACCAGGAGCAGTATGAAGGCTGACTGCTTTTGTCATAAGGGCACCAGGGACCAAGTCTCTCTATTTGTTTGAGTGCACTATCCAGGGAAGCATATCTTACCGAGCAGACCAATGGGTGAATTTCAATATTTACTGACTTTACTTTGAGAGCTGATAGACTATAAATCAATCTAAATTCCCCAGGCCCTTTCTTGGAAACCAGCCCCAGAGAGGTCCATATAAAATACTGAAAGGGAAGATCCCAAAATGGACCTGTTACCCTACCCAAGCCCACTTCCTTCTCATTCTTTTTCAGCGCAACTTCCCTGCTCAGATTGTTGATTCTTCAAGAAGCTGGGACCCTGTACCCAATGTTCCCTCAAATATTATTTCTCCATGTGCAGCAAGAGACTGTCTGTGTGAGCACTTCCCTCAGCCATGTGCAAAACTGAAGTACAGCGTATGTCACTATGCCTGCCACCTATCCATTTCAAGTAAAACTAGGTTTCGGGTTGAGAGTATTATACGTGTCCCTCAGGCGTATTTCCTTGGTACAGTTATTAAGTAGCTTTAGTTAATCGCTTGATGAAAACAGAATACTATTATTATGTTGACAAATGGCTGGATACATTGTGAAAATATACACAATTTTATGTGGCATCCCGTTTTGACTCAAACATTTTTTGTACCCCCTTCAAAAACATACAATGAATCTTTTTACAGATTGTGGCAATTCTAAGATGGCGGTAGCGCTGCTGGCCGGTTGAGCGGGCTGCTCCTCACTCCTCCTCACTTTGCTATGGTTGCCGTTGCTTTTTCCTGACCGCTTAGACGAGAATGAAGAGAACGCACTGTGGAAGCCTCCGATGTGCTGGCGGATTCTGCTGCTTTATAATCGCAGACCGGAACGCCGGTCAAAATGCGGCTTGCTGTTACTGTCGCCTCAAATAAAAAAACTTCAACGCTACCTGATCCAGAAGGGCTCCGGAGGCAAAATCAAGCAGCAGCAACATTGCTTGAAGCTGTGGGACAGACCTCAAAAGGTTCGTTGGATGATTTACAAGGTATGGTCAAAGTGCAGAATCCGGCTATACCGGCGATGTTCACACATAAGGTGAATAGGAAAAAACGAAAAGACGAGTCTGTTACTCAGATGAATCATTGCGAGGATTTGGTCGGTTTGGAGCGCAACGAAAATAATGAAAGTAATGTAACAGTGGTGAGTGGGGAAATTAGTAAGTCGGGGGTAGTTGAAGATATTGGTGAATTCCCAGTTCCAACCTATTTAGCTACCTCTCTAGGCATTGAGCCTGCTGGTAATTCACTCCCACGGGGCATTCTGGGAGTTGAAGTCCTGCCAGCAGATGTTATCGAACAACCTAATGCTAATGGCTCTCTTTCATTTGTGGATGATGATGGAGGAGCTAGAAGCATTTTACATGAGGATGTCAGGATTGGGGCAAGGACTGAGGTTGTTATGGATTCTGCTGAGGTCTCTACGGTGGCGAATATTCAGTATGGTCTGGAGCTCTGTGAACCACCTGATAAGCTATCTAATGCAGATGATTTTTTCTCTCTGTCAGACCATTCTTCAGATGAGAGTTTTGTAGAAGATGGGCTGGAGGAAGTAGGCTCTGGTGAAGGTGGAGCTAAAGTGGCAAGGCCCCCTACTGGATCAGTCTCTGAGAACGCAATATGTGGCTTGATTGCAGCAGAAGGAGGAAGATTGAGCCCACGTGGCTCAGATGCGTCGCTCTCCTGGGATTATGAGGGCTCGCCGAATACAATTGCCCCTCCTTTAGAATCTCATTTATCTTCATCAGCTGGTGATGTTGTTGTAAGGAGCGAGAATGGGGAAATAACGTTGGCTACTATCTATGACCTGATCATGGCACATAGGGCAGAAACCCAGGCTGAGAGTATACGGACGCAAAATTCATCTAAAAAATTACAGAATTCAATCCGGAGGGTGGTGAAGACTTGTACAGATATGTCTAACAGAATCAGCGAGGCGGAAACATGGATTTCCGCTCTGGAGGACGACTTTACCAAGCAGAGAGAACACACAGGATCTATGGAAGCCCACAGAGATTACTTACAGTGGAAGTTGACTGATTTAGAGAATCGTGTAAGATGCAATAATCTCAGACTTTTGGGGGTTCCTGAGGGGAAAGAAGGTGCGGATACTCGAAAGTTTGTAGCTGAATTGTTGGGATAGGCTTTTCCGGAGCTCTCACAATGGAACTGGCGGGTAGAGATACAGCGAGCTCACCGCTTTCCTGTCAGTCAGAGAAAGAAGTCAGGCCAGGATGCTTCGTTTCCTCGTGCAATTTTGATATCGCTAAATAATTTCTTGGCTCGTGAGGCTCTTTATGATATCGCACGGCCTACAAAGAAAGGCCATGTGAAGGACTGTGATTTTTTTGTAAGGCCTGACTTTTGCCAATCCACAGTTGATCTTCGCTGGAGGATGCGGCAGCTGATCCCACAATTTCAGGTTAAAGGCGCTCAAGTTTTCCTCCAGAACCCTGCAAAGCTGAAGATTGTTGCTAAGGGGCGGACATCGGTGTTTTTTGACGAGCTGTCCGCCAAGGAGTTCCTCCATTCTCTATAACATTTAATTGATGACTCTATTATTCTCTTCGTAAAGTCTGGTTATGAGCTGATAAGGAGTTATGATTTATTGGTTACAATAGCCTGTTTGATTTTGTATTAAAACGTAGGTTATGTTTGATTTGGGTGAGGAGGGGAGAGAGAAGATGGGCGTCCGACTCTACATCGCAAGGGACTATGGTCCCAATGCCTCATGGGGGTGGTAGGGCAGCTTTAGGGTGCAGATGGGGGGGTATGGGGTAGGGCTAGTGGTTGCAGGGGTTGTAGGGGTTGTTTGCACTGGGTGGGGGGATTCAGGGGGGATTTGGGGTGAAAATTACAGCAGTAGATGATTTATTTTTGTTTTGGTATGGAGGGATCCCTTTAAATCGTTTTTATAGTACTAGTCTGAAATTGGTAATAGCAGGTTTAAGTCAGAGAATGAAGGCAAACTTAAGGAGGGAGAGTATTGGGCAGAAGACATGATGTTTCTGAACAAATATAATAACACAAATGGGCAAACTCTCATTCTGTTCTCTTAATATATGTGGGTTGAATGTAAGGGTGGGCGTAGTTCGCGAAGTAGCACTTCGCGAAGCTACGCAAAGTGAAGTTCGCACTACGCGAGCTACGCGTAGCACTTCGCGAACTGCGAAGTAACATGTTCGCACTGTGCAAGATGTTGTTTTCAATGATTGCACAGTGCGGACAAGCAACCGGCACTGTGCAATCATTGAAAATGGCATCTTGCACAGTGCGAGCTGTAGTTTTCTGCTGCTCGAGTAGATTTTTACTCGAGCTGCAGCTTTCTCAACGCGAACTGGTAGTTTCTCATCGCGAGCGGTCGCGAGCATACGCGACCCCTCGCAATGAGAAACCTGACCTTCTCGCGTTGGGAATCTCGCCCGGAGGTTTATTTTCCATGCTCGCGATCGCGAACAAGGAAAAAGTCTCGCCAGGATGTCATTTTGCTTGCTCGCGGTCGCCAACTTGACGTTGAGGACCGCGAGCAAGCAAAAAATGACCGCAGCACTACGCAACACTACGCTACGCGTGTTCGCACTGTGCTACGTGCAGTTCGCGTAGCGCGAAGTAGCGCGAACTTCGCAAACTACGCGAGCGTAGCGTAGTGCTTCGCCCAGGCCTAGTTGAATGACTCTAATAAGAGGCGGGTTTTTGCAAGGATAATTCAGGTGATGTCCTGGGATATTTTGTGCCTACAAGAAACGCATATATCATGGTCGAATCGAGGTTGGCTTAAGGCTTTGTGTATGGACCTGGTTGTCTGTTCACGTCAGTCAATAAACTCAAGGGGGGTTGCTATTCTATCTAAGAAGGGGGCACTGACGGTAAGGAAGTTTAAGGAGGATAAGTGGGGGCGCTGGGTATTTGCGGAGGTTATTTTTAATAGTAAAATGTTTACAATCTGTACCGTATATGGTCAAATTTAGATGAGTCTGAATTCTTTGACAAGATTAATCTAGAATTGTCCACTTGGACACAACCGTTTATAGTCTGTGGGGACCTAAATATACACCTGGATGGGGGATTTGATGTTAAAAGCAATCAGGCCTATTTTGGTAGGAAGCCTAGAGTATATAAAAGTGTACGCAGACTGTCTTTGGACCAAGGACTATTTGATGCCTGGAAAGAACTTAATGTGGATCAGTCAGGCTATACGTTTTTTTCAGCCCCTCATAAAAAATTGGTTCGATTGGATTCTATTTTTGTTTCACATTCTTTGCTTAGTAGGGCGAATATATTTACTCTCCCAAGGTTCATTTCTGACCATAACACTTTAGTTTTAAAAATTGAGCTTGACACAGTTACCCCACGGAATTCTGAGTGGACATTTGATAGAAAACTGTTGAGTATTGTAACCATATTAAGGACTGGATTCCATGCTTTTTTGAGAATAATAGGAACTCTGCCCCGGAAGGGGTGGTATGGGACGCTTTTAAGGCAGGACTTAGGGGTGAGACTCTTAGTTTCGTGGCTTATAAACGCAAAAAATTGAAGGCAGTCTTGGCAAAACGCATTAGGGATCTAGGCAATATTGAATGTAAGGTGGATATAAAAATTAAAGAAGGAGCAGATTTGACTGAGATATTGATAAGGCTTGCTATTAATAGATCTGTTTTATTTCAACAGTTTGCTGAGGAGGTGGCTGCTCAGTTTCAGTTATATAAAAGGGAATGTTATGAGTATGAGGAGAAGACTGGAAGAGTTCTTGCCAATCGACTTCGACAAAGAGAGGTGCAGAATAAAATCCTTAAAATTAAAGATACTCAGGGAGTACTCCAGCAAACGCCCCAAGGGGTGAGGAAAGCTTTTCAAATTTTTTATGAGAATCTATATTGTAACGAGGACACGGATAAGGCGGATAGCTATTTAGCAGGGATCATCTCCCCCTCCTTAACAGAAGAGCAGAAAGATATTTTATCTGAGTCAATTACATTAGAAGAAGTAGAGGCCGCCATCCTCTCACTTCCATGTGGCAAGGCGATGGGCCCTGATAAAATACCTCTGGAGTTTTATAGTAAGTTTAGGGCGGAGCTGGGGTTAGAGCTAGTGGCTTTAATGAAAAATGCTTCTAAAGGTTCTCCGCTGGATTCATGGTCCAAGACGATAATTATGGTTTTTAAGAAGAAGGGGAAGGATGGGTTACAGTTAGGCTCATACCGACCCATTTCTTTAATAAACTCAGATAGTAAAATTTATTCAAAACTCCTTGCTAAGAGAATTGCTAAAGTTATCACCTCAATTGTCTCATTGCATCAGCACGGTTTTATTGCTAGACGGGGTACCACAGATCATATTTCCCGGGTCATATCCCTGCTGGACTGGGCACAGGCAACAGATTCTCAGGTTGGGGTGGCCCTGTTGGATGCCGAAAAGGCATTCGACAGGGTCTCCTGGGCCTATTTATGGTCTGTTCTTACTTGGAAGGGATTCCCCTCCGATTTTGTGAAGGCTATACAGACTTTATATAGAAACCCGGCTGCCACCGTAAGGGTTTCTGGGGTGGAATCGGAGGAGTTTAAAGTGTTAAGGGGCACCCGACAGGGATGCCCCTGTTCGCCTCTTCTTTTCGCTCTTTATATAGAGCCGTTGATTTGTAAATTGGAATATGACCCGCTAAATATTTCTGTTAAACCCCAGTTATATGATGTCAAAGTTTTAGCCTATGCTGACGACCTAGCGGTTTTGACAAGTGACGTGGCTAGTGCGCTACATAGAATTGAGATTGCGACGAACGATTTTGCCCGGTTTTCAGGCTACAAGTTGAACTTAGCCAAGACCCAGATTTTGCACTCGGAAAAGGGACGCCCAGTAGACCCCAAAATAGTTGATTAGGCAGTATATCTGGGTATTAAAATCTCGGCAAAAGTACAGGATATTCCAGCCTTGAATGTTGATCCTGTTGTTTCAGATTCTAATAAGACCTTGGAGAGATTAGATCATTTGCACTTATAACTTTATGGGAGAAGCAATGTCATTAAAATGCTAATCTTTCCGAAGTTTTTATATGTATTTCGGGCTGTTTCACTATTGTTTCCTAATTCTTTATTTCTGAGGATAGAAAGGATGTGCTCTCGGTTCTTATGGAGCTATAAAAGGGCGAGAAGAGCTATGAAGTGGCTTTATCTGCCTATTGCTCGTGGGGGGTGGGCTATCCCTAATTTTCGTTTCTATTATTATGCATCGATGCTTCAATATTTTGGAATTTTGATCTCTGGAGAAATAGCTAGTCAGGATTTGGCTATCTTTCCCTCTATTTATGAATTAGTTTTGGGTCTAGAAGCACGGTATTTATTAGTTAGTGTTATCGAGCCAAGTTATTACAAAAAAACTAGATTTAAAATTTTGTCTGCAGCATTTTTTGTTTGGAAAAAGATATGCTTGCTGTGCAAGATAAAGGAATTTAACTGCTATACTCCGATTGGCTTGCCTGGGGCTATCTCAACAGTCCTTATGGACTCTGTTGCCCGGAAGTGGCGTACGGTTGGCATTCGGACTGTTGGGGATTTATGTGAACATGGTCAAATAATGTCATATGCCTCACTGAGAGAGAAATTTGAATTAGACAAGGGTGATTTTTTTAAATACTTACAGCTGCGTAGTTTTCTAGATAAAAACATTATGAAGGGTATCTGCTCTTTAGAGGGAATTCGCATACTGGAGGTTTTAATATGTAGGGGGAAGTTGGCGCAAATATATCAAGAAGTTACTCGAGGACAGCAAGATGATCTCTCTATGCAGGAACTAAAATGGGAAAGAAGGCTTGGAATTCAGAATATAGATCTTCAGGAGTCTTTAGAATTGGCAAGTTCAATCTTGCTGTCCGGAAGCCTAAATAGTCAGTGTTTTATGTCAATTTTTGATCTCTACTATTCTCCCGCTAAGATTGCAAAATGGAAGTCGGGAAGGGGAGATAAATGTCCTCGGTGTGGTGAGATAGCAGCGGATGCTGCGCATATGTTCTTTTTGTGTCCGGCATTGGCCCCTTTCCTGTCGGATCTGCAATTTTTTTTAACTCCTCCTTAGAAATATCGGTGGTTTTTAATTCGAGTTTTGTCCTCTTTGGCATTGAGTTTGATTCAACAATTAGTAAAAGATCCGCACCACATAGGGGTTTTCTATTTTTATGTATGGCTGTGATGCGCCTTTGCATAACCTCACAGTGGCTGAGCCCGGATCCACTCCTTTTTTCTGAATGGAGGGCTAGGATCCTTGCTTTATACCATATGGAAAAGGCTCTTTATAAATTGAAGGGTCATGGAAGAAAGCAACTTGGCGAGCAATTATGGGCACCGATAACCGGATGGAGTTGAATAGCGATGAATGTTAAAAAGCTCCAGTTTGGGAATTTATGTCTGCCTTGCTTCTTTTACTGTATAAAATTTGGCTATTTTGTAATCTTTATGAAATCTGATACTGCTGAATAAAATTCAATAAAAAAAATTAAAAATGAATCTTTTTACAGAAATCAGTCAGTTTCCTCCAGCGTTCACTGTGACATACTCCACATCAGCAAAATAAAATAAACATAGAAAATATAAGCCAAAGCAAAAAAGTAATAAAATATGTTTTGGATTGAGCAGCACAGTGAACTGAATAACTTTTAGGCAGATGAGATTCATGTCTTTCGTGGAGGTGCCAGGGACTGAACAAAAGAGAGTAGCTACATTCCAATGATGATGCTTCCGTGGTGCAAGCTTTCTTGTGAGCATAATATAACAAGCACATAGCAGTCAAATTGGCCTGGGCATTACTGGTAAACTGTTTGGAGACAAGGGGAGACAAATGCAGAAAGACTGACTAGGTGGCAGGAAAGATACATTCTGAGGAATTACAGTGAAGTACTGGTCTGACAGGACTGGTAGGCAATATGAAAGGAGAGAAGAGAGAAGGAGGACTGACCTAGGAAGGATGATAAACGCAGTGAAAGAGAAGAACAAACCAGAACTGGCCTGGACACGATTCACAAATTCTATAGAAAAGAAGAATAGGAAAGTAAGAGTGTCCTGGGCAGGACTGGTGTAGTATCCTAGTTTACTGTTCATGTTATGTATGCCATTTTCCACCACATGCTCAGCCAGTGGAATGCTACTGTGATGATGTATTACGGAATGTTGGTAGTCTGTGAAGAAAAGCCACAGTTGAGAATGGGCTGAGCAGCATGCTGGCTGCTCCTGGTGGGCCTAGCTCAGGACCTGTCTTGGACTTATCTATCTGATCTACATATCCTGTAACCATCTTAAATAAATCATCCTGAACTACATCAAGCTGTGTGGACTTGATTAAGAATCCGTTTACAACATTTAAACATTTAATTTTGGTTTTTAATAAGAGCGTTGTCTTTGCTCTTCTTTCTCCGACATTGAGTTGTCTCTCGGCACTCGATGTACTACATTTCCCATGTTTCTCGTGACCCGGAAGTGACTGTTTGTACTTCCGGGTCGTCTCCACATCATGGAGATCTGAGTAACGCGTTATAAGGACTCCGAAACACTTGGTTTGTCCCTTCGGAGTATTGCCACGTCAAGAGACGACACAGTTTATCGGAAGGTAAAAGGGGTTTGGTGGAGGGGTTTTTGAGGTGTTTCATACCCCTACCCATGTAACGATTTTCCGTAACACAGTATTCTGGATGGCTGGCATTTTGGTTCATCCGGTGACTGTTGTAGTGCAGCCCCGTTTTTGATGATATCCGTCTTTGATGATATTTACCTTATGTAAATTTCACTTTACTTATGTGGGACAGACGATGTTTGGGACCCGCATATTTTGAAAATGCCTCACGCCCTCGGTCTTCTAGTCCCGTTTTTTAAATGATATATCTGTCTTAATTAGGGAGATTGTTCGAGTGTTGTCAATTGGCCTCTTGCCAGTTAGATATGATACTATGTATGCTTCCCATTGTATATAGTGTCTATAACATGATCTATACATTCTGGCAATTTGTTAGAGTGGTCTACCAAATAATGTGACCTGTCTTTTCTTATGTTTTGTCTTGTTGATTTCACCCTCAGAAAACTGTGATCTAAGGTAATACTCCCCTTAAGGAGGAGGTAAATTAATATTGCCCCCGAGGTGAGTGTTGTGTTGGGTGTTTTTTATGTACACTTTTATTTATGAAACCATGTGGACAATTTGCGTTCATGTGTGTGGTGGTTTGTGCAGGGTACATTTAATGGTCTTAATATTAATTATGTTATGTATATATGTTTTTTGTAGACACTGGACCGGACTGAAGCTGGTGCCACTGTCCTAGAACTACCATATTCAATTAAGTATGGTTTTGCTTGTTCATTTTATTGATTTCTAAGCAGAGTGACAACATCATAAGGTCCTGATGAATGTCGTGAATTCATGTTCAATTGGCAGAAACATGTCGACCAGTGACAAATAGGACATTTTTTCAGTCCTTTATCACATGCTTTTATCTTAGCCCATGGGGACTACTATTAAATTTTTTGTCACCCAGGAGCTATTTTTAATGCACTTTTTTTGTTTTGTAATGTGCACTCTCTCCCTCACTCCCATTGCCTAAATTGGTAACCCTGGAAAACACCTCACGCTCCTCTTATCCCTTGTGGAGAGTTGTAGCCCACACTGTTTACCTTGCGGTGGCAGTGTGCAAGAGGGGACCCAATGATGAAGCATGTCACCTTTTGGTGAGTGAGGGTTCTCGTCTTCATAAATAAAGACCTCTAATCCTATTCTTTGTTTCCCTGCGCATAGAAACAGTACTGACCCATCTTTGGTCATAAGCATCCCATCATTTTTTGTGACATATATATTTTGGAGTAGTGATGTAGGTGCGTTTTGCTTACTCCTTACACATGAACCCTTTAGTGTGATACAATGTCCTTAATTATCACATGACCAGTGAGTGGGACAATGGAGGTTTTCCAAGCATATGGAAGGACAAATCCAATCAGATATAGGCACTTCTATGCTAACGGTGTCTGTTGCTAGGCTGGCTAGCAATTGCAAGTCACAGGTGAATCCTTTGAGCAAGCCTTGCTTTGAGTTACAAGATGTTTGCTTCAGCACAGTACATTAGTTTACCATGGGTCATGCATTTTGCTGTGCACATTCTACAGGTCTTATTTTAATTGAATGCAGAACAATGTCACACATTCACCGCAGTACAGAGATCTGGGCCTAAATCCATCGTGTTTTTGCTCACCATGCCATTCCAGTTTGAACCCAGCAATATGCAAATCAGTCTTGACACTGTGCCTCATGGGAACAGTCCAGCCCGAACTGCCAAGCCAGGTTCTCCCTGGACTGGAAACAAGCAACCTAGGACCAGTTTCGGGGTTTCACCCTTCTTCATCCAGGATAGCTTGATTCCAGTGGCATGGAGAGCACGAGACCCACGCCTGGGCATACCCTTCCCACTCAGGGTGACAAATGCAAAAACAACAGTTGATGGACAGAATGCAGAACAATGTCATATAATCACCCCAGTACAGATATCTGGGCCTATATCCATCGTTTTTTTGCTCACCATGCCATTCCAGTTTGAACCCAGCCATATGCAAATCAGTCTTGACCCTGTGCATCATGGGAACAGTCCAGCCCGGACTGCAAAGCTATGTTCTCCCCTTTGGGTTTGCTTTGTTCGCCCTAAGTTGGTAGGGTATGCCCAGACGTGGGTCCCTTGCTCATGTTGCCACTGGATTCAAGTTAGCCTGGCTGATGACGGCTGATTAGCCAGAAACCGGTCCCAGAATGCTTGTTTCCGGTCCAGGGAAGACATGGCTTGGCAGTTTGGGCTGGACTGTTCCCATGAGGCACAGGGTAATACTGATTTGCATATGGCCATGTCTGAACTGGGGTGACGGAGTGAGCTAAAGAATGATGATGGATTAAACCAAGATCAGTTGACTTGGGGTGAGTGATTGCAATGTTCAACACTACGTCCATCATCCCCTTTGGTTTTGCTTTATTATCATTGAATATCATATAACAGTCAACTGGCACTCAAAAAGAATAAGCAAAGCAAATGGATTCCACATACCCGCCCTCTGATAATCAATGATGCATCATATACTTCCTGCACTTGTTCTTCCATGGGTAATCCGGCTTTCTCCTACCCTGTTTCCGTCTCTAATTTTTTATGTATATTCTTTTTATTTTCTCATAGTTACTGAGATGTGACAGAGGTGTGGCATACCTGTAGTAGCACGCATATTGTTATCAGGCCTACCACTCCTATCATTGGTGCTTCCATCAGCAATGCGCCCCAGACCCTAAACCATGATATCACGGACCTCCACATACCACCCATGTGTACCCTATGCACTTCCTTCTGCACCTTTCTGATGTTGCCTATTGCCTCGCTTATATTATTGCTGTTATCTGGAATGTAAGAACAGCAGGTCTGATGTACTACTTGGCATACCCCACTTAACTTGGCGAGAAGGATGTTTAAAGCAATGCGATTCTAAATCACTACTACTCCCATCACAGACAGTGAGCTTCTCTGCTATGTTTTCCAGGGCTGCCGTCATGGAGCCTGGCAGGTCTACAACCAGTCTGGCCTTATTCTATAGGTGGCGTAGGCCATCCCTGCTGGGGGCAATAGGACTCCCATTCCCGTCCTCATGTTGTCCACCCATGTGGCTGTTCTTTTAAGGGCTTGGAGAAGGAGGCCAGTCAGTCAATGTCTTCCAGAGTGTTAAGGGCTTCAAAATAACTGTTGACTGGGACAGCATAACTGTACCTTCTTACACCCAAACAATTTCCCTCCTCTATGGAGTGCTTTGGAAGTCTAGGTGGTTGGTAAATGAAACCCAAAGGAACTACACTTATCCCTTACTTCTGACCGGCCATTTACGCACCCTAGCGAAAATAGTTTGGACCAAGACTGGAGATCTGAATGACAACACTACACAGTCTCCAGGCAGTGATTTGTTGGAAGTTCCAACCCACCCGTTCTGTCGTGCCAGCCTAAATTCAGTGAAAAGCTTATTGTTTATTCATGTCTTCCCACTTAAAGAATGCAGCGATTTATTTTGCAGGTTTGACCAGTGCGCAACCTCTCCATATGGCAGTGCGGGAACATTGGCCAGCACCACGGTGTACGATGTTGCTTCTGGGGGAAGGTGCAGCTCCCTTGGTTCCAAGAAACTACAGCTAACAGAGTTTTGGGGACCTATGCTGGTTTGAATGTGACCCCCATGGCCCGATGTGTGGCCCTCTCTACGTAATGTCACCCGCTTTGGGTCAGATCTTATATTGACTTGCCCTATGGATCTTCCCTGAATGGGATAAGGAACTTCAGCCTGATTTACGATCTAGGACGCTATGCTTGCATCTGGCAGAACCGACAGGTGCTTGATTGATAGATAAGCTTAAGAGGTTGGATACTTGTTGTTGTGGAGGATCACCATTCATGGAATTATCCTGTGGATGATTGATCATACGATCTCCTATGCTAATAGAGGGTGGAGCCTTGAACCTACTATGGGGCTGATCTGCCGTCACTGTGGGCGAGCGGTTGATATGCCTTTCCAGGTTAACTAGCCTCCCTTCCATGTTGGTTAGCATCGTTTTTAGTGGTTTCAAAAGTGCTAAGATGGTTTCCTCCAGCTTTTTCCAAAAGTCCCCATGGTCCAAAGCTGTAGGATCGCTAGTTACTACAGTAGTGTTTGATGGGAAATCATGATCCTGATTAGACTCGCTCACCCCAATCGTAAATTTGCGACCTAATGTTTTTTGGCGAGGGTTAGATTGCTTATTATTGTCCTGCCCCTTCCTCTTCTTAGCTGTAGGGGCAAGGCTCCTTGCTTGACTGTTTTTCGATTTCGGTCCCCTAGTGATTAGATTTGGCCTATTTGTCCCATTTCGTGACTCCAGACTCTCGGGAGAGTTGACAATTTCAATGTCAATTCCTGGTGATTGTGACAAGGTAGGTACAGTGGGATTAGATACATGAGTGGTATTAGCTTCGTGTGCAGACATTGGTAAGAGTGTCGTGGCTATGAGGGGCTCAAGCGATAGTCTGCGTTCAGTTAGGGCAATTTCCTGCATTAAAGCAGGCTCAGCCCTTGATAAAAAGGCATCTAGCGTTCCCACAACCCCCTGCCCTGTTAATGATTAGCGTTTACTCATTGTATGGACCCTCAGTAAATAAAAACCCAACATAAAAAAAAAAATATATATATATATATATATATATATTATGACTTAATGCTTTATATCGCACAACACAAAGTGCGATTTAAAGCAGAGTCTCACGGGTTAGGAAATGTCAATAACCTGGCCGAGCCCGGCATACCTCGGTCTCTGACGGGCTCAGACGGGCCTGCCCTTGGCCCGGGCTTCGCCCGGCGTGCACGCGTACCGCATAGCGGGGGGCGGAGCTCAATTTATGGGGCGACTGGCGCTGCTCCCGTGACGCTTGCGGCTCCAGCCTCTTAGAACGCTGTTTCCTGGGCCCTGTAGTTCACTGCAGGCAGGGTGCATGATACTAAAGAGGCACCAAAAGGTATGCGCAAAGGTACCTCCCAAAATTAAAATGCCGATTGGAGAGTCCTTTTGGAAAGCGGCATACCATAGGTGAGTCCAAATTCGAACAGCAGATCCCGCTGAGCGGAGACCTGACCCCTCTTTATGGGCCGGCTGTGGCTGCTCCTGTGATGCGTGTGGTTCTGGCCGCAGCGCAAGCTGTTCCCTGGGCCTGGTAGTTCATTGCGGACAGGGTGCGCGATGCTAAAGAGGCAGAAAAAGGTATGGACAAAGGTGCCTTCCAAAATTAAAATGCTGATTGGAGAGTCCTTTTGGAAATCGCCATACCATAGGTGAGTCCAAATTGGAACAGCAGATGTAGTAAAAAAAAGTCAACATCTAGCAACAAATAAGCAGCCCCTCCCAAACAGTCACAATGTACATTGTCATGCAGTCTGCTTGTAAACTCATCCAATGCATGATCATACATGAAACACAGTTAAACTGCATCTTACATTGCAAAAGGACAAACATCACCTCCTGAACAGCAGCCTGTCCAGCTCTTCACTGATGAAGTGGATGAATTCTCCACCATCAACACGGACACCCTCCAACAGATGCTAGACTCCATGAGCACCCCACCTCCAGGAACAGGGCAACCCAGCTGCCTCGTGCAAACCCCACCCCCTGCACAAACCGCACAGCAGCAAGCACCTACCACCACGGCTGTCCATTTGGACCTCCCGGTCCAAATCTGGCATTCCAACGCCGTGTGGTAGAGGTCCAGCAGGAGATGGCTCATCAGGTGCGGGTGGGGTTTGACAGCCTGGCGGCCAAACTTGATTCCGTATGTGGGTGTCTGAGTTCCATCTCGGACCACCTACAAATCATCACGGACAACCACAGTCCGCTTAATGCTCTCCAACACTCCATGGATGACATCGTTGGAGTCATGACTCAGAGACAGCAACAACTGTCCAGTCAGAGTGGCTCCAGCGATGGCAGCCAGGAGTTGGCCCGCATGCGGAGGATAATGGAGAACATGGAGCGGATGCAGGCAGAAAAAATGGCTGCCACGGCTGCACACCAGCGAGATGTAGCTGGAATCTTCCATACCCTGCAGATCATAATCCCTGCATTGTTGCAGCAAGGTCTGGCACAGATGAATGCTGCTGCTGCTGTTTCTACATCCACATCTCCACCCCCTGATGTGTCAGTGCCTCACAGTGCTGTAGCCAATCAACCACCACCCACATGTGAGGCACATGACACATCAAAGGATGAAAATGAGGATGAATCTGCCTTATTGCAAAGAAGGAAGCGGTAGCATTCATTTATGCCAAATGGCCAGTTTCTACTTGGTTCTGGGCTCAGCATCATGCCCCGGAATATCACCTTCCACTGTCCCCCGACACACTCTGTTACACTCACCTTGGACCTCGACATGGACTGCCATATTTTGTTTGGTTACCAATGGCACAGTAATCAGACTGCTGACTGAACTCTTCCTCATCCTTTGGACTTGTCAACCCTAAAGGACTCTGTTTGGCCCTCCACTGGGCATCAATGTAATGTGGGGATTGCATGGCCAAGTCTGGTCCAGTCTCCAACTATGTCAACAGACATGTGAATAAATATTTTTAAATCACACAGATGTCTGTTGTCCATGACCAATCCAGCATAGGAGTCTCGCAAAATGTAGGAGTGAATCCACCAAAAGGTTCACACAGGGAAATAATACAAATGTAGATGATGTTTTACTGTAACTTAGCCCCACATCCATGAAGGAATTAGGAATGTGTTCAAAAAGGCAAAGTCTGTTGCAGGCCACAAGTAGTGTCACCTTTTACAATTGCTGAAAGAAAATCTCCTGGCATATCTACTCACACTCTACAAGGTGGACGAAGCCTGTTGTGAAAGTGCACATTGCATTTCACATCCCAAGATGGTGCACACCATATACACATTGATGAAGATACGTAAGGGCACATGTCTACCAGCCACTAATTTAACCACAATGTCTGCCTCAGGTAAGTAGAGTTGGCAAAAGGGACTCACCTCGAAGTGTAAGGCGTTAGTCAGCCCCTTCCTGTGGACGAACAATGCTTACTGACTTTGGAGCCCCACATGGTGTAACCACTGTGAGTGGGTAGGGCAATGTGACAAGGAATGCGTGGTGCACTGCACCGACCATATAGTCAGAAGCAGTACCACCATTTCAAGGGTGGCATCACTATGAGCCAAAAGGTAACAGCTGGGAGAATTTGCCATGACACTGGCACAAGAGGGAGCAATGCAACATTTCACCTTCTGTGTGCAGCAGAACTGTGTGCATGCCCAATAACGTTAAAGGGGACAAAATCATGACTTTCCAACTTCAGTGATTCACAAAAGGCATATAGGAGAAGTGTAGTCAGTACATCTAACTGTACTTTTCCTAAAGGCCTGTTGTGAATACCGGAAAACGTAAACTCATGACTTGTTTGTGAATCCGGACCACTGTTCTGCCATATGCAGTTCCCAATGGACCCACAGAAAGACTACTACTTGCATTGCCAGGAGGTTCAGCCTCCATGCACAGGGATATATAATTCAAAAGAATCTCTGACACACTTACATGACGCAACAAGTGTGCCAAGGGCTGCGCAATGTAGATGGACTCAGCACCAGGAGCATGTGAGATGCAGGGCTTTGACGCAATATTTGGTACCCGACGCACCCATCCATCTCCATGATGGATAACAGTAGCTACTACAATATCCTCTCAATGCCATGTCCCTACGTAGTGTTGTAAATGGCCAACAATGTGATGTCCAACTCCGTGATTCACACTTAAGATGTATAACTTCACAACTACTGCCCCTAGACTATGCCGTAAATCCTACTTGCCACCCTGTTATCCATGCCAGTTTACTGTGCTCACATCTAAGGTATCCTGACACAATCCATCCTGCTAAGTAACATGTCATCACCACACTTACATATTCAACGGAGTGTACAGTGATGATATGAGATGCATACAAGGTGAAAAGCCACACTCCACCACATTACCCCTGACATAAGTGCAAGCCAAAATGAAAACTAGTAACCATTTATTAGAAAATTACAAAATTCTCCTACAAACTACCAATAATCTTAACTACTACTAATCTAAACTAACTAGAATAAAGTGAAAAAGTACCTGAACTCTCTACCCTAACTAATCCTATACATGCAACAGCATATCTAAGACATCAACCCCCCTCCCACCCTTAAGGCACATCATGAGACAGGACAAAGTCATCTGAGCTATACACAAACTAACTACACCCTTAACCTACACAAAGATATATTTTTTTGTATTTGTTTTCCATTTTTTTATGAACAACAAAGACATCAACCCCCCACCAAAGGAAAAGGAAACTTATCCCCAAATACTATATAACAGTAATATTCTAAAGCTACCTTAAAATCTAACACTACCTATGCCTACACTAAAACCACACTACCTAACACTTAAAATACTTACCTAACAATACCAAAAATACTAGATAAAACATTGGGGGAAGGGAGAGGAGGGGGATGGGGCTCTACATGGGCAGGCATCATGGGAGTCCCAGGGCTTTCCTCATGTCCTCCATGAGCCTGGTCTGCTTGGACATCTCCCTCCTAAGCTCTGCCAGCATCACAATGTTGTCCAAGATAGTCCTCCTGTCCCGCAAAGTGAAAGTCACAAACTGATCGGCAGGTGCAGGTGGCATTGTACCCTGTGTGTGTGAGGTTGTAGGGGGATGGGACACTGCCTGTCCTCGCTGGGACCAACCACTGATGCCAGAGGGTCCTGGGATGGCCTCTGTGCCACGTTATTGCCCATGTGATGCTACCCCGGGCACCGACTTCCAAGTGCCAGCTTCCTTGTCTTGATGGTACCTCTCTTGCATGTTGCGGTACCCTTTTTCGACCTTCTTAATGTGGAGGTACCGGTCCTTCCTCACCTGGAAGGCACGGGACTCCTCTGGTGTCATGTTGTCTGTAAAATATAAAAATTTGTGAGTCCTTTGGACTATGTCCATGTTCTCCATAAATCTGGCATACAAGATCACATAAGAATGGGAGCCTATACTCTGGCATTACTAGGTTTATTCAGAGAGTGACCTGCATAACAAACCTTGAATACAGGATCAGTGGCTACATGCTGGGGGGACTGACATGCCAGTGCATGGCATGGGACATGTACATTCACAAACAAATGAGACTGTCAGTGTAACATGATGGTGCTGTGACATATCCTGACTGAGGGTGACATGTACAAGGAATCGGAGAAGTGAGGCATTCTCCCTCCATGTGTAGGCCCAATCTCATCCTCTCCTGCAACACAGTGCAGCATCATATGTATGATGCTCATGTGAAGCCATGCATGTCCCCAAGCGACTGTGTGCAGTGCATCAAGTCTGTGCAAACACAGGCACTCTTGTACAAGAGTGCAAGGGTGTCTGTGTGCAGGGGGGGCTTGTCAATGTGTAGGAAGGTTACCCTACCGGCACAGGTGCAATACTGGGACAGCCCCACTCACACGTCAATCTGTGCTGCATCATGCAGCACACATGGAAACACGTCGGGTGGCTGAACACTCACTTGGACATGAGGTGCTTGGCCTCTCTCCACCACTACTTCACAATAGGTGACGCGTTGCTGGCCAGAGGGGTAAACATCGTTTCATATGAATTGTCAATCATGCATGTCTTGGATCCACTATTGTCACTCTGTAGTAAATTTTACTACGCAGTCCTTCACAAAGCAAACTGTTACAAGGCATTCCCCATTGTAGTGTCAACCTGGAGTCATAAGGGTTATTGGTTTTATAATGGGCAATGCATTCTCACAGATAGCGTTGTAGAGGCCTGCATTGTAAAATATATCGCACTGCAATAATTGCAGGACTGAAGCACGCGTGGTAAATGCATGCGGAGTGATGACACCAAATTGTACAGAGGGACTCATTCACCTGAGCCAGAGTCAACCAGGGAGTTACCCCAAGGAGGAAGCATGAAAACACCATTGCAGTGTCCAAACATGCCTATATGATTCTTTGGTTTGGCAAAAAATGGGGTAACCCATTATCCCTCAGAACCTGGGCAATCTTATGTCAAAGAAACAATGGTTCTGTCGGGTGAAAGGCAACTTTTTTGTACTAATAGTACGAATCATACGTTATTCAAACATTGCAATTAATCCTGAGCAACACATGAAATAAAACAATTTGTAGGGTAATTAGCGATTTTTATAAATTGCATCATTCATATATATACCCAGAAGCATTTAGGTAAGCCGTCAAAATACAAAGTGATAACAGTTAGTGATAAGGTGACAATTGGTGCTCAGTGATATTGTGCGTGCTATGTACAAGGTGATTTAAAAGGTCAGAAAATTATTATTGGCCAGAAAACAGATATTCATAGCAGAACTGCGAAATAAATCAATTCGTTTTGCGCAGGCTCTAGTTACTGGTCCATGCGATAGTGTTGACGTTTCAACCCAGATACTGCACAACTATAGGGTCAGTGCGGGTTTCTGTGATATATGATTCTTTGGGCCATCTTTGCTAGGTGTTTGTGGAACCTGCCATTGATATGCTTGGCTCAGAACTACACACTGCTACTTCTGTGAAGCTGGTATGCAGCATACCTGTGAAATCACTTGGACAACCTGTGTCTGAGCACGCACAGCCTGAAAACACACAGCCTCCTTGTGCATGATCGGTTACACTTGCACAGTCATCTCAGTCAAGGATGAACATGCATTCCATGACTGCTGTTACTCATCAGCTACACCAATTACATTTCTCCTATCCTATCGGTGTGCTCTTTCACCACATGCATGTGCTGTAGTGATAGAGCCCATAGACCTAATTCACATGTGTATCACTGACTAGGGATGTGCAAAGTTACAACTAGAAGACAAATGCACAGCTCCACCTTAACCTACTGATTCCTACACACTTATCACTTCAACAAAACATCATCACACTGTAGGCAAGGTACATGTGATACACACCCATACTGCATATTACTCCATCGCTTGTTTTAGCCAGCCATTCATGACACCGCACTAGGCCAATATATGATGTCACAACTCACCAGTGGCATGTGGGTCTTTGAACTTGTCGATGTCCCCCTGCGTGATGAGAGTTCGTCCAGCTGTGAGACATAAAACCCAATATGTATTGGTATTAGACGTGAAATTACATGTGTCATATTCATCTTACATATCATCACCATTACAGACAATGCTTCGTAACTGTACAGTTGCGCAACATGTTCACTAAATTATTGGGTCTACTTTGCCTGCCATTCACACAAGACCTGTCAATGCTGAGTCGGGCCAAACAAGACGACAATGCTAGCAAACTTGTGCATTCTGGCTGTGTGACACATTCCCAAGGCCCCAGTTCTACACGCAACATGCTGTTATACATTCTCTGTGTACGATTGCATAGCTGCAGATCGCACAAGGCTGTTTCACTTATGTTGTTGGTGTATGACAGTCTGGAGAGGTCCTTTTACCTTTGATCTATTGGACATGTTTCAAACATTGTCACACATTGCCTATGTACAACGGAAGCGTAGCAAACGTACCAATATCATGTGCACAGCATTTTTACACTTCCTTTCGTGCAGCACACAGGTTCCCGAAACAATGCCTTGGATTGTTTATGTACAGTCACCCTTCCTGTGCACAAATAATCTTTGTCCTGCACTCAGTATTGCACAATGTTGCCAGTCTTGGCACTACAGTGCTAAGTGTTGCGAAAGCGCAGTGGAGAACACCACCCTGCACCCTTTGCTTGTCAATATGATGCAGCATTGTGTTTCTGATGTGCAAACATTAGGCGTGTACGCATCACGTCTCCCGCCTCACTCTGCCACATTTTTGCACTTGGACACCAGTGTGGCACACATGTAAATTCTGACTTTACATTACAGTGTTAATAATCAAATTTGGATGTTAAACTTACCACACTGTAGGCCAACGATGTCTCCAAGGTGGTCCAGCAGGTCCCCCTAACAGGCCAGGCAATCCTGCCAGCGGTGCTTCCACTGGCGCACAGTCCTGTCCACCCCAAAGACACACAGCATCTGCGCCTGCAACCGCTCCCACCTGACCTTCCGTGCCTTCACGTCATAATCAGAGAGAATACGGCCTCCTCTCTCCACCATCACGCACCATTAATCATTCAGAAGAAGCCCCCCAATGCTCCCTCCTGCCCTCCCTGCCCACACCCACCATCTCCCTGCCTACACCTAAACCCACTGCCACAAATCAAAACCCAATATAACAGAAGGGCGCGGCTAGGCGCCGAGCGAAATGGCGGCGCACCGAAGCTCCAGCGGGTCAGCGGTGACAATCCCTAAATCCGGCATATATCCGTGATTCCCTTGCGCGCTCCTGACACGGTCTGCCCTCCGTAGCTGACGACCGGCGTTGGGTGGAACTCCGCCGCTCCAGACGCGAGCGCTGCATCGGAACGCCGGGCCGCTGGAGAGTGGAACAATGCAGACCCTGCCCCAAGCCCCAGACAGCAGGGAGGACAAAGGGGGCAGCTGAGAGGCTCCAGGAACGATTTACAGTGGCAGTAAGTAGGACTTGTAGCATAAGAAGCCGTGGGCCCAGAACGAGAAATGAAATAACCGGAGCAGTGTCCAAATTATCACATCAGTGACCTGGAAACGCCAGAATTGAAGAGGTTTTGGGACATAGTGGCAGAACACCCAATTGCTTGAATCAGCAAGCTGAGAGACGGAAACGGCTACTGGGGCTCAGGCTTGGTTCATATGAGGTGGCTGTGGATCGGGGCAAAATCATCAACATTCCTGTTGCGGACCGAATACAAACTGCTCAAAATACACAAAATGAGGGCGTAGCCAGTGTACAGTGCACGGGGCGGCAGAGGCGCGGAGGGAGACCATCATCCATACTTGGCCCGTCCCCGGTGGTGCACAAGGTGCAGGAGGTACCCTACAGTGCGGCACTGACAGACGTGCCTCGGAGGGGAGGAGGAACGAGTGAAATAAAGCCCCGTTACAAATGGCGCACAACTAAGCTCCAGCCATTGCAGGCTCTGCTGTCCCCCCGGAGAAAGACAGCCAGGCAGAGGGGAAGTTCAAAAGGTGGCGGACGGCAACATTGTAGTGGACCTCTGACGGGGGCGGCGGAGAAACACCCACCAAGCGGTGATAGACTCGGCGCGCCGCAGGCGGATTACGCTACACTAGCGGGGTGACTCCATAGTCTGGAGAGCCGCTCTAGGAGCAGAACGCCCACGTCCTACACTGGGGACCTCCCCCTACCCTCCCCCCCTCATTCTAGAATCTCCGGGACGGCGTACCTGCCGCGTTTCTGCCTGTCATCGTTTGGCTAACCCAACACAAGACAATCACATAACTGAGACACTGCTGCGGTCCAGGCGACTACTCTGTCTCAAGATGACGAAACCAAAGAATGGGACTACCACCATCCAGGTTAACAAAATGGAAAAATATGCAGTACCACGACAGCCCGCAACGGTTTCTGGAGGAAATGAAGAGGCCACACCAGTGGATGAGCCTTCACTAGGCTCCATAATAGCGGCAATACAGGCAGTTGGAACTAATTTGGAGACCAAAATAGACAAGTTCACGATCGAAATGAATCTTATGCGGGCCGACATGCGGAAGACGTCTGAAAGAGTCACGGCCACGGAAGAAAATATAAATGAACTGCGAGACGCCACACGGGAACTGGAAAACAAGGTGCAAAAGTTGGTACACCAACATAAGGAAATGGCGTTTCAATTGGATGATCAGGAAGGGCGGGCCCATCGAAACAACATACGAGTCGTGGGGATGCCTGAAGGGGCGGAGGGGCCTAGCGTGGACCTATTCCTCGAAGACTTTATCCGTAATCAACTCAAACCCAAAAGACTCTCCCCGCTATTTTCCATCGAGAGGGCACACAGGGCTCCAATCCCGAAGCCACGACCTTGTGCACCGCCCCGCACTATTATCGCCCGTATCTTGAACTTCTGAGACCGTGATGCCATTCTACAGGCAGCTAGAGTGAAAGGAGATCTTCCCTATGATAATGCAACAATCAGATTCTTCCCGGATTTCACCTTGAAGGTACAGAGGGACCGTCGCTCTTTCGAGGGGATTTAACGTGTGCTCAGAGATAGAGGTTTAAAATATATGATGTTCTTCCCAGCTAAATTGAAGGTGCTGGAGGGGGAAAAAATCCTGGTTCTTTACAACACCGGACGAAGCCCAACGCTGGCTTGATGAAGGGCCGACCACGTCTCAACGTCGCAGAGCTGACACCGACACCAGAAGTATCAGCTCGTATTCCAAAGACATGGACCGCAGACTCGAAAACAGGCGACACTCTCCATCAAGATCCAGACGCTCTAGATCCAGGAGTCCTGGCAGCGACTTTGCACGATCCGGGAAATGAAAAGACTCCAACAATGACAATGGTTGGTAGATATTTCACTTATTGGTCTGTTTATAGTGGGGGGTGGAAAAGCTCTGAATTACTGTATAGACGGCTCTTATGAACGAACTTGGGGCGCACTGTTTCAGTTGAGGACTGGAGACACTCGTTCATGCCATCAGGGAAATACAATATACTTGGGATTGCTGCGGGCCCGGTAGGGAGAGACTCGCAGGCGCCACACCGCATAACCCTACGTTTATGATTTTGGGTTTGATGGGGATCATAGGAACTCTGCTATTGGGGTGGTGGGTAGTTTTGAACCTACTAGGCAGGGATGCAGGGAGGGGGGATGTATTTGGGGGGGAAGGGATGGAGACGATGTTATTGTTGTCAGTGTATCTCCTTGGTAGATATGCGTACACTGTTGAAGTTTTAATGGTTTGAGATCTGCAATTGTCACTGTATATTCAATTTCCAATAGTACAAGTGATGACTCTCACATTTTACCACATCATGAAAACTACCCTATTCAATGGCGTCACATAACCGAACAGCACAGCGCACCGTACGGCCAAAGCTGTCCTTTCTCTTGTGGAATGTTAACGGTCTGTGGGATAAGATAAAGCGCAGTTTGGTACTACAATACTTGAAACGCATATCCCCAGCAGTTACAATGCTGCAAGAGACACACTTGACGGGCTCCACATGTCGGGCACTGGACAGGTGGGGGTTTACATTGGTGTCACACTCCGAGTTCACGACTGGATCCCGAGGGGTGGGGATACTGATACGAAAACAGTTCCCCCTCATCATTCATCGCACTTTTAAAGATGACCAGGGGCGATTCGCTGCCGTCTCCATGCAGTGGGAAGGTCGCACGATTAATTTTGTATCGGTTTACATACCACCTGCACTGCAAACTCCTGCCCTACAAGATCTGGGCAAATTTCTTTTAACATTACCGGACGGAGACTTACTGATAGGAGGCGATTTTAATATGACCACAAATGACACACTAGACCGCACACCGGCACGCCCACAGCATCGGGTTAGCTCACCTCTGGCCGACTTCTTAGATGCCCATGGCCTGTCAGATATCTGGAGGTTCCAAAATACAACTGAGAAACACTACACATTCCATTCTGGCGCACATAGCATTAAATCTGAGACGCCTGCATGGCGTATTGGGCAGAAAACACACTATACTGGAAGACGCCGCAGTCCTATCACTGGATGCAAAGATGGCCTTTGACTTGGTAGAATGGGCCTTCCTATTTGCGGTGCTCCAACACCTAGGATTCGGGCCAAAATTTTGTTCATGGATGCGCTTACTTTACACGGACCCCATAGCGCATGTAGTAGTGAATGGTCACATATCAAAGGAAATCATTCTGGGCAGAGGGACGAGACAGGGCTGTCCATTATCGCCCCTACTGTTTGCATTGGCCCTAGAACCATTGGCGACTTGGATAAGGTGGGACCCTATCATACGAGGACTAAAGTGGAGGGAGGAATGGGAGGATCGTATATCCCTCTATGCCGATGATGTATTGCTATATATCGCCTCACCTACACAATCTTTACATGCAATTCTTAATATTTGTGAGGTGTTTGGTTCAGTATCAGGATATGCCATTAACTGGGAGAAATCGGTACTATACATCCTGTGTGGAGCCGCCCCAAGTCTGCCGAGAGACTGTAACGTCCAGATAGTCAGGGATAGTTTTAAATACTTGGGCATTCATATTACTGCAGACCAGGATTCCTTTATTACCCTCAACTTACAGCCCCCCATGCAAAGACTGAAACTGGACACCAAACATTGGAGGGCGATACCGCTTAGATTGCTGGGCAGAGCGGCCCTTTTTAAGATGATGGCACTGCCCAGATTCCTATATGTCCTACACAACACACCATACCCAGTCCCCGACACATACTTCAGAGCGGTGAACTCAGAGGTGACAGCCCGTCTATGGGACGGGAAGCCGGCCAGAATAGCTGGACACAAATTGACGAGGAGCTGGTACAACGGCACGATAGCTCTGCCAGACATAAAGGCATATTACTGGGCCTCGCAACTCACGGTAATTAATCAATGGGTGCATGTTCCAGACACGGACCCCGCAAACCACTTGGACAGGATGACCCTGGGGGCTGGCGGGGTTAATAGAGCGCTCTATGCCCACCGTAGAAACAACGGCCTCTTGGGCCCAGCGAAACATACGATTCGTATATGGCATATGGTTAACAGACACCTGGGGTGGGCGGATAGATTCACACAACACACGCCCCTATGGGATACAGGCCGATTGGGTATATTGGGTAACAGCAAAGGGTTTCAAAATTGGGACCTAATCTGAATCTCCCGACTGGGGGACCTCTGGCGTAGTGGAAAAGTGGTCAGCTTTGACTATCTGCAACACCAGTACAAAATGGCCCAGAGGGAACAGTTTAGATATATGCAAATTAAACACGCCATAAAGGCAGTCCTCCCTCCAGCCGAGATTCTCCCAGAGTCGTCCCCCCTAGAAGACCGATTGGTTACAGACCACTTATACAAGCGAGCAACTTCACTAACATACAAAAAGATCATCAATAATCGATAGGACCCATTTGGCCGACTCAGGGAGGTTTGGCAGTTAGAAGTGGGAGACATAGACGACCCGGACTGGAGAGAAGCTGTGGCATCGCCTAAAGAGGTGGCAATCTCCTCCAAATTACGGTTGGTACAGTTCAAAATACTACATAGGTCTTACTACACCAGGGTAGTTTTACATAAGATGGGAAGATCTGCTGACCCGAGTTGTCTGCGGCAGTGCGGGGACGTGGGCACCTTCTATCACACATTGTGGAACTGTTCGAAATTGAGACCGTACTGGGAGACAGTACTGGAGATCATTGTAGAGGCAATAGGGAAACAAGTCCCAAAGGAGCCCAAGAGCTGTCTTTTAAATGTATGGGGGCCTACGGACCTTACACATGCCGAACGACACTGGGCAATGACAGGCATGATGATAGCCAAGAGGAACATTGCACAAAAGTGGGGGGCCGGAAATGCGCCGGACAAGAAAGGAGAAACAAAAAACTGCTCCCTGAATCTTCCCTGCTTTTCAGCTGTTAACCGATGCCCAGATCAGCTGTGGGGCATCCAGGAAGGAGCATACCCCCAGCGCTCTCGCCGCTTGGAAACCAGCTGCTTCCCCAGGCAATCGGCTGTTGTAGGCGGCGCTTGAAGGGAGAAATAACCCAGCCTCAAAATCAGCTGCCCCCGATGCGGTGTCTGCAGGGAAACAAGAAGAAAGTAAGACACTTCCTGCCGCTTCGTGCCGACGTGAACGAACAGCTGATTCAGCCCTCCACTGATCCCTGATCCTGCAGTAAAAGAAAAAAGAAAAAGAAATCGTTTGGGGCCTCCGACCGAGGCCCTGCCTGTCTTGCGATCTGCAGGCAAACAGAGAGACCTTCCCCTCTGCTCCCCAGCCTTTTATTACGTAGTGCCGAGCAAGCCGGTTCTGACCGGCTCACCCGACGTTGGCCGGACACTTGTAAGTGCTTCCGGTCCACGCATAAACAGCCAATTGCTGGCGGGGGTCAGGGGAGGTCAGGGTGTCACGTCATGTTTGTGCGCGACACGCCCCACCTCCCCTGGGTGCAGGGGCCCGGTGCGACTGCCATACTGGTGGCATTCCCAACTCTGTGCCCGCCTCGCAAGAGTTGCAGGAGGCACTCACCGCATTCTGCGGTAGCCTTCAGGAGGAGGTATAATGCTGTGCTACACCACTGAATCTACGACAAGTAAACACACACTTGTCCCAGATGTGAGTGTGCTTGAGCATTACTTGGGGAAACGGCATACTTATGGGAAACCTTGGTGTCCCTCTGTAGCGTGGGTTTTATATGAAGATATTTAAGGCGATAATCAATGTCTGTATGGGATTTTTTATTATCCTTTTCCCTGTCTGCTAAATTACACTTTGAAAAATACTTTTAAATAGTCAAGTCCGATTCTGTGGCAAGTCAGTCAAGTGCGGGGGGTGGGATGGGGGGTGGGGGCGGCAGACCCAAATGTCACTTCAAGTCTTTGCTTCGAGCCAATTACAAGTCCAAAACGACCTTATTGAGGTATACAGAATGTACTTATATGTCTCAGAAAACTCATCTCTATATGGCTGTTTAAACCCAGGCATATTCAAAAACATCATTAGAAATAACCCATCCCCAGTCAGTATCAGTGAAAGTGAGCAAACAAGCTAGATAATTGGGGTTGTAAAAGCTGTTGTGCAAAACAAATGGCTGAATTTGAGGAATAATTTGCAACCTTTTGTTGAAAATACTATGTCCGATTATTATTTTGACAAACAATATTTGCTTATTCTTTTCTGTGCAGAAATACGCTGCGACCAATCTTCTTATAGAAACATTGCTTGCGAAATAAGTATCATATTTCAATGTTTTTATTCCATGTCAAGGATTATAGTGAGTATTTATTCTTAAAGCTTTTGTTGAGACTTATAAATTCTAGAGAGATCCTGCTGAATGGCGGCCATATTAGGTTGTACTTTTTCTGTGTCCTGAAAACTCAAATCATTCTGTCGTTTTGGCATTTAAAATAGTTAACGAGGATGGGTGAATGCATTGGGGAGGGCCAAGGACACACCAGGGGGCATATTCTCAAAGCTATATCACCACGTTAGCGGCACTTTTCTTCAGCTAAAGCGGCAATATTTTTATAGCAGTATTCTCAAGCGGTCGCTAACAGCAGTTAGCAACAGCTTTCACGAGATAGCGGCCGCAAATAACATCACCAATGATGTTAGCGACAACTAACGCTAATCATATGCAATGTAGGCATCCCCGTGTTAAAAGGCAGGCTGACCCCACTTTGCGATATTCTCAATAATCGCTCAGACTGGCGATGAGACAAAAAAACACACGCTAAGGTCCGTTAGATGCTGGAACTTAAGACCAAAAAAAGGAGGTCTTAAAAATGGTAATAAATAGCAGTATATAAGGGAGACTAGCCCAGAGCCTCATCTTAAGAACCACTGATGCCATGGAGGTACTAATCATGCAGCTTGGAGCACCAAGAAGGCCACAACAGCCACCACCACTGCCACCTCCCCCAGGACCACCACCGAGGCTGTGCAGAAGAAGACAGCGGGTCCATCGCCGACGTCTCAGCCTCACAGACCTAATGCCAGAGGATGTCATTGCCCACTATAGGCTCAAAAGAACAACCTTCCGCCACATCCTGACCCACATGGCCCACAGGCTGATGGCACCAACACAGAGTATAACCAACATCCCTCTGCAAGCAAAGCTGCTGACTGTGCTGCACATGTTGGCCTCTGGTACCTTCCAACCAACAACTGCCACAGTCGGAGGAGTCTCATAGCCAACTGTCTTGGATGGCATCATCAGCCTGATACCCCAGCACCTTCACTTCCCCAATACTGCGCAGTAACAGCTGGAGACTAAGCAAAGGTTCTACGCCATAGCTGGCTTACGGCATGTGTTGGGGGCAATTGACTGCACACATGTCCTACTTGTGCCTCCTGCCGACACTGCTCACATATACCGCAACAGAAAGCACACATATTCCATCAATGTGCAGGCAGTAGTGGACCACCCGGGCCTGTTCACCAATGTCATAACCAAGTTCCCAGGCAGTGTGCATGATTTATACATCTTCTGCCAGTCCATCATCAACCAGTGCTTTCAGGATGGCACGTATAGAAATGCACTGCTCGTTGGTAAGTACTAACTGAACACACCACACACCTCAATTCCACAATCATGGAACTCACAACTGTGAGAATGCACACGTTCCAAACAACATGCAGATCAACATGCCCACCTACCAGACCCGACAACACAAGTAACTGTGGGAACTGGGGTCTGCCATGTAGACAAACCATCCCCATAGCCATAGCTCCTCTGCCACACGATTGCAAATGTGGGGAGGGTGGGAACCGAATATGTGCGATGGAGGGACTCGACCTACGAAGAAAGAATGTACACAAGGCTGAGTGGGGCGATGGTGTGCCATACAGTCTTGAGTGTGCAGAGCACAGACATGTTCATGTGGGCATATAGTGCATTTCCGTTGTCCAGCCTGATGGCAATGACAGCGTTGGTGACTGACCTACCTGACGTGGGGTGGGACCAATTGAAGGTAGCATGGAGGATTCAGAGTCTGTCAAAGCTGCTGTAGGCCACTGCGTAGACCTGTGTGTACATGGAGAGGGAGGAGTTTAGTACGATGCCTGGGTACCTAGAGTTGTCGGGGGCTGTCAAAGGCGGAGGCCCACCAGGTGTTGCCACATGCTGATGGGGTGGTCACGAGGATGAGGACTGATGTCTCCTCTTTGTAGAGCACCACCAAGCTGTTGAACATCCTTGTTGCAACTTGCAGCAATCCTCCATGGAACCCCAGTCTGGTGTGTGTGGGTGCCTTGTGGAGGGAGAGTATGAGCTAGGTGTCCTTTTAGGTGGTGATGTACAATGGTTCCCTTCATGTAGTTCCAGTTCTACTCCAGGTGTCTGCAGATGCATCTTGGATGTTGTTGGTGACGAGGTGGCATTTATAGCACACTATATGTTGGAGTTGCATATTGGGGCAAGTGTGCATGCGTAGTTTGAGATACATGTGTGGAAATTCCGGACAGCACTGTTGGTGTTGGCTGCAGTGGTGTGGGTGTGGCAGTTGATGGTGAAGTGTACAAGATCCCCGGTGACTCTGCTCCTGTAACTCTGTGTGGCGCCAGCTGTGGTATTGGGTGTAATAGGGTTTCACAATGAAGAAGTGTACGCTGTGCTGGTCACACCATGGGCATTGAGTGGTGTTGATGAAGTGGACTCAGCTTCCACATGTGAAGATGGGGTCAAAGGTGGGCCCTGACTTGAGGCTCAGTGTTGAGAAGAGTTGGGTCTGTTCAGTGTTAGCAAGCATATGCCAGAGGGTAATGGATTTGGAGCTGGTGAGATATGTGAGGTGGAGGCTCCGCTCATGGATGAGTACATAGTCCATGAAGTAGATGACGTGGCGTGTGTTGATGTTGATGGTGATTGCGAAGATTTCCTGCCCTCTGTGGGCTCTGCAGGTGAGGGTGCCACTGACTGTGGCTTTGTGGCAGCCCTGGATCAGAAAGTGCAGGTGTAGTGCGTTGGGGAAGGTCTAGCAGCAGCGGCAGCAGCTGAACAGAACATGAGCCGTGTCTGGTGTGACCCATTAGCATCTAAACTTTCCCCTGGCATTGACTGCGAGCAGTGAGGGTGAGTGGTAGTGCTAGATGTTAGGAGAGCCAGGGACCCTGCTGGTGTAGGTGTCAGGCTTGCCTACATGTGCAGACAGGCCTGACATAGGTGTGCTGCTGGAGTGCCAGGGATGCAACCGTGCAGCACACACAAGTAAATAGGCTTGGGGGAGGGAGGAGCAGATGTGAGGCAATGTAATTCGCATTGATGCTGGTCATTTGGTCAGAAGCTACACATGGCAAACATTATTCCCAAAGTAGCACCAATCACACACCACAAAACTATTAACACTGCCCACACAGGATGCATAACTACTAATGGACACATATCTCCATTACATGTTACAGGTGATCAAGGATATGCACTCACCCCATGGATGATGACACCCCTCCGAGCCACCAACACCCAGACCCAGAGGAAGTATAATTTGGCCCATGGACGCACCAGGGGCATTGTGGAGCGCACATTTGTCATGCTAAAGTCACGTTTCCGGTGCCTTGACATCATAGGTGGAAGAATGTTTTACAGCCCATAAATAGTGTGCAAGATTATCATAGCATGTTGTGTATTGCACAATATATGTGTACACACAAATGCTCCATGGATCCAAGTGCCAGATGCACCGAACGATGCTCTGGATGATAAAGAAGATGAGCAGGAACTGCATGCAGGAACAGAATCATAAACAATTTTGTCACCTGAGCACGTCACATCGTGACTGTCCTTAGCAATCATATATCAGTTTGAAATGACCACAAGCACAGTATATGTAAATTAAAAACACTACACACATACTCTGTGTGCATGTTTCTCCTCCGCATGAGTAAATCACTCTGACAAGTGTAAGTGTAACATTAAGTGGTAACAACATCACAATTTCAAACTGATGGTGAATATGTCACCTCTGAACAGAGATGCTGTTTAGGGTGACATTTGTCCTAAACTAGGCATGTTAGGTCGTCAATTGTTGGATGAAATTCCACTGTTCAGCATGTCATATGTTTATAAAAATTATATATATGTTGTCAATAGTGGGAAACTATGAATATCAGGTTGTCATAGGGGTTCAAACAACAACATTTGGGTGTCATTTTTGTTTAATTATGACATTTTGGGTGTCATTTGGGGTCAATTATGAAATTTTGGATGTCATTTGGGGTCAATTATGAAAATGTCAGTGCCATTTGGGGTCAATTATGACATTTTGGGTGTCATTTGGGGTCAATTATGAAAATGTGTGTGTCATTTGGGGTCCAAGATGAAATTAAGGGTGTCATTTGGGGTAAAATGTGAAATTAAGGGTGTCATTTGGGGTCCAATGTGAAATAAAGGTGTCATTTGGGGGCCAATTAAGCTTTTAATGGTGTTCTCTGGGACAAGAAATAAAATTTCATTTAAGACTGTTCATCTGCGTAAGAACTTGCATTTAGCATGAAAAACTGCCCTCAAACCAGATAATGCGATGTATTTTTCATACTAGCGATGGAAAATACATCGCTAAACACATTGAACTATACCAAATGTAACCCCAAAGCCTATTTGCGTGCAGATTTTCATCACTAAGTGAAAAAACGGGCCGCAAACAAACAGGAAGTGATGTCTGCATGGTTCCCGTTTACTGGAAGAGTGCTGTGCACTTTCTCTTTTGAGCTTATTGCTGGTGATTGTGGAGAGTGCTGCAGGTGTTTGGTGCAGTGTGCTGCAGATTGTTGGATTGGAGAGTGTTGCTGTGTCCTGTGTCCTGTCGATAGTTTCCCCGAGAGGTGTGGAATACTTGTTTTTTCCTGTTTAATAGTCTCTTGTCCTCAATCTTGGGTGTTTGTCTTCGGGTAGTTAACTTACTTTGTAGTTGTTGGGTCTGTTATATTGTTTTTTTTAAATTTATTTATTTATTTTAGTGAACCAACAGAGATCCGCATGTACAATTTTCACTTTCAAACATTGTAGTACAGTTATTCCAATACATTTAGCGATATTCGGCTATACCATCACATTCATTATTATTACATATCATCTTCCGAGTCATTGTCCTCTTCAGGGGGGTACATATCTCTCCTCTATACACATTCCACTTCCCCCATATTCTACACCATTTTTGGGGGCATTTCCTATTAACAAATGTGGCCTTCTCTGCCACCATAGCAGCATCCATATCATTACTCCATTGCTCCGCCGCATTTTCGGCGAGTGCATATCCTTGATCACCTGTAACATGTAATGGAGATATGTGTCCATTAGTAGTTATGCATGCTGTGTGGGCAGTGTTAATAGTTTTGTGGTGTGTGATTGGTGCTACTTTGGGAATAATGTTTGCCATGTGTAGCTTCTGACCAAATGACCAGCATCAATGCGAATTACATTGCCTCACATCTGCTCCTCCCTCCCCCAAGCCTATTTACTTGTGTGTGCTGTGCGGTTGCATCCCTGGCACTCCAGCAGCACACCTATGTCAGGCCTGTCTGCACATGTAGGCAAGCCTGACACCTACACCAGCAGGGTCCCTGGCTCTCCTAACATCTAGCACTACCACTCACCCTCACTCCTCGCAGTCAATGCCAGGGGAAAGTTTAGATGCTAATGGGCCACACCAGACACGGCTCATGTTCTGTTCAGCTGCTGCCGCTGCTGCTAGACCTTCCCCAATGCACTACACCTGCACTTTCTGATCCAGGGCTGCCACAAAGCCACAGTCAGTGGCACCCTCACCTGCAGAGCCCACAGAGGGCAGGAAAGCTTCGCAATCACCATCATCAACACACGCCACGTCATCTACTTCATGGACTATGTACTCATCCATGAGCGGAGCCTCCACCTCACATATCTCACCAGCTCCAAATCCATTACCCTCTGGCATATGCTTGCTAACACTGAACAGAGCCAACTCTTCTCAACACTGAGCCTCAAGTCAGGGCCCACCTTTGACCCCATCTTCACATGTGGAAGCTGAGTCCACTTCATCAACACCACTCAACGCCCATGGTGTGACCAGCACAGCGTACACTTCTTCATTGTGAAACCCCATTACACCCAATACCACAGCTGGCGCCACACAGTTACAGGAGCAGAGTCACCGGGGATCTTGTACACTTCACCATCAACTGCCACACCCACACCACTGCAGCCAACACCAACAGTGCTGTCCGGAATTTCCACACATGTATCTCAAACTACGCATGCACACTTGCCCCAATATGCAACTCCAACATACAGTGTGCTATAAATGCCACCTCGTCACCAACAACATCCAAGATGCATCTGCAGACACCTGGAGTAGAACTGGAACTACATGAAGGGAACCATTGTACATCACCACCTACAAGGACACCTAGCTCATACTCTCCCTCCACAAGGCACCCACACACACCAGACTGGGGTTCCATGGAGGATTGCTGCAAGTTGCAACAAGGATGTTCAACAGCTTGGTGGTGCTCTACAAAGAGGAGACATCAGTCCTCATCCTCGTGACTACCCCATCAGCATGTGGCAACACCTGGTGGGCCTCCGCCTTTGACAGCCCCCGACAACTCTAGGTACCCAGGCATCGTACTCAACTCCTCCCTCTCCATGTACACACAGGTCTACGCAGTGGCCTACAGCAGCTTTGACAGACTCTGCATCCTCCATGCTACCTTCAATTGGTCCCACCCCACGTCAGGTAGGTCAGTCACCAACGCTGACATTGCCATCAGGCTGGACAACGGAAATGCACTATATGCCCACATGAACATGTCTGTGCTCTGCACACTCAAGACTGTACAGCACACCACCGCCCCACTCAGCCTTGTGTACATTCTTTCTTCGTAGGTCGAGTCCCTCCATCGCACATATTCGGTTCCCACCCTCCCCACATTTGCAATCGTGTGGCAGAGGAGCTATGGCTATGGGGATGGTTTGTCTAAATGGCTGACCCCAGTTCCCACAGTTACTTGTGTTGTCGGGTCTGGTAGGTGGGCATGTTGATCTGCATGTTGTTTGAAACGTGTGCATTCTCACAGTTGTGAGTTCCATGATTGTGGAATTGAGGTGTGTGGTGTGTTCAGTTAGTACTTACCAACGAGCAGTGCATTTCTATACGTGCCATCCTGAAAGCACTGGTTGATGATGGACTGGCAGAAGATGTATAAATCATGCACACTGCCTGGGAACTTGGTTATGACATTGGTGAACAGGCCCGGGTGGTCCACTACTGCCTGCACATTGATGGAATATGTGTGCTTTCTGTTGCGGTATATGTGAGCAGTGTCGGCAGGAGGCACAAGTAGGACATGTGTGCAGTCAATTGCCCCCAACACATGCGGGAAGCCAGCTATGGCGTAGAACCTTTGCTTGGTCTCCAGCTGTTACTGCACAGTATTGGGGAAGTGAAGCTGCTGGGGTATCAGGCTGATGATGCCATCCAAGACAGTTGGCTATGAGACTCCTCCGACTGTGGCAGTTGTTGGTTGGAAGGTACCAGAGGCCAACATGTGCAGCACAGTCAGCAGCTTTGCTTGCGGAGGGATGTTGGTTATACTCTGTGTTAGTGCCATCAGCCTGTGGGCCATGTGGGTCAGGATGCGGCGGAAGGTTGTTCTTTTGAGCCTAAAGTGGGCAATGACATCCTCTGGCATTAGGTCTGTGAGGCTGAGACGTCTGCGATGGACCCGCTGTCTTCTTCTGCGCAGCCTCGGTGGTGGTCCTGGGGGAGGTGGCAGTGGTGGTGGCTGTTGTGGCCTTCTTGGTGCTCCAAGCTGCATGATTAGTACCTCCATGGCATCAGTGGTTCTTAAGATGAGGCTCTGGGCTAGTCTCCCTTATATACTGCTATTTATTACCATTTTTAAGACCTCCTTTTTTTGGTCTTAAGTTCCAGCATCTAACGGACCTTAGCGTGTGGTTTTTTGTCTCATCGCCAGTTTGAGCGATTATTGCGAATATCGCAAAGTGGGGTCAGCCTGCCTTTTAACACGGGGATGCCTACATTGCATATGATTAGCGTTAGTTGTCGCTAACATCACTGGTGATGTTATTTGCGGCCGCTATCTCGTGAAAGCTGTTGCTAACTGCTGTTAGCGACAGCTTGAGAATACTGCTATAAAAATATTGCCGCTTTAGCTGCAGAAAAGTGCCGCTAACGTGGCGATATAGCTTTGAGAATATGCCCCCTGGTGTGTCCTTGGCCCTCCCCAATGCATTCACCCATCCTCGTTAACTATTTTAAATGCCAAAACGACAGAATGATTTGAGTTTTCAGGACACAGAAAAAGTACAACCTAATATGGCCTCCATTCAGCAGGATCTCTCTAGAATTTATAAGTCTCAACAAAAGCTTTAAGAATAAATACTCGCTATAATCCTTGACGTGGAATAAAAACATTGAACTATGATAGATATTTCGCAAGCAATGTTTCTTTAAGAAGATTGGTCGCAGCGTATTTCTGCACAGAAAAGAATAAGCAAATATTGTTTGTCAAAATAATAATCGGATATAGTATTTTCAACAAAAGGTTGCAAATTATTCCTCAAATTCAGCCATTTGTTTTGCACAACAGCTTTTACAACCCCAATTATCTAGCTTGTTTGCTCACTTTCACTGATACTGACTGGGGATGGGTTATTTCTAATGATGTTTTTGAATACGCCTGGGTTTAAACAGCCATATAGAGATGAGTTTTCTGAGACATACAAGTACATTATGTATACCTCAATAAGGTCGTTTTGGACTTGTAATTGGCTCGAAGCAAAGACTTGAAGTGACATTTGGGTCTGCCGCCCCCACCCCCCCATCCCACCCCCCGCACTTGACTGACTTGCCACAGAATCGGACTTGACTATTTAAAAGTATTTTTCAAAGTGTAATTTAGCATACAGGGAAAAGGATAATAAAAAATCCCATACAGACATTGATTATCGCCTTAAATATCTTCATATAAAACCCACGCTACAGAGGGACACCAAGGTTTCCCATAAGTATGCCGTTTTCCCCAAGTAATGCTCAAGCACACTCACATCTGGGACAAGTGTGTGTTTACTTGTCCTGGATTCAGTGGTGTAGCACAGCATTATACCTCCTCCTGAAGGCTCCCGCAGAATGCGGTGAGTGCCTCCTGCAACACTTGCGAGGCGGGCACGGACTTGGGAATGCCACCAGTATGGCGGTCGCACCGGGCCCCTGCACCCAGGGGAGGTGGGGCGTGCCGCACACAAACATGACGTGACACCCTGACCTCCCCTGACCCCCGCCAGCAATTGGCTGTTTATACGTGGACCGGAAGCACTAACAAGTGTCCGGCCAACGTCGGGTGAGCCGGTCAGAACCGGCTTGCCCGGCACTACGTAATAAAAGGCTGGGGAGCAGAGGGGAAGGTCTCTCTGTTTGCCTGCAGATCGCAAGACGGGCAGGGCCTCGGTCGGAGGCCCCAAACGATTTCTTTTTCTTTTTTCTTTTACTGCAGGATCAGGGATCGGTGGAGGGCTGAATCAGCTGTTCGTTCACGTCGGCACGAAGCGGCAGGAAGCGTCTTACTTTCTTCTTGTTTCCCTGCAGACACCGCATCGGGGGCAGCTGATTTTGAGGCTGGGTTATTTCTCCCTTCAAGCGCCGCCTAAAACAGCCGATTGCCTGGGGAAGCAGCTGGTTTCCAAGCGGCGAGAGCGCTGGGGGTATGCTCCTTCTTCCTGGGTGCCCCACAGCTGATCTGGGGATCGGTTAACAGGTGAAAAGCAGGGAAGATTCAGGGAGCAGTTTTTTGTTTCTCCTTTCTTGTCCCACTGCAGGTGTGTGGGCGAGCACCTACGTGGTTGATCGTGGGGAGAACCGGCTAAGAACATGGGGACTTTCGTTGGGGCAGCACCGGTGTGCCTGTATTTCCACTGTTTCTGGGAGCCACGCGGGTTAGAGATTACTCACCCGACCCACTGGACTAGCTGGTGGGCGTGGCTCTGGTTGCGTGGGTGCTGGTGGCTGGCCAGGGCTGCTACTTCTTAAGGTAAGGGTCCGGGCAGTGTCCCAGACTATTGAGCAGTGGGCAATAGTACCATAGTGTAAAGCTATCAGCTTAGTAAACTGTTGGGGTGCCTTTGGCCCGCATTAGTCTTTGTTTTTTTTTATAATTCCGTGATACTGCATTGTTTTTTGGAGTACATTGTGGGGCTCTAGTAGCAGTTGGTTTTAAGGGTACAGTGCATTTGAGTGTTAGTAATAATGGCTCCTAAGGTGAAGCGGAACGAGCAGCGTTCACACATTAATATTTTTATGGAGACAATGATGCATAAAATGAGGGCAATGGACTCCATGATGAAGAAAGTCGATGATATGGCCAGGCTTTAGCTGCTTTAAGGGATAAGGTGGATGGCCATGAGTGGGCAGAAGACAGGCCCAGGCGAACTGGAGTAGCCCCAAGGCAGCTTTTTCCCCCAGTGCCTATAAGGAGTAGACCTAAGAAAGGTGGGGTACCTCAACCGAGGGAAGGGGATGGGTCGGACGGGGTTACAGCACCAGCCCCTGAGGGGGTGGCGCCCCGGTCGGTGGAGCCCATCCGGTCCCACATGCCACCAGTGGTCAGCCTCTAGAGGTGGGGGTGGAGGTCAGCCTGCAAACGAGTGGGCAGGAGGTCCAGCGGGGGGTCAGCCAAGTGCACCGGGTGTGCCTTTCCCCACTGATGGGCAGCCAGGAACACCAGGGGGCACCCCAAAGGCCCCGCTGGACCCCAGGATGGGGGACCCTACCAGTAGCACCCTGGGCCAGCCTGATTTAATATCTAATTTGGCAGCAGTACTCCCATGGCTAGAAAAAGTGGGTAACTGGTCCCCAGCGGCAGGGGTGTTGGGTAGTGGGGTGAACACATTGTAGAAGGCCAGACAGATAGTGGCACAGTTGGATGGGGGTAAGCCTGGGGACGGGCTGGCTTTACCAGGAGGGGGTGCGATAGGGGCGAGTACAGGGCCAATGGGGAGTGGAGGAGTTCCGCCCACAGTCACCGCAGGAGCAAAAAAGCCGGCAGAGACAGGGCCATCAGGTACGCCGCAAACCTTGCCAGCTTTGGGTTTAGGTGAAGTTACGCCATTAGGGAGCAATTAGGGCAACATGTGTCTCAAGAAACTAAAGAAAAGATCTGGAAGGGCTCTTATGTAAATATGTTTTCCCTGCTGCTAGATGAGGCAGAGGGGGAGGAGGCCAAAAAGAATAAGGAATGGACACACCCAAGAGAGTGGGCTAATATGTTGTTGAAGTTTAGGGTTGAGGAGACGTTGGTGAAGTGGATCAAAGGTTTTACTGTTTTCACATCAATAATGTGTGAGTGTTTCCCAGTTCTTGGCTCACAGATGGCTTGCTACCAGAACAGAATTACTTGTGCGCATGACACTTATGGTGGTAATGGATGGAAGGATTATGACAAGGATTTTAGAAGAACTAAGCCATCTGACCTGGCACTAGGCTGGAATCAGATTGACATGATCATTTATCTAACACATTTCAGAGGTGGTCCACAGGACACCACCCAGGGTCAGTCTCAAGACACCTCTCGGGGTCAGTCCTTTCATGCAGGCCCCCCAGGCAGGTCGGGGTGGGGGAAAAAGTAAGGGGGCGTGTTGGGATTTCAACAGGCGCTCATGTACCAGAGCAACTGGCACATGTAAATTCACACATGGATGTTCTTTCTGTGGCAAGTCCTCGCACCCAGAGTCCAAATGCTTTATGAAATCAAAGGACAAGGGAGGCAAAAAGCAGGATTAAGTGTGTGTCCTTCGGTAAGGCCAGGTCTCCCAATATAACAAACGCTTTATTACCATGGTTGAATGGTTACAATTCCCCTAAGTCTGCTAGAATTCTACTGGAAGGTTTCAGGTACGGGCTCAGGATCCCCGTGCCTGGTTACGTGGGGGTGTCGCATTGCCAGAATCAGTTATCGGTCAGGGTTAATGAAGGGGTGGCGGCAGCCAAAATTGAGAAGGAAGTTAGGTTGGGCAGAGTAGCTGGCCCATTTGGATGACCTCCCAATGCAAGATTCTGTCTGCTCCCCACTGGGAGTGGTTCCCAAGAAAGAGCAAGGGGAATTCTGACTGATTCATAATCTCTCGGCCCCCAGAGGCGTGTCACTGAACGATGCCATTGATGACGACCGATGCAGTGTCAAGTATGCTTCCTTTGATCAAGCAGTGGAGATGCTCAGGGGGTTGGGGCGGGGCACATTGCTGGCCAAATCAGATATTGAGTCAGCATTCCACCTACTGCCAGTGCACCCACTCGATTTTCACCTGTTGGGTTTCCAATTCAAGGGGAAGTATTATGTGGACAAATGTATGCCTATAGGATGTTCAGTGTCTTGCGCCTATTTTGAGAAGTTCAGCTCTTTTTATAGGAATGGGTTTTCAGGCGAGTGACCGGGCACGAGTGGGTATTACACTACCTAGATGACTTCCTTTTCTTGGGGGCACCTGAATCTCAGGAGTGCGGGTGGGCTTTGCAAAGGTTCTGTGCACTCATGTGAGACTTCGGCGTGTCTTTGACACAGGGCAAGACTGTGGGGACAAGCACTGAGATTGAATTCCTGGGAATAGAGTTAGATTCAGTGCAGGGAGTCTCACGGCTACCTCTGGAAAAAATCATGGCTTTTGGGGCTGCCTTGCAACATTGCTTGACAAAGGAGAAGGTTACACTACATCATTTGCAACAGGTCATTGGGCAATTGAATTTTGCATTAAGAATAATTCCAATGGCACGACATTTCTCGTGCACCATCACACAGGCTATGTCAGGACTCAGGGAGAAGCACCATCGCACCAGACTGTCCAGTGAGGTCAAGCAGGACATGCAAATCTGGAAGGCATTCCTGCGTGATTTCAACAATATCGTTGTGTGGGCCAGTCCCCCCAGGTCCAGCCCAGAGATAGGGTTGATGACTGACGCAGCAGGTAGTGAGGGTTTTGGCGCCATTCTAGGTCCAGCATGGGTTTCTCAATGCTGGCCAGCTTGGTGGGAGACATGAGGCTTACAAGTAACATGAGCTTCCTTGAACTGTTCCCCATCTTTGTGGCACTGTCCGTCTGGCCAGAACAACTGAGGGATCAATCTGTGGTATTCTGGTCCGATAATATGGTGGTCACGGAATGTATCAATAATCAGAATGTAAAGTGTAAGATGATCTTGCGCATACTAAAGGAGATAATACTGATGTGCTTGAGAATGAATCTGTTGTTTAGAGCCAAACATGTGCCAGGAGTATTAAACGATGCCGCTGATGCACTCTCTCACTTTAAGATGCAGGTATTCAGGCCTCATCACCCAGAGCTGGCAGAGAAGCCAACGCCTTTCCCAGAACAGCTTTGGCAGCTTGGTGCCCCCAGTTATCGGACCTCGTGGCAGCTAGCCTAGCATCCAGGAATAGGAGGGCATACGAAGGGGTGTTTGGGGCTTACTGCTATTTCCTGTAGGGCAATTGGGAGGAGAAATGGCAGGACTCTGGGTCTGTAATTTCCTATTGTTGTATTCCACTTTAGGTGTCTGTATACATGTCCTTATATAGGCACAATTCGCATTGCCCTTATATAGGCATAAGATCACAGTCCTTATTTAGGCATTAGCCTTGCTATCCAGATACTGGCATGGTCACCTACATCTGTCCACCCCAACGTCACAACAATCAATCAATCAATCAGAACATTTGTAAAGTGCACTACTCACCCGTGAGGGTCTCAAGGCGCTGGCGGGGAGGGGTGATGCTACTGCTCGAATAGCCAGGTCTTGAGTAGCCTCCTGAAGGTTAGTAGGTCCTGGGTCTGCCGTAGGAGGATGGGGAGGGTGTTCCAGGTCTTGGCAGGGAGGTGGGAGAACGATCTGCTGCCTGTGGTCATTCTTCAGATGCGGGGAATGGTGGCGAGGGTGAGGTCGGTGGAGCGGAGCTGGCGGTTCGAGCTGTTCTTCATCCACTCGGCGACAGCTTTCATTCCTTCGTGGAGGTTGGTTTTGGCGGTGAGGGGGTCCTTGGTGAGGAAGAGGATCAGCTGGGTGTCGTCGGCGTAGCAGATGATGTTGAGGTCGTGCAGTCGGGTGACGTGAGCGTGCGTACCATGTAGATGTTGAACAATGTCGGCTAAGGGATGAACCTTGGGGTACACCGCAGATGATCTCGGTGGCTTCGGACCGCAAAGGGGGGAGGCGGATGCTCTGGGTTCTGGCGGAGAGGAAGGAGGTGGTCCATTCCAGTGCCTTGTCTCGGATCCCTGCATTATGGAGGCGCGTGCGTAGGGTGCGGTGGCAGACAGTGTCGAAGGCGGCTGACAAGTCCAGGAGGATGAAGGCCGCAGTTTCCCTGTTACCCACCAGGGCCCTGATATCGTCCTGGCGGCGATGAGGGCTGTTTCGGTGATGTGGTTGTTGCGGTTCCCGGACTGGGACAGGTCCAGGATGCTGTTCTCCTCGAGGTAGTGGGCCAGTTGTCTGTTGATGGTCTTCTCAATGACCTTCACCGGGAACGGGAGCAGGGAGATGGGTCGGAAGTTCTTGAGGTCCTTTGGGTCAGCCTTGGGTTTTTGGAGTAAGACGTTGATCTCGGTGTGCTTCCAGCTCTCCGGGAAGGTCGCGGTCTTGAAGGAGATGTTGATGGCCATGCAGAGATGGGGTGCAATGGTGGCACTGGGTTTGTTGAAGATGTGGTGTGGGCATGGGTCTGATGGAGAGCCGGAGTGGATGGTGTTCATGATTTTGATGGTGTCCTCGTTGTTTATGTTGGTCCAGGTGAGCAGGGGATTGGTGTGGATGGTGGCCGTGAGGTCGGAGGTCTTGGTGGCGGTCGGGGCAGTCAGGGTGTTGAAGCGCTCGTGGATGTCTGAGATCTTGCGATGGAAGAAGGTGGCAAGGGAGTCGCACAGGTCTTGCGAAGGTGGGATGTCGTTGGTGTTGGAGCTGGGGTTGGAGAGTTCCTTCACGATGCTGAAGAGCTCTTTGCTGTTGTATGCATTGTTGTCTAGGCGGTCATTGAAGGAGGTCCTTTTGGCGGATCTGATGAAGTGGTGGTGTCTGCGGATGGCGTTCCTGTAGGCTGTGTGGTTGTCTGGTGTCTGTTTGCGGAGCCATTTCTTCTCTAGTTTTCGGCAGGTTTGCTTGAAGGCCTGGAGAACCAGATGGCTTTCTTGATGGTGTGTCTGTTGGAGGGTTTCTTGATCTGGGCGAGAGTGTTGGCACAGTCGTCGATCCAGTGTCTGAGGTTGCGGGTGGCGGTGTCGGGGTCGGTAGGGTCATCGGGTGGGCTTCGGGCGAGGGTGGTGTTTAGCTGGTCTTCGGTGACTTTGCTCCAGCAGCGGCGGGGGATCTGTTGAGTGCGGTGGTGCATGGTGGGTTTCCGGAAGGTGAAGTGGATGCAGCGATGGTCGGTCCAGTGGAGTACGGTGGTGTGGCTGAAGGAGACGTGGAAGCTTACAGAGAAGATGGGGTCAAGCGTGTGGCCGGCAGAGTGGGTGGGTGTTGTGACGAGCTGCCAGAGTCCGAGGTTGGCGAGGTTGTCAATCAGGGTGGTGGAGTTGGTGTCGTTGTTGTTCTCGAGGTGGAAGTTCAAGTCCCCGAGGGCGTGCGTACTGACGAAGTCGGCAAAGGAGTCGCTGAACTGTGGCTGGGATCCAGGGGGTCTGTAGACGAGGGTTCCTCTGAGGGTGGTGTTGGGATCAGAGTGGATCTGGAAGTGCAGGTGTTCGGCGGTGCTGAGGGTGTAGTCGGTGCTGGTCGAGACTCTGAGAGTGTTCCTGTGGACGATGGCGATTCCACCTCCTGTTCCATTGGTGCGGTCCATGCGGCTGATCTTGTAGCCATCAGGGATGGCTATGGTGATGTCGGGTGCCGAGGAGGGGTTCATCCAGGTCTCCGTCAGGAAGGTGACGTCTGGGGAGGTGGTGTTGAGTAGGTCCCAAAGTTCGATGGCGTGTTTGCGGGCGGAGCGAGTGTTGAGTAAGATGCATCTGAGGTGATTGCGTCCTTTCTCGGTGGTTGGAATGGCGGATCGGATGCTGGTGAAGCTGCAGTTCCGGCAGGAGAAGGGTCCTTGTGTACGTTTCGGGGCGGCCAGGAAGCAGGTGTGTAATCGTCCGGTGTTGAGTGGGTGGAGGGTGCTGGCATCGTAGCGGAGATGGGCATCGTGGCGGTCGCGGGGGTCAGGTGGTCTGGCGCTGGGCGCGGTCCAGGCGCGGACGTGCACAGACGGGCTTGCCAGCGGCGCGCCCGCTGTGTGCATCCGCTGCGCAGCCGTGCAGTGGCTGCCATATAAGGGGAGGTGGGAGGTAGGAGCAGCTGGGAGGTGGGAGCGGGGCGGCGAATGGGTGAGCAGGGGGGCGGGGGAGCAGAGGCAGGAAATGAGCGGGCGGGAGTACAGAAGGCAAAAGGGGGATAGCAATAACAGTGAAAAACAGAAAAGGCAAATAAGGCAAAAACAATGAAACAGAAATGCAACTAACAATATTACAGGAACAGGCACAAATTACAAAGGCTGAAGCAAGGAGGGGCGGCGAACTTACAGCAGCGGCAGCAGCGGGCAGAAAGGCACGGACACAAAGGTGGTGCTGTGCGGCGTGGGGAGCGGCCTACCTGAAACCAGGGTCAAGGGTTGCTCTCCTTACCGCGCAGCGGCCGCCATATAAGGGGAGGTGGAAGGGAGGAGCAGCTGTGAGGCGGGAGCGGAGCGGCGAATGGGCATGCAGGGGGCGGGGCCGCAGAGGAATCAGCGGCGGGAAATGAGCGGGCGGGGGTACAGTAGGCAAAAGGGGGACAGAAATAACGGTAAAAAACAGAAAATAAGGCAAATAAGGCAAAAACAACTAAACAGAAATGTAACTAACAATATTACAGGAGCAGGCACAAATTACAAAGGCTGAAGCAAGGAGGGGCGGCAAACTTACAGCAGCGGCAGCAGGGGGCAGAAAGGCACGGACACACAGGTGGTGCTGTGCAGCGTGGAGAGCGGCCTACCTGAAACCATAGTCAACGAGTTCTTAGAAACCAGATCATTAAGCTCTTGGGAGTTCCCCTAGCACAGGATTATTGATTTCTCCAAGAACACATTTATTATGCATGAACCGCTATTCCTTAAGGGTTCATTCCTGACATCTTCCTCTGCCCGACTTTACGTCAATGCTAACATTCCAAGGCACCTACTGGGTATAAATATGCCTTTCCTTGCCCAAACAAGTAGGAGGAGACCTCGACTTTAGAGGAGCCCGTGTCCCGGCCTGACGCACTGACAAGAGACGCTGTCATCCCTGTTTGCAGAGAATCCAGCTTCCAGTGTTCTGACTCCCTTCGTGGGGTGTTAAAGTTTGAGACCCGGAAAGAGATTCCCACCTCTCTCATTCTCAAGGTATGGAGCTGACTAGAACCTAGAGGGACTCTTGGCATACTAAAACTTAGCATACCATACTATAGCCTACCATACTAAAGAATACATCACCTACTTCTTACCTTGTACTACACTTAGCTCGACCTTTCTGCATACACGGAGCACGGACTTTGTGGTTTTGACCATATCACACGATTAAGGCCATCGTACCTTGTACTCTCTACCTCCACATCATACAAATACTGAGGTTTTGTCAATATTGAGATTTTAGACATTTGACCACATAATTACAGAAAAGAAAAAATTGGGAAAACTTTAACTCGTGTGGATTTTTAAATTATTGTTCGCGAGCCTTGAAGAAGTCCCGTAGGGAAGAAACGCGTCGGCTATGAACTGGCTATGAACTGTATGCTGTATTTTTAAATCAAAAAATCTGAACTATCAAATAAAGAAAAATTCATCTTCAAGACTTCGAAGTTTATCGTGAATCTTTGGGGATACAATACATATCTGTTTGCTTATTGATTTTGACAAATAATTTTGTCCATAATATTTGTATTTAAGTTGTGTGCTGAGCCACTTCTGTCTTCTACACTTAGGTTAGGTACACTGGAGTAGAACTAGTTAGAGAAGCATTTTATGAGAACTCGCATTTTTAGCTTATGTTATTTATGTATATGAATATATGTGTCATATCTAAAAGATAATGCTAGTGCAGTATTATTTCTTTCTACTGCTTACGCTGTACATAATCTATCTCGCATACTTTCTTGTGATTGTAACAGCTCATATCTCTTGCATGAGAAACAAGACTGTTCAGTAAATCCTTTTATTGAAACGCCCATCTATTCTTTCTGTGTAACTCTGAAGAAACTAAGCATGCAGGACTAGCTGAGTGAAACTGTTATCTGCTGTTTCCACGATTCTGAGAGTGTTCCGATTCTAAAGGGAAACAAAGTTGTCATGTTTATGCGGTTGCCAGAAACTAATCCCTTCTTGTTTACAAGGAGTTTCTAGTGGCCTCTGAGTTAGCTGGTACAAATTAGTTACGTTTAATATACTTGATAGGGGCATACTGACCTCAGTCCTATGCCAAATCTATACGGTATATTATTCCCATGTGCAGAGCCTATTAGGGAAATAGGAACTACACTACACTACTTACGAACTATGAGAAATGAGGAGCGCTCAGTGGCATCAGCAATGCATCATATTGCAGCCATTTCCTTTTTCGCGAAAGCTAGGGAAAAGAGGGATCCCACTGGCACTTTTATAGTGCCGAAAGCCTTTAGAGGGTGGCAACGCTTACAGGGGGGGAAGCCGGACGTAATAAGACCCATAGAAATACAGACATTGACCACACTGATGGATGCCTTACACCAAGTGTGTACTTCAGCCGGGGTAGCACTTTTGTTCCAAGCGGCTTTCTGTTTAGCGTTCTATGGCGCTTTTAGGATAAGAGAACTGGTAGCAAAAAACAAATTGTATTGGCAGGGAGAGGCTGCAGTTGGCATACGTGCAGATTCAAGGGGACTCTTTATTGATATCAATACCCAGGTCCAAAACGGATCAGGAGGGCAGAGGGGAAGGGGTAGTTTTGCGTAGGGCTGAAGGAAGCGCTTGCTGCCCCATTGCCAAGTTGGAGGTAATCCTGGTACAACGTCCTAAGAGCACGGGGGTCTATTACTTGTTCATGTAGACAGGACCCCGCTCACTATTTTTCAGTTTAAGAGGATCATGGGCCTACCCATGCAGAAAGCCGGTTTAAATCCAGGCAGTTTTGGGACTCACTCCTTTGGAATAGGGGCCGCCACCAAAGCGGTGGCCAGTTGATTTTCTGGGAGTGAGGTGCAAAGGATTGGTAGGCGGTCCTCAAAATGTTTAAATGCTATGTGCGCCTACACATGCTTTAGAGGTGTCAAAGATGATACACTTACAGTTGGTTTTCTTCCACGATTTGATTTGCAGTTTCTGCATCCTGTCACACAAGGGGGAAGCCTGCATCGGTCCACCGTCCACAAAAGGCTGCGATATCCTGTCAGGCAGGAGGACAATAGTCAACAATTCAGCAACGCACAACGCACGTTACGGACCAGGTTCATGCCTGGGAACATGCGGAACAGGATGTGTGGTTAATCGGCGACTCCTTTGTAAGGAGATTGCAAAAGTTCTTTTTTACAGGTACCTATGAAGTCAGGGCACGGCAGGCAGGTGCAAAAATCTCTTTTTATGGGCAAGGTGGTCTGCGCTTTAGTCAATTCAGGGATCTGGTGACAGGCGTGCTGGTCAAAAGTCAGGGACACCCTGCGGTTTATATTTTGCATTTAGGGGGTAACGACCTGGTCCACATGGGGCGGAGGGGCGTTAAAGAGACCCTGCTTACTGAAGTAGGGTGGTTGGCAAAGAGATGCCCCGAGGCAATGATAGTTTGGTCACACATGATTCCTAGACTCGAGTGGAGAGGGTGTGAGTTTGTGTGGGCCTTGAATCATTCAGTAAGGGGATTAACACCCAAATGGAGAAGATATTCAGGGCCCCGAAGCTTAGATCTATAAGTCATGGGTGCATCCGCGGGGAGCAGTTCTTTCTGCAGGATGGTGTTCATCTCTCAAGTCAGGGTAATCAGATATTTATGGAGAATATACTGGCATGGTTCGAGGGCGCAAGGCGCAGGGCATGACCTTCTAGTGGGCAGAGGGGGGAGGCCTGATAGTCGGCCAACTATGCTGGCCTGTGGCGGTAGGGTCATGGTTGGTGAGCATAATTTTCTGTCCTTAGCGGGCATCACCATTGTCACCAATGTCAAATGGGAACGCCCTAGGGGGAGACAGAGGGCCTCTAATGGAACCCCAGGGGCAGTTACAGCCGGTAGGCTGGAGGGGTGCGGGGGGAAGGGAACTCTCACTTCCAGTAGGCTGCATGGCCAATCCCCGCACGCGCATGCGCTCAAGGACACAAGGATGCATAACTGCAGCACCCCTTTATGGAGCTAACGTTGAGGGCATAGGGGGACCCAGGGGAGGTATCCATCCAGTAAGCTGGGCCCCCTGCGCAAGGTCACTCCGGTAGGAGGTTGGGACCTAGCTTGATCGGGATCTGGGGCCGCCAGTCATTGACCTTGCTGTAGGCTCTAACAGGGATACACAGAAAGAGAATATCTACATTGCTTAGCTTACGATAGGAATGACTAGGAACTAGAAGCATGTTAAGGTTAGCCCATTGACATCTTGTACCTATCAATGTATTGGAATTTCTGCGTATTGTACATAATGTAAATAATAATTAATTTCAATGTTTGATTATTTTATGTAATAAAATACGGCCGGGGTTGCTACGACCCCTAATCCAAACAGTTGTGGTGCTTGCATTGTTTGCCTTGGGGAAAAGGTTGGCGGTGGCCCCCACGGGAGCTGGGAGGGTCCCCTACCCCAAGGGTCTTTCATTCGCAGTCGTCGATCCAGTGTCTGAGGTTGCGGGTGGCAGTGGCAGGGTCGGTGGGGTCGTCGGGTGGGCTTCGGGCGAGGGTGGTGTTTAGCTGGTCTTCGGTGACTTTGCTCCAGCAGCGGGGGGGGGGGATCTGTTGAGTGCATGGTGCGTGGTGGGTTTCCGGAAGGTGAAGTGGATGCAGCGATGGCCGGTCCAGTGGAGTACGTGGTGTGGCTGAAGGAGACGTGGAAGCTTACAGAGAAGATGGGGTCAAGCGTGTGGCCGGCATAGTGGGTGGGTGTTGTGACGAGCTGTCTGAGTCCGAGGTTGGCGAGGTTGTCAATCAGGGTGGTGGAGTTGGTGTCGTTGTTGTTCTCGAGGTGGAAGTTCAGGTCCCCGAGGAGGATGTAGTCTGTGGAGTCGAGGGCGTGCGTACTGACGAAGTCGGCGATGGAGTGTCTTTTAAACTTCACTACACCACTTCACATTTCTTACACCACACCAGCTCTGCTGTAAACATGCGTCGCTGCACAACCAGGAGGCATTCGGCCACCCGTTTGGGACCCCAATGATGAAGCTTGGCACCAACCAGGTTGGTGTGTGAGGGGTCTTTTACCATAACCTAGTGGTTCTTTGGCACTGTACAACATAACAGTGAGTCTTGACGTTTCATTGAGTGGGTTCGTCGACATGGTTTCTACATATATTCACAGGGCATAGGGATGGAACATTACTTCCTCGCTCTCTCCTTGGTTTACATTGTCACAAAATAGTCCCAGATTTGACTTACCATTCAGAACAACGCCGCCTGCCACCCCCATTCCCGGGACTGCAGGGGCTGCAGGAGCCTCTGTCACACCCATGAAATCTTTTCTGTTTTTCGGCCATTCCGGTGTGAGCTTTCATAGCTAAAATGTCATGGTTCTATTAGTTACAGCCAATCAGGGTCTAGGGTGCATTTGGTCCCTTTTCCCGTTGAGCACAACGTGCATAAGAAACGTCATCTCTCCGTTCCACCTTACCAAACGGCATTTGTGGATTCAGGGTCGTAACTGCAGGCACGTGCATATTTTGCAGGTACATTTAGTGTGCGTTGGTGCTTTGCGCCCACATTCTTCCACGCATTTGAACTTTTGGGCTTTTACAAAGGAGGCCTGGGGTGCATACCACTGAGACGGCACACCTCCGAGACTGTACTCCTCTGAAACTGCACACCTCTGAGACAGCATGCCTCTGAAACTGCACTCCTCCGAGACAGCACACCTCTGAGACAGCACACCTCCGAGACTGCACACCTCTGAGACTGGAACCAGGGCCGGACTGGGAACCAAAACCGGCCCTGGCAAAGTGCTCTGCGGCCTCCCACCGGGCTTGGGGGTGCCGCCGAGCTCTTTGCCCGGGTCGGGTTTTCGGCCGATTTTGATTACAGGGCCGGTTTTGCAGCTATTGTGGAAAAACGGCCCTGGAACAAAAAAACGGCCCCCAGGGCCCAAAACCGGCCCCCACCCGTGCGGCGCACCGGGGGATTGCCCGGTGCCCGCTAAGGCCAGTCCGGCCCTCACTGGACACCTCAGAGACTGGACACCTCTGAGACAGAACACCTCCGAAACTTCTCATCTCAGGGAGTGCACACCTCTGAGACAGCACACCTCTGAGACTGCACACCTCTGAGACTGCACACCTCTGAGACTGCACACCTCTGAGACAGCACACCTCCGAGACAGCACATGTCTGAGTCAGCAAGCCCCCTCTAAGACTACACCTCCCCTGGAAGGCCACCCTTGACTAACAGGCCCAGCCTGACAGAGCCATGGTTCTCTGCGGCTCTCCCACTTGGGAGTTGACAAAAAAGGCAAACGCCAAGGGTAGAGGACACGCTATCGAGACTCTCTCACTCGAGGACTCGCTCAGCTCCCACGTCTGCCGCTCACCTCTGGACCGGAGCGCCGCCCGGGGGCGGAGCCTGGGGACCAGACGTACAATCCGTACACAGCGGTCATTTTATCACAATCTCTCCAGACTTGCTCTTCAATGGAAGGGGGTTCTTTTAAGACTCCTGCTGGGGTAGTATTCCTACCTGTTGTTTTCCAGATGTGGTAGATCAGCAGTCGCAGATTTATAGAGCACAGAATCGCAGACCTCGACAGGCGGTGGTACCGCCAGCCTCTTTTTATTACCGTATTTATTTCTGGGAGTGCGGGTCTATATCCTTCCTGTCAGAGTAAACAACTGTAAAAACCGCTGGCAAAGCAGATCGAGCGCTAGTAATTTAAACTTGCTGGCGTGAAAGATGTTTATCTGCAAATCACGTGTGAGACCATTTATCGGGAACACCGCTACCCTTCCTGGTTTCATCATGCATATGATTAAAGATGTTGCATGGATGGCTAAGGACACGGGTAAAAGCCCAGGTCGGCTCCATTTGCATAACCCCCAGATGTGTTTTTGGTACGAGTAGAAAATAACAATTCTTCCTTCTGAGAAGGTGTGTTTCTTGAACCATTCTTCACTTGAGTTGTTTATCACGCTTTATTGAAATTTCAGTAAGTTAAAAATAATCTTATTTTCCAATGATCATCTTGATCTTTGTTCCCGAAAAAAATGTCCTTTGTGACGAGGCAAGGGCTCGCGCAGGCACTAATTGTCCATTAGGACTAATGGCCACAACAGCAACGCGAGGAGCTGCCTCAGAAGCCTGCTTTCTTTTGTTGTGATGTGACTTTTGTTGTGATGTGATCCACTCCTTGCTCCTGCCTCGAGTGGTCGCTCCCCTGCCTGCTTGCTGCTGAAAGGCGGTATTGTGCTACAAAGCTGAGTGATTCATTGATTGTAATAGCGCCATAGCGTTTCAGCGTTTCAGAGTTGCGGTACGTTATATTTGCATAGCGAAAAGATTTTAGAGCGTGTGAGCATTTAATTATTTATTTAAACAGCGCCAGGAATCATTATCATTTCCCACCGCCTGGTCACTGCTTCACCGGATGCTTGCTTGGTCGCTCCATTACTTTCCTGCATTGTGTAATTGACATCGTGTGCTATCGGCGCCCTGCTCTGCCCTCCCCTCCATTTTGGCTCTGTTACTGTTGTTGTTGTTCCCTTGAGCCCGCCACGCCTCCCAGCTGAGCCGCCCTCGCCCCTCCCCCTCCACTATCCATATATGACAGTTGTTCCCGCGCGCAGCGTTCACGCGCAGCGCCCGCGCCCAACCCGCGCCGAAGGTGCGCCAAAGGTAAGCCCGTCTACGCCCGTCCGCGCCTGGACCGCGCCCAGCGCCAGACCCCCTGCCCCTCGCGCTGCCCAGCCCCCCCGCATTACCTACGATGCCGCCTCCCTCCTAGCCCTTAACCCCGGTCGCGCCCCCAACTGCGTCCAAGCCGCCCCTGGACAAACTCACGGTCCTTTCTCCTGCTTCTCCTGCAAATTCAGCGGCACCAACAACATCTCCACTACGACCACACCACAGATACCCGACCCCAACCACCTACAATGCATCTTGCTCAACACCCGATCGGTCCACAGGCACGCCATCGACCTATGGAATCTACTAGACACCACTTCTCCGGACATCGCCTTCCTTACGGAAACATGGATGAACGCTTCCTCCGCACCAGACATCACCATTGCCATCCCTGAAGACTATAAGATCACTCGCAAAGACCGTACCAGCCACACAGGAGGAGGAATCGCCATCGTCCATAAGAAATCCATCCGCATCTCAACCAGCTCCGACGCCAACCTCGCCAACTCCGAACACCTTCACTTCCAGATCCACACCGACCCCAAGACCACACTCAGAGGCACACTCCTCTACAGGCCACCAGGACCCCGCGCAAAATTCAGTGAAGACATCACGGACTTCATCACCCCACACGCGCTCCCCTCCAAAGAATACATCCTTCTGGGAGACCTAAACTTTCACCTCGAAAAGATCAACGACCACAACACCGCCACCCTCGTGGACAACCTCGCCAACCTCGGACTTAAACAACTGGTCACTTCCCCCACCCACATCGCAGGTCACACACTCGACCCCATCTTCACATCCAGCAATCATGTCTCCTTCAGCCACACTACGGATCTCATCTGGACTGACCACAGCTGCGTCCACTTCACCTACAACAAGCCCAAACCCACCAACCACCTCCAACCAACTCTGCAAAGAAACTGGAACAAAATCACCACGGACCAAATCTCCGCATTACTCCTTCAAAACACCCCAGCCCTCTCTTCTAACGTTAACGAAGCCGCCGCCAACCTCACCCTATGGCTATCCAACACCGCTGATACCTTAGCTCCACTGAAAAAACGTCAAAACAAACCCGGCAACAAGAAGGCCTCATGGTTCAACGATGAGCTTAAGAAATCCAAGAAACTCTGCCGCTCCCTCGAAAAGGCCTGGAAAAAAGACCCTACCACCAGCACCAAGGACGCCTTCAAAAACGCCACCCGTACTCACCACCAACTAATCCGAAAAGCCAAGAAAACAGCATTCAAGGATCGACTTGACAACAACGCCCACAACAGCAAGGAACTTTTCAACATCGTCAAGGAATTCTCCAATCCCTCGGCCAACTCCAACGACATCACCCCCTCTCAAACCCTCTGCGACTCCCTAGCCTCATTTTTCCACAACAAGATTGCAGACATCCACAACAGCTTTGACAACCAACCCGGAAACCAACCCACCCCACCATCTGCTGTACACCTTCCCCCCGTGAACACCCTTAACGCCTGGAACCCAATCTCCACTGAGGACACCATCCGCCTGATGAATTCCATCCACTCAGGATCCCCCACAGACCCATGCCCTCACCACGTCTTCAACAAAGCAGACTCCGTCATAGCACCGCACCTCCGAGACGTCATCAACTGCTCCTTCAACTCCGCTACCTTCCCAGAAGACTGGAAACACGCTGAACTCACTGCCCTTCTGAAAAAACCCACAGCAGACCTCACCGAACTCAAAAATTACCGCCCCATCTCGCTTCTTCCATTTCCGGCCAAAGTCATCGAGAAAGCTGTCAACAACCAGCTCGCCGCCTTCCTCGAAGCCAACAAATCCCTCGACCCCTCACAATCTGGCTTCCGAGCAAAACACAGCACTGAGACCGCCCTCATCGCAGCAACAGACGACATTCGAACTCTACTGGACAATGGAGACACAGTCGCCCTCATCCTCCTTGACCTCTCTGCAGCATTCGACACAGTCTGCCACAGCACCCTTTTACAGCGCCTCAGAAACATCGGGATCCAAGGAAAAGCACTTGATTGGATCACCTCGTTCCTCACCGGAAGAACCCAGAGAGTCCGCCTTCCACCATTCAAGTCCGAGGCCTATGAAGTCATCTGCGGCGTACCACAAGGATCCTCACTCAGTCCCACCCTCTTCAACGTATACATGAGCCCCCTCGCGGCCATCGCACGCCATCACAACCTCAACATCATCTCTTACGCGGATGACACCCAACTTATCCTTTCTCTCACCAATGACCCCAGCACCGCCAAAACTAACCTACACGAAGGAATGAAAGAAGTTGCCGAATGGATGAAACACAGCCGTCTGAAACTGAACTCAGACAAAACTGAAGTACTCATTCTAGGTACGTCCCCCTCTTCATGGGACGACTCCTGGTGGCCGGAAGCCCTCGGAAAAGCACCCATCCCGACGGACCACGCACGGAACCTAGGCGTCATCCTGGATTCCTCACTCTCAATGAACAGACAAGTCAGCGCCGTATCCTCTTCCTGCTTCAACATTCTTCGCATGCTCAGAAAAACATTTCGCTGGATCCCCACCGAAACAAGGAAAACTGTCACCCACGCTCTGGTCACGAGCCGACTGGACTACGGAAACACCCTCTACGCAGGTACTACCGCAAAACTCCAGAAGAAACTCCAACGAATCCAAAACGCCTCAGCCAGAATCATATTAGACATCCCACGCAACGAACACATCTCTGGTCACCTCAAAGACCTCCACTGGCTACCCGTCAATAAGAGGATCACTTTCAGACTGCTTACCCACGCACACAAATCACTCTACGACATCGGACCAGAATGCCTCAACTCACGTCTGTCCTTTTACACCCCCTCCCGCCAACTACGCTCTTCCAGCCAAGCCCTCGCCACTATCCCTCGCATCAACAAGACCACCATGGGAGGCAGATCCTTTTCTTACCTGGCTGCTAAAACATGGAACTCTCTCCCCGCATACCTTCGCCTCACCCAGAACCACCTAGCATTCAGAAAGCAACTTAAAACCTGGATATTTGAAAGGTAATCCTCCTCCCCTTCCTAAGCGCCTTGAAACCCTATGGGTATGTAGTGCGCTATATAAGTTTTGTGACTTGACTTGACTTGACTTTTAGGGGAGGCCAGAGACACTTGATCCAAACCGGTGTCGACGGGCCCTCGCGACGTGGGCACCAAACTCTTGGACTGTTGGCTACGAGGGTCAGTTACTTAAGCTGAGTTCAAATCCCACCTGCTTTAATCTCATTTATGTAGTGCCCCCAGTTTCCACCACGGGCAGTTACGCTATTCACAACTAGATATGTGTGGGGTGAGGGCGGAGCGAGCAGGCACAAAAAACCCGCCAGACTGCCTGTGCTGCCAACCCTGCTCGCGCTTGCTTCCCCCACAGCTGACATATTCCATTGCTAGTTCCTTTGTTATTATGTTTTTTGGGTCAGTAACCCACCCCCATTCATGTTTGATGTCTGGAATATAGTGAGGGTAACGGTTTTGTTAATGTGAAATTCGCTTGTTAAACAGAAACAGCTCACAGTCCCTAATAAATTATTACGCGAGTGTTAAAAAAAGAGTTTCCCTTCGCCCATATTCCAGGCAGCATCACTTTGTCAAAAGCCAATTCCCTGTTATAAGCACTCGCAGGAAGAAAATACGTTTAGGTTTCCGGGTGGAGCTGGTAGTTCTAGACGTCAACGAGGAGCGTGCAATGCATGTTGAGGACTTTTAATTACATCAATTGGGGAATTGTATGACCCTAGTTCCCGCAGCCGTGCGCGCAAAACATGCATCGGAGGTAGGTTAACTTGTTATTTGTTATTAGTTCCTTGATAACTGTCTTTTTCAAATTCAGTTAAAAAGTACATTGTTTTGTAAACAGTTACGTATGTTTTTGTATCCTATATATTATTAGCCAGTTCATATAGGAGAATTAAAATTCAGCAGAGCCAAGTGAAGCAGGCCAAAATGTGTGACTTGGTTCATCTTTCAATGTCCTTGTTGTTGTTGTCTGGCCTATCAAGCCACCTTTAAACACTTTCATAGGTCCAGACCAATTTCAAAAAGAGGGAATTCATCTAATGTGCAGCAGGGCAGCGAGAATTCGTTTTAGCTGCTTGGAAGGTCTGGCGGAATGTTTCAAAGGAGTTGTCCTCGAAGTACGAGTTTATTTTTAATGAGTGTAGGTTGTGGAGACGTACCATTTCCTCCCTTTCGAAAGTAATCTCTTTTTAACGCACTTAGAAGCAGCGGAGAAGCGTGCACAAGAAAATGCCTGCTTAAGAAAGTAACTTTAAAAAGAATCCAAGAACATACTCTAACGTATTCTATCATCAGACTGGGGTGTTTTGTGTTTTTAGGAGGAAACAAATCAGGAACTTACGATCTAAAGCAATTGCATAGTTGAGTTATTGTTTAAAGATGAAGGCCTTTATAAATAGAAAAATTTGTGAACGGATATTAAAGTCAGAGATTAAAAATGGCAAATTCGCTGATGAATTAAAAAAATATATTAACTAAATACAAAATATCTCCCGTCGCTTCTTTCTACATCATGCAAAATACAGCGAATGTAACAATACACACATTCAACTACCAATTATCCATCGATCCCTTATAGGTAGATTTCTGTCATTACAGATGAAGAGTGCGAATTAGAAAACAGGCGCCAGTTATCCTTGTTTCGTCACTTTTAAGTTGACGCTTTGATATTTTAAATCATTCTTATAGACAAATTAACAAGTAAGAAGGAAATCAAATTCACAAGCGAATGGTATAGATGGGCCTGTACTAGATGGAGGCTATAATTCATGGGAATACTTTAAATTCTGATGACATACTGCATATGAGACCAGTGTTTCCTGTTCTGCCTTAGTTCGTTCCCAGTGTTCACAGGTTATTATATATATGTATGTATATATATATATATATATATATATATATATATATATATATATAGAGAGAGAGAGAGAGAGAGAGAGAGAGAGAGAGATTTATATTCGGCAAGGCCAACTCAGCCTTCTAATCTTCCGAGAGTACCTACTTTTAAATCCGGTATTGGTATACCGATTATTTACAATAAAAAGCGGAAGTGTGGTTGGAAATAGTATATAAAACGCACTTCGCTGTCAAGACATATGGATGAAACATACTGTTTGTCTGGATTTAAATAATTAATACTTGCTCAGCTTCTGAGGAGTTGTTGATAAAAGTATTTTGAAAACTAACGCCAGTGTCCTGCAAGTGGTTTGTGCACGTCACACTAGCTTCATGGTGAAATTGCTGACTCCAATACAAGTGTGTTGGTCATTTGTTACATTTCAAGAAGTTTGGCTAGAGTGGGAAATCATAATCCTGAGATGTCAGTGGACTGAAGAAAAACCGGCCGATGTATTCCAACAAGCAGTGTAAACTAGCGGACGTAGGTAACAGAAATAATCCTGAAAGGTTGAACGGTGGGCGCAGAACGCGCCTACGACGTCACTGATAATGGAGGTCGCCCATGCGTACTTTACGTTGCGTCGGTTCCGACTGCTCAGATCAGACTGCAGCAGACAGGACGATCCCATGGCGGTTGTGTACTTCCAGTGCCCCAGGACGCCCACCCCATGGGTGTTTCAGAAGGCAGCCCCAGACAACAACAGCGGCTGCCACCTATTATAACAGCTCTGTGCTACGCGGCCCGGGGCCGCATTTAAGTTTGGTCAGTTAACAACTGAGGCACGCGGGTCCCCCAGCACCCAGCAGAGTGTTGCACTGGTGTACTTAACATGCATTATCTCTATACACAAAAGGGCGGAGTGGGAAGGGTGCGGGGTCGCTCGGTTCTCTCATCCTCAGCCCCACTTTGCTACCCGGTGCTCTCGGCGTTGGTGATTCACGTGTATAAACAGGAGCGACGTTGAAACGCCAAAGGATGCTTATATTTGCTAGTTTTAGGGAATCCTGTATTTAGCATATAACCGAAGAAGGAAGGCCTTTTCAGGGGCAGGTGGTCAGGCTCGGACATGTTATGTAAACTCAATTGTTTTGGACAGAGAGAAAGTGTGATTTTACCAGCAGTAGAATATAACGAAGGCTTCATAGTTCAATCGTGTAGGTAAGGTCTGAAATGGGGTAAGTACGTCAAGTCTCTAACATAGGATGTCCAACCTGTAGTGTCCTGCTGGACAGAGTCTAGTGTTTCTGTCGTTGCTGAACCCACACTAAACACCCACCCACCACAGGCGTCACCGGTCAGGTGACCCTGACAATAAAAGGGGCCGAGCGCACGTGCTCGTGGCCAGTAACTAACCATACCTCGAGTGTCCGTGTGCTTCCTTATCCAAGCATGTGGGCCTAGCGCCCCCACACTTTACAATGGCGACGAGTGGGTCCTATCCCACGTGTGCGGTGGCCTTGCCTCCCCCAGGCCTGGTGGGGGACGTATGAGGCCGAGGAAAAACGAGGGAGGGGAAGAGAGCTGCCGCGTGGAATCAGCACCCCCCCCCGCGAGGAAGGTGCCAGCCGCCGGAAGGCCTGCGGAGCATGTGGCGAGCCCCGGGCCTGTAGGAAGAGAGCGAGGCGACCGGGAGCCCACCCCGCACCTCATGAGCCGGCCGCCGTGTCCCCGGTGGGGTATTGCCCCGAACGAGAACGAAGAGCAAGCCGAGCGGAGCCCACCCGCATCAGCCGCGACCGAGGGCCCCAAACGTGAGGAAGTCGCAACGGGTGCCCACCCCGCATCTGACCGCAGGAGGTGAGCCCGTGAATGTGAGAGGTGTCCAGAGGCTCCGTGAGGGAAAAGGGCGACTACCAGGAAGCCAGCGAGAGCCCACCGGCAGCGGGACCTGGGGCAGGCAGCGAGTGAAGCGGCACTGTAGCAGAGGTAGCACCGCAGCATCGGTCGGTGACCCCCGTCTCCTCGGCCCGGCCCGCCCCCCCCCCCCGCGCTGCATGCACCCAAGATCGAGTATGCCTGCGTGCGGAAGGAACAGAACATGAAAGCGGAGCCCACCCACAGCGGTACGCGACTGCAGGCGGCCAGCGCCGCCAAGAAGTGAGAAAAGTAAAGGTGCCGGCAAGGGTACTCAGCCCGCCCCTCCTCACGAGCAAAATAGAGACAGTGGTGTCCACCCTCCCCCGCACCGGACAGCGCGTGAACTGAAGAGCTACTGCTGCGGGCGGGGAGGGTAAGGGCAAGTCAACGGATGGCCGGCGGCGCGTTTGAAGCGCGATGCCAGAAAACATGCGCGAAGAGCGTGAGGTGCCCCCAGGCGGTCCGCACCGTGAAGAGGACAGCAGCATCCAGCCCACGGCCCGGGGAGAGAGAAGCGACTCACCAGTGTAGAAGCGGAGCTCACCCGCAGACGCCACTGCACGGAGAGACCACAGTCTCCCCCGCCCGCTCTCCGTGCAGCATGCAAGCCGAGTGAGGCTGCGGGGGCAGGAGGGAGTGAAGAGAGATCAGCGCGCGGCCCGTAGCCGTGTAAACTTAGTACATGCGGCCGGCGCAGGGAGAGTCAAGGGCAATCAGCAGAACAGAGACAGCACAGCGAGGCGCGACATGACTGTAGCGCGAGGAGCCCCCAGGCGGGCATCACAGAGGACCTAGCAGACTGAGAAGGCTGACGAGCCCAGAAGTAGGTACAGGTGCGCCAGGAGATAGAGACGCTCACCTGCAGCATCAAAAGCCACACACACGCAGTCTGTAAAATGAAGGGACTTACCCATTGTCTGGCAGCAGGAGCCTGTTGCCCGGAGCTCGTCCACTGAGTCTCTGATCACAAGCTGCTTGGAGGAAGAGCACCGGAAAGGCCCAGAACGAAGGAAAGACTGCCGGTGCCTGGAAAGGCGCTACCCTGCCATCTGGTGGACACCTTTGGTACTGCAGAAAAGAAGCAAACAAGCCTACAGCAAGCCAAAGAAAACCCAGTAGCAACAGGAGACCGGGGGATTGGAGCACAAAGAGAGAAGAATCTACAGGTGTGCAAAAGCGAGTGCGCAGTAAAGCTGCCATGCCACGGTGGCGCCAAGCCGTCACACTGCCTGTGAGGATGAAGAGACAAGGTGCCGGAACGCGCCAGGAGTGCTGAAACTCCAAGCAGGGAAGAAGAAAGAAGACACGAGTGCGCCAAGAGGAGTAACCAGGAGCAGGTCGACGGAGCGGTGGCGCAGACCACCAGAAGCATGAAGCTGAGACAGAGTGAGAGCGCAGCGGTACCTAGTGGCCACAGGTTGTCGCTGCAATAGTAAGAAGAAGGAGCACCACCAGACAAGCGAACGAAGATTCAGGAACTCAGCACCCGGCAAGGGCGAAGACGTGCAAGAAAAGCGGACACTGCTCCAGGGACAAAGGAGGAAGAGGAACGCGCAGCAAGTGCACCCATGAAGGTAGCGGAAGAGCGCCAATGCAACGCGATTGCAGGGAAGAAGGGGTGGTTGCAAGAGCCACCAGAAGCGCGAAGACCCGGGAAAGGGGAAAGAAGCCGACCAGGCAGATGGTCGCCAGCGAGGAAAAGAAGCCGACCAGGCAGATGGTCGCCAGCGAGGAAAAGAAGCCGACCAGGCAGATGGTCGCCAGCGAGGAGAAGAAGCCGACCAGCCAGATGGTCGCCGAAGGGAAGAAGCGGACCACTCAGATGGTCGTCAGAGAGGAGAGGCCTGACAAGCGGCCTGATCAAAGGAATGGAGAATAAGTCCGTGACGTAAAGAACGAAGAGGATGTCCGCAGAAAGGACCCCAGGAATGGTCCGCGAAGAGGACCAGAAAGAGACGGACGAGAAGCTTAATACTAGAAATCAGAAGGAGTCAGAAGAAAGTCGCGACGACCGGTCCAGTCACAGATTGAACAGAAGACAGTGTCCCATTGCTGGGACAAGACCAGAGGGAAACGTGTAGAGTGCACGCTACACGGAGAAGCCTGGTGAGGAGGAGATAGAATGCGAGAGGACCAGACCGCGTCGCAAAGGAAGGAAAGAAGAGAAGGAGAGGGAGTGGCAAGACGCCATGAAGAGAGAAGAGGATGACAGGATGTCAGCCTACAAAGGAGGAAAGTACAGTGGCACCGCGCCACGGGCAGACAACCAACACAGGCGTGCAAGAGACCATGAGGCGAAGTGACCGGGCAGAGTACTCGCATCATCACCGAAGAGAACACCCCGAGACATCGGACCGCCGCCTACTGCCCCATCAAAGGATAATGGTGATGTCATCAGCACCATCAAGGAGTCGCATAACACCCAAGGGAATCCACACACTCCAGGCCAGCGGAGTCCAAGAAGGCAGGCCGCCCAGGAACCGTCTGTGCACCTCTGTCACCCTGTATCATACGGAAGTAGAGCACAACTGAACATTTGAAGATCCACCCCTTGGGATAAAGCAAGACTAGGCCGTGGACCTGTTGGGAGTTCTGAAGCGACCCCTACGCGCAGCCTACACGAAGGCCCGCACAGCCCACGCGGTCAAGTGGAAATCCAGGGGCAAGGGGCCTCGGCGGAATTCCGGTGAAATTGGAATCCGTATGGGAGAGATGTTTGACAGCAGCTCCTCGACATGCGCAGGATGCACGGAGGCCGCAACCGGAGACTGGTTGCCCGGCAACCCTGGGAGAAAGACACCGAACCGGATGGCGAAGACACCGAGATGGAACATCACCCGGGCGAACACATGAGCGACCAGGCTGTGAGTCCCGTTGGCAGTTCGGAAGCGACGCCTTAGCGCGGCCCACGCGGAGCCCGCACGGTCCACACGGTCCCATGACCGCCCAGCCGGAAAGCCCACACGGATGCACCGGTGAGAGAGGTGCCCAAGTGAGAGAGGCAGGTCGGAAGCATCTTGGCCGTCAAGATACTGGAACAGCTAGCACGTCACCTCCAGGCGAAACCTCAGGCCAAGAATCAGCAGAGTGGATCCCAGCACAGCTCCCCGTTTCCAAATGAAGGACTCGTGTACATAGACATTGTTACTGATAGACCAGGTCGGTCTCCAGTAGTTGGCCAAGACGAACACGAATATCACAGACAATGGTGGTCCAATAAAGCGAACACCGACGGACTGCGGCCTGAAGTTAAGGCTGTTTGGGGTTTTGTTTGGGTATCTGTTTTCCTTTACAGGTTGGACTTGGAATATTTCTTTTATCCAAACGTTGGGAGGGATGTAGTGTCCTGCTGGACACAGTCTAGTGTTTCTGTTGTTGCTGAACCCACACTAAACACCCACCCACCACAGGCGTCACCGGTCAGGTGACCCTGACAATAAAAGGGGCGAGCGCACGTACTCGTGGCCAGTAACTAACCATACCTCGAGTGTCCGTGTGCTTCCTTATCCAAGCATGTGGGCCTAGCGCCCCCACACTTTACACAACCGAACAAATAAGAGCATGTGTCGGGGACAAAATAGGCAAAAAAGCAGAACGAGAAAACGTTTATTCATAAATGTGGGAGCACCCCCCACTCCACAGTCCTATTCATTTCGAACAAAACAGACAACCGATTTCACGGACCTTCTTCACGCACGCGCGGCTTCCCTTTCATGACGGGTGTCAATAAAAACATTGATGCAGAAACCTCTCAATGTTGCCACGCCCTTTGATGTCACTAGATACAGGTTCATAGTTGCTGAAACTCGAGCACTATCCGGTCCGGTGACACAGACCGCCCGAACGGTCATCTTGGACTAACAAGGCACTGGGGTGGCACGTGGCAGACAGGCCTGCAATGGACAGAAAGAAGGACTTTTGGTTGCCATATGAAATCTTTGCTTCTAATCCAGTCAGTAAACCGACAGGTTTCGGCGAGATGACTTTTTTTGGGTAAAATATACAAAACCAAATGTGGGGTGGGTGAAGATATGAGGGGGATGCAGATAAACCTTTACAACCGGCCTCTTGTTAAAATACGCGAGCAGCAACACATCCAGCGCCCCTCCCCCGAGAGAGAAGGTGGGAGGACTCAGATTAACAGCACGACAAGAGCCAGGCCAGCATTGCTATGTTTCCCTGACAATATTTTCCCCTCATTTGCCATATTATGCAGCTCTTATGCTTCACGAGATGGTTTTTGACTTTCTTCTCATCAGGTAGCTGGTCTGAGCATTGCCTTTTGGTCATCGATATGTATCCCTTGCGAGGTAAACAAAACCCGAGCACCCTCCAGTGCCATTGCTCAGTACAACACAACTCTGACATAATTCACTGTTGTTTTACAAGTCACTGTCACAAATAATCATTAGCCTAAATTACTTGACGATGTTGCTCGTATACTGATATCGCAGACAATGTCTGGGGCAGTCTGTCGTCCTTTCACTGTTCGTCACAAATAAAGTCTGCGTGGCCTGCACTTTGGCGTGCACAGGTAGCGGTGATATATGTCTGCCGTGCGTTCGTATTGAATGGGCAGGATACCTGTTTTCTGCCTATGTTAACTGAGACTCTCCCATTTTTAAGTCTCGGCTAGGCAGTGCATGTGCCGTCTCGCGGAGAGATGCTGTATACAGTATAGTGGGGAAAGCTCCGCACACTACCCCGCCCATATTTTTCATTGGCTTGTGTGTCTCGTCGAGAGATGCTGTATACAGTATAGCGGTGGGAAGCTCCGCCCACTACCCCACCCATCTTTTTCATTGGCTTGTGTGTTTGTCCTTCTAAATGCTGGCTTTTATGCTGGCTTTTGATTGATTTTGAGGCTTGTTAGCCCCTCCTTAGTACGTCCATGTCGTCATTTCATTCCTCCCATGGCTATTGGCCCCTTTACTATGTTGTTGCACCAGACCTGTTCTATTTTCTTTATTGAGTTTCTCCGAACTCAAGCACGACGACGTGCTTCATTCAGCGGCCATGTCCACTTTCAAGGCAGCAGGACAATGGCGCCTTTCCAACCTCTTCCCCGCTGGTTTTTCTTCTCATTTAAGATTAGGTGAGTAAAAGAGTTTCACATGTTTTGGAATCTAGCCAAGATAGGTTTAAGCTATTATTTGATTTCCGAGTCCTTTCCGGTTTGTTTACCTTAATGTAATGCATCGTTCAGCTTTTTTGTACGAGGAGCAGAAATGCGGGGGGAGATTTTGGTTACAGTGCGTCATGAGTGGGCTCACGTCTTGGAATGTAGTCCATTGTTCTTGTTCTTCACCACTACTACTACCATGCATATTAAAAAGCATGATCATGGCAACTTTAGTAAATGCTATCGGAGATCACTACCAGCAACACAACGTTACTGAGAGATAAGATCATGCATGAGCTCTTCACCAGTCCTTCGGGGACTTGGACTTGTTTACTTTATTGTTGCTTGCCACCCGTCACAACTTGTTTTGATTGCTTCTCCCTTCCGCTAAATGTTATAAGCCCTCCCCCCACCATCCTAACGCAAACGTTTTCCTTCATCAAACCCCGATACTTGAAAATTGCGACTCTGTGTGAAATGATACTGTAAACGCAGCTTCGTGAAACTGCCGTGTTCAGGGATGCACTGGGAGGGTTAATGGGAGAACAGCAAGCTTGTTTTTATAGGTCACCCATGCCGCACTTTCAGTTTAATGGCGCCGGTGCTGTGATTGGTTTGAGGTGTCATGCGCAGCCCTTTTCTGGCACACGCAATGCTGTGGTTCGCCGTATTTACATTACCAATTTTTTTTTAAGCGCACCCATGCTGCACTTTCAATTTAATGGATCGGGTGTTGCGTTTGCATAGCGTTGTTATTATGTGCAGCCCTTCATTGGCCTGCGCAATGCCACTGTTCGCCGTATTCACATTAACAAGTGTTTGTGCCTCCAACCTAACCTTAGGAATGGCACATTATTTCACAAGCGTATATTTTGCGAACCTTCCCGCTGCAGTTCTTCAAGGTGAGGCTCCCCTGACGTTGCAATTCTTTTACTATTTCACTATAATTGATGGCTGAGTGGACTAGTAGTTTCACAACCAGGCTTAAATGTGGAGTCCTCTCACACAAGCTCTGTGCTCCCTGCTGGGATTTTGAGACCTGGGCTTGCCCGGGCAGCTTCTCTCGAGCGACATCAGATTTCGCCCTGCAGTATTCATTGTTTCCTTGTCCCATTATTGACGTCCAGTGGAAAGCTATTTGTGATGAAGAAGGGGCGATGGACCACTCTGAGAACCAAACTGACCTAGAGTCTTGTACAGCATTTAGAGAGGATGACTAAACGGAAATAAACAAATTCAGCCAACATCATGGAATCCGTTTTTTTTTCCAGTTTAATATAGCACGAACTAGTGCCCCTAGGAATTGGAACATCTATATGGTCACCAGTTACTTTAAACAAGAAGATGTTAATTATGTTTTTTAGGTATGGGGAGATTGAGTGATTTGCCCGGAATCACAGGATGTTCAGGTGGGGCTGTACATATTTTTAATACATCTCAGTTTACCCCAGAGGTCAAGTGATTAATTTTCCTATCCCGCCTAAAGTACCTTTTGTGCACCAGGATGAGTGTCATTGCACTTTATTTTTACATGCTTGTTAGCCACGGGTTGGGGCGCACAGCAAGTCAACTTTTGCTCCAGGAAAGAACCCTTCACCACCCTTCCTTTTCTCTTTCTCTGTGTTGCTGCCCTCTTGCACAGCATCCAGGCATGCACCACATTAGGCTCAAACAAAAGGCTTCAAGCCGCCCCCCACCCTGTCATGTGTGTCAGCCCGGGCTGAGACAGCTTACTGGGCACACACACAGCTGCATCCGAGCACTTCACAGGTCTTTAAAAGACCATGTGCTTGTTAATGAGGCTTTGTTGTTTTTCACCCCTTCTTAGGGCCCCTGCATCTCCACCCTGCCTTTTGCTGGAAGAATCAGCCCCCCCCAAATTGTTAGTAGCCCCCCCTAAAATTTGGCTCTAGTCATGCCTCTGTGCCCCACTGCACAGCATCCATGCCCCCCCTCCTTCGGTGAGTGCCAGCTGTGGTGCTCAGAGAATGGGATCCGTGAAAGCTGCAGGAGAAGCCAGCGCTCCTCGTGGTACTCTGTGTCAGTCCATAAGAGGATGCTCTTTGTGAGTGGTGTGTGTGGCTTGCTGCTTGTTGCCTGGCTACAGTATGATGCCTGCTAACGGTGCTGAGTCTTCGTTTCCGTTATTGGTTGGTGCATTTGTGTTACATGTGCACCTTTTTTGCAGAGCTACAAACCCCATTTAGGATTGCTTTCTGGTGTAAATCCTTGTTCTCTCCAGCTGTAGGTGTGCTTAGGTCACCAAACTGATTTATGTTCCTTTTTCGAATGTGGACAAGCAATATTTCTCTTTTATTTTTTAAGCATCACTGAAGTTAGAAAGCCTAGGCTACATTGATTTTCATAGACAGGCAGAGTGAGGAAGGTTGTGTTGTTCAGAGGGATATGAGCAGGATCTCCTGGTGAAGAACTCTGGAAAGAAAGTTGTCGGCTTGCAGCATTTTTCAGAGGTGGCAGAACATGAACAAAATATCTGCTCAGTCGTTTAAAGAGGAATTTTGCATCTGTTTGCAATTCAAAATCAAGACTTGATCAACTAATTAGCGGGATTACAAAAAACAAACCCTGCAGTCTGATTTCATCCTTTGAAAGATTTTTTCTCCAGACACTAGGTCCTGGGAGTGATTATAGTTTGAGGGAGAATAGAGCCCTAGCAGTACCAATTTATTGTGACTGCACCATTAGTGCCTAACATGGAATAAAGAACGTGCCTCCTACCTGAATGGCTACTAACTCTTGTGTGAAGACCCTGCCCTCCATCTACAACAGTTTTCATATTCAATGTTTTTTAATGAATGTCCTCTGTTAAGGACAGCGTTTTGATCACCACAAGGTTCTGAATATGCCAGTGACTAGGTTATGCCAGAGTTGAGTATATACCACCGCATTGTTCCATAGCTCGGTTTCTTACACGAGTTTCCAAAGAATCAGTTTGTGTAATGCATTGGCATATATACTTTTAAGCATGTACTCAATGTCACAAAATGTTTTCAAATAAAGCCGGATTTTATTTGTGCTCCAGTGCCCAGGTTGCCAACTGAAGATCAACAAGACCACTCAGTCTGAGCTTCGCCACTTAAGCACATTGTATAAGTCTTGGGTTGATCACATGCTCTCAGTGTGCCTCAGTACCCTTCTTTGCACAATTGTGAACATTTCTCCAGTTCTATATGGTTCAATAACTGGTTTTCTATTTACATTTAAATGAACTATTTTAGGTCTTGTGAGATTAAAAATGTTATGGGCCAGATGATCAAAGTTATTTTTATGTAACTAAGCTTAGCTTACTCATGCAAAAGGTAGTTTTATGTTCACAAAATGATTAACTCACATGAATATTTTTCTGTGAATGAATTTTGCATCTGTTTGCAAGTCAAAATCAAGACTTGATCAACTAATTAGAGGGATCACAAAAACAACCCCTGCAGTCTGATTTCATCCTTTGAAAGATTTTTTCTCCAGACACTAGGTCCTGGGAGTGATTATAGTTTGAGGGAGAATAGAGCCCTAGCAGTACCAATTTATTGTGACTGCACCATTAGTGCCTAACATGGAATAAAGAACGTGCCTCCTACCTGAATGGCTAATAACTCTTGTGTGAAGACCCTGCCCTCCATCTACAACAGTTTTCATAGTCAATGTTTTTTAATGAATGTCCTCTGTAAAAGGGCAGCGTTTTGATCACCACAAGGTTCTGAATATGCCAGTGACTAGGTTATGCCAGAGTTGAGTATATACCACCGCATTGTTCCATAGCTCGGTTTCTTACATGAGTTTCCAAAGAATCAGTTTGTGTAATGCATTGGCATATATACTTTTAAGCATTTACTCAAGGTCACAAAATGTTTTCAAATAAAGCCGGATTTTATTTGTGCTCCAGTGCCCAGGTTGCCAACTGAAGATCAACGAGACCACTCAGTCTGAGCTTCGCCACTTAAGCACATTGTATTAGTCTTGGGTTGATCACATGCTCTCAGTGTGCCTCAGTACCCTTCTTTGCACAATTGTGAACATTTCTCCAGTTCTATATGGTTCAATAACTGGTTTTCTATTTACATTTAAATGAACTATGTTAGGTCTTGTGAGAGTCAAAATGTTATGGGCCAGATGATCAAACTTATTTATGTAACTAAGCTTAGCTTACTCATGCAAAAGGTAGTTTTATGTTCACAAAATGATTAACTCACATGAATATTTTTCTGTGAATAAATCAAATAAGACCTGGAAGCAGGTGAGAAGTAGTAGTTTCAGTGCTGGAGTGCACAGCGAGTTTGTGCACACCCAAAAATGTGCATGTTTAAGGGTATTATATTTCCAACTTCCCTATAACTCATTCCCACCATGCTAAAGGGTGCAAATCTACTCCTCACAAGGGCAGTAGTAAAACATTTTTTAGAGTGAGAAGGGACCAACCCTTGCAAAAGTTCAAAAAGAAGGGGCGATGTAGGTAAAGGAGTTTCTCCATTAAGGAAAATATTTCCTATTGTAGAAAAAAAAAAAGTTTTAACAAGTGAATTTGCACTGGTTTCGCAAAAGCAGATGTGCAGGTGTATATTTGCCCATGTCAAATGGAATTCAGAGAAGTTTGCTAAGTGTGTGATTTCCAGGCTAACTTCTGTAAGCTCTTATGAATTCCCCCAAGTTATAAATCTGCAGGCCTGAAAGGTTATAGAGCTGCAGTTGCAAATTTGTGACTTGCTTTATGAACGAGTCTTCTCATTTCTTTTTTTTCTTTCTTTGTTTCTTCAAGGTAGATCTGAAAAACCAGTAAAGCTTGGGAAGAGACAGTTGCATGTCATGCTTGACCAGCTTACTGTTAGGGCTTGTGCGGTGGCAGTCAAAAGTCATGCTCTTGATATCGTGGTAGTACCAGGAATGACTGAGTCAAAAGTCAAGCCCCTGCCTCTGATCGGACTGTGTGACTGCTGTAGATTTGACTGCAATAGTGTTCTTCACAAGTCAAGCCTTTGCTTCTGAAACAATGATAGAATCTATTAGACCATGCCTCACTTGAGGCCTCGCCTATTAAGTTGCTGACCCTAGAAGTAAAGGACTCTAATTCCTATGTGTCTCTTTCCAAGGGCTGGTTTAATTGGCCTTAGGGGTTCATAGAAATCCATGCATGACCCCTAGATGTTTCAGCACCCAGGATAATGTGCTGCATAGCTAAATACCTATAAGGCCCCAAAGCCGAGACCGATTGCATTGCAAATGCTTGTTCCTTTAGGTTCTTCCTTCGTAGGAGCAGCACAGGAGAGAAGAGGTGGCAGGGGGGATTACGCTCACTTAAGAAAATAAAAGAAAAAACTCAGACAGCGAAATACAGTTTTTCATTCAGATCCCAATGAGATGGCCACTGTTCAACCCAATGCAAATAATTTTGTTAGTGTTAGATAATTTCGACTACTAGCGAACCAGGAAGAGGTACATCTTGGTCCCAGACTGCGCCTTCTTAGACACTGACAGGAGATTTAGTCATATCGAAATGTTCCCTACTGTGAAACTGTTTCGAAAATACACGATAACATGAGATGGTGTCATGTGTACACTAAAGCAAACAATACTTTCGATTGCTCAGCATCCCTACAAATATCCACTAGATGGCCTTCATTGGCAAAGAAAGAAATTACGAATGATGTTTTTTATCACAGTTATCAGTAGACACTAGTCCATGGGACATGCATGAAGGCCCGGTCAGGTATTCTGGCTCTAGCAACGTGAAGCTAGTGATGATTATGTGTGCCTTAACCGGTTATGCATCAGACATGGCTTGCTGAGGTCTTCCTCCACCAACAATGCCAGTATGTTTGACCATTTCAAGCTCACCTTCACGTTAGATATACATCTTTACACAGATGGAAGCATGTAGATAATATGATTTCTGACAACTGCTGTTGACATGCATGAAGTGAGAAAGTGTCCCGGGTCAGAAAGGTGTTCAGGTCAATAAGAGCAGAACTTTCCTTCACACAACATTAGGTCAGTTCTCAGCTATCCCTCCCTTGACTTTTTGTTTGTTTACAACTATTTTCCACCTAAGGAAAAGAAGGGGGAGTTTATTTTCTCCCCTTAGTTATGTATGCTGGTGGATACGTTTCACACAATAGACCATTTCCAGTACATTATATTTCAAGATTGACCTATCTAGCCAAACTGCTCGAAAAATCAGATTATAGGCAGCTGTCGGAATTTGCTCAGAGTAACCATCTTCTATAGCCTTGTCAGGTGGGCTTTCCTGATGGTTGTATTGAGGAATCCACAGTTCTTTCTGGCCTGGATAAGTTGTGTTGCTGTTCAGATAATAATATTCGGATTGCATTCATCATATTTGGCCTGTCAATCACCACATTTTACTGTCTAAGGTGCAATATTTTATTCTCAAAGGCCTCATACTGTCATGGCTGTCAGATGGTTTTTTCCAGCGTTTATCCTTCACCTCTCCTACTATACAGGGTCGGCCTTGTCTCCCCTTTTGTTTATCCTTTACATGTCCCCACTTTCTCCCCTCACTGAGAGCTATTGCCTCACTCTTTTTCTATACACCGATGACGAGCAGATCATCGTTGGAATATCTGATGCTGAACAAAATGCAGCCACTCAATTGGATGAGTATCTTATAAAGGTATATTTTTGGATGAGTGTTAACCAGTTCAAATTAAATGGAGAAAAAAAGATAATTTCCTTCTCCTTTTGAGGTCGAGTCTAGGCAGCACATGAGCTGCTCTGCGAGGCATGGTGTATTAGAGTATGGACATGAAGCTCCGCGCACTGTCCGCCCATATTTTTCATTGACTTGTGGTATTGTCCTTTGTAAATGTTGTCTTCTGATTTGTTAATATGCTTGTTAGTCCCTCCTTAGTACCACCTTCTCTTCATTTGTAACCTCCCATGAAGACTGGCCATTTTATTTCTGTTGTTACATAGTATGTCTTATTTAGTCTGTAAGCACTATTTTCTATAATGCGTTTCTCCTACTGCAGGCATAACATGTGCGCCATATTTTTCATTGACTTGTGTTATTGTCCTTTGTAAATGCTGGCTTCTGATTTGTTAATATGCTTGTTAGTCCCTCCTTAGTACCGCCTTCTCTTCATTTGTGACCTCCCACGAGGACTGGCCATTTTACTTCTGTTGTTACATGGTATGCCTTATTTAGTCTGTAAGCACTATTTTCTATAATGCGTTTCTCCTACTGCAGGCATAACATGCGAGCCATGCGCGCTTTCACTTTCCACACAGCCCGGGACAATGGTGGCCGAGGTCTTGCATTTACAAGAATTTGAGCTATCAGCAGTGCAAATGACAAAGCCTTTTATTTATGTGTCAATTATCAAAACAGAATAATAAAAGGCATTGTCATTTACAATGCCAATAGCTAAAACTCTCGCAAATGCGAGACCTATTGCATTGCAAATGCTTGTTTAGACTTGCTCCTATGGCCCGATGTTTTGTTGCCCATGCCAGCTCCGTTTGATAGTGTAAGAAATCTGGGCATCAGATTATACAGTTCTCTATTTTCAGGAGACCACATCTCCGGTGTACCCAAGTCTTGTTTCTTCTACCTTTATTTTCTAAAGCACATTCTGTTTCTTTTCAACTTGCCCAAGAAGTTCCAAATACTGAATACTTTTAGATCATCTCGACAGGGCAATTGAAACTCCACTTATCCTGAACTTCCTGCCTATCAGAGATGGGGCTGCATTGATCCAGAATTACACTGTTAAGATTGTGCTGGGACTTAAAGGGGGAGACCTCCTGCTTTAAGTCAAGTTCACTGGTTACCACTGAAGCAACCAATTCCGTTTAAATCCGGGTGCTTGGTTCATAAATCAGTATATATGCCATCACTTTCTCTAGATTCCAATGGGACTGTTCCAGCCACTCGCTGAGATCAGTTAACTGTAAACTGTTAAAGGTTCCTAAATTTGGCCTAAATACCGTTGGCAGCAGAGCTTTAACTGTGGCGGGTGCTAAACATTGGAACTCTACGCCCCTGCAGCTATTGATCGGAACCAAATGTTCTGAAATTAGTGAAAACAGGGTACCCACAAGGAATTATTCTTAAGTATCCTTTAGCTTTTAACGTGGTCTCTGAGCACTAATACATATTCTCTCTATCACCAAGAAGCCCTGTTTTGGGCCTATGCTATGCTTAAATAATCCCCAAAAAGAAGTACATCAAATGATATGAGCCTATAGGCCATAAATGAAAGCCGTTAGATTGGAGAGCTCGTCCATTGATCATGGTCGCCCCTTATCAAGTGTCCATGACCAACATGTACACTTCCTAGGGGCACATACGCAACGTGCAACTCAGGGCTCCATATATTTGTTTTCCACGCCTTTTAACTCTGTTCAAGGGTGCGCCCGAATCTTTCAGGGCCGCATTTCAGCAGCCGCCCTTGGTTTCCTGTGGTACATTTTTGCGTAAAGCAGTCTGAACAGAAACCGCACGCCTTGCCATCCTCGGCCTTTACATGCTCTGCTGCCGCCTTCTGGCCTTGGAGGGGGCCGGGGCTCTTCGGCCCTGTGTTCTGGATTAGTGGGGTAGATGGACGAGGTGTCGCTGCACTGACGATGGAAGAAGCTGATTGGATTTCTAGCGGCTGCATAATGATCTAACCACATGCTCCCTTGTCTGTAGCCCGGAACTGTTGGCTTCCCCTCCAGACCCTTTCCATGAATGTACCATAGAATTATTTTTTGGTACCCGTGCCTTTTTTTTTATATCGCACCGTCAAAGTAACGAGTGCACTGTAACAAGTTACAGAGGCTGTGTCTAAAGATTACAAAATGATGTCTGCCCAACGTGGACACAGGAGCGCACATATGCAAGCTACCTCTGCCATAAGGACATTAAAAAACGTCATTTTATAAGAGGCTTTACTGCTAAATATCTTTTTTCTCATGCCCTTCAATTCAGTTTGGGACAGCACTATATATATGTTTTCCCTGCATAGACCATTTAATTACAGGCATCTGGTGGGCTCGGGAATCTGATGCACATAAGCTTTACAAAAAAGAATCCTTCAATTGGCTATCGGGTGACAAAGTCATCAAGGGGTAGAGAACAAGATAGTTAGCTTGCACACCAGGCAACAGAAAGCGTTAGCGACCCTGTTTATTAATTTCCAGATTCTGGTAGGCCAACAAATGCTTTGTGGATGGTTTGTAGTGTAGTTGTAGTAGGAAGAATATGTCCTGTCTTCCAACGTTATCAGAACGGCTATCGAATTTGGTTTATCATGGTGCAAACACGTTTATCCAAACGATTAATTGCATCCAAGCCCACTGCACTACAGACACTCCTGTGGCCTGCCCTTAGTATACTACAGCTCTACTTAGACGAATATTTCATGTCTCACTGATTTCATGCCCCAATGTATCTTTATGATGAAAATTACAGGCCCTGATTCACAAAGGTAAACTGAGACAAAAGTCTAACTTTACGACTTTCGGTATTCACAAAGGGCATTTACGAGTAGTAAAGTTAGACTTTGTCTGCAAAGTTTCCAAACAGGAGAGAACCCTTTTTTCTCAGTCCCCGCTTGACGGATCATCCCGAAACTTTCCAGGAAGGAGCTGAAGTGGATGTACTTTTGTTTTGTGAAGATTCATTTAATGGTAAAAAGTTATTTATAAACCAAAAAATGTTTTTTTTGTGGAAAAGCAGGCCTTACTGTAACTACCTAGTGGCAACCTCAACTAGGTAATATATATAATTATTACGCTACATTGTCTCCCCAAGATTCCCAGCATAGTTGTCATAATCTTTGTATGTATCTGTACATAACCTTCATATTTGTATTAAAAAAAGACACTGATCAGTTTTTCCTATGATGTAAACTATCGGGCAGATTTACAAGGACTGAAACATCCCTGCACATCAGCAGGGTTGCGCCAGGCAAGATGCGTCATGCAAGTTTACCCTTGCGCCACCACAGATGTGCCACATTTACAATGCGGCGCATCGTGGCGCAAGGATAAACAGATGCGTGACGCAGCTGATGGCGTAAGGGCGGCGCATTGCTGGAGTCGTGTCGCAAGAACGACAAAAACTCCAGCAATGCTCAGGTGCTGCCCATATCTAACATGCTGCGTCATGCCTTACACCTGCTTCAAGCAGGCACAGGGTTTTGACGCAGCAGCATCGGAAAAGTGACTGAGTGAAATCTTGTAGATTTCACTGCGTCACTTTTCCAAGGCTTTTCCCGAGGGCACACCCACCCTGCATACCTTAAACCTAACGCAGGTTTAATGTGGCGCAGGGCTTTACAACATGACGCATCTCCCTAGATGCGTCACGTTGTAAATAAGGCGCAACATGCCGCATGGTTTACGCCACCGCTGCATCACAGAAATGACACAACGGCGGCATAAATGTGTCGCAAGGGGCTTGTAAATCTGCCCTTATGTGTTTTCACTAGGTACAGCCATTTTTAAGGTTTGTAATTGCTCTCACTGGAGGCTCGCGGGTGACTCATGAGAGGCTCGCAAGATCGTAGAGTTATAAATTTCATTCTAATCTATTGTAGAGAGATCTTTTTCATGTGGTCAGTTAATATTGAATGCTAATCTTTAATAATAAAGTAAGCACAGCATGTATATTGTATTAATTATTTCACTTACAAAATTAAGGCTCCCACAAGATGATCGTAGGAGTCAAACGCACTATCCTCTGCTTGAGGGGGCTGTACTTTCTGTCCATTTCTCGCAATCCACTCTGAAGATCATATATTTGGAATTAAGTTCAGAACAGTGTATTTTTGTTGTTTTGAAGAAAGTAAGACATGAGAATTGATGTTCAAAGTAGAAAACCAGTTGATGTATTGTTGCATTTAAGATATTAAGAAAGTTCTGTTTTTACGATGTCGTGGGCCTCTTGAGACACCCGCAAGACGCCGGGAGTGGAAAGACATCCCAAGGAAGAATTGTGTTTGGTTCATATGGATTTCTTTATTTAGCAAAGAAAGATTCGTTCCTTGTTGCTTTATTTGGCTATTGGTGTTTGCTGTGGTTAGACCTTTTTGGCTAGCTCTCTGACATTGCTGATTTTCTCACACCAGAATGTCATTCTCAGATTCAGATGAGAACCCCACTGCTGTTCCTGCAACTCAGCCAACCCAGCTACCCGAGGAGTCCTTGGTGTGGTATTTTTTTTAAATGAGGCCTGGTGGGAAAATAGTATCTGCCAAATATGTGATTTGTAAAATATGCTAAAAGGATTTCTGTAGGGGCAACTGGAACATGCAATACAGCATCAGTACCACTGGGATGTGACGACATTTGTGGGCTATGCACTCTCAACGCCTTTCTTGGGCTGAGTTAGCCCATGCTGCAGAACTTGATAACTCATCAGGGGCGTCCACATCTTTTTAACTTGGTGAAACTATGCCTGCCCAGGTACTCACCGCTCAAACAGATAACAACACTGCTTCTCTGAGCAAAGCCCTTTTGTGCTGCTTATGCAAGCAGATTATGTTTTCTTCTGAGACAAGTAGGGTTGCCCAGGACTGACTTGTCCAGCATCATAAATGGCCACCTAGGCAGTTGTTTCTTTAAAAACATTTCTCCCAGTTTTCTCTCCTCTTTGTTTTGAAGGAGATGTTGCTTTTTTGTTTACTCCCAATTTCTATTTTTTGTTGTACCCTTTTAAAAAAATACAAAAAAGTTTAAAATGCAAAAAACACACAAAAATAGTTGTTAAGAAATGTTAATTATAAAGCTTTTTTCAGAGCTACCCTATACTTTCATTATGTATGTTGGTTGAACTGTTACACTTCTCCTATGAAAAAACATTACATTGTGTGTCTTTCGCATGTGAACGAGCAAGACGCACAACGTAGTGTTTTTTCATAGGAGAAGGATGGCAAGGAGCAGGAAGGAGAGCAGCCTGGCAGAGGAACAGGCAGCCACGCAGGTAAGTGCCTTCTTTTTTAATTTTTAATAATTTGGGAGGGGGGAGGGAGCGTAGCGTATTTTCATGGAGTTTTATTCAAGCGCCGTCAAAATATACGTAGAGGCACTACGCCTGCTATGCCCAGGCTTAATTTTAAGCCAGCTACTTTATTTTTTTTTATTGAGGTTTTGCTTTATGTTGCTCTTCCTGTTTGATAATGTAATCTGAAGTGTGATGTGTTTCTCTTTTTGTCTTTGGTCAATCTTCTTGCTTTTGTTCTGATCGGCTTTCCCTCTCTGAGTTTTTTGATGAACCCTGGAAGGAATGTGTATCAGTGTCCTGATACCAATCAGGTTTTTTAATGTTATCACGATTCCTAAGGTTGTGCCTCTTTTCAGAGAACTCCCATTGGGGAGAACCACCCCTTGATCGTGAATTCTTTTCCAAATTATTATTTAAAAAAGTTTTGCTTCCTATTTCTTTTTAGAAGAAGTGGGTGCTTGCTTTGAGTTGTCTTTGACTGGACAACCCAACATTTGCGGCTTCCCTGCTCTGGTTCCCAAATTATCTCTACCTAATTCAGCATAAATTTCTTTGATAGTTTTTGGTAAGTCTCGTTCCCTATTTCTAGGTGCTATTTCCCTCAGGCGGCTGTGTATGGCCATTGCTGCTGCCTCCCCCTTTATGTTGCTCAGCATTATTGCAGAGACTTGGGCAAAATCACCCAACAATTTCATTCCCAAGTCCAGGGAAGGTCCTGCCCCATACTCAACACTTCTGGAGCTACTACTAAGGAAGGAGTATCATGTATTCTGACGTAAGCAGCAGCAAAGATTGTTTCCCAAGTGTTACAACCCTCAATCGATGGGACCATCCCTATTGGCAAGCAAATGGTTACCATTCTATGTTTTTCCTGCAGACCTGTATGGGGAAATACTGCTTCCAGTTGTGCAATTTTTTGTGCTATCCAGAACGGAATTTGCTCCTATTTGGAAGGAATTGTTCCTATTACTGATTTCAGTGCCTGTGGGTTAATTGTAGGTGTGGTCTGATGTGGACCAGCTGGAGCATGTCTCGCAGGTTGGACTGTTAATGTTCACATGACGAACTGCACAATGTGTCTGTATAGCCTGACTATGTCTTTGTATATTTTACGAACTTCATCCACTGGCAGTGTATCTATCTCAGAATGTGAAATGTATGTTGCTAGTACCGGCCAGGTCGCTCCTTCTATGCTGAGCGGACCAAGTCTCACAACAGATGCCGTATGTGAGAGGGCACCTTTAAATCAGCTTTTATGCTGTTGGTAAGTGAACGGGACTTCAATGTCTTCATATGGAATGTTTTCTTCTGGTGGTTCTGCTACAATGTATGTGTAGAACTATTTAGTCACCAAATCTGCAGTTGGGAACCGAACCCAAGAAAAGAATACCCCTGATCCGAGCACCTTGTGTGCCTCAATCACGAAGGTAACACAGCCAGCAATTGCTGGTACGCCATGTTCTAACAATTTCATAGTAACAGCATGTCTGCAGTTCTCTGTGATGTTAAGAGCGTTTGCAACTTCGTCTTCCCCTGTGCCTGAACCACTACTCGTGGACTCAGTCATTCTCAGGCAAATAACCAAAGTTCTAGCACCTACGGGTTTTGCACAATGTGAGAACTTTCTATCCTTACAAGCTTGCTAAAACCTTCAGCCAATACACGGAGTATATCTGCTCAGCTGAGGCAGATTTTCCCTTCTCACTTCAGACGTCTCTGAGAAGGTGTGAGTAGGAATTTCTGAGAAAGTACGACTGAACTACTCTCATGGTCACTGTTAATATAAGAACCATACCAACGTTGGCAACACCATGTATTGTAGTTCCTAGGAGTCCCCCAAGACCTGCGCGTTTTGGATGACCTAAACTGAGGGCTTGGTGTCCAAACCGCTTCTGGACACCCCCACAGGAGATGCCATCCGTTAGACCAGCTACCTCTACAGTGCCATTACCAACCCCCTGTATTCTACAGTAGTGTAGGTAGTTTCTGGCAACCATTGAACATGACAACACTGATTTCTCAGGGATCGTGGCAAACAGTACAGTATGTTTCGATCAGACACTCGTGCTTGCTTTTTCTCAGATAATACACTGGATGGTGATTAGGACATTTCAATAAATATTTATTGGTCCAGCGACAGTCTTGTGTAAAACATGTGCTGCGACAATCAGGAGACAGAAGCATACGAAAGAGATTGCTAATACCAATATCGAAAATAGTAGATACATTTCTACCATAGTGCTAATAATATGAAGAGAAGCAGTTCAGATAAAAACAGTAGCACCTGCATATTCCTAAAATGTGCACCCTAAGCAATTTCCCTAAATGTACCTAACCTAACCTGGATGTGTATGTGTATATGCGTATAGCTATGTGTATCTGTAGCCAAGAAACCCCTAGAGATGAATCAGCCCCCTCACCTGATGGTTTAGAACGAAGGTCCCCATCTCTGCGTCAAGGATGACAACCCGCAAGGGATGTCAGACCACTGTGTGTCGAAGATTCGGCATGCAGGACCCCCGTCTCAGCTTGGAAGGAATTCTCTTCTAATTTGTAGGGGGGAGTGAGGGTCTTTTATACTTAAGTGTCCACTCCAGGGTTTTTTCTAGCATCAATATGTTTTTAAAACAATCATGGATGTTTTGCAAACAATCATAAATGTTTTGAAAACAATCCCCAATGCTTTTCTAAACAATTGCGATCATGCACAGCTGGGTGTTGGCCAAGGATGAAGAAAAGTGGTGACCCTTATACAGAATAAATCTGCTGTGCCTGGGGGCATGTTTATGTACGTCAGGTACAGGGATTCTGATAGAAGACGAAGAGCCTGATGTCGAAGAGACAGGAGTAAGCTATTAGGTAAAAGGTCACCTTTTTAGAATCGTTATAGTCATGTGGATGGGATAATGTATGTAATACGGGGTATACATGATGGGAGTATCCTAAAAGACAATACACCTTTTGTAATGGCTAGATAAATGGTTTTTAGTATAATGGATGCATCTGACTGCTTCAGCTCTACCTGCCTTGCATACACACTGCCTTGTTAGTGATTTGGAAGATATCATTACGTTATGTGGCAGCTGTATCCATATGTGTGACTGGCTCAGCTTTAGCCTCTCAGAGGCACCAGCCTGTTGGGACATTTTCCAAAGGATTAGTACAGTGCACATCTGCACAAGCAAGTCTACAGTGCAGCTAACAGTCTGCTTTCCTGGGCTGAGTCCTCCTAAAGGCCTCTCATTTTCCCTTAGAACAGGAGCAAGGGTTACTGGGACCTGACCATTGGGGTATGTCTCATTTCTTAATATGTATGCATTAATTATTTACAGATTTGTGCAGGTATTTGTTTGGAGTCTAAAGAGTCTTTACCCTTGGTTGCATTACAAAACGTGGCACCCTTGCTATGCCACTGAACATACACCAGAGAAGCTGGGATTATGGGGCAGGGGAGGACTACCCTTTGCAAAATTGTTGACTAAATTATGTGGCAAGAAAAGGCAAATTATGAGGCATAATGCAACATGGTAAGTTTCTTACTTTGCCAAATCCAAAGCCATTCATTTTGTGACAATTTCTGAAGTATACATATTCCTATTTAATACTAACAAACTGGTTTTGCTTCAGCTATACTTCCCAAAAACAATTAGGCTCCTAATTACAAATGGGCTGGGTGGGGCGAATGATTTACAATGCCCCAGCAGGATGCATTATTTACCAGGTGCAGTTAATTTCTCTAACTCTGAGTTTCTCTTGTGAAAATGAGAATAATGTGACATTTGAAGCTTTCCACACCAAACTGCGCATTTACCAGAATTCAAGGCATGTTTTCACCTAGTAAATTTCAAGAGGTATGATATGCCTACATTCACCAGGGGGAAATTGCTGTGGTTGTGCAATAATCTTGAATCCCAGAATTGTAATCAATAAAGCAATGTCCAGCCAGTGCTTTCAATTATGAAAGAAAAAGTACTTTACGTTTGCACACATAACACAATACCATGGATAATAATCGGATGGAATTTCAAATAAGATACTGATCTCCCTTTTAACAGTTGGAGTGATTTTAGGAAATAGCCTCTGCAGTTCTGTGGAACAGATAGTAAATAGTATCTCAATGTAAAAAAGGGACTTCAAGCCCCTTGGATGAGTTTTTGGGGAGCTCTTCCTGCAGGCCTCCCATGGTCTGGCCAATCTTTTGTCCAAGAGATGCATTTATGCAGTCTCAAAAAGTGATAGATCCCCTCACTCCCAGAACCAAAACTACACAGTACCTCTTATGTTTTTTTGTGTTCATGATGAGCAGTCCCAGCCTAAAAGTGTCAGAAGTCAGTGAAGATACTAATGCTCCAGGTGTGTGCACTCTTTGGGCCTCATCATCTACAAGAAAATGATGCAGCCTGGTGCCGCAAGCCATTCAGCTGTGTATAGCTGCTTTATTTTCCAAGCACAGGGATGTGTCATATTAACAATACAATGCATCCCTGTGCTTTCCCCAGCGTTGGTGCACAATTGGCTGCCAAGCGCCAGCGCAGGCACCCTTGCGTCATTTTACAAGGGTGACTGCACTGAGGATATGATTGTTTCTGTGCAGGAAGCTATACCTGACATGTTCATCTTTCTATGCATGCTACGGAAGGCAGCACACATATAAAGAGGAAAAACGAGGAGAAATAAAATTATTTCTCCTCGTTTGTGCCATTCCTATTCTTCTCCTGGCCAGGCGTAGGATTCTGATTAAGCCTGGGTGTTGAACTACGCTCCGTTCGCGGAGCTTGCAAAGTTTAGGCAACTTTGCGATTCGCGCAGAGCGCGAAGTTGCAGATTGCTACGCGATCTAGCGCGTAGCGTAGTAGTTTTGCTTCCTCGCACGCTCAATATTCATTCTCGCGCGCGAGGTAAAGTCTTACCGTGATTCTGCGATCGCCAGCTTGCTTTTCTGTCCGTTCGCGAGCGCCACGAGATTTGTAATATGGCTGCCCAAGCCCGCGAGAGTGTGCGAACGCGAACACGTAATTCGGGCGCGCGATCTGATTTCCGGCGGCTGTCTTGGTAAGATCGCGATCCCGAACATGCAAAAACTACAATCTGGCGAAGAATATTTCGCGATCTTCATAAAACCTTCTCTAAAATGATCATTTTGCTCAGAAAAACTCCTCAGATTGTGATATTGCTGTAGTCTTTTGTGTAAGGAGGAGTCCTTTAATTTTTTCACCTCTTTTTTTCAAGAGGAAGGAAGTGCCCCTGAGTCTACAACTTCCTGTTCCTGTTCAGCAGTCTCCTCCCAGTGCTTTGTGCATGTGCTGTTCACTTTCATTTGGATTTGGAGCTTGGAAGTATCACTTTGTGTGTCTGTCTGCTGCATCATACCATTGGATTGGATTTATTTGAGGACTTTTTGATTTGAGATTTAATTTACTACAAGTAAGTTGGAGAATTGGTGTGTTTGTTTCATTGGGGCTTGTATTACCTACATTTTTCTGGGTTTTGCATTGTTTTTTAAAATTATTGTTGTGGCGGGTGGCCTGTGCTTTCAATAGTGGCCTAGTTGTTTTTCTCTGCAATTTCAGCCAGTAGGGTACCCATGAGTCCATGTTTCGTGGTGTCTGTAGAATTTTCAACATCATGTAGGGCATGGATGGCATAGGATTATTTGAAATGCTAAATGTGGCTGTGGTGTATTTCACTGTTGGTGTGTGTGTGAAATACCTTTTGTTGGATGTGTGTGCTTGATGTATACCTTCTTTCCAATCCTTTCGTTGCCCTGTTGATTTTCATTTTTGTATTAAAGCTGTGTTGTTTAGCATTAGCAGGCCTCCTTTGTCCGGTCATATATTATAGGCGTGCTTCAGTTCATTGTTTTCCATGGCCTGTTGTGACTGTGAGTGACCATGTGGCTTGTGGCAATTTTGTGGTGGTAGTTTAGTAGTGTGTGCTTCTTTTTCCATAAAGGCCTGCATTTCTTTTCTTTGTTCCCCTTGGCTTATGCTTGTTGTTGTTGTGTCCTCCTGGCCATGTGTGTGGCGGCCATTTTGTGAAGGAAGGCATTGTGCTTTTGCCATAGGCTTACATTGACTGTTCCAAGCTTGTGGCCTAGTCTGGCAGTAGGCCCAGAGGTAGTCAGCCTCAAATCTTTGGTGCGTTATTTAAATTTACAGTTTGTGTTGTCTGTTGATTATTTTTTTTACACCATGGATGGCTTTGGATTTTATTGCAAAAGGTTGTTTTTGGGGTGGGATAGCAGTTTTGGGTGTGTGTTAAATAAATAGGGCTTTTTAGCCAGTAGGTAACCCTAGGGATTCAGCTCGCGTACTTTCGGTAACTCTGCACAGCGCGACAACGCGGACTTACAGTTTTCGGCATGTTCGCGCTCTCAATATGCGAGTTCGCGCACGCGATAAAGCATTTTTGTACAGTTCGCGATCCCGAACAAGCAGCATTTGCAATCTGGCAAACAATATCGCGCGAGCAACATAAATCCATCTCGAAAACGCTGATTTTGTGCATTTTGCTAAAAAAACTCCTCAGGTTGTCATTCAGCTGTAGTTTTGGAGCACGGAGAAGCTTTTATTTAAAAAAATATATTTTTTATGAGAGTAAGTAAGTTCCACAGACACACTACAACTTCCTGTTCCTGTCCTTTGTAATCACTTTTTGGTTATTATTGTGGTGGTTGGCCTGAGCATGTGTGTGGCGGCCATTTTAGGAAGGCAGGCATTGTGCTTTTGCCATAGGCGTACATTGACTGTCTTCCATTTCTTGTTGTTGTTGTGGGTGTGTGGCGGCCATTTTGTGGAGCCATCCAAGCAGTGTGCTTGCTTTTGCCATTCTGTTCCTAGCTTGCGGCCTAGTCTGCCAGTACGCCCAGAGGTAGTCATCCTCAAATCTTTGGTGCGTTATTTAAATTTACATTTTGTGTTGAATTATTTTTTCACACCGTGTATGGCTTTGGGTTTTATTGCAAAAGTTTTTTTTTGGGGTGGGATAGCAGTTTTTGGGTGTGTGTTAAATAAATAGGGCTTTTCAGCCAGTAGGTAACCCTAGGGAGTCAGCTCGCGTACTTTCGGTAACTCTGCACAGCGCGACAACGCGGACTTACAGTTTTCGGCATGTTCGCGCTCTCAATATGTGAGTTCGTGCACGCGATAAAGCATTTTTGTACAGCTCGCGATCCCGAACACACAGCATTTGCAATCTGGCAAACAATATCTCGCGAGCAACATAAATCCATCTCGAAAACGCTGATTTTGTGCATTTTGCTAAAAAAACTCCTCAGGTTGTCATTCAGCTGTAGTTTTGGAGCACGGAGAAGCTTTTATTTTTTTAAAATATTTTTTATGAGAGTAAGTAAGTTCCACAGACACACTACAACTTCCTGTTCCTGCCCTTTGTAATCACTTTTTGGTTATTATTGTGGTGGTTGGCCTGAGCATGTGTGTGGCGGCCATTTTAGGAAGGCAGGCATTGTGCTTTTGCCATAGGCGTACATTGACTGTCTTCCATTTCTTGTTGTTGTTGTGGGTGTGTGGCGGCCATTTTGTGGAGCCATCCAAGCAGTGTGCTTGCTTTTGCCATTCTGTTCCTAGCTTGTGGCCTAGTCTGCCAGTACGCCCAGAGGTAGTCATCCTCAAATCTTTGGTGCGTTATTTAAATTTACATTTTGTGTTTGATATATTTTTTCACACCGTGTATGGCTTTGGGTTTTATTGCAAAAGGTTTTTTTTGGGGTGGGATAGCAGTTTTTGGGTGTGTGTTAAATAAATAGGGTTTTTCAGCCAGTAGGTAACCCTAGGGAGTCAGCTCGCGTACTTTCGGTAACTCTGCACAGCGCAACAACGCGGACTTACAGTTTTCGGCATGTTCGCGCTCTCAATATGCGAGTTCGTGTACGCGATAAAGCATTTTTGTACAGTTCGCGATCCTGAGCACTCAGCATTTGCAATCTGGCAAACAATATCTCGCGTGCAACATAAATCCATCTCGAAAACGCTGATTTTGTGCATTTTGCTAAAAAAACTCCTCAGGGTGTCATTCAGCTGTAGTTTTGGAGCACGGAGAAGCTTTTATTTTTTTTGAAATATTTTTTATGAGAGTAAGTAAGTTCCACAGACACAACAACTTCCTGTTCCTGTCCTTTGTAATCACTTTTTGGTTATTTGTGGTGGGTGGCCTGAGCATGTGTGGCGGCCATTTTGTGGAGGCAGGCATTGTGCTTTTTTCATAGGCCTCCAAGCTTTTGGCCTAGTTGTACAGTAGGCCCAGGGGTAGTACTCATCAATCATCACGGGTGCATGGAATTTAAACATCTGTTTTTGTGTTGTGCGTTAAATTTCAACATCATGTATGGCTTTGGATTGAATTGTAAAAACTGGCCTTTACTTTTTTACGGGGGTAGATTTCACTTTTTGGGTGTTGTAAATTAATGCCTTTAGTTTTTGTGTATATGTTCGTTGTTGTTGCTCCCTGATGCTGCATCCATCCCATAAGATGCACAAATTTTTATTTAGGGCAAACAGGCTAGACTACATTTATGTTTTTGTTCTTTGCTATTCTTCTTCCTGAGTGTACACAGTACAAATACAACAGGATCCCTGGCCTTGTCAGTCTCTTAATGGCTGGCTATACTGTTGTTGTTCACTGACTTCATAAAATGTATTAATTGTGACCACTAACCAGACACTAATAAGTTATATATATTATGGATCTTTTGACTGATGTTCTTCTGGCTTTTTTGCTTTTAGGTGCACAAAAGACAGAGGAGGTGTGTCATCATCATCCACCGTTGTGGTGCCAGACCAACGTCCTGCTGCTGTACACAACGTGACGTGTGAGTGACCTGACCAGGCATCTCTGCAACTTGTGCAACTGAGTGCTGTTTTGACATCTGTTGAAGATGCCCCCAAAGAAAGCAGGTAGCAGGTCCTCCGGTACCAAGAAAGTTGCCATGGAGAAGAAGGAACAGAAGAAGAAGGAAGTGTCACTTAAGTCTGGTGTGCCTCCCAAAACCTTTTTTGGTACACCAAAAATGACGCCTGCAGCAGCGGTGTCGGGGGGCCAAGCTGGGGGCAGCACCTCCACATCAGTGGGCCCAACCCACCAACCCAGGCCCAAGCAGATGAGTGTGGAAGAGGTAGCCAGCCTTATGGTGGAAAGCAGTGATGCTGAGCCTGAACTAAACTTATCGCTATCTCAAAGTAGTACACAATCAACGCAGGAGGGAACACAGCAGATAAGTGGTCAACAGCCGCAGCCACCGCCCGCAATAGTAGCTGTTGTTCCTCCTGAAGTAGGGGCAGTTGAGCCTCATGCAGAGGAAGAAGAGGAAGCCACTCCTTTAGAAGTTCCATTAGCTTCCAAATCCCCAGCAAGGAAAAGGAGGGTTAGTATATCAAGTTCTTCACCAAGCCCCCCTTCTGATGATCTAGATGCCACTTGGAAGCCACAAACTGAGTCTGAGAGGGAAACACATCACAAGAGCAGGCATGGGAAAAGGAAGGTTCCAGAAAGCCTTACACTTATGGATGTTGATGTAGAAGAGCAGGATGATGATGATGAGCCAGTCATCACAAACATCACTCCCGGGCCTGAGGAGATGGAGACCAACATTTTTACACTATCCAAAATGGCTGCAAGGGATGTAGCACGCATACCTCCAACACAGGTAACACCACCACGACCTCCAGCTTCCATATTTACATTAGCAAAGGGCCGGCAGCGTCCTACATCCAGCACAAGCACCACCTCAGCAGAAGTAGGTAGTGGTACTGCACAGAGTCAAATGCAACACACACCCTCCAGTTCATCCGGCATTGGAAGTGGGAGTGGCACCTCCAGCAGGAGACAAAAGTTAAGCTCCCCAGTGTGGGACTTCTTGACGGTTAGCGGAAAGGAGGAGAACATTGCTATATGCTCCGTTTGCCATACCTCTGTTAGTCGTGGTAAGCTTGGTACAAACTATGGTACCGGAGGACAAATGACCCATCTGAAAAAACACCACGCAATCCAGTGGGAGGAGCACCTTCGTCTCATCAGAACTGGAACCATTACTGTTGGGCATAAACGAGTAGAAAGTCCGCTCACGGTGGAACAGGAAGAAGAGGGAGACATTCTCTGTGGTAGTGGTGCACAAAGTAGCCCTGTCCCCAGCACTGCAGTGGTAACGCCCACATCCTCAGCCACATCTCATTGGCACAAGAGTAACAGTCAGCCTGAGACACCAAGGAGTACTACTGGCCCAAAAGTGCGACGTTGACCACAGGAAGGAATACCATGCAGCCTACCATTCTTAGCATGTTTAGTAGGCCGGAGGGGCAGTACAAACGCAACCACCCAATAGCACGTTTGTACAATGCAAAGCTGGCTAAAATGTTAGCACTGTACCTTCTCCCTTTTTCTTTTGTTGAAGGGGTGGGTTTTCTTGAATTTGTGACCACCATCTGCCCAAAATTAAAAGTTCCCAGCTGCTACTACTTCGCAAGAGTTGCTGTTCCAGCACTACATCACGACGTGCTGGAATTGCTTGGAAAACCGTAAAACAGAGTGCTGTTCAGAGTATACACCTGACAACAGACATGTGGACCAGTTGCCAAGCCACTGATTACATGTGCATCACTGCCCACTGGGTCTCTTTTTCGGGTGTTAAAGATAAGATATCTGACGGTGTTGTTGACACCGCTGAGATTTTTAAAGACACTCGCAAACATGCAACTGTAGCCATGTTTGCTATGGAGAAATCTCATACTGCTGCAAACATTTTGGATGAGTTTAACAGCAAGGTGTTTGAGTGGCTGCGACCAAGAGGGCTTACCATTGGTTTTGTTGCCACGGACAATGGCAGTAATGTAGTTAGGGCCATGAAAGATGGTGGCTATTTCAGGGTGCCATGTTTGGCACACTGCATTAACATTGTTGTTCAGGACTTTCTGAAAAATGAAAGCAAAGTCAGCAGCTTACTGACCACCTGCAGAAGAATATGCACACATTTCAACCATTCTTTTAAAGCACGGAAGCAGCTGAGGGTCATTCTACGTGAGCATAAAATGCCAGTCAAAGCACTCATCCAGGAGGTGCCAACATGTTGGAACTCAACGTATTACATTCTTGAGCGTCTGTTTGAGCAGTACATACCACTTAATCCGTATGTCATGAAAAGGTCAGGGGATCCTACTGTGAAAGGCATGACAGTTGAGATGGCCCAATGGGACCTCGTCAAATGCCTGACAGAGATGCTACTTCCTTTTGAGGTCTTCACACGTGAAGTGAGCAGGGAGGACTGTACTATGGGCCAAGCTATCCCATTGTTGTACATGCTAGAGCAAGAGCTGAAGGAGGTGTTAGAAATGTACGCAGGTGTGGATGACAAAGTAGACGCATATTATTTGGCAGACACCTTAGTCGCTCGCTTATCTGACAATACAAGGATTCAAAATAACATTGTGTCACATCCACATTACATTACTGCCTCAATTTTGGATCCACGTTACAAATTATTGCTGCGCAGTAATGAAGTAATTCCTTTTTCAGAAGTGGATGTTGCCCAGTACACAACTTTGATTGCTGAGGAAGCCACTGACTTTGAAAACGAAAGGATCTTAATTAGTGGCCCGCCCCCCCAGGGCAGAAAAAGTACTGCAGGGCACCCAGAGTCAAGTTCTACTTCAGAGGCCAAGAGCAGTCCGTTTGCCTCCCAGCAGTCAACAACACTGCCAGCAATAACATCAACAGCACCAACAGGATCATCAGGCACATTTAAAAAAACGGCAGGTTATTGGTTTCTACGGAAAGGGTATTGTACGTCCATGACTGATGCAAAGGCAAAAGAGGCCCAGGAAATCAGAGCACCCCTGAACATTGAGCGGATGGTTCAGGCCTATCTAGATGACACAACAGAGGTCTTCATGGAGCAAAGCCCATTGGTGTATTGGTATGGGAAAAGAAGCCAATGGCCAGTGCTCAGCAGGCTGGCGATAAAGTATGTGGCTTGCCCTGTTGCAAGTGTCTCTTCAGAGCGTGTTTTCAGTGCTGCTGGTGCCATTGTTACTGTCAAAAGGACCAGTCTCTCGAACCAAAAGCGTTGAGAGGTTAACCATGATCAAAATGAATCAACACTTTATACCACCGGAGTACAAAATACGTGAATCACAGCAGGAAGAGGAGAGCAAATTCGATGACATAAGTAGTGGGTTGTTAGACATACTTCTGTCCGAACCACCAGAGTTTGAGGACGAGCTCCTCTTCCCTGACAACTAGGCTTTCAAATTGTTTTCCCTTCCTTTATTTGTGTGTGACTGTGTATCTGTTTTTCTGGTTCAAAATCTAATCACAACAAATCCATCAACAGTCTCCTCTTTTTATTTCCCTATTGGAGTTGCACGTCTGTGCATAACTGTCCACTCCACTCCTCAGGGTCCTGCTCCATCTTCCTTACTCTCCCTAAATACATTTCAAGCAAGCCAGACATTGGATGGAGATGGAGAATAGTACAATACATGTTGCCTCTAACAGTCCCTCCATAAGAAGTGAAACGTGACTCCAGCTATATTCCATTTTGTTTCCAAGCCGAAATAAACTCATCACTGACTGCCAGAAGTCTAGGCAGGCATCAGATCAGACAGCAAAAGAGAACACCAAGACAGTTAATGAGTGATTATTGTGAATGATGGTGGCATGCATTGCATTGGATGCTGGCTGACTACGAATAATTGTGCATGAAGTAGAACTATACTAGTTTATCGACAAAGTAAAAGTGACTCAGGTGTGGTGACAGTTAATGTTTCCTTGTTGTTTAATAATAACCACATTGTACTCCTACCACTGCAGGTGCCAGCCAATATCCGTTGCAATTTTGTAATATGGAGTATATTATAATTATAAACATAATCAGTCACTTCAGACTGTGTTGGTGTTGGAGAATACGTACCACACGGTCATCATCATGATGCTGCTGAGCATACTATCTTTGCACACAGTCAGTTGGTTCGGAGAAAATTGATGGAATAACTGCATTTCATGGGCTGACTTAAAAGGTAAACAGTTTGAACAAGAACCACAGCAGACCTAGGCTAGATGTCCAAGTAGTGGTCTGGACTGGAGTAGAGTGTAGTGGTATGAGGGACAGTGGCGCATTGATTTAGTCACTTCATTTGGAAAATGCTAGGTTGCTGCAGTGCATATGACATTTCTCTGGCTCGGTCAAAATGTAAGTAAGGGGTAGGGTGCCTGGCCTGTGCCGCGGTTCTCCTGTTCTGTGGCTGTACTGGCTCCTGAATCCTGTCCCGTTGTTGTACCTTAATGTTGTAGAGTAGACACTATGTAACCTATCCAAGCTGCCTCAGTCTGAAAGTGTTCTCTCCAGAGTGTTGTCTTCTCGTCATGCACTCCACTGTAATTGAGTTTATTGTTTTAAATGCAGTAATTTTTCAATACCCCGTTTGTTTTTCCATCTACACTTACAGGCCGGCCTTTAACCTGTGCTATAGTGGGAGAAACGACTCACACTTACCTTACCAATCCGCATCAGGCAGGCAGTGGTACCCAAGATTGATGTGCGGAGTGTCCATTGAAGGGAGGACCAAGAGGAATGACGAGAGTGATGCAACTCCACATTTGGACCAGGATAATACAGTAACTTTAGTGTCATCATTCGGCTTTAAATTTATTTGATTGCTTTTTTCTCTTCAATCATTACGACTGTGTGTTGTGGTTTGTTTGTTAATTGATCCCTACAACTATTTTTTAATTTCCTTAGCTAGCTTGAAAAATAAAAGTAAGCCCGGTACAGCATGTAATTGGGTTCGGTCTGAGCTCTGAGGGCGGCAGACAGGCAAGGCAAATTTCAATTTCTTCCCTGACTGTACTGTCTCATTGGGTAATAGTAGTTATAGTAAGTACAACTCATTATCATTAACCATCAAGTTAACTTCCTCAGCATGCATGCATTTGCTTATTCTCACTTCATACTTTGATTTCTTTGATAATGGATCATGGTCGTCTTACAAGATTGTGTTTTACTTTTGTTGTGTCCATGCATACTGTCTGTTTTTCTTTCTCAAACCTTTCCCAAAACCCCACTTTCCATCCATTCATCAATCCCTAACCCTCTTCCCCCGGGCTGTGTGATTTATATTGAGGTGTGATGTGATGACTACATTAAATGTACACCAATTGATCACACGCTTGCTGGGGCAGATGTGGTGAAAGCAACACTAATTGAATTTCAACTAAGGCAGGGCAAGGATCTTCTTCTGCTTGCCCACCCATGCTGTAGTTTACTTTGTGTTCTGTTCTACTACTCCTCCCACAGTCTCTCAGTCAAGTGACTTTCTCTTTCTTTTTTCAAATGCTATTGCCAGTGTCTACTACTACCACCACAATAATGGCATCTTCTCCGTCAATTTGGGATCCAACCATGCAGCCATCAGTGTGCCGAACTTCATCATCAATCACAGGTAAGATAAGTGTGGTGGGAGGTATGGACTAGGAGGAGAGACTGACAGTACTATTATGACAATTAAAAATAACTCATTGAGGGGTACTGCATCTATCGGTTTGTGTGTTACAAAATCGGCAGATCTTTTAAATCAAACACTGGCTGTGGGCATGCAGCAGTACGGAAACAAAGTAACAAACCATGTAACTTAGATTGAATTCTGAAAACTGTAACCCACCACAAAAGATTAACATCGTATAAGTAAATAGAATAACATTTAATATCCCCTAACAAAAATAAAGTATCCCACTCTGACCTAACCCACCCCCCTCCCTAACCCCAACCAATGTCCAAAAAGAAACGAAAGTTGAAGAGTCCAATGTCCGAAAGAATCCCCAACGCCCAAAAACCCACCCACCAACAAAAGAAATTAAAAAAGGGGCAAACGACGAGGTCCTCTATTGTCGGCGGGCCTTAAGGTGTTTGTCCACCAGGATCTTTACCCGCTCCTCCATGTTCTCCTCTAAGCGGGCCATCCGGCGGAGCAGCTGGCGGCGAAATGCCCTACAGTTACATGCAGGGTGGGGGGCAGCAGTGCTGGAAATAGAGGCGCGGCGGCGGGCGGATGCCGGACCACGGCGCCGTGAAAGTGGAGGCAGGGCCTGACTGGGGCCCGGGGCATTGGAGGAGGCTGCAGCTGCAGCCACCTCCTCCTCTGCCTGAGCCACCAGCCGGCGATAATGTTCGCAGATGGCCTCCAGTTTCCGGCGCCGGGCCCTAGCGGCCAACTCCTTCCTTGATGGTTTAGTGGGTGTGGAAGGAGTATCTATATCAAGAAAGAAAAAGAACATGTTGTAGCCAATACTCTTAGCAAAACAGAAACACTAAAATCATTCAACACATAGTGTCACAGTATCACTAGCATGCACAGTTCATAACATTTGTGATTTGGTGGTAAGTATCTCTAATCCTACTTCCTTGGACTCTAACCTTTGTGAGAGTTTCCGACATCATAAATATAATCGTACTATGTACTCCGGTACACCAGTCATGTTGTTCTTATCATTAGTTTAGCCCAATTACATAAACTTGTTGTAGCCGGCATGCCAGCTCCGTCAGCTAAGCTTGCACCCAAGAGAAACAGATAGGAGCCACATGATGCAGACTCACGTTAGTTTTATTTACTACTACTGTCTGCAGGTGGGGAAGCTCATATTTTTGTATGACGCCTTACGGCCGTTGGCACTAGTAAAGCGTCATGAGGGCAAATGGCATGCACAATTTCACTTACACCCTGCAATGGGTACTACAAAAAGGCAGATTATTTATCGGATCCAATGATCATTGCTTATATTCATATTATAGATGCTAATATGATACGACATCAGGTCGGTAGCGGTCGGTGGTGGGAGAGCTGCCGGGCGGTGAGTCGGTGACGTGGGAAGGTGCAGGGTGGGTATAGTAAACTATGTATTAAGGACAATCACAGGTAATTAAACAATACCTAAAAAAAAAATAGTTGTTGCACGCACTGCATCGCATTCGGCTGTGCAGTGCGCACCTTGAAAATAATTTTATTTATTTTTATGTTGATTACCTGTATTTGGCCGTAATACACAGTTTACTCGCCAGTGCCATCCACCCGTCCCCTCCCCATGTCACCGCCCGCCAACACTCCCACCACCAACCGCTACTGCAGAGGGTACTTTGCTTTCATTGATTGTGTAACCAATAACCATAAATAACAGATAGGCCACCCTTTGCAGGCTGGCTGCCCCAATCGAAAATACATTAATAATAAGAGGTAGGGAGTGGTCCCCAGAGTGGGAGGAAGGGGTTTCCGCTTGATAATATAGATATATATAAATATATATGACGTGCTTGCAAACTACTGCAAGTGTACTGTATTCTGATAATACTACCTATATTCCCCTAGGCTTTGCTACTGTCGGGCAGTTTCTTTTACATTTTCTTCAAAGTAAGAATCTCCAGTGACACTTTCCACCTATACTGTCTCTTGATGATAGTACATCCAGGCATACATCCATTAAAGTAAACGTTTATCCTTCTTTTTTATATCTCTCATACTTAGTTGGTTTCACCAACAACCACCCATGCTTCCTCTCCTTCCTTGCTTGCCTTGGCTTTGAATTTGAACCAAACAACGCTGATTTTTGCTATCTAGCACTATCCACCCATACTGTTTCGCCCACCCAGGCAGGCATTCTTTCACCTTCCACCCATCCTTCAACAACCCATGCATCTGATCTGATTACTATCAGCCACCTATGCATGCTTCCAACAACATATCCTTCTCTGCCAGTCAGTCATATTATTTATCTTGCCCGTCCTTCCACCCTTAGTTCTTTACCTCTTTGTTCAACACATCCATCAAGGTCATCTGATCGGAGTTTGTCTTCTCCATAAAACATTCACAGCTGATTTTGGAGTCAAATAGAAGAGGCCATTGGTTACTCTACTCACGCTGCAGTGCTAATGCTAAGTAAAGGGTGTTTTCTTCAACCGTTGTATAATAATAAGTCGCACAGTACAGTGAAATAGTGAACACACTTCCATCTAGCTGTAATGTCAAGAAGTAATGAATATAACTTACCGCCGCCGGCCACTGCTGTTGGATTTCCCCCTGTCTCTCCTGCAGGTGCTGCCAGTTCGCCTGCCCCCTCCAGAATGGCTTCATCGCTGGCCCTGACGGCACTGGTGGATGGTAGTGTGCCTAGAAAAAAACATCACACATTTTTTAGATGCCTGGAAACCTCCCCCTATTTTAAGTGTTCACTTGGAACATTGAAAAAAAAGTTAATGCAACATACATCAGAAATAGACAGTAAGTACAGTCAGTAGACAGACACTAGTAGTGATATGGTTCCACTTCCTAGGGTCATCTAGTCCTACTCTACTCTTTTGAAAGTTAGCCTGAGCCATGTGTAACCCTTTTAGATTCATCATGTCGACTGCTACTCTTTTGGTGCATATTTAATTATACCTGCCAGCTTATTGACATGTGCAGTAGATGCCTTTGAGGCCACTTGACTGTTGCGTACAAGTGAAGAGGTCGAAAAAAAAACAACTTATTGAGTTTGTTTAGTTTATATTGCTTAGCCATCACATACATGTTACACTTTTTGCCATGACTGCAAAATGCTAGCATTCACCAGTATACTATCTAACGGCTAACTCGCAGCATTTTTCTCATATATAATAGGCGGAAGATTCCCTTCTACAAACCAGAGATTTACAGAGCATATTGGATGCAAGATGATGTAACTAGTATTTCTACGTTCTACGGTGAGGGGTCTTCCAGAATTCAAAAGATCTTGGCTCTTGTTCTTGTTGTCATGCACTTGTAAATGTTTACTGTTATAATGTTAGGCTTTTTGCTGGCTTATTGACTATGGCTGTAGTAAATTAAATTTCATATTAACGATGTACAGAGTTTGATACTTGTTTCAAATAAACCTTTTGAACTTACACATAGACTCTGTGGTATTTGGTGTGGTGGGGTGGACTTACACAAGTGAGTGAGCAAAATGGTGTTATTATGTTCTGGGTTGTCTGTCTCAGTCATCATCAACATTGTGTATCTTCTTCGTGGGGGGGTCGGGAGTGGGACCCTAATGTGAGACACTATAGCTAGTCGGTCAGGGGGTCCTGGGGTCTTCGGACTGAGGTGTGATCAGTAAGGTCCAACCTCCCATTAGCAACATCCTATTTTGTTGTGCATAGTTCTGTATGTGGCTCTGCAGAATCACTAGACAATAGTAGTATCATGTACTATCCGATCAAAAATACCAGTCAAATATCTGGTTGGCCATTTTGTTTGTGGTAATTGTCAAAGCTTCAACATTGAGAAGACTTGAAGAGGACAACCCAAAGGACAGGACACAGTGGCTAGAGCTATTGGTCAATCAGAGTTTTATTATTCCAAAGAAAACCTTCTATAAAGAGTGGGCAACTGTGCAAGCTTCGCTACACACAGAGTAATAATAGTAATAGTAGTAGTAGTAGTAGTAGTACAGAGAGTCATAGCAGAGGCAGTTAGAAGCAACTTAGTTAGAGGCAGGGATAAACAGAATTTGGAAACAGATAGTCAAGGTCAAAGAAGTCAGCTTTTGTAAAAAATAGATTTAGAAAGTGGAACCATAATTTATAGTTCTGAAAAAAAAGATGCAGTAAAATTTAGGGAAATATAAATGTCAATCTAACCACCGGAGGACTTACTGGGGCCAGCAGCAGGAGCCTCGGTAGAGGAGCGGTCCAGTGGTTCCCCCGCCGACTCCGACCCCGTCTTCTTGCCCCTGGGTGGTGCTGATGATCATGTAAAATATAATAAAGAAAGAGACAAACATTAAGGAGTGCTGTGAAACAAATAATAATAAATCATTTGTAAAAATAAGTCAAACAACATTTTAGGAAACAACAATTGCAATAAAATTGACCTATCTAATCAGATGGATCGACTACTGGCTGCTTCCTGAATTTACGGATCGTCTACTTATTTATGAACACTCCAGTGTTCCATAATCATTCTGTTTACAAATACTAACAAAGCCTAGTAAGTACCACCTGACCTACACCACCTATTCCAGACGGGCCAATTGTTCACTAACTGGCACATGCATCAACAATGCCATTTGCGATTCCTTAATAGCGAAAAATAAGGATTCGCTAATAAGGAATAGCAAAAGGCTATGCATGTAGAAATCGCTTACAAAATAGCGATTTCTAAACATTTCTTAACTGCTAATCGCAAATTGCGAGTCGCAATTAAGGAATACCTCCCCATTGATTCCTATGGGCCTAGAGGCCTATAGGAATGAATGGGAAGACTTTCTCAATTTGCTAATCTCAATTAGAGAATCGCAAATTGCTCATGCTATTTCAAGGGTGCCAAGGCATCAAAAAGACACCCTGTTGCACCCCTGAAATCTGCATATGAATACATCTTGCACACACACATGCCCCAAGGGCATGTGTGTGTGTAAAATGGAACTTTGAAAAATGCACTTTAGTGCATTTTTCAAAGTTTTTGCAAATTACCATGAAGTTCAACTTCATGGTAATTTGCTCCCCCTATTAGCGAAATCGCTAATTTTTAAACTTTCATGCATTGCATTTAAGGAATCTCAATTTGGGATTCCTTAAATGCAATAGCAATTTAAGGAATCGCAATTTAGAGATTCCTTAAATTGCGATTTTTGCATTTGGGATGATGCATCCCAAATGCAAAAATCCCAGTCGGAAAGGGGCAGATTCTGAGAATCTGCCCGTTTGCGACTGGCTTTTGCTTTGATGCATGTGGGCCTAAGTCTGCATTTCCATTTTTTTCAGCCATCAAATGCATAGATGAGATGGAGGACACATGCATACATTAGTGCATACATACATACAACAAATTGTGGGTTGGTTGCATGATTCTGATCTAGTTCTGCTACTGACTGACCATGCTAAGCCTATCACTCACTAAACAAAGTACAAAAGGTTTGACGGAGGACTGGGGTAAGCAGCACTCAGTGACAGAGGAGGCGTCACACAGACCGCATAAAACAATTAGTAACTACTACTAACAAACTAAACCTAGTATCCGATATACATCCACCACTATTTCACAGTAGGACAATGGAAGGACTAGAGTCTCTCTAGCAAATCGCATTACCTAACTTCAGTTCTGTAAAATAAACTCTTACATAATCAGCATCAGCACAAGCTAGCGCAAACTAAGTTGCAAACAAGTAAGAGCACCACCGTGCACCTGGGTCCTTAAATCAAAGAACATTTTGCTTTTTGGAATGTAATTTACCAGCAATGCTTGGCACGCAGCAGTAATCTTGTTGTTCATCAAATTTATTATATACACAATCAGTTACTCACCAAGCCCGACGACCTCGACACCTAGCAGGTCCAACAGGTCCTGCTCCCGGTCCAGGATGTCGGACTACCGGTGGGCTTGCTGGTTCTGGGTGCGCCGGATCCCAGAGCACCAGAACACGGCCCAGCGCACCTTCGCCCACCGACGGTGCCGCTCCTGGGTAGCGTACCCGAAACAGGGCCTGCCGTCTGCTGCCAAGGTCAAGGGGAGGAGGCGCTGGATGAAGAAAACAAGGGCCGCCACCTCCTCCTCCCCAAACAGTTGCCAGGCCTGCACCCCTGCAGGACGCATTCTGCCGCAAGGCAGGCGGCCCTTCTCTGCTCCTGCAGATCCCTTGCCCTTGGCACTCGGTGTGCCCTTGGCCATGGTTCTGGGGTGGGTGGGAGGCAGAAAAGAAAAGTTAGAAGGGGAAAAAAAACTTAGGGGGAAGAAGATAGAAAGAACTTTATAAAAGTAACTAAAACACAGTAAAAGTAGAAATAAAATGCAAAATATAAACTTAGGCAAAGAGAGAGATAGATAATAACTATAAAAAGTCAGAAAAAATGCTATAAAGACAAAGGATTGCAAAGATAAAGGGAGGATACAAAAGTAGGCCCAGAACCATAGCATAGAGTGAAAAACAAGATAGCCGCGCCCATTCGCGACCGCGTGGGTAAGTTCGCACGATATTTCTCGCGAACATGTACTATTCATCGCGAACAAGTAAAATGCGCTCCCGAACACGTCAATGCACATCGCGAACACGCTAACCGCGACCCGGAACAGGAAATGAGGCATCGCGAGCGGGCGGGACAATTGAAAAACAAGATGGCCGCGCCCGTTGGCGACCGCATGGGTAAGATCACGAGATATATCCCCCGAGAATGCAAACAGCTCCCCGAACACGCTCACCGTGCTCCCGAACAAGAAAAAGCCATCGCGAACGGGCGCACCAAGCAACTACGCAAGTTCGCGAAGCTACGCGAAGGTTGCGTAGTGCAAGAACATCTTCGCGAAACTTCGCGAAGCGTGGCTACGCGAACTACGCCCAGGGTTAATTCTGATGCATTCCCAATTTGACAAAATATTGTAAATCTAGGAATGCATCAAGTTCCATGGATGTTGCATGGGAACATGTACAGAAACACCCATGGAAATCCCTTTTCACACAGAGTAATGCGTGAGAGGGGCCCATATTTACAAGGCTATGAAAATTCACAAAGGCTTTATAAATATGGGCAAGCTCATTGCTCTGCAGGTGCGTCAAAAGAAAGTGACGCACCGGTGGCACAGTGGGCTTTTAAGTAATCCCCTTTGTACTTTATGATTCTGGGTAATACGGCCAAGGGGGTCCTTTTGAGCATATCACAAGATGTAAGTGAGGATATTTTCCCCAGACAGTGGAAGTATATTGCCTGCATTTCTCCGGGTGGAGACCCGGACACTAAAGTGAGGAGGCTAGAGAAAGGGCTCTCTTTAGAAATTACTTGAGCACATTGAAAGCAAAATGTTGGTGATTAGTTCTTCCTGAGCACTTCCATTTGGTAGATGGGAGGGGTGAGATGTTGGTCTGCCGCATCTATTGTTCAAGTAGACAATGTTTCTTCGTCTGTCTCTTGATTACTGCTTTAGGAATTTGATTGCAGTCATATGCAGAAAACTCCTACGTCATTATGCCAATTTTTTGGATACTTTTCCATTTCTACCTGTGCCAGAAGTATCACTTTGTTCAAACGCTTTCTCTGCAGGACAGCCTGGAAGTGACATTTGAAGAGCCATTCAAGGTTCTGAAACCTAAGACAGTTGATTCACATTCCGTGTCTGGAAAATGTGCATAAAAGTGGATTCAAACCAACCCACTTTGTTCCAATTTCAAGTCCTTCATGACCAAGGAAGGGAGTGCTCACTAGAGTACTTAGAGGACAGCTGTGTGACCAGGGCTGGTATTTGCCTGACAGCCAGTAATCCAGAAGTGAGGGGACATACCATGAAGTCTGTAACTTGCTGATGAAGCTGACTGTCTGCTCAGGTGCTTAGGCACCCGCTTACCTGGCCTTCTGAGAGAGGGAAGGGGAGTGGCTGGCCCTGCAGGAGTAGAGTCTACCCATCATGCTCATAGTGTCGGGTATCCAGAGGAGGCTGACTGCTGAGAGAGCACAACCAGTCATGATGTGAAGTCTTCCAGGTCCCCCCGTCGTGAGGGAAAATAAGTCCTGTGCATAAACACTCCCATTTTACATGTTCACATTTGAACTTGACATCTTGTTAGACGTTGACTGATAGCACATTTTTGATAGTGTCTGATAATATAGTCAGAAAGTGATTTGCGTACAAATGCATTTCTTCGTAGGCATATTATCACAACACTGTACATATTGTCCAAGTTTCAAGTACACTGAGCACACTGGCCTTGCATTTGTTGTCCGTTAGGAGGCAGTTCTGAGTCAGTAGAATAAACAATCCCATAGGCATCTGGACTCAGGCACAGAGCAAATAGGTCCAGTTTTAATTTTATAAACTTCCCCCAAGCCATTGTTCAGCAGAGGAGCATATTCATGGATTATCCTGGATTTTCACTCGTGTCTGACCTTCAGCCCTGCTGACTCTCATCGTTATCCTGTGAGGGATGGCTGGGTGTTCTACACCAGACTGGCTTCCGGATGAATCACACACACAGGTAAATGGAGAGTTAGACCACTCCAAAGTATCTGGCAGAAATGCATTTATACTATGACCTCTAGGTTAGGTAGCGCTAAGTAGGAATAAAATTATATGTATTCATATAATCACTACAATAATTATAATGGTTGAACTATTCATTTTTTTACCATTCTTGTAATGCTGGCTAAAATACTTTGTTTCCTTCTGCTAATAATTGCAGCACACATATTTTACACAAGAATCCTATTGAGTCAATAAATGTGTTTGAAATGCCAATTTGTGTATTTCTTGTGTCTCCCTTTGGGCATACCTGAGATAACAAATAAAGGGTAGATCTGTTTCCATGATTTTCTTGGGGTAATTAGGGTTGTCTTCTTTGAAAGTTGCAGATACCATCTGGTATCCTGCAAGGTTTAGGGGTTCAGATGGCACACTGTGAACTAGTCAGGAATCAGGCTAACATAGTCTGATGGTCTGAGTGGACTCTGTCCCTATAGTTTTGATGCATGTGTTGTCAAAGCGCATGGTTTTACTGAATTAGTAGGAACCGTTTGACATGGCATCACTAACGTTACAGGTCTGGTACTTACTTAATGGGTCTCCTGAGTAGTTTTGTACATGTGCCCATAGCCCCTAGTCCCCTTTAAAGGAGATGTCCGTGGTTTTAGGGAATAATCCTCCCTAGCCAAATAGGGAACCCCTATTTCTGGTTACAGGTTGTTCAAGCTTGAACCTTTAAAGGGATCATGCCAATATAGTTTCCCTTCTCTGAATTCTGTTAATTCACTAAATTACAGACATGCAGTAACACAGATGTTACAACATCATGGGTTATCTCTTACAGGCAGAGATTTTACCTTCGTGGTAATGGCCCATGAAGCGTATAATACAGAAGTATTCTATTAATGGGTACAATTTCCTGCAGTACATGCCAACACTAGAGATTTTCACACATACACTGTAGCAGCCATGCCAAACAATTACAGAGCTTATGAAGATTTAGAAATAGCACTCACATTTCAGGAACAAACAAATTGGTTCTAAGGCACACTACCACATCTGGGTCACCTCAGCAAGGATGGAGCTACATGGCCAGTCTTGCCGGGCTACACACCATATCCAGAATTAGGGGCACTATCTGCAGAAGAGCTTTGCACTCTTTACACTGGTCTAGTAAGATTATTCAGGCATATGACACAGTTCTTTATACGAACAATAACAACAAACCCCGTGAGGACTTCTCATTTAGCAATACCTTCAATAGGTCCAGTTACAATAAACGCAATTATGGATAAGGTCCCCACCAGAAGAAAAGAGATTCTGGTCTGGATTGCACAAAATACAAATCAGCTTGAAGCAGTGTTTATCCATATGGGACCCTAAGGCAAACATCTAATTCTCACAATGTGCCTACCTTTAAGGATGGTTCCCCAAGTAGAAGAATGTGCTACTTGGGGCACAGTTTTTACTGCTGTATAATATACCATCATGCATGGTACACCATCCATAGCTGTTTTGCCAGATGTACTAAAACAGATTCAAAATGAACACGGGGTATCCCCTGCCCTGGATTTGGGATTATGCCACAATAGCCTCAATAATCTTAAGTAGTATTAAAGGGGTAGAAGCAGCACTGGTAGTACGCCAACGCCTTGCACAGGATGCATTTGCAGACCAAGAGCACAAACTACCAAAAATGACTGCTGAAATCTATATGTCTGTAGGTCGACATAATTTGGGAGCCAGACCTCATAAACCTCAATTAAAAGTTCATTCTGAAAAGGATAACCAGAGACAGGCACCAGAGTCTTCTAAAAACACTGGGATAAACAGAAAAATAAAGAAAAATTAAATCACAGGGTGGACCTCCTCAACTGGAGTCCTCTGAAAAACTGCTATCATCTGTGTAACCGTGAAACAATTAAACAGCCTCATTGGTATCAGTCTACTGATACACGTCCTTCTTGTTTCTTTCAGGAAACATCTGAAAAACACTCGGCGAGAGGAGGATGTACAGAGCGCAGATTATAGGAGTGAGTGAAACCTAAGAAGGACTCAATGTTCTTCTAAAATCATAGTAAAAAAGGAAAGAAAAACTTCAGCAACAAAAGCCTCAATTCAAGAAGAAAGTTGAAGGTATTTCACTTATATGTGCCACGGATATTGAGGACACTGCTTGATAGTGTGGCAGCGATCATGATAATTCACCAGAATCTTCAAGAGTTTCTGGTGGTGAGAGCAACTAATGAGGTTACTCAAGTCGAAAAACCTGACTAGAAAGTTAACTCTGCAGGTAGATTGAATAATTTGGAAATCCAAATTGAGGGTGATATACCCTGCAATATTACATTTCTCTTTTGGGAAAACTTAACATTTGGTTATGACATTCTCGAAAAAGATTGACCACCTGAGTGTGTACGAAATGTCCCACCAGGAGAAAATGTGACATTACCATCCTTCTCCATCCTTGTTCCTGAAGCAGGTAAACAAGAGTATGCCAAGGAGTGGGCCCTTGCACAAGCCTCTGCATTATACTGCAACCATGTTGACTGGGATGAAAATTCACTTTATCATATAATACCCATAAGGTCCAGCCCACAAGTGCAACAACAATACTCCATTGAACATGAAGCTAAATGCCCAGTTAGAGAACACAACTTGAGACGGCTAGTGTCTGTTCTTTTGTTTATTGATGGTGCTAAAGGGCGCGGAGATACTCCTCAGGGAGTCGATTCCAGCGCGGTACAAACATGCAAATAAATAAATAAATAAATAAATAAATATCAAAGCATAATTGAGCCTTGTATCTCAGCAATTAAGAATCCTTTGTTTCTGGTAGCAAAACCAGACCATTCATACCGCTTAGTCTTAGATTACAGACAATCAAAAAGTCACACTCGTACATTTGCAGTATAAAATCACACAGTGCAGTACTCATAAGCAATATTGTGCTAAAAAAATACAAAACATTAGACATTACAAATGGATTTTTTTGCTAAAATATAGTGCCTGAAAGCAGGTACCTAACTGCATTTACCGTGCTGGGGCTACATCCCTATTTTGTCAACTCCCTCAAGGCTATAGGAACAGCCCAGGTTTGTTCTCTGCCCGTGTAACATCACTGTTGCAAAATGTTGCACAATGTAGACCAAGAAGCATTGCCCTATGTTGATAACCTAGATCTTACAGCTGATGACTTAGAAACACATTTAGAGAGCATAGATCACATTATTGTGAGATTTACTGATCAGAGAAACAATACAATTTCCAAAAATTAAAAATTGGCTTACTGAATGTCCTGTTCTTGGGATACGAGTTATATGAAGGCATAAACTTAGTGCAGCATTTCTTAGAGAAATGTGCGTTCTTACAACCGCCAAATAAAATAAAAAAGCTGCAATCACTTCTGGGCTTTCTTAACTTTGGTAGAACATACATACCAGATTATGCACACTGGGTAAAATCGTTTTATGAATTATTACATCCAGACTTTTCAAACACGCATTGGACACCTCAACATACAGGCATTTTGCATTCAGTGCAAACTGGCATGCTAGCTCTAAAGCAATTACAATCACGAGTAAACACCTTGCATATAAATCACATTTATATAGAGTATTACTTCTCCTGTGGCTTGAGCCAGGAGACATCGAGGCACTTTTGCTAGTTTTGCATGGTTGATGTGTTTTGCGAATATATGGAATTTAAAACTTTAACTATTTTAAAATCGACTGTTTTATCTCTTTTTAGCATACCTTTTGTTTTAATGTTGCTCACTGGGGACTGAAACTCTGTTGGAACCAGTTCAGACTTGCATTGAGTTTGGCGGGGACCGCCATCTTGGAGGTACGACGGTCGGCGAACTAGGCATTTCCCTGTCAATTACATAAGTAGAGAGGCTGGCGCGAGCGTGCCACTGGCACGCCAAAGGTGCGCCAAAGGCAAGCCCGTCCATGCCCGTCCACGCCCGTCCGTGCTCGGCCCGCGATCAGCACCAGGACCCCTGTCAGTTTTATGTCAGGTAAGCCCTCCATCCGTAAATACTCTAGATCAACCCTGTTATGGTGGGTAAGGGTATGGACTGCCTGAGTCTCTCCTTTAATTCAAGGCCCTCACCTCTTTCAGCGGCTTGTCCCAATTGTAAAATGACCCTACCCAATATCAAATATCAGACTATTGGGTATGCTGATGATAAAAGGACAGTGACATCAGGGTATGAAACTCAAGTGTTCAAATGTAAATTGCTTAATGCAAGGTCCCTGGTTAAGCACAGCACGGATTGTGTAACGCTTATCGAGGAAAGAGACATAAAGGGACATAAAGATGGCTTTTATTACAGAAGGATGGACTGACGAAGCTTCTGGCACGGACTTATGAAAGCCACCTCACCAGGGTTTTTATGCCATACTTTAAATAGGCCTATCAGGAAAGGGGGGATTGACAGTGATCTACCATAGATCTATCAAAGCAGTATTTCAGTCTGCCTCCAACTCAGCTTGTGAGGCTTTGTCTTTTAACTCTAGCTTATCCCACCATAATACCTTTAAAGGTATCTTATTGTATAGACCACCGGGAGCTAGGAACCCCTTTGCAGCATCAATTGGAAATTTACTGGAAGAGGGCCTTTGCACTGACACCTATACTATTATGGGATACTTTAACTACTATCTGGAGGCTCCTTCTAAACCAGATACAGCGACTCTGATAGACATGATGAACAGCGCTGACATTAGGCGGCTTTTAATTGGTCTGACTCATGTGGCAGGACATACCCTGGATAGTATCTTTTCTAACCACCTTTGTCGTCTGTCCACTGGTTTACTACCTCTCGTGTGGCCTGACCACATGAGCGAGAAACATCTGAAAGGACAGATAGAAATCAGAGCCTGGACTAAATTTGAGGGGACCGTTCAACAGGATCTCCTTAGTACCACAGCGGCCCAAATGCCTTCGAGAGTTGAGGAGGCTACCACTGCATATACAAAATGGGTGGAGCAAGCCTGTTGTAAAGTAGCCCCAGTAAAAACTCTCTTCCCCAAAAGATTCCAACCCTCCGCTCCATGATTTACGGAAGAATTGAGAAATCAAAAACTCACATGCAAGCGCCTTGAGCCCAGCTGGAGAAAAGGCTACAAAAAACAGAGAAAAAGCTATATAAAAACAGCCTCCAGAGTTATAAACAACTCCTTTTTTCCACTAAACAAACGTTCTACACAACCCGAATTGATTAAGCGAAATACTAGTTGAAAGAGCTGTTTAAAACGGTGTCAATCCTGGCCTCTCTTGGCCTTGCTAAAGTTCAGTCGAGTCAAGCACTATGTGAAGATATCGCTAAGTTCTTTTTGAATAAAGTGGAGACGATCTTCTCGGCCTGTAGCAACCCAAGCGTAGCCGGGACAGATACGGTAAGAGAGGAACTTAAGTCTACAGAGGTTCCCTCCATACCTTTGACAAGTTTGTGCCATTGTCCTCTCATGACATTCTTAGGCTCCTTATGGCAGCAAAATCGAGGTCGCCCTATGATCCATGCCCGGTCGCTGTGGTCAAATGGCCCTGGGTCCAGTTGCTCTATTACTGTCATCTAGCTATAATTTCATGTTTGAAACTGGGCAGTTCCCTAAACTCTGGAAGGATGCCTCAATTCTGCCCCTTGAAAAGAAGCCTAGCCTGGACCCTAGAATCCAAATACCTTTCACCCAATTTGACATCTTCCGCTTCCAGCAAAACTGATTGAAAAAACCATGAATCGACAACTTTAGTGCCTTTTAGGTGAACACAAGCATTGGATTCTACCCAATGTGGCTTTAGAGAATGACATAGTACTGAGTCAGCTCTCATCAAGGCCAGAGAGGAGATTAGGGAAGCCATGGATCGGGGTGGCAAGGCAGCTTTGATCCTACTGGATTTGTCCACGGCCTTTGATACGGTCCATCACGTCTAAAGGCATGTGGGACCCAGGCTAAAGCATGGGATCTTGTAAAATCCTTCTTAACAGAAAGAGTACAAATTGTATCTCTGGGTAAATACCAGTATAAACCTTTTGCACTGCCCTGTGGCGTTCCGCAAGGGTCCTCACTGAGCCCTACACTTTTTAACGTGTATGTCTCATCATTGGCCCCTCTTATTAGTGCTTTTGGGTTTGGTCTCACCTCATACGCAGATGACACTCAAATCGTGGTATCTCTGATACCAGGTCAGGAGGTGGGATTGAACAAATGCTTCCAAGACTGTTTGGAATCAGTTGGGAGTTGGATGTCCGAAAATTGCCTAAAACTTAATTCAGGCAAAACTGAAGTCATACTGTTTGGGAATGATACCAACTTTCGGATCCCAAGTTGGTGGCCGGACTCTATGGGCACTCTCCCTATGCCTTCAAAAAAAGTTAAAAACTGAAGAGTAATAGTGGATGAGAGACTTACCTTTGGTGACCAAGTAAATGCAGTGGCATCGACAACAGCGTATGTTCTTAGAACAGTCAAGAAAATATTGCCATTTTTACCACCCGTTAGCCGGCAAACAGTGGTCACAGCACTGGTCATGTCAAGGCTTGATTATTGCAACAGTCTCTATTTAAACATTCAATAAAGACTCATGAATAAACTACAGCTGCTGCATAATGCAGCCGCTAGATTACTCACTGGTACGTCCAAGTTCTCTGAAGAAATAAAAAAAATTACACTGGCTCCCAGTGAGGAATCAAGTGCGTTTCAAATCCCTCTTCACGATTTTAAAGGTCTTCAAGGCATAGGACCCAAACAGTTTAAAACATCAGTTTCAATGATATACACCAAAAATAACTTCGCTCGCTGGGAGCCAAGTTATTCACGGTGCCATCCACAAAAAATGTATTGTGGGGTGGTCGGAGTTTTGCTTTCTGTGCGGCAAAAGTCTGGAATGACCTTCCTTTTCACCTGAGAAATGCAACTGATCTTTTGGCATTCAGCAAGGGGCTAGAAACCTGGCTTTTTGATAAGTAAAACTCCTTTCTTTTGTCTTTGCTTAAAGGAGAAGTGACTAGCGCCAGGACATCCTCGGGTAACCGCTGCACTCTAAAAATATCTATAACATAACATAGCAAATATCTATAACATATCAGAATGGAGAAATGCATTTTGCACCTACAGCAAAAATACTGACTGTATTTCAGACTGCTGTTGTGAAGGAAAGACCAAGACTTAGAGGCTGTTACAAAGGCCAGCGTTCCAAACACGAAATCCTTACATCTGAAGTAGATATAGTGGACCACTTCCTCAACAGCTGCTGACGTAGACTATGTCTTTGACTCAACGCTACAAACACAAGCATGCCTATAATATGAACAAAAATACCCTGTGCCCAGTGAAGCTATCCATATAGAACAGTATGAGTTCATTGTCTACATTGATGGTTCTGCCCAGCCCGCAGCAGGATCTCAACATCAATGCTCTGCCACTTGTGCAGTTGTAAGGGGGAAAATTAGGGATGGGGTTTTCCAGCCTCTCAAAACATTTACACAGTCATTAGGTGATTGCATTGCACAGTTAGATGAAATGAAAGCTCTAATTCTGGCAATAGAAAATATGGATCCTGAATTCCCCACACTGATAGTATGCTATTCGTATTATTGTGTCCAGTCTTACAATGAGTACCTGTATTATTGGAGCCAGAATGGGTTCAGAGACTCTAAAGACTATTCTTTCAATGGCTGCTCATGAGGGGTTAGCTTCTGCCCATGCTGGCGTGGTGACTATAGTTTCACTACTACAGCAACGCTATTGGTGGCCAGGTCTATACAAACAGACTAAACAATATGGGGCAGATTTACAAGCCCCGTACGCCACATTTGCGCTGTCGTTGCGTCACTTTTGTGACGCAGCGGCGGCGCAAAGCCAGCGCCATGCTGCGGGGTATTTATAACGTGACGCATCTAGGGAGATGCGTCACATTGTAAAGCCCTGCACCACATGTGGGCGTTCCGGCGCAGGGGGGGGCATTTCAGCGCAGGAACGTCTCCTAAAAGTGGCTGAGTGAAATCTACAAGATTTCACTCAGTCACTTTTATGGACATGCTGCGTCAAAACTCTGCGCCTGCTTGAAGCAGGCGTAAGGATTGACGCAGCATGTTAGGCATGGGGGCACCCTGAGCCTTGCTGGAGCTGCGTCGCGCTTGCGTCGCGACTCCAGCAATGAGTCATCTTAACAAGAGCAGATGCGTCACACATCTGTCTATTCTTGCCCCATGGTGCGCCGCATTGTAAATGCGGTGCATCCATGGTGGCGCAAGAGGTGTCTGCCGTGATGCAAAATAACTGGCGCATCCGTGCTGATATGCAGGGATGCACCAGTTATTGTAAATCTGCCCCTATGTCCTTAGATGTGACATTTGCCAACACATATAAGTTTCCACTGAAGCACACCCATCGCAGACACGTCTCTTGATCTCTAACAAGCCTCTGACTGGTGTATCTCTGGACCACTGCGGGCCGTTAAACAGTGACAGATCCTTTTTTATGCATCCTGTTTGCAGTGGTTTCATTTTTTTGTGTCCTCATATCACCAGTGTTTTGCAAAGTCAAACCTGGTACCCGACCTGTTCCGCCTCAGGCTATTTGCAATTAAACATCTAGGCCTGCGATCCAGTCCATCCAGTTACCTGGTTACTGGTATGACGTAGGCGTAATCAGAGGACGTCTCCATTAAGTTCTTACTGTTCCGTACCAACTCAAATAATCATCCCAGATCATACTGCGAGGGCCACCCTCAACACCAGTGTCCATTTTGCAAATAGTTTTAACCGCCTGGAGCCAGTCAAAACCCCGAGGAGGGAGGGGGTCTGTCCATCTCTTACAGATCTCTCTTCTGGCAAGGAGCATCATATAACAAAGAAGATCCCTCCTATTCACAGAGAGAGGCTGAACAGGCAGATCCTCCAGTGCCATTAGTATCAGCATTAAACTCATTGTTATATTGACCTGAAGAATATCATTAACTACTTTCTCAATGGTATGCCAATACTCCTGTAATTTTGGGCACTCAAAAAACATATGTAAAGCTTTGGCATGTAGCATACTGCATCTATAAAATCTTGGAGTTGAAGCTGATTCAAACTTTGCACATTTCAGAGGGGTCCAGTACAACCTGTTAATTGCGAAGAAATGGTTCCTTTTCAGGTTAGCTGGTTTAACCACCTTATAAAGTAGTTTTAATGAAAGTTGCCAAGTTTTCTGTGGCTCCTTCATCTGAATTGCTCCCTCCCAGTTCTCATACGGGGCTTTTAGCTTCTTTTCTTCAGTGAGCAACAAAGTCCAATACCAATCGGCGACTTCCTTTCTTCTAGGGGCCTCATTCTGTAATGTTGATTCGATTTCCCACGCTCCACCTATCTTCTGTCTATTAGCCTCCACCCAGGATAGTAGATGCAGGTACTTGAATCTTGAGAGGGAATCGCACGTTTTTCCCACCAGTACTTCCCATAGCACCACCACCTGCATCGTCAGGAGATCCCCCCACTTTTCAATTCCCGCCCTCCTTAGTGGGAGATTTAGCCGATCTTGCAGGCACTCTGGTGTACCTGGTGAATCACAGATTGGTGAAAAATCTGAGAAATAGCCCATTCCAAGTATTTTCCTTACCCCCAGCCAAAGAGTAAGTGCTGCCTTCAACGTCTTCAGTCTAACTTTTTTAAAGAATTTCCTTGCCCCGAACTTATAAAGAAAACCTTTAGAGCCCCACTCCTTTACCATTTCTTCCAACAGGCCGCCCCATCCCAAGGCTCCTGGTTTGCCTAAGAGGATTCTGCAGTTTTTTTACTGGAAAGCCATACAATATATTCTTAGATCAGGGAGAGCCAAGCCGACCTTCTCCAACTTACACCTCAGTTTCTTCCTGGCGAGCCTGGCTCCCTCATATGCCCGAACAAAACTAACTAATTTCCCCTGTACCATATCAATCACAGCTTTAGGGAACATAAGTGGGATGATGCAATTGAAAAGGTATGTTAATTTAGGCAAAATCACCATTTTGATTAAATGCACTCTCCCATACAGAGTCAGGGGGAGATTCTTCCACCTGGCAAGTGATTTGTCGATTTCTTTTGCTACCCTCTCCAAATTAAGCTGGGGGAATCCCTCTAATGAGTTGATGATACTAATTCCAAGATATCTAAGCTCACTCTGAACATTTCCCTTCCAATCTAGGACGTTCCAACACAGAATCGTTCAGTAGGTGATGTAGAGTCACTAATTGATAAAATAAAAATAAGCCAGAATTGATTAAGTGACAAGCAGCTGATTAATGCAATTTGCTGTGTGTTAAGTGTGAAAGTATGCTCTCTCCCTATTTTAGTGCTTATTGTTGTTCCCCCAAATGGTTTGTCCATTAGGCATTTTCATGCCTTAAAAGGAAGGAAGGGTTCCCCAGGGTAGGATTAGTGGGGTGGGGTGGTGGAGGGGGGCAGGTGCACGGGTGGGGAGTTATGAGTTAAAAAAACAAAAAATTCCTCAATATCACTCAATCAGGAGAGTTTTTTTTAGCCAGTGAAGAACCAGGAGGTGGAAATTAGAGGGGAAGTAGGACGGCCAACATTGATATACTCACATGGAATGTGAATAGCCTTATTTCAAGATCTAGACAGAGGGTAGTGCTGAGATACCTGGAGGAAAGCCAGGCGCAAATAATGGTGCTACAGGAGACACATCTGTTAGCAAGCGAGAGTTAGGAACTATTTAGCAGGTATGGCTAGGTCCAGAATTTTGTAGTCTCCGACCAAGCACAATGTTGTAAGTTAGTCGCAATCTTAATTAGACGGGGCAGAGGGATTGAGCTTAAGTTTTCAAGGACGGATAGCTCTGGCAGAAGGGTCTTAGCAGGTATGAAATGGGCAGATTGTGAATTTATATGTGTTGGTTTCTACGGCCCCAATGAGGACGATCCACAGCACATTGTAGATTTGGAGCTAGGATTAGTTGACATATCAGCCTCAGTGATTGTGGGGGGGATTTTAATACTCTATTAGATCCCCTACTGGATAGATCAACACAAAGGGATAGCGCCCCAGTGCCTAGAACGAGACATGCCCTGAAAAGCTTGATGCAGGATTTAGGGTTAGTGAACGCTTGGAGGCATCTGAGAGGGAAGTCGAGAGGCTATACCTATCACAGCAAAAAATACCACCACTATTCTAGATTAGACTACTTCTTAGTTGAAAGATGCTTAGCGCCCAACATTAAAAAGATCCTACAACATCCAGTTCATACATCAGATCACTCAGCAGTCACCATGACACTACAGGCCCCAGGAGTACAGCCCAATAGTAGGTGGACACTAAAACATGCTCTTCTCTTAGATGAGGGGTTGGTACTCGCTCTAAAAAAGGCCATATCTGAATATTTTTTCATCAATAAGTAGAACCGCCTACCCTGGAATAGTGTGCGATGCTTTTTAAGCATATACACAGTTTTTGTCTTTAAATCTCGGATATGTTAAAGGGAGAGAAAAGAGGGCTGAATACCAAGGTATGGAAAGAGAAGTGGGCAACCTCGAGGCTGCCTTACAATCTGTAAGTGAGTGGGAAGAAATGGAGGGGATGGCAAGAAGACTAGAAGAAGCCCAATTAAATTATAAGATTAAATTGGACTAAAAATGTAAGGCAAGTTAACAGGCAGCGGATATGAGGGAATTCGAATACGGGGAGAAAGCAGGGGTGTTATTAACTTAGAAGGCCAGGGTTGAAAGGACCAGGAATATGATTAATGCGCTGAGGGGACCCTCCAGGGAACTGTTCGAAAATTGGGAAGGAATGCAGAATCATGTAGTCGCACTCTTTAACCAGCCTCACGTCGAAGATACCACTTCCAAGCCCCGACGGCTTAAAGACTGGTTGGTCACAATCGGTCTCCTTGTATTGACTAGAGAAGGGGAAGAGAGTATGGAAGCTCAAATCACCCAGGAAGAGATTAGGGGGGCTATTAAGAGAAGTAAGAATGGAAATGCCGCAGGCTTGGATACCATCCCCTCAAAAGTCTATAAATTATTAATAGAGGAAGTTCTGCCAGTTTGGGAGAACCTGTTTAATCTGGTCTATATGGGGAAGATGTGGGTTCCACAATCATGGAAAGAAGCCACCATAGTTTTGATCCGAAAACCAGCCAAAGACCCCGGGAAGGCAGAGTCATATAGCCCAATTTCCCTGCTGAATGCTGACTATAAGATCTTAGTCAGCATTTTGGCGGGGAGGTTGGCTAAATTGGCTCCCCAACTCATACAGCCCAATCAAAATGATTTATTCCTGGGAGGCAGATCCATTAACTGACCCAGCAATTAATTGGTAGTATAGACTTGGCTACATCAAGGTCGGCACCCCTGGCGGTAGTTACATTGGATGATGTTAGGGCTTTCGATTTGTTGGGCCTACCTATGGAAAGTTCTGGCGGCTATGTGGTTCGGTCCATGCTTTACAACAATACTGAAAGCCTTATATGAACATACAACAGCTAGGATTCTTCTGAATGGCTCTCTTACTAAAAGCTTCCCGATTTTTTGGGGAACGCGGCAGGGTTGCCTCATTTCACCATTATTGTTCGATATATACATCAAACTGTTCGCCCAGATGTTGTGTCTGGATGATCAGGTTATTGCTTTTAGTTCAGGCACCTATAAAAAGAAAATCGCATTATATGAGGATGATCTTGTAATAAATACGGCAGATCCGGTTTTAACTATTCCCTGAGTGGAAGTTTTAGCTAAAGAGTTTAGGGAACTATACGGTTATTTGGTAAACAATGCGAAAACCTGGATACTGTGTTGGCAGTTGTTTCATGTTCTAGATTCCTATGGGTGTGGCCACAACAATAGACAGAAGCTCGAATTGTTATAAAAGATCTGTAAGTCTTCAATGGGACAGAAGCAGTAGCTGCATTCCACTCAGACCAGGGACCAGCGTTTGCCTCTAAGGCTTACCAGGATACCATGAGTACCTTGGGTGTGGCTGTGTACTATTCCTGCCCCTATCATCCTGAGGGAAACTCAATTGTGGAGCGGAACAACCGTGACTTAAAGTAATCTTTAACAGCTAGAGAATAAGGTTCAGGTTGTAGCTGGTTCCATCACCAATATGGGGTCCAGGGAGCATTAAATAATCTGCCTAGAAGATCCTTCGGTGGTCAGACTCCCTATGAGGTCCTGTTTGGCATCCAGATGTGGGATTCAGACCTAGATACTCCTAGAACCGTGGTGGCGGAAACACCTTTTCACATCAATGAACGTTTGGCTGTCTTACAGGCAATCACAGACTTAGTAGATAACCGTTCTAATGAATAAGAAAAAGTTCTGCCATTGGATCAGTGAAGGTGAATCCAGCAAAGTGGACAAGAAGGTATTTTGGCAATCCTACAGAGCCCTGGTGTCAGTCCTGGCAACTGAAGATACCAGAATAGTACTTTTACCACCCCTTGCTGGTTGTAAACACAAGAGATTCATATCCACAGATCTAATCAAACCACACCAAGTGGCCAGTCCCACACATTAGGTCACAAGGGCACCTAGGTAGTTACCTTCCTCCTCTCACTACCATACAGGAAATCAATTTACAAGCATTACCCAATACCAAAGTTTCTGACCACAGGCACGGGATATCTGACACTGAGGGTTTGCTACTTCCAGTTACATCTAATAACACCATAAACACGTCATATGTGAACTCACACACACTGTACATGCTGTACATGCTAACAACAAAGTTGTTTATTATGATCCACCTTTGGCAATTTCTTGTTAGGTCTTAGAAAGCTGCATCAAAGACACTTTTTGTATGCTATAAACAATTAACTTTGGAAGGTTTTCCAGCAGGAAGCTGATACGTGAAATTGACAGTTATTAAAGAAAAAACTTTAGCAGTAGTTGATAACGGCATGAATACATTATCAACGAGGATTAATTCTATCAATAAAATAGTGTTATCAGAAATTTACATTATACAAAGTGGCATGTCTCTCTTACAGCACGGGCAAAGTCAGCTTATATCCATCATGCTATTAAGCTGGACATTGCAGACTCTGAAGAGTGGTTGCATGCCTTAGAAGTTCTTGAACGCCACAGATTTATTTTTGCCATATATGCTAGCAAAAAATTATGGTGAAGAAAGATTTGATTTACACAATATGAGAACACATAGAGAAGTTACCCTTTACAGTAGTAGATACACCATCAGTCGATTGGGTTATACACTGATTTATCTCACTGCCAATTTCAACATTTCACTTCAGGTCCAGTTTAAAACACTTTCTAGTATGCAGATACGAAGAGTTAGGGGAGAGATTGGTGCATGAGACATGCACCTTTCGGTTACAGACTCCAAAACTTAATTCGGCCATTCTTTAGTTTGCAGGGAGGTCACACTTCACAAAGCTTGCAATGCTTTAATGGCAAACTTAGCTTGTTATCCGAAGGGTGCCCCAGCTGCCATGATTCGTCCGGCATTCAGATTACTTTCTAATGGAAGTTGTTTGATGCTGAATGACCAAGTTTGCTGTGGGATGAGCCTGGGAGTACCCGAAGTGGTATCGGTTTCCAGAGTTGTGACCTATTGTGCAAATGTACTTTTTCCACCTGCTCATACAGTTAAAGGAGTAAACGTTTGGCCTTCAGTTTTTATTTTTAATGTGAACTTTGATAGTCTGAGCAGACTAAAAGCCTTATTGTTTCAGAAGGAAGTTTCTTTAACATCTGGAAAAGAGACGTTTGATCTCCAAGTTGCAAGGTCTTTTTCTTAAATACAATCTCTACAACACACTCACCTCCCTTAACATTTTGGAGAACTTCTGCACCAAAGTGATTAGGTCTGGGTTTGTTAGCACTTTCCAGATTGTCGTCAGAGTGATTCCATCTTTTATACACTCCCTGGTTTCCAGCGTCTTTGGAGGCATACCGCTTATACTATTTCTCATTGTCGGGATTCTGGTCCTAATTTTGCTGCTCCGCAATGGGTGTTCCACCACGCGGCCAAAGTGGAATGGCACTTCCGCAAGTGCTGCTGTGTCGTGAATGCATGATACAGTATTTTGGCATGCTCTTACTTCAGGAACTGAATGACTGGTCCTTGTCCTTTCAACCTGTTTGATTATATTGCATAGAGCCAGTGTTCCGTTGTCTAGTGTGCACTTTTAGTGTGCCTTAGATAGATGCCTTGGAATGCAATCAGTATAATCTATGGATGTGAATCTGCAGTTGGGTCCTTTAAGAATCCATTTTCGGACAGCACTCCCAGACATGACGCATGTGCCGGACTCATCTCCCTTGGAGGACCGGCTGTTATCGGAGCCATCCCAGACAAAGCCATTTCTTTCACATATCGTAAATTGTGCAACAATCTACCAGACCCTTTCCACACTCTCAGAAACCACTGGCAGGCAGACTTGGGGCAGCTAGATGACGAAGAGTGGCAGGCTGCATTGATGTCCCAGAGAGAGGCAGCCATAAATTATCGTTTTAGACTGCTTCAACTAAATGTTTTACACAGAACGTACTTCACCGGAGTAACCCTAGCGAAAATAGGAAAAAGGCAAGATGCATTTTATTTACGTGGCTGTAACCACGAGGCAACATTTTATCATATTCTATGAGACTACCCCCGAATATGACCCCTGTGGGAGAGGGCCACCAGGAATATGCAAGATGCACTAGGGAAACAAATCACCCTAACACCGCTAATGGGAATTCTCAATATTTGGGAGGCCACTGACCTCACAGAAATAGAGCAACAAGTGGCCACCCTGGGATACACTGTGGTGAAAAGGGCCATTGCTATGAAATGGGGGGCAGCAGATCGACCACTGACCATAGGCTGGGTGGCAGAAATGGACAAGTGCATAATTGCTGAAAAAGATGTATACAAATCCGGGGCTATCCTAAAAAATGGGACAAAAAGTGGGGTGGGTGGAATGCATACAGAGGAGAATTATGTATTTAACCGACGGTGGAAATGGAAATGTCAGAAAGGAGGGACTGCAGACATGTACTGATGGACTAAAACACTGTGCACGATAAATGTTGATATGTGATTGTCTTCTTGTAACGGAATATGTGCAAATACAATTAAGACTTTGACAAGTCAAAAATCAATAAAAATGTTAAAATAAAAAAATATAAATAATAATAAATAAAAAAAAGAATCAATTTTCGGAGTTGTCCTATGTGATTGCCATTGATGCAAAATGGATATTATGAGCCTTCCCTGGATGCTTTGGCTTCTGGATATTTAGATCCTGGCTTGCCCTCTGCGGCTACACTACTGGCTGACACACCATCAGTGTCTGCTGATTGGGTGGGACACAACCACGTTTGCTCTTTGGAACTTGTGATCGGGGCCCCAACTGAAACATCGTCTGCAGAAGCTGGATCTATCATGGTTCCTAATGACTCTCAGAACATGCAAAACATTTCTGACGTCTTGAGACTTTTAATTTGGCATCTTTTAATAAAAAGCATTTTTTCTACTGGAGCTCTTCAGAGAGGTATAGCTTTGTTCAGACACAAGGGAGCACCCAGTATAAGTCAAAAAATACCCTTTCAGACATAGAGTGACGAATAAATTATGCAAAAAGAAGCAGCGAACTCTGGGTAGTTCTTAAGTTTAGGTGGAAAGCAGCTCCTGTATAGAGCACTCTCAACACCAGCGACACTCTAGATCTGCTCACCTCAAATGTCTGCTTTTCTATCAAAGTGATCACCTCGCTATCCCTGCAATTAAAGGAGTGAAAGAATAAAATCATTATTGCATAAAACTACAGGAGTGCGTCCCATTTTTCCTTCTGGCTGGAAGGATTGTGCAAAAATATTGAGCGGCGTGGTTCTGCCGCAAGGTACCGCACCCGTATTGAGCGCTGCATATCCCGGTGCAAGGGAACCGTTGTGCAGAAATAAATATATATATATATATATATATATATATATATATATATATATATATATATGGGATCAAGGCTCAAGCGAGCCGAAACGCGTAATGGCGAATGGTGAGGGGCAATAAACTATCCATTCTGCACCGATTTTAGATCTGCGTCCGTCTTTGGAGAAAATCCTGTAGCGCACGGAAGAGTTTGATATATATATATAAATATATATATATATATATATATATATATATATATATATATATATATTTATATATATATATATTACCTACTGGCAGTTATAGTTAGGACCTATTTTCCATAAGAAATCCGCAACATTCTATTCCCAATAAGTCTGGCGCCGGTTGACGAGTCCTCGCGAAATTTTCCAAACTTTTGGCCAGCTCCGCTCCGCTCCGCTCCTACCCTGAAAGTTTTGCGGTGATCCGTTCAAGCGGGGGCCGAGAAAAAAGGGGGGTCCCAAAACGCGTTTTCCCCATGCAATTTCCCAGAGGATCTGTTGTCGCAGCTACAGCTTGAACCGCTGAACGGAATGACACCAAATTTGGCAAAGAGGTAGTCCCCAGTTCGGACTCGTGCCTTTTGCATATATGGTGTGAATCCGTTCAGTAGTTCCTGAGAAAATTAGAGTTAAAAGTACATATATATCTATGGCCTCAGAGGATCCGCGCACCCTACCCGCACCGTAAGCGCACCCTCCACGAACCGAGCGCGCACCCTCCCGATCACGCGCTGAATGCTAATTGGCTGTCGAGTGTCTCTCTACATTCGAAATCAGGAACTGTTGGCGGCCATTTTCTGCCTCGGTAGAAGAGAGGCTGAAGAAGCAAGGGGAAAAGTGTGTAAAACATACAAAGGGGGCAGAGTGGAAATACTCTAACCCTCTAGAGGTGCTTAGGGGGTCCCAGAAGGACCCCATGGGGACCCTTTTAAAAAAAAAAAAAAAACGGCGATATGCGCGCACGGTGCGCGCATCCTATCGCGTTGGATGCACGGATCCTCTCGCGGTGGGTTCGCGGATCCAAGGGAAAAAAAATGAAATTGTTGGGAGATAAAGATTAACCTTAAGTGTTTTGTTCTTGAGTGGCTCTAAAAAGAGCCGTTTTGTTCATTCAGAGTTTTTGGTACTTATAAGTAAGTACCTAAACAGAGTCTACAGTTGTTGAGGAAGACTCTGTTTCCTTCATCAGTAAAGTGTACTCCATCTCTCCTATACATCTCTTGCATATGAAAGCACAGATTGTTATTGTAAATGGACACCATTCTGTAGTCTCGGAGAAAAGCAGAAACAGATTTATTCACATGTTTCCTAGCTTTCTCAATCTGTGGACAAAAATGATAGGACCAGTTCCATTTCTGCCTTTGGCATATGTTAGAATACACAGGCAGTTTTAGGGAAAAGTGAAATCAGTTCTGCAAAGGTGTCTTTCATAAGCATTTCCAGACCTACCCCAGTCAAAGTGCCTAGGTCATTGCCACCACAGTGCACTATTATGAGGTCAGGGTGTTGGATTTGCATGAAGGATTTCACCAATGGCATCAATTGGTGCCACTTTAACCCTCTCTGTCCAATCCATGTAATGTCTACATTTGGCAAACCTAGGTCTTTGTGAATGCCTTTGTTTTCTGCATAACTTTGGCTCCAGAAAATGTAGCTGTGTCCCACTATCCACACTCTAAGCAACTTGTAAGGAAGTCTGGATGCACTCAGATGGTCTCTCTAAATGAAATGGCAGTTTGGAAAGTAAGATGTTTCTAAAATGGTGGCTAAGATGCAATTTTGAAAAAAGACAAGAAATCATTGGTTGTTTGACAATCTTCTACACTGAAAGGTAGGGTGCATATTTCTGTTTTTTAAATGCATTATTCTTATTGATTAACAAAAACTGATTGTAAGGAACATTATATATGATAAGCTGATATGTTGAGAAGTCAAGCACACTTGCTGTCTTGATTAGCAACATTGTGTGTGCTGAACTTCTGACCTGTGTCCTCAGTACAGTGTTCCATGACCTGTTTCTATGGTAACGGGCAGAAGGCAGATTGGGGGAAGGGTTGAAGTTTATGTCATTTGAAAAGGGTTGAAATATTTAACCAATAGAAATGTGTGTTTGCTTTTGAATTTATGTGGGAAGGAGTGTGATTTGATGTTTACATGTATATGTGTGGAAAAAGAGAGGGAAACTTTGCCATTCTTTGGTTCTGCTGACAGGTGCACAGTGCTGAGATTCTGTATAAGAAAATCTGGTGTGTGACTGATATCTGGGGTGTGACTGATATACTTCTTAATCTACAAAACAACTTGAAAGGTGAGGTATTTAATTGTGAGGGGATGTATGTACACTATTTTGATTTTAATCAGACTAATGTATTTCTTCTGCTAAAGTGTAGGGAGTACTTTTTTCTCTACAATCTTATTGACAGTGTGTGTGCATGTAGAAACCATTCTGTTATAAGCATTTGTGTTTTTCATGTGTTTGCAGACAGATAACTGTGCTGTTTTTAGAAACCAGACATTGTTTATGAATTTGTGAAAGGAGTTATGTTATGTTTCTATACCAAAATGTAGTACTTCTTCCAGATGAAGAAATGTGTTTTGGTATAGTGCAAGGGATAGTGTTGTTTGTCTAGAATCACACTGTGAGTCTGTGTGTATTTGTGAACCACTGTGAGAGAAGCGTTTTTGCTTATGCATTGATTAAATGAGTCAGGCATTGACACTAAAGTGCAGTTGTGAAATATGTAGATTGTGTAGAGTTCCCTGACCTCTTCCACTGTAGTGAATGAGTTTTGGTAAACTCCTAGGGATAGTGGTGCTTGTCTAGAATCACACTGTGAGTCTGTGTGCATTTGGGAACCACTGTGAGAGAACTGTTTGGTAACATTGTGTATTTGCTGACAGATAAATGTTTTAAAACCTGTCATGTTGTCAAGTTTTAGTAGTATTAGAAGACAGTTATGGCTTATGCTTTCATTAAATGAGTTAGGTATTGACAGTAAAGTGTAGTCGTGAAATATGTAGATTGTGTGCATTTCCTTTACCACTTTCAGTGTAGTGAATGAGTTTTGGTATATTCCTAGGGATAGTGTTGCTTGTCTAGAATCACACTGTGAGTCTGTGTGCATTTGTGAACCACTGTGAGAGAAGCGTTTGGTAACATTGTCTATTTGCTGACAGATAAGTGTTTTAAAACATGTCATGTTGTGAAGTTTTAGTAGCATTAGAAGCCAGTCTTTGCTTATGCATTGATTAAATGAGTCAGGCATTGACACTAAAGTGCAGTTGTGAAATATGTAGATTGTGTGCAGTACCTTTACCACTTTCACGGTAGTGAATAAGTTTTGCTAAACTCCTAGGGATAGTGGTGCTTGTCTAGAATCACACTGTGAGTATGTGTGCATTTGGGAACCACTGTGAGAGAACTGTTTGGTAACATCGTGTATTTGCTGACAGATAACTGTTTTAAAACCTGTCATGTTGTCAAGTTTTAGTAGCATTAGAATACAGTTATGGCTTATGCTTTCATTAAATGAGTTAGGTATTGACAGTAAAGTGTAGTTGTGAAATATGTGGATTGTGTGCATTTCCTTTACCACTTTCAGTGTAGTGAATGAGTTTTGGTGTATTCCTAGGGATAGTGTTGCTTGTCTACAATCACACTGTGAGTCTGTGTGAATTTGTGAACCACTGTGAGAGAAGCGTTTGGTAACATCGTCTATTTGCTGACAGATACGTTTTTTAAAACATGTCATGTTGCGAAGTTTTAGTAGCATTAGAAGCCAGTCTTTGCTTATGCATTGATTAAATGAGTCAGGCATTGACACTAAAGTGCAGTACTTATATATGTAGATTGTGTGCAGTACCTTTACTACTTTCACTGTAGTGAATGAGTTTTGGTAAACTGCTAGGGATAGTGGTGCTTGTCTAGAATCACACTGTGAGTCTGTGGGCATTTGGGAACCACTGTGAGAGAACTGTTTGGTAACATTGTGTATTTCCTGACAGATAAATGTTTTAAAACCTGTCATGTTGTCAAGTTTTAGTAGTATTAGAAGACAGTTATGGCTTATGCTTTCATTAAATGAGTTAGGTATTGACAGTAAAGTGTAGTCGTGAAATATGTAGATTGTGTGCATTTCCTTTACCACTTTCAGTGTAGTGAATGAGTTTTGGTATATTCCTAGGGATAGTGTTGCTTGTCTAGAATCACACTGTGAGTCTGTGTGCATTTGTGAACCACTGTGAGAGAACTGTTTGGTAACATCGTGTATTTGCTGACAGATAAATGTTTTAAAACCTGTCATGTTGTCAAGTTTTAGTAGCATTAGAAGACAGTTATGGCTTATGCTTTCATTAAATGAGTTAGGTATTGACAGTAAAGTGTAGTTGTGAAATATGTAGAGTGTGGGCCTTTCCTTTACCACTTTTAGTGTAGTGAATGAGTTTTGGTATATTCCTAGGGATAGTGGTGCTTGTCTAGAATCACACTGTGAGTCTGTGTGCATTTGTGAACCACTGTGAGAGAAGCGTTTGGTAACATCGTCTATTTGCTGACAGATAAGTGTTTTAAAACATGTCATGTTGTGAAGTTTTAGTAGCATTAGAGGCCAGTCTTTGCTTATGCATTGATTAAATGAGTCAGGCATTGACACTAAAGTGCAGTTGTGAAATATGTAGATTGTGTGCAGTACCTTTACCGCTTTCACTGTAGTGACTAAGTTTTGGTAAACTCCTAGGGCTAGTGGTGCTTGTCTAGAATCACACTGTGAGTCTGTGTGCATTTGTGAACCACTGTGAGAGAAGCGTTTGGTAACATCGTCTATTTGCTGACAGATAAGTGTTTTAAAACATGTAATGTTGTGAAGTTTTACTAGCATTAGAAGCCAGTCTTTGCTTATGCATTGATTAAATGAGTCAGGCATTGACACTAAATTACAGTTGTGAAATATGTAGATTGTGTGCAGTACCTTTACCACTTTCACTGTAGTGAATACGTTTTGGTAAACTCCTAGGGATAGTGGTGCTTGTCTAGAATCACACTGTGAGTCTGTGTGCATTTGGGAACCACTGTGAGAGAACTGTTTGGTAACATCGTGTATTTGCTGACAGATAAATGTTTTAAAACTTGTCATGTTGTCAAGTTTTAGTAGAATTAGAAGACAGTTATGGCTTATGCTTTCATTAAATGAGTTAGGTATTGACAGTAAAGTGTAGTTGTGAAATATGTAGAGTGTGGGCCTTTCCTTTACCACTTTCAGTGTAGTGAATGAGTTTTGGTATATTCCTAGGGATAGTGGTGACAGCCGCGGCCCGTGGAGGGAGTTCCGTGGGGCGGTAAGGCGGGGCGGGGGAGGGGCAGGGTGCTGGAGTTCTAAAAACCAGAATATGGATAATTGCAGGTAAGTAAACAATTAAATAAATAACACACATTTCGTAGAGCGCTCTGCATCGTATTTTGCGATGCAGCACGCGCTACAAAAGAAAGCCAGTATTTGCTTATGCGTTGATTAAATTAGTCAGGCATTGACATTAAAGTGCAGTCGTGAAATATGTAGATTGTGTGCAGTACCTTTACCACTTCCACTGTAGTGAATGAGTTTTGGTAAACTCCTAGGGATAGTGGTGATTGTCTAGAAGCACACTGTGAGTCTGTGTGCATTTGGGAACCACTGTGAGAGAAGCATTTGGTAACATTGTGTATTTGGTGGCAGATAAGTGTTTTAAAACCTGTCATGTTGTCAAGTTTTAGTAGCATTAGAAGCCAGTGTTTGCTTATGCATTGATAAAATGAGTCATGCTTTGACACTAAAGTGCAGTACCGTGTAGTATTGTCTTCACTGCACCAGAACTGAAAATTAAATTTTTTTACCCAGGCACTGTCCTAGAAGTAGTTTGATGATTTAGTCAGTTTCTAAGTAGTTATGTTGTGAACCATTCATTACCAAATAGACTGCTTCAAATGTCGATGCAGTATGCATGTAGTTCTCTAACCACCTATACAGTTGTTTTTTACACCTTCTATTCCCTAGTCAGTATCCATACACTTCCAGGAAACACCCTGTCACTCCCTTTGCAATCTTCTAGTGACCCATTCAGCACCATGTAGTAATCCATTCACTGTGCCACAACCCAAACACTTATAAATTCACCAAGACACTCTCTTTCTAGTACTCTAATGATTCAGTCACTGTCTAAGTATTCATGCACTGAGCCAGGCCTTAGCACATGGACTGCTTCAAACCCCTATGCACTATGCATGCAGTTTTCTAACCACCTAGAGACTTGCCTTTTTACACTTTCAATTCCCTAGTCAGTATCCATATAGTCCAGCAAACATCCTGTCACTCCCTTTGCACTCTTCTAGTGACCCAATCAGTACCAAGTACTAATCCATTCCCTGTGCGAAAAGCCTACCACTTATAAATTCATCCAGGTAGTCTCCTTGCTGTAGTCTAATCATTCAGTCAGTACCCAAGTACTCATGCAGTGAGCTAGGCCTCAGTACATGGACTGCTTTAAATGCCTATCCAGTATGCATTCAGTTCTCTTATCAGCTACACAGTTGTTTTTCGCACCTTCAATTCCTCAATTAGTATTCATACACTTCTAGAAAACACCCTGTTACTCACCCATTGTGTATCGTTTTAGTACTGTAATCATTCAGTCAGTCAGCATGTAGTCTTTTAGTGAGGTAGGCTTTAGGGCATGAACTGCTTCAAAGTAGTATGCACTATGTATGTAGTGTTTTAATCATCGTCACACTTGTGGTTCAGGGCTATAGTTTCTTAGTCAGTTTTTATATAAAATGTGTTTGTACAGTAATGGAATACTGTAAATTTGAAAGTTATTAATATACATTTATTTGTGATTCTTTTTTGCAGATACTGTTTTTCAACGTTAAAATTGAGAAATTATGCCAGAAAATAAAAGAAAAAGAAAAGAAGAGAGAAAGGAGGATTATTTGAAGAAACATCAACCACAAGTATTGAATGTGCAAGATAATGTGGCTAAAAGGAAAAAATCTTCTGGTAAGATCACAAAGCAATTTATTAAAAATGTTTGTAGGAGCAAACAGAATGTAGAGAATGCTGCAACTTCAGAAAATTCTTTAAGTAAGAAAAAAAATCAAAATAAGAGGAAAAGTAAAAAACCAAATGTTCAGTTAAAGGAGATAAAGTATGGTAAAAGAAGAGAAAATCAGTATAAGGAATTACGCAAATAAATATTTTACAAGAGAGTAGTGCATAATTTGCTGAAAGATGTGAAGAAATATAAAAAGAGAGCTTTATTTTATAAAAAGAAGAAGCATATTGAAAGCATTGTGGAAAAGGCTTTTGAAGTAAAAAGGAAACTGTTTATTTTAAGTTAAACAGAATTCGATCACTAGATAAACCAATATATGTAATGAAGGCCAAAAGTAGGAGGAAACGAGTTATTAAAAAAAAAAATGTTGTTATGTTTTTTTGGGAGAATGGAAACACAGTTCTAGTTCAGAGCCTTTTTTTAATGAAGAGAGTTATTCACTAAGTGAAAAATTATTGTATGCAGTTGACACCAGTGGTAGAGGTTATGAGGTTAGTGATGGTTGTCCAATGGAGAAAGAGAAAATGGTTGAAAGAAATGCAGAAGAAGTGATAGCTGATGAAGTTTTAGGGAGACGTGCTAAAAACCCTGTGTACACTTGGGATTGCAGTAGTGTTTGTAGTGTACGACAGGAATCTATTGAAAAATGATGTAGTTTTTTACGAGTCTATACTAAAAAAAGTGTAAAACAAAAGATTAAGCTGTTGCAAGGACTAGACCCTTGCAGAGTGAGAAAACATACTGGTTTGCAAGGTCATTCTCTGGCTTGTCTTTCTAGGAAAGTTTGTGAAAGTGTTTTTCACCATTTCAGAATGCTGGCAGTATATCATACTCAAATGCGGAAGTTAGTGAGAAGGTTGTATTATGCAAAAAGTCCAGCACTAAAGTTAAGTGAGTTGAAAAGTGCTCTTTTACGTGGGTCAGTTTCAGATGTGAAGCAGGTCTGTGAGGATATTGAGTTTTGTTACTTTGGGCCTCAGCAAGAGAGTGAAGAAACTGACACATTAGTAGAACAAAGTGTTGAAGACAATGTAGAACCTGTAATTACAGAAAAATTTGAGGATGAAATCACAAAGTTTAAGGTAATTTCAGGTGAAAGACCAAATGTTTCTTGTATTTGTTGTCGGCTAAGTCACTATAAAAATCAGACTAGGGGTGTCAATCTGCATTTAAAAAGTGAAATAGAAGATAATGATAAGTGGATGGAATTTGCAACTTATTTGTTGGTAGAGGATTGTTTTGATTTGGGATGTGAGCAGCGTATTTGCAAATATTGATATAATAAATTAGATGAGAATAAAATGCCTGCTAGAGCTGTTCATAATAATCTAGAGTTGGTTGCAATTCCTCCAGAGCGGATTGATTTAAATACGTATGAGTCTATTCTAATACAATGTGTTCACCCGTTTCAGGCTATTGTTCGTATGGACCCAAAAAAAGTAAATTACCTCCATCAGAGTTGCAAAGAGGATTGAAAGGAAGAGTTGTGTATTTACTATTAGATTTAAGGAAAAATGTTGAAACTATTGGTGTAGATCATGCAGAAAATGAGCCACTAGTCATTCTAGTTAATGATGTTCCTACTAAGAATAAGAAAATCTGGCAAGAGTTAGTGGATGTTAGAAAAGTGCAAAAGGCATCATTGTATCTGTTAACAAATAATGAGTACTATAGAAATGTGTTTGTTGGAGAAGAAGAAATAGATTTAGCAGAAGATAGTGAAACATTAAGTGGACAAATTGAAAAAGTGGACATGTCCAGATGTGAAGAGATCTATGAACATTACAGTGTACATCCACTTCATTCCAAAGAGGTGATGGGGAATACAATTGAGTTGTTTCAAATGAAAAAAGCAACAGGAAGTCCCATGAGTGTATGGGAAGAGAGCTTGGAAGCTCGATGTTTCCCGCAGTTGTTTCCAACAGGAAAAGGTGGACGATATGAAGAACGTCCTATGCAGATTCCTGCATCTGAATATCGGACAACAAGATTAGATGCAGAAGATCCAAGATTTCGACAATGTATCCCTTATATGTTTCATCTTCTGTTTGAAAGTGACTTGTCTGGACTTTCATAGGCAGTAAATCACATTTTAAAAACTGGAATGCATCTTCAAAATGTAACTGCAAAGGATTTTACGGATAAAGTGCATCAGAGAGATGATCATTTAGAATCTCAGTTGATTAATCTGATGGCATGTCAGCGTGGGACTAATGAATATTGGTACCGTCGACATGGAGAACTGAAATGCATGCTACGGAACTTGGGAACTCCTACATGGTTTGTTACACTAAGCTGTGCTGAGTATGCTTGGGATGATTTACTTGAAGTTCTTCGAGAGGCAAATTCCAATGTAAAAAATATTGAATGCAAGACACCTGCAGAATTGTGCTCTTTGGATACTGTCAATGTATGCAGATATTTCAATCATAGATTTGAAGCTATGATGTCTTTCATCTGCAATAAAAAGAATCCTCCTCTTGGAGAAGTTGTGGATTTCTTTTGGAGAAAGGAGTATCAAGCAAGAGGTGCTCCTCACATACATATGTTGTTATGGGTAGGCCTGGGCGAAGCACTACGCTACGCTCGCGTAGTTTGCGAAGTTCGCGCTACTTCGCACTACGCGAACTGCACGTAGCACAGTGCGAACACGCGTAGCGTAGTGTTGCGTAGTGCTGCGGTCATTTTTTGCTTGCTCGCGGTCCTCAACGTCAAGTTGGCGACCGCGAGCAAGCAAAATGACATCCTGGCGAGACTTTTTCCTTGTTCGCGATCGCGAGCATGGAAAATAAACCTCCCGGCGAGATTCCCAACGCGAGAAGGTCAGGTTTCTCATTGCGAAGGGTCGCGTATGCTCGCGACCGCTCGCGATGAGAAACTACCAGTTCGCGTTGAGAAAGCTGCAGCTCGAGTAAAAATCTACTCGAGCAGCAGAAAACTACAGCTCGCACTGTGCAAGATGCCATTTTCAATGATTGCACAGTGCCGGTTGCTTGTCCGCACTGTGCAATCATTGAAAACAACATCTTGCACAGTGCGAACATGTTACTTCGCAGTTCGCGAAGTGCTACGCGTAGCTCGCGTAGTGCGAACTTCACTTTGCGTAGCTTCGCGAAGTGCTACTTCGCGAACTACGCCCACCCTTAGTTATGGGTCAAGGACGCCCCCAAATTTGGAACAGATTCAGATGAAACTGTTTTGTCTTTCATTGAAGATTATGCTACATGTGCTCTTCCAAATAGCAGAGAAGAGAAAAACTTAAAACAACAAGTCTTACGATTTCAAAGCCATAGGTGTGGAAAATACTCTCGACATAAGTACAAGTCAAAGGATAAGTTCTATACCAAATGTCGTTTTGGATTACCACGTCCTGTATTAGCCAAAGGAAGAGTGAACAGTTTTATGTCAGCTGTACGACATACCATCACAAGAAAGTCTCCCAAAAACACCTACAACTTAAGAAGAAGCGAAGAATCAAAATACATAAATCACTACAATCCAGTTATTTTATCCATGTGGAACGCTAACATGGATATTCAGTATGTTGCGGACAATTCCATTGCTGTTGCTCGATATGTAACGTCTTACATTACTAAATCAGAAAAGACTGAATTGAAAGAAATGTGGGAAGAGATTTCTCACAAGAAGAGTCTAAGTAAGAAATTATACAGTTTCAGTTTGAAGATGTTATCGCATCGTGAAATTGGAGCATATGAATGTTCAGATCGGTTATCATCTGCAAGTCTATATTCCAAAAGTAGAAGAATCATTTGGGTGAGTCTAGGTGTTGCAGGAATGCGAAATCAGGTACTGAAATCTGTTCAAGAAATTGAATATTTAGCAGAAAATGACCCTTAAAGTACAGATATTTTGAAAACCAATATGTTGGACACATACTATCCAAAGAGAAGTCATCATCTTGAGAACATGTGTCTCTATGAAGTGCTGCAAAACTACACTTTTAAACGGAATATTACAGAGAACATCAACAATGGTAAATATGGAGTGATTGGTTCTGAAGGATGTCTGGTGAAACAAAGGAAAGGAAAATTAATTAATCACAGAAAACTGAGTTGCGACACTGCTGACAAAAGGGAATTTTACTATTTAGCCCTTTTGCAAATGTTCAAACCATGGCGTTCTGAACTGGAATTACTTGGAGATTTTCCCAGCTATGAAGATTCATTTAATGCTTGTAAAGATAGCATATAATGCAGTGCTTTCGCAAATTAAGTCAAAATGTTGAATGATGAAATTGATCAAGAAGCTACAATTGCAGCTGAGATTGCCAGAGACAGTTCTCAAGACAGTCAAAGTTCTGCTGCACTGAGTCAAGATCCACTAGGACAACCATTGTTGAAAATGAAGCAGCGATTGCAATGAATGAGGTGGAAACAGCAATGTATCAAGCACAAGAAGATGCAATACAGTTAGGAAACTCGGAAGAGCAACTAAATGTTGAACAGAAACAAATATATCAGCAAGTGAAAGAGCAGATTGACCATGGATTATTTCATGAAAAAAAACGGTGCTCATGTACATCATTTCAACCTATCCGAATGTATGTGAGTGGTCAAGCTGGAACAGGAAAGAGTTTCTTAATTAAAGTAATTACAAGTTATCTGCAAAAAACAACTGAGTCGCATTTGTCTTGTTTTGTCACTGCTCCAACTGGGTTGGCAGCACATAACAGTAAAGGAATTACTTTACATTGTTTACTAATGCTGCCAGTAGAGCATGAGAACAAATTGGAATACCACAAGCTATCTGGAGAAGCTTGTTGTGAAGTTTCAAGAGTGCTGAAGAAAATGAAACTTCTCATTATTGATGAGGTGAGCATGGTTTCAAACTTGATGCTTGCCTTTGTGCATTTAGGAATGCAGCAAATTCTTAAAACAGAGTATGACGTGTTATTTGGAGGAAAACACGTCATAGTTTTTGGAGATCTACTGCAACTGACACCGGTAAAAGGACACCCGGTGTTTAAAACACTTGCCCATGAAGATACCAGAAAGTCTCTTGGCAGTGTTGGTAATGTGAACATTTGGAGTAATTTTGAATACAAAGAACTGACAACAAATATGCGACAGGCAAATGATGCTGAATATGGAAGTATTCTTCAAGGCATAAGAATTGGAATTCTTTCAAAAAAAGGGAAAGAAGCTTTGGAGAGTCGATTACTTTGCAATGTCTTTCCAAATGAAAATGCAGTTGCTGCAAAAGTGTACATGGAAATTGCTAAAAATAAGTCAGTGATTTGCTTAATGCCGACACTGCGTGAGTGTTCAATATTCAACGAAGAATTATTAATATTGGAAAATGAAGAAATTGTAAAAATGGAAGCCATCGATAAAATACTACATGAAGGAATCACTATTATTTTGACGGGTAAGTTGAAATCAAAACTAGATTGTTTAGAAAAAAAAATAGCTAAAACTGCTGGTTTGGAAAAGACACTGTATGTGTGTGTAAACTGTCGGATAATTTTAAGGTGTAATTTGGATGTAGAGAAAGGTTTAGTTAATGGTGCAATGGGTAAAGTGGTGGATTTTGTGAATTATCAGAAAAAAGAAGGAATTGAATTTTTAAAAATTAAATTTGATCAGATTGATGAAGTTAAAGAAATTGGTCGTTGTTCAGTTCGTTTTTTGCTTGTTAAAGATTTATATGTCCGTAGGAAACAATTTCCATTTTCTCTGGCATATGCAGTGATTATTCATAAATCTCAAGGATTAAGTGTAGACAGTGCATTGGTGAACATTGGATCTACTGTATTTAAAGAGGGTATGGCATATGTTCCTTTGTCGCGAGTCAGAACATTATCTGTTTTGTTTTTGATTGATTTTGATGAGACAAAGGTTACTGCAGATGCAAACTGTGTAAAAGAGTATAATAGGTTAAGAAGGGTGTATGCTCCAAATTTAGGTAAATATCCTGTATTTGAAAAGCGTATCGTTGGTCGAAAAAGAAGGTTATAGAATATATCTGTACTGAAGATGTCAAGAAGGGAAAATAACAAGATAAGGTTGCGATTGCAGGTAAAAAGAAATTGGACACTGTTGAAGAGATTGTTGGTTATCAGTTTGAAAATAGTTCTGGTGTCAGCTGCTATGCTGATGTAGTGGTCAATGTTGTTTTATATCTGGAAGGTTTGCAAGCACAAATTATGCAGAATCGGGAAAAAAAAATTGTTCTCTGTTGCATTCTGTTTATGAAAATTTGACAACAGATAGAAGTAAAATACAATCTGTTTCAGATGTTCGTAATCTTTTGGATGTGTGTTCTGGTTCTACAGAAATTACACAAAATATCCAACAAGATGCTCAGGAATTTTTAATGTATATGCTTACAATTTTTGAAAATGAAGGTGTAGAAATAGAAAATATTTTTGGCCTTTCTTACAAATGGGAACATTATTGTGAAAATTGCATGTATACATGTAGCACCAATGTAGACACTGAGAGATTTCTGTATTTAACATTACCAGACTGTAAATCAGTGTCTTTCAATAAATTAGTGAAAGGTGCAATTCAAAACATGGAGTGTAGCCAATGTAAATCCGAAATGTTATCCACATTATTCTTAACAAAATATGGAAAATACATAATTTTAATGATGCAACGTTGTACAGCTGACGGAAGAAAATTGGATACTATAATAAAACAATTTGTAGCAGCTCAACTATCAAGATCAGGAAGGACTTTTGTAGCAATTGCAATAATTTTCCATGATGGTCCTTCCACCACATCTGGACATTACACTGCCTATCTAAAATGTGACAAAGGCTGGACACTTTGTAATGATGCCCAGTTGGTTTTCAAACAACGTTTGCCTAGGGAAATACAAAATTCCTACCTAATATTTTTAAAGCCAAAGTTTTAGGAAGATAATTCACTCTCTGAGGAATTTATTATTATAATGTAATAGGACTACCATTGGACAATTTACATAAAGAAGAAGTGCAAAAATACCATTTGGCCTCAAGGAAAGGTATATTTTTGAATTATGGACTTTTTGGTTGTCATTTATTCGGTGATTGTTTTAATGCGGCATCATTTACAGTTTTTATAAGTTAAAGTTATAAAATTTTGTAATCTGCAAGCATTTCATGTATGTATGATTTGTATTTTCTGGTATTTTACTGAGAATAGTATGTTGTTGTTTTTTTAACAATCTTTCTGATTGTTTGTTTTTTGCCCGCTGTTAAGTGATGAGTACCATTGAAATCACTATTTCGAGTGAAATTCAAAATATTCTGAGAACAGCAAAAAAGGCAAACAAATTACTTTGTGGAAATTATGTTGTGTTGTAAAAAATGTATTATTATATGTTATAATTTTTTTTTTCTTTTCTTTCACAGATCCAAATTTTAAAATAAGCAATTTTTAAGAATTTATATTTGAATGAAAAACAGCAAAAAATGAATACCATTTTTTATTCCCATTACTGTGAAGGTAAGTTTAACTAAGTCTCACTATGCAGAATGAAGAGGCCTGCAAGAAGCTACAAAGTTGAAACACGTTTCTAAGAACACTCTGTTTATGTAGTTTTGAAATCTGACCATAATCAGATATCATGTGACCTGCAAAAAAAGAGATTTGAGGGGTTCATAATATTTCACCTTTTTAGCTGTTGAAGGACCGCAATCATTTCAATCATTCTTCTTTGAACATCTTTGCAGACAAAACTCTGTGCTTACCTTCTATCATTCGCAAGGAAATTTAAAAACAGAAATATTTCACTTTTTGTAACATAGTTATTGTGCAAGATACTCTTTTATATTTACAAAGAGAGGAAAAGGCACCCTGTGCACTTTTTATACTCCATGTAAATACAACCTCATCATTTAGACCACTTTGTGTTGAAAGGGTGTTCTATAAGTGTTGTTGTACATGATTGCACTTAATACTCATAGAACAAGACACATGTCTAGATTTATCAGAAATCATAAATCTCGATATGTGTGTGAATGGTGCACCATTCTATAATTGGTGTAGGAAAGCATAACAAAGAGAAATGTTTTCATTTCTCCACATTTTTATATCTTCAATGCATGCTGAAATGTTCAGCATACATTGAAGGAGAAAAATGCATTTTCTCATTGTTTTTGTGCAGGAAGGTGTGTCTTTCTGCAGAAAAACAAACAGCACATGACACAGATATCCTTGCACTATGGTGCAAGGGTGCCTGTGTCACCGCATGGCTGCAGTTTAAGCAGCCGTGCAGACAGAAGCATAGATTTGCAACATATTTATGTACATATGTTGCATCCCTGTGCTTCGGAAGTACTACAGCACACTGCAGTTAAAGAGGTTACTGTGTGATGCTGCAGCACTTCCTTATAGTTCTGCACTTATACATTCACCATACGCTACTAATGCATTCATTCAGTCAATTACGTACTACACATACATTCATCTAAACTTTCACACACTAACAAATAAATTTAGCTGTTTTTTTAAACCAGGAAAGTTAGTTCTTACAAGAACTTTTTTTTTCTTCTTTTGTCTTTTATATTTTTTTGGGGGTTTTCTAACAATTTTGTGATTTTTTTGGTTTTTCAGAAAAAGAAACCAGGAGAAACCAAACAATGAACTTCAGGGAACAATAAAAAAAAAAAAAATAGGAAATATGACTTTCTTGGCGGCGGCAGATCAGATCGATCAACTGCTCGCCATAGCACAAAGTCTTATTGCACTTAGTGCAGAGCACTTTTAAAAATTGAAATTGAGGACGGATGTCCAAGGTTTGGTCTGATGGATGCACTCTTGATGTGCTCGGCTGTGATGAGGTGGATGGCGCAGGAGCAGGAGTGTTTCTCATCCGTCTGCACTCTTCTCGTGCAAGATTGTTTGGATGAAGGGTCCTCATGTGCTTCATCATACTTGCCGTGCCGCAAGAGTATTTCTTGTTAGGATCCCCTCTCGATAGGACTCTTTTGCAAATCTTGCATGTGACCAAGGTGGCATTGGACTTATTCTGCCCCTCGGGAAAAGTAAAAAATGTCCACACCACTGAAGAGAAACGTTCTTTGCGTGGTAACTCCGGCAAAAATTCATCCTCAAAAGTATGAGGTGATGCAGGTGATGCCTGCTGCCCTAAAGCCATTTTTGGTTGAAAAAAGTTAGAGCTAAGTGTAAACTTAGTCTAAAAAATCTTCTTCTCTCCAAAGAGGTGGTTCTCCAAAGAAGCTCAAAGAAGAATGATTGAAATGGGTGGGGTCTTTCAGTAGTTAGAACAGGAAGTTTAATGAACCAATCAAATCTCTTTTTTTGCAGGTCACATGGGATTCGCGCACCCTGCGCTTACGCAGCACGCACCCAGCGCACATCCGCGAAATTGAATTAAAAAGAAATATAGGATTAGATGTCAAAATATATTACTTTTAAGACTAGTTTAGAGTTTGTCTTCAATTAATATTCACATGAAATACATAAATATGTTTTTTTAAATGTTAAATACTTCACGGGATCCGCGCACCCACCGCGCCATAGACGCAGATGACGCATCGTGGAAGTGCGTAAACGTCGCGTTACGTACATCAAACGTGTCGCATATAGGCTGGGAGTTGCGTACCGGTCGCATTGGAATCGCGCACTAACCACGTACCCAACGCATACTAAGCACGGATGCTATCGCGTAGGGATCGAGAACGGTGCGCTTAGGGTGCACGGATCCAAAAACATGGCAAAAAAATATATAAAATAAAGTTTTGCACATATAGTTAAAAAAATATTTTGAAAAATATAAAAAATGTGTTTGAAAAACCCATTAAGTTCAAATAGTATTTTTTAATTTTTAAAAGAATTAATTGAAAAAATACATTTAAAAATGGTGATAAAAAAGTATTTTTAAGAAAATGTAATTAATGAAATGACACACTGAATTTGAAAAATATAGAAATCCAATCAAAATCATTAAACATGATATCTTCAGAGATAAGTTATAGATAGGAATTAGCATTTAAAAAACCTTTGAAATTCACTGAAAAAACCATAGGTTTCATGCACGTTATAGTTAGGAATTGGCATTTAAAAAACCTTTGAAATTCACTGAAAAAACCATAGGTTTCAGGCACGTTATAGTTAGGAATTGGCATTTAAAAAACCTTAGAAATTCACTGAAAAAAACCATAGGTTTCAGGGGCGTTATAGTTAGCTGGACATTTCCCTCGTACAAAACCCTAGAAATTCCCCTGTTATAGTTAGTTCAGATAACTATAACTCACGCCCCCGCAATGCACTGCTCATGACGTCACATATTACATCACTCATGACATGGTCAGTGACATCACTGATGACATCACTGATGACATCTCAAATGACATCCCTGATGACATCACTGATGACATCATCCATGTGATAAATTACTGCATCTTCTCACACCCTAATTTAACCGTTGATACACAAACTCAAAATTTCAGACGTCCATTCTCAAAACCATAGATACTCCAATACCAATAACTACATACCCAATTATTAACTCTTAGGTCTACATACACCTCCACTCATTCACAGGTACAGTCACTCATACTTACAGTCACTCCGTACAAGACTATCATATGCATTTATACACCTACATAGACACTCACACACCACCAATCATCCATAGAGGTACTGTCACACCTAGTCAGTCATGCAAATAATTAATCACACTCCCATTTACTCACCTATGCAGTTATACACACTCAAGTTCACTTACTCATAAAAATAGTACCACATTCTTACGCTCTTATACAATCATTGATACAAGCACACACTCATCCATACAGCCACTCTCACAATCACACACTCTCACATATACCCACTTATATACTCTTACACGCATATATATAGCCTTTTACATATGTAGTTAGTCAGAAATGTACCACTGAGATATACATTAAATCCCTAACACACCCATACATACACTCACTCAACCATACAGTTCATCACAGATGCACTCTTAAAACCATGCACCAATAGAATCACCAACTCACACATCTATGCACAGAGTCACACACAGCCTACCCACACAAACACTCAGGCACCCATGCAGATGCTCAGACAACCAATCGATAACCCATATAGACACTCATATAGCTATTCACAAAACCATGCAGCCACTTATACACCAACAGACAGAAACATACAGACATTGACACAGTTTAGTCACTAGTCTGCAGTAAGATACATTTAATGACTCACTTATAGAGTCAGTTACGCACCTAGAAAATCATCCATTCACACACTTGTACACCCACTTATTTTTCAACAGGCCAGTCCCTATATATATTAAACATATTAAAACTGTTCAGAAACACATACTCAATGGATGATGTCATCAGTGATGTCATCAGTGATGTCATTTGAGATGTTATCAGTGATGTCATCAGTGATGTCACTGACCATGTCATGAGTGATGTAATATGTGACGTCATCAACAGTGCATTGCGGGGGCGCGAGTTATAGTTAGCTGAACTAACTATAACAGGGGAATTTCTAGGGTTTTGTACGAGGGAAAGGTCCAGCTAACTATAACGCCCCTGAAACCTATGTTTTTTTCAGTGAATTTCTAAGGTTTTTTAAATGCCAATTCCTAACTAAAACGTGCCTGAAACCTATGGTTTTTTCAGTGAATATATATATATATAGATCAAACAAAATGCTGTTCTCTCTTGCAAAGTCACAGCATGCCGTGGACTCCCAGTATTGCAAAAAGCAGTGATTTTATTTTTAGCTTGGCAACAACTCAACGCGTTTCAGAGCTTGCGCTCCTTGGTGACCAAGGAGCGCAAGCTCTGAAATGCGTTGAGTTGTTGCCAAGCTAAAAATACAATCACCGTTTTGTGCGATACTGGGAGTCCTCAGCATGCTGTTACTTTGCAAGAGAGTGCAGCGTTTTGTTTGATTGATTGGGACTTGCCACCCCGCCGTGGAACGCCGCCGTTGGAGGCTCGGGTAAGAGCGACTTGGCTTTGCTGTGGCAAAATATAAATATATATATATTTTCCAAAAAGGAAAGGATAAATTGAGGAAGGATAAATTCGGGACAGAGGAGAGCCCAGCGTGCAAAAACCTGTCGTCCTTGCAAATAACAAACAACGAATGGTGTGCAGATGACCTGAGCCGAGGCCATTACAGGCAAATACTGTGAAATCGGAGAAGCAATCACCTGTGAACACACGCCTCAAAACGGGACTTCAGGAAATGGAAGAGTGACAGAACGCACTACAGAGACCTGGTAGAGCGCCGACGTTCGGGGTCGGAGGACACTAAGACGGCGGGAGTCTCCCGGGTAAGAACATTACAATATCTGTTTTGCAAGACACATACGCTGCAGCAAGGGTAAAGCGCAATCAACTAGTTACTAAAAAACACGCGCTGCGGAAAACAAATACATTGTGTTTTTATGTCCTCTCTTGATGCTGTTAAAGCAATATCGTGACTCAGGGACAGTTCAAGCAAATCCCTGCTCTTGAAAGGAACCATTACAAGTGTTTTTGTAGTCCTTAACAGTACTAAAGAGAAAGTGCAAACAAAAAACTATCTACAAAACGGGCTATATATAGTGCCTGCAACAATAAACTTGGGCCTGAAATAATAGTAACATCTGCTCTGAACAATATGGAGGAAAGGGCTGCTAAAAGAACATCAAAAGCAGACAGTATGTTCCAAAGGGGAGCGGGGACATCAAAAAATACAAATGAAATGGATAGAAGATCCCAACCTCAAGTTACTACCATTAAACAGCTCTTCATACAACTAGAAAAGTTATTACGCAAGGAAACTTCATGAAGCTGGGAAATTATAACACTCGAAAAATACATTGAATGCGAAATGGTACCAAGAGGGCTCCGCATCTTCACTCTTCCAAATCATCCAGACATGAAACCAGAAATGCTAGAAGAGTGGGGCAGAAGCAAAGAAAGATGTAGACGAATTGCAACAAAAAATAATGGAACTTGAATCCCAGATATCAGCAACTAGTGAAAACAATGAAGCCACCAAGAAACTGCGAGTTGACATGGATCGTAACCTAGACAAACATGAGGAAGAAGTACAGGAGAGGAAACAGCCCAAATTTCGTAGGGATGAGGATGACTACGAATTTGGAACTATCTTCACATTTGCGAAAAAGTTCGAGATCTACAAACAACAATGGGAAACAAAAAAAACTAGTGCGGATCCTATCACTGGCCAGCTAACAAGTGAATCCGAATCCGACCTAAGTGAAGGGGAACAAAGATCAACGGGCCTACGAAAATTCTCTTTTTTAGAGGAAATGAAATTGCTATATCAGGAGCAACAGACACCCAGAGGCATACCAAGAGGTCGAGGGTCAGGTAGGACCAGGACAAGGGGAAGGGGGTCCTTTCCCTCAAGAGACCAAGAAGGAAAACAAGAAGAAGCAAGCGGCAAAAGCGGAAGATACAACTTAAGGAACCGCACAGTGATGAGAAAATAAAGTCAAAAGATCTCAAGACTCCCAATCTAGTCATCAATCTATCAAGATATACCTTATCAAAAACTGAAAATGACCTTCTCAATAAAGGATTATTATTCTGTCCTGAAAAACATCAGGATCCACTGGAAACAAAAATAGATCTGTACAAATATATAAGAAAATTAAAACTAAAAAAATTATTTGCTAAGTATTCATCTAAAGCAAACAGGCAAACAGTGATCAAAACCAACAACCAGATTTGGAAAATCCAGGGATTTATAAAATATCTGATGCACCGCATCTTCGGACTGCATATGAATTGGCAAATGAGGTAGATGCCTCTCAACTAACAGACACCCAAATTTTAGGGGAAATGGGGATACAACTGGACAAACGAATACCGACACCATTCAAAAGAAAATCAAAGTTCTGCCCAGCACTCCATCCTGGAAATAAAATTGATGTATTTTATGATCTGATACTGGGAGAAATAGACACAATGCAAAATGTCTCACCAAAGAAGAATCGGGAAAACCTAACCAAGAATGAACGCATGGCCATGCAAACATTAAAAAATAACAATGAGATCGAAATAAAACCGGCCGACAAAGGCGGAAATATTGTACTGCTCGACAAACAACACTACATAGAAGAAGCAATGCGTCAACTTAATGAAGTGAAAAACTAAAAAGTTTTATTGAAAGATCCTACCAATGTACTGATGTCAGATCTACACAAAAAATTAAACATGTGGCAAGAAAAGGGTCTAATAACAGAAAATGAAAAGGGTTTCTTAATGGTGGAACATCCAATTATGCCAACAATTTACTTTCTTCCGAAAGTGCACAAAACATTGAATAAACCACCAGGCCGTCACATCATTTTGAGCTGTGGATGCCTGTACGAGAATATATCAACCTATGTAGACTTCTATTTAGCACCAATTGTCACAACCTTGAGTTCCTATATAAAGGACACTGGGGACTTTTTACGTATATTGATGGACACTGAATGGCAACCAACTTACCTACTGGTGACAATTGACGTGGTGTCACTGTACACTTCAATCGACCACGAAAAGGGATTAAATGCCATCCAATACTTTCTCAAGCAAAGACCAATGAATGAATTAGAGCATTCCAATATGTTGATCGACATGATCACAATGTGCCTATATAACATATATTCCTATTCAACGAGAAGATATATGCACAATGCTGTGGTACCGCGATGGGAGTTTCCTTCTCTCCAAGCTATGCGAATCTCATGATGGGGTGGTGGGAGAAGAACATAGCTTGGAGAGAAGAAAACGATCATCATATGACAAATGTAGCCCTTTGAGTTCCAAAGAGATTGAGTTCCTGGACACCAAGGTCTACGTCAAAGACAATCAGCTGCACACAAAAGTACACAGAAAAAAGACAGCAACGAATAGTCTGCTACATGGACTAAGTTTCCATCTCTAGTCACTTAAGAAAAGTATACCTTATGGTGAACTACTACGGATGAAGAGAAATTGCTCAGAGGAACAAGAAATGGAAAAGAAATTTGAAGAAACGAAAGAATGTTTCAAACAACGTGGATACAAACATGCAGATATAAAACGGGGTGAAATGAAAGCAAGACAGAAAAGTAGAGCGGACACATTATTGACCAAAAAAGAGAAAGAAACAAGAAACAAAAGAGCATAAACATAGGTGACAATTCAGAAATCGACAAGGAAACAATACAATCTAATGATAATCAACCACGGCTGATACTCACTTACAGTAAAGAAAGCTACAAAATACAAAAAACAGTAACCAAATATTGGAATATACTAATAAAGATCCGGATATAGGCAACTCTATTGGAGACCGGCCTTTGATTTCATTCAGAAGAGCACCCAACCTCACAGGCCATCTGGTGAGAAGCCATTTTGAAAAAAAAAAAAACAGAATCATGGTTACAGTCAAGGTCCAAAGGCTTCACAAAATGTACATCCTGTAAGGCCTGTAAAATCGGAAAAAACTTGAAGAATATAACAGATCCCACCGGCAAGGTACTTGCAATAAAGGAAACCATAAAATGTGAATCCACACATGTGGTATACATTCTCCAATGTTTCTGCGGAAAACAATATATAGGGAGTACAATCTGTCCCCTAAAAAAACGCATACTAGAACATATACGTGCAATACAAGATATGGATAACACATATGCCATTGCCAAACATATGACAACCCACAAATAAAAACATGGCTAGACATCAAATATTCAGGACTAATAACAGTCCCTTTGAATGAACGTGGAGGCAATCGAGTACAGAAATTATGCAGATTGGAATCTCGTATGATTATGAGATTCAAAACGAAACATCCTCTGGGATTGAATGGGGACGAGGAGATGTATGTTCACCCGTGAAAGTCCATGAACAATCGAAAAAATGAATCCAAAGAGGAACTCACAATCGTTGTACAATTGGCAAAAAACCCAATGAAACATAAATACTTAATCATATGAACTCTTATGAAAACAACAAACCATGAAACCGTGTAAGGGTATAAATAATAAGAAAAAAAACGTGTATGACGGAACTCCAGCAATGTCTAAGGGCACTCAGCCCATATTTACATTTGGACACTAAGTCCCCAAACTCATCCCATGATAGATCAACTGTGAAACACACAGCAATGATCAAAGAAATTCGAGGCTTCCCCGTACTTACAAATATGCGGTTGAAGCTTAAACTAGAGCGTAATATGGCTTGAGATTAACAATAAAAAACACTCTTTGCTTTGCAACACTCAGTTTCGCTAGCAAAGCCAGAGTAAATATAGCAGATTGTATAACAAAGTTTTGTTGAATAAAACATTTTTTGTGAAAAACTACCAAACACATAATGCACTAGTTGAAGAAAAATATATATAACTAGAAATTGTAGAAGGACTAAAACAACACTCTACCGTGATCAGGAACTTCGGTTCGAAACGCGTAGGAGGAAGTCACGATTTGAATAAAATAACATTTGCCATCAAGAGGAGTGCCGCGTTCTCTTTTTTTGGAAAATTAATTTTGCGAGACCCTGTCCTGGTCTCGACACGGGCACCAGCTGATCAAAGTGCTCCCACTGTCAAATGGACGTTTATATATATATATATTCACTGAAAAAACCATAGGTTTCACACATGTTATAGTTAGCGGAAATTTTACTGATAAAAAACCAGTGAAATTGCCCCGTTATAGTTAGTGCTGGCAACTATAACTCACGCGACCGCAATCCTCTGCTGATGCTAATACTGTATTTAGACACTTATTTGCCCATGTCTTCTTCCATACATTTTTAGCTATACATATATTACAAATATTTTTTTTTCATAAAGACACATATGTCATCAGCAGAAGATTGCGGTCGCGTGAGTTATAGTTGCCAGCACTAACTATAACGGGGCAATTTCACTGGTTTTTTATCAGTAAAATTTCCGCTAACTATAACATGTGTGAAACCTATGGTTTTTTCAGTGAATTTGCAAGGTTTTTTAAATGCTAATTCCTAACTATAACGTGTGTGAAACCTATGGTTTTTTCAGTGAATTTGTACGGTTTTTTAAATGCTAAGTTACTTTACGCCATTCGAGGCGTGCGCGCCCACTTAACGCAGTTCGTTCCGTGCACGGTTTTTATCAACTTTAATAAGCCCTGTACATTTGGTGGCCTTCGGCCACCAAAAGCACAGGGGGTGGGGTCAATGTGGATAGTGTTTTTTTTATTTCGATTTTATAATTTCATGTTGCCAAAATTTAGTTTTTTTTACCTATTAATAAGCCCTGTACATTTGGTGGCCTCCGGCCACCAAAAGCACAGGGGGTGGGGTAAGTGTGGATAGTGTTTTTTTTTTTGTTTTTTTTTACCGTACGCTTACGGTAAGCGTACGGTAAGCGTACTCGGCGAAATTGCCGAAAAAAAATAAAACCGTTTTTGCTCTTGGGGGATGTTTGGGGACTCCCTCAACATGACTGTGTGGGAGGGAGTTGTCAAAAATGCCCCGTAACATGTTTTTGGGCATCAAGTTTGAGAAATAACTCTCAATGCGAGAGACAAAATGGCGGACGCCGCTTCCTGGTTTCGGCCGATTCGAATGTTTACTAAGATCTAAGAGCCAATCAGAATCGCGCTCGCGCACGCCACCGTACGCTTACGGTAAGCGTACCGTAAGCGGGCTCAGATATATATATTGATTTAAAGGCTATTTTCTCAGAATCTACTGAACAGATTTACACCAAACCTACAAAAGGCACTTCCTTGACCTAGGGACTACCTCTCTGCCAAATTTCTAGTAATTCTGTTCAGCCGTTCGGGCTGTAGCTCGTTCTAAAGGTCCTATGGAAAAATGCATGGGAAAAACGCGTTTTGGGACCCCCCTTTTATCTCAGCCCCCGCTTGACGAATCCCCCCGAGACTTTCAGGGTAGGAGCGTAGCGTAGCGCCCCACCTATTTTGAGAAATTCGCGAGGATTCATCGACCGGCGCCAAAGTTATTCAAAATAGAATGTTGAGGTTTTCCTATGGAAAAGGGGTCCTAACTATAACTACCTACTGACGACCGCCAGTAGGTAATATATATATATATATATATATATATATATACAAAATCCAAGTTGCCCTGAGGCGAGAACGAGCCTTCAGCAGGGTGGTTATGCACCAGGAATGTTTTCAACCAGCTTGCTTCTTCCGGAAAAAAGTATTCTCTTCCTAACGCGTTTCAAAGCCTGGGCGGCTTCTTCATCAGAGGAAAGTCACGTGAACCAGAGAGTGCTGCCCCCAACACTTATACGCATGCAGTATGTAAATCATTCTCAGGTGAGTATAGTCCAATGCATGCTGGTGCCAGTAGTTCATGATAACGGGCGCTTGTATTCCCCCAGTGGGTTCTGATATCACGCGACCAATAACAATCGATAAAATGCCTAAATAGGCCTCTGGACCAAGCTGTCTGGTTCTTTCGTTTTTCTGCTCCCTGCTGTGCCTTAATCCCAAGCGAAGTCTTTCACTTGTGAGGCCCCACAAGTCCGTGGGGGCAGGTTCTCTGCGGCCAGGCTGCCGCATTCAAATACAAAATCCAAGTTGCCCTGAGGCGAGAACGGGCCTCCAGCAGGGTGGTTATGCACCAGGAATGTTTTCAACCAGCTTGCTTCTTCCGAAAAAAAAGGATTCTCTTCCTAACGCATTTCAAAGCCTGGGCGGCTTCTTCATCAGAGGAAAGTCACGTGAACCAGAGAGTGCTGCCCCCAACACTTATACGCATGCAGTATGTAAATCATTCTCAGGTGAGTATAGTCAAATGCATGCTGGTGCCAGTAGTTCATGATAACGGGCGCTTGTATTCCCCCAGTGGGTTCTGATATCACGCGACCAATAACAATCGATAAAATGCCTAAATAGGCTTCTGGACCAAGCTGTCTGGTTCTTTCGTTTTTCTGCTCCCTGCTGTGCCTTAATCCCAAGCGAAGTCTTTCACTCGTGAGGCCCCACAAGCCCGTGGGGGCAGGTTCTCTGCGGCCAGGCTGCCGCATTCAAATACAAAATCCAAGTTGTCCTGAGGCGAGAACGAGCCTCCAGCAGGGTGGTTATGCACCAGGAATGTTTTCAACCAGCTTGCTTCTTCCGGACAAAAGGATTCTCTTCCTAACGCGTTTCAAAGCCTGGGCGGCTTCTTCATCAGAGGAAAGTCACGTGAACCAGAGAGTGCTGCCCCCAACACTTATACGCATGCAGTATGTAAATCATTCTCAGGTGAGTATAGTCCAATGCATGCTGGTGCCAGTAGTTCATGATAACGGGCGCTTGTATTCCCCCAGTGGGTTCTGATATCACGCGACCAATAACAATCGATAAAATGCCTAAATAGGCCTCTGGACCAAGCTGTCTGGTTCTTTCATTTTTCTGCTCCCTGCTGTGCCTTAATCCCAAGCGAAGTCTTTCACTCGTGAGGCCCCACAAGCCCGTGGGGGCAGGTTCTCTGCGGCCAGGCTGCCGCATTCAAATACAAAATCCAAGTTGCCCTGAGGCGAGAACGAGCCTCCAGCAGGGTGGTTATGCACCAGGAATGTTTTGCAATGACTTTCCTCTGAAGAAATACTGTTCCAGCTACCCTGCTGTAGGCTTGTTCCCGCCTCAGGGAAATTTGTTTTGGATATATATATATATATATATATATATATATATATATATATATATATATATATATATATATATATATTATCTACTGGCGGTCGCCAGTAGATAGTTATAGTTAGGACCGTGTTTCCATAGGAAATCCGCAACATTCTATTTGGAATAACTTTGGCGCCGGTCGACGAATCCTCACGAAATTTTCAAAACTAATGGGGCGCTACGCTCCGCTCCTACCCTGAAAGTCTCGGGGGGATTCGTCAAGCGGGGGCTGAGAAAAAAGGGGGGTCCCAAAACGCGTTTTCCCCATGCATTTTTCCATAGGACCTTTAGACACAGCTACAGCCCGAACGGCTGAACAGAATTACTTGAAATTTGGCAGAGAGGTAGTCCTCAGGTCAAGGATGTGCCTTTTGTAGGTCTGGTGTAAATCTGTTCAGTAGGTCCTGAGAAAATAGCATTTAAATCAATATATATATCTGTAAGCGCGCTCCGTGCGCTTACCGTAAGCTTACCGTACGCGTACGGTGCCGTGCGCGAGCTCAATTCTGATTGGTGGTTACATGACTGTAAACATTCGAATCGGTCGAAATCCGGAAGTGTCGGCCGCCATTTTCTGTCTCTCGCACTGAGAAACAAAGGTGGGGAACGTGAAACGGGGGCAACGAAGAGAGTTGCAGACCCCCTAGTGTTTGTCAGGGGGTCCAAGAAGGACCCAAAAGTACGAAAAATAAATTTAATAATTTTTTTTAAAAATCGCGGGGTACGCGTACGGTAAGCTTACCGTACGCGTACGGCAAAAAAAATAAAAAATAAAAAATAAAGAAGTTACAATCACATTTATTAAATAAATTAAAGGACCCACAAGGGAGAAAAAAACAAATGTTACTGCGTAAAAAATGGCGAGGCGCGCACGGCATGGACTGCGCAACGTGGGCGCTCGGTGCAGGGTGTGCGCATAGTGAAAAACCAGAAAAAAAAATAAAAAATAAATACATAACTTAGCATTTAAAAAACCGTACAAATTCACTGAAAAAACCATAGGTTTCACACACGTTATAGTTAGGATTTATCAGTTACAAAACCTTGCAAATTCAATTAAAAAACCATAGGTTTCACACATGTTATAGTTAGCTGTACATTTCACTCGTAAAAAAACAATGAAATTCCACGTTATAGTTAGATCAGGTAACTATAACTTGCGCGATCGCAATCCACAATGTGTAATTTCAGATGTCATCATTGATGTCATGAGTGATGTCACTGACCATGTCATGAGTGATGTACTATGTGGCGTCATCAGCAGTTTATTGTGGGCGCGCAAGTTATAGTTACCTGATCTAACTATAACGTGGAATTTCATTGGTTTTTTACGAGTGAAATGTACAGCTAACTATAACATGTGTGATACCTATGGTTTTTTAAGTGAATTTGCAAGGTTTTGTAAATGATAATTCCTAACTATAACGTGTGTGAAACCTATGGTTTTTTCAGTGAATATATATATATATATATATATATATATATATATATATATATATATATATATATATATTCACTGAAAAAACCTTAGGTTTCACACATTTTATAGTTAGCTTTACATTTCACTCGTAAAAAACCAATGAAATTCCCGCGTTATAGTTAGTGCAGGCAACTATAACTCACGCGACCGCAATCCTCTGCTGATGCTAATACTGTATTTCGACACTTATTTGCCCATGTCTTCTTCCATTAAATTTTAGCTATACATATATTACAAATATTTTTTTTTCATAAAGACACATATGTTATCAGCAGAAGATTGCGGTGTGAAACCTATGGTTTTTTCAGTGAATTTGCAAGGTTTTTTTAATGCTAATTCCTAACTATAACGTGTGTGAAACCTATGGTTTTTTCAGTGAATTTGTACGTTTTTTTAAATGCTAAGTTACTTTACGCCATTCGTGGCGTGCGCGCCCAGTTAACGCAGTTCATTCCGTGCGCGCACGGTGCGCTTCGCACACCGTGCGCGCACAGTGAGCACGCGGTGCGCTTCGCGCACCGCGCGCCCACTTTACGCAGTTAGTGCCGTGCACGCACGGTGGTCACGCGTTGCGCTGCGCGCACCGCTTGCCCACGTTAAGCGGGATGGGCCATGTACGCACGATGCTCTTCGCGCACCGTGCGCACATGGGGGACATATTATGCGCATCTTTGTGAAATGTATTCTTTGTTAAATTCATAGCTGTAATATGCCATGCACAAATGGTGCCCTTCGGGCACCATTTGCACACGGGGTGGGGAGAATGTGGATAATTTTTTTTTTTATAAATTTTTACCGTACGCGTACGGTAAGCGTAATCGCCGATTTTCCGAAAAAAAAAATTTTTTTTTTTTTTGGGCTTGGGGTTGGTTTGGGGACCCCTGTATCAATGCTGGGTGGTTAGGATCTCATGAAACTGCCTCTTTACACATTTTTGGGGTTCGTTTTTGCTGCCCAACTCAGGGAGCGAGAGAGAAAATGGCGGCCGCCGCTTCCTGGTTTCGACCGATTCGAATGTTTACTAAGAGCTAAGAACCAATCAAAATCGCGCTCGCGCACGCCACCGTACGCGTACGGTAAGCGCACCGTAAGCGCACCGTACGCTGGCTCAGATATATATATTGATTTAAAGGCTATTTTCTCAGAATCTACTGAACAGATTTACACCAAACCTACAAAAGGCACTTCCTTGACCTGAGGACTACCTCTCTGCCAAATTTCAAGTAATTCTGTTCAGCCGTTCGGGCTGTAGCTGTGTCTAAAGGTCCTATGGAAAAATGCATGGGAAAAACGCGTTTTGGGAACCCCCTTTTATCTCAGCCCCCGCTTCACGAATCCCCCCGAGACTTTCAGGGTAGGAGCGGAGCGTAGCGCCCCACCTATTTTGAAAAATTTGCGAGGATTCGTCGACCGGCGCCAAAGTTATTCAAAATAGAATGTTGCGGATTTCCTATGGAAACGTGGTCCTAACTATAACTACCTACTGGCGACCGCCAGTAGGTAATATATATATATATATATATATATATATATATATATATATATATATATATATATATATATATATATATATATATATATATATATATATATTATATATATATATATGTCAGAAAACAGGTGCCCTATGCACAAGAGTGCACTCGAGTCAGCGCCGGTTTGTGGCAAACCTTTATTCAGGAAAGGACAAGATGCAGGTTGTGGGTCAATGAATCCAATGTGCTGTGTAATTCATGACGCATTTCGGGCGGAACGCCCTTCTTCCTGGTGTATCACAGCCCCATTACAGCTTCACGCAACTGTCTCTATTTCAACCCTCCAATGGGCCAATCAGGTGAGATTTCTGTCCCCGATGGATTCTGGGACTTATAGTGCGTGAAAGATTTCTTGGCCACAATATTTACTCCTGGAATCAATGGAATGAAACCCTGGATGGGCCCCACATAGATGCTCTTGTTCCAAATTCCACTCGAACGCTGCTCCATGAAACCCGGCAGATGCCGAGCTCGGCGGCCCTCTTTCCAATCCTCGGGGTGGTGCTATTCTCCGCGGCTGGGCGGCCGCGATAACATCAGAAAACAGGTGCCCTATGCACAAGAGTGCACTCGAGTCAGCGCCGGTTTGTGGCAAACCTTTATTCAGGAAAGAACAAGATGCAGGTTGTGGGTCAATGAATCCAATGTGCTGTGTAATTCACGATGCGTTTCGGGCGGAACGCCCTTCTTCCTGGTGTATCACAGCCCCATTACAGCTTCACGCAACTGTCTCTATTTCAACCCTCCAATGGGCCAATCAGGTGAGATTTCTGTCCCCGATGGATTCTGGGACTTACAGTGCGTGAAAGATTTCTTGGCCATAATATTTACTGCTGGAATCAATGGAATGAAACCCTGGATGGGCCCCACATAGATGCTCTTGTTCCAAATTCCACTCGAACGCTGCTCCATGAAACCCGGCAGATGCCGAGCTCCGCGGCCCCCTTTCCAATCCTCGGGGTGGTGCTACTCTCCGCGACTGGGCGGCCGCAATAACATCAGAAAACAGGTGCCCTATGCACAAGAGTGCACTCGAGTCAGCGCCGGTTTGTGGCAAACCTTTATTCAGGAAAGAACAAGATGCAGGTTGTGGGTCAATGAATCCAATGTGCTGTGTAATTCACAACGCGTTTCGGGCGGAACGCCCTTCTTCCTGGTGTATCACAGCCCCATTACAGCTTCACGCAACTGTCTCTATTTCAACCCTCCAATGGGCCAATCAGGTGAGATTTCTGTCCCCGATGGATTCTGGGACTTACAGTGCGTGAAAGATTTCTTGGCCACAATATTTACTGCTGGAATCAATGGAATGAAACCCTGGATGGGCCCCACATAGATGCTCTTGTTCCAAATTCCACTCGAACGCTGCTCCATGAAACCCGGCAGATGCCGAGCTCCGCGGCCCCCTTTCCAATCCTCGGGGTGGTGCTACTCTCCGCGGCTGGGCGGCCGCAATAACATCAGAAAACAGGTGCCCTATGCACAAGAGTGCACTCGAGTCAGCGCCGGTTTGTAGCAAACCTTTATTCAGGAAAGAACAAGATGCAGGTTGTGGGTCAATGAATCCAATGTGTTGTGTAATTCACGACGCGTTTCGGGCGGAACACCCTTCTTCCTGGTGTATCACAGCCCATTACAGCTTCACGCAACTGTCTCTATTTCAACCCTCCAATGGGCCAATCAGGTGAGATTTCTGTCCCCGATGGATTCTGGGACTTACAGTGCGTGAAAGATTTCTTGGCCACAATATTTACTGCTGGAATCAATGGAATGAAACCCTGGATGGGCCCCACATAGATGCTCTTGTTCCAAATTCCACTCGAACGCTGCTCCATGAAACCCGGCAGATGCCGAGCTCCGCGGCCCCCTCTCCAATCCTCGGTGTGGTGCTACTCTCCGCGGCTGGGCGGCCGTGATAACATCAGAAAACAGGTGCCCTATGCACAAGAGTGCACTCGAGTCAGCGCCGGTGTGTGGCAAACCTTTATTCAGGAAAGAACAAGATGCAGGTTGTGGGTCAATGAATCCAATGTGCTGTGTAATTCACGACGCGTTTCGGGCGAAACACCCTTCTTCCTGGTGTATCACAGCCCCATTACAGCTTCACGCAACTGTCTCTATTTCAACCCTCCAATGGGCCAATCAGGTGAGATTTCTGTCCCCGATGGATTCTGGGACTTACAGTGCGTGAAAGATTTCTTGGCCACAATATTTACTGCTGGAATCAATGGAATGAAACCCTGGATGGGCCCCACATAGATGCTCTTGTTCCAAATTCCACTCGAACGCTGCTCCATGAAACCCGGCAGATGCCGAGCTCCGCGGCCCCCTTTCCAATCCTCGGGGTGGTGCTACTCTCCGCGGCTGGGCGGCCGCGATAACATCAGAAAACAGGTGCCCTATGCACAAGAGTGCACTCGAGTCAGCGCCGGTTTGTGGCAAACCTTTATTCAGGAAAGAACAAGATGCAGGTTGTGGGTCAATGAATCCAATGTGCTGTGTAATTCACGATGCGTTTCGGGCGGAACGCCCTTCTTCCTGGTGTATCACAGCCCCATTACAGCTTCACGCAACTGTCTCTATTTCAACCCTCCAATGGGCCAATCAGGTGAGATTTCTGTCCCCGATGGATTCTGGGACTTACAGTGCGTGAAAGATTTCTTGGCCACAATATTTACTGCTGGAATCAATGGAATGAAACCCTGGATGGGCCCCACATAGATGCTCCTGTTCCAAATTCCACTCAAACGCTGCTCCATGAAACCCGGCAGATGCCGAGCTCCGCGGCCCCCTTTCCAATCCTCGGGGTGGTGCTACTCTCCGCGGCTGGGCGGCCGCGATAACATCAGAAAACAGGTGCCCTATGCACAAGAGTGCACTCGAGTCAGCGCCGGTTTGTGGCAAACCTTTATTCAGGAAAGAACAAGATGCAGGTTGTGGGTCAATGAATCCAATGTGTTGTGTAATTCACGACGCGTTTTGGGCGGAACGCCCTTCTTCCTGGTGTATCACAGCCCATTACAGCTTCACGCAACTGTCTCTATTTCAACCCTCCAATGGGCCAATCAGGTGAGATTTCTGTCCCCGATGGATTCTGGGACTTACAGTGCGTGAAAGATTTCTTGGCCACAATATTTACTGCTGGAATCAATGGAATGAAACCCTGGATGGGCCCCACATAGATGCTCTTGTTCCAAATTCCACTCGAACGCTGCTCCATGAAACCCGGCAGATGCCGAGTTCCGCGGCCCCCTTTCCAATCCTCGGTGTGGTGCTACTCTCCGCGGCTGGGCGGCCGTGATAACATCAGAAAACAGGTGCCCTATGCACAAGAGTGCACTCGAGTCAGCGCCGGTGTGTGGCAAACCTTTATTCAGGAAAGAACAAGATGCAGGTTGTGGGTCAATGAATCCAATGTGCTGTGTAATTCACGACGCGTTTCGGGCGGAAAACCCTTCTTCCTGGTGTATCACAGCCCCATTACAGCTTCACGCAAGTGTCTCTATTTCAACCCTCCAATGGGCCAATCAGGTGAGATTTCTGTCCCCGATGGATTCTGGGACTTACAGTGCGTGAAAGATTTCTTGGCCACAATATTTACTGCTGGAATCAATGGAATGAAACCCTGGATGGGCCCCACATAGATGCTCTTGTTCCAAATTCCACTCGAACGCTGCTCCATGAAACCCGGCAGATGCCGAGCTCCGCGGCCCCCTTTCCAATCCTCGGGGTGGTGCTACTCTCCGCGGCTGGGCGGCCGCGATAACATCAGAAAACAGGTGCCCTATGCACAAGAGTGCACTCGAGTCAGCGCCGGTTGGTGGCAAACCTTTATTCAGGAAAGAACAAGATGCAGGTTGTGGGTCAATGAATCCAATGTGCTGTGTAATTCACGATGCGTTTCGGGCGGAACACCCTTCTTCCTGGTGTATCACAGCCCCATTACAGCTTCACGCAACTGTCTCTATTTCAACCCTCCAATGGGCCAATCAGGTGAGATTTCTGTCCCCGATGGATTCTGGGACTTACAGTGCGTGACAGATTTCTTGGCCACAATATTTACTGCTGGAATCAATGGAATGAAACCCTGGATGGGCCCCACATAGATGCTCCTGTTCCAAATTCCACTCGAACGCTGCTCCATGAAACCCGGCAGATGCCGAGCTCCGCGGCCCCCTTTCCAATCCTCGGGGTGGTGCTACTCTCCGCGGCTGGGCGGCCGCGATAACATCAGAAAACAGGTGCCCTATGCACAAGAGTGCACTCGAGTCAGCGCCGGTTTGTGGCAAACCTTTATTCAGGAAAGAACAAGATGCAGGTTGTGGGTCAATGAATCCAATGTGCTGTGTAATTCACGACGCGTTTCGGGTGGAACGCCCTTCTTCCTGGTGTATCACAGCCCCATAACAGCTTCACGCAACTGTCTCTATTTCAACCCTCCAATGGGCCAATCAGGTGAGATTTCTGTCCCCGATGGATTCTGGGACTTACAGTGCGTGAAAGATTTCTTGGCCACAATATTTACTGCTGGAATCAATGGAATGAAACACTGGATGGGCCCCACATAGATGCTCTTGTTCCAAATTCCACTCGAACACTGCTCCATGAAACCCGGCAGATGCCGAGCTCCGCGGCCCCCTTTCCAATCCTCGGGGTGGTGCTACTCTCCGCGGCTGGGCGGCCGCGATAACATCAGAAAACAGGTGCCCTATGCACAAGAGTGCACTCGAGTCAGCGCCGGTTTGTGGCAAACCTTTATTCAGGAAAGAACAAGATGCAGGTTGTGGGTCAATGAATCCAATGTGCTGTGTAATTCACGACGCATTTCGGGCGGAACGCCCTTCTTCCTGGTGTATCAAAGCCCCATTACAGCTTCACGCAACTGTCTCTATTTCAACCCTCCAATGGGCCAATCAGGTGAGATTTCTGTCCCCGATGGATTCTGGGACTTACAGTGCATGAAAGATTTCTTGGCCACAATATTTACTGCTGGAATCAATGGAATGAAACCCTGGATGGGCCCCACATAGATGCTCTTGTTCCAAATTCCACTCGAACGCTGCTCCATGAAACCCGGCAGATGCCGAGCTCCGCGGCCCCCTTTCCAATCCTTGGGGTGGTGCTACTCTCCGCGGCTGGGCGGCCGCGATAACATCAGAAAACAGGTGCCCTATGCACAAGAGTGCACTCGAGTCAGCGCCGGTTTGTGGCAAACCTTTATTCAGGAAAGAACAAGATGCAGGTTGTGGGTCAATGAATCCAATGTGCTGTGTAATTCACGACGCGTTTCGGGCGGAACGCCCTTCTTCCTGGTGTATCACAGCCCCATTACAGCTTCACGCAACTGTCTCTATTTCAACCCTCCTATGGGCCAATCAGGTGAGATTTCTGTCCCCGATGGATTCTGGGACTTACAGTGCGTGAAAGATTTCTTGGCCACAATATTTACTGCTGGAATCAATGGAATGAAACCCTGGATGGGCCCCACATAGATGCTCTTGTTCCAAATTCCACTCGAACGCTGCTCCATGAAACCCGGCAGATGCCGAGCTCCGCGGCCCCCTTTCCAATCCTCGGGGTGGTGCTACTCTCCGCGGCTGGGCGGCCCCGATAACATCAGAAAACAGGTGCCCTATGCACAAGAGTGCACTCGAGTCAGCGCCGGTTTGTGGCAAACCTTTATTCAGGAAAGAACAAGATGCAGGTTGTGGGTCAATGAATCCAATGTGCTGTGTAATTCACGACGCGTTTCGGGCGGAACGCCCTTCTTCCTGGTGTTATCGCGGCCGCCCAGCCGCGGAGAGTAGCACCACCCCGAGGCCTGGAAAGGGGCCGCGGAGCTCGGCATCTGCCGGGTTTCATGGAGCAGCGTTCGAGTGGAATTTGGAACAAGAGCATCTATGTGGGGCCCATCCAGGGTTTCATTCCATTGATTCCAGCAGTAAATATTGTGGCCAAGAAATCTTTCACGCACTGTAAAGTCCCAGAATCCATCGGGGACAGAAATCTCACCTGATTGGCCCATTGGAGGGTTGAAATAGAGACAGTTGCGTGAAGCTGTAATGGGGCTGTGATACACCAGGAAGAAGGGCGTTCCGCCCGAAACGCGTCGTGAATTACACAGCACATTGGATTCATTGACCCACAACCTGCATCTTGTTCTTTCCTGAATAAAGGTTTGCCACAAACCGGCGCTGACTCGAGTGCACTCTTGTGCATAGGGCACCTGTTTTCTGATGTTATTGTGGCCGCCCAGCCGCGGAGAGTAGCACCACCCCGAGGATTGGAAAGGGGGCCGCGGAGCTCGGCATCTGCCGGGTTTCATGGAGCAGCGTTCAAGTGGAATTTGGAACAAGAGCATCTATGTGGGGCCCATCCAGGGTTTCATTCCATTGATTCCAGCAGTAAATATTGTGGCCAAGAAATCTTTCACGCACTGTAAAGTCCCAGAATCCATCGGGGACAGAAATCTCACCTGATTGGCCCATTGGAGGGTTGAAATAGAGACAGTTGCGTGAAGCTGTAATGGGGCTGTGATACACCAGGAAGAAGGGCGTTCCGCCCGAAACGCGTCGTGAATTACACAGCACATTGGATTCATTGACCCACAACCTGCATCTTGTTCTTTCCTGAATAAAGGTTTGCTACAAACCGGCGCTGACTCGAGTGCACTCTTGTGCATAGGGCACCTGTTTTCTGATATATATATATGTATATATATGTATGTATTTGTTTTTTTTTTTATTTATTTATTTAAATTTGATTTTATGATATGCCTACATGTCTAGGTTAAAGCTTTCAGGCTCCTTGAAGCCAAGCAGTGGGCGTTGTCAGGGTTAATAGGGCCTGTGCATAAATGCTCCCATTTTACATGTTCACGTTTAAACTGACATCTTTTTAGACAGTGACTTTTAGCACATTTGTGCTTGCTTGCAATAGTGTACTCAGAAAGTGTTTTGCTTACAAATGCATTTCTTCGTAGGCATATCATCACAACACTGTACATCTTGTCCAGGGACCAAGTGATCACACTGCCCTTGCATTTGTTGTCCATTAGGAGACAGCTCTAAGTCAGTACAATAAACAATGACATAGGCCTCTGTACTCAGGCATTGTGTGAACTCTGAACTCAGGCATAGTGTGAATGGGTCAAGTTTTTATTATATAAACTGCCCCGAAGCCATTGTTCGACAGAGGAGCATTTTAATGGATTATCTTGGACATTCATCCGTGTCTGACCTCCAGCCCTGCTGACTCTCATAACTATCCTGCGAGGGACAGCAGCCTGTTCTACACCAGAATGTCTCCAGATTAATCAAATGCACAGGCAAATGGGGAGTTAGACCAATCCAAGGTGATAGAAACGCACTCACACTCTGATCTCTAGGATAGGTAGTGCTAAGTAGGAGTACAATTATATGGATTAATATAATCACTTCAATATTTATAATGGTTGGACTATGCATCTTTTTCACCATTCTTGTAATGCTGGTTACTATGCTTTGTTTTCTTCTGCTAATAATTTCAGTGCACAAGTAAACAAGAATCTAATTGCTTCAGTAAATGTTTGAAATGCCAATTTGTGTATTTCTTGTGTCTCCTTTTGGGCATGCCTAAGATAATGAAAGGGTAGATCTGTTTCCTCAATTTTCTTGGAGAAATTAGTGTTGTCATGCTCTAATGTTACATATATCATCCCGGTACCCTTTGAGGTGTAGGGGTCCAGATGGTGCACTGTAAGCTAGCCAGGAATCAGGCCAGCATATTCTGATGGTATAAGTGGACTCAGTCTCCATAGTTTTGATGCATATGTTGTTGAAACGCACAGTCTTATTGAATTAGTAGGAACCGTATGACATCCCTGGCCTCCTGTTGCATCTGCCTTTGCGAGCTGCCTAGCATTCCTGTAATTAACCCTAAGAATCTAGTGCTGCCATTGCCTCCTGAGTGGCCCATTCGAGAGGAGCTTGTGCATTGAACTCCAGGGCAGCATCTGCTGAGGATAAGCGTCCACCTACATCAGCCTCCAGAGCTGCAACTACCAAAGATGAGAGCCAGCCTGCTTTGTGCTCCAGGACTACAACTACTGAAGACAAGCATCAGCCTACATTGGTCTCCCAGGCCGCAACTGCTAAGATGAGAGTTCATCCAAAACAGTCCATGGGTTTCAACTGCCACAGACAAATGCCCGCCTGCGTAAACCCGAAAGTCACACCCGCTGGCAAGCCCACTGTGCGCATTGCTTAGCATCCGTGATCTAAAAAGGGGCTTGACATTGTTCATAATCTGCATACTCTGCATTTCATGAGATCCTGTAGAGGGTACCCAACCCTGTAACTGAAACAACTGTGGAATGTGTAGCATTTAGTAACGTATTTTTTTAAAACATCTTTAAGACTAGCTCTGGGCTGGACAATACATTATTGTGTCTGTTGAGTTCTGAGCTTCCCCACACTACATCCCTGAGAAGCCTGTGACTGACTGTAGTGTTCACCCTTGCTACCCTAACATTTAAGTGCATTAAAGGCTGTACTTACCCCAGTTTGCAGAGCCTTAGTGGAATGGAAAACAGGAAACCAATGGCAAACAACCACAACCATCATGTTTAGGACCAAGTAGCTCTGTCTGAAATATGGCACCCCCAATGAAGTATGACAGTCATTGTGCATAGTAAATCTATGCAAGAAATTAATCTTAAAGGGTAAAATTCTGAATTCATTATTCAGGGTGACTGGGTTCGATTAGAGTGAAATTTATCTCACTTGGGGCATATTATCAAGAAACCGCGTTAAAATTATCGACGCTTTGGCGGCAGCAAACTGCTTCTAAAGCAGCGATAATGGGCTTGATAATATGCCGCAGAGAATTCCAATAAAAGCCCATGTTGACACCAGAACATGGGCTTCTATGGGAATTCTCAAGGGCATATTATCAAGCCCATTATCGCCACTTTAGCGGCAGTTTTCTGCCGCTAAAGCGGCGATACTTTTAACGCCGTTTCTTGATAATATGCCCCCTGGTAGTGACAATTATCTTGCAATTCAGAAAAACTTTAAACAAGCAAAGGCAAACTGGGAAACTTCACAATGTTCGCAAAGTGCAAAAATCAAGAACTTCACAACACTTTGCTGAGCAAAAAAAATGGCATACACTTAACTGAGGCCAATTCTGAACATGTGTTGCCCCAACCTTGGCTGGAGAAAATGTTTTTGTTAGTTTTGAAGTTGTTGACCAGCTATGCAGCGGCGGCCGCCATAATCGAAGGGTGGTGAGGCAGGTGGGGGCGCGTGGGAGGCGTAGTGGGTGGGATGGGAAGATCGAATATAAAAAAAACCCTTACTTTTGCCGCCAGCCTCTTCAGCACCACGTCTCCTCGCGCTGCCTCTCCTCTTCCTGTCTGCTGGTTCCAGCAGCCTCTGGGACCGACTCCCTGTCCATTCACCACGCTGCAGAGAATTCCTAGCTAGGCCTTGTCGCACGTTTTAGGGTCCTTTCCATAGTCTTTCTGTTGATGTATTTTCCCATCACATTCATTTTTCTTCAGAACAAGTAGATCATGGCTCACCGCTCTGACTTAAAGCCATGGGCATTGTGCTACTGGTCTTTTGCAACAGCAGATATACACAACCTCATCTTGTTCCTGCAGAGCAGACTTTCGGTGGGTGCATATTTGTGCTGTATGTTTTACGATTAATACAAGGTCTTCAGAAATACCTTGTGTGCATGCAGAGCAGAGGTGCTCAGATCCCAAAAGAGATATTGAATTTCATAACCAGGAAGAAGAATCAGGAGTTTAGTACAGGGCCTTAGCCTCCATGTTAGAATCCGGGTTCTCTGGTTGGCACAGGTAGGTACTTGTGACAAGCAGGGAACCTTTCCTCTAGTCAGGGTAAGGGGTTACACTCCTAAAATAACCCCTGCTCACCCTCTAGGTAGCTTGGTGCGAGCAGACAAGGCTTATCTCAGAGCGTTATAGGTTAAGCATTTGTGAACACATACAGTAACCAAGTGACAACACTACAAATGGACACCACACAAGTTTTTATATTAAAAATAAGGATTATTTATATAGAGTTATCACAAGACCATTAAACGACAAACATACACAATACTGTTACTTAAGATGGCAGGAGTTTGCTTAGTTCTCTTAAGTTCTTAAATGCGACACTTTAAGTCAAAGTACCTTAGATGCGACACGCAGGGCAACGAACGTGTTGCAACGATGCTGATGCGATGAAGTTTTTGGTGCAAAGAAATAAAGACGTGAAGATCTTCCAGATGCGTTACGCTTCTCCGATGTTGCGAGAAGACTCAACTCGATGAGTCAGCTACAGCGGCGTCACCCCTTTACGCGATGCGACGACAGCGGCCTTGGCAGCACTCTTCTCCGACGTTTGTGAGACGCTTCCGCTCGATGCGATGCTGCAGCGGTGTCACCCTTTTACGCGATGCGACGACAGCAGCTCCGACGGCGGCACGCTTCTCCGTGGATGCGAGGCGCTTTTCTTGATGTGGTGCAATGCGACAACTATGATGGCTGCGATGGCGACACGCTTCTTCCTCGATGCGAGACTCTTCTCTTGATGCGGTGCAATGCGTCAGCTATGATGGCTGCAATGGCGACACGCTTCTTCGGCGTTGCGAGATACTTCCGGAATGATGCGAGCCACTTCCGCTCGATGCGATGCTGCAGCGGCGACACCCTTTGCGAGATGCTCCGACAACTGCTCCGACGGCGGCACGCTTCTCCTTCTCGAGTCGCGCTTCCAGCTCCTTGCGACACGCAGTCCCTCAGAAGGCCCAACAACAGCAGCAGGCACTTCCAAAAGACTCTGGGGAGCTGGGGGTGAAGTCCGCTGGTCCTGGGACTTCGTTCAGGGGGCAAGCTCAGCACAAGCCCTGGGAGATCTTTTGAGCACAAGTTAAATTAAAAGTCTTTGTAGTCTTTTCTCCTCTCCTTCCAGCAGCAAGGCAACCATTGCAGGCCAATCCCCCAGGTCAGGGACAGTACTCCTCCTTACAGCTTTCCCAGTTCCTTCTCCTCAGGCAGAGGTTCTTCTTGTCAAGCAGGATCTAATTTCTTGGGAGCAGGGTCCCAATACTTATACCCCTAATTCCTTTGTTACTCTGGGGTAGAGGGGCCTTTGCCCAGTCCAAACCAGTTCTTGAGCACTTTGTTGACATGACTCTGCCTTTCTATTCAGGGTGCAGGGCAGAGACATCAGCCGCTCCACAGGAGGTGGAGCCAGCATTGTGGTGGCAGAGCACAGCCCTATTCAGAGTCCAGGTGCACTCCTCCCACCCATCTGGATGTCAATCTCTCCATTCACCACCAGGCTACCTAGCCCTGCCCCTCTGGGTTTTCCCAGCCCTGTCACTCACACAAACCAGACAGGCAGATACACATCATAGCAGAGGCGGGCTGAAATGGTTAGGCAAGCAAATACCAACGTTTTAAAAGTGGTATTTGCAAACACAGATCATAAAATAAACTTTACTAAAAGATGTATTTTATTATTCTGAGTTCAGGCATACTAAACTCGATTTTCTACCATGTTCCCTGGGTCTGTTAGGATCATAGGATGTAACAATTCTAACAGCCCATTCTGGCCTATGGAGAACAGGTAGCCTTACAATAGTGAAAAACGAAAATGGCTGTAATTCACTATTAGGACATGCCACACACATCAGGGCTTGTCCTACCTTATGCTTACAATGCACCCTGCCCTTGGGCCTACCATAGGGGTGACTAATATGAAGTTAAGGAAAGGTTTAGGGTCTGGCAAGTGGGTGCACTTGCCCAGTCAGCATGACAGTACCAGACTGCACGCAGGTTCTGAAATGGCAGACCTTAGACACATTTTACTAGGCCGCTTCTGTGGGTGGCACAACCAGTGCTGCAAGCCCACCAGCAGCATTTGTATTTACAAGCCCTGGGCACTCCTGGTGCACTTTACTGGGGTCTGATAGTAAACCAAATAGGCCAATCATGGAATCCAACCAACATATACATTTTACATAGGGAGAGCATATGCACTTTAGCACTGAACAGCAGTGGTAAAGTGGCCAGAGTCATAAAACAGCCAACAACAGGTCAGAAAAAATGCAGGAGAAAGGCAAAAAGTTTAGGGATGACCCTGCAAAAAGGGCCAAGTCCAACACTACCCCCTTCCAGCCAAGACGCAGGGCAGACCAATCACCACCGTGATGGTCTTACCTGCTTGGGGCGATAGAACAAGGACCTGGCCCGCAACTGCAGGGGCAGACTCCAGTTCTACGCCAATCTGAACATATTGGAATCCCTCTGTCCATACTCTCAGGGCCCACCAAGCCAATCCCTGGGGAACCCTTCTCCTCACCTGTGGACACCACCTGTGCAGCACCTAACCTTAACTGGCTCACAGGTGTGGCCCAACAGACAGACAGCAAAATGCTACAGTGGCCAGTCAGGGATGAGACCCAGGCCGTATGCCTCTCAGGGCTCTCAAACCTCTGTGGCACCAGGGAGCGGGGGGCAGTAGCCCCAGGTGCTTGGCAACCTTTGTCCATTCTCGCTCCTGTCAGGTCAGGTATGACATCCTGGCACTGACCCACCAGCCCCAGGTCTATACCCGGCAGCTGGACCAAAGACTGGGGTGGCCTCTCCCACACCCGGTCCTCCTCCTTGGGGCTCTGTACCCTCCCACTTGGAGTGGTACCCCCTTCCAGAATTGCCAGGGCACCTGTGGCAGGTGTCCTGCGCACTTCGCCCACCAGTTCAGGGGTTCTATCCTGCAACTGGGCATCCAGGTCAGGGGGGACACCCTGAACCTGGCCCTTCAACCTAGGGTCTAAACCCTTCAGTTGAGCGGGGGTCAGAGGCGAGGACTCCCTCCCTCTGCACCCCCTTCCAGATGGCTGTACCCACCCACCTGGAGTGGTACACCAAGAAGCAACATGGGTCAGGACACTGATTACAGATGCCCCTCCCTCCAGGTCAGACAACACCTGAACCTGGCTCTCCAACCTAGGGTCTAAACCCTCAGGCTGCACCGGGGTCAGAGGCGAGGACTCCCTCCCTCTGCACCCCCTTCCAGAGTACTGCACACTCCCAACTGGAGTGGTACCCCTAAAAGCAACATGGGTCAGGACACTGATTACAGTTGTCCCACCCCCCAGGTCGGACAACACCTGAACCTGGCTTCCCAACCCTGGGACCAACCCATGCGGTTGACCACTCGCCTGGCACACCAGGACTTCCCGGGGAGCACGCATGCCCCCCCTGAGGGTGACACATAACTCCTGTGTCGTGTGACAGTCTGACTGGCGCAGATCTCCCCACCCCTGTCCATCTGACAGTGCGCGAAGATCCCCCAGGACAGAAGTGGTGTCACCCTGGTCATTCACTAGTGACTCAGCCCTTCTGGCTGGCCCCTGACCCACTGGTTCTTCCACTGGGGGCTCCTTCCCCCTCTCACCCCTCACTCTGGACTTCTGCACCCTCCCAACTAGAGCGGTACTGCCAGATACCAGAACTGATGGAGGCCTGCTTACAGACACTCCCCGTTCACCAGACACTAGGGGGTGCCGCACAATGGGCAGCCCCTCAGGACAGACTGGGCTCCCCACCTGGAGTTCCCTTAAAAAACCATCCAGGCTCTGAGACTGAGGTTGGGCACTACCGGGACATAACCCCTTCTCACTCCTTCCCCTTAAAGACAGGACGTGAGGCCCTACACCCCTCTCACTACTACAGGACCTAGTTGGGCTACTCTGAGCCACTTCCACCGCGCTGGGTTTGAAGATACCTGAACCACTCCTCTGGGGATCACTCCCCAATGCCTTTCCAGACCCTCTGGACTCCACCAAAAGGTCTGCCTCCAATGTGAGCTCCCTGCGGTCAGAGAACTCACTCTCCCACAGGTGTTGGCATAGCTCTGGAAAACAGGGACTTACAATATGCTCTCCCACAATTGGATCACACAGCCCCCTAGCAGGGTTAACCAAACTATCCTTCACCTCACCATCCAGTGCCTCACACACGTACTGCACACCCCTCTCCTGAGACTGGCAAGACAGTATCTGACTGTCTCTGTCACACAGCCCACACTCTTCTAGGCAGTCTTCACACTCACATACCAGGACTTCAATTTTGGCTGAACTCCTCTCCCTGCACCTCTCATCTAGAGTCAGTAGAGTGTCCCTCCTACTACTAGGACCATGAACCCCTGCGCCAGTTACCCTATCCCTCTCAGGGACACTGCGCACTACTGGAGCTACCTCATGTCCTTGAACCTCCTGGTGTATGTTAACCACCTCCTTCAAGTCAGGTGCCATGTCTCTGGGTGTGTGTACTATTCTCTCTGCACTAGAAAATTCAATATGGCTGCCACCATCTGAGCTGGATTCCTCCTCCCACTCAGCAAAGCTCAATCTCTGAGCTACACACATTTCTTGTTGCTGGGCTGAGACACTCATGGTCTCAAGCCTCTCGAGCTCTAAGTCAAGATTCCTCATGATCAACTCATGCTCCATTTCCATTTTTCTCTCTTCCATTTCCAGCCTTTTTTGTTCCATTGCCAGTTGTCCATTTAGTTTTGTCATCTCTATCTCATGAGCTCTGGTTTCCTTCCTGTCTGCCAACTCCTCTGGAGATTAACTTTTACTAGAAACACTGCTACCTGCAGGGGAAGGGGTTCTCCTTCCTCTTGGACCCACTGGCCTATCCAGCTGCTCCTCTGCATTATTATCATCAGTGGCATTCCTTGCTTCTACCCAGGCCCTCAGCGCCTTGTAGAACTCTGCCTTGTTTTTACATCCAGTTGTAGAAACATTAAATTTCTTGCAGAAGAATTTCAGCTGCTTGGAAGTGTAGCTATCCAATTTCTCTTCTTCCCATTCAAATTCAGTATTAACAGAGACTATGGATGCTGCTTTCTCCACCATGGTTAAGCTTGGCAGTGCTCAAAAATAGACAGTCCAAAAAAGAAATCTACCAACAAGTATTGGTTGCGTTAAGGTCTGCACTCACTAAGTAGTGTTCACCAATTACTGTACATGAGTCACAAATGCAAGTCCAGAATCCTCACCGCTGACCACCAATGTTAGAATCCGGGTTCTCTGGTTGGCACAGGTGGGTACTTGTGACAAGCAGGGAACCTTTCCTCTAGTCAGGGTAAGGGGTTACACTCCTAAAATAACCCCTGCTCACCCTCTAGGTAGCTTGGCATGAGCAGACAAGGCTTATCTCAGGGCGTTATAGGTTAAGCATTTGTGAACACATACAGTAACCAAGTGACAACACTACAAATGGACACCACACAGGTTTTTATATTAAAAATAAGGATTCTTTATATAGAGTTATCACAAGACCATTAAACGACAAACATACACAATACTGTTACTTAAGATGGTAGAAGTTTGCTTAGTTCTCTTAAGTTCTTAAATGCGACACTTCAAGTCAATGTACCTTAGATGCGACACGCAGGGCAACAAACGTGTTGCAACGATGCTGATGCAATGAAGTTTTTGGTGCAAAGAAATAAAGATGTGAAGATCTTCCAGATGCGTTACGCTTCTCCGATGTTGCGAGAAGACTCGACTCGATGCGTCAGCTACAGCGGCATCACCCCTTTACGCGATGCGACGACAGCGGCCTTGGCAGCGGCACTCTTCTCCGACGTTTGCGAGACGCTTCCGCTCGATGCGATGCTGCAGCGGTGTCACCCCTTTACGCGATGCGACGACAGCAGCTCCGACGGCGGCACGCTTCTCCGTGGATGCGAGGCGCTTTTCTTGATGCGGTACAATGCGACAACTACGATGGCTGCGATGGCGACACGCTTCTTCCTCGATGCGAGACTTTTCTCTTGATGTGGTGCAATGCGTCAGCTACGATGGCTGCGATGGAGACACGCTTCTTCGGCGTTGCGAGATACTTCCGGAATGATGCGAGACGCTTCCGCTCGATGCGATGCTGCAGCGGCGACACCCTTTGCGAGATGCGACGACAACAGCTCCGACGGCGGCACGCTTCTCCCTCTTGACTCGCGCTTCCAGCTCCTTGCGACACGCAGTCCCTCAGAAGGCCCAACAACAGCAGCAGGCACCACTTCCAAAAGACTCTGGGGAGCTGGGGGTGAAGTCCACTGGTCCCGGGACTTCGTTCAGGGGGTAAGCTCAGCACAAGCCCTTGGAGATCTTTTGAGCACAAGTTGAATTAAAAGTCTTGCTAGTCTTTTCTCCTCTCCTTCCAGCAGCAAGGCAACCACTGCAGGCCAATCCCCCAGGTCAGGGACAGTACTCCTCCTTACAGCTTTCCCAGTTCCTTCTCCTCGGGCAGAGGTTCTTCTTGTCAAGCAGGATCTAATTTCTTGGGAGCAGGGTCCCAATACTTATACCCCTAATTCCTTTGTTCCTCTGGGGTAGAGGGGCATTTGCCCAGTCCAAACCAGTTCTTGAGCACTTTGTTGACATGACTCTGCCTTTCTATTCAGGGTGCAGGGCAGAAACATCAGCCGCTCCACAGGAGGTGGAGCCAGCATTGTGGTGGCAGAGCACAGCCCTATTCAGAGTCCAGGTGCACTCCTCCCACCCATCTGGATGTCAATCTCTCCATTCACCACCAGGCTACCTAGCCCTGCCCCTCTGGGTTTTCCCAACCCTGTCACTCACACAAACCAGACAGGCAGATACACATCATAGCAGAGGCGGGCTGAAATGGTTAGACAAGCAAATACCAACGTTCTAAAAGTGGTATTTGCAAACACAGAATATTAAAATAAACTTTACTAAAAGATGTATTTTATTATTCTGAGTTCAGGCATACTAAACTCGATTTTCTACCATGTTCCCTGGGTCTTTTAGGACCATAGGATGTAACAATTCTAACAGCCCATTCTGGCCTATGAAGAACAGGTAGCCTTACAATAGTGAAAAACGAAAATGGCTGTAATTCACTATTAGGACATGCCACACACATCAGGGCTTGTCCTACCTTATACTTACAATGCACCCTGCCCTTGGGCCTACCATAGGGGTGACTAATATGAAGTTAAGGGAAGGTTTAGGGACTGGCAAGTGGGTGCACTTGCCCAGTCAGCATGACAGTACCAGACTGCACGCAGGTTCTGCAATGGAAGACCTTAGACACATTTTACTAGGCCGCTTCTGTGGGTGGCACAACCAGTGCTGCAAGCCCACCAGCAGCATTTGTATTTACAAGCCCTGGGCACTCCTGGTGCACTTTACTGGGGTCTGATAGTAAACCAAATAAGCCAATCATGGAATCCAACCAACATATACATTTTACATAGGGAGAGCATATGCACTTTAGCACTGAACAGCAGTGGTAAAGTGCCCAGAGTCATAAAACAACCAACAACAGGTCAGAAAAAATGCAGGAGGAAGGCAAAAAGTTTAGGGATGACCCTGCAAAAAGGGCCAAGTCCAACACTCCAGATGTGATAGGAGCATCACATCTGCTGGTGAAGTAGCCAGTTACCCTCCCTTTTCCATTTGTAGCTCATCCTCACTGGCTTTGTCCAAGTAGTGTGAATAATCCAGGGAAAGGGGACAGTATGATGTCACAAGTGATCTATCCCAGGTACCCGATGACTTGTTCCAACAGGAACCACTGGAAGGATGAGAAGTATCAACCAACAGAAGACTCCTTGACATTTTTGTCCCCTTCTAATCAAACAGAAGACAATATTGAACAACAAACACATTCTTTTCAAGAAAGACCCAATTGAACTGTAGAGTTCCCTTCGGTTGCAAACCGGTGCTTCTACAGTTCAAAACCACTTTGAGCACCTGGATTAAATAGTGAAACTAGCATTAACTTCATACACTACCCAGCTTTATATCAAAATCTGTCCAGGCACACAGCTGGCTGAAACCTTGGCAATTGTCTTATCAAAATTCAACAATGGATGAAATGCAGACACTTAAGACCGAGCATCACCTAAACAGAGTTCACATTCCTCTCACTAAATAAGAAATGCAAACTCAGTGACAATAGCTTTAATCCCCTAACCAAATTTGGCACCAATCCCAAAATTGATGCCTCAACCAAATCCTTAGCCTTTATGCTTGACGAGCCCCTCAGCCTGGAGTCTCACATCATAAATCTTTCAAAATGCGCCTTTAACCAAAAAGGTCATCCTAGACAATGTAACCCATTCATTGCCAAAACCAACATTAAAACTGTGGTCCAATCCTTGGTACATCCAGAATTCGACTTCAGAAATAAACTCTTAACTCACCTCCTCAAAGGATTGACAGCACTCCTCAGAAGAGTTCTAGAAACAACAGCAAGCTGAGTGTTAAAGAAGCATACGTTTACCATATTACTCCTTTGCTCAGTTCACTCAATTGAATACCATGGACAGCAAGATGCAACTTCAAAATAGCATGCTTCCCTTACAAGGAAGCCCAGGCACACTTACCCATGAACCTTAGCAAAACAATTAAGGCCTCTAGTGGTGGACAGAAACTCCACTACAATACAACTTCAGGCTGGCAATCATAACTTTGAGAAAAATAATATACAGCAGAACGTTCTCAGGAAATGGTCCTAAAACAAGACGCCTTGCTAATCAATAACTACAGGGACCATGCCTGTCTTTTATCAAGCACTCAGTGGTGCTGGAAAAATGTGCATAGTGGGAACGGTAGCCATCGAGATCACCTTACTAGTCACTGAAGTTTAAATTTTTTATTGAATGAGTGAGTGTGCCAAATAAGCCAAACCAGTTTAGCCAAAGAGAAGCAAGGGAGCACTGTTGCGCATTTGGCTGCTCATTTTGACAGGTACCTGATTAAAACATGATGTGTTAGGATATTGCCATTTGTAGACAACACGTCTTTGAGAGAAATTATTCTTAACAAAACTAAAGCACCAGAAACAACCAATGGCCTGCTGGCTCAATTTTGATTAGTAAACAACGTAATTTAAATAGATTTCCCCAATTTACAATGGACTGCTTAAACAAAGACTTAGAGAATCATGGTGTCTCAACATGAACTGACCCTGTGCTATAAGCCTTCAACTTCCAGGTAGAATGAGCCTACCTTTAATTCCACTGGTTCTGCTCCATGTAAATATATGCAATTGGTGTGGTCACAATCAGTCTCCCCGCTGGTGGGTTTTGTATGTTATTAATATGATCCCCGTCGCTGACCCAAATCAGGAAGGATCTCAAGACCTTGCTCTTCGACTCAACCTCCACACCCAGAAGGATCAGCAGCTCCCACCCTCAGTGTCTTGAGACCCTCATGGGTGAGTAGCCGCACTATACAAACTCCTGATTGATTGATTGATTGATTGATTGATTGATTGATTGATTGATCCAACCATCCATGTGAGCTTTGAAAGTGGTGCTAGATGAGTGTGAAGTCTGTTTCCGTGTATTTTGAGTGGGGCACAAGAAGGAATGCATTTTGGCTTCTCTGAGTGTGTATATCAACACAAAATGGAGGAAGACTGCTTGGCCTTGTCTCTGCAGACCAGGAAGCCTGTACATTTGCATTCATTCCCTTCTCCTAGTGTCCTTCCTTTGTAGTTTTGTCTACAGTTCAAAAAGCACCCTCAATTCCATCTTTTCTCCTGACAGAGGTGCTCCATTAAGAGTTTGGCCTCTTGTTTGGGCCCAATTACACATCCTCACCTGGCTGAGACCAGCATGAACGGCCTCTTTTGCCCTTGTTCCTGGCATGTGGTGATCATGCACCATTTGATCGGCGGAGCCCCCCCAAAAAATTCAAATAGTGCACAACAACTGATAGGTCAGCTCTGTTGATAAGAACTGTCTTGTTACTTATTTGAGTGTTCCAAGATCCCCCACTGACTGACGAGGAGCTGTACACCAATACATAGGAGAGGTGGCTGTGTTGTAGGGTCAGAGTCTGCTGAAGGCTAGCCTCCTACCAGTTTGGATTGAATTTTCATTAAGGTTCCTGCCAGAAGCACTGCTGGACTGCCTGGAGAAGAAGTGCCATGCCTGGTGGGGTAAGGGATTGCTGGATTGCACCCTGCATAGAAGAGCCTGCCTGAGAGAAGTTCATCGTCCAAGTTGTCCAAGTACCTTTCGGATCAGTGCAGTAGATCCATCTATACTGCCTGGGCACAGGGGAAGGACATAACCTACAGTGATTTGTGATTAACCCCTTTGTCTCTGAGCCCACCAGGCTGACCATAATTATCTCCACAACAACCTTGAAGAATGCCTTGGTCCCTTGTGCTCAACTGGAGATTGTCAGACAAGTAACTAGGTGAGCTTCACTGATGTTTATTTCAGAAACTGTGTGGAAATACTTTGTGGGGTTGCAAAGTTATCAGAGGTTGAATCATTGATTTGTGAGACAAGGTAATTGATTTACAAAGGTATAATGCATCACAGAGTATTTGCCAAATGGTTTACAATCATTAAACCAGCCTTCTTTGATGCATCATGTGTCATAAAGCGTAGGCTCGCTAAAATTGCAGAGCCAACTGAATAGCTACTACTTCTTAATTTGTGATTGCTTTCTTCAAATGTGAACTTCAATTATAGATTCACAAATTGAATGTACTAAGCATTCGCAATTTGCGAATGAACACAAGTTGCATTTGCACTATAACAAAAACTTGAAACAGGTGGTAACCTGTCATAAGTATAAAAGCCCACCCAAAAATGCATTGCAGTCTTTTACAATGGAAGCACCGTATGCTATGATGAGGAGGATGCACATTCTAGGAACCCGGCAGAGAAGGAGGAAAAAAGAAGAGAGAGGATTTTTAGGCAGAGGATTACATTGTGTGAATAGATGAGGAAGTGTATTATAGATACAGGCTTAGTAAAGAGATGAATTTAAGTTTAACTTCTGAGTTAGAGCCTGTTTTAGGAAGGTCCATTCAGCGTTGTGGCTATCCCTCCACATATTCAAGTGTTATGTAGCCATCACCTCCTTGCATCTGGAAGTTATCAGCACACAGTAGCAGCTGCTTGGGGCATATCGCAGAGTGATGTCTCTGGAATATTACTGAACTTTCTAGTTGCTATTATTGATAAATTAAATGTCCATGTCTGTTTTTACCCAGCTGAATTTCAAGTCACAAAGATAAGTTTTTAGTATATTTCAAATTTCACAAATATAATTAGATGAGTAGACAGTACATGTATTTTCATTTGCCCACCGTAAGAATCTGAATGTATCTATTACAAAAGAAAATGTCACCCCTCTCTAAATATGTAGCTGGTCTGTAATGCCTTATAATTGATATTATAGCACAACTTACATGAAGCACCCATGATTCATACATTTTTAAACATTGAACATTATATTACCGGCTACTTACACTAGAGTTTGGATATGGATTGGGAGATAGATGGTTGCTTGGTAAGGATACATTTCAACATTCAATTGTTAATGTAAACATATGTTACTTTAAAAATTTGATATCTGTTTAGGTGACACTACATATTCTTTGCAACCTTGGATTCATACACTTTATCAACCAAGTCCGGCTATAAAGAGGAGGCAAAATCATGCACACAAGTAAGCCCGATCAGTTTAAGAAAGGACACCTGATTATTGAAAGAAGGGTTTTGTTGTCTTCATAAGTCAGGTGGTGCAGAGGAGTGTGACCATGCAACATGTTGAAAAACTATTGCTTCATGTGCAATGCTGCACAACATTGGAGTTAGGTGAGGCATGCCTTCAGAAATAGTATCAGTTGGTTCTAACAATGAGGATCAAAATATTATTAGACCTCCGCACCATGAACAAGATGCTTCTAGAGCTGCCCAAGGTCCACAATTCTGAATTGATCTGACTAACAATTATTTTTGAGGTAATACAAACACTTTATTTGTTCTTGCAATGTTCAGTTTTCTTTACTATAATATTTGAATTCAAAATGTATTTCTTTTACTAACATGATCTTAGCTTTATATGCAAATCCTAAGGCTAACATTAGAATTAATTGCTCTACTTCTTCTTTATATGACCTTCACCAAGGAACGAGACAGGGGCGCCCTTTGTCTCCCCTGTTTTTCTTACTTACAATTGATACTCTACTTAGACTTCGTAATTCTGATCATAACATTAAAGGCATTCAATTTGGTGGTCTTACTCTTAAGATGGCGGCTTATGCAGATGATATACTTATTTTTTCTGAGGATGCTGAGCTGGCTAGTCCCTCGTTAATAAGTATTATTCAAGACTTCTCAAAAGTCTCTGGGTTTACACTAAATAAAGATAAAACCAATGTTTTCCATCTTAACATCATTTGTTTTCCCTCCCACTTGGGTGCTTCAGGTCTAAAGTGGCAATCTTCTCATCTTAAATATCTGGGTATCTGGTTTTGTAGAGATCTTTTTGAAACAGTTACTTTTAACAAATCTTTTAAACTATCCAAAGTGAAAGACCTTCTTAATAACTGGTCTCCCAAATTTATTTCCTGGTGGGGAAGGTTACATTCTCTTAAATGATGATTATACCAATAGTTAATTTCTTATCTTTAATGCTGCCTATAAGACTCTCAGACAATTTCTTTCATGAACTTGACAAACGTACCACTAAGTTTTTGTGGAATGACAATCGGACAAGGATTTTGTATAAAGCCATTAGGAAACCTGTTGTTTTGGGAGGTTGTAACTTCCCTGACTGGTGTTTGTACCAAGCGACTTTCCTACCTTCTCAGGGTGCGCTTTGGTTTTCCCCAGAATCATCTTATTCTCCTCTATGGATACATATTGAACGATCTCTTTGTCATCCATATAATCTTTCTTCCTTCATTTCCATGTTGAAATGTGTGCCTTCTCATTCGCATAGTTCCTCTCGGCTACAGTTTCTGCTCTTAAAGCTATTGACAGGGGACTTGAGAGTCTTTTGTTAGCTCTGGAGATATTCTCTTTGATTTAATCCAAAACTCTCTTTGGATATTGATCCTCGCCTCCCTATTACTTTGGCTTCTAAAGGCATTAGGACAATTCAGGACTTTTACGACATTGATGGTGTTCCTCTTCCTTTTTCATTTCTTAGTACAAAATATGATCGTACTGAGCTAGACTTCTATAGCTTAAGATTAAGGTAAAACTATCAAAATTTCAATTCTCCAGCCATTCGTCCTTAGCTGATCTCCTAGCCCTTTGGCTTCGTACGGGGCATGTAGCTTCCTAAGCTTACAAATTTGTATCGCAACTATCAGTTCCTCAGTGTTGATCCATCTATTCCCCATGGTCCAAACACTGTGACAAAGGGTTTTTTTAACACATCTCGCCGCATGATTGGTCTCTGATTGGGAAACCTTCCCTTCATATTAAAGTTGCTCCTGCCCTCTTCCAATCTAAATATTTTGCAATGCATTTGCTTCACTGGACTCCTGCTTGACTACACAAATTAAAGTTAAGGGATAATAATAAATGCTGGAGCTGTGATTTGGAACCAGGAACACATCAACACATGTTCTTTGATTGTACACTTTTAGCTGACCATTGGACTTCTATACAGAGGCACTTGACAAGTATTTTTAATGTTCCTATTAAATTGTCCTTCTCTCTGCTTATATTGGGCCCATGGGCATCAATGACTCCTCTCCCCCTAGACAAGTCGGATATGTCATTATTGAACTTACTTTTATCGATTGCAGTCAAAGTGATTCTTATAGAATGGAAGTCCTTCCAACACATCTCTTCTCACAGTTGGCGGGCCTGGGTGTCTTATCTCTGTAGTGCTCATACATTACACACTGCAAGTCACTCTTCTCCGGTTATTTCCAGCGCAGTCTGGCAAACCTTGGACACCTTTGTTCAACATGGTGCTCTAGTTTCTGGGGCATCCAATTCCGATACCTCGTCTACCTGACCTTTTTTTAGGGATGACCCTTGTGCATAATCTTTTTATTTCGTTTCCCATTTCCTCTTACTTACTCTTGTAGGAATTGCTCAACTAGAATACCCCTGACCCCTTGTCCCTATTCTCCTGCCCCCCCTCCTCTTTTCTCTTTTATCTTTGGTGATACATGATGACTCATACTTAGCTCTTTTCAAATGTGTTTTGGGGTTTATATGCTCCTTGTTCCTTTTTACTTATGCTATGCTTTGCCTAGCCTGCATCACTCATTGCATTTACTATTTGTACCTTTCTTGTGTTAAAACTCTAATACAAATTGTGAACATACAAAATGTATTTCTTTATCATAATCAATAATACAAAGTATGCCATTTAAGTGGCTTCATTATGAAACTTTGTACCAAATTTATTTTGAGGAATGATTTTTTTGCAAAACATTTCTGGTGGGTGGGGGCCTGACATTATGGACCAACAAGAAGTGCTGAGCCGGGGCTCCCGATTCAACCCTCCTTCTACATCCAGTAAGCACATATGGCAAACGAGTTGTTCATGTTTGCTTTTCATACCTGGGACTAGGTACTGCTTCCAGTGAGCAATTGGAGCCTCAGGAGTCCAATATTTTAGCCCTTGGCTATGTGGCCTTGTAGAACAATGCACCAGCAGATTAATGGCGTGGCTGGAGATGTTGAGCCTGCAGTATAGCTGGAGGGTGCACCAAATGGATTATGATGGAAAGGACAGAGACAGCAGACTGGAATCTGGCTGTCTCTGCCTTTTGTCTGCCTCTGGCTGAATCCGTTCCGATGTGGGCTGAGTGCCGGGGCTCGTGACTCTCACCCAGATGGCTGCGGAGACCAGGCGATATACTGACATGAACTTCGAGGTGACGGTCACACCAGTTTTGACTTCACCAAGGTGTGCTGAAGAAGGGGGACTATACTTGTCATTGTGCTATCTGAATCACCAGTTTCTCCGCTCCTGGGACACTAGATGCATTTTAGAAGCTTAGAAGCAGATTGAAGAAGACCCCCAAAAGCCCCTTAAGTAGTCACAAAATAGTGGGGTTGGGGTGTTTATTTACCCAATTTGTTGGTGGTGCTTGCAACAAACCCTACCTTGCAACATTGAACTGTCTGGCCACAAAACCAACATTGTTAGGGACTGGCTCCCAGGGAGTCCCAACAAACCACAATGGATCAGTCTGGAGCAGGCATGTCAACCGAGAGGACTGCACACTGCTTGTTTTAAATTAAATGTTCATTAAATTACTTTTTATGACATGGTGTTTTTATGCAGTGGTTATATTTAACTAGCATAAATAAATGCATTTCATTTAAATCGAATTGAATTGAGAGGCCAGTAGAGGAAAGCCTGGCACTGAACCAATAAGAGCTCAGACATTAGCATTGCATAGCGTATAAAGTTCCAGGAAGGCACTTGAAAGCAAAATAGTCAACTTACCAATGGAAGCCAAAGTCAGCAATAGGTGCCTTGCAATTGAAAAGACACTTGAGGAGCTAAAAATTGAAATCAAATTGTGGCTCCATGACTTGGTTCACAGACTGGACTTTAGGATGGGGGATGCAAAAGAAGATCCAAAATAATGATCGGTTTTGGCAGATTCCCGTAGGGGGCAGAGCCAAGGAGCCCCAAATCGGAAGTTCTAGCTTCATGTTTCACCTTAGAGAAAGTCCACATAGCTCTGGTGCAATAACTAGAGCAATCATTGGCAAGGTCCTTCTGCAAGCTAGGAGACTATACTATGCTCACAATCTCACGAAGTCCTTTGAGGCAGTGAAACAAAAACTGAGAGCCATGAACAATAAATACATGTTGCTGTTTGCAGCAAAGCTACGTGTCATACACAACAAAAAATCAAATTTTTTCATTTCCCCAGAGGAGGTCTGGGACCAATTAGAACTAACAGACCAGGAAGAAGTCCTTAGCAAACCAGACAGTGGTGCTCCATCAGGTGCATTAGACAGTCCAGACACACTTCTTAAAATACCCAGAACCATAGATCTCAGCGGCACGAGTCAAAAGTGGTCAGAAACAAAGTCACATTGGAGCTTGATTGTAGAGGGTGTGGAGGCTCCATTCCAACTTGGAAGGACGAACCTAGTCACTATGACTTGCACTGATCCATAAGATGGAATCAACCGGGATAACTTTAGAATCCTGAGCCCTCCGGCACCACATGGCTTGGAACATAAGCAGTTGACTTGTACGACGCCTGATGCCTATCAACCTTCAGCGACAGATGTGGGAATCCAGATTGTGTTCTAAAGCCTATTAATGGGAATGGCGAAAAGTGTATTAGCAATAGCAAGGGTGAGGGCTAGGGTTACTTTTTGGAGTATGCCCATCTGGTGATATTGGTAGCTCAGCTGACCTGAAGAGGGCATGACATCCCCACTTTGGTTTAGGAGTTCTAAGGAAGGTCATATGGGGGTCAACTGCCTAGCCTGTGTACGATGTAGGCAGGGTTGCTTGGGCACAAGTCTCCTGCATTAACACACACATTAATGGAGGATACATTCTAGGTGAAGTAGTTGGCACTGGAATTTACACCTGATATGTTACTAACCAAAGTTTGCTTTAAGCATTCATTAAATGGGCATTCATTTATGCGCTGGTACACAGAGTGCTTATCTGTGGCAGTGAAGAGAGTTGTGAGTTCTTACTGTCTTAACTATAGCTGGCAGTAAACATTGGGCACACATAGTCTTTGACACACAGAAGTAGGGGTGTCGATAACTAGCAGAAAACATTGATGCTGAACACAATTGGGCAGCCAAACAGTAAACCCTTTAGGTAACAACGACTCAAACTATTAAGTATGTTACCTGGAATGTCCAGGGACTGAATAATGTTGTTAAAATATATAGAGTCCACACATATTTGTGCCAATAACCCATAGATATACTGTTTTTACAAGAGAGACATTTCATAGTTACAGTCACAGTTACAGAGGAAGGGAAACTCAAGATAAAGTAAAAAGGACTAATATTTTCAACCATCTATAGGACCTATGCAAAGGAGGTTGCGATATGGGTGGCCTCGGGACTAAGCTTCCAAAACAGATATTCTAGTGCTGACCCTGAGGGCAGATACAGGGTGGTGTACAGACTGCTGGATGGTAGAGAGATAAAATTGTTAAATATTTATGTTCTGAATCAAACCTTCTATTGTGCCGAATTTGACTTGAGACTAGCCCCATATCTAGATGTGCTTGCGATCTAGGTGGGGTATTTTAGCTGTAATTTAGATGGAATTATGAAAAGATATCCCCAAGAGAGAGCATGCAAAACCAGCCAGGATCACTGAATGAATGAATTGGGATGCACCGAGATTTGGAAAGAACTCAACCCTAATGCAAGGGAGTTCACGTAATTACACAACATTTTGCAATAATTTAATGCATTTGGAAAAGCAAGTTATGCAAATTTCCCACACCACTAATATAGACTCCTGTCTATGATATACTGATGTGGAAATCCTTTGCAAAGTTCTGGCACACAGATTACGGTCAAATGGTGGATCTGCTCATGCACGAGCATCAATCCAGATATATATCCCGGAACGTAGTATTTTAAGGAATATATACAGGCGCACCCATGTACTGCATGATACCACGCACATGAAGAGGATACCGCTCTTATAGCCTTAGACACAGAGATTCGCGTTCAGGAAAACAAGGGTCAACTTACTCACAAGGAACCAGGGTATATGCTATATATCAAAAAAACAATGGTACCTGTGGATAAAATAATAAAACATTAACAGTGGTACTTGTAATAATGAGATTCATTGAGCACAATGGCAATACAGATAGGAGAAGATGCACAAACTCAGACAAAGAGTCAAGAAGCCCAACAAGTAAAATTAATTAATATTTATATAGCAAATTGATGTAAGAATAGAAAAGAGGTGTAAGGTGTCCCAAGTGAAATTAGAACCTATATACACAAGTGACAGGTTTCCAAAGTGCAAAAACGACCATCATCTAGTGCAATCCTTAGTGAGGAAATGATGAAGTTGTTGGGCACTTGGGTTGGACGTGTGAGTGTGTCTAATAGATTTTGTATTAATAAAATGCTCTCTTTGTGAGGGATGTTGGTGTATAATGATGCTATGTCCAAAGTGCTAGCCAGTCAGTTGCGATGTCAAAAGGCATGTCTTCTATGATGTTTATCATGAACATGCTGTCCCTAACATAGGTCTCTTGGATGGGTTCAAAGTCCTTGATAAAAAAATCAATATAACATCCAATCGGTTCGAAGACCGAACCACAGCCTAATAGAATATGGCACCCTGGTGGGGTTGTGGCATTTTTATGGATTTTGGTCAAAGTATACATGACTGGGGTGCGGGGTGTTTCTGTATTTAGATATTCAAATTCCCTTTTAGTTACATAACCTTTTTCTTAGCCCTCAGTAGTGATATTCAAAAATCATTTTTTATCATGTTGAGGGCTTGGGGGATAATTTCTTGTAGTGTTTGATATCAGTGATTTGTTTTCTGAGTCATAATCAGTCCTGTTCTGAATGACAATACCGCCCCCTTTATCTTCTGTTTTCCAAACTATGGTTTTGTAATTTTTTAAGCCTTGAAGTGCCTGACTTTCCTCCAAGGAAGTGTTCTAGTGGATAAAGCATCTGGCTGATTTCAAATAGACAATGCCTTTAAGAATAACCTTTTCAAAAGTTAATAGTTCAGGTGGCATCATAGAGTTAGTTAAATAAAAGGTAAAGGGTGGTCTAAGACCTGTAACAGAGTATGGTATGGGGGGTGTCTTGTCCATAATTTTTTTTTTATCTTATCTGTCGAAAAAATAAGAATAGCTCTGTTTTAAGGTGAAGAAGTCAGTTTTTTTCTGTCATGACAAAGGAGAGACATTTGTTAAGAAGTGAGACTTCAGTGGAGGAAAGCATATGTTGTGATAAATTGAAAATGGGTATTACTTCTGAATTGATATTGTGTTCAGTTGTATCTAGAATGTTTGTGACCCCAATTGATAGTGTTTCCACCTGGTCTGGTATTCTCCTAGGTATTGGTACCATGTTTTGCCTCTGCCTCTCTGGCCTCTCTTTAAAAAAGGCTGTCCTGGGTGGGTGTTTGTGTGGCTAGGTCCTGCCTGTGCGTCTGAGCCATCAGTAACTGGCTTGTTTTTCTTTAATCTATCCCACGTGTTCTGTCTATTCTCTGTTGGTGTAATAGTCTTCACTTAGGTATGGATATGCTCTCTCCTTATTGAAATTTTTAATGTCTTTTGTGACTTTATTGGCCTTTTTCTTTAGTTCATAGGAGTTGGATTCATCTACACTTTTGTTCAGTTTGTCAAGGAGTACTTTAGCTTCTGTTAACCCTTCACCTCCTAGAAGTTCTTTCTCTTACTCTGTACAGTTACAGAGAGAAAAAGAAAAATACAAAGGAATCTAACCACTTGCGGTGCAGCCACCGCAATGAGTGTTGCATTCAGGAAAACAAGGGTCACCCTACTCATAAGGAAACCGGGTATATGTTATATATAAAAAAAATGGTACGTGTGGAAAAAATAATAAAACAGTAACAATGGTACTTGTAATAATGGTATTCATTGAGCACAATGCCAATAAACATAGGAGACAATGCACAAACTCAGACAAAGAGTCATAAAGCCAAACAAGTAAAATGCATTATTATTTATATAGCAAATTGATGTAAGAATAGAAAAGAGGCGTAAGGTGTCCCAGAGAAATTATAACCTAAAACTCAAGCGACAGGTTATGATATATGCTAAGGATTCCAAAATACAAAAAAGACCATCTAATCAATATACAATTAATATTCACAAGCTTTCAGTAACAATCATGAAGGCTGAGTACATTGGTTCGTTTATCAAACGTGTCGACGGCGTTTTGACCTCTCATACAATAGGAGGTCTCATCAGAACCTAACAATCGGAAACACCTGAAATCCGATAAGTTTAAAGAAGGGATCAGTAGTCTGGAAAAATGATAATTGGGAAAATTGATAATTGGTAGGATTACTCCATTTTCCTGAAATTAATATAATATTCTGTCAAAGCGATGAGGTGCACACCCATTTGCAAAGTGACTCAAAAGGAGTTATACAGAGGGAATGTGATGAAAGTCTTACCGCAAGTAAAGATTGTTGTGTATTTAGAATTATTACTACAATGACATGATGACTACAGCTATCCGTCGGGTGCTTCCAGATAAATGCGCCGCTGCGAGGAAGATCGCTTCCATCTGCCTCCTTCAGGATACTAACCTGTTTGCAACGTGAGACAAGCATCTTCTATATCTAGTGCTATTATGCTCAATGAATACCATTATTACAAGTACCATTGTAACTGCTTTATTATTTTTTTCCACAGGTACCATTAATTTTTTTTATATATTAGACATAGAAAAGGCACTACGTTTTCACTCGAGAATGGGGCTACATGTTTGAGGGCCTTTCGTTGTATGGACTTGGCAGGAAGATAGAAAACAGGTGGCAGAGTATCTTAAAGCTGGAATTTAAAATGGTGCATCAAGTTGGAGGTGTCCACTCTCACCCCTGATATTTGCTCCTGCGTTTGAAGGTACTAGCTGCAAGGATGGGGAATTAGATTATCTGGAATAGAAGTGATTATATCAATGTATACCGAAGACATGCTGATTTATGTCATCCACCCGCATTGGGCAGCCTCACTGCTGCTTATAGTGTGTAATACATTAGGCAAAATATCGGGCCAGTGAGCCACTGGGGCAAATTAGTGATATTCCCATTGGAGAGCTTTGTAGGTCGACCCGTGGCTAATCTCCCTGTGCTGGGCAACAGAAGTGAAACAGATAATTTCAGATACCTTTAGTCACCCACACTGAGGAAACTATATATGTACAATATGGATAAGGTCAAACAAGGTTCAGTTTCCTTGGTCATGTTCTGCAATGCTCCCTCTACCAATAATGGAACTATTGCTCTAGCCAAAATTGTGTTCCTGCACAGATGTCTGTATGAGATCCAAACTTCTATATGCCCTGTAACTTTAAGAGGTACACTCATTTTTGATTTCCTTGGTAGAACCGGTAAATGGAGCAGAGTCAAACTAAACATACCTAAGTTAAAATGGGGAATAGAGACATTTCACTCCTAGACTTGGAATTGTGCAATTCAGCTCCAAAATGGTGCTCACCAGAGGAGAAATGGAAAAAAGGCTGCTGAAGTGTTCAGTTAGTGCTGATCTATGATGGACACCTTCTGAAGGGAATTAGATGTCAGGTAGCTACAGCCTTTTAAACAAATCTGCCAGAATATGACAGTGAAGAGAATGGCTGTACTATCTTACAGGTCCTATGTGCCAGAGATCTGCTTTTTGACATGAAATGGCCCTGTACTGGATTAACTTGTTATTGGCAAGTAATTGTGTCAAGGCTATGTAAGGTAACTACATTACCTCTGGAATGTACACCTAAAACAGTGCTTACTGAGTCAATCAATCAATCAATCAATCAATCAATCAATCAATCAATCAATCAATCAGGGGAATTGTAAGCGCGCTGCTCACCTGTAAATCGAAGTCGAAGAGCCAGGTCTTGAGTGTCTTCCTGAAGATGTTCAGGGAGGGGGCGGATCTGATGTCGATTGGGAGCTCATTCCAGGTCTTGGCCGCGATGTAGGAGAAGGCTCTTCCACCTGTTCTGGCTCCGCGGATGCACGGGGTTTCAGAGAGGACGAGGTCAGTGGATTGGAGGTTTCTCTTGGGTACGTGGAAGGAGATTCTCATTGAGGTATTGGGGTCCGGTGTTGTGAAGGCATTTGTAGGCGTGGGTGTGTATCTTGTAAATAACTGCAACAGAACAGCTGCGATGGTGATACGCTTCTTCTCGTTGAGTCGCACTTCCAGATCCCAGTGACACACAAGAGTCTGCAGGCAGAATTCCCAGCAAGGAAATTCAGAGGGGAGCTGGTGGTGAAGTCTTGTAGCCCTGAGACTTCAGCAGGAGGCAAGCAAAAGTTCAAGTCCTTGAAGAAATATTCTGCAAGACGATATAAGTTCCTTAAGAGTTCCTTCTCCTTTCCTTGGCACTAAAGAAACCACTGCAGGCCATCCCAGCAAAACAGCACACTGGCAGAGGGGCAGTCCAAACTCCTGCAGCTTCCTTGGTTCTTCACCTTGGCAAAGGTTTGTCTTGTTTTCCCAGAAGTGATCTAAAGTCTTGGGGTCTGGGCCCCAATATTTATACTCACAAATCCTTTGCCTCTGAAGGCAGAGAGTGCCTGCACCTAGTACAAACCAGTTCTGGGTGCCTTATGCCAGTGCACAACTTCTTCCTTTGTCAGTGTGGGCCAGGGTCATCAGACACACCACAGGAGGTGGAGACAGCATTGTGGAAGGCAGGCACAGCCCAACATTTCGTGTTGCTAGGCTGAGACACTCATGGCCTCAAGCCTCTTGAGCTCCAAATCAAGCTCCCTCATTCTCAGCTCATGCTCCAATGTCATTATCTCTCTCTCCAAGGACAACCTGCTATTCTCTAAGTCCCTTTGACCCTGCATGTTGAGTCTGGCCATCTCCAGTTTGTGCAACCTATTTTTCTCCCTGTCTTCCAGCTCTCCTGGGGACAAGCCTTTGGAAGGGATGCTACTGCCAGGCAGGGATGGTACCCCTTCCCCGGCTGGAAACAATGGCCTATCCAGCTGCCCATCTGCATCCGCAACTGGCTCCACCACCAGTTCAGGGGTATTTCTTGCTTCCACCCAGGCCCTCACTGCTTTTTGGTATTCATCCTATTTGGCAATGCCTTGGGTAGCAACTTTAAATATTTTGCAGAAGTGCTTTAGCTGTTTCACATTGTAAGTTTCCAACCTCTCTTCCTCAAAATCTAGATCCATAGATGCAACGGATGCTGTACTGCTCATGGTAGTAAGAATTGGCAGTTCTCAGAAAATAAATAACAGTCCAAGGAAAGAAAAATTCTACCAAAAAAAGTATGTGGTTGCGTTTAGTCTGCACTCACTAGTAGTGTACACCAAATATTGTATATGAGTCACAAATGCAAGTCCAGAATCCTCACCGCTGACCACCAATGTTAGAACTGGGGGTCTCTAGTTGGCAATGGTATATACCTTTGTCCAAATAGGGACCCTTGCTTCTAGTCAGGAAAAGGGGATTACACTCCTGGATAACCCCTGCTCACCTCCTTGGTAGCTTGGCATGAGCAGACAGGCTTATCTCAGAGGCAGTGTGTTAAGCATTTGTGAACACATACAGTAACACAGTGAAAACACTACAAATGGGCACCACACAGGTTGTATAAAAATAAGTATTCTTTATATAGACATAACACGACCACAAATGACAAAAATCCACAATACTGTACTCAAATTGACTTAAAGACGGTAGAAGTAACTTAGTTTGTTGATCATAAATGCGACACGTTTCTCACAAAAGTGCCTTGGATGCGTAAAACAAAACAAACAAAAGGTTCGCAGGGAGGGTAATGTGTCGGTTCCTTGATTTTGGGGATGCGCTCCTCAATGCTTGCGCAGAGTAGGGGATGCGTCTTGTTCCTTACTCGAGAGGAGATGATGCGTTGATTCTCGTACTACGTTCCGGTTACGATGCAGCAAGATGGCGCCTCGATGTGATGCGACAATCTGGTGCGATGCCATAAGATGATGCCCTGATGTGATGCAACGGTGTGAAGACGATGCGTGCAAGCCGATGGCCGTGCTGCGACTCGACAACTTCTGAGCTGCGACAGGCCCTGCGACATGCTTCTCCGGTGATGCAACGGCGACCCTTGCGGTGGCGACACGCTAGTCCGGTCATTCGATGGCAAGCAACTGCGGTGAAGACACGTTTCTCTGGTGATGCGGTGGCGGCCTCTGTGGCGGCGGCATGCTTCTCTGGCGATGCGACAGCACAGCTGCGATGGCGATACGCTTCTTCTCGTTGAGTCGCGCTTCCAGATCCCAGCGACACGCAGGCTTCTGCAGTCAGAATTCCCAGAAAGGAAATTCAGAGGGGAGCTGGTGGTGAAGTCTTGTAGCCATGAGACTTCAGCAGGAGGCAAGCACAAGTTCAAGCCCTTGGAGAAATATTCTGCAAGATGATGAAAGTTCCTTAAGAGTTCCTTCTCCTTTCCTTGTCAATAAAGACACCACTGCAGACCAACCCAGGAAAAAATCACACTGCCAGAGGGGCAGTCCAAACTCCTGCAGCTTCCTTGGTTCTTCTCCTTGGCAAAGGTTTGTCTTGTTTTACCAGAAGTGATCTAAAGTCTTGGGGTCTGGGCCCCAATATTTATACTCATAAATCCTTTGTATCTGAAGGCAGAGAGTGTCTGTACCTAGTCCAAACCAGTTCTGGGTGCATTCTGCCAGTGCACAAATTCTTCCTTTGTCAGTGTGGGCAAGGGTCATCAGACGCACCACAGGAGGTGGAGCCAGTATTGTGGAAGGCAGGCACAGCCCTAATCAGGCCCAGGTGCTACTCCTCCCACCACTCCAAATGCAGATAGGCCTATTCAGCCTTGTGCTGACTCACCCTGTCTCCTGGAGCCTCCCCAGCCCCTGTCACTCACAAACCAGGCATACAATACACAAGCTAGCAGAGGCAGGCTGGATGGTTAGGCAAGAAAATACCTACTTTCTAAAAGTGGTATTTTCAAACACAGAATGTTAAAAACAACTTTACTAAAAGATGCATTTTATCATTCTGAGTTCAGACGTACTAAACTCAAATTTCTACCATGTTCCCTAGGTCAGTTAGGATTATAAAATGTTATAATCAAACTGCCCATTCTGGCCTATGGGGACAGGTAGCCTTGCAATAGTGAAAAATGAAATAGGCTGTAATTCACTATTAGGTCATGCCACGCACATCAGGGCATGACCTACCTTTTACATACAATGCACCCTGCCCTAGGGCCTACCTTAGGGGTTTCTGAGATGTAGAAAAGGGATGGTTTAGGGACTGGTAAGTAGGTGCACATGCCAAGTCAACATGGCAGTCCAAGACTGCACACAGGCTCTGCAATGGCAGGCCTCAGTTACACTTTACAGGCTGCTTCTGTGGGTAGCACAATCAGTGCTGTAAGCCCACCAGCAGCATTTGATTTACAGGCCCTGGGCACCCAGGGTGCACTATACTAAGGTCTGCCAAGTAAATCAAATAATCCAATCATGGAGTCAGTAATCCAGTACAACAATTTACAATAAGGAGAGCATAAGCACTTTAGCACTGATCAGCAGTGGTAAAGTGCCCAGAGTCATAAAACCAACAACAACAGGTCAGAAAAAATACAGAAGGAAGGCAAAAAGTTCAGGGATGACCCTGCAAAAAGGGCCAAGTCCAACAGTCTTAATTTAAACTTAAGACAAACTTAAGTTTAACTGAGACAAAATCCTAGTCGTAAAGTTAGGATTTTGTCTCAGTTAAACTTAAGTTTGTCTTAAATTTAATTTAAGACCAAACCTTAAGTTTAACTGAGACAAAATCCTAACTTTAGTACTCCTAAATGCCTTCTGTAAATACCGAAAGTCGTAAGGTTAGGATTTTGTCTCTGATTACTTTTGAATCGGGCCCTCAATATCTCATGTTTTTCCTTGCTGCAGAAAAGTCAATATTAGAAACTCCTGATACTGCTTCAGGTTAGAGAGTTGACTCAATGAATTGCTCTAAATGTGAAGGTGTTTCCTGTGAGCTAGGTCTGCCTGTTTGCCCTGTTGCTTCCTGTCTTCTGTTAGTTATTTTTTCTTTTGTTCTTGACCTAAGGTTGTTCCACCTTTTCCAAATCTCTTCCACACGTTGGTCACCCCAACAGCATTTATTCTGGTTTAGATTCGTCTCTAGATTTGGGATTTGGTTGACTCCGAAATTGTAAGGGAGGACTCTCCAAGTAACCTTTCATTCTCTACTACATACTCCTCTACAAGGATTTCCAACCCTTTGACATTAAACTTTCTTTTTGTTTCCTATTGACTTCCTCCTATGGCTCCTTCATTTACATTATCTTTCCTCTTAATGGCTGTCAAGAGCTTTACAGATCTGTTCCTCTTCCATGCTCAGCATGGATGATTTTGAAACAGTTACTGGATTTGTGATGTCATCATTCACAGACACTGCGATGCTCGCACTTTGTGTGGACACCAATTCACTATTTGCAATTAAAAAAGAATTGCAAATAAGAAATTTAAATATAGGGAATATAAAAAAACCACTATTTGGTAACTGGACTGCATAGTAAATCATAATTTTCAGTTCGAAAATAGCAATTTGATAATAATCACTATTTCTGAATCGCAAAAACTCACTTTCATACATCAGGGCCTAGAATTTCTACCTGCCTGTCTCACAGATGGGCAACTCCACTGGAACATATAAAGGCGGACCTCCAATCTGCGGTTTCAGAGATACAACCCTCGTAGGTTAAGGTCAAAGTTGGCTAATAAAACGTCAGCTGTGATCAGAGATAGCGAAGATATTGTCTTTTAAAAAATATGCTAGAAGCTTGGGGATTCTGGACTGACACCACCTTTGTCCCCACACCATCTGGAAATCCATGGCTGTACGGGGCCTGGTCCTGGACACTGCATGTTGGCCATCTCAACCTCTCTTGTATCTCAATAACTGATTTGCGGTCAAGTATGCTTTTCTGACAATTTAGAGAAGTGGGCGTTGCTTAAGCTTGAGAATTTCCTGTGAGAAAGTACAGGAGGCTCGTCTCATCCAACATGCTTTGAAGCATGCTCAATTCCTCATCCAGTGACACACACGGCCAAAGTCTCCTTTAAAATTCCTACAGCTGTAGCGAGTGGCCAAAGAACTACATCAGAACAGAAATGAGTTTGCATATGTGCATTTGCTTCCCTGGATCAACAAGTCCAAGTTTGGATCTAGAGACTCTGTATTCATAGTCACAATTGAAAAGAATTTCCATTGGCTTCACTTTGAGAGAAGTGTAATGCTTAGCGCCCATTCACTGTACAGAAATTGGAATTAGGACATCTGACAGGGAAAGAGCAAGGGTGATCTTGTTTTCAATGCTTATCCCCATTTCTTCTGCAGTATTCAGGGCCTCTTTTTAAGTTTAGCAAGTGACAGCAGAAGTCTGGGTTACTGCTGCCTCGCCTGAGATATTCAAAATCCCTGCCTGCCGGTGGGGATCTAAATGCCTTCGGTGCATCTGTCAGTGTGGCATATGTACTTAGGCAAGCCTGAATGCCAAGTGTGTTCCATGTTTTCCATGTATTTTACTTGCTCTGGTTTTTTTTAAAATACAAATGAGAGAGGTTGTTAATAATGACGCTGAGGCACCTGGAATTTTCAATGTATGTGGAGCAATTGTGGGACATATGTGTGAGGAAGTGACGGAGAGAGGCATTAACCATCATGGCTTAATGCCTCACTCCGGCACTTCAGAAACGCAAGGCTGCACCATATTTACAAGGATATGGTGCAGCCTTGTGATTCCCCCTGCGCTGTACTACACTTATCAGTGTAGGGTCAACGCAGGCACCCTGGCACCATAGTGCCAGGGTGTCTGCGTGCAGGGGAGGATTGTTTATGTGTAGGAGGGTGTCCCTTCCTGCACATAAACAATCCTAAAATACCATTTTGTCACTTTTATGTGTGCTGCTTCATGCACAACACCTGAAAGTCACAAAATGGCATTTGTTTTTACAGATGGTTTATGTACAGGTTGGAGGACCTTCCTGTACATAAACAAACCATGGCAGTTTGCCCCTTCCATGTGTGCTGCACAAGGCAGTACACATAGAAAATGCAAAAACGAGGAGAAATAATGCATTGTTCCTCATTTCACCAATTTAAGACCAGGTTTTCCCTGGTCTTAATTTTGGTGCTGCCTCCTATGTACTCTGCCCTTGTACATAGGGTGCAGCGTCAAAATCAATGGGTGTTGCGGCGGAGCGCCCACAGCAACACCCACTGCCCACCCCTTTCACGCTAACCATAGCGTGAAAGGGGGCCTTATTTATAAAGCAGCGTTAAGCCTTGTTAAGTGGCTTAACACTGCCTTGTAAATAAGGTTAAGCCCCTATCGCCACCACAATGTCTGAAAACGTGACGTTGTGGTGGCAATAGGGCCTTGTACATATGCCCCTGTAAGTCTTCCTTGTCCTGGTCCCCACATGGTGAACCCAGGCAGGGAAAACTAGGGTGGGGCAACAGCCACTGTCAACTGGTTTCATGCAAAGCCAGTGGCTGATGAGCTAGCAAGTCAAGATTTTTCAATGGCAGAGCCAACAAAGGTTCTGTCGTCATTGTGTGTGAAAAAGTACTTTTGATTTTACAAAGTAAATCACTGACTAAAGTTTTACTGTGTTCTGAGTTTCCAGCCCACATCATCTTCTCAAGTGCGCTTCAGATTTTTTGCCTCATTACCAACGAGAGTTCATTGGTAAGGGGGGAGTACCCAGTATTTCTACTTGGGATGCAATAATACTGTGGTCCCAGGACATCAGTGGGAGATGGCTCCAGCTGTCACGGGCTACCTCCGATGTCCGTAGGACTCCTAGAGAACAAGGCTCACACGTTTCAGTTTGTGGACTTCAGAGACTGTCTCCTTATGAAACCGTAAGTCTCACCTTAAGTGATGCCTATAAATACAATGCCAGGACAATCGAGAATATTTGTTATTGTCAAATGAAAACCCACAAGAAAGCTTGTACAAGACAAAAAAACTGCATTCAGAAGTACCATGTGCCGAGCAGATGCAATATTCTAATAAAATATTAGCCCTCCCATTTTTTTCATGAAAGGGCACCGCTCAGAATATTGGAATAAATTCGAGCAAACACAATATTTCGCCAGATGCTAGTTCCAACCAAACAGAGTTTTCTGACTGCTGTTATCTCAAACTCCCAAACTATGCTTGGCATATTGCTCCATGTCGCGGGACATCATGTTTCTAGTCCTTTCCTTGGCGCATCATTGTTTCCAGCTGCGTTAGACCAGCTGGTTTGAATGAAAGAATGTGAAGAAAACAACTCACTGAATACCACAGTTTTTTAAATGAAAGACCAGGACTAAATAATGATCTCCACCCGGAAGTGGGATCTAGCAACCCTATCACTTCCAAACACAGCATAGGGCCCAAGCTGAGCAGTACTCAATACACCCTAACCAAGCGCCTTCTCAATGCAATGGTTATACTTTTGCACATGACATCACTTACACCATGTGAAATCATAGCTTTCATAACAACACTTAGGACGGATCACTGACACAGTATTGTGTAACAGAAAAATTGTGTCAAAAATATCAATTTGCCATCCTCATAATGGTAAGTAAAAAAATATTGTCAATAACATACAAACATACAATTTGTTAATATATAAATATATTTGTAAATATATATATAATTCACTGAAAAAACCATAGGTTTCAGGCACGTTATATTTAGGAATTGGCATTTAAAAAACCTTAGAAATTCACTGAAAAAACCATAGTTTTCAGGGGCGTTATAGTTAGCTGGACTTTTCACTCGTACAAAACCATTGAAATTCCCCCGTTATAGTTAGTTCAGCTAACTATAACTCGCGCGCCCGCAATGCACTGCTGATGACGTCACATATTACATCGCTCATGACATGGACAGTGACATCACTGATGACATCACTGATGACATCTCAAATGACATCACTGATGACATCATCCAGTGAATGTGTGTTTTTCTGAAAATTACATTTGTTTTATATATGTATATCTCAAGGTCGATGGAAGAATAAATGGGTATATAAGTGTCTAAATGGATGATTTGTTTTTGAAAAATTGATTGTATAACTGACTGATTAAGTGTATCTTAGTGAATACATGGCTCAGTGAGTAATGTTTAAATATGTAAATATCTGTATCAGTCTCTCACTTTGTGTATAAGTGGCTGCATGGGTGGGTGAGTAGCTACATGAGTGTCTATATAGGTTATTAGTTGTTTTTTTAAGTATCAGTATGAGTGTCTAAGTGTCTGTATTGTTCGGTGGGGGTATTACGTAGTGCATAGGTGCATGAATGAGTGACTCACTGTTTGTATGTGTTGAAGACAGCATGTGTGCAGGACTGTATGGGTGGATGAGTGTGTGCATGGGTGTGCTAGTGAGTGAATGACTGACTCAATAGTGTCTTTATGAGTAACTAAATATGTTTTAAACTAGTATATGTGACTATTGGTGTATATAAGTGAGTATATGTGAGAGTGAGAGATTGAAAGAGTTCCTGCATGAATAAGTATGTGTTTCTAGAAGTGATTGTTTAAAAGACTAAATATGTGTAAGTTTCTGTAGAAGTAAGTGTGGTGGTGTTTGTATAACTGTATATGCAAGTAAATGGATGTTTGATCCTTTATTAGCATGAGTGACTATGTGTGTGAGTAACTCTATGGATGAGTGGCGTTGTGTAACAGGATGTATAGGTGTATGAGTACATATGATGAGTGATTACGTGTATGAGTGACTGTATAGGACTGTTGGTGAATGAGTGGATGTGTATGTGAATCTTAGAATTACTGAATAGGTTGTTGTAACTGATATTGGTATGTCCATTGTTTTGAAAATTTTAGTTTCTATTTTTGAATGTGTGTATCAAAGGTTATATTAGGGGGACAGCAGGTCTGCCACTCTATCACAAGGAAGATGTCATCAGTGATGTCTTTTGAGATGTCATCAGTGATGTCATGAGTGATGTCACTGACCATGTCATAAGTGATGTAATATGTGACGTCATCAGCAGTGCATTGCGGGCACTCGAGTTATAGTTAGCTGAACTAACTATAACGGGGGAATTTCAATGGTTTTGTACGAGTGAAAAGTCCAGCTAACTATAACGCCCCTGAAACCTATGTTTTTTTCAGTGAATTTCTAAGGTTTTTTAAAAGCTAATTCCTAACTAAAACGTTGCTGAAACCTATGGTTTTTTCAGTGAACTATGCCCACAGAGATAGGACATGTGAAGAAAGAAGAAAAAACGCACAGAAAGAAAAAAAAGAAATGCAGAAAGAAGCAACAGAAGTCCCCAAAGACGAAGAAAAGTGCAGGAAGAAGGATAACGTGCAGACAGAACAAACAGAAGAGCAGAAAGAAGCCTTGTTGCAAAATCATCCTGTACCCTCAACTTTTTCAGACGGATACTGGTGGTAACTGAGTCTGACTAACCAGTCCTAGAGCCAGTGCTATGTTAAAAGACACTCAGAATACAGTGAGAACACCTACATACACTAGGGAACACTATGCGTTGGGGTCCCCCTGTGATCAGCATGACCTCCTCTGTAAGCCCCTAGTATATGATAGGGCAGCGGATTAAAACTAACTCTTAAAACGCGCCACAGGGCATGTTTGCACACGTCACCTCAGGCCCCGTACCCTCACTACCCCACTGTGTAAACACGCCCTGTGGCCGTTTAAAGTTGGAAGATTAAGTCCCCTTGAATCATGAGGCTCCCTAGGGTCCAACTAGACCACTAGGTACCTCCAGTAAGCGCCACAGAGCTGCGTTGCAGAGAGATGTAAAAAGGGGCACAGCCTAGACCACCTCTCTGCAACGCAGCGCAGTGGCGCTTACTGGAAGCAACTGGTGGGCTAGTTGGCCCCCAGGGTCCCCCAGGATTGAAGGGGAATTATTTCCCCAACTTAAAACGCGCCACAGGGCTTGTTTGCACACGTTAACTCGGGCCCCGTCCCCTCCCTTCACCACTGTGTAAACACGCCCTGTGGCCGTTTTTAGTTGGGAGATTAAGTTCATTTGAATCCTGAGGGTCCCTAGGGTCCAACTAGCCCACTAGGTACCTTCAGTAAGCGCCACAGAGCTGCGTTGCAGAGAGGTGTAAAAAGTGGCATGGCCTGGACCACCTCTCTGCAACGCAGCTCAGTGGCGCTTACTGGAAGCACCTGGTGGGCTAGTTAGCCCCCAGGGGCCCTCAGGATTGAAGGGTAATTATTTCCCCAACTTAAAACGCACCATAGGGCGTGTTTGCATACATCACCTCAGGCCCCGTCCCCTCCCTTCCCCACTGTGTAAACACGCCCTGTGGCCGTTTTTTAAGTTGGGAGATTAAGTCTCCTTGAATCCTGAGGATCCCTAGGGGCAAAATAGCCCACTAGGTACGTCCAGTAAGCGCCATTGCAGAGAGGTGTAAAAAGGGGCACGGCCTGCACCACCTCTCTGCAACGCAGAGCAGTGGCGCTTACTGGAAGCACCTGGTGGGATAGTTGGCCCCCAGGGTCCCTCAGGATTGAAAGGGAATTATTTCCCCAACTTAAAACGCGCCACAGGGCGTGTTTGCACACGTCACCTCAAGCCCCGTCCCCTCCCTTCACCACTGTGTAAATGCGCCCTGGGGCCGTTCTAAGTTGAGAGTTTAAGTCCCCTTGAATCCTAAGGGTCCCTAGGGTCAAACTAGCCCACTAGGTACCTCCAGTAAGTGCCACAGAGCTGCGTTGCATAGTGGTGTAAAAAGGGGCGTGGCCTCAGAACACCTGTCTGCAACGCAGCTCCCTGGCGCATACTGGAGATACCTGTTGGGCTAGTTGGCCCTCAGGGACCCTCAGTATTGAAGGGGAATTAATTCCCCAACTTACAACTGGCCAGGGGGCGCGTTTGCAGAGTGCTGCAAGGACGGGGCATGGCCTCCAGTGCGATGCCGGTCTTTTATTTATTTAATTTTTTAAGAAGGAGGGCTGTGTGGCCCCCCTTCTTTTTCTAATTTACTGGCCCTGGGGACCTCATCCCCCAGGGCCTGCACCCTAATTTTTTGTTGTTGAAAAAAATGAATTTGGCCCTCCCAAGGCCTTAATCGGCCCCGGGCATCCCAACCCCCGGGTCATGGCCTTTTTTTGTCTTTTATTCTTTAGGAGGGGGCTGCGTTGCCCCCCTCCACAGGCCACTTATGGCCCCGGGGTCCCCATCCCCCAGGGCCGGCCTTTGTTTTTTATTATTTTAAAAAAATATATATTTATAGAAACACCTAGGAGATGCTGGACAAACCGTATGTACCTATCACCATGACGATTTGTGTGATATTCATTAAAAGGCGACTATGCATAGAATGAATCCACATGGAATGTATTTACACCGCTAGTGAAGCTCTGACGTGTCTGACGCCCTACCGTGCCTAATCCCGGCGCCACCGCCGGTGGGTACTCTCCAAGTAGACACCCTTGTCGTTTATTTATACAAACATGGGTAGCTATTGACGGGCACATTTAATATACACGCACACCAAGCCATTCAAAGGGAATTCGACAATAATTCGACCAAACTATGCAAGAAACCCCGCTCACGGTTAATAAAACACACATCCACCGCCGGATGTGTAATACTTTTTATTTTACTCTCTGGAAAGGAGACAAACCTCACTTGAGAGTCACAGCATGCTCCTGGCTGAGCCCAATGCTGTGTTACACCCACCAGTGCCCTCCGAGTGCCTCACACCTCTGTGTTGTATTCCACCAGCTAGTGCGTATGCTATGACACTCTCTAGCCCATGTGCACTGTAACACCACCCTGTGAATATGTCATGCCACACTTGCCTTCGCACGGGTTATATTTCCCGATCTAACGGGCCTTCCTCGATGCCTATGTTATAATGCACAGCGCTATGCCATACATATTACAATCTGGGATCCATATCTTTGTCACAGTGCATATGCAACGTTACACTCCCCAGCACATATTTTATATTACAACTTTAGAGACTAGTTAGGTTACACATCACTGCCCTGTGCATATTACACTCCAAGGCGCATATCGCATAGCACGCGCTAGTGCCTATGCTATCTCGCGCTCTCCAATGAATCTGTCATTGCGCACAATGTATTGCATATTATATTTCACGCCCCGGTTCATCTTATATAACACTTTTTGGTGCATAGTTTATACCATATACTATATCTAGTTTTCATTTTCAATCGTGCTCTCAGGACTATGTTCTATATAACACTGCGTCCACCTACCCTATTCACGGGCATTACATTTTGCGATGGGGGGTGGAGGGTCAGGGGGTGTTTCTGCCAAGTGAGCCCGGAGTCACAGTCACAAACGTCCTCTTCTTCCTGAAAAAAAGTGAGATTATGCTGCATACTTGTTCATATTTTAAGTAGTTGGCACAAACACACATTTTAAAAACAATAAAGTTCCTAATACCCACCTTCTCTGAACAGTTAGCTTGCTGCCCCATCCACCTCCTCCCTATCCTCTGTTGTCTGAATCCGTGGACTAGCCTCCTCCCTCCTGGCATGCATGGTCTGATGTGCTGCCACTGCCCTCCATTTAGCATGATGTACCAGTCCACTCTTCCTGCTCGCCAATTTTATGGCCCATCATTGACCTCCTGCTTAGCCTCTGTGCTTAGCTTGCTGCCCCTATTCTCCTTCCCCCTGCCCTCCGATGTCTTTGTGCATGCCCCTGCTCCATCCTTTTTGCCCACCATGTTCCATGGACCTGCCACTCCTATCTACTCTGAGTGTTCTGTTGAGCTGCTACTCCCCTCCCACCTGCCTAGCATTGTCAGATGACTGTAACCTGTCCCTGCCACCTCCACCCTCCCTGTCCACATGCCATGCCCCTATCCCCTTCCTCCTGTCCTCCATGGTCCATTTTACTGCCACACCCTTCTGCCCTCCCTGGTCTGTTGTGCTGCAACTGCTCCTCCTGCCTGCCCCGCGCGGTCTGTTGTGAGGCCCCTTCCCCTGAACTCTCTTGTCTGTGCCCAGGTCCTGATCCTCCCTTCTATCCTCCATGGTACTTTGTGCAAGCCCCTGCACCCTCCTTCTTGCCCATCATAGCCATTGTGCTGCCACTAACCCTCCCACTTGCCATTCATGGTCTTCTGTGCTGCCATGGCCCCTCCCACCTTCCCTGTGTGGTCAGTTAGCTGCCCCTGACCCCCTCCCACCTTCCCTCCATGGTCTATGTGTATGCCACCATAGTCTCATTGTTGCTCTCCATGGTGTGTCTTGTTTCTAGTGCCCATCCTGCCTGACCTCCATGGTCATCTTGCTGCTCCTGCCCTGCCCCCTTGCCCCAGCCCTCTGTTTCCATGTGCAGACCCCTATTCCCTCCCTCCTGGCTTGTTTGTTCCATTGTAATGTCCCTGATCCGTCCCTCCTGCCCTTTATGGTCTGTTATGCTGCAGCTTTCTCTCCTGTCTGTCCATTATGGTCAGCTAGCTACCATTGCCTCTTTCCCCTCTGTTCTCTGTTGTCCATGTGCGTGGTCCTGTCCCCTCCCTATTGCTTTCTATGGATTCTTGTGCTGCACTCACGTCCTGCATGTGCTGTGTGGTGTATTGTGCTGCTGCAAACCCTGATGCCTGCCCGGTAGGGTCAGTTTGGTGCACCTCTTCATGTCCCTTCTGTCCTCTGTTATCCGAGTCCATGTCCCTACCCCAATTCCTCCTGCCTACCATGATCCAATGTACCATACTTGCGAACATTTTGAACTTGGTAAGAGGGAGATTTTGAAAAAAAACTGAGGTATTGATTTTCCCCTTTGAGTTACATTGAACAAGAGGAGATTGTAAACAGGAGACAGATCAAATAAAGCTCATTTGAGCTTAAAAACATTGGACGTTTCCTGGCTGAAACGGGTCTGTTGGCATGTATGGTTGTACTACCACTGCCTCTTCCTTCTGCCCACAATGGTCTATTATATTGCCACAGCCTCTCTTGCCTGTCCTGTATTGTTGGTTTGTTGCCCCTGCCCCCCTTTCCACTGCCCTCCATAGTCTGTTGTGCTGCCACTGCCCTTCCTGCCTGCCCAGTGTGGTCAAATTGTTGCCTCTGCACTCTCCTACCTGCCTTCAATTTTCAGAGTCCGTGCCCCTGGCCTCTGCCTCTCAACAGTATCCCAATGAACAACTAGATTGCTAACATTCTATATTTATTACAAAAGTGTGGAACGCCTGACGTCATCTTGATGTAATCAAAACTGTAATACCTAGAGTATTTCCTTTAGAAATTACATATATGAGAGGGTCTTATTTGCATCAAAATTATGGTTAGTGCTCTAAAAAACTAAAATGAGGACATATTTTCTGAGTTTTCAAATAGCGACAAAGAACTTTTAAATTATTTGTAATCTTTATGTTTTTTTATCCAGTTGACCACTTGATTAAATGTTGCACCTAGGGGAGAGGATGTGGTGTTACTTCCAGAGCTGCAGACTTTGCAACTGGGGAACCAGGTTAGAGTTTCTGCTTCAGCTCAACATTCTGTGATTCTGGTCAAATCACTTAATCTCCCCATGTCTACAACCAAAATGAATTTGATCTTGTGTGATGTAACCAATGCTCATGTAAAGCACTCCAATACCTGACAAGTCTGCACTATATAAAACTGCAAATACCCACAAAATAAGTGTTTTGCACACTTCTGTCATTGGGCTACATGTGGGCTCCATCTGGGTGATATTTGTGCTGCATTTGGGCTCTTTTGTCTCTGGTGGCTATCTTGGGAGATTTATATGTTATGAAGTTTCCTAATTTCCTCATTTACTGCAGTCTCCTCAGTAGGAAATGCCTTCAGTTTTTTACTTTGATTCCATCAAGAAGGTATTCAGATATGTCACACATTTGCCATAAAGTCTGAATGTTAGCACTCTAGTTGCTCATTAGATCACTGTAGTAAAGTTTTTGCTCACCACGGAAGTCTGCTGCTGGTATTAAAAGTGCATGTTTCAGTCTGCATATCAGATTTTTTAATGAAATAGAAGAGGATTTGAGAAGTCACTCAAAATGTGCCCTAATTTTTCTTTCTTCAGCACTAATCATAGTTTCTATGGCAAAATGAACCCCCTCATTGTGTTCCTTTTTAAATTAAATGTTTTAAGTGTTACCAGTTTATTCCAATCAAGATGGCTTCAGGTGTGCCATACTTTTGTCATAAGTAAGACAGTAAGCGCTCTAGTTGTTCTTAAGAACACTCTGGGACATTCTGTCATTGGGCTATACTTGGGCTACATCTGGGTGATATTTGGGCTACATTTGGGCTCTTTTGTCTCTGGTGACCATCTTGGGAGATTTATTTGTTATGAAGTTTCCTAATTTCCTCATTTACTGCAGTCTCCTCAGTGGGAATACTTTCAGTTTTTTATTTTGGTTCCATCAAGAAGGCATTCAGATGTGTCACACATTTGCCATAAATTCTGAATGGTAGCACTCTAGTTGCTCATTAGATCACTGTAGTAAAACTACTGCTCACCAGGGAAGTCTGCTGCTGGTATTCAAAGTGCATGTTTCAGTCTGCATGTAAGAATTTGTTTATGAAATAAAAGAGGATTTGAGAAGTCAAAATGTGCCCTAATTTTTCTTTCTGCAGAAGTAATCATAATTTCTATGGCAAAATGAACCCCCTCATTTTGCTCCTTTGTAAATTAAATGTTTTAAGTGTTACCACTTTATTCCAATCAAGATGGCTTCAGGTGTGCCATACTTTTGTCATAAGTAAGACTGTTAGCGCTCTAGTTGTTCGTTAGAACACTCTGGGACATTCTGTCATTGGGCTATTCTTGGGCTACATCTGGGTGATATTTGGGCTACATTTGGGCTCTTTTGTCTCTGGTGGCCATTTTGAGAGACTTATTTGTTATGATGTTTTAAAATTTCCTCATTTACTACAGTCTCCTCAGTAGGAAATACTTTCAGTTTTTTACTTTGATTCCATCAAGAAGGCATTCAGATGTGTCACAAATTTGCCATAAATTCAGAATGTTAGCACTCTAGTTTCTTATTAGATCACTGTAGTAAAGCTACTGCTTACCAGGGAAGTCTGCTGCTGGTATTGAAAGTGCATGTTTCAGTCTGCATGTCAGAATTTCTTAACGAAATAGAAGAGGATTTGAGAAGTCACTCAAAATGTCCCCTAATTTTTCTTTCTGCATCACTAATCATACTTTCTATGGCAAAATGAACCCCCTCATTTTGTTCCTTTTTAAATTAAATGTTTTAAGAGTTACCACTTTATTTCAACCAAGATGGCTTCAGGTGTGCCATACGTTTGTCATAAGTAGGACTGTTAGCGCTCTAGTTGTTCTTTAGAGCACTCTGGGAAGCTGCAGTAGAACACAAAGGAATCAACTGACAGTCTCCGCCCTGGTTGGATGTACATGTTTTACTGAGAATGTCAGACTTCATTCTCACATGACTGAGAAAGATAATGTGAATTTACAGAAAATATGCTCTCAGTTTAGCTTATAGATCACCTTCCAAACCTTTGTGGGAAAAGCAGGAGAAAATAGTTTTCTCTCAAACATGATTCATGATATCACAGCAGAAGACTTTTTCACATAGTAAAATCCCCTTAGAACACACCACGATTCCTAAAATGAGTATGGTACCATCAACAAATGATTTATAATCTAACTAAAGTCTTAAAACCTTCTATTAACTGCAATGCTTTTTAATGAGGTGCTATCATGTATATTGGTCCCAAGATGGCTGCCAACACTTCTTGGATGAAGTGCTGACAGCCAATCAGATCTCACGATGAGATATGTGGTTAGGCTCCGCCCAGATATATATGTGATATATATGTGATTTTACTTTTGATTTTCTCAGGAAATACTGAACGGATTTACACCATTTAAGCAAAAGGCACGAGTCTGAACTGAGGACTACCTCTTTGCCAAATTTGGTGTAATTCCGTTCAGCACTTCGGGCTGTAGCTGCGTCAACAGGTCCTATGAGAAAATGCATGGGGAAAACAGGTTTTGGGACCCCCCTTTTTTCTCGGCCCCCGCTTGACGAATCACCGTGAAATTTTCAGGATAGGAGCGGACCGGAGCTGGCCAAAAGTTTGGAAAATTTTGCGAAGACTTATCAATCGACGCCAACGTTATGCCAAATAGAATGTTGCGGATTTCCTATGGAAAATAGGTCCTAACTACAACTACCTATTGGCGACTGTCAGTAGGTAATATGCATATATATATATATATATATCACTGAGCAAAGGTGTCCATTTGACAGTGGGAGCTCCTTAATCAGCTGGCGCCCGCGTCGAGACCAGGACAGGGTCTCGTACGAAATCTTACTCAAAGATGAAGTACACGGCACACCTCTTGATGATTTTAGATTTGTTTATTCAGTTCGTGACTGTCTCCTACGCGTTTCGAACCGTAGTTCCTGATCACGGTAGAGTGTTATTCTAGTCCTTTTTTAATTTCCACTTATATACACTGTGATTCTAACTAGTGCATTATGGGTTGGATAGTTTATACAAACATATGATTTTTACTTTTTTTACATTTTTCAACAAACTTTATTGTTCATTGCGCTATTCATTCTTCTATCTATATGGCGATTTTGAGCATCAGAAAACACAGTAATTTGGATGAGGTTTTGTCACATGACCTCCATGTGCTGATGGGGCCTGGTCGCTAGCAGTAGCGTACGTGCCGTTATTGGTAATTTATCCAATACGTTTTGTACGATTGCACATGGGGTAGAGTTAAACTGAGTGTTCGCAGGGTAGAGGGCTGAGTGCCCTTTACTGTGTTTTTGATTACTCCTGTCGCCAGTTAGATGAAGAGTGTGCGAGCAACATCGTTTTTAATGCATTTGCTGTCTGGTTGTTGTTGTCTTTCTCCACACAGTTCGGTTGTGTCTATGTCGTTCTACTGCAAAAATGTTGATGAGAGTTCACTTGACAGAGCAAATTCGTCGGGTTTTTGTTTCTTGATTTTTATCTTTTTTCAGTCACAATCAGAGGTGAACATGCATCTCCTCATCCCCGTTGAGACCCAGCGGTTGTTTTGTCCTGAATCTCATGATCATGCTGGACTCTAAGCGGCGTAGTTTTTGAACTCTGTTCCCTCCACGTTCATTTATTGGAACTGTTATTAATCCTGAGTACTTGATGTTAAGCCAGGTTTTGTCCTTATGCATGGTCATGTGTTTCGCGATGGCGTATATATATATATATATATATATATATATATATATATATATATATATATATATATATATATATATATATATATATATATATATATATATATATATATCCGGACTCCCTTTAAACCAACCTCCAAATTCAATCCGATTGCCCCACGAGATGCAATAGACGTGTTCCATGAAACAGTCACGGCAAACATCAAAAAATTAAATAAATCAATGTTGAATACTAAGAAAAAATATAACAAACAAGACCAGCAGTATTCGAACTTGATTCAAAAACTTCAAAAAAATTAAAATATTGTTATACGCAACAGCGACAAGGGTGGCAATATTGTCCTTTGGCCCCAGGAGGAATACAAAAAAGAGGCATTCAGCCAGCTAAATGATCGACAATGCTATAGTCGCAGCAGCACAGCACTTCTTAAAGACACTTACTCTAAATTTTACAAAAAATTGGCAATTTGGAAAGGAAAAGACCTTATCAGCGAAGATGAATATAGATTCCTCAAGAAAGACAATCCTACAACTCCATCTATCTATTTTATTCCTAAAATTCATAAGAATAGAGACAAACCGCCAGGTCGTCCGATCATTACAGCCAAGGATGGATTACTGGAAAATACATCTATCTATGTAGACTATTTTTTACAAAACCATGTCAAAAATCTAGAGTCATACGTGCGTGACACAGGTGACTTCATCAGGAAAACAAAGGATGTAAAGTGGCAACAAGATTATTTACTAATGACTCTAGATGTATCTTCGCTCTATACCAGCATCCAACACACTGATGGCATCAATGCAGTCCAGTACTACTTGGCAAAAAATCCTTCATATGATCTGCAACATAGCGATATGATTATAGCAATGATGGAATATTGTCTGTACAATAACATCTTTATGTTTAATAACTTACTGTACCAGCAAATTCAGGGTGTAGCGATGGGTGCCAGCTTCTCCCCCAGCTACGCATGTCTTCACATGGGGTGGTGGGAGGAGCTGGTACTCAAAACTGAACACAAGTACATTGTTGAAAGCCATATCATCAAATGGCTTCGTTATATTGATGATCTTTTTGTTATCTGGCGGGGTACCAAAGAACAAGCCTCTAATTTTGTGTCTGGTATTAATCACAATCTTTTGAATTTGAAATTTACTGCCACCATCAGTGCAATTGAGGTTGAATTTCTAGACACCCAAATCTATATTCATGATAATGCATTAGAGACACGCCTTCACAGAAAAAAGACAGCTGGCAATTCCACCTTGCATGCCCAGAGCTCTCACCCTAAGCACTTGATAAATAGCATACCTTACGGTGAGATGCTTCGTTTAAGACGCATATGTAGCAATGAGGTGGATTTACATAAAGCCCAATTGGCGAGCAAAGAGAGATTCCTCGCTCGAGGGTATGCTCCCAAAATTGTCTCACAGGCGATCTCTAAATCCATGAGGTGCTCTCGGGACAGCCTGTTGAAAGACAAACAGACACCTCCAGCTTCCCTTTCCATGTCTGCCACCTGCCCTGTAGCCCCAGAATTTCGTTTGATTTTAGGTTACAGTCGCCAACACAAAGCCATTCAAAAGATAGTACAAAATAACTGGCCACTGGTACTTAACGATCCAGTAATAGGACCTTTGCTGCCGCAACGTGTGTCCATTACGTACAGCAAAGCACCATCCATGAGGGATAGTTTAGTCACCACTAACCCTGAAATTATTGAGAGTACTACATGGCTACAGACGCACAAAGGCTTTTTTAAATGTAAAACGTGCAAAGCATGTATTTATGGCAAAAACACCAAGACCTACACCACCCCATTTTGTGACAAAGAGTACAAAATACAAAAATTACTCACATGTAAAACCGAATATGCTATTTATGTTCTCACGTGCCCTTGTGACCTAAGATATATTGGAAGCACCAAACTTCAGGTTCACAAAAGAGTTTTACAACATCTACGAGCAATAACTCATCAGGACAATACATATCCGGTAGCTCGGCATTTTAAAGAATTCCATCAATCAGACATCAAAAACTTGAGCTACTATGTGATTGACAGTATACCCCCTAGCAGACGGGGTGGTGACAGGGACCAGAAATTGAGACAACTGGAGACTAGATATATTATTCAGCTTGATACCAAGTCACCAGGGGGTTTGAATGCCACGGAAGATCTTTACACATGTCTGTAACTATGATAAGGATTTTTTATAAGACTCAAGTGGTGTATGACATTCTCTCTTAATGCTTGACCTAAACATTTTCATGGGGTTACAATTTAGATGCAGTTAATTAATGTGCATTTGTATATAATTCATTCATGGTCAAATATCTGGTCCTGTAACTGTTTTAGGAGAGGGAGATCAGGGATGTAAAGATTTTATGTATTTATTTATTCATATTTATGACTATTTATTATTAAGATATATATATTTATTGTCAAATGGAAAATTGTTTACAATTGCTATTTTGCACATATTTATACATATTTTATACATATTTTATCTTTTGCTAATCATTTGCACCTCCCATTGCCTCACCCTCCTAACTCCATTTTTCCAAGAGACTTTGTCTTTTGTTGACACCAGGCACTTTATTCACACCTTTTTATTGCAAATCTGCACATTTTTTATTGTCCTTTGAGGTAATCTGTGCTTGTTGCTGCTATAACTTTGTCTCAGATCAAAATATATACATTTTTGGAGGTGACTCTGTCCTGTCCTCCCGCATATTCTAAATTTCGTCATTTATGCCAACGGACTATCATTAATTTCCACTCTCTGGTCCGTCAATGCATTTTTGCATTCTCCCGTTCTGGCACTTTGCACTTTTCGCACCTTATTCACTTTGCCAAACTTACGTATGGGCTAACTCAGTTATTTTAACTTGGAGTTTTACATAATATACCTTAGCCACTAGATTCGTACTTTGTTACACATCTCGAGTAATTTCTTTTCATTAATCTTGTTATTTCAATATTATTTTTGTCCCCCCTTTTTTATTGGTGTTGGCACTTTCCATTCCATACGTAAGCCCATCCACTTTCTAAGCCCACGCAGTAATGCCTGCAAATTTCCTATTCCAACTAGGTACTTAATTGATATACTGCCTTCGATACCTTTTGACAATTTCAGTATTTTATGTATATGCATTTGCATACGATTTATATTAGGCATGTTATTAATGTGAGTAACTTTCTGCATTTAATTTCCTCATAGCCAACTATACCTGCTTGGTTGCAGATAATACGTATTTTACAATTATTCATGAGCAACAGAAGGTTTGATATCAAAATGAGTATTTTATTTACATTTTAGTCGTAAGTTGGTTTTAAGGCTCTATTTTGGCAATTTTACTGTTTCTATTTCCATGGCTTTCAAATCATGTGATGTGGCTACGTAATTGTATTTGCACTTTAAATAACTTACACGGATTGGCTCCGACATGTCATGTGAACAAGGCTTTGACGAGCTGAAACGCGTCATGGCGATGAAGGAGTAAACAACAAATTGAGCACTTACTTTGGGTCTGTGTCCTGTTTTGTTCGGCGGAGTATTGTCACCGAATTGGAATCGAAGTAATATATATATATATAGTTAAAGTAGTAAATCTTAATTATTTTAATATATACTATTTATATAATGTAACGAATCTCACTAATATGTAATTCTATATATAAATTTAAGAGGTAGCAATCGTGAACTAATTTTGAGACAAAGGGTCTTAATAAAGATGCGGAGATGCACTACTGGCTATACTAACGAACCCCCATCTGAGCACATGTACTCTCACACATGCACAGGAGTTGTGATTATGAACCATTAATTCGATATGATGTACTTTACAGTGTAACCCTGGTACCTGACCTCTGTATCTGATGAAATATCAAGTTTTACAGATGCTTTTCTCTCGATCTCTATAGCTGATGAAATATTGAGTCTTATAGATGTCTTTCTACCTTCTAACATGTTTCACTACTACTGCTGCCTAAGCAGACATAGTATTCTCTACACTATCCTTTAATAAACCCCTACATAGTTTCCACCATCTCTCCCCATGAAGCCTCCTGAAAACACTGTGGAGTAATTCATGTATGGGTTTTTGTCTCTTTATGATACATTTGGTCATATCGCATTATTTTACTATTGCAGCACTGTGTGTTTGTTCATTGTGGTTATGGACTATATACCTTCTGGATTTGATCGAATAGGCTACCGCTGACGTTTGGGCACAGGCGCTGCCCTCTTCTGGTTATAACACTAGGGTACTCTAAAACTTATTAATATTAATATCCTCCTTGTGAAGAGTGTTACAGCTAATCTGATGTTATGTTTTACATTAGACCTTGATGTGAACCTGATGTGTAGCATCTTTAAACTTATGTTGTCTTAAGTAAGAAAGTCTAATTATATTAATCCTTGCTACAATGACAAAAAGATACCTTTACATACAAAGTTGATGATAACTCTTTCTTTTGTTCGCCTTTGTTTTATTCTTTTTTTCATCGGTTTCTGTTCTACCCTTTCTATAATTTATTTTTCCTGTTCTACCTTCTTCATATTTCCTTTTACAATAATGCGTACTTATTTACATACTTTGGTCTTTTCTTGATTTAATATTTCTTGTTCTTGATTAAATTAATGATTATTCTTTAGATCTAATGATGATCGCATATGTTGTTCAATATGTGCTATGCCTCCCACTTATATGTTCTGCATGATTTATGCCCATGACATCTCAACAGCCTTGAAAACGCCCTTGGTGTGTCGGCCACATGGGTGAAACACGTGTTGGCTATCTTTTGTTATCTTTGTTTTCTTTCAATTGGCTGGAAATAAATACAGAACTAAGAAAAAGATTCACAGCGCATCTGGATTTTTGTAATATCTACCCCAAGAACTCAAGCACATAAATTCACAATAACCTCTCTCGCTTACAATATATATAAATATATACTTATACAAACACACACATATATGTTTATATATATATATATATATATGAAAAGATTTTCCTGTGTTCAACCCCCAAGAGTGTCCACCAAGTTTCAGAGGGTCACAGAAAGGCAGCACACCAAAGCAGCAAATCCAGGTCAGTTTTGTAGTTTGCTCAATTCATTTATTTTTGTTTCCTTCTTTCTTTTTCTTAATTACTGAAAACAAAGTGCAGGGTGCATCAGGTAACAAAAAAAAGCGACCTACGCGTTTCGGCCAAGGGCCTTCGTCCGGGTCTATATATATATATATATATATATATATATATATATATATATATATATATAAAAGAACCAATCCTACTCCAAACGAAGAGGCACGTACTCAAAGTGTGCAAAGATAAGACTTCTTTATTGTTGTTCAGGTCTCCCACGACCCACGCATAAAAAGAGACGCGTTTCGCCTGCGCAGCAGGCTTTGTCAATCTAATTAGCGCCATAGAATTTCTGAAATATATAGCCCTCCTCCCTCCATCAGGCATACAATGAACATAGAAAGTGGACTGTGTCATCGAAAATATAGCTAGTAACACATACTGGTTTTGACATGCAAAAATGCAAAATGCAAATAATTTCATTGTCAAATATGAAAACTGCATATTGCGCAAATGAGCAAGTGATGTCAACTATTGAATTTGATCAAATTCCTGATGTATACATAGCAGATATATAAATATGTCTCATTGGCCTGAGGTTAAACAAGTCATATTGACATGCCGAGGTGCTTATATGGTAATTAAAACAATGGCGTAAATGCTCTTAAAACAATCTGCCAATTAACTGCAGAAATAAAACTGCACAAATAAAAACTGCTTAGAATGCATAAGTGCTGTACCAAGTTTCAGAGGGTCACAGAAAGGCAGCACACCAAAGCAGCAAATCCAGGCCAGTTTTGTAGTTTGCTCAATTCATTTATTTTTGTTTCCTTCTTTCTTTTTTTTAATTACTGAAAACAAAGTGCAGGGTGCATCAGGTAACAAAAAAAAGCGACCTACGCTTTTCGGCCAAGGGCCTTCGTCCGGGTCTATATATATATATATATATTAACAGAAAAAACCATAGGTTTCAGGCACGTTATAGTTAGGAATTAGCATTTAAAAAACCTCAGAAATTCACTGAAAAAACCATAGGTTTCAGGGGTGTTATAGTTAGCTGGACTTTTCACTTGTACAAAACCATTGAAATTCCCCCGTTATAGTTAGTTCAGCTAACTATAACTCGCGCGCCCGCAATGCACTGCTGATGACATCACATATTACATCACTCATGACATGGTCAGTGACATCACTCATGACATCACTGATGACATCTCAAATGACATCACTGATGACATCACTGATGACATCATCCAGTGAATGTGTGTTATTCTGAAAATTAAATATGTTTTATATATGTATATCTCAAGGTCGATGGAAGAATAAATGGGTATATAAGTGTCTAAATGGATGATTTGTTTTTGAAAAATTGATTGTGTAACTGACTGATTAAGTGTATCATAGTGAATACATGGCTTAGTGAGTAATGTTTAAATATGTAAATATCTGTATCAGTCTCTCACTTTGTGTATAAGTGGCTGCATGGGTTGGTGAGTAGCTACATGGGTGTCTATATAGGTTATTAATTGTTTTTTTGAGTATCAGTCTGAGTGTCTGCATGGTTCGGTGGGGGTATTACGTAGTGCATAGGTGCCTGAATGAGTGACTCACTGTTTGTATGTGTTGAACACAGAATGTGTGCAGGACTGTATGGGTGGATGAGTGTGTGTATGGGTGTGTTAGTGAGTGAATGACTGTCTCAATAGTGTCTTTATGAGTAACTACATATGTTTTAAACTAGTATATGTGACTATTGGTGTATATATGTGAGTATATGTGAGAGTGAGAGATTGAAAGAGTTCCTGTATGAATAAGTATGTGTTTCTATAAGTGATTGTTTAAAAGACTAAGTATGTGTAAGTTTCCGTAGAAGTAAGTGTGGTGGTGTGTGTATAACTGTATATGCAAGTAAATGTATGTTTGATTCTTTATTAGCATGAGTGACTATGTGTGTGAGTAACTATGGATGAGTGGCATTGTGTAACAGGATGTATAGGTGTATGAGTACATATGATGAGTGAGTACATGTATGAGTGACTGTATTGGACTGTTGGTGAATGAGTGGATGTGTATGTGGATCTTAGAATTACTGAAGAGGTTGTTGTAACTGGTATTGGTATGTCCATTGTTTTGAAAATTTTAGTCTCTATTTTTGAATGTGTGTATCAAAGGTTATATTAGGGTGAGAGGAGGTCTGCCACTCTATCACAAGGATGATGTCATCAGTGATGTCATCAGTGATGTCATTTGAGATGTCATCAGTGATGTCATGAGTGATGTCACTGACCATGTCATGAGTGATGTAATATGTGACGTCATCAGCAGTGCATTGCGGGCGCGCGAGTTATAGTTAGCTGAACTAACTATAACGGGGGAATTTCAATGGTTTTGTACAAGTGAAAAGTCCAGCTAACTATAACACCCCTGAAACCTATGGTTTTTTCAGTGAATTTCTGAGGTTTTTTAAATGCTAATTCCTAACTATAACGTGCCTGAAACCTATGGTTTTTTCTGTTAATTTCAAAGGTTTTTTAAATGCTAATTTCTAACTATGCCTACAGAGATAGGACATGTGAAGAAAGAAGAAAAAATGCACAGAAAGAAACAAAAGAAGTGCAGAAAGAAGCAACAGAAGTCCTCAAATACGAAGATAAGTGCAGGAAGAAGGATAACGTGCAGAAAGAACAAAAAGAAGAGCAGAAAGAAGCCTTGTTGCAAAATCATCCTGTACCCTCAACTTTTTCAGACGGATACTGGTGGTAACTGAGTCTGACTAACCAGTCCTAGAGCCAGTGCTATGTTAAAAGACACTTAGAATACAGTGAAAACACCTACATACACTAGGGAACATTATGCGTTGGGGTCCCCCTGTGATTAGCCTTACCTCCTCTATAAGCCCCTAGTATATAATAGGGCATGGGGATTAAAACTACCTCTTAAAACAGGCCACAGGGCGTTTTTGCACACGTTAACTCAGGCCCCGTCCCCTCCTTTCACCATTGTGTAAACACGCCCTGTGTCCGTTTTTAGTTGGGAGATTAAGTTCATTTGAGTCCTGAGGGTCCCTAGGGTCCAACTAGCCCACTAGGTACCTCCAGTAAGTGCCACAGAGCTGCGTTGCAGAGAGGTGTAAAAAGTGGCACGGCCTGGACCACCTCTCTGCAATGCAGCTCAGTGGCGCTTACTGGAAGCACTTGGTGGGCTAGTTAGCCCCCAGGGGCCCTCAGTATTGAAGGGAAATTATATCCCCAATTTAAAACGTGCCATGGTGCGTGTTTGCACACGTCACCTCAGGCCCCGTCCCCTCCCTTCACCACTGTGTAAACGCGCCCTGTGGCTGTTCTAAGTTGAGAGATTAAGTCCCCTTGAATCCTAAGGGTCCCTAGGGTCACACTAGACCACTAGGTACCTCCAGTAAGCGCCACAGAGCTGCGTTGCAGAGAGGTGTAAAAAGGGGCTTGGCCTCAGAACACCTGTCTGCAGCGCAGCTCCCTGGCGCATACTGGAGATGCCTGTTGGGGGCGCGTTTGCAGAGTGCTGCATGGAGGGGGCATGGCCTCCGGCACGATGCCAGTCTTTTATTTATTTTATTTTTTTAAGAAGGGGGGCTGTGTGGTTCCCCTTCTTATTCTAATTTATTGGCCCTGATGACCCCATCCCCCAGGGCCTGTCTCCTAATTATATTTTTTTGACCCCAATCCCCAGGGCCGGCCACTGTTTTTTATTATTTTTAAAAAATATATATTTATAGACACACCTAGGACATGCTGGACAAACCGTACGTACCTATCACCATGACGATTTGCGTGATATTCATTAAAAGGCGACTATGCATGCAATTAATTCACGTGGAATGTATTTACACCACTAGTGAAGCTCTGACATGTCTGATGCTCTACCGTGCCTAATCCCGGTAGACACCCTTGTCGTTTATTTATACAAACATGGGTAGCTATTGACGGGCACATTTAATACACATGCACACCAAGCCATTCAAAGGGGATTCGACAAAAATTCGACCAAAACTATGCAAGAAACCCCCCTCACAGTTAATAAAACACACATCCACTGCCGGATGTGTAATACTTTTTATTTTACTCTCTGGAAAGGGGACGAACATCACTTGCGAGTCACAGCGCGCTCCTGACAGAGCCCAATGCTGTGTTACACCCACCATTGCCTGCCGAGTGCCACACACCTCTGTATTGTATTCCACTAGCTAGTGCATATGCTATGACACTCTCTAGCCCATGTGCACTGTAACACCACCCCGTGAAAATGTCATGCCACACTTGTCTTCGCACGGGTTATATTGCCCCATCTAACGTGCCTTCCTCGATGCCTATGTTATAACCACAGTGCTATGCCATACATATTACAATTTGGGATCCATATCTTTGTCACAGTGCATATGCAACGTTACACTCCTCAGCACATATTTTATATTACAACTTTAGAGACTAGTTAGGTTACACAACACTGCCCTGTGCATATTACACTCCAAGGCGCATATCGCATAGCACACGCTAGTGCCTGTGCTATCTCGCGCTCTCCAATGAATCTGTCATTGCGCACAATGTATTGCATATTATATTTCACGCCTGGTTCATGTTATATCACACTTTTTGGTGCATAGTTTATACCATACACTATATCTAGTTTTCATTTTCAATCGTGCTCTCAGGACTATGTTCTATATAACACTGTGTTCACCTACCCTTTTCACGGGCATTACATTTTGCGATAGGGGGTGGAGGGTCAGGGGGTGTTTTTGCCAAGTGAGCCCGGAGTCACAGTCACTAACGTCTTCTTCTTCCTGAATAAAAGTGAGATTATGCTGCATACTTGTTCATATTTTAAGTAGTTTGCACAGACAAAATGTTTTAAAAACAATAAAGTTTCTAATACCCGCCTTCTCTGAACAGTTAGCTTGCTGCCCCATCCCCCTCCTCCCTATCCTCTGTTGTGTGAATCCATGGACTAGCCTCCTCCCTCCTGCCATGCATGGTCTGATGTGCTGCCACTGCCCTCAATTTAGTATGATGTACCAGTCCACTCCTCCTGCCCTCCATTGCCCAATTCTATGCCCCATCATTGACCTCCTGCTTAAACTCTGTGCTTAGCTTGCTGCCCCTATTCTCCTTCCCCCTGCCCTCCGATGTCTTTGTGCATGCCCCTGCTCCATCCTTTTTGCCCACCATGTCCCATGGACCTGCCACTCCTATCTACTCTGAGTGTTCTGTTGAGCTGCCACTCCCCTCCCACCTGCCTAGCATTGTCAGATGACTGTAACCTGTCCCTGCCACCTCCACCCTGCCTGTCCACATGCCATGCCTCTATCCTCTTCCTCCTGTCCTACATGGTCCATTGTACTGCCACACCCTTCTGCCCTCCCTGGTCTGTTGTGCTGCAACTGCTCCTCCTGCCTGCCCCGTGTGGTCTGTTGTGAGGCCCCTTCCCCTGAACTTTCTTGTCTGTGCACAGGTCCTGACCCTCCCTTCTATCCTCCATCGTCCTTTGTGCATGCCCCTGCACCCTCCTTCTTGCCCATCATAGCCATTGTGCTGCCACTAACCCTCCCACTTGCCATGCATGGTCTTCTGTGCTGCCATGGCCCCTCCCACCTTCCCTGTGTGGTCAGTTAGCTGCCCCTGACCCCCTCCCACCTTCCCTCCATGGTCTGTGTGTATGCCATCACAGTCTCACTGTTGCTCTTCATGTTGTGTCTTGCTTCTAGTGCCAATCCTGCCTGACCTCCATGGCCATCTTGCTGCTCCTGCCCTGCCCCCTTGCCCCCAGCCCTCTGTTTACATGTGCAGACCCCTACTCCCTCCCTCCTGGCTTGTCTGTTCCATTGTAATGCCCCTGATCCGTCCCTCCTGCCCTTTATGGTCTGTTATGCTGCAGCCTTCTCTCCTGTCTGTCCATTATGGTCAGCTAGCTACCATTGCCTCTTGCCCCTCTGTTCTCTGTTGTCCATGTGCATGGTCCTGTCCCCTCCCTCTTGCTTTCTATGGATTGTTGTGCTGCACTCCCGTCCTGCATGCCCTGTGTGGTGTATTGTGCTGCTGCAAACCCTGATGCCTGCCCTGCAGGGTCAGTTTGGTGCACCTCTCCATGTCTCTCCTGTCCTCTGTTATCCAAGTCCATGTCCCTATCCCATTTCCTTCCATGATCCAATGTACCATACTTGCGAACATTTTGAACTTGGTAAGAGGGAGATTTTGAAAAAAAACTGGGGTATTGATTTTCCCCTTTGAGTTACATTGAAAAAGAGGATATTGTAGACAGGAGACAGATCAAATAAAGCCCATTTGAGCTTAAAAACATTGGACGTTTCCTGGCTGAATCGGGTCTGTTGGCATGTATGGTTGTACTACCATTGCCTCTTCCTTCTGCCCACAATGGTCTATTACATTGCCACAGCCTTGAAGGAGGGTAGATTTTGTATCACAGGGGGCCCCTGGCCCGTTCTGTCCACACCTGAAGTATGAGACCCTTGTCCTTGCCCTGCCAGCCGCATTTGTAGGCCGTATTAAATTGACCAGCGGGTCCTGTGTTGCTATATAATTATCCTGAGACATCCTTACCACTCAGCCAGCATAAAACCCCTGTGTAGGCCCTTCTGTTCAATATGTAGGCCTCTTTGTTAAATTGACCATAGCTCTGCAATTTTAGTGTATAGCAGTCTGAAGGCAGGTCTGCGAGGCCTTCTGCTCCAAACTAGTAGCCCCCACCCTACCCGAGTGCTCCGTGCTCGGTATCAAAGTTCAACATCCCCCTGAAGCTGTCGACATACAGTAGGCTGCATCCTGGACTGGTACTTGCTTCCTGGGCAGGTTTCCCGCTTTTAAGGAAGTGGCAACCGCAGAGCGTCAAGTTAGGAGAACTGAGGAGATTTTATACATGAATATATTGAATTCCTGTACAATACCCATTATTTTCTGCTTGCTCTATGGAACTTACGATAAGCGATTGGCCTGAGAGACTGACCTTTTCACCCAGTCCATTGTCAGCATTAAGTGGGTAAATGACGAAATGTCTGGTAAAATCTGCAGACGAAGCTTTTGGGTAGCATACGTAGGTAGATGTAGCGTGCAAAGGAGCCCACAAAATGATATAAAAAGGGAGCACCCACAGATATCGACGGACAACCTCGCCGTCTGTATGTAGGTTAACAGGCTGTGCAGGTTTTCCCCAAGAACTGGGAGCTCTTGTCTTCCTTTGCTTAAAATGTCTTGCTCGGCTTTGCTTGAAGTATCTTATTCTATTTTACCTATATGAAATGTCATGTTATGTTTAACCATTGTTCTCTTTACTTTTGCATTTAAAGATGTTGTATTGTAATTGCAGGAATGCTTGCTCTAAGAGTAAATGTGAGTGTCCCTAGGTAACATTTTCCTTGGTGTAACTTGTTTCTCATGATGCATTTATAGATGTGTTTTCTCTCTCTCTCTGTCAGTCCATTAATTGAGATACAGAGAATATCATGACAGCTGTATGATTATCTGGATTCTGTATTTTGTACTTTAGGTCTCTATTCTGCGGTTTCTTTGAAGTTGCATCTTCTCATTAAACTGCCATTGTATTCTGCCTCCAATTCCATGTCTCATATGTCTGTTTTCTTCATTTTTGGAGCAAGCGTTCCTAGGCACCCCGGCTCAAATTAAGGTGCCCCTTTTGTCCCTGACTCACTCTCCTGCTCAGTTCTGTGGTGGCTCCCGGGGCTCTGGGGACCGCCCCTAGCTTCCTTGACCCGTAATAGATCTTCCCTCCAACAGCCTCTCTTGCAAGTCCTGTATTGTTGGTTTGTTGCCCCTGCCCCCCTTTCCACTGCCCTCCATAGTCTGTTGGGCTTCCACGGCCCTTCCTGCCTGCTCAGTGTGGTTAAATTGTTGCCTTTGCACCCTCCTACCTGCCTTCAATTTTCAGAGTCCGTGCCCCTGGCCTCTGCCTCTCAACAGTATCCTAATGAACAACTAGATTGCTAACATTCTATATTTATTACAAAAGTGTGGAGCGCCTGACATCATCTTGATGTAATCAAAACTGTAATACCTAGAGCATTCCTTTAGAAATTACATATATGAGAGGGTCTTATTGGCATCAAAATTATGGTTAGTGCTCTAAAAGACTAAAATAAGGACATATTTTCTGAGTTTTCAAATAGCGACAAAGCACTTTTAAATTATTTGTTATCTTTATGTTTTTTTATCTAGTTGACAACTTGATTAAATGTTGCACTTAGGGGAGAGGATGTGGTGTTACTTCCAGAACTGCAGACTTTGCAACTGGGGAACCAGGTTGAAGTTTCTGCTTCAGCTCGACATTCTGTGATTCTGGTCAAATCACTTAGTCTCCCCATGTCTACAACCAAAATGAATTTGTTCTTGTGTGATGTAACCAATGCTCATGTAAAGCACTCCAATACCTGACAAGTCTGCAAAAACACAAAATAATAAGTGTTTTGCACACTTCTGTCATTGGGCTATATTTGGGCTATATCTGGGTGATTTTGGGCTACATTTGGGCTCTTTTGTCTCCGGTGGCCATCTTGGGAGATTTATTTGTTATGAAGTTTCCTAATTTCCTCATGTACTGCAGTCTCCTCAGTCGGAAATGCTTTCAGTTTTTTACTTTGATTCCATCATGAAGGTATTCAGATATGTCACACATTTGCCATGAATTCTGAATGTTAGCACTCTAGTTGCTCATTAGATCACTGTAGTAAAACTACTGCTCACCATGGAAGTCTGCTCCTGGTATTAAAAGTGCATGTTTCAATCTGCATGTCAGAATTTTTTAATGAAATAGAAGAGGATTTGAGAAGTCACTCAAAATGTGCCCTCATTTTCTTTCTTCGGCATTAATCATAATTTCTATGGCAAAATGAACCCCCTCATTGTGTTCCTTTTTAAATTAAATGTTTTAAGTGTTACCAGTTTATTCCAATCAAGATGGCTTCAGGTGTGCCATACTTTTGTCATAATGAAGACAGTAAGTGCTCTAGTTGTTTTTAAGAACATTCTTGGACATTCTGTCATTGGGCTATACTTGGGCTACATCTGGGTGATATTTGGGCTACATTTGGGCTCTTTTGTCTCTGGTGGCCATCTTGGGAGACTTATTTGTTATGAAGTTTCCTAATTTCCTCATTTACTGCAGTCTCCTCAGTAGGAAATACTTTCAGTTTTTTACTTTGATTCCATCAAGAAGGCATTCAAATGTGTCACACATTTGCCATAAAATCAGAATGTTAGCACTCTTTTTGCTCATTAGATCACTGTAGTAAAGCTACTGCTCACCAGGGAAAACTGCTGCTGGTATTGAAAGTGCATGTTTCAGTCTGCATGCCAGGATTTGAGAAGTCACTCAAAATGTGCCCTAATTTTTCTTTATGCAGCACTAATCATACTTTTTATGGAAAAATGAACCACCTCATTTTGTTCCTTTTTAAATTAAATGTTTTAAGAGTTACCACTTTAATCCAAGCAAGATGGCTTCAGGTGTGCCATACATTTATCATAAGTAGGACGGTTAGCGCTCTAGTAGTTCTTTGGAACACTCTGGAAAGCTGCAGTAGAACACAAAGGAATCAACTGACAGTCTCTGCCCTTGTTGGATGTACATGTTTTACTGAGAATGTCAGACTTCATTCTCACATGACTGAGAAAGATAATGTGAATTTACAGAAAATAAGCTCTCAGTTTAGCTTATAGATCACCTTCCAAACCTCTGTGGTAAAAGCATGAGAAAATATTTTTCTCTCAATCATGATATCCCAGCAGAAGGCTTTTTCACATGGTGAAATCACCTTAGAACATACCACAATTCCTAAAATGAGTATGGTACCATCAACAAATGATTTATAATGTAACTAAAGTCTTAAAATCTTCTATTAACTGCAATGCTTTTTAATGAGGTGCTATCATGTATATTGGTCCCAAGATGGCTGCCAACACTTCTTGGATGAAGTGCTGACAGCCAATCAGATCTCAGGATGAGATGTGTGGTTAGGCTCCGCCCACATATATATATTGATTTAAATGCTATTTTCTCAGGAACTACTGAACAGATTTACACCAGACCTACAAAAGGCACTTCCTTGACCTGAGGACTACCTCTCTGCCAAATTTCAAGTAACTCTGTTCAGCCGTTCGGGCTGTAGCTGTGTCTAAAGGTCCTATGGAAAAATGCATGGGAAAAACGCGTTTTGGGACCCCCCTTTTTTCTCAGCCCCCGCTTGACGAATCCCCCCGAGACTTTCAGGGTAGGAGCGGAGCGAAGCGCCCCACCTATTTTGAAAATTTCGCGAGGATTCATCGACCGGCGCCAAAGTTATTCCAAATAGAATGTTGCGGATTTCCTATGGAAACAGGGTCCTAACTATAACTATCTACTGGCGACCGCCAGTAGATAATATATATATATATATATATATATATATATATATATATATATATGTTTTCAAAGTTTACCCCTTCAGGTGGAGGGCGCACTCAGGATCGCTCCTCATTACAGGTCGGTGTAGCAGCCACATCCTCGTTATTTTGGCCAACGCGTTTCAGGCAGAGACGCCCTTCTTCTTGGGCCATAGCTGAAGATGACGACAAAAGAGCACTGTCAGTACAAATCCAGCTCTCTTAAAGCCAGCATACCATATGCCGAGTGCCTACGCATGAAGCGAAATTGTAGCACTAACACCGGCTTCGAAGAAGCCACTGATGAATTGTGCAACAGATTAGCCCACAGGGGCTATAACCAAGAAACCCTAGATAAGGCCAAATCTAAGGTAGCCACTAAAACCCAAAAGGAACTCCTTACTACTAAAACCACTACTACCGTGAGTAGTAAAGAAAGCTCCACTACTAACACCCCGAGATTGGTCACGGGATTCAATGCCTACCATGCCCAAGTCCGCAAAATCATCTATAGGCATTGGAATGCAGTAAGGAATGATCCAGTTCTAGGCACGTCCATTAACAGCAAACCCCAAATCACATTCAGAAAAGCTAAATCTCTGAGACAGGAAATAGTGAACAATGCCCCAAGCAGAACCAAAGCTGAAGGTTCCTGGCTTAGATTGCCTACAGGTTTCTACAAATGTGCCAAATGTAAGGCATGCAAATATGGTAAAAATACGAAAGATATTGTCTTACCATTTAGACAATCACCTTATGTGATCAGAAAGCATTTCACATGCAAAACAGACTTTGCTGTTTACGTATTGACCTGTACATGCGACAAAAAATACGTGGGAAGCACCATACACCCCGTACACGTACGCATTCTACAGCACTTGAGAGCCATCACGCACAATGACGTCACATACCCAGTTGCCAGGCACATAAACACTCACCATAACGGCAAAGCGGAAGATCTCACTTTCTATGTGGTAGACAGCATCCCCAAAAACCCTAGGGGAGGTAACAGACTTCTAGCTCTAAGGAGATTGGAATCCCGTTACATTCTTTTGTATAATTCAAAAATCCCTAATGGTATGAACGCAGACGAAGCGCTTAATGTCCACCTTTAGTCTAGCGGGTCTCTTGCCGCTATTCCCATTCTCTCTCTAATATTCTGCTACAGTCTGTTCACACGTTTTGTTTATTTCCTTTTTACGTGTGCTTTACATTCTAGCAACCCACTCACTACATGTACACTAAAATCTATTCTTTCCTTGCCTTTGTTTCTGTCCTCTTTTATCTGACTGCATTTGTGCCCCAGGGAATGTTTTCACCCACTCTTTTATTGTAATTACACCTCTCCACACCTTTCTTTCAGTCTTGGCCCACTTGGGCGGCACCCTCCTCCATTTTTTTCTACCCTTTATTCGCTTCAATAGGACCACCATAGACGCTCTCTGCTTTTAATAGTCCGACACTTTGCCTAGGTATTCTATTTCCTCCCCGGCTGCTCCTGTCTCAGTTGCGAAAGTTCACTAGAACTCTTCACGTCTAGACAGGCACCCGTGTGAGACACGATATTTGAGAGCGTCTTTTCCTTTGGACTTTAAAAATTAATCTAGCATTTGGGTATCTTTTCTGACAGATGGATTTTGCATCTCTTATGTATATTTAGAATGTTTTATGATGAAGCTTCCCGCTGTGGGCTTATTTTCATGTCTTCTATGTCCATATATGTACACGGGACAGTGAGACATATAAGGCACTCTGTTTTATTTTCAGCTAAGCAGAATAATTGTCATTTTCATATATATATGCTTTATAATATATGTATGTGTTTAATTTTCACATGTTTTAATTTAAACACGTTTATTTAGTATGTTCGTGTTTTCGCAAAGTCATGCCGATCAGCCCGGTCATGATTCTCTATGTCTATGATGACAGAGGGGTGGTTGCCATGACAACTGCACATTAACATATGTAAATGTCACTGGCATGTGTAACAGACAAGTGAACAAGGCGGTTCGCTGTCGAAACGCGTCTTGCCGCTGTTGGATTAAACTTCTTTTTGCCACCATTTCACGGAGTCTGTGCCTGTCTGCTCGTCGACTGCCAGGATTGGAATTCCATATATATATATATATATATATATATATATATATATATGTGTGTGTGTATGTATATATATATATATATTAACAAAACTATTAAAAATATCTATTTCACATTGTGTACATTTTTTTGTTTAGTTATATAATATACTGCTATAAAAAGTACATTATATCAATCTACATTTATATATCTATATCTATATCTATATATCTATTTCTATCTATCTATATCTGTATATATATATATAAATCTATCTATAGATGTATATATAAATATACGTTTAAAGAGAAGATCACACACTCACGGGACTGTATTGACATAAATATTTTAATGAGCCATGAAGAAAAAACATTCCGACAAACGTGGCTATGAGCCTTTGTCAATGTCGGATACACTAGCATTCTACTAGTTATTTGATCAACATTACACATCGCTACTAGTCGGTGTTGTTCACGCATTGGGCAAAACAAAAGACGGACCATTATGACTTTTGTATGTCGGTAATCATAAAGTGGGTTAAATGTATATATTCAAAATTCATAATACATTTCCTTTGAGCATTCAATTAATGTCACATGAGACCCTAGTTTGTCTGTAAATATAAACATATAAATGATCTAAATTCATGATTTAAAAAGGCATATTCATTTCCAACAATATTGGTGTTATTAATTTTCACAGTAAATCGTTCCCTAATGTGAGGAAGCTAAACTTGTTCTTCCTTAGTGTTTTAAAATTACGTCCTAAATGGGAAATGCATTTCTTCTATATAATACATGCAAGTGTTATCTTGGGGTCTCTGTTTTATCCTATGTGTACCCACATCTCTTCGTCACTATTGAGTCCTTTCGGGGTTAGGGGTCTGTATTTCTATTAAGTACTTAGATTCCATCTGGCGCAACTTGCAAACTCTATCTCCTCCTCTCTCATTTGAGGCAATCTGATCCAAACAGAAGTATCGCAAGATATCTCTATTCCCCTGATGAGTTGTCTGGAAATGTCTAGCAACAGGAAATGTGGTGTCTGCATTAGTTATGGCACGCATGTGCTCTAACACCCTTTTTTTAGCCATATGTACTGTGTTCCCAATATATTTATGTCCACATGGACAGATTAATCAGTAGACCACAAAACTGGAGTTGCAATTAAGCAATTTAGTAATAGGTTTGTTCTTCTTTCCAGGAACTTCAAATTCCGTAACCTGGGAGCTATACTTGCATGCCTTACATTTTAAACAGGGTAAAAATCCTGCAACCTTAGGTTTCTCTACTGTTTTCTGTACAAAGTGGCTGTGTATCAGCATATCCTTTAGAGAGATGCTTCTCCTGTACATAACTACTGGTCTTGACAGTAGCATGGGACTAAGGACAGGATCTGCTTTAAGGATATTCCAATTATTTTTCAGTATATTGTGAAAATGTGATTAATCGATCAAATAACCTGTATTTAGTCTCATCACATTTTCCTCTGTATACTTGCCACCCCTGTCTTTCATGTTAACAGAGTTTTTCTTTCTAAACTTTTTTCTGTGTGTTCTGCTCGCTGCAGTGTCTTATTGGAGTATCCTGTAGACCTAAATCTACACAGGGCCTCCTCTTTGGCCTTTGTATAAGTGGTCGGTACAGAACAGTTGCACTTAATATGCAAAAGTTCCCCGAATGGTATGCTGTATGTGATTAAAATATTTATGTTAATACATTACCGTGAGTGGCTGATCTCCTCTTTAAGCGCACATACGAGTGATTTTCCATCATCACCCTCGCAGCACCCACCGTGTAAGTGGTGCGGTAGCGCAAAGACAGAGCTCGTGAAACAGAGAAACTGAGAAAGACCGCAAGGTCGAAACGCATCAGCGATAAATAAACTTCCTTTAGACTTACCTGGTGTGCGGGCCTCCTTGCAGCCACAGCGGCGTCAACAAAGGAATATATATATATATATATGTTAATACGCGGCAGCCTCGGCCGCAGAGGATTGCACCACCTGGCTCAATGATTTCAGGACTGCAGGGCTGTAATGGAATGGCAGCCCGATCGGAGCACGGAGGAGAAATTGATTTAAACCTGCACATCCTTTCTCGAGGCCCACTGGAGGAGTGTACACATTGTGAGAACATTGGGGATGTTGTAAATTTGGACAAATACATGGACCCTACTGAGGGAAATATCGGCACTGCAACACGTGGGTGGGCGGCCATAGCAAACTACAGTGTCCCAGGGTGGGCACCCCTGGACACTGCAGGAGCCAGCCATGGGGGATGGTGGTCCCCAGGGCCATGACAAGGCTCCAGGAGGGGGGCCGCGTTGCCCCCTTCCATAATTTACAAAGCCCTGGGGGGTGATGGTCCCCAATTTTAATATTTAGAGCCCCGGGGAGGTGGTGGTCCCCGGGGCGTGTGGGGGGCTTGAGCCCCCCACACAGGTTATTTTTTATTTTTGAAAAAGCCCCGGGGAGTGGGGGTCACCGGGGCTGTGGGGGGCATTGTGCCCCCCGCAATCATAATTAAGTAGAGCCCCAGGGGTGGCAGTCCCCGGGGCTGTGGGGCCCCTCTGGGCCCCCATTACATAAAACATATTGGCCCCCCAGGGGTTAATTTGCAACAAAGCGCAGTTGCCCGCGCTTCATTTTTTTTTTTATCGGCAGGATCCGCGCACCCAGCGCGGATTTTGCCGATTAAAAAAAAAACATGTTTTTTGCCCTGGGGTCCTTGTGGGACCCCTAAGCAGGACTAGGGGGTCAGGGTGTTTCTACCCTGCCCCCTTTTTGCATTATGCACATTTTTTTCTGTGCTTTATTGTGCCTCGGTTCTACAGAGGCACAAGATGGCTGCCAACACTTCCTGATTTGGAGTGTTGACAGCCAATTAGCATACAGCTCATGATCGGGAGGGTGCACGGATCCAGCACAGCCATAGATATATATATGATTTTACTTTTGATTTTCTCAGCAACTACTGAACGGCTTTACACCATTTGAACTCTGAACCAAGGGCTACCTCTTTGCCAAATTTGGAGTCATTCCGTTCAGCAGTTCGGGCTGTAGCTGCAACTAAAGGTTCCTATGGAAAATTGCATGGGGGAAACGCGTTTTGGGGCCCCCTTTTTTCACCCTGAGACTTTCAGGATAGGAGCGGACCAGAGCGCCCCACCAGTTTTGAAAATTTCGCCAAGATTCGTCGACCGGTGCCAAAGTTATTGGGAATAGAATGTTGCGGATTTCCTATGGAAAAAAAGGTACTAACTATAACTACCTACTGGCAACCGCCAGTAGGATATATGTATATATATATATATATTCACTGAAAAAACCATAGGTTTCACACATGTTATAGTTAGCTGGACATTTCACTCGTACAAAACCATTGAAATTCCCCCGCTATAGTTAGTTCAGATAACTATAACTCGCGCGACCGCCACTCTATCACAAGGATGATGTCATCAGTGATGTCATGAGTGATGCCACTGACCATGTCATGAGTGATGTAATATGTGACGTCATGAGCAGTGGATTGCGGGCGCGCGACTTATAGTTATCTGAACTAACTATAACGGGGGAATTTCAATGGTTTTGTACGAGTGAAATGTCCAGCTAACTATAACATGTGTGAAACCTATGGTTTTTTCAGTGAATTTGCAAGGTTTTTTAAATGCTAATTCCTAACTATAACGTCTGTGAAACCTATGGTTTTTTCAGTGAATTTCAAAGGTTTTTTAAATGCTAATTTTAGAATTTTTTTTATATATTTTTTATATATTTCTTTTACAAAAATTTCCCTATGTATACATTTATAAATTATCTCTATTCTTTAATTTGGTGTGGCTAATTTTTTTTGTACTTTGAATTTGGATAAAGTTGAACAGCATTGTTAATATGTTCTATTAACTTATGTCCACTTTATTTCTTTTTTTTTTTTTCTATAAATTTTTAGGGTGCGCCCCGTGAGCGCGCACCTAGTACGCATGCGTACGTTTTTCATGTACGCCTGCATACGTTATCTACGTACGCATACATACGTTTTAGTGCGCGCTCGCAGCGCGCACCTAGTACGCATGCGTACGTTATTTGTGTACGCATGCGTACATTATATACATACGCATACGTACGTTTTAGTATGCGCTCGCAGCGCGCACCCAGTACGCATGTGTACGTACGCATGCGTGTGTCGTACGTGCTCCGCGCGCTACACTCGTGCATACGCGCGGAGTACGCGCGCTGACGTTCGCACATGCGCGCGTGCTGTGTATGCGCGTTACGTACGTGCATAATACTTATGCGCATGCGCGCGTACGCGTTTGCGCATGTATAATTGCACCGTGCGCGCTCTGAGCTTGCTCTGTGCGCGCACCTCGGGTTATGTGATTAATAAAACAACACTTTTAATTGGTTTTCATTACTTTCAGTTTCAGATTGTTTTAACACCACACCCAATCCCCTCATGGCAAGTCATGTGATCAAGAAACATCACTTTTCATTGGTTCAAAGTACTTTCAGTTCCAGATTCTTCCAAAACCACACCCACTCCCCTCATTGTTAGTTCTGATTCCCTTGGAGAAGGAGCTACTCTGTTTTTGTGAGACAATGGCAGAGCACCAGCCACCTTCTGAGAGTGAACAGGACACTCTTGAGAGACAGAGGCAGAGGAAGCAGAAAGACTCCTTTATATGGCAGTTTTTCACTTTTCCTGAGGGACAAAAGAAGGTGAATGCACCAAAAGTCACCTGCATACTTTGTCAGCGCACCTTATCACGTGGGAATGCTAATAAGAAGTACTCTTTTAGTATTCACACAATGTTGAGGCACGTTGAGAAAATGCATCCTGTGACTTTTCGTCAAGCTTCTGGAGCAAACCCTCCACCTGCCCAGCCGACGATATCTGCAGCAGCTCAGCCGAGCACATCTTTGGCAGCTCAGCCGAGCACTTCTTCTGCGATGGTGCCTTCACCTTCTTACACACCTCTGGATATTCGTCCTTGTTTTGGGAGGATGAGTACACACTGCATGGATTGTGGTACTCTTATTACTATGGGTGAGAGCAGTGTTGATCTCATTCAGAGAAAATTTGAGGAGCGCTATTGCAGTGAGCCATAGTTTTGTTATTTTTTTTTTCGTTTTTCTCTTCCTCTGTCCCTACATTAACTCAAGGGCTCTTTTTAGAGCCACCTAAAATCTAAACACAAAAACTTGTTTTTTTAATCTATTTGTCATTTTTTTTGGGGGGTGCGCACCCAATGATGTTTTTTAAAAAAATAATCATTTTTTCACCTTTAGTAAACCTTCAGGGACTCCCTGACAAAGAGAGGGGAGTGGCAAAGTAATTAAAAAAGAGATGGTGTACATTTCAGTGATGAAGGGAACAGAGTCTTCCTCTTGAACTTTAGACTCTGCATCGGTACTTACTTGTAGGTACCGAAAAACACTCAATAAACACAAGGACTCTTTTTAGAGCCACCTAATATCTAAACACTTAAACTTGATTTTTATTTCTATTTTTTTTAATGTTTTTTTTCGGGTGCGCACAGAGTGCGCGCACCTCGCGATGTTTTTAAAAAAAATTAAAATCTTTTTTTTTCCCTTCGTGGTCCTACTGTGACCCCCTGACAATGGCTAGGGGGTCAAGAACTCCCTACTCTGCCCCCTATTCACGTTCTCCACCTTTCCTATTCAGTGCGACAGACAAAATGGCGGCCGACACTTCCTGATTTCGACCGATTCGAATGTTTACTGACATCTAAAAACCAATCAGAATTACGCTCGCGCACGGCAGGGTGCGCGCACAGGGCTTGCACAGTGCGCGCACCCTGTGCGCGTATAGATATTGATATGCTTTTAAATGCTATTTTCTCAGGAAATACTGAACAGATTTACACCAGACCTGCGAAAGGCACTTCCTTGACCTTATGGCTACCTCTCTGCCAAATTTCACGTAATTCTGTTCAGCCATTCGGGCTGTAGCTGCGACTAAAGGTCCTATGGAAAAATGCATGGGGAAAACGTGTTTTGGGACCCCCCATTTTTCTCGGCCCCCGCTTGACGAATCACCCCGAGACTTTCAGGGTAGGAGCTGAGCGGAGCGCCCCATTAATTTTGAAAATTTCGCGAGGATTCGTCAACCGGCGCCAAAGTTATTCAAAATAGAATTTTGAGATTTCCTATGGAAACACAGTCCTAACTTTAACTATCTATATATATATGCTCCGCAGTTCTCGCTCATCCTCGCAGCAAAAAAGTTCATAGCACCATAGACAAGAGGTACTTCTTTTAGTTATTTATTAATCACACCATAGTGCAAACAAAGTGCTGGGTGCTGGTCATACGTGAGGGTGGACTCATAAATTATCACTTCTCCACAACTCCTGAAAGGAAGGGGCAGCACTCTTGAAAGAGGTTAACAAACGCTGTTCATTCAGAGATTACATGGGCATGTTTCGGATGATTCCTTTCTCAATGTTCAGTTGATCCGCACCAATGAGTGCAGTATATCAAATTCATTGGCTAAATGGTTAGTGACATCACAAATTTATCGACATAAAAGAATAACATTTTCAAAAGGTTACATCTAAGACTATGCGATTGCTTTCGTATCATACAGCATCATCATATGCTTTGATACTTCAATAGTTTTCTCACACCCAATTTGTCAGCAATTATCTTACAATTTATTGTCTTGGATTTCCATCTCTACCCATGCTGGTATGTTTCTAAATTCGAAATTGGAATTGAGCACCAGCAATAAATGTTGTGGTGTGAGAGAGAAAGAAAGTCAGTGTGAGAAACTAACAAAATAGACAGCCCGCAAAAAACAGAATTGTGTGAAAAAACCACTTAAACTACAATATTCTGATATCATATGTGAGATAGCACATCTCCACAGTTGTTAATAGTTTCTAATAGCCTAAATATATTGCTAATTCCTCTTCAGTATTTAGACCAAATGGTGTCTTTGTTTGTAAGCCCAGAATATATCTAGACTCCAAATGTCTCAGCTTGACTATTTTGTCTCCTCCTCTTTCATGTATAGGTACATGGTTGAGGCAATAAAATTGAATGGACTTTGTTCATAACAGGTTGTGTGTGTGTATATATAATATATATATGTATATTCCACAAAGGAAAGGATGCACTCAAACAAAAATATTAACATATAAACAAATACTATAAAATTGAAATTATGAACAAATTAAAATATATATATATATATATTTAACTAATAATAGGACATGTATTTGAGTCTGGAAATAATAGATATACTATATATATATATATATATATGTTCGCACTATAGTTTATGGAACAGTCGAGAAATTGAAAGCCTTCGGAGGGATTATATATATTATTACCATACCAAACAGCACAACAGTAAGCAAAACATTGGGCTTTAGAGGGGTTACATTTATTATTCCCACTCCAGCCTCTGCAACTGTAGGGAAAGTGTTGAACTTCAGAGAGGTACAGTCACCATCCCCACTGTAGTCTGTGCAACGGTAAGGAAAGAGTTGGACATTAGAGGGTAAAGATTTACTATGCCAACTCCAGTCTGTGCAACAGTAGGGAAAACATTAGACTTCAAAGGGGATAAATTTACTATTTCCACTCCAATCTAAGCAACTGTTGGATAGGCGTTGGACATTGGACAGCTTAAATTTACGATTCCCACTCCATTCTGTGCAACAGTATGGAAAGTGTTGGACTTTGGAGGGGTAAGATTTACTACTCCCACTCCAATCTGTGCAACAGTATGGAAAGTGTGAGACTTCGAAGGTGTTAAATTTACAATTCCTACTCCAGTCTATGCAACAGTAGGGAAAGCATTGAACTTCAGAGGGGTTACATTTTACTATTCCCACTGCAGTCTGTGCAACAGTAGGGAAAGCGCTGGACTTTGGAGGGGTAAGATTTACTATTCCCACTCTAGTCTAAGCAACAGTAGGTAAACTACTTCACTTCAAACTCAATAAAAACTTGAACAACCCTATTAATTTAGAAAAAATATAAAAATCTAAATACATACATGATTACTCAAGATAAAATATATACAAAAACAATTATCCTATGTACAGAATTCATAAACAATGTAATAACTAATTTTCAATTAAAAATAATGCTTGTTTAATCATTATGTATTAAACGTTCCACCCTAGACCCCTACAAGCATTACAACACACAACTAAAATATAATGAAAATAAATTAAGTATAACACAATTTACATAATTGATAAATAATTACATAATCAATTAACAATTGAGTTAATTGTTAATTAATTGTTACTTAATTAACTTCACACACTACAAACCCAGCACCCCACACCTAGAATATGATTAAAATATGTAATCATTTCATAAAAATATTAAACAATTTAGGTGGCTATTCCGATCCGTTAAAAAAAATGTGCGTACGACTCGTATCCGTATATTTTACGTACGATTCGTATAAGTGCCCTACAACCGGCGAAGTATGATTCGTACGTTAAAAATACATACGAATAGCGTCGGGAAAAGTGTACGAGAGGGAGGCGGACATTTTTACGTGCAAATCGTAAAACAGAAGTCCGAGCGCGCAAGTACGATCTGTACTGCCTGTCCGAATATACAACCGCATGTAAAAGGCCCCGTACGGAGTGAACGCAGTAGCACACATGTACACGGGTAAACTTGTGCTCGGATACGAGTCGTACAGCCCCTCCTCCCCCCGCATATGTCGGCGCGTACCCCAGCCCTGTACCTGTACGCACCGTACCCCAGGCCTGTACCCCAGCCCGCACCTGTATGCGCCGCACCCCAGGTGCGTACTCCAGCCCCGTACCTGTATGCACCGTACCCCAGGACCGTACCCCAGCCCCGCACCTGTATGCGCCGCACCCCAGCCTGTCTCCCAGCCCCGTACCTGTACGCACTGTACCCCAGGCCCGTACCCCAGCCCCCCACCTGTACGCGCCGCACCCCAGGCGCGTACCCCAGCCCCGTACCTGTACGCACTGTACCCCAAGACCGTACCCCAGCCCTGCACCTGTACACGCCGCACCCCAGGCCCGTCTCCCAGCCCCGTATCTGTACGCACCATACCCCAGGCCCATACCCCAGACCTGTACCTGTACGCACCGTACCCCAGGCCCGTACCCCAGCCCTACACCTGTACATGCCGCACCCCAGGTGCGTACCCCAGCCCCGTACCTGTACGCACCGTACCCCAGGACCGTACCCCAGCCCCGCACCTGTACGCACCACACCCCAGGCACGTACCCCAGCCCCGTACCTGTACGCACCATACCCCAGGCAGGTACCCCAGCCCCGCACCTGTACGCGCCGCACCCCAGGCACGTACCCCAGCCCATTACCTGTACGCATCCTACCCCAGAAACGTACCCCAGCCCCGCACCTGTACGCCGCACCCCGGGCCCATATCCCAGCCCCGTACCTGTACGCACCATACCCCAGGCCCGTAGTGCCTGTACGCACCGCTCCCCAGGCCCGTACCCCAGCCCCGTACCTGTACGCACCGTACCCCAACACCGTACCCCAGCACCCTCACCCAGCATCGCGAATGTACGGACCTTACCTACGCGAAAAAGACTCGTACAGAACCAGGACACTGTAAAAAAGCACAAGGAGGGTCAATTCGACTTGCACAACACCACAAAACAAGTCTACATGACAAAATACATCTCAATGACTGACCTGGCACATCCAAACAGGCAAACAGAGGCCCAAAATCACAACCACCTCTTATAACACACCCACCAAAAATTCAAACCCAGCCACACCCACAAATGGACCAATTAAAAGGGCCCACACACACAACCCATGAGCCTTTGCAACAGACCCACTGCTGCCAGACCCCACAGACAAACAACTGCACCTTACTTACACCTTAACTACACCTTAACTTACACACCTTCACACAACCTCCTTCACAAACACCCCCTCTTCACATTCACACACACCGTCACATTCACACCCACACACCCACAACCATCCACACCCACACCCCACACCATGCCCACAGACAAGAATCCAAAGTTCACAAGGGTGGAGCTGGACCTCCTTGTCAATGAAGTCATCAGAGTCGAACCACAGCTGTTTGGAACATTGCTCAGACAGACCAGCATAGCCCAAAAAACTAGCCTGTGGCGGAGGATCGTCGATAAGGTGAATGCTGTTGCGCCCATCCGAAGGACCAGGCATGAATGCCAAGCCAGGTGGTACAATCTGCGCAGGGCAGTCAAGCGGAAAATGAACGCGGAATACGCCCAGAGCAACATCACTGGAGGTGGGCTGCCCCGCAGACCCGTACATTACCATCCCTGGGAGGAGAAGGTGATGGCCATGCTTCGCAACTACCCCCAAGCCCTCACCGGACACAACCACACTCAAATAGCACACTCATGCCACTAACATGTCCATGCCCCATTCACCAAGCAAGGCCATGCCATGTCCCAGGCTACACGAACCACAAACCCAATACTGGATGTCCGGGATGCTGGGAGGGTGGACCTCACAAAACACATTGTGACACTCAGAAGCAGACACCAATGCCCTCAGCCCATATGGCCTAGGTACATACCCATGCACGATGCCCAAGGCACAGGGACTGGCAAAGTACTGACAAGGTGACTGACACTTGGCCCTGCTGTATGCAGCACAAGGCCCTCCTGTGACCACTGTACACTCAAACACCAACTCCACTAGCTCAGATATCTAGCACAGGAACTCACACTCACTGTAATGCCAGCATGCACCATGAGGGGACAGACACATCACCTGGGAGACCCAATAACAAATCACACTACACACAACAGCAGGCACGGTCACAACCCCCCCTTACACAAGCACACACCCCTGGGGCAGGCAACGGATTTATCCACTCTCACAATGGACATGTGACACAATAAGATCAATCCATAGCCAAATAAGCATCCTAGCCACAATTCTACAGGTCAAACACTCAGGAGAATATATCAATCTGTCCCCCGCAACATACCCATCCACAAGTGGACATTGAGAGGAATGCTAGGCATATCCTACTACCTGGAGGAACTGTGCCAGCTTGAATATGTATGAAACATGGATGTCGCATGAAACAGCATTGACATTGTCTCTCTCTCACACACAGGGCAACGTCATGGATCTCCCCCCAACAATGGGGGGAACAATAACAGTCCCAGGCTCGGCATGAAGATTATCCCACCGGCAGCGACGACTCTCACCACTCCGTGGATGACCCAGACCAACCTGGACCCTCTGGTGCCCAAGCCCCTGCAGCACCTGCTTCAGGTACATCTGTGCCAACCACCACCTCCATTCCTGCCACATCCCAGGAGACACCCAGGAGCCCTGCTCGCACTGAACAACAGAGCCAGTCTGACCAGGAGGGACAAGGTTCTCCGGGCACCCAGGAGGAGGCAGGCAACCCTGCAAATGCCATCCCTCAGGGGTCCCGTAGACCCGATGTGCCCACAACGGCAGGCCAGGCTCGTGTGGGCAGGGGTGGTGGGAGTGGAGGCAGGCGGAGGTGCGAACCTGACCAGCCAGCTGAGGGAACCGGTATGTCACACATACGCCACATCCTGGACACATACCTGCGTGACACCAGGGGCATCAGCCAGGTAGTGGGGAGCCTCACAGAGATGAAGGGGACCCTCGACAAGATGAAGAACCTGCAGGCCGAGCAACATGCCAGTCAACAACAACATCAAGGACGGATGGAGGCAAGAATGGCTGAGCTCCTGGCGGTGCAAAGGGACATAAGCCATTCACTCCGTCGGATCGCCGACAACATGGGCAACCCTCCCTGTGACACCAGGCGCAGACCAGCACCAGCCACAGGGAGGGAGGAGGAGGAGGAGGATTCGTCCGACAGAGCGTCCCAAACATCGTCAAGGCCTGCATCTGAGGGTCCCCGCAGGAAGGTGGGTCGTCCACGGAAAAGACCGTGAGAGGCAGCGGACCATCCACATCTCCCAGGTCACCTGGCCTGGCACCTGGCCCTCTGGCGCAACAGCAGCACCACATCCAATGACATTCTCTGCCACATGGACTTGCTGGTCACAGTCTGACCAATGATGACCAACATTGTTGTCTGGACTCTGATGACTTCAAATGCCAAGGATACCATCTCCCCCTGTGAACTTTGGATTCCATGCACCCGGTAGAGCACCTTATTTTATCTACCAAAACACGTACCCCACCGCAAATAAAAAGATATATTTTTTATTATGAGATGTTGCAGTCATTTTGCATTAGTGCACAACGTATGTGTGTGTAAATGTCAAACTATGCCTGAGTGTTGAACTAACTCCACCCATCCATACTCTGGGATCTGAGTCTGGTACAGGACACACATGGGTCACAATGTATCATTCAATGCAGACATGGAGCACAATACTCACCTGTGATGGCCTCAAGCTGCTGAGGGGGGGCTTGCAATACTGTGCGGACAGACCTATTTGGAAGAGTATCATAAATGCGTAGAGGTCATGGCTCATGTGGAGGTTCCCGGGGAGGGAGTCCCAGGTATGTTTTGCCAGGTGGGAGAACTATGTCCTGCATGCTGGAGTACGGTGGGTGTGAAGAATGGTGGCCAGGGCAAGGTTGGATGCATGGAGATGGCCCAAAGGGGTCTCGGATGACAGTGATACAAGGTTGGTTTGGGGTCGGGGTTGTGGCCTGCCTCCTGAGTGTGGATGGGGAGTCAGAAGGTCATCCTGCAGCAGACAGTGATCTATTGCAGCTATCTCTGCTGGATGGTGATGTGGCTGGGGCACGGGATGTTGAAGCTGAGGTGTGCAGATGCACCCTGGATGTGTACTAGTTTCCCGGGAGTTTGGATGTACTTACTCAGTAGAGGGCAGGGCAGTATTTGACACGGATGTTGTCGTGGACCTGGGGGATGGTCTGTCTTTCCTTGGAGTGGATCTATCTGTGGATCATGTGCATAATGCAGAGGGTGTTGCAGCCTGAGGTACAGATGCTGGTGATTACCATGGCAAATGTGAGCGAGCAATACATGATGCACACCATCTTATGTGCCTACCCACTGGGTGCTTGTGCAGGGCTCTTGCGGGTGGGACACAAGCAGTTGACCCAGCTGTAAGGAGACAATCAGCAGATGATTACCTCAGTCCAGCCTCAGGTGGCTGATGTTCAGCCATTCATCAATGGATCTCATGCATTCTTGAATATTGGAACTGGCAATGTCGGCGTCTTTGGTGAGGGTGAGGAGCACCTGGCTGTCAATGGCATACGAGCTGATGATGAGGTGCTGTGTGCATGTGATGGTGGTGAGGGGGGTCCTGGACACATTGTAGATTGACACCTGAGAGATGATACCTGTGCCATGTGCCAGACGACGACACCATACTACATGTAGAAGCCTTGAGTCCCACTCCCATGGCCTTGCTGGGGTACAAAGCCGGTGGGGAGTAGGAGGGACATGACCTGGTTGGTGTGACAGGGCCTGGAAGGTGTGGCAGCGCTGTGTAGGCAGTCGGAGTTGCACACTCATCATGCAAAGGTGTTGTGTGTGCGCTTAGTGTATGCCTGAGAGCAGGCACTAGATATGCGGATGGACATTGCTTGGAGGGTGGCTGCAACATCAGACTGTAGTGTGATGTGGGTCATGCAAGGACATGAGGGTCGTGCAATGTGCACGTTGGATGTGCAGATGGTCCAGCCTTTGGCACCGCGTGGCCGCAACAGTGGCACAGACAAGCTGATGACAGCCAAATGAATGGGTGGAGGGAGGAAGAGAGGAGCATCTTTGAGGCGTGTGTGTTGCTCAATCCGGAAACTCTGTGTGCCCTTGCTGCAGGGGCTGCAGCAGCAGGCGGCATGTCCTGGAAAATATGCCACAAGTTGCACACAAAGACAAGGATATCAGAAAGGACAACTGCAACAGGTGTATGTAAAGGTGGAGTGTCCGGTTTTCCATGGCACACCCAGAGACAATGGATGCACAATCACCAAAGATGACTGACACCAGATCAGGAAACTCAAGGCCGAGCTGCGCACAGGAAACACACTCTCAGCAGGTGTTGAGGGCCCGTTGTGGGGACCAACATGCCCAAATACATACACAACCATGGACTTCATGCACAATAGAGATTCTAATCCATGAAGAACAGCATGCATGTTGCTAATCTACACATAGACTCATATGCACAATCTTTGACAACTATGCCAGAGATGCCGCATGCACAGTGGCAAGAGACCTGCATTGACAGAGATGAGGCACCTTGGAGGGTGAGGAACACCTTTATTACTCAGGCTCACACCTAGGGAAATGCATCAATATGAACAGACTCACAGGTCATTTGGCTGAACATGTGGGACCTACACTGGACACCCCCTTCACACCACAGATGCTGTAAATCCATTGAACTGCACACAAGTGAGGGGGGTGAGCCAAACAACCCCTGCTGCACATGGAGAGGCTGCAATTCCCCATTGAGCCTCTTATGGGGATGTCCCACACTATGTCCACCCGTAGCCTCCCGTATGTTTCAGAGGGAAGTTTTACACACATTGATGCCTTCATCACAATCCACAATCCCATTACAGATGACTGTCACGTAGGGTGACTATCAATTCATGGGAGTCATGCTACATGTCATGTGCCCCATGGTGAGTCGACATGTATGCATAGTAACAAAACCTGCACAGGAGCAGTGCCCACACATTCCAAACAACTACCACACCCAAAATGCCTTGCTGCAATCCTTACCCAAAGGAGACTTTTCACCATGTCCGTGTATGTAACGCTGATTCAGCACACGTTGCAATACTCATGAGGAATAGCAGGAGCCCAACGATGCCACGAGCAGACAGCATGCGCAACTACCTGGGGATGACAGACACACAAGAAGTCACCGAAAAGATTGTCAACCGCATACATGGTCATTTACTCTACAGGAATAAGGTTGTCACCATGCTAGTTTTAAAGTTACTGTCTCAGCTACAATGTGTGGAATGACATCATCACTCGAGTGACACATCAGAACACACCTCTAAGTCACTTAGCATACAGTCAGCTGGACACACACATTGCAACACATGCCACACAAGGCTCAAAGTGTGCACACTCAGACCCAGGGACTCACCATTATGAGAAGAAGTTGCGTATGAGCTGACTCCGGATGTCCTCCTCCTCCTCCTCCTCCTCCTCCTCCTCACTTGCCTCGTGACCAAGCCCTTCATCCTCCACGGGTGGATGTTCCTGCTCATCCGGATCCAGGATGAGTGGCACAGCTTTCTCCACTGCCATGTTGTGCAGCATGCAGCACAAGATGAAGATTTTGCAGACCTTCACCGGTGCATATGGGAGGGATCCGCCTGTCTTGTGAAGGCAACGGAATCGGCTCTTCAGGAGGCCAAACGTCCTCTCAATCACTTGCCTGGTCTGCCCATGGGTGTTGTTGTAACGGTGATCTGCAGCTGTTCTTGGGTTGCGGAGAGGCGTCATCAGCCATGGCATGTTGGGAGAGCCAGAGTCCCCCATATGGAAACATCATGTAAAGAAGTGGGTCAGGAGATGCAGTAAGATACAAAGATACTGCTAAATACAGGACAAACAGAGTATACCCACCAACAAGACATGCTCGTTCGTTGTGCAGCCGCAGCATCATTTCTGGCACCCTGCTACGCCTCATGATGTAGGCATCGTGTGCTGACCCTGGAAAACGTGCATAGACATGGGAAATCAGCATGTTAGCAAGACACACCACAAGGGCATTAATGGAGTGATAATGTTTTCCTTTTCGATAGGCTACCTCCTGTGCCTGTGGTGGTACCAAAGCCACATGTGTCCCATCAATGGACCCAATTATATGGGGCATCCCTCCCAGGGCATAGAACTCACCCTTGACACCTGTCAACTGCTCACGAGTCGGGAAATGGATGAATTCATTCAGGTGCTCCAACATGGCTTCTAAAACATCATGCAGGACACGGCTGAACATGGTCTGGGACATGCCACCAACATCAGCTATGGTGAATTGAAACGTACCGGTGGCAAAAAAATGTAGGGCTGCCATCACCTTCATCTTGGGGGTCAGCGCAGTAGGATACCTGTGTAGCGGTTGGAGGTGTGGTTCCAGCCGGGCGGTCAAGTGTTCAATCAACTATTGCGAAAAACGGTAGCGTCTTATGCAGTCACGTTCCCTCATGGCACCCAAGTCTGGCATTGGTCGGGGGAGAGGCAGTGCCCTGCAGAAATTTGGAAGGAATAACGAAGAGTGAGTACATTACAACACCAATGTCAATAAACTGAGCACATGTTCAACAGCTAATACACATATGCAAAATACAGAGTCTGGTCTGTGCAATACATCCAGGACACATATGCCCGCCAGATGAGACTCCTACGAAGAGCCAGCTACAACCGTTGATTGTCAAGTTCTACATTACATGCCCTGAAACAGGCTGTGGACCAGTGTAAGTGAACAGCCAGAGACATCACAGGAGTGACATACATCCACATATCTGCATTTGAAGGATGTCATCTCATACAGACAGCTGGCGGCAAGCTAGACGCACATGGCACATGTCATTAAAAATTAGCAGCTTACACACATTGCGATGAAGGGGTACACGTGAAAAAAGAAAACACAGACATGGAGACGACACAGATATGTCCTCATGTCAAAAGAACATGTTCGAAACATCCAGACACATGTAATGTGTGAATCCACATGTGGCATGGTGTGCGTATATGTGTGCCATGGCCATCTACACACAGACACATGTTGGATGCAGCAACAGCAGATGCAGTTGACGGAACACCAACAGCAAGCTCATGGGAACACATGACACACACGACATAGTCACATCGGGCCACGCTGGTAGTGAGATTTCAGGTGTTAGTGTCCCTGTCCCTGGCATCAGGGGACAGTTGCGGGTGTTGGTGACTGTGCCATACCAGTGATGCAGTGCTTGACACGTTTGTACTACATGCACACATGTGCAAAATGTGAAGGGGAAGTGTGCCACATAGTGCCCCATCACACATAGCATGTGTACACAGGTCATCACACATCTATTGTGCAAAAACAGGAGGAGACATGTGCCATATCACTGCCTGACACACATGGACCCTGCACAAGAAGGACTACACTGACAATGACTTGATGTACAGCCTTGTGCGAGTCTGAGACCTCCATTCCTTTCCTGTGCACCTCCTATCACCAGTGGAAGATGTGAAACGCACCGTACACACGCTCTGAGGGCATGTGTACAGTACGTGTCACTATATTGGTGTTGGCGTAGGAGTACGCGTGTGTGTACGGACCGTACACACGTACGTGTACGACCAGTGTGTACATGGACGTGTACTACGGTAGTACACGTACGTGTACACACTGGTGGTACACGTACGTGTACACACTGGTCGTACACGTATGTGTACGACCAGTGTGTACACGTACGTGTGCGACCAGTGTGTACACATACGTGTACTACGGTAGTACACGTACACATACACACTGGTCATACACGTATGTGTACACACTGGTCGTACACGTACATGTACGACCAGTGTGTACACGTACGTGTCAAACGCACTGTGCAACTGGTGCCGTAGGGGTACGTGTGAAACGCACCGTACCTGTGTGTGGATTGTAAAATTACATAGGGGACACATGAGGGACAAGTATTATGGCCTAAATGCATGCTGGTTGTCATGGAGACGGAGTTTCCAGCCAATTTTTTCCATCAGGTGGCCAGCAAAAGTCGGTTGGAGACAATATACAATGTTGCAAAGTGGTTGTTGGCTTGACATGATGCTCAAATTTTGAACCATGCAAAGGTAACCATGCAACTGGTGTATGTTTAAAGGGATTGGAGGAAACGTAGGATGCAAATGAGTCTGACCAATCACTCTGTACTCCTGTAAATGAAACAGCCCAGCAAGGCAGATATAAGGCAGCCTGAACCCATGAGAGGGCACTTGCCTGCACAACACGTCATTGGACACCACTGCTGCTGTCATTGCTTCCTCTGTCACCATGTCCAGGTCTGTGGAGAGGGCCCAGCCATTCACACAGGAGGAGAATGAGGCGTTGCTGGACGTCATCCTCCCACAGTACCCCAGCCTGTATGGGAGACCAGGGGACCAGGTGAGTGCTGACTCCACTAGCTTTGACTGTGCACCTTTTTTGTGACTGTCACTTCTGGCATTGTGTCCAGGTGTGACAGACATGCAATGTTGTTTAGAGTGGGTCCCAGGGGGGAAATGCCTTATGTCTCTCATGCAGAGCATGATGTAGTTCATGTCTGCACTCCTCACTTGAATTGTGCTTACTGTGACAATCACTGCATGGTGCATGGCACATTCAGCCTGGCTAATCCTCTTGGGCATTTTTGTTCTATAGTCCTGATGTGATTCAGTGGTCCCCCCGGTGTGACAGGTGACTGTACCCACAGATGTGTGTGAGTTGAGTGGAGCTGTGGTGAGAGTGTCCAAATTATGTGTACGCCACCTGGACATTGATGTGTGTGAATGTTCCTTGTCATGTGGGTGAGTGTCTATGTGGAGTTTTGCACCACAGCTGCATGGAGGAAGCAACTGCTCTACCCATCTGATGTGAGAAGGAAGCCGTGCTGTGTGTCTGACGTGCTGAGCTAGCCCCACACCTGTGACACCCCCCAGGCAAGTGGCACATGTGCAGAGTGAGGTTTGTATCCGCTGTTGCCAATGGCATGTGATTTATCTGTGCCTGTGTGTGTCTGTGTACTCTGCTGAGGTTGCGTCAGTGGCCTGGGGCATGTGACTGCTTTGAGGTGCTGTCCATCAGCCTGGTGTTGCTTGTGATGCACAGTGTGAGCCATGATCTGGGAGTGTGTCGCACCCCTCATGCCACCTGTGTATTTTCAATGCCATGTAGTGTATTGGGGCTTCCCCAGAGACTAATGTCCCTATGACAAAGGTGCTATTAGTTGGCAGCATACTATGCCCTGTTAAAAAAATCAAAGATGTTCAAATGTGTGTCTCTGTGACATGGAGCAGGTGTAGTGATGTTGTCTCACTTTGTCATCCTCACAGGTAACCGCCTACGAGAAGGGGAGCATTTGGAAGCGGGCCGTCAGGGCCGTGATGTCGGTGGAGGGTCGCAGTCAGCTCCTACCCCAAGTGAGGAAACGCTGGCAGGACATCCGGTGCTGGACCAGGAGGATCGCCCAGGTCCTGCTGGGGGACTCACCTCCACGCCCCCACGGCAGGCGACGACGACTGACCCACCAGATGAAGCGTGTCCTGGCGGTGGTCTTCCCTGACATGGATAGGTGGTTACAGGAGGGACAGCAGCAAGGAGGGGGTAGGTACATGTGTGTTTGTTGTGTGTCACTAGCTTTAGGAAGTGCTCAGTTGCATGGATACACTGCCAGGGTTTATATGTGCAGTGCATATCCTGTTGCCCCAAGTCAACCGGGGCTGTTCTTCCTCCCTTCTCCTCCTTGACATGTGTTCCCTGGTCTGTGTTTAATCACTCTTGCACATGGTCATCTAGGCTGCCAGTTAATCCAAGTGCACAATGCTTGCTGCATCATGTGTGGGGGTGGTCTGTGACATGTGTTGGTACCTTGCCTGTGCCCTGTCCTGTTCAGTCATTTGGGGGTCCATAATTGTTGGCACTGATGCTGAGCCTCAACATAGGAGTGTGAGGTTTAAAATGAACAGACTTGCAGCATGCATGACCGATGTTGTGGCCTCAGACATGATGTGCATGAGTGGGAGATATGCATAGTGCCGGGATGGTTGCTCCTGTTACAGTCAGATCATTCCAGGACCATGGAGCAGTGTGCCCACTACAGTCCCCTGAGACACCTTTTCCTAGGAATCATGTGTGTCATCCAACACTGTGGCCATTCTCGGTGTGTTCAGCATAGGTTGGCCTCTGTGGCATTGTTCCCTAGCCTCATTTGTATTTACGTAAAGTGTGCTACATGTGTCCACTGTACAGGGTGACCCCATTTGGCTTGTGCATACTCACACTGGCCAGTGCCTGTGTGTCCATGTACAACTATCTCATGATGGTTGTTTGTCACTAATATGTGTGGTCAGCCTCACGAGGTGATGCTGAGTACATTTAGGAGTTCTTGATGCACATTTTAGTAAACCCAGATTAAGAGGTGTAAGTACTTGCTCTGTCTCAATCACATTTTCTCAGGTAGGGGGGGTTGTGCGGGCAAGGTCTACATGTCCAAAACTTATGTCTCCTTGCCAGGTCTGACCTGTGTGTGATAATTGTCTGGACAGACACTCAACATGCAGTGACCCAGTCATGTTGTGCAGGGTTTAATGTTTGTGCTTTGCAGCATGTGTCAAAAGTTAAAAGACATGGTTCCTGCACATCCATTTTTGGCAACGGTGTGTGGTCCAGATGCTACGTAGTTTGGTCTGTGTGTGCTGACATCTGTGTGGACAATCTTGGTTCCCATGAGGGTGTCTCCTCAGTGCAGGTGCTCCTTATTCTGACACAATTGCAGGGCCATTAGCTAATGCATTGTCCTGTGTTTGGACATGTGTGCCACTCCACATGACAGGTAGTGGGTCAGATGGGTTGCCAAATGTGTCATCATGGTACGGATGGCCATGTGGCAGGTAGCATGCTTCAAGTTGTTAGTCAAGAAGTCTTGTACGTTGGCACTCACTACACTTGTCAACATGTCTCAATAGTTGATATGCATGACTTTGATGTTTTGTGGTGAATGACAATAATGTGCCTGCATGACAGATGTCTCCCAAGGAAGTGCACAAGACACCACCTTTACACTTTTCAGGGACACGCTGGCACATTTAAAACCAAGGCACAGTTAGGAAAAAAATTGTTTAGAGATTATACATATACATATTCCCACAGTGTGGTTGCATTTGGGTAAGCCCTTGGTTGTTGCTGATATCAACTTACGAGTGTCAAGTCATCCAGACCACCGTGGTGCCATGTATATGTACTTACTGATACACCATTTATTCTTTACAGTGGCTTATTTGATGTAGGCTGCCAGCTCATACAATGACTGTGTAAATGTAGTTTTGTGTGCACCTCCTTGTGTGACTTCTGTTATACAGGCAAATGTGTTTTCTGATCAAAAAGTGGCACATTCACACATTCCAAACACGTCGATTGTTTAAAGTGTTGTGATTCCCAAGGGTTCACAATGTATTTCTTTTGGCTTTCCAAATTACTCACAGAGTGTGGGGACACCTTCAGCATTGGCGTCTGTTGTTTGCCCTTGGGTGCACCAATACTGTTTCTTTCACAGTGAACAAGAGGTGGCATGCCTTCATAGTCTGGCTGTGCTCAACATTTCCCAGACACCATATCCTCTGTATAATTGGATATTGAGTTATTTGCTGTTGTGTCCTAATTTTCATTGTTTCCAAGTGGCATGATGGGTCAACCAACTGGGGAGTGCAGGGCTTACATATGTGCGGAGTATTCTAGATGTTACTCATGATGCATTTCCTGATATGCACTGTGACCTATTTTGTTTGGACTCATGTGTCATATGTATACAGTTATCTGATTATTTTCTGTCTCTTCACCTTGCCCACAGCATCATCGGAGGACACCGAGGGAGACACCTGCATGGATGTGGAGGAGGGATCCAGCACCGGTGCCACCAGTGCTGGCGAGTCTGGCGCAGCAAGTGGCACGGAGTGCGAGGGGAGTCAGGCGGAGGACCTGTCTAGTACCAACACCGACTACGACGCAGACGGGTCCGAGGCTGAACTCCCAGAGGGGGCGGAGGCTGCTCCAACAGCTGGCAGCAGCACTACATCTGTCACCGCCCTATCAGTTGCTCCAGTCCCTTCTGTCCATGTAGGGCAACCACATGTCTCCTTCGTACCAGGCACCGCACCCCCTGCCCCTGTCTCCCCTGCTGCCCTCACTGCAGAGTCTGTGGACATTCAGAGGCAGTTGCAGGTTGGCCAGACATCGATGCTGAGTGTCCTCCATGGCCACACAAGACTGCTGACACAGATGGTGTCGTACATGGAGGGCATGTCATCAGCGATGTCTGACCAACGGATGTGACTGAGGTCCATGGACTCGTCACTGACGGCAGCAGTGAGTCTCCTGCAGCGCTTCGTCCCCCCTACCCCTGCACCATCCACACTTCCCACTCCCATGCCTGTCCCAAGCACACCCAGACATTCCCAGGCACGCACCCCACCAGACACAGGCAGCACACCAACACGGAAGGGCAAGCGCACACCTCCTGTCACGCACACTCAGGGGGAAGAAGGCACACCCACTGGGTCTGGGGCACACAGGCAGACACGCAGCCACAGTCGGAGTCCGCATTCCTCACTCCCCAGTCCCTCCAATGTCACTCCCCTCGGCTCCCCTGCCCCACAATCTGAGAAGGAGACCTACTTGGCTGTCCTGGGCCTCAGCCCCACTGGTTCACCAGCCCGCAAACGGGCAAGGCACTCCACGGGTAGGGGAGTTGAGTCCCCCCCCTGTCTACCACATCCCCCAGTAGCGCTGCAACCCATCCCTCTGACCCCCCCCCTCCATGGGGCCTGTGGTTTCTTCGGGTGCAGGGGAGACGCTGGACGAGCTTGCGGAAGTGTGCAGTGCCCTGCTAACCACCACCTTTGGTGCTGCCCCACCCCCTGTGGTGGAGTCATCTGTCTCTGCACCCACAACACCTACCCTTCTACCCTTCCCCCTCCTGTCCCTGCGGTGCCTGGTCCTTCCCCACATGATGCCCCCCCCCAGTCGATGAACATGAAGTGTCTAATGTGCAGGCAAGCTAGGGGAGACGCGTGGCCATGTGTCCCCCCCCAGGACTTTGCATCTGGACTGGCCTATGTCCTTTGTAAATAGTGTCCTTTTATACGTTTTAATTTAATGCTGAATAAAGCATTTTGTTTTTCCTTTGAACACTATTGCTTTTCTGGTATTGATGTTGGTGCTGATGCTCCATGAGTTGGGGTGGTGATAATGTGTTAGGTGTCTGGGAAATGTTGTAGTCTGCTGCTCATGGGGTGGACCCTGGTATCTGCGTGCCATCACAAGGTCTCTGCAAAGATTCTTTGGTATGCTCTTAGTGTTTGGAGACATTGTCCCAAGGAGTGTTCCTTCCTCTGTGGCACCTGACATATTCCCTGCAGGGAGTTGCACAATTGTTGTGCTGACCTGTGTCTACATTTCCTTGGTGGGTGGCGAATCCCTTCAACTATGGCCATGCCTGCTGAGCAATGTCTCCACCTGTATCGTCTGTGCCATCCTTGGTAGTCACTGTACTTGTGTATAGATAGGCTGTCCGGATTTCGGTTTAAACCGACTCTGACCGACAGTACCCTACCGGATGAAAATCAGTGACCCCCGGTTTAAACCGAGTGTCACTGATTTCCATAGTTGACGGGGGAGAGGAGCTGTTGTGGTCTGCCGTCTGTCTGACTGCGGCCGCACCCGAGTACTTCACAGGTCTTTAAAAAGACCATTTACATAACAAGGCTTTGTTCTTCTTTCGCCCCTTCTCAGAGCCCCTGGGGGCCGGGGCTGAGCGCAGAAACAGTCTTCGTTGCTTGCTAATTAGCAAGGATGGCGCCTAGAACCAAACTATCTCTGACATTTCCACATCGCCTACTGGGCTGTCATTTTCCACAGTTCGGCATCTAAATGTGTCAGAACTAAACAATACCAGAAAGACCAGTCACATTAGTTACAACTAATTTGTAGCCACGTTTCCTGTTTACTGATAAGAAACGGATTTGTGTCCACGGTGCTGTTTGCCTGAAATACCTGTTCAGATAACAACCTCCTCAAATGTCATTCTTCATGAGATAAAACACTTTAAATTGTATTTATTTTATCAAATTCCTTTATGCCTCTTCGTTCTGAGGGCGTGGGTACGGGCCGTACCACCATTGTTGTGGTGACGTAGGGGTACGGCCCGTACCCACGATCTGAGGGCGTGGGTAAGGGCCGGACCACCATTGTTGGGGTGACGTAGGGGTACGCATGGTATGACCCGTACCCACGCCCACGCCCTCAGAGCGTGGGTACGGGCCGTACCCCTACGTCACCACAACAATGGTGGTACGGCCCGTACCCACACCCTCAAAGCGTGGGTACGGGCCGTACCACGCATACCCCTACATCACCCCAACAATGGTGGCACGGCCCATACCCACTCCCTCAGAGCGTGGGTACGTCCGCTTCCGTTGTGGCGGGACGCAGGGATTGGTGGACACGCCCCCCGAAGTGACCAGACCGTGGAGGTACTGTATGTACATGATATATGTGGTATAATTTGGGTAGGGGTTAAGTTTCATGCCCCTCGCCCCCCCCCTTTGACCATGGGTGTTGTTCTGACCTTCTGCGGCGTCTGCGTCGGATTCTGTGCACCAGGTCGTAGGCTAGGAGGGCCGGGATTACACGTAGGATGGGGTCCATGGCTGTCCGTCGCATACAGGTGCTCCTTCTTCGCGTCGTCCTCAATTTCCCGGGAGTTTTTGGCAGCTGTAAAAAATGAGCCGTGCGGAGTGACGTAGGCACGAATCATACTTGCTGGTCCGTAAAACGCTGCCTGACTCCGTCTGGACGTCACGTACGCGATGTCACGGATCGGAATTGTGGGTATTTTTTAGCCGCACGTAGTTTTGTACGAATCGTACGGAAATGGGATTTCTGTACGAATCGTACTTGCTGGTTTGTAAGGAGGATTTTCCGGGTACGAGTCGTACGGAGAATACGCTCCGTACGACCATTCGTACCCGGGTTTTACAGGATCGGAATCGGCACCTAAATATTTAATTAGACATTAAGAATTATTATATTTTAGTTATATAATTAACTTCCCACTGTATACTCCTACAAACCTAGCAACCCATAGCTAAAACATAACTAAAATAAATAATTATTATATAATGTACATAAGTAATAAATTCAATAATTAATAATGCATTATTTATTAACAGTGAATTGATTATTACTTAATTAACTTTCCACCCTATACCCCAACAAACCCAGCAGCTGCTCCTAGCATATAACTGAAATATATGAGTATTACACAATGTGCATAATTAATAATCAATGAAATATTTAATAATAAGTTATTGTTAATTAATTATTACCTAATTAACTTCTCACCCCACAATCCTACAAACGTATCAATCCGCACCTAAAATATAAGTATAGTAAATCAATAGTATATAATATACTTCATGAATATCAATACTTAAAAATTATTACTTAATAATTTATTATTACTTAATTAACATCCCACCCTATCCCCCTACAAACCCACTTGCACACTGTAAATTGCTATTACCAAATCAATTAAAATTGTAAGTCACTGAAAATTTCAAACTATATCATATTTTTAAAAATAATTATACAAACAATAACAAGACATAAAATTAATATATTAACTAAAACACATTATTCTTTATAACTGTATTATTGTAAACGATAGTTACAACTATAATCTTAACACCTATATTACTTACCTGAAAATATGATATTCTTGACAACGATATTTCTGCATCACTATATTTTTGCATCACAATATTTTTTTTTTTATATTTCTGTCTCCTGATTTTTACAACTCAATATTTTGCTCAAATACCATGGCAAGTGAGGTAAGAACACAGTGTATAGTAGTGCATGACACATAGCAATTTGAAGGTGGTGAGTTAAGTAAAATTTTTAATTATAAGTAACACTGTGTATGTAGGTGTGCAACTTATAGTAATTTAAAGGTGATGTGTAAATTCTAAATTCCTGGTATAACTATAACTTTTGAATTTTTTATGTTTGTGTAGTTTAAGCATGGTTTGTATGGAAAGAAGAAATAACGTTTTCCTTACTATAACTTATCCTTAACCTCTGTTTTTTTTATGGAATTTAAATGGTTTTTAGGATTTTAATATAAATCTGCTTCAAATTCTAGTACTGAGTGTTATTTATTAAGGTCTAGTTAATTGGAGCGTCATAAAGTAAAATGAAGAAGAGTATTGCACAGTCGAGTGTCGCATCGTGGAGTATTTTATAGTGGAATTGAGTGCAGTGTTATAGAATGTTGTTTGGCAGAGTGAGCAACAGTGTACTAGCGTGTTGTAGAGTGAAGTTGCATACAGTACAGTAATGTGTTGTGCAGTTAATCTGCGTAAAGTGGATGGTTGTACAGTGACCTACGGTGAGGTAAAGTCTCGTACAGTGGAGGAGCGTTCACTGGAATTGGTTAACATATTGTGGAGTAAAGTATAATACAGTGTATTAGCATGTCGCAGAGTAGAGTGGTGTGGAGTAGGTTATAGTGTAGTGGAGTCTCATCGAAGGGAATAGCGTAGAATGTTATGGCATAGAGTGGAGTGTCATACAGTGGAGTAGCATGCATTGGAGTGCTTTACTAAAATTATTATTAGTATTATTATTAATGTTATTATTATAATTATATTTTTATATAGATTTGCATAGCACATGGCTACCTAAAAATGTTTTCCCAGTGCTACGCTACAGTGAGGAACCCAGAATCACAACAAAAAGGCTACTCCCATCACCAGAGTGAAAACAACCAGGTTGTTAGACTCCAACGGAATATCGATAGATGAACGACAGGCTCTCAGATCAGGGGGTAAGGTATTCTACAACTTCGGACCTCAGAGGAAAAATGCTCAGCCTCCGTACTGGGATCTCCTATTTCTAGGAATTGCAGCAAGATCAAGATTGCATGAACGCAAGGACCGGCTAGGTATGTATGGTGACACCAGAGATCTAAAATAGATAGTTAGAAAGACATTTATGCTCATAGCATATTGCATGAATTGAACGCGACGTTTAATTGGTAGCCAGTGAAGTTTACAGAGTAGGCTAGCAGTGACATAAAACTTGGGGGGATGAAGTAGGTGTTCTGACGCCACGTTCTGCACTATCTGAAGCTGCTTGAGCAGGCATTCCATGACACCTAAGTACAGATTATTTCCGTAATCCAGCCTGGAAATGACCAAGGCCTCCATAACGGTTCTTTGAGCAGAAATAGGGAGACATGTCTACATTTTCTTGAGACATCATAAAATACCAAAACAGGTAGCAGCCACCTTGGTGATTTGGTGACTCATGGATAGCCTCTCATCAAGCCAAACTCCCAGATTATTGACCACTGGTGCAGGAATGGGTACAGTATCCATAACCTCAGGCCACAAATGTGGACCCCAATGGGGGGGAGGTTGCCCAGCAGCAGAACCTCGATCTTATCTCCATATGCAGCTTAAGGGAATTAGTACTCATCCAGCCTTTGCGCTGTGGTTTTCCTGAGATGACAAGGAATCTGAGGGATCTGAGTATTGCCGTCTTATGAGGGGAGAGTGAGACCTCAGTTTTCTAAAATATCCGCAAGTGGTCTAATGTACAGGTTAAAAAGGGTTGGACTGGGACTGGATCCCTGAGGGACCCCAGAAGGTAAAAGGCTTGACTTAGAATGATGCTGATGGGTGTGGACACAATCTTGTAGGGAAGTACCCAGCCAAGACATGGCTGTGTCCTGCACAACCATAGTCCCTAATCCTTGGAGTAGAGTGTTGTGATTCACCGTGTTGAAAGCAGCGCTGCAGTCCAAAAGAATCAATGCAGCTGTGCCACTGTTATCTAATTTTTGATTTAGATATTCCATCACAGTGAGAAGAGCTGACACTGTGCTATGTCATGCTCTGAAGCCTGATTGTGAGAGGTAGATCAAGTCAATAATTTCTGTGTACATTGTGAGCTGGTTATTCATGTGCTTTTTCAGAACTTTGGACAGAGTAGGCAAGAGAGATGTAAGCCTATAATTAGACCAGGTAAAAGGATCGAGATTAGTATTTTTGACTAGGTGCATGACCTTTGCATTTTTTCATGCCTTTGGGACAATACCTTCCATAAGTGAGGCATTTAAAAGCTGAGTGATTAAGTCCATAGATTGTGGTTCAAGTTTACCAAACACCATGGGAGGACATGAGTACAGAGGTGAACTTGACTTGATGGTGGAGCGGAGAGATAGGAAAGTCAGGAAATCCAGGAGTTGAAATTAGCTCAGTGAGCAGGGCCTGACAAGATGGACCAATTGAGAGTTACAGACTAGTGTGAGGGAAAATGTGGCCTGAATGCAACTTTTTTTCAGAAAAAAGTAGCTAACTCGTAGCATGGCGGTTGTGAGAGAGGGATGACTGGGGCTGTGTTTGCAGGTGAATAGTGTCTTTAAAACATGGAAGAGAGTTTTAAAACAATGTTGGGCCAAACTGACTTTATTGAAGAAGAAGAAGACTTTAGCTGTGCAACAATTCTTGTGGTAATCTTTTAGGGCCAATTTACACTTGACTTTGTCCTCTGCACAGTAGGATCTACGCCAAATTATCTCAAGGGATTTGCAAATCATTTTATTTTTGCACAGAGTATCAGTGAACCAGGAGACTTGGAGAGAGGGTTCTGTGATGCTTTCTGATCGTGATGGGAATTACAGAGTCGAGTGCAGACCTAATCCAGCTATCAATGATAGGAGCATCAGAATCCACCGAACGGTAGAGGGGCAGACAGTTGGACTCCAATATTGAATTCATGACAGAAGTATTAAGCTTCGACCAACTCCTGCCAGAGGAGAGGGGCTGGGCTTCCCATGACTGAGATGCACCTGGGATGAGAAAGTAAAAAGTAACTGTGAAGTGGTCTGACCAAGATAAGGGTATTGCCTGATCAGCTAGCAGGGTCTTCAAATTTGAGTATATGTGGTCCAGAAGATGACCAGTGTCATGAGTGGGACCATTGTTAACAAGCTGGATGTTGAGAACCATAGAATCCTCAATAAGAGAGGAGGCAATTTTGCATGTCCTATTAGGAAATCAATCTTAACGTCCCCAAGAATTGCAAAGTTAGCATACTTTATGAGATACAGGGATAGTGCCTCCGTTATGCTGGAGCTCCATTTGCCGGTCGGGCCAGAGGGGCAATAGATCACAGAACCTGACATGAGGACATTATTAGAGAAGGATAGAGAGAACACCAAGGCTTCACAGTCTGGGATGATGAGTTTGTCCATTTTGCTGACATACTGTGTTTTGAAGATGATCGCAATGCCTCCCCTTTCTTGTCCATGTGATTCACTGTAAGAATGCAATCATTTGAGGGCAGTGCGGCTACAATATCTGGCATGGCAGCCTCATTTATCCAAGTGTCTATTAAAAAAAAGCCTATGGCCTATGATCAACAAGAAAAAAAATTCAGACTGATGTTTACATGATGAGCGTCAATTCATATTAATAACCATGAGGTGGACAGAGTAATTGCGTGGCATTGCTTTTAAGAGGTGAGTAGTGACCTTTGGTTAGGGCTTGTGGTGCTGTGGAAGGATCAGAGAGCACAAAGTCACAATGTGGAAACTTTCTCCCCACAGCGTTGGGGTTCCAGTAGGAGAGGCAGGCCCCATATGTAGTGGGGTCGAAGGTATGCAGCTGTAATGTAGTCATCCTATCTGAGGAGAGTTGACCAGCATTCCTGCTCCCTGGTCCCATTGTGGCCAGATAGGAACATATGGGCTTGTCTTAGGCACACCCGCTGCGTGCGTCTGTGCCACAGCCGCAATTAAGTAGGCAGGCTGAGAGCGATAAAGAGGCTGTCATGCACTAGAGTGCTAATTGCTCTTGAAAAGGTGGCCAAATAAGATGTCCGCCGAGTGCAATCTGTTTCCCCAATCAAATTGTTTCCAGCAAATTATATCAGACTTTCCTAAATTCTATTTTGCTAGTTAAAAAACTTCCCCCAAATTCAATTGTTAAAACACATGCACAGTGATTTTTTAAAAATAATGCAGCTCTGTTAAAATGAAAGTACAAAGTGACCCAGGTACCATTAAAGTGGTGGACCTGCCCTCGCCATGTCCGCAATTAAGTAGGCAGGTCATGAGCAAGAAGGAGGCTGTTATGCACTAGAGCAATAACCAGTCTTGAAAAGGTGGCCCAATTAGATGGCCGCCGATTGCAATCTGTTCCCCCTAAACAAATTGTTCCCAGCAAGTAGTATCAGTCTTTCCCAAATTCTGTTTTGCTAGTTGCAAAATTCAATAGTTAACACACATGCACAGTGATTTTTAAAAAATAATGCAGCGCTGTTAAAATGAAAGTACGAAGTACCCCAGGTACTGTTACAGTGAAATAGCACAGGGGAGTGTTGTTGAGTGGACTGACATATAGTGGAATAGCGCAGATTGGAATGGCGTAGAGTGGTACAGTATATAGTGGAGTCACATACGGTGGAGTTCCATACAGTGAAATGGGGCGTACAGTGGAATAGCTTATAGATGAGTGGTGTATAGAGTAGTGTTGTACAATGTAGTGGGGGATGGATGTAGTGAAATTTTGGAAGTCTGTAGATTATGGTGTGCAGAGTAGTACAAGGCAGCAATATGCGCTGCATTCCGTTTCTGTAGATGCATCAAGCAAAGCAGGGTGACACATGGTGGCTTTGTGTTGGGTAAATCTTATATAGGTTTTGGGTTGCCCTTGCAACACTATGCGTAAAGAAAGGGTAACGTAACATTTAAGTTTGGTTTGTAGATAATTTCAAATAAAGTGATATTAATTTAAAGGTGGTACATACATTTTATATTTAAGGTAAACTACAACTTAAAAATGTGTAATGTTTGTGTATCCTAAGTTTGCTTTGTATAGGACAAATAAATAAATTTTTCTCAACTATAGCAAATGTTTAAAGTTTTTTGTTTTCTTTAAAATTGAATTTCGATGTTTTTTACATTTTTATTAAAAAGTTGTTTCAAATTACGTTGAGTTTACTGTTGTCGAGTGAAGTGTCATTAAGTGGAGTGTGGTACAGTAGAGCGGAGTGGGGAGAAGGTTGTACAGTGTACTGACAGAGTATAGTGTGATAGAGGGGATTAGGGAGGAATGTGGTAAAGTGGAGTGGTGTACAGCAAACTAGTGTACAGTGGAGTGGTGTAGAGTGGAGTGGCGTAGAGTCGACAGGCGTAGAATTGAGCTTGTTAGAGTGAAGTGTGGTATAGTGGAGTGGTGTAGACTGGAGTGGAGTAGAGTAGAGTATAATAGAGTAGAGTCGAGTGGAGTAGAGTGGAGTATCATGGAGTAGAGTGGAGTGGAGTAGAGTGGAGCAGCATAGCACACAGTGGAGTACATTGTTATATAGTGTAGTGGCATGTTGTATGGTACAGTGGCATGGAGTGCACTAGAGTGGACAGCTGTACTGTACAGTCGAGTAAATTGTTATCAATTGGAGTGGCATCTTGTACAGTACAGTGGAGTGATGTGTTGAAGAGTGTTTCAAAGTGCTGTAGAGTGTTGTACACTGTGGTGTAGGCTCCGCACTTAACTGGGTTACCCCATTACTTTACACTGTGATGTAGAGGCATTGAGTCGAGTATAGGGTTGTACAGTGAAGTGCAAGGGCATAGACTGGAGCATAGTGCTGTATAGTGGCACAGAGCGTAGTAGAGCCTTGTAGAGTGCAGTTTCATAGAGTGGAGTAGAGTGTGGTACAGTGGGGTGGTGTACAGTGGAGCGTTGTACAGTGCAATAGAATGGGGTAAAGTGTTGTGCAGCAGAGTAGAGTAGAGTGTAGTCCAGTGGAGTAGCGTAGCAAAGAGTGGAGTAGCATGTTCTAGAGCACAGTGGCATGGAGTCAAGCAGAGTGGAGTGGAGTGGCGCATTATACAGTGTAGTAAAATGTAGAGTGGGGCGGTGCATTGTGTAGTGGAGTGGACTGGCATGTTGTAGAGCAGAGGTCTTCAAACTTTTGGATGCCGAGACCCCCCTGTCAACATTTTGAGGCGTAAGGACCCCCTCCTGACAAAAATTTCTAAACCTGTAAGCAGGGCTACTGGAATTATGAGGCAAGTGAGGACCAAATTACGCAACAGGCTTGACTAAATTGTGTGGGAAGAAAATGTAAATGAGGTTATGTGATATGCCACGTATTGTGGGATAGCATTGCTTCATTATTTTGACATTTTTTACACACAGTAACACTGAGGAAAGATTTCACCCAATCAGTACCCGTTTATAACCAAAATACAGCAATTATCATCAGAAAGATTTCTAGTCAACCTTCGTGAAGGGCCTTCCACTCTGCGGGAATACGTGCTGCCACATTAGAAGCTCACCTGGCCCTGGCCGGGAGAAGCAGGGGTCCCTTAAAACCCTGGCGGTTTTGTGCAGAGTTAAGCAGTTTACCCATGCAGCTTTCCTCTCACCCCCTCCCTTCTATCCCTCTCTCCTCTCCTAACCCGAGATCCCTCTCTCACTTTGCAGGCCATTTTCTTTCACCCCTTTTTACAACTTCTGAACTCTCCCCATTCAACCTCTCGCTTCACCTTTAATCACCTCTTGCCATTCTGTCTTTTAACTGCCCTCATCTCTAACAGTCTCTCGCATTTATCTCATGGCCTCTCTGGCCCTGTCACCTCCCGTGCCCCTCAGCACTTCTCATTCACCTCGTCTCTCCATTCAAATTTTTGTCTATTTGTATCTTACACCTCTCCAGTCCCCCCATTCATCTTTCACATCTCCCCTTTGTTCTAACAGAAGCCCTCACGTTTGGCTCCCTTCACTTCTTGTGTATCCACACTTCTCTTCGGCAATTCACATTTCTCCTCCTCCCTGACCTCTTCAAACAAATTCTCGCACTCCCTTGCTGTCCTCTCTCATCCTCTCATCTCTCCTCACCAAGCATACAGGTCGGACCCATATGCTCCTCTCGGCATGTGCCACTCTGCTTATTGTTCCCTAATTCAAGAAGGCATGAGTTGTCTGTCTCGCTGTTTTGATGCAGGCCGCGCAGTTATGGAACGTGCACTCTCCTTTGCTTCGCTCCACCAAGAATCAATTATGCTTTAGGAAGATATAAAAACCTTTCTCTGTGCTCTGTAGGTTACCCCATTTGGCTGGTTCTCCTTCCCCTTCTGTGTGTTTCTCATTTGCCTTCAGGCAGCAGATGGCTATTACCCTCAGGACACCTTTTGGTACCAGTAGCGAACTACAAATGTAAATATTAATAATAGTCAGAAGCAGGGGAGTCACTAGACCAGAACTTCGGAGGGGGGTGCTAACACTCCCAGCCAGGGCTGGTCCTAACACTGGTCGCACAGCGTGCAACAGTGTTTTTTGATGCCCCACCCCCGTTTCCTCCTTCTCCATGAATTCCTTCACTGCCACTCACCAACAATGCACCTCATCTCTCTATAGCACCGTTCTGACAAACATTTCATTTTTTTATAGCGCTAGTCATAGTTTACTCACACTCATTTCTGTGATCTGCATGGTACACGTTCATTGTAGCAGGCACATTAACCCTCTGCACTGTGTGGGTGACAAGAGTGCCAATGTGAGTGCACGGTAATTGGTGCAACAGTGTGAGAGTAGGGCAAGAGGAGTGACTGCAAGGTGAGTGAGGTGGCTATGAATTTACGTGCGGATGCAAGTTTAGAATGGGATGAATTAATGTATGATTACTGATGGGCTTGTTTGAGTGAGTTGCATATTGAGCAGTGAGGAGGACAGATGAGTGAAGTGTCACATGAGTGCAGGATGAGTAGTGCACTTGTGTGACTGCAGGGTGAGGTATAGGGTGAACAGCGCAAGTGCATTGTGAGTGCAGAGTGATCACTGTGAGTGCAGGTTCAGCGGGTGAATGGTGTGAGTGCATGGTGATCAATGCGAGTGCATTGTGATCACTGTTAGTGCAGGGTGAGCATGAAAGTGAAGGGCAAGAATGAGGAATGAGTTGTCTGAATGCAGGGTGCATTCCCAAACCCATGAAGTAACTCATGTTATTGACGGCGGCGTAGAGTTTAAGATCTAAGTTAAACTATTGCAGCATTAATCGGGGATCGAGGGTGAAGGAAATAAATAATGTGCTGATCCTGCAACAAACTTACAGTCCTATAGTTTGGGTTGCCAGCATATTATTTTGATGGCCCAGTCGGTACAAAAATAAGCAGTCACCTAAAGCTGTATTTTCAGCACTTATCTGTGCATACTTCGAACAGCAAATATATAAATGGAAAGCACTTTTAATTGTTTTCTGGGGCTGCCTCAATGATACTGATAATTAAAGAGAACAAAGACAGAAAAGTCACATAACGAATGCATACATACTTTTTTATTTATAAGTCTTTTTAGTGTCAATAGGAGATCTTTGCAGGCTCTTTAAACAAAACACAGCTGAAATTTTTCTTTTGGCAACCCTACTTTATATTCCTTTTCATTAAATGCATTCTCACACTACAGCAGTAAATGTAAAATACAAATGTAAGGAATAGGCCGAGTGGGGACCCAGGGGATACTGGAACCAGGAAAAAAACTAAGCCTCTGTAACCAGTTTACAAAAGCATGTAAATTTGCAAATGGTCTTTAAAGACCTGTGAAAAACTCAGTGTGCCGGAGATAAGACTCCAGATACTGCCCAACGGAGCCCCCAGCAGCTCGAGTTGCACTGCAGCACCCGGGCTGAGACACAGGGCGGGGGAAGAGGGGGGATGAAGCCCTTGGGCCTGGGCAGAAGTGTGACTGGGAAGGCGCGACCCCCTTTGCATCGCTCCACGACCCTCCGGGGGGTCATGCCCCACAGTTTGAAGACCCCTGCTAGAGTGTTAGAAAGTGTAGTAGAGTGGTGGAGAATCGACTGTTACAGAGTAGATTATTAAAATGTTGCACAGTGGAGTAGAGTAGAGTGAGGTACAGTATGGTAAAGTGAAGTGGGATAGAGTGTGGTACAATTGAGTGCCATAGAGTAGAGTACAGTGGAGTGACGTAGAGTACAGTAGTAGAGTACAGTGGAGTAGTGTCTCTTAGAATATAGTAAATGAACTGGGGTGGAGAAAGCATAGATGGAGTTGTGTAGGGTGCAGTAAAGTGTCGCAAACTGCTACAAAGTAAAGTAGAGTGCTGTACAGTGACATTAAGAGGACAGATTGTTGTACGGTGTAGTGATGTACAGTGGCGTATAGTGTAGCATAGTTGAGGGGTGTAGACTGTTGAGTGGAGTTTCTGTTGTTGATCGGAGCATAGAATAGCAATGTGGAGTGGAGTTGGGTAGAGTGGTGTAGAATCGAGTAGGTTACAGTGGAGGGGTGTAGAGTGGCATGCGGTGTAATAGCGTACAGTGGATTGGAGCACAATGGAGTGACATAGGGTGGAATAGAATAGAGGGGAGTGGGGTAAAGTGGAGTTATGTGTGAGTGGCATTGACTGCAGTGGCATAGAGTGGAGTGGCATATGTAGGAATAGCATGCTATGGGGTGCTGTAGAGTGGAGGTGCGTAGAGCGGAGTGGGGCAGAGTGGAGTAGCCTACAGTGAAATAGCATACAGTGGCCTGACATACAGGGAGTGGCGTACAGTGGGCTGCTGTAATTTAAACAGATGTAGCATGAAAGTGTGTTTGGAATGTACATTATAAGCTGTAAATGTAAATTTTTGGTAGTATGTACGAATAGTGTAAGTTGGCTTAATGTTATAATGTTTAAAATATTTTGTTATATATTGTGCCATGGCATAATGCAGTAAATTTGCAGTATACCACAGTACATGCAGATGTACTTCCCTCAGCCCTGGCTCCCACTACCTTGGACTGGTCCTCTGACCAGTCAAAGGCTCTTCTGGACTTGAACCCCTGTCTTTAGGTCCTGCTTCCCTGCACTCCTCCTCCCAACATTACATCTGTGCTCTGGCTTTGTGCTTGACATCTGTGTCCATTTGTCTTTGTGCTTTGGCTTTAGTGCCCATTGTCTACTGTCAGCCGCGGCCCGTGGAGGGAGTTCCGTGGGGCGGAAAGGCGGGGCGGGGGAGGGGCAGGGTCGGGAGTACTAAACACCGGAATATGGATAATTGGAGGTAAGTAAACAATTAAATAATTAAAACGAATTTCGTAGTGCGCGCTGCATCGCATTTTGGGATGCAGGGCGCGCAACGTTGAGTTTGATAACAGCGGTTGGATTATGATAAAGTCTCTGTACCGCCGAGACAAACCTCCGACCGAGACCTAAAGAGAGCATAGTACACCATAGAAACCTCCAGGCTACTCGGTCGAAGGCCTTCTGGGCGTCTAGCATTAACATCCCAATCCATTGATCCAAATGACTAGCAACATCAAATGCTGCAATAGCTGTATTTATATGTGCTGCCGAGTCCCTACCTGGAACAAAACCATGTTGTTCTTCTGAGACTACTATATGGATTAACGGGGCTAGGCGTTGCATTGATTAACGATATCGGTCTGTATGAACCCATTTCTTCCACTGATTTGCCCGTTTTGGGAAAGACAACGATATTAGTTCTGTTCCACGATGGGGGCGCATCCCCTCCCTGCAATATCTCATTAACCAACTCAAGGAGTACTGGAGTCAATACATCCCTGAATGTTTTATAAAACTCCAGCGGGATTGTGTCCTCACCAACCGCTTTGCCACAGGGCAAAGCCCCAATTGCTGAGTTCAATTCCTCAAGGTCAGCATTGCTTTCCAACCCCAAAGTTTGAGACACATCCAGAGCAGGTAGTACACTGTCTTGTAAATAGTCTGTAGCCATTTTTTGGTTAAAGCTTATTGACTCCTCATACAGATTGGCATAAAAAATCCTAAATTGCTCAACAATGTCTTGGGGTTTCGTATAAGTTACACCATCCACACCATTGATTTTCTTAACATATGACCGAGCCCTCTGGTCAGCAAGTTGGTCAGCCAATACCCGTCCTACCCGCTCTCCGTACTCACACTGTTTAATTCTAGACTTGAGAAAATTATTAGCAACTTTGTCCTTCAACCTTCTGCTGAGCTTCGCTCTTACATCAATAATTTGTGCATATATGCTGTTCACCAGTATCCTTCAAAGCGATTGCTCGAGCATGCTGCTGTTCTACCTCAATATACAGCCTCTGTTCATTTCCGAGCTGGCTACTATTAAGTCGATTTTGCTTAACAATATACTGAAAGGTGGCCCTTCACATACATGTTTATAAACAATCCCAGACCATTGCGAGAGATGTAGTATGAAGATTGTTTACTAAATATTCCCTCAAAACTTCTTGCATGAAGATTACAAAGTCAGAGTTGCTTACAAGGTGCCTAGGAAACGAAAATTCCCCAGCTTGCTTTTCTCTAGACAACCCAAGGTGTAAAGTAAGAATAACAGGGTTGTGGTCCGAAGTTACCTTGGGACATACCACCATAGAAGCATTGGTCAACAAAGCATAATTAGCAAAAATCATGTTGATTCTGGAACACTGTTTGTGGGGATAAGAAAATAAAGTAAACCCCGGCGTTGTAGGAAACAGTATCCTCCAAGCATCTCCCAGCTGATGAATATGTAACAGATCGCGTATAGCTGCCCTTACCTGGACCATTCTAGCTCTGACAGACGTATTTGTAGTATCGATTTTTTTGTCTAAGATGCAGTTAAAATCTCCCATTACTATGAGGTCCCCAGCCCAGTCCAACAATTCAGAGTTTAAATAAGAAATAACCTCAGGGCAGTCAATATTGGGACCATAGACCATGCATACTGTCACCTTTCTTCCAAGAATTAAAAGCTGAGCAATTGCCCATCTACCCCTAGAGTCAGCATGTATACGTAAGACCGAATATTAGAGTATTTATCCTTCAATAAAGCGACTCCACGAATAGATGCCATCTGTGACGTGCAAACAATCAAGTCAAAACCAAGCTGATTAAAATAAGTTCTATCTTTATAAGCCAAGTGGGTTTCAGCAAGCCCAACTATTTGAGGACTAAATCCTTTAAGCTCTTCAGCTACTAACCAAGTGAGTACAAAGTTGCAAACAAGTATGACGATTAGTTAGTAGCACAGAGCTGAAGTGCTACTAACTAATCATCATACTTGTTTGCAACTTTGTACTCACTTGGGGTGGTTATTTAAGAGAGGTTAGAGAATTTAAGTTAGATAGGTATTCAATCCACATACAAAAGACTCCAGTCCTTTCCTTTGTCCTGTCTCCTGTCTCCTGTCACTAAGATAATGGTAGTAGTCAGTTAGTTAGTATTATTTGGTAATTTAGCGGCCTGCATCGTGACTCGTGAGTGACGCATCCTCAAGCTCTCACATGACTTCAGTCCTACTCCTAGTAGAACATTTTGTAGTTCTTATAGTGAGTGAATAATAGCAACCAACCAATTTGGTGTATGCTGCAATTATGCATGCGTCCATCTATGCATTAAGAAGAATAAATGCAGACTTAGTAATTTGACAGTCAAAGGGGGTTGTTGGAGTTGGGAGTTTGAGACTGAGACTGTCTGAGAGATGATTGGGAATGGGATCTGAATTTAGAAGCAAATATAATTTTTTTTGCAATTCATTCCAAAGTCAGGAATAGGCGGGCTAGATATGTTCAGGATTCAGGAATTTGGAATTGAACAGTGGAATAATAATGATCGGATGGTACTCGACTGTGATACATACTAGTCGACTGCTACTAGTCGAATAAGTCGATCTGATTGATTTAGCATAGGTCAATGTTATTGCAGTTGCCGTTTCCAATCTAAAAATATTTTTAGAGCAATTATATTTATATATTTAACACAAATCATTTTTTGTCTCTTTACATGATCAGCATATATGGGCAAGAAGAAGACTAGAGCAGCTGGCAGTGCAGTGGGTGCGGGATCTGGAGGTGCCTCTCAGGAACAGCAGGAAGCGGCCCCAGGCACAGTCGCAGATGGCTCTGCTGCTGGCCTCAGTAAGTCCTCCTGGTGCTGTAATATATTAATATTTCCCTAACTTTTACCGCTCTATTATTTCATTTCCTAATTTAAATTTTTCCAAAATCCTCTTCAGTCTATCTGTTTCTAAATTCTTGTTTTTGCTCCACCATTACCTACTACTAAGTACTACTACTAACATTGTTTCTTCTAGTGTCTGTTTTTATTTTTACATCAAATCAAACTGCATCTGACTAACCTCTGCTCTGACTCTGTATTAGACAGTCTGTCTGCAGCTTGCATTCTTCTTGGTTTCACTGAGCTTTCTCTCTCCCCTTATGTGGATTGCCTAGTAGTGGTAATGTAAGACTCAGAGAACCCATTGGTCCTAGCCTAGGCTACTACTAGTACTAGTAAGGACCCCTCACTACTACTAGTAGCACTAATGTGCTGTGCAGACTGCTTATTGCATGCACAAGACAAGTAAGGTATATCCACAGGTTTGTGAATTGCGAGATGAGAAAGCTTTAGTTTCTTTTACTGTCTCATCATGCTCAGTCAGTAATGGTGGTCACTCACGTTGGACAGGAGCAGGACCCCACCAAAGTGGTGTATTTTACTTTTTCTAATCCAGGCCTAGTACTTTTTTTAGTAGCAGCAATTGATGGTGAACACTGAACAACTGTTACCGTGCACCAGGGCTGGAAGAAAGTATATGAGAGGAGTAGGAGGACGGCAGCATTTTCCAACTAAGAGAGACCTCATGTCCGCCCAGTTGGCAACTCTTTTTTCTTTTAAAAAAATTAGATGCACGATAGCTCTAGCCACTGAGTCCAGTCCTATGGGTTTTCCTCTTCTTGAGAGGCTTTTCAAAAACTGCCACCAACAAAATTCCCAACCGGATATAATTTAGTTATTTTTGATAGGACATACTGTCTACTGTACTGGTATACGAATTGTAGATAGTGATGTGTGTGGTGTATATGTACTATTAATTATGTATTTTCAATCTTGCTAATTGAAAAAATAAATAGGGGAGGTGTATATGTCATCTAAAAAAATTGGATATTTTGTTCTCCAGGCTTACTGACCACCAGTGCCGGGGCCAGCGGTGAGGGTCACTATGCCACTCCGGAGGGAGCGGATGCCACAGCCACAGGGGGTGAGTCAGCAGCAGTGGTGGGCGGTGGTAAGTCATAATCCTTACTTATTGAGAATGATGAATACACTTGCTGCAAGGGTGTACACTCAGTAATAGTAGTACACTGTACTTCTGCTGAGCCTAAGTTGTTGCTTGTGAGAACACTGAACAGTTGAAGAAGGCACCCTGACCTTTACTTAAACATTAGCATTAGCGGCGGGGGGTTGAGTAACTAATGACAAATTCTATCTTCAACTCAGCAAAGACGGTTTTATGACGAAGACAAACAGTCAGACAACATGTATGACTGTCAGAGAAGGATGTGTGGGTGAAGGAAGGGGCCCTGGGATGCATATGTGGCGGATGAAGATGATAGGAATAGTATGCATGGGTAGTTGAAGGATAGGTGAAAAGGTGAAAGAGAAAGCAGAAAGGATGCCTGTCTGGGTGGGTGAAACTGTATGAGTGAAAGTAATCCTCCGGGGGGATTTTAGGGGTCAAACTCTAAGGCAAGCAAGGACGCTTGGCATGGGTGGTGGTTGGTTATATCTAAAATGTATGTTGTGTCGGTGAAAGCAGGTTTATGATAGCCAAGTTTGGATGGATGGATGCCCAGATGGTATCATAGTAGATGAAAACAGGGTCAGAATGGATGAAGAGAATGTAAAAGAAAATTAAACCAAAAAAGTACCAAAGCCAAGGGTGAAGAATATTACAAAGGAAATAATAATAATGCTAGAAGAGCAATGCACTGAATGTAAATGAAAAAACAAGCCCTGGGAAGAACAAGGACTGTTTTTTTCAAGGTTTTTGATTCAAAGGTTTGAGGTTGTACTTGTATTTCAGAATGGAATACTCCCTTGACTCACAGTAGTTTGCAAGCACAACATATATATTGTGCATGACTAAATATTTACCCTACCCATAATCTCCTACCTCCGACTTGGAGGCCCACTTCCGCTCCAGTCTCCTCCTTGTGTCAGCCATGGGTGGCCAATCGGCTGCATAGTAATTGGTAACTAGTACTTACAAACCACTCAGTATGTTCTCATCATTCATAAGCATGTGATCATTAACCATCATCATGTGCCTTATTGCAGTAGTGCAGTCAGGGTGAAAGTGAAATTGTCTGAGCATTTGCCATTGATTTAACAGAGTATGGCCGTAATGGAAATATATAATTGTGTAGTACAGCTGCCCACATGCAGACAGTAGTAAAGTGCACAAGTCTGCGAGACTGCCTCACAAGTATGTCTGTCTAGGGAACAAGCTGATTGAGCTGGCATGCCTACAAAATTAATTGTGCTAAACAAGAGAGAGAAAAAGAATACTTCTACTCTTCTCCATACTTAGTGCCTGAAGGTATAATCATCACATCCAAATCTTAGGGGCAGAGGAAGGGAAGTGAGGAGGAAAGGAGGATAAGACAGCTGCTAGTGCTGCTGCTACTACTGTGCCACTATAATTTTTATGTGCGGACTGTAATTTAATTTTGTGTTACTGTTTTGCTAAGAATATTGCTTACAACAATTCTTGTTATACCTACTCCTTCCCAAGGCACTAGGCAGGAGTTAGCAGCCAGGGCCTGGCATAGGAAGCTGGATGCCATCCGGGATGAATATCACGGGCTGGTTGTCCTGGCGGGGGGGAGGAGGAGGTGGCAGCTGCAGCTTCTTCCTCCAATGCCCCGGGGCCCAGCCAGCTCCCCATGCCTCCGGTGGTATGGCGCCGTGTTCTGGCAACCACCCGCCGCCCATTACCATTGCCCACATCTACTGCTGCCCACCCCTGTTGTTCCTGCAGGAACTTTCGGCGTTTCGTGCTCCTCACGGTGGCGCGCCTGGAGGCCAGATGTAAGAGGTCCTAAAGAAAATTAGCTGGCACCCCCGCCACTTGACATCAGACTCATCACCTCACCGACCTCTGTCTTTTTTGACTCTTGCTCCTTTTTAAAACTTTTTTTTGGGTGGGTGGGATGTTGGGACTAGTTGGGAAACCTTGGGGTTTACTTTTTCTTGAACTAACTTGTACATAGACATTGATTTTATCTACTGGACATTGGTTGGGGTTAGGGAGAGGAGTGGGTCAGGTGTTGGGGGTGTTTCTTCTAGTTTATATTTGTTAGGGTAATAAATCATTTATAGTTTATACACATATACATGTGGAGTATACCCAGGCATAGTAGCCTTTTGTTCATACCAGGGCTTCATGAGCTCCTGGCTGGCATCCAGTTTCCTATTTGCCTTGTACATGTACTCTGCCATCCTAGATCTCAGGCCTAATACATAATCAACCACATTGTCCTTAGCTTCTTTAAGAGGCTTCTCTAAAGACTCTCTTAGCAGGCTCAATGGCCCCTCACAGGGTGTCCAAACACCAACTCAAAGGGACTGAAACCAACCCCTTTCTGTGGCACCTCTCGGTAGGCAAACAGTAAGCATGGAAGGAGAACATCCCATCTCCTCCTGAGTTTCTCTGACAACCCATTTATCATGCCCTTCATGGTTTTGGTGAATCTCTCAACAAGACCATTTGCTTGTGGGTGATAGGGGGTGGTGAACTTGTAGCTAACACCACAGTCATCCCACATAGCAGTCAGATAGCTGGACAGGAAGTTTGTGCCTCTATCTGACACCATCTCTTTTGGAAAACCCACTCTGGTGAACACACCAAGAAGTTCTCTAGCCACCGCAGGAGCATCAATGGTTCTAAGAGGTATGGCTTCGGGGTATCTAGTGGCATGGTCAACTACCACTAAGATATACCTATTCCCTGATGCAGTAGGTGGGTCCAGGCGACCAACAATGGCCATCCCCAACCTTTCAAAAGGAACCCCAACCTCTGGCAGTGGTATGAGAGGAGCCTTTGTCTTGCCCCCTGCATTGCCACTGGCCTGACAGGTGACACAGGAGCTGCAAAACTCCTTTGCCTTTTCAGACATATGGGGCCAGTAGAAATGGTTCACCAACCAGTTCCATGTCTTTGTCTGTCCCAAATGTCCGGCCAAGGGGATATCATGACCCAAAGTCAGGATGAACACTCTGTACTTCAGGGGCACCACCAACCTCCTGGTAGCCCCCTCCTTGAGGGAGGTGGGGGTTCTGGCCTCAGTATAAAGCAGTCCATCTTCCCAGGTAGAGTTTATGGAACCCACTGTCATCCCCCTCTTCCTGCTTAGAAGCAATCTGCCTCAAGCTCTCAAGGGTGGGACAGTCACGCTGTCCCTGACTGAACTCCTCTCTGGAGGGTCCATCTGCTCCTGTCAGTTCTGCCAAATCTGACTTCTCTGGCAGGGATGGAGTCCCTCCCTCAGAGGCCAGATCCTCCCAATCAGAGTTAGATTCTTCCTGCACCTCTGGAGTTCCCTGGGCTGGATCACCAGGCCCAGTACCCTTGTATTTGGATGGTTGGCCCTTTTTTCCAGGGTCCAGGTGTCCAGCCCCTCCCTTCTGGCTAGTCTATGACCTCGTCACAGCACATACCCACTCAGGGAGCTCCAATATTTTCATATGGAGTCCTCGCTCCACCTCTGACCACTGAGAGGCTTCAAGATCATTGCCCAGTAAACACTAGACTGGGAGCACCTTTGACACAGCTACCTTCCTGGGCCTGTCAAACCTCCCCATTCCAAATCCACCACAGCCATAGGATGGAGTTTGGTAGTGCTGTCTGCATAAGTCACCTGGGGAAACTCACCAGGTAACAACCTCTCTGGAGGCACCTGTTCATCCAGGACCATGGTTGCACTAGCCCCAGTGTCTCTGATAGCCTCAACCTCAGTCCCATTCACTTTAGGCCTCTGCCTGTACTTGTCAATGTCTGGAGGTAAGGCAGCAAGGGTTGCAATATTCACCCCACCCAGGGACACTAAGGTTGCTTCTACCACCTGACTACCCCTCTCTGGGGCACCACTCTCCACCCCTACACTGACACTGGCAATCCCTGTGGATGGCCCCTTAGGGGGGAGCTTCTTGGTGCAGATAGCATCTCCCTGCTTGTGCCCTGGCTGGTTACAGTCAAAGCACTTAGCCACCTTTGAGGGATCAAAGAACCTACCAGGTTTTCCCTTTGAATTTGGGTTGGCTCTGGGCCCCCCTCCTTGTGCAGGGTTTTGTGGGTCTTTGGAGGACTCCTTAGGTTTTTGACCTTCATTTCCCTGGGTTGTCCCTTGGGAAGGGACCAGTCCTCCTTTCTTCTGGTCACCCCCCTGGTGCTGAATGTAAACCTGGGTTCTCACCCACTCATCAGCTGACTGGTGACTAGGGCTTGAGGTATGGTTTTACTTATGCCAATGAGGAGCAATTTGAAGAATATTCGGAGCATGCAGAGAGTGTGGATGCAGGCGGAGGAGACTACGATGAACTGTATTTTCATAGTGAGTTTGCTGTGTAGGAAGATGCCGACGTTGGGGGGCTTGGTCTGTCGGCGTGTTAATGGGCCTTATCTCAGTGGGCCACCAGGTGTCATTCCAAGGGGAGGTGTTTTTGCCAAAGATCAGCACTTTGGTCTTATGTTGAGCTTCAGACAGTTGGCCTTCATCCAGTCCATGATTTTCTTCATGCAGTTGTTGAAGTTGGTCTTCATGGTGGTGGGGCCTGCTGAGAGCGAGAGGATGAACTATGTGTCATCGGCATAGGATATGATGTTGAGATCATGCGGTTCTTATGATGTTGGCTAGAGGGGTCATGTGGGTGTTGAAGAGGGTGGGGCTGAGGGATGAACCTTGAGGGATGTCGAAAATGGTGCACTTGGGTTTCAAGGCGATGAGAGGTAGGCAGATTCTCTGAATTCATCCCGTGGGGAACGATGCGATCCATCGGAGTGCAACTCCATAGATCCCAATGTGGTGCAGTCTCTTGAAGAGTGTGTGGTGGGAAACAGTGTTGAATACTACAGAGATGTCGAGGAGGATCAGGGCTGTCAATTCTCCCAAGTGGAGGAGGGTGCAGATGTCATCAGTGGTAGCAAACAAGGTGGTCTTGGTGCTATGCTTGGTACGGAAACTGGATTGGGAGGCATCAAGCAGGTTGTTTCTCTCCAGGTGTTCATGAGCTGCTGGTTGATGGCCTTCTTGATGACTTGATGGGGAAAGGGAGCTGAGAGATGAGGTGGTAATTCTGGAGTTTGCTGGGGTCGGGGGAGGGTTTCTTGAGGAGAGGTCTGACTTTTGCATGTTTCCACGCATCAGGTATTGTGGCTGTGGCTATGAATGCATTGAGGATGGTGGTGAGATGGTGGCTGATATCCTTGCCTCAGAGGTTGAAAAGGCAGTGGGGAAAGGCTCTATGGGTGCTCCAGAGTGGATGGAGTTCATGATGGCTGTGGCATTATGTGTGATGAGCTGTTCCCATGCAGTGAGTGGCTGGTCGGAGGAGGCTTCCATTGGAGTGAGGAGGCTGTGGAGGTCGATGCGTTGGGGCTCGAAGTTCCTGAGGTGGAGTATATCTTGTTATGGAAGTGGTTTTCAAGAGCGTTGTATAATTCCTGTTAAGGAGGGATCGTGTTCTTGGTGGCCATTGGGCAGGAGAACTCTCTGACAATGCTGAAGAGTTCCTTTGTGTGGTTGGTGCTTGCTTCGATGTGGTTCATTAGGGCATCTTTTTCACGTGTTTGAGTCGTTGGTGATAATTTGCAGCTGTGTTTCACTGTCCTGAGTTCTGGTGTGTACCAACTGGCTTGTTAAGTGGATCTGCAGGCCTGGGTTGGTTTGATGAGTGCATCTAGGTTGTCGGCATTGGTGAGCCAGGTAGTGAAGTTCTGGACTACTTGTTCCAGGTTGGTTGCAGGGTCTGACTGTGTAGTGTTGAGGGCATCCATCCATTGGGTCTGTGTCACCTTGTTCCAGCTGCAGAAGGGAGCATGGTGGGGGGCTGGTGGTAGTGCATGGTGGTTCTGTGATGGTAAAGTGGACGAGGAAGTGGTTGGTCCAAGGGAGTTCTGTGGCATGGCTGAATTTTATTCTGTTGCTGGCCATGATGATCAGGTCCAGTGTGTGTCCTGCCCTGTGTGTGGGGTCTGTGACCAGCTGGGTGAGACATATGTTTCCCATGGGTTTCCAGGAGTTTGGCGGAGTTTGTGTCTGTTGTGTCTGTAGGGTCATCCAGGTGGAAGTTGAGGTCTCCAAGGAAGATGTGGTGCTTGTACTAACCCCGGGTGGGTAACTCCGCTCTGCCAGAGGAGTTTATGAAGTTTTGCCTTCTCCGCGCTCTGTTGCACATCTGGAGTGTAGGCAAAACTGTGGCGGAGCGGAGTTAGCCGGCCCCTCCACCCTCCTTAATTGATTATAATTTTTTTAAAAGGACTTACCTAATGTGGCTACTTCCTCCTCGCCACGGCCACTCTCCTTCCTCGTCCTTGCCGTCCGTTTCTATTAGACAGCCCTACATTGTACGTCTTGTGCATGCGCGTGCGCAAGTGCAAGATGTACAACGTAGGGGTTTCCATAGACAAGGATGGAGAGGACGAGGAAAGAGAGCGGCCATGGTGAGGAGGAGGCAGCCACAGCAGGTAAGGGTCTTTTTAAATAATTATAATTAATTAGGGAGGGGGAAGGGAGCGGAGCAGAGTTCCACTGATATTTTTTCCAACTCCGTGGAAGTCTGCGTAGAGCCACTACACCAGCTCTGCCCAGGCTTAGCCTGGACTTGGTGGCAAGTGGGGAGATAAAGATGGCGATGGTGTCACAGAAGCCAGTTCGTAGTCTTAGGGGTCTCTAGGCAAGGGTGCCACTGATGGTCATTCTTTCATTGGTGTGGAGTTGGAAGTTGAGGTGTTCCATGACTGGTGTGGTGTTGTCTTTGGTGGTGGTGCTACCAGTTTCTTTGTGGATGATGGTGATGCCTCCTCTGTGTTTGTTGGTGTGGTCAAAGTGCATCATCTTGTAGCCATTTTGCATTGTTGAGGCAATGTCTGGGGTGAAGGAAGGGTTGAGCCAGGTCTGTGTGATGAAAATCACATCGAGGGCGAGGGTGAAGAGGATGTTCCATACATCGTTGGCATGTTTGCAGAGAGATCGGGCATTGAGCAGGAGGCATCGAAATGGTTCCGGCTGGGAGGTTGTGGTCGGCGAAGTGGGAGTGGCACGGGTTACTGTGAGGGTGGGAGTTCCTGCGTTGAAGGTGAATAGAAAGCAGTGGCAGGTGAATATTCCTACTGTTGATTGAGGAGATGCAATACAGCATTCATTGTTGTGTGAGTTCTGTGGTGGAGTACATGTGGGTGGCCGGAATGCCTGAGTTCCTGGTGCTGGGCATGTTACAGGTGTGGACTGGCGAAGACAGGCTTGTCTTTGGCATGTCCGCTGCGACTTCCATGAAGTAGATAATGGGAGGTGGGAGGTTTCTGGGAGGTAGTGGGTGGGGCCAGCAGGAGGCAAGGGGTATTAGGTTTGAACACCCCATTCTTGCTATATACTCGTTTCATGTTATATTAGGTTTGCAGTGTGTGGCTAGATAGACACTATTTATATTCATGTTATGCAACCCACTGGGTTATCTCTCTAACATGCAAGCTTTAGTTAGCAAGTGTGACTCCATTTTGTATTTCGTAATCCCTATTAGGCTGCTTAGGCTGTGCCTGAACTAGGCCTCATTATTCGTATTACTTGCCTCAGCAGAACACTGTTTTTCATAATTATTTTCTCTTCTGTTCAAGGCTGCTTCCCGACTTACTAATGATTAGGCCATTCTGCCCTCGCATACCTACCCAAGTGTGTAGTTCTGCTCCCAAGTTAGAAGATGCTGAGACTCAGCGCGGTAACCTTGAGTTACAGATAGCATGTACCCATCTGACAGGTGGTAGTCCATCCTTTTGTGCCTCCTTTGTTCATGTTCGGCCCAGGCCGGTAACATTCTATTGTGGGCATGGGTGGAGGCTCTTGTGAAGAATTATTACGTTTTACAGACTAAGCTGGCGACAAAGGAAACATTTTTAAAATTGCAATTGGGAGTCGGCTCAATCGCCCCGTTTTTGCCGCCCTGGGAAAGAAGAGGAGGAGACTGACCATGCCGCTTGTGTGCTGGGGCACGGAAAACCTTATTCACACTATTTGTATTTACAGCAAACTAAAGGACATAAGGCGTACTCTACTAAAACCATCTTTTAACCAGCACGGAGTCAGGTCATGTAGACAGGCGGTAATGCTGTGCTTCAACCCAACTTTAGTACAGCTAAACTGCCGCCTCACAAAATGTTTAGATCTCACTACATTGAGACTGAAAAACGTAACATCATTGGCCATGAACTCTGCTTCACAAGATGGTTCGCTAAGATAACTTCGAGAACATTTTTAACAGTTCTATGGTGCCAAAAACAGGCACAATTAGTATGTTTGAAGCTTGGGACCATCTTTAACGCTTAGCGCACTTTTATGAAAAGCTTGGTAATCTAGAGTGAAAACTTTGCAAAAGACCTTGGCAGAGTGAGAACTTAAAAAGTAAACTTTTACTAAACTATCTTTTAGACTGAGTATCAATTGTTGAGGAAATGACTTTTAATGTTACAATCTTAATAGCTTTATGTACATTAACAAAGTGGAACGTTTATTTATTATTGAGTAACTTTTTTACCAACATAACCGGTTTGTTTTTAATTACTATGTATGCAATGGTTTTAATTAATCAATCATACTAAAATTTACTTACTTACGTGTTACAGACTGTTGGGGGTCAGTCCCTCGGCAGACTTCTTGGGGTGCAGCTCAGATTGGACTCCTCTGCAGAGTATTGCCAATAAAAGCCTGTTTGTATTCTCTACTGTCTGACCGACTCTTCATTACTTGGGAAGGCATAGTAGGTGGTTGTAAATAACCCGTGTGGCCCCTGAGGTCCACTTCCTTCAGCTGGTGCGCGAACAGGCACCCCACAAGGTGACCCGACTTACCCGCAATCGGGTTGCAGGGTCAGGGTTGCTTCCGGTCTGTCGGGTGGATCGGGGTACCCCACATGATCGAGCTTGGTTCTCGCAGCTGCCCCACCCATCTGATCGGGCGGCTCCTCGTCTAGTGGTCACCGGCTGGGGTCCTGAGAAGGCGAAACCTTGGAGTTGACCGTTTGGTCCGAGGAGTCGGCATTGCAGAATAACTTGACTCGACCTGTGTGCACCAGGTGAGTGATTTGATTCTTGAAAAAATTGTGTCAATCTTGAACGGCACAACCCTATGGGCTCTGTCCTGTTACGGTCTCTCGACTGTCTTGGAGCAGTTTTTGGACTGCCTTGCTTGAACGACACTAGCCGAAGGGCTGTGTCTTGGTTCAGTCTCCGGACTGTCTTCTCGAACTTGGTACAGTCTCCGGACTGTAGGGTGCGGTCTTTGGACCGTTTTGGTTTGGTTCTTGAACAATTGTTTTATTAGTTATTTTTTCCTTTTTTATTTTTGTTGGTGTTATACTTGTCCGTTGGGGACAGCACATGGGTCTTATATTAAGATGCCTTATCTAAGTAAACTGGGGTGTTTTGGATGTCAGTGTTGTTCTACTAAGGCTCGACTGGAAGAGAGCCAGCCTGCGCCTCCAGAGGGTACCCCAAATTTTGATATATACGTCAAGCACAGTATTGGCCCTATTATGTTTAGCACATTGTGGAATAAATATACGAGGGACAATGCTGAGTTACAATGGCCACTTACTGGCTCGTTTGATGAACAAAAATAGAATTTCTTGCAGGACAAATTGTTCGCTAAAAGGAGTATGCAGTCGATGTTTGATTCTCTAAGAGTATGGCAGAAGGAAGCAAAGCAATGGCGTCTGAGTGCAGGGAAAGAGGCCCAGAACATACAGACACAAACCATAATGCAGAAAGCAGTGGCCTATGAAAGGGAAAAGATAGAGAAAGACATAGAATGTGCAGATAGAAAGTTTTGATTGCAGTCTGATAAATGTTCTGTTCCTAGAGAGGAAGGTGATGTTTTCGTTGAAGAGCTATTGGATCCTCGCCCTCCTCCACCTTATGCTCCTGAGCTGATATACCCAAAAGTTCCAACATCATTATCACTTATATGCATTCCCTTCTCCCGCCGAGATGGGTGGATTGGGACAAGTTGACTGCATGTAGTCAGAAGAAGGACGAGAGTGTGTCTGATTTCTTTACTAGGTTTGAAGGGTTGTTTCTCGACTTTAATGGTTAGGACCTGTCGTTGGAAGGTGTTGTTCGGTTGTTTGTCAGCTGGTTCGTTAATAACTTGCATCCTGAGATTACGACTAGGTTGCAAGCTTCAGAAAGTATTTGGCGCACCTCCTCCTCATCGGTAATACTGAGTATGGCACAGTACTACAAGCATAGAGAGAATGAAGAGAGGGAGAAAGTGGAGAAAAAGTCAAAAGAGTTGAAAACAAGGGTGTTGATTCAGCAAGTAGCGAGGGGAAGTGGAAGAGGTTCGGCCCAGCGGCTACCCCGGTCTAACAGGGGTGGTACTTCGAGTGCACCCATTGGGCTCAACTAATGTGCATATTGCAAGCAGGAGGGACATTGGCGGAATGAGTGTCCGGAATTATTGCAGAAAGGTGAGGCCCAGAGAGGTGGGAGTTTTAGAGGACGTGGAAGGGGAGGATGCCAGGGGAGATGCAGTCAGAGATTACATCGGCTAATCGACAGAGCGGCACTATATTGGCGACCCGAGGGAGGCAGTACTATCATGATGACTATAACATGGACGAAGTGACGGGGATGCCTCACAGTTAGGATAGCCAGGGACAGGGCAAGGGACCAGTTCCAGTGCCTGTAGATCAACGTGGACCCTGTGTCACTGTGGATCTGCACGGCACGGCTAAGACATTTTTGATTGACACGGGTGCTATGAATAGCTCTGTGACTCGTCCTCGCCAAAATAATGTGTCGGTACGTTTTTCAGGCATGCCGGTAGTTAGCTCTATTTCCAAACCTCTTGCCTTGACTATTAGCCCCTTCACGGTTGATTCACCATTTTTATTAACGGCAAATTGTGGGGAGAATTTGTTGGAATTGGGTTTGTTAAAAAGGTTACATGCGAAAAAAATTGTTTTCCAGACAGTGTTTACATGACTATTGGACAACAAGTGGCCTGTGCTAAACAATGCTTCACTAAGAATGCCCCCCTCCCCGCTGAGTTTAACGGTGTGCCATGCACATTATGGGCTATGGGAGACATGGATGTGGGGTTACTCCAGATCCCACCGATCTCTATACAGATCAAAGACAATGCTGTATTGCCACGTATTCCCCAGTACAAGATATACCAGGCCGGTGAAAATGCCTTATTGCAAATAATACAGGATTTGATTAAGTCTGGTGTGGTTGAGAAGACAGCGGCAAATGTGTGTAATAGCCCTATTCTTCCTATTCTTAAAGAGACAGCCTTGGATTCTTCTGATTCTCACCCTGATGTTTACAGCTTCGTAATTGACCTTAGAGAGTTTAACAAAATAGTGGTTCCAGACATTACCACGATCTTGACAATGATTCCCCCGTCAGCAAAATTATTTTCTGTGATCGATTTGAAGAAGGCTTTCTTCAGCATTCCAATCCATGCAGACAGCAGATATCTGTTTGGATTTGCAATAGCCGGAAGGCGCTTTAGATTCTTCCGTGTTCCACAAGGCTAAACAGAAAGTCCTAGCCAAGCTTTGAAAGCTCAATTGGATTCTTTGGAACTTCCCCCTGGTAATGTGCTGTTGCAGTACGTTGACGACCTCCTTGTGGCTTCAGACACCGAAGATGGTTGTAAAGAGGCCACAGTTAAATTACTGTTACATTTGGCACACCATGGACACAAGGTGTCACTTACAAAATGTCAATATTGTCGACAGGAGTTCACCTATTTAGGTCACTAACTTCCGAAGGAGGGTCGCAGACTAACACCTGAACGCATATCTTCTAATACTAATATGAATGTTCCTAAGACCCCACGTGAGGTACGTGCTTTTATTGGTTTAACTTTGTATTGCCATCACTGGATCCCTAATTATTCCTTACTAACAAAACCCCTCCTTTACCTGACCACAAAAGAAGTGCATGAACCCTTGCCTTGGACATCTGCATACCAACAACCTTTTGAGCAATTAAAGGTTGCGCTTTGCTCTGCTCCTGTGCTTGGTACTCCTGATTACCAGAAGCCTTTTGTGCTCTACATACATGAGGCGTATGGTTGCACGCTTTCTGTTCGAATACAGGGTTTGGTGGTAAGCAGAGACCCTGCGCTTATTTCTCTGGGATTCTTGATAACGTCACCAGATCTCTCCCGAACAGCTGCCGCGGCGGTGGCACTTTCTATCAGACAATTGGCAGGGCACGTCCTTGATACTGATGTCACAGTAATGGTACCTCATGCTGTGGATACGCTATTGAATAAGACAAAGACGCAGCACCTTACTAGTGCGCGTCTGACTGGATATGAATTAAACTTGTTGGCTCCGCACATTGCCATCAAACGATGTGCTACTCTGAACCCAGCCACGTTACTACTCCTCCCTTCGGAAGAAAAGTACAATGATGTCCATGATTGTTTATTTCGGACTGATGAAGAAACGAAAGGATGGGTAGACAGGACTGATGTTCCCTTACCTGACCCCCAGGGGAAACTACATGTCGATGGCTCTAGTTTCAAACTACCAGATGGCACTACCACTGCAGCTTTTGCAATCACAATGTTGCACACTGTAGTTGATACATCCCATATCCCATACCAATCGGCCAAAACTGCAGAGTCCATTGCCCTCCTTAGGGCTTGCGAGTTGAGTGAGGGACTGACTGTCAATGTCTACACCGACAGCCAGTATGCCTTTTGGGTGGCCCATAATTTTGGGCACCTCTGGGCAGAGAGAGGGTTCTTGACCTCGCACGGGTTGCGAATACAGCATGGTCCATTGATACATAGACTGTTGTCAGGATTGACACTTCCTGATAAGTTGGCAATAATAAAATGTAGCGCTCACAAAGCAGTTACAGATGACGTTAGAAGGGCAATGTGTTTGCAGGTTAGACAGCTAAGGAGACAGCTAGATCGAAGATAAAAAAGATGTTCGTGGCAGGTCCCGCTAGGTGGGTCCCAGACAATGGAATGTTCAAGGACACATTAGAAAATGTCAGGGAAATACAGAGTGAGGAGACCTTAGATGAACTGGCAATATGGGAGAAGAGTACAGGGATTTTGGACGAGGATGGGTTCTGGACTGACCTGTCTGGGAAACACAGATGGTTGCTGCCTAATGCCTACATGCTCCCTGTTGTTACCATGGCCCACGACCCAGCACACATTAGTGCCAAAGGAAATGTAAGCTACTGGACCCAGTATGGCAGAATGATAATATCTCTAAGGGAGCCACACACCCAGAGAAGCACTGCATTATTTGTATGACACATAATCCTGGGAAAGGCACTCCTACACCTGCAGGTAACTTTGCACTGCCTTCCTTCCCTTTTGAGGTCCTCCAGATGGGTTTCATCGAAATGGTACGAGTGAACAATTTGAAGTATGTGCTGGTTGTGATTTGTGCATTCAGTAAATGGATTGAAGCTTATCCAACTAAAGATAACACGGCTGTGGCAACGGCGAAGGCGCTCCTAAAAGAGTTCTTCCCGCGCTTCGGATTGCCACGTTTGATTTGGAGTGACAACGGAAGTCACTTCAGTTCAAAGGTTATCAAATTATTGTGTGAGGGTCTGCACATTAAACAGAAGTTCCATGCAGCTAACCACCCCCAGTCAGCAGGTCTCATGGAAAAATACAACAGGACTCAACGGGACTCTCAAACTGAAATTAGCAAAGATTCAAGAAAGTAAAGGTTTGCGATGCCCCGATGCTCTACCTTTGGCTTTGTTATCTACCAGAGCGACAGCGCATTCTAGAACAGGGTTGTCCCCTGTACAAAGTGGTCTTTGGATGCCTCGCCAACGTTTGTGGTGTTCCAAGACCCAAGCGCTTCTCCGAGATAGAGTACCCCCTGCTTGTGGACTATCTGTATGCGTTAACTAAAGAACTTCGTACTATCCACCAACAGATCCACGACACACTGCAACCAGTACCAGAGGGGCCCAAGCATCAGCTGCAGTCAGGGGAGTACGTTTTGGTGAAGAATTTCCAGCGAAAGAGCTGCCTGGAGTCTTGTTGGAAGGGGCCACTGTTGGTCCTCCTTGCCATCTGCACCGCAGTAAAGCTTGAAGGCCGGAAGCCCTGGATGCACGGAACACACATCAAGAGGATCCCTCTCCCTTTTCCATATGACCAGTGGGTCCTTGACGGCATTGCTAATCAGGAAGGGGAGCAAGTGCCCCATTTTGTTCCCTTCTCTGACACCCGATTGAGGTGGGCGCAGGCAGAAGAAGAAAGTGACACAGTTTTGCTTGAGGCGGTCCCCCAGAGATAAGGGCTGCCCCAGATACTCCCGCTTCTGGTGTACAAGAATCTGAGTCTCAATGCCCACCAGACCCTGAGTTTCACTCCCTTTTTGTTGACGAGACAGTGCCTGGAGCCACCAGGTATAACTTGCGCCCTAGAAGTAGGGACAGAGCATCAGAGGGACAGTCTAGGGGTTAGGGAAGGACTTTAGACCAGGTTGTAGGTACCCTGTCTAAGGTACCAGTGATAAGAATAGGGAGCAGAGATTGGTGCACTGGCCTGGACACTGGACAGGATTAGCGTGAAGCGAGCAGGTAGTGAGGGAAATTCAATGAACAGCAAACTACCAGGCAGCAGTGAAAAAAAACAGAGTATGGCAAAGGGAGGACAATAGCAGGAAACAATACCAGGGACACCAATCAGCAGCAAACAAAGTCCGCAAGATGGAGCAGACACTTTGACTTGCTGTGGGGGGGGGGGGGGGGGGGTAACAGGCATGGAAAGTGCCATATAGGAAAGTGGTAAAAAGGAGGATAATGGAATTTAAAATGAAGGTCCAGACTTGCGGAAAAACTAGTTGGTGGAAAAGCTAATTGACTATTGTTATTGAAAAGAATATGATTAGGAAAAAAGTAAAACAATAGAAGGTGGTTGTACTTGAACTAAAGTTAAAAGAAAATGATTCAACAGAGGGTCATCTAGCATGCTTGGAAGGGGTAGGATAGAACTCAAACTAGTATCATAATGTATATGTGTATAAAGCAAATGCGTGGCTGACAGAAACAACCTTATCATGGGCATGCAATATATAGACAAAATATAGTAAATACAAGATAAGCTTTTCACATTTTGTGAATGCTGGTTAAACATACAGTAATATGTGCGTTAGTATGTTTAGCTCTTGAATGGTAGCTTTAGACTGTAAACAGTCATTTAGCACACTTATAAATAAAGATTGACCTCAACCAACATTTATCACCTTGCTATGCCATACATTCATACAGGTTTTGATAATGATCCAAAACAATGAAAAGCATGCTAATTTTGTAGGCAGTCATACAACATAATATTGACTGCAACTGACATTTGTCACCATACAATGCCATGCGTTTCTCTACAAGTTTTGATATTAGTCCTTAGCTGTGGAGTGTAACATTTTGGGTCTCAAAGGGCCCAATACACACAGGTAAAGTGAGATGAAAGACTAACTTTACAACTTTCGATATTCACAAAGGGCATTTACTACTCGTAAATGCCCTTTGTGAATACCAAAATTCATCAGGTTGATCTTTTGGTATTCAAAAAGGACATTTACAAGTAGTAAATGCCCTTTGTGAATACTGAAAGTCGTGAAGTTAGACTCTCGTCTCATTTTACCTTTGTGAATCAGGCCCAAAGTGTATTCTGAAAGAGTGTTGGCCAAAATGTACTGGAGTAGCTAATGGTGACAAGGGGAAGTAAACATGTGCTAGGTGTAATGGTTTATATGATTTGGTGTAAGTATATAAACTCTCCAGAAATGTGGTTAATGTTTTTTGGCATTGTGATTGAATTATTCGCAAGAGAGAACGGTTTACTGAGATTCACATGGTAATGTACTGGTCAAAATTAAAAACCATGGAAAAGATGCAATAGATAAATAGCCAAAGAGTGGGATTGTGGTTCAATATTGGCCAATTATGTTAAATGCAAACAAGTCCAGCAGTGTGATACCAAGTTCACAGTATTGTATAACAGTGTCATTACGTGAGAAAGAAATGCAATTCCCTGCTGTGATTTAATCCCCTAACTTCAATAGAATAATCCACAGGGCCTCTATTCTGCATAGATACTGGGTCCTGGGGCCATCCTTGGATTGGCATAGTCCACCGCAATAGTATAAAAGAAAACATGTTACTTACTTGTAACTACAGTTATCTAGTATTGGTATCTTTCATAGATTCACATGCCTGAATCATTCCCCATCGCCGAGGTGGGAGTCCCATAGTAAATTACAAAAGTAGTGCCATAAGTAAATAACAGTAGCAGGCTAAAAGAAAAAAGCCTACGGCCTAAACCTTAGTAGCCTATCTACATCATTGTAGTAAAAAGAACCAAAAGCCAGCTCCAACCAATCAGCTACCAGCACCCTCTAGAACACTCTTAGCAGAGGCATTTCTCCTCAGATTTTCTTAGCACAAGTGGGAAGTAAGTATCCCAAATCATTGAGAACTGACTCGCCGGGGAGGAGGGTGGGTGCATGTGAATCTATGAAAGATACCAATACTGGATAACTGTAGTTACAGGTAAGTAACTTGTTTTCTTATCCAGTATTGGGGTATCTTTCATAGATTCACATGCCTGAGTCAGAGTAGCAAGCAGTATACCAAATGTACTGTCGTTTGTGGATGGTGGGAGACAAGTGTTCATAAACTCCCAGACTGCATCCACAATGGTTGAGAAATTTTAAAATAACCAAGCCTTTAAGAAATCAAAAGCTATGTTAAAAGACATTACCGAAATAAAACATGAATACATAAATATTAATATACGGATATATATATATATATATATATATATATATATATATATATATATATATATATATATATATATATATATACACACATAGATATATATACATATATATATATATATATATATATATGTGTATATATTACCTACTGGCAGTCGCCAGTAGGTAGTTATAGTTAGGAACTATTTTCCATAGGCAATCCGCAACATTCTATTTGGAATAACGTTGGCGCTGATTGACGAATCTTCACGAAAGTTTCCAAACTTTTGGCCAGCTCCGGTCCGCTCCTATCCTGAAAATGTCATGGTGATTCATCAAGCGGGGGCCGATAAAAAAGGGGGGTCCCAAAACACGTTTTCCCCATGCATTTTCCCATAGGACCTGTTGACGCAGCTACAGCCTGAACTGCACCAAATTTGGCAAAGAGGTAGTCCTCAGTTCAGACTCGCGCCTTTTGCTTAAATGGTGTAAATCCGTTCAGTAGTTCCTGAGAAAATTAGAGTTAAAAAGATAGATATATCTGGGCGGAGCTTAACCACACATCTCATCATGAGATCTGATTGGCTGTCAGTACTTCATCCAAGAAGTGTTGGCAGCCATCTTGGGACCAATATATATGATAGCACCTAATTAAAAAGCATTGCAGTTAATCGAAAGTTTTAAGACTTTAGTTACATTATAAATCATTTGCTGATGGTACCCTACTCATTTTAGGAATTGTGGTGTGTTCTAAGGTGATTTTACCATGTGAAAAAGCCTTCTGCTGTGATATCATGAATCATGTTTGAGAGAAAACTATTTTCTCATGCTTTTCCCACAGAGGTTTGGAAGGTGATCTATAAGCTAAACTGAGAGCGTATTTTCTGTAAATTCACATTATCTTTCTCAGTCATGTGAGAATGAAGTCTGACATTCTCAGTAAAACATGTACATCCAACAAGGGCAGAGACTGTCAGTTGATTCCTTTGTGTTCTACTGCAGCTTCCCAGAGTGTTCTAAAGAACAAAAAGAGCACTAACAGTCCTACTTATGACAAACGTATTGCACACCTGAAGCCATCTTGATTGGAATAAAGTGGCAACTCTTAAAATATTTAATTTAAAAAGGAACAAAATGAGGGGGTTCATTTTGCCATAGAAAGTATGATTAGTGCTACAGAAAGAAAAATTAGGGCACCTTTTGACTTCTCAAATCCTCTTCTATGTCATTAAAAACTTCTGACATGCAGACTGAAACATGCACTTTCAATACCAGCAACAGACTTCCTTGGTGAGCAGTAGCTTTACTACAGTGATCTAATAAGCAACTAGAGTGCTAACATTCAGAATTTATGGCAAATGTGTGACACATCTGAATACCTTCTTGATGGAACCAAAGTAAAAAACTGAAAGTATTTCCTACTGAGGAGACTGCAGTAAATGAGGAAATTAGGAAACTTCATAACAAATAAATCTCCCAAGATGGCCACCAGAGACAAAAGAGCCCAAATGTAGCCCAAATATCACCCAGATGTAGCCCAAGTATAGCCCAATGACAGAATGTCCCAGAGTGTTCTAACGAACAACTAGAGCGGTAACAGTCTTAGTTATGACAAAAGTATGGCACACCTGAAGCCATCTTGATTGGAATAAAGTGGTAACACTTAAAACATTTAATTTACAAAGGAACAAAATGAGGGGGTTCATTTTGCCATAGAAATTATGATTAGTGCTGCAGAAAGAAAAATTAGGGCACATTTTGACTTCTCAAATCCTCTTCTATTTCATAAAAAAATTCTGACATGCAGACTGAAACATGCACGTTGAATACCAGCAGCAGACTTCCCTGGTGAGCAGTAGCTTTACTACAGTGATCTAATGAGCAACTAGAGTGCTAACATTCAGAATGTATGACAAATGTGTGACACATCTGAATGCCTTCTTGATGGAACCAAAATAAAAAAACTGAAAGTATTTCCTACTGAGTAGACTGCAGTAAATGAGGAAATTAGGAAACTTCATAACAAATAAATCTCCCAAGATGGCCACCAGAGACAAAAGAGCCCAAATATCACCCAGATGTAGCCCAAGTATAGCCCAATGACAGAATGTCCCAGAGTGTTCTTAAGAACAATTAGAGCGCATTATTGTCTTACTTATGACAAAAGTATGGCACACCTGAAGCCATCTTGATTGGAATAAAGTGGTAACACTTAAAACATTTAATTTACAAAGGAACAAAATGAGGGGGTTCATTTTGCCATAGAAATTATGATTAGTGCTGCAGAAAGAAAAATTAGGGCAAATTTTGACTTCTCAAATCCTCTTCTATTTCATTAAAAAAAATCTGACATTCAGACTGAAACATGCACTTTTAATACCAGCAGCAGGCTTCCGTGGTGAGGTTTCAAGCACGTTATAGTTAGGAATTAGTATTTAAAAAACCTCAGAAATTTACTGAAAAAACCATAGGTTTCAGGGGCGTTATGGTTAGCTGGACTTTTCACTCATGCAAAACCATTGAAATTCCCCCGTTATAGTTAGTTCAGCTAACTATAACTCGCGCGCCCGCAATGCACTGCTGATGACATCACATATTACATCACTCATGACATGGTCAGTGGCAGACCTCCTCTACCCCTAATATAACATTTGATACACACATTCAAAAATAGAAACTAAAATTTTCAAAACAATGGATATACCAATACCAGTTACAACAACCTATTCAGTAATTCTAAGATCCACATCCACTCATTTACCAACAGTCCTATACAGTCACTCATACATGTACTCATTCATCATATGTACTCGTACACCTATACATCCTGTTACACAACGCCACTCATCCATAGAGTTACTCACACACATAGTCACTCATGCTAATAAAGAATCAAACATCCATTTACTTGCATATACAGTTATACACACACCACCACACTTACTTCTACAGAAACTTACACATACTTAGTCTTTTAAACAATCACTTATAGAAACACATACATATTCATACAGGAACTCTTTCAATCTCTCACATATAATCACTTATATACACCAATAGTCACATATACTAGTTTAAAACATATGTAGTTACTCATAAATACACTATTGAGACAGTCATTCACTCACTAACACACCCATGCACACACTCATCCACCCATACAGTCCTGCACACATGCTGTCTTCAACACATACTAACAGTGAGTCACTCATTCATGCACCTATGCACTACGTAATACCCCCCACTGAACCATATAGACACTCAGACACTCATACTGATACTCAAAAAACCAACTAATAACCTATATAGACACTCATGTAGCTACTCACCAACCCATGCAGCCACTTATACACAAAGTGAGAGTCTGATACAGATATTTACATATTTAAAAATTACTCACTAAGCCATGTATTCACTAAGATACACTTAATCAGTCAGTTATACAATCAATTTTTCAAAAACAAATCATCCATTTAGACACTTATATACCCATTTACTCTTCCAGCGACCTTGAGATATACATATATAAAACATATGTAATTTTCAGAAAAACACACATTCACTGGATGATGTCATCAGTGATGTCATTTGAGATGTCATCAGTGATGTCATGAGTGATGTCACTGACCATGTCATGAGTGATGTAATATGTGACGTCATCAGCAGTGCATTGTGGGCACACTAGTTATAGTTAGCTGAACTATTTATAACGGGGGAATTTCAATGGTTTTGCACGAGTGAAATGTCCAGCTAACTATAACGCCCCTGAAACCTTTGGTTTTTTCAGTGAATATATATATATATATATATATACACACATTACCTACTGGCGGTCGCCAGTAGGTAGTTATAGTTAGGACCGAGTTTCCATAGGAAATCTCAAAATTCTATTTTGAATAACTTTGGCGCCGGTTGGCGATTCCTCGCGAAATTTTCAAAACTAATGGGGCGCTCCGCTCAGCTCCTACCCTGGAAGTCTCGGGGTGATTCGTAAAGCGGGGCCTGAGAAAAAGTGGGGGGTCCCAAAACACGTTTTCCCCATGCATTTTTCCATAGGGACTTTAGTCGCAGCTACAGCCCGAACGGCTGAACAGAATTATGTGAAATTTGGCAGAGAGGTAGCCATAAGGTCCATGAAGTGCCTTTTGCAGGTTTGGTGTAAATCTGTTCAGTATTTCCTGAGAAATTAGCATTTAAATCAATATATATATCTGTACACGCGCAGCATGCGCGCACTGAGCAAGTCCTGTGCGCGCACCCTGCCGTGCGCGAGCGCACTTCTGATTGGTTGTTAGATGTCAGTAAACATTCGAATCGGTGGAAATCAGAAAGCGGCGGCCGCCATTTTGTCTCTCGCATAAAGAGGGGGTGATAAACAAAGGGGGAGAACGTGAAAAGGGGGCAGAGTGGGGAGATATTGACCCACTAGGCATTGTAAGGGGGTCACAGTAGGACCTTGTAGGGCAAAAAAAAAGATTTATATTTTGAAAAAAAATATCTCCGAGTGCGCGCACCCAGCGCGCACCCGAAAATTTTTTAAAAACAAAAAAATAATACAAATTCGCAATTAAGTGAAAAGATATAAGGTGGCTCTAAAAAGAGCCCTTGTGTTTATTGTGTGTTTTTTGGTACCTACAAGTAAGTACCGATGCAGAGTCTAAAGTTCAAGAGGAAGACTCTGTTGCCTTCATCAGTGAAGTGTACACCATCTCCTCTATAAATGTCTTGCATGTTGTAACGCAAGTTGTTGTGGTATATAGAACCCATACCATAGTCTCTGAGGAACGCAGAAATAGATTTGTTGACGTGCTTCCTTGCTTTGTCAATCTGCGGACACAATTGGTTGGACCAGTTCCACTTTTGCCTTTGGCATATGTTAGAATATACAAAGGCAGTTTGTGGAAAAAGCGACATCAATTGCACAAAGGTGTCCTTAATAAGCATTTCCAGACCTACCCCAGTTAAAGTGCCTAGGTCATTACCACCACAATGCACAATAATAAGGTTAGGCTGTGGGAGATGTAGAAAGGTTTTCACCAAAGGCATTAATTGGTGCCACTTTAACCCTCTCTGACCAATCCATTTAATGTCTACATTTGGCAAAGCAAGGTCTCTCACCATACCTCTTTTTTCTGCAAATTTTTCACTCCAGAAGACATAGCTGTGACCTACAATCCACACTGTGAACATCTTCCAAGGAGATCTGGATGCACTCAGGAGGTGTCTTTCAGTAGAAAGGCAATATGAAATGAAAGACAGTTGAAAAATGGAGGCACACATCGTTTTTTTTTATAAAAAGAACTCATTGGCTGTTTGTTATGTTATGTTATGTTAAAAAATATTTGTAACGCGCACTTTCACCATCGGTTTCTTGGCGCTCAATGACAAGTGACGATGAGCCAGGATGAGAGAGTTAGTCATATGCGGAGTGAAAAAGCAGGGTTTTTAAAAGTCTGCGGAAACAGTCATACTTTGGGCAGAGACGAAGTGAAGGTGGCAAAGAGTTCCAGGTGGACGGAGCCTGGACAGAAAAGGACAGGCCACCGTGCTTTTTCCTTTTAAATTTAGGGGTCTCAAGGAGATTAAGAGATGCTGATCTGAGAACTCTAGAAGGGATGTGACGGGACAGGCTCGAAGAAATAAAGGCGGGGGCTGCATCCGAGAGGGCCTTAAAGGTAGAGCATGCCAGTTTGAAAATGCAGCGTTTGGGAATAGGGAGCCAATGCAGACTGTGGAGGAGGGGAGTGACGTGCCGATATTTGGACTGGTGGAAGATCAGGCGGGCAGCTTGATTCTGCACCAGCTGTAATCGGTGAAGGTGGCAGGCAGGGATGCCCGCGTACAACATGTTGGCGTAGTCGAGCCTGGAGGTGATGAGTGCAATGACAACTAGGGTCAGGGCTTCTTTAGTGAGAAACCAACTGATCTTGCGAATCCGCCTGAGATGGAAAAAACAGGCTGAGGTGACCGAGTTGATTTGCGGTTTCATCGAGAGGTCATCAGAATTGATCACCCCCAGGCTTTTGACTGAGCGCACAGGAGTGGGTGCAGTCCCCAGAGATGTAGGCCAGAAGGTGGAATTCCATGGGTGATTGGGGCCACCAACCAAGACAAGCTCAGTCTTGGTAGGGTTCAGCTTTAGGTGGCTGTGATACATCCATTCCGCAATGGACAACATGGTGGACTGGAAATTAAAACGGGAGGAAGGGGAGGAGTCTATGGAAAAAATTAACTGAAGATCGTCCGCATAATTAAAAATTGTGACCGGGGAGTTGCGGAGGGAGGCTAGGAGGGGTTGGAGATACAAATTGAAAAGAAGAGGGAATAATGCAGAGCCCTGTGGGACGCAGCAGGGAAGGGATGTGTAGGGTGCGGACAAAGTGGAGAGGTGGACGGACTGTGATCGCTGGTGAAGGAAGGATCTAAGCCAGTCAAGGGCCACTCCCTGGATTCCGGCATTGTGGACACGGTCAATCAAGATGGTGTGATCGACCGTGTCGAAAGCCGCCGAGAGATCTAGAAGGACAAGGGCCTGAGAGATGTTATTGTCAGCGCCCTTCCTGAGGGTGTCCATGACTGCTACTATGACCGCCTCGGTGGAGTGGAGGGGTCTGAAACCCGCTTGTTGAGGGTCCAAGAAGGAAGATTCCTCTATGAAAGAGCTCAGGCAGCGGGTGACGTGGGTCTCCAGAATTTTTCCTAGGTAAGGGAGAAGGGAAATGGGTCTGTAGTTACTGAGTGTAGTGGGATCTGTGTTGGGTTTCTTCAAGATAGGTAATATGGCTGCTTGCTTGAAGGAAAGAGGGACCTCCCCTGTGGCGAGAGAGTTGTTAAGTAATGAAAGGGGGGGGCCTGGACATGCGAGGAAGGCTTCTCTCAGGATCTGCGGGGGGCAGCAGTCATTTGGGGAACCCGACCTGACTTTGTGAAGGAGTGAGACAAAATCTTGTAGAGAGATGGGAGGAAACTCCAACAAGGTGCTGGTGTTTTTAGGGGGAAGAGGAGGGGGAATAGGAGATGCCGGGGTCGGGATGTTGTTTTTTATTGTAGTAATTTTCTCTATGAAATAAGAGTTGAGTGAATCACAGAGGGATTGAGTCGGCTGGGGCTGGGGGGTGACCCTATCCGGGAGGGAGAGCTCATTTACAATAGAAAAGATGTCTTTCGATTTGTTATTTGAGTCCAAGATTATTTTGGAGAAATATGCCGTTTTAGCTGCCAGGATCGATTGTTTGTAGGATTTCAGAGCCTCAGTGTAAACAAGTTTGAGCTGAGGGTCATAGTGGCGACGTCAGCGGCGTTCAGTTTGCCGCAGGGCAAGTTTGTCCGCTTTGAGTTGGTCCGTGAACCAGCATTGTGCGTCGTGAGGGCGCTTAGCTTTAATCTTTTTAAAAGGGGCTACATTGTCACTAGCCTGACGTAACCATTTATCAAGATTGTCAGCCTGAACCTCAAGTGAGGTCAGAGAGGTGGGTACAGTAGAAGCTAGTGAGGCATGAAATTCAGACAGATTGGCTCTTTTCCAGTTGCGAGCCATAAGATTCTTAAGACGGGGGGGAGGACACAGAGTGTGCAAGTGAAGGTAAAAAGAGATGAAATAATGGTCAGACCAGGAACAAGGGCAGACTGAAGGAGGTGAGATGTCGAGGTCGGACGTCCAGACTTGGTCGAGAATGTGACCTTTCTGGTGGGTGGGAATGTGAATGTGTTGGGAGAGATTCATGCCTTTTAAAAGGTCTGTGAATTCCAGCGACAGTTGGCTTTCGTGGATATCAGAAGGCCAATAGTTAAAATCGCCAATTACCATGATGTTAGCATGGTTAATTGCTAATTGGGCGATAGAGTCGCTGAAAAGTTTAGGAAAGAGAGGCATATAGTCGGGGGGTCTATAGACAAGAATGCAAATGAAAGACGACTTAGGGGAGGTAAATTTTAGAACTAGGTAGTCAGTTTTGGGGATCGAGGTCGCCGAAACCTCGGAGAAAATGTGAGCCGAACGAATAATAGCCGCCACTCCGCCGCCGGTCTTCCCCGCGGGCCGGTTGGCGTGTATAATGTAGTATCCCGTAGGGATTGCTGCAAGAATGTCAGGGGCCGAGTCTTCCGTGATCCAGGTTTCTGCTAGGAGAAGGATATCAATGGAGCTCTGATGCAGTAGCTGGAAGATCTCGAGCTGATTGCGGATAAGAGACCGGGTGTTAAGGTAGTAAATCAGTAGAGAGGCGGTGATCGGCTGTATTGGGAGTGAAGGGTCGTGAGGGAAATCAGGTGCCGGGCAATCAGATGGAACAAATATGTTACATGCCTGAGCCGCTCTTGCAGCACGTGCGGGAATAGGTCCTGAGGATTTAAGTCTCAGGAGATCGGAGGAGGAATAAGAATATGATTGGGCATTACGACAAGGCCCTGGGCCTGGTCGGCCGCGGACGGGCGCAGACGGGCTTGACTTGTGCGCGACTTCGGCGCGAAGTCGGCGCTCCCGCTGCGCTCGTCCGCTGCGCTTCCTCCACACTGCCATTTAATACCAGGGGGTGAGGGAGCACTAGACCGCTAACCTGCGAAGGTTTCGTGCAGGGCGGAAGTGGTGTCACGAGCAGAAAGTGACGCTCCTCGAGCTGACCCTCCGCACAAACGGCACAAGCCGGGGCGGAACGGGGTCACGAGGGGGCGGAAATACAGGTCAGTACAAGAAGTGCAATTTGTAATTTTAAAATGCTTTTAAGCGTGCTCTATAAAAACGGCAGCAAAATACAATGAGAAACAGCATCCACAACAACACACGAACAGGCAGCCTAAATCGCCGCGTTTGTCAATGGGCCTGGGAGCTGGAATCGCAATCTATATACTCTGCGGGCTCAGCAACACTAGACCGCTAACCTTCGAAGGTTTCGTGCAGGGCGGAAGTGGTGTCACGAGCAGGAAGTGACGCTCCTCGAGCTGACCCTCCGCACAAACGGCACAAGCCGGGGCGGAACGGGGTCACGAGGGGGCGGAAATACAGGTCAGTACAAGAAGTGCAATTTGTAATTTTAAAATGCTTTTAAGCGTGCTCTTTAAAAACGGTAGCAAAATACAATGAGAAACAGCATCCACAACAACACACGAACACGCAGCCTAGATCGCCGCGTTTGTCAATGGGCCTGGGAGCTGGAATCGCAATCTATATACTCTGCGGGCTCAGCAACACTAGACCGCTAACCTGCGAAGGTTTCGTGCAGGGCGGAAGTGGTGTCACGAGCAGGAAGTGACGCTCCTCGAGCTGACCCTCCGCACAAACGGCACAAGCCAGGGCGGAACGGGGTCACGAGGGGGCGGAAATACAGGTCAGTACAAGAAGTGCAATTTGTAATTTTAAAATGCTTTTAAGCGTGCTCTTTAAAAACGGCAGCAAAATACAATGAGAAACAGCATCCACAACAACACACGAACACGCAGCCTAGATCGCCGCGTTTGTCAAACCATTCTACACTAAAAACTAGGCTGTATGTTTAAATTTTAAAAAGCATGTTTTGTATTGGTTCAGAAAAATGTGTTACCAAAGAACATTACTATGGATTTGCTGTTAGGTTTGAAAAGTCAAGCACTCTTGCTCTTTGGATATGAAACATTGTCTGCTGAACTTCTGACTTCTCTCCTCACAGCAGTGTTCCATGACCTGTTGCTATGGTAGCAGGCAGGAGACAAGTTGGGGGAAGGGTACATTTGGAAAGGGGTTGAAGTTTTCAACCAATAGAAATGTGTGATTTCATTTGAAAAAAAGTGGGAAGCACTGAGATTTGAAATTAACATGTATATGTGTGAAAAAAGAGAGGGAAACATTGCCATTTACTGGTTCTGGAGAGAGGAGAGAGGTGACTCTGATAGTCTGCTGTTTGAGTGGCACATTTCTTTCTCAACTAACTATTTTAAAAGGTGAGTTATGAGTTTGAGAGGGGATGTATGTGGTGATTTTTGAGATAAATATTAGAATTGTGAATCTTCTTCAAAAGTTATGTTTTACATTTTGAGGTTTGCGAGATATTTAACTGTTTTGAACTTGTAAGATATTATGGAGTATGTTTTCACAATAAGTTTATGTGTACTGGTAAGAATGAGGAATACTGTTTTGTGCCTATCATCAAACCATGAGTCTGTGTGCAGAGAAGAATTGTTGACAGAGATTTAATTTGCGTTGCTGTTGAAAAGTAAGACTTGCAGTTGAAAGGAAAGGACAGCTTGTTTTTAATTGTGATGGTTAGGATTTAGCAGAAATCACTTTGAAAGAAAAGAGAGGAAAATGGCAGCACATTTGAAATTAGCATTAGTTCTGTAAGAATTGCTGACCCAGGAAAGGGGCAGCCTGTGTTTTGTGCCTACCAACACAGCATGAGTCTGTGTGAATATAGGAATTGTGGCCAAAGATGTATTTTGTGTTGCAGTTGTTTTGTAAAACATGCACTTGCAGGAAAGGGGCAGCTTGTTTTCTTCAAATGTGGTGGTTAGCACTCAGCAGAAATCACTTAATCGCAAATGAGAGGCAAAAGCTAAAACATTTGAAACCAACAGGGTAGATTTCCCTTTCAAAATAGCAAAGGCACAGGTAGTTGCCATATGTTCAAAACTGAAAATAACCCTTAGCACACATGCACTGTTACATACATCCCAGCAGTCTTCATGCAGTTTTGGAAGTCTCTTTGCTCATCTGTCTTGCACCAGACAATACACAGTCTCCAGAAACACACTCTTGGCACACACGCAGCAGCTTCTCCCACACTCCCATGTGTAGTACTCAGGTCTGTGTGGTGTTTCAGATAGCACTGTGTAACGCAAACACATTCAACGTCAACAAGGCTCATTTCCTTTGCTCTAGTGTAGTCACTCACCCAGAATGCACATGCTCATGGTCTCAAGGAGCTGTTAGGACATGTGCTCTTTTCTGCCTCTGTGATCTACAAGGAAAATGTGTCAGGCTGTAACACTAATTATCACTTGCTCTACCATAGTAGTAAATGTGCTTTGCAATTGCAAATCAAATTCTGTTTTCTGCTTAGAAGCACACCATGAGGCTGTGTGCATATAGGAATTGTGGCCAGAGATGTAATTTGTGTTGCAGTTGTTCTGTAAATCATGCACTTGCAGGAAAGGGACAGCTTGTTTTCTTCAAATGTGGTGGTTAGCACTCAGCAGAAATCAGTAAATCACAAATGAGAGGCAAAAGCTAAAACATTTGAAACCAAAAGGGTAGATTTCTCTTTCAAAATAGCAAAGGCACAGGTAGTTGCCATATGTTCAAAACTCAAATTAACCCTTACCACACATGCACTGTTACATACATCCCTGCAGTCTTCATGCAGTTTTGGAAGTCTCTTTGCTCATCTGTCTTGCACCAGACAATACACAGTCTCCAGAAACACACTCTTGGCACACACGCAGCAGCTTCTCCAACACTCCCATGCGTAGTACTCAGGTCTGTGTGGTGTTTCAGATAGCACTGTGTAACGCAAAGACATTCAACAACACCAAGGCTCATTTCCTTTGCTCTAGTGTAGTCACTCACCCAGGTTGCACATGCTCATGGTCTCAAGGAGCTGTTAGGACATGTGCTCTTTTCTGCCTCTGTGATCTACAAGGAAAATGTGTCAGGCTGTAACAGTAATTATCACTTGCTCTACCACAGTAGTAAATGTGCTTTGAAATTGCCAATCAAATTCTGTTTTCTGCTTAGAATCACACCATGAGGCTGTGTGTGCACAGGAATTGTGGCCAGAGTTGTAATTTGTGTTGCAGTTGTTCTGTAAAACATGCACTTGCAGGAAAGGGACAGCTTGTTTTCTTCGAATGTGGTGGTTAGCACTCAGCAGAAATCACTAAATCGCAAATGAGAGGCAAAAGCTAAAACATTTTAAATTATTGAAAAGCTAAAAAAATTTAAATGAATTATAATTACAAAAAGGTATTTTTTTACAGTTTCTTGCAGGTATTGCTGAGCAACAGTGAAAAAATAAAAAAATGCCTTTAAGGACAAGAAAGAGGAAAGAAAAGCAACAACAACTATATCTGGACAAAACTGGAAAAAAAAATAGGAGGAAAAGCTGGTGATGGCAAAAAGAAAAAGTCTACTGGTAAGCAGAGTAGAGATTTCTTAAAAAAGATCTTCAAAAAACAAAAAAATGGAAAAAATAAATGTAAAACAAACAGTGTTTTATGTACTAAGCAACAACAGAGTCAACAGCAAAAAACAAAAGCTAATGTACAATCAGAAGTATGTAAAACTGATTTAACACGAAAATTAGATTTTAAAAACATTCGTCGAAAAATGTTTCAGAGAAGAGTGATGTTAAATTTGCTAAAGGATGTGAAAAAATATAAGGAAAAATCAAAATTTATTAAGAAAAATTTTTTTATACAAAATATTGTAAGTAAGGCTTTGGAAATAAAAAGAAAACTTTTTATTCTAATTTTGAATAGGATGCGTAGATTAGATAAATTAGTCAATGCAATGAAGTCACACAGCAAAAGGAAAAGAGAAGTGAAAAAAAGTAACTTTTGTAAAGTGTTCTTGGGAGAATGGAAACACAGTTCAAGTACTGAACCATTTTTTAATGAAGAGAGTTATCTTCAAAGTAATAGTTTGTTGCATGCAGTTGACACCAATGGTAGAGCATATGAAGTTAAGGATGGTTGTGTGATGGAAAAAGAGAAAATGGTCCCAAGAAATGAGGAAGTAATGGCTGCTGAGGCTACGGGGAGACGTCCAAAAGCTCCAGTGTACACTTGGAACTGTAGTAGTATTTGTACTGTGCGTCAGGAATCTATTGATAAATTACGTGACTTTCTAAGAGAATATAGTAAAAAGAGTGTAAAACAGAAGATGAAGGTGCTTCAAACACTAGATCCATGCAGAGTGAGAGAGAATACTGGTTTGCAAGGACATTCTCTGGCTTGTCTATCTAGAAAAGTGTGTAAAAGTGTTTTTCATCATTTTAGGATGCTGGCTGTTCATCATACTGAAATGAGAAAGTTTGTGAGAACATTGTATTTTGCTAAAAGTCCAGCAGTAAAGTTGAATGAGTTGAATAATGCACTGTTCCGTGGATCTGTATCAGATGTAGTGAAGGTTACTGATGAGATTCAGTTTTGTTACTTTGGTCCAGAACAAGAAAGTGCAGAAAAGGACACAGTTAATGAGGAAAATGAGGAACAGAATGTAGAACTCATTATTACTAAAAATTTTGAGGATGAAATGAAAAAATTTACTATCATCTCTAATGAAAGACCAAATATTACTTGTATTTGTTGCCGCAGAAGCCATTATAAAATTCAAACAAGGAATGTTGATCTGTATAAAAAAAGTGAAAATGAAGATAATTATAAGTGGAAGGATTTTGCAACATATATATTTCTGGAAAATTGTTTTGATTTGGGTGAAGATCAGCGTATTTGTAAATACTCTTATAACAAGTTAGAAGAAAATAGAATGCCGACCAGAGCTGTACATAATAATTTAGAATTGGATGCTATTCCTGCCGAACTTTCTGATTTAAATACATATGAGTCTATACTCATTCAATGTGTTCATCCGTTCCAGACCATAATACGTATGGAGCCCAAAACTGGTAAATTACCTCCTTCAGATTTACTGAGAGGTTTAAAAGGAAGAGTGGTGTATTTGCCCTTGGATTTGAAAACAAATATGGAAACTATTGATGCAGATACTTTGGAAACTGAACCATTAGTTATTCTGGTTAATGGTGTACCTACAAAGAATAAGAAGATTTGGCAGGAGCTGGTAGATGTACGGAAAGTACAAAGAGCAAATTTATATTTGAAAAGGAATAATAAATGGTATGAATCAATTTATATAGATGAAGAAGAAGAAGATTTACAAGAAGACACAGAAACACCAACTGGACAAATTGAAAAAGTGGACAAGTCAAAGGAAGAAGAAATTTATGAACATTTTAGCATACATCCTCTTCATTCAAAAGAAGTTATGGGAGACACTATTGATCTGTTTCAGATGAAGAAAGCAAAAGGAACTCCCGTGAGTGTATGGGAGAAGAGCTTGGAAGCTCGATGTTTTCCTCAGCTGTTTCCTACAGGAAAAGGTGGACGATACGATGAACGCCCAGAACAGATTCCAGCTTCTGAGTATCGGACTACAAGACTATATGCTGAAGATTCAAGATTTCGTCAAAGTATTCCTTATATGTTTCATCTTTTATTTGAAAGCGACTTGTCTGCATTATCTTATGCAGTAAATCACATTTTAAAAAGTGGAGTACATCTACATAATGTGTCTGCTAAGGATTTTATGGAGAAAGTGCAGCACCGAGATGATCATTTGGAAACACAACTGATCAATCTGATGGCTTGTCAGCGTGGGACGAATGAATATTGGTATCGACGCCATGGTGAATTAAAATGCATGTCACGGAATTTAGGAACTCCTACATGGTTTGTAACCCTAAGCTGTGCCGAGTACGCTTGGGATGATTTATTGGATTTTCTACGAGAGGCAAATTCAAACATTAAAAACATTGAATACAAGACAGCAGGAGAACTGTGCTCATTGGATCCGGTTAATGTTTGCAGATATTTCAATCATAGATTTGAGGCTATGATGTCCTTCATCTGCAATAAAAAAAATCCACCTCTTGGAGAAGTAGTGGATTTCTTTTGGAGAAAAGAGTACCAGGCAAGAGGTGCTCCTCATATTCATATGCTGTTGTGGATCAAGGATGCACCAAAATTTGGAACAGATGCTGATGAAGCAGTGTTATCTTTCATTGAAGAATATGCAACATGTGCTATACCTAATAGCACAGAAGAGAAAAAGTTAAAAGAACAAGTTTTACGTTTCCAAAGTCATCGTGTGGAAAATACTGTCGACGGAAGTACAAGACCAAAGATAAATTCTACACAAAGTGTCGATTTGGATTTCCTAGACCTGTTCTTTCAAAAGGAAGAGTCAACAGTTTTATGTCAGCTGTGCGACATACTATAACCAGAAAATCTCCCAAAAATACATACAACCTAAGAAGAAAAGAAGAGTCAAAATTTCTAAATGACTTCAACCAGTCATTTTATCCATGTGGAATGCTAACATGGATATTCAGTATGTGGCAGACAATTCTATTGCTGTTGCTCGGTATGTCACATCTTACATCACTAAATCTGAGGAAACAGAATTGAAGGAAATGTGGGAAGAGATTTCTCACGAGAAGACTGTCAGTAAGAAGCTGTACAGTTTCAGTTTAAAGATGTTATCGCATCGAGATATTGGATCCTACGAATGCTCAGATAGGTTATCATCTGCAAGTCTTTACTCGAAATCCAGAAGAATAATTTGGGTAAGCTTAGGCCTTGCAGGAATGAGAAATCGGGTACTGAAATCTGTTGGAGAAATTGAATATTTGGCCGAGAATGACCCAGAATGTACAGATATTTTGAAAACAAACATGTTGGACACATATTACCCAAAAAGAAGTCATCATCTTGAGAACATGTGTCTCTATGAAGTGCTGCAGAACTATATTTTTTCACGGAAAGCCACAGAAGACATCAACAATGGAAAATATAAAGTCATTGGTGAGGAAGGATGTTTGGTGAAGCAAACAAAAGGAAGTTTGATAAATCACCGGAAGCTGAGTTGCGACACTACTGACAAAAAGGAATTTTACTACTTGGCTCTTTTACAGCTGTTTATACCATGGCGTTCAGAGGACGAACTACTGGGAGAATTTCAAAGCTATGAAGATTCTTTTAATGCTAGCAAAGATAGCATAGAATGCAGTACTTTCACAACTTATGTCCAAATGTTAAATGAAGAAAATGAACAGGAAGCAAAAATTGCAGCTGAAGTAGCTAGAGACAGTTCTCAAGACAGCCAAAGTACAGGAACACTTAGTCAAGATCCCCTAGGACAACCAATCATAGAAAATGAAGCTGCAGTAGCCATGACTGAAGTAGAAACGGCTATGAATCAAGCACAGGAAGATTCAATCGACTTACTAAATCTGGAACAACAACTGAATGAAGAACAAAAACAAATTTATGAAGAAGTCACCCAAAAAATTGATCATGGATTATTACATGAAAAAAAACAGTGCTCATGCACATCATTTGAACCAATCAGGATGTATGTGAGTGGACAAGCTGGAACTGGTAAAAGTTTCTTAATAAAAGTCATCAGAATCTACCTACAGCAAAAAACAGCTTCAAATTTGTCTTGTGTGGTAATTGCTCCAACTGGGTTAGCAGCCTATAACATAAAAGGAATTACCTTACATCGCTTGCTAATGTTACCAGTGGAGCATGAGAACAAAATAGAATACCACAAGCTAACTGGAGAAGCATGCTTCGAAGTTTCAAGAGTGTTGAAGAAGATGCAAGTTCTCATTATTGATGAGGTGAGCATGGTTTCAAACTTAATGCTTGCCTTTGTGCATTTAAGAATGCAACAAATTCTTAAGAGAGACTATGACGTGTTATTTGGAGGTAAACACGTCATAGTTTTTGGAGATCTTTTACAGCTCACTCCAGTTAAAGGACAACCAGTGTTTAATACTGTGACACATGAAGACACGAAGAAGTCATTAGGAAGCATTGGTAATGCGAATATTTGGTCGTTCTTTGAGTACAAAGAACTCACTACCAATATGAGACAAGCAAACGACGAAGATTATGCAAGTATTCTGAAAGATATCAGAATTGGACTACTCACAGAAGTTGGCAAAAAAGCATTACAGAGTAGGATGCTACATAATTTATTTCCAAATGAAGAAATAGTTGCAGAGAAAATATACAGGAACATTGCTGAAAAAAATACTGTAATCTGCTTAATGCCAACACTACGTGAGTGCTCAATATTCAATGAGGAACTTTTGAAATTGGAAAAGGAAGAGATTAAGAAAATGGAAGCAGAGGACAAAATTCAGCATGAAAGAATTACTTTTACATTAACAGGCAAACTGAAAAATAAATTGGATTCACTAGAGAAGAACATTTCCAAAACAGCTGGATTAGAAAAAAATCTATATGTTTGCATGAATTGTCGAGTGATTTTAAGGAGAAATTTGGATGTAGAAAAAGGTTTAGTGAATGGAGCTATGGGAAGAGTTGTGGGTTTTATTAATTATCAGAAAAAAGAAGGAATTGATTGTTTAAAAATAAAATGTGATCAGATAGAAGAAGTTAAAGACATTTGTCGTTGTTCAGTTCGTTTCATGCTTGTGAAAGACTTATATGTGCGTAGAAAGCAGTTTCCATTTTCTCTAGCATATGCTGTAACTATTCACAAGTCTCAAGGATTGACTGTAGATAGTGCTTTTGTAAACATTGGTTCTACTGTGTTCAAAGAAGGTATGCCATATGTTGCTCTGTCACGAGTAAAAACATTATCTGGTTTATTTATGATAGACTTTGATGACTCAAAAGTTAGTGCTGATACAAACTGTGTAAAGGAGTATAATAGATTAGGAAGAACCTATGCTCCTCATTTAGGACAGTATCCTGTGATTGAAAAACATGTTGTTTCTCGGAAAAGGAGATTTGAAAATATCTGTAATGTGGATGAACAGAACAAAAAAAAAAAGGACAGTGATGTGATAGCAAGGAAAAAGAAAAAGGAAAGTGTTGAAGAGGTTGTTGGTTGCCATTTTGAAAATAGCTCTGGTGTCAACTGCTATGCAAATGTAGTGCTGAATGTTGTATTTTATCTCGAAAAGTTGCTAGAACAGATAATAGTAAATCATGGAAAAAGATTGTGTTCTCTGCTGAGTCTCCTTTATGAGAAGCTGAGTACTGATAAAACTGAAATAGAAAGTGCTACTGATGTTAGAAATCTTTTAGATGTATGTTGTGGTTCTACACAGTTTAAAGAAAATGTCCAGCAAGATGCACAGGAATTCTTAATATATATTTTGAGTGTACTTGAAGATGAAGGAGTAGAAGTAGAAAACTTATTTGGTGTCTCTTACAAATGGGAACATTGCTGTGAAAACTGTATGAACACATGTAGTAGTAATGTTGATTCAGAAAGGTTCATATTTTTACCATTACCACAAAGTAAATCAGTGACTTTTAGTAAATTAGTTAAAGATGCCAATCACAACATGGAATGTTCTGAATGTAAATCTGACATGTTTTCAACGTTATTTTTACAGAAATATGGTCAGTATGTAATTTTAATGATGCAACGTTGTAGAGCTGATGGTTCAAAATTGGATACTTTAATAAAGAAGTTTACAGGACAACAATTATCAATTTCTGGAAAAACTTTTGTTACAGTTGCAATAATTTTTCATGAAGGACCTACTGTAACTTCTGGACATTACACAGTGTATCTTAAATGTGAAAAAGGCTGGACACTGTGTAATGATTCCCAATTGATTTTCAAGCAACGTTGGCCTTATGATTTACCCAATTCTTACTTAATTTTTCTGAAACCTAAATTTTGAAAAATAAAAACTGCATCTGAAGAAAGCATTTTTTTGTAATTTTAAAGGATTATAATTGAAGATATCACTTAAAAAGAATTTTCAAAATTACTATTTGGCCTAAAGGAAAAATAATAAAAACAATTGTGGACTCCTTTGACAGAAATTATTTTGGCATGTGTGCTTTTGCGACAAAGTTTAAAGACGGTTTATCTAAAAAAATGTATTCATCTAGAAAAGTACTTGTAATATATATGTAATATTTCTAACAAGATATATTTTAGTGAGGATAGTTTTTGGGCTTTTTTTAAACAATCTTTTAGATTGTTTTTTTTTTGCCCGCTGTTAAATGATGAATACAATTGTTTTCACTATTTTAAGTGAAAATAAAAAAATTCTGAAAACAGCAAAAAAAGGGCAAAAAATTGCTTTGTATAATATGTAAAAACATGTAATGCTTTTTGTAATGTATGATTGAATATTAATACTTTTTTCTTTTTTTGCAGAACTAGAAGGAAAAAATAAAAAACGAAATTCTGTTCCCTTGCAAAATACAAAAAATTTATTTTTTCCAAATAAGTTATTTTTTTTAAAAATAAGTGAAAAATATTTGTATTTCTCAATCCTCCCTTTTCATTCTTCCATTTCTTCACCTCTTTTTGTACATTAATTTTTTTTAAATTTTTTTACAAAACATCCTTGGGTGCGCGCAGGGTGCGAGCACCCCAAAAAAAAAAAATAAATAAATAAATTCCCCAAAAATTTTTGGGGGTTTAGTTTATAAGTGGCTCTTAAAAGAGCCCTTGAGTTAATGGAGGGAAACAGGAAGAGAAAAACGAAAAAAAAGAAAAAACATCTATGGCCTACTGCACTCATGCGCATCAAATTTTCTCTGAATGAGATCAAGACTGGTCTCACACACAGAAATAAGTCGACCGCAATCAGTGCAGCGTGTGGACAACCTCGCAAAACAAGGTGGTCCAAAAAAAGGTGTGGAAGAAGGCAAAGGCACCACTGCAGAAGAAGTGCTCGCCTGAGCTGCCGAAGATGTGCTCGGCTGAGCTGCTGCAGATGTCATCGGTTGAGCAGGTGGAGGGTTTGCTCCAGAAGCTCGACGAAAAGTCACTGGATGCATTTTGTCAACATGCCTCAACATAGTGTGAATGCTAAAAGAATACTTCTTGTTAGGATTCCCACGTGACAAGACTTTTTGACAAAGTACACAAGTAACTTTAGGTGCATTTACCTTTTTTTGTCCCTCTGGAAAAGTGAAAAACTGCCATATAAAGCTGTCTTTCTGCTTCCTGCTCCTCTGCCTCTCAAGAGTGTTCTGGTCACTGTCTGAAGATGGTTGCTGTTCAGCCATTGTCTCTCAACAACAGAATAGCTCCTTCTCCAAAGGAATCAGAACTAATAATGAGGGGAGTAGGTGTGGTTTGGGAAGAATCTGGAACTGAAAGTACTTCAAACCAATCAAAAGTGATGATTCATGATCACATGACTTGCCATGAGGGGATTGGGTGTGGTGTTGAAACAATCAGAAACTGAAAGTAATGATAACCAATAAGAAGTGTTGTTTTATTAAGCATATAACCCGAGGTGCGCGCACTGCGCAAGCTCCGAGCGCGCACCTTGTGATTACGCATGCGCGAAAGCGTAGGAGCGCATGTGCATATGTCATATGCGCGTACGTAACGCGCATACGTTGAAAACGCGTATACGCGAACGTTATTGCGCGTAATTTAAGCGTATGCGGAAGTGAACCGCGTGGAGCGCGTACGACGCACGCACGCATGCGTACGTACGTACGCATACGTACTGGGTGCGCGCTCCCAGCGTGCACTATAACGTATATATTCGTACGTAAATAACGTACGGCGGTATTCATAAAAAACTTACGAAAATGTACTAGGAGTGCGCTCAGAGCGCGCACCCCATGAATTTATATAAAAAAAAAAGTGGAGAAAAATTAATTGCAAAAATTAAATAAACTGTTCAACTTTATCCTAATTGAAATTTTAAAAAAAGAGCAAAAACAAATAAAAGGATACAGAAAATATATAAATGAATACATAGGAATTTTATTTTTATTATAAAAAAAATATTTAATTAAATAATTCAAAAATTAGCATTTAAAAAACCGTACAAATTCACTGAAAAAACCAAAGGTTTCACACACGTTATAGTTAGGAATTAGCATTTAAAAAACCTTGCAAATTCACAGAAAAAACCATAGGTTTCACACATGTTATAGTTAGCTGGACATTTCTCTCATACAAAACCAATGAAATTCCCCCGTTATAGTTAGTTGAGCTAACTATAACTCGCGCGCCCGCAATGCACTGCTGATGACGTCACATATTACATCACTCATGATATGGTCAGTGACATCACTCATGACATCACTGATGACATCTCAAATGACATCACTGATGACATTATCCAGTGAATGTCTGTTTTTCTGAAAATTAAATATGTTTTATATATGTATATCTCAAGGTTGATGGAAGAATTAATGGGTATATAAGTGTCTAAATGGTCAACACCATAACCAGCCTGCAATTCCGTGAACTGGAGAATCCCATTGGTCCCCATCAAATCACCTAATTTCTGAATTCCCCGCCTTCCTCATTCAGCCATGACCGAATCCGTGAATATTTCCCCTGTAAGGGAGTCATTCCTAACCATGTAGGTATATGCGTTAAACCTGCCAAGCCCGCATTTCTTACAATAGGATGCCTATATTTTATAGGCTGCCAGCAATGTTTTAAACCTCGTTCTTTTAAAGTAACTAGGATCAGTGTACGTAAGGAAGCAATTCTCCACCTCCTTACCAATGAGTATCGCATATATATCAGTAGATCCAGATCTAACCTGTGGGTCTGCCACCGCCCCACTTAGCAAACCCTGCATATACTGAAGGACTGCTGCCCAATAATACATTATAAAATCCGGAACAGCCCATCTACCCCTATCCCTAGGGAGTGTCATGAAGCGGAGCGCCCTCCTTGTTTTACCATGTGCCCATATAAATCTATTAATTAGATGCTCCAACGCCAGAAAACATTTAGCCTCGAAAAAGAGCGGGATTGCCCTGAATAAATAAAGGAACTTAGGCAAGATAATCATTTTAACCACATTCGTACGCCCAACGATCGACAACTGAAGGTTATGCATCCTGTCAAGATCTCCTATAACTTTAGCAATCACAGGCTCAATATTCCTATCCACAGTATTATCAAGATCTGCCGATATACTGATCCCTAAACATACGGTTGAGTCAATCACTTGTACATCAGTACAAAATGCCCTACTGTTCTTAATTATCTGAGTTTTAGAACCATTAAGCGCGTAGCCTGAAGCCTGCCCGAATGCCTGGGCTTCTAACTCCACCTCTACTGTAGCGCTAACGGGCGTTGGAGTCACAATAGCTACGTCATCCGCGTATGCCAAAGTTTTAAAATCTCACCCTTGAACTTTCAATTGCGGAATCCTATCATTCAATTCTAATTTACGAATCAATGGGTCAATGTATAACGCGAAAAGAAGTGGCGAGCATGGGCACCCTTGACGGGTCTCCCGCTTAATCTGGAGGGACACAGTTTACCCTCTATTGTTTCTAAGTCGAGCTGTGGGAGCTTTATAGAGAGCCTGAATTGCTCTAATGTACCCCTCCCCAATACCTCCCCAAATCATGGCCATCCAGAGATAGTCCCAGGAGACCCTATCAAATGCTTTTTCTGCATCCAGCAACAAGACAGCCATAGGGTCTCCTGAGACTTCTACTCATTGAAGAGGGTAATAACCTTACGTATATGTTGTGTCGTGCCCCTCCCCGGGATGAAGCCGTGCTGTGTAGGACTAACCATTTCTCCTATAACTCCACAAAGTCTTCGAGCCATTGCTTTAGAGTAAATCTTTGCGTCCGCGTTCATAAGGGTTATAGGTCTGTAAGACCCTGGTCCTAAAGGCGTTTTACCCTTTTTCAATATTATCACTATATCTGCTCTGGCCCACGAGCTCGGTATGGAGACTCCACCTTGTGCTTGAACTATCGTAGCCACCAGGTCCGGGCGTACAACCTCATAAAAGGCCTTGTGAAACTCGATAGAGATCTGGCCGGGACCTGCCGCTTTACCCGAAGGAAGGTTGCTTAATGCTGTAGTAATCTCTTCAAGGGTCAGAGGTGCTTCAAGTGCCACCCTATCCTCCTCAGAGAGCAAAGGAGCTGATATATCCTTGAGATACTCTCGAATAACTATTAAGTCCCTTGGCAAATCCTCATTATATAATCCAGCGTAAAACTGTCTAAGATCTTCCCGGATCGCTCCAGAATCCATTACTGTAGCTCCTCTGCCATCTGAGATCTCCCTTACCTCCCCTGCGGCTGCCTTCTGCCTTTGTGTGTATTGCCAGAGTGTGCCCCACCCACTCACTTAATTCGTGACATTGCTCTTTCTTAATTAAAAAATTAGCAGCCGCCTTACTGGCGATGCTTTCATTCGCTTCTGCTTTTGTAGCTACGGTTTTAAGGAGCGCTTGATCAAGAGGGTTCCCTTGAAGGATTGCTACATTCAATTCCTCCTCTGCGTCAGCCACAGCATTAACGAGCTTCTTTAATCTTAACTCTTCCTGTTTATGCTTATATAAGCTAAAGTTCAAGGTTTCCCCACGAATGCCTACCTTAAAGGCATCCCAAGAGACCCCAGAAGAGGTAGTTCCTCTATTATTCTCCCAGAAAGCTAGAATCCAGTCATTCATATGTTTTATATATCTTTCATCCTTTAGCAGTCCTCTCTCAAAAGTCCATGTATTTTCCCGCCTGACTACTTTTGTGAGTTTTAATGTTAGTATCAATGAATTATGGTCTGAGATAATCTGGGGAAGTTTCTCAATCTGGGCTCTTGACACCAGGGAGTTAGAAATGAAAAAATAATCCAGTCTGACACAGACCTTGTGCGGGGCTGAATAGTAAGTACTGCCAGTATCTACAGGGTTTAAACATACCCACACATCAGTTAAAGAATTATGCCGAGCCATGTTCACTATTGCACAACATGTTTTTTTTTTACAACCAAGATAACAATGCCCAGCCTCTGTACCCAGCCCACCAAGCCCATTGATATTGAAATCCCCACACAGGATGACCGACTCAGGCCATAAGGCTAACTCTGAATCCAAGAACTCAAAGATATCCGGGTCTCCTCCATAGATCCATACACCGACCCTATAGTCACAATTTCCCCATTTAGTATGCATTCAAGGAGAACCCATCTACCCCATTGATCCTCAATCTTTCTATTGACTATAACATCATTTTTTTTAGCTAATATGGCAACCCCCCTGGTCTTAGCACCCTGTTTTGTATAGGCAAGCAAAGTAGACCCCAGTTGTTCCCACAAATAGCCACTTGCCCCCTCAATATGCTTCTCCTGTAGACAAACAGGGTCCAATCGTATTGATCTGAGAACAGCCGTAACTCGTTGCCTTTTAAGGTGATCATTAAGTCCACAAATATTAATCCGCACACTCAGAATACATCAAATACCTGTCCCAATTTTTTAACCAGTGTATCATAGAATCTTGGATGTCGTGCTGTGCTGTACTGTATGTGCCCCCCCCTCCTCCAACCTCCTCACCCAACCCCACCTTGACAGATGGACACCTCCCCTGAACTCCCCCAAACCCCCTTACAGGCAAAAAGGTCACTCATGACCTAAGTGTGACCGCTTAGCTCGCAGCGATCGCAGCCTCCCCCTTTCCGATGTTCTGAATAATTATATCCCTAAGTCGTACCCTGTGAGACCGTGTCTAGAAATACCTAATAATGAAAAAGAAAATGAATAAACCCCAAGAGCCCCCGGAGGGAACAGCACCAAAAAGACAAACCCCCTAATACTGCCTACCCCTGAGCCCACTACCTCATCCCACCTTCTGTTCCTTCAGCTCAGCCATATACTGTTGGGCTTTGATCTTGGAAAAAAACATTCTAATTTACCCTTCGGTAATCACCTTAAGCCTTGCAGGATACAGTAAGTAAGCCTCGGACCCAAGACCCTGAAAGGGAGCTATCAATTGCCTTAACCTCCACCTTCTTTCTACGGTGACGTGGCAGAAGTCAGGACGGGCGAAGAATGAGATATCGTTAAATGTGCGCCTAGATTCGGGCTTTGCCTTCTTCATGACTTCTTGTCTAAGAAGATAATTACCCACATAGACCAAGATCGCCCTAGGCCTTTCAACTTGAGACGCCCCATAGATTTTCTTTTGGGTCAAAGGAAACCGGTGAGCTCTCTGTACCTCATTCTCCCAGCTCCAAGAGGCCATCTCGGGAAAGGCACCCTTCAAGAGATTGACAACAAACAACCTGACGTCCTGCCCTTCTACCCCTTCCGCCACCCCAACAGCCTTATGTTATTCCGCCGCTGGCGGTTCTCAAAATCCTCCAGCTTCCACTGAATGTCCTCAGCCACCTTCTCTTGTGCTTGTTTAAAAGTCTGCCATCTGCTAACGTCATCCCCCAATCTTCCTGTTCTTTCCTCCACGTGAGCAACCCTATCTGCCATGTCTTCATACAAGTTGTTCATTTTCCTCAGTGAGCTTTGTATCTTTTTAGTTGCCTGCTTGGCCCTCCGACTCTCTGTCCTAGCTTCACCCTGCATTTGCTTTAGAGTAGTGTAGAGAAGATCCAGTGAGGTGGGCTGAGGAGGACTGTTTGGTGTGTTCTGTGCAGCCTGATTATTGCCACTACCATTATCTTGATACAGCTGTGAAGTAGCTGAATAGTGCCAGACGAGCTTCCTGGCAGTTCCGGTGTTAGAGGGGCTATCGGGTACCTTTGTCTTTAATTTGGTCCTCCTTTTCTGCTGAGGTGCCATTGCCTTCTGTACAGACGAGCTCTCTGCAGAATCCGACTCGCCAGATAGGCTCCCTTCACTTGAGAGGAGTGAGTCCAAGTCAGCATCCATAAGATTAACCCGTACCCTCCTGGCCTGTGATAGCCCTTGAAACTGTACGATATTTGTATAATCAGAGGAACCTGAGGGATTTAGTGGGGGTCTGAACTTCTGCCCACTCACATCATCCTGCGGTAGGGCCGGCTCTCCTCCCGCTGTTGTTCCGGTGGCTTCCACCACATCACCACCGGTTTCAATTAGCGCTGACTCTCCTACCTTACTGGAGTGATCTTCATAGATCGAGCCCGTTACCTCTGCGCTCGGCTTCCCTTAACTAGCGTCTGCCCCAGGGAGTGCCTGCAACACTATGTCCGCGCGTTGCCTAGATACCGGATTTTCAGCGTCCTTGAGGCCCGTTTCACCAGCTCCGGCTTCCATATCCTCCACTGGCTTTGCGGCGAAGGACTCGGCTAAGGTAGGCTGACGTAGTGAGCATTCCTTGGTTTTGTACGGATCCTTCCCCGATTTTACCGCCGGTGCAGCTTTCCGTACAGCATCGGCAAGGTCTTTGCTGCTGGCGGCCACAATGCTGCAGCCACTGCCCTGCTGATAGATTGCTTTCTTATTGAGTGTCTTGTGCACCTTCCCTGTACTGTGCTGCCCTGGGACCGGAGCCGGCGTATCCTTAATCGATTCTTTGGCGGCTCCTGGGTCTTTCTGGTCCTTTAGCTGTTTCGGTCCCCTCGGCGCCATCCTGTGCCCGGTTCTCTGTCGCTGTAACAACCCTGCAATTCGTTCGAGGCTATGCTGGGCAACTCTCACAAATGACGCCACAGGGTACAACAGCCACTGCCACCATACAGGATCTTGTTGCCACACAGCCGAGGGGTAATTCTTTAGAGTAGGGAACATCAACATTCTTTTAACTCGCCATCGTAGGTCAGAAAGGAGGGAGAGAGATCTGCGACTGGACGCTACGGCCTGACAGCGGCCATCTTGCCTGTGGCAAGATGCCATTTTCAATGATTGCACAGTGCGGACAAGCATCCGGCACTGTGCAATCATCGCGAACCGCGCACTACGCAGTTCACGTAGTGCTACGCGTATCTCGCGTAGTGCGAAGTGCACTTTGCGTAGCTACACGTACGCATAGAGCTACTACACAGGGTAGCCCAGGGTTAACGTAGTCCTAAGTGAAATGTAAAAAGGGTTCCGTGATAGTCAAAGCTTGGATTTCACTAACCCTTCTTGCAGAAGTAAGAGCCAGTAAAAGGGCGAGCTTCCAAGTGAGGATAATGAGATCAGCTTTGTGGATCGGCTCAAATGGATGTTTCATTAATTGCACTAGCACGGTGTTGAGTTCTCACTCTGGAGGGGGTGCTCGCACTGGAGAGGAAGCTCGGAAAAGCCCTTTCATGAATTGTTTGACAAGTGAAGGCGAACAGAGAGAAGTTACTTTAGCGCATTTTCTGAATCTGGAAAGAGCAGCAAGATGGACCTTGACCGATGAAAAGGTAAGCCCAGACTTGGCTAGAGAAAGCAAATAAGGGAGAATTTGTTCTGCAGGAGCTTGAACTGGTTGAATATTATTCGCCTTGCACCAACTGCAAAATCGCTTCCATTTTAGGCGATAAGTTTTTTTTTTTTTTTTTTAAACCGTTTATTACAAGTCTCAAGAATATACAAGTATGGGCCTACAACCTTCCGGCCGGCCGCTAGCAATGATAGGAGCATAAGACATACATTTATGAAACACGTGGCGTTGCAGAGGAGCATACTCAGGAGGTAACAACGTCAAAAGCCACAATAGCCGGACCCCACTATACGGTTTCATTTTAAATTAAGAACAACAAGAAAAACCACACCCACAAGGCAACCCACAATCGAAAATAGCAGCACGTGCTCCCCTAGAGGGGGGATCCCAACTATCCACAGGAATCTAAAAAGGGGGAAGAGAACAGAGCGAGGACTGGGGGAACCCAATGCCTGGTACCGGAGAGAGGAGTCGGCTAAGGGGACGGGGCTGGAGAGGTATCAGGCAGCAACGGTGGTGCACAGATACCCCCGCGGTAGGCGTTCCAGGGGCCCCATACTTTCACCCATGTCCCAGGCTTACCCCTCGCTACATACACCACCTTTTCTCGAAACATGCACCAGTCCATGTGTTCTTTCCAGGCCGACACCGTCGGGGGCCTCTGGGATCCCCACAGCTGAGCAATGTCACGCTTGGCTATCATATATCCCAGAGTCACCCACCACGTCTGTGGCACTGAGTAATCAGTTGGTTCCCACACATTCAACAGGCATCTCCTCGCTTCAGGCAGCAGCGCCACATGCGTAACCACTCGCAAGACCTCATGCACACCACGCCAAAATCGCTCCACCTCCGGGCATTCCCACAAGATATGCAGAAAGGTCCCCAAAGCACCACACCCACGCTTACACAACCCATCTTCAGCATAGCCCATACGCAGAAGCTTCGGCCCCGTCATGTAGACCCGGTGGAGTATCTTGAGTTGGACGAAGCGAAGGCGAGCCGGTATGGCCACTTCCTTCGGGGAGGCCACCGCAGAGGTCCAATCCTCGTCGTCCAACTCCAGCCCGTCGGCAACCCAGGCCGCACGAAGGGCGGTTAACAGGCCCGAGCGGTCATTAATCAGCTTTTTGTATATCAAGGAGATCGTGCTGTCCGGGACGTGCCCATCCAGCATTCTGTCCTCCAGGGGGGAATATTCCGGGATGGAGGCAACGTCCGAAAAGACGGAGCCCAGCGCATGACGGACCTGCAAGTACCGAAAGTATTCACTGCCCTGCAACTGAAATTCCGTCTGCAGCATCTCGAACGTTTTAAATCCTCCCCTCGTCCAGAGATCCCCCACTTTACTAATGCCGATTATGTCCCACTTCTCAAAGCCCTTAGAGGTCCACAGGGAGCCCAACCGCTCAGACGCGTATAGTGGTGACGCCCGGGTCAAACGGTCCTTCCACCCCAGAGCTGCATTGGCCGCGTGCCACACTTGCACCATGACACGCGTGGGGCCCGTCAGACGAGCGTCGGGCGCGCTGGAATAAAGCGCCCGATTATAATCGCCACCTGGTAATAGCACCTTGTCCATTTCAAATGCCGGGTTTAAGGTGGGCCCGTATAGGCCATTGTTAATTGCAGCTAGCTGGGAGGCCCAATAGTACCGTTTAATATCAGGGAGGGCAATCCCCCCGTCATACCATGGGAGCGTCAACTTCGCCAGGGCAATACGCGGCCTCCCGTCCCAGAACAGGCGGCGCTGCAGACTCTCCACCTCACGGAAGTAGCGCGCCGGGACTAAGTCCATAGTGTTCTGCAAAGCGTACAGGAAGCGTGGCAACGACATCATCTTGAACAATGCCGCCCGGCCGAGCGGCGAAAGCGGCAGGCGCCGCCAACGCGCGACGTCCTCCTTCAGGCGCTGGAGGGGGGGAAGCAAGTTCTGTTCGTAGCGGGCCTCCGGGTCCAGAGTGATGAAGACACCCAGGTACCTGAACCCCCGCGAGGCGATCTGGATCGGACAGCCCCGCGGGAGGATGGGAGCCTCCCCAGAGAGCACATACACACATGATTTGGCCCAGTTGATGACAAGGCCGGAGTTGCGACCGAATGAATGTAAAACATCAACCAGTACTATCAATGATTTACGTGGGGAGGCTAGGTACAAGAGGATGTCATCAGCGTATAGGGACACGCGGTCCTCATACTCAGGGGTCCAGCGGAGACCGCGGATAGAGGGATGCCACCGCAGCCACTCCGCCAGGGGCTCCAAGGCAAGCGCAAACAGGAGCGGCGACAAGGGGCAGCCCTGTCGCGTGCCCCGGCCCAGCTCGAACGGGGCCGATACTCTGCCGTTCACCACCACCTGCGCCAATGGGCCCGAATACAACAATTTGACCCAACCGATGAACCCTGGGCCAAATCCAAACTTCGCAAGCATCGCCCAAATGTATGGCCACTCAAGCGTATCAAACGCCATGGTGGCGTCTAAGGACGCCAAAATGGCCGGTTCCCGTATGAATGGGACACGTGCGAGCACCCCATGCAAACGCCGCAGGTTAAGGGCCGTGTTGCGATGGGGAATAAAGCCGGACTGGTCCTGATGAACCAGATCGCCCACCACGCCGACCAGCCGATTGGCCAGTACCTTGGTGAGAATTTTGGGCTCCGCATTCAGTAGCGAGATAGGCCGATAGGATGTAACCCGGTCCCGAGGTCTCCCCTCCTTGCGGATCACCACGATTGTAGCCAGACGCTGGTCCAGCGGGAGGGAGCCCAGCGAGTGGGCCGCCAGGAACATTGCGCGGAGGTGGGGCGCCAGTGTATCCGGTCGCAACTTGTACAACTCGATAGGGATACCATTCGGGCCCATGGCCTTGCCAGAAGCGACCGAACGTATGGCGAGGGCAATCTCGTCGGAGGTGGGAGCGGCATCCAGCGACACCCTGTCCTCCTCCGAAAGGGAAGGCAGCGCGATATCCCTAAGCAGAGCACGGGAATCCTCTTCAGAGCAGGAAGAGACCGGGGAATACACCTCGCGGAAATAATCAGCGAAACAGGAGACAATTTCTTCTGGCTCAGTTACACACACACCATCCGTTTTCTCAATCAGCGGGACCACACGATTCGCTCTCTCCTTTTTGTCCAACCACGCTATCAGTTTACCAGCCTTATCACCCACATCATACAGTCGCCCCTGTTGCTCTCTACTGAGGCCCCTGGCCGCCTCCGTGACGAGGGCCCTATAAGCCGCCTGCTTGAGTTGGAGGACATGTAGTGCAGCATCCGTCACCCCACCTTCTAGATTACCCTCCAATTCGGCTATTTCAGCCTCCACCCGGGTCACCTCCTCCCGCTCGCGCCTCCGGGCGTGGGAAATAAGGGATAGGGCCTCTCCTCTGAGAACTGTCTTGAAGGCCTCCCACAGGGAGATAGCCGAAGGCACGGACCCCACATTCTCATCAAAATATCGCTGCAGGGATTTAATCAAGTCAGCGCGAATAGTGGGGTCGCGCAGGTACCAGGAATTGATTGGGACTACCCTACCCTCACCCCTCGGAAAGACATCGAAATGTAACAGGAGCGGGGAGTGATCCGAGATACCCCGTGCCAAATGGCGCACCTCTCCCACCCTCCCGACATAGGCCGCCGGGACAAGGACATAATCAAGCCGTGAGAGACTACCATGGGCCCCCGAGTGAAAAGTGTACTGCAGCTGCGTGGGATGTTTTAAACGCCAGCAGTCCACCAATCCCAGGGTATCCAAGAGGCCGGATAGCCACGCCTGTGCCCGGGGGAGGTCCCTAGGGGGGTGACGATCCACAGTCCCAGAAACCACCGCATTGAAGTCCCCCCCCACCACCAGAAGCCCCCCCGGAAGGCCAAGGAGGAGGCGCCCCAGGTCTGCAAAGGTGGTAGACTGCAGCCCCGGTGGGACGTATACTGACACAAAGACAACCACTTTGCCCTCCATTCTACCCACCAAGACAGTGTAGCGTCCCCTATCATCGTGGAGCACCTCATCAATTTCCAACGGGAGCGAGTTCTTTACCATGATGCCCACCCCCCTGGAGCCTGACGTGAAGCCCGAGTGGGCCACAAGGCGGTAGCCACGCCGATTCATGGCACAGAAGGAATTGCCGATAAGGTGTGTCTCCTGCAGAAAGACTACATCGGGCGAGAGTCGCTTCAAAAACTGCAGGACTACACCTCGTTTGATCCTGTCCCCCAGTCCATTAACGTTCCAAGACAACAAAGTTAATTCCCTACCCCCCATCATACACAGAAGCCATCATTCGTCCCCCTGAGAGCACCTTAGAACCAACACAAAAATAAGTTTGCCTTGTGATAAAAATGAACAACACCCCATCCCTGCCCACCCACCCCAACAAAACTCCCCCCTCCCTGCACCCCTGCATGAGCCCAAACAGCCCCCCAACGTGCAGTGTGCCTGTCGCCCCATAGATAGTTAAACTAACTAGACCCCCAGAGGAGGAGGGAGAACCCCCAAGAGACCCCACACAACCTCCATAGGAAGGGAACTTACACGAACAGACGCATGGTCAAAAGTGGCATCAAGTTCGTCCCGAGCGAGGCCTAATATTAGTCCCTCAGTTCTGATCCGGCGAGTCCTCTCCCCCCACCGCTCCCCCCCGCCCCCCCGATCCCGATCCCCAGACAGAGTATCCAGCCAGTCCCCGGCCGCTTCGGGACGATCAAAAAAGTGCGTGCGACCATCCACCTCCACTCGCAGCTTAGCTGGGAAAAGCATGGCGTATTTGAGGTTTAGATCCCGAAGTCGGCGCTTGACACCGAGGAAGCTCAGTCTCTGCTTCTGGACCGCTGGGGTGAAATCAGGATAAAAATTAACGTCCATATTTTCAAGTCTAACCGGTCCCTGTAGTCTGGAGGATTGCAGGATAGCGTCTCTGTCCCGAAAATTGAAAATCCGGGCAATGAGAGGTCTCGGAGGGGCGCCGACCTTAGGCCTTCCCCCGGGAACCCTGTGGGCCCTCTCCACCACGAAAAATTTACTCAGCCCCCGTGGCTGGAGATGGGTAACAATCAGGTCTTCCACGAAGAGGTCCGCCGCCGCCTCCTCACGTCCCTCAGGCACCCCGATGATGCGGATGTTGTTCCTCCGGGCCCGACTCTCGGAGTCCTCCAGGCGGCGATCCATCAGCGCACTCGCCTGACTAAGCCGGCGCACCTCCGTTTGCAGGGCCGCCACATCTGTCGTAAGGCCCGATGCGGTGTGGGCCAAAGAATCGACTCGGTCGTTGGTTTTGGAAAGATCGGCCCTTACCAGGCCAACATCCACGAGGACCGAGTCGATCTTCTGCGCCAGTGTATCGAAGCGCTGGCCCACCGAGGCCTTCATCTCGGCGATGGCGCCCATAACATCCCGCAGAGTCAGATCCGTGGGCAGATCAGGGGCATCAGTAGGGCCCTCAGGGGACCTGCGTGGCACCTCGGGAGATCCCTTCTGGAGGGTATAGCGGTCCATGCTGTTAGACTGATGGGCTGCGCCACGCCGGGTCGATTTTATCTTTGCCCGGTCACCTTCTTGTTTCGTGGCCATGGTCCCAGTCTCCTGGTCGCACCAGCCACGTCGTGAAGAGCAGCAAACCGGTTCACGGGCTCCGGGGGGGGGGCCACCTCCGATCCGCGGGGTGGATCACAGCCGGTGGGCAGGCAGGATCTCCCAGCGAGGCCACACCAACACACAAGGCCCCGCGACCCAACCTCGCAGAGACAGCAAGGGGGGTGCGAAAGCGAAAGTGAAAGTGCGGGGTACGCGAGTCGCCAAGCCCTGTCCGCCGCTGTTGTTCACTTTGTCTCCGGATCCCCCCACAGCTCAAGTCCGGGGTTCGGCGAAGAGAAGGCCGCAAACCTCGATCGGTGCTCACGCCGGTGTCCGAGGTCCGATTTGGAAGCGGAAAACGGGTGCCACCTCAGCTCAGGCTCACCAACACAGTCCCCTCATCTGGGACAGGATAATTTCAGGATAGTTGTAGGAGGTCGCGGAGGTCCTCGGGAGCCTCGCACCTACGCGGCCATCTTGGTTGCACGATAGGCTCCTTAGGCGATAAGTTTTGATTGTGCTCTTGGCACGAGATTTGGCCAAAAGTTCACAACAGTCTTGTGAAATGTTGAGGTCCTTGAACTCTAAGAAATCAGGAGCCATGCGTGCAAGTGCATGGACTGTGGATCCGGATGAACCACTTGGCCTCTGTCCCTCGACAACATCGTAGGCGTCGGAATAAAGCAAATGGGCTTGTCTTGAGACAATAGCAGAAAATCCTGGAACCAATACTGCCTTGGCCAACGGGGTGCAATTAGAATTAGATGGCAACCCTCCAGATTCATCTTGCGGAACACTTTCGGGCTCAATGGTATTGGGGGAAAAGCTTATGCACAAATCACTGACCATCGCATTGACAGGGCATTCCCCCTTGAGCCCTGTTGAGGGAACCTGCTGGCATAGTATTGGCTTTTCTTGTTCTCCCTCGTTGCGAATAGATCCAGTGCTGGTTTGCCCCAAGCCTGGAAAACTCTGTTCGCCTGCTCCTGCTCCAGCTCCCACTCATGACAGTCCAATTGAGACCTGCTCTGCATGTCCACCAGAGTATTGTGGAGACCCCTGACGTGCTCGGCTATCAGGGTTATTTAGTGGAATGTGACCCACTCCCATAATTCCTGAGCCTCCTGCGAGAGCGTAGCTGATTTTGCTCCTCCTTGCTTGTTGATGTAATACATGCTGGTCGTATTGTCGGTACGGACCAGCACTGAGGAACCCACAATCCTTGGGAGGAATGCTTGCAGAGACAGAAAGATGGCACAGAGCTCCATTCTGTTGATATGCTGTTGTTTGTGTACTTGAGACCATTTTCCTTGAATCTGCTAATCTTGCAGATGACCTCCCCATCACTCCATGGAGGCATCGGTCATTAAAACAAAGTCTGGAATGGTTGGTAGGAATGTGAGACCTTGGGCTAGATTCGCTGTTTGGGACCACCAATGCAGAGAATCTATCATGCGCTGCGTGACCCTGATGGAATCGTCAAACGAACCCACGGCTTGTTGCCATTGAAGGTGTAGTTCCTCCTGAAGAGGTCTCATTTTGAGCCGTGCCAAGGGTATGAGATTTATTGCAAAAAGAGCACATCCCCAGGAGTGAAACTGACCTTTTTCTTGAAATTATAGTTGCTAATTTTTGGAGACGTATTTGGCGGTCGTGTGACAAGAATGCTTTGCACTGGACCATGTCTAGCATTGCTCCGAGAAAAGGAATGACTTGGAGTGGACGCAACTGCAATTTGCTTTCGTTGAGAGTCAGCCCCAGAGAAGCGAAGAGATGGAGACATGCTGTTGTGGCAACCTTGGCTTCATGTTCCGAAGGACCTTTGAGCAGCCAATCGTCGAGATAAGGGAATAATTGGATTCCTCGAGATCTCAATGTTGCTGCCACTGGTGCCAAGCACTTTGTGAAGATTCTTGGTGCCGATTTCAGCCCAAACGGGAGCACTTTGAACTGATAGTGGGCGCCAGCCACTGTGACGCAAAGATATTTGCGATGTTTGGGGTGGATAGGAATGTGGAAATAAGCGTCTTCCATATCCAGAGAAGCCATAAAATCTCCTTTGTTTAAACAGCTTAAAATCTCGGAAAGCTTTACCATCCAGAAACTTTGCTTTTTGAGGAATTTGTTGAGCTTGCGGAGGTCTAGAATCGGTCGCCATTCTCCTGACTTCTTTTTGATCAGGAAGACACGAGAATAGTCACCTGTTCCTTTTTGAGATGATGGAACCTTCTCTATTGCATTCTTTAGGAGCATCGTTAAGGCTTCTTTGAATAATAAGTGAAGACGAGGGGGACCCCTGGGTGGAGTAGTAGGTGGCTGTTTGATAAATTCCAGGGTGTGGCCGTTGGTTACTAGGTCCAGAACCCATCGGTCTGAAGTAATTTCCTTCCACTTGTGAACAAAAACTGAAATCTTCGCGCCCACGGGTATGGAGGGTAATATGGTTGGCACCCTGTGGAGATCACTGTTTCCTGTTAGTGTCTCGACTTTGATTTTGTGATCGCTTTCGACCACCCTGATTGGAGAAACTAGCCATAGAGGATTGGCGGTATGATGACTGATTGTAAGGCTGTCTATACTGAGATTGATACTGCCTGTTCTGTTGGTTTTGGTATCCTCCTCTTGATGTAAAACCACGTCCTCTTGCACCTCTGAAAGATCCACGCCTGTATTGAAGGGCGCCTAACGATCTAGCGGTATCCTTGTCAGTTTTGATAGCTAGGAGGGCCTCATCAATGTGTTTACCAAACAAAGACTCCGTCATAGGCCATGTCTGAAATCTTTGTTTGTACCTCAGGCCGGAAAGTAGTGACTTTAAGCTATCCCTGGTGTCTAAGCACTGTAGCCCCAGCGAGTTGATGAAAGTTGGTGTTCACAATGTCCAGTGTGCAATATATAGTTTCAGATGCGGCATATTCTCCTTCCAACAGACTTTTCCTGGCTTCCTGTCTACAGTCTTCAGGAATGAGGTCAATGAGACCCACCTTATCTGACCACATTTGACGGTCTTGATCTTAACCCCCTTATTCCAGATATAGTCTATGATTGGTACAACTCACGTGATTTTCCTGGACTCTTCCTTGAAATCATGTAAAAAACACTCTGTCTGTTCGACAGTAACAGGCAGTTAGAATCTAGCTGCCACCCGCTGCATCAAATTATGAAAGCCCCCGATGTCCTCAGGGGGCGAAACAGAAGGTAGAGGAAGAGCTGGAGAAGGCATCATTATTATTTACTCGTCCCAAGGATCCGCAATATGAGTATTTTCAGGTAATTCTCCCTCTTCAACCTCATCTTCAATAGAGGTAGAGTCATGCTGCACCTGTTCAGAAGGACCTTATGGCACTACTTTTGTAATTTACTGTGGGACTCCCGCCTCGGCGACGGGGAATTATTCAGGCATGTGAATCTATGAAAGATAACCATGCATGTTCCATATTGTAGTGTTTAATCCTTATGAGCTCCTGTAGTCTTTTTTTTGAAAGACAAATAGTGCTTCCAATATACATCCTGGAGTAATTACAGATTAGGGCATACATCCCAAAGGTGGTATTGAAGTTTATGCAGTCTTCGATTTTGTTACTACCTCTGCCATTATATCGGATGGAAGTGGACATGTCCAGGCAAAGCAGCACATTTTGCATCTCCTGCATTAAAATAATTCATGCAGTAGAGAGAAAAGACAGGACTGTTTTTTTTTTTTTAGGTGTTGGATTAAGAAAACTATGGCAAATGGAGTCATGTATAGTTCTGTCCCTCCTGTGTTCAAGGCACAGTCTCTTGGGTATTAAGTTGCATAGGGTAGAGTCCAATGTGAGAAGATGCTGACTTATCATGGCATCGCGCACGACCATAGTACACATTTCAATCTTCAACAATCTTGGACTTGCCTGCATTACCGGTCAGTATTTTTGGTTGCACCTCATATTATTCTGCTTTGCAATGGTATCATGGATCTGGTATCACTAGTTCTTCTTGCAGTCACTTTCTCCTACTTACCAATTCTTCTTTTTTACTTACTAGCTTTCTACACATTCTTATACCAGACATACGCCTTCCCTACTAGCAACCCTGGAGCTACTCATGTCTGGTCGCTAAATTAAAATGTACAAATTATTTGATCTGTAAGTAACCATCAGCACACATGTAGAGTTATATGACCTTCTTCTTGCACATGGCTGGACCATTGGAAAACATACTTAAATCTCTGCATGCTCTCTTTATCTGGTGTAACAGGTTGTGCATGTACCACAGTCAAATTTGGGATTCGCTAAGATTAGGTACTTGCTCACAAGTAGTTGTTCACTTGTCTTGGTTGTTGCGCTATGTGAGTTTCTTTTCACTTACAGCATGTTTTTGGACACACATTTAAGGACTCCTGACATGTCTTCTGACCACATTGCATGTAATTGGGCATTGACGTGTCTCTGAAGTTAGTTGTTCTTCCACAGTTTATCTGCCCATTACAGCTATTTTAGGGGACTTCTCCTGCAACTCTGCCTATGCAATGATGTGATTGAGAATGTGCATATGTTGTGAGTGGTTGAGTTGTGGTGTTGGAGGTTGAGTTGGTGTAGATGGTCCAGGTGTAGGTGGTACGGGCAGAGGTGAAAGAGGTATGAGATTGGCAGGTGTTGTGTCTCTCTTAAATTGAGGTGCCTCTGTAAAATCTCCTGCATGTGTTGGTCGTGAAGATTGACATTGGCACTTTTGGCTGTTGCTTCAATAATCTTTAGGGCCAAGACATGGTGCCTTGCACTCTCGTCCCTATAAAGTCAAATACGTTCCTGGTGCATCTTTGTCATGCCTTGGTAACATTTTAGAATGTCATCCAAGGTACAGGTCTGCCTATCAATTGTATAAGGGAGTCCTTTAAGGCAGGCAGCTATCTCACGAAGTGCAACCTCCATGGCTGAATATCCTCACACACATTAAACTGTTGTTAATATAACGTATCCTCCCAGTGGCCAGCCTTAGCCCATGCCAACTGCCCAGCCCCCACATGAATGTCCAAATGATGTGGCCAGCAGGTTGTCCAGCATGTTGGGTGGGTAGCTTCCGGGAGGTTGTGGAGGGGAAGAACTGGGAATACCTGCTGCTCACTAGAATGCCCTCTCCCTCAGATGATTGAGATAAGACTGTAGATGCACCTTCATGAAAGGAGTGTGTAGGAGATGGTTTAGAGGTACCTGTGAGTGGCGTGCAGTCTGGAGGTGACTGCTGTGAAAGCTGTACTACCATCCGTGCCGTGCTATGAAGTGGCCTTTCTGGAGATGTTCTTTGTGGGAGCAACAATGGTCTCCTCTTCGTCCAGGTCCTGCTCCATCTCGACCAGCTTCTGCTCCAGCTTTTCCTCATCTTCCTCCTCCTTCTCTTCTTCTTGAGCAGTGCTAGCCACTAATAGTGTAGCATTTGAGGGGAATTGGATTCTGTCCTCGGACTGCCGGCCATCCTCCACTTGCAGATGGTTTAGCATCCTCTTCCGGTGCAATGTTCTGAGTACCTAGCAGAAGAAGATTTCAACAGATGAAGTGCATCAAATCAAGTTTTGTGTCTAGATTTCAACACAGTACTTGGTGCCATATATGCATAAGACAACATATGTAATTATGGGTTAATGCATGGAAGAAATGATTAAATCATAACAATGTGAACTCCCCAGCTCAAGCCATAGAGATGATATTATTGGAAATACAGCATGAGGGCAACTTCTGAACCTGGGTCCTTGTAGTTTGTGTTTCAAAAGTATCTCCAGATCCAGAAGCCAAAATATTGTATATCTATAAAATTATGACCACAAATGCACATATTAGAGAGGTGAATATACAGCACCAAGAAATATATATTTTAACATTTGATAAACTACAGAGAAAAGACTTAGTTGCAGGACTAATGATGCCATACAATAAAGTTAAGATCATAGTTTCTCAGACTTACCTGACAGATGGATGGCAGAGGGCCTAATAGCAGCTGCCGAAATGCTTCCCAGTATCATTGTGGTAGATGATCCTAAGGTGAATACCAGGGGCTGTTGCACGACAGAAGCTTATAAGAGAGAGAGAGAGACATATTAGAGTAAGTCACTGAAACTCATAAAAGGAGAAGCTAGGTATATGGTTTCAATACTCACTTTTAGATTCACAGAGTTTGTTATCCTGCAAGTTAAACAAAGGTCCAACAGGCATCTTACATTAATACCCCTACATTTCCAAATTAAAGGCCAATTTTAAGGCTACATGTAATGTTTGATAAAATAGAATGACAAAAGCAAAAGGAACAAATGATGGACAGAATGCTGAACAATGCAAACATTTACCCCCAGTCACAAGGATCTGGGTCCCGGCGTCTTATGTGGAAAAAGCTTTGTCAATATTGGCATCCCTATCACTCCACACTGAGGAAATTACAGTGGCTCCTTTATGTTTTCTCGACTGTCTTAATATAGTGGTAGAGAAACTCCCAGGCCAGGGTGCTGAGGGAATGACAAAATGGGCATTTGCAGCGCAAAGCATGCCCTCCAGACCTTGCCCCTTTAACTCCTTTGCCTCCAGCATACACTCAGAATCAGTGCACTCATTTGACCACCTTGCAAGACCAGGATTAACGTTCAATAATAATGTAGGTGGCTCAGGAACTAAATAACTTAATTATAAATATCTCTGAGGATGCAAGACGGGAAAATTGTATTCAGGGTGGTCCAATATTGTGTAATAGGAAGTCTGTTGTGGAGGATGACAGCATTAATATACTGTGACCTTATTGAAATAAGGGATCAGGAGATGTACAGAATATGACTCAAAGACTTCAATATTAATGCTTGTATGTTGATGCCAAGAAGATTTGGGGTATGATTAATAACGAAGGAGAGGGATTGAATCACTTTTTGCATAGCGGCTATGGGGATGCTGTGAATGGGCTTTTTCTGTAGGAAAATTCCATTTTTATAAATGATGTTCATCCCCTACCACTTACTGCACCACCAACTTTTTTGGGGAAAGGACATAGCAGTACTATTTATCATATCTTAATCTCTGAGAACCTTAGCCCCTTTGTTGATAATTTTCAAAGTCTTTTATCAGGTGTGAGTGATCATAATCGTTTATCTGTGAATTTCAACCAATTAAATATAGGGGCTAAACCAGAATTGCTCTTTCGGGAGATAACCGTGGGGAGACAAAATGGAATCACCTTAAAGTGGGAAGGTGTGGATGCTGAGAGTCTGCTTACTGATTCAGGACCCACGGTAATTCAGTGGCCACTTGTCTGGATGATACAGTGGATGGGGTGGCTGTTCTGACAACATTTGGAGGGTTAGCAAATTATATTCAAAATGGTTCTGATAAGACAACCAGGCAAATCTCAACTAAAAAGTAAAGGATGGTTAGATGCACCCTGTAGTAAGGCCTGTAAACATTTTAAAATGGCATTAGGGAGCATTACAAGGGATAGAGCACTGGTTAAAAATGTAGATGGGGATATAAACTCATTCTAGCTAGAAGGAACAATACAATTAAGGCAAAAGCCTGGGAAGCTCTTCAAGAAACATGTGCTCACTCGAATAGGACATGTTACAACGCAAACTTTTACAAAGCGGTTTTTACATCGCAACATTCATTACAACACATGATTTTACAACGCCTGCCATCACAACGCGTTTTTAGAAACTACACTTACAACACATTCCATTACAAAACATACCATTACAATGCATACCATTACAACGCATAATACTTTTAGACCAACAGTAGTATAAGTGTTGGATAGTGTAGTGGTAAAAATTACTATTCCCACGTCAGTGAGTGCAACAGTAGGGTAAGTGTTGGATAGTGTAGGGGTAAAAATTACTATTCCCACTCCAGTGAGTACAGCAGTAGGGCAAGTGTTGGATAGTGTAGGGGTAAAAATTACTATTTCTCATTACTTACCTTATAATGCGTTGTAATGGCACGCGTTGTAATGGCATGCGTTGTAGTGGCATGCATTGTAATGGTTGCGGTGTAATGGCATGTGATGTAAAGGATGTTGTGATGTAATGAATGCGTTGTAAAGGTAGTGCGTTGTAATGACTGCATTGTAATGGTTGTTTCCCGCTCACTCAGATAGCATTGCTTCCTGGAAAAAGATTAATGCCCAATACTTCAGTGATGTGGCTTGCTCTGCTGTGGACACCGTAATCACAGTGTACAAATGGGTTCGGCATTTTTACTCTACAGGAGAAGAGGAGAAGGGGGTGGAGGGTACTGATCCTATACAGAAGATAGAGGGATTCCCAGCTATTCCCATTCAGTTTAGTCTAAGTAAAGTGACAGGAGCAATAAGGGCCAGTAGGAAAAGGAAAGTCCCAGGCCTGGATGGAGTTTTTTAGATGTTTTTATAGAACATGTAGAGTTCTGGGCTCCACTGCTGACAAATGTCCTTAGAGTAGTTACAATGTGAGGATCACTACCTACATGGTCACAGTCCATAATCGTACCAATCTTTAAAAAGGGGAATAAATCTCACACAAGTTGTTGAAGACATTTCTCTGTTAGATTCGACCCTCAAAGTCGTAGGAAGGATTGTTCTGGCTAGGTCCAAAGAATAAGTAGAGGACATCACTTGTGATGTACTGTATGGCTTCCGTAAGGAACTCTGTACTGTGGAGCAGTGTCTGAATTAACACTTTCTAGTGAACAAATATACTCTAGTTAAAAAAGGAGTCTTTTTAAATGGCCTTTATGGACCGGTCATCCACTTTTGGTTGTGTAAACAGGTCAATTCTGTGGTGACTTCGGTCAAATATGGTGTTGGAGAAACCTCTCATTGATTTCCTACAACAATTGTATGGTGACACTAAGGTCAGAGTACGCTACAGCAAACAATGAGCAAGGCACAGAATTGTTTGAGGTTAGTGGAGGAGTAAAGCAAGGTTGCATTTTAGGGTTGTTGTTGTTTACACTACGCGTTAATAATATAGAAAGCTTTTTAGTGGAAAGAGCATGGGATATGCCACATGTAGGAACGTGTCCACTTCCCATACTGCTTTATGCAGATTATGCTGTTTTGATGGTACACACTTGCAATGCCCTACAGTGTTCAACAGACTCTTTTACTTATTTTATGGATAATTTGGGTTTGAAAGTGAATAGTGGGAATTAGTTTACCAAAGTTCACTGGAGCAGGAAGGGAAAAGGCTGGTACATATTTTATGAATGGTAAAAAGATGTTAGCCACAAATATGTTTTTGTAGCTTGGCTTTTTATTTAGTTCACAAAGCACTTGGAAAACCCTGCTGGGAACATAAAGTTGTATTTTTATAAAGCTATTTCATTGGTCTTTAGATGTGATGAAAGACTGGGCACTAAGCCATTAAAAGAAATGGTTATTATTAATAAAATCAAGTGTGTGACTGGGGCAATCTATGGGGCAGGCAGTTGGGGCTATTCTAATGTGGATGTGATTCAGCAAGCAGAAAATAGGTGCCTGAAAAGGATGCTTGCATCCCCTCCAGTTGTTCCAATTATATTTATCAGGCTGAACTAGGTGTCCCATTCATTGAAGATAAAATCCACACAGCCCCGCTCCTATTGTGGAGAGTGGTGTGGACAAAAGAGGCTGCCTCATTGAACAGGTAGACAATAGGTGGCTGTTTGGCTTTGGAGTGTGCACTGCAAATCCCCTGGCTGATTTACATTAAGAAATGATGTGAGAGTATTGAAATACCTACCTTTTTTGAGGACTCAGCATTCATGAGGAGAACAACTAAAAGGGATCTCTCTTCCATGGTTACTAAGGTGAGAATAGAAAAGAGGAATGACAGGAAACTCAGTAAAGTGTCTGTGGCAGCATATGGTAACCTTAATATAGCCCCTGGATATCAGCCTTATCTCATTATGATCCATAATGTGCAACATAGGTTTTTATTGACTAGATTTTAGTTGAACACTATACATTTTCTATATGTGTATAATGACGAGAATTCTTCTAGTAGACACCTCTCATCTTGCCCATGTGATACATTTTCGGAGCACTCCACACTTCATGTAACCTTTTTTTGTGGTTTTTATGTAGCCCCAAGAAAAGATATATTATATTGTTGATAAAACTACTACATTGTGTACAATGTAGGCTGGCTTTGATGTACCTTCAACAGTTTAATACCTGTTACATTTGTTTTCTATAGTTAATTTTTTGAAAATTAGAAAGATGGGTATTGCACTTTGGAAAGGGGATTCATCGATTTTATATAAATGTTTTTAATAATTATAATGGTATTCTTAGTATATAACATGTTCTTTGTCGTGTGGCATATATACATTTCAGTATTCATAAGGTGGTAGATATTTTTATTTTATATATTTTTTTTATATTGTGCAAAAGAGAAATTGTATACAGATGTCATGTTTATTGACTATTATTATAATGTTGATTTTAATGTTTTATGAAATATGATATGATGATGTTTATCTATTAAGGTTTAGGGATCGATCACAAGTTTGACAGTGTGGGAGCGGGTCGCCATGCCACCACCCTGCTCCCACACCACCAAACAGGGCGTCTGGCTGCCTGCCAGATTACGAGTTCCCTGGTGGACCTTCAGCATTCCCACAGCGGTCCCTTTCAAATAGGCACCGCAATGGGAATGTCAAAGCCCGTTCCTGCAGGCCATGGACTCTGAAGTCCAGGCCAAGTAGGAAACGGGGGGAATGAACACAGCCCTGCATGCTTCCCATAGACCTGAGGAAGGGTCCCTTTGTTTCCCTACTGCCACCCTTTCCAATTCGGGCTCACCGCCGTGGTTAGGGTTGCAGTAAAGAAACTGGTAATATGCTTGGCAGTGCCACAGCAGCACTGCCAAGCATAATGCGGCCTCAAGACAGCCGTGCCAGCGCTAGGGATCCCAAATCCCTGTCAGCGATGGCGGTCTTCTCACGGTCTGACCGCTGTACTTATAATACGGCGCTCGGACCACTGGTGCGGTGGTCCCTGACCACCGCCGTACCTCACCGCGAGTTTGCCTATTGACCTCCAAACTCGTAATTAGGCCCTAAGTTAGCCGAATAAAGTATTATATGAATTGATGGAAATGGAAAAGCATAAAAAATAATGAAATGATGATAGTAAACCTCTGAAAGTATAATTGTATAATTTGAGCACCATGGAGAAACAGGTATTGGAAAAAGTAATCAATATCTGTCCCACAATGCATTTAATTATGCACAAAAAGGATTGATCTCTATAAGAACACCAGAAAACTTATAGTAGCTAAATACAATGAAGAGAATACTGCCCAAGGCCACCAAAAAGAAAAAAACACAGTAATTTAATAATAGAATATTTGGACATTTTGCACACGTTAGATGAGTTAGCAAATGTTAAGGAATGAGAAGAACAACTTTGCCCCGATGGAAGGGTAGGAGTAACTTTAGAATTAATGAATAATGTGTATTTAGTTGACTTGAATAGGCTGTAAATGATGTAACTGAGCTGTATTTAACATAACAAACCTAACATGATTAGGCACTTACATTTTGTTGTAAATTCCACATTTTAAAATGAATAGATTTCTTGCTTCTCTCTCTGTGCAGCTCTAGTTAAAAATGTGTCCTTCAGCATTGTTTAAAATACATTTAATCAAGCAGTTTTACAGTCTTATTTGGTTGCATCTTTAAAGTACATTCTTCTTCTTGTTTTTAATTTTCCAGGAGGAAAAAGCAGAGCTCAATTTTATCTTTACAAGGCCTCTTCCTCTGGCCAGTGTTGTGTATGTAATTTCAAATGTGATTTTGTCAGAGTAAATGTAATTTTCCATTACATGGGTTTTCAGTTTTACCATTGGATATTGGTGTGGACATTGGGTTGTATCATGTAGGAATCCCTCCTTAACTTTAAAATGAGCAGACTTCAAGCCTGTCTTCTTGCGAATATGTTGAGATGCCTTGTGCTAGACCGTGTCTGGATTTGGTTTGAATACTAGAAAATAGACTTAAAGACCTAAACTAATTCCCATTTAATTGCATTATTTGCATTTTAGAAGAACTGTGTTTGCCTTCTGTAATGATTCTAAAATTGAAATAAACTCTTCAAGGTTTTGACTTTGAACTGTGTCTGATGTAAGTGATTTGATCTGGTTAATTTCTATTCCCAAAGTCATCATCCTTTGGGACCTTCGCAAGGTCCCAGATCCTAAAAATGAGCGCTTATTAAAAATTATTTAGTGTCAACAGTTTTTTGTGAGAAACATAGCACCAAAGGTTTTAGTGGAGAATGCAGAGTTGGGGGGATAGGGTGAGAGATTAAACATAGAGATAAAATATTTCTTGAGATTGATTTACATTCTTATTTTCATTGCCCTGTACCCAATTGGATCAGCACCGATATTGGCGTTCCTGAGACAGTTTTGGGTTGCAGAGCATGAATATCCATGTGTGAAATGTGTTGTACTCCTCTGCGTCACAATGTAATGTTAATCGGTGTGGCATTGCGGTACTTGTAGAGTCAGGTGTGTATAGTCGTATTAAGGTGCTACGAAATATTGTGTGCAGGTGATTTAGAATGATTTGTGTTTATTTATGGCCAGTTGGGTCTGGCTATTATGATTTGATGATTTTATCTTGCTTTTGAGGTATATTGCTGATGTTCATTGGCGCACATGCATCGAAGTTTCAAAGTTGATTTTCATTGTGTTTCATTGTTCATGCCGTGGAACGTTGGTGCATTATAATATTTTGAATTTTATTGTGATTTTATATGATTTGTGAAACTTGTTATGCTCTACGTTTATGTGGTAAAGGTAAAGAGATAAGAAGAAATCAAAGATCTCAAGATATTATTGATAATGTGGTAATTGTCTGCTAAGGAGAAGAGTGAATTGTGAGGCACCACTGCACACTATATTTTTGGGGTCTTTTCTGGTCTAGTTGAGAATGCAAACTAACTTAAATTAGTATTTGTTTATCCTCTTGTGCACAGAGACAGACAAGCAGATCAAAAGGGAGTCATCGCTGGTTGAGAACCTGCCTTGGAGTAAATGATAGTTTCATAAAAAGGTACTGATACCTTTCTTTATTTTTTGTAAATATTTGTATTGATTTTGCTTGTAACAAATGCCTGTGTACATTGAGATACAGCATTATTAGTAGGCAAAGTCAAATCAAAAAATGTAGCACATCAGTGCTGAGGGCCACGATCAAGAACCCAAACATAAGAAAAAGGTACATGCACATACAACATTATGTAAAAGTGGCCCCTTGTGTGCCTGTGAGAGCAAAGTGAAGCCGGGCAATACATCAACCTATTTAAAAGAAACAGGCCTAACAGTACCTCCCCCTGGCACCACCCATCCTCCCTGCCCAACATGAGTACATAGTGTAGCATTTGTTAGGGTCATCCCCCATCCGGGTCTTCCTGTTTAGTCATCCAGATGTCACTCAGTCAGAGCTAGAAGGTCCTTCAATTTAGGCTTGTGTGCCATCCTGTATTGAGAGCTCCACTGAGGCCCAACAAACCACATCTGTCTGCCATGTGGTGGGTGAGGGGTCAGTCATGCCTTTCAAGACATAGCAATACAACACTTTGCAAGTACATGTGCCAGAACTTGGAAGCTCATCAGTTGTTTTTTGGGTTTTTTTTTTGTTACTACTCCTGCGTTGAGGATGCAGCAAGCGGGGTCAAAGGGCAGAATGGAATTTGTGATAGCAGAAATACAAAATATCAGCAATTGCCAGTAATCCGAGATTACTGGGCACAACCACAGCATATGAATAAAGTCTGCCTCAATCTGTTGGCATCTGGGACATCGCGTACTTGTGGCTGGGTAAATTTTACCTACTCTCTCTGGGAAGATGTATTCATGATGTAGGTACTTAAATTCAGTAAAACAGAACCAGATGTTCCTCATATTCGACTTGATGGACCACAGATATCTCTGCCAGGTAGATTCTGTTAGAATTATGGAGAGTTTGTCTTCCCACCAACTCAAAGGTCAGGAAGCAGGGATCATAAGGGTTCCAACTCCAACTCAAAGCTCCATAGATGACAGATATTGCCTTTCTCGAGCCTGTTAATGTCAGCATCAGTTTCAGTGGACCAGCCACCTGTAACAGACCCCTCTCGGGGTTCCACATTTTTCTAGCCATCTAACAAAGGGACGAATATAACAGGAATCGATCTGGACCTAGTTTGCACCCTTCCATCATGTTCTCAAATGTGCTTAGCCTACCTTCTACCACCACATCTCCCCACTTTGTGTATCCCTCTCCAGTCCAAGCATCAACTGAGTGAAGCATCGTCAGAGTCAGACATGGCAGTGGCTCCCATAATGGCAAACTGGATCCATATGGGACTCCCCTTTGTCCGCAATGTATGTTATTTCAGCCAGCATCATACTGCCATCCTTCCACTAGAACAATAAAGAATTGTGCGATAGAAAGGACACGTCATGGGCCACCCCAGCAGAGAGAGATCTCCAAGATTAAGGCCAGGCATATCTCTTTTAGGATTCAATGTATCATGTAGCTAGGGTAGCGGCCACTGAAGTTGAACTGCACCATAGTAAAGGTCATGATTGGGGGCAGTTAAGCCTCCCACCTCCAATGCTGGAGACATTGTCTCGATTGTTACCCGATGCCGCTTAGCAACCCAGATCAGGGAGGTGAGCAGTGGCCACAGTTCCCCCAAAACTTGTTTCTTCAGTATCACCAGAAGTGCTGCAAAAATATAATGGAGTTGGGGAAGTATTAACATCTTTTCTATGGACCTCCTCCCATGGGAGACAGTGGCAACTGCGTCTAAAAGGGCAGAGATTGACAAACTGAGGTGAGCGCCTTATCAAGGTTACCATCTATCAGATCTTGTTCCATATGGTTAATATGGACCCCTAGATATTTAATTATGTTGTAAGCCCATGGTAGGGGCGAGTTTACCCACAGAGTACGTAGTGGAGAAGGCGTCTGCAGCAGTGAGAAAACGCACGATTTACCTCAATTGGTCCATTTTGAAGAGGCAGGACACATAAATGTATATAAGATGGTTTATTAAGATAACAGGAACAGACCCCTGAAACACCAGCCACTCTCCACTTCAACTGCTCTCCCTCTCTCTCTACATTCCACAGCAGCATCAGAGCAGGCAGGTTGCTAGGGAGCAGCAAGTATTCCAAAGCATTATATAAAATATACATGAATTCATTTTAATAAGTGGGAAGAATATAACACATCTCCCCTCTTAAGAAATGTTCTAACAAAACAAATTTAACATTATGTACATAATGAACATATGTAATCTGCATTTTTTAGGCATTACACGATGCATCCAGAACTAGTTGTGACTCTAGGAGTAGATGCATCACTTGGACAAGGAACAGCTTTGCATGCGTCAGCATCTTGTTGGGCATTAGAAGACACAGCAACCGCGGTGTCAGAACATGGCAACACTTTTCTGGTATTCCACCATTTACCATCTGATAGCTTCACACTGTTACCCTTTACAAGAACCACTTTCTTGGGGGAGGACCATTTCAAACAACCTTTTCTAGCTTTATTCCCCATAAACACTCTTACAAACATTCCCTGTGTGAACAAACGTTTGGATTTTACGATTTTCTTATGATGTCTATGACAGTAAGCTTTTTGGTAATTGTCCACTCTGTGTCGTACTCTACTTACATCAACATCATGTTTCCCAGCTCTGTTCATCCAAGCTGGTACAGCTACTGAACATGGTACTCTGCCCTTGAGTAAAGAGACGAATGTCTCTTTTGTCTCCGAATGAGGAGTGGTGCGATATTACCATAACATATCCTTGACCTGTTGCTTCCAGGACTCTCCACTCACACACGCTAGTTGGACACACTCAACCAAAACTCTGTTAAAGCATTCTACGAGGCCATTTCCCCTTGGATGTTAAACAGGTGTTCTAGTGTGTTTGATACCCCACTTGACAAGAAATGTTTCAAATTCCTCTAAAATAAATTGAAGTCCATTAACTGTGACGATCTCAGCAGGACAACCCTCCCTTCTGAAAATATCCTCACAAAATGAAATAACACTAGTGGACTTGACTTCTCTAACAAAAGCTACCTCTGGCCACTTAGAGAAGTAATCCACCATTACTATGGCAAATCAATCACACACGTTCAAGTCATTAAAAGGTCCACAAATATCGATGGCCAGTTTATCCCAAGGACCCTTAGGCATAGGTGATGAAACAATGGTGGTTTCCTGGGAAGAATGGGTTTTATCACTACATGCACATGCAATGCAGTCACGAACATATCGCTCGATTTGTATGTCCATCCCGGGCCACCAAAAATCCTCTCTAATCCTTCTTTTCATGGCAGACATTCCACCATGTCCCTCATGTATGATTTTCAACAATCTTTCTCTCAGCATCTCAGGTACAACCAACCCACACCCTCTCCTTAGTAAATCATCTACAACGTTCAATTCAGACCAAATTAATTTAAATGATTCCAATTCTTTGTGTAATCTCCATCCTTGTTCGTAACTTAGAACACCTTTGATCTTGCTCAACACGTCATCCTCAACAACAGCTTTCCTCCAATCCTCCTCACTGATGGCACTACACACGTCTTTTACTTCTGCCACCATCCATTCAACATCCTCATCATCCTGTATCCTATCTAATGGTAATCTTGATACACAATCGGCATTCACATTTCTTGCACCAGGAATATACTTTATCTCAAAGATATACTCTTGAAGACGAAATAACCACTTGGCGATCCTGGGAGTGGCTTTATCCGCACCTCTTGTGGAGAAAAGATCTACTAAGGGTTTGTGGTCAGTGTGTAGTTGGAATTTGGTTCCCCACTCAAATGTTCGAAAATATTGCACACCCCACCAGCATGCCAGAGCTTCCTTTTCAATGGTGGAATATGTGTGTTCTGCACCCCTTAATGTGCAGGAAGCAAAAGCTACTACTCTTTCGCTTCCTTTGTGCACCTGAATGAGTACTGCACCAAGACCATAATTACTGGCATCAGTGGAGATAATGGCCTGATCTTCAGGATCAAATGGTTTTAAGGTAACAGCGCTGGCAATGTCTTTTTTAATAGCTTCAAAGGTTAGTTGACACATTTCAGACCATTCAAATTTGGCACCTCTTTTTTTTTTTTTACAGATTTTATTGAGGTATAAAATCATAGGCACAGTGAAGAACCCAAATAGGGCTGTAAGTGTACAAATTTCAAATCAAAATCAGCACTTAGCAGGATACTACATTTCCACATTACATCATCAATTGTCGGTAAACAAAGAGAAAAGGAAACCCCCTCCTGACGTGGGAAATGTGATCAGAAATGGGGTTAATCCCCCGTACCCCACCCACCGTCCTGCAGTAAGAGTCAGTGTTACTAATATCTTTACCATCTAGTTTGCCCCGCAACAACACAAAGCGACCCTCAACATCCGCTTCGGCATACTGCAGTGTGAACGAGACCCCAGGTGCCACTCAAACCAATGCCCCCTAGCATAGGTAGAATACGACAAGTGAAATACCTGTCCCCTCCACTTTTTAGCCTGTGGCCCTGCTCCAGCATCATTCAAATGCGTCTCTTTGAAGCAACGCCGCCATTATCTTATGCCGCTTAAGGAATGATAGGACTCTGTGACTTTTAGCGCAAGTGCCTAAACCCCTAACGTTCCAGCTAAGAAACTTTACCACCGTTGCCATAGCCATACATCTGTGCTACCTGTTCCCTCTCGCGCCAGTGCTCAACACTCTTCTGCAGCAACTCGCTCTTTTATAAAACACAACATAATGCCACACAATAAAAACTGAACCAGCAACACCCCTCCCTCCCCCACCCACAGACAATGCCCAACTATCATTTTTTTTTTTAAAACACGTTTTTATTAGAGGATTGTAATACAGTACATCGCTGAGTTAAGTATTCCGCATAGTCATGCCATAGAGGTGCAAGTCATATTATGATAAAACATTATCATACAACATTTATCACAACTTATCATTCGTTTGCCTGGAAGCATACCCAGGATCATTCCTGCTTTCATTTTGTCACGTTATGAAAAAAAACATCCCTTATTATCCATAACTAATTTTCATGGAGCTCTGACAGGAGACATCCTGGAACATGTTATTCTGTCCAGTAAGCACTGTATCAGCATATAGCTTAACATAAGAATTTTAGAAAAAACAACAAAATCTTACTAACTTCCCCTCCCACTCTCTCCCCCCGCAGGCTCAGCGGATGAGAGATTGTACAATCGTATACATTGTCCAATTCAGCACATTGTCTCTTTGTTATATACATTCATTAGTATGCTGGCCTCCAGCAATCCCCCTGTGCATGTCACAGAGTTCTAGCTCCTTCTTGTTGCTGCCCCAACTCCAGCCTCCTCAGAATACACACTAGGGACAGTGTTCTAGTATGTCCAAATCGCCAAGCTCCTCCATCAACAAATTCCATTCCATGGGTATAGGCGTCCTACGCAATCCGCGCTGTTCCTCCCTTTTCAATTCCGCGCCCTCAGCCCTGCCCCACTTCAACAGCTTGTCACACCAATCCTTCAATGCCGGTGGTCTAGTAGCTTTCCATTTCATTGTAATATTACGTTTGGCCAGAATGAGCGCTAAGTTGATAAATTTGGTGATCGGACTACCTTTCTTCCCTTTGGGGCCCAGCCCCAACAGACAGTATTCCAGGCTGTCATTATTCCTCACTGGAGCTATACTTGTCAGTATCTCACATACTGTCACTCAGTAGTGCCGTAATCGTGAACAGTTCCACAGCATGTGTATCAAATCCGCTGCCTGTAGTTGCAACGCGGGCACACTGATGAGTCTGGGAACATGGTTTTCAACCTGCGCAGTGTCAAATAGGCTCTATGTAGGGGCATGAGTTGTATGAACTTGAATTTTGGGTTTCTCGACACCCTCCTGGGATATTCCACCAGCACACTCCACTCCTTGTCACTAAGCGCCCGACCTATGTCCGTTTCCCACTTGTCACGCAGAGTCTGGAAAATTTGGCACCTTTTTTAATCAATTTCCTCAACTCATGGACTTTATCTGAAAAATTATGTACAAATTTGGAGTTATATTCTGCAAGGCCAAGAAATGACCTGAGTTGTTCTTTATCACTCAGAGCAGGTGCTTTTTCTATGGCTTCAACTGAACTCCGTTTGGGTTTTACACCATTACACGTTAAAGTGTGGCCTAAATACTCGACTTCACTCACGCCAAATTTACATTTTTCTAAAGCTATTGTGAGTCCAGCATCTGAAATCTTCTTAAGTACCTCTTCCAAGTTTTTTATCTGTTTAATTTTTTCGCATCCCACACTAAAACGTTGTCTTGAAACACTAAAACGTTCTTCCAAGCTGCTAAAACAGATTGCATCACTCTGAAATACGGGTGAAGCCAACGCCAAACCAAAAAGCATGCGTACAAATTGGAAAGCACCCTCTGGAGTGATGAAGGACGTGATGTGTCTCAAATCTTCATGAAATAATACCTGGTGATACGCGTTGGACAAGTCCAATGTGGTGAAAAGTGTACCTCCTTTAACAGTTGCTAACATTTTGCTGATGCGGGGAATAGGATGTCGGTCTATCCAGATGTTGTCATTAACGTCTCTCAAATCAATGCACATCCTAATTTTTCCATTGGGTTTTCTGGCCAAAACTATTGGACTTAACCATCCAGACGCCTCAATGGGTTCTATTACTCCCTCATTACAAAGTCTATGCAATTCGTCCTTGAGTTTGTCTCTTAGTATAAACGGAACATTCCTTACCTTATGTACCTTGGGAACAGCATCCACCTTTAAGATAATCCGATGTTTACATTTTTTTTAAATATCTTAATTTCTTTTCTAAACAATTCAGGAAATTTGGTAAACCAATCGGAAGTGTTTCCAGGTGATGTTAATAGCACTTGTTGTGGATGATTCGGGTTTAGCACGATATTAAAGGCCCTTTGTTCTTTCCAACCTAAAAGAGATCTACCCTTGTACACAATGTATAATTTGGCGGTGGTTTTTCTGCTCAAAAAGCACATTTCTGTTTCTACCTACCCCCAAAACAGGTAGTTTTTCACCACAATATCCTTCAGGAATGACATCAGTGGGTTGTAACTCGTCTAATCTGCCTCCTAAACCTTCCCAAATGGATTTATCAATTATAGTAAATGGGGAACAAGAATCTACCCAGACTTGTACATCCTTGCCCTTGATTTTAATTACACATTTGGGAGTTCCCACTTCATATTTACAGGGGTGTGGAAATTAATAAAATATCTACTTGTCCATGAGGCAGGTTGCTTCATAAATCTACTTGTCCTATAGCAAGATCCACTTATCCCTTTGGTGCCATGTAGTGTGGCGGCAATTTATGGTAGCAGTCTTATTATATAAGAGCTCTGACAGCCTCTTTGATTATGCCAGGGCTCATACCATAGTAGTGTTTGAATACTTGCAATCCCCTTATGTTGCCACGTTTCCACAGATCTACATACTGGGGCTGAAGGTAGTGGTAAGCAATAGTTCAAGGGTTAGAATGCCCTTTTGAGTCTGTGCAAACCTTCAAACTTGCATATTTTATGAGTTTTCAACTACTCTATTCTAGTCTTTTTCCCATACTGAGAAATGTTGGAAATTTACTCCTGACGATGGCAGACGTAAACCTTCTTCCAGAATTGGGGGAAAAAGTGGTTGGAGGATAAGTGAACTTGCAAACACTCAGATTTTCGAATAAGCAAACCTACACATGCATATTTGTTCACGCCAAAATGCAGTTCACAAATATTTTCTAGGAGTACTATTTGTTGTCTTCTGTAAATTCTTGGGAATTCACGAAAGCCATATAGCTGCAGTTAAGGCAAGGACATATACCATGGTTGCACTTTTGAGACTTTCTTTAATAATTGGGCCCCTAATTTGGTCTGGCATTGACCACGACCTTTTGAGTTTATAAAAATTCTGTCTCGCTCTCTCTCTGTATCTGCTGGCTTCACTGTGAGTGACAGCATTCTGCAATTTCACATGGAGCATATCAGCACACAAAGTAGTTTTGTTTAGTGCCAGTAACTACTGTGTACTTTTTGAGACCAAAAACAATTTTTGTTTTTGCCAATGTATGTTATAATGGTGAGGGCCTGGCAGCTCCCACGCCAATAAGATTTTACAAAAACCATGCAGAAACAAGTCGCACATGGACAAAACTAAAAAGCTGCCCACCGATTTCTGACCTACTGGCTATGCCAATGCTTGTTTTAATTGTTTCCCATAATCTTATTGAAACTGGTTACACTGATTTTCCATTATGAATGTTTTTGGGAAATACCAGCATGCAACAGCACGTTACTAAATAATGCTGCAAAGAAATGGTACCTGAAATGTTAAAGTAGTTTAGCTAAATGTTTTTTTTTCCTGCTTTCATTTTTTTATGAACATTTTATTTTGAAAGCAAAGAATAATCAATCTTTCTTCCAAGCTTCTGCAAATAGTTTCATCCAGCATTAAATATAGCCTCATATTGCTTAACTTTGACAACGTGTGTACACTTTTTTATACTGGAACCACTGTCTGTGGTGCAGTCAGATCTTACAACATTTACCGTAATAATAAAGGCTTTCAATTAATGAGCCATAAATACAAGTTTGAACAGTATTAACATATGGACAAATTATTACCTTAACCTAAGATAGTGCCCTTTCCTGATCCATAATGTGATACTGCAAACTGGCAGCCAAAGGGTTTGTGCTGCAGGGGGTTGGGCCTACTTGTCCCAAAGACAAAATGCACATGAAAACTTGTTGCCCTTGACCCCAAACAATATGTCCTGGGCGTCGGGCTATAGGAATCCCACATCCCTGCATTTAAGAACCTGGTTGGACTCTATGACCATTACTTCTACATTGTCATCATCACTGTCATATGGAATGTCTTCTTTTTTAGACGAATTGGATTGATTTACTAGGTTAACAGATTTAGGGATTATAGAAGGTTCAGAACTTTTGCACTATCTCGCAAATTGCCCAAATCTTCTACACTTGTAACATCTGCTTTTAGCAGCTGGACAATGATTGGCATCAGCTGTGTGTTTTGGACTACCACACCTGAAACAAAATTTAGACTTGAATTTTACGCCTTCTTGTTTCTTCTCTGGAATAGTTTTTTCCTCAACTTTTGTAACACTCTTTTTTATGTTATGCACTGTTTCATCCTCTTGCAAAAAATTTTTAGATACTGTGTTAAGCTCTTTAACATATCTGGAGGTGTTCTCCATCCTTTTAGCTACTGATAGTGTTTTATCTAAAGAAGGATAATTTAAACCCAGTAATTTTTCCTGAATTTTGAGATTCGACATTCTATTGATTAATTGATCTCTAATTAGATCATCTCTCATGTTGTTAAATTTAAAGTGACAGCCAGCATCCTTAAATTTGCCACATATTGCTCAATGGTTTCCCCTGGTGACTGCACACGTGAAAATAATTTGTGTCTTTCTACTGAAACACTAACTTTTTTCCAAAATGTTCTTCCAAAGCTTTTAAAGCAATTTCGTATACATCAATGTTGTTATCCCCCCCAGATTCCCCTTCTGCATTTACCTCAATGTTAGAAGCTTCCATCATTGGTAACGTTTTTAGAACATTTCTGCCTTCTAACCCCAAAAATTGTTTAAGAATTGCTAATTTCCTTTTCGAACATAATCATCACCACCTATGGCTTCCAGGTATGTTTCAAATGTTTCTTTCCAATGTTCCCACAACATACATGGTTGACCTGGACTTTGCAGGGAAAATGGTGGTGCAGGATCGACTTGGGATGTCCTTATTTAAAATGAAAGATGAAAAAAAAAAAATACACTAAAGAAACAAAAAGAAGTTGTAATATAGTCACAAATTTAAAATAAACTGTCTCTGCAAGGGAAAAATATTGTGATTATAATGCTTATATTGTTTTAAACAAGGTCTAAACAATACCCAAAATATGGCTTGCAGGTGGAAGGTACTTCGACGCATAACGATAAGTAGAAGTGTGCGTGTCACTGATGCAGTTGAACCAGTTTCGTTCCCAAATGTGACACGCTTGTAATGGTGTGCGTATCACCGAAGAACGGGTGACTAAGCATGAGACAGGAAGAGAAATTAAACGCTGACACGCTTGTAACAGTGTGCGTATCACCGAAGAATGGGAGACTCAGCGTGTGACAGGAAGAAAAATTAAACACTGAAAAGCTGTTGATGGCAGATTGTTGAGAGCGTGTGACTGGAAGGTCGACTAATCGCTAAACAGGAATCGATGAAACATCCTTGGCAGAGGTTTAATTTATTACTCCCAAGATGGTGGCACGTTATTTTACGCATGCAACGTGCATGACGTGTGCGTCAGGACGCTCTTCAGACTAGGAATGCCGGGCTTCATAATGGCACGGACCTCTTAGCGCACGGGCCTCGCAACGCTCGGGCCTTTCAAACGCAAGGGTCTCTCGATGCACGGGCCTCTCCAACACACGAGTCTCACAACTGTCACAATTCAAAAGTAAGCTTTCTTCTTCAAATACGATTACCGCATGTATATACGTTTATGTATATCAATGTGAAGTAAGCACAAATAATAGTGAAGATGTCCATTCATAAATGCAGAAAAACTTCAGTGACGATCTACATGGAAATGTAACAGTTCCACAAGTTTTGTAGAGGCAGTTTAAAAAGCAAATTTCCGTCACCTTAATAAAATTTAGGTAGATCTTGTAGTTGTCCCAGTGGCTAGATGGACACTAGCTGACTTGGTGTCAGTATATGTCTAAGAAAAAGACAATCCAAAATCACTTACTGTCTATGAATGTGTTCCTCCTTCAGTTGGATGTAAAACCAGTCCAAAACGTTGGTGTCCTCCTCTATGAAGGGCATCCCATCCTCGTTGACAGTTTTGAAGAGGCAGGACACATAAATGTATATAAGATGGTTTATTAAGATAACAGGAACAGACCCCTGAAACACCAGCCACTCTCCACTTCAACTGCTCTCCCTCTCTCTCTACATTCCACACCAGCATCAGAGCAGGCAGGTTACTAGGGAGCAGCAAGTATTCCGAAGCATCATATAAAATATACATGAATTCATGTTAAGAAGTGGGAAGAATATAACAGTCCAGAGTATAGACTTGTGGCCAAAATAGTCTAAAACCGACATGACCACTGGTAGAAACGAGGGGTCTGCTTTCAAATAAATCAGGGTATCATCGGCATATATGGAAACTATCTGTGGGTGATCTGCGACCTGATATCCCAATGCGATTGTTTGTTCCGGCAGCAGATAAGCTAACAATAAGGGAGACAGGCGGCAACCTTGTCTAGTTCCTTGTGCAATGGGGAAACTGTCTGAAATAATATCGTCTGTGCGTACCCTGACCATGGGAGAATCATAAAGGACCTGTATCCACTTATTGAACCCCGGGCCAAATCCCACTCACTGTAAAACATCCTGCAGGTAGTTCCATCCCAGGGTGTCAAAAGCCTTTTCAATGTCTAACACGACCACCCAACATTGAGTGTCCAACCTGCGCGCCCAGGTCATAACACTGAATAAATAATGGATGTTCTTGCTCAAAATGAACCCATTCTGGTCCGGTGGACCACCATGTGTACAATCAGGGTCAATCTATTTGCCACAAACCCTCCCCAACAACTAGCAATCAAGGTTAAGTCGAGAGAGTGGATGATAAGATGCCACCTTGAGCGTGTCTCTTCTGAGTTTCAGAAATACTGTGATCAGGGCTACTCGCATGCTATCCAAAAGTCTACCACACTCGCTGGCTTGCCCACATAAATCCAATAAGCTCGGGGTTAAAATGGAGCAATAAGAGACATAGAACTCGATATGTAGGCCATTGGTGCGAAGTGTCTAACCTATTGCTATGTGCTTAATGGCCAATAAAACCAACTCAAGAGTTGGAGGGGCTTCTAATTTCTGGAACAACAGTGGACTGAAGAGTGGTGTCTCAAATGGCTGCAGATAAGCGAGGACCGTCTCCGGAGTTAAGCCTGGCGGATCACGGTATAACCCACTATTCCATTTCTTATAGTGGGTTTGATTTGTTTACCCTGTCCAAGTAAACCAGATAACAGTTATTTGTTTAGTTTATTGTGTTTACTTTTGTTTTCGTTATGAACTGCATTGTGATTGGTTGGTTGGTTGTGAAAATAACATGCATTTAGTAAGAACTTGTTGGGTGAACATGGGTTCTGCTTTGAAAGTTCCAAAATTCCTGTTTGTGAATTAGCTAAAATAACACATAAAGGTTCACCTGCACATGAGATGTTGCTAAATGCAGGAATTCATACTTGTTTGTAGCTTAAAGTTTGGAATAAGATTACCGCTAGTGATAAACATATCCAACTTCCTTTGAATAGTACTTTTAATGTGAGAACAATAGTGTATTTTAGACATGCTATGTATGAGGTGAGGGCCCAGCCTAGACCTGCACAGTTCAAAGATTTGAATGAGTGGGATCATATTGAAAAGTAAGAAAATGTTAAAAAGTCAGGTTAGAAATGCAGTAAACCATTGGCTGGATGTGAGATGGCATATGTAAAAGCAGGCATGGAGAGAAGACACAATAGAGGGTGTACATCTGTTCCATTTGATTGTTAAAGAAACATACAAAAAGAAAATAAATAATGACAAAGTTAGAATCAAAAATGAGAACGAGGCAGAAAGTCATTCTGATGACGAGAATGGATTCTTAGACGATTAGTCATTACACCTCCATATAATGATGAACCAAGACTGCAAGAGAAAAGCATGAGAGAGGAGCTGGAGAGCCATGTCCACATTAAAGTGAAGCAGGACCCAGTATGCTCACTAGTGCATGAGCACAGAGTGAGCCAATAGCAAAACAAATTCATATTTCCAAACTCAAAGTTGAATTTGGAGAAATTGTTATTAGTACTATTGGTTTAAAAAATAATATCATCATGTAATGAGGAAGAATATATATGAGTAAGAAAATAGGAAATATATGTGAGATACATGTGACAAGCTTAAAGATTTGCCAGATTAATTTAATGTGAATTTGTATAAAACACAGAAAATATAGAATGGACATGAGTGAAAATGGAATACAAGGAATGGGACATATGAGCTTGAGAAAATATATAACAGATGTAATAAAAAGCATAAATGAGTAGGAGGGCTTAAATGAATTTAAAGATAATTGGGTGTATATAGGGGAATGATACAGAAACAAAAGAAAAAAGAGAAATATACCAGTGTGAGTGATTCTGAATGTGAAATAGCTGTGGGGTACCTACTGAGAGAAGTGAATGGAGGAGCATATGTGTCATGGATGAGATCTGATCTTCCTACACTTAAGAAAATGTTTCCAAAGCTTAGAGAAGTCCCAGCTAAGTGGTATATTGAAGTAGAAAGATTCAAACAATTTCAAAAGTACTTTGGATAGATTTGAATATATTATTCGAGATTATTACCAGCAAAGGTTTATGAGTAGAGTGCTTAGGGAATTTTTAGTTGGCCAGATACACAGACACTGAGAGTGGCTCTCTATACTAGTCTATCACTTGTTGTTATGGATGAATATGAATTACTGATTGAACATCAGCAGACTAAGGATACACAGAGAGAAACAAATTGGTCAAACATTATGCGTGGGACTTAAAAGCTGAAATAATCAAAGCATGAATATTACAAGAGTTTGATGTAGATTTATAGACAGTATAGCAGAGTTGAAGACCCCACAAAGGTGGGTGTTAGTGGTTTTGTTTCAGCGTTCACGTTGGGTTAGTGTCCAGAAATCAGTTTCATATTCAGCAAAGTGTGATGTTTTGGCAAGCAAAGTCTTTGGATGAAATTCTAAAGAACACAAAGGGCTCGATTACATTGTCGGTCGGAATTGCCTCCCACCAACACCGTCGCAGTCTTGGGACCGACCGACCTCGATCAGTAATCCTGACACCACAATTACAATGCGACCGCTGTAAAACGGCCATAGCACAAGCTCCTGTAGGGAAATTTGAGATTCTGTTAATGCCTGCACCACGTGGCAGGCACATCATGGTGCTTGTCAAGCGGGGCAGGGAGTAACAGGGGGGCAACATAGTTGCCCCCACGGCCCAAACTGGAGGCTGCAAGAAGAAGATGGCCCTGCTAGGGGCCCCAAACTCGCTTTCCGACAGGCTTTCCATGTCAGAAAGCCCAGCATGGAAAGCCTGTCAGAAACCGTGCATCGTAATCCCAACGGCGAAAACGCCATCCATTGAGATTACAGGCCGGTCTCCGACTGGCCGATGTGCTCCTTGAGCCCATCGGAATCCAGGCAGAAAGACCAGCCCGTAGTCCCTAGATTGTAATTGTGCCGTCGGAATTGAAACCGTCGATATCGGTCGAGACCTGCGTTCGGAGGCTTCCCGACCGACATCGAAATAGGCCCCAAAGAACTGTAGTGATGGTTTTAATGCTAGACAGAGAAAAATCAAGAAAAGCTGACAGTGGCACAGAAAAAGTATTTCCAGAGAGGTGCAAGTAAATGTTCTCACATGTCAGATCTTGGTTTTGTTGCAAACAGAAAATGTTGCCTCACAAGGTAGAGGTTTTATTAATAATTCAACATGGGCAATGCTAACATTAAAATGCAAAAAAGAAATGCACCTAGCCACCTCTGTGGAAAGCTTGGGAACTGGAAACAAAAGTGTAGATATAATCCAAATAGAGCCGAAAATGAGTCATGAATGGTTTCTCAAATGTGAACATGAATCAAATGCCACAGAATGGGATGACACAGTATTAGAAATGGGTGTCTCTAGTTGGCAAGGGTTTGCACCTTTGTCCAAGTAGGGACCATTCCTTCTAGTCAGGATAAGAGAGTTACACTCCTAAAATAACCCCTGCTCACTCCCTTAGTAGCTTGGCACGAGCAGTTAGGCCTATTTTAGAGGCAGTGTGTAAAGCATTTGCACATAACCAACAGCAGCACTACAAAAGGACACCACACTAGTTAGGAAAAATATCCAATATATTTATATACTGAAAACAAGACCAAAAACGATAAAGAATCCACAATACAGTACTTGAAAAATAAATACTTTGCAAGATGTCTTCTAAACTGCATAATACCTCAAGTCGGTAGCTCCGTCCGGGGCTACCGCGATCCTGAAATCAACAGAGCCTAACAGTTCCAGCCGACCGCGTCGATAAGGGCCAGCAAAAGCGTGAACAGACTCGGTAACAGTACCTTTCTCGTTGCGGCTTAGACGGAGGTGTGAACTAGTCATGGCAACCATCGCGGTTGCGTTGCAAAATGGAAGCGGTGCAGGGCACGGTGTCCTCTCGATGCGGTGCTGGCAGTGGCTTGGTGATGATTGTCCAAACGGCGTCGGTGAGACCAAGGCTTATGGTACAGGGCGAGAGGGTGGTTGATGCGGTGCTAGCAGGTTGCGGTGCAGGCCACAGAGCCGATTTGCGGGAGCTGGCCTCGGTCGGCCTAGACGGCTGTGTAGGACGAGGCGGTGCATCTGTAAACTTTATGAGCGGGGCCCCCAACCACTATGCTGTCACTGGTGTCGAGTCAGCGGCAGGATGGCGAAGTTAAGGGAGGCGGTGCAGAGTGCGGTGCCCCCAGGTCAGGGTGCAAGCAGCGGCTCGGTGGCGGCGGTGACTGTCATCGTCGTCGGTGAGACCAGGGTTGCGGTGTAAGATGCAGGCGGTGCGATCTACGGTGCCGTCAAGACACTGAGCCAGCAATGGAGCTGGTGAGAGAGTCGGTTGCGGTTCTCTTCTCTGTGCAACTGAAACAGCGGTTCCAGAAACGGTACCCAGAGGTTGGTGAATACTTTGCAGTCCTTGAGACTTCAGAACAGGAGGCCAGCTCGATTTCAGGCCCTTAGAGATACTCAGCACAAGTAAAGAAAGTTCAGTCCAGTCCTTTCACTGCCCAAGGCAGAAGCAGCAACTGCAGACCAACCCAACAAAGCAACAACACAGCAAAGGGGGCAGTACTCCTCCTGGCAGATCTTCCAGCTATTCTTCTTGGCAGGTTCCTTGATTCCAGTGAGTTTTAAGGTTTAGGGGTTTGGGCTCCACTTTTTATAGCCCAAAATCCTTAGTCTTCTCAGGCAGAGATTGTCTGTGCCCAGCCAGAACCAGTTCTGCCCTCTCTGGTGCAGCTTCCTGGCAGGAGGTGGAGACAGCTTTGTCATAGGCCGACCAGGCCCATTCAGGTGAAAGGAAATCTCCTCCCACTTCTCTAAATGCAGATCAGGTCTATTCAGCCCTTCTCTGAGCCATCCAGACTCTCTGGAGCCACTGCTCCTCTCCAGCCCCTGTCATCCAAAACCCAGACAGTCAATCCACAAAAGCAGAGGCCTACTGGATGTCTGAGCAAGAAAATATCTATTTTCTAAAAGTGATATTTTCAAACACAGAATGAAAAAATGACCTTCACTAAAAGGCATACTAAACTTTCTTTTTCTACCTTGTTCCCAGGGGTAGTTAGGTTTATAACAAACTCCCCATTCTGTCCTATGGGAACAGGTAGCCTTGTAATAGTGACAAAAACGAAATTGGCAGTAATTCGCTATCAGGACATGCCACACACACCAGGGAATGTCCTACCATTCACATACACTGCACCCTGCCCACAGGGGTACCTTGGGCCTACCTTAGGGGTGACAGACATGTAAGAAAAGGGAAGATAAGGGCCTGGCAAGTGGGTACACTTGCCAAGTCGACATGGCAGCCCCAGACTGCACACAGGATCTGCAATGGCAGGCCGGAGTTACATTTACAGACTGCTTGTGTGTGTGGCACAATACAGTGCTGCAGCCCACTAGCAGCATTTGATTTACAGGCCCTGGCACACTCTATGCACTTTACTAGGGACTGACATGTAAATCAAATATGCCAATCATGGAAACACCAATCCATAACACAATTTACAACAGGTGCACAAGCACTTTAACACTGAACAGCATTGAGAAAGTGCGTGGAGACACTAAGCCAGCAAAACAGAGTCAGGGGAAACACGCCAAAAGATGCCAAGTGTAACACACAGCAAATAGCCCTGGTCCAAATGGTCTCTGTGCTGAATATGTAGAATCAAGCCCAGTTCAATGGAAACATGCATTTAGCCCATGTGATGCATCATAATGTGGAGAATATAATATAGAATTTTCAACAAAATCCTGGTTTTCAACAAAATACTTCAGTAATAAGTGACAATTTTCCACAAATTGCTCCTACAGTCAGAGCTCCTACTGGAGCAAATCAGGCACAATGCTCGAACCTGATAGTGGATTGTATGCTTGGTGCACTTCTAGAGGTAGACAAGGGTGGCTCATATGTAGAAAGTGAAAAGAATGGCCATCCAGTATCAATTTTGAATAACATAGGTACCCGCACGACAGTTAGACCAATTGAGGTTTCCAACTTACCCCTCTCTGGAAAAGAACTTGTACATATTTCCAATACACAAATAACTAATAAGATGGAGGGCTAATTTATTACTCAAGGTTGTGATGAATTCTTTTATCATGTTTAGTACTACTGACACTGTGAGATTCTTTATTTTTGTATCTGCTAATTGTTTTTATTGTTGTTTTAACATTGATAACTTGTACTCCTTAATCATTTACATGAGTACATTATGTATTTATCCCTGTTAGCTGATATTTATTGACGGACTACCTTGCTGCACCACTACTTTTTTTTATTATATTACTGTCTGAACTGTGGACTTTTATTTCTTAATGATGCTGTTTAAGTCTGTTGTGCAACGTTCTCTTTTCTCTGTGTCTTTAATGTCCTGTTTAACCAAATGAATAATTATTGTTTGATTGATTGACTAATAAAGTGTCAGCAAATGTCCTTGTAAAAATTGGTTCAATTGAAAATGATCATCAATTCATTATATGTGCCTAGAGTCCTGTTAATTTATTGGGTCATGATCTGCTTTGTAAAATGAACTATACACTGGATGGTGTAACAAATCAAACTCATGATGTAGATTCTGATTTCAAACGAAAATCACAAAATCAAGAGTTAATTTGTTCCCAGGTCTTTACAAAAGAAGACTTACCTACAGATTTAATGCACACAGTAAAAGATGAGATTTGCGATTTTGCAGGAAAAGAACTTGGGTTAGTAACAATTGCACAACCAGTGCAGATCAAAGCGAAACTAAATGCGGTGTATCCTCGCACTCCTCAGTACAAAATTACTAGTGAAGCAGAGGAATGTCATTGAGAAAATAAGTGAGCCAGGCATTTTAAAAGAAGTGTTAGGAAACCTGTGTATTGCTTTCATCATTGGCTTGAAAAGCTGAATGGAAATTGGCACATCGTACAAGAACTGTGTAAAATAATAATATTGTAGTTTGTATGTTGTAATGTCAGACCGAATCCTGATGTCATTTTGTTCCAAACACCTGCGGGTGCAGAGTGGTTAACCATCATTGATTTATGTCAAGTACTTTTCTTCATTCCTGTTCATGAGGATAGCCAGTGTCTCTTTGCATTTATATTTTTAAATAAAGTCAAGGTCTGGTGCAGGATCCCTCGAGGGTATACAGAAACTCTGTCAATTTTCTTCCATATTTTGTGGAAAGATTTTGTGCTGATGGGATACACTGATGACCAGATGGTCACATCTAAAACAAAAGAAGCTTGTGAGCTAGATACAATTGCACTGTTGAACCACTTCAGAGAAAATGGTCATAAAGTGTCTCTAACAAAGCTGCAATATTGTTTAAATGAGGTTGTTTGTCTGGGTCACAAAATTGAAAAAGGAGTGAGAAAGGTACCAAAGCATCTCTGTGACTCAGAAAATGAACCCCACCATAGCCCAGAAAGAGGTTAGCATGATTTTTTGAATGGTTGGCTATTGTCGTCAGTGAATTTCATACTTTTCCCTGATTGCCAACCCTTTACAGATGCTTACTCATAATAATATGAGTGATCCTGTGTCGTGGAACAAAGCATGTATGAATGGCTTCCGTGAGCTCAGACAGTTTCTGTACTGCACCCACTCTTGGAATGCCTAATTACTTAAATCATTTTTATTTATTTTGTCATGAGAGAGAAGGGTGATCACTTTGCATACTAACTCAGCAATATGTACGATTAAAGTGATCAATAACTTATTTCTTAGATTCATTGGCTCCAGTAGCCACAGCACTTCCGGGTTGGCATGAGTTGTACAATTATTGTGTTAGTTCCTTATTTAATTGGGAGTTTGCTAGTTTATAGTTGAACTTGGCATCTGGTAAGGAGATGTCTAAAAAAGCATGAACCGATAATCCTTGCTGCTGAAAACATTTCAATTAAACAATGCAATACTCGCCACACTTTTGCCAATCCCTGATGGGAAAGATACCGATGATGGGCGCAATAATTGTGATAATGACTACATAGATGTAACAAAATTGTGTATCAACCCAAGACCAGGCATTGAAGATTTACTACTCAAATTGGCTAATTTTATTTTATTGATGGTTCTGAGAGACCAGAAAGGAACATTGAGATCAGTGATTGTGATATACAGAATAAGGAATAGTTTCTTACCTGTAACGCCAGTTCTCCAGGAACAGAGAATTCACATGTCACATTTAAGCAAACAGGTTCCGAAGGGAAGCTTGTCTGACCTGAGCATCTGCCTTGGCATCAGAGTCCAGGCAGTAGTGTTTTGTGAATGTATGGACTGACTTCCAGGTAGCAGCCTTACAAACCTCAGAAATGGGAATATTCCGAAGCAAAGCTGCAGTAGCAGCTTTTCCTCTGGTAGAGTGAGCCCTAGGCTTACTATCAAGAGTGTTGTTGGCTTTCTGATAACAAAGAAAAATACATGAATTGATCCACCTGGAGATGGATTGCTTGGAAGTCGCTAGACCAGAACAGAGAGAGCCATAGTTCACAAATAACTGATCTGATTTCTTTATATGTTTAGTTTTATCCAAATAAAACTTCAAAACCCTTCTAACATCTAGGGAATGAAGCGATCTCTCCGCAGAAGAAGGCTGCTGAAAAAATGTAGGAAGAGAAATAGTTTGATTCTCATGGAAATCCGAAATTACTTTAGGAAGGAAATTTGGATGTGTTCGCAGGACCACTATAGAAGAATGGAAAACCGTGTATGGTTCTTTGCAACAGAGTGCCTGGATTTTGCTTACCCTGCGGGCAGAAGTGATAGACACCAGGAAAGCTATCTTCCAAGACAGATGCTGAAGAGTAGCCTTATGAATGGGTTCAAAGGGCTCTTGCACCAGTCGAGAAACAACTACATTAAGCTCCCAAGGAGGAGAAGGACGTCTGATGGGAGGAAAAGCTTTCTTCAAACCTTCCAAGAAATCTCTAATGACAGGTATTTAAAAAAAGGAAGTTTGTGAAGGGTATTTTCTGTAAGCAGTCAGAGCTGCTAGGTGAACCTTAATTGAAGGCCAGATTGTGCGAGATGCAGCAAGTATGGAAGGATGACATCTTCCTGACAAGAAGTAGGATCTTCATTTTTCAATGAACACCAGAGACAGAATCTCTTCCACTTATACGCATAGGGCGGAGCGTGTGGATGGCCTTTTAGCTTCCTTAAGGATGTCCATGCAGTCCTGAAGTATGTTTAAGTGTCCATACTGCACTAACTCAGGAGCCATGCTGCCAAGTTCAAGGATGAGAGATTGGGGTGCGCCATCTGTCCTCCGAATTTCGTTAGTGGGTATGATTTGAATGGCAGCCTGAGTTGTGGAAGGCTAGACCGGTGAAGAAGGTCTGTGAACCACCACTGACGTGGCCACTCCGGGGCTATGAGGATCATCTCGGCCCGTGAGTATGAGAGTTTGATGAGGACTGCCGGAATCACGGGGATCGGAAGAAAGGTGTAGAGAAGAGAAATCTGCCTGACCAGTTGATTCCCCAGAGTTCCCGATTGGTAGAACCTCGAGGCTAAGTGTTGGCATTTGTTGTTTTCTGCGGTGGCGAATAAATCGACCTCTGGAGTACCCCATCTTTTGAATACATCTCACACCATGTCGTCGTGTAAGACCCATTCGTGATTTTCCTGAAGAAGTCTGCTTAGAGCGTCGGCCTGAGCATTTTGAACACCTGGGAGATGAGTTGCTGTTATGGTCAGATTTCTGGCTAAAACCCACTTCCAGATGGTCTGGGCTTCCCAAGATAATGGTCTGGATCTAGAGCCCCCTTGCTTGTTGAGGTAGGCCATTGTTGTTGTATTGTCCATCTGGACAAGCAGGGAGTTGGCATGGAATGGTGGCTGAAAATCTTTCAGAGCCAAATGAACTGCTCGTAACTCTAGCTGATTGATGTGGTAAGTGGATTCCTTTGTGGACCATTTGCCCTGAATCTGAAGGTGATCTGTATGTGCTCCCCAGCCTAGAAGAGAAGCCTCCTTTACTATGGTTTGCATCGGTATCTTCTTGTGGAAGGGAATCCCTAGTAGGAGATTGTTGGAAGAACACCACCATCTGATGGACTGAAGGGTATGTCATGTCAGTTGAATATGGTCCTCCCAATCTCGTATTCTCTGGTCCCATTGGTTCTCCAGACATTCCTGCAGAGGCCTCATGTGGAGGCGTGCATTTGGAGTGAGGAAGATACAAGACGCCATGGATCCCAGAAGAGAGAAGACCTTCCTCACAGTTGGAAAAGACAAGGTCATGAGAGCCTGAGCCTTCTGAAGGATCGATAAGCATCGCTCCTCCGAAGGATACACGTTTGCCGTGCGATTATTGATGGTTGCTCCCAGATACTGAAGGCACTGGACAGGGGTCGAGATAGACTTTATTTGATTGATGTGAAGACCCAAACAAAGGAGAAGGTCTGAGGTCCAATTGAAGTGTAGTTGAGCTTTCTGACACGTGGATGCTTTGATCAAACAGTCGTCTAGGTAGGGGTGGACAAACACTTTGTGCTTCCTCAGATGGGCAACAATTACTGCCATCCACTTGGAGAAGGTCCTGGGGGCTGACTTCAGGCCAAATTGGAGTACACAGTATTGATAGTGGTTGTTCCCTACTTTGAACCTCAGGAGCTTGCAATGCTTCTTTGCAATAGGAATGTGGAAGTATGCATCTTGCAGGTCTATGGTGCATAACCAATCCCTCTCTGGAACTTTTTTAAAAACAATTTTTAATTGTATTTTTAAAAAAATCAACAATAGTACCGTACACGGTAGTCGCCAAATCAAAACCCACCCACCCCGAGTCGTGATCGAGCCACACCACAGGGGATGAACAGAACAATTCAAATCAAACATCCTAGCGTACATCATGACTGCTTCAGTTTCTTTTCATGTAAAGTGATTATCCTTCTCTGGCCTGTGGCCCAGCTGTAGCCTGCTGCAGTGGCTTCCATATGTCTTTAGGATTGGATGACGTTGGTAACTCCTCCGCATACAATTCTAGTTTTTGTTTGCAATAAACCATGTCTTTAAGCCAATGTGTCACCGTCGGCGACTGTCCCCCTGGTGAAGTTGAGGGTAGATCTGGTGTAACACCAACATTCTGAATTTTTCTCTTTGAATCCGTTTGTTTGCCTTTCTTAAATCGAGAATGGGTCTGAACTCGTTCTTGTCCTTCTTTCTCTTTGAATCCGTTTGTTTGCCTTTCTAAAATCGAGAATGGGTCTGAACTCGTTCTTGTCCTTCTTTTTGACCAGGAAGAACCTTGAATAGAGTCCTTTTGCTCGTTGGAAAGGAGGAACAAGTTTGATTGCCCTTTTTTGTAAGAGAATGTTGGCCTCCAATTGTAATTGGCACAGTTGGAATCGTGACTGTGTTGGAAGGAATGATGGTGGTGGGCTGAAAAAATGTAGAGCGTATCCATTGTGAACAATATTCAGAACCCAATTGTCCTGTGCTATTTTTTGCCACTCTGCCGAGAAATGTTGAATACTTCCCCCCAAAAAACTCAATTTATAAAGGGGTCAAAAGGGACATTTAGTTTAAAGACTACTACACCTCCAAGGCCCTCAGATCAATACGAAAAAACTATCAGAAGGTGCAAAGTCCATTAAGGAGGGAATAGTAAACTACTAACTGCTGTGAGAGAGAGTGCATAGAATCCCTCGAGTAGTCGGGACAACACCCAGCAGGATTTGAGAGTTCATCGGCCCACCCTTACTGGCGGAGCATCGTCATCTGAAACTCTAGGGACTAGCAGTCTGAGCCCACAGTCGCGGGCCAAAAGGCTCTGCTAGGTGCTCAGCCTGGTTATTCCCGGAAGAAAGTACTCCTGCCAGGGGTTATACCCAAAACCTGAAGACTCTAGTGATGTGCAGTGCTCTAGTGTAAATGTGAGTTTAAAAATGAATACTCGGGCAAAAGATATGTTTATTAGGGATTACCCAAGTTTCATATCTAAAAAAACCTATAGTCTTTAACAAAAATAAACTATTTCCTGGCTCAATTATAAAATGGTCGACATGTTTCAGCCGAGATGGTCACCTGACCCGGCTTTCTTCAGGACCAATAACGTGATGGATATAATAAAGATGCTACTGCAGGAAACAATAACTTGTGAAATGTGAAATACAATCAAAATGTGAACGTCAGATAAGACAGTGGCAATAGCCACCCTACCATACAAGCAAACTCGTGCTTGGACGCAAGAGCTATGTCTTCTTTCCTAGAGAAAAAATCCAAAGAGTCAACTGTCAGGAAAGGACATCTTACACAGAAAAACACAGCATTACTAGCCGCTATTCAGCAGTGCCTATTCTGCACTGCCAATTTTACAGGAACTCAAATTGATGTTTACCAACACAATGTTATATAGACTGTATTGGGAACTCACTCAGCTTTTTGTGGGAGAACCGCCTCACCTCACCCGGCTGACTGCTCGGAGATAGAGGCACCGCTCTGTTTAAATGTGGAGGCAAACAGACAAGTTGCATGTTGATACTTATCCTGTTCAGACTCTTCTCACATACCTTTAAACAGTTTAACAAACCTAAAAAAACTAAAACGTCAATGACCTCCAGAAAACCCATGAATACGCTATTACAGGTAAGTCGAGAGATGTAATAGTAAAAAAAATTTTGTAGTGAAAAGATATTAAAAAGATTTTAACAGCTGTGACATGATAACAAGAAAGGACTGTAGTTTCATATCTTGTGTGGGGTACAGAGAAGATAGTGTATAGCTATTATCCCCAAACATATAGGCAACCTGATTTGTTAGAGGAACAAAGTTAGACATAGGGAGTATGATCTATAAGTCCTAAGCTGCCTAAAAACCTTTCTTACTACTAACAATAAAAAGCCACTATGCGGCACCAAAAAGGGGGAACCCCCTCCTTCCTTACCTGTCCGTCGGTACTTCAGACTAGCCTACGAGCTGTCTGGGAGGTGGCGGTAGGAAGGAGGAGGGTCCTTATATATCCGCTACACTTGGGTTAAGCAGTTCAATTCGAACCGGGTGTGTCGGTAATCGCCCAGCAGCCGCCGGACAGATGGAGCATGCGCGGGATCGACACACACGCCTCAGAACTTGCACGTGATCGAAACACACGCCTCAAAGCATGCGCGCTGCATCGGACACACAGTGCAGGCATGTCAGAGAAACACGCCCGCCTCGCATCAAGCACTCTTCTGAGTGAGGTGGGGCAATCACGCAACACCGCTATTCCCACAGCATAAGCAAAAGCGCATGCGCGGGGAATAAAATTACAGGGCATAGATCTCAGAACACTATCTGCGGTATATGGATCTCTGCAGTTTTTCCGAGCGTGGTACTCAAGTCCCTAATTCTGGAATATGAAATATGGGAGACAGAGAGAAGAAAAGTACCGCTAGAGTATACCCAACGATAGACTGACAGCAAGCAAAGACAGCAACCACAGCACACAGAGACGAACCCCAATATCCAAATGCCGGAAAACAATGGAAATCTTGTATAGGGTGCATCAATTAGTCTCAACTGGTATTGGATAAATACCCTCCGTGGCTGCAAAACTCCATGCCGGCACATAAAGGATGGTTTAGTAGCTAATAACAGTGGTGATAGACTCATGCACCCATCTCTTAAAGTGTAAAAACACATAGTTACTGATTTAATGCATTATTATGTCGGTGGATCTACCACTATCTGTAGTTCACTAGATATACAGCAACCACCTCATATTAAGCGGTGTATCTAGTTAGGTGTAGGGGCAGATAAAATAGAGGCAAAAGGTCTGGCCACCGAAGGGTTTCCACACTTAAAGAGAGCTGCTTTTCAAAATAACAGATGAAGTCAAACCATATAGCCTACAGCAAAGTCCCGCACGGGTTATTGAAAATATATTTTAACAAACAGCGTTTATCATAGCGTATCGTAATAGTAAACATGGCGTCGAGAGATCGAATACCTCGACGTAGAGATGTCTCTCAAAAGTAGTGCTGAACTTTGTAGGGCAAATATCATTTAGGGTCAGATATCTTGTTACTCATTACGGATATCTAAAATCATGAAACCTCTCAAGGGTGTTTACATCTCAGCATTTTTTCGGATTGATGTTTTAACCCCTGAATTTCAGATAGAAGCCCACGGTATGCTGTCGTTTAAGCCTTGTGTGTCTGTCTTCAATATAAAAATCCACCTTTGTTCTTTGGAGAATAAGAATTTAGAAATGTCTGTTATGTGTTGGGGAATGAAAGGGCGTTCCAACACAAGCCATCTCAACTCATCGGCCTTGTGTTTTTTGGCCAGAAAATGATCCGTCAGACAGGTGGACTGTTTCATGCAGCAAATGGTACTTTTATGCTCGCTGATGCGGAGCTTGACTTTACGTGTGGTGTACCCTATATAGTGTAAAGCACAAGGGCACGTAATTCTGTAGATCACACATTCCGAGTTACAGTTTGTGTGATTGTGTAGTATCCAGGGGCGGCCTGTCCCTATGTCCACTGATGTGGTCTTGATAGTCTGAGGGCAGGCACTGCACGAGCCACAAGGAAAGTGGCCACGAACTGGAGGTAGTGACCACAAGGTGTTGACCCCACATGTAGGCTGCGATAGTGGTCGTGTGTGGACCAAACTGTCGCGTAAACTCGGACCCTTCTTGAATGCGAACAGAGGGGGCAAGATGTTTTCAGATGCTACATTCAGTATATGCCAGTGTTTCCGTACCGTTTTCTGTATACGATTGGATAAGGTACAGAAAGTAGTGACAAAGGTAAGTTTATCACTGGGGGTCCTAGATGTGCTGACGTCCAATAAAGCATCTCGATTGTTGTTCGATGCTCGTTTCCATGCTCGTCGCACCAGGCGCTTGGGGTACTGTCGTGAACAGAGGTGGGTTGCTAGTTCTTTAGCATTTTTATCGAACAGCTCCCTGGTGGAACAGTTCCTGCGTATGCGCAGGAACTGGCCCACGGGAAGGTTTTCCCTAAGGGCCTTAGGATGGTAACTGTCAAAGGATAAAAGAGAATTCCTCGACATGGGTTTCCTGTATAGTTCACAATGTAATGAATTCTCATGGACAAAAATGGAGATATCTCGGAAGGCTAACCGTTGTTGGTTGAACTCAATGGTAAAGTTCAGAAAGGCATTCTGTTGATTAAGCCAGGTGTGAAAAGACAGAATCTCTTGGCTTGTGCCCCGCCACACCACTAGTATGTCATCTATGTATCTCTTCCACAGCACCAAATGGTGACGATATGGATTGTTGTGGTTGAGTACATAGTTTTGTTCAAATAGATGAACATACAGGTTGGCGAGGGTGGGCGCAAAAATACTGCCCATAGAGGTGCCCGACGTCTGGAGAAAGATCTGGTCTTCAAATCTAAAAAAAAATTCCGTCAATGCCAGTCTGGCACACTCCATAATAAAAGTGACGGGAGTCACACTGTCAAGAACACGTGCTTCCAATAGTCCTCTGATGGAATCTAAGGTTTCTAGTTGTGGAATACACGTATAGAGTGACTCCATGTCAAAGCTAGCCAAAAGATCAGTGTCGATGTTAAACTCAATGTCAGGCAAGATCCGTAAGACATCAGACGTGTCTTTGAGATAGGTCGGCATCTCGTTGACCATGGGCTGTAAAAACACGTCCACAAATTGGGACAAAGGCTCAAGTAATGAGCCAATCCCAGAGATAATGGGTCGTCCAGGAGGTGGTCGTTGTTGTTTATGGATTTTGGGGAGGCAGTAGAAATAGGGCATCACAGGATTGCTGGTTACCAAAAATTTGCCCTCATGTGGCGTGATCCATCCTTCTGCCTGCCCTTCCTCGACCAAGTGTTTTATCTCTAGAGTTAGTCTAGGTGTAGGATCTACTTCTAGAACCCGATAGAATTTGGTATCTAGTAGCTGTCTGAGGCATTCGGTCCGGTAGACAGCGGTGTCTTGCAGAACCGTTGCACCACCTTTGTGCGCCGGCTTAATGATAACAGACGTATCTTTGGTTAGGTTCTGGAGTGCCAATCTATCTTTTTTGGAAAAATTACAGTAATTAGTTGGCCGTGTGTCACATAGTGACATCATGTCATGGGTTACTGCCTTCTCAAAAGTGGAGACTTGAGAGGGGACCTGATGGAGCAGAGGTGTGAAGTTGCTTTTAGGACGTAGTCCAGTGTTCGCAATGTTAGTGTCATCACTAAGGGAAACATTCTCAGCCGACTCTTTGTCCTTAAAGAAAAAATGGAGTCGGATTTTTCTGAATTTTTTTTCGAGTTCACACCTTAATGTGAATGGATCGCCTGAGTATGTGGGCACAAAGCCTAACCCTCTGTTTAAAACACTCTGTTCATTTTCGGTGAGGGTTTTGGAGCTGAGGTTGACCACGAGGTCATTCACTCGCTGGTCGGGTTAGTGGTTGGTTGTTGATTGCCCCTCCTGCTCCGAGTATTCGGGAACGTCTGGTCCATTTGCCAATGGACCGTGGGAGTGCCTCTCCGTTTGCCTCTGGTGCGACCCTGTCCCTGGTCTAAAAAAGACTGGTTTGGATAAAATTGCTGTTGTGGTGGGTAGGCTTGCATGTGTGGTGGAAAGAGAGGTGGTTGATAACCCCATGGAGCCGGTGGGCACCATTGGCCTTGATTAGGATAAAAGTTTTGGGTTCCGCGCCTCCTGTTGTATCTGCGGGACTGTCCTCTCCCTCTCCCTTGGGGGGCCCCTGTTGTGGAAGAGTCAGAATCATCAGATCCGAATTCTGACCCAGACGATGAGTAATTGGACCCGTAACGTCTACCTTTGTTATTGAATAGTGGGGCCACATAAGTGTCACTCGTATACGGGTAGATTTTCTCCCAAGAGAAACGGGCCAGATCTTTCTTAAATTTGTCTATTGTATTGATTAAGATGTTATCTCTATATTCTTTATTAGTCTTATTAGTCTCATCCATTTGTTTCTTATAGAGAGCTGATGTAATAGTGGTTTTAATTTGCCCTTCTAAAGTTTGAATTTCGATGAGAATAGCATCAGCCTGGCGTTTCGCCATGCTGATAATCAGAATAAGCCAGTCACGGGTACACCGCCAGGCGATAAGTGACCAATCCCGTATAAATTGTTTGTCAGTGAGAAACAATCTCGGTGCGTTGGTCACAATCAGACCAGTAGGGGCACACTTCCTTCGCAGATATTCAGCCATGACTAGGCCATGGACTGCCGTTCGGGACTGTGTCTTTCTAAGGTTGAGTAAGGTGGCCCAGTCATCCTTAGGGTTCCCAGTCATTTCTGGTAGGGAATCGAGGATACTGGGATTGTCAGACAGTATATTACTCAGGATTTCATCATCGAAAGCTAAACCTGCAAAGTCAGCCATCATGGGAGGGGATACTGGAGGTCAAAGACGATAGGGAGCGGAATAAGACTACTAGAAATTCCTAGAGTCTAAACAGGACCCGCAGCCGTGGCTGCTCTAATCACCAAAAAACTCAATTTATAAAGGGGTCAAAAGGGACATTTAGTTTAAAGACTACTACACCTCCAAGGCCCTCAGATCAATACGAAAAAACTATCAGAAGGTGCAAAGTCCATTAAGGAGGGAATAGCAAACTACTAACTGCTGTGAGAGAGAGTGCATAGAATCCCTCGAGTAGTCGGGACAACACCCAGCAGGATTTGAGAGTTCATCAGCCCACCCTTACTGGCGGAGCATCGTCATCTGAAACTCTAGGGACTAGCAGTCTGAGCCCACAGTCGCGGGCCAAAAGGCTCTGCTAGGTGCTCAGCCTGGTTATTCCCGGAAGAAAGTACTCCTGCCAGGGGTTATACCCAAAACCTGAAGACTCTAGTGATGAGCAGTGCTCTAGTGTAAATGTGAGTTTAAAAATGAATACTCGGGCAAAAAATATGTTTATTAGGGATTACCCAAGTTTCATATCTAAAAAAACCTATAGTCTTTAACAAAAATAAACTATTTCGTGGCTCAATTATAAAATGGTCGACATGTTTCAGCCGAGATGGTCACCTGACCCGGCTTTCTTCAGGACCAATAACGTGATGGATATAATAAAGATGCTACTGCAGGAAAAAATAACTTGTGAAATGTGAAATACAATCAAAATGTGAACGTCAGATAAGACAGTGGCAATAGCCACCCTACCATACAAGCAAACTCGTGCTTGGACGCAAGAGCTATGTCTTCTTTCCTAGAGAAAAAATCCAAAGAGTCAACTGTCAGGAAAGGACATCTTACACAGAAAAACACAGCATTACTAGCCGCTATTCAGCAGTGCCTATTCTGCACTGCCAATTTTACAGGAACTCAAATTGATGTTTACCAACACAATGTGATATAGACTGTATTGGGAACTCACCCAGCTTTTTGTGGGAGAACCGCCTCACCTCACCCGGCTGACTGCTCGGAGATAGAGACACCGCTCTGTTTAAATGTGGAGGCAAACAGACAAGTTGCATGTTGATACTTATCCTGTTCAGACTCTTCTCACATACCTTTAAACAGTTTAACAAACCTAAAAAAACTAAAACATCAATGACCTCCAGAAAACCCATGAATACGCTATTACAGGTAAGTCGAGAGATGTAATAGTAAAAAAAATTTTGTAGTGAAAAGATATTAAAAAGATTTTAACAGCTGTGACATGATAACAAGAAAGGACTGTAGTTTCATATCTTGTGTGGGGTACAGAGAAGATAGTGTATAGCTGTATTATCCCCAAACATATAGGCAACCTGATTTGTTAGAGGAACAAAGTTAGACATAGGGAGTATGATCTACAAGTCCTAAGCTGCCTAAAAACCTTTCTTACTACTAACAATAAAAAGCCACTATGCGGCACCAAAAAGGGGGAACCCCCTCCTTCCTTACCTGTCCGTCGGTACTGCAGACTAGCCTACGAGCTGTCTGGGAGGTGGCGGTAGGAAGGAGGAGGGTCCTTATATATCCGCTACACTTGGGTTAAGCAGTTCAATTCGAACCGGGTGTGTCGGTAATCGCCCAGCAGCCGCCGGACAGATGGAGCATGCGCGGGATCGACACACACGCCTCAGAACTTGCACGTGATCGAAACACACGCCTCGAAGCATGCGCGCTGCATCGGACACACAGCGCAGGCATGTCAGAGAAACACGCCCACCTCGCATCAAGCACTCTTCTGAGTGAGGTGGGGCAATCACGCAAGACCGCTATTCCCACAGCATAAGCAAAAGCGCATGCGCGGGGAATAAAATTACAGGGCATAGATCTCAGAACACTATCTGCGGTATATGGATCTCTGCGGTTTTTCCGAGCGTGGTACTCAAGTCCCTAATTCTGGAATATGAAATATGGGAGACAGAGAGAAGAAAAGTACCGCTAGAGTATACCCAACGATAGACTGACAGCAAGCAAAGACAGCAACCACAGCACACAGAGACGAACCCCAATATCCAAATGCCGGAAAACAATGGAAATCTTGTATAGGGTGCATCAATTAGTCTCAACTGGTATTGGATAAATACCCTCCGTGGCTGCAAAACTCCATGCCGGCACATAAAGGATGGTTTAGTAGCTAATAACAGTGGTGATAGACTCATGCACCCATCTCTTAAAGTGTAAAAACACATAGTTACTGATTTAATGCATTATTATGTCGGTGGATCTACCACTATCTGTAGTTCACTAGATATACAGCAACCACCTCATATTAAGCGGTGTATCTAGTTAGGTGTAGGGGCAGATAAAATAGAGGCAAAAGGTCTGGCCACCGAAGGGTTTCCACACTTAAAGAGAGCTGCTTTTCAAAATAACAGATGAAGTCAAACCATATAGCCTACAGCAAAGTCCCGCATGGGTTATTGAAAATATATTTTAACAAACAGCGTTTATCATAGCGTATCGTAATAGTAAACATGGCGTCGAGAGATCGAATACCTTGACGTAGAGATGTCTCTCAAAAGTAGTGCTGAACTTTGTAGGGCAAATATCATTTAGGGTCAGATATCTTGTTACTCATTACGGATATCTAAAATCATGAAACCTCTCAAGGGTGTTTACATCTCAGCATTTTTTCGGATTGATGTTTTAACCCCTGAATTTCAGATAGAAGCCCACGGTATGCTGTCGTTTAAGCCTTGTGTGTCTGTCTTCAATATAAAAATCCACCTTTGTTCTTTGGAGAATAAGAATTTAGAAATGTCTGTTATGTGTTGGGGAATGAAAGGGCGTTCCAACACAAGCCATCTCAACTCATCGGCCTTGTGTTTTTTGGCCAGAAAATGATCCGTCAGACAGGTGGACTGTTTCATGCAGCAAAAGGTACTTTTATGCTCGCTGATGCGGAGCTTGACTTTACGTGTGGTGTACCCTATATAGTGTAAAGCACAAGGGCACGTAATTCTGTAGATCACACATTCCGAGTTACAGTTTGTGTGATTGTGTAGTATCCAGGGGCGGCCTGTCCCTATGTCCACTGATGTGGTCTTGATAGTCTGAGGGCAGGCACTGCACGAGCCACAAGGAAAGTGGCCACGAACTGGAGGTAGTGACCACAAGGTGTTGACCCCACATGTAGGCTGCGATAGTGGTCGTGTGTGGACCAAACTGTCGCGTAAACTCGGACCCTTCTTGAATGCGAACAGAGGGGGCAAGATGTTTTCAGATGCTACATTCAGTATATGCCAGTGTTTCCGTACCGTTTTCTGTATACGATTGGATAAGGTACAGAAAGTAGTGACAAAGGTAAGTTTATCACTGGGGGTCCTAGATGTGCTGACGTCCAATAAAGCATCTCGATTGTTGTTCGATGCTCGTTTCCATGCTCGTCGCACCAGGCGCTTGGGGTACTGTCGTGAACAGAGTTGGGTTGCTAGTTCTTTAGCATTTTTATCGAACAGCTCCCTGGTGGAACAGTTCCTGCGTATGCGCAGGAACTGGCCCACGGGAAGGTTTTCCCTAAGGGCCTTAGGATGGTAACTGTCAAAGGATAAAAGAGAATTCCTCGACATGGGTTTCCTGTATTGTTCACAATGTAATGAATTCTCATGGACAAAAATGGAGATATCTCGGAAGGCTAACCGTTGTTGGTTGAACTCAATGGTAAAGTTCAGAAAGGCATTCTGTTGATTAAGCCAGGTGTGAAAAGACAGAATCTCTTGGCTTGTGCCCCGCCACACCACTAGTATGTCATCTATGTATCTCTTCCACAGCACCAAATGGTGACGATATGGATTGTTGTGGTTGAGTACATAGTTTTGTTCAAATAGATGAACATACAGGTTGGCGAGGGTGGGCGCAAAAATACTGCCCATAGAGGTGCCCGACGTCTGGAGAAAGATCTGGTCTTCAAATCTAAAAAAAAATTCCGTCAATGCCAGTCTGGCACACTCCATAATAAAAGTGACGGGAGTCACACTGTCAAGAACACGTGCTTCCAAAAGTCCTCTGATGGAATCTAAGGTTTCTAGTTGTGGAATACACGTATAGAGTGACTCCATGTCAAAGCTAGCCAAAAGATCAGTGTCGATGTTAAACTCAATGTCAGGCAAGATCCGTAAGACATCAGACGTGTCTTTGAGATAGGTCGGCATCTCGTTGACCATGGGCTGTAAAAACACGTCCACAAATTGGGACAAAGGCTCAAGTAATGAGCCAATCCCAGAGATAATGGGTCGTCCAGGAGGTGGTCGTTGTTGTTTATGGATTTTGGGGAGGCAGTAGAAATAGGGCATCACAGGATTGCTGGTTACCAAAAATTTGCCCTCATGTGGCGTGATCCATCCTTCTGCCTGCCCTTCCTCGACCAAGTGTTTTATCTCTAGAGTTAGTCTAGGTGTAGGATCTACTTCTAGAACCCGATAGAATTTGGTATCTAGTAGCTGTCTGAGGCATTCGGTCCGGTAGACAGCGGTGTCTTGCAGAACCGTTGCACCACCTTTGTGCGCCGGCTTAATGATAACAGACGTATCTTTGGTAAGGTTCTGGAGTGCCAATCTATCTTTTTTGGAAAAATTACAGTAATTAGTTGGCCGTGTGTCACATAGTGACATCATGTCATGGGTTACTGCCTTCTCAAAAGTGGAGACTTGAGAGGGGACCTGATGGAGCAGAGGTGTGAAGTTGCTTTTAGGACGTAGTCCAGTGTTCGCAATGTTAGTGTCATCACTAAGGGAAACATTCTCAGCCGACTCTTTGTCCTTAAAGAAAAAATGGAGTCGGATTTTTCTGAATTTTTTTTCGAGTTCACACCTTAATGTGAATGGATCGCCTGAGTATGTGGGCACAAAGCCTAACCCTCTGTTTAAAACACTCTGTTCATTTTCGGTGAGGGTTTTGGAGCTGAGGTTGACCACGAGGTCATTCACTCGCTGGTCGGGTTAGTGGTTGGTTGTTGATTGCCCCTCCTGCTCCGAGTATTCGGGAACGTCTGGTCCATTTGCCAATGGACCGTGGGAGTGCCTCTCCGTTTGCCTCTGGTGCGACCCTGTCCCTGGTCTAAAAAAGACTGGTTTGGATAAAATTGCTGTTGTGGTGGGTAGGCTTGCATGTGTGGTGGAAAGAGAGGTGGTTGATAACCCCATGGAGCCGGTGGCCACCATTGGCCTTGATTAGGATAAAAGTTTTGGGTTCCGCGCCTCCTGTTGTATCTGCGGGACTGTCCTCTCCCTCTCCCTTGGGGGGCCCCTGTTGTGGAAGAGTCAGAATCATCAGATCCAAATTCTGACCCAGACGATGAGTAATTGGACCCGTAACGTCTACCTTTGTTATTGAATAGTGGGGCCACATAAGTGTCACTCGTATACGGGTAGATTTTCTCCCAAGAGAAACGGGCCAGATCTTTCTTAAATTTGTCTATTGTATTGATTAAGATGTTATCTCTATATTCTTTATTAGTCTTATTAGTCTCATCCATTTGTTTCTTATAGAGAGCTGATGTAATAGTGGTTTTAATTTGCCCTTCTAAAGTTTGAATTTCGATGAGAATAGCATCAGCCTGGCGTTTCGCCATGCTGATAATCAGAATAAGCCAGTCACGGGTACACTGCCAGGCGATAAGTGACCAATCCCGTATAAATTGTTTGTCAGTGAGAAACAATCTCGGTGCGTTGGTCACAATCAGACCAGTAGGGGCACACTTCCCTCGCAGATATTCAGCCATGACTAGGCCATGGACTGCCGTTCGGGACTGTGTCTTTCTAAGGTTGAGTAAGGTGGCCCAGTCATCCTTAGGGTTCCCAGTCATTTCTGGTAGGGAATCGAGGATACTGGGATTGTCAGACAGTATATTACTCAGGATTTCATCATCGAAAGCTAAACCTGCAAAGTCAGCCATCATGGGAGGGGATACTGGAGGTCAAAGACGATAGGGAGCGGAATAAGACTACTAGAAATTCCTAGAGTCTAAACAGGACCCGCAGCCGTGGCTGCTCTAATCACCCAAAAACTCAATTTATAAAGGGGTCAAAAGGGACATTTAGTTTAAAGACTACTACACCTCCAAGGCCCTCAGATCAATACGAAAAAACTATCAGAAGGTGCAAAGTCCATTAAGGAGGGAATAGCAAACTACTAACTGCTGTGAGAGAGAGTGCATAGAATCCCTCGAGTAGTCGGGACAACACCCAGCAGGATTTGAGAGTTCATCAGCCCACCCTTACTGGCGGAGCATCGTCATCTGAAACTCTAGGGACTAGCAGTCTGAGCCCACCGTCGCGGGCCAAAAGGCTCTGCTAGGTGCTCAGCCTGGTTATTCCCGGAAGAAAGTACTCCTGCCAGGGGTTATACCCAAAACCTGAAGACTCTAGTGATGTGCAGTGCTCTAGTGTAAATGTGAGTTTAAAAATGAATACTCGGGCAAAAAATATGTTTATTAGGGATTACCCAAGTTTCATATCTAAAAAAACCTATAGTCTTTAACAAAAATAAACTATTTTGTGGCTCAATTATAAAATGGTCGACATGTTTCAGCCGAGATGGTCACCTGACCCGGCTTTCTTCAGGACCAATAACGTGATGGATATAATAAAGATGCTACTGCAGGAAAAAATAACTTGTGAAATGTGAAATACAATCAAAATGTGAACGTCAGATAAGACAGTGGCAATAGCCACCCTACCATACAAGCAAACTCGTGCTTGGACGCAAGAGCTATGTCTTCTTTCCTAGAGAAAAAATCCAAAGAGTCAACTGTCAGGAAAGGACATCTTACACAGAAAAACACAGCATTACTAGCCGCTATTCAGCAGTGCCTATTCTGCACTGCCAATTTTACAGGAACTCAAATTGATGTTTACCAACACAATGTTATATAGACTGTATTGGGAACTCACCCAGCTTTTTGTGGGAGAACCGCCTCACCTCACCCGGCTGACTGCTCGGAGATAGAGGCACCGCTCTGTTTAAATGTGGAGGCAAACAGACAAGTTGCATGTTGATACTTATCCTGTTCAGACTCTTCTCACATACCTTTAAACAGTTTAACAAACCTAAAAAAACTAAAACGTCAATGACCTCCAGAAAACCCATGAATACGCTATTACAGGTAAGTCGAGAGATGTAATAGTAAAAAAAATTTTGTAGTGAAAAGATATTAAAAAGATTTTAACAGCTGTGACATGATAACAAGAAAGGACTGTAGTTTCATATCTTGTGTGGGGTACAGAGAAGATAGTGTATAGCTATTATCCCCAAACATATAGGCAACCTGATTTGTTAGAGGAACAAAGTTAGACATAGGGAGTATGATCTATAAGTCCTAAGCTGCCTAAAAACCTTTCTTACTACTAACAATAAAAAGCCACTATGCGGCACCAAAAAGGGGGAACCCCCTCCTTCCTTACCTGTCCGTCGGTACTTCAGACTAGCCTACGAGCTGTCTGGGAGGTGGCGGTAGGAAGGAGGAGGGTCCTTATATATCCGCTACACTTGGGTTAAGCAGTTCAATTCGAACCGGGTGTGTCGGTAATCGCCCAGCAGCCGCCGGACAGATGGAGCATGCGCGGGATCGACACACACGCCTCAGAACTTGCACGTGATCGAAACACACGCCTCGAAGCATGCGCGCTGCATCGGACACACAGCGCAGGTGTAGGCGGTCAGTGTCTCTTATGAGCGCAGGCGTGTCAGAGAGACACGCCCGCCTCGCATCAAGCACTCTTCTGCGTGAGGTGGGGCAATCACGCAACTTGTCTGTTTGCCTCCACATTTAAACAGAGCGGTGCCTCTATCTCCGAGCAGTCAGCCGGGTGAGGTGAGGCGGTTCTCCCACAAAAAGCTGGGTGAGTTCCCAATACAGTCTATATAACATTGTGTTGGTAAACATCAATTTGAGTTCCTGTAAAATTGGCAGTGCAGAATAGGCACTGCTGAATAGCGGCTAGTAATGCTGTGTTTTTCTGTGTAAGATATCCTTTCCTGACAGATGACTCTTTGGATTTTTTCTCTAGGAAAGAAGACATAGCTCTTGCGTCCAAGCACAAGTTTGCTTGTATGGTAGGGTGGCTATTGCCACTGTCTTATCTGACGTTCACATTATGATTGTATTTCACATTTCACAGGTTATTTTTTCCTGCAGTAGCATCTTTATTATATCCATCACGTTATTGGTCCTGAAGAAAGCCGGGTCAGGTGACCATCTCGGCTGAAACATGTCGACCATTTTATAATTGAGCCAAGAAATAGTTTATTTTTGTTAAAGACTATAGGTTTTTTTAGATATGAAACTTGGGTAATCCCTAATAAACATATTTTTTGCTGAGTATTCATTTTTAAACTCACATTTACACTAGAGCACTGCACATCACTAGAGTCTTCAGGTTTTGGGTATAACCCCTGGCAGGAGTACTTTCTTCCGGGAATAACCAGGCTGAGCACCTAGCAGAGCCTTTTGGCCCGCGACTGTGGGCTCAGACTGCTAGTCCCTAGAGTTTCAGATGACGATGCTCCGCCAGTAAGGGTGGGCTGATGAACTCTCAAATCCTGCTGGGTGTTGTCCCGACTACTCGAGGGATTCTATGCACTCTCTCTCACAGCAGTTAGTAGTTTGTTATTCCCTCCTTAATGGAATTTGCACCTTCTGATAGTTTTTTCGAATACTTCCCCCCACCGGAGTGGGTAACAGAAGAGGGGGAAGATAGGACTCAGAGCTTAGAACCAGCAGGCGCCCTATTTCCTTGCACCGGTTGTTGTCCTGATCTACCTCTTGGTTGTCGTTTCTGAAAAGGTTGAAAAGACCGTTGATACGACTGTTGTGTATTGGTCTGTCGGCCTTGGTTCCTTTGAAAACTCTGAGAAGAGTATCTGCGTTGAAAAGGTCGGAAAGACTTACGCTGTTCTTTTGGTTTTTCAAGACCCACAGCCTTCAGAGTCTCCATCTCAACTTTCATACGGGCCATCTCCTCATCCGCATGAGAGCCAAACAGGGTTGTTCCTGAAAAAGGTAGATTCATGATACGCTGTTGAGCTTCAGGCTTCAGAGAGGTTAAGCAAAGCCATGAATGTCTTCTGAGTGCCACCCGGTGACAATATCCATGTGCAAACAGAAGGGATGTGTCCGCCGCTGCACTAACAACTTGGTTAGACACCATAAGTCCTTCATTGAGGATTTCATTAAAATCTTCCGTTTTGTCCTGAGGTAGGTGTTCTGCAAATTGCTGAAGAGATTCCCATAGTGCCCGGTCGTACCTGCCCAGCAGAGCTGTGGCACTAGCCACCTTCATAGAGGTCGCTGCTGTGTTGCATACTTTCCTTCCTACTGAATCTATTTCATGGCTTTCCTTATCCGGTGGCACTGTGGATGTTGGAGCCGTGGTATGTTGTTTTTTAGCCGCCACTATGATGATGGAATCTGGAGTGAGGTCCGTCTGGATAAAAGTTGGGTCCTGTTCTGGAGGACGATACTTTTTCTGTAGTCTGGAAGGAACTGATTTAATGGAAGATGGAGTGAGAAATAATTCAATTGCCTGATCCAATAAACCTGGCACCAGAGGTAGCAAGGGACGAGAGGCTTGTCTCTGTAGGAGAGTTTAAAAAATGACAGAGGTCGATGGAACCGGGGTGGACATCGGTATGTTCAATTTGGAAGCACCTCGTACCAAAACCTCTTGGAAAGTAGTGATGTCATCTATAGGAGAAACTCTTTGAGGAGGAGAATCCGTCAATGTCAGGGAATATCTCCAAGTACTCGTTGAGGACGTGTCCATGGTGTGTCAGGAGCGAGATCTCTCAAGATGTCAGTGATGAGAGTGAGTTGAGAAGTGTCTATGGCTGCAAGAACGATCCCTCGCATGGGACCTAGACCTTGATCATCGAGGTGTTGGAGGCAGAGGCATCGTGGTCCGAAGAGGTGGAGGAGGAGGCGGCAGAGGAGAAAGCGGAGGAGGTGGCGGAGGAGGTGGTGGTGGAGGCGGAGGAGGAGGAGGCCGTTCATCTGGAGGATGAAAAGGAGACTGAGCTGGTGACCTAGTTGGGGAATATTTCCTTGAATATTCCAAATCCAAAGAATAAATTAACCTCCTCTTCTTACCGAGCCACCTGAAGGGAGGAAGGAGCTATAGATTCACCATAAGATCCAGTTTTTCCGCTCGACATCGATCTACTTATCAAGGTGATCTTCAACATTGTTTTGACTGAGAACTTCCTCTCGACGTCAACTGGCTCAACGTCGATCGAGTCGAAGACCGATGGTGTCTTCTAGGCGTTGACCGTCTATGACTCTTTGACGATGACTGTCGGTGACTTCTTGGCGGAGAGTGTCGATGACTTCTCGACTGCGAGCGTCGATGACTTTGACTTCTCGACGGCAAACGGCGAGGACTCCTCAACGATGACCGATGATGGTGAGTCGACGTCAATCGGCGATGGTGCGTCGACGTTGGCCTCGACGGCGACCTCCTTGGTGTAGGGTCTCTCGACGGCGAACGGAGAGTCTCACCCTTGGTTCCACAATCTCTTTTGCGGATCTTTTCCTCGATGTTGACGTCAACGCCATTTTGACGAAGAGCTCTGAGTCATTGGCGAACAGGTCAGTGCAATACCTGCTCTCGACGTCGTAGTCTTCGAAGTCGACCGGGACCGGTGCCGTTTTTCAGCCCTCCTTCTCCTGGGGAGCCCCCCAGAGGCTGAAGACAGAGTTCTGGTAGAGGACTGATCCTCTCCTCGCCCTGAAGTCCAACCTGTTGACTTGGCCTGCTGTTTTCTTCTTTCTTCCACACCTTGAAGCCAAACCTTCTCCCTGTCACGCAGGGTGCGCCTAGAAAATGTTTTACAACTGGAACAGGCATTAGGAATGTGAGAAGCAGGCAGACAAAGGATACACACTCTGTGAGAGTCAGATTTGGCCTTCTTTCTTCCACAGTCTGGACATTTATCAAAAAGGGATGGTATTTTTGACTGAAAAACTGTGGAATTCCTGTCAGAAAAAGACAGCAAAGTGAAAAGAAAGACCAAAGACGTCAAGTGAAACTGAAATTCTGAAGAGATTTTTGAAGTTGAAAATTAGTAGAGCTCAATGCTCCAGGGTCCTGCTAACAGGAGCCGGAAAAAAGAACAGATTTAACTGCCTCTGGCTGTGCATTATGGGATACTGGTGGTCTCTGGAGAAAGGCCCAGCTTCTATATTCAGACCTATAATGGCATCCTATGGGGCTTTTCTGTCCAATCCTTTCCTCTCTATCATGAAAAGGGCTTTGTGAAGGGGAGTTTTCTCTGTGTATTAAACTCCCAAAAAGTTGCAAAATGTAAGTTTCTGGCTATCTCTTTAACTGCAAGATGATGTAATGGCCAGTGTAGCCTAGTAAATGAGGTTGCATTATTGTCTTTTTATCTCTTAAGTGTCTTTGCAGGCCTTCCTGAAGAAAGGCAAAAATTATTAACTTAAGAGGATATATCTAAGGAAGTGCTCCGGGGTCCCCGCACGTGGGCGGGACTATTCAACTGCTTATGACTTATCACGGAAATCCCCTGCAACATACATACATACATACGTTGTTGAAGCATCATAATTATGTAATTTAACTGTAGCCCAACTGGCTGAAAACATTGTCATCACATGAGCAGACTGTGTAGCCAATGGATTGAGTGTTTCAATCTATACTGATAGCCAGTATAGTTTTGGAGTGGTCAATGATTTTGGATATCTGTGGTCACATAGAGGATTCTTAAAATGTGCCAAGAATTTTGGATTTGTTAAATTCATTACAATTGGCAAGAGAAAATGCTGCTTTAAAATGTGCACATATAATAGGGAAGAGAATATAGTTAAATTTAGCACCAATATGTTGATGAAGTTGCAAAATACCCAGATCTTATGTCTAGTGCATTGGAATTAGATGGAGAGTGTAATTCTGTAACAAAGCTTCAATTGTTTTTGACAACATCAATACAGACTATGGACGACTGACAAATCTGCAGAATAATGTGTCTGAGGATGAAAAGGAAAAGTGGGTTACAGCAGGTTGTGCAAAAGATGAAAATGATATGTGGAATGTCAGTTGATCAAAGATCTGTTTTGACAAACTATTTTCAAACAAATGACAAGGTATATGCATGGACCTACACATGCTGGACATGATGGGATGTTGAAGCTTTTTAAACAGTTTTGGTTTAATTCTCATTTCAAGTCTGACACCTGTCACTAAATCACTTTAGACATTCTGAAGGTCATTCTAAGAGGTTACAGATTGATTTTGTGGAGATGCCTCAATGCTTTTATCTTTTACAGATGGGTAGAAGATAATTCAAATAAGATGTTTGACTGTTTACCTGTTGGCAAGCTTTTGCTGAGGGAGTTGATCCCTAGATTTGGCTTACCTACTTCCGTAGAGTCAGGTAGGGGTGTTCCCTTTAAAAGTAAATTAATGAAAATGTTGTGGGTATGGCACTCGTGGATAGACACTTCATTATAGGCATCAAACAGAAGCATCAAATGTTGTCAAGTAAGTCAATGGTACTCTTAAGCCAAAGTTGTTCAAGGTTTGTTACTCAACATCGTTAAAATGGACAGATGCCCTATGAAGAAGCATACCTATGATGATTTTTAAGAAACACACCTAATTAAGGGACTGGACTCTTGTCTCATGAAGTTATCAAGGGCACAGCAATGTGTTTTCCTGGTATTGCTTCAGCTGCACTGTTGAACATTTCTGATGCTATCATTCTGGACTGGACTGTTGCAGAAGTCTGGGTGATGTGATACACTCTATCTCTAACCAGGTGAAATTGAATACACCTTCACAAAGGAGCGCAGTTAGGATGGTGGGCTGAAGCTCAAAGCATGGGCTCCTGCTGTAGTCACCAGCAACTGGCATGAATCAGCCCCCCCCCCTCAAGATTGAGCCAAAGCCCCAGGCGGCATAAGGTGAGGAGAGTGCCGGAGCTAAGGCCTGGCCAGATGATGGTCGCTGATCAGTGATAATCCAGCCCAATACTACAAAGTGGGTGGCAGAGATAAGAACCCAATAGGGATCTCACTCACAAGAATAGATTCCTGGGCAGCTCCGAGCTGAGAGGTCACACTGTGCAAGCAGCCACTGGAAGTGGGGACCCCCGAGGCATCTATGGCAGCCAATTCTGCCGGAGCTGAGACAGAGAGAGGTGGGATCGGTGGTTGAGCAACACAAAGGGACAATTGTGGTGCATTAGAACCCACAGGCACAACCGTCTCAAGAAAATTCTGCGCAATTTGCCAGCACGCAGGGTGTCACCTGGGCCCCCAATACACCCTTGGTAGCATCGGTCCAACACTTCCTGGCTGTCACAGAAAGCAACAGACACAGACGTCTGTGTCTCCCACTTCTGGAGCACTCTACCAGTGGCAAAGGCACCTCTTACCTTCTCCCAGTGGTGATAATGGTCTGAGAAAAGCCTCCAAATACCGGGCAAACAAAATGGACAAGCACACCTTTTGAAGTGGCAAGACGAGCGAAGGCAACAACGGCCACTACACTTACTTGTGCTGACGTGGCCAAGATCGCTGAACAGATGCACGTGGTGGAATTCACTCGAGGGGGAACACGCTGAGTCTAGCAAATTCCTCCAGATCAAAGTACAACAAGTACAGATCCCGACGTAAAAATATATGCCTGATGACCCTCCCAGGAAATGCAGAGGGCTTGACAGTGGAACAATTTGTAGAGCATTTTGTGCATACCATGATCCAAACAGAGGTGCTCTCACCCCACTTCACAGTGGAGAGGGCACACTGAGTGCCCGGGATGCAGCCTAAACCTGGCACTCAACTAAGACCACTTATAGTTTCCATTCTCCATTTTAGAAATTAAGATATCACCTTGAAAGAGGTGAGACCGGACAGTACTCTGTGATTTGAAAACAATATAGTATTGATCTTCCCTGATTACACCCAGGAGGTGCAGGCAAGACAGAGATCCTAAAACAGGATAACAGCGGAGCTACAACAACGGGGGGTCCCGTACATGATGACCTTCCCAACAAAACTGAAGGTGATATCATAAGGGAAAACTTTTTTTTTCAGATCACCGGAGGAGGTTGGGGAAAGGCTGGATGGATGGGGAGTGGAGCAGAGTGAGAATAGCCAGAGGGCATGCACCTCAAGGAAGGAGCTGGAGACCACAGAGGTTGAGATTGGGAGCAATGAGAAGCCACACAGGAACAGGGAAGGTGCCAAGACTGTCGGAAGACTATCACCCTTAGAAATACTACTAGACCTGAGAGCTTGCTAGAGACTGGCTGCAGTGCAAAAAAACTTTGCGTAGGGGGGAGGCACAGCCATGCACTTAAACGAGACATAAGACATTCCTAAGAGTGATCAGAGAAAGAGCCTGGAACATTAGAGTTCAATTATAGGTTTGATGATGGATGGTTAGGGTGGGGCAAGAGACTCCTCAGGCATTGGGGAAGTGGGTAGTTTTAAGCATCTTGCATGAAGAAGAGTGGAGTTTTTAAAGGAGGGGGTTCGACTGACACATCGCAACATACCAGTTGACGAGTGTGGCTGCACACCACACAAAGATCTGAGACATTTTTACACAGATGATGGATAACCGAATGGGACTCAATTTTCTGTCCTGAAATGTTAATGGACTGGGGGCCAATGGACAGGTAGAGCCCAGATATCATCTTACTGTAAGAGACCCACCTAGCAGGAACTAACAGTAAGTTCCTCATGAGGGGCCTATAGAAAGTACTAGTGCACTCTGTATTCTACTCTGGGTCACAGAGGGTAGTCATTTTGGCATGTAGATTGCTCCAATTAGAGGTTAACAGAACCTGGGTAGACCCAGGGGGCTGCTATGCTGTACAGAGTGAGAGGTGGGACAGGGAACCAATAGCAGTGGCTTCCTGGTACTTTCCACCACAACTACAATCCTGTCAGCGGACTTTGATGGGAGACTGGTTGCCCCAAGTGCGGGAAATGTCCACTATAGTGGTGGGGTCCTGAACCTCATGTTGCGGGGAGAGTGGGATAGACTTGTCAGAGGCAGTGGGATGGCACAAACAAACTACTGCGTAGATTTTTAAAAGCAATTAACCTAGTAGATCTGTGGCGAGAGAGCAATCCCAATATTAGACAGTATCCTTTATGTCAGGGACGATGGGGTTGATATCAAGCCTAGATATTATCTCCTGGTCCCCTGAGCACAGTAACGGAGGTACTCAGAGACAAAGTTTCTGCCATGAGGAATTTCATATCACTCACCGATGAGAAAGAGGCTTGGGTCACGGCTCCACAAGGGGCCAGGGGGGTGGAGACTAAATCCATGGGATCTAACAGACTGGCGCGTGAGAACCTTCATGGGTTTGGTCACGGAGCACTACTTAGTATATGCAGAATGCCTAATCAATGTCCTTCCAAGTTGGTGCCTGGGAGGCACACAAGGTGATATTGCATCTCTCTAGGATAAAGAAAGTAGCGCTGAAGACGATATCTGATTTGGAAGGACTGTGCTGCTGGGAGGCAGAATATGTTGCACAGCCAAACCCTAAGCCTACGCACTATGTTGCCCTGGCAAGAGATGAGTATAAAGTGTTGGTCGAGGGCAGGGAGAAGGCAGTTTACAGAGCAAGACAACACAAGCTGTACAACGCGGGGAAAAAGGTGGGCAAGCTGCTGACCTGGTTGTCATGGAAGGAGGAGGGGCCACAATGGATACAAAGCATTACCACAAAGACTGCGGACCAAGTGGAAAGGGCAGGGGAGATAGTGGATACCTTTGCTATCTTCCTGTCTGATTTTGTACTGGTCCCAGTCAATGGAGAGCCCAAATGAGCTCCAGAGGTTGGTTGCCGACTTACCGATAATTATGCAAGACTAAGGAGACATGCAGATGTTAGATTGAGACATTGGGGAGGATAAAATTGCGAATGTCATTAGACAGCTCAAAACGCTTATAACATCTGGACCAAATGGCTTTGTGGTAGAAAATGTTATGCTCCTCTGGAACAAGATTGGAAACCCTTCTTGGAAATTTCCGTGACACAAGGGTGACAGGCAGTCTGCCTTGGGATCTCTGTACAGCACCTATTGCGCTCTGCCACAAGAAAGACAAGCCATGGAAACACTGCATCTCCTAAAAACTTTATAAACATTGAAGTCAAAATGAAAATCCTGGTGAACGTGCTCACTGACCTGCTTTTGCAGGTTGTTGACAAATTGGGAAAGGCAGATCAAACCAGCTTCATGCCGATAATAAACAACACAGGATAATGTTAGAAAACTCTTCGGCTGTTTAGCGCAGATGGAGGCCCTGGGTGAACCAGCACTGCTCTCGGTGCTGGATGCCGAGAAGGCATTTGACTCTTTGGAGTGGGATTTCCTGTGGGTGACATTGCAAAGAATCGGTTTGGCCCGGAGTTCTTTGCATGGGTTAAACTTTTCTATAAAAGGCCAATGGCAAGAGTAAGAGTAAATGGATTACTGTCCAGGGAATTTGAGTTGGGAAGATAGACGCGGCAGGGTTGCCTGCTCTCCCCTCTATTGTTTACGCTGGAGCTAGAGCCTCTGGCTAACTGGGTGTAAGCTGATGTCCAAGGATACAGAATACAATTGACCCCTGACTGGGAGGATGTGATCTCCCTCTACGCCGATGACATTTTACTTTACCTGACAAACTCGCTGCCATCTATGGCTAGAATATTGGAAATTCTGAGTATCTTTGGGAGATTCTTCCGAATACACAGAAACTGGTGCAAGTCCGTGGCATTCCCGCTCACCCAGTGGAATCCCCTGTAGGATTGGGGCTAACCCGTTAGATGGACAGGGGGGGTTTCCAGTCTGTGGGGATATATGTAACGCTAGATCAGGCCATGTTCCAACAACGGAACTTAGGAAGGGTTTAGGAGGAGTACCTATAAGTTTTAGGCCACTGGCATCAACTAATTGTTAGGTAGAGTGGCCATAAACAAGATAATTCTACAAAATACACTGTTCAAGGTACCTGAAGAGTTCTTTCAGACCATTGATGCAATGATGCAGCTTTTACTGCAGGACGGTGGCACACCCAAAATAGTGCTGCCCGCCCTAACCAGGAACCCACACAAAGGAGGAATAGCTCTCCTCAACTTGAAGCTATATTATCGGGCAGCAGAGTTGTTGATGGGGAATGACTGGGCCTTCGTGTAACAGGGGTAGCCAGCACTTAGAATAGAACGACGTCTATGTATATGTCTTGGGATATGGAAAAAAAATCTGAAGGAAGTTGGGTTGAAAGGGTAAGGTCACACTTGATATCTCCCCATGGAATTCAGACTTACTAACAGAACTAAAAAACTAGAGGGGAAAAGACAATGGGACCTACTGGGCATCTCTAAACTGGGTGATGTTTGGGGTACACAGGGACTCTTGCCTTTTGAGGAGCTGCAGAGACAGTAGAGTTAGCAGAATCACAGAGGTATAGATACGCACAGCTGAAACACACCCTGGCAAGAAATATAGACAGATTACCAGAGGTGGATAAGAATGCCTCCTGGAGTCCAGGATACTGGAGGGCCCACTAAACAGGCACACCACATCACATTTCTACGGGGCGCTAGTGACTGTAAGCCAGCCCTTCCTAGACAAGCTACGGGAATGGTAGGAATGCAATTTTGGGATCCTGGAAGATGACACATGGGGAGAAGCCTGTTGACATCCCCAGTAACTTGTTATCAGGGAAGGGTTTTGGCGGGTACAAATTATATTCCTCCAAAGAGCATATTTCACTTGAACTAGGCTGTACCACATATGGAGGGTGGTCAATGAACACTGCTTGGGGAACAACCTTTACAACGCGGTTAGTACAACGCGTGCCGTTACATCGCATTCGTTACAACGAACGCGATGTAACCACGCTATGCCATTACAACGCAAGTCTTTACATCGACTTGCGCTAGATGGCGTGCTAACATTAGAAATAGTGTAGTTTACTATCCCAACACCTTCCCTACTGTTAAGTGGACTGGAGTTGGAATAGTAAATTACACTTTTCTAATGTTAGCACGCCATCTAGTGCAAGTCGAGGTAAAGACTTGCGTTGTAATGGCATAGCGTGGTTACATCCGTTCGTTGTAACGAATGCGATGTAATGGCACGCGTTGTAAACACTCGCGTTGTAACATCATAAATCCCACTGCTTGAGACGCTTTGGCCAGTCAGACACATTGCTACACACCCTGTGGAGTTGGCCACACACGCAGCCCTCTGGACCCAGGTGACACACAGGCTCGGGGTGATTATTGAGGAGGATCTCTTGCTTAACCCACCTCTAGCTGTTCTGGATACTTGATGAGACAAGACTCTGCCCCGATAAACAATACTCCTCTGCAACCAAGCACTAGTAGTAACCAGAAAAAACATTATTATTCCATGGGGCAGTCCAGAGGTTCCTGACGTGAACCAATGGACAGCACATATGGACTGTTGCATGCTGGCAGACCAATCGGTCTACAAGTCATGGGGCTGCTCTCAGAAATTTGAGAAAATATGGGGCCCATGAAAGTACTTTTGAAACTGGAAATGACCCTAAAGAGTGGGGAGGAATACCTAAGAAGTTAAAGCCAGCAGCATGGACTGGATTGCATGAGAAGGCTCGAGATGGGATCTTTGAGCAATTAAAGAGCCGATATGCCCTGAAATAAGCCAGCTGAGCCATGTGTACTGTGTAAAAGCATTATTGTGCTGTGATTTGATGTATCATCTTCTTTAATGCTTTCTATAGCAAGATCTCTTTGGTGAATGTCTTAATAAACAGATTCTCTTTTTTTTTTAAAACACCTTCAGCAAGTGATGAACCCTGCCACGACTTGGAACCTAGTGACTGAATTAAAACAAAACACCTTCACAAAGTGACAAACCCTGCCATGACTTGGAACCTGGTGACTGGATCATAGTGAAGAAGCATGCTGGGAAGAGCTGATTGGAGCAGAGGTGGTGTGGACCATATCAAGTCATAGTTGTGACAAATAATGCGGTGAAGTGTGAAAGCTTGCCACAGATCTCACACAAAAAGCATGAAGGCTGCAGATAAAGAATTAGTGACACCAACCACTGACTCACATAGCATCAAACTTGAGTTTGCTACATGGATCCTCGGTGGAGCAAGACAAGAATATCAAGTTGTGGAAAAAAGAAGAACATGCACAACAAACTTCTCAAACTCAAGAAAATCAGAAAGTGAAAGTAAAAGTTTTAATTTCAAAAATCCCTAGCACAAATCAAGCTGCTCTAGTCACAAACTCAAGATCATGTGAAAAGTGAAGATGAGGATGCAGCAGTTGTCATATGTGCGAATGAAGATGAAAGCTGAATCCAAAATGGATGCCTTAAGAGTGTGCGAGGGAGGAAAAGAATGTGTAAGGAAAATCACAGACTAGAAACAATTGAAGAAGATATGGAACAAGAACCAGAACAAATAGAAACAGATCTGACGGACAGAGTACCACGACAAACAGAAGATCTACAAGAATAGGAGTTCCAAACAAAAATTATGCAACACCTGAACGGGTATATACCTAGAGCAAAAAGACATTAACTTAGAAGACTATCAGTTTGTTTTTGAAGAACCTCCATGAACCTTCTGTGAAATGAAGTTGAAGAAAATCATCATAGAATAATTTTTAATGGAATACTAAAATCGAGCTTAGATATTTTTGAAAAAGACACACAATTGATGGATGGAATGCAGAACAAATCAAAACATTCACCCCCAGTCAAGAGATGTGGGTTAAATCCATCATTCTTTTGCTCACCATGCCACCCCAGCTTAGACCTGCCATATTCAAATCAGTCTTGACACTGTGCCTCATGGGAACAATCCAGCCCGAACTGCAAAGCCAGGTCCTCCCTGGACCGGAAACAAGCACCCTAGGACTGGTTTCGGGATTTCACCCCTCATCAGCCAGGATAGCTTGAATCCAGGGGCACAGTGAGCCCGGGACCCACGTCTGGGCATACCCAGCACACATAGGGCGAGAAAGCAAAAGACACACAATTGATGAACAGAATGTGGAACATTAACCCCCAATCAAGAGATCCGGGTTAAATCCATCATTTTTTTTGCTCACCATGCCACCGAAGATATTTTTGGGCATTTTTGAAAATGCGTACATTCGTTTCTTTAGTTAGAATCTGATTTCTTATATTCAAAGATGATTCATTTTGTACTTTATGTATCCTGTTGAAGATAGAAGGTATTCCATTGTTTCACTGTACTTCACTCATCCCCCACGGAAGAACAACCTGAATGCTAGAAGGGTCACCTGCATGCTCTGTGAATGAATGAATGAATGAATGAATGAATGAATGAATGAATGAATGAAACAGCATTTGTTGCGCACATGGATACCCAAGGGCATCTCAGCGCTATGGCAGTAGCACAAAAGGACAATGCAGCACACTTAGGGGAAGTGCCAGGTCTTCAAAGACTTCCTAGAGGCTAGATAGCTATGTTCCCTTCGTAAGGGGAGAAGGAGGGTGTTCCACAGCTCAGCAGTGTTGTAAGCAAAAAGGTGTCCGCTGCTCCCTGCCCTCTTAATCCTAGGAACAGCGGCCAGATGTAAATTGTCCGAGCGCACCCGTCTATTCACCACATAAGGCTGGACCATGGCGTGGTTAATTGTGGGACTATCCTGGTTAGCATCTTGTGGGCAATGCACATGGCCTTGAAGTTCATTCTCTCCCGGACAGGGAGCCAGTGGAGGGACTTCAATGCCGGCGTTGTGGATAGCCGGTTCGAAATCCCCACCAGCTTCCTTGCAGCTCATTTTTGCACCATTTGGAGCTTTGTGAAGGTCGAAACCGGAGCTCCGAGGTAAAGGTCATTCCCGTAGTCCAGGCAAATAAGAATAAGTGCCTGTATCATGAGCTTTCTCACCTGAAAGGGGAGTAGAGGGAGCATTATACGTAGCATCCTGAGGATGCCATAGCAGGAAGCTGCAACCTTCCGTGCTTGAACCATAAAACTGAGATCCTGATCCAGCCAAATGCCTAGTGTGAGAAGTTGGCCTGGCATATGCTGTCTCCTAGTTATAGGGACACCTTGCACCAGTCCAATTCGACTCTTATTGATGATAGGTTTAAGACAACCTTTAAAGGAAGCTATCCTAGTGGTAGCTGTGGAGAGCAGCCTTCAGGCTAAGTCTTGAAGGAGTGTTAAGCTTATTGTTTTACCATAATAATCTCTTGAATAACCAAATGAAAGACTAGCCCACACAGGTATATATATAAAATATATGTATTTACTCTAGACAGAATCCCACAGTCTCTTTATGAGGCTAGTGGCAAAGTTATACTTCAAACAAGCATTTATAAACACAATAAATAGCACGGGAATCAATGGGCCCCGGGGGGGACCAAACCATATATCAAAAAAGTGGTATAAGAACCACGACAATTCTACAGACAATGCCTAGGGCATTCAGGATCGCTTGCCCCTTTAGAATCCACCCACAGTTATGAGGAAGGGGACCCACGGGAGACGCGTGCAGTGCAAAGAGCTGATATCGGGATCTCAATGTTAGTCTATGGAGAATGTCGCGGTTGAAATTACACAGATTAAAGTCACTTCTAGCAGGAATACAAAGTTAAAACTTTAGACTTAAGCTTTTGAGGAGCCCACTACCACGAGAGTACCGAGGTACCACTGTTACCTGCCCTAGGGAAGCCGGGTGCATAGGTCGATTCTGGTGTCGGGTCACGGGCTGATTTTCTATAGGAAAATGCTCAAAAGTGCTGCTAGCCAAAAGCGTCGATGATGCCGTGAAGATCAAAGATGTGAAGATTGTAGAGAAGAACCTGAAACCAGAGGGGACAGAGTCTGGGTCACGGCAAAGTGACCAGGAGGCTCAAAGCAAAGAGCCCTTCGATGTCGGGTGCTTCAGGTGAGAGGTGCTGTAGCTTGGATCTGCAGCCACGAGCTCCGGGAGGCTGCAAGGAAGGCCAGCTTCTGGAGGGCAACTATCCCATGATGGATGAGGGTCGCTGCAGTGTTAGTGTCCGGATTGGATCCACTAAGCCTTGGCAACCGCAACCCACAAAGAATAAATAAATCAGCTACAGTGCAGACCCACGAGGTCTGGGAGAGGTCTCCTTTGGAGAGACTGTAGAGCAGGCCTGGAGCAACCAGGGGAACTCTTGATTATAGAAATAGACCTCCGCTAGGGCCCACAAGTTGAGAGACAAGGGACTGCGGGAGGCAGCAATTTGGCGTGCGTAAAAGGGCACCCATGGGCCACCGGAGTGGGCTAGGGTGCTGGTCTTTGGTACAATTGCTGTAGAGTGGTTGGCTCAAAAACGGGCTAAAGCACAACTTCCCCACTGGTCAGGATCGTGTGCTACACAAGAGGTGGCCGGTGTCCTGGGGTATTGGGGATCTCGGCACCCACACGGTCCACGGTGCCCAAACTCATTGAGCACACTCACTGGCCTCTGGGATGCGCTGGAAACTCACCTCAAGGGTGCTGGAAGTCGTCGAAGTCCGTCGGAGCAGCGAAGTTCCAGCCGGGTCACTTGCAGTGTTTCAGGTGCCTGCCAAGCAGGGGGAAAACTCCTTTATCCCAAGGGAGATTTCTTCCGTCAGCTGGGCAGCAGCAAGTCGAAGGTCAAGACTGTAAAGTTCAAGATTAATCTGAGGCTCTGGGGCCACGTTATTCACCTTTATCCCCAAGATTAGGGGAGTGTCCAGAGTAGTGTCCACCAATGAGTGGTGAGGCGGGAAAGGGTGGCTACACCCTCTCCCCTTTGTGTGTTTCCCGCCTGGGCGAGGGGCAGGATGCCCCTGAACCGGTTCCAAGCGGTGTATGCAGAATTAGGTCTCTGCATCTGCCTACGTGCAACTCTGAAAGGACATTTGGTGCACCCACCCTGTTCCAATCCACATTATCCTGTCTGGGGAGATGCTAGCATCTCCCTGCCACAGGAGCCCTATTGTCCAGCTGGCGAGGCTGGGGTTTTCCCCAGCAACAGCCAGCCAGGGTCGTGTAGGTGGCGGGCAGTAGCATTTTGTGAAACTTGTGCACTTTTAAATTGGTGTCTAAATTCTACCGCTTTTCCCATATTGCCCCTCTAGCAGGGGGGAATCATACCCTCATGCCCATGGCTGGACTGGGGGTATGATTCCTACATGTTTGACACCAAACACAATATGGTTCTGTGTAGCCATTCTCGAGTTATCGCGGTATCGCGATAGACTTATAATGCGGATAAGAGTATATGGTATGGCTACACTACAAACAACCCAGTAACGATTTTACGAAGGTTGCAGAGAGGCCCTACTCATGTAGGGGTCCCCCCTCACACATATCTCAGCACCCTGCCCTTTAGGATTAGCAAGGCCTGCTATAGGGGTGACCTATGAGAGTACATGTGTTGTAATGGGGTGGGATATAGGGTACCTATATCCCTGTAAGGGGTGCTAGCACCCCCTTACCCAGACTACAGTAGTGGTCTGGTGGTGTCAGTTTGTATGGCTGTCCCAGGGTGGCACAATAAGTGCTGCAGCTCCGGTAGGCCTACTGGGGGACCCATGCCCTGGGTACCTAGGGTACCATCTACAAGGGACTGGTAGGGCATGCCCAGCATCCAATTTGGTTTGTACCTAGAGTACTCACATCAGTTTTAGGGAGAAAGCAGATAGGCTGGGGTCCTGGATAGCAGGATCCCAGACAGACTAGTCAAAAACCATTCCAATACCAGGCAAAAAGTTGGGGGCAACCATTAGTCAGATTCCACTCTCCTACACCTAGACTCTTCATCTGTGTCTTAGGGACAGGGACGGGGCCCATACAGGCTGACCAAAGAGCATCTGCCCTGAAGAGGGATGGATTGCCAAGGAGCATCAACTCGGTCTTATTGCCATTTAGCTTTAAGTGTGATTGATTCATCCATTTGACTACCTCTTCTAGGCAGGGACAGAGGCCAATAGGGGCATTGTCAGTATGGTTCAGTGCTATGACCAGTTGGATGTTGTCAGTGTAAGTCACTATATGAACCCCAAATGGGAGCACGATCTCTGCAGGTGGGGTCATATAAACATTAAAAAGAGACGGACTAAGAGACGACCCCTGAGCAGCCTGTTAGAGCTACCCCGGTCACCCTCAAACTTCTGAGTCGATGAATTAGGATTTGGTGGTTGACCGTGTCAAAGGCAGCGCTAAGGTCAAAGAGGATAATAGCTGTTGAACCTCCGGCGTCAAGAATCTTTTTAGATTCTTCAACAGCTGCCAACAATGCAGTCTCTGTTCCTTGTCGCTGGCGGAAGCCCGTTTGGGAGGGGTGGAGGAGGTTGTGGGATTCCAGATATGTCAAAAGTTCTGTGTTAACATATTTCTCAGCTATTTTACTAATCCCTGGGAGGAGCGAGATAGGGCGGAAATTACCCAGTTGATCCGTGTCAAGACCAGGTTTCTTCAAGAGAGGCTTTACCATCACTCTTTTCCACAGGGGTGGGACCACTCCGGAGGGGAGAGAGGCATTACTTAGGTCAAGAATGACCGGGGAAGTTATTTCAGACACCTGTTTCAAAATACTAGGTGGAGCTGGGTCTCTAGGTGACCCGCATTTTACGAGAGCCGAGATGGTTTGGAAAGATTCACACTCCATCAGGGGAAATGCCTCGTAGGGGGGGGGGCGGTCTCTACTGCGTAAGTCTGTGTCCTCTGGGTGGAATTTGTTTAGACTGTCTACCGGGGAGAATGACGAGTAGATTGTTTGGATTTTATTGTAAAAGTAGTCGGCAAGTTGATCACAGCGTTGGCCAGTGGCATCAGGTCTATCCGGGGGTGAGGGAACTTTGAGTAATGTTTTCGCTATGCGAGAAATCTCACAGTCTACTGTCACATCTCTTTGACAGTAGTCCTATGACACTGTAAACATGATACAACCCCTCAAATCAAAGCATGAAAGGGAATGTTTGGAGTACTGGCACAAACCCACCCACCTGAAACATAGTATGCCAAAACGATGAAATGTTTCTGCATACATGCTGAAGCAAACAGAGGAAGATAACTTAAAATCTTCACTATATATTGTATGGAGTACAAAACAAATGTATGGTGCAGAGAGAAGACTCCAAGGATTGGGGATTAAGAGACAGAGAACAATTACAAATAAATAAAGTCTAAAAATTGTTTAAGGTTTATGAATCACCACATTTCTACTAAATTTTAACCCAAACTAAAAAAAAACTTAGAATCCAAAATCCAACTGACTAGCCTAAAAACAAAAAGAAAACTGTTAATTTCAGAGCCACCCATAAACACTCAATATTTGAGCTTGTCTCCGTTAACTCCTATACCCTGCAAGACCACCAATAGCGAGATGGGCCCAGGACCTGGCTGGAAGTCAGTCCCTGCCAGCAACTCCTATTTAACGTGGCTAAAGGCCATGCAGCCTACGACAACAACATTGACACTGCAGGACCCTGTGGCTAGATCAGCACTATTAGGAGTTGCAGTGCGCCTCCCCATCCCAGAAGCCCTGAGTACATGCCACATGTTGCCCACAAAATTGAGTCTTGAGCAGGGTCGGACACTCAAGGCAGGCATTCCGGCAGTGGATGATGGGCCGGTGCCTGAGGCCCAGCTGTGACCTAATTATTTTGGTTCAGTGGAGCCCATTTTGAATGACTTTGAGGTTGATCTGTGTTGCTTGGTGTTGCCTGTATCATTGTGGGGGTTATGCAGTCTGGCTGGAGTCTACACCAGGGGTAGGCAGACTCTTGATTCCTCCTAGAGCAGTGCAATTTAGACTCCACTTTTACATGTCACAGAAATGCCAATTATATACATTCATTTGACATTATATTCATTTTCAGCCTCAACTTTTAAAACAAGTGTAACACATTTAAACATGTTAAGGAAATGTATTCTCTGTAGGGACTAGCAATTTATATATGTGTACACAAATGTTCAGTTTCAACATGAAAGCATGTATTCTTTATTTTAGTTTCACAACTACAGTTCAAGTTATAAGTGCATATGTAAACATGTACTTTTTTATTTGTGTTTTACATTTATTCCTAAAGGTATATGTGAATGCATATTCATGTATTCAAAAAGCACATTAAATGCTTAACTAAAGTTACCCTGAATACAAGCCTTGTTGAAACGCATTTTGCTTTGCAAGCATGTTTTCTCCTTTCTTTGCAGGTTTATTATCATGATTTTTGTGAGCTAGAGATAGGATTATTGTCTGTAGACTGCTGATAGAAAGGCCTGATGGGAAACTTGGCAGTGAACGTAGAGAAACAGTGGTCTAAAGAAGCTTTCTGTTCATCATGTACAAGGATGGTATGATGTTCAAGAGTGAGAACCGAAGTTTCAATACGATGCAATGTTAACCTGGGATGAGATTGCAGATGCACTCAAGTGACTTGATTGGTCCCTGGTGGTGTGATGGAGTTCAAGTTTATGAATCTTCTGTTACTTTTTTTAATTGGTGTTTTCGCAGTTAGAGTTAGGAGAGATTCCCATTAGAATTTGAACGATACAGACCTCTCTGTTTGCGCTATTCTTGCAAGTGTGAAGCTTTATGCTAAATACGTATTTCCTTTTCTTGGGACTTCTACTGGAGTCTGATCATGCTAACACCTTATTCTTCTGTGCTCCTTATTTAGAGACCCATGATAGATTATCCTATATTTGATCTATGTTTAGAAGCGAGAAGAGAAGTTTCTTTATGGAACACTTGTTTGCTTTAATTTGTGTCTATGCAATTGTGGTTATTTCAATTCAATATGTGATTCTACAGCACCTTAAGCTACTGAGCTATGTAAGCTTACTTATTGTATTACTGCTTGATCTTGGTTTACGTATATACTGCATTGATTGGTAATCCAAAATAAAAGTCTTTAACCATATTCAGAGATACCTGGTCCTTATTGTGGGGTCACATTGGCTTCACAAGTTAGAAAATTATTGTTGACATTTTCTACCTTTCAATGCTTCACGTCAGCTAACAGAGCCCCATACGGGAAAAACTTTGCCAACCTGACTAAGAGATTACGTTGTAAGGCCCAGTGCTCCAACACTCCCTAGTTACCCCCAGTAGCAGGGGGGGCGGGTCGAATTGTCCTAGCCTGTCCCCTTCTGGGCCAGCTCATTAGTGTATGGGGCTTACTTGGGCCAGTTATGGCCACACAATGATCTGTGAATTTTGAGCTGGGCGAGGGGACGGGACTGAGTATGAGCAGTCTTGCTGAAGACTACTTGTGGAAATGGCTTTCCCATTCACTTGCAATATCTAGTGATGAACTAGACATCACAGAGGCATATCTGCTCATGGTTTGCACCATGTCACGCAGCCCGCAAAGGCAGTCTGTGTGGAATTTCTGTGTGGATCCCTTAGGGTGGCATAAGATATGCTGCAGCCCTTAAGGACCGACTTTAGGACCAATGCCCTTGGTACTAGGGGTACTATTTACTAGGGACTTACAATGGTTCTAAAGTCCTTTGCCAATTCTGTCGCAATTAGACATTACCTTATTTTAAACGAAAGAGTACTGGCACTGAGGTCTGGTTAGCAGGCCTCAGTGCACTGTCAGAGTTAAACAAGCATTGGCATAGCCAATAGGTCTCGCCTTTGGGACCTTATAAGTGATTAGCCATGCAACAGTTGCATAACTAAATACTTATAAGGTCCCAAAAGCGAGATCTATTGGCTATGCCGAGCGGCCGTGCGGCCGTGAAAGTGAAAGTGATCGCGATCAAACTTCAAAGCGACCGCGAAAGCGAAAGTAAATCGCGATAAAGCGCAGCGCGCGCACCCGCGCACATGCACTGTAGTGCTGGGCTGGTAGCACTTTTTGGAGCCCTCTCAATAAGTCTCGCCAGACCAGCGCATGCGCTGGCTCAGGCGAGACCTAAAAACAGCCTCCAGTAGCTAAAAAGGGGGTAAAAAGTGCGTGGTACTGCAACAAAAACCCGGTTTCCTACATCCCTTTTATCAGCACTCATCGCTCTTTCCATTTCACTTCCCTGTCTATCTCCTAAATCTACTTCACTTCTCTCTCAACCTGTTCTATTTATTTACCTCCTTACAATATCTTTATACTTCACCTTTATCTTGCTTTCTCACTCCTTTCTCTACCTCACCACTCTCTTCCTCATCTCTCGCTCTACCTCATTTCTTTCTCCTTCACATAACACACACCACCTCATTTCTCTCCACCCCATATTTCTCTCTCTTGCTACCTAACATCTAAACTTACCTCAATCTGTTTCATCTCTCCACCTCCTTCTACCACGTTTGCACCTACATAACTTTTCTCACAACATTATTCCTTAATCACTGGGGGGTATATTATCAAGAAACAGCGTTACAATTTTCGCAGCTTTCGCGGCAGAAAACTGCCGCTAAAACGGCGATAATGGGCTTGATAATATGCCCTTGAGAATTCCCATAGAAGCCCATGTTCTGGTGTCAAAATGGGCTTCTATTGGAATTCTCTGCGGCATATTATCAAGCCCATTATCGCCGCTTTAGTGGCAGTTTTCTGCCGCTAAAACGGCGATAATTTTAACGCTGTGCTTCATAATATGCCCCCAGGTCTCTTTCTCTACCCGTTGTCCTCGTTTTAATCTATCATTGCCTCTTCTCTCTCGCTTTCTTTCCTCTCTCTCTCTCTATCACCATTCAACTCCCTTTCTCTGTCTCAACTCTCTGCCTCTTTCTTTTTGCATCTCTCTATTTCACCTCTCTGGCTCTTCCTCACAATCTCACTCTTCCTATATTTCAACCACACCTTTCTTTCTTTATCTGACTTCTGTCTCTCTACTTCACCTAATTTCTCTAAAAATTGTCTCTTTTTTTAACGTTGACTGCTTTCAATCAAGCTTTCTCAACCTTACTGCCCATTTTATCTAATCTACCTTCTTAAGCGCTAATTTTTACTGGGTCTTTCTCTCTACCTCTACACTGTCTCTCTCTCTCTCTCTACCTCACAACTGTATCGAGCTTACGTTTGTCTATACTTCTACATCATCCTTCTGCCTGTCTACTGTTACAGCTCTCCCTAACACATCCTTCTTCTTAGTCACATTTCTGTCTGCCTCGCCCTTCTGTGTAGCCCACCCCTCTCTCTACATTTCAGTATCCCTGTCTTTAGCACTCACAGCATATTTACTTCTCTACCTTTAGGTGTCACCCTATCTCCCTTTTCCTATCTACTTCTTTGTCTTTCTACTCTCCATGGGGCATATTAACAAGCGACAGCGATAATTATCGCTGGCCGCTCTTAGCGAGAAAAATTTTATCGCTGGCTATCGCAGAAAATTATCGCCATGCTAGCATTGTATTAACAACGCATAGTGCAATGGCGATAATTTCCCAGCGATAGCGATGTTCTAAATGGAACATCGCTGGTTTACCAACGATGTTCCATGGAAAACTGCGATAACCTTGCTGATACGACCCTGTAGTCGTATCAGCGTAATCCACCCCCAATGGTAAGTATAGCTAAATATGCATTTTAGCAGACGTTAGGTTTTGTAGAAAACAGCTGTTTTCTCCAAAAACTAACGTCTGCTAAAATGCGTGGGCAGTCTTGTAAATATCGCGATGTGTACATCAGCGATATTTACAAGGTTGAACTGCCCAGTGACGCCCACTTTGCATCTCATTAGAGATGCAAAGGGAGGCGTCGGGTAAAAGGGTGCTAACATGCGCTAATGCATGTTACCACCCTCTTGTAAATAGGGCGATATTTTTATCTCCAAAAGCCAAAAAAGCGGAGATATGGCCCTGTAAATATGCCCCCATATCTTTCTTTTTGACTAACTTACGTTTCTGTTTTCAACATATGTGCCTTCGTATCTCAGCTATCTCTCCACATCTGTCTAATTTCTTCCTCCCTTGTCCCTCCCTTGTTGCATGACAAAATATTTAGGGGCATATTATCAAGCATGGCGTTAACATTATCGCCGCTTTAGCGGCAGAAAACTGCGATAATGGGCTTGATAATATGCCGCAGAGAAATACGATAGAAGCCCATGTTGACACCAGAACATGGGCTTCTATGAGAATTCTCAAGGGCAACTGATTTATGAAGTGTTTTTAGGTCGTGCTGAGCTCTGTGCTGTATGCAATGGCACCTCCCTAAGCCTTGGACCACTCTGTCTAGATATCTCGAGGGTCAAGTGCCAAAGGACTGTACTCAGTGATCAGTTGCGGGTCCAATAATAAGATGGCTTCGGGTCAAGAGAGTATAATGCAACAATTGACCGATGGATCACAGTAACCCTTCATTGCCCTTTGACACTCCAAACCTGTTCCCACAAGTGGGAATTAATCTCCTGATAGCAAAAAACCCTAAAGCCAAAATAATGCCACACAAACAATTTCACCCAAAGGTTCATGAGAGTTTTATTCAACAATACAAACTTTTGCAACAAAGCAAGGGTTTCTAGTTGTGTAAATGTTTTACTTTTTGGCAAACTTTGGATAAATTCACTTTATTGCTGAAAATTATTGCCTATACTGCTTAGTTTGCATACTGAGGCCTGGAGCCCCTGGTAAGTTATTCAAAAGTTTATCGTAGGCCATGCAGTCCATAACGTAAAATGAAGAGTTTATCCGCTAGCCTGTAGGTTTGATGCTCACTAAATGCGTGCATTGTCAGCAGCAGACAGTTGCGATTATTGCGAGGAACAGTGGTGAGGAGCTACAAAGACAGAGAATGGGTTGGAAGTCTGCTTCAGAGATGTGATCTTCAAGTGACAGATTCGAATCTCTGTGAGGCGACTCCACTGTCAACATTTATGTGTCCACACAATTTCTGCCTCTGAATTGGGTAATAACCCCCCTTGAGAAACAATTATACCACTGCATGCAAAACATATGATTCTCGTTTTAAAAGTTGTTAAGACGGATCTTTCCTATGGCGTGACTTTAGTGTATATCAGTATGAACTTCTGAATATACCAACCTATAGATGGCAGGTACCCAGGTTGCTGAGAGCGCGCGTGTACATTCCGCTTCGGTAGCCGTGTGACTGCAGAGTTGCTGCTATGGGAAGAGAGATGCCGGAATGTAGGACTGTGTGTGATGTGATTGTTACCAGAAATAGCTGCACAGATCCCTTTCTGGTGCCCTGCGGGGCTGCTGTCGGTGGATAGCAGGGATTAAGGCGAGGTGCCACCCATTGGTGCTGAACGGGAACTTAGTCAACCCCTCGGATACCTTATCTGCAAAGATGGCCGTGGGTCGGCCTAGTAGTACAACCGGAAACATACCGCGTGGGCGATGCTGCCAAATGCCTGCGAGGGCAGGAGTGGATATGTGCAAATGCGGAGTCCACCAGCAGCAACGACAAGAAGTGATTGCCTTGTTGGGTGTAAAATTATTCTCGAGGCAAATTAATCCCTGGTATAAATTGTGACGCAGGTTTTATTAAAATTGTAAAAATAGCAAGGCCAGGGGGGTGGCGTTCGGGGGGGGTTTGCTCTGCCAGCAGCAGTCTCTCTTTGAAACCACTGTATCTGATTGTCAGGGTTCCTCGGGGGCCCTGGCACAATCCGCTTCAGCCCTCCCCAGGTTCTTGAGCGAACAGGTACTCAGGGCTTCGTGATACCTCATTGCAGCTACAATGTTCCCGCTTCATACGTCATATGCAAACAAAGAGAAGCTTCTTTTCATGTCTATTTAATTGTACAAGTATTTCATTTAAAAGACTGGCATTGCGCAGATAATTCGCAACAGATGCCCTTGTTTGATTAGTTGTACGTGGTCAGGCCCTTCTAGTGACTCGTCGTTAAAGACGGGGTTACGCCATATTTTAGCTTTTAAGGGCCACTTCCGATGACCATCCAGGGAGCACTGGGGGGCTGTCAGCCGTACTCTCTCGTACGTCACGATATTTTCGTAGCCAGTCACCCGCATTCAGCGATTTTCTTTCTGTCTACTCTCGTTAATCGTCGTGCGCCTGTCAACATACAAAAGAAAGAGCTATTTATTACATTATGCAGCGCTTCGTATCAAACAGTATTGTCTCTTGCCTCTGAGTTATAGGACTGGCCTCAGCAATATTAACATTTCGCTGTTCGTTTTCCGGATGTGTATTTAGAAAGATGCGCTATGCAGGAACATAGGGCATATTCAGAAGTGAGGCAACCGCATTTTAATTGAGAATCCCACAGTCCCCACCGCTAATGGACATGTATATTGCTAGCCAGATCAAAGTACCGACTAGGTGTGACTTCTGTGAGGTTAGGGCGCCCTGTAAACAGAGCGCCCTATCCGGGTCTCCAAGTCCTGGTCTGGAAAAGGATGTTTCGGTACCGAACCTGGGCAGCTTAGAGAGCCGCCCCTCCCCCTCCCCCAGAGGGCTCGTGCCTCCAGTGACTGTGCGGGGTCACATTAACAATGGCTGAAATAGTGGGTTTTAAACAATGAAAATATTTAGCAGTATTATTAAGACTGTAGACTGATCCTAGGCGAGTCTATTGGGATATAAGTAGAATGTTTATAGGGATTGTAACTTTTTTCTTTTAATGAAAAAGCAGAATGTTGGTCTTTCGGGTACGTTCGTGGATACAGATGACACAAACATCCATTGTGTTGGTTTTTAATTTTATATAACGCAAACTCGACCCCAAGGTATCAGAGCACTTTACATGAGCACTAGTTACATTACAGACAGACTCGTTTAATTTTATGCACGGGGAGATTGAGTGATTTGCCCAGGATCACAGGATGTTTGAGCCTCAGTCAGACTCCAACCCGGTCCCCCAGCATCAAAGTCGGCCGCTCAGGTTTAGGGACAAATATTGACCTTTGGTCAAATCAGGAATCGCAGTCCAATCCCAGTGATTTGGGGGCAGATTTACAAACCCCTTGCGCCACTTTTGCGTCACTCCTCCCACGTGCGTTAAAAGTGCCAAACGTGGCGCAAGGGGCTTATAAATCCTGCCCCTCTGTTTCTAAACATACGCCCGAAGCTTCCTTGAACTGCGTCTACAGTATGCGTGCGTGTCTACGGAAGTCCTTTGCCGCGAACTAGCACATATACAGAACCACTGACCCGTTTCACGTGTAAACCTGGAAATACAGACGTAAACTCTGGTGGTATGGCATGTTCATCCGTGAACACAGGCATTTCCCAATGTCTGTGTTTTATGAATATTATGATACCGTATACAATGGGATGCTGTCTGATTAAAATTACATTCTATACTAAAAATACGTGTGGCTGAAAGAGCCGTATAGGAGAGACGCGGCCTTTGTGTTAATTGTTAAACCTTTAGAAGTAGGGCGAACTATCACGTAATACGATCAGCTATAAAAAAAAATCTCACAAAATCCAGATATTGAGATTTTTGTTTTATTGGGGGAAATGTGAGTACGCGAGATAAAGTTATTTTTGGGAGATAAATACTTTGTTCATTTGAATCACTGAGTAAGATTCGTCTTAGTCTTTTCCACTAAATAACGAGCGCACTAGAGGTGGGGGTGGGGCGATGTGCTCTACTGAGCCTGTTTGAACGAGGGGACATGCACAACAATTCTGTGCCGTGCAATATTCAAACCATGAGAATAAAAACCACAAGGGCGGTTGCAGCTCAGACCTCTTCGTGAAATGGAGGTCTGTGGTGCGCACCGAATCCATGCAGAGCACGGGGCCGACCCCAGGTTTGTTCGGCTGTTCATCGCGCGGTGCAAACGCACCTCCTTTCATTAACATGACACATCTTGAGCTCTCCTCGCGACACTGAACTTTGTTGCAAAACTCAGATTAGGACGAAACGAGAGCGTGCATTTATTTGTCCCTCACAACCGCTCAGTTTTGCGCAGGTAGATTTCCCGCGGCAGGACATCTTTCTTGGGTGTAACTTTACATTAAAACAAGATTGATTTATTTCGCGGAAAAGCTGGTCGTGTTCTTGGCTCAGTCTGCTTACGTAAACAGATATATGGATGGCTTTAAGCATCTCATTTGCTGAAATATCCAGTTTTCATGTTTTGTGCGCCCGTATCGATGTCGGCCTCGCAGTTACTTCACTCTACGTAGGAAGCCAAGATGCATAATAAAGCACACGTGCAAGAAAACAATATGGAAACCCTTAAAAGCGGCCTTCAGCAGACGTCTTGAAATAAATACTATTGCCTGTCATCTGGAGTAAAGAGGGGTAAAATATGAACTGAAGACACGATGGAAAATGAATGATATTTTCAATATTCTGGCAGCCAGAGCTGTTGATAAACTGGGGGCCCCACATTTTCCCTTTTATGGGTCCCAAAAGCTCCACAAATCAATCCCTCCTCCTCGAGCCGCACCCACTATTTACATGGGATAGAATGGAGAACTGCTTACATGTTTAGTATAGTTTTTTGGTCCGCTGGGTAACGATAGTTTATTAACCCATCTGGAATGCATAAAATGGTAGACTTAATAAAATGGGAGCCCTTTCAATGTTTTTTTAAAGACGGCCATTAATTTATGATTGACACGGTGAATTCAGCATTTTGGGATGAAGATATATGTTGAAACCATTAGTTAACCAGACCCGCCTTTCTTTGATGATTTGCTAAAGCCCTTCTTGACATAGAACATATATTGTATTGTTAGAAAATAATTAATTTAGTTTACTCACATTACGAAAATAAAAACACTCGCTTGTGCATCTTGTTGTTACTGCTTCGTCTCTTAAGGCTTTCTGCAAACGAGCAAATGTAAAGGCCGTATTCGGTTTCTATTGTTTTTTGTGTTTTTAATTTTTCATTTCACAAGTTGAACGCTTTCAAATAGGCATGCGAGATTCTTTGTCCACATTGTATTGATCCTTCGCCAGTAAGGGGTGACTTGAAATCTGCTGATTGAGCTCGGGGCCTCCTTGCTGAGTCCAGTGGAAGGCCTTCAGAATTGCACACATACAAATTGTCTGTCATTTAAAACCCCTTGAACAACCTCTTACAACCACGACCGCCAACGGGCAAGGCGGCCACTTTACAATACCAGTCTGCACTCACCGAGAACAGAAAATGTGGAATTATACCAGACTTTAGGCTTCACCATGCCTTCTGGGCTCACCTTCCCAACTTGAAGAGTCCAGAACAAGGCACAAAATGTGTGATCGCGCAAACGCAAACAAACACAATGTAGGCAAAGACACGTCCTTGTATTTGTTATTCAAGTTGTTTCCCTTGCAGAAACGCATCTACTAGTGCAGTCTCAAACAAAGATTAGTGATGGGTATTCCTTGTTCCACTGTATGTCCATAGTTAGCTTTCAATAAATACATTTCGAAATTAAAATAGTTTCTTGAAATATAGAATATTAAAATATTCAAGAAATAGCAACCTGGCTAAGCTAGAGCTCCAGTTAAAGAAAAAAGAACTGGTTAATCGTAATGCCCACATCTGACAGTCTTTTAATAAAAATAAAAAAAACAGACTCGTACAGATCGAAGTTCAACAAACGAATCGATTGTTTGTGTATCTGCTGGAGAACAATATCCGTAAATTTAACAATGGGAAATATAACAATTTTAAAATGAGATGAGCATACATTCTCTCTACTCGCTGCGACTCTGATAGCTTCTCTACAAGAACAGAAATTATTACATATAAATAATGAATCTAACAATTTTATTTGTTCGGCCATGAATGCTGGACGGGCAATGGTGAAAGGTGTCGGTTTCTTGAAAAAACACCGCATAAAGGGCACCGCTCATCCGATAAAACCAAACAAATCCTCGATTATCTAAATACAAATACCGTCAGCGTCAAGAAGTGCGACATATGACGTTATTTATATTGCCTTGATTTAAAAGTTCTTTTAAAAATTGCAAACTTTTTCCTGGGTCAGTAGAATGGCTTAATTTTTTTCTGCTCTCAATTTCTTCTCAGTCCAATCATTAGGGGAGAGGATATGGCGTAACGGCCAGAGCTGCCGACTTTGGAACTGGGGAATCAGTTTGGATTTGCTGCGTCGGCTTAACATCATGTGAATCTGGGCAAAATCACTTAATCTCCCTGTGCCTATACAAATGAATGTGTCCTTGTGTAATATAACTGGTGCTCATGTAAAGTGCTTCGGGACGAGTTCGTGATATATAAAACTGCAAAAAAAAAAAAATCTAAGCGAAAGGGGTTTTATCTTTTTGTTGTTGCTCATCTGATCAGTGATAGAGATGTTGCTTACTCCCACACCTCACCTAAATCTAACATATGAAGGGAATAAGATAAAGAAAGACCGACCACCCTACAGTGTTCTTGGCTTCAGTTGGGCCCGGTCGGGTCATGGAATCTGGGCGCTCCACCGATCAATAGTAATGATGTGGCGGGAAAATTCAATGACTTCAGATTGGAAAGCCTTTTCCACACTACTTCAAAGGACCCACTTCAATGACAGCCTGAGACCAATTTTGTGTTATTTGGTCAGAGATTCACATCTCAAGTCGTACATATTACAGAATATTATTAACTCAGCAAATTCATAACAACACAACGCACATTTATTTGCAAGATTTTAACACATAATTGTTTTTGAATATACGTAGTCGACTAGACATCGATCTACATACAACCCTAATTACACCCTGTGCAGCAAACAGTTGACGAACTCATGGTTTGCCCTTCCACCTGGCCCCCAGGCACTTCACCTCTCAGAACCCGTATGGGCCCACCTCAGAGCAAACAGGAAGTCCGCTCTTGTGCAAATCCATGCTCTCTTTATTTCTGCGAGAAGCCCCTCACCCCAGATCAAAACTCTGGGATATCCCAGCACCCACCAGAGAGCAAGTGGGGGCAATCAGGCCACAATGTGGCCCCTGCAGCAAACTGCATCTTCCAGGGCCAACTTTTAAAGCAAAGAGAATGCACGCAGGGACGAATGGTAATATTTGAAAGTAATGGGTCGAGCGGCATTTCCCCAAAAACAAAAATGCTGCAGTGCTTTGTGTAGTGAGCAGGTACGCAGGTAAGTAAGTTCAAATCTTCAAAGTTTATTCCAAGAAAGAAGAGCGGACACAAACGTCAACCCAGACTCTGCCAACTCCTAAACCGCCTCCCGTTTCAATTCCAACTCATCTGACATTCTCCCCGCGCACTGGGTAAGCAAATTCGCACATGAAGATAATGCCAGAAACACATCACATCTCCCCTTTCTATCCAATACTGCAATTAATGTTTTAGGAAATAAATACCCCACAACTTGGTTATTACATAAGTGTTCACAAGGTGGTTCTGCACAGTTCACAGTGGTGAATAACAAGTTCTAGGAGTATACAGCACTATACAATTATTACCCCACAACAAAGTCCTTTAACTTCACAGGTTGGTTTACTGATCTACCAGAGTGTGCCACCCTCACCCGGATCTCTCCTCTCGTTCACTGTGCTCCGCCTGCAGCGATGAAGCTCCTCCCGTGCATCCAAGGTTACTCCTAACTCCATGTGCAACTTCAGGAAGGATTTCCTCACAAGGTTCCAAAGAATTCTCTCCACTCGTGCCATGCATAGAGTCTGCACCCACTTCACCCTTGTCATTTTCATCCCAAATCCATGATTCCAAGGTACGGCTACCACCACACCTTCATGACAAGATTTCGTTTCAATTTGCCAACTTGCTAACATGCCAAACCTCGCCATCCTCCAGCTCAGCTGAACAAGCAAATACTTTCTTCACCCTGAGGGGTTCAGATAAATGACTGCAACCCTTCTTAACAATCCCGCCCAACTTAACTCTCTCCCACTCCACTTCTTCCAGTACAACTTCTTCAACTCCCTTCATTCTGTCATAATCCTGTTTGTATGAGCAGTGGGCATGCTCCAGATTGGCTTTAACCACCTCAGGTGACAATTTACTCTGCACCTCTTGAGACATCAAGGTAGAAATGTCCTTAGTAAAAGGATTTCGCCCTCTTAATATCTTGGAGGGGCTGTAACCTGTTATGATGAAAGTGATGCAATACGCCCACACTAACCTGTTGTGTTCTAACTCCCAATTCTTCACAGCATTGATGGCAGCCTGAATGCTACGCCTAATCACCCTGTTAAATTTTCCCATAGCACCATAGCACCATTGCTGGCAAGATGATATGCTGGAATTTTCTTTGCCTTAATGCCATCCCTTCTAAAAAATCTAGAGTATCTTTCAGTAACAAATGGTGGTCCATTTTCACTTAAAAGTGATTTAGAAATACCCTCCCAAAGGAATACAGTTTCAAGAAAGGCAACAATAGTAGCAGCATCTGACATTTGACTGACCATCAACTCCGGCCACTTTGAATACATATCTAATAGTACTACAACATATTCGAATAAGCCTTTGCTATCTAAAATGGGACTAAGTTCATCAATGGCTAAAACCTCCCACATACTTCAAGGAATTTCTGTGAGCCCAAGGGGTGGCCTCAACCCAACCAGGGACTTATAAGCCTTAGGACAATGTTCACAATTGCTAACAAACGTCTCCATACTTATATCCATGCCAGGGCACCAATATGAAATTTTGAGTCTTTGTTTCGATTTACCAACACCTAGGTGACCTTCATGCATTAATTCCAGAATCCTCAGGAGTAGTCCCTGTGGTGGAACTACTCTGTCGCCCCTGGATATAAACCCAGCACTTGAAATGGATAACTCATCTCTGAGTTCCCAAAATACACTGTTCTAGAACATCTTTTATAAGGCCAGCCCTGCTATATATATTCTTTTACCTTGCATAAGGTTAAATCCTCACTGTACCCAACTTCCCAATCAGAATCCAAAATGGTCTCAGTACCACAATCAACACTGGTCACACTGTACTCATCCCACTCACTGATTTCATTACACCCTCCCTGTAAGGGTGACCTGCTGAAATAGTCAGCAACTCGATTCTCCTTCCCTGGCAGATACTCTCCATTGTATGCATAATCGAGCAGCTCAAGGGACATTCTAGCTATGCGTGGAGTGGCATTACTCAACCCTTCTGTTGTCAGGTCTTTTACCAGTGGTTTGTGCATAGAGTAAACTTGGTTCCCCAAAAGAACTGCCTACATTTAGCATTTGCCCATACGCACACCAATATCTCCTGCTCAATTACGGTGTAGTTAGGTAAGGTAAAGGAAATAATACACTGTTTCTGACACATACTATTCCAGTCAAATTCCTGGTGAGTCCAAACCACTACAACGCAATGATGTCAGACATTATTGATTCAGTTGCTCCTCTAAAACTGAGAAGAATCACAGATAGAGACAAAAAACCTTGGTTTAGTGGTTACATGAACAAGGAAAGGACAAATTGGAGACTAACTGAACCGAAATAGAGGCAACACCCATCATCCCTCCAACTAAAAACCACTGAGAAAGACCAGAAATGCCCACAACAAAAACATTCTCAAATCCCCAAAATAATTATTTAGATTGGAACTGGGGAACGCTCAAAATAGACCATGTAAACTCTTTGAAATGGTAAAACCACAGCCAAATAAATTGACCAAATACTCTAAAGAAGCAACAAAACCCCTAATAAACTGTGAGGAATTCTCGTTCTTCTTCACAGACAAAGTCAATTCATTGGTAAGTGAGCTTAGAACAGCCGTTATCAACCTACCTTCCCTGTCGGCTTCACAAATGATGAACCTTCCCACTCCCTCCAAGAAGTGCCCAAAAATGAAGCTCAATGGTCTTCCTTCAAGTTATATGATGACAACGACATCGCCAAAACCCTCTCGTCTACAAAGCCAAATAATCACTTCGATGATCCTCTCCCTTTGAAATTCTCGACAACAACCAACCAATTTGTCGTCCCCATCTGGACTGCAATAATCAACACCTCTTTGTCTCAAGGCTCCATACCAGACTGCCTAAAAACTGGGCAAGTAATCCCCATCATTAAAAACATGACATTGAACGCTGCTGACCCAAATAATTTCAGGCCAGTATCCAATGTTCCCTTATTAGCGAAAGTGCTAGAAAAATGTGTGCATCAACAACTGAGCCAACATATCTCTAAATGTAATCTTCTGGACAGCTGCCAATCAGGTTTCAGACCAGACCATAGTATGGAAACTACAATACTTCGCATAGTGGATGAGGTCTTGCAAGCTCTCGACTAAGACAAAGCTTATCTCCTAATACTTCTGGACCTTTTGTCTACATTCTACACCTAAAACCATGATAAATTGCTAGTTCTACACGGAACAGTCCTCGAAAAGGTTTAAATCTTTCTTGAAGAACAGATCACAAAGATTTTTAGTAAATCAAAAGCTATCATCGCCATCCCTATTACGATTGGTGTACCACAAGGATCAAATCTTTCCCCAACTCTCTTTAACGGTAAGCAGCAGTTAGCAGCAGCGCGCCAACCCAGAAGCCTGCATTTAAGTTTTTTAACAACTAGCATTTTACTTTGGCAACATTTTCAATACTTTGTACTTCAGCGCTACAATCCATCAGGGCATCCGATTCTCTTTAAACTCACCTAAAGCACTTGCACTTTGTAGACGCAGGTCCCCGGTCCGCCGTGGCTCATCCGGCCGATTATTGCGGGGAGACGTGGCTCCTCCCCTCAGCTCCCTCATTTCCAGGGGCTGGACCTTCACTTAAGAGGCATGTGGAATTGGACGCGCAGGGGACGCGCGAGCCGCTGCTGCGCCTAAGGCGCTCTAAATTCAAGCCCGTCTGCACCCATCCGCGTCCGGCCAGGGCCAGGGGCCAGAACCCCTGCATCTTTCTACCCAAAACAGTATTATTGCAAGGTAGAAGAGCTGCTTCAATTAAAGGGACCTATTATGGAAAACTGCCTACACTCTATTGGTCCAGACAGTAGCCTCACCAAGTGCATACATTGCCCATTTAAACTGTCAACGCCCTAACATATCAACTCAATTAATCTTAAATCTTATAAAATGTTTTTGCTTTACTGCAGGTCGCTGCCTAAGCATGTGGCGGAAATTTCAATTTTCTTGGAAGAAGAAGAGCCAAAGGTTCTGTTTCTGAGAGAAATGTGGCTCAACTCAGGATCTGACCCCGATCTCGTCCAAGCTCTCCCCCTGGCTTACAATATCCAGAGGCTAGATTGGACCTCAGGTACAGATGGCGAGATCGCCATTATTTACAAAAATGAACTGTACTTTCCACTGCTTCTGGTGTTAAAGCAAACCTGCAAGAAACTCGAAAGATTTTGGAGGAAGAACTTCTCCCCTAATACGAAAATGAAATATAGGGAGGCTATTAAATGGTACAAAGCAGAAACTAAATTTGCCCAGGCTGCCTACTCTGAAGAAAAAATTTACTCTGCAGCTAATTCTACGCGTGAGATTTTTCGCATAGTGAAAACACTGCTTAGAGTCCCTCCACCCCCAGTGACCTCTGATACTTCAGGTTCACGCTGTAATAAACTAGCAGACTTTTTCCTCAATAAAGTTCAAGCCATCTACACATCATTCTCCCTGGCAGATGGCCAAATATTGGATATGAGTCCCCATAGCATGAAAACCTATCTGGAGGCAATTCCCCTGATGAACCCTGAGGAGCTTGAAAGCATCTCAGCACCGGTGAAGAGCGGGTCGCCCAGAGACCCAGCACCTCTCAATATTCTGAAACAAGTTGCTGAAACCATCTCTCCCATTATACCAGAGTTGATCAACGCCTCACTTGCCTCCGGAGTGGTTCCCCCTCCATGGAAGCGATGGTGAAGGCACTCCCAAAAAAGCCCAGCCTTAATCCTGACTCACTGGGAAACTATCACCCCATCTCAATTCTCCCAGGGATCAGTAAAATAGCAGATACATATGTTTATTCAGTGCTGTCTGCTTTTCTAGAGACTCATAATCTCCTCCACCCATCACAGACTGGCTTCCGACAACTCCAGGGAACAGAAACAGCCCTGTTATCAGTATATGAAGTGTCTTAAAAAATCCTGGATGCCGGAGGTACCACTGTGATCATCCTCCTTGACCTCAGTGCAGCCTTTGACATGGTTAACCACCAAATCTTGGTCCAGAGACTTATAAGACTAGGGGTGACCGGGGTCGCTTTGGAATGGCTGCAATCCTTCCTGGATGATAGATCCTTCCAGGTCTTTGATGCCGATGTGGCCTCAAAACAGGTGCCTCTCTGCTGCGGAGTCCCCCAGGGATAATCCTTGAGTCCCACCCTATTTAACATTTATATGAGCCCATTAGCGGAGCTTGTGCTGCCTTTTGGGGTACACATAGTGACCTATGCAGATGACACGCAACTCGTAGTGGGACTCAACCAAACTGATAACTCCTCTCCCAGCCTCCGTACTTGCTTGGAAGAGGTAGCTAAATGGATGAATAATTCCTTTCTGAAATTAAATGGAGAAAAAACTAAAATGATGATTGCGGGGAACTCGTCCCTCTTTGATCCCAATATAATGTGGCCGGCCGATCTGGCCCAGTTACGGCCCCCAAGACCCAGATAAAAAGCCTGGGTATTTGGCTGGATCGAGATTTGACTTTCAAGGTCCAGGCACGTAATGTGGCGGCATCCTGCTACGGCATCTTAAAGATGCTTCGTAAAGTCCTCCCACTCCTCCCCTTTCAGGGAAGGAAGCTCATGGTCCAGCCACTCATTCTATCACATCTGGACTACAGGAATGCCCTTTACTTAGGGGCCCCATGCGCGACCAAAACTCCAGACGGTACAAAACTGGTCAGCCAGAATTCTTCTGGATATCCCGAAATGCCAATCTGCAGAACCAGCCATGAAATCTCTCCACTAGCTCGCTATCAGGGAGAGAGTTATTTTCAAGGCTATGTGTATTGTTCACAAGACGTTAGCCAGAAAGGGCCCTACCATCAATCATTCCATTGTTCGGCCCTACCGTGCTAACAGACTCCTCTGCTCGGATGACCTGCACCTTGCCGCAGTTCCAAGGATCATGAAAGCTAGAAGTGGGGGTCGTCTGTTCTCTTACAATGCCGCTAAGCTCTGGAATACCCTCCCTCTTTATTTGCGCAAGGAACCCAACCATCTTTCCTTTCGCAAACTGTTAAAAACCTGGCTTTTCCCCTAGTCTGGTTGGTTCTCCACTACTTGCCATTATCAGCGCTGGGATGCCCCCGGGTAGCGATGCGCTTAACACATTTATTTTTAATTTCATTTAATTTAACCTCTACATGGAACCTCTGGCTGAAAGACTGCAATACACCAACATTTTGTTTCATATGTATGCTGATGACACACAGATTTACATTAAAGACTCGTCACTGGAGGAGATCAAGTCAATGAATGAAGCACTAAAGATGACCATTCATTGGGTAGCAATTCAACAGCTTAAACTAAAAGTGCAAAAAACTGAGGGGCAAATTTACAAACCCCTTACTCAAGATTTGCACCGCCGTTGCGTTACTTTTGTGATGCAGCGGCGGCGCAAAGCCAGCGCAATGCTGCGGGCTATTTACAACGTGACGCTTCTAGGGAGATGTGTCACGTTGTAAAGCCCTGCGCCACATGTGGGTGTTCCTGCACAGGGGGTGGGGGCGTTCCGGCGCAGGAACGCCTCCGAAATCTACAAGATTTCACTCAGTCACTTTTACGGCCATGCTGCGTCAAAACCCTGTGCCTGCTTGAAGCAGGCGTAAGGATTGACGCAGCATGTTAGGGATAGGGGCACCCTGAGCCGTGCTGGAGCTGCATCGCACTTGCGACGCAACTCCAGCAGTGCGCCACCTTTCCGTGGGGGGATGCGACACGCATCTGCCCATCTGTGCGCCACAGTGCGCTGCATTGTAAATGCTGCGCATCAGTGGTGGCGCACGGGTGGGCAGATGCATCGCAACTCTTCTGGCGCATCCCTGCTGATTAGCAGAGATGCGCCAGGAGTAGTAAAGCTGCCCCTGAATTCTTACTAATTCCCCCCCCAAATTCTCTTTGGAAATAAAGGAATGGTCCAAACTGATCACCGCGCTTAACTGCACCCTGATCTTAGTGGACTCAGCCAAATAACTAGGAATCATGTTGGACAAGAAACTCAACATGCAAACCCACATCAATTTGATGGCTAAAAAAAACAATCTTACAAAACTGAAACCATTCCTAGAAATGTCAGACCTCAAAATGGCAGTTCAGGCTTTGGTCATCGCTAGGATTGAATTTGGATGTTCAGCTCTACCTGGCCTGCCCAAGATCTCAACAGCTCCTCTAAAAGCCTGTCTCAATGCAGCCGCAAGACGAATAACTGGATCTAGAAAATTTGAACACATCTCTCCGCACTTAAAAGCTCTAAACTGGCTACTACATAAAGCCAGAGTACAACTCAAACTGGCTGTATCACACATAAGTCTCTACACTCAAAACACTGGCGTATCTAACTCAGAAAGAGTTGATATCCAGAGGAGGCAGGTACACCCGGGGCGCAAAAGATCTTGTGCTGAAATCTCTGTCCTTCCAGAAGAAGAAAACATACAACAGAGCTTTCTTAGGCACCACACTCAGAATCTGGATCTCACAACCGCCAAACATTAGAAGAATACGTTCCATTCAAAATCCAAGAAGGAGGCTAAGATCTTCAGAATGGGTAAATTCCTACCATAACGCTCTACAAAGAATCAACTAATCGTCTGTCTATTTATTCATCATCCGTTCCCTGCAGATTTATAATCAGAGGGCCCCTCAATGACTTCCTGAATGAAGCGCATTGGGTTCTACACAATCTTTTCCAGGGTCCCCTATCTTGTAAAGCTACTGAGGCGAGCACTCAGCTAAACTTTGAACTCTGAGTCCTTTGATGGTAAAAGGAAATTTGTAATTTGGCACATTTGGTTAGTCTCCGATATTATTGTAAGTACAGAGAACTTTTTCTCTCCACTGTTTTATATTGTTCTTCATTTGTAAGTTTATGATGATTGCTACTGTCACAATCGGGACCACTATATCTCTGTTAAGCGCTCTGACACCCTAACAGGTTACGTTTGTGCTATATAAAACACTAAATAAATAAATAGATATGTTTTCTCAATAAACCCGTCCACAAATTTGGCATAAAATTCAGCCAACCCTAGGAACGATCTTAAATCTTCCTTGCACGTGGGAGCTGGCTCATCCCTAACAGACTCAATGATCTCCTTTTTGGGAGTAATACCAGTGCCACTCACTTTGTGACCCAGATATGTCACAGGTTGTCTGCCAAACTTGCCTTTTCCCAATTCCGCAGTTAACCCATACGACTTCAACTTTTCAAAAACTCCATACAATCTGCAATTGTGTTCATCTTTGTTCTTGCCCATAATCAGTATATCATCTTGGAATTAGGCTACCCCAGGTAGGTATTTTTTTTTGTAAACACATTTTATTAATTTTTGCAATTAAGAAGAAAGAAAACAAAGAAATCAGAAGATTGTTACATACATACATATTTCCCAAGGATACTCTTATTATTCCATTATGTATAATATATGTTGTTCCATAGTGATCCTGTCTCAGTACATAACATTTAGACTATCAATTCTAATATAGACTGCAAACAAATTACTAATATATAAAAAGAAAGGGAAGGAGATAAACTCACATACCACCCCCACGGTACTTGGATATATATGTCCATAACACATTATGCATACATCATGTTTTCTGGTCACTCTGATCAGAATTAGGTCATAAAAGCACTGTTCTGAGCTTCAGAACGGAGATGGAGTTGGCTAAATTACTTACAATCTGCACAGCATACCAAAGCTGCACCCGAGATTAGTTTTGTAGACAGGCCCATACTTTCTGCCCGTACCTCCTAATAACCGACGGCCTTTTCCCTGTGATGCACTATGTATAAACAAAAAAAACCCAAAGAAAACAAATTGCAAGAGTGCACCTATTCTGGTGGTATCGCAAGCGCCTGAAAAGCTTCTAAAAGTGCGTTCCATTCTAAGGAATATTGTGTCTTTCGCAGCCCTCTATACTCTTCACTGTGAGAGTCGCTCTCGGCCCTCTCCCATCTAATGACATCCTCCCGCCAGGCATGCACAATGGGTGGCATTGATGACTTCCACCGTCTCATAATGATTCGATTTGTTAATAACCATAACAAATCAGCAAATCTTGTCTGTACTTTTTGTGATTTGGGCCTGCGGTAAGTCCCAAGGATACAGTTTTCTGGAGATCCCAGTCTTGTTTCCCCAATCGCTTGAATAATGTCCCCAGTTTTGCGCGTCCAGTACCCTGATAGGGTCGGGCACACCCAAGTCATTTGTGTCAGCATTGCATCTGGTTCTATGCACCTGGGGCATTGCTCTGGCATTCCCAGGTACATCTCATGTAACCTATGTGGTGTAAGATACGCCGTATTCAGGATCATATATTGAATGAATTTAAATCTTGTGTTCCAAGATACTTTTTTAGGGTATGCCAGCATTTCCTCCCACTCCTTGTCTGGGAGTTCTATACTTAGATCCTGCTCCCATTTACTCCTTAGTGGAGTGAGAAATATCGCTGCATGCGTACGTGTTCCTCTATACAGTCATTTTTTTAAGTGCCCTCCGTTACCCATCAGATGCAGGGCGTGCACCAGTTCATGTGTTGGTGGTTCTACATTTTCTGGAGCCCAATGCTTTCTGACCTACCACATCATATGTGCGTGAAGTAGGAACAATGATTCTGGGAGTCCCTGCTCATGCCCAATGTCCGCATGATTGAGCAACATTCCATCTCCGAACAGCGTTCCCACTGTCGCCACCCCCCCTCCTCCCACACTCGTATTCTTCGAGTCGTCACTATGCCGTTTGGCATGGGAAGACCCTGAAGCGATATATTCGTTGCATATTGTATTGTATTTTTTGTGTATTGCGTTGCTCGTTTCCAGTACGTGAGAGCAATGCGGAGCAGCAGAGGTGCATCACGTGGAACCTGCATAGGTGGTAACAAAAGCGTTGGCAATGTGCCTCTCGCTATTGTGGAGACATCATATCCTATTTCGTGGAGGTTTCGACCTGCCAACCAGTATGACAAACATTGCAACTGGCCGGCATAGCAATATGCTCAGAAGTCCGGCGCCCCCAGACCACCCTTATCTGTTGGGAGTTGTAATTTCGTCAGTCTGACCCTCCTCCGGCCCTTCCCCCATATCAAGTCTATCAGTAGTGTATTTAACGCTGTGTAATAATGCGCAGGAATCAGGACAGGGAGATTAACAAAATAATACAAAATGCGCGGGAGCATCACCATCATGGATATTGCTATCCGAGCCGCTACTGTAAGTGGGAGGGATGTCCAAAATGTAAGCTGAGATCTCAGGAAGGTCATCGCTTTCTGGAGATTACCTTCAAGGAGGTCCAGAACAGACCTATAAATCTGGATTCCTAAATATTTAAAGGTGTGCCGTGTTATTGAGAGTGTTTGGTTACCAAACGTTATATCTAAAAGCTGCTGATCATCTTGAAATAGATACGCATACGATTTATTTGTATTAATGATCAGGCCCGATACTCTCTCCAAATGGGCAAAAGTGTTAGCTATGGGGCCTATGTTTCCGCGAAGATCCTTAACATATACAATGATATCGACTGCATATAGCGACAAGGCTTGTATGCCGCTTTTTGTTGGGATGCCCCATTCTTCTGCTCCCTTATGCAATTGTATTGCTAGTGATTCCAGAGCCACAACAAATACTGGGTATGCGCGGGAAATGTATCTTCCAGTCCTAACTCTTGCCGTCAGCTTGGAATATAGCAATTGGATCCATTTAAGATATTCTGGGGGTATTCTGAATCTGCTTAAGTTCGTTAGCATGTATTTCCACTCCAACGTACCAAATGCTTGCCTCATATCTGAAGAGATGCAGTCCGCTCCCTTCAATTTGGCAGAAACTGTATCCATTACGTGGCATAACCTGCTAACATTTAGGGAGGTACTACGGCCCGGTACGAAATCGCATTGATCTATGTGGATTTTCCGCGGTAGCTTAGGAAGCAGTCGTCGAGCTAGTACTTTGCTTAGCAGTTTATACTCAGTGTTTAATACCGACAAGGGGCGGTAGCCTGCAATGTCTTTAGGGTCCCTTTCATGCTTTGGTAGTGAAGTCACTAGTGCCTGCATCATGGTGTCCAGGAGACAACCCAATTCTAGGGCCGCAATATACAGTTTTTCTAAATGCGGGACCAATAACGTTGAAAAAGTGGCATAAAACTCCACTAGAATACATCTAGCCCAGGTGCAATTCGGCAATAGCTTCTCTTATTTCCATGCGTGTGATTGGTGCCGCTAATTCTTCTTGATCTGATTCTTCCAGTTGAGGGAAGGATAGGTGGGACAAGAAGTCAGTCATGTCTGTACTCTCAGGGTCTGGGGGTGCGTCATATAAGGATTCGTAATAGTCACAGAAAGCTACGTTAATCTCAGGTAGCGTGTTGACAGGTACATTCTTCGAAGTCAGCACTTCGAGAATTGGGGTTGGGGGATGGGTCATCTCGTATTATTTGCGATAGCAGTGTACCTGCTCTGTCAGCCTCTGCGTATGCCCTCTGTGTGTATGTCTGGCTATCTACTGCTTGGAGGCATTCCAGTGAGTCAGCATAATTAATACGCGCCTCTTGTAATGCCACTGCCTTAGTGGGATCAGTCAAAGCTGCCCTCTCCAATTCTCTGAGCGTCTCTTCCACTTGCTGCAGTTCCCTGTACACTGTTTGCCTTGAACCCACCATTGTCCTAATTGCCGTCCCCCTGATCACTGTCTTGAAAGCCTTCCTTTCGATCATTCTTGTGGAAGCTGTATTGGCATTCTCACTAATGTAATTGTCGATACTGGTTGTGAGCGTGTCGCGGAAGACCGCGTCCTCCAACGCACATGGGTTTATTTTCCATGTAGGGACTGGCGTGGGGACTCTTCCCCAGGACAATGTGAGTTCTAGTGAATTGTGGTCAGAGATTGTCTTCCCTAAGTAAGTGGCCTATGGAATTCGGGGTAAGAGTTCACTGGTACAAAACATGTGGTCTATTCATCTGTGTAGGGAGTGTGATGAGGAGTAAAATGAGCATTCCCTATGACCTTCGTGTCTGGAATGCCAGGCTTCCCCCAACTATGAGCTGCGCGCCCACAGAGCTAACACCTTAGCTTGTCGAAGTGCCATTGTTCCCTGCAATGGTGGGTGTGAGTGGCCAAAGTTAGTATCCAGTACCGCATTATAGTCCCCTCCCAATATCCATGGGTATCCCACCTAGTCTGCCAACACCATATTTAATTGCTGTAAAAATGTGTCTCGTTCTGAGTTTGGAGCATATACACTACCCAGCACCACATATTGGCCATCTAAAGTGCCCATAATAGGACATATCGGCTGTTATCCCAGGTAGGTCTTGAATGATCTTGTGCATTAGTCTTTGAAAGACTGCGGCAGCAGTAGCCAACCCAAATGACATGCAAAATAATCTAAAACACCCAATGGGCATTATGAAGGCAGTTAGATTCCTGCTGTCTGGATGTAGGGTCACTTGGTGGTAAGCCATGGCTAAGTCGACTGTGGAAAACCAGATAACCCCCTTGGTCATATCCAAAAATTCACAAATTTTTGGCAATAGAAATTTGTCCACTTTGATGTTCTTGTCAAGGTGCCTAAGGTCGATGCATATCCTCAATTTACCATTGCTCTTCAAGGGTACCACGAGTGGTGCCAGCCACTGGGCACACTCTATTGCTTCTATTATGACTACTTTCCAGACTTCCCAGTTCCCTTGTCACTTCATCCCTAATACTCAAGGGAATGCGCCATAGTGTTGTATTCCTCTTTAGGTGTCCGAATATAGGTTTTCCTGAAACATGTCCTTATATAGGCACAATGCGCATTGCCCTTATATAGGCATAAAATCCCAGGACTTATTTAGGCATTAGCCATGCTATCCAAATACAGGCACGGTCACCTACATCCGTCCACCCCAATGTCACAACGAGTTGTTAGAAACCAGACCCTTAAGCTCTTGGGAGTTCCCCTAGCACAGGATTATTGATTTCTCCAAGAACTCATTTATTATGCATGAACCGCTATTCCTTAAGGGTTCATTCCTGACGTCTTCCTCTGCCTGACTTTACGTCAATGCTAACATTCCAAGGCACCTACCAGCTATAAATATACCTTCCCTTGCCCAAGCAAGTAGGAGGAGACCTCGACTTTAGAGGAGCCTGTGTCCCGGCCTGACGCACTGATAAGAGACGCTGTCATCCCTGCTCGCAGAGAATCCAGCTTCCAGTGTTCTGACTCCCTTCGCGGGGTGTTGGAGTTCGAGACCCGGAAAGAGATTCCCACCTCTCTCATTCTCAAGGTATGGTGCTGACTAGAACCTAGAGGGACTCTTGGCATACCAGACTTGGCATACCAGATTATAGCATACCATACTATAGCCTACCATACTATAGAATACATCACCTACCTCTTTCCTTGTACTACACTTAGGTTAGGTACACTGGGCTAGAACTAGTTAGAGAAGCATCTTATGAGTACTCACATTTTTAGCTTATGTTTTTTATGTATATGAATATATGTGTCATAGCTAAAAGATAATGCTAGCGCAGTATTATTTATTTCTACTGCTTACGCTGTACATATTATATCTTGCATACTGTCTTACGATTGTAACAGCTCATATCTCTTACACGAGAAACAAGACTGTTCAATAAATCCTTTTATTGCAACGCCCGTCTATTCTTTCTGTGTAACTCTGAAGAAACTAAGCATGGACAATTAGCTGAGTGAAACTGTTATCTGTTGTTTCCACGATTCTGAGAGTGTTCCGATTCTAAAGAGAAACAAAGTTGTCATGTTTATGCGGTTGCAAGAAACTACTCCCTTCTTGTTTACAAGGAGTTACTAGTTGCCTCTGAGTTAGCTGGCGCAAAGTAATTAAGTTTAATATACTCGATAGGGGCATACTGATGTCAGTCCTATGCCAAATCTATAGGGTATATTATTCCAATGTGCAGAGCCTATTAGGGAAATAGGAACTACACTACATGGCGCCCAATGTTTGGTAAGGTACTGATTCAACGCTAGATACTGAGTAACTCAGTCTTGCTTTTCTCAGAGACCCCTACTCACATACTCCAGAAGACGTCTGGAGTGGGTAGGCTTAAGTATCTGCCAAAACTGAATAGGACAAAAATCCTATATATTAGCTGTTTGGCTTGTTAAACGTTGAAGGATACAGTGTGCCAAAATATTGTGCACCTTATCTTTGTTTCCTTGAAACTTGTTCTACATTTTTCAAAAACAATGTCCTTTCACAGGGATACTAACACCGAGAGCGGTGTAGCTGCGGCTGACCCAGTTGTAACAGCTTTTAATTTTACAGGTTTCAATGAAACCGATGAGGGTGTTATAAACAACCCTCCGAACTTAGGAGAGCCATCACTCTAAAACTTATAAAACACGCCCTAACACCAAGAGGTGGTAGAGCAGTTTTCGTGACAGAGGCACACAAATCCTTTCAGACAGAGGTATTCTATTCATGGATTGTATTCCCAGAATCAAATCCAGTAACAAAAGTAATTCACTTCTTTAAAGAAAAGGAACCACCTGAGGAATATATTCCTTTTGAGGATATTGAAATTCCACTCACATACTGGGAGCATAATCTCTGGTTTAAAGGCGCCCTAAAACATCACAAAAACATTACCAGGCTCGGTCCACTAGGTAGACCAGGAGCAACATGGCCGATTCGAGCCGGCTACACACCTCATCCAGACATCGAAGAGATGTCAGACGAGGAATTACTCACTCAACTACAAGAGTTAATACAAATTTACATACAATTAGTCCAATATGTAATGCGGACTTTCACAGTCCAACCACCAATGACCATTCCAAATCAAACCCCTCAACGGGGTATACACTAAAAATTACTCCACAGACTTTACAAGCAGTCATGGATAAAATTCCCACAAAACGTGAACAAATTCCATTCTGGATAGCTCAAAAACTAATTACTCAAATTGAAGCAGTATTTGCAAATACTAGCCCTTATGAGAAACACAGAATCCTAACAATCTGTTTACCAAAGGGGATCACACCACAACTGGAAGACTACACCACTTGGGGCACAGTCTTTGATGCCATGTATACTAAAATACATGGTGTTCCGTCAATTTCAGTAATAACAGATGTCCTGAAACAAATTCAAAACGAATACGGGGCAGAGCCTGCTCTGAATTTAGGTATGAAATTACTGAAAAACTTCGACGAGTTCTCAACAATAATACTGTCTAATAATAAAGGGGAGGCAGCATCAGTGGCGATCCACCAACGCTTACGGGAATTTGATGTAACATAACATCAACATGAACTACCCAGAATAACAGAAAAATCTTATGCAGAATTAGGCAGAGACAGTTTGGGTGAAAAACCTTTGAAGCCAAAACTGTCCAAAGGTCCTGAGAAGGACTCTATTAAACAAAATTCTACATCCTCTAAAAAGAAGTGGGAAACTATTAAACAAAATTCAAAAGATAAACGTTCTCAAATCCTGAGGTAGGTCTCCTCAAAAGGAGCCCTTTGAAAGGAGGTATAGGGATAATTTAAGAAAACCTGACAGGTATCAGGATACTGATACACGTTCCTCTTGTACCTTTCAGATATCGTCACAGACATCAGAAAGAAGAGGACGGTCAGATCTCAAGAAGAACGTGTGAAGTCCAAAGACGATCAACACGTTCAGAAAAACAAATCAAAACCTCAATTTACCGAAAAGAAGGTAGCAGGTCTGAAGCTCAGACATGCCGAGAATACTGAAAACACAGCTCAAAAATGGAGAATGGGCTCAGACAATGCTAGACAGTGCAGCAGAAATAACAATAGCTCGCCAGAACCTGAAGGAACTTCTGGAGATAGTGGACTTGAATGAGTACATCACAGTAGAGACTGTAGATACCAGGGTTAGTACTCCACAAAAGTTATATGAAATAACACTCCGGATGGAGGGAGACATACCAAGAAAAGTGAAAGCACTCTTTTGGGAGAAACCGTAAAGGGGTTATGACATGAATGAATGAATGCATGAATGAAGAAGCATTTATAGAGCGCCTGGTTACCCGAAGGCATCCCTGCGCTGGAAAGACACTAGATTCAGTAGTAACACTTCATGGAAAAAGAAAGGTTTTTAGCTGTTTACGGAAGTGACAGTGATTGATTTGGGACCGAATGTGAAGGGGGACCATATTCCAAAGTTTGGCGACACAGTATGAAAACATACAGCCTCCACATCTGGTGCGTTTCACTTTAGAAACTATTAGCAGATGTTTGCCCTCTGATCTTAAGGTTCTTTGTGGTTGATAAGAGTGAACCATAGCCTGGACCAACCTAGATCCTTTTCCAGTCAGAGGTTTGTGTGCGATGCACATGGATTTGAATTGGATCCTCTCCTGAATGGGGAGCCAATGCAGTGAGGATAAAGCAGATTTGGCTGAAAAGCGTTTCGGAATATTCAGCAGAAGCCGTGCTGCACAATTTTGTACCGTTTGCAGTACTTTAATGGTAGACAGCGGAGCTCCGAGATAAATGGTGTTCGCGTAGTCCAACCTTGACATGATAAGCGCTTGTACCAACAGTCTTCTGGCCAAAAATGGGAGAAATGGGAGGATCCTCCTAATCATCCGAAGAAGGCCGTAGCAGGTGCCTGCGACTTTCCGCACCTGTTCATGAAAGTCAAGGTAGGCATCTAAAACAATTCCTAAACTTTTAATGGATTTTTTGGGGGTGAGTGAGGGTCCAAGGCTAACAGGCCACCAGGAATCAATATTCAGTGGGGTTGCCTTACCAAGAAGCATCATTTCTGTTTTAGCTCCATTAAGCTTCAGATAGGAGGCATCCATCCAGCTGGCCACTCTTTCCAGACAGGACGTAAGAGCCCCTCCTGAGTTGTCGTTATTGTTCAAAGAAACGACTAACTGAGTATCATCTGCATAGGTGACAATCTGCACCCCAAATGGGGTGACGATGCTTGCCAATGAACTCAGGTAGACATTGAACAAGGTGGGGCCTAATGCGGAGCCCTGAGGGACTCCGCAGGAGAGAGGTAATGGGTCAGAGGTGCAGTCCTTAACAAAGACAGAGAAGACTCTGTCTTCTAAAAAAGACAGAAGCCATTTCAATATAGCACCCCCAACCCCGATACCTTGGAGTCGGTTGATCAGGAGCGAGTGGTTAACCGTGTCGAAGGCTGCACTGAAATCCAGTAAAATAATTGCAGCGCAGCCTCGGTTATCTAGAATCTTCCTGGATTCCTCCACAACCAACAAGAGCGCGGTCTCAGTACCCTGTTGCGACCTAAAGCCGGTCTGAGAGGAGTGCAGCAAATCATTCTTTTTGAGGAAGTTAGATAAAACGGAATTTACATGTTTCTCGGCTATTTTACAAACACCTTTAAGCAGGGATATGGGTCTGTAATTCGACCAGTCTTTCGGGTCCAGGTTAGGCTTCTTCAACAAGGCCTTGGCCATTGCCCTTTTCCACAGAGGAGGTACAATACCTGTACGGAAAGAAGCATTTATCAGATCAACCAAAGCTGACGAGATGGTCTTCCTAATTTTAAAAAGAACAGTAGGAGGGGCAGGGTCAGAAGGGGAGCCAGATTTAAGATGAGTTAAAATTTCGGCCAAGGAAGACTCAGCTACGAGAGGAAGTTCTTCCAGAAGGGATTGTTCCTGAGTTGGATCAATTTGGTGGAACAACTGTAAATCTATTTCCGAGGGGAAGGTTTTGTAAATGGTTTGAATTTTTACTGGGAAGAAATCTGCAAGCTGATTACACCAGGATTGGGCATTGTCTAGGTTCGGTAAAGAAGTAGTAGGTGTCAAAAGAGATTTAGCAATCTGAAAGATTTCCCTCGGAGAATTAGCCGCAGATGTTATTTTTTCCTGGTAGTAGTTACTTTGTGCAGATTTTATCTCTACTTTATAGCGTCTAATAGCTTTCCTATATTTGGCTCTATTAGTGAATGAGAAGTCTTTTCTCCATTGCCTTTTGAGTATTTTACACTCTTGTTTAAGTTTCCTAAACTCTGGGGAATACCAAGGATTTTTCTTAGAACCGGTTTTCATCTGTTACTCCTTTATGGGCAGAATCGTATCTAACGAGGACTCTAACCAGCTATTAAAGATGTCATTAGCAGTTATGGGGTGAGGATGAAATGTGGGTCTGGTAATTTCCAGTTAATTTTCCCACATATTCCACGGAAGGGTTGTCCAGGTACGGATAAACTTCTTTGTGTTCTTCACTAACGGTTTTGATTCCTGCCTGACTCACGAAAAAGGGAGCAGGAAATGGTCAGACCAAGGAAGGGGAATGGGTTGAGACGGAGTCAAAGACTGGATGTTAGAAAAAATAGGGTCTAACAGGTGATTTTTGTTATGTGTAGGTCCAGGGACTTTTTGAATGAACTGGAAGGTCTCTAACCCCTCAATGAGTTCTACTATTTGAGGATGTTGTGCCTTATCAAAATGAATATTAAAATCTGCCAGAACCGTAAAATTGGGTAGGGAGCTAGCCAAATTGGTTACACTATCTATCAAAACTTGACAGAAAGGAGCAGTCGGGCCAGGAGGGCGATAGAGTAATATACCTGAGAAGGTAGTAACTGGGGATAGCTGAATTGAAAATGAAATGCTCTCACAATGAGGCATAGGGCTGCTTGAGAACCGTCATTTAAATTCCTCCTTGTAAATAAAAGCAATACCTCCTCCACGACCGACCTCTCGGTCTTGCCTCTGAATCATATAATGGGGAGGAAGAGTTTGGGTGATGACATAATCCATATCTTTATCTAGCCAAGTCTAGGAAGAAATAAAATATCCGGCATTTCATCTTCCAGTAAAATATGAGTTTCCACCGCATGTTTAGCGAGGGAGCCGCAGTTAAGAAGGAACATTTTAAATTCCTTTTCCTTCACTAAGGGTTCAGGCCTGCCTTGAGGGAGATCAGTTCCAAACCCACATTTAATACATCGTAGGGGGGAAGAATCACAACACATAGAGTGTTTACAATTATAGTGAGCTTCTATTTTAAGACCCAAAAGTTGATCGCGTGAATAAGTGAGGTTGGCGCCAGTAAAACCGGCAGGGGTCCTGGCCCCTGGTCCCGTCCAGGAGCGGAAGGGCGCAGATGGGCTTGCCTTAGGCGCGCATTTGGCGCGCCCGCGGCACACCCGCAGCGCGGTTGCATCATCGTCTCCTGATGAGTCCAAGTGCGCGAGATCACGTGGGGGAGTTGAGGCCCGTTCAGGAACAACTAGAACGGTGACCCACACCGTGAATGGCAAGCTTAAAGGAGAATTGAGCACAGCTCCAGTACTAAAAGTAAGTACAGTTTAAAACATTTAAGAGGCAGTATTTCAAATTTAAAAACACTCCTCTCCAAAAACAATTCCCCAGCAGTTCCCTTCAATTCCCACCAGAATTACTTAGAAAAATAGCGTCCTAATGCGGTCGCGTCCTCGGCTCCTAATGAGTCCCAGTGCGCGAGATCACGTGGGGGGGTTGAGGCACGTTCAGGAACAACTAGAATGGTGACCCACACCGTGAATGGCAAACCTGAAGGAGCATTGAACACAGCTTCACTACTAAAAGTAAGTACAGTTTAAAACATTTAAAAGGCAGTATTTCAAATATAAAAACACTCCTCTCCAAAAACAATTCCCCAGCAGTGCCCTTCAATTCCCACCAGAATTACTTAGAAAAATAGCGTCCTAGCAGAACAGGACTGGCCACCAAAAGTTGTCAGGGAGTGCCCACATGGCGAGGATATCATTATGCCAGCTTTCTCCAACCATATTCCAATTCACCTAAAATATACTTATGCCAGGAAATGGGCAGTGGCCCAAGCCCCAGCATTATACAAAAATCATGTAGGATGGGATGAGGACTCACCTCACCACGAAATACAGCTAAAAGATCAACCTACTGCACAATGGCAGTACCCAATAAAGCAAGAAGCTACAAAACAGGTCAGGGAGATCTTAGATCAACTTGAATACCAAGGGTTGATTGAAACATGCACCTCCTCAATGAACAATCCTTTGTTTCCTATATCCAAACCAGACAATACATATCGTCTAGTTTTGGATTACAGACATTTGAACACTTGTTCCAAAACATTTGCTGTGCAAAAGGCACATAGTACAGCATGAATGAATAACATTGTACGTAAAAAATATAAAACCACATTGGACATTTCAAATGGTTTCTTTTTGTCAAAACATAGCAACTGAAAGGTACTTAACAGCTTTCTTAATTATGGGGACCCAGCGTCAATTTTGTTCAACTCCCACAAGGGTTCAAAAACAGCCTGGGGTTATTCTCAGCAAGGGTAACAGAGTTACTACAAATTTATGATGACGAGGCATTGTCATATGTCACTGACATCTATCTGACAGACGATGACCTTGATAGGCACTTGAACAGGGTGAATACCATTATACTGGGCTTCGCCTCTGAGGGCTATAAATTCAACTTTAAAAAATACAGAATTGCTCATCTCAATGTCCTTTTCCTAGGATATAAGCTTTCAAGTCAAGTGAAGTGAAGGCAAAAGCCTGGCAGCTCACTTTTTAGAAAAGTGTGCGCTGCTCCAACCTCCCAAAACACTGAAAAAGTTACAATCCATCTTGGGTTTCCTAAATTTTGGAAGAACCTACAATCTAAATCATGCAGACAGTGTTAAACCTCCCTACGAATTAATCAAACCTGATTTTACAACAAAACATTGGACACAGGAACACACAGACATCCTGCGTTTATTTCAAGTTAACATGTTAGCAACAAATCACTTCAAACATACGTAAATAAATGCAATTTAGTGATCCGAATAATCTCGGGTCAATGCGGATTCACCTATTTAACATTTAATGAGGGTGAAAAAGTACCAATAACATACAAATCATATTTGTATACACAAGCAGAAATGCGCTTCGCTTCAACAGAAAAAATACTGCCAGCAGTTCAAACCGCTGTAGCAAAAGAAAGAGCACTAGCTCAGGGGAAACGCATTATTGTTGTGACTAGAGTACCAGCCTTAGAGGCGATTACAAAAGCGAGCATTCCAAATGCAAAAGCTTTACATCCTAGATGGATACAATGGGTTAATTCTCTTACAGCAACAGATGTTGAATATGTTTTTGATCCTGATTTAAAAACACAAGCGTTCCTGCAATATGAACATGAATGTGCTCTGCCCACTGAAATTCTGCTTCTTGATCAGTACAAATTTATAATTTATACTGATGGCTCAGCACAACCCGCTACAGGGAGTGAGCAAGCTTACAGTGCAGCGTGTGCCATTGTTAAAGGTTGCATGCGCGATGGTAACTTCCGACCAATGGTCACTAAAACTCAATCTCTAGGAGATTGTACAGCTCAGCGAGCTGAACTACAAGCATTCAAATTGGCACTTGCAAAGTGCAGATCGCGAATTCCCCACACTTATAGTGTGCGATTCCTTTTACTTTGTTCAGTCATATAATGAATATTTACAGAATTGGCTTCAAAACAGATTCAAAGATGCAAAAGGTGGCACAATAAAGCATAACATGTTTTGGGAACAAGTAGTTCAGTTAAGAAACAAACTAACAAAAGCTCATGTGATACACACGCTGAGTCATCAACGTGATGGCGTTCACATTGCAGGGAATTTATTGGCTGATGAAGCCACAAATGGGGCTGTTCAGACAGCTTCCGTAGCTGCGATTACTTGTTTAAAAACAAGAATAGACAGTGAGATATTGTTGGCTGTCAATGCTTCAAGCAAAGGTAGTGGTGCAGTGTTACCAAAGAAATTTTCACTCAAGTACTCTTATGTAATTGATGCGAACAACGTTCCTTTTGCTCAAATCCCTGGAGTGGGAGATAGGGTAATTCCAAACATGGAACATAGATTAGGACTGATCCTAGCAGCACATGAAGGGATAGCCTCTGCCCATGCAGGTGTTTCTGCAACAGTATCTTTACTAAAACAAAGATATTGGTGGCCTGGCATTAGGAAACAGACCAAAAACTATGTTTTGGAATGTAAAATATGCCAACTTATGAAAGTCTCCACTGTGAAACGTCCTGTGCTGACACCCCTGTTGATTTCAGACAAACCATTAACTTGTGTTTACCTGGACCACTGCGGTCCCTTGCAAAGGGACGGTAACTATAAATATATAATGGTTGCAGTAGATTCGTGCTCAAGGTTCCTATGGATGTGGACTCAGCGCTCGGCTGACGCTTGAACTGTTATAAAAGATTTGCGAGTCTTTATCGGCACATATGCAATTGGCACACTATATTCTGACCAAGGCCCTGTGTTTTGCTATCGGGCTTACAAAGAAGCCATGGCCAGTTTGGGCATTGCAGTACTCCTCTCTGTTTCATCCTGAGGGAAATTCTGTTCTGGAAAGGAAAAACCGGGACATAAAGCAGTCTATATCTGCTAGAGTTTTAGGTTTGGTTGATGGGTGGGATAAACATTTTTATGGGGTCCAACGCTCATTAAATAATTTGCCAAGAAGTTCTCTGGGGGGGTTACTCCATATGAGATCCTATTTGGGACAAGAATGTGGATTCCTGATCTCAAATGTAAAGGCACAGTGGTGGAAAATAAACCCTTTGATATCAAAGATCGTTTGGCTGTTCTACAGGATCTAAATGAACTAAGATCGAAACAAAGCAACGTGTTCCTGAAGCTTACCACCACTGGGGAAAAACCGCAGTCCCAGCGAGGCCTGTCTGGATCCCAAAAGTTGGGGATCTAGTCAGAGAGAAAATTGCGGATAAGAAGGAATTTGGACCTTCTTACAGACAACCAGTACCTTTCCAAGCCTTCCACGGAACAAGAACTACTTCTGCCGCCCCTTGCTGGAAAAAAGGAGAAAAGATTTGTGTCAATCGACCTCATCAAACCACACTATGTGGCGGATACTAAATAGTAGGCCTCGTGGACTCCGACCTAGTAGCAGACGCCCTCCTCTCGCTACTATCCAAGAGGTTCAGACTGAAAGACTCATAAACATCGAGAATTCAGCAGTAATAGATGAAGGACTAAGTAACAATGCTAAGGAACTCATCCCTCTTGAAACTCAAGTAACAGTTCATCCAGATACACCTGTCTACACCAATGTAACACGTGATCAACTGTTTCCAGCGATTTCAACGAATGCTGATGCAATTCCAACAATTGACCAAACTACTTCTGGCTACTTCTTTAACTTTGATACGTTTTCTGAGGATCCAAGTGAGCCTGAAACGACGCCATCCCAAAAAAATTCCAAACAACAAGTAAAAGACTTTTTTCATTCTCTGAAAGACACTTATCTGATTTCACCATGGATTGAACTATGGATTATTTCTGGAATATTTTACTTTCTGCTTTGGCTAGCTTTGGTAATTAGTCTGACTCTTAGTGTGCTTATGAATGGCAGATACATTCGTTTCGACACTGAAAGTAAAAATGTGAACTTACTTTTAAAGTCACACAAATCTTCCCATCGTGAAGCAAAAGACTTGCCAGCATTGAACATCACAGCCGTTCCTATACAGGATGGTATAGTTTGGGACAACGATTTCAACATACTCAGCCCGACTGAACTTTTGAAGATTCCACATTTATTTAAAATTTCATTAAGTGACATTATTACCTCCAGTACCTATTCTGATGATTGGGACTTTGAGACTGTCAATAACATGATGTCTGATCTAGAAAGGTCTGCTGCGTTCTCTAACAATGAAAACTTAGAGGGTTCATCAGACTACGAACAGCTTTATTGTTACAACCACTATGGTCATCATTTCTTGCATACATCTGCAACAACCAGAAATGTGTTTATGTTTAACCAATAGGTACATTGTCCTACACCACCAAAGAGTAGTTCAAAAACGTTTGCAAATAAGTTTCCATATATTTCAGGGTACAATACAATTGATCCAGAAACATTTTTCTATAGAAATGTAAACAAAACAGGACAGAAAAATATGTTAACTAATACAAAACAGATTTATTCTGCAGTCTTTATTGCCCAACTGTCGAGACAAGGGTTTGACTTCTGGAAAGACACAATCGACACAAAATCTGTCTGGGGTTCTAAAGATTGGCAAGTGCAGGGAATAGAAGCTTTGTTTAGAGCCTGTATCATCCAACAGCAAATAATGTTTTTGAATGACACTGTGCAACAAACATCTTGCCTTGGATTAGCCAAGATCAAAGCATGAACACACCTTCTGTACCAACACCTGCAAGTAATAGAACTACACAGGGAGCAGTCACAGTAGACGCAATACTACAAAACAACAGATCAGATCCTGATTGGAAAAAATGGTTGCTCTGGCCCACAGACACAAACCTCTATCAAGAAAGATTCCTGAATAGAATACAGGGCTTTACTATCCATAAGCCAAACCCACGTTATGTTCAACGACAGCACCCGGGGTAGTAACAACATACAGTGTAGGAAAATTGTGCCTCGACTGGTTACAAAAATCTACACTCGAGGATGTGAAACAACTCTTATCTTTACTTAAAGGATTTCTTACTAGGACCGAGAAACCGCGTCAGAAACATTTCATATATGCAGGCATTTATACTACTAATAAGTAAATATGGAAGGTTTCACAGACAGAGGCCGCAGAAAGAATACGTGAGCTTGATCGTATTAACTTAGAGAAATCTCTCACTGTGGTCCACAATGGGTTAACAACTTTGTCATCCAGAATATATTCACTGGACAACGTTGTGTCCTCTGCTATTGACATACTGGAACAAGATTTAGCCATGTTACAACAAGGCCAATCTCAGTTAAATTCTATTATGTTATTAGGCTGGACACTGCAATCCTTGCGTGCAGGCTATGTGCCTGGGCGTTTTATCAACACGTCGTCTCTGTTTTCAGAATACAATTTCACGCATAAACAGATCGAACTGGCACAAAGGGGAGCAAAGTATACAGTGCTGAGCATTGAAAAACTGGAAAAACTACCATTTAAGGTAGCAGAAAAACCAGCTACAGAATGGCTTATCCATGGCAAAATAACTCTGCCTGTCACTACTTTTCATTCTCAGTATTGCCTCAAACAAACGCAAGCAGGCAAATATGAAAAGTTGGGTAAAGAATACATTAAGACATCCTGTGATTTACCTTATGAATACAGATGTTGGAGTGGGGGTCGTGAAGTGTTTCTCAGCGGTACACACTGTGAAATTGCACTAAGCGGATCACTCATATGTCAGGGCATTTCTTTACATGGGGCTTGTAATGGTTCTGTGGCAAACTTGTCCTGCCACCTGCAGGGTACACCGGCTGCTGTGATTAATCCAGCGTTTGGCCAACTTTCTAACGGGAGTTACCTCATGTTGAATGATCAAATTTGCTTTGGCATGTTGCAAGGAATCCCATATCTGGTAACGGTTAGCTCCAGGGTTACTTGTTGTATGCAAGTATTGTTTCCCCAAATAGACAGAGTCAGTGAGTTGCCCCTATGGCCTTCATTGAATGTTTCTTTTATACGTTTTGATACTTTAAGCAGAATGAAAGCCATGCTTTTGCAACAGACCGTGCCTTTGACCTCGGCCAAAGAAACCTATGATCTATAACTTGCAAGGACTTCGGCTGAGATACAGGCTCTAATAGGTACAAACTGCCCTATACATTTCGTAGAAATGATGGGACGTATCTTAAACATGTCTGATACGAGCGGGATTGTACATGTATTTAAGACCATATGTTCAGGACTGTTAACACCTTTTCAGGCAGTCCTCGGAATAATTCCAAATTTCGTGCATTCAGTGTTTGGTGGTCTGCCATTAATTCTAGCACTCATTGCAGGGATCCTGTTTCTATTTCTACTACTACGCTATGGCAAGCCTATCCACCGGCATCACTTCCAGCAACTTGGAGAAAGCTCTCCTAGAACGGAAGTGCCGTGAGCGCATAGTGCAACTTTTGGGCATATCTCGTCTACGGGCACTTAATACAACATGGTTTCTGTCCTTTAGACCAATCTGGCAAGATTGCATCTTACCTGTTCTACGCTGCCTGCTTTGCGGTGAAGAATGCGTGTTAGACATCTGTCTAACACTCTGCTGCTGGACCCGATAACGGCCCATGCTCTGTGTTGTCCCCAGAGGCTACCAATCCTGATGACGGCATTCGTTGAGATCTCACAGACGCATCCTGCTGCAGCTGAGGTACGAGTTGGATCAACAGGCACACAGGTAACAACGGACGCAAACATTGCTGCGGCATCCCATGCTGAAGGCGATGCTTCGCATCTCTGTGCAGTTAACCTTCTAAACAAGGTGTCCCAACTGTCACCGACATCGGCAGACGATCTTTTGTCTACAGGAGTAGATGATTTCATGTTTACACCAGACCCATACGCTGACTTTGATTCAGCTCACAGTGTACCGGGGAAGCTATGAATTTGGCCTCCATATTTTCAAAACAGAACAAAACTTGGAACTCTTCCTAAAATTGACTTTTTTTTCTAAATTTGAAAATACATGCAATTCAATCTGCTTTCAGTAGAACTATTCATATAGAACGGACTTCTTTGAATACTTCAAGGGACACATTGTTACCTTTGTTTACCACAATTTCATTTAGTACCATGTTATGAAATGGCTTTGGTTTTTGAATAATTGTCAACCATTACGTAATATGCATATATTTCTATTCATTCATATTGCATTTATTTCCGACATATGCTTAGAATGAAAAACTGCTTTAAAATGTACAGTACCTTTGCATAACATGTTGAGCATTACATGTTTAGCAAAAGTTTTTTTGAACAAAACTTCTTTTAGTATGCTTTAACAAATGTTTTTTTGCAACATGTGGTACTCTGTTTAATGTTTAGCATTTAATATTTAGCATTTAGTATTATCGTTCATTCGAAAGTTGAGTGGGTGTTGTATTCCGCTTTATGTGTCCGTATACAGGTTTTCCTGAAACATGTCCTTATATAGGCACAAAGCGCATTGCCCTTATATAGGCATAAGATGCCAGTTCTTATTAGCCATGCTATCCAAATACAGGCATGGTCACCTACATCCGTCCACCCCAACGTCACAACGAGTTCTTAGAAACCGGACCCTTAAGCTCTTGCGAGTTCCCCTAGCACAGGATTATTGATTTCTCCAAGAACTCATTTATTATGCATGAACCGCTATTCCTTAAGGGTTCATTCCTGACGTCTTCCTCTGCCCGACTTTACGTCAATGCTAACATTGCAAGGCACCTACTAGGTATAAATATACCTTCCCTTGCCTAAGCAAGTAGGAGGAGACCTCGTCTTTAGAAGAGCCCATGTTCCGGCCTGACGCACTGACAAGAGACGCTGTCATCCCTGCTCGCAGAGAATCCAGCTTCCAGTGTTCTGACTCCCTTTGCGGGGTGTTAGAGTTCGAGACCCGGAAAGAGATTCCCACCTCTCTCATTCTCAAGGTATGGAGCTGACTAGAACCTAGAGGGACTCTTGGCATACCAGACTTGGCATACCAGACTATAGAATACCATACTATAGCCTATCATACTATAGAATACATCACCAACTTCTTACCTTGTACTACACTTAGGTTAGGTACCCTGGGGTAGAACTAGTTAGAGAAGCATCTTATGAGTACTCGCATTTTTAGCTTATGTTATTTATGTCTATGAATATATGTGTCATAGGCTAAAAGATAATGCTAGTGCAGTATTATTTCTTTCTACTGCTTACGCTGTACATATTATATCTCGCATACTGTCTTACGATTGTAACAGCTCATATCTCTTACACGAGAAACAAGACTGTTCAATAAATCCTTTTATTGAAACGCCCGTCTGTTCTTTCTGTGTAACTCTGAAGAAACTAAGCATGCACGATTAGCTGAGTGAAACTGTTATCTGTTGTTTCCACGATTCTGAGAGTGTTCCGATTCTAAAGGGAAACAAAGTTGTCATGTTTATGCGGTTGCCAGAAACTACTCCCTTCTTGTTTAAAAGGAGTTTCTAGTGGCCTCTGAGTTAGCTGGCACAAAGTAATTACGTTTAATATACTCGATAGGGGCATGCTGACCTCATTCCTATGCCAAATCTATAGGGTATATTATTCCAAAGCTTAGAGCCTATTCGGGAAATAGGAACTACACTACAATAGCTACAGCATCATTTCTTAACTCTTATGGACAAAAATTTTCAATACACCTATCTTACCTGAAAATACCTCAGGACACTCTCCCTTGAGCCTATCCACAAAGGCTTATTCAATACCTTCCAAAATTAGAATTTTTTCCGCACTATTAGGGTTAAGAGTAATGTTTAAGGCTTTTTGATCTACCCATCCTAAAAATGACGGGACCACTTCAGACACATACATCTTGCTCACCATCACCCTGCCTTTGAATTCAAAAGGTAGAACACAATACTCACAAATAGGTAACTTCTCAGGCGTAAACGCGACCGGATAAATGTCAGAAACAGTTCACTGCATCTTTACAACATCTTCAAAGTTACTATTCCACGCTCTCTTATTAATAATAGTAGATGGTGACCCGGAATCTAATGTGATACTCAACTCCACTCAGCCTATGTTTATGTTGCATACAGGTTTATTCCAAACCAACACTCACAGATTCAGGACAGGACACTCAATACATAGTACACCTTCTTGTTGCTCCTGACGATCCTCTAACTGATCTGACTCACATCTATCCTCAACTAACTTTACCATCTGTGCGCTCCCATTCTTTTTCCTACACACCTTTGTAAAGTATACAAACACCCCACAGAATAAACTTTAAGATTTTAATGCAGGACAATTCATATCTCTAGCTAAATGGTCTTTGCTTCTACATCTGAAACAAGCACGATTCTTGTTTCTATACTCACTCTGGGTTTTTTGTTTGCTCTCAGAGCCCCTCTTTGTTTTATTTCTATGCACCTTAGACACCTTGCATATCATCATGCTCTCTTTAGGTTCCGACACAGTAGATGCCTTTGCGCATCTTTTAGATAACTCATTCTTTTTGACCAAGGGTATTATATCCTTATGTGGCGAATCACCATTCACCCACAGTCTCTCCTGTAAGTGTGAGTGATTGATGTGCATGATGACTTGATTGCAAATCAAATCATCATGCAAAGGGGGGGCGCTATAGGACGCACGGCGAGATGGCCACTCTGTAGAGCTGCTCCACCTGCCGAGCTCATTATCCGTCCAGTATCCTCGCCATCCTGCTCTGAATTCTGTCTAAACCAGCATCCATGGTGCCTGAAAGAGTTGCAGACTGATCTGGCTGAGTGCTGTGGGCCACGGAATCGTCATCACCACTATTTCAGGCTGGGAAAGTTCTGGGCCTGTACTGACAACGTGGCAGCTTGGGACGCGCTCGGACCGAGTGACTGAGGTAGGCTGCGGCTGGTGCTGGTGCTGGTAGCAGGCTGTGAGCGCTGGGGTGCACACTGCACTTGTGCCTGACATTCGGCAGGCTGTACGGTGTGGCCTGGGGGACGGGCGGGCTCCCTGCTAACAGCTACAGCGGTGGCTGGAGGGCTGCACTGCCTCCGGGTCTCTGCCTGTGTGGCCTGTCGGCAGCAGGCTCGCGTGAGGCGGGACTGCGTACTCTTGCATCGGGGCCAGCTAGCAGCCCAACGCTGGTCTGCATTGGGCCGCGGCTGCGTGCTGGGCTGCGTACCCATGTGTATGTGCACTGAGTGGCCATCTTTTAGCCAATTTGATTCCCGCTGTGGCATGCCTCTGCACTGGGCTTAAGTATTCGAAGGGTACTTCCCGCTACCATCCTCCTAGCACTCACTGTGACTGCAGGGACACTGATACCTCCGTTCCTCTACTGGTGCTGTGAACAGATGCTCTGGTGGCAGACCTGTTGATCTCGCAGACCTACATGGGCCTTCATTACCAGCGCGACATCTCCCGCAGTCGTGTTCGACCACCATCTTTACCGAAATTTGCACCATGAGGCGAGATTGCAGCGGAGTGCGGCTGTAGAGCGGTTCTGACTTTATAGCTCACGCTCCACTTCCAAGAGACGCTGTGCTACTTACCTGTCGACTCCTTCTTTGGCCCCCAGGGTACCCTGACAGTACCTCCCATTGCTGTATGCCTACTGTCTGTGGCTGCGCCTGCTCTCCCCATTTGCCCTGGCTTCTTCTGCGTGGGGAACGTAACGGAATGTAACCCGGCTGAACCCCTGATCTGCGATGATCTCCGCCAGAAGCGGTGGCGCCACAGTATTGAGGACATAAGAAAAAAAGGTTATCCGTTCAGGGCCTAGTTGTTGACCAGTTACTGCTGTGGCACAGATACTAGCTTGAGGCCTATCCCACACTGGTGGTGTTGGGGATGGGCCCCAGACACGCTGCGGCTGGGATGGCTTAACTGTCCCCATCATAGCGCCTAGACTTGATGGCGCTGCACCACTCCTACTTGAGCGTGACTGCACCCTGATCGTCCACCGCTCATGGCACTGCGGGGGCCTGCTCTTATCTGTTGCATCTGTACACCGTTGCTTGTCGTGCTGTATCCACGTCATGGGGAAAACCTAGCGCGGCCAACCGCGTCTCACATTCGAACCCCGAAAAACCAGTAGAGCCTCTCAACACTTGCAGTTCATTGATGGCAAGATTGACCATCTTAATCTACGCATGGATCACATGTCAGCTAAGCTGGACAAGCATGCACTGCGCCTGGGGGAGGCTGAGATGCGCATTTCTGATGCTGAAGATGGCTTACAGCAGGTGACAACCAAGGTGGCCTCTATGGAGAAGGTGCTAGCTGTCAAAAAGGCCCGTAATGAAGACTTGGAAGCTAGATCGTGCCGTAACAATGTGCGCATTACGGGCATGCCAGAGTCAACTAACACAGGTCGACTTGAGACTTATGTAGAGATACTTCTACGGGAGAAATTCGGGGCAGGGCAGCTATCTCAGGTCCTGATCGTGGAGCGGGCTCATTATTCCCTGGCTGCACATCCCCCCTCCCAGGCGCACCGCCTCGTCCCATTATTGCCCGCCTCCTAAATTATAGGGACCGGGATGCAGTGCTCCGTCTAGCTCGGGAGAAGGGTACCATCACCTATGAAGGAAACACTCTTGCCTTTTACCTGGACTTCACAATGGTGGTACAGGAGGCCCGTAGGGAGTACCTGCCGGCCAAAAAACTGCTCCTTGCTGCGCGCATACCATACTCTATGCTCTACCTTCCAAGGTTGCGTGTGGAGGACAAAGGAAAATACAGGTTCTTCACCTGCCCGAAGTCAGCATTGGACTTTGCTAAATCTGTCTCCCGTCATAACCGATCCCCCAAAACTGCAGTGGGAGACGAGGCTACAGGAACTGGCAAAATGGCAGATGAACAGGGTTGACTTTGACTCACATATATTGGAGCTGTGCCGTACCGCTGGGTTTTCTTTTATTTCTATTGCATCATTACGGGCAGGGGGGCCATGTGGGCCGGAGGGTGCTCTGGGTTATGGCATGAGCATAGCGATCACTTGACGACCTTATGATTACTTAGACCCATTTTCTCCCTTATTGTTATCATCTATATCAAAGTGTTAGGGGGATAACCCCTGTGTTATTATGTGATATGCTATTGCGGAGATCGGGGAGGAACCGCATGATTGCTCCGCCACCTCCTTCCTCACCGGGAGGGAGTTTGTGCTCAGGCGCCCCCCCTTTGGGTGTTCCCCTCAATTGGATATTCCCTTGGTGCTGTACTTGGGATTTGTTACTGGGAATTCGTGATGGCTTTAGCGTGTTGGGGTTGCTGAAGTGGGTGGGGGGTGATGGTGTGGGGGTGTTATGGGGACTGTTCATGTGGCTGGCTATTTTAATAATGTGTTGGATAATGCTCATACGTCTTGTTCAACGGATGGACATAGGATAGATTCCGCTTACTGTATACTTTCCTCTTGCTATGCACAGTGATATTATTACATTTTCTTGTTTAACATGGAACGTACGGGGGCTCAACACACCCCCAAAAAATTGCCAGGTGATAGCTCATTTGGAACGCCATATCGCCCTTCTGCAAGAAACGTATCTCACACAAAATACTGATAAATTGGTTGGGGTCTGCTGGGGTGGCTACCGCCTGGCCTCTTCCTATTCCTCCTATAGCCGGGGGATACTCACACTTGTAAAAAAGGGCCTTCCCTTTGCAGTCCACCAAACTCATGTTGAGTCAGTGGGTCGTTATGCTGTGGTGCACGGGACACTGGAAGGCAAGTTAGTTACCATTGTAAACTCGTATGGTCCTATTATAGACAACCCTGGCCTACATGCGAGTCTTATTGCGGTACTGCGTGGTTGGCCTGACGCAGTGGTCCTCTGGGGGGGACATCTTAATACGCACTTGGACCCCAGCAAGGATAAATCCAGTGGCAGGGAGGGGCATTCACCCGGGGCAGCTCATGTGATTAATAATGGGATGGCGGAGCTGGGGTTGCTAGACATATGGGGACACAGACATGTAGAGACACTTGAGGGCACACATATCTCCACAGCACATGGCAGTTGGTCTCGCCCCGATTATTGGTTAGTGAGTGGTTGGGCGGCGGGCTGGGTGACTGAGGTGGAGAACCTACCACGCACACTCTCTGATCATTACCCTGTTCGTCTCACTCTCTGTATTCCTCCGATGGTTCCCCGTTCCTTCACTTGGCGCTTCCGCCCTGAGGCGCTGTTCGACCCTCTATATTTGGAGACTGTCCGCGAGGCCATTACCCAATACTTTGATCACAATAAGGGATCTGTAGACAGCGCAGGAGTGCTTTGGGAAGGGTTCAAAGCTACTATTCGGGGCACCTGCTGGCATTTTAAAGGACTTACGAGGCCAATTGACTAAGGTGGAGGCTACGCTGATCAAACTTGAGTGGGACTATTAGAATGCACCCTGTGATTCGACCCTGGCATCCATTAAGGATGCCATACTTGAGCATGCGAAACTAGCGGAAGAAGAGATGCAATACATCTCTAAACGACATGTAGCTTGCTCATATGGGGAGGGTGGGAGGCCGGGAAACCACCTAGCCACAAAGATTAAACACTGCATGAGCCAAGACATAATCACTAAGATTACAGACGATGCAGGGCGTGACCATTATAGCACCACAGACATAAAGGAGCAGTTCTGGCAGTCATATGCGAAACTGTACACCTCGCATGGTGAGACGGACACTACGGAATTAGATGCCTACTTATCGCGGGTGGCCATCGCATGGCTGTCGAAGGGTCAGAGAGACTACCTGGGTCAGCCTATCACATCTGAAGACATCCACATGGCAATAGGCTCCCTCCCTTACAAAAAAGCGCCTGGCCCGGACGGATTTCCATCTGAATTTTACAAGGCCTAGGCAGAGGAGCTCACTCCCTTACTGTTAGAAATGTATGCTGAGGCATATGACTCGGGCGTGCTTCCACCATCTCTCTGCGAGGCGCTAATCATTACCTTATTAAAAAAGGATAAACTACCTACTAACTGTGATTCATACCGACCACTGTCGCTCATCAACACAGACGTGAAAATCTTAGCGAAGATATTAGCCACTCGCCTCCAACCGCTTATGCAGAGTTTGGTGCTACCAGACCAGTCTGGTTTCATCCCCACGCGGTACACCTCCCACAATTTGCGTACACTGTTTGCTCTATTTCACACTCTCTCTCCCGACTTCTCAGCGGCAGCTGTCATGCTTGACGCTGCCAAGGCATTTGATTCAATTGAATGGGGCTATCTGTTTTTTGTACTCCAACAGATGGGTTTCTCTCCTTTCTTTATTAACTGGGTAAGACTACTCTACACAAACCCCATGGCACGGATCAGAGTGGGAGGCCATACCTAGGAACCGATCTCTATCACTAGAGGGACCAGGCAGGGGTTCCCCCTCTCGCCGCTGTTGTTTGCACTGACACTGGAACCGTTGGCTTGCCTCATCAGGCAATGTCACAAGCATGCGGCTCTCAACTTATGTCATCGACCACTCATCATTTCATTATATGCAGATTACATGTTGCTTTTTATTCGGGAACCCCACACTTATCTGGCACCGGTTCTATGGGAATATATTCGGTAAGCTCGGTTCTCTGGGTTACATATTAACTGGACTAAATCGGTTGTGATGCCACTAACCACATGCACACGCCCGATTGAGCCCAAATCACCCTCGTATGGACAACGGAGTCGGTTAAGTATTTAGGAATTTGGGTACACCGAGATCCCGACAGAGTACTCCGTGAGAATTATGGCACTGCTACCACAGTGCTGGAGCAGCACGTAGACAGGTGCGTTCATCTTCCAATTTCTCTTGCGGATCATATCGCCCTAATAAAAATGGTGGTGTTACCTACATTTTTATATCTTTTTAATAACATACTGATCCCTCTATCACAGCATTTTTTTCAAACAGTGCGCTCACTGCTTGATTATAAGCATGGGGGCGTCAGTGTACCCGATATCTATTTGTATTATTTATGCGCACATGATCAATACGCGCACTTTTGGTTCGCGTCTCAAGATTTTATTTCGCATGTGACGGTGGAACACTGGGACGTGCATCCTATCCTGTTGAGCTCCATATTAACGCATAGGTGTAGAATTACGCCCCGTGATGCAATTGTCACTATCAACTCAATGATTATAGCCTGGCAGGCGCTAGGCAGAGAGGCTGTTGTACTCTCCGCTGCTACCTATTGCTTACCACGCTGACATTTCGGTGACTCACGAGGCGGGAGCCATGTGCACAATGGCTCAGGCGGGAATTGACAAAATGCAGGACCTGTACCCTAATAGCACTTTTTTGACATCCGCTGATGTCGACTATATCCAGCACAAGACCCCGCTGTTCGTATTCTCGCTCCACAGACTGAAAAAAGCATCACAGGCCCACTACCCAATGTTCCCTGCGGAACCCCTGACGTCCCTGGCATTGCACACATAACTTATCACCCCCACCCAACACAAGCTTGTTACAAAACTATACCGAGCTGTGATAGTGGATATGGCCCCTTCCAATGATAAGAGCCTGGACAAATGGAACGAATGTCTAGACCCACAGCTGACACGGGAGGAATGGGTACACTGCTGCCAATTGACTAGCTCCCTCATCTCTAACGGGAACTTACGTATCATACATTTCAAATACCTTCACCAGGTCTAATATACACCCCACAAGCTTTTTAAATATGGTCTCAGAGACACGGACACATGTGCACAGTGTGGTGCCTCGGGTGCAGACCTTTGGAATCTGCCTTGGGCCTGTGGGTGGGTGGGTGTGGACATACTGGACTGAGGTGGTTGCTAAACAATCCAAGATCATTGGGGTCGAATTGACATGCTCACTGCCGGTGTGTTTGTCGGGCCTGCTCCTATTTCTGAAAGGTGTTAAGCGTAAGCTGGCAAGGTTGGCACTGCTTATTGCCAAGCGGAGAGTGGCGATGGTGTGCGATAGCAAGCGGAGTCCTACAGTTGAACAGTGGCTCAGGGATTTAACGTACTGTAGAGAGAACTTAGTGCTATATGCGGAGGAACTACGGTGACCTCCCGGCTAAATGATATATGGGAACCTCTATTGATCTACCTGCTTACGATTGGGCAGCCCAATACCCCTGTCACCGTGACTGTGTAAATAACAATCAGTATACTTGCATGAGCTGTAAGATATGTGTAATTGTATCATCAAGATTGGAATCTACCCTCTATGTATATACATTATAGCCACGAGTTGGTTGATAGTAATGTTTTCTCATTGACATCATCTTCAATGCCTCATTTGTACACTGTATGAGACTTTATGAAAATAAATAAAAAAATGAAATTAAAAAAATCATCAACAAAGTGCTGAACTTGCAAGTAACGGATACTTTTTTTAAGGCTGGAACATATTCTATGATGGGCTCAGATTTACCTTGTTTCGTTTGAAAGAAGTTAAATCTGTCAATGGCAACACATACAGTAGGCTGGTAATATTGATCAAGATCTTCTAGCGCATTGAAAAGCAAATCTTGTTCTTTCAACATCCTAACTTTCTTTTCCATTTGAAGATAATCTCATAATCCTTCTGGTCCCAAATTATGTAAAAGAATTTTCTTTTACCGGAAAGGAGAAAATTCATCAGAACCCTCCTCCTCAATTGCTGACATGTAATACAGAGAGAAATCTTTTCTTTCAGGCCATTTTATTTGTGGCTCTCACGCCCCTGGTAGAAATGGTAAAGGAGATGTAAGTAAAAAGGTTTGTGCACACATTTTGTAAATTATGCTCTAAGTAATATTGAGTGGAAGTGGTAAAGTGAAAAAACTAAATAAGTAAAATCCGTAACAATATGACTACACTCAACAGTATGTTAATGCAGTACCTCTCTCAAATATCATAAAGGATAGTACACACAATTCACAATAGCAGGTGTGTATATCACTGTTTCCTTAGGGTACACACAGTACAAATGCTTGTAACAAGTAACAAATGTCCGAGAAGAATTTACCAGAAGTCTGTCCATGTGCATAAACGCAAGTAGAAGGTGTGCGTATCATCGATAGTACTAAACATGCATTACATATGCTAATCGCCGGTAATTTACCTTTTATTGTTATGTGACGATGAGAATAAGATGTGCGCATCATATTCTTTCCTCATGGCAGTAAATTGATGGACAAGCGTTTTACACAAATAGCGATATACTCCTCCAAATATGGCCACAGGCTTGGTGACGTCGAATGTACACCGTGAGCCGTGAAGCAGCACAAGGCTGCTTCCCGCCTCACGTCAGTGCTGCATGATGTGGCATGCACATGAACACTCCAATGAGCACGAGCGAAAGTGAAGTTGCCTCGCAGCAAGTGCAACTCAGCTCTCCTCACTCAGGGGCCACCGGCCGCAAAATGTTTAAAAGTACCTTAATGGTGCTCTCCGCTCTCCCTAAAGCTGGTCACCTGCTCAGGCACAACACTTTCCTTCGATGGCTCACAGTAATGGTCCATAGGACACGGACCTCCCAGGTTGCTCCCGGCCCCGCCCCCATCCGAACCCAAAAATCAATACTTGACAACCAGAGCTGTGGGTAAAAGAGGCCATGTTTATTACAAACCATCACACAAACATGACAATATATAATTAATACAATTCCATACGTCATGGATTTATCAAATTTAATCGTTAAACAATATTTACATTTAAATTGATCATAAAATCATAATCCATCAGCAAGTCTGACAGAACTCCATTTATATACACAAAGAATGTTATCTATTGCTCCAGCACTAAGCGGCCTTCTGGCTCGCGTCCCCCTACCAACTGAGAACCACGCAAGGCGCAACCCACCTGCGTCCTTGAGAGGTGAGCCCCTGCCATCTGGTCCTTGTCTGCCACCTGAGGGGCCCACCCCTCCACCACCAGGCTGCCCATTGGGGCTAGTAGGGAATAACCAGGGGCGGATGCCCCATGCCCTAGTTTGTAAACTGGCACCCTTGCCTTCAGCCGGTGTCTCCATTCTCTCTGGGGTGAGTTTACCATATCTCCCCCCAGTGCTGGTCTAGGGAGTATGCAGGAGGACTCCCCTTAACAATGTAAGTCACTTTATGTGGCCTCCTTACCACCACAATGGCGACCAGGGCCAACTGGTCCTTCGCACTGCCCACCAGAAGCTAGCTTCTGAACAACCAGGTCCCCTCGATCCCCAGGCTCATAGCCATGACAGACTCAAATGCCACGGATCCCTAGTCTGGGTCCCCGGTAAACATGCACACACCAGTGCAGTGGCCCATATGCTCAGTATGCTTAATCACCGATGTGTCTTCCTAAGCTGGCACCTGCCCCAGGCACAGTCAGGCTATTCCAGCATTCAAGGTGCTTGACCGGAACATTCAAGCCCAAACATAACGCTACCTCCTTGATGTAGGATAACTAACTCTGGGAACTGCAGTCCCCCACGGCACACAGAGTCTTCCACCCGCCTGCGAATGTGTGCGATCTGAAAAAGGGGGCCAGAAATTAATCACACAAACAGGGGAGACACTCTCAAAGCCCACCAGCTTCAACTCCCGCACTGTTGTAGATGAAAAAATGGCCCATCTCACGATCAAGTGACCCAGCACCCACACCACTTCTGAAGATATACTACCTTAATTGATTCCGATGAAACATCTGGCCTGCTGCGCCTGTCGCAGCACCAATCCTGTTGCGAGCGACTGACCACCTCAATCCCCCAGCTGCGATAGCTAGGCCCAACTATGCTATGTCTGACCGTGCATGAGTTGGAACCTGAGGACAGGTGTACATGTAGCCTCCCATGTGCCTCAACAGGCCTACTCTATCCCTTTTTCCGCTTAGGGCTCACCTGCCTGCACATACCCCAGTGTCTGGGAACCGCAAAACCTCCCCAGTGTGCCCAGTCGCAATGCCCATACCAATTCAATCCCTCTGAGGACACGCAAAGGCCCTGTAAGCCAAAGCACTTTCGCCTGCCTTCTGAGTGTGCTTGCAGAGTGGAGCCCCTACCAACTGTGATAGGGCCAGGCCCCAAACCACCCCAAAACGTGTAGAGAACCTAGCCATCTAATACTCTGCTTGAAAGGTGGGTCTGATAGCCCCTTGATTCCAGCTTTTGCTATAAGCGCAGCTGGCATGACATTGTCGCCCAACATCACAGAAAATTGTGCAGTGTCACTGAAAATGCCCTATTGTCTTACAATTACCTCAGGACAAGTAAGTTCTGCACATTTCTGAGGGATTCTGCCTCATGGTCAAGTGAACAGCGCCCCATTGTCAAAACCATGGGTAAACGCCAACTACCAGCGTGTCCCATCGACTATCTCCTTGCCACTGGCTGGTAGCAGCCAATCTATCTTCACTGGCTACAAGGAAACCAAAACCATCCAATGGACGGGTTACACCCCATTGTCTTGCTTGTAGTGTTAAACTAGTGGGAGGGTTCCAAGCCCGGAGACGGGGGTTCGGCTAAGCAAAGAATCTATTGAACGATCTGCTCCTTGAACAGGCCCGGACATGGAAGAGATAGGGCTAATCCAATGAATTAACTCTTGCTTAGGTGTGTGGCCCAGCCACCCTATCAATAGACCAGTACAAACAGTCCATTTCTGCCACCCCTAACCATAAACCATCTCCATGGTAATATCGCTAAACAATAAGACCTGCCCCCTCACTGATCCCGCGAACAATAAAACGTTCCTAGAACGTCAACTGCGTTGAACACTTTGACTTGATTACAGGCCACTCTGTGCAGACTGAGAGCTGACTTCAACTCATCAGACTTGTTTCGTGTGCTATTGTCCCCCCGGGATCCCGACGTCCACCTGACATCAAAAGGGTGTACTTTGACTTGACGGAGGGCCATTCGACTCCTAGCTGCACAGTGAACTGCCTCATTAATGAAGAACAAGGCGGGAACATTAGGGAAGCCTCTGCTCTGCCCCTAGCTGATATAATTGCCTGATCCCTTCCTATCAAAACATCAGAGGTGAGCCCCTCATGTGTTGGCTCCAGAGGCCATGCCCTCTCCTTTTTTTCTACTGGCTCTTCTAGCCCCTATGTAGTGTGAAAAGCTCATTATTGAATATAGATGTCCTTCCCACTCTGTCCTTATCCAGGAAGAGTCAATCACAGTTAATTGCTCCTTTTGTATGAGGAGGCCTTTGTTCTTCTACAGAGGAACTGAGTAATTAACTTGGCCCAGTAGGGGAGACAAAGGCCTGGAATCTGATTATGACATGAGGCAGGCAAATATGACAATTCCTGAAGTCCCCTAAGATGTGCATGTAGTGTGTTGGGTACTGCAAATTCAAACTAGGTGTGCATATTTTACCCCAGTATGGAACCTTGTTGGACCCCGTACTCCCAAGTAGAGTGAAGCTGTACTTTAGGGGGGATTTCAGCAATATATAGATTGCAGTTAAAAACCCCACCGATTTTCCAGTAAGCCCTACAGACCTACCCTAAGAATCCCACTCATTATATAAGGCCTACTCCAAGTCAGCACCTATACTTGCAGAGTCCCGTTTCCAACAGGTTACCTGTGTGCAGATACCAGGCTGCCCATGAAGGTAGTCTCACAAGCACAGCTCACATTCGTGTAACCATCCATTGTCACCATACCAGTGTCACTTATCCTAGCTGTGCAGCAATGGCAAAAGACACAGCCCAATTACCATGAATTTATCATAAGTGGGGCTCAGATAGTGAGACTCACTCACAGTAAAAAGTTTAAAAAATGAATAATCTTTAGCTGAAAAATCCTGGTGGACAAAATGGGTGGAACCTATTTGCTACACACTCTAACAAGCGCATGGTCATAATCCCTATAGACTAGCAGTTGCACACTGTTAGAAACGCTTTTGCATCCCTCATGGACTATCAGCAAAGTTATTGCATTAGGTGAAACAACAGAAAGAGCTTCTTCATTGATTAGTGAGTTTTTTGTCTGTGGTGTTTTGGGTGGACAAATGCAAGCCGAGTCAAATGGTGGATGAATAGTTGCACGAGTGCAAGGATGAGTGACAGACAGCATGGATAACAAGTGACTGAGTGCACAAATGCATGAATGCATTGATCAAAGCATCCTGGCACACTCAGTTATAAGCCAGACCTATTGGCTTTGTGAATGCTTGTTTTAAGCCCTGCTCATGAAATACAGCGGAATCAACCCTGACCAACGTTTTATAAGTACAAGTTTATTGCTTCAAACTCAGCTTTGGAACTTTTACGGGGACTTAGCTTTCAACTAACTTGTGAGTAAGTAAAACCCATCAACACACATCTTTTGCACTGGATAATTATACATGCGCTGGCATAATTGTTTCATATTACTGTTTCATACACTGCTATGCTGCTGAATTGGCTCTATCTAAATAGATGAACATGTTAGAAATGGCCAATAAATACATGAACAAACACCAGTGCTCAATATAGGGAGCAATGCTCTGTCTCAGTGCATAGTGACATTTTGCACACCTACTATTTTGAATTGGACATTTCTATGATTTAGCAGGTAATCTTGAGCTCTTTTAAACAGTGCGTCCGGTGTAAATTCGTTACCTTTTGAAAAACTAGAAGTGGTTCAACATGCAATTTAATTTTCTGGCCCCCTCAAAGTACTACTCCTACAGAGAATCTTTATAGAAGTAGAACGCCTCATCAAATTTGTAGCAGATAAAGCAAGCCCACCTATGAAAGGGCCAGAAGCATTTCAGACAATCCTGGGCAGCCCCTGTTAATCACTCCAAGAGACTAAACCCACCTCTAAGTGGGTCCGAAAGTCATTTGATAAATTCAACATATTCGCTAAGAAAATTTCCCAAAGTCATTTTCATTTTAAACTGCTTAAACCCCCCACCCAACCCCCAACATGTTACAAATACAACCACAAGTCACACGAAGAGAAATATACTGCCATTCTTAAGATTTGGAGATGTATGTTTAACGTTCTCAGTTATAAAGTATTTATTTTGCTACATTTTCTGTCCTCTTTAGAAGAGTTTCATTGCCTGCTTAGTAATCATAATCACTTATGTAATATTATTTTTGGAATGGATTTCTGCTCATTTCCTTACATATATGAAGTTGGTTGCTTATGTGAGCGTACCCAAAAGCTTCTAAAGTTGGAAACAGTTTATTTTTATGATAAAAATTGCTTTTGAAGTTAAAAGATGATATCTCCCAGCCTCTGATCTTTCCCCAAGAATCTACATTAAGAAGTGTCATAGAGATATATCAAAGATCAAAGGGTCCTGATGTCTAGGGTGGTCGGCAATCTGTTCTCTGGATATTCATTACTGTGCAGACGCTCTATAATAGGATGCCCCTTTGGGCCTTATGACGCTTTGATATATTTATTTATTTTGAAGTTTTATATAGCATGACCCAGACCCACCAAGGTCAACTGTGCTTTGCATAGGAGCAGGGGAAACCAAAACAGAGTAATGGAATGGAACAGGTTTACAGAATAAACACATATAAAATATATATATATATATATATATATATATATATATATATATATATATATATATATATATATAATACACAATTGATCAATGGGGGAAAATGTGAGTAACGGGCTGGGGGGATTTAGTCATGGACCAGTAACAGAAGGAGAGAAAAAAAATCTCAAAATGCTGCTTTGTGCAGCCCATTCATAAGGATATTTTGGGGTATGTAAGGCAATACTCCTATAATAATCTTTTATGTACTGTTAAATAATTAGTGAATTTGCGCAAAACATCTAAAATGGGAATAAAATGGGAATATTCAGTGAATATATTCATATACAATTAGTCCAAACAGAAAGAACAGTGTTCTCTTTGCACTTTTACCAGTAAGTAGTTGGATGTTTTAGGGCTGATTCACAAAGGCATGAAAGATTACATAACAGAAAACTCCTGTAGTACTATTTCCCATGCTCATAGATGCTTTTGTGAGTTGGCTACTATGATAAGATTACCAGTAGGACGAGTTATGGGACTCAGAAGTCTGATACCTAGAGGTCCTCAGCTCTGGAAAATAGAACTGCATAATCTCTAATCTTGGACAGAATGATGAGGGAGGATGGGCACACATTAAGGGGTCCATTACGATGGTGGGCGGACAAAGTCTGCCCGCATCACAATGGAGCCAGGGACCGACCGCCGAAGTTGCGGCGGTCCCGCCAGGTGTATTAGGATGCGCTCGCAACACTGGCGGGCGCATCCTGGTCGTTTTACATTGTGGGTGGATCTGCTGGCTGCAGACCCGCTCACAATGTAAAAGGACTGTGCACAGCATTGCCAAGCACTACATGGCAGGCACCATGTGGTGCCTGCCACGTAGTGCATTGCAATGAGGGGGGTACAATAGGTACGTGCACCCCCTACTCCCCCGACACCCTGGGGGCCCGCAACTGAATCATAATATGGATGGCGGTGTCTTGCAGACACCGCCACCATATTATGCCCCTTTTCCGCCCGGTCATACAAATATGGCGGGGGTCATTCAGGCATGGATAGCGGGTAGATTGCCCCGCCGGGCCAGAGGTGGCTACCGCTGGCCCGGCGGGGGTGATCTGCCCGCCATCCTAATGTACCCCTATATTCAGAGATGTCACTGAAAAAGAAGAGCCTTAAGCTATCTATTTGCCGTGGGAGTCATAGGGTTGAACCGAGTCACAAGAAAAAGGATAGAAAAACCCTGACCCCCTAGGCCTGTTTAAGGGGTCCCTGTAGAATCATTTTTTTAAACAATTTGGCTGGAGTCAAAGTGGATCCGTGAATCTGGCTGAAAAGAGCTTCCGCGCTTTATTTAATTTAGGCACCTGGGTGGGCCCAGTACTGGCGGCAATAAAAAATAAGGATGGGGCCCAGCGTATGCCCCCCGCAAACCCGGGGACTGCCTGTTCCCCGGGGCTATGTGAAATATAAATGTTTGGGTGTGCACCAGCCCCCCCCCACACAGCCCTGGGGACCGCCATCTCACTGGAGCGAATTGACTGAAATGCAGGGAGCACGTGGCCCCTGAAGTCCCAGGGACTGCCACCTCCCTGGGGCTATATTTACAAATAATGCACGGGGGTCCATACCCCATGGAGCCCGAGGATCACCTGCTCCCTGGGGCAACTGTATACTAAATTAGATACAGGCCGCATGGCCCCTGCAGCCCCGGGGACCACCACCTCCTGGGGGCTTCATTTCTGTTGGAGGAGTGCCACGCAGCCCCCCTCATGGAGCCATGGATTCCCCTAGGTACCACCACCCACCAGGGCTCTGGGGACCGCCACCCTCCAGGGCCGGCTCCAGCAATTTCCTGGGGTGCCCACCCTGAGAGCATTACAAATTCTCTTGCTTCATGAAGTGGAGCAGAATTGCTTTTGGGCAGAGGGAGCTGCATGTTAGCAGCTCCCTCTGTCCAAAAGCAATGCCAGCTCCCGCAGGAGGCGGGAAGCTGGCAGGGACCGCAGGGGCTTGAGGCTCCCCCTGTGGTCCCCAACGAGCTGTCCATGCTCAAGGGATGGGGTCCCTGGGGCAATATTTGTCCAGGGAGGGGGGCCACACTGGCCTCCCTCCCAATTTTAAAAAGCAAATTATGAAGTTCTGGCCCTGGGGGATCGGATCCCCAGGGCTGAAATAGGCCTGGGGAGGTTGGCCAAGCGGCTTCCTCCCAAAAAGGAAAAATAAAAGTCAGGTCATGGGGGATGGGGTCCCCGGGGCCAAAACTGGCCAAGGGAAGGGGGCCTCTCTGGGGTCCCACTTCCTTTATATTAAAACTTTTTTTATACAAAATGAAAAGGTTGGGCCCCTAGGGTCCCTGGGTCCGTAATCGGCCTGGGGAGGAAGACCGAGCATCCTCCCTACCCATTTTTTAAAAAAGGGGGGCCCCAGGGGATGGGGTCTGTAGGGCCGAAAATGGTCGAGGGAAGGGGGATAAATAGCCTCCCTACCCTAAAAAAAAATGTTTCATAAAAAGAAAACTCTGGCAAGTCACTGGAGACCACGTCCCCTTTACCACCACATTGCAAAAGCGCCTTTGGAATGGTGGTTGGGGAATAAAATCCTCTTTAATGCTGAGTGTCTTTAGGGGCCAGCAAGCCCTCTTGTTACTTCAAGTAAGTGCCAGAGAGCAGGATTGCTGAGAGGACTTGAAGGCCATGCCCCCTTTCTTCACCACTCTGCAAGCCCACCTCCTGGCGTGTTTCTGGTTGGGGAATAAATTCCACTTTACTTCCGAGGGCCCCGGGACTAAAGTGGATTACTTCCCCCAACCAGTAGTGCAGGGGGCATACGCAGGACCCCATCCTTATTTTTTATTGCCACCGGGACTGGGCCCAACCAGGTGCCTAAATTAAACAAAGTGCGGCAGCCCTTTTAGGCTGGAGTCAGCAAGCACACTGTGTGGGACTTACTGGAGTTAACTACACAGGTAGTTGGTCCCCAAGGATCCACTGGAGCCAAGGGGACTTCATCCCCCTACTAGTGGTGCACCAGGAGCTGTGTTTGCACAGTGGTGGAGAAAGGGGGTATGGTCTCTGACAACCTCTCAGCAGTTTTGCTGTGTGGGACTTACAGAAGGTAACAGGAGAGGTAGTTGGCCCCTAAGGATGTCCTTGAGGTCCAACTAAACCTTTTGTTGCGTCCAGTAAGTTGCACACAGTGGGATTGCTAAGAGGTCTTTGGAGGCCACGCCCCCTTTCTCCACCACTCTATAAATGCAGCTCCGCTCGTGGTGCACTAGTGATTGGGGGATGAAGTATACTTTACTCCTGTGGGACCTTAGGGGCCAAGAAGCCCTCCTACTGCCTCCTGTAAGTCCTACACAGCGGGATTCCTGTGAGCTGGACGGAGGCCCAGCCCCCTTTCTCCACCACTCTGCAAACATCATCCAGTGACTGTGCTTTTAACATGTTTATGAGTGTTAAATATATATAGAAGGTGTATTGATGAATCAGTGGGTGTATGAGTGCCTGTATCAATGATTCAGTGGGTGCATGACTGACTGAATAAGTGAATGATTAGGTGTCTCAGTGAATGTATGGGTCACTGACTAGGTTGTTTGAATGTCTGTTTCAGTCTGTCAGATGGTGTCTAAGTGGCTGTATGGGTTGGTGAGTGGGTACGTGAGTGACTGCGTGGGTGATTGATTGGTTGTCTGAGTACTTGTATGGTTGTCTGTATGGGTGGGTGAGGGTGTGTGTGACTGCCTGCATGGATGAGTGAGTGGGTGAGTCAGTGGTTGTATGGGTTAGTGAATATGTACATGAAGGGTGACATAAGTGACTGAGTGTGTGTATGGCTGTGTCGGTGAGTGAACGGATGTGTCAGTGGTATATGGGTAAGTGAATATGTGAAAGGCAGTATAGCTGAGTGTTGAAGTATATGAGTGACTGTATGTGTGAGTGAGGGATTGTGATAGATGCTGTATGGGTTAGTGAGTGTGTGTGTGGGGGGCTGTGTGGGTAAGTGAGTATGTGTTAGTATATGTATGAACAAGTGAGTGGGTATGTGTATAGGTGAGTAAATAGCTGAGTGATTGACTCTATAGGTTAGTGAGTAGATGTGTGTAGCTCTATTAGTGACTGACAGTATGTGAGTGGCAGTATGGGTGTAAAAGTCGATATATCAGTGGCTGTATTAGTGAGTTGGTGTATTAGTGGCTGTATAGGTAATGCTAATTCCTAACTATAACATCCCTGTAACCTTTGTTTTCTTAAGTGAATTTCTAAGGTTTTTTAATATTATTTTTCTTAATTGTAACATTCATTTTTTTTAAGTTAGCATCTAAGATTTTCGTATTTTCTTTCTATAATTGTATATTGTATATTTAGGCTGTCCGGTTTTAGGTATAAACCTATAATCACTGATAAAACAAAACTGAAAGGGAAATAGCCCTCACCAGTGAAAACATGTAAACACTGAAAAAACACCTGCATAACCGCGAACTAAATGCCATTCAAAGAAAGAAAAAGGAGAGTGAAAGAGAAATTTTTTTCTTCCTGAGGGGGCCAATACAATGTAACTTTGTTATACAAGCTAGCAGCAAGAAAGATTGGGCTAACATTATTCTGCTTGAGTTTTGTTGTTTAGGGATGGCACCAAAATATTGTTTCTTCTTCCTTTTGCTTTTTTCAGATTGGTCTAAAGATACAGGGTTTAGAAGCATGTTTAGGTATTTTTTAATTATTTTATAAACTGTAGAGAATCAGGAAATATCAAAATGATATTAGATATTTTGGCTGTGTTTGATTCTTTCACTAAAATGGCTGGGAATCTTTCCCAATAAGTGTCATCACATTTACCCACAGAGAGGGGTAAAAACCCTTGATACATCAGCCACCAGTTTCTAGTAGTCAGTATTAATAGTAGGTGAATTGCCAATACCTCAGGCTTTAAACATTCAATGCAAGGTATAGTGACAAGTGTATGTGAAAAGAGTGCTATCACCAAGCATCTGGGATAGTAGTGAAAACATGACACCAGACATTTGGAAAACATGGAACACAGTGTCACTTGGAATCCTCTGAAAATAGGTTCTTTCCAAGTTCAACAAAGATTGGAGTGATATTGTTTGTATTTGCAGTGATTCAGCTACGAATTTGAAAATGTGTGATGACCTGTCAAAATCGATACCTGAGCTAAAGTTCTTCCCTGTAAGAGATCCGTGCCGCATGTTAGATTTTTTTTAAAACATATTTTATTAATTGTTCAATTATCAACACATCAATTACAGCTTTTGCAGTTATACACAATAATGCATTACATTGAAATCACTGTACAGTGTACGTGCATCATCATCTACAGGATGTGTATGATATATGAACACAAATATCCCATCCCTCCCTCCTTCCCCCAACATCGTCTGGCACCGACCACTCCCAGCGTATGTGGCAAAGTGTTCCCCTATCTACTCTCAACTGCACATAAACGTTCAAAGTATATGTATGCACTCTATGGCGCAGGATCCACAAACCATGGAAATCAATAATTGTGGAAACTGGAAACTAGGGCTAGGTAATAAAACAATCATTAAGTCCGAGCTACCGGTACAGGTGGTGGGGCCAGGGCCTTGAATGCTTCCAGAATACTGTCCCAGTCTAAAGAGATGCTTTTTTTTCGCAATCCCGAGCTTCCTCCCGGCGGATAGCAGCACTCTCTGCTCCACCCCATCTCACTACTTCCCCATGCCAACCGTAAAGCTGTGGGGGTGTGGCCGATTTCCACCACATCATAATGGAGTGCTTAGTCAGGAGTAGAGTCAAGTCTACAAAGTGAAGTTGCACTTTCTGCACCTTAGGGCGTCTTATCAGTTCCAAGAGACACACTGCAGGTGTGCCTGGGACGGGGATCCCAACCGCGGCTACAAGCATGGATAACACCTCTGACCAATAAGGCGTAAGCACAAAGCACTGCCATAGCATATGTAGCAAGTCAGCGTCCTCTAATTTACATCTAGGACAGCAGTGTTGCGTGGTCGGAAAAATACATTGTAGTCAGTGCAGGGTGAGATATGACCTGTGTAAAACCATATATTGAATGAATTTGAATTTGGTGTTCCGTGGAATTCTCCTAGGGTATGCCAAGGCTCTGTCCCAGTCCCCATCTGTCAGGTCTCTCCCCAGGTCTACGGACCATTTATTGCGTAGGTCCGTTATTTGGATTCTAGTGTGGGTAGTAATGCCTTTGTAAAGCCACTGGGTGAGGTGCCAGCCATCTCCCATCAGGTAGGTCATAAAGACCATTTTGTGGCGTGGGGGGTCCTCCCTGTGTGGGGCCCAATGTTTCTTTACATATTGCACGAGTGCGGCATGTAATAAGTATAATGCATCCGTGACTCCCTTACTCCGGACAAAATTACCATGGTCCATGAGTGTGCTGTCGTCAAATAGGTCACTCACTGTGGTCACACCACCCTCCTCCCAAGGGAGCAGTCGCCTTTTAGTAAGGAGGCTAGTGGGGGTAGGGATCCCAAGAAGTGGTGTGGTGTCAGAGTAGGGAAGACAGCTACGAGTGTAGTGTGTGGCTTTCTTCCAATAGGTGAGCGCCGTGCGCAAGAGCAGCGAGGCATCGGTTGGGATCTTAGTCTGCGGTAGAAGCAGGGTATGAAGCCGCCCTCAGTCTACATCAACAGGGGGAAAATCTATTTCATGTAAGTTGTGCCCTGCCAGCCAATAAGATAGCCATTGTAGTTGGCTCGCATAACAGTATGCCCGGAAGTCTGGGGCACCTAGTCCACCCTTATCAGTGTCTAATTGCAACTTGGCCAGCCCTACTCTGCGGCAGCCATTACCCCAGATCAAGCCAGAAAGTGTAGTGTTCAGGGAGTTAAGCATCGGGGTCGGGATCACAACCGATAGGTTAGTAAAAAAGTATATGAGTCGGGGCAGGACTACCATTTTCGAAATCGCTACTCGGCCAATCACCGAGAGCGGTAGTGAGGACCAGAAATTGACCTGGGAGCGGAGCGAACATATAGCCTTGCCCAGATTACCCTCTATGAGGTCTGGCGCTGATCGGTAAACTTGTATGCCTAGATATCTAAAAGTATGCGTGGCGACAGTTAAGGAATGAGGGCCGAACTGGATCGTCTCTGGGCAGTCCCCCTGCTGGAAAAAAGAGGCATAAGACTTACTTTCATTAATTCTAAGGCCCGAAAGCTGTGCAAAAGAATCAAAAATGCCCGGAATGGGTGAGAGAGAGGTGAGGTCATCGGCAAGTAAAATAATATCATCCGCGTATGCGGAAATTACATGTGTCGTTTGCCCCAGGCAGATCCCCTGTTGCGTCGCCGATAGCCATACCCTAAGGGCTAAGGGCTCCAGGGCCAGCACAAATAACAGGGGGGGGCATCCTTTGAGATGTGCCATCCCGTGCGGACCCGCGCTGTGGGGTCCGTGTACAGGAGCCTGACCCACTGTAAATGGTCCGGGGGTATACCAAATCGTTCGAGCGCTCGGAACATGTAGTCCCACCAGAGCGTGTCGAATGACTGTCTCAAATCTAAGGTGACACATCCTGCATTAGCTCTCTCCTGGGGGGTGGCTGCCATGACATGGCATAACCTCCTGATGTTAAGTGAGGTGCACCGCGCTGGTACAAAACCGCATTGGTCTGGGTGAATTAGCTTATGTACATATGGGAGCAGGCAGCCAGCAAGTACCTTACTCAATATTTTATATTCGGTGGTGAGTAGGGACAATGGTCTGTATCCAGACAGATCTGTCACTGGGCATCCTGGTTTGGGGAGAGATACTACCAGTGCTTGTCTAGTGGAGTGGGGCAGGGACCCCGAGGACAACGCGGTATTATAAATCTCTCTAGTTGCGGCACCAGAGCGTCCGAGAACGTGGCAAAAAATGTGTCCGGGAGGCCGTCTAAACCTGGGGCCTTGTTCCGGGGTAGGGCCCTGATGGCCACCTTGATTTCAGCCCTTGTGATAGGGCCAGAGAGAGCGTCCTGCACCAATTTGTCCAATTGTGGGACCTGTACGCCGATTAAAAAGGCGTCAAGGGCCTCTTCCACCAATGGGGGGAGCGCCCGATATAAGGCCTGATAGTATTCACAGAAGGCCACATTTATGTCCTGTTGCGTATTTACTGTGTCCCCGCTGCTAGTGATTATCCCATGGATCGGGGAGTGCGGGGGGTCATCTCTGAGTATGCGTGCTAATAGCGGGCCTGCCTTATCTGCGTCAGCGTGTTTCGCGTGCGTGTAGGCGGTATAGTCTATGTGTCTAAGTGTGTCTAACAGCTCCGCATGTTTTATTCGGGCGTCTTGTAAAAGAGTTCCCTTTGTGGGGTCATTCGCTGCATCTTGTTCAAGACTATTCAGAGAGTTATGTAGTTCCTGTAATGCCCCTGCCGTGGTGCTGATGGCTATCGCCCTGATCACCATCTTGAATGCATCCCACTCCAACTGAGGTGTGGTCCAAACCATATGCACAATGGTGCAAACTAAGAACAGTGTCTGTGTTGCTTTCGCTATAGGGGGGTGCATGCCTACAGGCAGCTCAGCTAGGTTAGAGAGATACGAGCTTCACGCAGCCGGGACCGCTTTTGTTACTATTACATTTTGCAGTTTCGGAACTAGAGGTATGGCATTGTACTGCTAAGTACAAGACATCCATGAGCGGAAAGAACGGAGTTAACAGACAACTTGCCCCAACATAGACCATAATCAATCATTATCCTAAATAACCATCAGCAGTGTGGGGTGGAATGTTGTTGAATAAATTAATGCTAAATCCTGAATCTGAGTGGTTCGATGTCTCATCTGAGGCATCTGACAGAATTGGATGGGCTTCATCCCTGAATCTGGTGGCTGTCTCCAGTGCCTCAGCTTGATCCCGCAAGGCCTGCTCCGGAGCGGGAATCCCGGGTTTTGCTGCGAGCCCCCCCCCCCCCGGATTAGCGAACTCACCTTGGTTTCGGAGAGGCAGGGACCGTTTGTGAAGAAGGCCCAGATCCGTCGGGGGGGGGGGAACACGATTTCAAGCCATTCTGCCACTTCGTCCGGGGATTCAAAGAACTGTGTCTTGTGATCATGGATCACTTTTAGCTTGACAGGGAACAGTAGTGCATATTTAACATTCAGTGCCCTGAGTTTTTTCTTCACATCTCGGTAGTGGGATCGTTGGCATTGGACCACAGCGGTGTAGTCCGGGTATAGGGATATCTGCTGGTTCTCGTACTGTATGTGAGACAGTTCCCTCGCCTTTTGCAACGGGATGTCTCGATCTCTGAAATTCAAAACTTTGACAATCAAGGGCTGGGGGCGGGCTCCCGCCACTGGTCTACCCGTATTCTGTGCGCTCTTTCTACGCAGAAAAAATCTGATAGGCCCTCCGGGGCCACGTGCTCCTTGAACCACTGTTCCATGAACCTAGTAGCGTCTGATCCCTCGCATCGCTCCGGCAGGCCTATGACGCGGATGTTGTTGCGCCGGGTGTGTCCCTCCGAGTCGTCTGCTCTCTCCTGCAGTCCCGCAACCTGTTTCTGGAGCAGTGCAATCTGTGCGCCATGCTCCTTGTGTTGTGGCGCCAGCTCCAATAGAGTAAGTTTACTATCTTTGACAACCGTGGCTAGCTTGAGATCAGCTTTAAGGAGGGTGAACCCCGTTGTCAAAGTCCCAAGTTGTTTCTCAATGGCCTGTTGTGAATCACTCATCTCCTTGAGGATAAGGTCCAGCTTGTCCAGGGGGGTCCCCAAGTCAGAGGGTGGTACGCCGGTAGGCGGCTGCGTGGCGGGCGTAGAGTCATCAATCTGCTGACTATCAACTGCGCCAGCATCCGTGCCCCAGGCCCTGGGACGGCCCATTGCTGCATGAGAGTTTAGTGTTAGCTGTAGGCCCAGGAAAGCTGTTAGGCGCCGCTACCGATGATGACAAGATCCCCCTCAATCGTTATGGGCGTTCTCTCCACCGGCAGGGGGACCCCACCACTCAGCATCGTTGGGGGTCAGGGAGGGACAGGTAGTGCGTACGGTCAAGGTGTGCGCAATGAGCCACCGTAAATGAAGAGTGGTGCCTCAGGCCCAAGGCAGGGTGCCTCCCTTCTCACCGGGGTAGCACAGCAGGTCCAAGTCTGCACAAGACATCTCCTCCAAGCTGATCCAGGCGTATGCTAGTCCCCCAGTAACCGCAGGGCCCAATATCATAACCAGCATTCAACAAGATGATGCGGAGAGGGGGGGGGCAGGCCGGCATGCCTGTGACCACCGGCAAATCCAGCCCGCACCAGTGATTGCAAATGAGCAAAGGGGCTGCAGGCGACACTCCCCTGGGCGCTCCCCTCAGTATGGCCGCTGCATTCAGTTAAGGGATGTCAGTGAGAAGTGTTGGGCACAGGCCTCGCCTGCATACGGAGTTCCCAAGCCACAGATGCATGCAGAGCCACCGGTCCAGAGGGGAAGCAGAGGAGCGCGCCGTAGGCGCGGCGAGAATTCACAGGCAGAGTCACTCCTATCCGGCACTGCAGAGTCCCAGGCATCCAGCAGCGGCAGCAGTCGCGGTGCCACTTCGCCCGCTCCAGCTCCGATTATCAAGGTAAGATCGGCAGTGGTGTCGCAGCCAACAGCATGGGACCTCAAAATGGGACCTCAAACACTCCCAGGGCAGCCGGGGAATCGGCAGGCAGACTGCTCGGCAGGGGGCTGCAGGTGCCACTCCACTGGGCGCTCCCCTTAGAATGACCACTACATTCAGAGATGTCTGTGGGAAGCACCAGGGACAGGCCCGGCCCACATACGGCACCTCCAAACCCCAGATGTATGCAGAGCCGCTGGTCCAGAGGGGAAGCGATGGAGCGGGCTCTAGGCGCAGCAAGGTGTCGCATGCAGAGTCACTCCTACCCGGCACTACAGAGTCTCAGGCATCCAGCAGTGGCGGCAGTCGTTGCGCCACTCCACCTGCCCCGACTCCGATGATCAAGGTGGGATCGGCAGTAGTGTCGCAGCCAGCAGCACAGGGGCCTCAGACACCCCCAGGGCAGCCAGGGAATCAGCAGGCAGGCGCAGCTCACGGGCAGGTCCCGAGCACCGTGGCGCTCACCTCTCCACTTCGCTCCCCCTCCACGGTCGCAAGGGAGGCCTCACAGCGGCAGCGGGGGCATAGAGTTTCACACCAGCTCCAGTCCCGGCCTCTGTCACCGCCACTCGCCCCCGGGGAAAGGCCTCCAGCTCCGCAGCCCACGCCCAACATCCAGGACCACCTCGGTGTTTAGGAGGGGCTGGCAGCATACACAGGCGATTTCACCAGGCGAGAGCCAGGTCGGTCCGCAGGGGCTCACTTATCAGGAGGTTTTGTGTCAGTTAGGAACCGAAACTGCCAGGATTATGCAGGATTCAGCAGATCCGGGCGTGGAGCTCGCTTACTGTGCGGCCGCCATGCTCGGCAGTCAGCCACGCCCCCCCTTGCCACATGTTAGATAGTATGCTGCAAGCATTTTTACAATCTTCAGAGTTAATGAAGAATGCTATTGACCTTTTAGTCCATTCTGGTGCAATGTTTTGTTATTCACAGGAACTAAATTGCAAATATTTCTCATTTCATGCTTAGTGTGGCATCAAAGAAAGAGACATCCCAACTGTGTCACGTAGATGTTGGTTCTCAGTCCAAGGGGCTATAAATGCCATATTATCCATGTGGCAACGGTTTACAGAACAGAATTTTTGCTGAGTGATGATGCCAAAGGCAAGAAATGTGAGGATCTTTGTTCGCATATTGATAGTGATGTGAAAAAAGTACACTCTACTGCATTCTTTGATTTTACAGGAAATCATAACTGCTGTAGTGCCAAGTGTTCAGCTTAATTGGTGTAGATGTGAAACATCTCCTTGAGAGTAGGCTGGGCAACACCGTTAGTGCTTGCCACTTGGTAAACAAAGCAATTTTGAAGAGCAATTCAGGAACTTTTATTTGAAAATATATGAAAAATGGCTTGCAATGATGCATATGTCCCATCACCAACCATGGCATTTGAAGTCAATGAAACCTCATTGTGGTACTTTGTACAAGTTCTAGATCCCTTCCGTAAATGGGAATTTTCTCCGTAGTTTCAAAAGTGCTGTTTCATTTTTGACTGCTTCAATAACCCTGAGGGCATAAGCACCCAGTTCAATGTAAATGTTGCAGAATATGCACTGAGACTCGCAATCTTCAAGTGCACCAATATTGGCCTGGAAAGCTATGTCAATGGCCAGAGTTAACAAATTGTGTACTGGCTGTTTTGGCGTTGCCCGTCTCAAATGCCAATGTTGAGAGAGCCTTTTCACAGAAAAAAGTTTACATGGGAAGGAAAGAGCGAGCGCACATGACCAAAGATTCACTGAAGAAGTATTGTATGGTGGACTACAGTAGGTTAAATTTGCAAAAATGTATTTGGACCTTATATACACTAAACTTACACTGTCTACATACCATGCGCCATCAGTGCATAAAGCAAGCAATAATAAAAGCAAAACATTCCTAAACACTGTAAAACACTGTTTCTATTGTTTTTAATGGTGCGAAAATGTGTAAGCACTGATAACCACTGTTTTTTAAAGGTATTGAAATCACTTGAAAACATTGAAAAACAAACACCAGAATTTACCAAAGATAGAAACTGAAAACAGGAAAGCCTAATTATATTTATAATATATACCACTTATTTTTTGATTTAGTATGTGTTTATCAGAAATTACATTAATAATTGGTTTAATTTTTAAGAATTATTTGAGTCGGCACAACATTGTTGCATTTACTGTGGAGAATCTGTGATCAGCAGATGTATTTCACATTCTGAAAAATACACTTAAAGACAATTTTTAAATAAAGTTTAGGTCTAAATAGTTAGTAAGATATTGCTTTTACTTTTCTTTCATGATCAATGTAGGAGAAAACCACCTTTACAAAAATAATTTTTATCTCGACTACCGACATCATCATGATGCCGTTGGTAGTCACGAAGAGCGCGTGGTTTGTACAAAGTGTAGAACATATATATAGACTCATTCTACAGTATTTTAGAATTAGAGCTTTATTAGTGTACTTTTCAAACTCATATTTTTGTAGTGAGTTTCCAGAAAAACTTCTAAAAAGACTATTTTCTGTCTTCGCAGTTACACCACTCATTGCAACGATGTTGGTAGTTGCGGAAATCGGGTGTTTTTCAGAAATTCTAAAAAACATATATGCAGATATTTTAATTGATGTTTGACACTAGTCTTATCTGCAGCTGCCTTATACACACAATCAACACAAAGGCTCTCGTCAGAGCAATCCAAGAGGCCAAAATGTTGTTCATTTTCTTGTCAAACAATTTTTTGGGGGAATCTTTAAAAATTTGAAGCAACATCGAAATGATCACAATCATGTTGAAAAATTGCAAAACAAAAGCAGACATTCAACGACCACCACCACATTAAAAAATGTGAACTTAAAAAATTAATTCTAGCTATTACAACACACATATTACTAACCACATCACTGCTTTAAAACATATTTGTACACATTTTCCTAGTAAGTTTTTTAAGACACTTTTTAAACCCTACTTCCTGTTTTCGGATAACACCGAGAGTCGCGATGACTCTTGTAACAGTGATGATCGTGCCTTTTTCAGGGGGTGTAAAAAACATATATACACACATTTTACGGTATTTAAGACACTAGAGTTTTATTACTGCACTGTTTCAACTCTTATTTTTGTAGGGAGTTTGTATAAAAACAACCCTTTAAACTGATTTTCTGTTTTCGCGTTGATGCCCGGTATCGCAATAGTATCGGCAGCCATGATCACCGCGAATACGTTGCAGAATGACAAAACAAATGCAGACATTCAATAGCCACCACCACATTCAAAACTTATAACTGCAAAATGGATTATAACCAACACACTACACACATTACTATCTAAATTACTGTATAATAGTATGTACAACTCCCTTAATATCTCTATAACACAATGCATAACATTTTCTTTTTTTTTTTTTTTATTAATTTTTTATTTTTCTCGATTCAGCAGCACAATTCATAATTTACAGACCATTATTTGTAACAAAGAAATAAACGACCAACGAACAAAACCCATACATAAAAACAGAAAAAACAAAGCAATCAAAACAATAATGCATTACTGAATATATCATTGCTGTATACAAATTCTGATCGGTTCCCAAATAGCCACCCCCAACTTTTTCTTTGTAATCCCTTTCAATTTATATAATGCCCATTCCATATTATATATAGCAATAAGTTTTGCCCTCCAACTTGTGAAGGCAGGAGGCTCAGAATCCAACCACTGTGATGTTATACAAGACCTCAAAACTGACATACAGATAAATTTAAATCCTCTATCGGATGATTGACGACTGCCTACCCATATCTGTGCTGAATTCTATTCCAAACAGAACCAAAGAGGCCGTAATAGATATTGGTATTCCCAGAGATTGTGCCAGGAACCGTTGAATATCTAACAGGAGTGGCTGTAAGGCCGGACAGGAGAAAAACATGTGCAGCGCATCTGCTGCATAAAGTCCACACCTTGAGCAGCTGGTCCCCTTACCAGCCTTCCACTTTGCTATCCTTCCTGGCGTATAATATAAATTAAACGTGGCCATGAATGATTGGCTTCTTAGGCTACCAGAAAGCAAGATAGAACTAGCCGTTCGCATTACCAATTGTAAATCTAAATTAACTATCGCCACTTTCTCCTCCCATATTGCCTTCTGCCTTCCTAAGTCATCAGCCTGTATTAGCATAAACTCTGCATATAGTTGCCCCATTTTACATTTTCCTTTTATTAAATCCAAGACACGGATCTGCAAGGGGTGACACTTTCCCCCCACAATTGTGGGCTGTAGGGCACTTCTTAATTGCAAATACTTAAAGAAATCCGCCTTTCCAATCCCGAATCTACTTTGTAGAGTTGAGAAAGATACGATCTCGCCCTGCTCCAGCAAATCACCTACTAACCTAATCCCAAACTGTGACCACCTACGCATAACAGAATCTTGAAACACCACATAGGGTAAGACTGCCAAATCTAATGGTGTACACCATAAAATGCAGGGAATAGAGAATAATTTGCGAAGCCTCTTCCAAACTGCATAGGCCGCCTGAATGATTTTAAACCTAGTCTTTTTGTAGTAACTTGGCTCTAATACTTTCAACAGTAACCCTTGTGCTGAATTTCCCAAGCACCACTCATAAATAGATGGAGAGAAAGCAGGATCCGACACCGTGATCCTACCCCAAATCAGAACACCCATTGATTGGAACAGCGAGGCTGTGTAATACAAATAGAAATTTGGGAGAGCCAGACCGCCACGTTCCGATGGCAAGTAAAGCCATTTAATTGCCCTTCTGGAGCGATGGTATCCCCAAAGAAATCGTGAACACATCCGTTCTATTCTATCAAATAATTCTTTTGGAAAGAGGATAGGGATAGCCCGAAACAAATACAGCAATTTAGGAAAGATAGACATTTTCAAGACATTAGCCCTTCAATATAGGGAGAGATGCAGCCGATTAATTCGCTCCAAAGTTTTATTTGAAGAAGCAAGTATCGGCTCTACATTAATCCTTGGGATGTTTTGAATTTTAGATGAAACAATTATACCCAAATACATAGCCTCTGTGGCCACACCCACCCCTAAATCCACTGGAGACCCAACTTCTGAGTGCAATACTTGGGTCTTCCCCAAATTTAATTTATAGCCAGATACTATTCCGAAATTTCCAGTAATAATCTCAATTCTAGGCATAGCACTGCTCATATCTGATGACAATACCGCAAGATCATCAGCATATGCCAGGACTTTAGCTGAATATGGACTCGAGGTTACCGGTAGAATGGCTGGGTCCGACTCTAGCATTGCAATAAGAGGATCAATAAACAGAGCAAACAAAAGGGGCGAGCAGGGGCACAGTGATGATCGTACCTTTTTCAGGGGGTGTAAAAAAATATATACACACATTTTACGGTATTTAAGACACTAGAGTTTTATTACTGCACTGTTTCAACTCTTATTTTTGTAGGGAGTTTGTATAAAAACAACCCTTTAAACTGATTTTCTGTTTTCGCGTTGATGCCCGGTATCGCAATAGTATCGGCAGCCATGATCACCGCGAATACGTTGCAGAATGACAAAACAAATGCAGACATTCAATAGCCACCACCACATTCAAAACTTATAACTGCAAAATGGATTATAACCAACACACTACACACATTACTATCTAAATTACTGTATAATAGTATGTACAACTCCCTTAATATCTCTATAACACAATGCATAACATTTTCAGTGTAATCTATGACTGGATGCATCACTGTATCACTACATCTCTCATTCACTCAATAAGTATTTGAGAGGAACTGCGAGACAGTGCATCAGTCTATCAATACTTCTGTAAAGAAATGTGTGATTGCCTCTGTATATCTATGAGTAGGTGCATCAGTATCCTAATTCTGTGATTGGTTGTGTAAGTCTCTCACTCAATCTCAATCTGAGAATAGGTGCATGAGTGTCTTTGTACATTTGTAAGTAAGTATATGACTGTCTGACTGGATCTGCAAGTGGATACATTAGTGTCTAAGTGGGTGTCTGAGTGGGTGAGTGAGTGGGTCCATGAGTATCTGAGTAGATCTGTGAGTGAGCGCATGAGTCTCTCAGTGGGTCTTTGACTGGCAGCCGGAGTGTCTGAGTGGTTCTTTCAGTGGGTTCATGGGTCTCTGAGTGCGACTGTGAGTGGGTACATGTATCTCTAAGTATATAAGTGACTAGGTGCATACGTCTCTGAATGGGTCTATGAGTGTCTGTGTGAATGACTGTATGGGTGTTTGAGTGTGTCAGTGGGTTCATGAGCGAATGTATGAGTGTCTGAGGGGATCTGTGAGTAGGTGTATGAGTGTCTCAATGGGTCTTTGAATGAGAGCATAAGTCTCTGAGCGGGTGAGTAAACGGATGCATGCTATGAGTATCTGAGTGGGTCTGTGACTGAAAGGGCGAGTGTCTGGGTGGGTCTGTGAGTGGATGCATGAGCCTTGACTGGGTGAGTGAGTGAGTATGTGCATATCTAAGTGGGTTTGTGAGTGGGTGGGTGAGTTTCTGAGTGTATGAGTGACTGACTAGGTCCATAAGTCTCTGAGAGAGTCTGTAACTGAGTGTGGGACTGACTGTATGGGTGTGTGAGTGGGTGTATGAGTGTCTCAGTGGATCTGTGAGTGGGTGTATGAGTGGCTCAGTGGGTCCATGAGTACATATGTGAGTGGGTCTGTAAGTGGGTGTGTGAGTCTCTGAGTCGATCTTTACATGGGTGCTTGACTCTCTGAGTGAGTTTGTAAGTGGGTGCATGAGTATCTGAGTGAATCTGTGAGTGAGTGCATGAGTGCCCAGGTGGGTCTGTGAGCAGCAACGGCTCCTCCACAATGGCAGAGGAGTGTTGCCCCACTGCCTGGCTCAGAGCCAGCAAATTAAAAATAAAACAATGTCATTGTTTTATTTTTAATTTGCTAGCTCTGAGCCAGCTTGCGCAGGGAGGGGTGGGGCATAGGGAGGAGGAGTGCTATGTGCACTCCCTAAGTGTGCATATGTGTTTGGCTGGCCATCTCAGGCTGATCAAAACACACATGCATACTTAGGTTTCATCAGCCCTGCTGCTTTGAACAGTTGAGCTGGAGAAACCCCCACAGACTCCCTGGCCTGAGAAGAGCATCTTTTGAGCCTGCTCAGAGCAATCTTTGTGATGCTCTCACATGAGAGCAGTGCAGTGATTTCAGGAAGTTCATGACATGGCCCCAGTGCTTTCTGGGCCAGAAAGGAGGAGGTGGAGCACGATGCGGGAGGTAGATGGAACTCTAGGTAACTGTGTCTTTTATATTTTCTTTATTATTAGACCCCGCATGCTTCTCCTCCCACACGTGCTCCACCTTGCCCACCAACTCTTTATTGTGGTGGCCGCCACTGCCTGTGAGTGGGTGTGAGAGTCTCTAAGTGGGTATGAGACTGTATGCATGAGTATATAACTGAGTTTTAAGTAGGTGCATGAGTCTTTGAGTGGGTCTGTACATGGGTGTGTCTCTCTCTGTGTGAGTCTGTAAGTGGGAGCATAAGTACCTAAATGGGTATGTGAGTGGGTGCATGAGTATCTGAGTGGGTATGTGACTGTATGTGTAAATGTGTGAGTGGGTATGAGAGTGGGTGTATGAGTGTCTGAGTGGATATGGGATTACATTCACAAGTCTGTGACACTGACCGGCGAGTGCGTACTAATACTAGGCCTGGGCCAAAATTCCGTTCCGTTCGCGGAAGTTGCGATATTTTGGCATTCTCGCGTTCCGCGGAAAGCGCGAAAATGTCAAAATTTCCGCATTCCGCAGCTTAGCGATAATTTTTTTCTTGCTCGCGCTGTAAAACAATACATTCTCGCGCGCGCGCGATCGCCTTACCTGAATCCCTGCGTTCTCCGACAAGTTTTCTTGACCCGGTCGCGTTCTCCACGAGATGTTGGATTTTGGTAGCCATTTTGCGCTGTCTCGCGAGAGTTCGCGGCCGCATTCAAGTCATTTTTCACGCGATCACGTCATTTGTCGCGCGATCAGGTATTTCTTCTCGCGATCATGCACCGCGCGAGTATGAGAAGATTGAGATCTCGAACATGTCATTCTACATCGCGAGCCAGAGAATGAGGACGCGGGCACATGAAATCGAACGCGAACAGGAGAAAGAGCCTGCGAACACGTCATATCCAACGCGACAGGGACAAAGAAGAGAACGCGATCATATCGTTTTCGACACGCCGGCGGAAGTAATGTGAAGCTGGAGAACTCAACAATGTAAAATTTACAATTTGGAGAGGAATATCGGCTCTAGCAGCATGAAACCATCTGCAAATACTGATTTTGGATGAAAAGAACTCCTTACATTCACATTTGGCTTTCCTTTTTTGTGCAAGGACTCCAGGAGTCATTTTTTTTTTACAAAGTGGAGAGAGGGAGGAAGTGACACAGATTCTCCAACTTCCTGTTCCTGTCCAGCAGGCTCCTCCCAGTGCTTTGTCCATCTCCTGCTCATTCTGCCTTTGGATTTGGAGCTGGAAAGATCTCTCTTTTTGTCTGCTGCATCATTGCAATTGGATTTCAGGATTTTTGGAATAGGATATTTTACAAGTAAGTGGTTGTTGTGTTTGATTGTGGGCATTGCAGTTGTTGTGTAACTACAATTTATTTTTGATAATTAATTATCATCATTCCTTTTTTTTTTTTTTAATTTATTTTAATTTTGTGGGTTGTAGTAGTAGGCCCTAGCTAGCCATGGGCATGGCCTCATGGGTGTGTGTGTGCATGATGAAGCAACTGTTCCTTTTGTTTTTTTAATATATTTCATTTTCAATCACATTTAGGGCATGGATGGCATTGGATTGAGTTGGGGAAGTGTGTATTTTGGGGTGGCCTTGCTGATGTTGTTGGGGCTCTCCATGTGGCTGGTGGCCATTTTGAGGCCTAGGCCTGCAAGCTTGCCTGCCCTTGTCTGCCAGCAGGCCTGCTTTCATCCACTGCTACCAGAGCAGGTAGCCACAGCTTTAGTAATCTACTGTTTTCTGTGTGTTCTGTTGATTTTAGACATCATTTTGGGCATGGATGGCATTGGATTGAGTTGGGGAAGTGTGTATTTTGGGGTGGCCTTGCTGATGTTGTTGGGGCTCGCCATGTGGCTGGTGGCCATTTTGAGGCCTAGGCCTGCAAGCTTGCCTGGCCTTGTCTGCCAGCAGGCCTGCTTTCATCCACTGCTACCAGAGCAGGTAGCCACAGCTTTAGTAATCTACTGTTTTCTGTGTGTTCTGTTGATTTTAGACATCATTTTGGGCATGGATGCCATTGGATTGAGTTGGGGAAGTGTGTATTTTGGGGTGGCCTTGCTGATGTTGTTGGGGCTCTCCATGTGGCTGGTGGCCATTTTGAGGCCTAGGCCTGCAAGCTTGCCTGCCCTTGTCTGCCAGCAGGCCTGCTTTCATCCACTGCTACCAGAGCAGGTAGCCACAGCTTTAGTAATCTACTGTTTTCTGTGTGTTCTGTTGATTTTAGACATCATTTTGGGCATGGATGGCATTGGATTGAGTTGGGGAAGTGTGTATTTTGGGGTGGCCTTGCTGATGTTGTTGGGGCTCGCCATGTGGCTGGTGGCCATTTTGAGGCCTAGGCCTGCAAGCTTGCCTGGCCTTGTCTGCCAGCAGGCCTGCTTTCATCCACTGCTACCAGAGCAGGTAGCCACAGCTTTAGTAATCTACTGTTTTCTGTGTGTTCTGTTGATTTTAGACATCATTTTGGGCATGGATGCCATTGGATTGAGTTGGGGAAGTGTGTATTTTGGGGTGGCCTTGCTGATGTTGTTGGGGCTCTCCATGTGGCTGGTGGCCATTTTGAGGCCTAGGCCTGCAAGCTTGCCTGGCCTTGTCTGCCAGCAGGCCTGCTTTCATCCACTGCTACCAGAGCAGGTAGCCACAGCTTTAGTAATCTACTGTTTTCTGTGTGTTCTGTTGATTTTAGACATCATTTTGGGCATGGATGGCATTGGATTGAGTTGGGGAAGTGTGTATTTTGGGGTGGCCTTGCTGATGTTGTTGGGGCTCGCCATGTGGCTGGTGGCCATTTTGAGGCCTAGGCCTGCAAGCTTGCCTGGCCTTGTCTGCCAGCAGGCCTGCTTTCATCCACTGCTACCAGAGCAGGTAGCCACAGCTTTAGTAATCTACTGTTTTCTGTGTGTTCTGTTGATTTTAGACATCATTTTGGGCATGGATGCCATTGGATTGAGTTGGGGAAGTGTGTATTTTGGGGTGGCCTTGCTGATGTTGTTGGGGCTCTCCATGTGGCTGGTGGCCATTTTGAGGCCTAGGCCTGCAAGCTTGCCTGCCCTTGTCTGCCAGCAGGCCTGCTTTCATCCCCTGCTACCAGAGCAGGTAGCCACAGCTTTAGTAATCTACTGTTTTCTGTGTGTTCTGTTGATTTTAGACATCATTTTGGGCATGGATGGCATTGGATTGAGTTGGGGAAGTGTGTATTTTGGGGTGGCCTTGCTGATGTTGTTGGGGCGCGCCATGTGGCTGGTGGCCATTTTGAGGCCTAGGCCTGCAAGCTTGCCTGGCCTTGTCTGCCAGCAGGCCTGCTTTCATCCACTGCTACCAGAGCAGGTAGCCACAGCTTTAGTAATCTACTGTTTTCTGTGTGTTCTGTTGATTTTAGACATCATTTTGGGCATGGATGGCATTGGATTGAGTTGGGGAAGTGTGTATTTTGGGGTGGCCTTGCTGTTGTTGTTGGGGCTCTCCATGTGGCTGGTGGCCATTTTGAGGCCTAGGCCTGCAAGCTTGCCTGGCCTTGTCTGCCAGCAGGCCTGCTTTCATCCACTGCTACCAGAGCAGGTAGCCACAGCTTTATTGATCAAGTGTTTTCTATGTGATCTGTTGAATTTTTAGACATCACCTTCCTGAGAGTGTAGTGTGGCTGTACACAGTACTAGTAGTATAACATAGCTCTAGTTAAAAAAAATTCATAAATGGCTAGACTATCTTTTGTTTGCACTAGTACAGTACTAAGTAACTGAACCACAAAAACAAATGCAACATTTCACTGATGTTCTTCTCCTGTCTTCTTTGCTTTTAGGTGCACAAAAGACAGAGTAGGAGGTGTCATCGGCATCACCTGGCTACCCGTTGTACTGCCAGCCAGACAGAAGTCCTGCTGCGCATCACGCCCACGTGTGACCAGAACTTGTTGTGCATCTGCCTCCTGCCTGACGTCGGAATAAGATGGCCCCAAAGAAAGGTACCAGGTCCAGTACCAAGAAAGTTGCTGGTGAGAAGAAGGAACAGAAAAAGGAAGTGCCATTAACCACGACTGGTGGTGTGCCGGCCAAGGTTTTTTTTGGCACCAAAGCGTTGTCCGGGAACCAAGCTGGGAGCAGCACAGCGGTCCAGCAACCCCACCAACCTAGGCCCAAGGGCTTTACTGTCGCAGAGGTAGCCAGTCTACTAACGGGCAGCGATGTTGAAGAAATGTCATTACCGCAAAGTAGTACACAATCAAGTTCAACGCAGGCGCAAACTCAGCAGATCAGTGTGCAGCCGCCGCAACAAGAACAGCAGCAGCAGCCGGCGCAACCAGAACAGCAGCAGCAGCCGGCGCAACCAGAACAGCAGCAGCAGCCGGCGCAACCAGAACAGCAGCAGCAGCCGGCGCAACCAGAACAGCAGCAGCAGCCGGCGCAACCAGAACAGCAGCATCAGCCGGCGCAACCAGAACAGCAGCAGCAGCCGGCGCAACCAGAACAGCAGCAGCCGCCGCAACCAGACCAGCAGCAGCAGCCGCCGCAACCAGAACAGCAGCAGCAGCCGCCGCAACCAGAACAGCAGCAGCCGCCACAACAGCCCACCATAGTAGTTGTTGCTCCTGACGTAGGGGCATTTCAGGAAATCGAGCTTCCTGCAGACAAAGCGGAGCGAAGTCAAACCACTGTTTCAGAACATCTATTGTCTTCCAGACCACCAGCAAGGAAAAGGAGGCTTAGTCCATCATCTTCTTCTTCAAGCCCCGCTTCTGATGATCGTGATGACACTTGGGTCCCACCAGCTCGGTCTGAGAGTGAAGTACGCCACAAGACATTGCTTCTGAAAAGGAAGGTCCCAGAAAAACTTAGAGTTATGGAGGTAGATGTAGAAGAGGGGGGTGATGATGTTGATGAAGACGAGCCAGTCATCACGCACATTACTCCCGCCCCAAAGGGATTGGAGACCGACATTCTAACCCTATCCAGAAAGGCTGCTACTGAGTGGGATGCAGCACGGATCTCACCAACACAGGTTACACCACCACTACCTCCAGCTGCCATATTTTCCAAGGCCCGGCAGGGACCTACATCCAGCTCAACCACCTCAGTAGGAAGTGGTAGTAAAAGTCACAGTGTAGGTGGACAGGGTCACATATTTTCAAGGACCCCCTCAAGTTCATCTGGTGTTGAAAGTGGCACATCCAGCAGTGCCAGAAAGTTCTCCTCCCCAGTTTGGGACTTCTTTTCTGTTAGCGCCAAGGAGGAGAACATTGCTATATGCGCAATTTGTCGGCAAGGTGTTCGGCGTGGTAAGCTTGGTACAAACTATGGTACCGGAGGACAAGCAAGTCATCTCAGAATACACCACACTATTGTGTGGGAGGATCACCTACTTAAGTTAAAAGAAAGTAGGAAAACTAAACCCTTTGAAGTTGGTCAGGAATCAGGGAGCGATATTATTGTGGTGGCAGGTGAAGAACAGGGAGGCATTTCTAGCCCTGTCTCCAGTAGTGCAGTCACTGCAGTGGTAACGCCCACATCCTCCTCAGTAACATCAGAGTGGCACCGCAGTAAGAGCCATACTCAGAGTGTGGGTGAGACACCAAGGCGACCGGCGGCGAGTACCTCAATGAGACAATCTGTGTCGTTGAGCCTTAGTGGGTTAATGGCACCACTAAGGAAAGTAAGCCAGCCTACCATTGACAGCATGTTTAGGTTGGAGGGGCAGTTCCAACGCAACCACCCAACGGCACGATTGTACAATGCGAAGCTGGCTAAAATGTTAGCGCTGGACCTTCTTCCTTTTTCATTTGTGGAAGGGGTGGGTTTCCTTGAATTTGTGTCTGCCATCTGCCCGAAATGGAAAGTTCCAAGCCGGTCCTATTTCGCAAGAATTGCTGTTCCGGCACTACATCATGATGTGCTGGAATTGGTTGGACAAGCTTTGCAGAAGAGTGCTGTGCACAATATCCACCTGACAACAGACATGTGGACCAGTTGCCAAGCCACAGATTACATGTGTATCACTGCACACTGGATCTCTTTTGTGGGGGTTAAAGATCAACTATCTGCACGAGGTGTTGTTGACACAGCTGCGATTTTTGAAGGTACTCGGAAACATGCAACTGTAGCCATGTTCGCCATGGAGAAATCTCATACGGCTGAAAACATTTTAGAAGAGTTTCGCACCAAGGTTTTGGAATGGCTGCAGCCCAGAGGGCTTGGTATTGGTTTTGTTGCCACAGACAATGGCAGTAATGTACTTAAGGCCATGGAACTTGGTTCCTATTTCAGGGTTCCGTGTTTGGCACACTGCATAAACATTATAGTGCAAGACTTTCTGAAAAAAGAACCCATAGTAAGCAATTTACTGTCCATCTGCCGAAGAATATGCACTCATTTCAGCCATTCTTTTAAAGCTCGGAAGCAGCTGAGGATCCTCCAACGTGAGCGTAGGGTGCCAGTCAAGGCACTCATCCAGGAGGTGGCAACACGTTGGAACTCAACGTATTACATGCTTGATCGTCTGTACGAACAGCACAGGTCACTCAATGATTATGTCTGGTACAGAAGCAGTGATGCTAGTGTTAAAGGCATGACCCTTCAGAGGGAGCAATGGACCCTAATTCAATGCCTGACTGAGATGCTGTCTCCTTTTGAGGTCTTCACACGTGAAGTCAGCAAGGAGGACTGTACAATGGGCCAAGCGATCCCATTGTTGCAAATGCTAGAGCATGAGCTGAATAATGTGTCTGAATCCTACAAAGGTGTAGAGGACAGAAGGCAAGCCCATGACTTGGTGGAGAGCTTATCCAGGCGCTTATCAGAAAATGTAAGGATACAAAATAAAATTTTGTCACAAGACCATTACATTTGTGCCACAATTCTGGATCCACGTGCAAAATTAGGACTATTCCTTTCTTTTTCCGACACTGATGTTGCCCGCTACAAAAGTTGTATAGCTGAAGCAGCCATCAAGTTTGAAAACGAAGGGCTGCTAATTAAAAGCCCGCCACATCAACCCACAACAAGTACTGATACTGAAGCAGGCCATGCAGAATCAAGTGCAACTTCGTCGGCTGAGGGCAGTGCGGTTGGCTCACAATCGCAACACTCACCATCACCATCGACTACAAAAACAATAACTGGATCATTCAGCCGAGTACAATCATTATCAGATTGGTATGTAAAGATGGGCCGTAAGCACAGTGCTGATGCACAGAAAAAACAGCACAAAAGCTTACCAGCAGCAACCCTGAACATTGAGCGGATGGTCCAGGCCTATCTGGACGACCCAACAGAGGTGTACGTTGATCAAAACCCAGTGCAGTATTGGTATAGGAAAAGGTCTGAATGGCCACAGCTCAGCAGGCTGGCAATAAGCTATCTGGCTTGCCCTGTCGCAAGTGTCTCTTCCGAACGTGTTTTCAGTGCTGCTGGTTCCATTGTAACCTTGAGAAGGACCAGTCTATCTCCCAAAAACGTGGAGAGGTTAACAATGATCAAAATGAATCAGCACTTCATACCACCGAATTACACAATGCATGAATCAACAGAGGAAGATGAGGACAGCGGCTCAGGTGACGGAAGTATTGTGTCAGATGATTACCTACTACTGGACGATCCCCCAGAGTTTGAGGACGAGCTATACTTCCCTGACAATTAGGCTCGCACTTACTGTCTTCCTCCCTTTTTTCCCCCTTTGTTTGTGTCTGTTGTTCCGGTTATAAACTTGTGAATCGCAACCAATGCATTATCACCGTCTTCTAATCTTCTAATTTAAGATACAAGTTTCAGGTGTCTGCCATTTGACACTACAGTCCTCAGAATCCAGCTCCTCCGCTCGATCATACTGCATCTCCTGGTCAATTCCATTTCCCTCATGAATGATGATTGGATGATGGTAACAACAAATTCAAACTTTCCTCGTCCTTCCAAAACAAGTGGACCATGAATCTGATGACTTCTATAGCTATCCTCCTTCAGAGCCGAGAGAGACTGGCCATTAACTGAAAATAAGATGCAACAGGTAATGATTGATGCCATGCATTGTCCGCAGAAAAGCAGACTGAGTGATGTAGATTTTGTTGTGTGTGTTGCGCATGAATGAATTGATGTAATTGTGCACTGCCACTAATCAACTTTCTACAGAACACACTAGTAATTACTAATTTTCCTCTTCTGGCAAACAAGAAATGTGTACTTCTCTCCTGCATCTTGGTGATACATTGCTTTTAATTCAATACAGGAAGGGCACTCACTCAATCTGCGCAATGCAAATGACTGTGACTTAACAGCACCGTCCATCATGATGATGGCGAAAGAGACGGCCTGCAGCGTTAACGAGATGAGATGCAACAGGTAATGATTGATGCCATGCATTGGCCGCAGAATAGCAGACTGAATGATGTAGATTTTGTGGTGTGTTTCGCATGAATTGATGTAATTGTGCACTGCCACTAATCAACTTTCTACAGAACACACTAGTAATTACTAATTTTCCTCTTCTGGCAAACAAGAAATGTGTACTTCTCCTGCATCTTGGTGATACATTGCTTTTAATTCAATACAGGAAGGGGACTCACTCAATCTGCTGCGCAATGCAAATGACTGTGACTTAAACAGCACCGTCCGTCATGATGATGGCGAAAGAGACGGCCCGTTAACTTAAGATGAGAAGTAACAGGTAATAAATGATGATAATTAATGGCATGCATTGGACACCTGACTCTGAGCTATTGATCTTTGTGTTTGCGTTGTTTGTTGTGCACAAAGTGAATGATGTCAAAGTGTACTAGTGTTAATCTATCTTTCTGTACACAATAAAGAATGACTCAAGTCAGTAATATTTATATTTCTACTCTTGTTGTGTTCTAAAAATTACACTTGTACTGCAGGCCGATCTTCAGTCAGTAGAAGTATCAGAGCTGATGATGAAGTCAGGAGGATGTTTCATGAGTGGCATAAAACGGAAAAGCCTAAAGGTAAACACGTGAACCACAACCACAGCACACCCAAATGTCTGTGTAGAAGTTGAATAGAGTGTAGCGGTGGGATGACTGCAGTGCATTGATTTTACTAACTTTAACTGTAAAATGCTATGTCTGGAATGGATAATGTGCTTTGCGTTTGTCCAACTCTTTGAGAGAAAAAAAAAAAGGACTCTAAAGTGTTAACGTAGGATGTGCTAATGGTAAGCACTGTGGGCCTGATCTCTCCTGTTACTGTTGAAGGTCTATGCTGGAAACAGACTACAGTAGAGATGATGCATATGCATACATGCCACCTCGGAAAGTGTTCTTGTTGCACTACACCATCACTTGTGCATTTGTTTTCACTTTCTTTCTGAATATCCCCTTTGGTTTTCAATCTAAAATTACAGGCCGGGCCTTGTCCAAAACTTTGTAAAACATTACAATGCATATTAATTACCTTACCAATCAATCACCTTTTTATTCCAGCCGGGCAGTGGCGAGTGGTGAGGCGACACACCCAAGATTGATGGACGAGAGGAGCAAGAGGAATGCCGAGATGCAAAAAACCAGTCCACATTTTTGACCAGGATAACACAGTAACAGTATCCACTTTTCACTTCTTTTAAATAATTTGATTAATATCTTGTATACATTCTTTACAACAGTGTGTTCTTGGAGTTGTTATTATCAATCATCATTACGTTTGCTCTGTGTTTACGATTCTTCACTACCAATATTTAAAATTTCTATTTGCTATCTGTTAAAGTTTTAAGGCCGGAACAGAACAAGAAATAGAAGTGTATGTAATCCGGGTCTCATCATGCATGCATTTCCTTTTTTATACCTTAACATATGGAATGGATATGGTATGGTAGTCTTCAATGATTGTCGTTTGTTTGTCTATGTATGCATACTGTTTTTCTATGTCAAACCTTTCCCAAAATCCCCCTTCCCATCCAATCAACGGACCCTAACCCTCTTCCCCCGGGCTGTGTGACTTATTGTCGAGGTGTAACTAAATTAAATGTACACCAATACTTAATCACACACTTGCTGGGGCGGATGTGGTGAAAGCAACACTACTTCAATTTCAATGCAGAGCGATGATCTTCTTCTGCTTGCCCACCCATGAGTAGGATATTTCACAGGTTATTTTATTTAACAAAGGAACATATACCTCAGCATGAATTGCCGGCATTGATTTGATTTGTTTGTTGTCATTCCTCATATACAGCACTAACTGTTAGACTGTAGGCATAGCCAAGTCGACAAAACTATAGTTTGTAACTCTGTCTAGTAGGCTATCCTCATAATATCCAGCATTCATTTTTTTTGTCAAATATTTGAGCATATAATTGTTGCTCGGTAAATTCTGTGATGTACTTCATTCAACTACTCCTCTAACAGTCTCTCAAAGGCGATTGACTATCTCCTTTTCTTTTTTTGGAAATGCTGCTACCCTGCCAGTGTATACTACTACTATACTACCACCACCACCCCAATCATGGCATGTATGAAAAAGGAAACCATCTTCACCATGCAGCCAGTGCTGTGCCACAGTTGGACATAAACATCAAGCACCGGTAAGAGAGAAGTTTGGGGGAGGCAGAATCAATAATGGACATGTTGTCAATGATGTCAGTTTCAAACACCACTCCAAAGAATGCATAGTAGGACCAGTCAATGAGTGAGGTGTGTCGCATCTATCTGTTTGTGTCTTATACAGTCAGCAAATTATTGAAATCAAACACACGCTATGGGCGGCCATGCACCAGCAAAGAAACAGTGTGATGTAAAACAGTTACCCCACCTACAAAACATTAACAACATTGCATGTAACATAGAAAAATATATTTAATTGACCCTAACAAATAAACTAAACCCACAAAAGCTGACCCACCCCCCTCCCTAACCCCAACGACTGTCCATAGAAATAGAGAACGCCCAAACGAGTGAGGAAACAAACAGGAATTAAAAAAGGGGCAGTGACAGGGACTAACTGGTGGGGCGGGACTGGAGGAGGACACGAATCTGGTCCTCTAAATGGGCGACGCGGCGTCTAAGGCCGCGGCAGTTGCAACCACAGTGGGGGGGGGCACCGGAGATGGCACGGTGGCGGCGGGCAGCCGCCAGACGGTGGCGCCGTACCGCTGGAGGGCGGTGGCTGGGGCCCGGGGCACTGGAGGAGGCTTCAATTGCTGCTGCACTCTCCTCCTCCTCCTCGGCTAGGACCACCAGCCGCCGGTATTCCTGCTGGATTGCCTCCAGCTTCCGGCGCCGTGCCTTGGCGGCCAACTCCTTCCGGTTGATTTTCGGAGTAGCTGTGTATCAAAAAGAAAAAAACAAGACAATTGTAAAATATAGTCTTAATAAAACAGTAGGACAAGGTAATTATTTATACACATAGTGGCATGGTAGAGTAGCACTATAAAATAAAGCACAGTAGTACATAACATTTTAAATGTCGCCCGTCCTTCTTCCTTCCACCTGTCTTACACTTTTTAGTTGAACAGTGCACCAGGTGCTCTTCTCCATAAAACTTTCAAAGCGGAGTTGAAATCAGATAGATGAGGCCATTGGTTACTCAATACTCTGGCTCCTAGTCCTATACCAATTAAAGGGAATTCTAGTCTTCTAGTTCACTCTTCAAACGTCCCCAAGAACTCATACTTACTTACGACATCGGATAGCGGGCGGACTTTGTCCGCCCGCCATCCGACTGCTAAAAAGGGTGGGGGTCCCGTGGGGACAATTAATTAGGATGATGCGCCCGGCACAGTGACGCTGAAAGCAATGCTAAAATGTTGTGCTGCTTTTCCAAGCACAACATGACGGGCCTCGCACGGAGCCTGTCACGTTTTGCTTTGAAAGTCGGGGGGTACCATAGCATCGGTAGGTACCCTCCATGGGGGCCCCCAAGCATACTCTGCAATGTGTGCATGCCTTTCCGTGGCGGACGGTAATGCCGCCACGCAAAGGCATTCCAAAATGCAGATTATATGGCTGCCGGTGTGGTGAGAGAGACACCACCGCCATATTGAACCCTTTTCCGCCTAGACATGTCTGAATATTTTCTACAGGGATGGCGGGAGGTTTGCCCCTGCTGTGACGGCAGTGAATTCCAGCCAGCCCGGCGGGGGCAATACGCCCACCATCCTAATGGGGCCCTAATTCACAACTTTACAGTATACATATACATACAGTACACCTTTGCAGTGAGTGTGCTGTCAAGTTCAACAATAGTTAAAGATTATGAATCTAACTTACCACCGCCTGCCACTGGTGCTGCCACTCCCCCTCCGTTGCTATCTGCAACTGCCGCATCCTCGCCCTCTGCGTCGCCTTCGCTGGCCCCAGCAATGGTGGTCGGTAGTGCGCCTAGAAAACATTACACATTTATTAGGCAACATATACACCTCCCCCCTATTGATCAGTAGCAAGGTTGAAAAATGAGTTAATACTAACATAAATCACTAGTACAAATCAGGTAGTAGTAGAGTAGACACTAAGTTATATGATCATTGTAGCATTTGCTTGATTAGCCCTAGCCATGCACATGTGACGTTACCTTTACCTTGCAGCTTCTTAAGACACCTTTGAGCCCACATGACCTGCCTCACACTGCTACTGTCTAGTCTACGCGCTGCGTACAGGCGGTCAACAAACATTAACAAGCCACTTTTTTAGGAAGAACTGGTGTACTACTGTTACTGTTAGTCCATATTGCTTATCCATAGATGCTACACTTTTTGGCACGGCTGAGAAATGCTTGCAAGTTGCAATATACTAACGCACACCATTTCCTTTTTTCGCATTACAGACGCAAGATTCGCTTCTACGAACCAGAGCTTCTGAACGATGCACCAACTACCAGTACTAGGTTCTTCTGAGGTGAGGGGTCCCTTCACTCACATCTTCATTTATAAATGTATATAAACTAAATTGCTATGGGATGGTGGTGCTGCCTTCCACCACTTCAGTTATCATGATTTAATTCCCAACTGTATTAGTGTAACAATGTATTTTGTTTTAATGTTATTGATTTGCCGGTTGGTGCTGCTAAGATAACAGTGTACAGACCTTCTCAAATTGAAATAAAAATTTTAAACTTACATAGACTTTGTGGTATTTGGTGTGGAGTGGACTAACTTACACGATTGAGCAAATTAAAGTAAGGGTGTGCATGTGAATTGCTTCCACGACAGAGGTTGGGTGTGTTAATGTTCTGGGTTGTCTACTTGTTGGTTGTCTTGGGGGGAGGGTTCCGAGACCTAATAGGTATGACAAGACAGTACTATAGTCAAGCAGTGGAATTGTGGTGGGTGCGGAATTTCTGATTGAGGTGTGCAAGGAAGGTCCAACCTACCATCACCAACATCCTATTTTCTGGTGCAAATGTATGTGCAAGATCCCTACAACAGTTGTATGTCCTATAGGGTATCATATCAAAATATTAAGAAATCTGGTAGGGCTGTTGCTGTGAATTTTCAAAGCCTAAACATCAACAAGAGTAAAAAGTAGTACAAGACAACGACCCAACGGATTGTACGAGCTACTGGTGAATATGAGTTTTATATTACAACCTTTCACAAAGAGTGGCACTGGGCAAGACTAGCTACTACAGTACAGACAGACAGACTGATAGTATGTAGTAGTACTCAGTCATCATAGCGGAGGCAGGGATAAGCTTTTTGAAACCGTACAGATCGAAGGATAATTGGTGGTAAAAAATAGCATTTGGAAACACACTATAGTTCGGGAGAAATGGGGCAGTAAAAGTTATGGAATAAGAAATATTATTAAAAACAAGAAGACTTACTGGGGCCAGCAGAGGAGCCCTCAGCGGTGTCCTCCTCGTGGTGTTCCTGTCCCGCCGACTGCCCAGTCCCTGCCCGTCTGCCCCTGGGTGCTGATGAACAGGAAAGATATAAGAAAGACAAACATTGATGGATGGTGTCAACTTAAGCAAATACAATTTTTTTCAACAACGGTCAAAAAACACTAATGTAAACAATTGCAATAACTACATTGACCGATCTCATCTGGTCAACATGTAATATCGGGGGATTCGCAGTTCGACTACTTAAGTTACTATTTATCAACAGTAATCCATTCTTCCATTCTGATTCCAGAAAACTAAGTTACAAGTAAGCCTAAGTATTAGTACAACCTACCACCCAACCTAGCCCACCTATTCCAGGCATGCCAATTGTACATTAAGTATGCATTTCGACTGTATTCCTCAACAATGTGTATGATCCAATCATGGAGGACACATTAACATGACTACATTTTTTGTATATACACAATTTTGGTTTGATTGATGCTCATCTGCTACTGCTAAGTAACTGCAAAGCCTACCTCCACTCATTGAACAAACTAGAAAGGTTCTAAAGACTGGCGTACTAGCAGCACGTCACGTAACTGAGTGAGGGGGCATCACGCATACCACTAACCAATTAGAAGCTCATACAAAGTACCTAAACCTATGTATCAATCCGCCCCTATCTATTAGTGACAGGACAAAGTAAGGAGTGGACATGAGTCACTGTAGCATTACGTAACTTAATTTCTCTAAAATAAACTCGTAAAGAATCACGCTAAGCAAGCGCAAACGCAAAGCTGCAAACAAGTAAGATTAGTAGTAGCGCAGAAGAGCACCTGTGTCATAATCACAGAAGACTTTTAAACATTATTAACCTGGAATGTATTGCAAGCAGCAACATTCTATCTGGTTGGAAGGAAAAAAAGATATTCGCAATATATAACATAGAGCAGAAGAACAGACACAAAGTTGTAATAATTAAATAGGTACTCACCAAGCCCCGGGACCTCCACTCCTAGCAGGTCCAGCAGGTCCTGCTCACGGTCCAGGATGTCGGACCACCGGTGCGTCAGCTGTGCCTGGGTGCGCCGGACCCCAGAGATGCGAGACACTGCCCGGCGCACCTTCCCCCACCGCTGCCGACGCTCCCGGAGGCCGTACCCGGACCCAGGCCTGCCACCTGCTGCCAGGGTTGAGGGGAGGTGGCGCTGCACAAAGAAAATTAGTGCAGCCAACTCCGCCTCCCCAAATAAGGCCCGTGCATGCACCCCTTGTGGGCGCCGCCTTCCGCAAGGAAGGCGGTCGCGGCTCTGGCTGCGCCGGCGAACAGCCCTGCCCTTGGACATGGTTCTGGGGACGGGGCGGGAAAGAAAAGGTAAAATAAATAAAGGAGTAAAGGAAATAAATAGCAGGCAATACAAAGAGAAAAAGTAGCTAAAAAACAAAAAAAAAGGTACACAAAAACCAAAAATATAGAGGCAGGAAAATAGTTAGAGAAATAATAAGTAATAAAGATCCGAAAAAAGTGGCTATAAACAAAGGATTGAAAAGATTTAGGGAGGATTGAAAATCAGGCCCCAGAACCATGCAATAGAGTGGAAAACAAGATGGCCGCGCCCGTTGCGACCACGTGGGCAAGTTCGCGCGATATTTTCTCCCTGAGCAAGCAAAAAGCAACGCGATCAAGTAAAAGCGATCGCGAACAGGAAATATCGACCGCGAACATGCATTGCGCGACCCGGAACAGGAAGTAAACAACGCCAGAGGGCGGGACAAGTGAAAACAAGATGGCCGCGCCCATGAGCGACCGCATGGGTAAGTTGGCGACCCGCGAACACGCAAAAAATACCGCGAACAGGCGGCAAAAAACTTCCGCATCTTCGCGATATTTCCGGCGTGTTTGCGGAGATTTTCTGCAATCTCGCGATAATTTGCGGAGGTTAATTCCGCAAATTCCGCCCACCCCTAACTAATACATATATATTTTTTTATGTTTCCACTAATGTTTGCAATGCCTTCGCAATATTTGTGATGTCTCCACGACGGTACACGGGGGGGGCCGCGCTGGCAGTTTTAGCGTCATCGCAAATATAACACAAGAAAAAAATAAAATTTTGGACACATAATTTATGCCACTAACACATCGATTTCTCAAACATTAGGTCAGAGTATATCCACCCTGACCCCGTATGTTAGCTTTCACACAAATTTTCAGCCCTGATAACTGTTCCTGGATGATAAAATTAGGGTTGCATCCAGCCAATAAGAGCATTCAGCTTAAATTTCTCCAACACTCCTAGATGGATTTGCACCAAATAACAAAATGTGGTGTAATTCCGTCCAGCAGTTCGGGCTGTAGGTTCAACAATGCATTCCTAAGGGAATTAACATTACAAACGCACCCTTTTTTCGTGGCCCTATTTCTCAATCCCTACTGCACGGATCACCCCCAAACTGTCCATGACATATAGAACCAACTTTGGCACTTTTTGGGGGAAAATTTCATGAAGATTGGCCAAAGTTATAGGCAAGACAAAAAATGCTTTTCGTATAGAAACTAGGTCCTAAATATCTGGACCTACTACGGGTGACTGCTGCTAGCTAATATATATATATATTTATATATATATATTATATATATATATATATATATATTCACTTAAAAAACCATAGGTTTCACACATGTTATAGTTAGCTGGACATTTCCTTCGTTAAAAACCAATGAAATTCCCCCGTTATAGTTAGTGCAGGCAACTATAACTCACGCGACCGCAATCCTCTGCTGATGACGTCAGATATTACATCACTGTATTTAGGGCCATATGTAGGTAATTATTTTTTACCAATTCATAAATACCGAATTTTACCGAATCGGTATTTATGAATCGGTAAGTTATATGTAGGTAAACATTCGGTAATCATTACCTAATCGGTAATATTCGGTAATCATGAATCAGAATTTACCAAATCGGTAAATACCGAAGTGGTATTTACCGAATCGGAATTTACCGAATCGGTAATTCAAATACACATGACTTGATGAATCAGCCAATCCTGTGCAACCTAAACCCCACCCAACCAGGAAGTGGCCACACCCAGGCAGGTGCACACAATCCACAGACTCTGGAGAGGCTGGGAGTGCAGAGGAGAGGAACAGAGCAACTGCCTGATTCAGCATTGGAAACTGCAACAATGGCCAGCCAGGACACAGAGAGGGATGGAGGGGAGAGGAAGAGAAAGCTGAAATTCAGCCAAAAAGAGCTGCAGGTACTGGTGGAGGAGGTTGTGAAGCAGCACCAGAAGCTTTTTGGCAAACAGTCACTGCAAGTGGCTGAGTCAGAGAAACGGAAGATCTGGCTTGGAATCCAGGCACAGGTGAATGCCATGGGAGTGACCCCCCGGGACATTGATTTCCTCAAGAAGCGGTGGTACGACATCCTTATCATCACAAAGAGGAAGGTGGCAGAATTGAAAAAAGAGGCCAGCCTGACAGGAGGTGGACGCAACAGGGCACCAGCCCTGACAGAACTGGAGGAGCTTGTGGAGACCACTATTGAGCCAGAAAGCATCGTGGGGATTGGGGACGCTGACAGCTCCAGCAGAGGCACCTCCAAACAAGGTAAGACGCTTTCACAGCAATGTGTCCCCCCCTACCCCTATCCCAACTCCAAATGTGCAATGAGAATCCCACTCCAGTACAGGAGTTAGTGCATGCTAGCAATGCATCATGGGAGATGTAGTCCTTGAAAGCCCAAACATGATACGATTAGCACAGATTAACAAGGCATGTAACACACAGTAGCGAGAAGCAGGCAGAGGACATTGAGATACTGTTTAAAAAATGTATTGTCATGGCAGCAAATCTATGCTTCAGGTACACTTAGCTGATGTTGCATTTCTGTCCACAGGCACTACTGCGCACAGAACTGCCCATGACAAGGGAGAGAGGGCACACCACAAAGACAGCGCGGAGAAGGCCACCACCAGTTCCGGCCAGGGAACGGCACCACAGGCAGTTTTACCACCCCAGCCAGCATCGCCACTCCAGCCAGCATCCCCACTCCTGCAGGTGTCACCACCATCTTCATCACCTGCATTGCACAGGTCGAGGAGGCGTGCTGCTGCCAGGTTGTATGTAACAGACTCATCCTCTGAAGACTCGAGGGGGGAGGAAACGTCCACTGTACCCCTGGATGTAACCCATGCCAGTGTGCCTTCCGACTCTGAGGGAGCACACACAGGTGGCAGATGGCGCCGCAGGGCTCGGCCGCAGAGTCCACCTCCCCTAGGGGTGGGCCATAGAGTCTCCTCAGGGCTTGAGGCCACCATGGTGAAAATTCAACGCATCCAGGCAAGGGCAATGGTGTCCGTACAGCGCCAAATGCGTGGCCTCAATGAGACATTTGTTAACATTGACAAGGGCATCAGCGCCATGGCAGGGGGAATGGCTGAGATGGCAGCGGGCATGCGGGACATGTCCCAGTCCATCATGCTGCTGTGCTCAAAGTATGATGAGGACAGGGCAGCACGGCGCAGGGGACATCAGAAAAAGGATCAGAACTCAAGGGCAGTGAACCGGCTGGCAACTGCCACTTCGCTGCTCTGCAGGCGCTCAGTGGCGATGCAGGAGGGCCTTGCGCACTGTAGCACAGATTTGTCAAGGGGGATGGTGAGGGTCACGAGTGCACTAGAAGTGCTGCTCACCAGCCAGTCTGCCACAACTGGCACTGTGGATGCTGGGGACACCTACGACACGACCAGCAGGAGCAGCATAACCCCCCCTCTCCCAGACACACGTCGGAGCAGCAGGCGGCAAGGTGGTGCCACTGGTCCCACAGCCAGTGAGGACGCTCACTCAATGCCATCCCGCACTGGTGCGCGTGGGCGCAAACACTAATGCGTCAAGACAAACAAAGACACTATTGGGTGAAGTAACCCTTGACTGACTTATGTTTATTACACAATGTTGATGGAACAGGTTTCCCTTTGTGTTGTGGCGTAGTGCTGCCTGATTAAACTACGTTATGGCATCCAACTACTGGCTTTGTCCCCTTACTCACTCAGAAATAGTTGCATGTGATCTCTGCCCGTCTCACTCTCCCATCTGTTGCTGTTGCCACTCCTGCTGCGTTGGCCTCTGGCTGTGCAGACTCATCATCAATGTCCTCAATAAATGTCATTTCGACCACTGTACCTCTCTTCGTGGCAAGGTTGTGCAGCATTGCACAAGTGGCAATTATCTTGCAGCAGAGGATGGGTGTGTACTGGCGTGCACCTCCGCTTTTATGGAGGCAGCGGAACCTGCTTTTCAATAGTCCGAACGTGCGCTCCACCACATTGCGTGTAGATTTGTGTGCCACATTATATCGTCTCTCACTCTGGGTTGATGGGTGTAGGTAGGGAGTGAGGATGAATGACCGCACGGAATATGCACTGTCGCCTAGGTGAGTAAAAGGGAACCATCAGTCACAGGCCTCAATACACTATGATTTGCATTAAGTATTATGGAGCGTCACTGTTACTTACCTAGCAGGTATCCTTCTCCAAATTCTCCGGCAAGCAGTCGTGTGTAGATCCCACTGTTCTGGAAGATGTAGGAGTCGTGGGTGCTCCCAGGAAACTTCGCAACAATATCAGTGATGATGTTCCCTGCATCGCAGATTACCTGCACATTGATGGAGTGGGTGGACTTTCTGTTCCTGTAGATGTGCTCAGTGGCAGCTGGTGGGCAGATTGGGATGTGTGTGCCATCAATACAGCCAATGACATGGGGGAACTGTGCCATGTGATAAAAGTCAGTTTTAGTTTTCTGCAGTTCAGCCTGTGTGTTTGGGAAGCTGATGTAGTGGTGCATTCTCTGCATCATGGCATCCAGGAACTTCCTGAAGAAACGGGACAGGCAACTCTGGGATACACCGCCCACCACAGCTATCACCCCCTGGTAACTGCCAGATGCGAGTAGATGTAGGCTGCAGAGAACCTGCACATGTGGTGGTATGGCATGCGCCCTTCTTGTTGGCTGGTCCAGGAGTGGGTGCAGGTCCCTTATCAGGTCCATGATGGTTTGTGGGTGTAGCCTGTACCTTTCATGTATCTCTGCGTCAGTCTGTTGAAAGAGTGTGATGCGCTGTCTGTAAATGCGTTCCTCCCGTCTCCAAATCCTCAGACCTGCTGCCTGTAGACGTAGGCGCCTTGCAATGACATACAGAGCGGCCATGTTGTCCACGCTGTTGCATTTTGGGATTGCTTATATGCACTGTTGATGCTTACCACCTGCTTTCAATCTGTGTCAATTACCGACTCTTAATTACCGAATTTCATGGATTTCTTATTTACCGTATTTACCTACATATCTTTTCCCGTTTTACCACTTCATATTTACCACTTCATATTTACCGATTCGGACAATATGTATTCGTTAAATATGAATCGGTATTTTAGAATTCGGTAAATATGACTCGGTATTACCGATTCATGTTTACCGAAACTGGTTTTTGGCCTCCTACATCTCACTTGACTAAATACCGGTTGGTAACGGGATATTTACCGAATTTCGGCCGTTACCGACCGGTATTTAGCTACCTACATATGGCCCTTAGACACTTATTTACCCATGTCTTCTTCCATTAATTTTTAGCTATACATATATTACAAATATTTTTTTTTCAGAAAAACACCCATGTCATCAGTGATGTAATATCTGACGTCATCAGCAGAGGATTGCGGTCGCGTGAGTTATAGTTGCCTGCACTAACTATAACGGGGGAATTTCATTGGTTTTTTATGAGGGAAATGTCCAGCTAACTATAACATGTGTGAAACCTATGGTTTTTTAAGTGAATTTGCAAGGTTTTTTAAATGCTAATTCCTAACTATAACGTGTGTGAAACCTATGGTTTTTTAAGTGAATTTGTACGGTTTTTTAAATGCTAAGTTAAGTATTTATTAATATTTTCTATTTTTTTTAATGGATTTTTTGCCGTGCGCGTACGGTACACGTGGTCACGGAATCGTTACGCGAAGTCCGCAGAATTTTTCCGTTTGCGCCGTGCACGTACGCTACGCGCATTCCGCGATTTTTCGAAAAAAAATTACAATAAATTTTTGCCCTTGGGGGTCCTTCTGGGACCCCCTGACAAAGGCTAGGGGGTCAGGAACTGTCCACCCTGCCCCCTTTTCACGTTCTCCACCTTTTTTTTTCACCCCCTCAGAGTGCGAGAGACAAAATGGCGGCGACACTTCCTGGTTTCGACCGATTCGAATGTTTACTAAGATCTAACAACCAATCAGAATCGCGCTCGCGCACGGCGGCGTGCGCGTACGGTAAGCTTACGGTACGCGCTCGGAGCGCGCCTATAGATATGTATATTGATTTAAATGCTATTTTCTCAGGAAATACTGAACAGATTTACACCAGACCTGCAAAAGGCACTTCATTGACCTTATGGCTACCTCTCTGCCTATTTTCAACTAATTCTGTTCAGCCGTTCGGGCTGTAGCTGTGTCTAAAGGTCCTATGGGAAAATGCATGGGGAAAACGCGTTTTGAGACCCCCCCTTTTTCTCAGCCCCTGCTTGACGAATCACCCCGAGACTTTCAGGGTAGAAGCTGAACGGCCCCATTAGTTTTGAAAATTTTGTGAGGATTCGTCAACCGGCGCCAAAGTTATTCAAAATAGAATTTTGAGATTTCCTATGGAAACTCGGTCCTAACTATAACTATCTACTGGCGACCGCCAGTAGATAATATATATATATATATATATATATATATATATATATATATATATATATATATATATATATATATATATATATATATATTTATATAATAATACAATTTCTTCGAATAAATGCACAAATGTCTCAGGTATGCTGCAGCAGCCGTTTATTGCTCGTTACACGTTTCGTCCGTAGACTTGATCACACGAACATACAATAATTCACGTGAGTTTAAATAAAGGTAATTAAAATCAACACCCCTAGTTCATGGTAATTAACAAAGGGCTACACTTTTGGCAAACATGGCAGCCATTTTGTAACGTGCAGTATCGATCCAAAGTAATACTAATTTTATGAATAGTTCTTCCTATTTTTGTTTAAGGACCATACTGTTGCCTCATTATTTATACACATCATTACTGTTCATTTTAGGCGTTTCTCAAAAGAAACCTTTTATAACCACATTTACACACTTTTTAAATATTTCTTTTGAGCGGAATACCAGCCTTATTATCATTGAGACATAGTGTGTCCTCCATGTTATGACAATACCTAATATACTGATGAAAAATGGTGAATTGTCAAACATTTGTTAAAATTGATGGTGGCACTAGACCGATAACATGATTAATGAGGCATATTATTTATACCACCAGCGCGATTTGCAACCATAAAATGAAGCGATTAGCCAAAAGTTGGTACAAAACTATAAAACTATCGTCAATATGATGACAATGGTACCAACAAATGTTTATTTATTGTCAAGGAAATAAATATCAACTGCTCATGAAAAATAACGAAAAATAACAAATTATTTTAAGAAAAGAAATCAATATACAAACGTCACATTTATGTAAATATGGAGGAGGAGAAAGAAAGACGTGCTGCAGCACAAACGCTATTTGCACGTGCGCCTGGCAAGGGTAAACCAGCAACAGTAACAGCTGCCAACATCAAAGATAACGATCTAAATGTATTACTGCGCAAGTATGGGAAACTAAAAAATCAAGAAAGTTCGAAGTGGTGGGAGGCGATATCCCTCCAGGATTATGTGGATAAACAAATGATACCAAGAGGCTTACGAATATATATAACACCGTCACATGAATTGCCTAATACGCAGATTTTGGAGGATTGGGCGAATAATTCAGCTGCAAGTTCTAAAAATATGATGATGATACTTATCAAATATGCCTGGGAGGACAGGGACAAAATTATCAAAGAATTGGCAGCAATAGAGGACGAATTGAAAAAACATGGAGATCAATTACACATACAAAAATTTATGGCAGAGCTTAAAGGAAGACTAATAAAAAATGAAGAAGATATCAAACTACGAAAACAAAGAAAACTGCATAGAGACTGTATAGACTATGAAACAGGACGCATCCTGACTTATAGTCATAAATACGATCATTTATATAATCAGACAACTATGAGTAAAGATACAGTCATGAGTATTGAAAAGGAACCAATACAAAGGGATGTCAGAGATTCCGATACAGATGCTTCTGTACATACTACAAGCTCTCTATCTGAAGTGGAAGTAGTAACACATCAAGCTACTTTTTTAGACGAGTTCAGGGTGATGAAGAGAAGTCGACAATCAGAGAGAATTACACAAATACCAACACCACCGCCGAGGGGCCGAGGAAGAGACAGAGGAAGAGGAAGAGGCAGAGGCAGGGGCGCAGTAAACAAAGACGCCTCAAGCGTAAACATAGATCAAAAAATTACAGAGCCCATGGGAATAAGAAGAAGAGGCACAAAAAAAACGCATTAATGGATGCCCAAATGGTAAATAAGACTATTGTAAACCTCTCCGCAGGTACTCTGTCATATTTTGAGAAATCTACATTATGTTTGGGATTGACATTTTGTCCCACAGCTTTGTTTAATTATGCCAATACTCGTATAGACATTTTTAAATTCATCAGGAAAGTCAAATTAAAAAAATGGCATACATTAAACAATAGTGGAGAACAATCTAACATGGTACAACTGTATAGTAATTCTGAAAATCCCGGATTGACAGTCGAAGATGCTAACCTATTAGAGATAGTAAGTGATTTAGGAGGACCCTATGCTACTGATACAGAAGATGTGGTGACAGATAAAGCTGCCTGTACTTCCTTTAAACCAAGATCTATATTTTACCCTAATTTACCTCATGATTCGATTGACACCTTTCACGAGGTTGTAACGAAAGAACTTTTGAAACAAAACCATGATACTGATATGTTTAGAGTAGGAACTCAGAATCTGTCTCGTAAACAATGTAATTTTATCATCTCCCTATCTGAAGATAACAGTTTAGTCATACGTCCAGCTGATAAAGGTGGAAATATAGTCCTTTGGTGTAAACAAATGTATAGAACTGAGGCCAAAAAATAGCTTAATAGTGAAGAATTTTATTGTACATGTGACACAGCAGCATATAATGCAAGTATTACTACAACATGGAAAAAGTTGTCAGAATGGCAGGAGCTAGGTACCATTTCCTGGCAAGAATATTGTGTTTTTAAAAGGAAATTTTCCAAAGATACCTATTCTTTATCTCCTTCCTAAACTCCACAAACACCCGACTATTCCACCAGGGAGACCCATTGTATCATCTGTAGGTAATGTAAATGAAAATATATCCAAGTACGTTGATCAATCTCTCAAGGAATATGTAATGGAATTGCCATCCTATGTAAAAGATACCAAGGACTTTTTAAATAAGATCCAAGGCCTTATCTGGGATGAGAATTACTATCTCATTACACTAGACGTGAATTCGTTGTACACTATAATAGATCACGTCCAAGGGATAGAAGCCTGCATGCACTATTTGGGAACTAGAGACATTATGTATTTAGAGCAGACACGAATGTTGGCTGACATGATGTTGTTGTGTTTAAAAAACAACATATTCATGTTTGATGGAATATTGTATAGACAGGTGCGAGGCGCGGCAATGGGAACGTGCTTCGCACCTAGTTTTGCTAACCTCTTTCTGGGCAGATGGGAGGAGGAGAACCGGATGGATACAACATTCGTCAAATATTTTGAGTCAGTAATTCTATGGCTCAGATATATTGACGATTTATTAATTGTATGGAAGGGAACAGAAGAAGAAGCGGTTACCTTTATTGGTAAACTCAATACCGATCCATATAATATTGAACTTACATCTACCATCAGTAAAGATAAAGTGGAGTTCCTTGATACTTGTATTGAAGTATTGGATAAAAAACTTGTTACCAGTCTCTACAGAAAGAAAACAGCGGGCAACAGCTTGCTTCATGCCCTCAGCGGCCACCCGGAACCCCTTAAGTGGAGTATTCCATACGGGGAGCTGATGACGGGCAAGAAGAAACTAGTACTGAAGAAAAATTCCTTGAGGAACAGAATACTATGCTCAACAGGTTTCACTAGAGGGGATACCCGGAATGGGTTCTCATGAGGGCATTGAAAAAGATCAGCAATGTGAGTAGGGTCAAATCTTTGGAGAAAAATGAAAAAGAGGAGAAGGAGAAGACTAGTGTTATCAGGTTGATAACCACATATAACAACAGATCTCAGAAAGTGCGGAAATTGCTAACAGATAATTGGAAAATTCTCCAGACTGATGCCAATATAGGGAAAGAGATAGGAGAAAGACCCCTAATCACCTATAGAAAAGGCAAAAGTCTACGAGATATACTGGTGAGAGGTGACATAACAGAAACTAAAAGTAACACCTTTCATGAATTGAAAGGATTTTTTCCCTGTGGACATTGCAGGGCATGTCAATTTAGACATTCTGTGAAAGAATTTAGCATTCCAGGAAGAAGCCAGAAATGGAAAATCGATCAATTCTTGACATGCAGTAGCAATTTTACTATATACGTACTTGAATGCCCTTGTAAGCTCAGGTACGTAGGCAGTACGACCTGCATGGTGAAGAAAAGAGTTATGGAACACCTCAGAGCTATAACAAATGTAAATGTACAATATCCCATTGCCAGGCATTTTCCTGACTTTCATCAATCTAATAATTCCTTGCTTTGTTTTCTTGCGATTGAACAGATAGCCTTAGGTTTAAGAGGTGGTAATCGTGAACTGGCCCTGAGACAAACGGAATCAAAATGGATACTAGAATTAGAAACCAGGTCTCCAGGAGGGCACAATCTTGATGAGCAATTAGCCTCACATCTCCATACAGAATAGAATTTTAATACAGAAAATGTGCAATAATATTACTATTTAAATATAGTTATTGTGTATAGGCATGATTCTTTTCTCTTTTGAAATAGTAATTTAAATATATCTCCTATTTGTGTTGTTATATTCACAGGAGGAAAGGAAGGGGCCCACCTGATGTATGGTCACTTCACGGGTCCCCTACCCTTTTCTTCCCCGGGCTCGGGTCAAACACTGAATACAGATAAGAGTCTTTTATATGTATAGTATTGATGTATTTATAATAATTTTGTGTTATTTGGTATCTTTTTCTTTTTTCTTTTTCACGTTAATTGAATTTTGGTGCAACAATTAGCTAAATCATAAAAACGGCAACTAGATAGTGGCAGTAAGATATAATATAGTATTACAAAGTGTTTGTAACAATTAGTCTGACTATGAGGCACTAGACCTAATATACTGATGAAAAATGGTGTATTGTCAAACATTTGTTAAAATTGATGGTGGCACTAGACCGATAACATGATTAATGAGGCATATTATTTATACCACCAGCGCGATTTGCAAGCATAAAATGAAGCGATTAGCCAAAAGTTGGTACAAAACTATAAAACTATCGTCACTATGATGACAATGGTACCAACAAATGTTTATTTATTGCCATAACATGGAGGACACACTATGTCTCAATGTTAATAAGGCTGGTATTCCGCTCAAATGAAATATTTAAAAAGTATGTAAAGATGGTTATAAAAGGTTTCTTTGGAAAAAAATAATTGTTATGAGAAACGCCTAAAATGAACAGCAATGATGTGTATAAATAATGAGGCAACAGTATGGTCCTTAAACAAAAATAGGAAGAACTATTCATAAAATTAGTATTACTTTGGATTGATACTGCACGTTACAAAATGGCTGCCATGTTTGCCAAAAGTGTATCCCTTTGTTGATTACCATGAACTAGGGGTGTTGATTGAATTACCTTTATTTAAACTCACGTGAATTATTGTATGTTTGTGTGATCAAGTCTACGGATGAAACGCGTAACGAGCAATAAACGGCTGCTACAGCATACCTGAGACTCCGAGTGTGCATTTATTCAAAAAATTGGATTAATGGAAATTGATGGTTTTCGGGCATAACCGGTGTTATGCACCACTTGGCAAGGGGCTAGGTCTTTGAATGACCCGACTGTGAGGAAGGAATATATATATATGTATATATATATATATATATATATATAGATAGATTAGATAGATATATAGATATAAATATATACACAAATATATATACATTTATTTTGTGGAGCAGTACTAGTTTGCACATAATTTTATCAAATGACTGAAAATTCATCATATATATATATGTATATATATATATATTCACTGAAAAAACCATAGGTTTCAGGGGTGTTATAGTTAGCTGGACTTTTCACTTGTACAAAACCATTGAAATTCCCCCGTTATAGTTAGTTCAGCTAACTATAACTCGCGCGCCCGCAATGCACTGCTGATGACGTCACATATCACGTCACTCATGACATGGGTAGTGACATCACTCATGACATCACTGATGACATCTCAAATGACATCACTGATGACATCACTGATGACATCATCCTTGTGATAGAGTGGCAGACCTCCTCTCACCCTAATATAACCTTTGATACACACATTCAAAAATAGAGACTAAAATTTTCAAAACAATGGACATACCAATACCAGTTACAACAACCTCTTCAGTAATTCTAAGATCCACATACACATCCACTCATTCACCAACAGTCCTATACAGTCACTCATACATGTACTCACTCATCATATGTACTCATACACCTATACATCCTGTTACACAATGCCACTCATCCATAGAGTTACTCACACACATAGTCACTCATGCTAATAAAGAATCAAACATACATTTACTTGCATATACAGTTATACACACACCACCACACTTACTTCTACGGAAACTTACACATACTTAGTCTTTTAAACAATCACTTATAGAAACACATACTTATTCATACAGGAACTCTTTCAATCTCTCACTCTCACATATACTCACTTATATACACCAATAGTCACATATACTAGTTTAAAACATATGTAGTTACTCATAAAGACACTGTTGAGACTGTCATTCACTCACTAACACACCCATACACACACTCATCCACCCATACAGTCCTGCACACATGCTGTGTTCAACACATACAAACAGTGAGTCACTCATTCATACACCTATGCACTACGTAATACCCCCCACCGAACCATGCAGACACTCAGACTGATACTCAAAAAACCAACTAATAACCTATGTATACACCCATGTAGCTACTCACCAACCCATGCAGCCACTTATACACAAAGTGAGAGACTGATACAGATATTTACATATTTAAACATTACTCACTAAGCCATGTATTCACTATGATACACTTAATCAGTGAGTTACACAATCAATTTTTCAAAAACAAATCATCCATTTAGACACTTATATACCCATTTATTCTTCCATCGACCTTGAGATATACATATATAAAACATATTTAATTTTCAGAAAAACAGCCATTCACTGGATGATGTCATCAGTGATGTCATCAGTGATGTCATTTGAGATGTCATCAGTGATGTCATGAGTGATGTCACTGACCATGTCATGAGTGATGTAATATGTGACGTCATCAGCAGTGCATTGCGGGCGCGCGAGTTATAGTTAGCTGAACTAACTATAACGGGGGAATTTCATTGGTTTTTTACGAGTGAAATGTCCAGCTAACTATAACATGTGTGAAACCTTTGGTTTTTTCATTGAATTTCTAAGGTTTTTTAAATGCTAATTCCTAACTATAACGTGTGTGAAACCCATGGTTTTTTCAGTTAATTTGCAAGGTTTTTTAAATGCTAATTCCTAACTATAACGTGTGTGAAACCCATGGTTTTTTCAGTGAATTTGCAAGGTTTTTTAAATGCTAATTCGTAACTATAACGTGTGTGAAACCCATGGTTTTTTCAGTGAATTTGCAAGGTTTTTTAAATGCTAATTTTTTTATTTTCTTCTATTTTTTAAACATAATTTTTTTTTAATTTTCTATCCTTTTTTTAAGACTATGGTTAAATGTTTAAAATTCTATAATATGTTTTTTAAAATATTTTATAAAATAAACAGGTAAAATTTATTAGCAATACATTTTTTCCTTTTTTTTTTTTTTTTTTAGTACGCGTACCGTAAGCTTACGGTAAGCGTACGGTTTACGCAATGCCCGTAATTTATCTACGCTGTTTGCGTATAGTTACGCAATTTGCGTAGCCGCGCGTACTCCGCGTGGGACGCGTACGCGTGTACGCTACACGCGCACGTTACGCGGAAGTGTCGGGTAGTGACTGTTATGCGCATGCGCGCAAGCGCGTGTCTTTTTTACGCGCATGCGTACTTTTGCCGTAAGCGCACCGTAAGCGTACCGTAAGCGTACGGTAGGTCATGTGATCATGAAACACAACTTTTGATTGGATGAAACTACTTTCAGTTCTAGAACTCTCCTACACCACACCCATTCCCCTCATTTCTGCTTGTGATCCCTTAGGAGAAGGAGCTGGGTTGTCTTTGTGATACGATGGCAGAACAGCAGAGCCCTTCTGAGAGTGAGGCTAGCACTAGCAGCACTACCTTGAGGCAGAGAGCGAGGAAACAAAAGACCTCTTATGTATGGGATTATTTTACTTTTCCTGAAGGCCAGCTAAAGGTAAATGCACCCTTAGTGACTTGCAAGCTGTGTCAGCGTGTACTTTCAAGAGGTAATCCTGACAGGAAGTATTCCTTTGGGAATCATACCATGATGAGGCACCTCAAGGATGTACACAAAAGGACACATGCTCGACTTTTTGGAGGTAACCCTTCAGAAAGTCAACCAAGCACATCCACAGCAGCTCAGCCTGGACCATCATCTGCAGGGCTGAGTCCTTCTTCTGCAGGTCAGGTGAGCCCTTCATCTGTGGGGGGAGCATCTCCTTTTGCTGGCCCTCAGGAAATTAACCCTCGATTTCTGAGGGTTGATATTCGATGCGCCTCTTGTCATGATCTTGTCATAGGGAGACCAGTGTTTCCCTAGTGAACAACAAAATAGATCAGCACACTTGTCGCAGAGACTAATTTTCCCAATATTTCTTTCCTCTGTCCCTGCATGAACACAACGGCTCTTTTAAGAGCCAACCTTATCTTTCATCTTTTTTTTATATATGTTTTTAAAAACTTTTTTTTTTTTTTTTTTTACCGTACGCGTGTTAAAAAACACTAAAAATCAATTATCACATTACAAGGTCCTTGAGAGACTACAATTATTATTATTGACTTACCATACCCACTCAAAAAAATATTTATTCATTTGTTTTTAAAAAAAATTGCTTTAAAAATGGTTCTAGTTTTCGAAAATTTTCTATATCAATCTGAAAAAAAAGAAAAAAGTATTAATATTTTTAAAACATTTTATAATACAGTACACATATTTACATATTTATCAAAAAATATTTTTGCCTTATTTTTGCTGTTTTCAGAATATATTGCATTTCACTATAAATTGTGAAAGCAATTGCATTCATCATTTTACAGCGGGCAAAAAAAAATAACAATCTCAAAGATTGTATTAAAAAAGCCCAGAATCTCTTTTTACTTAAACTTAACATTATAGAAATGCATAATATTCTAAAAAAATATCATCTAATATCAATACTTAGTTCTTTAAAATACCGTCTGATATGTTTGTTTAAAGTATAATCACAATATTATATCTCAAATAACTCCACATTACATCTGGTTCCATTTCCTTTAGGCCAAATAGTAATTTTAAAATTCTTTTTTGATTAAATTTCCAATGGTAATCCAATAAAATTCTAAAGTTTTATTTGTACAGATCTCACCGATTCTCTGTAACATATTGGTTCCCTAAATATTTATTAATAATTTATTAAGTCAACAATAGAATTGGTTACCTTTCCACATGGCCAAATAGTAATTTAAAAAATCTTTTTTGAAAAAATTTCCAATGGCACTCCAATAACATTCCAAAATTTAAATTGTGCAGATGTTACCGATTTTCTCTAAATTTTTGGTTTTCGAAAGTTTCATTAAAAATTAAAAAAGTCCACATTACAATTGGTTATCTTTCCATTAGGCCAAATGATAATTTAAAAAATCTTTATTTTTGAAAATTCCAATGGTAATCCAATCAAATGGTAAAATTGTTTTGTCCAGATCTTGCCAAGTCTCTCTAAAATTTAGGTTTCAGGAAGATTAGATAGGAATTTGCTAAATCAAAAGGCAAACGTTGCTTAAAAACCAATTGGGAATCATTACACAGTGTCCAGCCTTTTTCACATTTAAGATAAACTGTGTAATGTCCAGAAGTAACAGTAGGTCCTTCATGGAAAATTATTGCAACAGTTACAAAAGTTTTTCCTGAAATTGATAATTGCTGTCCTGTAAACTTCTTTATTAAAGTATCCAATTTTGAACCATCAGCTCTACATCGTTGCATCATTAAAATTACATACTGTCCGTATTCCTTTAAAATTAATGTTGAAAACATGTCAGATTGACACTCACCGCATTGCATGCTATGATTAGCATCTTTAACTAATTTAGCAAAAGTGACTGTTTTAGTCTCTGGCAATGTCAAAAAAATAAACCTTTCATTATCAACATTAGAGCCACATATATTATAACAGTTTTCACAACTATGTTCCCATTTATAAGAGAGACCAAATAAATTATCAATTGCAACTTCTTCTTCTTCCAGTACCTGAAGAAAAAACATCAAAAATTCGTGTGCATCTTGCTGTTCATTTTGAGAAAACTGTGTTCGTCCTGAACATACATCTAAAAGTTTTCTAATTTCAGTAGCACTTTCTATTTGAGTTTTATCATTACTCAGCTTTTGAAAAAGGAGACTCAGCTCTGAACAGAATCTTTTTCCCTGATTTACTATTATCTGCTCTTGCAAACTTTCCAGATAAAATGCAACATTCAGCACTACATTTGCGTAGCAGTTGACACCAGAGCTATTTTCAAAATGACATCCTACAACCTGTTCTTCTTTTTCCTTACTCTTTTTGCTTGCAATTACATCACTCCTCTTTTTTTTCCTCCTCTGTACATCTTCATCACAGATATTCTCATTTCTCCTTTTACGAGAAACTACACGTTTCTCCAACACAGGATACTGACCTAAATGAGGAGCATAGCTTCTTCTTAATCTATTATACTCCTTTACACAATTTGTATCAGCACTAACTTTTGAGTCATCAAAGTCTATCATGAATAAACCTGATAATGTTTTCACTCGTGACAAAGCAACATATGCCATACCTTCTTTGAACACAGTTGAACCAATGTTCACAAATGCACAATCTACAGTCAATCCTTGAGACTTGTGAATAGTTACAGCATATGCTAGCGAAAACGGAAACTGCTTCCTACGTACATATAAGTCTTTCACAAGCATGAAACGAACTGTACAACGACAAATGTCTTTAACTTCTTCTATCTGATCAAATTTTATTTTTAAACATTCAATTCCATCTTTTTTCTGATAATTAATAAAACCCACAACTCTTCCCATAGCTCCATTAACTAAACCTTTTTCAACATCCAAATTTCTCCTTAAAAATACTCTACAGTTCATGCAAACATATAGATTTTTTTCTAATCCAGCTGTTTTGGAAATGTTCTTCTCTAGTGAATCCAATTTATTTTTCAGTGTGCCTGTTACTGTGACAGTAATTCTTCCATCCTCAATTTTGTCCACTGCTTCTAATTTCCTGATCTCTTCCTTTTCCAATTTCAAAAGCTCCTCATTGAATATTGAGCATTCACGTAGAGTTGGCATTAAGCAGATGATACTTTTGTTTTCTGCAATGTTCTTGTATATCTTCTCTGCAACTATTTCTTCCTTTGGAAATAAATTATGTAGCAGCCGACTCTGTAATGCTTTTTTTCCAGCTTCAGTGAGTAGTCCAATTCTGATATCTTTCAGAATACTTCCATATTCTTCATCGCTTGCTTGCCTCATATTAGTAGTAAGTTCCTTGTACTCAAAGAAGGACCAAATATTTGTATTTCCGATGCTTCCCAATGACTTCTTTGTGTCTTCATGTGTCACAGTATTAAACACTGGTTGTCCTTTAACTGGGGTAAGTTGCAAAAGATCTCCAAAAACTATGACGTGTTTTCCACCAAATAACATGTCATAGTCTGTCTTCAGAATTTGCTGCATTCTTAAATGCACAAAGGCAAGCATTAAGTTTGAAACCATGCTCACCTCATCAATAATGAGAACTTGCATCTTCTTCAAGACTCTTGAAACTTCCGAGGATGCTTCTCCAGTTAGCTTGTTGTATTGTATTTTGTTCTCATGCTCCACTGGTAACATTAGCAAACGATGTAAAGTGATTCCTTTTATGTTATATGCTGCTAACCCAGTTGGAGCAGTAACCACACAAGACAAAGTAGAATCCGTTTTTTGCTGTAGGTAGCTTCTGATGACTTTAATTAGGAAACTTTTTCCAGTTCCAGCTTGTCCGCTTACATACATCCTGATTGGATGAAATGATGTGCATGAGCACTCTTTTTTTTCATGTAGAAATCCGTGATCAATTTTGTTTCTGATCTCTTCATAAATTTGTTGCTGCTCTTCGTTCAGTTGTCTTTCCAAATTTTATAAGTCTATAAATTCTTCTTGAGCTTGATTCATAGCCGTTTCCACTTCATTCATGGCTATTGATGCTTCATTTTCAACGATTGGTTGTCCTAGGGGATCTTGACTGAGTGTTTCTGAACTTTGGCTGTCCTGAGAACTGTCTCTAGCTATTTCTGCTGCAATTGTAGTTTCCTGTTCAATTTCTTCATTTAACATTTGCAGATAACTTGAGAATGTACTGCATTGTATGCTGTCTTTGCAAGCATTAAAAGAATCTTCATAGCTTTGAAATTCTCCCAGTAGTTCATCCTCTGTACGCCATGGTTTAAACAACTGTAAAAGAGCCAAGTAGTAAAATTCCTTCTTGTCAGTAGTGTCGCAACTCAGCTTCCTGTGATTTATCAAACTTCCTTTTGTTTGCTTCACCAAACATCCTTCCTCACCAATGACTTTATATTTTCCATTGTTGATGTCTTCTGCGGCTTTCCGTGAATAAATGTAGTTCTGCAGCACTTCATAGAGACACATGTTCTCCAGATGTTGACTTCTCTTGGGATAATATGTGTCCAACATGTTTGATTTCAAAATATCTGTACTTTCTGGGTCATTCTCGGCCAAATATTCAATTTCTCCAACAGATTTTAGTACCCGATTTCTCATTGCTGCAAGGCCTAAACTTGCCCAAATTATTCTTCTTGACTTCGAGTAGAGACTTGCAGAAGATAACCTATCTGAACATTCGTAGGATCCAATTTCTCGATGCGATAACATCTTCAAACTGAAACTGTACAGCTTCTTACTGACAGTCTTCTCGTGAGAAATCTCTTCCCACATTTCCTTCAATTCTGTTTTTTCTGATTTCGTAATGTAAGACGTTACATATCGAGCAACAGCAATGGAATTGTCAGCTACATACTGTATATCCATGTTAGCGTTCCACATGGATAAAATGACTGGGTTGTAGTCATTTATATTTTTTGATTCTTCTTTTCTTTTAAGGTTGTAGGTATTCTTAGGTGATTTTCTTGTGATAGTATGTCTCACAGCTGACATAAAACTGTTTACTCTTCCATTTGAAAGAACAGGTCTAGGAAATCCAAATCGACATTTAGTGTAGTATTTATCTTTGCTCTTGTATTTCCGTCGACAGTATTTTCCACACCGATGACTTTGGAAACGTAAAACTTGCTCCTTTAACTTTTTCTCTTCTGTGCTTTTTGGTATAGCACATGTTGCATATTCTTCAATGTAAGATAACACTGCTTCATCAGTATCTGTTCCAAACTTTGGGGCATCCTTGATCCACAACAGCATATGAATATGAGGAGCACCTCTTGCCTGGTACTCTTTTCTCCAAAAGAAATCTACTACTTCTCCAAGAGGTGGATTTTTTTTATTGCAGATGAAGGACATCATAGCCTCAAATCTATGATTGAAATATCTGCAAACATTAACCGGATCCAATGAGCACAGTTCTCCTGCTGTCTTGTATTCGATGTTTTTAATGTTTGAATTTGCCTCTCGTAGAAAATCCAGTAAATCATCCCAAGCGTACTCCGCACAGCTTAGGGTAACGAACCATGTTGGTGTTCCTAAATTCCGTAACATGCATTTTAATTCACCATGGCGTCGGTACCAATATTCATTTGTCCCACGCTGACAAGCCATCAGATTGATCAGTTGTGTTTCCAAATGATCATCTCGGTGCTGCACTTTCTCCATAAAATCCTTAGCAGACACATTTTGTAAATGTACTCCACTTTTTAAAATGTGATTTACTGCATAAGACAGTGCAGACAAGTCGCTTTCAAATAAAAGATGGAACAAATAAGGAATACTTTGTCGAAATCTGGGATCTTCAGCATATAATCTTGTAGTCCGATACTCAGAAGCTGGAATCTGTTCCGGACGTTCATCGTATCGTCCTCCTTTTCCTTTAGGAAACAGCTGGGGAAAACATCGAGCTTCCAAGCTCTCCTCCCATACACTCACGGGACTTCCTTTTGCTTTCTTCATCTGAAAGAGATCAATATTGTCTCCCATAACTTCTTTTGAATGAAGAGGATGTATGCTAAAATGTTCATAAATTTCTTCTTCCTTTGACTTGTCCACTTTTTCAATTTGTCCAGTTGGTGTTTCTGTGTCTTCTTGTAAATCTTCTTCTTCTTCTTCTTCTATATAAATTGATTCATACCATTTGTTATTCCTTTTCAAATACAAATTTGCTCTTTGTACTTTCCGTACATCTACCAGCTCCTGCCAAATCTTCTTATTCTTTGTAGGTACACCATTAACCAGAATAATTAATGGTTCAGTTTCCAAAGTATCCGCATCAATAGTTTCCATATTTTTTTTTCAAATCCAAGGGCAAATACACCACTCTACCTTTTAAACCTCTCAGTAAATCAGAAGGAGGTAATTTACCAGTTTTGGGCTCCATACGTACTATGGTCTGGAACGGATGAACACATTGAATGAGTATAGACTCATATGTATTTAATTCAGAAAGTTCAGCAGGAATAGCATCCAATTCTAAATTATTATGTACAGCTCTGGTCGGCATTCTATTTTCCTCTAACTTGTTGTAACAGTATTTACAAATACGCTGTACTTCACCCAATTCAAAACAATTTTCAAGAAATATATATGTGGCAAAATCCTTCCACTTATAATTATCTTCATTTTCACTCTTTCTGTAGAGATCAACATACCTGGTTTGTTTTCTATAATGAGTTCTGCGGCAACAAATACAAGTAATATTTGGTCTTTCATTAGAGATTATTGCAAATTTTGTTATGTGATCATTAAATGTCTTACTTACAGAGGGTTCTACATTCTCTTCCACTTCTTCCTCATTTACTGTGTCCTTCTCTGCACTGTTTTGTTCAGGACCAAAGTAACAAAACTGAATTTCATCAACAACCTTCTCTACATCTGATAACGTTCCACGGAACAGAGCCCTATTCAATTCATCTAACTTTATTGCTGGACTTTTAGCAAAATACAACCGTCTCACAAACTTTCTCATTTCAGTATGATGAACAGCCAGCATCCTAAAATGATGGAAAACACTATTACACACTTTTCTAGATAGACAAGCCAGAGAATGACCCTGCAAACCAGTATTCTCTCTCACTCTGCATGGATCTAGACTTTGAAGCACCTTAATCTTCTGTTTTATACTTTTTTTACTATATTCTCTTAGAAACTCACGAAATTTGTCAATAGATTCCTGACGCACAGTGCAAATACTACTACAATTCCAAGTGTACACTGGGGCTTTAGGACGTCTCCCCATAGCCTCATCTGCCATCACTTGTACCTCATCTCTTGGAACCATTATCTCCTTCTCCATTATGCAACCATTTTTTACTTCGTAAGCACGACCTCTGGTGTCAACTGCATGCAGCAAACTATTACTTTGAAAATAGCTCTCTTCATTAAAAAAAGGTTCACTACTTGAACTATGCATCCACTTTCCTAAAAACACTTTACAAAAGTTTGTTCTGTTCACTACTCTTTTCCTTTTGCTATGTGATTTCAGTACATTAACCATTTTGTCTAATGTACGCATCCTATTCAAAATTAAAATGAATAGTTTCCTTTTTAATTCTAATGCCTTTGCTGCAATGGCTTCAATTTCTTTTTTTCTTTTATAAAACTTACTCTTTTGCTTATATTTCTTCACATCCTTTATCAAATTGGACATAACTCTTCTCTGAAACATTTTTCTACGTATCTCTTTGAACGCTGTTTTTCTATTTATGTAAATCTTTTCAGTTGCAGAAGGTATATTTGCATTAACTAAATTCTCAATTTTTTCCTGTCCTTTTCTTTTCAAAACATTCTTTCCAGTACAGACATTTTGTACATTTTTCATTCTTTTGAATATATTTTTTAGAAATTGTTTTTTCTGCTTACCAGAAGATTTTTTCTTTTTCCCAACATGAGCATCTTCTACTAACTTTGGTCCTCCAGTTGTCTTCAAATATAGTTTTTTTTTGTGAGTTTTTTGAACTCTGGATTTTGTAGGCATCTTAAATTTTGGTCACTGCTCTTCAGCAATACCTGAAAAAAACTAAAAAAAAATTCCTTTATTTTATTTAAATATATTACTACATTTCTTTTCACAATAGTCACAAAACGAAATTTCTTTGCCAATTTGAATGCACACTTACTGCTCTTTTTTTTTGGCAAGTGATAATCACTTTTACAGACTGACACATTATAAATCAACTTTTCAGATTTTTTTAAATGCACATGTCCAGACTGCTTTTTCAGACCACCACCATGTGTATCCTGGGTGACTGCCTACACTCCAGCAAGGGCAACCAGCCTTACTGATGCTGAATGTCTTTGCATTACAGACTGAAACCTCAAACCCCACTCGCTTGTAAATACTGTGCATGATTATACATGGAAAGGAGCTGGGTGTGTGCTAAGAGTCTGCTTCTGCACCAAACAATCGCTCCCCCTTTTTCCTACTAATGCAACTGTGAAATCACCAGAGCAAAACGCAATAAATCTTTGCCTGTAATTCCTATTTGCACACAGAGTCATGTTTTCACATTAGTCACAAAACGAAATTTCTTTGCCAATTTGAATGCACACTTACTGCTCTTTTTTTTTGGCAAGTGATAATCACTTTTACAGACTGACACATTATGAATCCACTTTTCAGATTTTTTTAAATGCCCATGTCCAGACTGCTTTTTCAGACCACCACCATGTGTATCCTGGGTGACTGCCTACACTCCAGCAAGGGCAACCAGCCTTACTGATGCTGAATGTCTTTGCATTACAGACTGAAACCTCAAACCCCACTCGCTTGTAAATACTGTGCATGATTATACATGGAAAGGAGCTGGGTGTGTGCTAAGAGTCTGCTTCTGCACCAAAAAATCGCTCCCCCTTTTTCCTACTAATGCAACTGTGAAATCACCAGAGCAAAACGCAATAAATCTATGCCTGTAATTCCTATTTGCACACAGAGTCATGTTTTCACATTAGTCACAAAACGAAATTTCTTTGCCAATTTGAATGCACACTTACTGCTCTTTTTTTTTGGCAAGTGATAATCACTTTTACAGACTGACACATTATGAATCCACTTTTCAGATTTTTTAAAATGCACATGTCCAAACTGCTTCTTCAGACCACCACCATGTGTATCCTGGGTGACTGCCTACACTCCAGCAAGGGCAACCAGCCTTACTGATGCTGAATGTCTTTGCATTACAGACTGAAACCTCAAACCCCACTCGCTTGTAAATACTGTGCATGATTATACATGGAAAGGAGCTGGGTGTGTGCTAAGAGTCTGCTTCTGCACCAAAAAATCGCTCCCCCTTTTTCCTACTAATGCAACTGTGAAATCACCAGAGCAAAACGCAATAAATCTCTGCCTGTAATTCCTATTTGCACACAGAGTCATGTTTTCACATTAGTCACAAAACGAAATTTCTTTGCCAATTTGAATGCACACTTACCGCTCTTTTTTTTTGGCAAGTGATAATCACTTTTACAGACTGACACATTATGAATCCACTTTTCAGATTTTTTTAAATGCACATGTCCAGACTGCTTCTTCAGACCACCACCATGTGTATCCTGGGTGACTGCCTACACTCCAGCAATGGCAACCAGCCTTAGTGATGCTGAATGTCTTTGCATTACAGACTAAAACCTCAAACCCCACTCGCTTGTAAATACTGTGCATGATTATACATGGAAAGGAGCTGGGTGTGTGCTAAGAGTCTGCTTCTGCACCAAAAAATCGCTCCCCCTTTTTCCTACTAATGCAACTGTGAAATCACCAGAGCAAAACGCAATAAATCTCTGCCTGTAATTCCTATTTGCACACAGAGTCATGTTTTCACATTAGTCACAAAACGAAATTTCTTTGCTAATTTGAATGCACACTTACTGCTCTTTTTTTTTGGCAAGTGATAATCACTTTTACAGACTGACACATTATGAATCCACTTTTCAGATTTTTTTAAATGCACATGTCCAGACTGCTTTTTCAGACCACCACCATGTGTATCCTGGGTGACTGCCTACACTCCAGCAAGGGCAACCAGCCTTAGTGATGCTGAATGTCTTTGCATTACAGACTGAAACCTCAAACCCCACTCGCTTGTAAATACTGTGCATGATTATACATGGAAAGGAGCTGGGTGTGTGCTAAGAGTCTGCTTCTGCACCAAAAAAATCGCTCCCCCTTTTTCCTACTAATGCAACTGTGAAATCACCAGAGCAAAACGCAATAAATCTCTGCCTGTAATTCCTATTTGCACACAGAGTCATGTTTTCACATTAGTCACAAAACGAAATTTCTTTGCCAATTTGAATGCACACTTACTGCTCTTTTTTTTTGGCAAGTGATAATCACTTTTACAGACTGACACATTATGAATCCACTTTTCAGATTTTTTTAAATGCACATGTCCAGACTGCTTTTTCAGACCACCACCATGTGTATCCTGGGTGACTGCCTACACTCCAGCAAGGGCAACCAGCCTTACTGATGCTGAATGTCTTTGCATTACAGACTGAAACCTCAAACCCCACTCGCTTGTAAATACTGTGCATGATTATACATGGAAAGGAGCTGGGTGTGTGCTAAGAGTCTGCTTCTGCACCAAAAAATTGCTCCCCCTTTTTCCTACTAATGCAACTGTGAAATCACCAGAGCAAAACGCAATAAATCTCTGCCTGTAATTCCTATTTGCACACAGAGTCATGTTTTCACATTAGTCACAAAACTAAATTTCTTTGCCAATTTGAATGCACACTTACTGCTCTTTTTTTTTGGCAAGTGATAATCACTTTTACAGACTGACACATTATGAATCCACTTTTCAGATTTTTTTAAATGCACATGTCCAGACTGCTTTTTCAGACCACCACCATGTGTATCCTGGGTGACTGCCTACACTCCAGCAAGGGCAACCAGCCTTACTGATGCTGAATGTCTTTGCATTACAGACTGAAACCTCAAACCCCACTCGCTTGTAAATACTGTGCATGATTGTACATGGAAAGGAGCTGGGTGTGTGCTAAGAGTCTGCTTCTGCACCAAAAAATTGCTCCCCCTTTTTCCTACTAATGCAACTGTGAAATCACCAGAGCAAAACGCAATAAATCTCTGCCTGTAATTCCTATTTGCACACAGAGTCATGTTTTCACATTAGTCACAAAACGAAATTTCTTTGCCAATTTGAATGCACACTTACTGCTCTTTTTTTTTGGCAAATGATAATCACTTTTACAGACTGACACATTATGAATCCACTTTTCAGATTTTTTTAAATGCACATGTCCAAACTGCTTTTTCAGACCACCACCATGTGTATCCTGGGTGACTGCCTACACTCCAGCAAGGGCAACCAGCCTTAGTGATGCTGAATGTCTTTGCATTACAGACTGAAACCTCAAACCCCACTCGCTTGTAAATACTGTGCATGATTATACATGGAAAGGAGCTGGGTGTGTGCTAAGAGTCTGCTTCTGCACCAAAAAATCGCTCCCCCTTTTTCCTACTAATGCAAATATAAAATTACCAGAGTTGTACACAATAAATCTCTGCCTATATTTCCCAACATGTGTAACCTGGGTGACTGCCTACATTCCACCAAGGGCAACCAGCCTTAGTGATGCTGAATGTATTTGCATTAGTGAGTCCAACCTCAAACCCTTAAAATATTCATTTTTTATACCAATACACCTTAATTTATCGTGAAAACATAGTCCATATTATTTTACATGTTCCTCACATTTAAATTTCTCCCAAAACAGAAAATAATAAACGCAACTTCAACAAAAAGAATTACATTTCTATTATTCATTTCTTAATTTACCATATACATCCCCTCTCAAACTCTAACCTCACCTTTAAAATTAGTTAGTTGTGAAAGATATGTGGCACTCAAACAGCAGATTATCAGAGCCAGGATCTCTGTTCTCTACACCTCTCTCCTCTCAGCAGAACCAGATAATGGCAAAGTTTCCCTCTATTTTTCCACACATATACATGTAAGTTTCAAATCTCAGTGCTTCCCCCTTTTTTTCAAATGTAATCACACATTTCTATTGGTTGAAAACCAACCCTTTTCCAAAAGTACCCTGCCCCCAACTTGACTTCTGCCTAGTACCCTTCCCCCAACTTGACTTCTGCCTGCTACCATAGCAACAGCTCATGGAACACTGCTGTGTGGAGTCAGGTCAGAAGTTCGCCACACAATGTTTCCATTCCACAGAGCAAGAGTGCTTGACTTTTCAAACCTAACAGCAAATCCATAGTACTGTTCTTTGGTAACACATTTTTCTGTACCAATACAAAACATGCTTCTATTAATTTACACATACAGCCTAGTTTTTATTCTAGAATGGTATGAAACAGCCAATCAGTTCTTTTTGTTTTGAAAAAAATATGTATGCCTCCATTTCCAAACTGTCTTTCTTTTCATATTGCCATTCTACTGAAAGACACCTCCTGAGTGCATCCAGTTCTCCTTTGAAGATGTTCACAGTGTGGATTGTAGGGCACAGCTATGTCTTCTGGAGTGAAAAGTTTGCAGAGAAAACAGGTATGGTGAGAGACCTTGCTTTGCCAAATGTAGACATTAAATGGATTGGTCAGAGAGGGTTAAAGTGGCACCAATTGATGCCATTGGTGAAATCCTTCATGCAAATCCAACACCCTGACCTCATAATAGTGCACTGTGGTGGCAATGTCCTAGGCACTTTGACTGGGGTAGGTCTGGAAATGCTTATGAAGGACACCTTTGCACAACTGTTTTCACTTTTCCCTAAAACTGCCTTTGTGTTTTCTAACATATGCCAAAGGCAAAAATGGAACTGGTCCAATCATTTCTGTCCGCAGATTGACAAAGCAAGAAAGCACGTCAACAAATCTGTTTCTGCTTTCCTCCGTGACTATGGTATGGGTTCCATTTACCACAACAACTTGCGTTACGACATGCAAGACATTTATAGAGGAGATGGTGTGCACTTCAATGATGAAGGGAACAGAGTCTTCCTCTTGAACCTTAGACTCTGCATCGGTACTTACTTGTAGGTACCACAAAAAAATCACTTAATAAACACAACGGCTCTTTTTAGAGCCCCCTAATATCTAAACACTTAAATCTGAATTTCATTTCTTTTTTGTATTTTTTTTTTACCGTACGCTTACCGTAAGCTTACCGTACGCGTACCCCGTGATTTTTTTTAAAATCAATAAATGTTTTCTTTGTACTTTTCTGTCCTTCTTTGACCCCCTTACAAATGTTAGGGGGTCTGTAACTCTCTCCCTTGCCCCTTTTCAAGATATCACTCTTTTTTACCGGAGTGAAATACACAAAATGGCGGCCGCCGCTTCCTGGTTTCGGCCGATTCGAATGTTTACTAAGATCTAACAGCCAATCAGAATCGCGCTCGCGCACGCCACCGTACGCGTACGGTAAGCTTACGGTAAGCGTACCGTAAGCTGGCTCAGATATATATATTGATTTAAAGGCTATTTTCTCAGAATCTACTGAACAGATTTACACCAAACCTACAAAAGGCACTTCCTTGACCTGAGGACTACCTCTCTGCCAAATTTCTAGTAATTCTGTTCAGCCGTTCGGGCTGTAGCCCTGTCTAAAGGTCCTATGGAAAAATGCATGGGAAAAACGCGTTTTGGGACCCCCCTTTTATCTCAGCCCCCGCTTGACGAATCCCCCCGAGACTTTCAGGGTAGGAGCGGAGCGTAGCGCCCCACCTATTTTGAGAAATTCGCGAGGATTCGTCGACCGGCGCCAAAGTTATTCAAAATAGAATGTTGCAGATTTCCTATGGAAACAGGGTCCTAACTATAACTACCTACTGGCGACCGCCAGTAGGTAATATATATATATATATATATAAGAAAGTTTCTCCGCTAAACGCCGCACACCTGCACATTAGCGTCGGTGCCTGCCGTGGTAGCGGCAACCACAAATATGAGTACGATTCGATCCACAGGTAGGAAAGAGGCGGCACACCATCCTGGTGTTTTAAGGTGTATTTAATCGCTCACAAAACAACAACGCGTTTCAGCCGTAGGACGGCCTTTGTCAAGTTGTCTGTTGGTTCCACACAGCCGATTTTAAAGCAAAATACGTCATCATAGACATAGAAGAAATGTACATCGTAAATCTCATGTGTAATTTACCCTGAGATACAATCAATCATAAATTTAAACATAAACATAAATTCTTGAGTTTGCAAAGAATATATATATATATATACATTTGGAGCAGAGTCAGTTAATAATGTTATCAATTGCTAGTGCATAAAAATAAAAGAAAGACTATATAGTCCGTCCAGAAAGCTACATAATCGTATGTGGATATCTGCTCAACAATTAAATTAATAAAATATATTATACCCAATCTAAAGCCATAACTAGTTTGGGAATACAATTAAGGCATTTCGACTTGAAAATAATGATTTCTCCATTCGAGAACGGCATTGCGGACACATAAAGTTTGTTGAAAAATAGAAAAAATATGTATGTGTAGTGCAACAAGGGAAAGAGAGGACTGATGTGTGGAGGGATGTGTTTGTTGTATAATGAATATATCCAAATCATATCTCATTGATAATCTGTGTAATGATCGGATCCATAGCCCTGAATAGGGGAGGAGTAAGGGAAAATACCCAAAAATAATGGACAAGTGCCCAATTTCACAAAGGTCAATACAGATCACAATGAGCGTATTACAGAATAACTGGAATAATACAACCACAGAACAATGTCTGTGCCAACCCTACCATCAAAACAGTCACAGACTTGTGCATAATTATCCAAATCATACCAAATGTGAAAAATAAATTGATATACAATGGGTCAATATATTTACAAGATACCATATATCTCAAAGTACCCATCCTGAATTACGTAATGGGCGTGATGAGAAAGTAAAACCACATATATACAAAGGGACATATCAAAGGTTGTGGAAGGTCTAGTTTGGATTAAAGGCCAATATGGGTGTTAAGTTCTTCTTCCCTGTTCAGACCATAAGGAGCCCTGGTGTTCAGATCGATTATGTATCTTGATTCTAAGATACGTAAATGTTTTTCTCTGTCTCCCCCACGTATGTGCTTCAAGACTTTGTCTATTCCACAAAATTTCAACAGTGCATTGTTGCTGTTATGTGCCGTGTGGAAATGTCTCGCTACGGGATAATTAAAATCCAAATTGGTTATAGCCCTTAAATGTTCAAGGATGCGTTTTTTTAGTTGGAGTTTGGTACTTCCAACATAACGCATATTTCAAGGACACTCCAGGAGGTATACCACATGATCCGAAGTGCACGTGATAAATTTCTTAATGGGTTTCTCCCTGCCTTCCTGCGTTTTGTAGCTTCTACAGCTTACGGTGTTCTTACACGCTTTGCAGGAGTTGCATTTATGGAAACCCTCCCTGGCATGTAGCCAAGATGGATTGGATTCCATGGGCTGATAACTGTTTACCAATTTGTCTCTAAGTGATGGTGGTCGTCTGTAGGTTATTGATGGAGTTTGTCCCACTTTGTCCCCAATAATAGGATCAGCTCTTATAAGACCCCAATGTTTGGTGAGCAGGGATTTTAATTTCCCGGATTTTACATTGTATGTAGTAATCATACGAGGACCAGAGGTGGGTTCCTCTTTGCTAGTTTGTTTGCTGCCAAAAAGAACCTCACTATGTGTGGTGGCTGCCAATTTGTCAACGGCTTGTGTCAGAATTTTCTCTTTGTACCCCCGTTGTCTGAATCTATTCATCATGGTGTTTTTCTCCATGTTAAAACCATCATCGGTATTACAGTTCCTACGAGCTCGTAGGATCTCCCCATAAGGGATACTTCTGATTGGAGAAGGGGGGTGAGATCTGCGAGCATGTAGTAATGCATTCCCGATGTTTCCTTTCTGAAAAGGGCAGTGGTGAGTTTGTGATTGATGTTATCCACAGTAATTCTTACATCCAAGAAATCACATGTAGTTTTGCTGATGGAATGGGTGAAGCTCAAATTCAAGTTATTAATAGACAATGCCTCAATGAACTCCTGCGCTAGGTCTATATCTCCGTCCCAGATGATAAAAAGATCGTCTATATACCTTAGCCACAAGGGAACATGATTAGTGAATTTGTCAAATGTCTCACTCCAAACCACCTGCTCCTCCCACCACCCAAGAAAGAGGTTTGCCAAGCTTGGGGCAAAACAGGTGCCCATGGCGGTGCCTGTTTTACGATATACATTTCTTCTATGTCTATGATGACGTATTTTGCTTTAAAATCGGCTGTGTGGAACCAACAGACAACTTGACAAAGGCCGTCCTACGGCTGAAACGCGTTGTTGTTTTGTGAGCGATTAAATACACCTTAAAAACACCAGGACGGTGTGCCGCCTCTTTCCTACCTGTGGATCGAATCGTACTCATATATATATATATATATATATATATATATATATATATATGTTTTTCGCTAGGTCCCAATATATGGTAGACCGTTAATTTTGTACACTTTTTCTCCAAAGGTATTGATTGTAAATAATAATTGTCAATATCTTTGCAGAACGATATCTGCCCATTCAGGGCAAGATTTCTCAATAACTGATTTGAACTGCTGCTCTCTCGATACGAAAATCATGTAAATATATGGGCAAATGGACTTGTGACCACCGCTTCAAATTCCTCAATGAGATGTTTAATGAATTGACAATGATACCGCATGTATTACATAATATGTTGTTTCTAAATCCGCAATTCTGATGTAATTTTTCTAAGATGGCCGCCATGAATTTCGATAGGTATCTATCATTTTTTTTACGTTTAACCTGATTACGAAATTGACTCCGGAAGTACTTCCTTGACGAATGAATTTAAAAATGGTGATATCCTCCATTTATGGTAAACAGTCGAAAAAGGCACGAAGTGGAAACGCGTCCTGTTTGTTTGTATGCGGAAATAAAGGATACCGTATATTCACCTTTGATCGAGTGCGGTCTCTTCTCGTGCTTGCCAAGTAAGGTTTTGAGCTGTATGTATTTATACATATACATATATACATACATATATATATATTCACTGAAAAAACCATAGGTTTTACACATGTTATAGTTAGCTGGACATTTTACTGATAAAAAAACCATTGAAATTCCCCCGTTATAGTTAGTGCAGGCAACTATAACTCACGTGACCGCAATCCTCTGCTGATGACATATGTGTCTTTATGAAAAAAAAATATTTGTAATATATGTATAGTTAAAATTTAATGGAAGAAGACATGGGCAAATAAGTGTCTAAATACAGTATTAGCATCAGCAGAGGATTGCGGTCGCGTGAGTTATAGTTGCCTGCACTAACTATAACGGGGGAATTTCAATGGTTTTTTATCAGTAAAATGTCCAGCTAACTATAACATGTGTAAAACCTATGGTTTTTTCAGTGAATTTGCAAGGTTTTTTAAATGCTAATTCCTAACTATAACGTGTGTGAAACCTATGGTTTTTTCAGTGAATTTGTACGTTTTTTTAAATGCTAAGTTACTTTACGCCGTTCGTGGCGTGCGCGCCCACTTAACGCAGTTCGTTCCGTGCGCGCACGGTGCGCTTCGCGCACCGTGTGCGCACAGTGAGCACGCAGTGCGGTTCGCGCACCGCGCGCCCTCTTTACGCAGTTAGTGCCGTGCACGCCACGTTACGCTGGATGGGCCATGTACGCACGATGCGCTTCGCGCACCGTCCGCACACGGAGGACATATTATGCGCTTCGTTGTGAAAGTTAATCTATTAATTCTTCCTTGATAGTTATATCCATTGAATTAGCAAGGTTTTTTAAATGCTAATTCCTAACTATAACGTGTGTGAAACCTATGGTTTTTTCAGTGAATTTGTACGGTTTTTTAAATGCTAAGTTACTTTACGCCATTCGTGGCGTGCACGCCCACTTAACGCAGTTCGTTCCGTGCGCGCACGGTGCGCTTCGCGCACCGTGTGCGCACAGTGAGCACGCGGTGCGCTTTGCGCACCGCGCGCCCACTTTACGCAGTTAGTGCCATACACGCAAGGTGGGCACGCAGTGCGCTACGCGCACCGCGTGCCCACGTTACGCACAGTGCGCACATGGAGGACATATTATGCGCTTCCTTGTGATAGGTAATCTGTTAAATTTAATTTGTAAGTGATGACAATAATATGCCATGCACAGAGAGTGTTTTTTTTTTTATCAAAATTTTTAGCGTAAGCGCACCGTACGCGTACGGTAAGCGTAATCGGCGAAATTTTCAAAAAATAAAAATTTACCGTTTTTGGCCTTGGGGGATCTTTGAGGACTCAACTAACATGGCTATGTGCATGGGCGCTGTCTAAACAGCCCCTTTATATGTTTTTTGCCTTTGTTTACAGCCCCCCCCCTCAGAGTGCGAGAGAGAAAATGGCGGCCGCCGCTTCCTGGTTTCGACCGATTCGAATGTTTACTTAGATGTAACAGCCAATCAGAATCGCGCTCGCGCACGCCACCGTACGCGTACGGTAAGCGTACCGTAAGCTGGCTCAGATATATATATTGATTTAAAGGCTATTTTCTCAGAATCTACTGAACAGATTTACACCAAACCTACAAAAGGCACTTCCTTGACCTGAGGACTACCTCTCTGCCAAATTTCTAGTAATTCTGTTCAGCCGTTCGGGCTGTAGCCCTGTCTAAAGGTCCTATGGAAAAATGCATGGGAAAAACGCGTTTTGGGACCCCCCTTTTATCTCAGCCCCCGCTTGACGAATCACCCCGAGACTTTCAGGGTAGGAGCGGAGCGTAGCGCCCCACCTATTTTGAAAAATTCGCAAGGATTCGTCAACCAGCGCCAAAGTTATTCAAAATAGAATGTTGCGGATTTCCTATGGAAACGTGGTCCTAACTATAACTACCTACTGGCGACCGCCAGTAGGTAATATCTCACTGCTCGAAGGTACGAAGTACAGCACTCATGGGGAATTATTTAACCAGGTTTATTTGGCTAAAATTCACACAAAAGATGCGTTTCGGCGACTGCCTTTGTCAATTTTACACGGCGTCCCGGGACAGCATAATTTAAATCACAAGCTTTGCAATGATTGGTGATGTGGTGCTCCATTAAACAAACATCAATAGAGGACTTAACAATGTGTTCAAAGAAAAGTTTCAGTCATCTTTAAACGTGCAAATGTAATCAAACAATGAATTCATTATTGATAAAGACATTTCATCAGCATGAAATATGTATACATATACATATACATATATACTGCATCTTCATATGATTATGCCCTGAATATATATAGATAGTTATAGTTAGGACCGAGTTCCCATAGGAAATCTGAAAATTCTATTTTGAATAACTTTGGCGCCGGTTGACGAATCCTGGCGAAATTTTCAAAACTAATGGGGCGCTCCGCTCAGCTCCTACCCTGAAAGTCTCGGGGTGATTCGTCAAGTGGGGGCTGAGAAAAAAGGGGGTCCCAAAACGCGTTTTCCCCATGCATTTTCCCATAGGACCTTTAGTCGAAGGTACAGCCCAAACGGCTGAACAGAATTACTTGAAATTTGGCAAAGAGGTAGTCCTCAGGTCAGGGATGTGCCTTTTGCATATATGGTGTCAAACTGTTCAGTAGTTTCTGAGAAAATTGCATTTAAAAGTACATAAATATGTATATGCGCGCACCGAGCGTAATTCTGATTGGTGGTTAGAAGTCAGACAAAATTCGAATCGGTCGAAATCAGGAAGTGTCGGACGCCATTTTGTGTGTGGCAGTGAAAAACAAAGGTGGAGAACGTGAAAAGGGGGCAGGGTAGAGAGTTCCTGACCCCCTAGCCTTTGTCAGGGGGTCCCTGAAGGACACCGAAGGGTAAAAAAACATTTATTTTTTTCAAAAAATCGCGGGGTGCGCGCATGGTGCGCGCATGGTGCGCGCACGGTGAAAAACCCTTAAAAAAAAAACATTTTAAATGAGCCATTCCATATTACAGGATACAGTCAATCTATAACTATATACATAGGTAGTTTATTGTAAAATAAATATGTAAAAAATATAATAATACATAAATAAATTAGCATTTAAAAAACCTTACAAATTCACTAAAAAAACCATAGGTTTCACACACGTTATAGTTAGAAATTAGCATTTAAAAAACCTTGCAAATTCACTTAAAAAACCATAGGTTTCACACATGTTATAGTTAGGAATTAGCATTTTAAAAACCTTGCAAATTCACTTAAAAAACCATAGGTTTCACACATGTTATAGTTAGCTGGACATTTCACTCGTAAAAAAACATTGAAATTTCCCCGTTATAGTTAGTTCAGCTAAATATAACTCGCGCGACCGCAATCCACTGCTGATGACGTCACATATTACATCACTGTATTCACTAAGATACTGTTAATAAGTCAGTTATACAATTAATTTTACAAAAAAAACATCCATTTAGACACTTATTTACCCATTTATTCTTCCATTAACCTTTAGATATACATATATAAAACATATTTATTTTTCAGAAAGACACATATTCACTGGATGATGTCATCAGTGATGTCATGAGTGATGTCATTTGAGATGTCATCAGTGATGTCATGAGTGATGTCACTGACCATGTCATGAGTGATGTAATATGTGACGTCATCAGCAGTGGATTGCGGTCACGCGAGTTATATTTAGCTGAACTAACTATAATGGGGGAATTTCAATGGTTTTTTACGAGGGAAATGTCCAGCTAACTATAACATGTGTGAAACCTATGGTTTTTTCAGTGAATATATATATATGCATTCTTTACTACGCCAACACGGAGTTTCGTATATCCACATGCCAGGACAGGTGCTGTGATTGTCTGGCTACAATGTGTGTACAAAGTTGCAGTGGCCATTTTCTAAAGTGGGAATGTGTCCCGGGCAATTAAATTTACAGTTAAATAGTATAGAAGGTGTCAGGGTAGATCCTGATCCCATGGGTGCATTGTAGGGGTGTCTTTGGGACCTCTTATGAGTATCAAACTGCCCCCATGTAGCTTTGTGGCAAAGTCGCGAACCTTGCTAAAAAATAAAAAAAATATACATTCACATGCTCACTCACACACTTATACACTCATAGACCCATTCAGACATTCATACACCCACTCACAGACCCATTCAGATACTTGTGTACTCACTCAAAGACACTTATGCACCCACTGAGAGACCCACTCAGACAGACATGCACCCACTCAGACATCATATACCCAGTCACAGATTAACTCACATATTCATGCACCCACTCACAGACCAACTCAGACACTTACCCATTCAGAGACTTTTGCACCCATTCACAGACCCACTCAAATACTAATGCACCCATTCAGAGACCATTCAGACATTAACGCACCCAGACACAGACCCACTCAGACAGCCACTGACCCAGTCACTGACCTACTCAGAGACTCACACACCCACTGACAGATCCACTCATACACTTATGCACCCATTTACAGATCCACTCAGACACTGATATGCCCACTCACAAACCAACAGGGACACTCATGCACCCACTCACAGACGAAGAAACTGATGCATCCACTCAGACACTTACACAGTCACTGAGAGACCCATTCAGACACTCATGCACCCACTCACAGAACCACTCGGACACTAACACACTCACTCACAGAACCATACATAGACTCATGCACCCACTCACAGACCCACTCACAGACTGATGCACCCAGTAACAGAACCACTCAGACACTCATGCACCCAGTCACATACCCATTCAGAGACTGAGGCACCCATTTACAAAGCGACTCAAACACTAACACACCCACACACAGGCCCATTCTGTCACTAATGCACCCAGACCCACTCAGATGCTCATGTGTTCACTCAAAAACCCACACAGACAGTTATGTACTCAGTCACAGATCCACTTAGACACTAATGCACCCATTCGTGGACCCACTCAGAGACTCATGCATCCTCTCACAGATCAACTCATACACTCATGCAACAATTTACAGACCCATTCTGACATTGATACACCCATTCAAATACTCACACAGACACACATGTACCCAGTCATAGACCCACTCAGGCACTTACACACCCACTGAGAGAGCCTCTCAGACACTAATTTGCCCACTCGCAGATCCACTCAGACACTCAGACATTTGTGAATATGCAATTTCACTCAGACACTCATACACCCAATCACAGACCCACTCACAGACTCACACACCCACGCAGAGATTCACTGAGACACTCATGCACCCACTCACAGATGGTTTGTAGACTAACACAAGCTTCCAAGAGTGTGGATCACAATGACAGTGGTACCTGGTTTAAAAACAGTCTCAGCACTTGAAACTCAAAGTATGTCATATAAAGGCTAACCTGTGTTGTGGCTTGCATTGCATTGGCCTAACCACCCAGCAAATTCCAGAGACGAATGATTAGACATTTCCAGGAGATGGGCCATGGACCTATGGATTTCAGGTGGACAATACTGGAAAAGATGAATGCCGGTGGCAAGGGGGAAGAGGGAATATTGTTGAGGAAGAAGCTTGTTGGAATTTCACAGAGAAGACAGACCAAGGGGGTCTGAACGATTTGATTGAATGGCACAAACTGCGAGGGTAATCCCTAAATAGTACTGTATTTGGGGGTCTGTCCCCCATCTCAGTCACTCTATTGCATTATAAACATAGGAGGGTGAGATGGTATTGAGGATTCTTCTGAAGATCAGCAGGTCTTGGGTCTGCCGTAGGGGGATGGGGAGGGTGTTCCAGGTCTTGGCGGCGAGGTGGGAGAACGAGGTGGGAGAACAATGGGCCATGTACATTTGAGGGCTTCTAAACACCACTGTAAGATGGCACTCATTTTGGTTAGGCCACCTGACATGGCAATATAGAGTATTGAGGGGTATAGTACGTATTCATTACAGTTAAGGAGTCCCGCTACACGAGTTTGGAAACTGGTTGAGAGGCTGTGGTCTTTGACGGTTGTACGTATAAGGAATGCAATGTTAGGCGTTTGTTCATTGACCTGTGGCCCGGGCTACAGTCTAATATGGTGTCCTTTGGTCATTGGCAGGGTCATGTGACCTGGCTACATCCTTTCCACACACCACCACCTTTAAACAGATGGGTGTGGTGGCTGAATTCGGGTTGCTCAGACGCAGAAATGTCAAGCCTGGCGGTGAGTTCTATGGCCTTACGAGGGCCTACAATTATTTATGCACAGAAATTAGGCTATCGTAAGCATGGGGGCTATCTCTTAAAATAAGGAGCTGTTTTATTTAAAGTTGTCAGGGTGGGCCGTGAGTACGGGCTACATGGTATTCTTTAAAAAGGTACCTGTACCATGATTTGGACTACTGGGTACGAAGTTGGAATAGGCAGGTTTTTTTTTCCTGCCAATGTAATGTTCACCCCTAGTGAAACGATGTATAGCACAGAGGTTTCTTCCTATATTCCTTTGGGTGTGTAGGGATAGGGTGCTTGTCACAAAGGATCCAGTGCTATGAATGTTATGTTATAGACATTTCTAAAGCACAGCGGTTACCCAAAGGTGTCCTGGTGCTAGCTACTGTCCTCTGAGCACTGAGCGTTGTAGACAAGTTTACATGTCAAAGAGCCAGGTTTGTAATCCTTTCCTAAATGCCAGGAGGTCAGTGGCATTTCTCAAATGGAAAGGAAGGTCATTCCAGGCCTTTGCATTGCAGGCAATAAAGCTGTGGATCACTGTGGATTTCGAAGATATGATACACCCATTCATGTTCTCAGTAAAGAGGCATGAAATTACTGTTGAAAGCCTGGAGTGGTGTGATGTGAATGTGTCAGAGAGTGGATAGGATGCATGCAGAGGCCCCCTGCAATAGAGAGGATATTTGGTGACAGCACGTTGACGCATATTTTTATAAGAAATGTGACTTCTTATTCACAGGCGATTTGAGTGTTGGTCCCAAAATCTGTTCCTGTCTCCTGCCTGTCGTCTACTGGTGGTGTTGCAGGGATTCTGCTTATACACAGAACTATGCGTAGAACCCCAGGACCTCAGTGAGTTGTGGTGTACCAGAAACTCACCTCAGAACCCAGAACCCAGTATCCGGCTAGCATAAGTGTCCCATTCGTTATCCGAGATTTAGCTCGGCGGTCCCAATGAAAAGACAACCCAGAACAAGCGACTCAGTACATACTCAGGAATGGTGGGAATCGGAAATACCTGTTCGTATATTATTCTCACATCAGTCCACAACAAGAATCAACAGAGACACGGTGAAAATAAAAAGAGTTTATTTTTATAGACCACGTGTCCTAAGATGCAGTACTTTGGCTAATACAAGCAGACAAATGATTAAAATCAAAACCATCAACATAGTTACAATTCCATAGAATATAAAAGGGGTAATCATGTTATAATGACAGTGGATACTACCACCTTCCCTTTACTAAGACGCTAATATTATTATTAGACTAACAGAAGGTCTCTTAGGCTTGAATAGGGGACCCCATACCTCAAAGATCAGCTTAGTGAAATCACATCACAGGAGCATCAGGAGTCTTCTCGCAGGAAGGCTCGTCTTCGGTCTGAATAATAAACATGATGTCTGTGATATTAAAAGCACCAACTTTCAGGTATGTGCAGCTGCTCGTGTGTTATGACTAAATAGTGGGTCGATCAACCTAGAGTGGAAAACATGCATTGTCTAACAACTTAGACTGTTTGTCACATCGTGTGCAGACCAAGGTCGCTGCGCAGAGCTCGGGATGGTAACAACAGATTGCTCTCGTGTGAGGCAAAACTCGAGTCAGCAGTTTGTTTAAGCAATAACATGTGAACGCAGTGTCGTGTGCAAAAGCAGCAAGATGGCTTTCCAACTTCTAACGTGGTTATGCTAACCTAACAATGTATGTACGTATTAAGGGAGTCCTTACTACATGCCCCCTTGATCGAAGCACTACTTAGTATGCAAGAAAAGAGAGAACGCAGAGTTCAAGCGCGACAGAGCAGAACAAGGCGTATCCAATTTAAAAAACACTGGTCAGTTCAGGCAAAGTCCGAATAGGAAAAAACCAAAGGTGGAAAGAAAAAACAAAAAACCTCAAACGTGCCGTGGGGGGTGAAAAAATGAAAAAACGCCTCACCGGGCAGAAGTGCAGTCATACAGAGACAGTTCAAGGCACGTGAGGAAAACACAGTGGACGATAGCTCACTCAATCCATGAAAGTATATGCAGCATATGTGGCCACTGCTTCCAGCAGAAAATCATTGGCACGGCCACTGAAGGTTTCAGCCATCCAGTTAATCAAAGAAAAGGAACATACATGTTCTTCTATTAGCGGAGCCTCTAGCACCATCAGAGGGCAACCAGCGTGTACTTCCAAATAACTCATATCCAAGAAGTCATATGCCGCTCTCGCGATGTCCCAATTACCCAGGATACCATTCGCCGCACCGCAGGCCATAATCCAAACACCAGAACAGGCAGACTCGTGAGACACTAAGGGCCTCATCAGTCGATCATAATCCGGGTCCGGAGACACCATGTTGGTTAAGCACAAATCCATAGGCCATTCAAAGGGACAATCTAGGCAGTGGAAGACAGGTTGCACGCAGGTGAAGTAGGAATACCGGAAGGATAATCCATATGCCAGGCTCAAAGTCGCCAACGGCAGGACACCATAGTAATCAAGCATCCTGTCACGAAGAAGCTGCAGACGGGACAGGCTGTCGTGTGGCACAGAAAGAGCAGCCATTCCGCAGGATGAAAAGTAAAAGTAGCACACCTGCCACTAGCGCCAGAATTAAAGGAACACCTCCAAAGACGCTCGAGAAAATAGAATGAAAAAATGCCGGAATCACACCAAAAATAGTTTGGAAAGAGGTCACGAGGCCCGAGCCCACAAGTTTAAAAAAATGAGCCAGGCCAGTCGTGGACGAGGCATTGAAAATTGTTTGGATCAAAGCTCCAAAATGCAGGGGGAGGTCAGTATTCAAAAGCGCCTGTACCTCAGTGCGCGTATTCGCTACGTGAAGGACAAATGTTTCCCGGGAGGAAGTCAATGGCACCTCCTTTTGGGACAATAGCGCTCTTATTCTGCTCATCTTGTTAAACTCTGCTTTCAAGGTTGGAATCAAAGGCCAGATGGAAGTATCCAGCCTCCCATGCGGGGGAGGAAACAGAACGTTATTGCAGCAGACAACCCTCTGCGATACAGTTACTATATACGGGATCCCCACTAACATCCCGCAGCAAGCTTCATTGTTTAAAATTAAATAACTACCGTTTGCAAGCAGCGTGAAAGATGGCGTAATCACTGGTACCGGGATACCTTTGAGGACGCAGGCCAAATTCGGGGCGTGTACATTGCAAGCTCCGTGCAACTGAATGTGCCTACATACAACAGAATGATCAGGTGACGTTGTACATTCTTCACCCTTCAGATAAACCTCAGTACCGTCCCTTGTACATCTATACGTAAAGGGGAGGGACCAGACTTCATGTATGAAAGCGGTACCCAGCTGTTAATATCTACCCAGAGCATAGTGTTTCATACAAGAGGTAAACTTAAAAAGTGCGAACGGGAGAGTTATCAATCCGTGTAAGAGCCACACTGCGGAATCTACTTCCGCTACAGAAAAAGGTAACGGCTCCAATTTTTCAATATGTAGCAAGGAATATGTAGCATCCTTCATGGACATGAACTGCTGTTTGTCAGTAAGGTTAAAGGGAAGAAATAACGATGTTGTATTCAGATAGTCCCAAGGGACCTTCCCTGCCTTCAATGTTTGTAATGTCCATGCAAACTGCATAACAGAACGCAACTGGTTTTGACCATGATACAACACAGACATATCATCCTGCACAATATCCACAATTGAAGAAACAATATTATCTAATGTATAAATGTGAGAAGAAAGAGTGTTAATGCTGTTATCAATAACTGCTAATACTTTTTCCATATTAGCCTGATCAATAGCTCTCAATCTTGAAGCTGCCTCAATTTGTGACAGTTTCCATACTTCGTTGTAAATAGCATACGCCCATCTCCTGGATCTGCCACCCACAGGACCTTTAACAAAATCATTCAAATCTATTTTGTCATGTAATTTTGATAAATGAACTTTGACAGATGCCAAGGTAGAATGTCGCAGCCAGGACTGACATAATTTCCCTACAGAGTATGTAGTTACTGTATGTGACGACTCAAACCGGGGGTCTACGCGATCTTGAGTATACCCCGGTTTCAGCCCTAGAAAACGACGTTGACAGGTATCAGAACTGCTTTGCCAAATTAACCATCCCTCATTATTAAATTTCGAAATATTGAAAGATGAATTAGAAACTAATAACTGCAAAGCAGGAAGGGACAGATCTGTGTGATTATTCCAATTTGGGTAAGCACCCAGATCCGGCACAGAAGGCGAATTTAGTTTTTTAGAAGTGGCCAATCCGAAACAGGTGGTTTGGAAGATGGTTGCATTTAAAAACAACATATGATTTGGTACTAGACAGGCACGGTGTAAAGCTTCAGTTCCCTGAACCTGCCACGGTTTGGAACCCCAAACCGACTTAAGATCAATAGTAGCCTTCCATAGATCATAACCTTTGATTGACAACTCATCCATAAAGGACTTAGAATATAGCAATTTGGTGTGTGTCAGTCTAACCTTGGAGGCAGACTCAGGCTTAACTTTAAAATAAAAGGATGCCGGGGCTGAAACACTGAAATCAGTAAAATAAGTAAACTTATCAACTAATGTATGTAAACTGCCAAACGAGGGGGTGGGACAGTGTTCCCACTGGGTAAAATTTACAAAATTTCTAAACGTATTCGCTTTATGCAGGAAGTGATTGCCATAATGTTGAAAACAATACTGTTCTGCATAATTAGCCGCATTTTCATACAAATCCTCAGCATCAAAGGCGGCATAATATTTCAAATCTGAACAGTGCTTCAATGGCGTGTACATCCCAATCATCAGAACGTATGTTCTGTTTAACTACATCACCCATAGAAACACGAAATACATTAGGTACATTAATGACCTCTGTAGGCCCATGAATTTGAAATTTAACTGCATCCCATGCGATTCCATCCATGACGGGCTAGGCAGTAATATTCACAAAAGTCTGGTCCCTTTTCAGGATGTGGGATGAGGAGTGGGGGGGCCAAAGTTCCATTGATAAGTCTAATTGTCGATCTCTCTTTGAGATAATGGCCATCCACCAAACGGAAGAAAACTACAACAAATCCAATGGACATGAACAAAAAAATACTGAAAAGCAGCAACCAGATGTATGTCCAAGGGGCTATCAAAAAATGTCTCTTAAACCAACTTACAAAAACAGCAATGTTCGATGGGGGAGTTGAGGGCAAAGAGTTAGTGTCAAAGGAAAAACGGGACTGGCCAAGTGCTGTAGATTGTAAAACAGGCGAGGGTCCACGTGTAGGATAAGCATACTCAGTCTCTTCGGGCAAACCACCAGCCGGTGGTATCAGCAAGGGATCAGTAACTGAATGCATCTCGATGGCAACATCAGACAAGGTGTTAGAAGCAGGAACCAACATTGAATTTCTTTGCATTGTCTGGCATGAAACTGCCGGAGTCATACTAAGAAGTATCGGCCACTCGCTGAAGTTTGACATTGTCAATAGAGATGTACCTGTTTTCTTTGCGACTAGGAAGTGGAGGTAAAATGACTGTTCTTGTACCCTGCACTCCAAGCACTGGAACCGGTGCACGATAAGAGGGGCCGAACTCCTTCTTGTTCTCCACCTTCTCACGGACCAGATCTCCAACTCGGGGTAGCCAGCCGACTACCGGAATCTGAACCTCAGCTTCAGATGTGGAGGGCAAATGTTCTTTCGAAAGAGAGTCTCTTGGCTTCTTGTAGAGTCTGCAAAACAGCACAGTGATCATCTACGTCAAAGGGTGCGGTCGACGCCGCAATGTCTAGACCATCAAGGTCTGGAACAAACATTCTGATTCCGAAGAGCATCATGTATGGGGTCCGCCCACCCAGAGACCTTCTAGGGAGATTATTAAGTGCACGTTGGACGTTATACAAATGGGCTAGCCAGTTCCGGCCTGTGCCTAAAACACGTGCTGTCAATGATTGCTTTAAGTCACGGTTCATTCGCTCCACCACACTATTACCCTCAGGTCGGTAGGGAGACGAAAATTTGACTAGGACCCCAAATTTCTCATAGCCTCCTTGTAAGCCTTAGAGGCGAACGCAGGGCCCTGATCAGAATGGAAGGTACCACACGCAAAAGTTCCCACAAAGACACGCAAATCCCTGATGACAGTCCGCGAGTCAGCACTCCTTTGTGGCCATACCCAGAGAAAACGTGTGCACGAATCCACTGCAACCAAGATGTACTTGTACGCAGTATCAGAAGAAAAAGGACCGCAGTGATCTAAATAAACACAACCAAATGGCTTATTAGAGATGTACAGCTGTGTCTGTGGTGGGCGCGCAACAGTAGAAGGTTTAATCTGTTGGCAAATGTCACAATCAAGAACATATGCGCGCGCTTGTTTATATAAACCAAACCACCAGTAACGTTGTTGTAGCAGAGATATTGTAGCTGACACACCGGCGTGGGCTGACGCCAACCCCTCGTGCGCAGCTAGGATCAGTGCTGGTCTGCAGTCTGCGTTGGGAATAATTCTGTCACCAACGTCGTTAATCCTCACTAATGGGACGTTATCAGGACTTAAATGATAAATATAACGAGAGGGAAAACCCTTCGGGTAATCACCTCCCTTCTCTGTAGCAGCAATAGCTGCCAAGATGTCATCATCAATCTTACTTTTGGATCTTGTAACTGCTGCCACTAAGTATGTAGCCACTGCTGTTTTCGCTGCCTCGTCAGCTAAGCTGTTGCCGACAGCATGGACACCAAGCCGCTGGTGACGAAGAGTGTGAATAACACTCACGAGAGGGATACTTTCTTTAAAGTCTGCCACTCGAACCCAAAGCGTTTTATGCTTAATTGTGCTACCTTTAGTGTCTCGATAATCATTCTGAGACCAGAAGTGTAAATTGTCATTGTAGGACTGGACACAGTAGAAGGAGTCACTCACTATAAGAGTAGTGACTCGGGGATCAGCAAACTCCAGTGCAAGCACCAGAGCCCGGAGCTCCGCTAATTGCGCGGTACAATCACCCAATGACTGCGTATGCACTGCATCAGATTGGAATTCACCATTTACGAATGTACCTACGACAATTGCGCAAGCCACTGAATAAGCGTGCTTCGATCCAATTGCGGGTTGCGCAGACCCGTCAGTGTATATGACACAATGGTATTCTTCGAGCGGGCGCAAAGACAGAGGTGCCGGATGAACGAATTCATACTGCAAGTACTCTTGAGTCTGTAATGAGGCATCAAAGATGTAAGTGACATCTGGCGACGTCAGTGTTGTGGCCCATTGTATCCACCGTGGATGCAAAGCTTTAGAATTTGGTACACTTGCTTTAGTCACTGCCTCTAAAGCAGGATATGGTGTTACAACCAGAATCTGTTTCCCATGCGACAGTGCGCGTTCCTTGAGGATCGCCATCTGCACAGCAGTCAGAACCTTTTCGACCGTGGAAAAACGTAATTCAGCAGAGGTGTACAAGTGGGATTTGTACGCAATGGGGACTGTGTCGCCCTCATTAAATGTCAAATACGTGAACCCCACGGCGCCCGGTACTATTCTTATTACCAGGTTAGTGCGGTTATCACGTGTCAGCAAGTATTGTGAAGCAAGAAGGTCAGCCTGTAAAGACTGTAAAATTGCAGAGTGTTCTAGCTGCCAGCTAGACCTCGAAAACGAAGGTTGTACCAAGGCGTAAAGCGGCTTGATACGCTGGGCATAATCAGGAATGTACGTACGGCCGAAGTTCAGAAAACCCAGCAGAGATTGTAATTTCTTCAGTGTCGTAGGAGCACTTAAGCGTGCACACTTCTCCAGAAAGTGGGGGGCTAACCCCTTACCTTTATTGTTGAGCTCGTAGCCCAAAAACAACACCGTATATTCTGCGATGTGTGACTTCGCAAAATTGAATTTGTAGCCATAGTCAGCAAAACTCACGATAATATTGTCGACTCGAGACAGATGTGGCATCAGCTCATCATCCGTAAGATAGATATCGTCAACATAGGAGTATGCGTCGGGGTCTATTCTTTCTAAGAGAGAAACCACACGTCGGGGTCTATTCTTTCTAAGAGAGAAACCACGCGAGCAGAAAAGACGCCAGGGCTATTTTTGTAACCCATGGCCAATCTTGTAAACTGTTTTTGTTTGCCGCCCGAAGTAAACGCCGTCCACTGGCTACTCAGTGTGGACAGGTTGTGGCTAAAAAAGCCATTGGAAATGTCAAGTGTCGTTTTAAACCTTTTACGCACGAGACTGTCGACCAAAGCCGAGCTATGTGTATTTTGTACCGCGCAGGTCCGGCAATGGGAGTTTAGGTGCCGGTAATCCAAAACTAAACGGTACGAGCCGTCAGGCTTCGTTACAGTGAATAAAGGGTTATTCATAGGGGACACACATGTTTCAATAACACCCTGATATTCCAATTGTTCAAGGATTGCCGCGACGTGGGGTCTCGCTTCACGACGCATAGGATATTGAGGTTGAGGCTGGGGCATAGACCGCAATGGAATCTCATGGCAGGGGGACAATCTGTCCCATCCCACCTGAGTACGATACACCGCCGGCGCAAGCGCAAGCGCCCACTCCCCAGCATACACTTCAGCTTGGTCCTTAGGCACTGTGTGCGCAAAGGATGGGAGGATTACTTCCTCCCCTCTAGGAGCCTCTAAAATGAAAGCTGGGGGCCAATCTGCCTCCGCTAGGAGGATATCATAGGTGGTGGTCAGATTATCCCTTTTATTGTACGTTGTATGTCACCCTCAATTAATAAGACTATTTCATAAAGTCTGTCAGGGGGAGCCACTCTGGTGTCAGCTGTTTCAACAGTAACCGATATATCAGTTGCTGTCACCGCCAGAAATGGACGCAGAGCTTGACGGACTATGGTAATTTCCGCTGCGCTGTCCAGGAGCGTCAGCGCCCATGTCCGGTTCCGAAGCTGTGTCCGCACTATCTGAGGCATACCTTGCCGTCAGAGCCGCCACTTTCTTCTTCTGAAACGGGGGTCTTTGTCGTGCAAATTCGTCCTGCTTGCCTTTACCTCAGTCTGTCGGGGTTGGTCATGCTGTTGTGGAACACCCCGACCTTTGCCACCGCCTCCGCCACCGGACTGTGTAGCCGATGTTTCCTGTGAAGAACGAGGAGAGCGCTGTTCAGAAACCTGAAATCTATCAGGAGACTTTATAGTAGCACGATCGCGCAGATCATAAGTGCGTTCAATACTTGACTGTACGGGAGAGGCAGGCCGAGAGCCCTGTTTCTGTTGCTGCTGCTTTCCCTGTTGTTTAAACCGCCAATTTTGTTTTGGAAAACTTGGTCGGTCGTCCTTACCAGAGGTTTCTGCCTTACCCTGCTGCTTTAGATCAGGATTCTTTATTACAGGTTTAACTCCTAAAGAGCTACGACCCAAATCCCGATATGCCTCTGCGATTATTTTCGCAAATTCCTGCGGTTTGTCCTCCTCAGCAACTCGCTTCAGTTCATTACGAACCTGGAAATGCAAAGCATCACCCTTAAGGTTTCCTATTATCATGGTAACCACCAGGTCAAATTGACCGAGGAGCCGCATCCCTAACTCTATTGCAGACTCCGCACCATGGTTCTCTTGAACTCTTTTGATAACGGAGGGCAGCTGCAACATAGACGGAGTGCCAAAGCACTGCGCGTACGTCGCTGCAAAGACCTTGCCCCAATTTACACAATCATCTATGTGGGGGACCAAGTCTTTAGGCAAACTAATGGTGAGGATCCTGTGTTTCTCCACAGGAGAAGTATTCGGGTAAACCGCTTCTATTTGGTCAAATTTTTCAGCAAGCCAAAAGGGGAAATCATCCCTAGTTTGGGGGCGCTTGCCCATAACAGAATTAACCATAACAGGACTAATGACCACCGCGTGATGATCAGTAGGCTGCCCCGCAACAGCAGGTGCCCCCGCCTGCACATTGCGCGACACGTACTGCACCAACGCCCTATATACCGTAATTAGGGCAGTGTGCAGTACACGCAACTCAGCCACCGTCACCGTGAGGTAACGGGGATGAGGCGTAAATCCGGCTAGTACCGGCCAAGTGGCCCCTGCAATTGATAAAGGGCCCATTCTTGGCGGTATAACCACATGGGGAAGGGCGCCATTAAACCAAATAAGATGCTGCCAAGCAGATATTGGTATTTCCTGTGTCCTATACGGCACATAGTTCGCTGGCACGGCAGCGGCAGTGTAAGAATGAAAGGTGTTATCATCCCCTACCGCCGGAATCGTCACCCAAGAGTAGAACAACTCATAGGGATGAGCCGCATCGGCTCCTACCACAAAGATGACGTCCATACCAGTGTCCGTCACCCCATACTGCGTCAAATGACGTTTCAGAGCTGCACGGCTATGTGCCGCAATATCCACCGACATTAGGACAACACACACTTGAAACTATCAGTAGCACAAGGGTTCAATAACCTTTTTAATGATCAAGCTTGAAGGAACCTATATCAATAGACCTAGGTAGGTTTAAATCCGTCAGACTTGTTATCCGGAAACAAGAATGAGGGTGTTGTGGACAAACGCGAGCACTACTGAGGCGTTTCAACTCATAGACCAAACGTTAGGTGCGCCATGTTGCAGGGATTCTGCTTATACACAGAACTATGCGTAGAACCCCAGGACCTCAGTGAGTTGTGGTGTACCAGAAACTCACCTCAGAACCCAGAACCCAGTATCCGGCTAGCATAAGTGTCCCATTCGTTATCCGAGATTTAGCTCGGCGGTCCCAATGAAAAGACAACCCAGAACAAGCGACTCAGTACATACTCAGGAATGGTGGGAATCGGAAATACCTGTTCGTATATTATTCTCACATCAGTCCACAACAAGAATCAACAGAGACACGGTGAAAATAAAAAGAGTTTATTTTTATAGACCACGTGTCCTAAGATGCAGTACTTTGGCTAATACAAGCAGACAAATGATTAAAATCAAAACCATCAACATAGTTACAATTCCATAGAGTATAAAAGGGGTAATCATGTTATAATGACAGTGGATACTACCACCTTCCCTTTACTAAGACGCTAATATTATTATTAGACTAACAGAAGGTCTCTTAGGCTTGAATAGGGGACCCCATACCTCAAAGATCAGCTTAGTGAAATCACATCACAGGAGCATCAGGAGTCTTCTCGCAGGAAGGCTCGTCATCGGTCTGAATAATAAACATGATGTCTGTGATATTAAAAGCACCAACTTTCAGGTATGTGCAGCTGCTCGTGTGTTATGACTAAATAGTGGGTCGATCAACCTAGAGTGGAAAACATGCATTGTCTAACAACTCAGACTGTTTGTCACATCGTGTGCAGACCAAGGTCGCTGCGCAGAGCTCGGGATGGTAACAACAGATTGCTCTCGTGTGAGGCAAAACTCGAGTCAGCAGTTTGTTTAAGCAATAACATGTGAACGCAGTGTCGTGTGCAAAAGCAGCAAGATGGCTTTCCAACTTCTAACGTGGTTATGATAACCTAACAATGTATGTACGTATTAAGGGAGTCCTTACTACAGTGGGCTCCCATCTGGTAGCCACATGGTAATTCTCCCATACATTCTGTGGGCAGGGATACATCCTGGGTGTTTGTTTTTAAAGTTTTTTGCATTCTCTATGCTATGTGATGGCCCCTCATATTATAAATATACAGGTCCAGTGCACTTCAAGGGTAGAATTTGCCAGAAAGTCAGTCAACACTGAAACATGTAGGCCGTTCTGCTTAATATGATCTAAACATGGTATTATTTTTAATCATGAGTGTGGGCACTACAAATTAAAGACGTATGCAGCGTGCTTTTCGCAACTCATTTTTAACTTATTTGTGCTTGTGAGGAACAAGTTCTTCTCCCTTCATGGGGATCCATAGGGAGTTTTTTCAGATGAGTACCACACACAAATAGTAGTTTTTAGGTTACACAAATATACAACATTCATTTACACTTGTTTTATGTGTTGGTTCCATTCCCTAAAATAGGAAGTTGCAGAGGATGAAAGAGTAAACAAGTTGGAGAGATCCTTCCAATCACTCTTTGATAATTTATTACGTAAGGCACTTCCTAGAGATGCACTTTTCTACTTTTGTTCCTCTTATATTTAAAATTCACCAGGATGCATGGGACCTGCTTGCTTTGATTAAAATACACATAATGGGTTGGTCCATAGATATGACCTCAAACCTCACCCGCTTGAAGGGGAGAAGTTGGGAATCCCAAAAAGTTGATATGTGACATATGACAAGTGCATCTTTCATGTTGTTGATTTTGAGTGGAGGCTGCCCTTGATGCTTTTCTTTCCCTCTATCCTCCTCCTTGTCCAACAGCCACCTTTATAATGACAAGTGTACCACAGACATGGAATTCCAGTGCAGGGCTGCTCACCTCGAGCACACTAGGGAAAATGAATCCCATGGGAGGGGGTTAAACGCCAGCATAGATACCCCATGCCAGGAAATCTGGGATACCAAGATTAATAGGTACACATGGATGGAGGGAAAGGGGCAACCCCTATTTGTATGGAGACTTACTCTGTATTCTTTGTTTCAGAGGCAAAGTTGTTAAATGGTAGCGGCAGTTTCAGTCAATAACCTTTCAAGTATTGCCCGGCGGTAATCGCCTCTTATACCATTCGATGATTTACCAATAAAAGAGGCAGGCGCCGGAGACTGGAAGGCAGGAAACAAAGTTTTATTCCGTCGGAGCAGAACACATCAGATCGGACAGCAAGGTATCGTTTCGAGGTGCTCTAACCACATCTCTGAGGCCTGGCCTCTTATACACAGGTTTATTGCTTTATTACATGTTACACATTCTTGTTGAGACTATGATTTATGGAAAGACATCCTTGGAATCCCCACTTCAGGCTCGTTCCCACACATATCTACAGTGGAAGTCCCCACCCCACCCACAGTAGGAGATGGCTATCACACAGCTGGACATTCCGCCAATTCCCGGGGGTGTGTGCGACTGGTTGGGTCTCAGGGGGTGGGGGGCCTTGATCTACTGTAATCCCTTTGATGTGGGGTGTTTCCCTTACAGTAGGGGCAATAAACTGCATCCGCAGGGCTAGGTGATGGCCTGGGATCGGTTCGGACAATCGGGCGCAGAGGAAGGGGGTTATCAAAGGGATGTATGACCATGTATGGGATGAAAGAAGGTGTCGGTCAGGCATGGGATGTGGTTCCATGGCAGGGTCGCGAAGAAGGAGAGGGTTTATGGCCCACGTATGAGAGAGCGGGGGTGGTCAGCGCGCGGGGGGGGATGTTCGCAGCGCCAGAGGGGCACGCTGGCTATCGGCAATGAGGTCATGGTGCCTAAAATGGCCGTCGCGTGTTTTCTGCGTGTGGCGCTTGGGGAGAGACAAGATGGCGCAGATAATGTTCAGTTACAAACTAAATTTCCACAAAGTAACCATTCCACTTGATTCAAATGAGAACTGCGAAGTAATACTGCATATACCGGACCTGCATTGGGGCACCTTCCTGTTGATAGATACGTATTGCAATGCGGCGAGCTTGCCTACACCCAGCTTGTCCTTGGATGGTGGGGCCTCAGCACCCTCGTGACCATACACACCCCGACACTAGTCGTCCCTGGTGACGATCTGTCTGAGTAGTCCCAACATCCGCTACAGAAGAAAACAACTCTGTTGCACATGGCTTGAAGAAAAAGAACTGGAGAGAAATTTTGGCTGGGCTCAGTACAAGCACATTCCGGAAGAATTTAGACTGTTTTCTGAAACTCAAATAAAAGCAGGAGGGTTGATACCAGCCCCACGGAACTACCTCCACGGGCCGCGGCTGGTTGATACCCTTCTTCACCTTGCAAACGAAGGCTAACACCCGCTGGTTACAAATAAATAGGTGGGAAATGTTGAAGATGATCAACAACACTGAGCTCGGCCTAAACACTATCAAGGAAAAACTGAGAGCCATCTGCTTTATGGTGATGCATCATCGGTACATGTTAGACTTGATGACCGCGATGGAGGGTGGGGTGTGTGCCAAGATTGGTGCTCCAGGTTGTACTTTTATTTCTGGAATTGACCTAGAGAATGGAACTTTCACTCTTGCCATCCAAGCACTGAAATGTCTACAAGCTGGCTTGAAGAAGGAGGGAAGTGGCCCTGAGCAGGACTGGATTCATAGTATTTTTTATTGGTTCCTCATATGAATTTCCAAACTATTCACATCATTTCTTCCAGTTTTCATTTTTCGAGTTTTGTTCTGTGGATCTTTACAAATGGTGGTTTCCTGCTGTAAAAACACAAACCTTCAATTAGGTAGTATGAAAATAGCTAGGGAAAAAATATCAGACACTACACCAAACACCTACTGTATCAAATAATATGAGTGTCATGACATACAAGGAAAATGATGTAGGGGGTAATGTTAATATTGGTGAATGCAATATCAGTGTACATTATGACATCTACAGGCACAACAGCGGCAATACCAATACATGCAATGACGATGTACGCCATAAACTAGGCACGCGTAACAATGTCAAAACTAGTAAAAGTGTTGTCGACATATGCCATGACAACTGGATGCATAATAATGAAAATGTTGGTAAATATGATATCAATGACCACTACGTTCTATGCACAGACGCTAAAACAAACTGATATCATTGCTGCCGAATTCCCCTGAGATGGCCTCCCCATCAAACCTGAGTCAAAAATGTGTGGTCAGATAGGCCCTGTGATCCAAACCTAGGCTTTCCAATTGATAGGACACAGGTGGGGTTACACTCAGCTCAAGACAAATGCGCGACCGAGGAAAACCCTTATCGATCCCACAGATAGGCAGCTACACCACAAACAGGTCTGAGGAAATTGGCCCCAAAAAAACATGTTTGGCCAAATGTTCATGTTCCCAAGATACCACAAAGTTAGATGCCACATACAATTGGGAACACAGAACGCACACCACATGTAGTGATCACACATTCCCCATGCCTGACATCTGGACATACACATACACACTGGCCCACACCAGCTCTCCCCGAGGTCAAGACCTTTCCTGTGTCCCCATTATCAGATGGCTGTATTTATAATTTATGACTTGTCCCAGATTCCTGAACTAAAAAGAATGAACATATTGGTATAATACACCTTGTGAATTGACAACCAAACCAATGTATTTTAAGACTGTCTTCAGACGCTACTTTGTCGATGCTCTCCTGATCGCTGCGTTTAATTAAACCAACGTATTCCTGTTTTGTCAAATGCCTCTTGCCTTTTCGTTTTTTCAAGATATATTCATATCCAAGCAACAAAAGGATTCTATTTTATTTATAAAGGGCTTACAAAATAGGAGTGACAATATTCAATTGACACCCTTGAACCATTATAGATTACAATCAGTGGTCAAAGCAGCGTTTGATACATTTCTCAGTCCGCCATCTGAAATGACTTTGCTGTCTGCCTATATTCCAAGGGTTGAAATGTTCCACTCTGTATCTTTCCTTTATTCAGAGATAATCATGTACTCATGTACCCTCTTGGGGGCTAATCGGAGAGGGGAAGAAAGATTCCTTGGGGTATCAACTCCCCGATAAGTGTTGGCCGTATTATTGTGTTCAAGTGGAAGAGATGCTTTTCAACCATAAGCATAAATTTATACATTTGAACTATTTGCATCAATATTTTTTAACCCCAGAAAGATGAGCTAAATTTGCCTGTGGAGGCTAGTTAGAGTGTAACAGATGTAGTTTCAGGAATGCAACCTTTTTGCACATGTCTTGGACCAGCTTGCTAATGCCAATGTTGTTTGAACTCTTTTTTTTCAACAACTCTCTTTATAGCAGTGATTAAGCGTATAACAGAGATGACAGCATCTCTTATTATACACAATATTAAAATACATTATACCAGTAGACGATTTCCACACATTACTCAAGCAATTCAATTTGTCCAGTCTCTGCACCAATACCACATTGAGAGGACCCTCTGGGTAGCAGCCCTCAATCCTGTTCACTTGGATCGATTCTAGTGACAGGTATGCACATCATTCCCCTGCTTTCATTCAATTTCCCCCAGACTGTCCTCCATTTGTGTGGATATCCTCTGCCCTCATATACTACCCTTTCAGCCTGCATGCACCAATCCATATCTGCCTTCCATTCCCCCAACTTCGGGGGGTACACTGCCCTCTACATCTTACCTATGTTATGTTTGGTCACGATAAAGCCTACTGTTACCCAGAGCCTATCTGTAGCTGTTCAGTTTGTTGCCTTCCACATGTTCAACAGGCACCACTTTGCCGAGACTGCCATTTTCCCTCCACATAGATCCATAATGCAGGATGCCACTGCAATCCAGTATGCCTGAAGTACCGGGCAGTCCCATATCATGTGGAAAAATGAAGCCTCCCGACCACACCCCTTGGGGCACAATCGAGACTCAGCCCTGCCCATCTAGACCAAAGTGTTACAGGAATAGTAGGTCCAATGGATAATCTTGAGTTGCACTAATCTAACACAGGAGTGGATAGCTATTTCCCTGGGGGATGCCATCGCTTTCTGCTACTCATCGTCTTCCAACTGTCCCAGATCTGCCACCCATCTATCAGCGGCACTAGGAGGTCAAGGGAAATATTTAGGTTTTTACGATAGGTTATCCATGTATTCATTGAGCAGCCTATCTTCTAGCGGCAAGGACTTGGGCAGCTCCTCACTTCTTGGTATCGCTCCCCACAGTGCATGTCTAATCTGGAGGTAGTGGTATGTCTCTGCAGGTGCCAATTGGTATTCCCTTTGTAAGTTGCTGAAGGACTTCACCTCCTTATTTGCCCACAAGAGTTTGACATGTGACAGGACTAATAAATCCCATTTATAGAAACCCTGGTACCAGGCTAGTAGGCCTAGCAGTGCTGCATCCCACAGCGGTGTAGTCTGGGTGATACTACTTTACCAACCCAGTGCTGCTGATACAGTGAGCCAAATCTTAATTGTTATTGAGGTCGGGTGGGCAATAGTTTATTGTGCTTTACCCTATAGAGCACTCTAAGGTAGCCCCCCAGTCCCAGTTGCATATTTTGCCAATCTGATCCATCTTGTAGGTGGGTTCACCTGAGGGAGGTGGACCCAGTGTCGTACGGTGAACTGGCCAGTAATACTGTTGGAGAGTTGGAAGCGCTATCCCTCCATAGTACCAGCCCCTTGTCAATTTTTACAGAGATATCCTAGGAGCTCCCCCATCCCAGAGGAGCCTCCGTACAATGGTATTGAAAGCCTGGAAATGTGAGGGAGGAACCAAGTACGATGTATAGTGGAAGATGTAGAGAAAATGAGACAAAGCCACTATTTTAAACAGTGAGGCTTTTCCCAGCAGGGACAGGGCTCTCCAGTGGTGGGCATCTCCTTTCAGCCTTTGCAATGGGGACTCTAAGTTGCGGCCATAGAACACCACTGAATCACCCAGGTATCAAAACCCCTCTGTCACCACCTGGGCCGTACAATTCTTGGGGAGGTGCACGTATTCTCCATGAAGTACTTAAATTAGAGATTTGTCCCTTTTTATAGTGTAACTCAAGTATTTCCGGTAAAGGACATATATGAAATATTCTTTGTGATGTAGTATATGGGCTTGCCACATAGAGCAGGATGTCATCTGCATAGAGGGAGATTCTGTCCTACCAGTCCTTGGTCTATTTCAAACCCTTAATTAATGGGTCCTCCCTGTATCCAGACACCCAACATTTCCAACGCAAGGGCGAAAATCAGCAGGGAAAGGGGGCAGCCCTGTCTCATTCCTCTCTGTAGCTGGAAGGTCACCGACTAACCCCATTCACTGTGCTAGAGGGCCCGCGTATAGGAGCAGAACCTAGGATAAAAATCTAGGAATGAACTCCTGTTTCTCCAAATCCGCACACATAAAGGGCCACTCTATTGTATCGAAAGCCCTCCGTGCATCTAATGAGACCACTACAGCCTCTTCTTGGATATAAGCAGCGTGGCCCAGTACATCATGCAAGCACCTTAAATTAAGTGGAGTGTTTCTACCTGGCATAAAGCCAGAATGGTCTGGATGAACCGCCTGGGTTCGTCTCGTCCCTAGTAGTTTGGCTAAAATCTTCACTTCTGCATTCAATAGTAAAATCGGTCTGTAGGATGTGCAGAGATCTGGTGGTTTACCGGTATTATGAATGACTACAATCTTGGCCAATAGGTAGAATTCTAACTTGGCGACTCTCCGGGAACATATTCAGCAGAAAGGGGGCTATTTTGGTTGCAGTGAGCTTGTATATTTCAATAGGAAGGCCATTTGGGCCTTTCCTGTGTTCAACGACCGGATGGTCTGAGAGATCTCCCTGTCAGTGAGGTCTTGTTCGAGGAGGTCCCTGTCAGCCGGTATAAGGCACGGCACAAGAAGGACCAAGAACAGTTACTGTGCCTTATCTATGGAAGTCATCAAGTACAGGGAGTATAATTTTGTGTAATAAGTCGCAAAAGTGTCTGCTATACTCTGCCTGTCTCTTACTCGGGTTCCCTTTTCATTAAGCACCTCAAACACCCATCTCAACATTGCCTCTCTCCTGTCCAACCATGTCAGGTGTTTAATCTCCCTATCATCCACCTCATACAAGCGATGTTAAGTCGCCCGGTGCCAGTCCCTGGCCACCACTTCTGCAATCTCTCTGTATTCCTTAAGTTTAATCACCAGGCGACGTTGCACCTCCACTCAGACATCAATTTAGCCTCCAATCCCTCAATTTCTTGCTATAGGGATAGTAACTTTGCTGTTTCTTTTTTTTGTGACCTGCGATCAAGGAGATACCCTGACCCCTTATTACCTCCATAAATGCCTCCCAAACTCCCCTTGACCAATCTATTGTTGCTTCATTCTCTTCAAAGTAATGATAGGTGGCCACCTGGAGGCTAGTCCATATGGGCAGCACTTTAAGGTACCAGGGATTAAGCCTCGGCATGCATCCCCAATCCTTAGATCTTTGTCCATATGTTGCGCAAACCAGGTAGTGATTGGAATTGCCCCGAGCTAAGTGTTGTATCTCACTGAAGGCTTGAAGTTGTTTTGCCAGAACAAATATATAATCTATCCGGGATAAGCTTCTGTGCGCACCAGAGTGAAAGGTCTATTGATGGGCTGTGGGTTTAAGAACTTGCCATAGGTCCATCAGGCCCATTGTGGACAGAAAATCTGACAGGGCTTTACTGTAGGTCTCTTTCTGATGTGGGGACCAACTGTCTATGCCTTTGAAGAGGGCTGCATTGCAGTCACCTCCCAGTAGTAATTCTCCCTCTAGGAGGTGCAGGATAAGACACCCCAAGCATGTTTGAACTCTTGAGTAATGTACTTGAATTGAATGTACCCCAAAAGTCCTATTGATTGAAATGTACAGGCGTTTTCTGCTTGTTCCTAATGTTAATAAGGCCTGGGCGGTAAATTCCGCTCCACTCGTGGAATTTGTGGAATTTTGGCAGTTCCGCGGAGAACGCAGAATTGCCAAAAATTCCGTGATCCGCGGCATAGCGGAATTTTTTCCATGTTCGTGCTTTCAAAATGTGTGTTTGCACACGCGGGAGCGACTTACCTGGATCCCTGCGTTCGCCAACGAGTTTTCCTATCCATTTGCGTGTGCCATGAGATTTTGGTAACTGGCCGCGTGATCTCGCAAGAGTGTGTGATAGCAAGCACGTCAATCAGATGCGCCATCGGACAGCTGCGTTCGCGAACAGAAAAAATGCATCGCGAGCGGGACAAGGGAAACAAGATGGCCGTGCCACTTGACGACCGCATGGCCAAGTCCGTGAGATATTTCCCCCCGACCACGCAACAGCATCCCCGAACAAGAAAAACGCATCGCGAACGGGCGGAACAAGCAATTCCGTGTGCTTGCGGATTTCCGCGTAGCTCGCAGAGATTTTTTACCATTTTGCGGATCTTTCCGTAACTTTCCGTAACGCGACTAGTAAAATTTCGCCCACCCCTAATGTTAATAAAGTAATCAGAACTCTGAACACCCTTGGAGTTCTATGCTATATATATATATATATATATATATCCACCACACATCCAGTGACAAGCGCTTGTCAGTCAAGAAAACACCGGAGCCGTGGCCTCAGTATAGAAACGTGAGGGTACTTTAGCACCTCCGTGCGATCAAGAAAAATGATAAACAATACCCCATAGCACGCTATTTCAACATTGCACATAACCAAAATGCTAATTTACTTAGATTTTGTGTTCTTGACTGTATACTGACTATATATAGATATATATGCCGCCATGTCGAAGTGTCTGTCTACTTAAATAAAGAAAAGAAAACCACGCACCTATTTATGGAGTCCGTGTCCCTATCTTTGTTTTCAACTTTGGAAAATACGGCAGTGGGAACTCTGGTGTTTCTTTATATATATATATATTATATATATATATATATATATATATATATATATATATATATATATATATATATATATATATATATATATGTATATATATATCAACGGTGCTTCACGCCACACGAAACTCTTCAAAAGACGAGAAGGCAGACCCAATTTCGGTGCAAACGGGTTTATTCAAAGAACGCCCGCACCTCCACCATATATATATAAATATGCAACATTCCTTTTCCGTTGGTCACAGAAAAAAGCTCAAACACCCTCGCACGGTGCAAAAAACGTTTTAATGGCTCCAAAACACAACGCATTTCAGCTTTTGCCTTGATCACGCTTTCAGCAAGTGCTTCTCTTTACAGCCATTTTAAACAGCGTAAATGAAAATAGAAAGAGGGTTTGTGCAAAATACTACATTTCATGGTGGCCATCTTAGCATGATAAAATACTGGTCAAAAAAATATATACCATTGTGCAATATAACGCAAATAATTGGAAATCCACATAACTGATAGGTACAATGATCTTAGTTAAACAATCATTTCACCATAGATCAGCAGATGAATAATGCTGAAAATATGTACACAAATACATTTCATGGTGGCCATTTTAACACGATAAAATACTGGTAAAAAAATACCATTGTGCAATATAATGCAAATATTTGGAAATACAGATAAATAATATGTTCAGTGAAATTGTGCATTCATTACGACATCGATCAGCAGATAATAATAATGCTTCACTAATACCGATTGCAAAATATCTAAGTATAGGTCGTTCTGTTTCAAATCTAACAGAAGCATTACCACATATTGAACCTGTAAAATTAATACCATCACAGGTTGATCATAATAGATATAATTACCACATTTAAACATAATGCCTAAGTGGGCGCACTGGTCGTATCAAGTTCATTGCGCACTCCTATTGACCATATTTTCCGTGGTTTACATCAAAGATCCTGCCCAAGTGGGCGAAATCCTGAAAATCAAGCTGATTGGTTGTTGATCATGTTGCCAATTGATTGGCTGACCAGGAACTCAAAGAAAAACAGTACTCATTCCTAAAAAATAAAGGGAAAAATGAATTTAAAATCTGAAATTGTTTAAAAATAGGAAACGGTACTAAACAGTATAACAATAAAGTCACACAATGTACTTAATTCTGCAAATGAACTGCCAATTCTTCACTCGAGTTTAAAAGAATCGGCATCATGGTTTCAAAATCAATAATATATTTTGACTCAAGTTTGCGTAGTGAGAGTTTCCGATTGCCACCCCGCACATTGTTGAACACTGCATCAAATACCACCATTCTAAGCTGTTTTCCATCCTGAAAATGGTGGTCATGGAAATGACGAGCTACAGGGTATTGCCTGTTGTTGTGCCATATAGCCCAAACGTGTTTCAACACTCTTTTTTTGGCACGATGTATAGTGCTACCTATATACAACTTATTGCATGGGCACATAAGAGCATACACGCAGTACATAATATTGCAGGTTAGTATTTTTTTTATCTCAAATTCTCTTTTGGAGCTGGCTCGGAGGAGTTTGGTGCAATCAGTACTGTTACTGCAGGCTTTGCAATTTCTAAAACCTGGGCGACCAACACCTACTTGTTTGGTATCACTAGTAACCAAATTTCTACTCAATTCATCATGCAGTGAGCGACTTTTCTTGAAAGTTATCTGGGGATAGTTCATCAGACTTTTTTTCAAACTATCATCTGTTAGAAGAACATGTCAATGTTTACTGAGTATCTGATGCACCTCATGGGCCTGGCCTGAGAGCGTTGTTATAAACCTCAAAGTATCAGACTCAGTATCATGTCTCACTGGATGTAATAACTCATTTCTAGCAACCTCATCTACTCTTGTACTCCCTTGTGATATGATGTTATGACTGTAGCCCCTCTCTCTGAAGCGTTGACACATAATCTCTTTTTCAACTTTATATTTTGCTTCGGTACTGCAATTGCATTTGGCTCGCAATAACTCTCCATAGGGGATGCTGTATACCAAATTACAAAGATGGGAGCTGGACGCACACAGTATGCTATTTCCTGCGGTTTGTTTTCGGAACAGTTTAGTTTGTAATGTATGGTCTTCTACTTCCACGAGCACATCTAAAAACTCAATGGAAGTTTTACTGATATGTTCAGTAAAGACAAGGTTATGCGTGTTAACATTAAGCTTTTAAACAAACTAGCTAGCTGATTCCTCATCTCCATCCCCAATGAAAAAAATTTTGTCGATAAATCGCAGCCACAGGACAACATTGCTATCAAATTCTTGCAGCTGTGCGGCCACCTGCTCCTCCCACCAGCCCATGAATAAGTTTGCATAACTGGGGGAAAAGCAGTTGGCCATAGCTGTACCCCGTGACTGCGTGTAGATGAAATCATCAAAAATAAAAAATTCTTAGTAAGACAAAACTCGATCATACTCACAATCATGGGAAAACAGGGAGATAGACCTTGACTTAAGAAAATGTCTGATAGCCTGCAATCCTAGCTGATGTTCAATACTTGTATATAAATTACTCCACGTCTAAGGTGACTAACGTGAACTGATCTTCCCAGTGGATACCGTCAATAACCGTTAAAAAGTGAGTAGTATCCCTAAGATACGCAGGTAGTCCCACCACAAAAGATCTCAAATAGTGTTCAATGAATCTGGAAGTATTTTCCAACAATGATCCCTTAGACGAGACTATGGGTCTCCCCGGGGGGGGGGGGGGGTTGGAGCGGTCTTTGTGGAGCTTTGGCAGCAAATAGAGAATTGGAATCTTTGGATGTGGGCATTTAAGATACTTACAATCCGGGATTGTGGTAACATATATGTATATATATATATATATATATATATATATATATATATATATATATATATATATATATATATATGTATATATATGTATATATATATATATATATATATATATATATATATATATATATATATATAATTCCTCATAAATGTTCAAGTGCCCAACGCGTTTCAGAATTGACTTCCTTGTTCACGGGGAGCAGCAGATTCTAAAATCAAGCAAGACTGTATTAGCACTCCTTTTGAATCCTCTTTAATAACGTTCAAGTGAACATCACGTGTCAAGCAGTGCATGCTGGTCAATACAGTCCGATATCACAATCACTCTGAATTGCTGCTTAATATTATCCAAATTAATTAATACCCTTGATACGGTCGATGAAACAAAGCGCCTTCACCATGCCACATGAGAGCGTCCCAGGAGTCCGCATGGCTTCACACTCCCAAAGCCGCAGACCCGCCATATATATCGGCGGTGGTGCACTTACCGGCCGGACTAGCCGTATTATTAACTTTTCACAGTTTGTCCACAAAAGTGAACTCCTCACCGGGGCAAAATAATGCTCAGCATGGAAAAGGTCAGCAAGTTTCCTCATAAATGTTCAAGTGCCCAAGGCGTTTCAGAATTGACTTCCTTGTTCACGGGCAGCAGCAGATTCTAAAATCAAGCAAGACTGTATTAGCACTCCTTTTGAATCCTCTTTAATAACGTTCAAGTGAACATCACGTGTCAAGCAGTGCATGCTGGTCAATACAGTCCGATATCACAATCACTCTGAATTGCTGCTTAATATTATCCAAATTAATTAATACCCTTGATACGGTCGATGAAACAAAGCGCCTTCACCATGCCACATGAGAGCGTCCCAGGAGTCCGCATGGCTTCACACTCCCAAAGCCGCAGACCCGCCATATATATCGGCGGTGGTGCACTTACCGGCCGGACCAGCCGTATTATTAACTTTTCACAGTTTGTCCACAAAAGTGCACTCCTCACCGGGGCAAAATAAAGCTCAGCATGGAAAAGGTCAGCAAGTTTCCTCATAAATGTTCAAGTGCCCAACGCGTTTCAGAATTGACTTCCTTGTTCCTTGTTCCTTGAAAAGTTAATAATACACTTGAACATTTATGAGGAAACTTGCTGACCTTTTCCATGCTGAGCTTTATTTTGCCCCGGTGAGGAGTGCACTTTTGTGGACAAACTGTGAAAAGTTATATATATATATATATATATATATATATATATATATATATATATATATATATATATATATATATATATATATATATATATATGTTAGTTTTAAACCAAGGCAAGACCCATTCTTACCATCAACTTTTTATACCATAATTCTATATTTATTTAATCTTTGAAAATGAACTATGAAGTTTCTCCAATTCCATTCTCAAGGAGTCTGTTTTCCATGTCTGTTACTTTCCAGGCATCACATAGTGTGTTGGAGATTTAAACAGCTTGGTTCACAGGGCATTATGTTATGTGATCAAGGCCACCACGATGTGTCCAAAGCGCGTCATTTCACTATGTCTGTATAAAATAAAATCTACATGACGAAGCGCATATCATTGGAGTCTGTGTCCAATTAATGGTGGAGTTCATGGTGGAGTTGCATGTGGGAATTCTCTTTTCATATATATGTTACACAACACAATATGTACACAACATAAAACAAGTTAGAAACAACATTACACCGTAAAGGCACTGTAGGAAACTCAACGTTATGTGCCAATAGTTTGCACCCCAGGCGCCTTATCAACAGCATTCCCTATGGGGAATTTTTAGGATTAAGGAGAATCTGTAGTTCCAAAAAAGAGCTAGAGAAATGCCAACAGGAAATGAGGGCAAGATTTTTGAAGAGAGCTTACAACAATAGAACACTTACCCAGGCGATAGCCAAAGCCAATACTATTTCAAGAGAGAATGTGCTAGTTAATGACAATAGTACGCCTAAAATAATACAACACAGCACTAAGGAAAGAGAAACTGAAGGATCTAACATTACGCTAATAACTACATTTAACCAGCAAAAAAATAAAGTCAGAGCAATCATTAATAAGAACTAGCCTATAGTCCTAAGTGATACTATTATGGTCCAGAAAATCCCGAAAAAGCCTACCTTAACGTTTCGGCGTGCTTTATCAATGAGGTAGATATTGGTTAGGAACAGTCTAGAAATAAGTACAGCTACCACCTGGCTAGCCCCTAGAAAAGGCGTCTTCTGGTGTAGTTTCTGAAAAGCATGTAAATTTGGGGTCAACACCACCCACTACACCACCCCGTTTTGGTCAGAGCAAGTACCAAAAAGGGAAAATTGCAACTACCGTACAGACTATGCAGTGTATGTGCTTGAGTGTACCTGTGGGTTATGCTATGTAGGGAGTACTTCAGGTGCATATGAGAATACATCAGCACCTAAGGGCTATCGTAAACTCAGATGCCGCATACCCTGTAGCCAGACATTTTAAAGCAAAACACAATAATGAGCTTAAATGTCTCACCTACTTTGTCATTGGAGCTTTGCCACCGCTTAGAAGGGGTGGAAATAGACAAAAACTACTTAGAAGATTAGAGTCAAGGATGATTTTAGAATTAGACTCTAAGTTCCCATCCGGTTTGAACAACAGTGAAGATTTGCACAATTTTTTTATAATCAATTTTATAATCATATATATACTTTTTTATATACATCTTTTATCATCTTGGTGTATATTTATTTATATATATGTTTGCATTAATAAGTGCAACCTCTATATCTCAGCTGGTATGGATATGAGTAAGGGTGCAATATTAGTATTCTGAGTATGCACATATCTTTGATAACTGTAATTATTTGTTTAGTTGTGGTGTACCACATGAATTTGTCAATCTTAAAATCAGAAACCAGGAATTATGGCAACACATGTACCGTCCTATAAAAGTTTATATAAAAAGAGGGTTCCTCATAAAACCATGTTTTAGCTGAACCTCATTGTATTTACCTTTTGTGAATTTATAACATACACAGATAGCACTTATTTACATATTTATGCATAGCACGTTATACTTAAATCAAAATACAAGGATATGCATGCCCAAATAGAAATGCATTCGAGCAGATATGAGTTGTGTGCAATAGGCTTGAGGAGATTAATGACAGGAATCAATTAAATGCTTAATTTCATTTTGTCTTTCCATATGAACAATTTAGACAAAGTTAGATAAAGTACATAGGTAGGTATATTTGTACCACTAACATATTCACAGTGATGATAAGTCAATCATGTTTGCATTATGCTAGCATATGCTATTGGTATGTACTTTAGATTTAGTTTATAGTACAATGTGTACGGTTATTGGCTAGGCAAAACAATATATGTATCAATGTATCTCCACATTACAAGTCTGTCTTTCATGCTCATGAAAACACATGTCAGGTGACAGTAAGGGTTTAATACACTGATTTGCATAGCATTAACCATGTGATCAAAGTCACGCGTGGTGACCGAAATGCGTAATGACTAGTTGGTGTGAGTAATAAAGAAGATATTACGCACATATTTAGTCTGTGCCCATCTGTCCAAGGAGAGTGGATGAATGTTGGGAAGTATCGTAGCATATATATATATATATAATTAATTTTATTTATAAAATTATGTATAGTGCGAACAGGACCCTTGTTGGGTCAGAGCGCTTTACAGCATTTAATAAGATAGGGAATATAAATTACAACAATATTATAAAGGGGAAACATGTTCTGATAGAAGTCTCCAAGAGAGGTCACCACAGGATCCGAAGTATACAAAAACACAGAAACATGCGTGCAAGAATCAGTAGATTCATAGTTTTCAGGAGTGATTTGTGGATTCTATGGTAGAAATGTGTTCATCAGTATTGCTTTAACTTTTTTCTTAAATGAAGCAATTGAAGGGTTCAGTCTGATTTCAGGTGGTAAGGCATTACAAATTCTTTGTGCAATACCTGAGAATACTCTGTTACATGTTTTCTTTTTATAGAATTTTGGTGGTTTCAGCAATAGAGAACTATTGCCTCTAGAAGCACTGCATCCAGCCGATAGCTCCACTTTTTGTGCTAGGTATCCCCGGGTGTTGAAGTGTAAGTCTTTGTGGGTCAAGCAAGTGATTTTTAAAGAAATACTTCCCTCATATGGTAGCCAGTTTAAAGATTTCAGATCAGGCATGATGTGAGAGCTTCTTTTGGATCCTGTGATGAGTCTGGCAGCAGAGTTAAGTGAGGCCCTTAGTGAGACAAGCTTACTTCTGGGAAGACCGCAGAGGGTTGTACTTCCATAGTCCATCCTGGGAATCACAAGGTCTTCTACAGCTTGAAGTGTGAAGGGTTTCATTCTCCTTAAGATGTTAATTTTGGAAGTTTGCTACTTTGGTAATAGAGCTGATGTGCTCCTACCTGTTCAGGTTCTTGTTGAACGTTATTCCCAGTGATCTCGTTGAGTCTATGATGTGTGCTAAGCATTTAAAAGCTGTCAATTATTTAATACAATCTGCGATGTCCGATGGGTGTTTAGGTGGGGCAACAAGGAAGAATTCTGTATTGATAGCGTTCAGTTTGAGGTGGTTACAAGTCAGCGAATTTTGGGGTGTTTGTAAGGTTGTGTTGATAGTCCTTATATCTTTGGGAGAAGTGATTTTTAGGTACAGTTGGGTGTTGTCAGTGTACATATGATAGTGGGTATTGGTTGAGTTCAGTTAAATGTTTATATATATATATATATATTCACTCCAACGCTCACCTTCGCTACAAAGCAAGCAGGACACATGCTCCGGGTATGGTAGAAGGATTTAATGAGCTCCCAGCTAATCACTTGAAACAGTCTGTGGAACGCTGTGGCAGACGCGTTTCTGGCCAACCATGGCCGTCATCAGTGCCGATTTCACAGGCTGATGGGTTCACCTGTAGGTTCAACGATCACTCCTGATAAGTAGTCTCACGACTCCTCCCACTGCAGTCAGGTGTTGGTTTTATATCGCTGGACTCCAGGAGAACTGCATGCTGGTACTAGCAGTCCAACGTGGTTCCCCGTTCAGTGTTGAGGACCCAAACACAAGATAATGCCCCACATTTCGTGGCAATGGACAGTCTACTGCAAATTCCTCCTGGATGAGATTCAGCTCGCATCCTTGTCCATATCCTTTTCAGGCAGACACTCGCTGCCTCCTCTCTCCCCTCGCAAACATAACAGCCCAGTGGCAGTAATTTTCGCTCGGGGGGGCGCTGCGTTTGTACTCTTCGTACTAGTCCACAAGTTTGCTGAAAGAACGCAGAGCTCCTGACCAAGAGGGCGTGTCCAAAGCCGGTATCAGCAGAACCGGCCAAATATTCACTCCAACGCTCACCTTCGCTACAAAGCAAGCAGGACACATGCTCCGGGTATGGTAGAAGGATTTAATGAGCTCCCAGCTAATCACTTGAAACAGTCTGTGGAACGCTGTGGCAGACGCGTTTCTGGCCAACCATGGCCGTCATCAGTGCCGATTTCACAGGCTGATGGGTTCACCTGTAGGTTCAACGATCACTCCTGATAAGTAGTCTCACGACTCCTCCCACTGCAGTCAGGTGTTGGTTTTATATCGCTGGACTCCAGGAGAACTGCATGCTGGTACTAGCAGTCCAACGTGGTTCCCCGTTCAGTGTTGAGGACCCAAACACAAGATAATGCCCCGCATTTCGTGGCAATGGACAGTCTACTGCAAATTCCTCCTGGATGAGATTCAGCTCGCATCCTTGTCCATATCCTTTTCAGGCAGACACTCGCTGCCTCCTCTCTCCCCTCGCAAACATAACAGCCCAGTGGCAGTAATTTTCGCTCGGGGGGGGCGCTGCATTTGTACTCTTCGTACTAGTCCACAAGTTTGCTGAAAGAACGCAGAGCTCCTGACCGAGAGGGCGTGTCCAAAGCCGGTATCAGCAGAACCGGCCAAATATTCACTCCAACGCTCACCTTTGCTACAAAGCAAGCAGGACACATGCTCCGGGTATGGTAGAAGGATTTAATGAGCTCCCAGCTAATCACTTGAAACAGTCTGTGGAACGCTGTGGCAGACGCGTTTCTGGCCAACCATGGCCGTCATCAGTGCCGATTTCACAGGCTGATGGGTTCACCTGTAGGTTCAACGATCACTCCTGATAAGTAGTCTCACGACTCCTCCCACTGCAGTCAGGTGTTGGTTTTATATCGCTGGACTCCAGGAGAACTGCATGCTGGTACTAGCAGTCCAACGTGGTTCCCCGTTCAGTGTTGAGGACCCAAACACAAGATAATGCCCCACATTTCGTGGCAATGGACAGTCTACTGCAAATTCCTCCTGGATGAGATTCAGCTCGCATCCTTGTCCATATCCTTTTCAGGCAGACACTCGCTGCCTCCTCTCTCCCCTCGCAAACATAACAGCCCAGTGGCAGTAATTTTCGCTCGGGGGGGCGCTGCGTTTGTACTCTTCGTACTAGTCCACAAGTTTGCTGAAAGAACGCAGAGCTCCTGACCGAGAGGGCGTGTCCAAAGCCGGTATCAGCAGAACCGGCCAAATATTCACTCCAACGCTCACCTTCGCTACAAAGCAAGCAGGACACATGCTCCGGGTATGGTAGAAGGATTTAATGAGCTCCCAGCTAATCACTTGAAACAGTCTGTGGAACGCTGTGGCAGACGCGTTTCTGGCCAACCATGGCCGTCATCAGTGCCGGTTTCACAGGCTGATGGGTTCACCTGTAGGTTCAACGATCACTCCTGATAAGTAGTCTCACGACTCCTCCCACTGCAGTCAGGTGTTGGTTTATATATATATATATATTACCTACTGGCAGTCGCCAGTAGGTAGTTATAGTTAGGACCTATTTTCCATAGGAAATCCGCAACATTCTATTTGGAATAACGTTGGCGCTGATTGACGAATCTTCGCAAACTTTTCCAAACTTTTGGCCAGCGCCGGTTCGCTCCTATCTTGAAAATTTCACGGTGATTCGTCAAGCGGGGGCCGAGAAAAAAGGGGGGTCCCAAAACGCATTTTCCCATAGGACCTGTTGACGCAGCTACAGCGCGAACTGCTGAACGGAATTACACCAAATTTGGCAAAGAGGTAGTCCTCAGTTCAGACTCGTGCCTTTTGCTTAAATGGTATAAATCCGTTCCGTAGTTCCTGAGAAAATTAGAGTTAAAAAGATAGATATAACTGGGCGGAGCCTAATCACACATTTCATCGTGAGATCTGATTGGCTGTCAGTACTTCATCCAAGAAGTGTTGGCAGCCATCTTGGGACCAATATACATGATAGCACCTCATTAATAAGCATTGCAGTTAATAGAAGGTTTTAAGACTTTAGTTACATTATAAATCATTTGCTGATGGTACCATACCCATTTTAGGAATTGTGGTGTGTTCCAAGGTGATTTTACCATGTGAAAAAGCCTTCTGCTGTGATATCATGAATCATGTTTGAGAGAAAACTATTTTCTCATGCTTTTCCCACAGAGGTTTGGAAGGTGATCTATAAACTAAACTGAGAGCATATTTTCTGTAAATTCACATTATCTTTCTCAGTCATGTGAGAATGAAGTCTAACATTCTCAGTAAAACATGTACATCCAACAAGGGCAGAGACTGTCAGTTGATTCCTTTGTGTTCTACTGCAGCTTCCCACAGTGTTCTAAAGAACAACTAGAGCGCTAACAGTCCTACTTATGACAAACGTAGTGCACACCTGAAGCCATCTTAATTGGAATAAAGTGGGAACTCTTAAAACATTTAATTTAAAAAGGAACAAAACGAGGGGGTTCATTTTGCCATAGAATGTATGATTAGTGCTGCAGAAAGAAAAATTAGGGCACATTTTGAGTGACTTCTCAAATCCTCTCAAATCCTCTTCTATTTCATTAAAAAAATTCTGACATGCAGACAGAAACATGCATTTTCAATACCAGCAGCAGACTTCCCTGGTGAGCAGTAGCTTTACTACAGTGATCTAATAAGCAACTAGAGTGCTAACATTCTGAATTTATGGCAAATGTGTGACACATCTGAATGCCTTCTTGATGGAATCAAAGTAAAAAACTGAAAGTATTTCCTACTGAGCAGACTGTAGTAAATGAGGAAATTAGAAAACTTCATAACAAATAAGTCTCCCAAAATGGCCACCAGAGGCAAAAGAGCCCAAATGTAGCCCAAATATCACCCAGATGTAGCCCAAGTATAGCCCAATGACAGAATGTCCCAGAGAACAACTAGAGTGCTAACAGTCTTACTTATGACAAAAGTATGGCACACCCTAAGGCATCTTGATTGGAATAAAGTGGTAACACTAAAAACATTTAATTTACAAAGGAACAAAATGAGGGGGTTCATTTTGCCATACAAATTATGATTAGTACTGCAGAAAGAAAAATTAGGGCACATTTTGACTTCTCAAATCCTCTTCTATTTCATTAAAAAATTCTGATATGCAGACTGAAACATGCACTTTTAATACCAGCAGCAGACTTCCATGGTGAGCAGTAGCTTTAGTACAGTGATCTTATGAGCAACTAGAGTGCTAACATTCAGAATGTATGGCAAATGTGTGACATATCTGAATACCTTCTTGATGGAATCAAAGTAAAAAACTGAAAGCATTTCCTACTGAGGAGACTGCAGTGAATGAGGAAATTAGGAAACTTCATAACAAATAAATCTCCCAAGATGGCCACCAGAGACAAAAGAGCCCAAATGCAGCACAAATATCACCCAGATGTAGCCCATGTGTAGCCCAATGACAGAAGTGTGCAAAACACTTATTTTTTGTGTATTTGCAGTTTTATATAGTGCAGACTTGTCAGGTATTGGAGTGCTTTACTTGAGCATTGGTTACATCACACAAGATCAAATTCATTTTGGTTGTAGACATGGGGAGATTAAGTGATTTGACCAGAATCACAGAATGTCGAGCTGAAGCAGAAACTCCAACCTGGTTCCCCAGTTGCAAAGTCTGCAGCTCTGGAAGTAACACCACATCTTCTCCCCTAGGTGCAACATTTAATCAAGTGGTCAACTGGATAAAAAAACATAAAGATTACAAATAATTTAAAAGTTCTTTGTCGCTATTTGAAAACTCAGAAAATATGCCCTCATTTTAGTTTTTTAGAGCACTAACCATATTTTTGATGCAAATAAGACCCTCTCATATATGTAATTTCTAAAGGAAATGCTCTAGGTATTACAGTTTTGATTACATCAAGATGACGGCAGGATTTCCACACTTTTGTAATAAATATAGAATGTTAGCAATCTAGTTGTTCATTAGGATACTGTTGAGAGGCAGAGGCCAGGGGCACGGACTCTGAAAATTGAAGGCAGGTAGGAGAGTGCAGTGGCAACTATTTGACCACACTGGGCAGGCAGGAAGGGCAGTGGCAGCATAACAGACTATGGAGGGCAGGGGAAAGGGGGGCAGGGGCAACAAACCAACAATACAGGACTGGCAAGAGAGGCTGTGGCAATATAATAGACCATTGTGGGCAGAAGGAACAACCACACATGCCAACAGACCCGAGAAGTGTGGCTCAATGATTAGAGTATATTTCAAGAATGAACTGAACAGGGGGGGGGCGTAATGGGCTTTACGAGAAAGGTCCAGCTGAGTATGCCCTTAAAGTGTACAAGAAAAGTAACAAAGCTGTTCCTGAAAATGGGTGAAATAGACCATGTAGTGTTCACGGACAGGTTAAATTTGGATATTGAGGCCCTCACACAACCTACAGGATGTCGTGAATCACGTACCCCTTAGGATGTATCACGTCATCATCGGGCTGCTCCTACGTCGAGTCGGCTGGTGCAATACCCGACGGGCTCTTGTTTAAGGAGCACTCTTGTGGAGATCTTTTTATCCAATGCAGCCGGTGGGTGAGTGGATGTGTGGGGCTCTTTTGTGATGTAGATGAAAGACAATAGTTGCTAAAAATAGGGGTCCGAGTGCTTTCTCAACCAATTTATTAGGAAGCCTCCTCCCCTAATTAAAAAACTATGAGGTTGAGTGTTAGTAACTTAGGATAATGGGCTAGGTTATATACACTGCCTCATTGGGGTCGACATGTTTCTCGCTCTGGTAGAGAAATACTCTGGCGATTCTTCAGGACCAAAAGTTATTTTCTATCTACATATGAAGCCTATCTATATATCTTAGATAACAGTGAGCATTCTCAATCATAGCTGTTGTTTTACCTGCAGCTCGGTCTACCCTAAGAAATCCATAGGATAGCACACTGCAGTTCCTGGTAGATAACGCTAGGAGTTCCTCGCGTTTGAACCGCCGAGTCCGTGTCTCCAGTAAACCTACCCCGCTCTACCAGGACTGGCTTCATATGTAGATAGAAAATAACTTTTGGTCCTGAAGAATCGCCAGAGTGTTTCTCTACCAGAGCGAGAAACATGTCGGCAGTGTATATAACCTAGCCCATTATCCTAAGTTACTAACACTCAACCTCATAGTTTTTTAATTAGGGGTGTAGGCTTCCTAATAAATTCGTTGAGAAAGCACTCCGACCCCTATTTTTAGCAACTATTTTCTTTCATCTACATCACAAAAGAGCCCCACACACCCACTCACCCACCGGCTGCATTGGATAAAAAGATCTCCACAAGAGTGCTCCTTAAACAAGAGCCCGTCGGGTATTGCACCAGCCGACTCGACGTAGGAGCAGCCCGATGATGACGCGTTACATCCTAAGGGGTACGTGATTCACGACATCCTGTAGGTTGTGTGAGGGCCTCAATATCCAAATTTAACCTGTCCGTGAACACTACATGGTCTATTTCACCCATTTTCAGGAACAGCTTTGTTACTTTTCTTGTACTCAATGATTAGAGTGGCAGACCCTGAGGCAGAGGTCTAGCCCGGGACCAGGGTTCAATTCCCCGCCTCGGCGGGTCTTGGGCTCAAAAATTCCACGGACCTGATAATTCTCGCCTCGGTGCCTATTCCAATCATGGAGTCCCACTCTGCAACTCTGGGCAATAGCTTGCTTAATCTCCACAACGGCCCCCACAACGCTAAGGATGCCTGGCCTCAACCTTGGGGGTGCCCAGGAGTGGACGCCTCACAGGGAAAGCCAGGATGGGTTCCACAGCGGTATTCGTACAAGCGCCTTGAGACCCTTGCGGGTGAGTAGTGCGCTATACAAGTATCAATTTACATCAATTTACATTTACCCGTTTCAGCCAGGAAACGTCCAATGTTGTTAAGCTCAAATGGGCTTTATTTTATCTGTCTCCTGTCTACAATCTCCTCTTTTTCAAAGTTCCTCAAACGGGAAAATCAATACCCCAGTTTTTTTTCAAAATCTCCCTCTTGCCAAGTTCAAAATGTTCGCAAGTATGGTACATTGGATCATGGTAGGCAGGAGAAATTGGGGTAGGGACATGGACTCGGATAACAGAGGACAGGAGAGACATGGAGAGGTGCACCAAACTGACCCTACAGGGCAGGCATCAGGGTTTGCAGCAGCACAATACACCACACAGGGCATGCGGGACGGGAGTGCAGCACAACAATCCATAGAAAGCAATAGGGAGGGGACAGGACCATGCACATGGACAACAGAGAACAGAGGGGAAAGAGGCAATAGTAGCTAGCTGACCATAATGGACAGACAGGAGAGAAAACTGCAGCATAACAGACCATAAAGGGCAGGATGGACGGATCAGGGACATTACAATGGAACAGACAAGCCAGGAGGGAGGGAATAGGGGTCTGCACATGGAAACAGAGGGCTGGGGGCAAGGGGGCAGGGCAGGCGCAGCAAGATGACCATGGAGGTCAAGCAGGATGGGCACTAGAAACAAGACACACCATGGAGAGCAACATTGAGACTATGATGGCATACACACAGACCATGGAGGGAAGATGGGAGGGGGTCAGGGTCAGCTAGCTGACCACACAGGGAAGGTGGGAGGGGCCATGGCAGCACAGAAGAACATGCATGGCAAGCGAGAGGGTTAGTGGCAGCACAATGGCTATGATGGGCAAGAAGAAGGGTGCAGGGGCATGCACAAAGGACCATGGAGAATAGAAGGGAGGGTCAGGACCTGGGCACAGACAAGAGAGTTCAGGGGTAGGGGCCTCACAACAGACCGCGCGGGGCAGGCAGGAGGAGCAGCTGCAGCACAACAGACCAGGGAGGGCAGAAGGGTGTGGCAGTAAAATGGACCATGGAGGACAGGAGGAAGGGGATAGGGGCATGGCATGTGGACAGGCAGGGTGGAGGTGGCAGAGACGTGTTACAGTCATCTGACAATGCTAGGCAGGTGGGAGAGGAGTGACAGCTCAACAGAATACTCAGAGTAGATAGGAGTGGCAGCTCCATGGAACATGGTGGGCAAAAAGGATGGAGCAGGGCATGCACAAAGATATCGGAGGGCAGGGGGAAGGAGAATAGGGGCAGCAAGCCAAGCACAGAGGCTAAGCAGGAGGTCAATGATGGGCCATAGAATTGGGCAGTGGAGGGCAGGAGGAGTGGACTGGTACATCATGCTTAATTGAGTGCAGTGGCAGCACATCAGACCATGCATGGCAGGAGGGAGGAGGCTAGTCCATGGATTCAGACAACAGAGGATAGGGAGGAGGTGGATGGGGCAGCAAGCTAACTGTTCAGAGAAGGTGGGTATTAGGAACTTTATTGTTTTTAAAATGTGTGTCTGTGCGAACTACTTAAAATATGAACAGCATAATCTCACTTTTATTCAGGAAGAAGAGGACGTTTGTGACTGTGACTCCAGGCTCACTTGGCAGAAACACCCCCTGACCCTCCACCCCCATCGCAAAATGTAATGCCCGTGAAAAGGGTAGGTGGACACAGTGTTATATAGAACATAGTCCTGAGAGCACGATTGAAAATGAAAACTAGATATAGTATATGGTGTAAACTATGTACCAAAAAGTGTGATAAAAGATGAACCGGGCGTGAAATATAATATGCAATATATTGTGCGCAATGACAGATTCATTGGAGAGCGCGAGATAGCACAGGCACTAGCGCGTGCTATGCGATATGCGCCTTGGAGTGTAATATGCACAGGGCAGCGTTGTGTAACCTAACTAGTCTCTAAAGTTGTAATATAAAATATGTGCTGGGGAGTGTAATGTTGCATATGCACTGTGACAAAGATATGGATCCCAGATTGTAATATGTGTGGCATAGCACTGTGCGTTATAACATAGGCATCGAGGAAGGCACGTTAGATGGGGCAATATAACCCGTGCCAAGGCAAGTGTGGCATGACATATTCACGGGGTGGTGTTACAGTGCACATGGGCTAGAGAGTGTCATAGCATATGCACTAGCTGGTGGAATACAACACAGAGGTGTGTGGCACTCGGCGGGCACTGGTGGGTGTAACACAGCATTGGGCTCAGCCAGGAGCACGCTGTGGCTCTCAAGTGAGGTTCGTCTCCTTTCCAGAGAGTAAAATAAATCCGGCGGTGGATGTGTGTTTTATTAACCGTGAGGTGGGTTTCTTGCATAGTTTGGTTGAATTTTTGTCGAATCCCCTTTGAATGGCTTGGTGTGCGTGTGTATTAATTGTGCCCATCAATAGCTACCCATGTTTATTTAAATAAACGACAAGGGTGTCTACTTGGAGAGTACCCACCGGCGGGGGCGCCGGGATTAGGCACGGTAGGGCGTCAGACACGTCAGAGCTTCACTAGCGGTGTAAATACATTCCTCGTGGATTCCTTGTATGCATAGTCGCCTTTTATGAATATCACACTAATCGTCATGGTAATAGGTACATACGGTTTGTCCAGCATGTCCTAGGTGTTTCTATAAATATATATTTTTTAAAAATAATAAAAAACAAAGGCCGGCCCCTGGCCATGGGGTCCCCGGGGCCATAAGTGGCCTGAGGAGGGGGGCAACGCAGCCCCCCTCCTAAAGAATTAAAAAAAAAACAAAAAAAGGCATGACCTGGGGGTTGGGGTCCCCGGGGCCGATTAAGGCCTTGGGAGGGCCAAATTTATTTTTTTTAACAAAAAAATGAGGGTGCAGGCCCTGGGGAATGGGGTCCACAGGGCAATGAATTAGAAAAAGAAGGGGGGCCACACAGCCCTCCTTCTTAAAAAAATAAAATAAATAAAAGACCGGCATCGGGCCGGAGGCCACGCCCCCTCCTTGCAGCACTCTGCAAACGCACCCCCTGGCCAGTTGTAAGTTGGGGAATTAATTCCCCTTCAATACTGAGGGTCCCTGAGGGCCAACTAGCCCAACAGGTATCTCCAGTATGCGCCAGGGAGCTGCGTTGCAGACAGGTGTTCTGAGGCCACGCCCCTTTTTACACCTCTATGAAACGCAGCTCTGTGGCGCTTACTGGAGGTACCTAGCAGGCTAGTTTGACCCTAGGGAACCTTAGGATTCAAGGGGACTTAATCTCTCAACTTAGAACAGCCACAGGGCGTGTTTACACAGTGGTGAAGAGAGGGGACGGGCCTGAGGTGACGTGTGCAAACACGCCCTGTGGCACGTTTTAAGTTGGGGAAATAATTCCCTTTCAATCCTGAGGGACCCTGGGGGCCAACTAGCCCACCAGGTGCTTCCAGTAAGCGCCACTGCTCTGCGTTGTAGAGAGGTGGTGCAGGCCGTGCCCCTTTTTACACCTCTCTGCAATGGCGCTTACTGGACGTACCTAGTGGGCTATTCTGTGCCCAGGGGCCCTCAGGATTCAAGGGGACTTAATCTCCCAACTTAAAAAACGGCCACAGGGCGTGTTTACACTTTGGGGAAGGGAGGGGACGGGGCCTGAGGTGACGTGTGCAAACACGCCCTATGGTGCGTTTTAAGTTTGGGAAATAATTCCCCTTCAATCCTGAGGGCCCCTGGGGGCTAACTAGCCCACCAGGTGTTTCCGGTAAGCGCCACTGAGCTGCGTTGCAGAGAGGTGGTCCAGGCTGTGCCACTTTTTCCACCTCTCTGCCACGCAGCTCTGTGGCGCTTACTGGAGGTACCTAGTGGGCTAGTTGGAGCCTAGGGACCCTCAGGATTCAAATGAACTTAATCTCCCAACTAAAAATGGCCGGAGGGCGTGTTTACACAGTGGTGAAGGGAGGGGACGGGGCCTGAGTTAACGTGTGCAAACACGCCCTGTGGCACGTTTTAAGTTGGGGAAATAATTCCCCTTCAATCCTGAGGGACCCTGGGGGCCAACTAGCCCACCTGGTGCTTCCAGTAAGCGCCACTGCGCTGCGTTGCAGAGAGGTGGTCTAGGCCGTGCCCCTTTTTACATCTCTCTGCAACGCAGCTCTGTGGCGCTTACTGGAGGTACCTAGTGGTCTGGTTGGACCCTAGGGACCCTCAGGATTCAAGGGGACATAATCTCCCAACTTAAAACGGCCACAGGGCATGTTTACACAGTGGGGAAGGGAGGGGACGGGGCCTGAGGTGACGTGTGCAAACACGCCCTGTGGTGCGTTTTAAGAGATAGTTTTAATCCCCTGCCCTATTATATACTAGGGGCTTACAGAGGAGGTCATGCTAATCACAGGGGGACCCCAACGCATAGTGTTCCCTAGTGTATGTAGGTGTTTGCACTGTATTCTGAGTGTTTTTTACATAGCACTGGCTCTAGGACTGGTTAGTCAGACTCAGTTACCACCAGTATCCGTCTGAAAAAGTTGAGGGTACAGGATGATTTTGCAACAAGGCTACTTTCTGCTCTTCTGTTTGTTCTTTCTGCACGTTATCCTTCTTCCTGCACTTTTCTTCGTCTTTGAGGACTTCTGTTGCTTCTTTCTGCATTTCTTTTTTTTCTTTCTGTGCGTTTTTTCTTCTTTCTTCACATGTCCTATCTCTGTAGGCATAGTTAGAAATTAGCATTTAAAAAACCTTTGAAATTCACTGAAAAAACCATAGGTTTCAGGCACGTTATAGTTAGGAATTAGCATTTAAAAAACTTTAGACATTCACTGAAAAAAACCATAGGTTTCAGGGGCGTTATAGTTAGCTGGACTTTTCACTCGTACAAAACCATTGAAATTCCCCTGTTATAGTTAGTTCAGCTAACTATAACTCGCACGCCCGCAATGCACTGCTGATGACGTCACATATTACATCACTCATGACATGGTCAGTGACATCACTCATGACATCACTGATGACATCTCAAATGACATCACTGGTGACATCACTGATGACATCATCCTTGTGATAGCGTGGCAGACATCCTCTCCCCCTAATATAACCTTTGATACACACATTCAAAAATAGAAACTACAATTTTCAAAACATTGAACATACCAATACCAGTTACAACAACCTATTCAGTAATTCTAAGATCCACATATACATCCACTCATTCACCAACAGTCCTACACAGTCACTCATACATGTACTCACTCATCATATGTACTCATACACCTATACATCCTGTTACACAACGCCACTCATCAATAGAGTTACTCACACACATAGTCACTCATGCTAATAAAGAATCAAACATCCATTTACTTGCATATACAGTTATACACACACCACCACACTTACTTCTACAGAAACTTACACATACTTAGTCTTTTAAACAATCACTTATAGAAACACATACTTATTCATACAGGAACTCTTTCAATCTCTCACTCTCAAATATACTCACTTATATACACCAATAGTCACATATACTAGTTTAAAACATATGTAGTTACTCATAAATACACTATTGAGACAGTCATTCACTCACTAACACACCCATGCACACACTCATCCACCCATACAGTCCTGCACACATGCTGTCTTCAACACATACAAACAGTGAGTCACTCATTCATGCACCTATGCACTACGTAGTACCCCCACCGAACCATACAGACACTCAGACACTCATACTGATGCTCAAAAAAACAAGTAATAACCTATATAGACACTCATGTAGCTACTCACCAACCCATGCAGCCACTTATACACAAAGTGAGAGACTGATACAGATATTTACATATTTGAACATTACTCACTAAGCCATGTATTCACTAAGATACACTTAATCAGTCAGTTATACAATCAATTTTTCAAAAACAAATCATCCATTTAGACACTTATATACCCATTTATTCTTCGATCGACCTTGAGATATACATATATAAAACATATGTAATTTTCAGAAAAACACACATTCACTGGATGATGTCATCAGTGATGTAATTTGAGATGTCATCAGTAATGTCATGAGTAATGTCACTGACCATGTCATGAGTGATGTAATATGTGATGTCATCAGCAGTGCATTGCGGGCGCGCGAGTTATAGTTAGCTGAACTAACTATCTGGGGAATTTCAATGGTTTTGTACGAGTGAAAGGTCCAGCTAACTATAACGCCCCTGAAACCTATGGTTTTTCATTGAATTTCTAAGGTTTAAATGCTAATTCCAAACTATAACGTGCCTGAAACCTATGGTTTTTTCAGTGAATATATATATATATATATATATATCCACCAAAAGAAGCACCCAACCTTTGAAGGCCTCACACCGGCGTGGCTTATATTTATTTATTGGCAGGCAACACTTCAACAAACTTCGTACAGCACAGCTCAATTAAAGCAGTCACCAATCCATCAAACGTTTCAGGCATCGTCGCCCTTGCTCACTGACACGGCTGCTTGAAGAGAAAGCGGCACATCTTACTTAATTAAGTATGCTAATAATGTCCCGCCCATCGGGTGTTTACTCAGAGTGCATTATGGTTCTTGTAGTTTTTATCACAATAAACCCATTTGGGGTGCCGCTCTACCATCTCCTTCTTACAGTTTCTAAAGACCACAGTGGGTCGCTGGGCAACTTACGAGGCTGTTGTCATGCTTACTTATGCCTGACAAATCGTAACACGTCGTTCCACCTGTACCGCTTTAGTAACAGCAACATTGGACCCGCACCTCTGCGGGGGGGCCTTCCCAACCTGGCGCAGGCCGCAGTAAATCCACCAAAAGAAGCACCTTGAAATCCTAGCTGATGTTCAATACTTGTATATAAATTACTCCACGCCTAAGGTAACTAACCTGAACTGATCTTCCGAGTGTACACCGTCAATAACCATTAAAAAGTGAGTAGTATCCCTAAGATATGCAGGTAGTCCCACCACAAAAGTTCTCAAATAGTGTTCAATGAATCTGGAAGTATTTTCCAACAATGATCCCTTAGACAAGACTATGGGTCTCTCCAGGGGGGCTGGAGCGGTCTTTGTGGAGCTTTGGCAGCAAATAGAGAATTGGAAACTTTGGATGTTGGCATTTAAGATACTTACAATCCGGGATTGTGGTAACGACCGCCAGTAGGTAGTTATAGTTAGGACCGTGTTTCCATAGGAAATCCACAACATTCTATTTTGAATAACTTTGGCGCCGATTGACGAATCCTCGTGAAATTTTCAAAATAGGTGGGGCGCTGCGCTCCGCTCATTCCCTGAAAGTCTCGGGGGGATTTGTCAAGTGGGGGCTGAGAAAAAGGGGGGGTCCCAAAATGCGTTTTCCCCATGCATTTTTCCATAGGACCTTTAGTCCAAGTTGCAGCCCGAACGGCTGAACAGAATTACTTGAAATTTGGTAGAGAGGTAGTCCTCAGGTCAGGGATGTGCCTTTTGTAGGTCTGGTGTAAATGTGTTCAGTATTTGCTGAGAAAATAGCATTTGAATCAATATATATATCTATAGGCGCGCTCCGAGCGCTTACGGTAAGCTTAACGTACGCGCACGGTGCCATGCGTGAGCTCAATTCTGATTGGTGGTTACATGACTGTAAACATTCGAATCGGTCGAAATCAGGAAGTGTCGGCCTCCATTTTGTGTGTCTCACACTGATAAAAAAAGGAGGAGAACGTGGAAAGGGGTCAACGAAGAGAGTTGCAGACCCCCTAGCGTTTGTCAGGGGGTCCAAGAAGGCCATAAAAGTATGAAAAATACATTAAAATGTTTTTAAAAAAAATCACAGGGTGCGCGTACGGTAAGCTTACCGTACGCGTACGGTAGAAAATAACAAAAAAAGGAGAAAAAAACAAATTTAAGTGATAAAATATTAGGGGGCTCTAAAAAGAGCCGTTGTGTTCATTGAGTGTTTTTTGGTACCTACAAGTAAGTACCGATGCAGAGCCTAAAGTTTAAGAGGAAGACTCTGTTCCCTTCATCATTGAAATGTACACCGTCTCCTCTATAAATGTCTTGCATGTTGTAACGCAAGTTGTGGAAAGCAGAAACAGATTTGTTGACGTGCTTTCTTGCTTTGTCAATCTGCGGACAAAATTGGTAGGACCAGTTCCACTTTTGCCTTTGGCATATGTTAGAATATACAAAGGCAGAATGAGGAAAATGCAACATCAATTGCACAAAGGTGTCCTTAATAAGCATTTCCAGACCTACACCAGTTAAAGTGCCTAGGTCATTTCCACCACAGTGCACAATAATAAGGTTAGGGTGTGGGAGATGTAGAAAGGTTTTCACCAAAGGCATTAATTGGTGCCACTTTAACCCTCTCTGACCAATCCATTTAATGTCTACATTTGGCAAAGCAAGGTCTCTCACCATACCTCTTTTTTCTGCAAATTTTTCACTCCAGAAGACATAGCTGTGACCTACAATCCACACTGTGAACATCTTTCAAGGAGATCTGGATGCACTCTGAAGGTGTCTTTCAGTAGAATGGCAAAATGAAATGAAAGACAGTTTGAAAATGGAGGCATACATATTTTTTTAAATAAAAAGAACTCATTGGCTGTTTCACACCATTCTACACTAAAAACTAGGCTGTATGTGTACATTTATAGAAGCATGTTTTGTATTGGTTTAGAAAATTGTGTTCCCACAGAAGAATAGTTTGGATTTGCTGTTAGGTTGGACAGGTGAAGCACTCTTGCTCTTTGGATATGAAACATTGTGTGCTGAACTTCTGACCTCTCTCCTCACAGCAGTGTTCCATGAGCTGTTGCTATGGTAGCAGGCAAAAGTCAAGTTGGGGGAAGGGAACATTTGGAAAAGGGTTGAAGTTTTCAACCAATAGAAATGTATGATTTCATTTAAAAAAAGTGGGAAGCACAGAGATTTGTAATTAACATGTATAAGTGTGAAAAAAGAGAGGGAAACATTGCCATTAATTGGTTCTGCTCAGAGGAGAGAGGTGTACAGCTCTGATATTCTGACTGTGATAGTCTGCTGTTTGAGTGCCACATTTCTTTCTCAACTAACAAATTTTAAAGGTGAGTTATGAGTTTGAGAGGGGATATATGTGGTGAATTTTGCATGAGTCTATGAGCACAGAGGAATTGCTGTCAGAGATGTATTTCGTGTTTCTCTGGTTCTTTTGGGAAGTAACCATGCGTATGTCTCTTGCTACTGAAAAAACACAGTCTGCATAAGCAGACTGTTAGCACACACCCAGCAGTTTATCCTGTAGAATCATGCTGAGTATTCACAAGTGACTGGTGTTTTATGGAAGCAGTGAGTAACGCTAATACATTCAACATCACTAAGGCTGATTTCTTTTGCTGGAGTGTAGTCAGTCACCAAGGTCACACATGTTGATGGTCAGAAAAAGCTGTTTGGATATGTGCTGTTTTCTGTGTCTGAAAACTGTAATGAAAATGTATGCAACAGTTAGAGTAATTAACGCTTGCAGGAAAAAAACAGTACTAAGTGTGCTTTGAAATTGGCAAGCAAATTTCGTTTTCTGCCTAAAAACACAGAAAACAGTAGTAAGTGTGCTTTGACCATGGCAAGCAAATTTCATTTTACGCGTAAAATCACAGCATGAGTCTGTGAGCATAGAGGAATTGCTGTCACAGATGTATTTGGTGTCTCTCTGGTTCTTTTGGGAAGTAACCATGCGTATGTCTCTTGCAACTGAAAATACACAGTCTGCATAAGCAGACTGTTAGCACACACCCAGCAGTTTATCCTGTAGAATCATGCTGAGTATTCACAAGTGACTGGTGTTTTAAGGAAGCAGTGAGTAACGCTAATACATTCAACATCACGAAGGCTGATTTCTTTTGCTGGTGTGTTGTCAGTCACCAAGGTCACACATGTTCATGGTCAGAAAAAGCTGTTTGGACATGTGCTGTTTTCTGTGTCTGAAAACTGTAATGAAAATGTATGCGACTGTTAGAGTAATTAACGCTTGCAGGAAAAAAACAGTACTAAGTGTGCTTTGAAATTGGCAAGCAAATTTCATTTTCTGCGTAAAGTCACAGCATGAGTCTTTTATGGCATTTTTGGACCCCCTGACAAATGCTAATGCATTCAACATCACCAAGGTTCATTATCTTTGCAGGAGTGCAGTCAGTCTGCCAGGTTACACATGTATATGCTCGAAAAAAGCAGATTGCACATGTGCTGTTTTCTGCCTCTGTAAACTATAAAGAAAATGTGTCAGACTGTTAGAGTAATTAACAATTGCAAAAAAAAATAAAAATAAGTGTGCTTTTGAATTGCAAAAGAAATATAGTGTTCTGTCTAGAATTACACCAAGAGTCTGTGTGCACACAGGAATTGATTTTAGAGATTACATTCGTGTTGGTTTTCTTGTGTTTTTCACTTGTAGGAAAGGGGTAGATAGTGTTATAAGAAAAGAAATGATCATGACAAATATAGTAATATATATAAATTACAAAAAATGTATTTTTTTTTAGTTTCTTTCAGGTATTGCTGCAGAGCAGTGAAGGAAATATAAGATGCCTATAAAATCAAGACAAAGAAAACAACAGAAAAAAAGGTTTATTTGAAGACAACTGGAGGATCTAAGTTAGTTGAAGATGCTCATGTTGGGAAAAAGAAAAAGTCTTCTGGTAAGCAGACAAAGGAATTCTTTAAAAATATATTCAAAAAAAGGAAAAATTTTAAAAATGCCCCCATTGGAAAAACTGTTTCAAGTAGAAAACAACAGGAGAATAGTGAGAATTTACTAAATGCTAATGTACAAGCAGAAGCTATAATAATTAATTTGAAAAGAAAATCAGCATTTAAAGAGATCCGTAGGAAAATGTTTCAGAGAAGAGTGATGTCCAATTTGCTAAAGGATGTGAAAAAATATAAGAAAAGAGCAAAATTTTTAAAGAGAAAAAAAGATATTGAAGCCATTGTAGCAAAGGCTTTAAATTTAAAACGAAAACTATTCATTTTAATTTTGAACAGGATGCGTACATTAAAAAAAATAGTTAATGTAATGAAGTCACAAAGCAAAAAGAAAAGAGTAGTAAAAAGAAATAACTTTTGTAAAGTGTTTTTAGGAGAATGGATGCATAGTTCAAGTACTGAACTATTTTTTAATGAAGAGAGTTATCTTCAAAGTAATAGTTTGCTGCATGCAGTTGACACCAGTAGTCGAGCATATGAAGTTAAGGATGGTTGTATAATGGAAAAGGAGAAAATGGTTCCAAGAAATGAGGAAGAAGTGATTGCAGATGAGGTTATGGGGAGACGTCCGAAAGCCCCAGTGTATACTTGGAATTGTAGTAGTATTTGTACTTTGCGACAGGAATCTATTGATAAATTACGTGAGTTTTTAAGAGAATATAGTAAAAAGAGTGTTAAACAGAAGATTAAGGTGATTCAAGGACTAGATCCATGCAGAGTGAGAGAGAATACTGGGTTTGCAAGGTCACTCTCTGGCTTGTTTATCTAGGAAAGTTTGTCAAAGTGTTTTTCACCATTTTAGGATGCTGGCAGTTCATCATACTGAAATTAGGAAATTTGTGAGAAGATTGTATTTTGCTAAAAGTCCAGCACTAAAGTTAAATGAGTTGAATAAGGCTCTGTTTCGTGGATCTGTATCAGATGTTGAGAAGGTTACTGATGAGATTCTGTTTTGTTACTTTGGGCCAGAACAAGAAAGTGCAAGGAATGACACAGTTATTGAGGAAAATGTGGAAGAGAATGTAGAACCCTCCGTAAATAAGAAATTTGAAGATCAAATTACAAAATTTGCTATCATCTCTAATGAAAGACCAAATATTACTTGTATTTGTTGCCGGAGAAGCCATTACAAAATCCAAACAAGGAATGTTGATCTCTACAAAAAAAGTGAAGAAGAAGATAATTATAAGTGGAAGGATTTTGCAACATATATATTTCTTGAAAATTGTTTTGATTTGGGTGAAGATCATCATATTTGTAAATACTGTTACAACAAGTTGGAAGAAAATAAAATGCCAGCTAGAGCTGTACATAATAATTTAGAATTGGTTGAAGTTCCTGCAGAACTTTCTGATTTAAATACGTATGAGTCTATACTCATTGAATGTGTTCATCCGTTCCAGACCATAGTACGTATGGAGCCAAAAACAGGCAAATTACCTCCTTCAGATTTACAGAGAGGTTTAAAAGGAAGAGTTGTCTATTTGCCGTTGGATTTGAAAAAAAATATGAAACTATTGACACAGATACTTTGGAAACTGAACCATTAGTTATTCTGGTTAATGGTGTACCTACAAAGAATAAGAAAATTTGGCAGGAATTGGTAGATGTACTGAAAGTACAAAGAGCAAATTTATATTTGAAAAGGAATAATAAATGGTATGAAGCCATTTATATGGATGAAGATGAAGAAGATTTAGAAGGAGACACAGACACACCAACTGGGCAAATTGAAAAAGTTGACAAGTCAAAAGAAGAAGAAATTTATGAACATTTCAGCATACATCCTCTTCATTCAAAAGAAGTAATGGCAAACACCATTGATCTGTTTCAAATGAAAAAAGCACAAGGAACTCCTGTGAGTGTATGGGAGGAGAGTTTGGAAGCTCGATGTTTTCCCCAGCTGTTTCCTACAGGAGAAGGTGGACGATATGATGAACGTCCAGTCCAGATTCCTGCTTCTGAGTATCGGACTACAAGATTATATGCAGAAGATCCCGGATTTCGTCAAAGTATTCCTTATTTGTTCCATCTGTTATTTGAAAGTGACTTGTCTGCATTATCTTATGCAGTAAACCACATTTTAAAAAGTGGAACACATCTACATAATGTGTCTGCTAAGGATTTTATGAACAAAGTGCAGCAGCGAGATGATCATTTGGAATCACAATTGATCAATCTGATGGCTTGTCAGCGTGGGACGAATGAATATTGGTACAGACGCCATGGAGAATTGAAATGTATGTTACGGAATTTAGGAACTCCAACATGGTTCCTAACCCTAAGCTGTGCCGAATACGCTTGGGATGATTTACTGGATTTTCTACGAGAGGCAAATTCAAACATTAAAAACATCGAATACAAGACAGCAGGAGAACTGTGCTCATTGGATCCGGTTAATGTTTGCAGATATTTCAATCATAGATTTGAGGCTATGATGTCCTTTATCTGCAACAAAAAAAATCCACCACTTGGAGAAGTTTTGGATTTCTTTTGGAGAAAAGAGTACCAAGCAAGAGGTGCTCCTCACATTCATATGCTGTTGTGGATCAAGGATGCTCCAAAATTTGGAACAGATGCTGATGAAGCAGTGTTATCTTTCATTGAAGAATATGCAACATGTGCTATACCTAAAAGCACAGAAGAGAAAAAGTTAAAAGAGCAAGTTTTACGTTTCCAAAGTCATCGCTGTGGAAAATACTGTCGACGGAAGTACAAGACCAAAGATAAATTCTACACAAAATGTCGATTTGGATTTCCAAGACCTGTTCTTTCAAAAGGAAGAGTCAACAGTTTTATGCCAGCTGTGCGACATACTATTACAAGAAAATCTCCCAAAAATACGTACAATCTGAGAAGAAAAGAAGAGTCAAAATATATAAATGACTACAACCCAGTCATTTTATCCATGTGGAATGCTAACATGGATATTCAGTATGTGGCAGACAATTCTATTGCTGTTGCTCGGTATGTCACATCATACATTACTAAATCTGAGAAAACACAATTGAAGGAAATGTGGGAAGAGATTTCTCACGAGAAGACTGTCAGTAAGAAGCTGTACAGTTTCAGTTTGAAGATGTTAACGCATCGAGAAATTGGATCCTACGAATGTTCAGATAGGTTATCATCTGCAAGTCTTTACTCGAAATCCAGAAGAATAATTTGGGTCAGTTTAGGCCTTGCAGGAATGCGAAATCGGGTACTGAAATCTGTTGGAGAAATTGAATATTTGGCCGAGAACGACCCAGAAAGTACAGATATTTTGAAAACAAACATGTTGGACACATATTACCCAAAAAGAAGTCATCATCTTGAGAACATGTGTCTCTATGAAGTGCTGCAGAACTACATTTTTTCACGGAAAGCCACAGAAGACATCAACAATGGAAAATATAAAGTCATTGGTGAGGAAGGATATTTAGTGAAGCAAAAAAAAGGAAGTTTGATTAATCACAGGAAGCTGAGTTGTGACACTACTGACAAAAAGGAATTTTACTACTTGCCACTTTTACAGTTGTTTAAACCATGGCGTTCAGAGGACGAACTACTTGGAGAATTTCAAAGCTATGAGGATTCATTTAATGCATGTAAAGATACCATTGAATGCAGTATTTTCAGGAATTATGTCCAAATGTTAAACGAAGAAATTGAACAGGAAGCTACAATTGCAGCTGAAGTAGCTAGAGACAGTTCTCAAGACAGCCAAAGTTCTGGAACGCTCAGTCAAGATCCCCTAGGACAACCAATCGTAGAAAATGAAGCTGCAATAGCCATGACTGAAGTGGAAACGGCTATGAATCAAGCAAAGGAAGATTCAATAGACTTACAAGATTTGGAACAACAACTGAATGAAGAACAACGACAAATTTATGAGGAGGTCCGAAAAAAAATTGATCACGGATTACTACATGAAAATAAAGAGTGCACATGCACAGCATTTGAACCAATTAGGTTGTATGTGAGTGGACAAGCTGGAACTGGGAAAAGTTTATTAATTAAAGTCATCAGGAGCTACCTATAGCAAAAAACTGATTCAACTTTATCTTGTGTTGTTACTGCTCCAACTGGATTAGCAGCATATAATATTAAAGGAATTACTCTCCATCGCTTGCTAATGTTACCAGTGGAGCATGAGAACAAAATAGAATATCACAAGCTAACTGGCGAAGCATGTTTCGAAGTTTCAAGAGTATTGAAGAAGATGCAAGTTCTCATTATTGATGAGGTAAGCATGGTATCAAACTTAATGCTTGCCTTTGTGCATTTAAGAATGCAGCAAATTCTAAAAAGAGACTATGACGTGCTATTTGGAGGAAAACATGTTATAGTTTTTGGGGATCTACTGCAGCTCACTCCAGTTAAAGGACAACCAGTGTTTAATACTGTGACACATGAGGACACGAAGAAGTCATTAGGAAGCATTGGTAATGCGAATATTTGGTCATTCTTTGAGTACAAATATGAGGCAAGCAAATGATGAAGAATATGGAAGTATTCTGAAAGATATCAGAATTGGACTACTCACAGAAGTAGGAAGAAAAGCAATACAGAGTCGGTTGCTACATAATTTATTTCCAAATGAGGAAATAGTTGCAGAGAAAATATACAAGAACATTGCCGAAAAAAAAAAAGTAATCTGCTTAATGCCAACACTACGTGAATGCTCGATCTTCAATGAGGAACTTTTGAAATTGGAAAAGGAAGAGATTAAGAAAATGGAAGCAGCGGACAAAATTCAACATGAAAGAATTACTATTACATTAACAGGCGAACTGAAAAATAAATTGGATTCTCTAGAGAAGAACATTTCGAAAACAGCTGGATTAGAAAAAAATCTATATCTTTGCATGAACTGTCGAGTATTTCTAAGGAGAAATTTGGATGTTGAAAAAGGTTTAGTGAATGGAGCTATGGGTAAAGTTGTGGGTTTTGTTAACTACCAGAAAAAAGAAGGAATTGAGTTTTTAAAAATAAAATTTGATCAGATTGAAGAGGTAAAAGACATTAGTCGTTGTTCAGTCCGTTTTTTGCTTGTGAAAGACTTATATGTACGTAGGAAGCAGTTTCCATTTTCTCTAGCATATGCTGTAACTATTCACAAGTGTCAAGGATTAACTGTTGATAGTGCATTTGTAAACATTGGATCTACAGTGTTCAAAGAAGGTATGGCATATGTTGCTTTGTCACGAGTGAAAACATTATCTGGTTTATTCATGATAGACTTTGATGACTCAAAAGTTAGTGCTGATGCAAATTGTGTTAAGGAGTACAATAGATTAAGAAGAACCTATGCTCCTCATTTAGGTCAGTATCCTGTGTTGGAGAAACGTGTTGTTTGTCGGAAAAGGAGATTTGATAATATCTGTAATGAGGATGTAGAGAAGAGAAAACAAAAAGAGAGTCATGTGATTGCAAGCAAAAAGAAAAAGGACAATGTTGAACAGGTTGTTGGTTTCCATTTTGAAAATAGCTCTGGTGTCAACTGCTATGCAAATGTAGTGCTGAATGTTGTATTTTATCTTGAAAGTTTGCAAGAGCAGATAATAGAAAATCATGAAAAAAGATTCTGTTCTGTGCTAAGTCTTCTTTATGAGAAACTGAGTGTTGATAAAGCAAAAATAGAAAGTGCGAATGAAATTAGAAATCTATTAGATGTTTGTTCAGGACGAACACAGTTTTCACAAAATGTCCAGCAAGATGCACAGGAATTCTTGATGTACATTCTTTTGGTACTTGAAGATGAAGGGGTAGAAATAGAAAATATGTTTGGTCTGTCTTATAAATGGGAACATAGTTGTGAAAACTGTTTCTACACATGCAGCTCTAATGTTGATTCAGAAAGGTTTATCTATTTAACATTGCCAGAGACTAAATCAGTGACTTTTAGTAAATTAGTTAAAGATGCCAATCACAACATGGAATGTTCGAAATGTAAATCAGACATGTTTTCAATGTTATTTATAAAGAATTATGAACAGTATGTAATTTTAATGATGCAACGTTGTAGAGCTGATGGAACAAAATTGGACACTTTAATAAAGAAATTTACAGGACAGCAATTATCAATTTCTGGCAAAACATTTGTCACAGTTGCAATAATTTTCCATGATGGGCCTTTTGTAATTTCTGGTCATTACACAGTTTTTCTTAAATGTGAAAAAGGCTGGACACTGTGTAATGATTCTGAATTGGTTTTCAAGCAACGTTTGCCTTTTGATTTAGCAAATTCCTATTTAATTTTTCTGAAACCAAAATTTTAGAAAGAAATTGCAACATCTGTCGAAAACATTATTTCCATTTAATTGGATTACCATCGGAAATGTCATCAAATATTATTATAAAAATTACCATTTGGCCTTACGGAAAGGTAATAATTTGCATTGTGGACTAATTTGACACAAAATATTTTGGTGATTATGCTTATGCAACACAATTTTCGGACGATATTTACTGAAATTAGTGATTGTTCTTACGTGACGTTTATATTACGGTATGTTTTAATGAGAAGAGATTCTGGGCTTTTTTTAAACAATCTTTCTGATTGTTTTTTTTTTGCCCGCTGTTAAGTGATGAATGCATGCTTTTACGATTTACAGTAAAATGCAATATATTCTGAAAAAAGCAAAAAAAGGGCAAAAATATGTTTGATGAAAAATGAAAATATGTGCACTGTATTCTGAAAAATATTGTTAAATATTAATATATTTTTCTTTTTTTACAGATTGAGAAAGGAAAAATATAAAAATAAACTTCTTTACAGCAAGTAAAATAAATCACTTATTTTTCTTTTAGTTATTTTCTTTGTCAGGTAAGTGTGAAATTTCAGGTGTTATCACACATTTACTTTAATGCTCACTTTTTTCACTACTCTTCTCTATGCTTTTTTCATTTCTGTAGTAGTCCCTCATGGACCTTGTAGGTTGATTAAATTTTTGGGGGTTCTAAAAAAAAAAACAAAAAAAAAAGTCAATTAAAAAACTATTTTAAAAAATTAAGAAGTAAGGTTGGCTCTTAAAAGAACCGTTGTGTTCATAAAGGGAAAGAGGAAAGAAAGAATGGGAATACTAACAAGGACCACAGATGTGCTGGTCTATCCTATTGTTTATGAGGGAAACACTGGTCTCCGCATGAACAATTAGGCCATGGCATCTTGTGCACCTCCTTGTAACCCTCCCAAAACGAGGGTTTATATCCAGAGGACCAGAAAAGGGTGATGCTCCCACCGCAGAGGAAGTGCTCGGCTGAGCTGCCGAAGAAGTACTCGGCTGAGCATCTGCAGGTGTGCTTGGGTGACTTACTGGAGATGTTTCTCCAGTATGTCTAGCATAAGTCCTGGGATGTTTATCCTTAATGTGTCTAACCATAGAGTGATTTCCAAAGGAATACTTCTTCCTAGGATTCCCTCTAGATAAGACACATGCTCACAAAGTGAGCAGGTGACTAAAGGAGCATTTACCTTTTTCTGCCCCTCTGGATAGGTGAAATATTCCCATACAAAAGAAGTCTTTTGTTTCCTCCTTCTCTCTCTGATGATGCTGCTACCTGGCTCACTCTCAGAAGAGGACTGCTGTTCTGCCATAGTATCACAAAGACAACTCAGCTCCTTCTCCTAAGGGATCACAAGCAGAAATGAGGGTAATGGGTGTGGTGTAGGAGAGTTCTAGAACTGAAAGTACTTTAAACCAATCAAAAGTGCTGTTTCTTGATCACATGACCAACCGTGCGCGTACGTTATGCTTACGGAGCGCTTACAGTAAAAGTACGCATGCGCATATAAAAGACACGCGCATGCGCGCATGCGCATAACAGGCACGCTCCAACACTTCCGCGTAACGTGCGCGTGTAACGTATGCGCTTACGCGTCGCGTACGCAGTACGGACGTCTACGTAAATTGCGTAACCATACGCAAACAGAGTAGAAATATTACGTACGTAAAGCAAAACGTGCGCTTAAGGTAAGCTTACCGTACGCGCACGTAAAAAAAAAAAAGAAAAAAAAGATTCACTATGTTATACTACTATATCTTACCTGTTTGGTTAAAAAAAAGGTGAAAAATTATATATTGCAGAATTTTAAAATTTTTACCATAGTGTTTAAAGAGAATATAAAGTAAAAAAAAAAGATATAAAAAACCTTGCAAAAAGAAAAAAAAAAATTATTTCACACACGTTAAATATAAGAATTAGCATTTAAAAAACCATACAAATTCACTGAAAAAACCATAGGTTTCACACACGTTATAGTTAGGAATTTGCATTTTAAAAACCTTGCAAATTCACTGAAAAAACCATAGGTTTCACAGACGTTATAGTTAGCTGGACATTTAACTCGTAAAAAACCAATGAAATTCCCCCGTTATAGTTAGTTCAGCTAACTATAACTCGCGCACCGGCAATCCACTGCTGATGACGTCACATATAACATCACTCATGACATGGTCACTGACATCACTCATGACATCACTGATGACATCTCAAATGACATCACTGATGACATCACTGATGACATCATCCTTGTGATAGAGTGGCAGACCCTAATATACCTTTTGATACACACATTCAAAAATAGAGACTAAAATTTTCAAAACAATGGACCTACAAATATCAGTTACAACAACCTATTCAGTAATTGTAAGATCCACATACACATCCACTCATTCACCAACAGTCCTATACAGTCACTCATACATGTACTCACTCATATGTACTCATACACCTATACATCCTGTTACACAATGCCACTCATCCATAGAGTTACTCACATACATAGTCAATCATGCTAATAAAGAATCAAACATCCATTTACTTGCATATACAGCTATACACACACCACCACACCTACTTCTAAGGAAACTTACACATACTTAGTCTTTTAAACAATCAATAATAGAAACACATGCTTATTCATACAGGAACTCTTTCAATCTCTCACTCTCACATATACTCACTTATACACACCAATAGTCACATATACTAATTTAAAACATATGTAGTTACTCATAAAGACACTATTGAGACAGTCTATCACTCACTAACACACCCATACACACACTCATCCACCCATACAGTCCTGCACACATGCTGTCTTCAACACATACAAACAGTGAGTTACTCATTCATGCACCGATGCACTACGTAATACCCCCCACCGAACCATGCAGACACTCATACTGATACTCAAAAACCAACTAATAACCTATATAGACACCCATGTAGCTACTCACCAACCCATGCAACCACTTATACACAAAGTGAGAGACTGATACAGATATTTACATATTTAAACATTACTCACTAAGCCATGTATTCACTATGATACACTTAATCAGTCAGTTACACAATCAATTTTTCAAAAACAAATCATCCATTTAGACACTTATATACCCATTTATTCTTCCATCGACCTTGAGATATACATATATAAAACATATTTAATTTTCAGAAAAAAACACATTCACTGGATGATGTCATCAGTGATGTCATCAGTGATGTCATTTGAGATGTCATCAGTGATGTCATGAGTGATGTCAGTGACCATGTCATGAGTGATGTTATATGTGACGTCATCAGCAGTGGATTGCGGGTGCGCGAGTTATAGTTAGCTGAACTAACTATAACGGGGGAATTTCATTTGTTTTTTACGAGTGAAATGTCCAGCTAACTATAACGTCTGTGAAACCTATGGTTTTTTCAGTGAATATATATATATATATATATATATATATATATATATATATATATATATATATATATATATATATATATATATTTTTTTTTATGTATATGTTCCAAAAAACTCCAAGTAGTGTTAGTATGCTCTCAGTAGTAAAGGCACAGCAAAAACGTAGTGCAGGTCAGAGTGTTTATTACACAACGCGTTTCGGCAGAAGCCTTGATCACGTGTAACAAAAAATGCCACCACTCAGGATTAAATAAAGTTACGAGTAAAAAGCGGTATCATGGAAATCAAGAAAAGAAATTGGCAAAGGCTAATATCGAGATCTGGTGAGGTCGCCATGTAGGAATGACATAGTGTACAGCAATATTATACAAAATGTGTAACAAAATAACGTTAGTATCACGGTATAATACATTTGTGTTATGCAAATATCACACTGATCAGAATCTCATATCACAAGTGTCATGGATAACTGAGAGTCAGCGATGACTAGAATAATACACGAGCATGGTCGCCATGTTGGAAATCACAAATCAGATTCAATAGCTAGAGCGGCTTGTTCTATGTTCAATGTAAAATGGGAAGTAGGCACGAAATGCAAAATACAAATAAATTAATCTGCAGTGTGGCCAAATAACCCCAATACAGTTCGCCAATTGATCAGGAAAATAGACCAAAAGTGGAGTGTCTCGACTGTCATCAAAAATGGATAAAATATTAATAAAGTATTCAACATACTGATAGTTGGAACCCCGATTGAAAGAGTCAAACCTGATCTAATGCATAGTGCAGATTAAGGTTCTGAGTTCAACACAACAATAATGACACTCATGCTCAAAGAGTGTAGATACCCACGAAAAATAAGGGAACAGATTACATGTCAATACATGGGGTTTCACGGATGAAGTGATAAACGTCTAAAGCATAGTGCTGCTATTCAACCACATGAGGATAAAAGACACTGAAAGGTGACCTGAATCACAGTTACATCTTGACTCAACCATGAATGCCACTAAAGGAAATACCATATCCCAGTGCGCAGAGGTGTGAAAGTTGAAACAGGAACGGAGGAAAGGGTAGGATGCCCGTGTCGGTGTGTGCCAAAGTGGGGGCTCCTTCCTTCACTCCTGTATAAAAACAATACAAAAAATTCACATTAGAATTTGATGTGCATGAAAAACAACAGCCTAAATGGAGGAAAGAGGCAAAACAAGTATGTAGGTTATAATACTATGCATCAAAAACAAACAGATTCAGTAACAGGTCTAAGACCCTTAATCAATAGAGGTAAATAAAATGTATAATTCAGAATATTTTCTGGGGCAAAAGTCTTCAGTATCCAAGGGAAACCTGATCATGTCTTTAAATGTATGGACAGTTCTTCATCTAAGTTCAGTCCCCTCGGACTCTTGGTCAGGAATTCAATAATGTATCTTGATTCCCGTTGTCTCAGAGTCAATACTCTGTCACCCCCTCGTGAATTCCTGGGGATTTGTTCCAAGATCATGTAGCTTAAATCAGCAACATTAGCAAAATGACGTTCATTGAAATGACGAGCAACCGGGTATTTGGGATCATTGTGTGAGATGGCTCTAAGATGTTCCAGTATCCTCTTCTTTGCTGGACAAATCGTGCTCCCTATATACCACAATTTGCATGTACACTCAATTACATATATAACAAAATTGGAGCTACAAGTTAGAAATTGAGTTAGTTTTTTGCTAATCCCATTGTACTCTACGGTACTCATGAATTTGCTGTGTCGACACGCCTTGCAGTGCCCACAAGGGTAAAAACCTAACAATCCATGTCCTTCATTGGTGGGGTACTGAGTTATGTCATGTTTGACTACCATATCCCGGATGTTTTTGTCTCTTCTGTAAGTAATATTGGGGCGGTCAGGTAAAGTACTACCCAGAATACTGTCAGATTTCAAAATACTCCAGTGTTTCGTGAGTATGTGTCTGATTTTTTGTGCCTCAGAATTGAAAGTTAAGATCATGCGTGTCCCTGACGTGTCATTGCACTCCTCAGTCGAAGGTTTATCTCTAAGAGTGTCAGTGCGCTGTACCGTGTTAGCTCATTCTCCAACTTTTTTGAGAACCCAACTAGGGTAACCCCTACTAAGAAATCTTTTAATGATAATATCCTCTTCTAGACTGTAAGATTCAAAGTTGTTAGAATTCCTTTTTGCCCTCAGCAGTTCCCCAAAAGGTATGCTCCATTTGAGAGCTTCTGGGTGACTGCTGAGGGCATGTAGGATGCTGTTACCTGCCGTTTCCTTGCGAAACAAAGAGGTACACAGTTTGTCCTCCTTGATCTCCAAGCGGACATCAAGATATTTAGCACAGCTAGCATGTATGGTCCCAGACAGAGAGATGTTATAATGATTGATGTTCAATTTTGTCAAAAAGGATTCAGCTTCCTCCTGACGTCCGCTCCAGACGATAAAAAGATCATCTATATAGCGTAGCCATAAGATAACTTGCTGAAAGTCTTTCTGCAAGGTGGTGCTGGCAGAGATTTCTTGCTCCCAGTATCCCATAAACAGATTAGCGAAACTGGGAGCAAAGCAAGAACCCATCGCAGTACCCTTTGTCTGCCTGTAGAGGGCGCCATTAAAAGAAAAAATGTTATTCTTAAGGCAAAAATCTGTCATCTCCATTATCATCCGTCTATGCTCACGATATTTCAGAGGTCTGTATTTCAGAAAGTGTTCACATGCCTCGAGCCCTTGAGTATGGTCAATAATCTTGTACAGAGATTTGACATCAAGTACCATGAACAGATAGTCAGGCTTCCACTCCAGGTTTTCTATCTTAGAAAGAAAATCCTTCGTGTCTCTTAGGTAACTAGGAAGAAGGATGACAAATTCTCTCAAAAAATGATCAATATACTTAGAGATGTGTTCCGTGGCACATCCAATTGAAGACACAATAGGGCGTCCTGGAGGTTTGGTCTTACATTTATGCAATTAGGGGAGAAGGTATAGAATAGGCAGTTTGGGGTGATCTTTTTTTAAATAACAATATTCTTCCCACTCAATGAGACCTTTGTCTCTCCATACGCTGACTTTATCCCAAATGTCAGTGATGCTTTGATTATATACATTGATGGTAATCTGTATATAGAAATTGTCATCCCCAATTGCCTCATTGCCTCATTGATGTACTCTTCCCTATCCAGTATCACCACATTCCCCCCCTTATCTGCCGGGCGGATCTCAATACTGGTGTCTTCAGCCAATGTTTTAAGAGCTTGTCTCTGGGAGAACGATAGATTATTTTTATTTTTAGTATCAGAGGTACGTTTGGGTGTATTGAATCTAAGCTCCATTAGTGATTTGATGGTACAGTCTTGAAAAGAATCGATGTTATCATGCGGCAAAAGAGGTATGAAGGTGGATTGGGCCCCGAAGGAGGTATGAGCTGCTGCTGCGTGTGACACTTCCATGTCATCAAGAATCTGAGTGGTATTGGAGTTTTCACTGTTAATATTATTCTCTTGGGCCAGTTCAGCTAAAGTGATCAAGGTGTCTACATCACTGATCATCAAATTCCTGTCAGGTGTAGTATTAGCCTTCCTACAGGGTTGTTGGTAACCTAGTCTTTTTAATGCATGCCATTTCTTAAGTTTGAGTTTTCTGACATATTTAAAAAGATCAATTCTAGTATCTGTATATTTGAAAGAAGAAGAGGGACAGAAAGAAAGTCCTAGGCAAAGAGTGCGTTTTTCTACGTCAGACATAGGTCTTTTAGACAAGTTCACCATTGTTCTATTTACCATTTCGGTATCCATTAGTAGTTTTTGTTTGAGCGCGTACGACGATTTCCCACTGCGCCCCGTCCTCTGCCTGTGTTCCCAGCATTGTTGGATTCTCTTCCTTCTGTTCCGACGTTTCCCCTGCCTCTTCCCCGTCCACGACCCCGTGATGTTGGTGGTTTGCTGTCTTTTGTAGATTGTCGATCCTTCTGCAGGACCCGAAACTCCTCTAAAAAAATAATGGGCCTTTGATTTCTTTCTTCGCCGGATGTGTTTCCACCGGAGACATCAGACTCAGTGTCACTTATGATGGAGTTATCAGTAGCGATCGGGTTACAGTTCACCAGAGATGTTGTTTTGTCTGACTCTTGGATTTTGTATAGATGGTCATATTTCTTACTGAAAGGTAGTATTCTTCTGCTTTCGTAGTCACAGTGATCTCTATTCATTTTTCTTTGTTTGCGTGCTTTTATTTCTTCTTCATATTTAGAAAGTCTTTCTTTCATGGTATCCAGTACCTTTTTCAAAGCTGCTGCATCAAGCAGTTGCTGTAGTTCAGACATGCTCACTGTGATCTGCTTTAAAAGTTCCTCCCTGTCATGCCAAGCGTATTTGATGAGTATCTCCATCATTCCTCTTGAACTGGAGGCTGAGTGTTGTGACCAGTCTTCAAGCATCTTCGGATTCGGGGCTTCGTAAGTGGGGGTGATAAAAATGCGAAGTTCTCTTGGCGCCATAGCTTGATCGACATAGCTCTGCAGTGAAGTAGCTTCCCACCACTTGGAGATCTCGCTTCTTTTGAGTTTCTCCAATTTCTTAATCTTATCCTCCAAAGAATGATTAGTGGGGTTTGTTGATTGTCCAATCTGTGAGATGGTTGTAGGTTTTCTACTGAAAAGGGTAAGAGCCGCCGCTCTTCTTTCAGCTTCTTCCTCCATAAGGGCTGATAATCCGACCAATATCAGTGTTGTTGTCTACCAATGCTACCCTTCTGTAGTTACGTTAATCAGAAGTTCCCTCTGCCGCCAATGACTCAAAACATCTCATCTTCTTATTATAAGAATAAGTTCGGGAATGCGCGTGGCGTGTAGTAATTCATGTGCCAGTAATTGCCGACGAACAATCAGTTACACACGAGATGCAAATATAATGCACCCGGAGTATATTCAGGGCAAAACCACAAACTCAGAAAACATACGAGTTACGACCAGTGAGGCGCTCGGCAAACCCGGTTACTCTTGTTGTTAACCCCGGGAGAGCGTATTTATCAAGTCTTAAACAAACAAGAGAGCTACCCGCTCCCCCTTAGGGACGAACTGGCAAAACAGCACAGGCTTACCTCCCACGGATCACAGTGTCATCGCATCCATCGCGCTCAGCAGTTATAATTCCAACGGTTTGGTCAATCCAAGACGGCCGGTCCAAGATGCGCCCCTCAATTGAAATTCCAAAATTAAACAACGCTTCTTCTGGGGTGCTGGGACCCATGGAGGGTGGCATACATGCCGGCGAAGCACACCGGTAAATCCAATGTTCCAAAAAACTCCAAGTAGTGTTAGTATGCTCTCAGTAGTAAAGGCACAGCAACAACGGCGGTATCATGGAAATCAAGAAAGGACTTAGCAAAGGCTAATATCGAGATCTGGTGATCTGGTGAGGTCGCTGACTCTCAGTTATCCATGACACTTGTGATATGAGATTCTGATCAGTGTGATATTTGCATAACACAAATGTATTATACAGTGATACTAACGTTATTTTGTTACACATTTTGTATAATATTGCTGTACACTATGTCATTCCAACATGGCGACCTCACCAGATCTCGATATTAGCCTTTGCTAAGTCCTTTCTTGATTTCCATCATACCGCTTTTTACTCGTAACTTTATTTAATCCTGAGTGGTGGCATTTTTTGTTACACGTGATCAAGGCTTCTGCCGAAACGCGTTGTGTAATAAACACTCTGACCTGCACTACGTTGTTGCTGTGCCTTTACTACTGAGAGCATACTAACACTACTTGGAGTTTTTTGGAACATTGGATTTACCGGTGTGCTTCGCCGGCATGTATGCCACCCTCCATGGGTCCCAGCACCCCAGAAGAAGCGTTGTTTAATTTTGGAATATTTATGTATATATACATATATTTGTATTAAACCAAAGCAAGACCCATTCTTACCATCACATTTTTATACCATAATTCTATATTTATTTACTCTTTAAAAATGAACTATTAAGTTTCTCTAATTCCATTCTCAAGGAGTCTGTTTTCCATGTCTGTTACTTTCCAGGCATCACATAGTGTGTTGGAGATTTAAACAGCTTGGTTCGCAGGGCATTATGTTATGTAATCAAGGCCACCACGATGTGTCCAAAACGTGTCATTTCACTATGTATAAAATAAAATCTACATGACGAAGCACATATCATTGGAGTCTGTGTCCAATTAATGGTGGAGTTGCATGTGGGAATTCTCTTTTCATATATATGTTACACAACACAATATGTACACAACATAAAACAAGTTGGAAACAACATTACACCGTAAAGGCACTGTAGGAAACTCAACGTTACATGCCAATAGTTTCCACCACAGGCAACTTATCAACAGCATTCCCTATGGGGAATTTTTAGGATTAAGGAGAATCTGTAGTTCCAAAAAAGAGCTAGAGAAATGCCAACAGGAAATGAGGGCAAGATTTTTGAAGAGAGCTTACAACAATAGAACACTTACCCAGGCGACAGCCAAAGCCAATACTATTTCAAGAGAGAATGTGCTAGTTAATGACAATAGTACGCCTAAAATAATACAACACAGCACTAAGGAAAGAGAAACTAAAGGATCCAACATTACGCTAATAACTACATTTAACAAACAAAAAAATAAAGTCAGAGCAATCATTAATAAGAACTGGCCTATAGTCCTAAGTGATTCTATTATGGTCCAGAAAATCCAGAAAAAGCCTACCTTAACGTTTCGGCGTGCTTTATCAATGAGGTAGATATTGGTTAGGAACAGTCTAGAGATAAGTACAGCTACCACCTGGCTAGCCACTAGAAAAGGCTTCTTCTGGTGTAGTTTCTGAAAGGCATGTAAATTTGGGGTCAACACCACCCACTACACCACCCCGTTTAGGTCAGAGCAAGTACCAAAAAGGGAAAATTACAACTGCCGCACAGACTATGCAGTGTATGTGCTTGAGTGTACCTGTGGGTTATGCTATGTAGGGAGTTCTTCAGGTGCATATGAGAATACATCAGCACCCAAGGGCTATCGTAAACTCAGATCCCGCATACCCTGTAGCCAGACATTTTAAAGCAAAACACAATAATGAGCCTAAATGTCTGACCTACTTTGTCATTGGAGCTATGCCACCGCTTAGAAGGGGTGGAAATAGATAAAAACTACTTAGAAGATTAGAGTCAAGGATGATTTTAGAATTAGACTCTAAGTTCCCATCAGGTTTGAACAACAGTGAAGATTTGCACGATTTTTTTTAATCAATTTTATAATCATATATATACTTTTTTATATACATCTTTTATCATCTTGGTGTATATTTATTTATATATATGTTTGCATTTATAAGTGCAACCTATATATCTCAGCTGGTATGGATATGAGTAAGGGTGCAATATTAGTATTCTGAGTATGCACATATCTTTGATAACTGTAATTATTTGTTTAGTTGTGGTGTACCACATGAATTTGCCAATCTTAAAATCAGAAACCAGGATTTATGGCAATACATGTACCGTCCTATAAAAGTTTATATAAAAAAGAGGGTTCCTCATAAAACCATGTTTTAGCTGAACCTCATTGTATTTACCTTTTGTGAATTTATAACATACACAGTTAGCACTTATTTACATATTTATGCATAGCACTTTATACTTAAATCAAAATACAAGGATATGCATGCCCAAATAGAAATGCATTCAAACAGATATGAGTTGTGTGCAATAGGCTTGAGGAGATTATTGACAGGAATCAATTCAATGCTTAATTTCATTTTGTCTTTCCATACGAACAATTTAGACAAAGTTAGATAAAGTACATAGGTAGGTATATTTGTACCACTAACATATTCACAGTGATGATAAGTCAATCATGTTTGCATTATGCTAGCATATGCTATTGGTATGTACTTTAGATTTCATTTATAGTACAATGTGTACGGTTATTGGCTAGGCAAAATAATATATGTATCAATGTATCTCCACATTACAAGTATGTCTTTCATGCTCATGAAAACACATGTGAGGTGACAGCAAGGGTTTAATACACTGATTTGCATAGCATTAACCATGTGATCAAAGTCACGTGTGGTGACCGAAATGCGTAATGACTAGTTGGTGTGAGTAATAAAGAAGATATTACGCACATATTTAGTCTGTGCCCCTCTGTCCAAGGAGAGTGGATGAATGTTGGGAAGTAGCCTAGCATATATATATATATATATATAATTAAATTTATTTATAAAATTATATATAGTACGAACAGGATCCTTGCTGGGTCAGAGCGCTTTACAGCATTTAATGAGATAGGGAATATAAAGTACAACATTATTATAAGGGGGAAACATGTTATGATAGAAGTCTCCAAGAGAGGTCACCACAGGATCCGAAGTATACAAAAACACAGAAACATGCGTGCAAGAATCAGTAGATTCATAGTGTTCAGGAGTGATTTGTGGATTCTATGGTAGAAATGTGTTCATCAGTATTGCTTTAACTTTTTTCTTAAATGAAGCAATTGAAGGGTTCAGTCTGATTTCAGCTGGTAAGGCATTACAGATTCTTTGTGCAATACCTGAGAATACTCTGTTATATGTTTTCTTTTTATCGAATTTTGGAGGTTTCAGCAATAGAGAACTATTGCCTCTAGAAGCTCTGCATCCACCCGATAGCTCCACTTTTTGTGCTAGGTATCTCCGGGTGTTGAAGTGTAAGTCTTTGTGGGTCAAGCAAGTGATTTTTAAAAACATCCTGCCCTCATATGGTAGCCAGTTTAAAGATTTCAGATCAGGCGTGATGTGAGAGCTTCTTTTGGATCCTGTGATGAGTCTGGCAGCAGAGTTAGGGGAGGCCCTTAGTGAGACAAGCTTACTTCTGGGAAGACCGCAGAGGGTTGTACTTCCATAGTCCATCCTGGGAATCACAAGGTCTTCTACAGCTTGAAGTGATCACGGGGAAGGAAGGGTTTCATTCTCGTTAAGATGTAAATTTTGGAAGTTTGCTACTTTGGTAATAGAGCTGATGTGCTCCTACCTGTTCAGGTTCTTGTTGAACGTTATTCCCAGTGATCTCGTTGAGTCTATGATGTGTGCTAAGCATTTAAAAGCTGGCAATTATTTAATCCAATCTGCGATGTCCGATGGGTGTTTAGGTGGGGCAACAATGAAGAATTCTGTTTTGAGAGCGTTTAGTTTGAGGTGGTTACAAGTCAGCGAATTTTGGGGTGTTTGTAAGGTTGTGTTGATAGTCCTTATATCTTTAGGAGAAGTGATTTTTAGGTACAGTTGGGTGTTGTCAGTGTACATGTGATAGTGGGTATTGGTTGAGATCAGGTATATATATATATATATATATATCTCAAAAGCAAGTCTCTCTTTACTGGAGCCCCCAACCCTTCAGGTTGGCCTCTTCACAATGGGTACGGAGCAGCCCATCAAGTTCCAGCACAAAAAACACACAGAAGAGGCCCGTTGCTGGCAAAACATCGACGTTTATTCTTCGTCTGGCACAGCAAGCTCCTTCCTGCTCCTAACGTTTCAGCCTCATCCGGCCTTGCTCACAGGTAGAAGGACAAAATTCAAATGCTGATTGCAGACTGCTGTGCGCTTATTTAATTGAATTGCCCACGTGACTAAATAAAGAATACAAATCCCAGAGTGCACCATCAGTGAATAAAATACTCCTGGAATTCCACAATATTGTTCACAATGATAAGGTCAGTACCTGCATGGTGGTGTCACTTCAAATGGAAATAATTTTCAAAGTCAGGTGAGTTAAAATATTCATTGCGCATTGCTGTACATTGTTCATGGGACGTGAAAGAGCGCGAAATCCAGCCAGCACGATCAATGGTGAAAGTAATTCACCTCGAATCCCTTCCAACACGCAATCCCTGTTTGCCGATTAGCATCACCTCAGTAGGCAGGGGTGCGTGAGTGGGTCATGCTCCTCAGTTTAAATCAAAAGCAAGTCTCTCGTTACTGGAGCCCCCAACCCTTCAGGGTGGCCTCTTCACAATGAGCACAGAGCAGCCCATCAAGTTCCAGCACAAAAAACACACACAAGAAGGCCGTTGCTGGCAAAACATCGACGTTTATTCTTCGTCTGGCACAGCAAGTTCCTTCCTGCTCCTAACGTTTCAGCCTCATCCGGCCTTGCTCACAGGTAGAAGGACAAAATTCAAATGCTGATTGCAGTCTGCTGTGCGCTTATTTAATTGAATTGCCCACGTGACTAAATAAAGAATACAAATCCCAGAGTGCACCATCAGTGAATAAAATACTCCTGGAATTCCACAATATTGTTCACAATGATTAGGTCAGTACCTGCATGGTGGTGTCACTCCAAATGGAAATAATTTTCAAAGTCAGGTGAGTTAAAATATTCATTGCGCATTGCTGTACATTGTTCATGGGACGTGAAAGAGCTCGAAATCCAGCCAGCACGATCAATGGTGAAAGTAATTCACCTCGAATCCCTTCCAACACGCAATCCCTTAATACTTAATTAATCAAGATGTGCCGCTTTCTCTTCAAGCAGCCGTGTCAGTGAGCAAGGGCGACGATGCCTGAAACGTTTGACGGATTGGTGGCCGTTTTAATTGAGCTGTGCTGTACGAAGTTTGTTGAAGTGCTGCCTGAGAATAAATAAATATCAATCACTCCGGTGTGAGGCCTTCAAAAGTTGGGTGCTTCTTTTGGTGTGTATATATATATATTGCTTTTGCTTTTGGTGACACTCTTCCCCTTATACCATTAAAGGTTTTCTACTACAAACAGCGTTGAAGTGCATACCATTAAAGGTTTTCTACTACAAACAGCGTTGGAGTGCTTCCCATTACTAGGGCATATATATATATATCACAGAAAAAAGCACCAGACTTGGGAGGCCCCACACCTTGCTGAATGATTTATTCCTGCAGGGCAGCATTGCTTTTTTCTGTGATGTTAATTGTGGCCTACCAGGGTCGCGGGAAGCCCCCCCGCGCATGAAGTGGTGTCCTGCACGTGATCTATCAGCGCAAATACGGAGCCTTGCTGTTCTCTGCCTCAAAGGGATTTATGACGGTCTTGCCACAACTGTGTAACCTACAAAGACCTATTAAGGTAGTCAAATTACTATTTTTTCATGTGGAACACTAGCCGGTTGAGTAAAAGGATTTCCCTAAAATTGAACTCTAAGTACCAGAATGCAATGTGCAACCACGCCCAGTGGGCGAGACCCAACTACTGCTATTTAGAGGACCGGTATTCTGCTTACAGCAAATGTCAAAGTCCTGTGAACAAGGGCGCCGTGACGCCCGAAACTCGTAAGGATATACTTGTTGACAAAATGAACTTTGTGCGTTTTCAGCTGATGTGCAATGCTGCCCTGCAGGAAAAAATCATTCAGCAAGGTGTGTGGCCTCCCAAGTCTGGTGCCTTTTTCTGTGATGTTAGTTGCGGCCTACCAGGGTCGCGGGAAGCCCCCCTGCGCATGAAGCGGTGTCCAGCGCGTGATCTATCAGCGCAAATACGGAGCCTTGCTGTTCTCTGCCTCAAAGGGATTATGACGGTCTTGCCACGACTGTGTAACCTACAAAGACCTATTAAGGTAGTCAAATTACTATTTTTTCATGTGGAACAGCAGCCGGTTGAGTAAAAGGATTTCCCTAAAATTGAACTCTGAGTACCAGAATGCAATGTGCAACCACGCCCAGTGGGCGAGACCCAACTACTGCTATTTAGAGGACCGATATTCTACTTACTGCAAATTTCAAAGTCCTGTGAACAAGGGCGCTGTGACGCCCGAAACGCGTAAGGATATACTTGTTGACAAAATGAACTTTGTGCGTTTTCAGCTGATGTGTAATGCTGCCCTGCAGGAATAAATCATTCAGCAAGGTGTGTGGCCTCCCAAGTCTGGTGCTTTTTTCTGTGATGTTAATTGCGGCCTACCAGGGTCGCGGGAAGCCCCCCTGCGCATGAAGCGGTGTCCAGCGCGTGATATATCAGCGCAAATACAGAGCCTTGCTGTTCTCTGCCTCAAAGGGATTATGACGGTCTTGCCACGACTGTGTAACCTACAAAGACCTATTAAGGTAGTCAAATTACTATTTTTTCATGTGGAACAGCAGCCGGTTGAGTAAAAGGATTTCCCTAAAATTGAACTCTAAGTACCAGAATGCAATGTGCAA